>NC_087477.1:25589507-27989507 GCF_036417665.1 Passer domesticus
AGTTTGTAAAGAGCATACATTTCAAAAGCTTTAGATCTCATGGATAATGTGATTTCTTTTATGAGAGAAAAAGTGAAACTCCTCATTTAGTCTCCATATTTGTCTGTGCTGGCAGACCCCAATTTGGGTGTGCCCATTTTTCATTGCTGCTTTTTCCAAAGAGGTTAACTTTTGAGAGAGAGCTGTTTTTGAAAAGGGTTTTAGTATTAAATATGAAGAAATTACTGTTAATTTTTTTTAAACTCGGGCCTAATATACTGAAGGGTCTGGATGCAACTTTCTTTCAAGAAGGGGCAAGTTGAGAATTTTAATTCAGTTTCTCTGGTGTTATTCTAGAGAGGTATTGTGTTTTAATAGATGTTGCAGGATTAAAATATTTAAAGCATTTGTCAAACATGAGACTGAATATAACAACTTCAAGGAGAGTATTTCTGTCTTCTTCCATTCCACAAATTCTCAAGCTGCAAATCTAAATTAAATAGTGGACTCAGGTGAAAATAGAACAGATAATAAGAATAATGAAACAAAATCTAATTTTAGAGATTCCATTATATGATTATTTGTTTGACTTTGATTATCTGCTACCAGTAACAATGCTATTTGTTAGCTTGGTTTTTCAAAGCGGTGAGGCCACTGTAGAACATCCAGTCTCAGAGATTGTTTGGCTCATCCAACAAAACCAAGTCTTTATTTCAGGTTCTCAATTTGCAGAGTTTTTCGTTTTAGGCTGAAGAAGATGGTTAGTGAGGTCAGCAGGGTTAAATGCAGGAGTATCCTAGGATTTTCTTAGACTGAAAACATTTCTGGGGTTTGTCACAATCATGAAGAATGACTGTGGAGCATGTTTAACTTTATGCCCAGTTTCTTCTAGGAAAACATCGGGGATTAAGTGAGGAGCCTACAAAGCCTCAAGGGCAAAAAGTCTCTCTAAAGAGAACTGCCTTGACATGTATCTCAGATGTTTGATAATATATCTTGTTGTTGTTTCCAAAAGCTTCCCTCTTATGCTAGAGACCTTTTGCTGAAGAGCTTCTTGCTCTTTCTGGGCACAAGGAAGGAAGCAGCAGTTTGATGATGCTCACCCATTAATAAATGGATGGGTGGTTGCCTTCCTACAATGTGAAAAGCCAGGCCTTCAAATCCCTCTTTTACTGCAAACATAATGCTTTTGGAGATTTTCTCTTGGGAGTGAGGTAGGAGGTAGTTTTTTCATTTCAAAGAAAAGACTTGAGGAAATAATTTCATTTTCATCTTCCACTGCCCATATCAGTGCTCAGACAGAAACATAACTAGCATATGCAAACAGGTAAAGAGTTTTTAGTAGGGAAAAGGCACAACAAGGTACATGGGTTCCATAAGGATTAAAATAAATTCCAGATGAAAATAGGCAAATGGAAATTTTTTAGTTATTGCATGCAGATCATTTTCATCTTTGGGACTGGTTTCTTTTCTTGGCTTAGAGAAAAAAACTTACCTATGATCATTGTGCAAATATAGAAATAGTTTCTAATTCTAATTCTGCAATAAGATGTTGAGAGAGACAACAGAAAAAAACGATGACTGGAAATGTTGGCATTGTATATCAGCCATCTATTTTGACTTGTGTGGTTGTTGAGAACAAAATGCACTTAAGTCAGGGCTGTATCATAAGGAAAGAACTTCTTTTGGCAGCGGTGAAAGAGTTGTAAATGACAAGGAATGGAAGGTAGAGAATTTGGTTTCAGAAATATTTGCTAACAGGGCTTTTTAAAGGTGGTGCTTGGAGAAAAAATTGACTTGAGTGGCAGGAGAAGAGAGTTGCAACTTAGTATAGGCATGCTAAAGTGATGGCCCGGGAGGGGGGCATAACTGAGAGAATACAGCCAACACTGAGGTCTTTGAAGCCACTGCAGAGTGAGGAGAGGAAGAGAAAACACAAAGCCTTGCCTGAAACAGAAAAGGTTTTTCAATCTACTGATAGCAACTAATCCTCAATATGAAAAGGGGAGGGAGGGAGATCGAGTGCCATCCCACAAATATAATAGAATTTACTTCTCAAATGAAACAGATCATGCCTAGGGGTGTTTTTTTCCCCCTGAACTGTATTCTATGATCAACTAGCTATCATTGAAGAAATGACTTTAAAACAAACAAGCCCTCCCTCCTTCAACTTTAGTATACTTATTATTGCTGTTATGTTGTCAAGAGGCCTCATATTGTGAGAGCGAAGATGAATTTGCTGATTTGCTCAAACTGGTATTGGTAAATTGCCATATGCTTTGCTTCCCATGTGTAGACAGGGATATAATTGCACAAAGACTTTGAAAATGGTATTATGCTAAATTATTGAAGTGTAAGTGGCAGAGACGAAACTTATGCTTGGAAAAAGATATTGTGATTATAGTTAAATTACACTTTCTTTAATAGCATAACAGAGGAAAAAATTGTATTATGTTTTCTTATTTTTGCAGCTAAAGCTAGCATTGTATTTTTTATGGATATTTTGAGCAGACAGTTGCTTATTCAATTGGTTTTTATCAGGACAAGGAAGCAAAGTTTGATGTGTGCTTTATGTATTGTAGCATGATAAAGCCAGGTTGTGTTGTTCTTTCCTTTCAGGAGCCTTGTGCCTTCATCTGCTCAATAGTTTTACCAGGTTAATTCTATTGCATGAACCTCTCTGTAGGTTGTTACCAGAAACAGGAGTTTTGTTGCTTCAATTTAAGGCAGGTCCCTAAATAAATTCGAACACCTCTGCAGAAGGTCAGTCTTCAAAATGGAATTGCATCAACAGCCCAGAGTGTTGCCAGTGCTGGCCAAAAATCCTATTTTTTCATACTCTTGCTTCATGTAGAGCATCAGAAGCATGCACAGCATTCAGATTGAGCTGTTCAGGAACCAAAATCACAGTTTGATGCCTCTGTGTCCATGCTGGGCCCTGTGGTACACACCAGTTCACTGGTGCAGCTTTTCTGTGTGATATGTAAGGCTCAAGGAGGTAGAAGTTAAAAAACTGAGTGAGGTAAGTTTTTGAGAGAATAAACAATCAGAATCACTCTACCAGTATAAGTAGGTGTTTAATTTTTACTGTTTTTGGAGTTTGCTGTTTCATGGTTTAGAATGATTACTTAGAAATCACATCCTATGTTGTTGTTTACTCCTGATTTAACTAAAGGTTTACTTAGAAATAAACTGGAGGATAAGTGGACCACAAAAAGGCTTACAGATTACAATGACCAAAAAAAAAATTCTGAATCTGAATTGTAAAAAAATTCCTTTTTTTTTTTGTTTTCTTTGATGTAGAATTAATCTTCATGCTGAACTACTGCCTGATATAGGCAAGTCCAGTACTGCAAAAAGTACCTGAAGTGATGAATCTGAAAGCAAATTGAAGTGTTGTGCAAAACAGAAGTGAGCGGAATCATTACAAAGTCATTTTATGATAACATTTACTTTTCAAAAGCTAAACATTTTTATTGAGATTAACAAGAATAACAGTAATATGACATGTATATGAATAGCTGAATGTATAGTGGAGTTGGTAAAGTTTTCCATATGCTGTGGCACAGCTTAGCTTTGTGACCTTTCAAATGTTGCTGGAGTTGAAAGTTTTGGAGTTCTGTTAAAATATAAAACACACACACACACATATATACATACAACATTTTAAAAAATCAATTGCATAATGAATTAAAAATCTCTTTAGGGCTGTAATCTGACACTGATAATTTTGACATGAAATGTTAGAAAAATCTGTGCAGTTACTGAAGTTGAGAAATATAAGAACCTAACATTTTATTATTTTTTTTACACATTTGCATTTTAGCATTCCTCTTCATATGCTGGGTGATTTCCTGCTTCAACCTCTTACAGCCTAAAACAAAAATTAAAAAAAGAACAAACCAAACAGACACATTATTTCAAGGCATGAGAATTCTTAATGTTCCCTGTTTATTTTATATATTTAAAAGTGTAGGGTTTTTGAAATTGCTGAATTAAATGAATGTTATAATACTGCAGATCCTTGTAATTCCTGCTTCTGAACTAGGTAATGGCTGTCAGGGTGCTACAGATAGGACTTTCAGATTTTATTATTGCAACTTCACATCAGGTAGTACAGAATTCTACTGTTTATATTTGGTGAAATTAGTCTGTACTAAGAAGAGGAAAAAGTTAAAAAATATTTCTGATGTCTGATATTTCCAGGAGTTCCAGCTGATGTTTAAAAATAAATATAGTGGGTTATCAGGAGCGGAAATATCTTTTTATTATTACTGAAAGCATAAGTTTAGCTATAAAAACAAGCAAACATGAAAACCTTAAACACACACCTATAAGTGTTTTTAGGTTATGCCTGAATTACAAACTCATTTTGATTTTGCAGTATGAATGCTACAATGTTTTGTCTTTCCAGCTCGTATTAAGGTTTTAGATAATCATGTATCTGGATCAGCTCATTTACCCTGTGGAAAGCAGTGCTCTGGCTCCAGTGCACCAGCCAGAATCCTCATTGTTCCTGTATCTTTTGCCTTGATATTCTAACAAACTTCAAAACATAAAGTGGAAACAGAGAGGTTTTATTTGGTAGCATTTTAGCATCCCTTTTCCTCAAAGAGTTGAGACAGCAGGGAGGAGGGGAGGTGTTTGAGTTCTGTCATTGCGGGTCAGATGTTCTGGTTCAAGTTCAGGACTAGAATTTTTTGCTGTCCTAAGATTTGTGAGATTTATTTTATAGCTGGCAAAGACCTCTTAGCAAAATTTTGATTTATCCTAGCTGAAGTTTAAAGGTAGAGAGAAGTTTTTCAGTGGAACATTGGAGAAGTTTAAAGAGAACAGAAAGGTAGCTGAATTAGATTTTTAATATCCTGATCTCCATAGCAGCTGGTGTTTTCTGGCTGTATAGAAAAGTAATGTATGCTAGAATTCAATCAATACCTTCTTCTTAACAAAAGGAGATGATTTTCAGAATATTCTTTTTGCATGAGCATATTCTCTTAGCAGTGTTTGGTGCTGTCAGCTTTTTTGTTTGCTATAAAATAAATCTATGAATGGTTTCATGCTAATGTACATTTCCTGCTATGTGAACATGGCTTCATTTCAGGTTGTCTTTTTGATGCTTATCTACTTAATTGATTACATTGATTTTAAAGTTATTTTGATTTTTCAGTTATAATTCAAGTTTTTAATCACCCTATTGTGACAATTATGTTTGAAAACAAACCCTATTTTGGGTTCAAGTGGAAACTGTGTCCCTTACTTTTCCGGGTCTTTAGAGGCTTTTTTTCAGGATTTCTCACCATTGGGAGGTGGAGACTTTGCATCATGTACAGACAACACGTTTTTCTTTCTATCTTGAAGCAAATTTTCGGGTTTTTTTCTGCCTGCCTGGACATATGTGAGGCAAGAAGGGTCTAGTGCATTAATTTTTCACCTCATGTGGAGTAACATGGACAGGAGTGAGGAAAAGAGGGGGAAGCTGCTTGGAAGCAGCAAGTTAGGGGCAAACTCTTGCTGGTGGTGTGCTCTTCTACAGCTCTGTCTACTCTACTGGAAAGATGTTAATATAAAACAGAAAAATTTGCATTAGCTGTTTATTTTATTGGTAAATCCTAGGCAAAACAAAGCTGTCAGCATCTTTGTTGGAAGTACATAGGCATCTGTGACTGATGTCCCAGTTTAACCCCTCCTAGTGAAACAACAGCACATATTCCATATGATTGATATATTCAGTGCTAATTCATTTACACCAGCTTTGGCATCAGGTGTTCCCTAATGGGGCTTCTGTGGGTTCCCCTCACTGTGGCTTTAGGTGCTAAAGGAATCATAAAAATGGACAGAAGCCAGACTGCCTCTATTCTCATATGCTGGTTTTCTTCAAAGTAGCAGCCTCTTAAATTATTTCAAATTGTCAATGTCTTCTAATTCCTGCAGCACACCTTGCTAGCAAGAAACAGCTATACAGATTGTACCTCAGTAGCTTTTCTTTCTTTGGCTTTTCTGTTCTTCCCTCATATTTCCCATTTGCAATCTGGAAAAGTGGGCTCTAGTTGCTATTCCTCTAAATTACAAATTATAGTCCACTTAAAAAAAATCAAGCATATTATTGCAACCAATACTTTCTTTGCATTGTCACATTTGAGTGAATTTTGTGTGGTTATATTCTTAAATCCTCAAACTGTCACTTCCTTTGTTGCTGGACAGCTTATAGTCTAGTTTGGTTCAAAATGCTGATTTTTTCCCCCCTAAAACCAATCAACCAAACAAATAACCAAACCCTAAATATATTATTTTAGTATTAAAATTCCTAATGAAATCATAGAAAAATTCAGATTGGAAGGAAGTGACCTTGCTGAACCAGGATCAGCTGTGAGATCAGCTGCCAAGGGCATTATTGAGTTAGGTGGATGGAACCTTTATGGGTGTCCCACTCCACTGCCTGAATGTTGTAATAGCTAGCAAAAACCAAGTCCAACACTTCTGGAACTTCTCTGTCTCAGTTCATGTGTGTTGTTTCTCATCTTGCCACCGTAAGCCACTCTGAAGATCAAACTCCCTCTTCTTGATGGTGTTGGCAGGTGATGTGGGGTCTTCCAGAAATCTTTGGGACACCGAGAGTGCTCTCCCTGGGTACTCACAATTTAAAAGTCACTGTTCTCCCAGCTTCAAAATAAATAAATATGTGTGTCTCTTTTAAATTGATTACTGCAAAGGAGTGTTTAGTGTAACTTGCAGTGTATTCATCACAACAGGATGTGAGTAGTGGCTGTTAGCCCAGTGCAAACTCTGTGATTGCCGGCATCTTCACAGTCTTAGCTCCCTGTCTTCCTCTTCCTATTGGATTTCTTTATGCTGTTAATGAGAGATGCAAAGCATGTAATGGCAGACTCATTCTTAGTGAATATGTGCTTTCTAATTTGCTGATTAGAGGAGCTCTTTCAAACAACAAAACCTGGAAATTATCTGAAAACAAAACTCCTGTATGTAAAAATGCTTTGCAGGACACTGAAGGATTTATCTGTTCCATATACCTGTTTAAGAAAGCATTGCTTTTCCAGAATAAGGTCAAGATGACTCTCTGATCAGTATCTGGGAGGAGAGGAGGAATCTATTTTCAAACTTTTTTTTAGAACTCAATTGTTTTTTTGAGAGAACAATATCTGTGGAGTATCGATCGCCTGTGTCCAGTAGTTAGTCAAAGGCTATCTCCTTTGACTAACCCCTTAGCGTGGTGTCATCCTCCTTCATGTGATAGATTGTTACAATCTCAGCCAGTGTAATTACACACTAGCCAAGTGGGTCATTTATTTCTGTACCTTCACCATTTACCAAAAATCTCCTTTATCTTTGGGAGCCAGCTCTTCCTTTTGCAGTAAAAGCAAAATAACGGCACATAAAACATTAGAGTCTAAAACTGGGGGCTTGAAAAATAACTGTAAGACTAACTTTAAAAAACTGTTCTACCTTTTATGAACACCTACTACACTTTTTATCTATCTTTTTTCCTGGCGTCCTAGAGAACAAAACACACAAAGCCAATTCATTGTTTTTCATGTGCCTGGTAAACACTATTTTTTATTTGTGAATGTTTTAGCTCTTTCTTTTCTTTTCTTTTTTATTTTATCTGTTAACACTAGATGCTTTCACTTGCATGAGAACTGTCTCCCAGCCCTCCCCCACATCAGCTCTTAATTTATGAAGTGCAAAAGCTCATGGAAGCACTGCTACTTTTTACTGATGACAATGAGTGAAAGTATTAGATATGTCTTTTTGAACACAGTTGGCATAGAAAGAAAAAGAGTGTTGTTTCAACTTACATGAAATTATAGATTAAGTTTGAAACCTGTGATTGTATATTTCCATGCCAGGAAGGAAAAAATCTATGTTACCACTTTCATTATGTTTCCTTAGGACTGTGTTTAAGAGGAAGATCAGTAGCTAAATATTGTTAGTGTCTATTTCTATTTAGAAAGGGCACATATTCTTGTTAAGGTAAGCATAAAATAGAAGTACTCTGATCTTGACCATGTTACTTTGTTGCACCAGTGTGAGTGATTTCTCCTTGGGCCCAACCTTAAAGCTACATGACAGTCAAGCACTTGACTGAACCCACACACACTCATTTTCACTGGCTGTGGATGTACCTTACCCCCAGTTTTTCCTGTTGTTACCATATTTCCTAAAGTACTAAAATAAAACTAAAGTAATTGTTAACCAGTGAAGGAATCTAGAGACTTTTTTCCTGTTGTAACTTAAAAAGTTTCAGCAAAATGGAATCTGGGTTTTAAAACATGTATAAATTTTAGATTCTTCTATTAATATTAAACTCTCAGGACTTTTTATGATTGCCACTTTTTGGTTTATATTTATTGCTTTTGGTGTCCCTATATATTTTTCAGAACATGTCAACGTACTAAATCTCTCTAGTCTGGCATGGAAGCCAGTTTATGTATGTTTATATTTGAACCCCGTGCTGAGACAGCTTTGTGACCTACAACCTCATTCTAATCTTAAATGTATGACTTGCATCCCAAACTCCAGCATATTAGCTAGGAGTTTTTTAAGGGTAGTTGCAAATGGATTTCAAATACCTGAGTTTATGCTGCTGTTCACTGCTTTGTTTTGGTTTTTTCATTTATTTAATTAAAAAATGTTTTTGGAAAAGGATTTTCTGGCTTCTTTTAAGTCACTGGTGGACCCCTTTTTCATATGCTTTCTTCAGAGCTCTGTTCTGGGATTTAGTGTAATCTACTATAGTGCATATTTGCTATATTTTTGAGCTGCCTGTAGAAAAAAGCAAACCTAAAACTAAATATCCCACCTCCTGCTCCCCAGATTAGGTTTTGGTAGCAGTGTGCATGCAAGTATGTGCAGATAAGTAGCAATTTATTTCAGACCCTGCTTTTTGCTCTTGGCCTTCCTATCTCTAATCCCTTCTGTTTGGTTTGTGTCCCCCAGAAGGTTCTCTGTCTTTGTGTGCTCTAGTTTGAGTAAGAGCCTTCTCTAAAGGAATAAACCCAGCAATTTTAAGAGTGTGTTGGGTAGGTTACATCTATGAAAATATGCTAATAATGACAGGTATGACTGCTTACTTTATTCAACACCCCTAATGTCTAGACTGTTTAGGCATCTAAAAATTATCTGAAGTGTTAAAAGGAAAATGGATTGTCATAAAAGAACAAAGAGATGTTGCTAGAGTAGTGTTTCTACTCTTTTGAAACTCATCCTCAATAGTTCTCTTTAAAGTTTTTACTTAAATGCATAAGGGAGAACTTTTTCATCCACAAGATATTGTTTCAAAAGAGAATAACCAGTACTACAGTAATGGAGGTGGTGAGAAACATAGAGGAGCAACAGGCGAAAGATGGGTCCCATTCAACAAAACACCAAGAGACAGTTCTTCCTAATTAATTATGACTCAGGTAATATTATCTTATTTTTTTTAAGGATGAGGAGGACCAGCAAACACACAATCTTGGTGATATTTCAGGATTTAGTAGAGGGGCAAGATGAGGCAGTTCAATGATGTTGAAGAAGGTCTCAGTTATCAGTGGTCTTATTTTGGGATGGTTCTGGTTTAATCACTTAGTGTTTGTTCAGGATGTAGACTAAACAATTACCTAGATACTAATTAAAAATGTAGGTTCCTAAATGTCAACTATCTTTGATTCCTGTGGAGAAACTGAAAACATCTTTTCAAGGAGAAAGGAATATTTCTTCCAAAATGCGCCCTAAAAGATGTTTAATTGTTTGGGTAAACAGAGAATTTTTTTAGCATAGACACAGGCAAAATGATTTATGATCTAAATAATAATTTCTTTATTTAGACTTTGTTGTACTGTTTAGTGTATTCTGATAACCTTGCAATAGGATAACACTGACAACTGCTATTTCTTATAGGACTCTTTAATATGGCTTAATGAGTCTTTTGAGGATTTTTACAATATGAAATCAGCATGTTGCATTTTTAAGTTGAGTTTCAAGTTACACTGTGCACAATATTTTGTTATTTATTGTGTCTGTAGTCAGAATACACACTATGCATGTGCATTACAGTGCAATAATTAGCATATAATTTTCAACGTTTCAATGAACTTTTGTCATAAAATTTAAGGAGATTTTAATTGCTAGTAATCAGGATTGCATGTTAATAGGCTGTAGATAATTAGGAAACCATTTGCATTTCTCTTCTCACAAATTTTCTTAGTATTTAGACACTCACTCAATACATAAGTTTATCTCAGGAGGGTTGAATAATCCTATTTAGGCATAGTGATAATAGATACAATTTTTTTTGCTTAAGGCTTCCTTTCAATTTTAGTCATTTGGAAATGATTATACTTTTGGTTGCTCAGATTTACTGATCCTGGATGTACACTATTTTCCCTCTGACTTCTAATAGGCTAGAGTAGACCCAGTTGTTTACACTGACTGTAAAATTTGCATCCTTCTCTGGTAACGAAGATCGTTGTTTCAACAGCATCAAATGTTGGGGAAAATATTTAGCAAATTGGTATCTGCCCAGAAAGTTCTATTTCTGACACATTTCTAGGTGTAGTGCTAAAAAGCTGGCCTGTCCACACCCTCTTTCATGTCTGGGGTACACAAAAGAAATCCTTTTTTTTTTAATGTCTGAAATGGTTTAAATAGCAGAAAGAGTGTGTAATATTGTCACCTCTTGATTTATTAGGGTGTTTTGGATAAAGATGTATTGGCAGAAGTTGTGCATATTTATGGAGCTAAGGGTAAAGATATGAAATTGGAATAATTAAGGCAGCTATTTGTTTGGTGTAAGGCAAACAGAGAGAGATGTGATGGTTTTAATGTTCCTGATGGAAAAAAATAATAGTCCTTTACAAGGTTGGCAGTTCTAATAGCATGTGAATTCATTAGCAGTACATGGGGCAGCCACCTCCTGAGGTTTCATGTGAAATGTTTAATGTGGCTGTGGAAAATTGATCATACAATTTTCATACAAAGGAGAAAAGTACAGTAAATTGTTAAAAAAAGATTACTTTGTGCACAGTATCAAGAATCTTAAATGAAGCACAGAAGTGGCTCAGTATGCAGTGGCTGTCATTGTGTTGTTCTGTGTCCTTGTGTTGTACAAGTCAAACTGGGAGAAGAATTAAAAGGTTAATGATAGAGATGTGTGAAATTTTAGCACTGGGCTTCCACAGAAATTACATATAATTCTTCTGTTGTATGAATTAATTGCTTGTGTCGTTCTGTTATTAAAAAAAATATGACTGCCATAATGGTGTGTATATGTAGTTTGATTGGACAATGGCAAAATTATATTTTAGAGTAAAATCTACAATCAAGTGAAATCAGATAGCTTTCCCTTCCATGGTACAGATGTCTTAGCATTTCCTACCCTTTGGTTTTTTTTGTCCCATACAAAAGAAAGTCTGTGTTAGTTTTGCTACAGTGTTCTATTAGGACAACAGTAGTTTGAGATGGAAGGAGCATTCCTGCATGTGTGTGTATCTCATTTTGCCTTTTAAAACTAGACCAAGTATCTGTCTGGTGAGACTTGTGTGAAGGATTAAAATAAAAAGAGAAAAAAGAAAAACTTGGAAGGAGAAATGCTGAAACTATCTTACCAGCACTGAATTAGCTTTCTTTCCAGGTTTCCTTCTGTTCCCCTTTATTTGTCCATTCGGGTCAGTGGAAGAGGTGGTTCTTTATCTTAAAATGTTTCCAGTGTGGGGTTTATTCTAATCTATTTCAAGCCATTCTCTCCTTAGGTCAAAACACTAGGAAATTTGATATTAGTTGAAGTAAGTCAATCTGGTAGCTCTGCAAGGTATTCAGAATATTTTATGGAGAAATTGGATTTGATTTAAATGTATTACAATTATATTATGGTTACTTCAAAGCATTACTTTAGCAGTACAGGGTTTATTCCAAACAACAATCATTAGATCATTGATATCATTACAGTCTTGAAAGATCAACCACAAGCCTCAGTGAATGTAACAAATTTCTACAGATAGCAAAGGGTTTTTTTGGTGCAAAAGACAAAAAAAAGCAGCTCATCTAATTAAGCATACAGTTTTTGTACTTTTGGAATGGAATTTTTTTTATTTTGACATAGTAGTTTTTTTTTCTACTAGCATGTCAAGAAGGATTGATTTGACTGTTTTGAACAAAATTTTTTTTAATGTAAATTTTTTTTTCAAGAAGTGGTAATTTTTCAAAATCTGATTCTATTCTAGAATTTTCTGGAATTTTTGAAATAATAAGAAAAAATTACTTTGGTTTCTGCCAATTTTAAGTAATGAGGGCTTGCAAGAGAATTCTTTCCAGTCGTTTATTAAGCATTCCAGTTACCTTGTGGTGACAGCGGGCAAAGTACGAAGGTCTATTTTGTATCCCAAACAGTTTGCAAATGAAGTTAAAACAGATCAGAGAATTATTGAGGTCCATGTCATGCAGATGTGTTATATGTACTTTTTTTTTTTCCTTTTCTTCTTTGGTCAATTGTTCTTGCTAGTTTATGAAAGCCTGAAAAACAGTTGTGCTTAGGGATGAATTTCTCAGTAAAAGTATTTCTGTGTTTTGTATCAGTCTTGAGAGGAATGTGTAAAGGTAACTTAAAAGTAAATGAATGAAATTTTAAAAAATGTTTTATAGTAATAATCAAAGGACATGTTTATGTCCATTCTTATTTCAAGCTTTTTATTAAAAGTGTTTGAGACTTGTCAGTATTCTTTTGAACTCATCACAAGCTGACCTGAAAGCTTATATTTCTGGCAAATCTCAAATATTGTCTCCCCTCCTTGCCCTGAGGGTTTTTTTATTACTTGCGAACAGTCTGGTGGAAGAGCAGGATTTACACTTAATTTCTCTTCACTAGATCTATGTATTCCATCTATATGTGGGCAGTACTGTGACTACTGAAATGTTTTTCCAAACTATTAAATAAGAGCCTCAGAAATGTTGCCTGTATGTAACCTCTTACCTATAGGCCCTTTCTCGTCACACAATTCCTATTAGCTGGAGTGAGACAGTGATTAGAAGAGAGATAATTGAGCCTCTCCAGTCTGCAGTGAGCGCAGCTGTTGCTGATGTTCTTGTCCTTTGCCCATCCTACCTTTCCCCTGCCAGAGCAGAGGTGGTCTGCTGCATGCTGAGCAGATGTTTCTCCTTTGCATAGTTATCTTTGGAGTGCCTTTATATACAGAAATCAGATTGCACTGCTACTGTCACTTTTATCTGATGAGAGGAAATCCCAGACGAATGAAGCTGGTTTTCTTTTCAGGCAGCTAAGCAACGTTGCTCAGGGGCATGTTCTCTTTCCTTGCTTCTGTTGCTGCTCACTGTAAATGTTTTCTTTCTGGCATGTTTCTTCTTTAATCCCTCTTTCCCTCTTTGACCCATATCCTTAATCCCATTGGGTTTCTTTTGAACTTGGTTATTTCTTAGTCTTCTGATACATCTGTCTGCTGTAGCTATGAATCGTTTGCCAACACCACATTTTCGTCATATTCCCTGAATGTCTTTTTCCTCCCACAGTTCGTATTAGAGTACTTGAAGAGGTACAGGGAAACTTTCTGGGACTGGTCATTCTTCAAACTCTGTGATACTGTGTCATTCTTTGATTCATTTCTTCTTTTACTTCTTATCTTCTCCTATTTTTAGTGTTCCCTTTCCTTTTTTATTTGTTCAACTTTCTTGTGCAATTAATCATTATTCTCTCAACAAGTAGAAAACTGTAACTGAGAGTATCTGAGGTGATACAAATCATGTGGTTCTGTGTGTTAAAATCACCAAATATACTCATTTAATATGTCCATTTTTTATACGTTTGAAATTATTTATTTCTCTATTGTAACAAAATTAACAAGATTTCTTTCTTCCCTGCTTTTCTGGCAAGCTCTCATAAAAGCAACAGTTTATTACATCTTGTAAAATCTTTCTATGCAAATAGCCATCATTTGTTTTTTTCTGGCACCTCCTGTTTTCTCTTGAAAAATATGATTTGCACATGTGTAATTAGAGGAGGAGAACTTTGGGAAAAAATGCAAGCATGGTAATTTTGAGACTGCATTATCTTTTTGATGTAGGAGTTTGCTCGCTGGTGCCATTTTAAGCTGAGTTTTCCTACTGGGTGTTTTCAAAGGTAATTATAAACACAGTCTGGTGCTCTGGACCATAGAGATGAGTCCATTTGAAGAATAGTGTTTTTATTATTGAAGGTAACAATAACATTGTTTCGGTGTTGTTTGTTATTCAATAATTTTCAATAATTTGATAATACTGAATTTTGGCAGATAACTATCTTGTTACCCACACGTGTGAAGGATTGATCAAACCATAAATACACAATCAGGATAAAAGCTTGAGTGTGAACCAAAACCTGAGTTGTACTTTTCTTAGATATTGTCAGAGTGGCTCCTTTGTTAATGTAAACTGACTACAGCAGTGTTCCCCAAAAGAGAATTTCTTCAGGAGCTGAGTGCTGCATTCAGGAGAGTGGGGAATTGAGTGATGTGTGGTCTTCTGCTGTTCATAAAGGGATGCCTTTGCACAACATAAATGCCCTTGAAGTTTCTATTGCTAGGTTAATACAAACTGCTTTGACTGTGGAATAGAGGCTGATTAATGTATATATGGAGTTGTCATGTCTCCCTAGCATTGCTACTTATTTTTAGAAATATTCTCCTATTCTCAATGCCCAAACACGTTTTTCCTTCCATTTCCACCTTTTAACTTGAAAACATTTAAGCATTCTCCATAGATTTCCTTTCTAATAAGTTTAAGGACGAAGTACTGGTTCAAGTGCCACTGATCTTCTACTTGCATACCTTCAACTAACCACTA
Source organism: Passer domesticus (assembly GCF_036417665.1). Classification (NCBI taxonomy): domain Eukaryota; kingdom Metazoa; phylum Chordata; class Aves; order Passeriformes; family Passeridae; genus Passer; species Passer domesticus. Next base: position 25,604,313 of record NC_087477.1, read on the forward strand.
GTCATGAAAACAACCCCAACAGTTGAGAACAGTGTAGCCTCTGTGCACTCCCAGCATCTATTCTCAGAGTTTTACTAGATTTTATCTCGCTTTTAAAATTTTCCATTACACATATACCTAATCTTGCTAAAATTATGCTGAATTTTTAACTGGTGAACAGCAGTAGGAAGAGTTGAATGGCGTAATGCTGGGGACAAAACTAAAAGTGGTCCAAAATTGAGACTGGCAGTAAAGTTTTACAAAAAAAGTCAGAAATATGGAGTTTGGGTGACCTTCATGCTGGCTTCTTTATTTTTTCACTTGTTTATATGCCATGAAAAGATACCAGCAGCATATTTTAGCAATTTTAAAAAGAAAATATTATAGTTTTGGGGGCTTTGTGACTGAATTTGTCACAAAACTTTGTGGGGAAAAAGGACTGCAATCACTAGTGTTGTTTGAGGTTATTTCTTAGCAATCTAGGACTTGTTATTTTGAAAGATCAACAATGTTAGATGGTTTGGGGTGGTTACCCTGAAAGAGCAACATGTATTACTTATGTTCCACTGTTTTAAATAGTGACAGTGTCAGGGTTTCTTTAAATGAATGAAGTTTATACAGGACATGCCATCTATAGTATGACTGAATAAACAGGGATTCCAACCTTTATTCATGAAAGGCGGTAATCTCGGACTAATGCCGCACTTAACTCTGTACTTTCAAAATGATTTGCCTGATCTGATAAATTATGCAGTCTTTTATTTTGACCTTGTAACCTTGTAGAGTTTACTCAAACTGACTCCACAGTATTTGCCACATTAGCAGTATAATGGCTGTAAGCGGTTCTTGTGCTACAGTTCATTCTGCAGCAAAAAGTAAACACTGGGCCATGAAAATTTATTGATTCAATTACAAGACATACACATAGTACCATTTGAAAAGTGTTTTTGGGATTAAGTCATTACATGTCTTCTGTTTGGTCAAAAATCTGAAATATATAAACAAGGAAGCGAGCAAGCACTGAGAAATATAAACTGCTGTTTTTACTGTATGTAGAATGTGCTGTTAGACATCAATCTAAGAGCTGTTGAGGTCAAAGAACAAGGCAGACATTGAACTGCCATGCCTTTCTCCCTGAACAAGGTAACTTTTCCCCTCAGTTGCTCCTGCAAGTGTTATAATTTATTATGTAAATTATTTTTGTGGGGGATTTTTTTGTGTAAAAAAACCTAGGTTTTGCAGGTTTTTGGGGTTTTTTTTCAACAGAACTGATAACAATACAAATTTTTCTTCTTTAAAGAGTAGAAGACAACCCTTCAAAGAGAAAAAAGTAGTAAATTGGCTGGAACATACTGTCTTGACATGACATCATTAATTTGTTTCATACTGTGTGGCCATTTTGTTTCAGATAAGTTTTAAATCTGACGTGTTTTTATCTTACACTGGAATATCTGATCCCTATATATGCTCAGACTGAGGAGCAGGGCTGTTTTAATACCATTTAAAGACAAAACACAAAAATAATTATCTTTAGTTTATCTCTTATTGTACTGACTTTGAGATTATAATACAGGCAAGGTAATTGCTGCATAACTTCTATTAAGCAAATTACCCAAAGATATATAAATATATGTGTAATTAGGACTGATTTAATATAATAACAAATTTCAGAGCCTACTAAATATTTAGGGTGCTGGTGAAAAGGAAAATATGAAAAAACTGTTAAGAAATAAAAAACAGCTCAAAACTAAAATGGAATGTTTTCCATACTTCTACTGCTTTTGTCTTTTGCACACCATCTTTTGTTTTAGTTTCCTTTTTTTATTCAGGTGCATGTATTAGAAAATTATTCATTTCTTCAACTTTAAGGGGATATTTGCATTTGTTCTAGCTAATGCAAATAGGGCAATTTCTTGGAATTGCATGTGAGAAATGAAGGGAAAATACTCAATTTAGGTTAGTGCTTTGTGCATTGAAGATATTCCTATGAATTCAGAACATGGAGAAAGAAGACATAAACAGGTTGTTTATTCCTCAGAGTTGAATTAAAATGCATAATGCAGTTCTCACTATTTGGTCTGTAATTTAACACTGCTTTTCAGCACTGAAGAGAGTTTTCTGTTCTTCTTTCCTTGGGTTTGTTCTTTGGGTGCTGTGGTTGAGGTAAATGATTCCACAGATTCAAGTGCACCTCTGGCAGAATGGCTGAAGTTGCTGTATGGAGAAGTGACAGCCATGACTAATTAGAACAATAATATTTCTGAGGTAATTGGGAAACTGAAGAGGGTAAAGGAGTGGGACATGGGACTTCTGGTGTCTGATTAGGCCATGAGTGGGCATCAAATGACCTACTAAAGCCCAAACAGAAAAGTAATCAATGGCAACATAAATACAATGTTTCTACACTCCCTTGCCTTGGCTATTCAGCTCCACAGTGCAATTTTACAGCTTAAAAAGAAATGGCAAGAAAAGTGGGAAGAAGTGTGTAAAAGCATTCCCTTTTTGGTGGAAAGGGACATGAAGATGGTGAAAAAAACCCCTGACCAACAGAGGAATGGGGTATGAAAATAACAGAGCTCTAGAACCAAGAGCTGCAGCTGATGACAGCAATGGCTTCAGAAAAAGGTGCAGTGAGAGATACCTATATCCAGCTGTCAGTGAAGGAAAGGGAGAAGGATAATGAACTACATTTGGACATATAAATAATAAATATGAATACTAAATTGTTCTAGTTATGCAGATATAAATTATGTGTATCAGCCTGAAGATGCAGCTGCAAGCTTTCATGTGATAAGGTTTCGGAGTACTTTGACATATAAGTGGTTTTTTGTATAGCTTTTGCTGAATTGCATCGTGGCTGTCTATGTTGGTGATACTGTTGGGAACTCCATTAGGACAGAATTTCCCAGTAATTCTCAGATGGGCTCAATAAGGATGTTGGCCTTTCAAAGTGTGTGGTAGAAGAGCTACAGCAGATCAGCTGCAGTTTTGAAATTCTGAGTATCACACAGGCTTCTCTGCCCTGCACTGGCCCTTGGGAAGAAAATTGCTGTACAAATTTGTTTTAAAAAATGCGACATGCAAACATCAGGATGGCTGCAGGCAACTGCTCCCTTGTACAGGCAGCAATGTTCTATAACAAAATTCATTCAACCAGAAGCTTATCTTCTTTTGTAAAGCTGATTTGTTTTTTGTTGATGATTTCTGCAAAACCTGAAATACCTGTGATTTTCTAGCTAATACCTAATTTCTAGTGTTTTACACTGTCTGTACACTGTGGAGATTGAAGGACAAGTGTCACCAGTGTACTTCCACTGGGGAAGCAGTACCAGAGTGTGAAATAAATCAGGGGTGAGCCTTAATCTCTGGTTGTTGTGTAAAGTGTGTTGTGTGTTGAGTGTCTTAAGCTGTGCTGTGATCCAGCAGAACAGGAGAAGCCACTGAACCTCTCTGTCAGAAGGATGTGACTCTGTTAGGATAAGATGAAAGAAATGATACATAGAAGGTTTGAAAGTGAGAAAGATACTGGGAATTAACAACTGGTTGACTCTGTGGCATAGTATTCTTCCTGACCCAAGGATAATATGAGTCACTGAATTTATATTAACTGAAGAAAAAATATTAACTGAATTTTTTACTTTATTGCATGCTGATACCAAAGACTAGGTGTTTTGGCAATAGGAATTTCTTTGATAGATATTTGAGATTTCACAATATATATAAATGCAAATAATCAAATATAATTTTGTATAAATAGATTTATTTAGATATTTTTATAAAGGTTTTTGCATACTTAAGAGCTGTGTAAGGCTCAAAATTTAAACCACATTTCATATTCTTTTTGTTCCTCATTGGTGCAGAAAGGAGAAGTCTGGAGCAATGAAGTCTGGGGGTTTCTTGGTTTGCTAGGTCTTTCCTAGAGTTCATCATTGATTCCATATGTGTATCAACTGTCCAGCCTTCACGGTGAATGGTACCTTTTATCTTTAGGAAATCTTTAAGCAATTTAACTTTGCTCAGCTTATTGTTCAACGATAAGGAAATAACATAAGGAAAGTGATTCAAAATATTGTTTTGTGTAAAAGAAATTGAACAACTTAGGAATCCATTATATAAATGTAGCTGTGTGTATTACTATTAATTCAATGTCATTGACTTTGATTGACATAAGTAGTTATTATCAGCATAGTTTAGTCTTGAGATAAATGGTTTTATCAAGAAACAAAATACTGATTTTCTTTATAAGAAAAAAAGGGGGTAGGATTATTTTTGTTATTTCTAGTATGCTTAGAGCACATAAGTAACAGGTTCAGCAGAGGAGTAGTCAAAAACATCACAGGTACTTCATATCATTTTCTTGCAACCTTAGCACTTCACCATGAACATTATAAATGACTGATTCTGCTTTAGGTTCTGACTTACTTTAGAATGATGTATGAAATAATATGTGTTTTGCATGTCCTGTTTGTAATGATAAAGGTCATATAGTATCATTTACATAATCTCCAGCCAGAAATGAACTCCAGCAATATCTTCTGTATAACATATACATTATCTGAGGTTTAAAACTCTCATTATTCATGAAAGTTAATTTTACAGTGGGTGTGAATGATCTATCTTACGGCTGCTTTTTTGATCATTCTATAAAATAATATGAAGCAAAGCCTGCACAAATAGCAGGAAAACCAGTAAAGAGTGATGCATTTGCTTGACTCTGTGTATACCCGATTGGATCTTGATTGATGGCAATCATTTGTCTTTGTCAAAAAAAGGAGAAAAATTCAGACATTGAAATAAGAGTGCTATCAAACTTTCTACAATGGCAGAAAGATTCTATTAATGTAGCCTGAGAGTATTAACTGTCTCTGCTAGAAAATGATAAAGAATGTTAATTTTTTTCTTGAGCATGTTTAAGTGTAAACTGCATTATTTTGTCAATGTGGAAGCACTGAAAGGGGCATGCTACAGATTTATGGCATGCTGGAATTGGAATTTAAAAAAAAGAGAGTAAATTACAAAAAAAGAGAGAAACAAAAAGCCAAATACAAGAGTCTAATCCTTCTGATTATGATTTTGCAACAAAACAATAAAAGTTTAAGTAGCACAGTGTCGTAAAATCCTTAATGCTGCATTCCTATTGATATTGAAGCTTTGAAGACTAACTTCAAAGGAGGGTGAGCAAGAGCAAAAAATAGATATAAAATAAACAAAGAAAAATTGACAAGCTTGGTTTTAGAAGTCCTTTTGTATGTCAGATGTAGGAATATTGACCCGTTACTTGAATGGGCTTTAAGGCAACTTCCTTATTAATGATACTTGGAAACACAAAGCATATGGCTGTGGGTAATAGTGTATTAAAGGGAGGGGAACACTGTTACATTGTACAGTAATGCTTGCAAAACAAGAATGCATTTTCTTTTAAAATAAATGAATTTATAATTTTTAATGAATATATATAAAGGAACAAAAAAATTGAAAACACTGAAACCCCAAAGAGTTATTCACTGGATTTATTTTATGCCATTAGTATTTGTGGGGTTTGTTATACATCTCAAATGTTCTCTGGTTCTAAACAGCTGTGTTAAAATTTGATTACTGAAACAATATTTTTAAAATCATGAGCACACCAAATAACCTGCATGAGCACCCTGCCTACCCAAGGAAGGCAAATATTTTTATTCTTAAACTTCTAAAGAATAAGAAAACTGCAGGATTCAACCTGAATGTTTACTAGTCCTTGATGCACCCTTTAAAATAAATATTTGAGGGATTGTCATTTTAAGGACAGATGAAAGAAAAGCCATATCAAAACTGTGAACCAGGGCATGCAGTTTTACCCAATACCCACACTAATGTGCTTTTTGGCCCTCGTCACTCATTTTAAAAGGTTTTTGTGTTAGGTTGGTTTGGGTTTTTTTGTATTTCTGCATTGTGCTTCTAAAACATTGTCTAGCTTTGCCATACTGTAGTGGGTGTCAGATTAAGGCAGCAGGCTCCTGATTCAAACATTAAAACGCAGCATAAGCAGTGTTACCTGGCCTTGCTTAAAGAACCTCGTAGTGACATCATTAAAAAGCATTTTGTATTAATTCATTTGTTAACTTCCACGAAGCCTTTGCTACGGCTGCTGAAGATGCTAAGATGTGATTTTAGCTGAGTGATGATATATTTATTTTAAATATTTTTTTAGTGGTCAGGTAGGTGAGACATGACTTATATGATTGAGATTGTTGCTGTTTTAAGGAGCAGGTGCAAGATAACTTCATGGCAGGGAAATTTTGGAAGTGGAAACGCTGTGTTCAGTATTCACATACACAGTATTCACCCCTTCTCTTCTGAAAAATAACAAAGGAGCACCAGACTAATATTGTAATACAGGATTAAGATTGAGGTCCAATTTTCAGGGTGCAATATAAACAGGATCACTTATATCACATTCTCTTAATACAGACATTATAGAAGAAATATTCCTCCCCCCAACAGCTTTCTTTCTGTTATTGTCTGACTGCATTTTCTGTCCTCATTGATTCTTCAGATTTCTTTTCTGACCTTCTATTACTTTTCCCAGGTTTTTGTCCAGCCAGACCTGGGTTTTGCCCCCCTTTCTCTACTCCGACTCTTGTCCAGCTGATTCCCAACACTTTCTTCTTTTCTGTGCTTGATCCCCAGCAGATGCATAATTCCTCCCCTTTTATGTGTTTATCTCCCATGACTTCCACATCAAGTTGCTTTCTTTGGTGCTTCATAGGCTTTTTGCCTCTGCTGTATCTGGTGAAATAACTTTCTTCTTTGTGCTGCTTATGTTGTTGGGAAGATAGCACTGATGAAAGATAACTGCAACTTTCTTTGTCTCAATTTTCTGGAGTAGCCACTTCAGAGATTTTTTTTCAGAGAGAGAGAGAGAGAGGGAGAATATTTCAGAGATTTTTTTTCTTATTATTGTTATTACTATTTATTTGTAGTAGATAAAATTCTGGACAGGAGGAGTTGTTCCTTGTTGGTCTTTGGGATTCGTGCCTGTTTGTTGTGGACAGAACCCAGGACTGTTCTCGGTGGGTTTGATGCTCATGAGGTCAGAGGGTGTGATGGGGCAGCCTGAGAGGCACAACCCAGGGAAAGATGGGCAGCATCTTCAAAGGTGTTTTGCATCAGCAAACACCTACTGATTGTATACAGACTGTGGACTTCCAAAGCCTTTAGCAGGGCCATGTTTAGCAGCTTTGTACAGAAACAACCAAAGAAATACTTTGGACAGCAGCTTCTATGTGAAAAATTAAATGAACTGAAGTTCTCTTAACATAGCTGACTTTGACTTGACAAATTTTATTACCAATTATTAAAATATAGTAAAGAGAAATTAATATTTCTCCTCCAAATCCTGTGCATTGTGCATAATCTTTGTGATGGTTGCAAGTCTGTCTCTGTTCCCCTCACTGCCCCCTTCCCTGATGGGAAATTTTTGGGGAAAATACCATCTTGCAGCGATTAGTATTGAAGATTGGTTACTTCTATCAGATGGTTTGGTAAGTAATCCGTAGCTATTGCTGTGATTTGCTGCTTGCTCATATAGCTTCACACATGTATTTCATTTCCAAAGTTAAGCAAAGTTATTCCCTATAAAGAGGGTGAAAGTCTAGATGAAAGCCATCCCTTTTGTGAAAACCATATTCACTATCCCTCTTAGTGACTGGTACAACAAAGTAAATTTTAATGGTGCATGATACTGAAAATGAATCCTGTGACCTTGAGAAGTTGTAGCAGAAGATCAGGTTTTATTTGAACCTTTTTGCCATTGTTTGCATTACTGTATCATCAATTTTTAGTTGCAAACTCCAGTGCAAGTAGCTGTGTGTATATTCTGTACTTGAGGCTGTCCAAATTAAAGTTCCTAAGTCACTTAAAAAAACCTGAACTAGTTTGTGTGTAAATTAATGTTTTTTATTCTTTCTAGAGCTTTGTTCATGAAAACATTAGTGTTTTTACAGCAATGGAAAACATTTAATTTTATCTTATCCTTGAAATCTCTTAGAAACTATATAGGCTTTTTGTTCTGAAAAGGAAAGTGAAAACATTCAATTTTCATGATGAAATGAAACAGTCTTTTCTTGATTTTGAGTGTCAGTCTAAATTGACTCTTCTGTCAGGAGAGAGGCTAATTGCAACAAACCCATGCTTTTCAAGTCTGTTACCATGACTTCTCTTTATGGGTGTTTTCTGTGATGGATGTAATATACTTGGTAAACAAGGTTTCTTGAACAAATTGTGTTACAAACTGTATAAAAATGTTTGAGTTTTTTCATTTTTTTTGTCATTGGCTACTAAAAAAAATAAGTTAGCTTAGTTTAGCAGGGACAATACACGCTTATTTCTAAAGCTGAATAATGGAGAAAGGTGTGACTAGAGATAATTACAGATACAGTTTATATATGCAGGAGGGAGATTATGTTCAAGGAAGAAAATGTGCATTATGGTGCAGTACACTTAAATTATGCTTATAAGTATCTGCACCATAATTTAAGAGTGGTGTGGTCTTAAATAATCTTCTCTGAAGAATTTACATAAAACAAGAATTAACATCTCTAGCAAAAAATATTGTGAATTGTATGGTTATTACAGAGAACTGTTCTCTTCTCACATTTGCATTCCAGATTTTAAATAGGAAGTTTATAGTTTTGTTAGGAGTTTCTTTAGTACCTAAGGATTTCTCTTTTCATTGTCCCAACTATATTTTTTTGTGAACATGAGCAGTATCACATACTACACAGATACTTGGTTTATGAACACATAGGTGGAATTCTGTAGTCCAAAAATTAAGATTTCTGGAAAACCCTTTACCTGAGTGCTGAAGGGACATGTTAGAACATTCCCAGAAATGTGCACAGTTCCACCTTGTTTTTCACTGCAGTAATTCTTCCCAAGCTTGAGGATTGAGAGCCCTGATACTTGGATTTATTTGAAGTCTCTGTGGATGAGTAGTTGGAAGAGAAATGCATTAGGAGGAAGAAGGAGTATAAATAGACAAACCACATTAGACTCAGGAAATCCCCTGAGCTGAAAATAGTTGGAAACTGGCAGAGTGCTTGGGGAAAAGTTGTACCTGATTGGATTGATCTTGCTCTTCCTTAAGCCACCACTGACATTTTGGGATACAGAATTTCAGGTTAGACCTTTGGTGAGAAAAGGTACAGACATTCCTGTGCTCTTTCTATCCTCTGAGTGCATTCATGGCCTCTTCTGCAGGGACAAGGAGCCCTTTGAGTGGTTGATGGCACTGCTGCAGTGATGGGGTCTGCCTGCAGCACCGTGTGAGTTACTCCAGAGCCCCTGGTTCTCCTCTTTGGTGGGGAGTTTCTTGGTGGTGCTGAGTTGCTTCCCATTGGGAAGTAACAGTGTTGTTTCCATTCCATTCCCCTCTGTGATGGGATTGCTGTGTTGAGAAGAACAGCTTAATATTGAGAAAGTTGTTTCAATGTTAGGAAAGAACCTAAAGAGGTATGTTGGTTTTCATATTGTTTTGGTGGGTTTTGTGTGTGGTTGTTTGGTTGGGGTTTTTTTGGTGAACTTCTCTTAAAAACTAATAAAGGAGTAGCTAGATGAAGAGAGAGAAGCCGGAAGCCTTGTCAAGAGAGGTAATAATTGCCCTGAAGAAGAAACGTCATTCTATTAAACACATCTCTATGGATGCCAGTGCAGAGGGGAATGAAGTTGTGGGTGTTATGCTTGTGTTCAAATCACCAAAATGAAAGAGGAAACATTTCCTGATTTGTTGCTTCTTAAGCTTTCATTTTCCAGTCCTTCTATCAATACTGTTTTATAATGTTGGATTTAACATGTAGTATTAGTCTTGAGGAGAAAGAATGTGGAGGAAAGAATATTATGATATCTCTTGTATTGATCAGTTGGAGTGTTTGTTACCAAGTTTTCTGTTGCTACATTTCTTTCTTGGCATACCTGTGGAAAAGAAGTTGCATCTTCTCAGTTAGCAGCTTCTGATGTGTCAGTGTACAAGGTTTATCCTGGGCTAAGCCCTTGGATTACTCTATCAAAGGAACCTTGGGTGGTTTAGCACTTTAACATTGCTCATTCTTTACTACAAGTAGTCCTTTGGTGCGTTCTGTAACATCGATAAGGATGGCTTCCCCACTTCTGTTTTGTAAGTGTTGTGAGGGCTTCACAAACTTCCTGACCCTTGGGGCATCAGTGGATCTCAAGAGGCAGTTCAGTAGCTTGAATGGTTTTCAGAGGACCATGTCAAGTAACAGTTTTGAACTTGCCCCCCTCAGCAGTGCCTATGAATTGCTAACCTTTTGTCTCCTGCTTTGTTGATCACATATAACAGAAGAGAAGGTGTGTTTGCAGGCTACCATTTCCTTTATTTAAATCTTCAGTAAATACAGAATTGTCTGTGTGGTCCAGAAAATGGTACTTCATCATTCAGTCATTCAGTGCTGTAGTTTTTCTGGGTTTTTGGTTTGGTTTTTTTTTTTTTTTAGAGATAGTTTGCAAGGTTTTCAAGGGAGAAATTTATTTAATAAGTTAAGCCTTTTTAAAGGGAGTTGAGTCCTGTTGCTATTTCCTGAGGGTGCTGGGCTAGTGTGGAAACAGGATCTTGCTCCATGTGCTTCTCAGTGGTCTTGCTGCCTTGTGCTTATTGTTTCCTGTCTCAGAGCACAGTCCTATGTTTGCAGTTACTTCAACTCTCTCTTACATGTGTTCCTGCAATCATCACACAATGAAGTCATTTCCCAGATTTTGCTACCCTCAGATTTTAAGTCCTGAATTGAATCTTGGACAGAAGTGTTAACTTTTAAATCAAATCATACTTGATTTGATTTTATTTTGATTGGGATTTTTTTTGAAGCTTTGATTTTAGTTGTATCAGAGAGTAGAGGAAGTGCAGATGATACTGAAGTTGGGTGTCTCTAAGGCTTCAGTATCCTAACCTGCAATCTGAATTGAGAATTTCTTTCCCAAGATACTGTTTTAATAGTAGCCAAATGTTCTGTGAACCTTAGAGAGTTGCCTGCTCCCCCTTCCATAATTTCAAGCAGAGGTACAAGGATGTTCAGATTAATTCATAATTAAGCAAGAGGTCGAAGGGGGAATTTCCTTGTGTCCCCGGATACACTCAAATTCTGTCCATAATAAAAAGGTAAAATTAATATATTTTTGATATTTAGGCATTTAGACACTTCAGGGAGGTTTGTCTTCTCTTTATTATTCTATGTTAAAAAAAAAAGGTTGTACCTAAATTTCTTAGTCATCTTTGTTGTTGCTCTCTGTGGTGGTTGTTGAATTGCTAAGTTAATTTGGTTAATAGATAGTAATTTTAACTTCAAAAAACACAAACAAAACCAAACAACCAAAAGCAAAAGAAAAAAAAGAAAAATACCAAAAAAGCCCTCAAAAATCAAATAAAACCACCCAGTTACTTGAGACCTTTCTGCCAGAGGACTCAGAAAAAATATATACAAAAGGGGGGAAAAAAACCCAAAACTTCCTGTAAAAGAACATAGAGCAAAAAAGTATTTATTGAATCAGAGGGGTACACTATTACATTTTTATGGAAGCAAGAAAAGTATCCAGCTGTTAAGAGAGCTATAAAAAAAAGATACAGGTTAGCCACAGGTCTTAAAGTGCAGATATATGGGAGTGTGATTTCATCCTGTTTCGTCTAGAAGAGATGAAATGTTTGCAGCAGGTCAAATCTAAGAGTTTTGGGAAAAGCTTTACTATAATTCCTGTGTTTAATACTTTTGGGGTCAGAACAATATACAAACAAAATCACAGAACTGACCAGATTTTCTTGTTTTGGTCAAAAGTTGATCTATATTATATCCACAAATGCTGAAAGATGATGATGTCAAATCCCGAGCTACTGGAAAGAATTAATCTTAATCATAATATTTCAATTTTTCAATTAAGTATTCCTCACAGAAAACCTGCTGTTGCTGTAATTAGTGGGAAAATAAATAGGAACTTCCTATGCATGCGCTTAAAATGAAAGCATCAGAACCAACAGGAATGGGTAAAGAGATTAGGATTGAGCATTTGTCATATTGTATCCTTCAACATATTCTTATAATCCATTGCTCACTTTGGCAAGGAAGGGGTGGCAAGTACTGCAGACAAAAATTCCATGTTATCAGACAAAAAGCAAAAAGCCTCCAGCAAGATGTAGTGTAGCTATTTTTTGTATATTGTGGGGATTATTGTTATTTTCAATATGAATAGCAGTTTATGGGGTCTGTAGTTACTTTGTAAAACAAATGTTGTTGACTGCAGTCAGGAGTAGGATGTGTGAGATCTGCAAAGATTTATGAGGAACCAAGCCAAAGCATCCCACTGCAAATTTGATATACATTCATCCTTCCATGTCTGAACCATGAATTAATTTTGCTGCAAGCCAAAAGAAAGTTTTCGTGTTAACTTCTGGTAGAAAAGTGGAGTAGTTTTCATTTCATTTCATTTATAATTAATCTTGACAGAAATGCAACATGGATTGAACTGTGTCTCATGGTGACGTCTTTGGAAGTGCAGCTTTATTTTAGACTGATAATTATAAGATCAGCCTAAGATAAGATAGGGATTGCAGAATACATGATTAGAACTGTACCATGTACTTAAGTGAGCCCTCTTTGAAGTATCAGTGTGCACTGGAATGCCAGCACTTCAAAGAATGCTCCAAAAAGCCGGGACTGTGGTTAGCTACCAAGGGGTTAATAAAGATCAAAGAAGAGCCTACATAAACTCATACATAAACAGAACTGTTTTTAAACTGGAGGTTAATAGCACCATGATCTAGGACAGCAACACCTTAAAGGTGGGCTTGTCTTCTCTGACATGGTGCTTTATAATGCATAAAGGGAGACTGAAACATTTATAGTTGACATTTTTTCTGAATTGCTTTTTAAATGAGGAATTCAAAGCTTGTCAGTGCAGAAAAGAGTCTCTGTGATATCTGAAATTGGCATTGTTCTTCTGGTTTTGTTTGCATGATAGTTAGGTGGGAATGGGTTTTTGATATGATTCCATGAAAACACAGAAATCAGCAGTCCTGGGCTAGAAGTTGTAGCTGAGGTGCCTAATGGGTGAGACAAAGGGATAATCTCCTGTTTACTGTGTAGAAGCATACTAACAGCATTTCTACTGGTTTTTAAAATGCAAAATTTAGGAATTGCAGATCTGTGCTGTTTGTACTGTCGTGTTTATAGGGGGAAATATAAACATGTTTAAATTTGTATGTTTATGTATCTTAACATATGAAACATATGTTAAGACAGGCTTCCCCTGCTGATGTTCCCTTCATCTCCTCTACACTGGAAGCACCTGAAGTTTAAACTGTACAAAGGTGCCCTACAACTGTGCTGAGTCCTCAGAGTTCTGTGCTAAGTCCATGCACATGTTGTGCCTGAAGTTCATAGCCTGCTTTTCACATCTCTTTCTTCTGAAAGACTCAGAGAAGAATGGAATGACTCTGCTCTCTCTTCAGCAAACCCAGGAAAATCCCCCCTCTACATGCACCTTTTGATAAAATTGAAGCACAGATAAAGGCAAAGGTCCTTTTAGGAAAACAAAATCCTCTACAGACAAAGCCAAATGTTTTCTTGGAGGAGGGTTAGAAGTAAATAGACAATACTGATTTAATGGATTACATTAGTGTTTCTCATAACTGATATTATGCCAAAGAAGTTGTACTCAGTGGCCTTGGGCCTTTGTTATAACCAGTTCCTGTTACTGCAACAGTAACTGTGGCAGAGATTAAGAGCCTGCCTGCACATGAGATTTTTTTTCTTAAGGATTCCCAGTTTTTTCTATTTGTAGAAATCTGTATCCTGAAACTATGGAATATGAATGTCTATGTTTGGGGCAAATGAAAAGGTAGAGACTCTGTTAATATTAGAGTATGATTACATATGTCTTTGATATTCTTCCTCGTCCTTTCCTTCCTTTCTTTCACCTGCACATCTCTTTCCCTTATTTTTAGTCACATAATTGCTGGTGAGGCTGCAGGGTGAGCAGGTCACTGATACAAAATGGAATAAAAACAATGAAGCCTAATAATCCCAGCTGGTTACTGTGATTTGGTTTAGAATGATCACACAAATGCTTGTGTGAATGCAGCTCAGAGCGAGAGAGAGAGCTGAACTGCAACAGGTTGTGCCATTGAAGAAAGTATAGGAAATGTAGGCAGCATTTCCAAAAATCTCAGTGCACTTATCATGACTTAATTAATCTTTAATGTCCCGAAGTAGATACATTATCAGTGAAGTGCTGTGAATTACACACAGAATGTAGCTGGCTGAGTAATATTTTAGCTGCAACTTTGACTTTTAATACTAATCAAATATTTTCCTGTTTGCTGTGGTAGTACAGGCAAAGTGGGAATCAGATCAGGAACCTGATTTACAGAAAAAGTAATTTTCCCTACTGCATCAGTACTCTGATTTGCCATGTGGCAAACAGTTGTGCATGGGATCTCTGCATGAAATGGGAAACTTGGTAGTGCTGCTGAGAACTTACCTGTTAACATAGTCAGCATTTGCTTTGCCATCATCAAGGTCAATGTTTTATCTTCCAAAGTGTGTTATATATTTTTTTATTATGTTACAGGTCAGGAATATATCTAGAAGCGTACAAAATATTTTTAGATAAATATTTATTAACATGTTGGCTACTTGTATGCTTATTGTGTGTTCTGGTGTAACTTGGTTTTTTAGATTAAAAAACATATTTTCACAGTTTATGAAAGCTCATTAGAAGAGTATTGAATTACTTCAGGAAATGTTTCACTTGTTTTCTGAAATTACCTTTTATCAAGTCAGTTAGTGGAATATACCTTGCATTTTACTATTATATACAAAATATGAGAGATTTTAGTTAGTATTCTGGACATCCAGCTGAATGCCATGGAAATACAATGGATTTCAATTTGCAAGATCAGGCAGCCTCTTACATTACAAGATGCCCTGCAGTCTGCTGGAGGTACTCCACCAAAGGTTTTGCAGTATTTTCCAGAACTTCAGCACTTTTACCTTCAGACTGACAATCAAATCAATGCTGAGAGATGAGCAGATTGGGGGCAGCCCTGCCCAGAAGGACTTGGAGGTGCTGGTGGATAAGAGGCTGAACGTGACCCAGCAGTGTGCACTCTCAGCCCAGAAAGCCAAACGTGTCCTGGGCTGCATCCAAAGCACTGTGGGCAGCAGGGAAAGAAAGGGATTGTGCCCCACTGCTCTGCTCTGGTGAGAGCCCACCTGCAGTGCTGCATCCAGCTCTGGGGTCCTCAACATGGACCTGGTTGGAGTGAGTCCAGAGTGCCAAGAAGATGATCAGAAGGCTGGAGCACCTCTCCTATGAGGAAAGGCTGAGAGAGTTGAGTCTGTTCAGCCTGGAGAAGGGAAGGCTCCAGGGAGACGTTGCAGCACATTCCAGTACCTAAAGAGACTACAAGAAAGATGAAGGGGGACTTTCTGCAAGAAGATGGAGTGACAGGACAAGGGTAGATGGCTTCACATTTAGAGGGCAGGTATAGATTAGATATTGACAGGAAGTTCTTCACAGTGAGGGTGGTGAGGCACTGGCACAGGTTCCAGAGAAGTTGTGGATGCCCCATCCCAGGAAGGGGTCAAAGCCAGGTTGGATGGGACCCTGAGCAACCTGGTCTAGTGGAAGGTGTCCCTCTTTGGGGCAGGGAGTTTGGAACTGGATGATCCTTAGGGTCCCTTCCAACCCAAACAGTTCTGTGATTCTGTGATTCAAATGCAAATGCTTATTGTTTGGGTTTTTGTAGATTTGGTTTTGGTTTTGGCTTTTTTGAGAAAAATATTTGTGTCTATTGCAGAAGATGTCTGGTTTGAGTTCTTGAAACATTTTACATGGAAGCAAAAGATATCTACTTGTAGACCAAGAAGTGTTCCGGAGCAGTGTTAAAATAATCTGGCTTTTTTTTCCTTTAAAGTTGGACACCACTATCTGTGCTCTTTGATTGCTTTTTTATGTAATTTAGAAAGAACACCTGATCGTCTGCATTTGATGAGCCATTGCAACCGAAGTGTGTAATAAATTATGACCAGAAGATGGAGTAGACATGTAGTTGGTGATGATGAAATCGTGGAACTGCCTTCTTTTAGATTTCCTTTCAGATCTGTACTGTTGCTCCTGATCCATGAGTGGTGTTGCCACTCTGTTTTTGGCTGTCTATGAAACAAATTTAGCCTAAGTCTCAGTGTTTGAGCATCTACGCCTTAGGAATTGTCATCACTGATTGATTGCCTTGCTGTTGGTCCTAGTGAAGAGACCAAGGATTGATTAGGTTTGGAGATTGACTCATCTGCTTAACTCTCCAGTTAGAGTTCTGACAAGGAGTGTGTAATCTCAAAATTTGTCTAGGTATCTTCACACAGGCTTCTCTGTTTTTAAGTTTGTTGTGATTGCCTTTTGTGGAAGTGGATTTTCTTGCCTTAAGCTTAAAAAGCCTTCTAGATGAAAGAGGTCTTTTAGAGCTCCAGCCATCTTCTGTCTCTGAAGATTTCTGTAACACTGTGCTCTTTTGCCTTTCTTTGTTTCTCTTTTCTGTTCTGTATTTGTTTATTTGCTACTTCACTCATCTAAGCGTCTGAGTGGGGGCTTCTGTGGCGTGCTGAAATCCATTCTCACTTAACTGGTAGCTTGAGTGCAACCCTAAGCCCTCTCAAAATCTTGGTTTTGTAGGTTTGCATTTTCTTTCCTCTTCCCTACCTCACGCAGTCCCTTTACAACCCACACTGGTGTCTTGTGTGTTTCTTTTCTGGGATGGCAGAATATCTCAAAATACACAGTGGGGTAAGACATTACAAGAAGTAATTCTTCAGCAATTGCATTATCCTCTCATTGTTGTCTGGTGTGATTTATATTCAGTTTAAATCTATAAGGGTATGAGGACTAATAGGTAGTTTCCAAGTCTAAAATACCTTTGCTATGACACCATAACAAAACTAGTACTGCAGTTGGTTGGTATGTTTTGCCTCCAATTGTCTAATCTTTGAAACTAGTAGGAAATACAGGTCTCTTGTTCTGATGGTGGAGATAAATGAACATTTAGACTTCTCCTCATTGCCCACAGTGAAGTGACTTATTTTTTTCATGCCACAAAATCCTGAGGGAACAGGTTATATTGGTCATTTTAAATTTGATCTCATCTCTGTACAATTTTAACAATGAAGTTAGGTGCGTGGGAATGAGACGAAGGTTTTCTCTCAATTCTGAGTGCATAACCTGGTAATTTGGGAAACTGTTGGAAAAATGAAACAAGGTAA
The DNA here is from genome assembly GCF_036417665.1 of Passer domesticus. NCBI lineage: Eukaryota > Metazoa > Chordata > Aves > Passeriformes > Passeridae > Passer > Passer domesticus. The sequence continues at coordinate 25,621,589 of NC_087477.1, forward strand.
TGGTTATGCTATTTGAATAAAACACTTAATATAAAAGCTTTGTTTCGATTCAGTCAATATTGTTACTAAGGAACCACTAATTACCATGTATCATGTCGGAGGGGGCCCTGACAAATCCATGCAAATCATATGATTTATAATTCATAAATCCCTGATCCCCTGAGTGATGTTGCTCTTGCATTTAGACTAATTGAGTACTTACGTTCATCGATCCAGTCCATATAGCACCTTTAGTCCATATGGCAGCCTTTCCTGCAGGGCCAGGAACTCCTGTTGTCAAACGTCCCCTGTAGTTTCCCTAAAATCTGCCTCCTGCGCCCTTTGCTTCACAGTCCTTCATTCTGCCAGCAGTCAGTTCTGCCCAAATCAGAGCAATATTTCTGTCTGTCCCCACCTGGTGCAGAGGTACAAAGCATGGTACAGCATTGCCTTTTGGGGATGGGATTGCGGTGGTTAATTGCTCTTACAAGTAGGGCAGTGTGCTGGATTAGCTGTGTGGTGTACTGGTTTATATTGGTTCAAAAATGCATTTTTCCCAGTAGCTGCTCTCAAAAATGGCTCACTTGTAACAATTAGTCAACACAGGTGTTTATTTTTGGCTTTGCAGGGTTTTGTTGGATGTTTTTCTATGTGCAAAGAGTAGGTAATTTTTTTTCCCCCTCATAATGCAGTGGTTGCCAATACTTACAAATACTGAAATACACGGTCTAATAGTGGTTGTGTAGTTGTGTGTGAATAATCAGTGCACCACTGAAGGAGATAGAATCCTATGCAAATTTCATGTGCAGAACTGAAAATAAAAGCAAGGGATTAAAGATATATTATGTTTCAGGATAATATTTCATGCCTGATCATTGTTACCTATTTTCCTAATAATTTTAGCATAGTTTTGTAATGTGCTATAATTGTAATTGTTATCCAGAAGAATGGCATCACTTAATTCTATCAAAACTGTGGCGAGGTAGATGAATGACAAATTAATAATTTACCATCTTTGCATAATACTGCAGCCCAGAACACCAGAAGGATTGATGGCAGAAGAGGTTAACAAATTTTAGCGGCTTCCATTAGCTTTTCATTGTCATATGTTTGTGGTGCCGACTGAAATAAGCTTTGTAGGAGATCCCAGTGCAGGGAACTAATTACTCGTGCCGATTGCCACCCTGATGAATAGACCCTCATTGTATCATTCCCCTGAAGACGAGGAGCAGGCTGTGATTCACGACTGCATCCTGGCTGATATTTGATAATAATTTTAACAGATAAATGTAGGAAGGCAGAATGATGAAGTGCCTATCCATGCTCTACGACTATCAAAGGCATGCACATAGCCAGCTGTGTTCTGCTTTTTTTCTGTAATCACTAATGGAGAATTTTAAGTTATTAATCGACCTTTGAATAAACCCGTATCTTCCTGTATATTGTAGTTTTTCTTTGGTTAATTGTTCCAAAATCATTGGGTCTTATAATCAGAGCAGCCCAATTTTAGTGTGACTGTTATACAGACAAGTGTGGAAATAAGATACTGGGGAATTTGCTTCCAATACTTCAGTATTTTTCTGAAATTAAGCAATTAGGAAGATGAAGACTAGCCCTGCCTTTTCTTTGGCAATGGAAATAGGCATCGAATTTTAATGAAGACTGCAAAGACAGCCTCCATTTTGATAAAATTATTTTCCGTCAGAATTTTTAATATCTACAAATCATGTTTGAGAGTAGTGTTATACAAATCATTCTGGCTTTTGTTACTACATTTGTTTGAAATCTTGATTTACCCTAAATAAAACTAATTTCTGCCTTTGAACCTCAGAACTACAAATGTAGATAGCAAGTGTTTTTAACATTGTGATCTGTGAATTAGTTGTGCCTATTCATTTGTCAGTGTTGACAGGTATACTTTCTTTTAGCTCCTGGATCAGAAATGGAATATATATATATATATATATGTATATATATATGTATATATATATATATGTATCTGTATTTTCATCTATTTTTTTAATACTGGCCCTGTAAACAAAGTCCACGTTTTTTAGTCTGAATGTACACATTTTCAGGGTATCATGGCTATTCTATGCCTCAGGTATTTTCTGTTTGTTTATTTGCCATACCTGAAATTGGCATTTTCTGTACATTCTCTGGGCTAAAATGCTGGTTTACAGTGGCATTCATTCATGATCATCTAAACAGATAGTAACTGGCATTTATATATATGACCTTATTAAAAAGATTTATATTTGGAGCATCTGTATTTGAATTTAAATATTCTATATTTATGCTATATTTGGAGCATAAAATGGAAAATAATGATTTTGGTATAACCTTTTCTAGATGTAATTTTTAAAAGTATGCTTTCTATGTAGCAACTATTACACATCATAACATGTAGTTTTTAATTAAATGTAAAAACACAACTACATAAACCAGAAATGCAATCTGATTTGCTCGAAAATAGATTGCTGTTTCACTCTCCTGGAATGGTTTATTTAAAAACAGTAAATGGAAAAGAAATGCATTTTCTCGTGTTGTTCTAAGCCTCAGGGGCTAAATGTAATGAATATTTTAAGAGATTATTTTAATTAAATTCCTGCACATCTAAACAGAGTAATATTTTATTATCACATACATAACCATGTAACTGAGGTATTCATTAAAGTTAACACTTTCTGGACCAAGAATTCATGGCATGATTTACTGACCTTGTGCAAAAAAGCACAAATTAGGAAGAAAAATGAAGGGGGACAGACTTTGATTAATATAGGTAATGCTATACCATATTTATAATAGCCTTTTCCCTATTCTGGTTTATAAATGCAGTCACTGAGAAAGGTGCCCTGCTGAGGCTGAAATGAGGCTGAAATCGGAGCACATGCCACTAGAGTGTGGGGAAACTGATCACACTGTCAGCAATTCATTTCAAAATGATGTATTTAGTGCTCATTTCACCTTCCAAGAAAAAAGGGAAAGGAGTTCCTTAGACTGGAAGGTGATATTGTTATTTTCAAGGACATACCTAAGTAAAAGATTGCAGAAAGTGGGGGAGGTTAGGAAAAAAAAGGCGAAAGCAGCGCAAACAAGGAGAGCTTTATGCAGAAATTCAGCGCTACCATGCTGGTTGATAATTGCTAACATATGTGGCTCCTCTGTTTCATTGTAGTCGTCCTCGTGAGTTCTGGCGCCTCGACTACTGGGAAGATGACTTGCGGCGCCGGCGACGATTTGTGCGTAACCCCCTCGGATCGACACATCCCGAAGCGACGCTCAGGGCAGCCGGAGAGCATGGTCAGTGTGCAGTCTGCCTCCTGCCACCAGCAGCAGGTTACAGTAGCTGGTGGGAGAGGCTGGGCCTTCGTCCTTGTGGGGTGCTGGTAAATGGTCCCAGAGCAAAGGCTTTTGGCGTTGCGTTTCGGTGTGTTTTCCATGGAGGTAACCCGGCCCTTCCTTCACGGCAGCAGCGCTGGGGTTTGCTGAGCCCCTTCTTCCCACCTCAGCTGGGCTGGGTGCTGCACACCTTGCTTACAACAATTGCAGTCCTCACTAGGCAGAAGGAGAGTGGAGGCAATTTTGCCATTAATCCCTGGACAGACTTCCGTAAAAATTACCTGCTTATACTTTAGTAACTTCAGAAGAATTTTTCCTGTTCAAAATCCACACCAATTATTTCAGTTAACACTGAAATATAACACAGTTATATCTGCTTATTATTGCAGATATGTTAAAAGAGAAATAACACTTCTACAAGCTAAACTGTACCTTTGCTTAAGTCCTCAAGCTTTTCTGCAAGAATTTGATATGGAATAAAGAGTAGCAAATGCTGACGTGCAAAGTATTGTTCAAGCAGCAAAATGGTAATAATCATTTCTACCTGGTGATTTTAAGGAGATTACTTTTTTTTTTTACAGTTGTTACTCCTCATTTCATAACCTGGGATCAGTCCAATGTAAGATGCTACGTCCATTCTAGAGGGGAATGTATTTACCAAACTAATACAGTAGTCAGTTTGAGAATTCTATAATAAATCAAAATATAAACAAGCAAAAACAACCACACCAAAGCCAGTGAACTCTGGGGTTTAATTCAAATTTTTTTGTCTTTGCTATCTAATAAGGGTACACTGGTAAGGTAGAAAAGTCTTGTACTTAAAAATAATTTGCTTATAATTAATGCTGAGTATCCTTCACCTTGAAGGCACAAGTCATGGAGCAAATAATCTAAATTTAGGGGTTTTTGTTTTTTTTTTTTTCTTTATTAGCTTGCAAATTACTGAATACATACATGCATACATATGCCCACACAAATTGTGTGTGGGGATGCAGTTTATGCTAATTTTAGATTGTTAAGAGTGTTGTATGAATGTAGAAGAACATCCCTGTCATAAAGTTGGTTTCTGTCAGGCATCTTAACCTCTTGCACTCAGCCTTAAAGAGCCATTTCTGGGAGAAAATGTCCACAATATGTCAGCTGATATCATGCCAAATGTGACATCACTCCTCTGAAATGAATGACCATACAGAGAATAGTCAATAAAGTGATCTGAAAGCAATGTTTGTAGAGCCCTACATCTTTGACTATAGAAAGAAGAACAAGATGTAGAATTAATTAACCCACTTTTTGCTTTGGGGGTTGTTGTTTTTAATACGATGTGTTGTTCCTATACATGGATTGTAGGGCATTAAGGTTTTATCTGTATAAAACTCCATGGATGAACAAAAACTCACCCCTTTTAATATTATGTGTACTTTAAGTTAAATAGATCTTGTTGAAGTTTAATGTATTCCAGGTGTATTTTCATATTTAATCTTTATGCTGTTTATCAAATTTTTTAAAATATCTTTATTTTTACTGAAAAATATTTAGAGCCACCATTTAAATTTGTGTAACTAATTCTTCCACAAGTAAAGACCCAGTAATGCAATTATTCATATTTCATACTAATGTGATATTTTCACTAATCCATGCTATATTTCAAGGGCTGTGGTTTTGACAGGACAACAATTTTTGTCAATACAAAGGAAGAATTAATAAAAGCAGCCCTATTTCAGAAGTAGCTAATAAGCATATCAGATAACTAACTCTGGTAATTTAAATAGTCATAATTGTTTTCTATCTGCCTTTCTATTCAGATTTTGACATCCTTAACAGTCTTCTATTTTGTTTAATTTCCTGATGTTTTATTCTGAATTTTCATACTGCCTTTGTTATCTGTAGTACTATTGTTTCTTTATCCAGTGAATAGTTTAGTTTACCCTAAGTCATTATTTAATGTGACTTCTGAAATTATAGATTGTTGTTATCTGCCTGAGTGTGTGTACACAAACAACTGTCTTTTTTCAAGGACTTCCTCTAGCAAGGTTTAAAATCTATGACTGAAGTACAAATTCAAGTTCTACTGGAAACTATATACAATGTATAGGGGTGCAGAGATAGTTGGGATTTTTACTGTTTCATTTTGGATTTGGCTTTCTTGGTGTGTTGTTTTTAGTTTGGGTATTATTTTCTTGAGTTTTAGAAGGTACAGTTGTCAAAAAGATCAGTTGGAGTGACCATTTGATCAATTTCGTTCTGTATTGTTTTTATAAACTTCTAATATTAACCAATTTCATATCAGAAATTCCAATTGTTCTCAGATTTTTGGAACCAGACTTCCATGATGTAGATATAACTAGGATTTGCAGAGTATTTGCTCCAGTATGTTATGATTTCATATCAATAATTTTTCATTAATTATTCAATTTCAATTAATTTTACATGCCTCTGAAGCAAAAGCATTTTTAGATAATGTATGAAAGGTTCCCTACTGCCTATTTAAGTTTTTTTCAAGATATCACAGACCAAAACCTGAAATCAGACATAAGGGATTTTGCCAAAAGGGAGGCAGGGGAAAATAATGCATAAATAATGGAACAGTGCAAGCAGTAACCGTGCTTGATAACATGGATTTTAGCTCACTTTCATTAGAAAGTACACGTTATCTACTGCTTGGTGGTTTACAAATACAACTGGATGTGTTTTCTGCCCCAGAGAACTCACAGTGTAGGAATCATCACAACTTACAACTGTTAAAATGATTCAGAAACAATTGGAAGCCTAGATATTGTTCAGTAAAACCTAGAGAGGACAACAACAATCAGCTCTGTTGCAGCCTAGTTATGTGTCTTAGGAGCAAGAACCAATCTTTTCCAAGGATTGATTTGATTTGAAGGAGAACCTCTGGTGCAGAGGTGGCAGAATAAATACCTGAAGACTAATGTTCTCTGTTCAGACAATCAATACCAGCCCCATGACTATACTTCTGGCTACCTTCTAGTTAAAAACAAATTTTTTAATTCTGACAATTTAATTGCCATTCCCAAGTTCACATTAACTTGCTTGGGAAAAAAAGGCTTTAGGTAATTTTTCAAAGGGAAAAGGGGGAAAAAAAAAAGGATCCTTCCAAACTGGCTATTTATAAAAGTCAGTCTAATGGTGTATTGTGGGGAAAAGAAAGAAAGGTGAAGGTGCTGTGGTAGAAAGTTTGGGAGGGAAGGAGTTAACTCTATTCTTCCTGTCACCTCACTGCATAGAAATGGAACCAAAATCGTATAAATGTGGAAAAAAAGAAAAAAGAGTAAACCTGCTGCTATTTTGAAATTGACCCCAAGATGCAATATTTCTGAGGGAATATTTGACAGCTATAAAATACTTTATCAAGCTTTTTAACAAGTGGTTTATTGGGGTTTTTAATTGATGTATGTTAAAAATGTGAGGGCGGGGGATTAAAACAGTCTGTAGCATTTCCATGGAGACAATAGGTGGAGTTCAGGGCTCTGTGGCTGCAAGGGACCAGCAGGTGATCATCTCCAGTATTGTAGTCAACTGGCTTGTTTGCTTTACCTCAGATAGAAAGATAATATTTTAAAAACTTGATTTGAAAATGATTGGTTTTATCCACTATTATGTTTTTAAACAAGTAGGGAGAGTAGAGGGAAGCTTCTGAGAGCCCTTTGTGGAAAAAAAAAAAAAGATACATAGTAAAGGGTTTTTTTAATGCACCTTTTCCTTCAGTCGCTTTTCCTGGTATAATTACCAGTTAAAAAAAAAAAAAAAAGAAAAGAAAAAAGAAGTTGTGTGCTAGCAGACTGTTGTGTTCAGAGCAATATGTAGGCCATGCCTGGAGATCTTGATCTTGGAAAGGTGTGTGGGAGTTTGTGCTTCGAGCTGCAGGGTTGGAGGCAGAGGGTCTGGGGTCTGGTCACACCAGCATAGGCAGGTCTGGCAGAGTGGTTAGAGAAGGCAGAGCAGGGTTTGGGACCTGAAATATGAAATCCAGTGTAATATAGCTCTGTGCTTATGTGGGATTGCATTTTGTCACATGATGTCATGCTCCATCATACATCTCTCTAACCAGTAAATACATAAAGAGAACTAGACCATGGCCTACCTACACCAGTGCATTTATCTACAGAGGAATAGGTGAATCCGTGTGGAATATATTCTGTCCTGTGCAGATACACATGTAAGCATGAGAATGTTGGTTGCAGATGTAGTGCTTTATGCACACCAGCACATAAAAGGCAGATTTGCTTTATTCACATCAGTACAGAAAAAGCAGATTCTGGTTCAGAGTGTGATGTCTCACTGCCTTCCAGAAGTATTGCCTTCCACTAGCTGGTGTCTGCAGGTGTGTAGAGAGACATCTTCCCGTGCCTGTGTTTAAGCTGTGTTTAACTTTAACAGGTTTCATTCATGTCAGGAAATACTGGTGGCTAACATCATATGCAAAGAGATGACAAAAGTTTCCACAAATGGACTGAAATAATTCAGGTTTTAAAATCTCTTATTGAAAAAGGCACATACATAAGATGTATGGTTTTGAATCAGCAGAATATCAGTAGCTGGGGAAATAATTAAAATCTCAGTAAGTGAAAAAGATTGGGCAATATTTCTGTTATCCAGTCATCTTTGCTTTGGAAGCTGCTGTACTGATTTTATTTTTTCTTAAAGACTAAAGGACATAGTAACATTTTAGACAAGTTGTACTTAGTATAAAAGTATTAATCTTTGATCTTTGCTCTGAATTCAATCTTAAATAAGAATAGGTAGAGAGGTAGTTTGAAATCAGCATTTTCAGTATAACATAGATTCTAGTAGAGGAAGCAAAAAATGGCAGGTATGTACAGTGCAGATGAAGTTTTTGAAACAACAAATATAGTTTGCCTGCATTAAAAGAAAAAAAATCAAAAAGGAAAAGAAAGAAAATAATTTATTATCTTGGACTTCATCTTGAGGTGGTTTTGTTCTATTTTACTTTTTTTGATCTTCAAGAGAGTGCTGGTAGGGCAGTGACTAAGTGCATGTGGTGTGTGTTAGTACACTGATGGTAATTTTACTGCTGCTAACTGAAAATCCTCAAGGGGGAGTTAATTACAGGAAAACCTTCCTAAATATCAGCTGCATATTTTCCATGACAAGAAGGTTTTTCAACTCACATTGAACAACTCCAGAATCTGAGTTATCATTATTTACATGAGCTTTTTTTGCAAGAAAGTACAATTTGTGTTTGTACAATGCAGTTAAAGCTTTGCAGTAATTTTTTAAGGTTTTCTTACAAGCGACAGCTATTGCTAGGGCAAAAGGAGCATGTGTAAATTGCATTTTGTTTTGTATGGCAAGATACATTTCCTTTTATTTCTGTTTTTGTTTGGTTGGTTTGAGGTAAAGGTTTGTGTTTGCTTTTTGTTGTTGTGGTTGTTTGGATTTTTTTTTTTTTGTGAGGTCAAGGCCTAAACCAAAACCAGTATTTGGTCATTTGGAATTTGTTGTTGTGATGGGATTTTTGTAGTTTGGGTTTTGGTCTTTTTTTTTTTTTTCTTCTTCTTTTTATTTTCTTTTTTCTTTCTGGTGAGCACACTTGAATTTTTACTTTTTCACTGAACTGAAAAGTTTTTATTATTTGCAATTTATGTGCATATATTTACTTACACAATTTAAACTTTATGTATTGCCACAGGGGAGTCGCTGCCTTCTGTAAATGTTTGCAGATTAGCATATTTTTAGAGGGAGCCCGTGGAACTTCAAATCAAATGTGGCAGCAATCAGAGCGAGCAGTCACCAGCGTGTTGAAGTTAGTTGGTCCTGATGTGTTTGGTGAATGTTTTTCAAACACGGCTGTGCCATGGGTATTCTCAGTGTGTCTTTTAAGAAACAGTATTTTCATTTTCAAATTTAGAAAAGTCCGAAGAAATAAAACAAAACAAAAAAACCCTGGACACATACACTGCTGTGTTTTGGCATTACCACAGAAAAACTTAGGTGTGGAGGGAGGAATCACCTTTTTATTTCCCTTTTATCTACTCTTTTCTTTTCTTTTTTTTTCTTTTTTTTTTTTTTTCTTTTCTCTCCTTTTATTTTTTCCCCTTTTCTGTTGCTGCTGTGAGCCGGTGATTTAAATAGACCAGATTTCGAGCGGCAGTGTCGGGGGGCGGTGGGAGCGCTCCCGGGGCGGGAATGTCGCCGCCCGGGCACGGCAGGGACACTTAGCGGCCCGGAACACCGATCCAAGCATGCTCGGCCACCTCCCTTCCATCCCGAAAATCCCGGCGTGAGCCCAGCCGTGCCCCGTGGGAGGCGGGATGGCTGTGCCCCCTGGAAGCAGGTGCAGGCTGTTCTCCGCTCCCATCCCGGGGCAGATCCGCCGCCTCGCATGGAGGGCTGGGGGCTTTTCTGCCTCCCGAGCTCGGCGGGACGCGGGCCGGCAGCGCCCTCCGCCTTGTCCCCGCTCCCGGGCTGTCCCCGCTGCCCCGGGCGGGTCCCGCCGCTCCCGGCCCCGTCCTGCTCCTCCTGGTCCCGGTGTCGCTCGGCTGGAGCGTGGGTTTGGGGGTCAGGGTGACACATCGGGCGTCGGGACCCTCCTCCAGCTCGGCTTCCCAAGGAAGGCTGCAGGGGAAGGGAGTCTGCTGTATCCCTGTCCCCTCTGGCATAAACACTTGAAATAGAGTTGAACGCTGCAGAGAGCACTGGATAATTTTGAGCAAGCTTAATAGGATTAAAACTAGATGTGTCCTAACATTAGAGGATTAAGACAGGTACTTCCCACAGCTAGTCCTAGGCAGTTTTCTTCCTGGACTTACATTTAAAAAGTAAATTACACTCCTATGTCACTGAGACCTGACAGACAGCACCGTGTCTCATTTCAGCTCCCGATGAGGATATACTTGTCAAAGGAAAGCAGTCCATCAAGAGTCAAGTTTTAGGAAACCAGAACTCAGAAAGCGAGATTCTCTTGGAAGGTGATGATGATATCATGTCATTCATGGAGGAAAGAGAAGTGGAGAACTTGACAGGTAACGTCACCTATCTCATTTTCTGCTCACCTTCTTCACTGTTGAAGTTCTGATCTCCCCATCTCTGCAGTGAATCATGGTTTGGGATGCACACTGATAATTAACAACTTCCCATTTGGGATGCACACTGATAATAACACACTTCCCATAACTGAGTCATTATTAAGATAATTTCCTGCTCACCTCAGATACTGAAGAGTTCTGTTTGAGAAGAGTTGTGTGTTTTCTTTCTGTGCCTTTTTGCTTCTGCAGTAGATACCTATTCTAGAAAACCTTCCTTACAGAAAATAGCTCTACCTTGAAAAGGCCTTCTTTTGTTTTCTTGACCTCATTCCACTCAAATAATCAGATTTAGTGGGACAATTAGGCAAGCTGTCTTGTAATTTAAGGCTTTGGAGACCTTTAATTTTTTTCCTAAGTCTATAAAATTGTACATACTGGTTATTTACTTGCATGTAAAGGATTTGTACACTCACTGGGTTTAACTCATTTAAACCTCTTGACATTCCCCCACTGCAGTTCTTTCTCCACAGACCATGGCCTCATTAGAGGTTTTTTTTGTGGGTTTTTTTTTTTTGTTTTTTTTTTTTTTGTTTGGTTTTGTTTGGTTTTTTTTAATGAAGAAGAAATAGTACTTCAAATCATTCAATTTAATTAATTTTACATAATCACTTGCAACCTTTACTGATGTTGCAAGCTCAGTGGAGTGGGTCCATTTCTGTACACTTCAAAATGTAAAAGCAAAGTAACCACTGGTTCAGAGACTGCAAGTTGTATAAAATGTCTCAATTGATATTTGAGGAACGTGGGGTTTTACAGGGAAAATGCAAACTTCTCTGTGTTCTTTTGCTTCTCATCTGGTATTCCATGTACACTTAGAGAAAAAATATTATTTGTTGGATAATTCTGGTTCCCTGAGAAGCTGGTAGTACACTCTTACATTGATATGGATCATGCATATGATAATTCACTGAAAATGCTGGAAGTGATTATTTATTGGCATTTTGCTTATACCTGAACTACATTCCACTCTTTTTTTTTTAAGGCAAAAAAGCAAAGTTAAAAATGCAGCATAAAGAAAAAGAAAACCTGCATGGGAAAAGTAAAGTAAAATAAAGTAATGGAAGAATGATGCAAAGGCATTTTGCTATATGAATCTTTTATTTTTCCTTTTCTACCATGAGCTTCCTTCTCAACAGCCTTCTCCGTCTTTCTTTCTATTATTCATTCATTGGTTTGAGTAATACATTCATACTGTAATAGAGGTGAAAGGGGAGTTTAATTATATAATCTTGACAATGGCAATAGGATTAAGAAGTAATCCTCACTAATAAAGTGGTGTGGGTTAGAAATGAAGTGGAAATTGTCAGGGGTCTTCTACAGGACCTGGATTGCCCCAGCTTCTGCATCTGTCTGCTTGCCCTGTAATTGAATGTCTGCGAGTGATTGAAAAAATGTTATTTCTCCTCTGGATTACATGCTAATGTACAGGGGGCAAAGGGAGACAGCAAAAGAACACATAGCTTCTTATTTTGTCCATTTGTGGGGGTGAGCTTTGGGAAATCATGGCAGTTCCGCAGCTATCTCATGCCCATCTGCAGACACAATGTATTTGTACATTGGGAATAGAGGGCAAAGCTGCTCTGATCTCAGCAGAGCATCTCTTCTTTTGTCCTAGTGGCACACATTGAGATTGATGCGAGATTAAGGACCATCACCCTTCTAACAATCGATGGAAATGACAATTCATCTGAATTTTTTGTCAGTTATTCTCACGTTGATTACCTGGACGTGTGTACCTCATTTATAGATGCTTTATTAAAACAAAATTGTCTATGTCACTTTAGTATCTTCCTCTGTTTTACAAAAGTCAGATAATACTGCAGCCATGTAACTTCATTTCCTTGCCTCTTAATCAGCTGGATGACAAACATAACCTGTTTTCATTCTGTATGTGTTAGTTTATATAATGCTGAACCTATTGTTTTCAGTAGTAGTCTGATTTGTCCCTGTGATAAGCCCTGTGGAGATGTGATTATTCCAATAAAAATTCATTCAGTTGGAAACCAACCCTCCAGCTGTTTACTCCCACAGTCCCCGAGCTACACTAACACTGTATGGAATCCTTGAACAATATTTAATGTGGAATCAAAAGCATCTTTAAAACATTTTACTTTAGGCTCTATAACATTGTGTAACCTTAACAATAGATTTCCAGCATCCACGAGGGAACACTTTGCAGTTAGACAACTTTGAGCCTTGACTGCTGTGTTCCTCTTTGCGAAATGCTATCGAAACTTCTCAGCAACTAAAGAACACGTCAGACAGTAAGATTTTGAGTGTTCATGTTCATATTTCATGTAAGAGAAGGTGTGAAACTCTTGGAGTTTCTTGGGCAGAAGATGTGTCTGAGTAAAAGCTGAAGACTGCCCTGCTAGAGCCAGCTCTGTGTAATGTATGCAGCAGTTTGCAATTGCAGCTGCCTCAGTGTTCGGCAGCACAGAGACGCTGCAAATCTGTTACATATGTTCTTTTCCGGGACAAAAAGGGGTTTGCTCTGTAAGGAAGAGCTGTGCTCTTTGCTTTATTTTAATGTCCTTGGCCCGAAAAGTGCATAATTTGTACTCGCATTCTTTTCAGTTTGAACATTGTCGGTGTTTTCCTGCTTTGGCAGGTCCAGTGTCCCTCAGCACACCAGCCCAGCTTGTGGCACCCTCCGTGGTAGTGAAAGGCACCCTTTCCATCACTCTTTCTGAGCTCTACTTTGAGGTGGATGAAGAAGATCCTAGTTTTAAGAAAATCGACCCAAAGGTAAGAGATCATTGACCCTGAGGTCTGAGAGATGATGACAAATTACCCAAGACCTTTAATTCTTCACTTGACTTCCTTTACCTCTATTGGGCTGCAGTGTTGCTGCTTTAATAACTTTGCCACTGACCATATATGTTGCTGAACTTCACATAGGTGACACCTCCCTTCCTGCTCCTTTTTCTCCCCCTCCCACAATTCAACCCTACTTGAATGTTAATTAGCTTGCTGGGAATAATGCTCCAGGGAGACATGTCTGAAATAAAGACATCTTGAATCGCAGGCCTGTATGAATACAGGGAAGTTCAGCGAGGCTTTTAGCCCTAATACTTTGTTTTACTTTCCTGATTTTAGCAAATGTTAGTGTAAAACAGCACTGGACTTCCTAAGTTTACAGTGCTCCTGTCATATTACTCTCTAACACATTTTACTCAGCCCGTTATTATTTATTGTGCCTAAGCATAAAACATAATTGCCCTTCTAAAATATGTTTCTTAGCTGACTTGATAATTTCTACAAACTTTATATGCTCTGAGTTGCTTGATTACTTGTCTTCTGGTTAAAATCAGTAACCTTCAGTAAAATTCCAATTTCAAAGGGAGCATATCGTGCAATTAGCTTAATAACATTGCACTTGAATGTTTTCTGCAGTCTTGCAGCAACATTTCGAAAATAGGACACAAGTGGTAAATATTCTCACTATTTAAGCATAGCCACGGCTCTTGGTTTTTTAAATACCTGCCTAATGTTAAACTGGATAACAATTTCTCTGGGAAGGCTATTGCTGGAAGAAGTTGTGGTTTTCTGCTTGTCTGTGAAGAGAATACCTTGTGTTAAGCACTGGTTCAGTTCTTTGTTCCTATTGCTCTTGTGTATATTAAAAATGGCATAGGTGGGTCTGAAAGCTGGGATTATCAAATCCTATCCAGAAAAAAAATTATGTCAAAAAGCAGTGCTCTCAAATTGTTAGAGCTAGATTTTAATGTAAGCAATTAACTAGAATTGTGATTTTATGTGATATCATAAATGAGACTTAACTTTTCTTTTGGTCCTGGAGAATTTTTGAAATATATTGGAAATTATTTTAAATATGAGGTCATGCTTAAAATTTTTATATGCTTAAATCTTTCTATTGTGTTTCATTAATCCCCCCACCCAATTTAACAAAAAAACCCCATTTAATGATGGAAAGAATACAAATGTGAAATTAAAGTTTGTTTTAAATGTTCCCGTATTGCATTTTCCATCTAAAATGTTCTGTGTTATATTGTATGAGCATGAGAAAAGTCTTATAGAGCTGCATTATTCTGGATTTTTGGTTTTCATGTTCAGCACATAGGGTCTTTGAGTGCAGTTACTGATTCTTACCATTCCTGTTACATGTTTTGTGGAAACACTGCTATATAACATATAGTTAGCCTCCTTTTCTCCTGCTTCCCAGTATTTGGTAGAGGTTTTTTCTTAACTGTGAGCAGGCTTTCTGGTTTTGTTTGACCCTGTCTTTTACTCTGTATCTGAGAGATTTTTTTAAGAGTTCTTAAAACGGGAGAGGTTGGTTACACTAAATACTGGCTACACCTCTTAGATTCTGCTTTCAATGTTACTTTAGCTGGAGGTCTTAAAATTTAAAAAAAATACCTTTTATAATGTCTCAGGGATGGGGGGGGAGCTAAAAATCAGATCTGAAGAATTTTATTTAAAAAACTACGTAATCTTACAAGCAGCAACTACATAATCTTACAAGCAGCATCTTTTCGAGCATTAACGCCTCCCTGCCCCACCCTGTGCTAAAGTCAGTGTACCTTGATAGTGATGACGAGCTGCTCTAGAAAATGCCCCTTGGAAAAAAAAAAAAAAAAAAGCCCCAACAACTAATCCGCTGTAAGCTCCGCAGGCCTGCTTAATTAATGAGGCTTCATCTGTTTGATAAATTTAAGTTCCCTGTATATTTGTCTAAACTACCGAAAAGAAAACATTGTGACAAGTTCCTGAAGGAAAACCTGCCTTAGGTAGCGATAGCATCGGCAGCGATACCATCGCAGTTTATACTCGGGCTCTGGGCTGTTTTGGGAAGGAGCGGCTAATCCCGTTCGTTCTGCCAGGTGATCCGGGATCAGCGCTGTGCAAAGCGCTCCGATGGCTCCACAAAAGACCTGGGGGCTCAGCCGGGGCTGGAGGGGATGCGGCCGGGGCCGGGTGTGCCCGCTCCGCCGGCCGGGGTGGCCCCGCTCATCCCGCTCCATCGCCCCCGCTGCCGCCGCCATCGGGGATTTCGTTTTCGAACTTAAAGGCAAAACCAGCTCAAGTTTGAATGGTTATTTCTTTCCGTATCCGTCCAAAAGGAAACGAAAATAGTTCTCTGGGGCAAGAACTAGACTTTTTTTTCCCTCCCCCCCGGCCCACAAAAGGATATAAAAACTTGCTCGAAATGCTCCTAGCCAGCGTTGCAATCTTTCGGGCAGCTCGAGAGGGTAACGCTAAAGTTTTTAAATCTTAGGAATGCGTTCCCGATAAAAATCCTGCCAGCATTTCTCAGTCGTCCCGAGCAAGCTTAAAGCGAAATAGCTACGGGGAATGAGGCAGAGCTTGGCTTTGGGAGAGCGGGCTGGGGCAGGGAAGGAGATCGGCAGAGAGCGCCCGGGTGCCGGTGTGGGATCGGGTGGTTTCCTGACGGCTTCCCGCTTATCTCCCCGCCTGACTATGCTGCGCTGCGATTTTATGCTGTACTTAAAAATCTGGGCAAAAACAAATGTTTGTTTAAAAAAAATATCGACCGGTTGCTCTAAATCGCATTAATTATTCAGGGTAGATCTATACTTCCTTCGTGTCAAAGTCAAACGGATAGCGCGTTCGCTCTGCGAGCGAAAGCAAACAGCAGTGGATTTTTAAAACAAAATGCAGCGCTCGAGATTTACCGGGGAAAAATAGAAGCAAGGAATACCATAAGGAAAAAAAAAATTAAAGGGAAAAAACCCGACTGTAGGGTAGGAAAAGGCATGCTGTAATTCTGACTAAACTGTGGCGAGCTGCTGTGCGATGCTTCATATATTCCAAGATTTAGAACAGAACCTTAGAGTAACAGAAATATAGCAGATGTTGTCATATGCTGAACCACAGAATATATAAGATTTTTTTCCTTAGGTGCACTTTTTTTTTTTTAAATGGAAACTAGAAGGAGGTTTAGAAAACGTCAGTCAATATGCTAAGACTTGGGCCAGGTGTTGCGTTTAGCCTATCTTTACATCTCGTGGTTTCGTTTATTTTGAAAAAAATATTCCTTCTGAGGTTCAGAAAGAATGTATTTGCCTAAATTTAAGAACCATTCACAAAAAGTCAGCGTAAAGTTAAAGTAATATTTTTATTACTATTTGCAACAAGTCAGTTGTGGGGCACATAATCTGACCTTGGCACCGAAATACATTTAACATCAGTAAAACTTTTTTAAAGGGAGATTTGTACATATAGTTAAATAATTTTTTTCACTTGGTGACAACATTCAGGCAAACAAGAGAGCATAAGAAAAGGACTATACATGGATTGGAAAATGTACCTTTCGCGTTTCGTTTTGAAGTTGCAAAAGTCCGATCGCTTCTTTTTGTGACCTTTTAAAAATTCACATTGGAGGACAGGAGGAGAGAGGCTCTTCCCTTTTTCTGTGCAAGGCGGTGAGAGTTTATGCCGGGAAAACCATCGGCAAGTTTTTAAAGGCCGAACTGCAGGTGGGTGGGGGGGTGGCGGGGGCGCTTGTCTTTCGCCGCCTCTTTCCGTCGTCGTTCGCGTTAAATAGAAAGTTTTTTAGGCGCTGTTGTTGTTTACGGAGGGCGAGTTTTTGTGCGCGGGCGTGTTAACCCTATAGCTTGTCGAGGCTTTTGGGATTGGTGAGGATTTCTCTGGCTAGCCTCCAGGTCTGTTTGGCAGCGCTTTCCAGGGCAGAGTGGGGTTTGCCCTGAAAGAGGTCTAGGTTGGGCAGGAAGTAGTGGGGGCAGCGCCGGCACTGCAGGCAGGAGATGAGCTGCAGGAGGATGCCGTTCAGCCGGTCGCCCAGGCACGCCTCGTCCCAGTCGGTCTCCCGCGGGTGTTTCTCGCACTCGTACAGCAGCAGCGTCTTCATGTGGTAGTTGTTGAGGGGCTGCCCGGGCAGCTCCAGGTGCCGGTCGCGCAGCGTCTTCAGCACCGACAGGCACTTGTTCCGGCAGCCGCCCATCAGCAGCCGGTTCTCGGCCTCGCCGAACTGCAGCACCCACGCGTCGCTCTCGGCCGAGCTCTGCTTGCCCGTCAGCGAGTAGCACTCCTTGGAGAGCAGGTTGAAGCCCTCCGCCTTCACCTCCGCCACCCGGTTGGGGCCGGGCCAGGGGATGTGGGGCATGGGCCACTGCGCCGCGCTGCGCGGCCAGATCCCGGTGCACTTGAAGGCGGGCGTGATCTGCACCACGTACCGCTCCCGGATGCGGAGCTTCACCTCGCTCGTGTCCGCGATCATCTTCACCACGTCCCGGTAGCTGCACTTGTCCACGGCCTGAGCCACCAGCGTCTGGAAGCGGGAGCGGATCTTGCGGGCGGACAGGTAGCCCGAGGCGGTGATGAACTCCACCCAGAGGGACATGCTGCGCTTGCGGCCGTCGCTCAGCTTGAGCACGGCGCAGCCCGGCAGGGAGCCGTCGTCCACGAAGTTGAAGACGCCCATCTGGTTGAGGTAGAGCACCACCTCGAACTCGGTGGGCGAGATCACCTCCAGCCCCTCGTAGCGGGCGTCGATCTCGCTCAGGGAGCTGATGAAGCGCGGTTCCTGCACCTCCACCTCCTTCAGCACGTCCGACACGACCTTGCACACCTCCCGGATGGTCTTGGCGATGGCCGCCTTGCGCGCCTGGCAGCGCTCCGTGTAGTATTTGTTGAGCTGGTAGACCAGCTTGGCCTGCGCGGCGATCATGTTGGGGCACAGGTCCGGGCTGTACACCGGGCTCTCGCAGTACGTTGAGGGATCCAATGCTTTAGCGGTGGCTGCAGCTTTGCGGAAGGCACCGGCCGAATCGCAGACCCCCGCCGCCTCCGGGAAGAAGGCGGCAGCGGCGCGCCAGGGAGAGCAATTAAAGAAATCGGGGAGGGCGGCGAAGCACAAAGGAGCGAAGCCCGGCGCTGCCCCGGCGAGGAGGAGGAGGAGGGCTCGGCGGCGGTGCTGGTGCTGGTGCTGCCGGAGCCGGTGCCGGAGAGGCGGGCAGCCCCCGCGGGCTCCCGGAGCGCAAAGTTTTGGGTAGCGATGGGGGCAGGGAAGTGTGGGCTGCCTCTGCGCTCAGGCGCCCACCCCCCCGCGCAGCGACGAAAATGCCGATTCAATAGTTCATGGAAAAAAACCCCGAAACAACAAACAAACTTCCCCAGGACTCGCAGAAGGTTCCCGCAGAAAAGCCGGTCGGCGGCGAAGTTTAAAACCGCACACGGTACGAGAGGAGGAGAAGAATGCGAGCAATGCCCTCAGCGGAAGAGTGAACTCTGTGTCTGTCTGTCTGTCTCTCTCTCTCTCTTTCAGTCCGTGGCACCGCCAGAGATGTGCATGAGTTTGGCTGCCGCTCGCTCAGACTGTCAGGGGGTGTTGTTGATTTCCCTTTTCCTGCTGGAGGCGTTGGCTGAGCCCGGCTCTGTGGCTGTCTCTATCTTTAGGCGCAGACGGGTGCACTTGGTCTGTGATCTCTCATTCCCGTCCTGCAGCTCTACATAGATTGTTGTGAGAGAGAGACTGCATGGAGAGGAGTTGTTGCTTTTTTTTTTGGTTGTTGTTGTTGTTTGTTTTCTTTGCACAGACTGTGTTTTATCCTGAGCGGGAGGAGGGCGCAGCTGCCGTGCCCGGGATGGGTTCTCCTCCCCCTCCCCACCCCTGGAAGTGCGCGCCGAGGCTCCCGGTGTCCGCGCCTCTGGCTCCGCTCCTGCAGCGCCGTGTGCCCGCGTCCCTCTCGCGGCGCTGCCGCCGGGCCCTGTAGTTTATGAATGGGGCCGCGCGCGGGCGCGGGGCGGGGCCGCGCCGCCAATCGCCGCCGAGCTGTCAGCGCCGCGGCCAATCGCGGCGCCCGGCGCGCGCACACGCGCCCGCGCTCCCGCCCCCGGCCCCGCGCCAGGGCTGGGAGCCGGGAAGGGCTGCGGGACAGCCGGGATGGGGATGCGGGATAGCCGGGATGGGGATACGGGACAGCCGGGATGGGGCTGCGGGGCAGCCGGGATGGGGCTGCGGGGCAGCCGGGATGGGGCTGCGGGACAGCCGGGATGGGGCTGCGGGACAGCCGGGATGGGGCTGCGGGGCAGCCGGGATGGGGATGCGGGATAGTCGGGATGGGGCTGCGGGACAGCCGGGATGGGGCTGCGGGACAGCCGGGAGGGAGGCAGACTCGGGGCGTCCCGCAGCCCGTGGGTGTGGGGTTGGGGGAACAAAAAAATCCCTGTAATTTGGCCGTGGCAGGCGGTGCAGGGCGAGGTGAGCTCGCTGCGCTCGCTGCGAGGGGAGCCGGCGGCAGTGCCGGTGTGTGCGGGGAAAGGGGAGAGGCGGGCCGGGGCTTCACCGCAGGCATAAATCTTATTTCGCTTAATGCCGGGCTGCAGCAGTGAAAGTGAGAGCGTCACCGGAGTAGCGCGGCGCACCTTGTTTTACTACCCCCAGTCACATTAATTTAGATAAATCTGTGTCATAAAGTTCTTTTCATCCTCCTAAAGTGTAGGATTGAGTTAGTCAAAGAGAAACGATGTTTTATGCAAGTTTGTATTAATAAGAGCGTGGAATGGTTTGGACATAAAGCCGTAGCTCCGTGGTGTCAGGTCGGAGGGAGCCCCGGGCAGTACCTGCTGCGGAGGAGCCAGATCTGCTTTTCCTGCGGGAACTTGGGATGGAAGGGAGGGCAGTTTCCATACCTGCAGTGCTCGGGGCAAGGGTGTGTAGCTGCTTTGCCCTCCCCGGGGCCGTGCAGACGCGGTGCGCTCCTCGGTGCGGAGCCTCCCGCTAACCCCCGCTCGCAGCGGCTGCGCTCGGTGCCTTGCGCTCCCCTCCTTTCGCTGCAGCTGACTGATTTTAATAAAGAAAATACCTCCGTCTGTTTTCTGTGTGCGCTTAAATTAGAAACATGTCTGGTGCCGACCGTACCGCGGGAAGAAGTAAGTATATAGACGTGCCCGGCGCCGGTGCGGCTCCGTCCTTCGCGGGGAGAGGATGGACTCCCTGCTTCCCTGCCTGCCGCCAGGGATGGAGGGGCTGGCCCGGCGGTGTGAGGTGTCCCAGGGAAGCCCAGGGAAGGCTCCGGGGGCTGCGGGAGAGCGGGCAGGCTGCCGCTGTTCTCCCGGTGCGGGGGTGTCCCGGCTCTCCGCCCCGAGGCGCGGTGAGTGCCTGCGGAGCTGCCCGGCCCTCGGAGCTTCTCTGTGCTGCCAGGGTCCCACGCCTCGCCTCCCGCTGCCCTCCGGCAAAGGGAAGGGTTAGGTAGGGCCGGGGGTCCCTTTCACACGCCCCGTGGAAGCTGCCGGGCCGGCCGGGGCTCTGCGCAGCCCGGCTCCGCGGGTCTCGCTTCCCGCAGGAGCGCCCGGCCTGGGGTTACCGTGTCCTGGGCGCCGAGGAGTTTGCCGGAGCCTTTGGGCGGCCCTGGCAATGGCGGGGTCACACGCATTCCTTTTTTCAGGGTAAAAGCGGGAGGAGGGGGCGATTCCCTTGCCACCCCCCCGAAAAGGTGCCTAATGATGTAGCGTTACCAGTGTTCAGATTTAAAACAATTCATTACCAATTTTCCTGCCTGAGGTTGAAGCCCTAGTAAATAATAAATCAGCTAAACAAAAGCTGACTTTAATTTATTGCCCCAACGCTAATTAGAAACATCATTTGAGCAATAAACTTAAACACTTCCAGCAAATAATGCACGTGAAATCCTTCTCTCCCGTGTCTGGGCGTTTGTGGCCGCACTGCATTAAGACCGGCTTCATCTGTGGCGGAATTTGCTCTCGCCGGGATGAATAATTGAAGGGGGAACAGGATCCGAGGAGGCTATAATTGAAGAGCCCTTGTCACCTCTGCTTTTATGTATGTTAGTGTAGAAGTCCATCAGCAGCTCCTTGATGGTGTATAAAACGAAGTGGCATCCCCTCCAGCAGCAGGAGATACTGTATTCCATTAAAAAAGACCGTGTGCGTGCGTGTGCCGCAGAGAGGGAAACTCTCAGGGCTAAAAGCCACTTGAAGTCTTCAGACCGATTGATCTGTATTCTCTCGTTATAATCCGTCTCATCATACTTGAGTTAATGAGGCAGGGGCGGGGGTGATCTGATGGTCCTTGACAAATTCATTAGGGAGGCTGCGGGACATTTTATTTGACTGTTAAACATCGTGTTTGTTTGGTTTAAGCAGTGCCAACATCAGCATGCCGCTGCCTGGAGCTATAGTGTTTTGTTAGCGAGGGCTTCTGTAAAAAGATACTGGGAAAGAGACGCGGTGTGCAGTGTTTGCTCTTGCCTTGGCTCCTCCTGCCCCCTCCCGCTCGTACGGCAGCGAGCTCGGGCAGGGTGTAAATCCAGCCGTGCAGGCAGGGGATGTGCCACGGTGTTTTCTTCACACTCAGGATGGCAAAGTAGCAGCGAAGGGCTGCCATTAAGACTTTATTATTATTATTATTATTATTATTTTTTTTTTTTTCATCAAGAGAATATTATGGATTTGTGTTGACCACTGAAACAACAAAAGAAAAAAAGCTGGAAGGCAGCTCAGAGTTTTAGCAATAAGCATGCAAGTTTCTTGCTGCGTTATGATATAGCATACTTTCATTTGATTCCTTAACCAGCTTATCAACGTGGCATACATTAAATGTTTCAGTTTTTTAATCATGACTGGTGTATTTTAAAGTTTCTATAACATGCTACTGATATAAGGTGTAATTTTTAAGGTAAATCAAGCGACTTAAGGCTGTTAAAGGATTTCTGCCAAGCCTGTTCTTTTTCTCTCCCTTTCTGAGAGGCAGAGGGAAAAGTGAATTCAGGAGCAGGTGCTCCCAAAAGGGCTGAGAAGTGTTTTTTAAGAATAGCATATGAAATATGTATGTGTTTGTATATACTTTGTTCGTGGCAGCTTTGCTGATGAGACCCAGCTAGCGTTCCATTATTTTCTAGTAGTTGGTTTCCCCTCTGTCCCTTCATTTTATGGAAACAGTTTTGCAGAAAACGGAATAATTAATCTGCTTGTGGAACCTAGCATTGTGTTGTTTTTTTCCTGGAGATCAGTCTTCAAACATTCTCAGCTTTAAGTGCTTTGTAGGACTCTGCTTCCATTTATAGAAGAACTGTATGGGAAAAGAGCTAGTGCCCTTTGCCTGTCATTTTCATACATTCCTGCACTGCTGATGAAGCTTGAACTGCTGCAGGGAATGTATGGATTTGAAAAGAAATGATTCAGTAATGCACGTTGTGTTTCTCTACAGCAGAACCGGGTTAATAGTTACAGCCAGTGCTGTGCTGGGCTTGAAGGATAAAATTCCTTTTGCATTCAGTGGTGTACAATGTGTACCTTTTTTGGGAGTTATGGCTTGGCTTTAGTGTCTGCTGATCGGTTTTAAGGTCTGTGTGTATGAAGTTAGTTGATGGCACACACCGGAGGAGTAAGGATCATTTCATTTTTACCAATGTCATTAATGTATCTCATCAGCCTAAAGTGTTGTAGAAATCTTGTACCTTTTTTTTTTCCTGTGAAGATCGAGTGGTATAGTAATTAAAGAATTCATACATGTTTCTAAGTCTCCCCTAGCTTTCATTTCTTCAGTGGGAGAGGAGTTGCTTCCAGCTACTCCTTTAAGAAGCTTCTTTCTGCTTTCCTGTTCAGTCTTAAAATGTGAATGTGTTCATAATCTGGTGTTTAACCATAAACAATCTGTTACCGAGGGACTTTTTCTAATGCTTTGAACATTGCATTAAAGGTAGCATCTTCTCTTTTCTCATGGTGACTAATGGTGACTTATTTTAGCTGTAGACTGGTTTGAATGCTAAATACTGTTTTGTAATTAAGTTGGCAATCAGAGAAAATCAGACATGTACAAAAAAAGAACAATTCTAAGGCTTCTGTAAAATTTTCTTGTTGTTAAAACTTCATGTGGGCCTTTTGTTTGGATGCAGTTAGTGTGGGTGCATGCTGTTTCATCCATTAGAAGTTCATATATGTTGGCTGGTCTTTATTTATAATAACTGATTAATTATATTAATAACATCACTTTTAAGAAGTAAAAACATGTAATATGCCAGAATTTTATCAGCGTCACCTCCACTTGAATGTATTAACACTTATTTGCTTGCGAAAAAATATGGGGTGGGCTACAGAGATAATATCTGGTTCTTAATAATGCTGTGAAGCTGAATCAGCACTTATTTTAAAATTACAAAAAATACAGAGATGTTATAAGCAAAATCAAAGCCTTGGAAATGAACAAAAGATTAATTTGCAGGCTTTTGGTTTTTTTTTTTTGTCAGTAGCTGCAGATGATTGTTCTGTTTATTGCCTTAGATGTTGATGTCTCTATGTGTATGCATGATGATGCCAACAGACAACAGCCTGTGTGGTTTTACTGGTTAGACAGCTATTTTTGAGACCAAAATCTTCATGCAGCTTTGTCAAGACAAAGCATATGTATAAGTTAACCTAAAATTGTCTGAGTTACACTCTTTTAAAATGTCAGGTCCAGAGGCAAAAGCTCCTTGTTTATAAGCTTATACTTTAAAAAGTGCTTTTTCAAGTACAAAATGTAGCAGTGTGAATTCCTCTGCTCCTCACCAGCCACTGTACAGGTTATAACCTTTCCGTGAGTTTCTGCGGGGGCAATTTATAAAGAGAAAGGGCGTTGTGGGAGGAGGGAATGGAGGGGGCTCAATCTTCTCAATAGCAGTGGTGACCAGCACAGACTATATTGAGTCTCTCTCTCGCTCTCCTCCCTGTATTTTAAGATGATTTTGTTTTGACTTTGGGTCTGATAGAAAAAGCATGCAATTTTTATTTAATTTAAAGAAAGTCCTGTTTGAGCAGTCTTCTAACTGTTCCCTCATTCAAATTAAATGCACAGTTAGAAGCATCTACTTTTCTGTGCATTGTACTTCATAGTTTTGAAGTACTATGTTGACATAAAAGTAGTAAACTATGACTTTTAGAACTATTGCAGGGGTCTTGTTGCTACTTTTAGTGAGAGAATCAAATCATACCTAATCCTATTTTATATCTTGCTATGCATATTTTATTTCAGAACAACTTCTCCATGTTAATATGCTGCTCTCTTTTAAATTTTCTTATGAATTAGGTAAACCCTGTGTGCAAAATAGTTCAAGGTACCATTTCCCACTGCTGGAAAGGGGAAACTGCATTGGCTCAAATAATGTATAGAAGCCATCTGCATAGCTTAATTGAAATAATATTTGGTGATCTAAGAGATGGAAATTGTTCCTTTTCTTTTACCATCTGAAATAAAACTAGGATGTAAACCAGCTGTCTTGGACTATGGAAATCAAGGTTCTGCCAGTCTGTTTCTTTTCTTCATTTTCTACTCCTATCTTCCTTTATTATCTTTGTATCCCAAGGAGTCTTTCTTATTTTCTAACTGGTTTTGTCTGCAACAAGGGGCTGGGTTGGTGTGCTTAAATAGACTCTGGGTAGAGTGAAAAATCTTTGATCTATGGCTATGACTGCTTCCAAATGATTTGCTTGCTGGGACTGGACACTGTCCATGCCCTTTCACTTCACTATCAGATAGGCACACAAAAAGGACTTGACATGCTACCAGATGCATAGTTAATCATTGCATTAGGTCTGTAAAGGGGACCATCCAGACTCAATTAGGTCTACCATTTTTAACTAGTGTTTGCTCTGTAGTTTGTTCGGAGTACAATATTAATTCTAACTGCCATTCTGTTTATCTAAAAGGGCTTTAACGCAGTTCTGTGCTTTCATTTTCGAGGAGTCTTCTCTGCATTTGTGCTGTTTTGTGTCTGTGTAGAACGCTGTATATTTAGTACTATGTAAAAAATATTGCAGTGTAACATATTATCTGAAGCTTTAATGGAAAAAGTTTTTTGTTTTCTTGTTATTCAGTAGTTTTCCTTTCTCAACTCCAGTTTCAAAAAGTGCATTTGAAATAACCTAAATGCAGCAGCTGGCATATATTGAGTCAGAATTCAGAAGTAAAGCTTGCAAGGGTATCTGGAGTTTTGGAACTGAGTCTTAAGTGCTGAAAACCAAGTGGCAGCATTTTTCCTCTCAATTATTTACCAAGAGCTCATTCTTGTGTCTGGCACTGCAGTTTTGTGTGAGAAGGATATTAAGGGTGCATGAGTTAAAAAGGTCCAGCTGTAGAGTAAAAAAGCATTACTTAAATTATTGTTCTGAATCTTGCGTGAGATTTCTAGGAGTAATTTGTGTATTTAAATTTACAGTTGTTAACTGTATGCACTCAATAAAGTCCACTGAAAATTCCTATCCTTCTCAGAGTTTAAAAAAACTAGTATTCACTACAGTTTGTAGATGTAGCCAGTCCTTTAATAGTATGAAGAAGCTTGGGTGTTCAAATTGTATAAATTCTTTGGATCACTCATGCTGTCTGCATTTTCCAGTCATTATTATATTGTGTATGGCAGGCCCATGGAAGCAGGAGCATAAAGGACATAAAATAATTTTTGAATGAAAATTAATATATAAGAAAGGAACACTAGTCAGAGACTTTAAAGGTATTTTCATTTGGTTTTAATATTTATTTATTTTGGAAGAAAGGAGGAGCAAGGTATTCAGCTGTTAACTTTTTTTAAAAAGTCTATATATAGTTACAAAAACTGTTGTATTAAACTTCAGATTATAGTTCAGCCTTTACTTTAGATCTGAGATTTCTTGCTTTAGTTCTTTGCTTCATAGCTGTCAATATCTTTTAGAGGAGGGCACATGCATTAAAATGTAACATTTATCATTTAGTTGTAGTCACAGGGATATTTAGAAGTTGCTAATGGACTTCCAAGATGCAGGATGTACAAGTGGATACTACTCAGAAGTGCCAGTTAGGGCTCTCTGGGGACTTTTAAATAATTTATGGCTACCTGCTGCTCCAAAATACAGGTGTGTGTCTGTGTATTTTCCATTAATGTTTCGTATTGATGCATATAAATACTCAGCGGACAATGAACCTGATACAGGAGTCCTTTAGAGGTGCAGGCAAGTGGCTTTTCCCCATCCATCATCTGTCCTGGAGCTTCATTCTGACTGGCATCTGCATGCCAGCACACCCCTAAAGGGGAATTGTTTGTGTACTTTGGGGGCTTCCAGAGTGCGAACTTGAAAGAAAGTGGGGCTTGAAATGTGCGGTCATTTGTGAATTTATGTTTTATCTCCCTTCACTTGAAAATTTATGAGGAGAGTGACTTAGGGTGCTTGCGTTGTGTGTTCCAGGGCTTGCCCCCACTGATAACACCCTTGTTGGCGTGAAAGTGCAATGCAAATTATGACAGTTACAACCTTCTGTTTTGTTTAACCTGTCAGTGGATTTCCTGGCTCAGTGCTGAGGGCAATGGCGTGTTCAGCTAGTTCCATATTCACCTAAACTTAAAAGGTCAGGTTTCTACAGGCAAGCCTAGTCAAAGCCTAATTGATGAGGAGGGCAGGGGGACAGAATTTACTGTTCTGTTGGCTAGTTTCATATCGTTAGGTTGTCCTGAAAGCATCAGGCAGTCACAGCCCCTTTCATGTAAGTGCTGACCCTAGACAGGAGCTGACAATCAAAGGAGGCAGCCACAGGAACCGGTGCAAGTAGGCTATTGATTTTTCAGTTAGGTCTAAGTAGTTTGTAGTATGGGTAATGGGTGACAGAGGCAGGTATGTCATTATCAATGAGCTCCAGAAGAGCCGCGACAGCCCCCGCTCATATTTCCTTCAGCACTGACAGTAGGCGTCCTGCACTGGTCAATAAATCGCCCAACCTTTTACTGACAAGTGACTTGGAGGTGGGGGGGTGGGGGGAAGTCAAAGAGCTAAACTTCCCGTACTTGAACTTGACATGGATGCAGAGCAAGGATCTCGACGTCTGCGTTCCCGGCTCGTCAGGCAAGGAGCTGAGGAGAACGCAGGGAACAGAACAATGGGAGCTGTGCGGCCACGCAAGGGTAACTTTATTTTGTGCCCTCTATAAAGTCAAAGATTTTCCTGAGTTCGAGTGAAATAGCTTAAAACATCAGCTTTCTGTATCAGCATGATCTGCTTCAGTAGTTAATTTAGGTTACCATGGCAGGGCTTTGTTTTTGCTTTAGTATTGCTCTGCATTTAATCAAGGTTATACTGCCATAGCAGTACAACAATCACAGTCTGCCATTCAAAATCCACTTTTAATTCCTAGTTTCCTCTTCTTAAATTTCATATATGGAGACTATTTAAAGATATTGGAGGTTTCATATAAATCCAAAGTGTTAGCAATACAGTTTCTGTTCTGACTACCAATGCTGTTTTGGGTCAGTAGTGGAGGCCCAATACTTTAGGAAGCTGAATAAAGTTTTTATTACTTGGATTTTACTAGCTGTGGTTTCTGAATTTAATAGAGGTAGATCCAGATTTTAGCTTTACACTTAATTAAATTCTGAAAGATATTGGGAGAACATAAAAATTGTAATAAGTGGTGGTTTGGTTTTTTTTTTTTAAGTATACCTGTATGGAAAATCAGTTAAATGAACTCATGCATCTTAATCTGAATTTCATGAAGTTTTCTAGTATTGTTACTTTATTTGAACAATGTAAGTTATCTGCATTTTTTTCAGAAGTTGGAATTCTGTCAGGTTTTATGCTGTGCACAGATGTTAACAAAATAGCATATGCTTATAATTAAAAAAAATCTTTAGACAAATTGAAATAAAGCAGAAGAGTAAATGTTTTGAAAAACTTCCTTAAAATAACTCATTGCTATGGTATCTTGTTCAGCAATGTTTGTAATGTTACACAGAGCAGGAATCTGAGACTGTGTGTGTTGAATAGCTGCAAAGTATCATCTGTGACTGAAACTTTCATCTGTCTGCAGCAGCTAAAGCTGTTTTCTTCGTGGCTGACTCTTTAACTGCAAGGGCAATGTTGACACACTCAAGAAGTGGGGTTGAAATTTATCACTGGATTATGAAATCCTTTAATAAATATTTATATAAGCTAAAAAACTGAATACCTGTTTATTTGGAGCAGTTATAAAATTGATTAGTTGTAAAAATCTGTTTAGATATTGCATTTACCTATTTGCCTATTGAACAAAGCTTTGGAAGAGGGGCTGGCTAGCTGTCTTCCAGAGGAAAATAAATTTAATTTAGTTGGATCAAAAGTATGCCAGGTTGCTTGAGTCCTTCCATATTTAATGGGAGTTTTTCTTCTGTCAGTTGTTTTTTTTATCCTGCAGGGCCTTTTTTTTTCTTTTGTTAAACTAGGTAAAAAGTACAGCCGTGCAGTCTGAATCTTACCTTTTCTTATAAACAGGTCCAGCCTCCTTTACTGTATTTTTAGTCTTGCTGGCATGCTGTGTTATTGCAGAAATGTAAAAAGGAGCTGTAGAAAGGCGACAAATTAAATTTTCATGAAAGAACCCCCTAATCAGCAGTGACAGGGTAAGAGAAAGATGATTGCCACTTGGTCATTGTGGAGAGGCACTTAGACTTGGTGTCAAGGCTTCTGTTAATGATGACTAATGTCTTTCTTGGAGAAAACGCATGCTCAAACATGCCACAGTCCAGAAAAAGAGTGGGGGAATAGGCATATTAAGGAAAAAGGCTGTGGATCCTAAAACAAAAGCTTAGGTCTTCAGATGAAAAGGGTACAGTTTTCTGGCAATGTCAGAAGGCATGCCTATGGAACTGTTCTTGTTTCAGTCTTCAAGCATAATAATAATAGTAATAATAATGTGGTAGATATACACTATTGTGGTCTACATGGTATCTGCTGCTTTAATTAGAAAAGGAGATGGTGATGACACAGATGTGTAAGCACTCTGGTCAGAAATAAACAGTCACATTTACTCTTCTGTTTACAAAGCTTGCTTTCCTAAAAGAACAAAAGCTGCTGCAAAATATTCTTACCTAAGCACATTGCTGTGTTCTGAACAAACCTTCTGTAGTAAAGTGTAAAATGACTCAAAATTTTTTTTCAAATCTTCAAACTTGGGCTTTTAGGTATATTGGCAAAAAGAGGTGGCATGTGTCATTCCTTCAGCTTTTCCCAGAGTGAGACCTTTCAGAAGGGCATTTGCAATGCTTGTCATATTTTTTCATATATATCTTATTGGCCTGACAAGTCTAGAGGACCATGAGAAAACAGATGTCATTGCATTCAGACAACACTAATTACTCTGGGATTTTTGCAGCCTCAGTGCCTGCGTGTAGCTGTCGATTATGACTGTTTATGTGGCCCATCATGGGTACACGATGCACATTCAGATGGTGTCACCAGCCTTTGTGTTCCCTATTATCACACAATAAGATGGAAAAATCAGCAACAAGCATCACAACAAGGAAATGCCTTAATGGG
This sequence comes from Passer domesticus, assembly GCF_036417665.1. NCBI lineage: Eukaryota > Metazoa > Chordata > Aves > Passeriformes > Passeridae > Passer > Passer domesticus. Next base: position 25,651,231 of record NC_087477.1, read on the forward strand.
AGACTTCTACATGCATTTTGCTAAAGATTGCATTCACAGTCCTTATTAGATTTAAGTGTTTTAGCATCTGTTTGCTAACTGGAGTGCAGTGCGGTGGCTGTCAGCGTTCACCGTGGTTCTTTATGTTGCAGGCTTTCATTTTCTGCAATTGCATAAACACTACCTGAAAAATGCTGATTGACCCAGCAGTTGTCAGAAATTTCCTGCCTCTAACCTTTATACCAAACAGAGATTTTTCTATGTCAGAGTTCCCATTAGAAACCAACAGCCTTATTTTATTCTCTTAGAGACTGCGTTGTTGGTACTTGCTTGGTTAAATTTTCTTAGCGACTCTGTCATTTCAGAGTCTCTTCTTCCTCTGCAGCAACGACTGCTGCAGAATTCCTAACGCAAAGTTCAAACAGTGGTCACGCCGTGGCCTCACTTTGTGTGCTATCTGGAATTTTGGTGCGTGTTTTATAAGCAGAACAACCGATGTTAATCACAGATTGGAAAATGAAAGCTCCAATAATGTAACTTCACATGCTGATGAAGCAGAAATAGAAGCAGCTTTATCAAAGATGTATGATGAGATAAAACTGCAGTCTCTGCTGTACAGTTATAGTAATTATGACTAATGAACCGTCCAGTCTGGATGAAATGGCATGCCCACAGGGACTGTGGCCAATCACTTGTGACTTATGCAAGCTGAACAAAACATTGATGGTGTTCCAGATTCCCTGTAAGAACAGGAAGTGTGGTCTTTGTTTGGAACGTCAGCTTTGTCAAGGTATTTTCAAGCAGTTCAGGAATAAATTGCATTAGTAAATAAAAGTCTTAAGGGTTAGGGTTTATTGGGTTTTAAAATGGGTATAAAGAATTAAAATTTGCCATGTCAAATATATCTGAATAAAACCCCCTGTGAGGATGGCACATGCACTTCAAAACATAATTCAAAATTGTTCTATCATCTTCCAGTGTGAGTCATTGGACACACATGTTACATTTTAATATGCTGAGTACAATGAAAGCCGAAGATACAAAACATATGAATGCAGGCTTGTATCTGTTCAGGTTTACTGTGGTAATTTGGGGTTTTAACAAATTTGCTTGAGACCTCATACTTTCAATTTTGAAGCACACTGCATTTTAAGCCAGCCATAATTTTTAAGTGGGAGAAGACAGGTGTACAACCTGAAAGATAATTTCTTTTAGAGCAATGTACAATGGAGCTTCAGTAAGTTTTGACAAAGTATAGACTAACAGAGTAGTAATTTAAAATCAGTTTGTTTTTTTTTTTTATGAAGACACTGTGTGTAGCTGTAAAAATAGAAAAAATACTGGAATTCTGAATACTGAAATGCAGATTATGCAGAGACTTCTGAATTTAATCATATGATAATAGCAGAGCACAAAAAAATACTTTTCTAAATGTAACTTTGTGCTAAATTATTTGGGCCCAGTCTTGGAGCACTTGTGGATCGGCAAATTTTGAGGGATTTGCGAGTAAAATGATCAATATGTTACAGATGTTAGTGATACATTGCAATCAGTTTAGCATTTTGACTGAACCCCTCCAGACAGCTACAAAGAAAAAAGATTTCAAAAATTAATTGCAAATGAACTAATGTAAAAGTAAGAAATCTCCCTCCACCCACTTATCCACCACCTCTTAAACCATTTAGAACAAAATTAAAGCATAATTTGACAAAAAGTGTGTGTTACACTGTTGTGCTGTTTAACAATGGTTTACCCACTCACACTAGAAATCTCCAGTATTTTGACACTTCTGTTATTTCTATTTTGAAAGTACACAGAGACACTTCAAGGGGCCTACTAAGAATTAGAATCCTTTTCTTTTGTCTCTTGCAACAAAGCTTATTGCATCAAATGTTGCAAATGTGAAAATACTGTGTACGGTTCAGAGTGTAATGTTAGGATAAACAATGCTGGTAAGTAAATTCTGAAAACTCTTGCCTTTTGGCTCTGATAAATAATTAAGGGTAAGATCTTTCAGAGACTGTGGCACATTTAAGTATGAGTCTCTTCCACAATGTCATTTCAGAATCAATAGCATGCAATGCATTATGTACATTATCTAATTTCACTGCACAGAAAGTTGCATTCTGATCACTTTAATGTTTGTATCAGGCTTGTGCCAGTGAAGTCAGGACTGAATTTGTTAGATGATATACAAATGTACAAAATTAATCTCATTCTTTTGAAAAGTTATTATTTTAAAGTAGTAGATTTAAATACATAGTGATTATATATATGTATGTGTGTATATATATATATATATATAAATGTGTGTGTATGTTGTAGCACTATTTGGAAGAAATTTTCATATGTATTAAGATGAACTTATAACTTTGAGATTTGTATTTTTTAGGACTGTACAGCCCTGTCATTTTGTTACTAAATCATCGGTAAAATTCATATAAAATTAAGCCTGGATCAGCTCTTTATGTGTTTGTGGCATCCATTGCTATCCCTTTGTTATTTATTTTATAGATCTGAATGCTTTATTGGTGCTTCTGTATAAAATACCACATGGAGTCATAGCTACTTGGAACTTGTGTAAATGATGCAAATAAAAATTGAGGAGCATAGGATCTCAAGGACTGAACTTTATCTTCCTGTTGCTATATGTATTTGTGTACATATGTAAGATATCTAGAATGTTGCTATATTTGGGAGCCAGCTTTTTGTGTGAGAGGGGCTGTGTTTGGGATTCCAGAATTAGAACTGTTGTTGATTTTTCCCTTAGGCTTGCACAATAGAGTTGACTTGCTTATGACTGCAGGTATAAATCAGTCTTCTGATTTGGGAGACACTTTGAAATAGAAAATTACTCTTAAGTGCAGGAAACTTAGAATTCAGTGCAAGTGAGAGCAGCTGGGTGACTGCTTTAACTTTGTGGGCTTTTGTAATGACTACTACAAAACAGAGTTGGTCTGACCAGCTTGTCCTGCTTACCTTATCCATCCCAAAAATATCCCTGATTAGTCTTACGCTTGAGGCAGGTGGAGGAAAAGCTGGTGAAAGTGTGATTGTGTTGGCTTTGTCTAGGATTTTCCTTATATCCAGATGTCTTCAGTTGCCCATTTAGGGAAGACTTGTGTTGCTTGTGAAGTTCTGGCAATCAGAGGGAGCCTTGGATTAAAGATCTGCCTCCTGTTACTCTTGGTCTGGCTTCTAATCTTACCTGTGCTGATCTAAACCCACATTAACTCATTTAACTGATTTCTATGACACTGTTAGAAAAACAAAGAAGATCCCAGCAGAGTCAGGAAGAAACTATTTTGCTATTACATCAGTTTTGAGATTGCTTTTTTTTGGTGCTGCCCCTGGAATCAAAGTCAAATTTTTTTTAAAAAAAGTATGTGAACTAGTGGTATTAAGAAAAAAAGAGTAAAGTTAGCAATTTTTTTTTTCATTTTTATATTTTGACTAGTTGGCTGTAAGTATCAATCACCTAGCACTTTTGGAGGGGATGATAATAATAGAAAGCAATAATCATTAGCCTCCAAAATGTAACTAAGCAGTGAAAACCAAGGCATTTTTGGAAATGAAATGCTTGTTTTGTTTGAAAACACAAACTTCTCAGTATTTTTGAGAAGAATGGGTTTGAAACCTTTCCTTCACTCAGTGTTGGGTTTGATTAATAAAATAACCAGTAATATTTGTCATGAATATTTTCTACTTGAGTTGATATAAAAAAATTGGTGCAAAATTCTAACAGTGAATGTAGATATATATGTATCTCAATGGAAATTGAATTTCAGATATTTTTTGCTCTCTCTACGCTTTAGCAATTGTATATTGTGTCAGAGGTATTTGTTTCTCAAGGGCACTTGCCAAGCTACTTGCAGATACTTTTATGTTGTTTGTTGGAGTCTGAATTTTAGATATTTTTGTTGTTCTGCCTCCTAGCTATCATTATTTTAAAGCATGATATTTAACCTTATTTTTTTTATTTTTCTTCCATGTGAAACAAATGCTAAGATCCCATGTTCTCTGTTGCTTGTAGGTGTTGCTTTGCTTTTTTCAAGAATCCTAAACTAATAAAGTAAATATCACACCTCCTATATAGTATTAATCTTTTAGAAGTTTGTCCTGTGCTGGAGAGAATAAATAATTAGATAGAGGTAAGAGGTGAATGATGTGTAGAGGTAAATACTCTGTAGATTTAAACATGCTGCATGGCAACTCTAGGTCTCTTTTGAGGTAGTCATGAAAACTTAAATTGTGTGCCTCATATATTTAAGGCCAGTGAGCCTATATGATTTTATTAATGTGCTATAAATCTTATACTCACGAGCAGTGTTTACTACTGTGCAGTATATTTAAAAGAAAATTTATACCTCTCTGCAGAAGGAAGGTAGGCTAGTGAGAAAATGCAAGGGTGGATCTCAAACATTTATCCCAATCTGACAAGTATTTGCAAGGAATTTGCTCCTGTAAATTTCTGCTGGGAGCAAATGGTACTCATTTGAGCCTCAATTTTGATAAAAACCGTAAATACTTATTTATGCATACACAGGTGCTGCACAGGCATGTCTTTTGTCATTGTCTAGATCCAGAACTTTGTGTGTGTTCACATATGGCACACTGGATCATAGGATGAGCTTTTAATTCTGTTTTAAAGCAGTCCATTCTTCAGTTTGGAGTAGTACCTGGAAGAACTTACTGGAGACTCTGGATGCTTTTCTGAAGGAACAGTGATTGTCTTTGTGAGGTGTGTCTTTGCCCACATTGTTCCCTTCCTATCCCATTTCTTCTGGACTCAGCAGCATTCCCTAGGCAAAAAGGATTGTTACACAGACTCAGTGTGTGGGTTAGGATGAGCCACAGAAACTCAAGACAGGTAATTTTCCACAGAGAAGACAGATTTGATCATTTTTTGGTAAACCACTTGTGTTTTCCTTCATTATAATACCTGGGAAAACTCTTTTTGGTCTCTAGGGAATGGCAGGAGGTTGCTGCAGCTGTGATTGACTCCAGCAGGGAAGCTGCCTCCATGGAAGTTACTTGCCTAATGCTGTTGAAAGGGCAGTGATTATGTCACCAAGGAAGCATTTTTTATTTGTATGGGTGCATTGTAGGTTGCACAGAAAAATACAGTTAATGTACCATGCGTAACCTTCCATGCTCCTTAAGCTTGCACTTCCACCTTGCAGTGTTAAAATATTAGTCAGCAGTACAAAACAGGTATTCTCGATGCCTAAAGAGCTGTTTAAAGCTTTTTTAAAATGCTCCTTATGCTTTTATACTTTTCAGAATTAAATATCAGGTTCTTGTGCCATTTAAAAAGAAGGCATGTGTACTTTGCTATGCAGTTTTCAATTGGGTGAGGCAGCAAAAGCATTCCTAATGATGGAGATGTGCACAGAACAATTCAAGAAATGATTTTGGAATGTGTGAAAATTCTACACTTTGGCATACTTTGTTGCCACTGAACTTACTCTTGTAGATGTGTGGTTATATAATTAGTTTTTTTAATGTGTACCATTAGCAGTTATTTCTCTAATTATTATTAAGTATTTAATCTAAATAGCCTCAGTAATGGGAGATCTTTTACAGCTTTTTAATAGAATATTGGGGGGTTTTGGTCCTTACTTCAACCTTCAGAAACTTCTTAACAAAAATGTATTTATTTTGTCATGTCCTGTTAGAATGGAAAGCTGCTATACGTGGTGAAGAAGAAATAGTTGGGACATACCAAGTTGTTTGGAGTGCCCTGGTTTTTTTGTGTGACATTATGGCTGGGGGTAGTAAAATTCAATGTACAGCTACATGCTCGCTCAGGTAGCATGGAGCAAGCTTGGTGTGAGCTGCTGTGACCCTGCCCTCCCTGCTCTGACTGACATTGTTTGAGCTCTGCAGTGCACGCAGGGGTGGCTGTTCCATTTGAAAAAAGAATCCCCCCACCCTAACAGAGCTGGAGCTATTTCAGCTGCTGGAGCTCCCTGAAATAGTGTTCTGTCTGTCATTCCCTGGTATTTCTGCTAGTGGAAAGAAATGTTTGGGGTAGCAGGGAGTGTGGAACTGCAGCAGCCTGGATTTGTGTTTGCTTCAATAGCTATGGAAGTGATGCTCTCAGCCTGCTTTTCACAAGTGTTACTGTCTTGTGCATCCTCAGGATTGTAGGAAGTGGTACAGGTTTTTCACCTGGAATGGTAAAACCATCTTTCCATCAGGCATTTCATAGACATGAGATTTTGTGTATAATATTTTTTTTAAAAACTGGGTCGTGTTACAAATGACAATGAGGATCTTTTATGTTTGGATGAAAGCAAAATGCTCTGCCGTTTTGCTGTATTCCTCTTAGTCCTTCTGAGTTATTAAAAGATTGTTCTTCTTCCTCTGACCCCTCTGACACAAGCTTTCAACCCCTGCAGCTTTTGGGACACGTGTTCTGTCACCCTCTGGATGCTCTGAAGAACATGGAGGAGAATTGAGGCATGCACTAATGTGCCCTAGTACCCTAGTTTACAGATTTATTATGCTCCTGGGAGAGCAATGCCTTGATGTATCCTATTATCTTGAAATCATCCTTAACTCAATCCAGGCTAGGATAAAACAGAAATAAAAACATTTCTTTACAACTTTCAGAATGGAAAATGTACTTAAGTACATTTATAAAAAAGTAGAGGTGAAGAAATTAAGTACAAGATCCCTCTTGCACAGAGGTGAAGTCAGAAAGATTCTCTGTCATGGATGCAGTCTCTCAGTTGACGGTGACTTGAGGCACAGGGAATGAAAAAAGGCATCATTACTACATATGCATGTGTCAGGAAATCATCTCCAGCAAGTCAGCTGGATCCATAGAAGGAAACCTGCAGATTGAAGAAATGCCTTCCAGGGGCCTGGATTAACCAAGACGAATCTTTGGCATGCAGTAAAGTGGTGGGAAGCACATTTGGAGCCCCAGGATTGTTGAATAAGTTTCATAGCTGGACTCAGTGGACACGGGTGTGAATCCTTTCAAACTGGATTTCTGGGGCAGCGTGGATGTTATACAGCAGGGACTGAGGCAGTGTTTTCTGACAGCATGTGAGATGGCAGTGTGGCTAAGGAGCATGTGAGCTGCTGAAACAGTTCAGTTTGCTATCAGATGGTTCCTTTGGTACAATTACACAGGTTGAAAGCAAAGATGATTTCCTACAGGGTACTGTACTTCTTTCTAGGTTAGAGGCAAACATTTCGTTGTCCCCCAGGCGTGTCTTTGGTGTGAAGCCTGGTGAATAAGAGTGATACAGACTCATTGTATGAGCTTCAGTGGCAAGAGACTTTGCTGTCACAGCCCAGAGGTTATGCTATGCCTACCTGGATCCATATTTAGTCCTAAGAAATGTTGGCACTACGTGAAATGAGCATTTCCTTGAGTAACCTTGTTGTCTTCATTCACAGTTAATAAAGCATGGGCTAGAGGGGGCATGAAGAGATTGGGTGTCTATTTCCACTCCACTGCTCAGCACTGTGTATTTGCTTTGTGGATATTTAAAATAGGTGTTCCTTAATGTTGTTCAGAAGGAGTTTGTGCCTCTATTTCACCTGGTCTAACTTTCCTGTAAAAGTAGCTGGGGAGCTGACTTTTTTACAGAGGGATAAATATCTTGCTGTTAAGTTTTAGGCAGTTATTTCTATGACAGGTCAAATATAAATTCTGCAGGAATTAAGATGTGCCTTGCCTATAACCTTCGTCAAAGAAGTTTTGCTATCCACTGCGCCTTCCACAAAGTTCTTTAGGCATCTATCTCTTCCACATTTGTGTATTAAGGATTTGTCTCTTGCCAACCATCATAATGAGGATAAAGTTTTTCCATTTCTGAGTAAAGCCACTCTTGAGTGTCAGCAGTTACTCTCTTTGTACTGACATCTCATTACATTACTCACATTTAATGATGTAAGTTGCACAGCAGAACTTGTTTTACATATACTTTATTTCTTTGTGTGGCTTTAAGAGGGATAAAAACTTCAAACTTAAATATTTTCTGGTTCTTGTAAATATTAACTAACTTGGAGAAGTTTCAGTATATACACATAGTGGAGAAATTAGCATGAAGGGTATTTTTACTCTTTAATGTGTGTTTCACTGTTCTACTCTGTCCTGTGCATTCAGCCATCTCTGGGATAGGAAAAAGGCATATTTATTAGAGGGAAAGTACTGGGCAGAGGGACAGCATCATGTACTGCTTTTTTTTCTCCTAAACAAATTTTCATTTTCACTTTGCTTTCCATTACATAGATGAGTTATATCTCAAGGCAGTGTGTATTTATTTAGAAAGTTACCTGTTTAAGGAAACAATTCATTATGTGTCGTGGAGCTGATGAGTTCAGTAGAGCCACCTTTTAATCCTTGATTCCCTGTGGATTTTCTTTCACAATACCTTTCTCCTTTAAGTCCCTAAAACTACAGTCCTTTTGAGTGAATAGGGGCTATTTTATACACCACCCTGCTTCCAATCCAATTAAAGGCTCAATAATAGACGGATTAGGGAAAGTTTACTTCTTAGTAGAAGTGCAGCTTTGGAAAAATAGTGCGTTGATAGCAAGAGGGAATGTGAAGGAAAGCGGAGAAAATTAAGGAGATAATGGTCAGTAATCTTAACTTGTCTGATGTTTGCGCTGTTCACAATATAGCAGACTCTCAAAATGCGTAGAACAATGATTCAGATTCTTTAACCATTTTGTTGCTGGAGTTTGCCTGTCTCTTCAATTTTCTTCACTCTTGCTTTTGTTATCTGCATCTTGCACAAATGCCACCTAATCCTTTACTTTAAGTCCCCGGAGTAGGAGACTTTTGTAGTATTTTCTTTCGGGGGGAGCTGAGGAGAAATGCAGGAAAGCAAGGAGTTGATGGCAAAGTTAACCTCTTGTATTATGAAAGTAGTTAAGTATCAAAGTTTGTACAACATGTTTCAATTAGGTTTTTAGGAGAGCTGCCATTTAAGTATCCCTGTGACATATAACAAACTTGCTTGAGACGTTTTTTGAGTGAAATGGTCAAGGTTAAAAAAAAAACCTCGGAAATGTTATGTAAGCCGGAAAATACAGTATAAAAATGTTGTTTGATGGGTAATAAAAACATTAAGTGCAATTAAAAAAATAGTCTTGACATAAAAGTTGTGTTTCCTATTCAGTGCCTTGCCTGTCACCTCACCTTAGAGGTTAGTTCCCAAACAAATTGTTTTACTGTAGAGTTAAGAAGTTGCAAATGCCTCAAAATTCCACTTTGAACTGTATCCTTTGCATGTCTCTGAAAGGATCCTCTAACCACATTAAGCAGTGCCAGTGGTCAGCAAACTGGTAAGACCACACTCTTTTTCCTGAAAACTAAGTTAGGTGGTTGAACAAGGAATGCCGCTTTGTGTCATCAAACCTTTCTCCCTTTTTTCCCTTCTTTTTTTGGAAAGGGGGGGGTGGATAAATTAAGCCTTTTCCATTTTGTAGAACAACGAGTAGTCATTATTTTCAGCTACTTTGCTACCTTATTATTGCCAAGGTCTCTACAGAGCCTTTTTCTTTGCCTACCATAGTGGATTGTAGTGGGCTAAATGTTTAATGAGTCAATGCGTTAAAGGCTTCACTTTTCTTCCAATTAACCCCAAGACCACTCTGGCATTTTTGTAAATCCACAGAAGTATTTTGTGAGGCCTAAAGGGTAAGCTGCAGGCAGGCTGTGAAGAATGTAAAAAGACTAACCTGCTAACAAACACTGTGCAATGGGACAAAGAGAGTTTAATCCGTATTATGGTAAATGCTGGCTTAGTGTCCCAAAAGGGCTTTGCAGAGTGGAACAAAACAAAGAGGGCAGCACCAATAAAAATCCAGTGCTTTTATTTTTATACACAAAATTGTTGCAAAAGAAAAACTGATAATAGCATTAAGAAAAGGTTTGAATGGTGGTTTTAAATATGATACTAAACATTGCGATTGTTCACCATTTGAATACTGTTTGTTATACATAAAGAAGCTAAAAGCAACATAGAGGCTCCAGTTGATTGAATATTCATGAAAATTGGTCAGATGAGTACCTCAATTTAAATTTGAAATGTTTGTGAATTAGTATATCATAAGATAATATATAACCTATATGTTCATTAGTGTGTGTTTCTACAGAGAGAAACCTAGGAATATATTTTATGTGAATATGTGCGAAATGCAAGGACATTTATAAAATATGTAGTAAAATGCTAAGGACTCTTATTTATCCTCCTCTTAGAAGGCAAACAAAAACCCAAGGATAGTCACATATCTTACTCAAAATGCATTAAAGATTAAGGAAGATTTGCAGAATATAGTATTGCATTCAAATTCTTCATATTGAAAAATAGGCTGGCTGTGCTTATATTTCAAAAATTAGAGCAAATAAGAAAATCAACTAATTAATTTTTAATGCTTTAATACTAACTGTAATTTTGTCACTGTGACTATTTTGATAAGAGGAATGTAATACACTCAAATGTAAAGTAAAAAAATGTGTAAATATTAAAAAAAGAGGAGAAAATAAATAGCATTCCAGGCATGGGAGGAATATGGAAAAGAGCAGGTCATTCTTGATGTTTCTTTAAATGCAAGGTCATAGCTCTAAAAATAAAAACATAAAGTTCTAAGCAGTGCATAGCATAACTTAGGAAGTATTTTTCCATTACTTTGTTAGAAATATCTAATTAATTTAAATCCACTTCTTCGGATGATATGAATAAATCACTTACATGTTAGATATGCCCCTAACCCTGAAGTGAACTTTGATAGCAGTGATCGTGTTGTGTTACCTCATAACCATAATTTCCATATTTTTTTCATTTTGCCCCAGTCACAAGAAGAAATGAGCTTTAGCGTGTTGGAGAGCAATTTTTGAAGAATGTAATTAGCTAATGTGATTAAGATAGCCTTGGATAGCTAAAGCAGATCTGCAACTGAGTATTTTGCTAAGAATAATGTGTTATTATTTTTAAATAGAGGGAGGGATGAAAAAGACAGAGGTGTTAGGTCACATCTTTGTGGGGATGGTGCAGCATGGAAGTTTGCTCTGAGTCCCTAGAAAAGGCAGACTGGCACAAAACCTGCTCAGAGGCTGCACGGAGCAGTGTGATGGAGCCCCATGTGCTTCTGACACAGAAGGGATGGCAAAGCACCTTTTGGGGTGGGATTTTGTGCTGAGACACTGAACCAATTCATGGTGATATTCCCCAGATAGAGAGGGCTGCCTGCTGGCAACAGATACAGGAGTTCAATGTGTAAACTCTGATAAGGCTGACATGTAATTTGTGTTACAGTTTGATTGTTAATTGTATATAAAGCAGGAGCCTTCACAGACCTTTCACTGAGAGCCCTTAATTGGGAGAAGTAAACCCATGTCATTAAGAGTATATCCTTTAAGGAGAAGGAAGGTAACTTTTTTAAATTAAGCATTTGCTTGATTTTGGTGCTTTTGGTTTTGAATACTTCCTTTTAATATGGTGGAGTTAGGCCAACAGTCTGAATTGGTTTTGTCACAAGACAAAAATTTTTTTCCAAGCATCACATGTAAAACATCTCTCTTTTTTACTTTGAGTTTTTTCTTTAATAGTTAAATATGTGTAAGAGTAATTAGAGTTAACTGTCTTCACAAAATCCATCTACTGGGATGTGTAACCAAAATATTTAAATAACTAGGATTTTGGCAATATTTGTAATTTTTCAGCAAATTACAGTCATATCCATTTGCTGTATGTAGAAAATTGACATGAAATTTGTGGTTTAAAAATTTAGCTTTGGACCTAAGAATGGTCTTAGAATGAAATCATGGATGCTCTCTGCTTCTAGTAATGAGAGAAGTTACCTACTTCAGTAGATGTAAGCATTTTGTGAAAGACATTGCAGAGGCACTTGGATTTGCCATTTATATTCTTTCTTGTCACAGCTATATTGGAGTACACATTTTATTATATTATAATTTGTCTTATTTGGGGTGGGTTTTATCCCAGAGATGTATCATCTTTGCAGTTGGATGATTCTTGAAAATCATTATGAAGCAGAACTAACCAGCTGAGTTGTTTCTTCTGCAGTGTATTCCTATAGCTGGCAAAGAACAACTGTGCTGGAAAACACCTGTGCAGTGGCAATGACAAGATGTTTTCAGAGGCACAAAAGCACACAGTGGTTCCTGAAACTGAGAGGAGGGTTCCACCACCCCATTAATGTCAGTGGGATCTGACACAGAAAGAATGGATTTGGGGCTGTTTAATCATTTCTTCCAACATCCTGGGCTGTGTTAAAAAAACTATGACCAGCAGGTTGAGGGAGTTGATTCTCCCTGTCTGTTCTGCTATGTGAGACCTCACCTGGAGTACTGTGTCCAGGTCTGGAGTCAGCACAGGAAGGATGTGAATCTTTGGGAGCAGGTCCAGAGGAGGGCTGTGACAATGATCAGAGAGATGGAAGAAAACAGGCTGAAATTTGGGTCTGGAGAAGAGAATGTTCCAGGGACACTTCAGAGCAGCCTTCCTGCACCTAGGGGGGGGCTTCAAAAAGGAGGGAGAATGAGAGAATGAGCACCAATTTAAAGTGATAAGAGGAAAGCTATAGATTAGGCACTAGGAAAAAATTCTTTTCTCAGGGGATAGTGAGGCACTTGAATAGGTGGCCCAGAGAAGTTGTGAATGCCCATTTTTAGAGGTGTTGGGAGAGGCTGGATGGGGTCCCTGATCTAGTGGGTAGCATCTCTGCCAACAGTGGGGTAGGATGCAGGTGGTCTTTAATCACAGAATGACAGAATATTTTAGGTTGGAAGGAACCTCCAAGATCACCAAATCCACCCTTTGATCACCACTTTGTCAACTACAGCATGGCCCTGACTGCCATGTCCATAAAGGTGCTTTCCAACCCAAGGCATTCTGAGATTTACCTGAGGGGTCAGGTTAGGGAACTGACCTTTTCTTGCATGGATTTTTGCAAGGGTGATTCCCTGAACCAACTACCCCTATGCCCATAGGAACATTAATGGCAGGAGAAAGATTGCAGCAGGACCACAGAGTTGAGCCATTCTCGTGGCTGCCACCTGCTGTGGAGCCATAGCCATAAACTCCACCTGTAGTCAAATGTTAGCTGCTGGATTAGGATTTTTACTGAGATCCTTTAAATCGGTTGGAAACTTAAATGGAGTGTGTTGTGACAAGAATCACAAAAGTGGAGAGTTCAGCCCTTTCAGAGATAAATAATCTTGTTATCAAGAACAGTGTCCTTTGGGGAGAAAATGTCTGCTGTTAAAATAGAGTTATGTATATATAATTGTCAACTGCCACTGATTTCTACTGCTGTTTTAAGGTAATATTTTTGTGGGTTTTGTGAAAAATGCACATATGTATTTGTTGTTTTGGGAATGATCCTAATTACTCTTTTGGCAGCTTGACATCCTTCTGTATATGTTGAATGCAACATCATTTATACATTGTCTCTGGACTGCTTTTCAAACACAGATCCTAAAGCCAAGGATTCCTACTCCAGAGAATAAAAGCTCATTGATATCTCAAATTATGTCCTTATGTAGAAGTCAGTTGTTTTCTTCTAACTTAAAGCTGAAGTGTTAAATCTGCTCTGTCCCCTGTTCGTGGGTAAAAGTTGAGTTTTTTACCACTTCCCAGCTCTCTCCTTGTAGTGCTCACAGGATAATAATCAGATACTACTGGTATGATGCTTCCCCCTGAGAAAGGAAAGGCATTAGTGTGTAAATATTGAATTTTTACTGAGTCTGTGATAGCAGGACTTCATTTCTGTAATATTAGTGAAGGGCTATATGATCTCTATGGCTGCAGGTGCACCTTTGCTATTTAAAAACTGCTTTAATTATGCCTATTACGTGTAAAAATGTTTCTTTTATGTCTTTGTATCTCTTGCATTTAAGCAACATGGTGCAGAGATGTCTTTTCTCCTCTGGAGAAAGTGTTCTGGACAGATAATACTTGGAAAGTAAGAGTTAATTTTTACTTTTTAAAAATTATGAATTATGGCCTTTTTTTTTTCAGATTTTTTGTTTTAAAGTATTTTCAGCTCCAGTGTTCCAGTCCTTGGCCCTGCAGTTTGAGCTTAGACATAACTAGTTAGTACTCTTAGAAAAGTCCTACAGGACCATCCTGATTAAAGGATTTTGATAAAGTAATTATAATATTAGTTAGGTTAATTTCTTTCTTTGGCCTGTCTGTGTTTGTTGCTTCTTAGCATTATGGAGTTTGGAAATCATCATACAAGCATTATCATTCATCTAAATATTGGAGCCAGATTTTTTTTTTTTTTTTTGCTTTTCAAGAGATTCTAGTGTTAATTTTCTGAAGTGTTTGCAGAGCTGCATAATGTTTTATTTTGTTTGTTTTATTTTATATTTACTGCCAAATGTCATGTTCATAAAATGAAAAATCATACAGTGTAGTGTCTCTGGAAATTCTCTTGGCGTATTCCATCTAAATTACTTTAAACAACTGTATCTGATTGCCATTTTCAAAAAGAACAGAATAATTACTATCCCGAATTCCAGAATATAGACAGGTTTGCAGGAGAGAGGAGTAGATAAAGCATATGTTTACATGACTTCTGCAATAAATGGTCTCCCTATACAGTTTGCAAATAGCAGTTATAATTTCATGTTAATAAGATGCAGGAAAACGTGCTGAAGGAACAGTGCTTTGCTGCTTTTGTCACAGTTTCATCAAACTGATTTTGTCAGCGCTGGAGCATAACCCTTGCCACATCAGTTTGAGTGCTCATTAGGCAGCCAATTTGTCTGAATCCTCATTAATTTGATTAACTCATTTACTTATGGATGATGACATGTTATGTGGTACAGGAATGGTGGTTAGAGACTGGCATCAAGGCTCTCCTTGACTTTGTTAGCATTCAGTGGTTCATTTGTTTCTGCAGTAAGCTGCTGCATTTGAGCACTACAGCAGCAGTCATTTACATTTTGCACAAGTGCAGCATCAGCTGAAGGGTTGAAGTTACATTGAGTAAACTTGCACCTCTGTCAGTCAACTACAGACAGCAGTTTAGAAGCTTTGTAGGTTTATAGCCTGCTCCAATTCCCTATTTGTTTCACTTGGGTGCTAGACTTTCTCATAAGAACCTAAACAGCTCTCTCAAACATGTGGTTTAATGTAAATGACATGACAAAAGGGAAACAAGTAGAAAACATCCTCAGTTAACACATTCAGAAGAGGGAGATGTTGTTAAGCAGGGATACTTAAAGCACTTTTCAGAAAGATAGGTTTCAGAAAAATGATCCAAATGGAAAAAAGAAATCAGTCAGTGATTTAGATCAAATTCTGTGTATTCACAGTTTAGAAATTTGTATTTTTACAGTTTGATATGTTGATATGCCTCTAATATTTTAAGGTGCTGGCCGTGTGCAGGTTTTGGATGCCAGCCACTATTTTGGTGGTCATATGTGAAACTGGAAAAGAAAATTTAAGCATGCAGGGTTTAACAAATAATAACATATTTTGTTTGAATTCAGTGACTGAATTTGAGTGGATGACAAGCATATTAATGCATCTGTCTAATTTTGAGTCGAGATAAAATTAAATTTGGGATAGCTCAAGAAACAGTGGAGTATTTCAAACTTTGTGAAGATGAAGAAGCCTGAATTCTTGGCCAGACAAATAATTTATTTTGGTGAGAATTGCATTTGCAATTCCAGGGCTGAATGTGCCATGAACACAAAGTGGAGTGAAGATTTCCTATGCTGTGGTGAAGCAGAATGCTTTTTGTATTACTGGGATGCAAAACAAGCCTCCTTCTGGGCTGTGGCAGTATTGGAGAACCACAGTTTGTAAACACAGGCCAGAAATCTTTCTCTCTAAATGCAGGACCAGAAACAACAGTTGGCCAAACTACAAGAAAATAAAACCCAAAATGCTTTCAAAGATGAAGGAAGAAATTTGCAAAATGTCAATGAAACTAGCAACTATCCATGGTAGTGAATCAGACTAGAACCATTCCATCTCCTTCACCCTTGCATTATTGTCCTTATTATTGCACCCTGCCTTAGGTGACTTTCTATCTGAATACCTGTTGAACTCCAGCTTTACCCTCAAACGTAGTCCTTGGAGAAAGGAGGGATTGGGGAAGCACAGGAAGTGACTGGGGGTCAATGAGGTGCAACATTTGCAGGGCAGGCACCTGCAAAAATCCTTGTGAAACTGCAGCCTCAATGGAAGGTGGTAGAGCAGGAGAGAGGAAATAGTGTTGGAATTGTTTGGGGAATAGGGCAAATTTTTAGTGGACAGGAGAGTTGGGAAAAAAGGTAGGCCATTGAGGGAGTAAAAAAAAAAAATCCACTGTAAAAGTGATTTTTCAACTTACTGTAAGTAAACTAGAGCTTTGCTTTAGACTAAGGAGTAGTTGTTACTTCATTTTTAGAAGTCATGAGTGTACATTTATGTATATACTGTAACACTAACTATTGCAAGCTCTTTGATAACAAAAAAAATACTGTTTCCACTGTTCAATCTTCTTGTCCTGCAGTTAGGATTGATGATGTTCTTAGGCTTCTTGTAAGGTTAATACTAAGTTAATAATAAATTTCTGTAGAATTGAAATGAGATCAAGCATGGCAAAATATCCTGTCATTGTAACAATTGCACAATATTTGTGGTTATATTTGTTTGTTTGGATATGCAGTTTTCCTGAGTCAGTCAGACCAGTCTTGTTTCATTGAGAAGGTGAACAAAGTGCAGGAGATCTTGCATCCTTTCTGTAAAAGAGATTACTGTCACTGAATTAAATAGAGCTATAATTTCACCCACTCTTTAATAATTTTTGGGAGGAAACAGCTCCAAACGCATCATACTTGGAAACTTCTTTATACTAGATGGGCTCTTTTAGAAATGTCATTTATTTTAGTTTGCTAATATATGCCTGCATTTGGAATGATGAGGAGATTTTACAGAAAGAAGTTCTCTGACTTTTATTTCAATTCTGTGGAATTATATCATAGAATATTTGCAAAGTGCATATGGAGCACAGATAATATTCAAACATGAGGCCGATGATCGGAGTTGAATTACTGGGCTCTAAATTTTTCTACATCCACCTCTTTTCCTCCTTCACTTGCTCTGACAGTTACAGACCATTTCTCTAATAGGGCTTGCATTTGAAGATAAGCCTGCATGTAAACAAATTAACTTTTCTTAAATGGAGAGCCATTTCATCTGCAATAATATACCAATTCATAAACTATCAGAAGCATATTTTTAAAAAAAGAAAAAGATAAATGACCCATTGTATAACACTTACTATTAGGCAGACTAGATGTCCCTGTGTTCTGGGAGATAAGGCTCTTGTATTATTACACCCTAATAAAATGAGTTAATGTTTTAGTATCGGAGATAAAAGGACAGTTGGATATATTTAATAACCAAACTGAGAAACACTTAATTTTAGTTGTCTGTAGCAATATAACACAAATTCCCCTGTAAAACAAATTGCACTTTTGGAATATACTTTAATGTGCATTCGACAAAGGAGAAAATGAGGTGATTGAAGTTCAATTTGTAGCATGTTATTAACCATTTCCGCTTGACTAGATGTGTAAAAGGATAATGGATGAGGGTTTTATTATTGCCTTTCTGCTAAAATGAAGTGGTGTAAAAGATAAGGTGATGAGATTAATGAACATAAGGAAAAGGCGTAATCAATCAAACTCCAACAGGGTGATGAGATGACAGTACTTAAGATTTGCAAGGATACATGCTTTTAAAAGTGGATTTTATCAACACGGACATTTTGTTTGGGTGGAATGCTAAGAAGCAGATACTTGCCAATTTCAGTTATTTTTTGGTGGGTTCAATTACTACTGTATGTTTGAAGCTTCAACAATTAATGTAAGAAATTAAAGTTGTTAAATCTTTTGTGAAATCTAAAATTCATATTAAAATCCCCTATATGGTTATTAAAGGAGGATAAGCAAGGAAGGATGTTTTGTCAAGCAGGAAGGATGTTTTATTGATCAGTTTATCAGTTCTTCACTGGTGGAACACTCCTAGATGTGTCTGGATGAGTTATTTTTAGTCTGTACTGCTGCCTCAAGTTTTGCATCCAAGTCATTTCAGCATTTCAGTCACTGGTTTTCATGTGCTCAAGGAAGAGTGAGAAATGCTTTCCTTGCCCTGTAATAACTTCTCAAACATGAAACTCCACAAGATTTCAACTTCCAACTCCTCAAATAGAAAATTGATTATCTTGTAGCGATAAATCTGCTAAAGTTTCTAGCTGTAAATGTGTTCCTCTTTGTAGGGTGAGTTATTTTATACTTCAGATCTCAAATCTTCTTTTCTCTAACACATATCTTAAAGTTGTTACCCACTTGAATATCTATAATGCTAACATGTTATGGGAAGAATTGATTACAGGTGTTTTACTTGTAAGTACTTCAGCTAGAGAAAACCCTAAAGGTAGATCTACTACCTTAAAATAATTTTTTTTTTTTTTAAGAAAGGAAGAACATTGAGTTCCACACCAAAAATTACTAAACAGCTACAAATGCCGCTGGAAAATCAAATTTTCTAATGCCTTCAGTTATCTGTTCCTTTTAAAAACCTGTACACCTTTTTCAAAACATGGAACTGGCTAGGAGGGGAGCCTCTATCTAGTTAGGGTCTTTTCCCTACTTGAAAAAATATTTAAGAAGGGCTCCCGCATTCTTTCAAATGTGGTAAATTTATTTGATAAAAGTTGCCTGTTAAAAGGTTGCTTTAAGTTAGTTTTGTAAATGAAACATGCACGAGCAGGATAAATTGCTGTATTTTTGCAAGGAACTTAGTTCTTGGCAGCACTTTGGCCAGGAGGGATAGGATATTGCTATGGGGTTAGGATTCTCTAAAGAGAAGCAGTTGAAAATACTTTTCCCTCTTGCATTCAGCATTTATGAAACACTGTTAGGTATTGGCTGGAAACTGGGGCTTTGTCAATACTCCCACATTAGACTTGACTTTTTCTGGCTCTTCGGAAAACTTTCAGTTTTGCAAACAGCATCGTGGGTTTGAAAGATAAATGCATAACACAGACCAGATTAAAATTCTTCACAAGAGCTAATATTTTCACATAGACTTACTGCCCTCTCTCCTCCTGTCATCTGCAGAATTCTTTGATAGACTTATTTTTCATTGGGCCCTCAGGAGTAGCAAGTTTTAGATTTAATACCCCAGGGGGAATGGCAAGGCAAATCATGTTGTTGGATCAATTGTTCAGCTATCCCCAGACTGCTGTCTGTGTATCTGTTACACTTGAATCACATTTTCAAGCCTTTCTTATCAATCATTTGGACTAGAAATGCAGTTTAATTTTCTATTGCATTTTTAAGCTGAAATAAGGGTTATGTTCTTGTTCTGTTACCCCAGAATCATAGATGTGGTTGTAGACCTCACATTAGCTGTGCCCCTGGCTTGCTTAATCTTGGGAAAGGGTCTTTTCTTGTAGGAATGCTTTAAAGCTGAATTTATATTACTTTAGTATGTACTAAGATGAATATCAGCAGTTGTTGTATGAAACCTTCTCTTCACGTGGCTTTTTTTTTCTTTAAAAACGTGGGGTAAGTTTTAATTTGGCACATTATTTCTATGGGTGATCTTAAGGGGTTTGCCCTTGCAGTCACAGGCCATAACAAAACCTTAGTCAGTGATTGATTTCACTCAGATTTCATCTGAGAAATTAATCTACTTTTACAGAAATATAAGACAAATGTAAGAATACAGATACAAAATATGAAGTGTACTCATCTGGGACTTTGTTATGAACAGGAGCACATAGGAGATGTTCTTTGATAACTAAGAACATTTCCTCTATTTTGTTGTCATATCTGTATTCGGCTTTGGTTTACAGTAAATGAACTTGCACTGAGTGGAGAAGGGCTTGAGCAGTGAAGGGTTTTATACAGATCTGTACTATCTTTCCCAGATTCTGAGGGCAAGAGGGAAAACTTATTCAGTACTATATAGAGTCCTGGGCATCCCAAATGAGGCAAATGTACATCAGCCCCTGCAGCTTCCGCACTTTACTTGAACGGGGTTTGCTTCCTGCAGCACTTGAGAGTCTCTGCAGCACAAAGGTGGCATTGAGCCATTTTTCCATCCACACCCTTTTGCAAGGGGCACCTTGTGTGCCACATCTCTCACAAAACACAGCACAAAATCTTCTAATGTGAATGGCTGGCTTGGCAGCTCTGGAGTCTGACTTTTCTCCCTGTCTTCAAGACGCACATCTGTTCTTCTGTGTATGGGCTTGCTTCCCATTAATGAGCTGATCAGATGCAGTGTTTCTTGATGACTGGTATTCTAGCTTCCTGCCAGATGTGTGGGGGAGTTTTTGTTTTTGTTTTGTTTCTGATGAAGGGATATGAAGGTCAGCTTACAGGTCACTGATTTGAAAAAAAAAAATCCTTTTTTTGGCATTGAAACTTATTTTTTCATTGCCCATTTGCTTTCTGCTCCTCCTTCTGCAAGATCAGATGGAAACAGCAGACACTGGACAGCTGCCAGTGTTGCAGGTGTAGTGGTTCCTTCTTGGTTGTAGTTGCTGCTTCCACTTGCACGTGTTCTGACTGGAGAGACCTTTGCTGGATACATGGAGAAGCAGCCCATGGGGGAAGTCATATCCTGAAAGTGGTGAAATAGGCAGGTGCAGGGCACCAATGGACATCTGACATGACTATCCTCATTTGCTGTTCCAAATACAAATTTGAAGAGACATTTATAGCAAACATGAACCTTATTTTTCTAAAACAGAGCCTCCCCAGGGCAGTGATCACAGTACCAGCCTGACAGAACTCAAGAAGTGTTTGGACAACACTCTTGGGCACAGGGTGTGACTCTTGGGCCTATCCTGTGTGGGGCTGGGTGTTGAAATTCAGTGGTTCTTGTGGGTCTCCTTCCACTTAGGATATTCTATGATTAAAAAAAAAAAAAAGGAAAAAAAGAAGAAAAAAAATTCAATGTCTAAATATCTTTAAGAGACAGAAAACAAAGATGGCTCCTGCATTGTTTTCTGTGCCCTGCCTTTGAGATTATTGCTCCTTTTTCTTACATTTCACCGTACATAGTAAGTAATACTGCTGTGGATATGAGCTGCTGTGAGTCTGGCAGTTGTCCTAATTTTTAGACTCTGTATTTGTTAAAGATCAACCAATAGTCTGATAAAGGCTATCCTCCACGACTTTTCTGCACTAGGATTTTTATAAAAGGAGAGGGACCAACCAGACTTTAAACTTCCAAAAACTTAAAACTTAAGAAAAACTCAAATCTACAGCCTTTTTGTCATTATATATATATATAAAAAATCTCTGCTTGTTTCCTTTTCACTATTTTTCTGGCACTTCCATCTTTGAACAAGGGATAGCTTTTTAGGACTTGTTTTGAAATCCTTTTTTTAATTGCAATAGTGTTACAACATCATCACATGGTTTTGAGCCACTAGTCCTGTGTTGTCTTACTTCTACTAGGAAACTTCCTGTACAATTTATATTTTCAAAATATGGATCATGGTCATCCTTATCACCTCAAAAACATACTTTTTTTTTTCTTGTTGGGAATACCAGATTATGGGGAGCATGCTAAAAGCTTTTGAGATTAAGATTTAAAAGCTTTCTTATATTATAATATCCTTTTCAATAATAAAACATTTCCATAATGAATTCAATCTGAATTTGTACTTCATTTTTTTGTTAGCCCACAAGGAGATGGGAAGAGAAATTAATTGATCAGTTTTTGCAGAGTAACAATTTGGAACATCTAAAGCTTGCTGTTCTTTGTCTTTTAGTTTTCTGCATTAATAAACTTGAATGTGAGCTAACTAACAAGGTAGCAACAGTTGTGGTGGTACAAAGTTATGCACCAAAATAGGAGAGCTGTGAAGGACACAGCTCTCCTATTTGAAGCTCTCCTTTTTGAAGCCATTTAGACACCTGCTTCTCAGTTGGATAGATAAAAAGGGATTTTTCCCACCTAGTTTCCCAAAATTCTGTGTCAGACAGGGTAATGATCATGTAATGCACCACTGCATCATTCATTACTACAAAGTCTTAATGCTGATAATACTTAATTTCAGCATTTTTGATGCAAATTCCACTATTTAATATCATCAGCTTCTTTTGACAGTTTCTACGCAGTGAGATATAACTTCATGGAATTCTGCTCACTGATGCTTAAGCTCTCTTCTTGAGCTTTTGCAGGTAATGTCATTTTCTCAATGTATAAAAAATTAAACCAAGCTTTGTTAGTATTTGCACTGTGTCTGTTTAACTGATGGAATTCATTGACACATGAAATCATGAAGTTGCATGATTTAATGCAGTCCGAAAAGACTAGGTTGAGTTATTTCTAAATGATTGAAAGATTCTTGGTTATGATTTGTTGTCTGTATCATTTTACATACCAGGTATATGAAGTCTGTATATGTATGAACATCAGTGCTGTGGCAAATAGCATAAACAGGTAACCCTGGGAGAGGAAAAATGTTGCTCTTCTCCAGGTGATGTAAACATCTGTATGAGCCTTTTGTATGTGTTTCTTGAGGAGCAGATCCAACTAGCTCTTAAATCAGAATGTAACTAAATCAAGATATCAGTCAACTCCTACAAGAATCTGTGAATTCCTGCAATTCTGGCTCCTTTTTTTTTTTTTTTTAATCATAAATAAGCCTGCTGTCGTATTTTGCAAAGAAAGTAATAATTTTATGTCCCTAACCTTGCAGGGCTTGGACAGTCACCCTAACCTATAATAATTTTCTTCTTTTTGAACTTCCACTATCTAAGGCTGCATAATTTGCCTTGCATAATTGTCTTTAGCAATCAGAAGTTCCTGTTCTTTGGGTTAATTAAATGTTTTCTGATAGTGGTAATGAACCCCTGCTCTCTAAAACCCAGCAGGGTTAATCAAGAAGGAAAAAAAATGTTTATGAGACCCAGTTGAAGGAAGTAAGAGAGTTGGTACTAAATTTGCTGACATTGTATGAAGGTGTATGTGAAGTTTTTAGAACCATGTAGTCAAATCAGAAAAGTTTTTCATGGTTTTCTGAATTTCAAATTCTGAAATACAGGCTCCCTCAGTAATTTTATTTCCAAGTTCGATTGGGATAATCAGGAAGAAGGTTACCCATAGTTAGTAGAAGACCACGTTCAGAAAATTTAGATTGCACACAGATTTTTTCACACTGAAATACAGCTTAAGTGACAGGATAAAGGGAGAATACATAGTTGTGCATTCCTCGATTTTGATAATCTGGGAAGTATTTTTCATGCTATCATATATGTACTGGTCTGAGGTGTGTGACTGTTAGACTTTATTATTCCTCTTATTTCCAAGCACATGATGTTTCTTTTTTCATTGTATAGAGAGAAATTCTTTCAAAACTGAATGGATCTAGAAACAGAACTAAATCCTGACAAAAGATTAAACTATTTTCAGGTTCTGAGGTCTTAAGGTATTTTAGGCTAATATAAACAGCATAATGTGAAATAGGAATTTCAGTTTGTGGTAAATCTGTCTCTCCCCAGCAGCTTCAGATAAAATAATTCTATCCTTCTCGAGCACATCAATTTGCTAGTCGGTGGTTCATGTATCAAAGAGCATTCTGTGAAAATATCAATATCATTGGTTAATATAAATGAAATTAATTTTTAAAGCTGGGCTAAAGGTTGACATCTGAAAAATTGCATTACTTTGCAGAAGAGAAATTTCTGTCTTCCAGTGAAATTTCAGGTCATAAGGGCAAGTAATTTTCACAATCTTCAATGGGAACCAGTGAAATATGAACTTCATTGTCACCTAGCCCCAAAGCGATAAGATAAAATGAGCTGATACATCATTTGCTGTGGTTTTATCATCTCCTTCAGTAATTGGAAGAGAAAACATAAGAGTCCTTTACCACCCCCCTCCCCAATCCCTTCACCACCCACACCCAGGCATAAGCCATTTTGCTCTGATCAATACAAAGGTCACCGAGTATTTATTTATTTATTTAATTTTTTTATGCCGGGTAAAACTGTCTAGTGGAACATTAAAGTAATGAATATGTTTAATTGAGTTTGTCACCCATGAAAATGCTGAACAGGATTGTGTAACAGACTGTGCATGCTCACAGGGGGACTGGTTGGGAGGCTGCTGCTCACTGCCTGTGGATTTCAGTGGCTGATTTTGTAATTTTCTGAGATTTAAAGCAAATGTCTTATTTGTTGTTTCTTCGAGAAATCTAAAACAAACCAATAAACAACTCTAATTTATTGAAGAGCATGTTGATATTTAAGATTGTTAATAATCTGATCTGATTCCCTGTTAATTCAGTTGTACTTAGACATGTTTAAACAAAGAGCAGAGTCAGACTCTTTCACTGTGAATCCTGCAGCCAGGAACTAAATAATACCTGGGCAGTAGAATCCAAGGGTCCTCAGATGCAAGGCTGAGGTTAAGGTAGAAATCCAAGTTTCTTGTGAACTGAATGTCAGATTTTGTAGCCTCTTGAGTGCTGTAATTTTGCCTTCCTGAGTAAAAATGACTCCAAATGATCTAGAAGGTTGCTAGAATGTATTTATAAATTTTATGTCTCAACTGTAATCAAATTAGAATGTAAATGAAATGCTCTATGTTTTTATTCAGTGCTTTGTTGTTTTTTTTTTTCTTTGTCTTGCATTAGAACTTATTTAAAATTAGACAAATGTGCATCAGCTTTTAAAATAAGCTATTTAGCTTTTATTTTACTCATGGCAGTTAAGTTGGCTGGCATATTAAAGTAATATAATTATTCAATTACTGTTTCAGTTCTATAACCCATTTACAGGCTTAATTACTTCTAGCCTATTCACATTTTCAAGATCAATAGTACTTTTCTCTAAAATAAAATAAAATATACAATAGCTGATTGGCTTGCTTAACAGGTAAAGCAAAATGTTCATTTAGTCTTCACTAAAATATTACTTTTCTAATTCAGGAGGCGGCTGTAGTGATGGAGGTGGTTTTTTAACTATTGCATGAAGTCTTTTATAATAGACATTGTTTATGATCAACATTCAAGGAGGGTTTTGAAGAAAAGGTAGAATGGGGAATTTGTATTAAAAACTGAAAAATGACAGAATAGCTTCCAAGTAAATGAGCATTTTTGGGGGTGGGGGGGTGTGAAATTAGCAGATATATGGCTGTAAATGGTGAGCACTTATTTATGTATGATCTTCATTTGTGGTCAGCACTGTGCTACCTGAGTTTTCTTGCAACTCTGATTTCACAGTCTCCTCCAAGCAGAATTTGAATCTGGCTGTTCTTTACTCACTGATTTCTTGGGGAGTTTCTGACAGCTGTGCAGCGTTGGGGCCATCAGCATGAGTACAGCGGCTGAGCACAGGTTTAGACCTTCATTTCTAATGCTTGAAGGAAAAACAGGGACTTCATTCAAAGGGGAAAGTAATTTTGTGTTTTTAGTTATGTTGTCATGATGCTTTTCTGGTGTTGCCAAAGAACAGTTTGTCTGATGAGATTTTGGAAACTGTAGAACTTTACAGTTGCCTCATTTGTTTATGTGTTTTTAAATGAAATGGTAAACAGTATAAATTGTCTTTTCTCCTGTAAGGTGTTGTATCTTTTGAAACAAATGAAATGTGCGGTAGATTGAACTTCAGTCTGAGGTGTTGAATCAACTGAAACCCTGTAAATACTTTTAAAGGCAATACTATTTCTGCAGATTAAATTAAATTGTACACTCTCATTAGTCTCTGCTCCACAACTTGCTCCAAAACTGGTGGTGAGAAAAGGCAGAAATCAGTTGGTTTTAACCTCAGAATATTGTACAATGGTATGAAGAAGATAGCTGTTCTTAAATTCTGAAGTGGAGCTCTGTGCTGTGTGGCTTATGGGTGAAAACACACAAATGCAAAAATAGTCCATGAAAGTTGTAGTTCTGATGTCAGAAGTGATTTTAAAAAAATTTAAAAAAAAATGTTTGCCAGAATAAAAATACTGAATTTGATTTGAAGAGCGAGCCAGTTCCTAATAATGTTTTCTAGGGAGTGGAAGGCTGCGCTGGCTTTCCGTGAGGACAGGAATGTGTTCGTCCCGCGGCCCCGGGATCGGCCCCGGGCGCGGCCGGGAGCGGGCGGCGCTGCGGTTGCCATGGCGGCCTGGGCCTCTGTCTGGGGTGCTGCCCGCAGCTCCAGAGAGCGCCGCGTCCCAAAGAAGGGCTGCCCCAACCTAATCCAGTTTTAATTGAACTCCTGAGACTTTGAAGTGAGGCCGCAGAGCACGCACAGCCTGCTGCAGCCCGCAATGGAGGCCCTGCTCGGCCCGGCCTCAGCTGCTTGTGGCTCCTGATGAGTTTTGTTAACGAGTGCTTCAGAGGATGGTTGCAGCAGTGGCTGTGGTGGCTCTGGGGTGCAGCTCCGCTGTAAACCCTCTCCCTCTGAATTTGTTACTTCATCTACTTTGTTGGCTCTACGAGGTGCACAATGCAAGCCACCTTGCTCTTTTCAAGCTGGTGCTTTTCCTTCCAGTCTTAAGGAGGCTGCAGGCAGCGAGCTCTGGTCCGCGTGCGGGGTTTGCAGTCTCCCAGAAAATGCTCACTTCACAGGGTAAAAGGAGTAATTACTGGTTTTACTCACACTATCCACATAGTGAATGTTTGAATTTGCCAGGCACAGACCAATGGGGACAAACAGACTGCTGGGTTTTAATTGTTGCAGAAAAGTGGAGGTTGCCACATTGTTGTCTGTCTCAAAAAAATCAATCATTGCAGTTAGAAGCTCCAATTTCACGATCATGAGATGGATGAATACCAGCAAAAAGTACTAAGAGATTTCTGTGCATGAGCGCTGCAACTTCGTCTCCTTTGTTACCTCTTTTGATGTTGCATTCTTAGAGAATATTTATATGCGTGTGACAAAAAGCAAGCCCAGTGGCTCTGAATAGCACCACAGAATTATACAAATCTGCCAATTAGTGTGGATGGGTTATGGGTATACTATGGGAAGCGTCAGTGTGGCCCAAGTCTGTTAGTTCCCCAGTTTCAGAAATGTTCAGCAACCATTGACAATCTCTGTCCTTTCATCACATTTCTAGAATTTTGTACTGGAATAATTACGTAGATTTTTCCTTCTCTTTCTATGCGTGTGTGTGTGTATGTGTTTGCTGGGAGAGAAGCTGGCACTTGTATTAAGGTGAAGATGATTTGCTTTGTATGTTCTGATCTGTGCTATCAGCTTTTGGTTTGCCAGTCTTGTTTGCTTTTAATTCACAAAACTGGTACAATATTTTATGCTGTATTGTGTAGTGCTTTTATAATGGTGCATCTGCTTTCTGTGCTACAAAAAGGCAGGTTTTATTTGTCAATATATGCTAGGCAAAGCCTCCTTTGTTAAAAACCTGTAAACAAATGATTGGTTTAATTAGCAGTCTTTGTTATGTTAAGGACTTGAATTTCACTTTTTTGTTTTTATATACAATGTATTACTCAAGTGAAATTGTGGTAGGAGTGATGTTAACAAGGATTGCACATGAGTCTCTTTTTCTGTGATAGTTTTCTATTAAGTGCTTTTGTGTTTGCTAAAATTGACAAATCTCATATAGTTTGTTAACCTGAAGTAGAGAAGTGTCCAGTCTCTCTGTCCCTTAACACTTACATAATTAAGCTTTGAAACGGAAAGGAAAAAGTGAAGCAACAAAGAAACAAAGTGGCTGAGGACTGAAAATGGAATTAGTTTGAATTGTGAAGGCAGACTAAGCATCTGTGTCTGTCAGATGGGATGACAGGAATTGTAACAAGTTACTTTGACAACCGCTTACTCCATAGAGAGATTATGCTGAGTTCATTTGCAGGTTTGTGTTTAACCTTAGCTGACAAAATGATACTTAACCTCTTACACAGCCAACCTTTCTAGTTCCAGAATTAATGAACACTGCCTTAATGATAAACCTAAGGAACATTTTTTTTCTTCAAAGACATTTTTTCTTGCTTATTTGTTACAGGTCTGTTATTACAATACTGAAAGAAGTGCAGATCCATCTAATGCTACTAGAAATACATTTCCAAATGCAGTTTTATGCTTTGCTGACATGCTGAACATTTAATAATGTTTTTGAAATTCTGAAACTGTTATGAAAAATAGACAGATGTCTTTAAAGGAAAAAATGTAAGCAAATGTTTAGAATATTTGGCACAAGTAATTGAATTCAGAAGTACAAGAAATGTATTAGAGATTTATAGCACGATTTGAAGTTTGAGAATATTTTAATTTTGCTGCAGGTTTTGCATGTAATTGGTAGAATCCATGTTGGTGGGTCAAAGAGTTTCTCTTTTGCAAGGTATTACCTGTCCAGCTAACATATTTAAAAACATACTTTCTGTCTGTTTCTCCTAGATTCTGGCATATACAGAAGGACTCCATGGAAAATGGCTCTTCTCAGAGATTCGGTCTATCTTTTCCCGACGTTACCTCTTGCAAAATACAGCACTGGAGATATTCATGGCAAATAGAGGTACAGTGAGCTTAAAGAAATGACAGGTGTGGATGTGGGGACATGTGCATTCTCTTTGGATGTCTAACCACATGGATTTGTGTAGATAGAGAAAGGGTTTGGATTAAATGTATCAGTGTTTAAGTTAGCATTTTTTTGTAATTCAGTTTCTCCTTCCAATTCTTTTTTCAATGATAAATTATGATCAAGCATGGAAACTGTGCATTATCAATGCCTCACTTTCATTTATATCCATGTGTTTATTTGGCATTCTCTGAGGACTCCTGCTCAAGACAGTCCTACCTCTGATCTGTTATGCATGAAGGATTTTTTGTGTTCCCTTGGAGTGTTGATAGTTGTTAGTTGTATGCACCAAGAACAATGGAATGAAAGAATTTCACTACTGGACCAGACCAGTGACTGCTATGACTTCATGCTGTATTTAAAATGTACAACATTGTTTTGGTAATGGTATTGTCCAACAGAATATTAATCACATGCATAAACACTTGTACTCTCTGAAGTCATAAATGGCTACTGGTGATACCATAATTAGGTTGTTATTTAGACTTTTATGTTGCTTTTTCAGAAGTGTCATTCACATGTTTCAGACAAAATAGGAAGATAGTATTTTGAAGACTATTTCTAGAAAATATCTAACAAGTAAATTAGTAAATGTGTGAACCATTAATACATACATTTTAAAATTAGTTCTAGACAGGCAATCTGTGCATATAAGTTTAATTTCTTTTCATAGAGGAAAAAAAAATCGAAACCTTGTAAGATGTGCAACAGTGACAACTTCTGTTGAAATTCCTGTTGGTGATATATAAAAGGAGTTCTGGAAATTAAAAAAAAAAAAATCTGGAGCAACCTGAAGGAAACTTGTCTGATCTGTTGAACACCTGAGCTTAGGCTTGCATTGTGTTGGTTGAGAATGCCTAAAATGTGTAAAATCATGCTGTATTTCAACTCTTGTACTCACAGTGGGTGTCATGTTCAACTTCCCTGACCAAGCAACAGTAAAGAAAGTGGTTAACTGTCTGCCTCGGGTTGGTATTGGTACCATCTTTGGATTACCCCAGACCAGGTATTTTACAGTCTGAGTTAATTTCATCTGTCAGTTCTTAGAGTTGTTTTTATTTTCATCAATCCAGCCGACATGGTTTGAAGCATTTATACTTCTGGTTTACAGAACATGGAGCAGGAAACCCTTAGGGAGTATCTTGATTGTTGTTACTTTAAGTTTTTATTTTAATCTATTTCTGTATATAGAAATGGAGTTAAAATAGTTTGGGATGTTTTCTGTTGTGTTTTGTAGTTTTTTTATAGAGTCCAGAAAAAAAATAAATCTCTTGGATTGCTATTATAGCCACTGTGTAAGAACATCAGGATTTCTATTTACAGAAACAAATTATGTGTAAAAAATTTTAAATGTACATTCAAGACACATTTGCTCAGTATTTCACATCCATTTGTACTGATCAATATGTTTGCAACATAATGTAGGTTATTTAAAAAAAAACATCAGTTACAGTTTCCTTCAATGGTTTACCAATACCTGTAAAGATTTTTTTAACTAAAATTATGTATATGTATTTTTTTCTTCCCTAAGTGATGTGGGTTTGGTATTTACAGATGTTTTTGTTATGAACAAAACAGTCTTGGGAATTTTATGATAAATTCTTCTCTGTTTGATTTATCACTCCAAGAAATGACTTTACAGTCTTCTTTCACAAACATTAGGAAATCTGGCATCAAATTCTAAAAGTTTGAGTTATTTATGACTAACTCCCCAACACTGCCCAGAATTTAAACCTCAAGAGGATGGACTTCATAATGAAATTCTATCATCTTATCATTGTTTTCCTTTTTTCTTGAGGGATTTAAAAAACCTCTCCTTAAAGATGACTTGATTCTTATGTGAAATTCTAAAAGTATTGTAATTTTCTTATTTAATGATATTCCATCTCTAAATCTCCAGTAACATATTTCTTTAATACATCA
Source organism: Passer domesticus (assembly GCF_036417665.1). Lineage (NCBI taxonomy): Eukaryota > Metazoa > Chordata > Aves > Passeriformes > Passeridae > Passer > Passer domesticus. The sequence goes on from NC_087477.1 coordinate 25,681,683, forward strand.
AGTCATCATGGAGCAGCTGAATTTGCACAGCTGTAAAGATTTCTGTTGGAAGGTTTTCAAATCTTGACATACCCAGCTGTCAGATGCATTAATTCTTTTTATTCTTATTAGATTATAAAACTTTAAAAATGAACTTCAAGTATCCAAGTGGCAGTTTGATCTCCAGAGAAATCTAGCACAGACCTGGTAGAAAGAATATGTGAACATGACCCTAAAAATCAGATTTGTCAAAAAGGAAGACCCACCAGGTTTTCTCATTATTTTTTTTCCAATTTTCTTTGTTTTCAGACGCATTTCTTTGGCTAGTCCACGACAGATCTTCAAAGCTTCCAACATGACCCAGCGATGGCAGCACCGAGAGATTTCCAACTTTGAATACTTGATGTATCTAAACACTATAGCAGGTATTGCTAATTACTATACATCCAAATTACTGTAATCACACAGAAAAGGAGGTAACCATGGCACAGTCTCAGCAGCCATGGGGCACAACTATATTTTGCTCTTGTAATGAGCAGTTTTTTCTGTGTATGATTGTATCCTGAAAAACTTCACAAAATCCTCCTAAACTTACTTTTTGTTTAACCCATCTTAGCCCATCAGCTTCTAACCAGCTGGGATTCAGTTTACTAAGTGGAGGCTGACTGTTGGGCCTTATGACATCCCTTTTATTTTCCAACTTATTCTGTCCTCTGAGCAACTTAGAAAATTTCTCAATTTTCAGCTGTTTTCTGTAGTGAAAGGTCTGTTAATTCCCTTTCAGGCTTGGCTCTTGCAAACACTATTGATACAACAAATGCCTGTGCTTGCACTAATTGCATTTTATACAAATGGTCACTTTTGGTGCTTTCTGTAATCAGTCATCAAGTCAGAGGTGCCAGGATGCTGACAGATTTTTAAAAGTAGGGGTCGATCTGCTTGCCTCGTTACTGCTCAAGCTGAATGAGGCACATCATGACACTGTTTTCTATGGCTCTAATGAATGACCCTTTTCAGCTTTAATATATTATTGAAATAATAAATTGAATTCTTATCTGTTTAGTGTTTGAGGTTAGAAGAAGCAAAAAGATAACGTTATGGAAAGAGGTAAAGTTGACTTGCCCATGATAGGGAGTTAAAAGAAAGATAGTTACCCCAGTGTCATGTAAGTAGCCTTGATCCTCAATAACAGGTAATGTGCAATAAAGCCAAGTGATTAGGGAAAGACTGTACCATTTAAAAATTCAGCAAACCACAATGGAAAAATACTGAGTGGTGTAAGAAAACTGGAAGAAGAAAAACTGTGGTGGAACTTTAGAAAATGTTTTCTGACAACCTTACAGATTGGATTGTAAAATAATATTCTTGGGGGAGAGGTTAAAACCTGTCTTTGGAGACTTCTAAGACCAGGGTGAACAAAATCTCAAGGACATACTGATTGAAGATGATATGAATGAATAAGCCTCTGCAACAATATGATAAAAAGAGACAGGATCCATGTAAAAACTGCATTTTAAACTCAGAAGCCAGGCTTTGGCTTTGGGGTGTGTATGTATGCATGGTATATGTTTATTCTAATTGAATATTTTGGTTTTACTGGAAGAAGTGTATTATTTCCATCTTAGATGCATGAAGATGCACACGTGAACCTGTGTGCAGACCAGATTTTCTGTCCTGGTAAATGTTGGCCTATCTGTAGATGGACAATGGGCAAGGATGAATTCCCCTCAAAGTGAATTCTGTAGATGAAACAGTTATTAATTGAAAAATTCTTCAGTCTGAATTTCTGAGCTGCTTCATTCTTCGTTAGCATATTATATCTAAGACATTATGTAAAAAGAGTGCTTTAATTTTTAGTATCAACACAAATCATTGACCCTCCATTTTTGGACGTGTTTCACCTTAAGGAACAGAAGACAAGATGATGTAAACAAGGAGAGGAGAAATGTGTAGGAAATGAATGAATTTAACTGTCAATCTTACTGTATGCAAAAGAGTTTACAATTAAAGTGAAATGGGCTGAAATGTTTTAGATTAAATACTAGCATATTGTCAACTTTTCCATTATCCTTTCAATAAAGCAAATTAGAATATTGAAATAACAGATCTGAAATAAACTGCAGTTCTTTCAAACAGCTCATAAAGTTATATTATTGTATCTGTAGAGATTGGTATTTTAGTTAAATATAACTCTTTATTCACAGTGGGCTTTTTTTGGTCGTTTGTCAGGGCGAACTTACAATGATTTGAATCAGTACCCTGTCTTCCCTTGGGTTATCACCAACTATGAGTCAGAGGAGTTGGACCTTACACTTCCTAGCAACTTCAGAGATTTGTCAAAGGTATTGGTCATCAAATATACCTTTATATTTTTATCATAGTAGTTTGCAGTCTTGTAAACATTTTCTATGTTTACTACATTAACGTTTCCTGTACAACCATTAACAGTGTTTAATTTCTTCATCTGTGTACTGATAATAATAATCAGATTGTGTAAAAATGAATTATTAATGTATTCTTATTGCCTCTAATTGTATCAACCTAATAATTGTTGTTGGAAGGTGCTCCTAGAAAACAAAGACATTACATTTCATTTCAAATTTTAATGAAGTCAGAAATGCTGAGGCTGTTAAAGAATAAAAATTAGCCTTTTTCTCTTTGTTTTTTTTTTCTTTTCTGGTGAGAATTGTACTTTTTTTAGTAGCAAACCTTGTGATACCATTGTATTTTACGTACTTTTAAATCACTGCCCATATTCAAATGATTAGAAAGTTCATTTTATCACTTCCTCTGTGTACCCCTTCAGGTGTGCTGGAGTAATGCAGATGTCCTTTGTCAGAAAGATATTGGCAGGTTTGAACAACTTTTCCAAACAATTCCTTTCTGGCAGAGTAGCCTTGTGAGTTTTTGCAACAGTCCCCCCACCGTTTGCAGATTCGATATGCAGCCTGCTTGTAGAGTGTGATTATTCTCTTGCAATGCTTTCCCAGAAGGGACTATTTCATTTTAAAAAGCAGAAGTGTCTCTCATTTTCTCTACAAGGACTGGGTGCACTGATCAGCAAGCAGGATCTTTTTCTAAAAGGTAGCTTTTGTGGGACATGGTTGGCATGTGCAGCAATATAGCTAATTAGTAGAAAAGGTAAGGAAAGTATTTTAAATATAGCTTCCTAAAACAATCTTATATAAATGGGTAATTTGCTAATAAAAATCCCCATGGAAATATAGCAGCTTTAAAAGTTTTTGCTTTCAGTTTGCAATTGATTAAAGTAAACACAGGTCTGTGAAAAGGTTTAATTACTGATTTAGTTTTTTTAACCTTTAAAAAGGTACTGTATAGTCAGCAAATCTATAGACAAATAAACACACATATATATACACACATATATATGTGTATATATTTTTGAATATGTGTGTATATATATATTTGAAGACTGTACCATGCCTTTTGGATGTGTATATGTACACATTGAAAGCCAAAGTAGAGTTTCTGAGGTACTATTGTTGTAACTTTTCCTAACAGTGTTACTCAATGTGAAGAAGTCATTAACTCTAAGGTTTCTAGAAAGTCTGACTGACACAGATCCACATTCATGGATACATCTGCTCATATTTTATATTTTAACAAATTTTTAAAAGGTAAACTTTTATTTATTTTAAAATAATTTTGGTGGAATTCCATAAATGCTATTTAATGATCCCCTAGCCAGAAAGTATCTGAAGGTAGTTTACAGCCAAAAATAACTATCACCAAGCTAGAAAACTCTTGTGAACTGCACTTAAATTAACATGGAAAACTTAAAAGTAATGTTAGCCCTGTGTAGCTTGAGTTAGTGCATAAATTAAGGGTACTAATAATTAATACATTAATTGGTGATGACATGATTTTTGCAACCTCATTTTCCATTAACTTTTGTTACATGAGGTTTCTGCAAAGATCATGTCATTGCTGAAATAGTTGAAGACAAGGAAAAGAATTCTCCAAGTGCTGTACTTAGGAGGGGTCTGTTTTAATTGTATTGTCTTTGAAAAGAGTCAATTCAATCAGCACTGTAGTCCTGGTCTTTCTTCCTCCCTGAAACAAAACATATTTTCCTCATTTTAAGTTGGGTATGGCACTTACCTCCATTTGAGAGGTTGGATAGCAAACCTGCTCTATTTATATGTGGGTTTTTTATTAACATTTACTGGTTATATGGATTTCTCTGTTCTTGAAAGTAGTCTTTGAGGAGGATTGCTAAGGGTGTTTTCAGTTCTGAGGGAATCTTTCCATTGCTGGTGCTGAGGCAGGAGATTACTCAGGTTTCATCTCTATCTAAATTCAACCCTCTCAAACATTTGCTGGAAAACTGGGAGCTTTAAACAGCACATAATTATTGCATATTTGTACACACACAATGAGAGTCTTTATACCATACCTCTTTCAAATAAAGCAGTTTAACTTTTGGTTACTGTTTTGGCCGTTCTAGCAGTGTCAACTCCATGTAGCTTAAATGTTAAACTTCATGTCAGATGATGAATTTGTGATAAGTATCTGGAAGACCTTGCTAATATTCTACTATGAAAATTTGTGGATGTTATATATACTGTGATATTTTCATTCTAGCATTGTTATCTTGGGGGTAATGGTTCCAAATATGTATTGTAGCACATCTATGCTTTTGCACTGCAAAAAAAATTTTAAATATTTAAAGGTATTTCACTTAAATGTCTACGTGGTTTTAACAGTAATTTATTTCCTTTCCTTTTGCATGCCCAGAAACTCATCACAGTTTAGTGCTCTGTGTAAAGAAAAGGAAAACTTTGATTTTGATCTGCTAGAAAGGTAGTCAGGTCAATATATTTTTGGTTTTTTGGTGCCTAAGACAATGAAGAATTTACTTTAAAAAAATTATTTAGAAATTGCAAATTGTGTCAAATCTAAGTCATAGTTTTTTTAAATGTGGCAGCTAGGAGTCCACAGTTAGTACAGATTTAAACAACTGCAGAGTGCAGGTTAAACCAACATTTTATTTTAGCAGCTTCTTCCAGCACTGTTTTGAACATCAGTCACACAATGATAAACCAAAGCAACTGGAATGGATTGTGGTTAATATTGCTGTCAGCCTGACAAACGCTCCTGACAAATGCCAGGAGTGCACTGCCAGTCTGTTACCCTGCTTTGACTCAAGTGTTTATTCCTTAGGAGGTGACTATGGTTTGGAATGAGTATTACATATTATATTTATAGTGGTATATATTTTATTTATGCAACAGGCACAGTTTCCCACCTGGACATGTGGCCTTTTCTGCATTACTTATGTTATTCATAAGCACATTCTTTTCCTTATTCAGTGGAAGCAATAAATTTCATTGTATTTCTGAACTTGGATAAGGAAAGAAAACAGAAGTAAAAATACATGGCAAATACTGAGATGGAAGCATGATTTTATACTCTCAAAAGTTTGTTACTAGATCTTGCTGTATGCAATGAGCTGTTGATAATTTTCCTTTTGTAAGGCACCACATTTGCCTAAGATCATAAACTGACACTACTGGAAGAAGAAATTTATGCTACTCTTAAATCTTCTTTTCTCTGCAGTATAGCTACATGTGTACATAATAATATTTTTATTAATATTTTTATCTATTCTATGCAGTATTTGCTAAATCATCATCAATTTTATAGGGGCTGTTATGCATGTAATGACTTATTTTCCAGTCAAGTGTACTAAAGCAACAAATAGCTCTCACCTTAGTGAAGTGAGGTGTTTAATTGGTATGTGGGAGCCACTAATATAAAGCACACCTTGACAGAACAGAAGTAATAGATTTTTTTTTATTATGAAAAATTAAAGTAGTTTTGTTGTTCTGATGTCAGCTTTGCTGTTGGGTGTTCTTCAGCATGCCAACCTGAATTCTATTGCAGGATGTCCATTTCAGGAGCACAAATGCACTGCATATAAAACTTGTGCTTCATATTTTCCCTTGTGTGGAAGCAGATTTGGGATGGGCATGAAATTTCCTTAGTTATTTACCTCTTGGCAAAGAGATAGAAAGTAAAAGATGGTTTGATGTGAACCTATTAGAGTTTTGCAAAATTTTAAAAGAAATCTTTTTGTCTGGAGAGGCATTAAATCCTGTATAGATACTCTGTGAATCAACTGCTTTCGTGTGGGAAATGTAAATTACATTTTATTCAGCTCATGCTGAATGCACACAAAAGGAGTGCAGTTAAAACTGATGAACTCACTCTTAAGTATAAAGCATATTCAAAAACTGGACATAAAGGGAGGATGAGAAGAACAGTGTGAGAAATAACAAGAGTAGGTGTAATGGCAGTGACTTATTTTGATAAGCAATTACATCTGGAATTTAGGCACTAAAACTTTTGAGGCGTGGCACTGCTCAGCTTAGCACCATCCTGGCTTCCTTGCCACTGATATTTCAGGTAGGAAATTTATCAACTGCATCTGTGGCAAAAGATTCCACTTAGTTAAAAAGTATTCCAAAGTCAGGCAGGATATCCTCAGAGGGAAGGTACAAATATTCTTCCTTTCAGGGTGCTTCACATGAATCCCTGCTTAAAGCAGGACATTACAGGAAGTAAAATATTTCAAACTTTGTATTAGAATACATGGTACTTACGAGAAGGTCCATTAAATTTTCTAGAATTTTGGATATCTCAAGAAACAGTGTTAGTGGTATTAATGCCAGCCTGAATGATACCTGGGATATCAGTGATATCTGAAAAGGAGACACATATTTCATTATGAATTTTTTAGTCCAGTATGGATTTTAGTATTTTTAGGATAAAGTATATTTCTCAGATTTTCTCCATTTTTAGATAACAAGTTTTCATGGGGCTTTTTTGGTGAGACACAAGTTGCTTCTTGGAAAAGAGGAGCACTTGATACTCTCTAAAATGTAGGTTGACAGAGCTAAACATTTGACATAACCACATTGGGACAAACTTTTAGGAGAAGGGAAGCATACAAACAGGAAGTACTTGGAGCAGAACCTTTCTTGTGTTGGTTCCATTTAGGAAACCATAAAAGAGCAAAATCTAGCTAGGAGAATGAGGACCCTCTTTTCCTGATCTTGTTTCCTTGCATACACAAAGACCTGAAAAGGGAAGGTGGGAAGAGAGTTGGAAGGACTGTCTTTGAAGGAAGCTGTGCAAGATTATTAAGTTCACATCCCATGACAGTGCTAGAACTTTGGACTATTATGGGCTTTCTTTGTTCAGGTTGGATGATCTGTTTTGTAATTAGAAATAACACAAACTAAAGTGTTGAGTAGTCTGTTATATTCCCTTGAAAGTTTTGACTTAGTAACATCATTTTTTCCCAGTTCTAAATGGGGAAAAGTGTTTTGTGAAACTCTGGAATGCCAGTGACACTCAGACAGATGCTGTCATGGATGAGCGATAAAATGGGTTGCTTATCCTTCCTGACAGCTGAGCTGCTGTGCTGTATCATTTCCGGAAGGACGCTTGCCAAAATTGGGAGACAAAGCTGCAAAGGGCCCCGTGGGTCTGTGGCTGATGTGCCACAGCCCTTTGTCCCTGTGTCCCCAGCCCGTGTCTGCAGCACCACGGTCAGGGACCCTCCCAGAGCGAGCCTCGTCCCCGCCAGCCTCGGCGCCTTGGGGTTCAGCACCACGGACAGGGACACCCGAGACTTTCGGGGAAAACGCAGGCATGGCTGCGAGGAAGACGGATTTGTTTAAATTAAGTAGCTACTGGCTTGTTAAGGCCCACTTAGACATGATCCATAGAGACACTGAACTGTTTGGATTTTAGTGTCAATTTCTTGTTTCACTTTAAGGACAGAGATTGGTATTGCTGGCCAGGAGTCTGTGCACAAGTCACAAACGGGACTGCTGTGGAACACACCTCGAGCTGTTTATTTTCCAGCATCAGTCTGATTACATAGTTATGGCAATGAGAAGATACCAGCAGCTCACATCCTTGATAGCAGACAAAGAACTTAATGTTATAACTTATTTTAAAAGTTTTTTGACCAATCATACAAAGCAAAAGCATATTGACAGTACTTCTATCCAACCACTAGAAGCACATGTGCCTTTGGGTAAAACAATGCTTGCTTATTTCAAATACAATACCTGCTTGTAAGCCTTAAAATACAGTGCACAGAGCTCCATTATTAAGCTTAGAACTTCCTAATATCTTGCTAGACATACTTTTCTGTAGCTTAGGGGGTTATTCTAGACAAGCATTAATACACAGAGCATTGTTCTATTTGTCCTTACTTTTCTACTTCTTATATAATTTTTCTGCTGACAAATCTTACGGCTACTGCTTAGCTCTAATCACAGTTCTGCTCTCTCTGAGGCCTGCCTTTTGCAGCTTTCCCAAAACCCTCTGATTTTAAGGATACCCACAACTGAGTTGATGTGTTGATTTGAGCTTCATGCGGCATCTGTCTCAGGACCTTTATTCTAAACAAACATGTGATTTCCACAGTGGTCTGTTTCTCCACAACTCCTGTGGAGACCTGCTGAGGCTGGAACTTGACCCAAATGTATCTCTGAGATGACTTATTAAAACATCCTTTCTGAAAGCCTACTCTCAGTGCAGACAGATTTTTAAAAACATATTCTGGTAATTTATGATGCTGATGACAGTGTCATAACCATCCTTTTATAGCATCACCTTTGAGTTTTTTTTCTTGTCTTTAGTTGGTTATTCTCTGTGTCATACCACCTCCTCTAAAGAGTATTACAAGTGGATGATAGAATGCTTCTCATTTCCATTCTTACTTTCTCTTTCATATTCTCTTCCCACTACAGGCTTATTTTCTGTTGCAGGAAGCATACTATTTGTACTTCAGATGCATATATCAGTTTCTAGGATCACTTAGCTATCTTCAAACAATCTTTTCAAATTAAAAAAAAATTATTTAGCTATTTGGGCAAAAGCCAGGTTTGCAGGATCAAAAATAATCATTTTAGTAATAAGCCTAATGATCTTAATGTTGCTTTGCCTCAAGGAGGAGTATTGTTTGGAATGTAGAAATTTCCAAAGATAAGAAAAATTATAGCTCAAAATTAACCATGGATTCAAAATGATATTCTAATTTTGTATCTGCTGTTATTGTCAATCTTGCTCTTCTTTCAGTTTTAGGTGCCCTGGACATATGTCATCTTCCAATTGGAAATGAACTGAAGGATGTTCATGACCTTTTAAACAGTCACAAAAAACCATGGGGCACATGTCTGGTCATAAAATCTACTAGAAATCAAAATAAAGTAATTTCACACACATGTCTTGGGCCACAGACATTCTAAATGTGTGTTTTCTGTCTTCCTAATGTAAAGTGAATGTTATTCTCTTGATACAGTCTCTCTTCCTTTTTATATTCACACATTTGAACTCAGCAGATTATGGGTGCTACAGCACACATCTGTGTAACTCGGATTTCTGAACAAGCACGATGGTGGCCAAGTTAAAAATTGTACTCATATGGGTAATGAATATGGGATTTTTTTCACCTAACTGGAGCTGTCTAAAACTGAGTTGGTCAAACTCTTAGGAGCAGGAGGCCTCTTGGGGTCAAACAACAATCCAGGCTTAAAAATAGTGGTCAGAAAATGAGATCATGGTACAATAATGATCTTTCTTTAAGGAGGAGTTTAAGGTAGTTCTCAGGCTGTGGACTTTGATGCACACATCAACTCATCTTTCTAAAATTGAAACATCAACAGATAAAAATATAGATCAAATGAGGGAAATCAATTAAAAAATACTAAGAAAAGATGGTATGATCCTAAAAGTTTGAGGTGACTAGTTTAATAAGATTAATTAAAATAATTCAGATATTATATCCAGCTTCACTTGAAGATGCCTCAGAGTCATAAACCCAAGGTTTGTTTCCAAAGTGGGGTGGTCACTGACATTCCAAAAGTTTGTTTGGTACATTACACTGTTCAGCATAGATGCTGATCTTGAAAAAGAGTGTGAAAAGTGAGCTGATAAAACTTTCTTACAATGCTCAACTGTTGATGGTATTGAAGGTGATGGCTGACTAATCAGGAAATTTTATGAAAGAGGGAATAAGATGATGGATGAATTCACCTTAGGAGCAAAGCAATGCATGTGTGAAACAAGAGACATTGATGGTCTCTTAGCTGTTTGTATTCAGGATTGATATAATCTGAATGGAAAAGTTTTATGAAAGAGTACAGATTACAGTAAAAAGCTCCTTATACATTCCCAAGTATCCCTTTCTAGTCTTCTGCTGCTCCTTTTCTCAGGCTTGGCACATACAAGTGATAGAGAATAATGTTTATTTTTTGTGCCCTGAGAAAAATCTGCAGCAAATGTGAATTTGTGTCAGCTTTTGACTTGAGGTTCTTTGCTCTTAGTACAAACAAAAAGGATTATGTTTTTAGTTGTGATTGTTTTATGTGGATCTGGTGTTAGGTACAATGGCAGCTGTTTTCTGTGGCTTGTATGATGTGTTGGCTAGGAACATGGTCTGTAGAAGAAAGGCAAACTGAGAATGTTTTAATCTCCTGCTATGACTCAAGTGCATGTGACTTCTCACTTAATCCTACTTCTCAAAATCCATAGAAGTTTTGTTTGTTTGTTTTTTAAGCAAACGAATAACAGTGCAGGGTTTTCTTTGACTTGACAGGTTAAGTCATGGAAAGTGCATGCAAATGTTATCTATCTATCTAACTGGCAGGGTTATTTTCTAAGACGATACCCTCCTCACTGCCTGCCAGCAGCTGGATTTCCCTCATGATTCCCAGGGACATCCTGTTTCCTTTCTCCCTGACCTCCTGGAAGTGTACAACACATACCAACTGTCTTCAGTTTGGTTTCCCAGCCGTTTTAAAGTTAATACCTCAGGTGCAAAGTGTGTGACACATTCAGTTGTGCTAGTTGTGATTAAACCTTACTTCATTAGTGTGTCCTTAATTAGTTTGCAGTTCAGCAGTGCATTGTTTTGCAATCTGCTACAGGTGGTTGTAACAGCATTGGATACTATTGTTGGTAATGTGAAGGCATGGAGATTTTTCTTTTAAATTCAAATTCCTCCAAGTTTTTAGGTGACCTGAAGCATATCCTGTCACTGACCTATTGCTAAAACATCACTATTATTGCATAATAGGGTTTTGTCTTTTTCATTTTTATGCTTAACATTAGCTTATGACCCATATTTTTTAACTGTGAACTTTGTGAATCTTCTGTCCTTGGCATCATTAAGTATTATTTCTATTGACATGTTCAGAGAGTCTAGTTATTATACCATCTTTAGATCAGTTTTTCCCGACTGTTCCTGCTGTCTCAAAGGAATATGCGTGCTCTTAAAAACATCTGAAATATAAACCATATGTACAAATACTTTTAATTTGTATGCACATGACCTTTTTTTTTGCTTATGCTCCAGCTTTTATTGAATTCTCAGTTATGAGAATAGAAATTGGAGTATTTAAAAGTTTTTAAAGCAGTGATGATGTGTTTATATCAAAATAAGTAAAGTACACTCACTAATATTCATAACTATTACAGTTTTAACATTGTGTATACAAGTTCAACTAGAGAATTCCTTATTGAACTAAAGCGTTCAACTAGATAATCCCTGATTTGACTAAGAAAATACATGAAATTCAAGTAGCTGCTCATGTTCTTAAGTCACTAAATTATAATTAATAATAAAAAATAGCATATCAGAATTATTGTGTATCATTGAAATGCTTACTGGGGAAGAATAAAAAGGTTTTGTCAAGTTCTATCCCTTTGGCTTCGGGTAAATTTTGATTTATGCAAATTCGTGTATCCCCCTCCTAGCCTAGTCTTTGATGTAGATTTTGGGAAGCATCTGCTGTGAAACCAGTGGTTTTTTGTAAATGAATTGGTAAGGACTGTTTTTCTCCTTGATGAATGGTTTCCATTTTTTAAATCTTACAGCTGAAGGACACTGGTTGATCAATGAAGGCAGCTCAAACAGAGCAGCAGATGATTGTGTTTGTTGTTTTCTTTGTATATAGTTCTTTAATTAATTTGTTAGATATGTATTAAAAGTAAGATGCCCTCTAAGAAGATGGGGCCTAATTTTTAAGAAAACCATAGCCAGTTTTCTGAGAGGAAGAATGGTGAGGCCCAGCAGTGAGTGAGACTAGGTTGTGAGGAGGGAATAGCATTTTTTGGCTGTTCTCAAACCCAAAAATGACAGATGAGAGAGTAATGATCTACACCATATGAGTTTATTCCCAGATATTTCCCAGCTGACCTAAGTGAATAAAGTTTGGGTTGAGTTAAACCCTTTCATCTTGTCTTTTTATCTCTGTTGGGGAAAAAGAAATTTTACTCCATGATCAGGATGTCCTACTACATTGTCCTTCTATGACAATAAAACAAGTATTGGCTAGTTCAGTCAATTTTGTGTTGGTGACACACAAAGTAACTAAGCAAGGTCTGAGTGCAGCAGAGGTTCCAGCAGTTGGCATATCTATGGAGAAAACCAACAATGAAACACTGAACACATTTCGGTTTCCTGAATGTTAGAGTACGTTGAGAAGTGGGCAAACAGAGAAATCTTAAGGGTGGAAGAAATGTCTTAAAATGGAAAAGCTCCACTTATTATGTTTATTAAAAAGCCTAGTTATAGTCTGTAAGTATCTTTAAATTCAGAATATACTGGGCAAGTAGAGACTTTGTACTACGTCAGAGAGAATCTCAGTAAGATCTCTTTGATAACATATCAGTAAATTCATAACCAAACTGGAATACATATAATTTTTAGAATGAGGGTAAGAGTTATCAGAAGAAAAATCTTCCAAGAAAAGTAGCAGATTGCCCATATCCTCAGGAGTCAGATGCCTTTCTGGAAAGCAGCTTGGCCAAATGCAGCTTGTGCTGTAATCAAGTATGAATAGCTGAACTCAAAATTATATAATGCAAAGGCATTTAACCTCTTGTCACACAAGCTCAAGGCTAGATGACATGACCTAAGGGTCCCCCTGGTCCTTTAGGCCCAATATGAAAAATATCAGTAATGAAAACCAGATAGTCATCTTGAAAATAAGATATGTGGGAAAGAAACATCATACTTGGCAAGGATGCTACCAAACATGATTCAATAACTCAAAAAATTGTATTCACAGGAATACAAATACCTGGTTATATGTGGGTAAGAAAACAGTGTAAGAAATCACAAAGAAAAACACTTTTTATTTTTTCCCCTATTTTTAATTTTTTAAATTTATTTTTTAATTTCTTTCCTTTTTTTCATAATGAAGCTGTGAAATATTTGGAGCAACACTATTTAAAATATGAAAGCACATTAGATAGGAGTAAAAAGCACCTCTTATTTTCTTAAATGTAGGACTGTAAATAGTCATATAGTAATTCTTTCTTTAGAAGATTTCAATCTGTTTATTTAAAATCATTAGCAATTTTCCAAAATGTATATATTCTTGAACATGAGTGGCAGAGTCCAGGAGAAATTCTGCCTTTTGTAGAGGAGCAGTGAACATTCTGCTTTCTTTTGTTGGGTGCAGTGGGGCCTCCTCTGAAGCAGAGGCAAGGTGGGTCAGTGTTGCAATGTCTGGCACAGAGCAAGAGTAAGAACTAACAAATAAAACAGTACACGACAGTGTCTGGACGTGTTTGACAGAGTAGATTATAAGAGTCAGTGTATTTTCTCAGTTATTTTTCAGCAAACCATTTTTCTTTGTTATGCTTCAAAGGAAGCAAGCAAGCTTGGTCCAAAGACTGAGATTTACTATATGCAGTTCTTGGTAAAAATGTGAAATTATTTATTTTGATGTATTCCTATATTTGAGAATACTTGAAAAAAAAAATCAAATAAGTTGTTTTGTTTTGTTAAGAAGCCATTCTTTAACTTTCATAACTGTAGCACATGTTGTTACAAGAACCACTTTGGGCCAAAATACAGGTGGTCATGCCTTGGGAAAAGTGAAACCAAACCTACCTTACCTCAATTCTTGCCCCACTTTGGATCATCTTTTTAAATGGACACCAACTTGAAAACCACACACATAATTAATTTTTCAATATGATTTGAAAACTTCACAGCCATCAGTGATTTTGTTCTTAATTTTTACTCCTATAATCTCCTCTACTGTTTTTGCTCATTGGAATTTTTCTCTCTCTACTTTTCATTTTTTTTCTCTCCATCTAAATAAACATTTTTTATTGGTGAACTAATATCTGATTTTCCTCTGAGAAAAGAGGTGCTGCAGATAAAATATGTTCTGGAATTTCAGGATATGAAATTCTTCCTTAGAACCTATAGTGAAACTGTTGAGCAGTGTAAATTTGTGGTCTCATAGCTACCTCTAGCACAGCTTAGTTTAGAGTTCCTCTTTTCCCCTTGGCATTTACTCACAGGGGAGGGAATACAGTGTGTAATCATGATTCCCTGTTAATTTTGTGATGTGAAATAACTGAGAAATTTTAATTAATTTCTTCTTTTTTTTTCTTTCTTCTGTAGTTAACTGTGCCCAGTGCAGTGTAACACAGTAGAATCACCTCATCCTTAGAAGCAGTTGTCAGATAAATATGGGCCTGCCTGGTAGAATGTATTAGCCCAATACATTGTCTCCATTTTATTATGAAGCTGCTGGGGAAGCTGTGATATACAGCACTGTCATTACAGATCTATTGTTAGAAGGGCTCTACAGTCTTCTGTGCACTGCCATTAATTTATAGCAGTAAACAATATGTAGCCCTCCAACTGCAGCAAAGCAGAATCTTTTAATGAGGTGGATGTTATTACCACAATAAATCAGTGCATTCGTGTAATGTATAATTCAATGTGTGTATTCCCACTGTAACTTCTCTGAGTAAGCTGATAGTGTATCATTGTCAGTGCACAGCTCCACAGTTCTTTTTTTTTTTTCCCCTAAGCTTTTTTCATTTGGGGATTTTTTTTTTATTTGCTTGCAAATAAATGTGACATGTCTTGATAGTTGTCCTGTTGCAGGCTTCAGAAACCAACTGTAACAATAACAGCTAAAATCAATACTGTGGATTCTGGCTATATAGATCTCTGCATGATACCTTTTTTTTATTTTTTTGAAAGGAGAATGGAATCAATTGTAATTGGGTTTAGCTTTATATTCAAGGAATGTAATTCTATAACTATTGATTTGGGCTATACTCATTTGGAGAGTAATAATAGAGGCAGATAAATAGAATACATAAAATGTTACAGAACCATACAGCACAACACTGTTCCTATTTTTAATTTGTATAATTTGTCTACAAATGACCTTTTTTTTTTTCTTTTTCTCCCTCAAGCATATCTGAGCCTTTAGGGAAAATCAGTACAGATGGAGATTCCAAAATGGTTCTTGTAACAAAGAGACTTCTTTGAGTCACTTTCATACTTCCCTGGAATAAATTTGCTAAATCAGATAAAAATCCTTTTATACAGGAACAACTTCTTTTAAAGGGTTATATTTCAAATTAGTGAACTGCAAAAATAGTAATTAACCTAAGATGTTTTTCTTTATCCTACTGCAATGTGAAAGCTGCTCTAAGTAAAAAAAGATTAGATTTTAGGTCATTCAAAGATCTAATCTGTCCTAGAAGAGAAAATACTTTGAAGCTTGTATGCCAAATTTCACATGAGCTGCAAAGAAGAATTATTTGAATAATCATAATATCAGTAGCAGAGAGAGTTTTTCACTTTAACTCTGCTGGAATTAAAGATGAGGTTACTGATACTTTTGCTCAAGGACTTATAGTTTTTCCTCACCTTGTAGTGTATTCTTAAGTATATTTATTCTTGAAGAAGAGAGAGAAGGAATTATTGTTTCATGTTTATTATTTGCTTATATTTGAATGCACCCATTGTCCATACAGATGAACATAATTTACACTAATAACATACCAACAGTGTGCTAAATCTGTATACAAAATTGTGTTGCATAAACATTTTGTATATGTATCCAAAGATATTTTAGAGCTCTCACAGCATTTTATATGTGGAATTGCTAAATTCACTTTTGGGTTTTTCAGTGATTTGTGTGACCTATACTCATGTTTTTTCAAATCATTTATACAAAGGTCTGCTGAGGAAATGCACAGCTATAGATAACAAAATATTATGTTTCCTACTTTTAAATAGATCCCTGGGTGTTTATATTCTAGGTAAGCACTGAACAAAGAATGGTAGTATTGGTTAAAGTGTGAGAGACATTTTTAGTCATACATACATTGTTTCTTTTATATCAATATTGTATATAGAAATTCTGATCTTTCATTTGTCTATTTCAAAGATTGAAATTCTATGAATTAAATAAAACTTGGCTTGAGGTGGAAAATAGAAAGCATAGAAACAAGAATAGCAATATCAAAATTCCAAGCCCACTGTTAATATTCTGCCACGCCATCAATCACTACTTTTTTCTCCAAAAAAATGTCAGAAAAAATGTTTCTCAGTGTTGCTTACTATTTGCTTAATAGTGTATCCAACATGCACACATATCCACAGGCACCCAAGTTAAACAACACTTTGTCCCAGACATTCCACTGTGAATTGGATGGAGTCAGTGACTTGAATCAGCAGTAAATGGAGCCTGTCGTAATGCAGAGGAGATTTTTCCAAGCAGCCCTGTGTGTGTGCATGGAATCCTGGTTCCAAGTACAGAGATCTCCTCAGGTGCTTACAGGAACCAACATCTGCTTTTGCAAAGCACCAAACCTAGTCTGCTCCATGCATACCAATAATTCTGGTTACCAAAAAGAGCAAGGGGAGTATGATGTGATAGTATTCACATTGATCTTATTTGCTTATTGAGTTTATTTTTACCAATCTCACAGCCTGTTGGCGCTTTGAACCCAAAGAGAGCAGCGTTCTTTGCCGAGAGATACGAATCGTGGGAAGACGATCAGGTCCCCAAATTTCACTACGGCACTCATTATTCAACAGCAAGTTTTGCACTCACGTGGTTGTTAAGGATTGTAAGTATATCTTTTAAAAATGTTTTTCCTTTAAACGATAATGAAAGCTACAAAAATCTAAACTAAATCTGAAGGGTATATGAGAGTACTGAAATTTTCTAGTAATTGCAATCAGTAGCATAGGAGAAATGTGCTCCAAAGTTCAAGCAGAATGTTTCAGTTTTTCTGGTACAGCCTTTTCAAATCAGTAAAGCCTTTTCTCCTTAAAATTGCTTTTTCATGTGCATATTTTTTTAAACATGCTTAACTTCCCTTCCTTGCATATTTTCTGACTAGACCAAGTACCAAACATTTGTGGTTCGTAATTAATAGATTTAATTTTCCCCTCCTAATGACCGAGAGTTGATTTCTGATGATCATAAAGTTCTGTGATGTAAAGAATTAATTTTTAAAAATCTGCTACAATTTATATGGAAGTAACTTTGAGCTACTACATATTGATAATGTATTGGTTAAGCAATGCATTTTTCAATAAAATTGAAAGGTGATTTATCTCCTAGGAAGTAATTTCTTTGGGAAGGCATTAGCAGCACATCATTAATTAAAGCTTGTTAGAATGTACAAGCATACATAAATCCTTGAAGTAATTTACAGTGCTTAGCTAATTTCAAGCAATTATCCACTAATATGTGCTTAAGTGTTCTTTAACTAAGAGGAGGCTTTTAAATCTTCCAAACATTTTTCTAAATCATAAATTATATATGAAACAATAACAGTCCTGAAGCTGTCAGTATTGGATGCTACCTTTAGATTAACAGATCACCTTGAACAAAGTAAAACATGTTATTTTTGTTACATGCTAGTTTAATAAATATCTAAGGCACCTGAGCTTGGTCATGTTGTTGAGAGCAATTTGTGTCACAACTGACACAAACTGTAGTTGCTACTGCAGTCTTTGAGGGTTTTTTTAAATTTGCTTTTCTTTATCTGAGTATATGTATGCATGGAGTGAGATTAAAAAGCATTTACTGAACAAACAAGGATCAGTTTGTATTTCTCATTCTTAAATAACAGAATTAACCCTTTGCTATTAATCATGTGTCTGCCGGGAAAACAGCATCATTCACAACCAGAACCCAAAAGAATTATGAATTCCTTGTTTTACCCTGAAATTTCTGAAGAGATGCAAGAGATGGTGTTTTTTTTTAATTAATATTTTTATATGTGTTTAGGAACCCTTCACAACACTTTTCCTAAATCTGCAAGGTGGGAAGTTTGATCACGCGGATAGGACGTTTTCGTCTATTTCAAGAGCGTGGCGCAACAGTCAGCGTGACACTTCTGACATCAAGGTAAAACATTTCCTGAAAGGTGTCAATGTATTTCATACTGCCCCTGCCTTTATTGCAGCTGACAGTATAGGATGGAAGGGAGAAGACTGGGAGCCATCCCACCCTTTGGAAAAATGTGCAAGGGAGATGACACGTGGTTTTACTTTCATGAGAATATTTCAGTCAATTCTTCTGTAAAACTATAGCAAACTTTTTTAGTCCTGAGACTGAAATATTTTGAACTGGGGAGAAAAACAAAGAAGACAGTGGTGGGAAAGAGCAGATCCAAGAAGGTAGATTAATATCAGAGTTGGATATTTTTAATGGAAGGAAGGATGGAAAAGTGTAATTTGGAGAAAATCAGGGTCTAGCTCAAGGATGTCATGCAACCAGCAAGAGACCTAAGTGACACAAAATCATTCACTCATATTTATGGTGAGCAGACAATTAAGGAAAGGGTTGGTTTGCAAATTACTGGAATGCAAAAATTATCAACTGACAGTGTAGAAAAAGGGATGTCTTCCTTGCATCTGTGAGAATCGATGGCAATCTGTGACTAGTGGAATTAATTCCACTCAGAAAAAGATATAATGACTATATGAAATTGGGAAAGAAGAGTTTAGAAATTACAAACGCTCTAGATTTTTTTCAAATGTACTTGGTCATTATGGGCTTTATTTCCTTGTAACCCACAAGATTGGCAGATGGAATTTCAGAGTGCATTTTCTGGCTTTTTTTTGAGAAATGGAGAAGGAGAAAGATATCAGTAGTGGACAAATCAAGTATTTAATATGGAAAAAAAAGGAGCCAAGAAATTATGAGGTGAGTTTGACTACAATTCACAGAAAAATACTTAGGCAAATAATCAGACTGTGTTTAAGTGCCAGGAAGATAGCTTGGAGACAAGCAAATGAAACACATGTTTATCCAGAAGAGATTATGTCAAAGCAATCACAGTTTCTGATGAGAAAAGGTAACAGACCTTATGAACAGAGAAGAAGCAGATGATGATCTTAGTTTTTTACATTGTCTTATGAGTGAGCTGGGATTAATCTGTCTAAAGGAATCCACTGTATTTGGAGAATAGCTACCAGCAGTTCATTATTAAAACTGAAAAATGTACTGAGCAGAATTCTTCTCGATAATAACAGGTTAGGCCTCAATTTCCATTGCTATTAGATTGGGAGGTACAGGAAGTGTAGTGAAATAGGTAGCACTTCTTGCAGAATGGAAAATTTTTTTTAGAGAAGTGTTAGGTGAAGTTTATTAGTGAAAAGTAATAATTGTAATTTTCATGCAGGCTCTCATGCAGTTATAACACAAGGAACAATCTACTAAAAAAATATTTAGGGTTCTAGTGCATCACCAGTGCATGTGAATTAGCAGTATTATGGTATAACAATAGTGAGTAACATTTCATGGAAGATACATCAACAGGAAATAATGTAACTTTCAAAATGTATGACAAAAATCTTCACTTTTGCCCAGCTTTAATTTGGTCTGAGCTGGAATATACCCATAGCTGTAGGCTAGTTGGAGAGAATCCACACTGAAACAATGATAACAATGCAAGGTCTTGGAAATAAAATGCAGGGAAAGAGTGAGTGGCTATGCTTATTTTTCTTCTAAAGCAGAGCAGATTAAGGAGGAGCTTGTGTCCTTCTATTACATGGATACTTCTGTAAGAAATAAAGGAAAAAAATCTCTGCTGCCCATGCTGGATAGGATAGGAAATAATGGTCTTAAATATCATGGAGATTTTGGTTAGAATCAAAGTAACCTTCCTAAAAGAAAAATAAAGGCTGAATGTTTGTCAAAAATAAAAGCTTAATGAGTGTTTCCCTCAGTGTAGGGAGGGGTGTTCAGAAATACTTAGGTAGCTTTTGGAAGTCACATATGTGCAAGCTGGTACTGCCTTTAGAGACATCCCTACTGTGAAGGATGATCTCTTGGAGTTGTTTATAGCTTCCTGAGACTGTGAATTGCTGTGAATTACATGATGCTGCTGTGAAGCATCCAAGTGAGTACTAAGAGTACTACAAGAGTCTATTAGTGATATTGGATGAGCAACCAGGAAGGGGGATGAGATTGAGATTTCTATAGGATATGTTTAAAGAATTAGGAAGGAAAAGGTTTGAATGTTTCCATCTTCACTGGAAATACCTATATTCCCCATAGTTCACTACAGCTGTGAAAACCAGGTTTCCTGATACTTGGTGCTCTACCTCACAAGTGTTTGTGGAATACATGGCTAAATGCAGAATACATGTTTTACATGCAGAATTGCAACATTTTAGCCTCCTATTGCTTGAACGTGTTTAGTTGACTCATGCATGGAAGAGCCTGAATAAAGTGGAACACTTTGATTGTGCTCCTGTAGTTATCAGCACATAGGGGGCACAAAGGAAAAAGAAGGGTTTGTTCCTCTTCCAGCTGAAAATATTGTGGCACTTAGAACCATTGAGCTGATTAGAAGAAATTATTTCTCCTTGCTTCTTGTGTGGAAAGAATGAATGCAGTTACTGATGCTGCTGTCCTAAGATTATTGTTAATCTTATCCCTGTGTTACAAGGAGGACTAACAGGAGCTGGCTTTGGAAAGAGCTCTTGCTGGCTGGTATCACTTCAGCAGAGAAAGCTGAAGTATATGTGTGGTCACAACCAATCTGTGTCAATATCCTGGGAAAACCTTGGATCGATGATCAAAGCATGAAACCAGTGCTCCTCTGTAGAATAACCTTTGCTTGAACTTCAGAAATTTTGATTTCAAGAGGTGATATGTGGCATAAGATGCAATTTCCTAGTTCTCCCTATCCCTTTATTTGAGCAATGCAAATTAAAAATCTTTTGGAAGTTTACTAGTGTCTCACTACCACTCTGGCATTATTTACTAATTAGCTCAGGACTGGTGCCTTTAAATGATTAACTATGTGTTTTTAAGTTAAATATTCTGCACTAAGGAATACTGAATGTATTTCAATTTTGTGAGAGTACCACTTGGTTCTTTAAAAGTGCTATATAGGCATGACCATTAATTCAGTTACTTCTTAATTTGCATTATTGATGCAAACAATCCTGGTTAGTTTTGTTAATACCATAGAAAAAGCAAACCTGGATAGCCTGGCAGTATTTGCCTGCACTTGTTCCTTCTGGTTTTATAGTGACTTGTTGCAATAAGTCTATTTCGCATTATATTTACAACAGCGTAACTGTAACCCATGTTGCACTTTACATGTGTTTTCCCTTTTTCCTCTGTAGTTTGCTGATTGCTTTCAGGTTGTTTTTTTTGTTGTTGTTGTTAGTACCATATACACAGATTTTAGGATCATCTGAAATCCTCTTGCTGTCCTCCAAACAGCTGTGTAGCCTTCTCAGTGTCATCTGGAATTTTGCTTCTGCACCTTCTGTGCCAGGCCATTAATGAGATTATTGACTGGTATTAAGAGCAGGGCAGAGTCCATTACCATGTCCTCCCAGTCTGACAGTGAGCTATTGATAACTGCTCTTGGAATATGGATTTCCAGCTTGGCTACTCCCACGTTATTGTAACCCAATCTCATCTCCATTCTCTAGTTTGCTTGTAGGAATGTCAAGGGAGACTGGGGCAGTCTCAGAGGTATTTCTCTAAAGTAAAGCAACACCTTGCCGCTTTTTCTTTCACCACCCACAACTGCAGCTTCATTTTGAAAAGAAAATTAGATTGGTTTAATTAAGTTGATTTTTTTTCGCACTTTTCCACCCAGCTCCAGTATGGAGCTGTGAACTGTTCTTCACGTCTTTTCCTCTGCTGCTTTGTGTTTATTTCTTTTTCATGTGCTTTGAGTTGCTTTTGGTGAATTTAATATGTTTTGTTCAAAAAGAGATGCTAGGAGACCATAATATTAAAGAAAACATTAGTAAACTCCAATTACACTCTTCTAGATTGTTCCACCATAAAATGGACACTAATTTGTGAAATCCTGTGATATGACACACAGCTGTGGCAGCTATTGTAAGGTTGGGGGAATGGTACAGAATATCTAAATTTGTATCTCATACAGGTGTGTTTGGCAAATTGTAATCCTCGTAGTGTAAAACAGCTGAATTTTAGGTACAGAAATGCTGTTTCAGCAAGTTTATTGTAAAACTTATTAGCATAACATAATTTTAGACAGTTTTTCTTTAAAACAAGCTTCATGTTTAAAGTCTCAAAAGTTACTGAATAAAGTTGCTGTGAAACTGGCAGCATGACCTTTCTATATGAGAAATTTCATATTATAGTAGTCACAAAAAGAGCAATCACATGCAAAATTCAGAAGCAAGTACCTAGAAATTCAGTTTTTTAATCATAAACTCCATGTCTGGTGTAGTAAAATGTTTAACATATTTAGGTTGCAGATATTTAGTTTTCGTAAAAGATTTAGTCTTGTGTAAAATTGTGCTGAGGTCCATAACAGGGAAATACTTTTCTGAGTTAAAAAAAAAAGAAAATGTTTTCCAAATTCAGCCAGAACTGTGCATGGTAATCTGTGGGAATAACAGTAGTTAAAAATACAGCCATCTGGATGTGTGGATCAGAAAGTTCTGTCTAATATCTGTGATCTGCTTCTTTTATAGCCAGCCATATTTGTACTGAAAATGAAGCAAATAGATTCAATATATGCTCCTTGTGTAGGTGTTTAAATAACAAATTTAGATTAAGTTATGGACAAGTTTTCTGAAGTCCAAAGGAGAGGGAATGTAGTTATAAATGCAACTTTTTCCCTTTTTCTGTCAAATTAAACTGAATTACCTAGTATATAAATATGTTCAATATATACCATTGAATATTTTTACTTAGATTCTACGAAAAAAGTAAAATAGATCTAATCTTATAGATAGATAAAAAAAATATTTAATACGTGTATATATATGTGTGTGTGTGTATGTCTGTACATATGTAAATAGAGAGAATAAGAGGATTTAAAGTGCTTTAGAGATGCAGGTTTTTTATCCAATGAGATACTGACTCTATAAAATCTATTTATTGATCAATAATGAATCAGGTCTTAATTGTGGTTATCATATGTTTCTTTAATATACTAAATAAGTATCTGGACTTTTTGTAATTCTCTTTGCTTAATTGTAAATTACTGAGAAGTTTAGTATTTTTCTCAAACTAGAAAATGTTTGAGGAATAATCACTTAGAACTGTAACAAAGTGGTTAAACATAAACAAAATTTATTTCTTCATTAATTACCTTCAGAATTTTAATGGAAAAGCAGCCAAAATATTTTTCTTACAAGTTGGCAGAGTTTCAGGCAGCGTCTTGAGACAATTTCTTAGTTGACAATTTCTTGGTGAGAAATAACACACATATAGCAAATTGAGGGAAACTCATGGGTAGTGAGAAATCATACTTCCCAGCAGTCTTGAAAATTATTTCATTGAAGTGTGATGAAAAAATGAAATTTTAGTTAATTTAATAGATTAGTATATATTTCTTGAGTGCCATTTAAGTCCCTAACAGAAGAAATAAAGTGTGGCAATATGAATAAAAGTCTAGACTTCCAATATGCATTTTATTATTGTGCTTGACAGGTTATATATAGACTTAATATTGCTTAACATGATTGTGAAATAATTTGATTTGAAAATTTGGTATCTTATAAATGTTTAATAGGATTAGGGATCTGTCATTCTTTCTAGACATCTTTGGAGATCATATAACTGCTTCAAAATGCATCAATCATTTTCTAAACAAAAGAAAACATTTAATTGCATTAATGAAACAAAGTATCTAGTACTAATTTTTTTTGCACGGTAGCCTATATGAAAATAAATTACTACTACTAAAATGACATCCTGTTGATATTGCATGTTTGTAAAAAAATCTTTTTAGTGAATTTTCCTTAGGAATTATTGTTTTCATATGTTATATGGCAATTTTTGTTAGAGAAAATTGTACTTTATTCAGAATTTTATAAATATTTTAATAAGAATCCTGACTTTTTTTTTAAAGTAAGTACTGAGTGTTAAATTTATGTTGATGCTGTCTGTGAGCTCCTTCTTCAGTTGTAGTGAAAAGCATGGCAGAACGACTGAAGTATTGCTTACCATAAGGGTGTGTTGTCTCTTCCTTGTAGAAATGGTGGATTCCAACAGGGAAATTTCAGGAAGTAATTTCCAAACACAAGTCCTAAAACAAGAGTTTCAACAAATCATAGAGATGTTTTGGCTTTTGCTGTGAAATTTAAACAAAAGAAATGTGGGGCAGTTTTACCATTTCTGTACATGTGCTGAGTGTGGAAAATTTCAGAAGGGACTCACTCAGCAGAATTAGAAAAAGTGTGGAGGGAACCAAAAGTTTTAGTTGGAAAGGAACACCTCCAGAGGGAACAAACCTAAACTGACTAGAATCCTTTAGCTTGCAAAAAGAGATCCCTGAGAAAGAATGTGATGATCATGTAGGTCTATAGTACCTGGAAGGGTGCATAGAAGAGCAAGGAAGGAATGAACATTTACTGGGTTCCACAAAATGGCCATTGGGACCATCCACTGGAACTGCCAGGAATCAGTTTTAGTACAGCCAAAGGAAAACCTGTGCAGACAGAACTACAGACCTTATGCTTAATGATTTCACAAAGCAGAAGCATGGATTAGTACAGAACCATTTAGCTGTAAGAAGCTGGCAGAATATCCATGCAGAGGCTGTACTTGCCCTGTGTTAGTCCAGTCCTTGTCACTGTTCCAGGTGAGATATTAAAGGATTTTTTATTCTGTCCTCTTGTACCTGGTCCTGCGTCTTCCTGTAATGTTTGTGTGAAAACATTTACTAACTCATCCTCCTGCCATGCAAAACAAGCAAAAAGTGCATTCATTATTTTTTTAACATTTTTGTGTGTCCAGGAAGTTCTATTATTTCTAGAGTTGCACACGTGTGTCAGCATCTGCTGTCTTAGTGTCAGTCTGTGCATGTGATTTGAAGATTTTAAGAAAAAAGAAGACTCCACAAATACAGTTGAAGAGGACTGTTAAGGACTGGTGTTGCCAAATACATGAAGAATATTTGTTAACTTGATAAAAATGAATGTTTTGTGATCAGGTGTTTTTGCTGGTTTTAGGAGAAACTGTTTTCCTTTAACTAATGTTATAATTGTTACCCGTATAAAGGCATTAAAATGGGCTCTAAATACAGCTCATTTCCAATGGCCACATACATCTGTTTGCACTCCTTTTTCCATGGATAAATGTTAGCACATGGCCAAGAGAAGAAAATCACATAACAAAGAAACTCCTTTTGTAGAAATGTATCATAACGGTGACAGTGAAAAACTTTCTGAAAACTCATTTCTGGAGTAATGAAAAGCTTTATGAAAAGTTTCTAATAGTCAAACTAGTAGAAATTACAGGTAATTTTGAAGTTTCCAGCATATTGTTTCTGTGTAACCTAATGAAAACAATGTGGTCTAGAAAGCCAAATGCTTTCTGATCTTGAAAGAAACTAATGAATAGCTGTACAGATACATATTTAAAGAAGAAATAAAAGCATTGGCAACATATGTAATGAGCTTGTGTTTTAAGTGTTCAGAACCAGGGTATGGTTTCATATTTGTAGTGCGTGCTGCTATCAAATTAGTAGTCCTGTGGCTCTGCTTTTTCTTTGCTGGTTTCTGTGATTGTAAAAACTGTAGCAACTTCAGTGTTACTTTTTTTTAAACAAACTTTATTTTTTACAGCATTTATCCTTGCTACATTCTTGTTCTTATGCAGTGAAATAGTTTCAAATCTCTTTTTTATCAACTACTTGTCAAGCATTTGGTACAGAAGCATGTTTTTTACCCTAGTTAATTAAGGGGACTGTAAACAGATGTACAATTCAAAGCCAAGCAGTGTTTCACACAAGGATGGAGGTGATAATAGCTTAATTCCTGCTTGATCTTTCCTGTCTTTGCCCTGGCTACTTCGGCTTGACCTTGCCCGCAATCTGATGACCTCCTCATTGCACTCAGCCCTTTGGAAAGCTGCTCATGCCATAGCTGGCCCTGAGGGGCTATCTTGGAGACCACTGAGCCGTTGACCCATGGCAGGACTGAGTTTCAGATCTGATCTTCTGGCGTGGCTACATCCTCCACCCATGGTAGACAAAGCCACTGAGGCAGTCTGATTTTTTTTTTTTTTCCTTCCTTCCACTTCTCAAGTGGCCTGCAGCTTGCACTTGCTGTATGGAAGACCAATTTTACACCACTCATTTGCTATGAAATACACTTCCTGAAGCAATTACGTGTATTGATCCTTTCTTTACAAAGGAAGTAAATTCTCTAATTTAGTGGCTCCATTTTTCTAAATCCATCAAATTGCCTGATTTGTTGGGTGTATTTAAGTCTCAACATCAAGTTCCACAAAAAAAAAAACAAAACAAAACAAAAAAACCAACCAACCAACCAAAAAAACCCACCCACCCAATCTGCCTTTAAAATGTATTTTCCTAGAGGGCAGAAATATGTGTGTTACATCTTCATGGGATTTTCTATTAAGTGTGATACCCGGACATTGCAGATATTTTTATGAAAGTGTATAAATAAGGTCCTAATCCCATTAACTTGGATAAATTTATGTATTAACTACTGTGTATTTTATAAAATGCATGACAATTTAGGAAGTTGCAGGTCTGTTTGCAAAACAAGGAAATAATCCACTTATCCAGGAGAAAATCCTTATGGGTTTGAGCATAATTTTCCTTCTTAGCATGTTATGTTCAGTTTCACACTAGAACGTGTGATTTTCTGCTTAATAATATTTTTGTTTAGCCATTATTATGACTTTGTTTTTCTGAGAAGACTTAGAAATCACAATTCCTGTACTGTTTTTCCTCAGCCATGGTAGCTGTGCCAGCAGAGGTGCCAGAGCAGGCCAGCCAGAGAGGTGTAAATGCTGAGTTCCAGTCTTGTTCAGCACAGGCCTGGAACATCAAAAACATCACTTGTTTACAGCAGTGATGATCCTGACAAGGAATTTAGTGCAGACCTTGCAACCATGTGAAATCCCTGCCTTTTTTTCTCTCGTGTGTGAAATTTTGCGTGGTTCTTCCCTGTAATTTATAGACTGGACACGTAATTGAGTGAATGAACTTTATGTGAAAGAAAAATATTGCCTCTATTCAGCTCTGTGGGGTTTTTTTTTGTTTGTTTGTTTTTTATGGAACATGTGGCATAATTCCAGGTATTGTGGAATGTACAAAAAACCCATATTTTTGGGCATTGAACAATCTTAGATAACAGCCTAAATATTGGGTTCTTAGACCCTTTGCATTAGAGAGAATAAGACTATAACTGGGTTTCACACCTTCACAATTAATATCTGTTGTGCTGGTTTCACCCAATTGTACATTGCCATTTGTGCATTAAGCTTTAAAATGTGTGTTGCACTAAAATGTGAAAGAATCAGTTTTCCACAACTTTTTACCATCATTGATTGTCTGTACCTTTCCACTAAATATTATCTGTGCCATGTGATGTTCATTACTTTGGTTTTGTAAGTTTCTCAGTGCATAATATGCAGCCAAAACCAATGTTCTGACATTTTAGTTTTATAACCTGTTGTGTTTCAGTTCTTTGTCCTGTTAAAAGCATCTTAAGGAGTCATCATGTTTACAGTTTGAATTTTAGAAAGTGCAGAAGGGGACTCTTCCAGGGAAGGAGGGAGATGTCTGTGGAAGAATTTTATATATTCTCTTTGTTTAATTCCATCCTAATAATGACTTTTTTTAACATGACACAGTGCATCCTCTGACAGGATTCGTAACATGGCATTGTTTTTCATTTATCTACAGGAATTGATTCCTGAATTTTATTACCTCCCAGAGATATTTGTCAACAGCAACAATTACAATCTGGGAGTGATGGATGATGGAACAGTGGTGTCTGATGTTGAACTTCCACCATGGGCCAAAACCCCAGAAGAATTTGTTCGCATAAACAGGCTGGTAAGATGGCTCTCTTCTATTGTCCAGTCATTTCTGTCTTGCAAGATTCTTCTGAAATAATTTGCATCTTTGCTGCCATATATATTTAGAATTTACATAGAACTATGTCTGAAATGATATGAAGATCTAGATTTACAAATGTAGGAAGAAAAGAGGAATATAGTATTCTCAAAATAGTTTGAATGTGGTCTAAATGTACAGGAGATCTTACCCTTTTTGTATGTCAGCTCTTGTGGTTCTAAAGAGCTAATAAAATCATCACTTTACAGAAGGCTTGAAAAAGCTTGTTTAATCATCAAAATATTTTTGCCTTAAATGTGATTTTGAGGATTCTTAATTTTAGTGTCCATATAACTCCAAAGAGGCATTTTCAATCTTCTGCCAGCTCTTCCATTTCTTCCATTAAATTGATATTTTTCAGAGCCCTTTTTACAAGAAAATAAAACTAAATTCTCCTTTGCCTGTTTTATTCTCAAACCCGTGTTACTGTTCTTTTCCCTGTTTTGGGACATGCAGTTGTTAGCACTGCCTGTCTTCACTGTACTCGCTGGGCAGTGAGATGAATTACAGGATAGCTGTTACACTGTCACTGGTGGTGTTTCAGCACATTCTCAATAGCTGTGTCAGGCTCTTCTCAGAATGAAACAGTTCTGCATTGATGGCATTCTAAAATAAATAACAGAATCTTTTCCTAGCAAATCTTGAAATAAAAGGCTACAGTTTTCATGTGGTAGCCAGCTAACTGGGAAGTACTGAATTAAGGCATGGAATCTCTCAAAAACCTTTCAGATACCAGGCTTATCAGGATAACATCCTGATACTCCTAAGTTAGGAAATGGGAATGGAAAAAGTTCCGTTGTTGGTGGCATGTCACACTTCATAACATTGGAGAACCTTTACATCAGAAGAAATCTGTGGTTCAGAAGTTAATGAGAATGTTTTAGACTGCACTTTTACTGGTGGCATGATACCATGGTTTTCAGAAATGCTGTGTGGCCTAGACTGCTGCAGGCAGTGGTAGATCCACCATAGTAATCACAAAGAATATTGGGTGGATTTAGTGTTTTCCTTCATACATACATATGTGTAAATTTTATTTAAATGAGATATGAAATACAGTAACGTTTAGCAGGACTACTTGGCAAACCATATTGAAACTCAGCTTTCGATCTCACAGTTGTGGTGACAGGTAGGGGAGGTAGGCTGACACCTCTGTGAGGCTGGCATTGCTGGTGCTTCAGAATAAGCTGGGAAATGCAAAGCTGTGTTCTTGAGCAGACTTGTCAAAGGCACATGGTGGCCTTGATCTCTCATGACTCTGGAGTTTTAGATTTTGCATTAAAATATACTTTTATTCTATTAGTTACAGATCTGGCTTTCCCCACTATGAAGTTAATCTCCCACTTCCTCATTGTCTAAGATGTTAGCTCTTAATTGTTTTTCCTCACTTCAAGCCATGGGCCTGGTTTTCTCACCCTCACCTCTCGGTATGCTCTGACCTACCATTCCATCATTCTTCCTTCATTTCCCAATCTGCTGCTCATGTCTGCCTTTCTTGGAGCTCTCTTTGATATCTCTTGCTTCTGCAATATTCTCAGTGTGAAATTTTACAGAGTTTTCAAGTATTAATTGGACAGAAAAAAAAATTGATTTTTTTAAGGCTTAAGCTAATTACAAAAGTAAGAAATAATTTATCAAGTGTTGGTATTAAAGTGTGCCAGACGTCATCAAAATGATGTCCAGTGTCCTACCAAATGGGTAGGACCTACAGCTCTAGGTCCTTGATGCTGTTTCTGTAATTAGGACACCAAGTTTTTGTTGGCCTGGTAGCATTAAATTTAAACCTCTCTGTTGATGAATTACATTAGCTGCTTCTGTCTGACATAATTAAACTTATCCAGTGGTATAGGGCCTGGCTGGTGTGGATGGTGCCCTCTGTGATCTGCCACTTTTGCAGTGGTTTAACACTGAGAAAATTACATGCAAATATTAAATTGCTTTTCCTTGTTAATACTTGGTGGATTGAATATCATCAGCATCAAATCAGCATAGTTTCTTTTTCAAGAAGAATAGTTTAGGAAGAATGCTTAAAGCTCAGATCCACACTAATATGACCAAGAAAAGCTTGCTACAATGTGGCATGGGCTGATGTATTCAGCTAATATTTCCTTGCTGTCTCCTGGCTCAGACGAAATAGGGATTACAGTATTCCAAGTGCTCATTTTGTAGGCTATGACACACAGATATTTTTTCCTCTTTGCATTTGAGTTTACCTATTTAAGTCCCCAGATCTTATACAACGATTGGAGCTCATGAAATGCATACTACTTTGATCTGTGACCTTTCTGTGGTGCTAATCGGGTTCCTGATATCATTATACCTTGCTCATTAATCATATTTCCTGCAGCCCGTCAGGCAGCCAGACAGCACAAGCCCCTGTTTGCAGCCGCGTGTTGGCAGGTTTCTGCTTTTCCAGATTATTACAGTGTGATACTTCAGCTTCTCATAACCAGACCCACATCAAGCTGTGTGCTACAATTAAAGTCAGATGGCCCTCAGGTTGAGCAGGGATATTCTGTTGCAGCTGTCTGTCTTTCTGGAACAGAGCAGCATGGGGAACAGATGATACGTAGGACAGTGCATAATAACAGCTTGTACAGTACTGGGTCAATAGCAAGGGTTCAGAGCATTAATTGACAGGCTGATAGCTGATTTAAAAGTGATTTCCAACCTATTTTTAATTCTATAAAGTGTGTATTTTAATTGAAATAGGTAGTTGCATGTTGTCTGTGTTTGCTCTGAGAGAAAAAGCAGAAAGATGTATAATTAAAACTGGATTTTGATTGATGTAATGTTATCATGAGCTAAATGGTAGCATCAGGATGTCATTCTAAGCAATACAAAGAACTCCAAAGTGCATCTATTTCTTCTGCATATAGTTGGTATTTTATGTTAGTCTGTGAAATACAATGTTTTGTTATAACATAACTCAATAGGGGGGTAGGGTATTTTTCTCTGAGACAGTCTAGTTTTTGATGTAAAAGTGACTGTTTTTACCATTGTGAAACACTATTATATACCTCTAAAGCTCAGGCATGCTATGTTTAGTGCCATGAAATAACTGCTAAGACATCTGAAAATATTTTTCAGTTTATACAGGTGCAGTTAACAATAATTGTTGTCTAAATTCATCATTTTATAAATATGTGTGTAATAAGAATTACAGTATTAGTTTAATAAGAGTAAAACCCACAGGCTTTAAGCCAGATAAAATTATAATTCCTCCTCCCAAGAAAACAGAAAAATCTCAAATGCAGCATGCTTTTGCATCCTTACTTTACTATTTCCAAATTGTAGTATCTTTAGCATTTAGTATGTGAGCAAAAGGGAGGATCCAAACTTCATCTGATACCTATTAAAAAATACCTAACGATTTTTGGTTCTCCCATGCTTCTGAAAGACTTACAGGAAATAGGAATGGGAAGTGAACTTGGGAGAATATAAAGAGATAGATGCTCAAATGTGGTTTGGATACAGAAGTCCTAAACAAAACCTCTAGCAGCAGTTGTCAGACACAGAAACAGATATAACCTTTAAAACTTAGATTTTTGTGGCATCTTTTCTTGGCTTCACAGTCTTAGTTATGTTAGGTGCTCTCCTTTAGAGTAGTTTTCTCTTTTAGAAATTTAATTTCATGTGCTGGACCTAAGGATAATTACTACATTGATGCTGATAGAAATTTTAAATGCCCTTTGTGTCATGCATGAAATAGTAGACATTTACTAAGACCAGGTGAAACCCAGGGAAAAGCCCTACACTTTCCACTGATAGTTAGGAATAGCTAAAAATCCCAATAAGGAAGTTCTGTTCTGCATGGTAAAGTAATCTATTTTGTCCTGTCATTGAAAGTTGGATGTCTAAATTGGGAAGAATTAATTTGAAACTATTAATCAACAGATAATAACTAAATTTCACACAGCTTTGATGAGCCTCAGCTTTTTGAGAATTAGATTGCATCAATGATAATGAAGTCATTGAGGTCTGTCAAGACAGCTTTCCACAATATATCTCAATTGAAGTGTTTTAGTGTTTTATTGCAGAGTTAGTCCTTTCATGATTTGGGGTTTATCCATTTTCTTTAATCCTGGGGAAAATGTAAGACAAATTAGAAAAGTGATGAGATTACTGTGCTGGACTGAAAGTTTTGAAATCCAATTTTCAAATAATTGAAAATGTAGTATTTGGAAGCTGGGATGCTTTCTGAAACAAATGAAATGCTTAAATACATAAAGATGATATACACAAAAGTAAATGTGGCAGAACCATGAAAAGCAAAATGGAAAGAAAGGGTAGGCAGTCATTTGCCCCACCACAAATTTTAGTGGAGCACAATTAATCAGTGTTAAGAATTGTCTAAGGTAAGAAAAATCTCCAGTGAGAATTAGAGGATCATTATCAGTCGATATGGGGCATTACTTTTTAGCACAAGCAACTCCACCTTATACCAGGTGTATACACTGAAAAAGCAACATCTCCTGCCAACTGTCACACAACAATGTTCAGAACTGCGGGTTTTGTGAGTTGGGTGAAAAAACAAAACTTGGTTTTGAAAAAATTATGTTACTTTCAGTCTCTTAAAACTATTGCTATTAGTTAAATATAGATACTGGGTTAGACCCTGGAGCTTGGAATGTACTGGATTTTTTTGTGTGTTATCTTGGAAAAATCTCTTGGTGATATTTTTCCTGGTTCCTTAGCTGTGTATTTGAAAATGTGTTACAGCACATCATACCATATTGTGAATTAAGGCTTGGAAGTGGAGATTGCTAGTAATAGATTGCTAGATCATTAGTTGTGTATTCCTGATAATAGCTGACTCATTCAATATGTTAAAAACATTGGAGAGCAGAAAAAAGGGTAAAATGTAAACCAGGTTTAACCAGCAACATCAGCGCTGTAATCTGTGCAGCACCTACTTTGAGATTCTGGTCTTTATAGAATTGGATGTGGTCTTAAAAAGCTGGAATGCAGATGGAGCTGTGTACCCTGAGCAATGAAGGTGCTTTCACCAGTCCAAGCTGACGTGGGATGTTCACAGAATTTGAGAATTTTGGTACCAGTTCTTTCAGACTCTTTCTGAACTGTTACTTCAGTTTTTGTTTCTGATATTTGGTGATTTCTTGTAGCTTTTCTTTGAAGGTTATAATCTATATACAAAACAAGATCTATAAAATATCCTCTGAATGGAGGATGTCTATTTAGCTCTACAAGTATTATAATTTTTATCAAAAATCACTTTCATAAATTACTATAGAAAAGATAGATATAAAAGTAATCTGTAAGTTTGCTTTTTCTGACAAATACTTATTTCTCTGCTATGAATGTGCATTATGCAATTAAAATAGCTATATGTTAATACAATTGAAATAGCTATATGTTTAAACAAAACTATTGCCAGTGAATATGAAAGCACCATGTTTTTTCAAGATGTAACTGTGAAAAAAGTTCTGTACAGGAGGTAAGGTTCCTTGTATCATGCAAAACAAACATTTTTATCCATAGAAGTCTCAGAAATGTAGCAGTCTAATTCTGACTGGAATAGTCAGGAATAGTATTCTTCAGCAAAGTTGGGCATGGAAGGTCCAGCCTGCTGGCATATTGGATTTGATGTGTATAAAAGGTTGATGTTGTTTAATGCCTTTTTTCCCCCACTCATCTGTGGAAACAAGGCAGTCCTGGGAAGCACAGGAGCTCCACGGTGCGTGCACTCAGCAGGCAGAGGGGCACAGGTGGTCTCTTAAACAGCTGAAGGGAATGTAGGCTGGTGTGTGACTGAAGCAGCAGGATCCTCCTTTCCCAGAGAAGCGCCTCCATGACTGCAGTGTGCAGTCATAGTGGTTGTCTGGTTTTCCCTTTCAATTCTCCATGTGGAATATCAGCACTGGCTTAAAACTGTCTGCTTTTGCATTTGGTGCATTGGTAAATTTGTGTTCCTGCGCCACTCAGGGTCATCTCCTGCCAGCTCAGCACACATGTGACAATTTCATCATCTGTGTTTGTGCAGGATGTTTTGCACTTTTATAATTACTTCCTAAAAGGTAGAACCGATGTTGTCCTTGACATAGAAACATTTGTGTGCAGGCTAGAATAAAAGAAACCTGGGTAATTGTAAGCAGTCTTTTGATTTAATTATACAATGTACAGATATGATTATTATAGTAGAAAGGGGGGGGGATGAGACTTCTTTACCCATTCTGAAGCATTTTATTCAGATCTGAAGATGAATGTAGAATAACCTTAGCAATGCAAGCATAACCACAAATAGGTGAAATTGGTGCGGGCAAAAACCTAATCTGTGGGTATTCTGGAGGGAAAATTTAAAAAATCATTCAATACAAGACATTTTTGAAAAGTAAAGAGAAAATATTTCTAAAGGTATGTGATATATGGCCTATTAGAAAAGTTTCTGAAAATCTGTGAATAAAAAATGTAGACTAATTTTTTTGTGTGTACAATTGACTGCCTGTGTAACTTATTTTTATTGAAGTGCCATCTAAAAAATATGGCCAGAAATTCATGTTTATTTAAATCCAGTTCTGTTGGAATAGTGGCTTTATTAATTTTCATATATGAATTTTTATTGATTTAATTTGTTAAGAAAACTACAATACAGAGAGAGTCAAATAAATTCAAGAATATGAGGGAAGTAATTTAAAGTGAACCCAAACTGTGCTTTTGAACAGAAGGTAAGAGTGGTGAAAGCATTCAGTTTGGGTTTCATAATACAGCAAATAGGCTAATATTGGGATATGGGATTTGCATAATATATATGATGGAATACACTGGAGAGATGCATCTGTAGGACAAAGTTAATACATAAAAAAAATTTTTGTGATGATGGAGAGAAACTGGTTTTTTTGCATTTTTAATGAAAACGGTAACCTAGGTAGTGGATCATCATTTGTTAGTCAAAAGCATTGATCTATTTTCTATCCATTCCATCTTTGTAAATTGAAAGAAAAAGCAGAGTTTTTAAAATCTGTTGTTTCCATAACATTTCCTTCTTCACATTGTTTGCAATTCCTACCATCTCTTTAAACTGCATACAAGTTATTTTATTGAAATTACAACCAAACTCTGGACTTCAAGAATGTAAACAGTGTAAAATTATTTTTAAAAAGTCCACACATGCTGGCATTTCAGTAATTCCTGGGAGTGGGATAGATGCCAGTCTTCCTGAATGAAGAAAACTTAAAGGACTCATAGACAGTCTTTTTGTCTTTGCTATTGTGAAAAAAATAGTTAAAAAAGCAGGTACCAAAGTTTGCCACATTTCTTAATTCTAAAACTTCAAGGTCTTGAATAAGGTTAGCCTAATTCTCTCATTTAAAAAAAAAAACCACCAAAAAAACCCCCAAAAAAGCAACCCATAACCTATCACATTCCAAAAATAGCTCTAATTAATTTCCAATTGTTAGGACACTATACACTTTACACACTTATGTATAATGTGTCTGTCTTAGTGAAGTCTGAAACTAAACAAGGTGAGAAGGAATAAAACTAAAACATATAAATATTTTAACTGACAGCAAAATTAAACAAGGGGATTTAACAGTAAGAAAAACCTAGATACTTGTATAAGAGTCAAAAGGAAACAAAGCCTAAACTAAAAGTATGGACTGTAAAGAGAGTGATGAGGTATATGGATTTTCTAATGAGGTAAGAGAATTTACCATAGAAAATATAAATATTAGAACATGGAGGAGAATGTTATGCAGCTGGGAAAGAATATAAAATGTTGAATAATAACACAATTTGAGTAGATACAGTTAAAAAAACCCCCAAAAAACTAGAGTGGGTGTATTCGCTTTTATCCAAAAAGAAGATCATTAGAAGCAATTTAGACAATTAAATTTGCTTTCAGCTCTTTTGTTGTGTGATGCTGCAGAACTGGTGTTTGAAAGCGAGTCCGTGGAGGACATTAAAGTTATTACTGTGTGAAATGAAGTGGGAAACAATTGTGCTGGAGCTACTGCCCCATTTAACAGGTGTTCACTAAATCTGTCTGTCTTCTCTTTGTCTGATCTGCAAATGCTGTGCCTGGACTGATGCTGCTGAAAATGTATCAAGAATTTTGAGTAACATGGAAAAATTGCTTCACAAGCTTAGTGATAAGGGAGGAAAAAAAAAGTTTGAAAGAGATGACAGTGTTTTACTCTAATTACTGAAACTTACAGTGTGTGATTGGAAGTTGCCATGCAAAGAAATATCCAAGTTGTTCCTCCTGTAAGGAGGTCAGGACTCACAATGTACTGGTGAGAGACCCAGTAGGATGCAGTGTTTGGTTTGTTTTTGTGTCTATTTATGGATCATATAGGAAAACATGCTGATAAATTTGAATTTGGTGGGTAGCTCAAAACAAAGTATTTGTAATAGAGTCAGTGTAGAGAAGTTTCCAAGTGTTGGAAAGGAAGTGAGATTTTTGGTGATATTTGCATACATGGAGCTGGGGTTTTCAGCTGAAGAAGGGGAGGGGCTGAGGAAACCTGACCATCTGTGCCCTACATGGAAGGATACAAAAAGAAGTCAGCTGAGGCTTTGCTTTTGGGGTTTTTCCTGGCAAGACTCCACTCCTGGGATGAGGAAGAGTAATATTAGTAAAGCCATCTGGGGTACAGAGAAGGCTTATGATGATGATATGGATGTAGGAGGAACTCTGGTATGAGGAAAGAGTTTCTTGTTCCTAGAAGAGAGGAGATAAGAAAGAGCATAAGAACACCTTACAGTATATATAATGTATAGTACTGAGAAGATGCATCAGGAAATGACACACTTTATTTCCTAACATGAGGACATAAAAGTTGTTCATGAAGTGATACATTTAACTTTGATACAGGGCAATATTTTTGAAAAAGTGTGTAATTAGAGTCAGTAATGTAACAACAATGCTCAGAAATCAGAGAGGGACATTTATCCAAATAAAAACATACTTTGTTATGTGGTACAAAACATGTAATATGAAATACAAGATCTTACATTCAGCAGTTAAGACAAGCTCAGAGAAATATATGACAGAAATAGTACCCCCCTATTCTTGCTCTAATAAATAGAAGTTTCTTTTTGTTAACCTTATTAAATTAATGATGTGTTAGTCATTAGAACAAATCTTTAGGCTTTATAGAAAGAAAAATCTGAAGACATGTTTCTAAAACTTAGGAGATGTATCTAAGGAGAGCTCCCCACCTCTTCTTCCTACCCCTCACAAATTTCCCCAACTGTGTCTTTGTTCAGGAACAGATGTTTGTGAAACCGTGCTTTAAACTGAAATAACATGAAAAAGCCTCATTTGTAACAAAAGTTATTATTTTAGTGACCTGATTTACAAATTTTTCTCCCACTTATGGCACTTGCACAGCAAATGGCATAGTCAGCTGCGCTGCAGCAGAAGTACAAACATTCTCGAGTGGAAACCTCTGAAACTGTTTGCTCTGTTGAAGTTATCTCATTAAGCAGCAGCGAGGGCTTGTGGAGCTGGCCAGGCTCTAGTTAGCCCTGTTCCTGGTCCCAGTTTGATGATAGCAGCCCTGTGCTCTGCAGGGAGTATCATGCTGCTGCCTGAAGAAAGGCAGTGTCAGGCTCCTGGTGATTATGTGCCTTTGCAAAAGCAGTGGGTGGAAACTGATGGAAAAGGTTGCTGCACCCCAGCCCATCTGCTCAGCATCAGCCTCCTGCTAGATGGTCCCTCACATCTGCCAGTTGTTACCCTTTAATTGGAAGTTCAGGTGTAGCCCTTTTGGTTTAAGGAGAGGCCAAACTATAGCCCATCAGTCAAGAAAAGAGAATGTACTTGGCAAAAAAAAAAAAGCAGGTGTTTAACAATCCGGGTCATGCTCACATGAGTCATAAATGTACTGGGCACTTGGCTGCTTTTGTCAGATGGTGGGTCCACCCTTAAATGATAAAGGACAGTGAATTTTTTTCTCAGTTTCCCTTTGTGAAGGAATTCGAGTAACCCCAGATCTCTTAGGTTGTGATTTTTATTCTCAGTCTTTGTTAGTTAAAAGGCTGCTCCTGCTAGCTACAAAGTCTCCCTTTAAGTAAATACAAGCTGATCTATTGATCTGTATTAGTAACATTTGTGAGATACAGAGTCAACTACAGAACCAAATCCAATAAAGGGCCAGTTTTAATTTCCTTATTTCATTCTCAAATAGCCACGAATTGCTATACTCTGCAATTTAAACCAATACAATTGTTCTGCTTTTGAAGCACGAAGTAAAGGACCATTAGTAAAAAACAGCAGAGCTAGAGTTTCTCGTGCTTGTGCTCACCGGATCCTTTCCAGGTTGGTTTAAGTACTTAAAAGAATGTTTGGCTATCTAGGATCACTTTGGCTGGAACGTGTTAGGGAGCTTTCACTTGCCAGTGTCTGTGGCAGATCTGAGGAATAGAATTTGGGAAGGGGGAAACTTTAATCAGCAACAGAGAGCAGGTGTATCTTCCATTAATGTAGCTGCTCTGTAGGAAGATAGTGGAAAGTATCTCTATAGAAAGGTAATATTTATAACTCAGAGAAAGCTCTAAAGCCAAGACAGCCTGGCTTACTTCTTTTTCAGAGGAATGTTCTCTAACACTAAAGTTTCAAAATAAGTGTCCAATACAAAAATTATATGAAATCTCAGCTTTTTTTCTTTTTTGCATTCTGAAATATTACTTGCTATTTGGATTTTATTTAGATAGACTAGTATTGTTATTAAAAAGCATCAGCTTGTAAAGCAACATTAAAGATATTAATAATAGCAAAAGTATAACTGGCATTCAAATAGGTTATAAGCAGAAAAAATTCTGCATTGATGAAGTGGCAATATATTTACTCTTGTGAGGTCCTTTGAGCTTGTCCTTATCCAAGTGGAAGGGATTTTTTTAAACTACAGTTAAATGTTGGACCTGATCCAAGTTAGTTGTTAGTGAGAGTTGAACTGGGCTCATAAAAACATGAAAGGTTCAGCAGCATGCAAGTAGTTTAGAGGAAATGGATTTAAAATATTAGGAAATTCAAGTGGGTTTAGTTTTGCAATGTGTAGAATGAAAATAATGCTGGAAGCTTCATTTATAATGTTTATGTTTAATTAATAAAACCCCCAACATTCTCCATTGTTTAAAGGAAAAAAAGAATCCTACACACCAAAACAAAACCTATGTAATTGTTTTGAGGATGTTCCAAACCACACGCTAGAATAAAAAGAGTGCAAAGTATCTTGTTTCTAAAAATCTCTAAAAAAATAAATTACAAATGTATAGCAGAAGAGTCCTTAAGGGCAGTGAAGCTTCCTAATTGTTACTGACATTATCTCTTGCCATCTGCTTTCTGAGGCAGAATAAGAACTTTGTAATGAGGATTAGGAGTGGAGCATGGTGAAAGCATGCTCCAGGAACTGCTGGAGTGTTGTCTGCTTTCATAATCAATCACAGGGATAACTGTTTTAACAACAGGCTTTTCATGATATATTTTGCCTAAAGTAATATAAATAACCTAAGAATTAAAATTTGCTGCATAATCTCAAAGATGTTTGACCTATATTAATTTACTTTATTAAGCCTTTCTCTAAGATACGAAAAGCCTTTACTGCATGGACTTGGATGTCTGCACTGTCAATATCCTCCCTTCAGACTGATGCAAGCCCATCATGCAGACACACCCTTGGGCTGTGTGTACACCAGAATTAAACTATGAGTAAAAGCCATTCCAAAGCTGCATACAAACTTAGCTCACATCCATTTTAAGCTCAGTTTTGCTGTCAGTGTGGACAGATCTAAGCTCTTCGCAGATTTTTGGCAGGTTGTATTCCTTTCTGCCTTCCTTCTTGTTTGTTGAACTGTGCCCTGGTTGCAGTTTGCCCTGTGTGGATTAGTGCTTTAGAATAATTTTAGAAGAGAGCAACATATAGGTTTATTCTTTTGGGTTTGGTTGTTTCTCTCCCAGATATGGAGGGAAGTTCCTTTTGCATTGTTGTAACCATGGGTGACCACTTAATGAGAAATTCTGCTTTGTGCCGAGATTCCTCCCATGGGATGTGTCATCTAACCTGATTGTGACCCATTTATAGGCCCTTGTATACTCAAGGTGTAAACAGTGTGCTGACTTGTTTTTGCTACCATTTATGCAGGAGACTGACATGAGCTGGGCTGTGCACTTGAAATGAATAAATCCTGTGTACTCAGCACTGTTTTTGTTTCTGGCTACATCAGCACAGTCGCATTAGCTCAGTTTTATTTCCAGTGCTTTAAATCCTGCTGATTTGGATTTGGTTTGTGCACCCTTGTCCTGCAGCATATATAAACATTATCCTCGGTGTGGTTGGGCTGGTGATGGGCAGGTGTGCTCAGGGATCAGATAAAACTGCCTGGCAAGCTGGGTCTCACCAGATGGCCATCTCTGTTTTATGTCAGTTTTGTCACTTCCCTAACAAGAGCAAGTCCCAGTGCAGGAGCAAGGTAAGGAATGTATTCCATTGGTGTTCCCTGAAGTGAGCCATGGGGTTTCCTAGGCGTGGATGCTTCTTCCGTAATCACACATCTCTGATGGAAACATTCCCCTTTTTCCTGCTCCTTTCATCATGAGGTTTAGGATGTAACAAGAAGTGAGAGAGTAAGGAAGGAGAAAAACCTACTGAATTAGTCCCTAAAATTTATGTTTGTCAAGGACAGTTATAGACTGCAATGAAATGCCACATATTGGGGTTTTCCAGTCCAATGAGTGTTACATGAACAGTGGCAGTGGAGCTTGCTGGCAGAAAGCTGTGATACAGGCAGTAAAGCAGAGAATTTCACAAGAAATTAATGTGAAACTATACAGAGGAATCAACAAATATGGCCAGATATCGTCAGTTTTTCTGAGGGTTTTTTTTGTGTTGCTATCTGTAAATACAGAAATGACAGGGATATGGGTGGATTGATAAGCAGAGACAGCTCTACTGTCTCCAGTGGTTGCACGGAGATCCTGATTCAGGAACATAAAATCTATTTGATATCTTCCTGAAATGTTAGGTTCATGTACCAGGTATGAAGTTTGTAGTGAGCTCTAATAACAGCTAGAAGATTAACACAACTTTGGTCTCCACAAAGGACTCAATCCGGAAGTATCTTTTCTAAAAAAAAAAGTGCAAAGTTTTTTTGGTAACAATAATGTATGGGAAGTGCAGGTGCTGCAGTTAATTTTAACAAGTAAATTCTGGACATAAACATTCAGATGGCATGAAAAGCTGGATTTTTATTCTCAGTAAAAACGTTTGTGTAACCTTACAAACAGAATGGCTTGTAGCTTTTCATATGTTCGATATGATGTGATAAACCTTGAGATTGATAAAAATAGTTTTTCATAGTTTAAAAACTAAAGCCACTGTGCTAAAATGTAGAACTTAATTTCTGGGTCACATGTGGTGTGGTTTTACTAGAAATACCTTCTGATTTTATTTGCTGCTAAGATAAATGTTGCTTCTGTTTTCATTGTCCTTCAAAATTCTATTTGGGATTTAAAACGTTAGAATCTGTGAAGTTAAAGTTCTTATTTTCAGGAGATAGTTGTACTTTTGTATTACCTTAATGTAAAATTGTAGTGGTCTTCATTAACAGAAAAGGTGACTGAAAGACATGGCATTTTTAATATGGTATTTGAGAGCAGAACTGCCCCTTTCACTTATCTGATCACTTCATGCATGTTAGCTTTCCATCTTTCAAGCAGTGGGCTGTAAGCAAATTTCAGGAATTTTTAATGTTCTTGGAGAAGGCTGTAGATTTGTGACCCAAGGATTAGTAGATAGAGGGTAATACCTCTTAATTTGGGGTCATGAATGCTTGGCGGTCATGTGCTGACCTTATAATCATTACATGTCTGAATTCACATCCTTCAGTTGTTTGCTTTGCTAGCTGAAGGGCCTTCCCACAAAAGCAGCAATAGGAAAACATTAAGAAAGTGTATTTTGGTTGTGAATTCCCTCAGAATAGTAGTCCTACACCAACTACTGCTTTGGGATTTTTAATAAGATTGGAAACCAACTGCAGATTGAATAGAGACTGTTCACACACTATGTTGTACAATAAAGGACTCCTTTTTTTCCATCTTTAGAGGTTTGTGGAATAAGTTCCTGGACTTCTACTTCTTGAAAAACAAAATGAAACTCTACCTATTTCCATTGATATGTTGATGAATACATATCTCTTCAACTAATGCCTCAACACGTAATGTCTAACTAAATGATCACATGCTGTTGTTTTATGCTGACTTTATTCAGTCTAGAAGATGGACAGAACTCATTTAATGCATTGCTCTGCTCCTTCTCCATACTGCTACATTTATATAGCTTCAAACCTTATTTATTGCATGCTGTTTGAACTCTCTTCTAAAAAAAGCATCCTACATGGCCTTTTCTTTTGTATTCACTCAGTAGTATCTGAATCATCCACAGACATTACTAAGTTACCTTTCCATGACCTTCATGTGATGAGGCAAAAGTATTATTTCTGTTTTATAAATACACAGGAGACAAAAGATGCTTGCCTATCATCCCTGCTAAGTATGTGTCTATTTTGAAGGTATTAAGAGGTGGCATTTTTCAGACTATTAAGCATTCTTCAGATTTTGAAAGAAAAGATAAAATGTTGGTTTTAGTTTGGGTCAGTTCTCATTTGCTTTGCCATTCAGCCCAGCAGACAGTTATGTTTGTCTAACTGGGTGTCAAGAAGGAGAGTCTAGAAATTGTGTGACAGGGCAGAAACTGCTTAAGTCAATATTGCATGTGAAACCTCAGCAAATCTTGCCTGACCATGAAGTCTGGTGAAAATAATTATGGAACTCATCACACTTTGAGAAACCCTTGTATCAAACTAGGTATCCCTCAAAAATATAGATTGCTTAATGGGTAATTAGCATTGAATTAGATGGCAGTCCTGTAGCAGGGATGAAATCCATCTTTCCAGGGAAAGTTGAGTGTAATGCAAAAATCTTTTCTCTTTTAATGCATTGAAGAATAACATAACCACTCTCTTTGTAGAGAATGAGACATTAAATTATTTTTTTCATTGTTTAATGGGATCCCAATATCTGAAGATGGAGGAGCTCTGATAAAGTTCTTACCAGTCTTTCCATGACACAAATAAATGGATTCTGGGTTTTCAATATAATTTATTTTTTTCTTAATGTGAAGGTATGGATAATTTTTATTTATGCCCAATATGATTATTTGGCATTCCATGAATAGACAGGAAGAGGCAAGTTTGTTCTGAAGACCAATGTGATAAGAAAGTGCATTACCAAAAAATTGGCATACATATCTATATATGTATATATGTATGTGTGTATGTATATGTATGTATATCTCCATCCATTATACTGCTGAAGATTTTTTGCTCTTAGGTATGACTTTCTTTTAAACTAAGGTAAAGTATTCTATATGCTTTTTCCCTAACGGGGTAAATCTACATGTAAACATATGTAGATATGCCCAGGTAGATTCTTTTTATTTTCTCTTACAGAGTATGTGAGGCTGGTTTGTTTTGATGGAAAAAGGTGGAAAATAACTCATTACATGTTTTTAAAACCAGAAATTCCTTTTAGATATTAGTGGATAGTTGTTATGCAGTATCCTACATAAAGGATTTTTCCATAAAAATGTGGAATTTATCACTAAGAATAAGTAATATGCAACAAGGCAAAAGAGGCTATTCTGAGACTTATGCTGTCAGTGAGGTGTTTTTCTGGGTGAAATCTGATTTTATTGACTAGAAGTAGTCAGTCGGCTTCTGTTAACAGCCATAAGCACTGCCAGAACAAGGAACTGAAAAAAGACAATGAATCTGCCAGACTGTCTACAGAGGTGAATGTTCCACCAGAAATCACATTACACTGGAATTCCTGATTGTTTCAGACTTGCAGTTTTGTGGCGAAAACTCTTCACCTGCAGCAGTTAAGAGGTCAAAACTATTGTAAAAGTTCCAAGGTCTGCTTCTGTCACATAAGAAAATATCTATGGAAGTGACTTGCCAGCAGGTTTTTTTGAGACCCCATGAAATCTTCCCCATGAAATTGAGGGTACATTTTCCTGGGTAGCAAATTTCAGCTGAGTGACAGTAAGCCAAGACTTGGCTTAATTACCCTTTGTGGTCTCTTAGAAATATTCCACAGACCAAAGGCATCTGCAAACCACAGGTTGAGAACCACTGATTTAACGAGGTAGCAGTAGTTAATTGTTCACGTGTCATTGTTAAAATGAGCATCCATTCAGTCTGGGGATGAACTGGCTTTTTGCTGTGACTGGTGATTATGGTTTTGTAGTGGCATAATTGCTAGTCTAATAGAGGTAGCTAAGGTTAACAACAGAG
Organism: Passer domesticus; assembly: GCF_036417665.1. NCBI lineage: Eukaryota > Metazoa > Chordata > Aves > Passeriformes > Passeridae > Passer > Passer domesticus. Next base: position 25,726,197 of record NC_087477.1, read on the forward strand.
ATAAGTAAATATCATCAAATTATTTCCTGCTTTTAATCCTGGTGAGATAGAAAATATATTAAAAAATCCCAACAAACCTCCGAATTTGTGAGGTTTGCCCTGAAGGGGGGTGTTTGAGCTTTACTAATACGAGGCAGATCGCATGCCAGATAAGCCCTTGTAAACATAATTTTCAGGTGATAGTTTGCTTTCAGAGGATCATCCCATTAAAACATGTGCAGGGTTTTGGAGCAGAACTGTAGGAGCTTTTATGAACTGTCATAATTCTAAGAATTTTACTTGTTGATATTGAATGTGGACGTGTATGACATAATTGCTTTGGCTGGTTGAAAAATAGTGCCTATTGTAAATTGTGAATGAGTCTGTGGTCTGCAAAAACAGCTGTAATAAATTGTAAGGTATGTGTTGTGCAAGCTCATTTTCCAGAAAATTTTTGAGTTGTTTCAGCTCAGAAGCTGGTTTTAGGCGGGGGGGTGTGGGGGGGAAGCCTTTGAAAACATAAGCCTTTTCTGTTACTGAATAAAAATGAGTTTATGAAATTGGAGAGGAATATGTGGTTATGTTTGATAGCTTTATTGCCATAGCAAACGCTGAGAGTGATTAAAAGATAAAAAGAAGAAGAGCAGGTAGATATAAGCACCTAGGAGGTACATCCCTAACTTCAGGTTTCCTGCTCCCATAGGTGACATGCTGGCAGTGCCTCTGAGCACAGGCTAAATGCTGATTTGTCTGACATAATCCTGGATCTTGGAAACCAGCAGAACGGCAGAGAGCGTAGTGCCAGGCCCCTTGGTTAGAGAGTCACCATCCCCGGCACTGTGTAAGAAGGAGATTCAGTTTGATTAGTACAGCACGAGAAAGAAATCATTTTGCAGGTGAATATATCCAGCATTTGTGCCAAGGCTTGATTCTGCAGGAAGAAGAAGTGGTTCTCACATCTGTAAGGATGTAGGGATGAGCCTCAGTCCCTTGGAAAGCTGCAGAGCACCCAGTCCCTTGGCAGCAGTTATGGCCCTACTTCCCCAGACATTGTGGAGTATAATCAAAACAACAGTGGCATGTAATTTACTCAGAAGCATTTCATTATTTAGATGGCTGTGGAATGACCAAATCCAACTGGTATGCAGGTGCTGATCTGGTAGTTTGGAAGCAGATGCAGTTTTATAATGCAGGTTTCAGTTCATATACGGGAATGACTTAAAACAGCTATATTTTTTTCCTAGCAAGCCATAAATGAGTCCTTGGTTTGCAGTTGTATTCAATTATTTTAAACCTATTTACAATGTATTCTATTGTAAAGCCATGACCTTTGATCTCCAGAATGGTTGCATGTCTTTTGTGGGAAGCAGGAAGTCTTGGGGCAAGTGACACTTGCAGTGCAGTTTATTTTACTTAGACTTTGATTCGCTCCCCTCCCCCCTGTTTCTAGAACTGAAGACAAATTTCTGTTTCTATTGGATTATAAACAGGTTCTGGATAGCTTCAGCTGCTGCATAGTGCAGTGATATTTTAATTTGCTGGGTAGACATGTTTACTGTGTACTGTGTAGTTTATGAGTGTTACCATAAATGAGGTAATCTTGCATCTTGGTTTCCATGTGTGAAACATTACATGAGCTAATGCAGCTGCGCCACTGCTTGCTGGGTATTAGTAGACTTTATTTGGACATAAAGTTTATACTGAACTACTTTAAATATTTGTTCTAAAACTGGTAGTGCTGCTTTTTTGATGTGTTTTACATGACACTGACAAATGCCAAGTTTCACAAAGCAATATAAGAATGTACATTCTGCTCTGTGCCCCATTGTTCTCAAAAGTGAAAATTCCAGAGTGAAATAATATTAATGACAAATTTTTTAATTTATGTTCAGTTAGTGTTTCAGGGACTGGTTTATATTAAATATACAGAGGAACAGTAGCTTCCTAGCATACTGTAGCAGTCCTAAAAACACACACATTCTCTCCAAAGTCTGCATTTGGAATCTGAAGTGACACATGTGCGTTGTGAGAAAAGAGAAAGTTGATTTCTGCTCTGTGTTTGAAGGAACATGTAAAGATTTTTCCATAGTTTAGTTTTGCCTACCAATATCCTTGAATCATCATGTTTTATAAAAGTCTATGTTTCTAGCATCTAGGGCTGTAGTCTTCTTATTTAATTAAAAATATTGCACATTTTCAGTTTATGTAGCTAGTTAGGAAGGTGTAATACACAGTAAGCTATAAAATATGTCAGTGTATTTTGCTAACTCTAGTATTAACACTTGCATGTAATTTCTTGGGCTGAGCTTAATTTATGTTCTTCTTGATAAGTCAGAATAAGGGACATCTGTGAAGCACATTTAGAAAGACACTAAAATTATTTTATATTATTAAGTACTTATTTTTGAGTACTAAAGAAACAGGTATATATATTTTCATAAGGCACATTAAAATGGCTTTGTCCTGCTGAGGATGTGTTCTGAAGATCTTCCACACTACCTCATGCTTTTCTCAGAACAGAATTGGAAATTTTTGTGACATGAAAGTTCATTTTAAAGCACTTAGCTGGAGAATGTAACCAGTTGCTTCTTTCCTCCCTATGTGTATCCTTTGCTTCTTACTCTTCATCCCTTATCCATAACTTCAGCTTCTCCCAGATATTCCTTGTGACGCTGCAGCTGAGGCAGCTCCACCAGTGAACTGGCTGGTGTGCCTATGCTGCTTCACCAGATCCAATGACATGGATGTTACGGATATTTTTTAACTTGTGTTATGAATATAATTAATATTCTTGTTTGTGTGCAAATTATACTTGAGTTTCTTACAGTAACTTTGCTCCTTGTATGTATTACTCATTGTGAAATGTTTAATCAGAGGAACCCAGCGTCATAGTCAGAAACAACATTACTGTATGACGTGGTTTTGATTTCATTTTGCCAAAACTAGGGATTGTCTAAAGGACAAGTCTTTGGGATTTAGGTAATTAAAAAGTACAAGACTGCTATACAATTGAAATTAATGAAGGCCTTTATAAAGAAGAAATAAGTTTTTGAAATCTTACTATTGTTAATATTTGCATTGAATACCCCTGTGTGTCTGTAAATTAACGTAAGGCTCAATGTAAACCTAGTTGATTGTTTTCATATTTCTATAAATTATGTGCTTTTTACCTGCTGTATTAAACAGCTTGTTTCCCTTCAGTGGAACAGCAGCCATAAGGCCTTTGAAAATATTCGTTAGTGTACGTCTCACTCAATATAATGTGAACCCCCCACTGTTTTATGTAGAAGGATCTCTGGGTTATATACTGAATTTAGTCTACAATCCGTTTTTACTTATGGTTTCCAGTAAACTTTTTCTTTAAGATTTTTGCATTTTTAATCTCCAGGCTTTCTCATTTTAAATTTTGCCATAGTTTGTGTTTTTCTTTAAGCTGTTACCCTTGAAATTGTTAGCTTGCTGAAGTTTAAGCTTTTGTAATTCATCAGTTTCCTAATTAAACTGTTTTCTAATTCTATGCATAGACGGTTGAGAATCTGAACTCTCAATTCTCAAATTTACCTAGACAATTAAAAATTACATTGTATTTTTGAGGCCCAAAATTTTTGGTAGTGATTTTTACCTCTTAACTCTTGCATAAAGAATGAATTGTGGCTTTCAGGGGCTGGCAGTGTAGCCCCTCTCCTTCCTCTTTCTTTTCTTGTGCAAACTTTCTGGAGGTGGGAAGGTCTTTCTTCTTTTCCTTCCTCTTCCCCAGTCCTGACATTGTAGGTGCCAGTCAGACAGGATTTGTGCCTGGCAGGCACTACCAGGTTCTGCTGAATTTCCATGGGTAGGCAACCCCCATTGCTTTCTGTTCCCGATAGTTTTGAATCTTCTCTCCATTTGAAGGTTTTTCACTGAGTGCTTGAGCATTGCCCACACAAGTTTTATGCGGGACTAACTATAATGTTATTGTCTAGTGGCAATGAAATGTCTTGGAAACAAACACTGAAACACAAAGCAGATGATGAAATTTCTGTCCATAAATGAGTCACAAGCTTTTCAGAAATCTCTTTCCTACAAATACCTTTATTTTTCCTTTTGTGCATAGAGTATGATACTGAATTTCTCACACTTATTCATGGCCCAGGACCAATAAGATAATTGTAATACTTAAAAATTAACAAGATTATTTTAAAAAAACTTTTGCATTTTAGTATTTTTAGTCCTCTGATGTCCAGAAAAAATATTTTGCCAATATCTGAACTTTCAGCAAAAAACAGATATAATTATGTCAAATATGAAGCCATGCCATTTTAATTGTCACCATGTCATAATAATACTATTTCCCACACGCCCTTTCATTTTGCAGGTAAAAGGTTTTTGTCTTCTTCTACCTCTCTATTTGTGTGCACACACTAAGCTGGACATTTTTCTTGTGAGTTTTTAGTATTGCCAATAATCATACACTAAGAATTTCATTTGGGCTCACAACAATAGGGCTTTTCATAGGTAATTTGAAGGATAAATCAGTAATTATGCATTTAATTGGCTAATAAATCATAGCACATTTCCCTTATTTTCTGTAGTGCTATGATAAATCTTTATAATGTGGCCTGGTGTATTTTTGTAAAGAAGAAAACTATAGGGCTTGTTTAGTGTGTGTACAGTGCAGAAGTGTCATAAATATGTAAGGCCCTCTAAGATGTTTACTGTGTTACATGAGAAGTCCCTGTGATTACCTGCTTAGGGATTTTATGAATGTACATTTTAAAGGATGGATTGAAGTTTTAGATTTCACCACTATATCATATATATATATATATATATATATATATATATATATATATATATTTAGTATGTAAATAGCAGGAGGGGAGCTTGCTCAAGCTAAAGCAAGTTTACAAAAAATGCGGCAGCAGAACTTTTTGAAATCCTGGCACTTGTGATTCTGATTGTTATAGCAGCAATTCTCAGACTTTTACAGTTTTGTTAATTTTAAGAATTGTATTTTTTTTTAATGGTGAATGGGGATTTATTCAAACACTTTAAAATCTAAGAGAGGTTTTAGGCAGCAGAATCTCTGCATGTCATTTCCATCAACACTGCAGGTTATGACATTTCATTTTTATATGAACAAAGGTGTGGGATCATTTTGTATGTTTGTTCTCATTTACAGTATGAATTTTTCCAAAAATATTTAATGAATGAAATAACATCAACATTGCCACAATTAAAGGATGAACCAGGTTAGGTACAAAAGAATGAAATGCAGTCTAAGTCACTTCTTGCCTGAGAAAAGCACTGGCCATTTTATATTTGTCTTCATGAAAGGAAACTGGAGAGGATGGTTGTTACAATAAAAATTTGGATTAACATAACTGATTTACAAGAATTTAAGGCATGAATGACCTTGAATTATATGCCTAGCAAATTCTGTCATCTCAGTGGCAGATGAGAGAATTTGGTGATATAAAGTCACCAAAAGACTTTGTTCTAAAAGTTTTCTGAGTAAGATGGAACTTTTATGTGTGTGTATTTCCATGTCAGCTGATCTCTGGAACAGTCTCAGTATTGTTCTATTAGAAGTTTATTCTAAGAAACAAGGAATAGGTTTTTTTTAAACTAAAACTTTACAGTAATTATTTAATAAAACAATTTACAACACTTTTTAGGTGGAGTGATTATAATATATATATATATAGTCACTTTCTAGATGGAGTGACTATATATATAATATATATTATATTATATAAATATAATAATTTCTATTATTTAAATATAAATAGCAAAATTTATATTACTACAGAACAATGTTTCCAATAAGATTTTAGTATGTGTGCATGCAAGCTAAGTAGCAGTAGGACATACTATATTATTACATCCCTTAAAAACAAAAAAATCCACCTGCATGGGGTGGCTGCATAAAAGTTTATTATTTTGATGTTTGTTTGTTTAATTATAAAATGACCACTTTGATTTACTTACCTGCTGGGGAAAAATAAGGGTATTTAGTGAATTGAGAACACCGTAAGATGAAGAATTAATAAATGGCTTCTAGCATGACATTAACAAACAATTGGAATATTCTGATTTATTCAGCCTACAGCTCTCAGCCGTCCTCTGTGCGGCTCCCCAAATTAAATACAGCAAAAATGCAAGGGGACCAGGCAGAGAAGTTCATTTTACTTTGGTTTTGTAGCAAGCAAGCACAATCCTGTCTAATCCTAGTGTGGCAAGAATTCTTGCCAGCTTGTCACATAATGAAGGTTTTTCAAATGTGGCTATTTGCAATTATCCCAGTTATTTCATACTTTTATACCAATAATGAAATAGAGAATAAGGTCTTTCCAAAGAGCTCAAGCTTTATTTTTTTTTATTTCTCACAGTTTTCTTCATAATTTTGTTCAAACCCATGGTAGTTTGAACAAACCAAGGCGGATATGGAACAGAAACTGGAATTGAAACCCAAACATTTGATTAAACAAAATGGTAGCTTCCAGAATTGTCTTTCACAAAGGTGTAAGGGAAGACAATTTCCTCACATTCACTTATCACATACATCATTATGGAAATGTGCTACCTGGCTTCAGTAATTTATGAGTGTGGGGCAAAAAAGAGATTTCTATTCAGAAACAGAGCCCACTGCAGCCATACTCCTCCTAATGAACAGTTTGATGAATAACTCTTTATCCATTTGCCCACTATACCAGTCCTGAAATTGTCCCATCGCCACCAATTTATTTTCTATGGGCATCATATTCTATTGTGTTGTATTCTGTTACAATGCAATGAAAGAGAAGTGTGAAGAGGGTGGGAGTCAATCATTAAGATACGGGTTTTAAGCAAAGATTGCGTCTGTTCTTTGATTGACAAGACTACATTAACATTTATACATCGTGTATGTCTACATTTGGATTGTATTTCTGGTTCCTTTTCTTCACTTGTGAGTTAGTTCTTGGCAAAGCAGAATATACAAAATAACTATAAACCTCACTGCAAAGATGGATCTCTCAGAGAGAAGAGGGAGAGAGGAGAAAATGATTTAATGCAATAATGATTTTAGCTATACACAGGCATCCCTTTTTTGTCTGGATTTGTTAAATTACCTGACGTCTCCATGTGTAATTTAAACAAAATTTTGTTCTCTAGTCGTTCTTCCTTTAGAGCTATCTTCTCAAGGAGAAGGATGATGAATGGAAACATAAACAGAGCATGAGAATGTGAACTAGTTCCCAAACATTTCAGTGGTTTTTATAAACAACTGGTCATTGTTACCTTTTGCTGGATTACAGTTTCCTTCAGAACAACAGTGCTCTTCAGCTGCATTACAAAGTTGATCTAAATGTTTTTGCATAGTTGCTTAAAGGCTTTAATGTTTAAATAAAGGTTAAATAATTAGACATTGTTTAAACAATTAGCTTTTAAGGCTAGCAATAAGATCACATTTTATACACATACTACCAAAAAATGATAATGAAACTGCATTTAAACGATATGAACTGACCTTAGACTGAGCAATCCTAGTTCACAGACATTTGTTTCGATTTTAAAATTTGATTTTTAACATGCTTGTTTTCATTTGGAACATAACTGGTCATTCCTGGCATTCTCCTGGGCTGGCCTTTGAACACAGGCATGGGCAGCAGTGAGTTTTTCACCTTCTGAATCCCATTTTCGGCATTCCTGGTGTGTTGTCTGCTCTCTTGTCTGTGATAGGAAGTGCCAGCTTGCATCTCGCTGGTCTACACAGGCACAAAATGTTGTCTGAGGCTTGAACTGAGTGCCTTGGAGGGGCAGGATTAACATGACAGCATTGTTAGTTGTCCCCTAAGACATTGTGGCAGATGTTGATTTATATTTCAAAACAATGAAAATAACAGCAATTGACACAAGTTAAGGCAATGCACAGTATTTTAACTTCTAAACAGTGCCATGTTTTGGGTCTGCTATTTCTGCTTCAGCTATGATTTGTTTGCCTTTCTAAAATAACACAGAATTGCATTTGTAATCTTCTCAAATGGCATTCACAGAGTGACTAAATTAAGAATTGTTTAGATGTATAACAGTTTAATACAGTAGCAGAAAGTCTAAGGATAAAAAAAGTTAAATACATTTCGTCTATTTTATAGAAGCATTTTAGAAATCGTGTTTTACGGGTGCACTATGTTTTCATTTTAGATACTGTACAGCTTTAACGACTTTCTAATTTATACAATTTTTGTTCCATTGTCAAAACATTTAATTATATCATGTCTTGAAGGTGTAAAGCTGTCAAATAAATCAGAGGCTCAGTATAAACATTTGGTGAATTGCTTTTGCTACCATACTGTAGTTGTTTCTGGGCAGTTAGTGGAACTTTTTAAAAGCATTTACTCAGCAGGTACAGGACAGCACTGGCACAATGAATTGCTGATTGCTTGTAAAACAGCAGGCAGTAATGCCCTCGCTCTTTGGAACTCTGCTTTGTAAATTCAAGTGGCAAGATCGCATGGCACAGAGAGCCAGTGCACAGTAAATGTGTTTCCTGCCTAAGGGCTGCTGGAGATTGCCAATTCTATTTGCTCAGAAAAAAAAAAAATAAATAAAAAGAAAAGATAAAAAAAAGAAAGAGAAAAAGAAAAGAGATATGTGTAATTGCTGTTTTTCACATTGCAAAAAATAAAGTTCCCACCACTAGAGGGAAGGGAATGTGTTCAGGCTTCATAAAATTTGGCAACTTGGGCACGGAAAATGGAAAGGTTGCTTTTTTTTTGATGAAGGCCTTAATAGCTGTATTTAAATAAAATTGAATTTTCAAAATAAACAAAAAAAAACCCACCCCCAAAATAAACCACCACCACCAAAAAAAAAAAAAAAAAGAAAGAAAAAAAAAATCAGACCAGCTTGCAGGTGCTTTTAAAATGTTTAACCTCCCTCTGAAAAGAGTCGACCCTTCTCTTTTTTGGCCAATATTTTGTCGCGGTGTCAGTACAAACTGCAGGCTGCCCAGAGCCGGGTTTGGATGAAGTAAATTAGGTTCTACTTTGAAGCTTTTCTTCTCTGCGCCTTTGAGAGTGAATGGGGAGGCCCTGGGCCGAGAGCTGCTTTTCATTAGTGCCCCACGTACCTCCTTGAAAGGCAGAGCTCTCCCAGCGCACACAAACACGGCGCTGAAGCAAAGCTCCCCGTGCCGCACGGCTCCTCGTCTCCCTTTCCAGTCAGGTGCTTCCCAATCAGAGTTAATTACTGCGGCCATTTATTCCAGGCACCCCGCTCCGTGGCGGGGTGGCCCTGTTTGAAGCGGGCCAGGTTTGAAAGCCGCCGCGGGCTCCTCGGGAGCGCCTCATTAGAGCCGGGGCTGCCCGCCCGCCCAGCGCATCCCCGCACCCCTTAACCCCTCCCTGGCCGGCAGCGGGGCTCGGGGGCTCGGCCGCGGCGCGGGGCACGGGCCCGCAGCCCCGGGGCCCGCAGCGGCGGCAGCGCTTCGCCGGCGGCTCCGCCCGAGCGCCGAGGGGAGGCAGCCCAGCTGCCCCGCCCGCCAGCTCGCCGCGTTTCCACACGCTGCAAAAAAGGGATTTTCTGCTGTTCGGCACGGACCTGGGGTAGTGCAAATAGAGGGTAGGATTGAACATGCAGAGCTGGTTTGCCTTTTGCTCTGCAGGGCTAAGCTGGGGTGACCCAGGCTGGTACCTTGGCCCTGGGGTGCCAGAAGCTGGAAGAGGTGCCTGGGGTGGTGGAGGTTGGAGGCTGTACCTGCGGTGGCACTGAGGTGACAGAGGCTGGAGGACACCTCTACACCTGAGGTGACAGAGGCTGCACGAGGTACCTGCGGTGGCATTGAGGTGACAGAGGCTGGACGAGGTACCTGCAGCAGCAAGCACGCTGTGGTGTGAAGCTGGTGGCACTGTATGGCTATGGGCTCCTTTCACTTCTCTGGGTGAAGTCACCGTTTCACACAATGCTCTGAGCTGCAAGGGACCCACAAGGATCACTGAGCCCAAGTCTTGAGTAAATGGCCAACAGGGCCAGTAGAGCTCTGGTGAAAGAAGGACCTGATGGTGTCCTTGTGCTTAGCATCCTCTGGGTAAGAATTATGCCATTGCATGCCACAATTATGGCACTGCATGCCATTCCACAGGTGTACTAGAGTGCTATTTGATTAAAACCTTGTCATTTGGTTGTTGCTGTCTTAAAACATGGCATAATATTGTGCTGCTTTTTTTTTTGGTTTGTTTAGTTTTGTATTTTTGTAGGCCTTTTTTCTTCCATCCTGGGCAGCAACATCGTAGACAGTTGCTTGTTTTCTCTCAAAGAACAAGAGCTGCCCTAATTCAGTTTCTGAATTAAATGGTTATTAGCAAGATGGGAGTTAAATATCATTTCACTACAGTATATTTTTACTTTATTTCTAAATGTTAGAGTTTTTTTAGCACATCTGTGAAGAAAAAGTTATGTTTTAATATAAGGGGAAATTCTAGAATTTTCTACTATCTCATTTAGCTCATAACGGGAGAATATGTAGTTAATAAAAATGTTAATAACTGACCAGATGCTTTTTCAGCATTCAGCCTCTGAATGTTCATAATATTCATCTCCTGTGCCCTTCCCACTAGCATGGTTCATGGCAGAGTAATATAAAGGTTATGAAAAGTTTGCTCTCAGCTGGCTGCAGACTGTCTGTTGCACTTGGAGGTGTTTATGCCTTGGTTTCCTGAGCATGCTCAATATACTCAATATATCACTTGTCTTTCTGCTCTTTCTGTGTACAGCTGTCTATGGAGATTTGAAGCTGGTTACATGAAAGAAGGGAATAAAATCTAGAAAAAAATATTTACAAGAAAGCATTATGAATAAAGCGGTTTCAAACTTAACATCATGAAATGAGAATAAAAAAAATCAGAAATTTTATGTTTTCTTAGGATGGATATTTTAAGAAGTAATTTATAAATACAGTTATTTTTCAGTTTGATTTCTTTCAAGCACTGAACTTCAGTCCTAAGAGGTCTTTGTTCTGTTATAAATTCCAGTGCTAGCCAACCTTCTCCCAGGGACCACGAGACAACCCAGTGGATCTACTGGGAGAGGGAATGACGCAGTCAGGATTGGGGCAGGGTCTTCCTTAGGCAGGAAACTGGGAGCCCTTGTCCTAGGGTATTTGGTAGGTGAGCCACCCTGAGCACCAGTTTGTCTGGATCCAGACTTCCCAATAGCTCGGATAGCTTGCTATGCAAGTGTGCCAGAACAAGATGTTAAATGGGAACCTGCTGTGTTTGAGCAAGTTTGCAATGAGCCAAATAGTATAGTCCACAAATCTGCTTATTTTTCCTTAAATGCTGGATGTCCTTGCTGTACAAATTCTTCCTTTCTCTGTCGTTCTCAAAGTCGAATGATGATTCTCCTTTGTCATTCCAATTAAATGCCAGCTTCAAGGAGTCTGATGTACTTGCCAAACACACCTTGTAGTGTCATCCTAAACAGCCCCTCAGAATGGTTTTATAAGAGATCAGGGTTTCACTGTTCATAGTCATCTCAAGCAAGCAAATCCTATTCTTAACTGAGCACTTCAGCCCCAAAAGTTACACGTTTGTCCCATGTGATGATATAGTGCTGTTTTCTATTTTTGTAGCAGTCTGATTTATTCAGATTGGTACCCTAATTGCCTTTGTAAATCTTGTGCTCTGTTCCCCAAAAGCTTTAGAATAGTTCTATTCTGTGAATTAGCAGACAAGTCAACTTACAAGATTGAAATTACTTTTCTGCCTGACTTGCATCTAAACTGTGTTCTAAATTTTAAATTCCTTGACCTTTTGTCATACCATTTCCTAATCTTAAACAACTTTCTCTGGAGCATTTTTTCCCCCCACCACTGGCTTCAAAGACAAATTAGATTAGTCTCTACCACTCCTCTAAGATGTTTGCTTGTGCTGTTTGCAGTGATTTGAAGACCATGTGTTTGCAACCATTTCTGTCTCCTCTTACATGCATACTAATAGTTGTTGATCATTACAGCTCTTGTGAATTGGGTATACAACTGACACATCAAAGCACAGCATAAATGCTGCAAGCTGTTGAAACAGAGTGCAAAAATAAAGCAACAGTTCACTTTTAGGGCTTACAGAGTAAGTGTTAGGAAGGAAGAAACGTACAAGCAGTTTAAATGTAAAATGCATGAAAAAAATCACTAATTTTTCACAGTTTGAAGTGTGTTGTGCTGTCATTAACCAAACAAAATGCTTAGGCTTAAACTTTGAGGATTCAGTGGGGTGGCAGCCTGAATACTTATTTGAAAACCATTTCAAGAGTGGCTTGGTCTGTGTTCACGTAAATATTTTCTTGCATTTTAGTGATGCAAGCTGAATTCATGTTTTTGATGCTTTCTAGAACTTCATGACCTTCACTGCAGTCACTGAGTTTGTATGTTGCATTAGGATTATGTAACCTGTATGTTCAGTAAATGTAAGCAAGCTAAAATCAAAATCCCACTGCTAAGAGTACTCTAGTATGTTCCTGAATTTCTGAATTTGGTCTGTTTGAAGCTTCAGTGTTTAAAAAGCTCATACAGCCTTAAAGGCAAGTAAATATTGCACGGTTTGAAGTTTTGTGGTGTGTATTTTGCACCTCTCTCTTACAGGGAAAGAATCTGTAACACAAAAAGCTCAGTGACTGTTTACCACCCTTTCAGAAGTGTGGAGTCCTCTGACCTTTCAGTTTGTCTTCGCTAACACTTGACATTCAGACTGATCACAAGGCTCAAGGAGGTGTCACACAGAAGTCCCTTGGCTAGAAGGAATGCAAGTGAGCTAAAGCATTGTAAGCAATGTCCCTACATTAGACTTCTGAGGGGAAAAATAAGTTGTTGTGGCAGAGTAGGATGCTGAGACAACCAGTCCACAGCACTGCTCTGCAAAATGCAGTCCTATCTGGTGGGATTTTGGTGGTTGGGGTTTGGAGGTTTTTTTTAAATCACAAAACTTCATTTGAACTAATTTGGCTGAGCCAACTGTCAGCTGTGTGGTTAACAGCCTGTGCTTGCATGGGTAATAGGTTCCAGATCCAGGCTGTCAGTCTTCATGCAAACAAGTGCTAGAGGAGCTGGGAGAGGAATTGCTGAATTTCAGGGAGGAGGGAACTTCCTGCCTCCTTTTGGTACCGTGTGTGAGAATTTCAGAGTTTTCATTCCTTGTCTTGGCCTCAGGATGTTGATGACTTTTCTGTGGGAGAGAATCCTTTTAATAACATAGCAGATGTTTTAAATGTGGACGGTAAATTCAGGGATGTGGTGGGGGAAAGTGGGAATGGTCAATAACTCAGTAATACCTACTGGTGTTATCAATAATTGCTTGTAGCCAACTTTGTAGTAAAAAATGGTTATGGACTAGCCAGTCACAGTTAGATGTTCCGTGTGTCTTTGGGGAAGGACAGATGCCAGCCACACACAGCAGTATTATCAGAGTTATGAATAACAATGGCCATTTGTGTGATTTCACAACTGCAATTAATTATGGATTTTATAAATTGTTTTTTGTGTTGGGGAATGTAATAAAAACCTCCTGATCATTTTTTGTTCATACCAATTCTGTGCCTTTTCTACCTCTTGGTCTGAAGGAACCAGACAGTTGGGACAGAACCATTCTTGGGATGCCTTTTGGAAAGCATCTGTTTACTGATGGAGCCAGTGGGCTGAGACAGGTTTTGCCCACTCTGTTTTTTCAGTAGGGAATTTAGCATTGTAACAACCATGAATTTGTGAATAACTGAGGTAAGGCAACACCTAAGGTAGATGTCTAAACTTTGAGACTTAGGAATAAAATATATAATTTGTTCTGTTCATAAACTGTTCATGGAAGATTGCAGGAGTTCTGCCTTAAAATATTATCTCAAATTTGCAGGTTATCAAGGATATGCTGAGAAATATTTTAAAAGTGATCACTGCCCTTGATGGAAGGAGTAACTACAAATGCTCCAATGCAGTTTTTTCATATTCTCTAAAATCTTTTATTCCTGGCATCTAATAATAGATATTTCAGTTGAGAATAAAGCTGAATTTCAAAGGAAATGCAGTTTTCATTTTATAAAATGTGTAGCAGCTGTCTGACTTTCCATTTAAACTACAAAATTACTGTTGTAGACTCAGTATAGAAATGACCAAAAGATAAAAAAGTGCTTAAGATTTTTTGGCTAAACACGCTACTCTTATTTTGGTAATATTGACATTAATTCAGATAGGAGTTTGAATCATTGCATTGCAAAATAATTTTTTGTTTACGTGCTGATCATGCAGAATATACCTTGCCACAAAATCCCAGTAAGTTACACTATTATGCAAATTTCCTTCTTTGTTAATGCTAGCTTAATGTTAAATACAGAGAAGAAGGAACAGAGGAAGGGAAGTTAATCTTCCATAGATCTCCTATGTCTGAGCTTCTCAAATTGCTGATATCCTTTCTTCTCTGAGACCAGTTGTCTTCAGTAAAGCAGTTGAGTTAAATGTTTTATTAGGACTGTATTTTCCAGAGTACTTTATCCTGCTATCGCTAACCAAGTTGAGAAATAAAGTAAAATGCCCACTTTTGTTACAATAGTAATGAAGAATTGGCAGTGCATTTCTTGAACACAGGCACACACAAAGGAAAAATGAAATAGTTATTTTGATTTTTTTCTGTAGGTAATGCTCAGTTTCTTAAGTATTTATGCTTAAAACAATTTGTAAAATACAGTAAGCAAAACTAAATGCATTTGCTTGAAATAGTTACTTACCAAGTAAAAAATCACCAATCATGTAAATGGTTTTGTTGTCCCTTTCATCCATTTGAAATTTGCGTTACCTCGTGTAGAACATGGAGTTAGTTTCCCACTTAATGTTTGCTGTCCTCTTCCTTTCTGATATCATCAAGGCAGTCCTGAATCTTTGTAATAACTTTATATACATCTTTATTCTCAGATGTGTGTACCCCTGTCATCAAACAGCGTCACTGGTGAAAGTGCATTTCATAATTTACTTTTTATATCCAAGTGGTTGCTGAAAAACCTCTAAAGATAAAGCCAGCACTTGTAGAGTTAATATGTTATTAGGAGGACAGGAAATCTGGCAACTATTGCAGAAACTAGACCTAATGGTGCACACAAACAATTTGTCAGTCTTGGTAAATGTGAATAGCTTCCCGCAAAGTGGCTGCATTGGCTTTGTTTGAACAGCCTAAACTTTTCCTTTTCGAACTTTAAATCTTAGAAGTGAAATGTGATCCCCATATTGAATCAAAATAATTTAATTCAAAACATATTATGATTGGAACAAGGCTGATGTGAAAAGAAACTCTAGAATAAAAAAAGAAAAAAGTTGAAAGGACTTTCTATCATATATTTAGCAGGAAAATTTGAAACAGTTCTAATTAGGCTGAAAAAACCAGCCTTCTTCGTTGTAACTTACAAAGGTCATATATCAATGTTAAGGCAGCATTACTAACTTGTGTCTGAAAGCCTGAACATGCAAACATCATTCCAGTTGTTTAGGTTTGGTGGGTTTGGGATTTTGTTTTGAATGCATGTGCACACACGTATTTCCAAGCCAGAACACGTATTAGTTTAAAGTCCTTACCTGCTGCTGCAGTTATGTGGGTTTTCTGTCGTGTTCAAGAAGAGTATTTTTCACCTGAAAGTTGTGGTTTTGCTAAAAAAATGTGTGAAATCCTAATTCATGCTTTTCTGTTCATACATAAATATTTTTCAAGTGGAACATAAAAGAGACTCCATTTTAAGCATTTCAGAGGAAATTCTTGCAGAGGGGAATTAAAATGTTTAGTCCATTAAAGGTAACAGGCAATTATTTTTACTTGAGATTTATTTCTTACTTGATGGTGAAGTGTATTCCTGAGTTTGTTGGTTTGGATATATTTTTTTTTCCAACTGAATAAACAGGAAATATTATTTGTGTAGAAGCAGTTTTGGTTTCTCAACAAAGTTTCTCCTTTCATGTTAACATTTCATAAACCGCATTTGGTATGGGTTGGACACTTTCTCTGTCATTCAAATAAGAGTCGCGTGCATGTTTTATGCTGTGCTTCAAAATTACTTTCCTTTAATCAGCATAGAAATAAGGCAAGTAAGTTTGTAATTTATTTCTGAATAGCTTGACTATGAATATATATCTGTGTTAATGAAAAAAAATGCAGTTAAACCTTTAATCTAATTTCAGTGTTAGAACATCCCAAACTCAAGCACAATATATATTCATTTTTAATAGACATCACTTCATATGCTGTATGTCACTGCATAAAATCTAAAGCAGGAATGAAAGTAGAGGGCAAAAGCCACAGTAGTCACTTCAAAGATACAAATCGTGATTGCAAAGGTTTGTAACAATATCAAATAATATTGTTTGGGAAAATATATCGTGATAAATATTTAGAGACTCTATACTGGACAGAGTAAAAAATCATTCCCAGCCTGCTAGTTTTATGTTTTTTATTGTTCCATCCTTATTGTACCAAATCATTTGTATTAGTGTTAGACTGATGTTAATCTTTGGTTGCCAGCAGTAAATTATTCTCTATTCAATTCTTCCAGAGAACAGGACAGAAAAAGATGCTCATAAAATAGTGAGTTGTTCACAACAAAATAGTTTTGGTTGCACGTATTTAGTGACATCAGATTGTGCATTCAAAAAGTATTTATGAATAAACTAAAATTTCCTATTTAGATCAAAGCTTCTATTTGTTCATGTGTCTGAAGTGTTTCTGCCTTGGGAATAGAGAAATGAAAGTTACTAATAGGTGTTTGTGTTTGACATCTGTATACTGTACTTTTTAGCATATCTCAAGTGTTTTAGTCTCTGCCTAATAGATCTCATTAAAGAAACAGATATCAGCCCCAAGACAGTTTGTCAAAGTTAATATGAGTCCCCTGTGGATAGAATTGACAATCTGTATGTGGCTTCACGTGACTGCCTTTCCATGGGCTTGTTTGATCCATTAACAATTGGGCATTAGTCCCTGATTCATTTTACAATAACTCTGTGGATTTGGGTATTGCTTTATTTGCTGAATATTTTCAGGGATTTCCTTGTTGTGCATATATCCCTCAGAGCACAGGGTGAGCAACGAGCTCACTCTGCCCTGGGGGTGCTGCCAGTTCCTTGGTTTGCTCCAGGAGCAGTGTGGAAGGATGTTCATATCCCATGGCTGCGTGCTGGGTTTAACTGGAGCCTTAACAAGCACTGCCTGTCCTAGATGAAGTTGATTCTGAAGTAATCCTAAATGGTGAACCATCAATTGGCTTGGCTTAGGTTTGCAAGAGGTAAATGCTAACAGCAATGTTTGAAAACAACAAACAAGGCAAACACTGTTCTTTTTGTAACCAAATATTTCTGCAAATCACAATGCCTTCATTTCTCAGATGCTTTCTTAAGGAGGACCCATATTTAAATACACCAGTGCAAAGTGCATCACGCTGATCCAGCACATGGTGTTGTTTTCCTTGGAAGTCTGTTCTTTAGTCGTTACACGAGCTGGTAATTATTGTTCCCCCATTGATTATGTCATAGCATTAGCACTTGCCTCTAACCCAGAGCTTAACTGTGAACCTGAAATACCAGGCAAGCTTATTTGGCCTTTGAATTTGTGTGCTGTTTGGTCTGTTCTTCGAGGTCCTGATGCTGACTGTAGCTGGCTTTCAGTTATCTCTTTCACTTGAGATTTGGCAGCTAAGATTTTAAAATGTCTTAATAAGGAAAAAAAAATCTGCTTTTGAATCTGTAAAAATTTCAAATGCAAAATAACTTTAAATTTGAAAAATAAAAGGATCAGGATGGCTCCCAACCATTCCCTGAGAAGGCAAAGTGTTCTAGTTTTGCTTTTAACGGGGAAAAAGGAAACCACATTTATACAAACATTAAGGAGCTTGCAGTGGTATTCCTTTAATTATTCAGGTCCAAATGCTTTGTGAGGGTAATATGACTCACAGAAAATCCAGCTTTTGTAGAAAAGGAGAATATGAACAACTTCAACACATTCTGAATATTTACTTATGTACCTATAAAACAAATCTCAAGTTCCTAACATTTTTGTTTTCTTTGTGTTAAATAGTTATAATGATAACAGTAAGTGTGTTCCAGGGTTAATTTGTTTTTTCTAGCAGGATAGCATGAAAATTAATTCTTATCATTGTAATTTGCTGAGCCCTATAGAATTTTATGGCTGCACATTGAAGTATTATGGACACTCATGAGACTCCTGACTGGTTTTATCTTATTAAACAATTTTGAAATCATTAATTTTTAATTGGCCTGCTCATGGTTTTTTATAGTTTTAATTGTGTGTCTGTGTCTAAATATTGGGTGTTTTTTAAATTAAAAAGAAAAAAAAATGTCCCAGCTAAGCATATATGTTGTAAGGTATTGCTATATGATCATCCCAGCAGATATTCTACTGTGTGGTGATTCATTTTAAAGAATGCTTTCAGCAATTCAGTATCCTAATAAAAGTAATAATAAAAAAAGAATGATATGATGTCTAAGATATGTACAGGTCTTTTCTTGATTGAAAGTTCTAATTAAGTGAATCGAGGAAAATTAACTGAAATTAGCTGTCAGAAAGTCACATTTAAATGAATGATGATCTGGAGTGGCAGTAAACATTTAAATGATATAAATTGCCATTTAAGTGTATGGTTTAATGTTTGTCATGCATTAATATGACATGAGACTGCAGTGACAATCAAGCAGCTTGCTCTAATTTGAACATATTTAGGGCTTTTGTGTGGAGTGCACCACACAAATTAAGACAATTGCTGGTTTTATGTGTCAATTTAAATGTTGTTTTCAGGCATCGGTTAATGAAACAAACCCATCATTTTTGTGTGCAAATTGCAGAGTGATTTCCTTGGTTTCCCGATTAATTTCAACTTCCTCTGCTCAAAATTAGGAATTTCCTTTGCAAGGAAAATGCCATTCATTTTGCTAGATGAAGAGAATATCTGTTTGTTATGTTTTTTCATTTGGTAATTCAAATCAGAAATACATTGAATCCTCTGTATAAAATAGGAAAAAACAAATCCTGATAGTGATTTAATCTACATAAATTAACTCTTTAGATGGCAATGATTTTTAGGTTACATTTTAATATAGTGATTTTTGGATGCTCTTGTCTTGGGGATTGGGTTGTAACTGGTTAACATCTTCAGCAAAGCAGCTCAATCATTCAGCATAGCATTTCTGTATGGGTTTCTGTATAGGTTTGTACACAAGAAATGCATGAATGTGGTGGCAGTTTGATGTTTCCATCCTGTTAAAAAATTCTTACCCTAGCATTCCTGGTTACTTAGTCCTGTTCCCAAATTCTATCCATCTTCTTGCTGGCTGTCAGAATCAGATAATCCTGCTGTTGTTATTCAGCATGCAGATCACACAGGACAGCACAATTTCATTTTGAGAGTTCATAAAAACATAGCCTGTCTTTGTGTAAATCCACAAATACTTTCCACTTACTGTTTGGTTTTTTTTTCCTTTTTTTTCCACTATTACAGTTTAAAAAGTGACATCCCAGTAAGTGGGAAGTAGGATATGAGACTCTGGCATCTATCAGAAGGCCCACCTTTTTCTGGATAGATCGTCTAAAATACTCTTACCAATTCTGTAGTTAGACTTGTTAAGATAATTTGGCATGCTATAAAACAAAAATGCTCCTGCTACTACCAAATGATGACTATCTGGCAAACTCAAGTTTGTGTTTTGTGTGTGTTTTTTTTCACAGGCATTAGAAAGTGAGTTTGTCTCCTGCCAGCTTCACCAGTGGATTGATCTGATTTTTGGCTACAAACAGCAAGGGCCAGAGGCTGTTAGGTCCCTGAATGTATTCTACTATTTGACTTATGAAGGAGCTGTTAATTTGAGTTCAATAACGGATTCTGTACTGAGAGAGGTAAGTTTGTACTTTATAAATACAGAAAAGGCTTCGTTAACCACTGCAGTGTTGAAACTGTAAAGACTCCACATTGTTCAAGGCTTCTGGTGAATGTTCCATTTCTTTGTGTTTTCGTGTGGTTTGGCCACAGGCCAGTCGAATGCAAGGTGCCTGAACCAGTTGTCACAGCATGCAGAATTAATAGAACAAGGATGCAAGTTGTTCTTAAACTTTGTGCACCTGGATTTCAGCCCAAGCTGGATGCCAGTATAAAAATAAAAGTTCAAGGATTGCTTCAGTTGCTGAGTTCACTCACTTTGTTCCCTGATATCAGATCTTAGTGGCAATGAGCAACCTGGATTTGGCTTGTGCTTCTGAATTTACTTCTGCACTTTTTAACAGCTCTCTTTAAGTGCAGTCTTGCATATGTAGCAAACATCAGAGTTTTGTAGCCTCAGATACTTTAATTTGGTTTGCTATCAAATTAAGATAACCTGGCCTGTGTTTTTCAGATGCAAAAGAAAATATTTCAGCATTTCAAAGATCAGTAGCTTTATTCAGACTCAGCATCGTTCAGAAAATCTGTTTGCCAAAGTATCTCACAGAACATTGTGTGTTTGAAAGTTCCTCCTCCACCACCTAAACAGCTGTTTAAAAAAGGGATGGGTGGCATGATTAAAATAGATTTTTGATTGATTTTATGTCCTTTCTTCAGACATTGTATTGGTATCAAGTATAGCTGCAAGTATGTTAATTATAGAATAAATGTAAGTGGTACCTTATTATAAAATATTTGCAGTCCATGAAAACAAAATAATATGAATCTTATCAGCTGTTTTATTTAGAGATGACACAGGGACTGGCTTAATACCAAAGTGATGGCTCAATGTTGTCATTACATGACTTGCCATCAGTCTGCAAACTGCATCTTAGTACACTTAAACCTAAAATACGTATGTTGCACATAAATACCCTTAATCAAGCTACAGAGAGGGATACTGGAACACATGGCTTACAAGAAAAAATGTCATCTGGTTTTGGAAAAATTTTTGACCCAAGAGTCATCTAGTAGATGTTCACTGTGCCATGTTTTCAGTTCACTGGTAGTGAATTTGCTCACTCTACATTGGCAAGGAATTATTCTTACCTTTTAGGAGTATTTATTAGACTCTTGAAGTGATTGGTTAAAGTGTGAGCTGAAATGTAGGCTGAGTATTGTATGTAAATTGTTCTAAATTTTGTTATTAAATTAACCATCACTGAACCTTTATTTATTAAACTAATAATTGAAGTAACACTAGTGAAAGTAGCAGTCTCCACACACAGTTTTTGTGTAGTTTAAATTTTTCTGGAACAGTTCTTTTATCGCATTTATTGTGGTCTGTTTAACTTGTGTTATAGCCTGAAAAAATTTTTGTACCAGGGAAGTTACAAATATTTGGAAGTGTGGATCATCTCAGCAAGGCATTCACTTTGTTACCAAATATTTTGAATTTGTCACATTTTTTATAGTACTTTGCTACAATGTTTCTTATTTTTGATTGTTCTGTGCTGTCTGAACTGACTAAAAAATGAAAACAGGAGAGGGAGAATTGTGGTGTTGTTGAGTTCACAATAGTGGAGTAGCTTAGCAGCAGCAGAATTTTGAAACACTGCTGATGGTGTCAAAAATACACACTGATGAATTCAGGCAGCAGAATGAATGCTGTCTTGTAGCACTTCTCTTCCAAGTTGCTTGAAGGATTGGCCCAGTGGAATATTTTTGTTTAGGATTTTTAAGCATGCCACTAAAACAGTGAAAGGTCTCCTGTTTAGTTAGGTATCCCTAGCCATTTGCATGTGTTTTGTAAAGTGTATTTATTATTATGTAAATGTGTACATGTAATTTCAAATGACAGCTCTGATGCAGTACTGATACTGCAGAAATTTAATGATACTTATCACCAATGGTGACTTACTCTAGTTTTACTTATGGGTAGAGATGAAAGTGATGAAAAATCTGTTTGTGTGTATTTCTATGTGCATAATCATTCTATATCCATGTGCTAAATGAATTTATCATGCACCTTTGACAGCCTCACCTTCTTCCTGCTTGCTAATCTGCCTCCCTGAGGACCTGTGCTAACATTCTGTGCTACCAAGCAGCTTCAATCAGCATTTATTTTTCTCCTGCAGTCAGCCTACCAAAAAATATCTCTTCTTTTCTCCACCAAATTCCTGGTTAGAGCTCAAATGAATTTCTGATGTGGACAGTTTACAGCATTTTTAGGCAGGCACAGCACCTCAGACTTAGTATCTTTTTATTAGGCAAGTATTAAACTGGATTTCGTGGTTTCAAAAATGATGAGTTTGACTTTTTCCTCTTGATACAATTCAGGTTTGGGTCTTTAAATCTTGACAATTTTAGCAGAAAAAAGTACTTTTATTTGCAAACCTAAACCAAAGAGTAACTCCTGTATATTCTGAGAGCTGCAAGTTATTGAGGCTTTCAGGTATCATATGGAAACAATAGCAAGTGCTTAAACCTTGGCAATTTCCCCACACAGATAGTGCTGAGCCTGTACCACATCAGCAATGAGAGGCCTATGATGCATGTGTTTCTGAGGTATCTCCACAGATATAGACATGGCTATTGGTGACCTAACTCATCAAAGGGGCCACACACAGAACAATGGTGGAAGGCACTGAGGAGTGGAGGGGTGTAGGTTAATGCAGAATTTCCTTAGGTCTCCTAAATGGCTCCGACTGGCACCTTTATTTTTATAGGCAGTCAGGTTATATATATTACAAGAAGGAAGTACTCGTCTAGGAAGGAAAACTACTTGATTAAAACCATATTCCACCTTTCTTTTTTTTTTTCCTAACTGAAAACGTAGAACTTTTACATCCTCTTATACTGCTGTGAACAATTTTTTCCTGCCATTCTTTCTGCCTATGGGAATAAAGGAAGTAAAGTATTTTGAAAGGATCTGACTGCCATAATAGAAAATTTTAAACTAAAATGCAAACCATGGGCCACATGCTACCTTTTGGCAGATAAACCCTGGGGAGTGCAAAGCTTGCATAATTCAAAGGCAAATCTCAGGGGGAGGGGAGTAGATCAAGAGAGAGGGGTTTGAGTCGCAGCCAGTGGGGGAAGGGAGCTGCAGCCAGGAGAAGCAAGGCAAGGGATCCGGTATCCCTGCTGGCATACTGGTGCACTGCCCATCCTGCAGAGACCATTCCTTCCTCCTCCTCTTCCCCTCCAAGCATTTTGGTAGAGCTGTCATTGGCTCTGCTTTCTGTGTGTCTTGCTGAAGGAGGTGGCAGCTGCAGAGGGAAGTTGCTGTTCAGTGGGCAAGCAGTAAATTTCCTGGAGAAAAACAGTGCGTTTGCCAGCAGAGCTCTGCTGTGTCACTGCCTTCTGTTGACTTGCTCTTGAGCACCACGTTTTGATGTGTGGAACTCCCAATCACAAGATCTGCTGTGGAAGGGCTCTTTTTTTGCCTGGATGGAAGGGGCGAGGAGTCATTTAGCACAGACAAATGTCATGCAACTGTTCTGGAGAGAATTCACAGCACCTTCTTATCACAAATTCTGCTCTTTTTTTGCCATAGCTGTCCAAGAATGGAGTGAAAAAAGAAAGTAGAATTAGATCTAAGTCGCTCAGACAAGTGACTGATTAGGAGCTGAAGCACAATCCATACAAAATAATTTGTATCTAGGACTGATTGGTGGGTATTTCATCAGTGTTGGTAAGAAGAACAGAAATTCCTCTTCTCTCTGGCTTAGTGTAAGAAAGGATGACATGAATGTGGGCTGCCCTCAGTTACTGCTTAAAAGTCCATTTCTCCACTGATATCCCTATGTAGTTAGTGTAAACACTGGATAAAAGCAAAAAGAAGAAACAAAGTTAGTAGCAGGAAGGTTAAATATTATTTGGAGACTGCATCCTTGATTTGTACAGGAAGTACAAATTGTATTTGTATATTAGATTTGTACTTCCTTACCCTTCACGAAGCATCCTGAATTTTATCCCATGCTTATCAAAAAGCCATATTTGAAAAAAAAAAACCAACAAAACAAAACCATCTGATATGATCTTTGAAGTCAGCAATTAAGGAAAACTAATAATTTTTAAATTAGCGATAACATCTCTAAAAATATAAGTCCCATTAACTAATAACTTTGAGTGACTTGCTTTTAGCCTTAGATGATTCTGTTGTTTTGTACTTCTTCCTCTGAAGAGAAGGTGACTTTTTGTTACATGAGGGTGGTCTGTTTAACATTAGGAAGCAAGCTTTCTCCATTTTTTGACACCTTTCTTTCTATTGATGATATTTCATTTCCATATGAAGTGAGGAGTTTCAAAAATTATGAAGAATCAGCTTCGACTTAGCATTTGGCTTGTTATTTAAATGTGCCACTTCTGATTACATATATAAAAAAGATAATTATTTTTTTTTTCAGTTTTAATGCATATAGGGTAAATTATTTAATGGATAATAGCTTTTAAATGTTATTTAAGATGAATGTCTTTGGTTAAGTTTTATGCATCTTAGGTCTATCTCTTATGAGTTGTATTTTATTTTTAAATATTTACAGTTTGAAATACTTCTGTGCCCAAAAGAAGTTACAAGGATGTTTAGTTTACATGACCCCAGTTTCATGACAGCAGTAGCAGATCTGATATCTTATCCCAGAGAAAGCATTTTTGGCCTCTTCTTTAGGTCTGGTCATGGTGGGAGTTAATAGCATATTTCAGCTCTAACTTAGCTGGAGAACCCTGACAACAGTGAATCTTTCACAGCGTATAAACAGGATTTGTATTTATAACATAGTTAACATTTACTAAATAGTTGGGAAAATGATCAATCTGGATTTGGCAGGTTGGGCAGCGGTCTTTGTTGTGATGAGTTTTAAAATGTAGGATAAAATGGTTATAAAATAACTGTCACAGAGCAGTAAATTTCCATGTGCTGTGTTCGGTAAGTAACAAATTCATGGAGACAACATTCAAGGTACCGTAGAAACCATCTTTGAATTGTCTCTGGCTGGAAGTGTGCTGCACAGATGGCATGTTTGGTGTTGTACAGCATGGGAAAAGCCAAATAAATGTTTAACTTTGGTCTCATTTTAATTGCAAATCTATATTAAAATGCCCTTGTATGGAACTGGAATTGAGAAGGCTCAATATTTAAAGGATTGTAGAGTGATTTAATGGCCAAGGAGATGTGGACTTGGCAATGCATCGAAGCCCATGCCTTGGTCTTTTCCTGGGGCAGTACCCATGGTAGGACTGTGTAACAGAGGCAGGGCCTCCTGGGAGGGCAGGTACCACTGCTCAATGAAATCAGCTAGTCTGGGCATCAGGACTCTCCCATGGAAGGATGCAGGATTTCCTTCTGGTGAAAGGAGCATTAAATAACAGGAGCATCACTCTTGCCACCCATTTGTATCAGTTACCTATTAGTTGTCACATCTCTGCTCACGCTGTGACCTGCTTGTGGTGTTGGAGTAAATGAGCAAAATGAGCATAAGCAAGTGCTTACTGTGATTATCTGGGAGGTGTGGCACTCCTTTGATTCCATTCAGCCTAGAGTTTGATGGGATGAATGGGGATTTATTGTGCTTTTTTCTTAACTTACATATTTTCTACAATACTTACAAACAGACATGAAAAATGTTCAGCTGGGTTCTGAGCCAGAAAAATATTTGACCTTTTTGTTCTCTTTTATTCTTCATTACAGGGTAGATTGTAGTTTTACCTGCTGATTCTCCTTCTCTGACCAGCAGGAAAAGGAGAGATATTTTAGAGTTAATTGAATTAGGACTGGGATGCTCCATGTATAAGGATTTAAAAAACTGGCAGGAAGTAGTAAAGTTTTTTGGAAGGAGGTAACTCATGAGAATTAGTTCTTCAGCTCTGAGTGCTTTTTCCCCTCAGCCTTTGATTGAAATTCAAGGGATAGAAATTTTCAGCGCAGTCAGTTCTCTGACCAGTCAGTTCTCTCACCTCTTGCTTGACCTGTCTTGGGTCAAAGAGAGCTCTATAAGAGCCAGAGAGGTCTTGAGACCCCCTGGGCTCCTTACATTTTCATTTGTGCCTGGCTGGTCAGTCTTAGCTGGCATATTTGTTGGCCAGCATTAAATAAGAAAGAGTAATAGAAAGGTAAATAAGGTATGGATAAAAGTGAGTTAATAACACTTCAAAATTAACTCCTTTTGTTATAAATAGTTTCTATTTTAAAACTACTTTTTCCTCTTCCATATGTGGAAAGGATGAGATATACTTGTATATAATAGCTACAGTTATACACCAAATCACTTAGCCTAGAAAGAAACATGGAAGTGAACAGGCTACAGGAATTTCTTGTTTCATCAACATGCTTTGATTATTTGCAGCCTCTTTATGCTGTCCAAATGTTCTCTGTACTGACTTTCATAGTAATTGGGAAACAAAACATTTTTGTTTGGAGTATTTTCATTCGATGTGCTTGTTGCAGCCCAGGGTGTCTAACGTAGGCATCAGTGTTCCCACTGTGGCTGTAGATGTGTGTGGTGTTTACTTACCAAAATTCCTTATTTTAATTATTAGTAATATTTGATAAATAGCTGCTGCTTGAGTGAAAAAGCTTGTGGTCATGCCAGAGATGTTTTCCTCAAGCAGTAATCTAAAAGTCAAGTCTCAGTTAAATGCTACATTCTATTAAATAACAACAAAAAGTTCGTTTGTTGTAGTAGAAAACCCTGAGATAGCATTGCACCCAAAGTTTGGAAACAGCAAGTTTGGTCTTGCAGGTAGTGGTTATGAGAGATTAAATAAATGTATTTCATATATTAAGAAAATGAGTTGTTTATTTCTTTTTCACAATTGTTACAGATTCTGAAAGGTGATCAGAGAAGACAGTTTAAAGACCACTACATTTTGGATTTTGACATCTGTGTATTAATCTCCTTCAGATTGAAATGTTTTATTGTAGTCAAGCTTTTTTATTTAATAGATAGAGATGACATCAATATTAGGAAATTCCGTGGACTGTTAACAGTATGGAATTGATTGCTTTTTTCCAGAAGAAAAAGTTTAATATAAGAAAATTTGGGATTGTTTAGCTATTTAGAGAAGCAAATGAATAATGCCAGAAATTGAAATTTGAAGGTATTGTGCATGGCAGTGCCACTGCTTTCTCTGTGATAATTATTGATTTGAAGTGAAAGCACTGAGTTGCTCTCTTGAAATCTTCAGCTGCCACAGAAAAGAGAAGTGGGAAACAATTTTGGTTGTGGTGCTCAAATAAAACAGAAACTGTTGTATTTAAAAAAGTAATTCCAGAGTAGCTTAGGCTTTTGCTTGTACCGACTCCAGTTTTATTTGCAGGTCCTTAAATTGATCTTTACTCAGAGTCCTTTTAGACTCTTCTCTTTTTATTTTGTCAGTCTCTTTGAAGTACTACCAGACCTGTTTTTGTAGTACTAGTGTTTTTTATCTGCTTCTTTCCAGTAGCCAAAGATTTAGGTGTTTTGAATGAGCACATCAGTGTTCCAGACAGAGATACTGTTTGAAATTATCCATGAACCCAGTGCCTCTGAACATTATTGAGTGACATTTGTTTCTGTTGGTTGTGTCTGCTCTGACTAACTGGTTTCTTTCAGATTGGCAGCTGGGATTACGCTGCAGTAGACGGACAGCTGCGTGAGCTGGAGATTGCAGCCAGGCCAGGCTGTGCCTCTGTTTAATATGCCTGGAATGTATATGTGCACATTGGAGCAACTTGCACAGCCCTGAGGGGCTTCTATTTGTATTCTCACAAACTGTGATTACTTCCTGTTTTATTTTAATGAGTGCCATGTAATTGTCACACTGATTTGTCTGGACAAAAAGACTTCATTTTTTCTTTTTTCTCACAGAAAATTCCTTAATGTAGTTTAAGAGCTGGTTTAGTGGTTTTGTTTGTAAAGATGTGGTGGAAGACATCCTATGCAGCTCTCCTTTCTCCACTTTTCTGATGTGAACAGGATAATGTATTATTCATATATTGATTTCAAACAGCTTGAGGAAAAAAAGTAATCCTGTTTAGGTAACCCCTTCCCATCCATATATCTGTAGTTGGATTTTATAAACAACAAGTGGTTAGACCAGTAACCAGTCTTCAGACAACTCTGGTATTTTCAGAACTCTGATATTTTCTGGTAATTTCAGGCAGAAGGAGGTGAATCTGGGGGGTGATAAAAGAAAAGAAATATATTACACAGCAGATATATTTCTTAGAAGGAAGGTACAGAGAAGGAAGAAAAAAAAGGCAAATTTCTATTTGATGGCTTTAATTTCTCCGTGTATCTGTCATTTTTTTGTGTAATGAGGCCCACAGTTTTGTTACAGACCTCGCTAACACACAGCAGCAGGCAAAGGTTGTGCACTTTTTGCTTCATCCCAAGTTGCTCTTGTGCCCTAATAAGGCCCCCCTCTGCGGGCTGCTGACAATATTTCTGCCCACGCTTCGGCTCTGGAGCCATAACCCTGAGCTGCTGGGCTTGGAGCTGTACCTGCATTAGTGGGCAGCAACAGGCACCTTCTGCATTCTGCTTGGTTAGCAGGGGGTACATCACAAACATTTTGCAGTCGGGTTTATTGACACCTAGAGAACAATAGGTAGCTCTTGGTCTTGTAGTGTCTTTTCCTTAGCCTTTCTTCTGCTCCATTCTCTTCCCTGCTATTTGCTAGATTTCAAAGCTAGCACACACAGTTTTCTTAAATCAGTATATTAAGTGAATGGTGCAATGAGAAAGCAAAATATGGTAGTGATTCAGAACAAAATGTTTGATTTGTGAAGTCAAAACAAGAGAAATAACTTTCTGGTTTGACATGAAAAAACTAGACTGCTCATTTTATTTTTAAAATAGCAAATGGGAGTGTGTGAATTTATGATACTAACATTTGAGTGCTGTATTTTTTCCTTGGGTCAAGTATAGTGCAATATCCCTAGGGCAGGTGTACAGTCAGCCAGCATACACATTGCCTCTGTCAGAAAAGCATTTTGCCCATTTCTCACAATCTTGATCTAATGGGGATTGTTAGGAAACATGGGAGATGGTACTACAAAGAGCTTCTCTTTATAATCCTGTGCCTCTTTTCAGCAATTTTATCTATTGTTATGAATTGTGCTTGCTCACTGGCTAGTGTTATCTGTGTTCCTGTAGTCCTAGAGGAATTTAACTAAGAATATTCCTGTAGGGGTGTACATGGCTCTCTCTGATCAGAGGGGGTTTTCTGATCACTTGTTACCGGAGCTGGATTTTAATCACTGTCCGTGGGGAAAGGAGCTCCTTGGTTGGCCGCTGAGCCATTCAACTTCCCTGTCAAACAGTCTGTGTTCTCTGATGCTCTAAAGCAACATCTGGGTGGAAGGAAGGGGAAAGCAAGTAATCATAATTGCATATCACTCAGGCCAATAGAAATTACTGAGGAACATGTGTGTAAACCTTTTTGAATATTGAAAAGTGAGGTAGGAGCGGCAGAGAGCCAAAACAATTACTTTTGCAAGGTCTGTTATTTTCTGGACGTAAATACAGGGCAGAAAGATGGAGGATGAACCCAAAATGTTTTCTGTCCCTGACACGTGTGCTGAAAGAATATATATTACAGTGCATACTGTTATTTCACCTGGGGTTTCAAATGTTTGGCAACTAAATCGTAGAGATTTGGGAAATAACTGGGAATACTTTAGTGCAGAACTAAAGGAGCTAAGAGCAGCCTCTTTGTAGCAAATGAGGAGGTTGTACCTTGTTATACCCTCAGACCAAGGCATGCCTTTTAACATGGATGTGCTGTGTGCCTGGACTCCTCAGTTTGGTGTTTTGTGTCTGAGGAGGCATGATGAAAGCAACTCCGAGCTAGTCCCTTTAAAGGTCTTTAAATCTGGAGTTAAATGGTGTATGTCTTGCCTTTTAACTGTTATGGGCCTTCATTTGAGGATTTGAGTTCAAAACTGGAGACCGTTTCATTCTTTCTCTGTGACACTCACTGCAGCTCCCCTTCCACCCGCCCTCCCTCATATTTAATTTTATAGTTCTTTCAGACATAAACATGAAAAAAAAGCAATTTTGACTTAGTTTCTGAGTGTTGCTGCAAAGAAAAGTAACAAACATCTGTTTTTACCTTAACTGCATCCATATGTTCAACCTCCCCATCACCCTCCTTCCCAAAAAATTTACAGCCGTATTTGATGGGTACTGCATATTGTTGAATTAACTTTCTTCACAGTTAGATGAGAGGGTAAGTTCAGAGACTGAAAATAGCCATACTAAACAGTGGCCAGGAACTACGTTATAGCTAAGCCAAGTTTTCAAGTTCTTTCCTTCTTTCAATTTGCTTCCCTATTCTCCTTTTCCCCTTCCCACACCCCAAGAGAAGGAGAGATGACCTGGGAAACTTTTTAGGAATGGGTAAAATCAGATAAATATTAACTTATGAAGTTTGCCTGTGGCTTTCATGCTTCTAAATTAATTAACATTCAAAATACAGTGTTACATAAGTATGTGTTTGGGATGCATACTGTGTGAATTATTGTAAAGGGTTGCTTACCTTGTTTCATTTTATTGCTTCTTGTTGTAGCATCTGGAATAATTCTGGCCCTACCAACATTTTGGGTTTGTAGATGATTAAGAGGAAAAAGGCAGTTTTACTTCGGTATTTGAGAAACAGTGAAATAAAAAGTGGAATGATATTATGTTTTTCTTTGTGGCACACATCTTGCTTTCAGCCATAAGTGTTTGTCGAGCTAAAAATGTCTTTCAAACAAAGGTTATGTATGTCTTACCAGTTACATGGTGTCCTTAATTGATGTGAAACTGGTTGTGCAAATTTCCCAAATGTTTCTACCTTCAGTCATGTAGATGGCTGTGTGCTCCAGAGGAATCCAGCCATGTGAGAACACATGCCCTTCCTCTACTGCTGGAGGAGCTGTCTGTCTCTGTAATACTGACTGATGCTGGTAATAATTATTTTCAAGAAAGCTCAGTTAGAGGCTGGGCTATAATTCATTAGAAAGGAAGTAGATGGTGACTTTCTGACTGATGGGCATTTTACTGTATTTTCTCAGGTGAGTGGTAGGAAGGTTCTTTTCTTCAAAGGATATACTAATTATATCTCTGAGAAAAAGATTCCCTGGTCCTACCTGGTTTTCTTTGACAGGTTGAACAAAAATCTGAGTGGCATCTGGTGGCTCTTTCTGCTGTTACATAAATTTAGAGATGGGGATTGATTCCAGTCCACCATCACATTTCTGCTGACAGAGGGAGGTCATCTTGCATCCTTCTGTATGTGATCCTTCTGACTGAGACATCAGAATGTGGAGCTGACATCTGGATTGACTTTGAATACAATCTGGGAAAAGGAAGGAACCATTTGGGGTTGCTAGTACACTCTCTTGGTCGTTATTACAAAATGTGGAAACTAAAAAGAGAAAACTTTACCTTTTTTTTTTTTTTCTTCATGGTAACCAGAAGGAACGCAAAAGATTTTTTTCTGAAGTCTAGCCACTGTGTCTAGACATATTTGTCCAAGTGTTGTTGCCTTTACTCAACAGTTCTTCAAATTTCTTTTGGATTTCTGAAGACACCAGTAAAGATGAGAAACTCAAGCTAGGTCATAAAAAGTGTCTATTAAGACTGAAAATGGAGAATTTGTGATCCTCTGAGACAGGGTTTGGCAAAATCCTTGTTCCACTGGTCAGCAGCTTCACCAGGTCTGACAGACACTTTGTGAAAACAGACAGTGTCTCTTGACTGGTGGGTTGAGTACAGTACTTTATACTTGATCTACATCAGTTTGAGCTCTTGTAATGATGAATGTATTTGAAATACTGTGCATTAATACATATCTTGTGTTTCTTCAGGTAGTTTTCCCTCACTATTAGCACTACATAGGTGTATAGTTTCCAGAGGTAGCATTGGACATTAAAAGACATATTTCAAGGTTGAGATAAAAATTCTGACTCTATTTAAATGCTGAACATGAGCATTTGGGATTGAAAGTTTCAGTATTGATCATAATTCAATATACAAAGAAATTAATAAATCTAAAGCTCATTATTTCCTTGCTTTATCTATTCTCAGTTTTAAAACAAATGCATGGGAGTTGTGTTTCAAGAATATTTTATCCTGTATTCTTCTGGTTCTACCCTCAATGCAAGACAGAATTCCCATTTGGTAGTAAAAATATCCCTCTTAATCTGCAAGTAGGTTTGGGCACACCTTTTTAAAATCTGGATGTTTTGAAACAAGCAGCATTTTATGGAAAGGGTAGGGCTGCTGACCAGTTTGTTTGTTAATGCCTCATGTCTTACGAGACCTCAATTTTTTTGTGATTCCCTTGATATCTTGAGTCCAAAATCCCCAGATTTGAATTTTAATGTAGGATGTGTCATCAGCAGGAAGGAGACTCATGTGGTCTTACTGAGCTTTAGTGTTTTATGAATCTGATACTGCTGTTCCTCAAAAAGTGCTCACTGCATCACACTGTGTGTATGTCAGATTTCAGCCAGCTTTTTGATAACTTATGTATTCACCAGTTCTTTGAAGATTATGGTCCTTCCCAGAGTGGGCAAGAGTGTTAGAATCTGTTCACAGAACAATTTCAACTCCTCCTCTGGTGAGTTCAGATATTTCAAAAGCCCTGCCAAATATAATAAGGTCAAGTGTTTTGGATGGCATGTTTACTGTCAAGAGGATGATTATTTTAAGGTCCAAGGTGCATTCTACTTTTATTTTTACTGTTAGGAGAATGTCCTACTAATGGTCTTTATAATTATATAAAAATAGTCGTTTGTAAGAATAATGTCAGCATAAATGTTATTCCATTGTCTCAAAAATTTTAAGGAGTGGCTAAAATAGACTAGGAAGTGTAATTGTAAGGAGCATTAAGGAAGGTTGAACCATGAAAGAAGAATTAGGGGAAAATACCTGAGGCATCAGCCCATGTACAGCCTGCTAGCCCTCAGCAAAGGCAAGGTGGTTAGTTAAGCTCACAATGAAAGATAGATAAACTAAGCTGAATGATTTGAGATTTTCTGTACTATCAGCCTGTTCCTGTGCATGGTGCAGGGGGCCAACCTGGCAAGAAGTAACTTGTTGAATTTTGTCTGCTTGATGTTATCTTTAAACCAGTGGGCCAAGAGGTGGCAGCATGGAAAATTAGTTGGACGTGCCTAGGGCAAGAAGTATAAGTTCACAGGTTTCAGCATAATTATTTTCAAGAAATCACTAAGCATAATATTTTCATGTGAAATGAAAATGAAGGAAGTACTAAAGTGTGTTGCTGAAGATACAGATAAACTTTAAAACCCCCCTTGTTTATGCCTTCATGTTCTCCTATAGTTTTGCTGTTGGTAGTTTAATGCATCCTAACATTGTTTGCTCTTCTTGAATGAACCTGGACACAAGAATAAAAGCTCAGTATTGCTGTTCTTCTAGTTACTGCTGTGAAATGAAGCAATGGAGTTTAATGTGCAACACTTAATACCTGCAGAAACTTAAAAAAAGTTAACTTTTGTTTTTGAGTTATGATACAAACAGGATAAGCCAGTGTTAGAAAGGAAAAATGGAGCCAATAAAGAGGGTTTCTGATTATAATAGCTTGTTTCTGTTTAATATCATTGAGCAGGATGAGGTTTTGCAGAGTTTCTCATGGAAATAGCATCCACAGTACTAAAATGATTACCTCATTCTTAGTACCACTGCCAAGCACTTAGCCCCACAGTGAACACACGGGGTTGATTTTCAACATGAAACAAGCCAGAAGTGTGGAATGACATTTTCAGGTGACAGTTATGGTTCTATTGCCTGTAATTAGCACCTCTTAACATGCAAACCTGCCTGTGCCTTTTCCAGGCTGTGGAAGCTCAAATACGAAGTTTTGGACAGACCCCTTCCCAACTGCTCATAGAACCACATCCTCCGAGAAGTTCTGCCATGCAGGTGGTAAGTGCCCTGTTAACTCTTTGAGACCTGCCATTGTGCTCACTTCCTTTGCTACCTTAACTTTGCAGAACTGGACACTTTCACTTTGCTTTTATGTGGTTGTGGAATTATGTTATTAAAACCAGCAGATGAGTTATGATTTGGTAGGAGTTGCGTGCAGTGCTTGACTATTTTTTTTTATTTGTTGCAGAAAGGATTGCATTGATTTCTAGTGTAGCTATTTTTTGGTGTAATCTAAGAACACTTCATCAGTTGATTTTGTTAGTACCATACCTGTACAGGTGAGAGCCAGTCATCATGGAGACAATTTAGTTAATCTTTGGCAGATTCCCCATGAAGCATGGATTTAGGAGGTGGAACTTCCTTGTCTTTTCCCCTAGGCATAGGTTTTCCCCTAAAACCAGGATTACTAGGAATTCATGAGCTGAAACTTACATAGCAAAGAATGTGACTAAATGTGTTTTGCAGTAAAGCTAGGGTGATAAAATCCAGGCAGTGAGCATTAACATGCTTTCCCTTTTACCTCTACTTGTGTCTAATATAATTTTATTTTACAAACTATTATTACATTACATTCACTTTTCATATCATGCTGTCTGCAGTCCTTGTGTTTAAAATATCATTTGTGTTGTCGTAGGTCCAGAACTAAGGATGTTAAGTGATAGTCTGACAAGTGGAGCAAATGGTCTGCTAAGGTTTTCAAAAAGTTATGTTTCCTTATTGTTAGGGTGGATATTTTACACTGCAACACAAAAAAAAAAAAAAAAACCAAAAAAAAACCTAACCAAAAGCATGTCATACAGGACATGCAAGAAGAAAATATGTCCTACTCGAGCAGACTAAAGTTATTAATTTTAAAACATATCTGAAGTGCAGAAGGTTTAAAAAGATTACACAGAAACATGAAATGTTTCCAAAGCAGCTTACAAACCTTGTGATGCAGGAGTCTCAGAAGTGTAAACTTCCTTGATAAACTGAGCTACTGGCCTTTCTCACATGCATCACGGGTTGTACCTGAGAGCTGCTCAGCTGCCTGTGCCCCATGCCCAGGTCCCAGGCCAGCAGACACTGCAGGGACTTGTGTGTTTCAGAGGAGTCCTGCTAACAGGGATGTTGGGGAGCCCAGCTACTCCCCTTCATGCAGCCACTTGCCATATGTGTGTCCGTCTGTCGTGGTGCCATGCACTGAGCACTTGCTCAATTTAAAGGGATTTGTTTCAGGAAGAGGAGCAACTCGAGAAGTTGATTATTGACGTATTAGTCAGAGCCATTGTTATATAAATAAATTTGATACCAGAAAGCAGTTTGTGTGGTTTTATCATAATATTTTTCATGATGCTGAATTACTGAAGATTTAGTATGTAATAGAAGAAGTTAAAATCTAAGAAGTTAGCTGTTTTTAACTCCTGTGGTTTTTTGGGCTGGGGTACACCCAAAAAAAAAAGCCCTTAGTTCTTCACTTGCTGGTTTTGTGGATATTAATACATGTTTTCATAATAGCACTATATTAAGTGGTTTTAAAAGTATTCCTGGAGCTGAAATACAGTAAGGATATATTTCCTGTCACAATTTTGAATTATTTCTAGTTGCATTATTTACTGAGTTTTGTTTTCGTGTGCGTGTGTGCATGAATACAGCTGAATTGGAAGTTACCACGTGCTGTGTTAAGTGCACAAGCCATAATATACACCAGGTGTAGTAATTAGCAGTCACATGAAGGCTGCCTATTTGTCTGGTTTTGCTGCTGTTGCTGTATCCCCTTGTGTTTTCAACCATCAGATAGCTGGATTTAATTGAGGCCACATCAGATGAGGCATTACTGACACCTTTAATTGAATGAGCATCCAGGGAGGATTAACTCATAATATTGATTGGCTTTTAGCCACTTGCTCAGAAGGGTGTCTGGGTAGCTTATTAGTTGCTTTTATTTACACCTTTATGCAAGACTGTAAATAGGAATTCATAGAGCAATATGTTTTTCTAAGTACTCTTAATAACTTTTTTAAAAGGCGTGATAATAAAAATGCAAATGTATTTAATTTTTTTATTAGTTCTATATAAATATACATTAAATGTATGCACTTACATACACATATATGTAATGAAATATTGCAGGTGGAGAATAGCCAAGGACACTTCATTAGTATTCTAATTTGGTTATTAGAAAATCACAAATACTTGAGCAATGTGGCTACTGGTGACCATGATGATTGTACCTCTGCATTTCAATGGGGTTCTCTTTTTTTCAGATGTACCACAGAGTAATAAACCCATCAGATGCTGCATTTTCTCCTTATGTTTGATATCCAGATCCTCAATATTTTGTTTAGATGTTTGCAGTATTCTTAGAGAACTCAGTTAAAAAGTTAATAAACTTTTCAACTTACTAAACTAAAAAGCCAAAAACATTAAAATGTATGTTGAAAATGAGAGTCTGGATTCATTCCTTTCCTTTAGCATTTCTGGAAACAATGTAGGATAGTGTCTGTAATCATGTCCACTTTGTATTCTTCACAAGTGCATTTAATTATGTTTGTCTTTTGAAACACATTTGCAGTGAAGTCTTCTACTTTGCATTCATAAATCTTATTTTTGTACACCAGAAATATACACAGAACATATATCTAGTGTATGTGTGTATCTGTTTATTTTAATGTTCTTTCATGTTCTCGTCTGGCTTGTAAAGAATTACAGTCTGCCAATTTAATGCAACCTGAGACAATCTCTGGGAGCAGGAATTTTTTTTGCTTGCTATTTTTTGTGTTTCCCTCCTGGTTTGGCATTGCTTTCCTTGACATACTGTCTCTGCAGATATGAAAGAGAATTCTTTTGGCAGAAATAGGCGATTGAAAACTTTTAGTTTAATCTGCTGTGATCTCTAGCAAAGTCTGTATACAGACACCCTGTGTTCAACAAAACCTAAGATTAATAGGGTACAGGCAGAATTTTCTGCCTAAACTATTATTTCCACAAGCCTTTCCACTTATTATTGCATTTGCTTTTCTACTGGAGCTTCTATCGGATCTTGTGGGTTTTAATTCAATCTTCCTTCTCTTGTCCTGTCTCTTCTCCTCCCCGTGTTCTCTTTTCCCGTGTATTTGGGTTCTTGTCGTGTGCACTCAACAGTATCTCCTCCTGCAGAGCCCCTTGATGTTCACAGAGCAAGCCCAACAGGATGTCATCATGGTCCTGAAGTTCCCGTCCAACTCCCCGGTCACTCATGTGGCTGCCAACACCCAGCCTGGCCTGGCCACTCCCGCCGTGATCACGGTCACTGCCAACAGGCTCTTTGCTGTCAACAAGTGGCACAGCCTCCCTGGTAAGTACATTAAAGCCTGGAGCCTAAGAAACCCCTGCCACCCAGCAGTACTTCTCTTGTCTTGTCACAATTTGCTGCGGAGCTGTTGTGAGTTTAAAGTGGAAAAAACAAATCCTGTTCATTGGCACAGCAGGCTTTTCACATGTGGGCTTAGTTTCTCCTTGGAAAGGTGATCTGAGCTATTGCAGCAAGATATGTAGCACACCAAAGGTTTGTAAAAACAATATGTTTCTTTCCAGGCCATCAGGCACCATCATTGCCACAGCAAGAAGACAAAAACAGTCTATCACTATTTAGTCACAATAAAGGCACACTCTTCCTCTTAAATTTGTTGTTCTGTCTGTTGGGAGCCTGAACCATATCATGTCAAAGGCAGTTTTATAGCATGTAGAACTTGCCTGAAATCTTCTCTGCCAGTTTTTTCTTGATTAAAAACTCAATATTCTGCAGTTGAAGACAGCCCATGAGAATTAGAAAATAAAATATATGGGAAGTCTTATCTTAAACATCCCAAAGTTACTTATGTAGGTGCTTGTGTATTGTCAGTGTGAAAGGAAAACAAAATAACCATTTACACAACTACTAATAAAATTAATTTTCCTTTAAAAGTATGCTGTACTTAAGAATATAATTCTGCTTTTAATTCTGATATTCTCCAATCTTAAAGACATCCATCTTCCTTTCCATGACTATGACAGTCTTAGGCCCAAGCTGTCAAAGGAAGTTTATTTTGGTGCAGTGCAGTATATTTGGTCAAACACTTTTAAAGAAAGGGGGGAAAAATGACCTTCTACTAAAATAAATTAAATAGAAGATACTCACATCAGAGAAACACTTACATGGTTGAAATTCCTACTAAGAAATCTCGACCCATGGTCCTTGATTGCTTTTTGAAAAAAGCCAGATGACTCCCACACTTTTTCCTAATTCTTACAAACTACCTCTCAAATAGAAACATTTATGTATTATTTCACCCTCCTGAGAAACACTTCAAGAGAAAGGTGGGAAGGAAAGGGGGAAGGGAGACGTGTCTAAGATAACAAGTTGCAAGCAGGAACTCTTTACAGGGCTCCCAAGATTTCTTTGAAAGGAGGATGACAGTATCCTCTCATAGCTTGGATGTGTGACCGTGGGCATGTAATAGTCAAGGCTTTTAAAAAATGGCCTTTGTGAACATACAGCTCATGGGAAGAGAATGTTCAAAAGTGGTAGGAGCTGGTCTTGATTTCAACAGAATGCTGCTGGTTGATGATCCATGAGCAGGCAACCAGTTTGGTGAGTGTAGTAATAACTGGTTTGAGTTGAACAGAGCTTTCAGATTTTTCAGGCTTTTCCCTCACCTCTGAAAAGGAGAAGAGTAAGCTGTGCTTTTGAGTTGCTATTTTTTCATTTAGAGGCATTTTACACTTATCTTGCCATTATACAAACAGAAACCAACCATAAATATTCCACAAAAAATAATTTCACCCCACTTCTGTGAGAGCACACATGAGTTGCAGGCTGTTAATAGAGTACTGTGCTTAAGATACCTGTCTGTGGACTCCTGAGCCTTTGCTATTGTTGACTTCCAATTTTATACCAAAATGGCATCTCCTAGGATGAGAGGGCAGGTATCATTACTGCTCATATCCCCTGCTGTGGGATTAGCATTGTCTTTGTTAATGAGGCATCATGATAAAAAAGTTGCCAAGTGACCAGTTGTCACTAATGTGTAATTAAAAAGCCCATTCCTGCCTTTGAATATGAATTTGGTGGCTTTGCTGACATCTAATGACACTGGTAGCCAGCAGGATGCTCTTTTTTGTCACATAGATTTCATGTTTTGTATGAAATGTTGGTGTTTCATTGCAGTAGAACTTTCAATTTACTTATGAATCAGTTATTTAAGAAATCCTGGTATTGATACTAATTTTTATATTAAGCTGTGGATGGTAGGTAGAAAAATCGTATGTGTAATTATTTAGCCATTATTTCTTGTTTCCCTTCCAAGCAGGCTGCTGAGGGGGATGTGCTGGAGAGCAGTTTGTTTGTTTCTTTGTAGTGAAGCTGTGGAAAAAAAGGTTTTCTTTTTACCCTTGCAGGAGAATTCAGTACATAAACATTTTATTGGTATGCCAGGTGCCCAGATGAAATGTGGGTTGGCAGAATTAATATATTAACTTCTATGCAAACTCGTGAATAAATGGGTTTTGGTGAAGGATGAATCCTTACATACTGGCTGACTATGAGATGACTATGAGATTTCCCTCTCTGCATCATAAACTGACTTTAAAAAAAAAAAGTCCTTTGTGCTTCAGTTGTTCAAAGCAGTCCTTTAAAAAGTAAAGAGGAAAATAGTATTTGCTACAGTCAGCAGATGGTTGTCACATTTTGTTTTCAGTCCTCTTTACCACTTAATTTTGTTTTGTTGCGACAGGAGAGGTTGCCAGTAAAGCATCTGCTAGAGCTTATGGCTCAGGACCAGAGCTGCTGCTGATGGCATACATTCAGAATAGCCCTAATCTAAAATAAATGTTTAATAAGCAGCCTGCAAAAGCACTTGGATTTTTTTTTGTTTTTCATTCAGTTGGTGCAGAAGAATCTTGAACAGTTAAAAAAAAGGGGCGTAGCTTTGATTTATAAAATATATGTGGCTTCATTTATTAAAAAAAAAGCAAAGTTTTAAAATCTTCTTTCCTGAATTCCAGCTCATCAAGGTGCTGTACAAGACCAGCCTTACCAGCTGCCAGTGGAAATCGATCCTCTCATAGGTCTGTCACTTCCTTCTCTCTTTGCGATTCATTAAGCTCTGTATGGTGGCCCTGAAGTGTA
Organism: Passer domesticus; assembly: GCF_036417665.1. NCBI lineage: Eukaryota > Metazoa > Chordata > Aves > Passeriformes > Passeridae > Passer > Passer domesticus. The sequence goes on from NC_087477.1 coordinate 25,766,121, forward strand.
GATTACGGTTGTTTTTCACTTGCTGGTTGCTGGGAATGGAATTTTCCTGATAAACCATTTGCATGCAAATTGGAATGCAATGAGCTGTGGCTATGCTGGTATTTCATCAACTCCCCCTCGTTGGTTTGCCTAATTTGAACAGGCCTAGGACGCGTGTCAGTGAAAATTAATATGGATGCTGTAATAATGTGTGATTGAGAATGTGCATGAAGTACTGTCAGGATAATATTGGATCTTTTCATCACTCAGACTTGTTGATGAGCAGGAGCGAGGCACGTTATGATGAATCGGTGCACTGGTAATGTGATGGAGCTCCTTTGCTGAGGAAATTTTCATAATAACAGTGGGGTTCTTAACTGCACCGTGTTGTGAAAAATAAAACCATGGTGCTAGGGTTCCGTCATTAAAGGAGATCAATCCTTTCTTCATAGACCTGCTGTTCAGGCTGAGGGGATTAATGTGTAATTGCAAAGCAGTTTCAAAGTTGAAATATACAGCCCGCTCCAGTTTAGTGTTGAGATATTAGTATTCATTTTTCAAGGATATTGCATCTTTTGATCAGCTTCACCAGTTAAATTTGTGTGTGTTTTTCTTTTATTAAAAAGGGGTGGAAGAATGTCTTTCCTTTATGTAATGACTCAGTGTAGTAGATTCAATTCATGAATTTTTATTATAGAGGTTTTTCAGTTTATATAGAGCTGATTTTTCAGTTAGCAGAGTTAGAGTTTGGTCAGTTCTTTCATTACAGGCCCAGCTTTGGGGAGTGCATATTTGGAGTCTGTAGCATGGCAAATGGAACCTTAAACATGATGAGAAAAGAAAAACTCAAGTACCTAACACTAAAACACAAACTAGCTGTGGGATGGGAGCAAAGAAGACAGGAATCCGTGCCCCCCCAATTTTGTTAAACTTCGAGCTTAGTTTAAAAGCCAGCTGTTTCAGTGTTGTTTAATTGGAAAAGTGGTGTGGCCAATTATAGAAGGATGGAAAAATCAGAGCAAAGATGAGCTTGCCTGGATAGGTTAGAATGACAGGTCTGTCAGACAGTAAGAATTCATTTCAAAACTAATGTGTGCATCGCAGTAGGAAGTGTGGTATTGTCTGTAGATCCAGACTCTTCCTGTGTAGCCATTTTGCTGGAAAAGCTCTAGGATTAGGAACAGTGGGGAATATGAAACCATTTTATAGATCTGATAAAATTAAAGTGTTTTTCCCAAGTTTCTGAAATCAATCCTCATCTGAATAATGCAATAGTTATGAGGCAGACATGTGCTGTAGTTCTCCTTCCCTTCCTGAAACAGATTTTATCCAAAAAATGTTTGGAGAAGGAAATTTGTGCTCTGCTTTAAAACCTGCTCTCAAGTAGATCTTAGAAGTGTAAATAAATATTACAGTAAAAAACCCCAAATCACATTGGTGCAGAGACCTTTAATGTTCACATTCTGAAAAATGGTTTAATATTCTCTTCCTACAATAGATCTCAAATCAGCCTTGTGATTACATTGGACATAGTTTAAAAGGTTTAAGGCTTTCTTTGTCATTGCTAAGTAGCATCATTGGGTGCAAGCAAGTAATTATGTAGGTAATATTAGAGGTTTTTAATTGTGGCTAGACACATTTACCTAGAAATGGCACCTAAGAGGACCACAAAATTACACTTTTATGGTTATAGCAGGAATCTTGTTTCTGTCTTAGTTATAAGGAGGAATTCCTGCCCTCCCCATTTTCCTGGTCTACAGGAAGACATAAAACAGCAATGTCTGATATGGCACAGACCCTAGACCTCTTTTTGAGGTGAAGTGTTTTGAAGGCATTATCCTCACTGAGTTAGTTGATCTGCATGCCTTTGAGGTTCCTTTGCTGCTATTTTGTCATACAGAGCAGTTCACTGTGCATTTATAACGTGGTGCTGTTACTCTTTAAGTGGTCCCAAGATCAGTGAAGGCCACATTTGTGTTACCTGCAGAGAGCAAGTGGCAACACCTTGCTAAATTATTTGCTACCCATATGGACAAGACAGTATCAACATTTTAAATATAGCAAAAGCATGAATAAATGAAAGGTTTGATACAGAGTAAATGGAATAAGCCCAAGGCTTGGGAGGTAGCTGGCCAGTGAGAATAAAAAGGAGTCAAAGAAAAAAGAGTAAAGAAGAGCACCAGACCAAGACAGAGGTAGGTCTGGAAGACCACCTGGATGGAAGTAATGGTGCTCCAAGCAGTTGGCAGACAAACCCAGGAGAAATTACTTGTCTGGGATGGAAATCAGGTTCCCTCAGGAACAAAGCACACACTGAAAGTTCTTCCTACAGTGTAGAATTTTCATTATGTGTGTTTGTGTGTATATATATATGCACACCTTATTAATCTAAGGACAAGATAAAATATGACAAATGTGTTCACTAATTGATTCCTGCCCATTCTATGGGTTCCCAATTGAAGAGTATCTCAGGAAATAAAAGATTAAGTTATCAAAATAGGGCAAATAATTTATCCCAACCCTAAAGTTAATTGTGGAGATAAACTAGTAAATATTTGTGCCATGCTTAAAAAAATATGAACAGTAGTGGTGTTTGCTGATGTTTTTCTTTTTTCAAAATGGGACTGCTTGCAATGAGATACAACTGATGTACAATTTAAAGTCATGATCCTTTGTGTGCTGCATTTGAACCTCTGTGTGGTTTGTGTATTGTCTTATCATTACATTCCTTTGCTTTGTTTGTAATTTTTAATTTCCTATACTTCAAGGAGGGAAGGAATCTTATTACATTTCTGTGTACTGTTGCCTATGTTCAATGTTTCATTTATTTCTAAGGTGCATGTCACTTAAAAAGGGGATTTCTTCTATTTTAGAATATATACTACAAGGAATTAGCATTGTTCCTAGAAGTGTAATGAGATTTAAAAGTAGAATTAGAAAGGAAATGTCCCTGCCACAAAAAAAAAAAAATAATGGAAGTGAGGAATGTATTTTCTAAATTGTGCTTTTGTTCTGTGAAGATGGATGCTAAAATGTCTTGGTCTGTATGTTTTTTGGTTCAGCCAGCAATACAGGTATGCACAGGAGGCAGATCACTGACCTTTTAGACCAAAGCATTCAGGTGCATTCCCAGTGCTTTGTCATCACCTCTGACAATCGTTACATCTTGGTCTGTGGCTTCTGGGACAAGAGTTTCCGTGTTTACTCTACTGACTCAGGTAATGTATTTTTAAAATATGGAAACAGCCTAAAAGATTTTTTTCCTGTTCATAGTCAGCCTGCTGTTTCAAATAAAGGAGGAGGGGTGGAGTGTGTATTTATTCCCCTATTAATGATGTTTGTCAAATCTTTCCTTGCCTACTGCTGCCATGTATTGTATGTTATCATTTTTGAGGAATGATAGCAAATGTGAGAGAAGGAGCTCTGGTTTAGACTGAGCTTCACACTTCAAGCTTACAGGACAGGGATGTGGCTGATGGACTGTAGTTTTCACAGGTGAGAGTTTGTGTGAAGCCTGGCACATCAGGAGAGTTAATTTTTCTTAAAGTATTGATGTGAATTTAACTCTGGTTTTCAGCACCAGAGAACTGGGTTTTTTCAGAAAATACAGGCAAGTACCATAGAATAAGAAGAGAAGTTTTGAAATCTGGTGAAATAATACTATGAAAGCCTTTGAAAGCCATGCCACACTAGAAGAATTGATTTGGAGCCACTGAATTCTTTTATATAGCATAAACTGATCAATAAAATGGGCAGCAGTTAAATTAGTCTGTCAGCTGGAGTGTGTCCAAACCATTGAAGTCATATGTGTGTCATGCTAAATAGAAAAGAATCTTTCCATGTAGAAGCTACAGGAATTTAAAAGCCATGGAACCCCAGGAAAAACTAGGTATGATTTTTTTTTTCCTTTCATTATCTTATAATGGAAATAGCGACCTCACTGCAAGGTACTTCTTTGGGATTAATGACCCAGTGTGGTTAATGGGTGTGTGCCATCAAGCTTTCCAGTATGTTATTAATCCCTAGGGAATATCCTGCATGTTTGTCATCATTTCTTAAATATATTAGTTAACAGTGTTTTTCACACTTGGCAAACCAAAATATCTGACAAAACAGAATGGTCTTTAATGAAAATATTTTAAGACTTTAGGTCTCATGGCGTAGTTCAGTATTTCTGTCATTTTTACAATTTTAAAGCCTTAAGTATAAAGGAGTAGTTCCATTTATGTAATACTGACTGCCCACAATTCATTATACAGACATCTTGTTAGACCCTTCTTAGGTTAATTTTCTCATTGATGAAAATAAATTTACATAGAACTGTGAATTTAAAGTGGATCTTCCGAAAGGATAGCTAGCAGTAATAAATATTCTGTGTATGTGCTTGATTTATATGAATAGAGAAATAATTCTATTATATCAAAGGATTTATTTTAATTTACACATATGGAAGGAACTTGTATGGTTTGGTAGCTTTTCCTTGTATCAATCTGAACTGCAAATAACTCTTTAAGTTATTTCCTCTGTGTATGGCAGATTGACCAGGCACCTTGTTACTACCATAACTAATCAGGGTATAAACCAAAATACCATTGTCAGAAGGGTTTCAGATTTGTTTCTTCTATTTGTCAATATAGCAACTGTAGCTTAAATGAAGTGAATTCAGATGTAGTTTACTTTGCTTGAAATTGAAATGAGAATAAAGTAGCGAAATATTTTGAAATCAACAGAACATCAAGGAGAAAAGATGATGTGATCAGTAATGCATGAAGGCAAGTGATCAGAAGTGTTGAATTCAATTACATTTTAGCACTTGCACCAAAAAAAAAAGAACCTCTCAGATTTTCCTATCAGATCGTTTGTTTGTTTGTTTGTTTTTAATAAGAAATACTTTCTACTTAAATCATGGGTTATCAGCATAGCCAATATAGCAGAAACACAATAAAACCTTCCTTCAGCAGTGGGAATGAATTCTAGACAGAGTTTTAGCTTCAGTACTGCAGGCTTGAGTCTTATTTCTCTTTTAATTATTTGTAGCACAGCTGTCAAATAAAACATTAACTAGAAAATGTGTTCTGTCAGAAAGGGATATCTGAGTGCAAATGAAAAAGTTTGATATCACTGTATAGAGAGAACAACTCATGTTAAAGGAAACAGGAAAGTTTGAGGAACTCTTATGAAATTAGTAATTTATTTTTTTTAGTAATATAAAATTCCAAAATCTTATTTCTTGTTTTGATGAAATTCATTGAATCTTAGGCTGTACAGTAACAAAATAAAAACAACCAGGCAGAAATAACCTTGTAAAATGTTGTTTTCTAGAACAGAACCTATAAAATTAGAAATAATTGAGAAGGAGATCTCTATAATTCAGTGATGTTTATAGCATAAACTTGCCTTCTAGAAGTATAAATTACCCCAGGTAATGTCGATAAAACTGAAAAATATATCACATAGTTATTTGATCCCTGAGTTACCCACCCTTGCACTGCAAGGTGGGTATGCACAGTAAGAGTGCAGCCAGGGGTTTGCCCTGTCCACTCAGAAATGGCTCATGTGGTGGCACTTCATCTCACAATTTCCCTTTGAAGGTTAGGGATGGCTTATAAGTTTTTCAGTGTTTGATTTTGAATCTGATGTACAGGTTTCCTTTAAATTGCATCTTGTTATTTTATTTTTTCTTCATGTACTAAATTAATTTCCCCTCTTTTTTTTTTTGGTAGAAATTCAAATACATGTCTTGGTTTTTTCTGCTTTTCTTCTTTAATGAAATTACCTTTTTGATCTTGTTATAAATTGGGCTGTAAGCTCTATTTTTGTTCTTTCCTCAGAATCACTCCCTTAAGTCTTTTGTTCCCATTAATTGTTATTTAGTGGCTGGATACAAATACAGTGCTTTTGTACTGGTTAAAAAGAGGCTGTGAAGTGTTCCCTATTACCCATATTAAGGGACTAATAATTTTTAGTTCATGAAACTAAATATTTTATAAAAATGTTAAGTCCCAACACTGATCTATGTTACTTATTATTTTTAAATGCTTTTCAGAACTTTAATTTAATTTTATTTATTTATATTCAGAAATGCAGCAGTCTGTATTTGCTGTTTCTTCTTTTGGCCTGTCTTGTCAATCGTTCCAAAGCCATGACTTTTTCCCTTCTGTTCCTCCTTGTTCTTTAGTCAGCCCAAAGAACAAATGGTCATTTGGCTGAGAAAGCCAGGGTCACACATTGGAGGATCACGCTTCACAAAAGTGTGTTTGGGTGCAGGATTTGTCCTGGCCCCAGCTACCTGAAGGGGCTGAGTACATGCATGAGAAAAGTGTGTGTGTGATCTTTATCCTGCCTCTTCAAGATCTGCAATTGCTGGGCTTCAGCAAATCCAGTTACACTTTTAAATAGAGTATAATATTGAGGGACTGAAAGTATTTTTTGTATGGATTGTATGGACTACTGCACTTTTAATAATGTTCCCACCAAATAAATTAAAAAAAAATAATATTCCCCACTACAGTTCTATTTTGATTTTTTTTTTTTTGATAAAGAAAATATTTCTAAAATACTTTCTTTGTCTTAGAATAAGAGGGTAGTTTTTAAAGAGTCAATTTACTGTGTTCCAGGTAAACTGATGCAAGTAGTGTTTGGCCACTGGGATGTTGTGACCTGTCTGGCTCGTTCAGAGTCCTACATTGGAGGGAATTGTTACATCCTCTCAGGATCCCGGGATGCAACCTTGCTGCTCTGGTACTGGAATGGCAAAACCAGCATCATCGGTGATAACCCAAGAGGTAAGAAAAAGCCAAAAATACCTGATTTATAAGGAGGTTGTCTCAAAATGCCTTGAGCAAACGCTTTAGAGAACGGAATTTTAGGAAGGGTGCTATGTGCCCAATCCTCACAATCACATGCAAGGCATTGTGATTGGTTGCAGTGCAAGCAGCAGGGCTCACAGAATATAACCAAACTAATAAGGCAGAGTAACCCTGCTCCAGCCTTGTCCAGTCTTAATCCCTCCCAACTTGAACTCACCTTGCACTTGCCAAAGTATTTATTCTCATCCATCTTGCACCACTTCCCAGGAATTCCTGAATCCTGTCTTTTGTTTGTCACAATGCACTCTTTTAACTCTATAAAAAACAGTGACCACTATGACTGTTCAACTGTGTATTATGAAACAGGAAAGGTAGAAAGTGATCTTGGTTTTTGCCAGTTTCACTCCACACACAAAAAAAAAATTAATTTCTGATCCCCAAAGCAAAAAAAAATATGGCAGATGTACTGTTGAAAAAAAGCCTGGATTAAGCCATTTAACAGGAATGAGGGGTTTCCAAGACATCTTGTGAGAGCTTATATATAAAAATTTAGGGGCACATCACAGCCAAACAGAGGCCCTGTTCAGCAAAAAATAAAATGCACTGCAGGGAAGGGATAAGAAAAGGATATTCTATCCTATGAAGAGTGTTTCTTAGGTATTCTTCCATTCACTTAAGGTCTTCTCTGACCCTGTTTAAATATTAGTAAAAACTGCTCTGAAGAGGGCAAAATAGACATCTGGAAAGTGAGTAGTATTAGATCTGTCATATATTGCAGTTTTGTATAATCAATACCTGACATCTTCCAAATTAATCAGTTTGGTAAAGCTGTGTGTTCCATATTCACTCTCTTACTCATCTGGAGTTATTTGAATTTGAAACACAGAGGTGGCTTGACTGAAAATTGCATGATGTGAGTGACTTTGAAGAAGCACAACTAATTAATATCAGAACGAATATCTGAATTTAACTTGCAAATTATTTGATGTTGATTGTGAAAGCCATTCAAAAGTTGAAGAAAATGCACTTCAATTCACACAGTTGCAGAATCTTAAGGCAGAGGATGTGTGAGAACTATCCCTATTATCCTTCCAAGCAGCCCTGTTCAAGAGATGGGAGTTTGTCTGAGAAGTGGCTGGCAGAGTTTTATGAGCATCTTTAAATAAATATGACTTTGCTTGAGGGAAAAAAATTCTATGTGAATACTTTATACATATTTTGCAGTCTATCAATTTAAAGAAAATGCAAACTCTGTGTTATTTTTGCTGACCTTGAAAACTTGGAAAGTCCAAAGAGTTCATAGATTCCTAAGTGTGCCTAGAGAAGTTGTGCTTGTCCCACACTTGCCAGGCTTGCCTGCTGTGTGAACAAAACCTTGAGGCTACAGGCTCCTTGATTACACTAACAAATCATTTGCTGAGGTTCTGTACCTAGTATTTGACTCAAATATGTACATTTTGTTGCACTCTATTGACTGTCTTCTCTAATGCAGATTTCTAATTTTGCAGTTTTCAGAGGCAATGCCAGGCAATTCTAGCTGCTCTTTAAAATCACACAGTAGCTACCTGGTGAATCTCTGTGCTTGTAGTTCTACTAGACTTGGACTTCCAGGGAATTGCAATGGCTCCTGAGTTTACCAACTGCCTTTATGTAAGGTTTTTTTGTGATACAGCGTGCCTGGAAACCTCTGTTATCAATCGGAATCTCATGGCACTATACATAGTCCTAGACATGGGTATAGACAGTTCCTGCTTCAAAGAGATGGTAATCTGGGGTGTTTAATTTTTCCCAGAAATAGCTGTCTGTAGGCTTCTCTGTTCAAAAATTTTTTTGAAAAGACAAATGAAAGGAGCTGTTTCTGCTTAGTTCTGATTTTGTCAGAAATGGAAAGCACCAGCAGATTTTTTGGGTTCTGGGCACTGTTACTGCAGCTGTAACTTCCATCCATTTGCAGGATGTTGATATTTTACTGGTCTAATGTCTTTCTGTATTTGAAGCTAACGATTCTTTTACTTGAAAATACAGTTTATTCATGCTTTCAATGAGCACTATTCACTGGCATTTTACATACTCTCAAAGTTGATACTTTTTCTCTATTTTTTCTCTGTTTAATTATCTCTAATGTCCATCTTAAGATGACTTCACAGCAACGTGCATCTAATGGGACTTTACCAAATCATGGTGCCAGAGAAATTTCAAGAAAAAGTGATGTAAACCAGGGAGTATTTCTTTCCTCTTCTCATAATACCTATTGCCTCAGATATACCTCAGCCAGCAGGCTGGTATGATCCATCTACTCTAAATAATATCCTATTAGGCACCCATTATTCCACCAGTTGCATTTTATTTAGGTTTACTTGTCTGATTTCTTTACTTTCAGAGAACTGAGTTCTGGATCTCTGGCTCTGTATATGCATGTTTTAGAATAATACTTAAGTTGAAAAGCCAGGTGGGCTATGGCACACATGATAAATAAGTGGCTTGGTATTCTTTATCAAGGACAATTCTTGAGCTAACTTGATTGTTTTGAAAAAAATTTCTGGTTTTGGTTTAACAGAAGAAAAATGTTACTGAAATACTAATTATTTACATAATTTAGCTTTAACTTTGAGGCTGACTTTTTAAAGAAATTATAGCTATGGAGTTTCACTATCTTATTTAGTTTCTCCCCAATACCCCTCAAATGCACTAATCAATGTAAACCAAATCTGACAAATGGAGGTCTCAGAGATATGAAATTTCTATACATGTGACACGTCTGCTGGAAACTATTTTATTCTTCACAAAACAGCTTGATTACATTTAGGTTAAATCATTTTTTTCCTTCTCAAATTAAAACCTGAAATGCAAAAAAAAATTCATTATGCTCTTTGATCAAATGTAGAGTTTTCCTCTTTCTAAATTAATTGGTTTTGAAAACATAAACGCATGGCACTACTTCACTTTGGAGCACGGGCCTTTTTCTGATGCAAAAATGTTTCTGGGGACAATTTCTGACCAAGCCTTGTAATAATTCAGAGCAGAGCCGAGGACCTGAAGTAGTTTTATCCTTTGGAATAGCCTTGAGCTGTTTTGCTTTCACATTAATTAGCATAATTTACTGTGGAGATGTAAAGTCAGTTTGCATAGTGCAAGGGGGTTTTCCTTTCCTCTCCTTGGCATGTGTCTGGCTTGGGGGAGGTAGGAAGGAGAGGATGTGGCCCTCCCTCGGTACTCCTTGGAGCCCATGTGTGATCTGTGGCACACAAAGTTGGCTTCTGCATATTTAGAGGCTCCAAGGCACCACTTGGGGATGTGACATTATGCACCAGGACCTGTGTGGTAGAATGTGTGTAGATTCCTGGGAGAGGGCTGTGGAAAGATGCTGTGTTTTGTCCTTGCCCAGCCTAAGGAGGTGGAGGGGAGGCAAGAAGTGGGGGTGGGAAGAGGGATTGTGTGATGGCTGGAGAAAAGAGATGAGAGAATTCATTTGCATACAAATGGTGAGCATCACTTTCAGATCCCACTTTCTCTTTGAAGCTCAAGTGGCAACTCCTGATGTTTGGACATTTCTTAGGTTGGGGGATCAAATTTTCCTTTGTAATCACAGAACCATAGGAAACAGGGTGGGCAGGAGCTTTGGTCACCTGATCTATTCTCTTTTCCAAATGAGGGCTTAACTACGCCAAAATCAATCTCCACTGATGTTTGTCCAACCTTCCTTTAAAAACTACAGCAAATGCATTTTTGGGCCTTAGAAACTCCATCCTTAGTCGTCTTTTCCCAGTGTTCAGCCTAGTATCCAGTTCTTTTTGCAGCATTTGCATTCTATCATCTTTTATCTATTTTTCCTTTGTGTAGAGAACAGATTATTTCTGTCTTGCAGCTACTTCCAGTTATCTGGATTGCCATGGCCTGCAATTCTTTGCCTCCAACTTTAATAGCTCAATTCTTTTTTGCCATAAGTCATGTTTTTCCAGACCTCTAATTTTTTTGTGTGTTCCTCTCTTCAGTTGGCTGTGTTCCTCAAAGTAGACCCAGGAATGCAGCTGAAGTCTTTTCAGTAATAAGTAGAAAACAACCTGTTTTACAGACCAGTATTTTCACATCCCCAGGGAATATCTTTTTCTTTGAAAACACCATGACACTGTCAGTTCTTTTACGGGCATGAGCTAATATGAATTTCAGTGTTTTCTGAAGAATCTATTCACTTGTGTCTCCTTCTCTGTATAGTTTAGCTGTGCAATCCCATCTTTAAACTTTCTGAAGTGTATTCTTTTTTAGACTGTTTCTCCAATTTGTCAAACTTATTTTGAATTCTCATCCTGTCCTCCAGCAGCCTTGCAGCCACTCATATCTGCAAATATACTTTGCAGTCTTATTCTATTAAATTGGTCATTAAAGGAAATGTTAGCTAGTACACAGTTCAGGAATGCCCATCAATACATTTACCGTTTTGACAATGAATAGCTTTCAGAATATAGCTTTCCAATATATAATAGTATCTTCTGAATGTGTGCTTCTCTGTTTTCTTTAAGAAATTGCTCATATGCAACAGCACTGGAGTTCTTACTAAAGTAAAAATACGTGGTCTCCCAGAACACATCCTGTTACTTTGCCATTGCAAGAAAAAAATAGCTTTGACATGATTTGTTCAGAACAAATCCAAATCAGCTGTTACTCATCTTGTTTTCTTGTAGGAAATTGTCTGTGTATATATAAAAATGTAAATGTCCTGCCAGTATTTTTCTGTTTGTTGGGGTTAAGCAGACTACTCTCTAATTTTTCTTTTTCCTGCTTCTTAAACAACACAAAACGTTTTTTAGTCTTGCAGAACCCCACCCAGTATCCGTGAAACAATTGTTGTAACTCTGGGATTATTCATTGTCACAGTATCCACAGCTCACTATTATCAGGTCAGTTGAGTACCAAACATTTACCTCGTTCAGGTATTCTCTAGTTGAGACAACAGTTTTCACTGCTGGTTTTACTTGTGTTCACTGTCTGACTGCAACTGACCTTTTCATAAAGTACTTTGTGTGGCATCATCTACTGGTATTGCTTGCTCTTAATAACAAAACAACTTCTTGAGGAAACGTGGCATATTTTCGTTGTTTTAGAATGTTATTTGTGATGTCCTTGTTAGTTACATCTCATCTCTCTGTGGCTCTCTGGGATTTGTCTCTTTGCTCGTACCTTGTTGCTTACACTGTTTCAGAAATACCTCATTTATTTTGATCTTTCTGCCTGACTTTCCTGTGTCAAAGTCACTGGAGACCTCTGAGTTGTGGCAGCTGGGATGTTGTCTGTCTTATCCCTGTACTACATTCACTAGTATTCTTCTTACCTTTTCGTTTGTTTTCTGGAGGCTTAACTGCCCATGAGATCTTATAGAATGATATTCTCTTTCAATAGATACAGAATGTTTTCCCAAAATACTTCAGGATTTATCTTGACCTTGATCTCTCCCTTATAAAGTGTATTGAACATTCTCATATCTTTGCCACTTCCATGTAAATTCCTTTCAGCAAGGTGTTTTTTAATTTGTTTTGCTGTATTGGTTATAATAATATATACGAGGTCATCTCTAGCTGTTATATATTAAAAATTGTCACCAAATATCTTTCTATACACATACTTGTGGTATTCCTTTACCTACACATGATTTTGTAGTTGGAATATCCCATTTTCTCTAGTTTTCTTAAATAATCCCTCACCTACATGGACCAGGTAGAGGACAGTCATGAATGTTAGTGGGTGTAAATCTGTAAGCATTCAAGGTTTGGGTTTTTTTAGCTATTTTCTTTGTGTGTACTTTCTTGAAGGGGAGGTTTGTGGTGGTGAATTTGTCTCAGTATTGTTTATGCTTCTAAAATGGTTTGTGATTAAAAAATGGTAGACATTTCTATAGTGCAGTTAAAGTGTTTTTCTGCTATACTTGACTTTATTAATGGAATATGAAAATATGGTTCCGTTGCTTTCAAATATCTACAAATGTGTCCACAATTGGGTTTTAGTTTTCATATTTTGAAAAAACCAAAATATTTTTAATTAGAAATTTTATTTGCTAAGGAAATTAAGGCTTGACTGATAAAAATCTTCAGTGCTATGAAATGTACAATGTGTAACTGTATCACTACTGCTAATACTAATGGTCTCTCTTCTGAGTTATTGCATTGATCTTCCACACATATGTGAATAAAACAAATTATATTACCTCTTTTATGTTAGCCCATAAAACTAGAAAATGTTACTCTCTGTATGTATCACATTTGCATCACGAGGACTATGGGGGTGCTTTCATTGCATAGCTTTATATTTTTTAGAGGGTACTATATTTTAGAGGGTGGGAAATAAATGGGTTTTGTGGTGTAGCTGTGTAGCAGGACTCGTGTGAATGTAAGCGCCTGATTTCACATTTAAAAATACAATTACTGTATTTAAGATTTAATTGGGAAGAATCACTGAACAGTTTTGCTATTGAAAATGTGTAGAATGTCTCCCTCAGATGCAAATTTTCAAAGTGTATAATCTTTTCAATTTCTAAAATACAAAATCTCCCAAAGGATTCAAAATCAATCACATTTCTTGCTGAAAAACAGTCTTGTTCCTATCCAAGCTACTTTTAAAAGAAAATGCATTTTTGTTTAGTTTTTATTTAGCTAGAATTCCTAAATAAATATTTGAATACCATCAAGATTTTTATCAATTTACATTATTACTATTAAATATATATATATAATATATATGGTGTATGTATTATAAAATAATTATAAATCATTATTAACATTAAAGCTATGATCTTGAGACTAGAGAAATCATTATTTTAAATTGTATTGGTAATTATAATAAAAGAAAAAATATCTGTGTTTCACCAACTGCTGCAGACATTTTTCAGTTGGAAATTTAAAACTTTTTTGTGAGTGCTTCATCATTAAGTGGACAATGCAAGCAATTTAAACTTTGAAATGATACCTGAGGAGCATCTTTGTGTTGGTTGATTGAAGAATAATGTTGTGGGTTATAATTTCTTTGTACTCAGACACACTAATCCTGTAAAGTTGCATTCTGTGAGGATTTGCGTGGATGCTTCTCTCTGCACACAGTGAACAGTCACACTGATTTCAGGCAGGTCATGTGGTTAACTCAGTAGCCAAAAAACTGATATTTGCCTTCTTCCCTCATCCTCATCTTTAATTAACCTATGTCTTGGTTGCCAGGTCTGCATGATCTGGACTTCTATTTTCAAAATTCGTTTCAATTCAGTAGTAGAGAAGATGAGGGTCCACATTTCCAAAGAATTTTTATAGTATAAATATTTATTTGGAATTCTAATCATCATTTTTTTAAAAATTGAAAGTAATTTCCTTAACAGCAGCTTCTCTTAAAAAACTGAATTGGGAAGTAGTTGTAAAAAGCTTACCTGCTAGTGTTCCCTTTTTCATTTATCGTGCTAAGTAGCAGGAGTATCAAAATGTCCATAAATCACTAATCAGGCTAGTTAGTAATGGAAATTCTCCTATTACTGTTACTTTCTGTCTACCAGAATAGCTAAAATTTTTCAAAGCCTCAAAATACTAAAATATGTTTGAAATTGCTGCAGCTATAAATGCCATAGTTTAGTGAAGTCAGCCTGGTAGGAAAAGAGTGTTGCTCCAGCACCGAGTTTTAGCACAGTCTGCACATGCTCCTTTAGGTGCTCAATAGCACTTTTGGTTTTTTTACCCCTGAACACATTTTATACATTATTGTGTGAGCCCTTCTTAAAAAAAATAGCCAGTAAAAAATTCAGGGTTAGTGTAACGTTGTTTTACTACAGATGTAACAAATATTCTTTGTTTCTCAAAAATGGCAGGACAGGACAATGTTCCATGTAAAGCTAGAGTCCTTCAGCACCATCTGCTGGCATGCAGTTGAAGCTGATCTCAGGAACGGATCCTAGGCACTATATAGTAAAAAATTAAAAATACCTATCCACATTTTGGAGCCAAAAAAAAAAAAAATTAATTTGTAGTATAATTTTTATCCTTTTTGTTGCAATTATAATGAGAAAATACAATGTGAATTTAAGTTCAACATATGAACCGAAACAGAAATAGCTCAGGAGTGTTTTGTTAAGTAGGACTGTAAAAAGAAATTGATTACTTTTTTCTTTTTATTTTAAAGGGCTTTAACAAACACAGTGTTACATTTTTTTATGTGTGTTACAAATACAATTCAGTATAGAGTGTATCATAGAGAAAGAACACAAAGCTTGGAAAAAGTATCCGTAACATGTTTTTGAAAGGTAGCAACCCCTAAATATTCTTTTATCTAACATTTATTGCATTAGTCAATGTTAGCCTTTAAAGCCTCATGGAAGCTTAGTGGACAGAACCCCTGATGCTGTAAATGGTCCCACAGTTCCCTGTAGCTTCACAGGTAACAAGGACTGGGGCAGTCTGCATGAATCTAGAACAGAGCCTTAAATTCTGCGGCCACAAAAGGTCACTGTGCTTTCTTCTTTCACCTGTAACACATTGATACCTCAAAGAGTTTGAGGCCTCATTGTATGGAGGCCTCCAAGTACTCTGTAAATCACATAGAAATGATGGTTCTACCTTCCACACAATTAAACTGGAAAAAAGATGAGGAATAACAGGTAGATGAATTCTGGTATATCTGGAAATCTGTAATGATGGCACACAAGCCAGATAATTTTGTATTTATATAATGCCACGAGTTGTGTCATAGATACCTATGGGGACAAGGTCTTTATTGAAAAGAGCTTGCAATAGCATTCACAGATAGTTTGGAAAGCAGCTAATAGCCATAGTGGCTTGGTAGTGATAAGCATATAAGTTTGTGTGCCATAAATATTTGTTTTGGCTAAAAGTATGTCCTACTTAAGTGTAGCATTTCTATCATCCTTGTTTTCAGCTAAACTAAAAGATTGTGTTTCAGGACTTGTCAATCAGTAATTTGAAGAAGCATTGTAGAGCAAGTTTTGAGGCAACCAAGGATGTATGTATGTTGAGACCGGAAACACTGAAGGAGTTTGGATGCTGCTCTTCTGGCAGTTCCCAGCTTCAGGTGTTGCTGAAATAGGATGCATGGAATTTCCAGCAGGATAAAGATATTTAGTACTGCTTGATGCAACACAGGCCTTTTGAGTTCCAGGAAAAACAATGCTCTATTTATGACTTGTAACTAATAGCTGATGTGGTAAAAGGAATTACATTCAGATGGTAAATGAATACAACCTTAATGTGCACCATATACAGAGTTGTGGGATGATGTGCTAATGCATCACATTTATTTACCTTGGTTGGTTGCTGAGAAAAAACACCATTCAGTTTAAAGTCTATACCATGTAAGACAGAACAGAGTAGTGCAGAAGATATAATAATTTATAGTCTAGAATAAGATCACAGCATAAATGTTATAAAAATTATTTGATCAATACAAGAATCCTGACTTTGGTGAGAAATTATTTTTAAGTGTTTCTGGATCGAAATTCTAGTAGTAGTACTATTACCATGGAAATATTGGAGTTATTCCCTGCCTCACTGAAAAAGTATCTGGTTTAAAGAGTTACTTGTAAAAAGACAGCTAACTTATGTATTCTCTGAACTTGGTGTATGCCACCAGCACTCCCAGTTACATTGGTAAGTAATGGTGGTAAACATCTCTGTAGTACAATATACTACTGGTGGTAGTATTAGTTTGAAATTACCTTTATGAAAGTAATGAATAACTCAAGCACAGACTTTGGAATAAATTACATTGATGTATTTTAATAAGTGGAAATATAAAGATAACAAAAATGTGCCAAACTAAGTGGAATTATCATAGGAAACCTCTCATCTCAGATTATATTTTGCCCAAGTTATGAAAGACTGTATAGATTTAAACTAGATGTAGTTATCTTAGTTTACCCTACAACAATTTCTCAGTAGCTGCTATTTCTGACTGAAATAATTGCTTGATTATTTTTTGTTTATGTTTCTGTTTCTGATTTTCTTTTTATGTTTCTTGCCTTTTTTTCTTGAGCTCCCTGGGTAATGGTACTATAAACCAAAAGAGAGAAATATGAAGAAAATAGGTTATTTTTTTAGTATAAACAAAAAAAAAGCCCCTTCATAAATGTGTTTTAGAACATTATCAGACAAAAATGACAGTATTCTAAACTTCAAAGCTGCCATTTAAGTAACAGTTTATGAAGTCAGGATGGTGCAAATATTAAAATATCAGTGTACTCTGACCCTGAATATTCACCTGCAGATACTTTCCAGGGGCTTCAAAAAGGCCCAGGTTCAGTGGGAGGAGTTCTGCTGAATGACTTCCAGGACTTGCAGCAGATGAATCCCCACTTACAGAGAACCCATTCCAGAAAGTTTTGTGTTGCACATGGTGTAGGAGTTAAGAGACTTGAGATTATTGACTTTTGAAGTCTGAATTGTAATGCCTAGTTTATGAAGAGCTGTTAGATCTTCTTCCTTATTCTGTTTGTTTTAAAAACGTAGTTTTTGTGACACTGCATGTGTGAAAAATCTCCCATTAATACTGACTGAATGTTGGTCACTTGTTGCACTGTGACACTGAGCTAAGTATAGTAAACCCTCCTGGATTATATTTACTGAAAGAAATCCTACAAAATAAATCTAATATACTTTTTCCTTACTGAACAAACTGTAGCATCTCCTGTGCTTTGCGTGTTTAGACTTTGCATCAGGATAGAATGATACATTGTTCAAAGATGTTGCTCCTTTTTCACAAAATACACTGTTGAAGTGGTTTTTTTTTTCAAAACCAAAACTTGCATCTTGGCATAAGGTTGTACTTTTTGTGGTAAAATAAGTCTGAACAGATGGGAAGTAGTTTGAAGGAATTAAGAGGAAATGCTGATGGAGTGTCACATGAAGAACCAGACAACAATGAAGTTCCTATATAATATGAAAATATTATATTGTTATATAAAAATTCTTATTTACAAAGAAAAAATATTCAAACTGAAGCTTTAGGAATACTTCAACCATTTTGTGTGGTATCACTTGAGTAAGATCTCTCATCCATCAGGTAATTTTCTGTGCCAGTGAAATGGGGTTCTAATCATTTGGCCAATTATGTATCTATAAATAATGTTAATGCACAGACTTTATATAATATTTGACAGTTATCACTTTCGTGCAATTAAAGTCTGAAACCTGCCATATAATCAACATAGGACCTTAGCAGTAAATTAGTTTTCTTGATTTACATACATATTTCTGAGAGCATTTATGTCCAGATGTCCTATATTCTGTACACACATCTATACTTCCCATGTTTATTTCAAACCTTTTATTGTTTTCCTTATTTTTTAATCATAAAAAGCAATTTCCAAATTGGGAAAATTTAAAAATTAATTTTAGAATGCCTTTCTTACATATGTAGTTTGGTTTGGTTGATGTGTCATTCTAAGAAGGCATTCAATCACTTTTGCAAGAAATAGGTAAAAAGACAGATTAACTGATGCTTCACTTGATTTGGATTTTGTATTGACATAAAATTGCATAATTAATTTGCCATTTAAAGTGCCCCACAGCCTCTGCAATCAGAATAATTTAAAAATGGCTCTTGAGGTCCCTGTGACATAATAATTAACTGTCTTCTCAGTATAAAACAGAAAAAGGAGCACAGTCAAATATTTATATTTTAATGTGTCGCATAATATTATCTCACCCATAAATAGTAGGAAGAGTATCTCATATTTAATTGTGAAGTAAGTTTTTTAGCTAATCTCTCATTTGCTTTCTTTTTAGGAAGATACTTTTCTTCAAATGAGTTCTTGTGTTTAGCTCAGCTTTTACAGCTTAGTGCTGAAAATAAAGAAAGCGGCCATTTCAGGAATTTGCTGATGGATTTAAAATGTCATGATCCTGCTTTGGATTGTAACATCACCAAAGCTGAAAAAAATAGCAGAGAGAGACCCAGTAATACAAACCAATTTCTTGTTCTCTCCAGTGAGGCTTTTCTTCTTCTGGATGTCATTAAACTGGAAGAAAGTTTTGACTTTTCTGTAATCCTACTGTTCCTTTTTAAACATAGTCTCCAAAAGCCTAACATTTTTTCACTGATATATCACCACAGGCTGACATGATATCTCATGCTCTTCTTTTATCTTCTGAAGCTTGAATTTTATGATTTAAAATGTACTTTAGTCATGTAAGTAAGAGTGATATTTTATGTTATTTTCTATGGGAAAACAGCTTTGCAGAAATTATTTATTGGAATGTAAGTGAGTTCTTTTGAAATAATTTGAATGGTTGCTGCAAAGGTAAAGTATTCTGTCCATTACTGGAAAGTAACTTTATGTGTGCCTCCTGTGACTTAAATAAATCATTGATGGCATTTGTAGCAATGTGAATGTGGCATTAAGAATGTCACAGAATTCAGCTCCAAGCAATGATCCAATGGTGGGATAGTCTTAGGATATCACTATATCCTACACTGAAAAAAGCACATCTGTAAAGCTATTGTGTCCTGGTTATAAGTGCTAGGATTTGAACTATCTTTAATTTCATTTGACTTGTTCATCTTCCTTAAGGATCTCCATAAAGATTCTCTGAGTGTTCTTTTCAGCCCTTACTTAGGGTTTGCATCAGTGGTCGTAAACCTGCTTAGCAGACAAAGACTCTCTTCCCTTTGAAGTCACTTCCTAGCTTTTCAAAAGGGTCTGTGAGTCTGTTCTAAAACAATTTAGAAAAGTTTGAAGTGGTGCCCCTTAAACCAGCAACAAAATAAAATTTTCTCTTTGCATTATTGAAAACCATGACAATCTTTTGAACCAATAACAGTTTAAAAGCTTTTAAAGAAATCTGTTCTGCTCTATGACCAGCTTTTAAGTTGACCCCATTATTTGGGAAATCAGGCTTGGAAACCCCTAAATACTTGACGTTCTTATCAAAGGATTCAGCCTGACTTTTCACATGACTCTTCTTTTACAGTATCTATTCAAATCCGAAGTTCTTTAAAGATACTACTTAGTTTTCTTCCCTTTTTTGTTCATTTGGGTTGGGTGTTTGTTTTTTTGTTTTGTGGGGTTTTTTTTGTTTTAGTGTTTCTTTATTTCAAATATAATTTAGGAAACGGCTGATACAATCTATGAAACACTGATCCTTCCACTTGTACATTTATACTCTGTTATGTTTGAAGTCAAGTCCAAATTCTGAAAAGACTGTGAGTGTTACTTAGGCAATTTTATTTTCTGTGAACTCTGATTTATATATATATGCTAAGTTTCTACTTCTTGATTTAACAATCTTATCTCCTACATTTAATGGATGTAGTTGCTGACAACCTGATGCAGATAAAGCCCATAATAATGTAGTTGCTGTAAGCAATAAGTTTACTCTCATGATTTTGTGTATCTGCAAGTCCTAATAATTCATTCAGGCATTGCTTCTCATAAGTGCTTCTAATGCCAACATCTTACATTCATTACCTCCTGTAATTTTGTGTATTTCAAAAGTTTCATTAATGTGAGGTGTATAATTAAATTAATTCCATGCTGATCTATGAGACTATGTGTTAATTCAATTTCTGAAAGCAGAAGAAAACAATAAAACCAGAGTTCTAAATTTTGCTAATATAGGCAGCTCATTTAAAAGAAAACAAACTAACAAGACCTTTAAATGCGCAAAGCTGCCACATTTTCGGGCTTGGTAGTGACAGGGAGAAAGAATTGGGTCAGCCACATTAAATTGTTACCAGATAGTATGACTGTTACAGTTGCTGTTACATTTTTCCCCTAAAACTGCAAGTCTGCGGCTTGGCTATATAGAGCTCATTTATGAACTTCTGAGGTGCCCAGCCCATGTTTAGTGGGGCAAGGTTCAATAGAGCAGCTTGCTCTGAAAGGTTTGTGAGCAAAATTCACGGGATCAGCCACCTGAGAAGTACCTAGAGGTCATTAAATCCAACCTTATGCTTCTAATTTGTTGGGAGTTTTTTTCCTTTGCTCCTGAACTGTCTGCCTTACTTCCTGGGCTTGAGTCTGTTTTTTCAAACATTATATGAAACAAAAGTGACAGCTTCTAATGACTGTTTCTCAAGAGATTAGAACAATTCAGCAAGTTGCTCTAAAGCATGTTCACCTTTAAAGTGCTGGCAACATACATGCCTGGGTGTGTACACGTATGCACACACATATATAGTGTCTGTGGCTATATCTGAGAAGAAATAGATTTATTTACTTTTCAAGATTTTGTATTGTTGGTACAAATTGTGATACTAACTAAAGAATAAATCAAATTTTGAAAGGTCAAAATATTTAATTTGAGACTTTGTCAGAGATTATGACCTTTACTTAAAAGCCACTGGAATGTGGCAGCTGCACAGATGTTTTGGGAGGTGGTATAAATGGTTTGAGTAAAAATGTTTATGCAAGCCCACATCTTACACCTCTTTTGCAGAGAAGTCTCTCATGGAGGGTCTGAGAAACTATCCCTTTAAATACAGCTCCATGATCACTAATAATGCTCAGTACCAGTACTGCTGGTGCTGCTCTACATGGACAGATTAATGACATTATGCTGGATTTATCTTTTTAAATTTACAACCCCAAATGTAATTTGATTGATGCTAACTTAGTAACTAATGGAGTCAATTGGTCCCACTATTACTCTGTGTCTTTGTAAAGCCATCTCCTCTTTTTCAAGTGAAAAAGAGCTTGATTTTACCACTGCTTTATGCTTTGTTGGTGTCTCACATATCATCATTCATTGTGAAGTGAAATTATTCCCTGCTGCTTAAAAACTCATCTAAACCTTTTGAAAACTACATGATAGCATTGCCCAAGAAATATCCTTTGGAGTTTAAATGCTTTGTAGAATGCTATGAATGAGCTAATTATATGATAATACAAAAATAACTTTGTGATTTTTTGAAATGCCAACACTCTTGAAAAGGGCAATGAATAACCTATGAGCAAAGATATAAAACTATTTAAAGAGTTTTATAGCATTTGCTTACCCTTTCTCAGCCTTGACCTGGAGATTAATATTTTTTCCTTTAAATATGCCAGTTGTACAATTCTTTTTTTACTGTATCTATAGATGTTTGATTATAAAGAGAAGTAAAAAATAATACAGTTCCTCCTGTGGCAGGGAAATGTCTAGTAGGAGCATTAATGTTGGGTTTGAATGGGACTTCTTTGCAATTCCATCAGAAATTCATACTGACTGTGGTCCAACTCCATGTCTTGCAAAGAACTAGACTTCAAGCTGAGATTTCAGCACTGTTATTAGGTTAAAATAAAATCAGTCACTGGAAGTTTTCCTTCATCTTTGGGCACTTTAGGTGTCTTCTCTTGATAGCTACTGTAGTGATACTTGCATTTACTAATGCCTGTTGTAGGAAAAGGTAGTAATTGACTAAAGTCTCTCCCTCCAGTAAATATAAATTATAGGGGGAGAGAGAGAGAGGGGAAGCCAACTTTGGTTGGTTTTACTGCACACCTGACTTTCAGTAAATATGCAGGCAGAGTGCTGCTGCTGTACTACACAGGTAGGAGTACAACACTCCTGTATGCAAACAGGAGCAACAAATCACTTCATGTACTCAAAGAGCAAGGAAACAGAAGGTGCTTCAGTGATGGAAAGCAGTGATTTTGGGAATAGATTGTAACCAAGATTGCTTTTATTGTTTTTTTCACTGAAGGTGATTTTGCAACTCCTCGAGCTGTTCTGACAGGACATGACTATGAGATCACCTGTGCTGCCATTTGTGCTGAGCTCGGCCTGGTAATAAGTGGTTCAAAAGGTAAGGTAGCTCTTGTCATTTCTTTCTGTTTGTGAAGCTATAATCCTAATGCCAAGAGGAATATAGTCTCAGGTAGTAGAATTTATAAACTTTATGGTGGTTTTATTTCTAACCTTTTTTTTTTAGTTGCTGTGGAATTTGAGACCTCTTTTTAAACATGTTGAAACTGAGGATTATTCAGACGTTTATAAGAAGAGGCAACCACATCAGTTGCTCTCCTGATTGCTATTTCTGTTTGTTTATCCAGTGTGTAATTGCATATAGCATACTTGGATACAGCCTTTGAGGGCGAGGATGGTGAAGAGTGGCTGTAATGGATAACTTCTCAAAAAGGGGAAGCAAAAATTAGTTTTGAGAGAAGGACAAAGTACTGGACTGTTTGTTTGATGAAGAATGTGTATAAACTACTGGTAATTCTGTTCAGGCTCTTTCAGCTTGGCTGCAGAGCCTCTCATATGCTCCATTTGTATTCTCAAAGACCTGCTTTTAGCAGGCAAATTATAAAGAGTGATGTTGATTCTGTAGATATTCTATATAATTTTCTTATTTGTTTAATTGTCCACAATTATTTCTAAACTGTAAATTTCTTGGAATTAGTATCTTTCTACTTTAGCATTTCTAAAATAGCTACTCAGAGACACTTCTTCAGAACTGGGTGTACTCATGGTCTCTACCTGTGTGCATTTCTGCATTATGCACGTAAATTTGTGTGACTTTTGTGCAAAGCAGGTATTTGTCAGAACATGTTAAAAAGCAGATATTTAGTGGGCTGTGTATGGCTTCCAATCTTAATATGAGAACATACACTTGTAGAATACCTACATATGTAAATTCATTACTCTTACTCTGTGTGTCTGTGTTTTGCTAATCTCCTTTCAAGGTTCAGTATGTTTAATTATTCAAATTTAAATAATCTTAAAATTAACTATCAAACTAAAATTAACTACTACCTGCTTTAAAAGAAAATCCACAGAAGGCAATCTAGGAACCTTAATGCAAAGCTTTCAAGGGATAAGCTGTTTATCTTAGTGTCTGGCACCCTTGAAGTCATAGGCAATTCACCTAAACATGGTAACAGCCATTATAAAGTAATAAAATAGTGATTATTTATGTAGAAGTCATGATTTACTATTTGAGAAATAATGTCTTTAATTGAGCATATAAATCAATAACCTGAGATCCTCTTCTGTCTCACTAGAAGGACCATGTCTCATACATTCTATGAATGGAGATCTACTGAGGACGTTAGAAGGTCCTGAAAGATTACAAGGTCCTGAAAGCTGCCTGAGACCAAAACTTATTCAAGCTTCCAGAGAAGGCCACTGTGTCATATATTATGAAAATGGCCTCTTCTGTGTGTTCAGTGTGAATGGGAGACTGCAGGCCACTATGGAAACGGATGACAAGATAAGGGTGAGTGTCCTCAAGTGTGTGCTAACTGCATGGAGAAAAGCTGTCAATGCTGGAGTTATGTGGAGACTCTTTCTAAAGCCAGACCATGAATATGTGGTACCAGACCATGGCATAGCAACATTCTGAAAACATTTTAGGGGACCGTGTACTCTTAATAACATTAGGACGTGTTTATTATAGTTTTAATGTAAAATAACTCTATTCATAAAGTAAGGTATATTGTGTTTAGGAATACTATCATTTCCTTGAGCTGGAGAATACAAATATTACTAATTGCTGACGAGGAGAGGCTGTGCTGCATCTTTGCTTTTCAGTCTGAAGGCAGGCGGTCAGCGGATGTGCTATTTTGGATGCTTTCTTTTGGCATCTCTGACCGCATTCCTGCATCCTGGTTCAGCTAGCATGTGGTGTGCTGAGCTCCAAGAAGTTTATAGGGATATGTCTATACTCTTTTAGCCCCTTGGCATTTGTGAAGCAGGCAGCAGAGTTCCACATCTTTAGCTGCAGGAGAGCTGGAGCAAGTCCAAAACTATGCAGGAGGCATTTTAAACCTATGGCTTTGTAAAAATTATTTTATAATACAAAATGAAGGTCTCTTGACAGTTCCTGTGTAATAGTACCTATGAAACAGAGCAGAAGCTGCCAGCTGTACTGCAGTACCACACCTCCAAGCTGATTTTTGTAATCTGATGGAAGATCCCAGGAACTCAGCTGCTGGGATTTCCAATGTTCTCTTGAGTTGAAAACTCTCAAAAATTTTTACCTTTATTTGGATTACACATGTCAGGAAGAAAATCCCTCTCTGCCATCATGTTTGTTTTACAGAATTATTTGCATTCTTTCAGCTGTTGTGCAAAGTTGTGAGCACTTCTTTCCATGCTAAAGATGGAAGAATGTGTCAATGTATTTTAAAGAATTTTTGATCTTCGTTATTTGCACTTTATAGCTGGTATAGAACTACTTCATTAGCGCTGAAGTTTCTGGTACAGTTCAGTATATTCCACTTAAAACCTTCTAAAACTCCTATCATGTACTATGCTCTGCTAATCCAGTATCCCTATGTCATCCATTCAGAATTTCAGCTATGCTGGTGGTGGAATATGCAGAAATAACTCTCTGTGTAGGTCCCTTTTCCATAGTGAGACTGCAGTCTAGTGGGATTAGGGGGCATTTAACTTCTGTGTTTTGTGGCAGCCACAGGTGCAGGTTTGAGGCTATGGAAGTGAAGAATGTATATATTTCTGTCCCCAGACATTTTTTCCAAATTAATGTAGATTTTTGCATCAATTCCCTGAAATAGTATCTTCAGCCATCCTTGTACAAATACGTCTGAGATTTTCAGCCTACCCTTCATCCCAGAGTTCTTTCCATAAAGTAAGACCATATCACAGTGTTTTCTCTTTTTACATTAATAATGTTGATAATCTGTCACTTTCAGTTGTGATTATGTTGTCAGCTAGGCCAGCAAATCTGTAAAATATCTAGAAATCCCTTGCCGGCTAAAACAATTTCTGTAGTGTTTCAGTCAGTACCCACAGCTTTAGGAATGTTGCTGGAGGCAATTGAAGTTCTGCTCTCTGTGGGCCAGAATTATGTTTGTAGAGGGGTTTGGGGTTTATTTTGTTTTGTTTTGTTTTCTTTCTGTCCCAGTGGTCCGAGCTGAGCTTTACGCTTAAACAACCTACAGCGTCTCTGCCAGTGCTTCTGCACTACATCATTGCTGAAGGAGAGTGGCAACTGCATGATTAAAGTGGGGCATTTAAAATGAATAGCACCTACCCATGGGCTGTGCTGACAAACTCTCCTCATTGGCTTTTGCTTGGGGAGGATAGAAAACGGAAGGAAAAGGGTCATAAGTGTGGAATTTGTAGTAGAACAGCTTCGGTTTTCCTGTGTCATTATGGGCCAGTATTTCAGGATGTTATTGGTAAAACTAGCAGTTTTCAATAGTGACGCTGGGATCAACATTCTCATTTTCTTTCTTGTATTCTTGTGCTAGAAAACTGCCATAAAAAAATTCAGAACCTCTGGGGAAATTCAAGGTCTAATCAATGCCTTCCACCTGTTTTTGTTTTAAATACTGTATTGCTCAGTGAAGCTTAGGCATATCACAGTACATCTACCATGTAGTGTTTAGATATCTTAATGAATACCTTTAACTCTAAATAGTCTGCTTGTTCTGAGAGGTAAAGTTATTTTATCCTAAACAAAGACTGTATGCTGTTTCACCCAGAGGAACCAATTTATTTTCCTTTCCTGAGTCTGTTTTGAAATGTGGAAGTGCCCACAAGACTCCTGCTGCTGTAAGCCAGGGCTGTCACAGTGTCAGCTCTGCCTTTTTACAAAGCACTGCCTTTCAAAAACCTGAAACGTTAAAAGGGATTTGTGCAAACTTTTGAGACTTTCCAGGGAAATACAAGTCAGAAATGCAGCTTTTAGAACATTGCTGAAATTGTGCACTTTGGGGATTATTTGAGAGTCTGAAGCTCATGTTGTGAGAAAGATTAGTTGCAGGGTTGTTTCAGTTTCATACCTAGCAGAATTGCAGATAAACTACGCTGGGGAAAAGCAGAACAGTAAAATTGATTCATGTCACCTTCTATACCAGCTGGAGTACTTGGGAGTAAAAGCATCCTTTCGTTTGTTAAATCTTGCAGGGCGTTTCATGGAACTGAAATGTTGACAGGGTCACCTTTTTCTTCCATTCATTCCTTCATCCCTTCATTCATTCCTTCATCCCTTCATATATATTTAGGTAAATGACTGAGAAATTTATTTATAAACAATAAAAATTAAATAAATCAACATCTTGTCTTCATGTCAAGCAAATGACTTAGTAAAATTGCATAGGTATTAGTAAGGGTTCAAAGCCTGTACTTTATTTAATCAAAAGATCACAAAATCTACTGCATGTTGCAGGTAGTGGAAGAGTTAAAGATTAATGGCTTTAATTTGCCTTTTAATATAGCATTTCTTCAGTAAAAGCCTCAAGTATAAAATTCAAGTGAACCATGACCATAAGGTTAATGGATTTTCATCAGCTGAATTTTATAAGTGTAGCAAATAATTATTTGTCACGGTCTTCACTGCAATTTGGAAATACCCTTAGGAGGCTGCTATTGTTATAGAGAAGAAAACTACCCCATATTGATTTTTGCTTCTAATGCATAATCTCTTTAATACTTTTGTGGTTAGTTAGATCTTGTGGTCATCCACTCAGTGCATGCTAGTTCTAGATAATTTTCAGTCTTACCAGTTTGTTTTCTGTCCCTTTCTCACTCTACTCTTCTACGACAGTCTCTAAATTACAGTTTTCAAGCTCCTTGTGCCTGTGCTCTCCAGGTGCTTAGCACATTTCTGACAGCAAAATCACAGAAGCAATTAATAGTTGGAACATTTATTTTTTGGGGGAGAGGAAGAAGCTTCAACTCAGAATACTCCATTCTAATCTTCATTAGTATTCCATTTTCCATACTTCGCTGTGGTTGGAAAAACCCTACAAGTTCTGCTTTATTGTGTCTAAATTTACATGTATTGCTTGTCATCTTAGTTCAAAACATGGCTGGAATAGGTTTATCATCTTTTTTTTTTTCTCATTGTTACATTTTGTTTAGAGTTTATGTTTGTGTTTCAATTACACTCCTTTTAAAGTTATTGTATGAAATAAAATTCCAGCAATGTGATCCATTCTGACTCCTTGGGAGTTGTTGCAGTAAACACTCAAAATTTATAACATAATATAGAAGCTCTATCTTAATCTAAGTGTCGCACATCGTATAATTCTTACAGGATGTATTTGGCATCACAGTAATAGAGTGCAGCAATACAAAAAATACAGATGTGCAATATGTCTGACTTCAGTTACTGCTGCTCACAAAGCAGTATCTTACACACACTGTATATTTTGGTTTCTAGGCTTGTCAGCAGTCTGTATAAACACTTCAGTGTTGCATGAACGTAACGTCTTTGTGTTTTAGTTTCTCTGATTTTTTTGTGTTGCGTGTGCTGTAAATTCTCTATGTTAAAAAAGTCCCAAACTTGTTTTCCCTGAAGCATGTAAAAAGTTTTGCATATTTGCAAACCTGTATAAACAGAGACTGGAAGTGCCAAAATAATTACAGATTTCAGTAGAGAGATGTTTGCAAAATTCTGTCTTCAGTTCTTTCTACTGTTTCCTAAATCTAAATCTCTGAGCTGGAGTTTTGCTTGTAGACTATCATCTTGAGGCAATGTCCTTGCCTTGACAATCTTTTAGTCAAAAAGAATCAATTTATTTGAGAGTGTGTTTATGGGATTTAAAAGCCACTGCTCTGAACGTCCTCCATTCTTACATCATTCTATTGAGAAGTTGGGCCAGGTGGAATTTATCACAAATTAATCCTGATGTGAAGGGTGTGTATTGCATTGAAAGGCTGCCCAGATTTAGCTGATTCACAAACCTTAGGTTAAATACATTTGTATGTAATGCTTAGTATCTGTGTTTTGTACTGAATATCTGTAGGCCATGGATGCAGTTTTTCCCTGCAACCAATCATCCCTCACAAAGAGGTGCACAAAAGATCCATGGCCAGAAATGTGATGGTTGTGACCCTGGGCAAGGAAAGGGAAGAACTGATAAGGAAGCAGAGGAGAAAGAAGAGCAGAATGGAGGACAGGCTGTTTCTGTGCTGAGTATTGTGGACCAATCTAAAAGCAGAGAGCAGAGAAGGAAAAACAGACACAACCTGGGGAGCAAAAGTCAGAAAGAGAGTGGAGAAGAGGCATCTGAAAACAAGAAGAGAGCATAGGAAAAGGCTTGGGCTTACTTGGAATTATTAATCATGTAGTTTCAAGGGTCTTGATCTTGCTGGTGGCTCATGCTGATGTCATTCCACATGACAGAATCTGTTCAATTTTCTGGTTTTGTTTCTTTGGAAAATTCTGCAGACCTTTAAGTTTTCCTGGAGAGATGGAGGATGTGGTCATAAAATCAGGGCCTCTACTGCTTACATTTCTTTTCTGCACAACAGCCTCCTTTCAGATGCACTTTTTAGCCTCCTCAGGGTTTATGTAGTAGTAATTACTGAGACCCATATTGAAAAAATGCTCACATGCTGTGAGAAGAGTCAGTCATGGAGTCTTCCAAGGATTGCTGTTGGGAACCAGCTTCATTCAATGTTTTTTGAGGTGGGGAATGCTGAAAGTTTACAGAGTGATGAAGGCAATGCCTGAGATGAATGGAGAGCTCTTATTCAGTAAACTCCACAATATGACAATACTCAACAAGACTGCGGTGTATTCACTGAAACTGATAGGATCACCTCAAAACATGGAACATGGAATAAACCTGTGGTAAACTTCTGCCAATTTCTCGCCCTCCTCAGAAGGCATCAGCAGGCTCAAAAAAAAATTAAGATAATTCTTGGGCAGCATTTCCATAAGTAGATACTAAAGGGAATACCATCTTTCTTCATGATCTGGTTCCCAAATAAAGATTTCAAATACAGATTTGCCATCAGTCCCCATGGTGCATACAAAACAGGGTGTATGCTATTCAAGTTTTCACAGGCAGTTTCAGGATGGATGATAAAAGGAAACACAGTCTCTCTTAAGAGAGGTGGATCATTATTTTATTAATCCAGTGCAGGAATCTAAAAGTGCTGGTCTAAATTAATTTTAGTGATTCGTATAACAATTCAGTTCCTGTCAACATTCAGCTTCTGCTAGGCTGGTATTAAAGACCCTTGGGGGAATGTCAGGTGCTATATTTTAATGCCAGTGCTGCTGCATCTTGTAAATCTAGCTAATTAGAAGAGTAAATTTCTTCAGCTGACCTCATATTGGATCTTTGGAACATGGAATAAATCACAGGTGAGGTGAGACTTAACTACTGACATCTAATGTATTGGAGATGTGTGCATAAAAGTATTAATTCTCTTTCTGGGTAAAATAACATAACAGTAATGTTGCTTCCCAAAAGCTTGTATTGATAGCAAAGTCTCCCTGGACATCCAGATATCAATATGAAACCTTTTATTGCAAGGAAAAGTGGGGAAGTGAGAGCCACACACACATTTATCTGACAGATCTCCCTGTGCTTTCCCCAGGCCATTCAGCTGAGTCGGGATGGACAGTATCTGCTCACAGGTGGGGACAACGGCGTTGTCATGGTCTGGCAGGTGTGGGACCTCAAACGGCTCTTTGCTTACCCAGGGTGCGATGCTGGAATCCGATCCATGGCCCTGTCCTACGACCAAAGGTGAGACCAAGTCTGCTCTGGACAAGAGGATTGAGGAATGCATATCTACAATTAAATTGTGTTTTTGTTGTTGTTCTGATTGTGATTTTCTGTGGGTCAGAGATCCTGGTGATTATCTTGAGAATTTTTGCTGGCAAAAGTTTTTTTTTTAACATGTTATATTTAGGGCAGATAATATTTTTCAGGATTTCAGCTCTTTGGGGAATGAAGAGAGATCTAAGAAATCTTTCTTTGGCAGACTTTCAAGATAGGCTGAATTATTGGTTTGCACCAATGTACAGCGTGGGTCACATGGAAGGGGAAGGTTACATGTGTGCTTTCATCTCTCTTCTTTCACTTACAAGACAAATCACATTCCTAATTCCAGACTTTTGTGTTAAAAATAGAACAGTTGGAATAGGTGCACAAGAAGATTCCCTCCACACATCTATATATTTGCCAAAGCAAAGTGTCATTGTCAGTTCTAGAAAAGATATTTTATCCACATACAGCATGACCCTTTTAGAACAAGCCTCCTGCTGAAGGTGACCAGTTAAAATTTTTACTGCAGTTTCACATTGCACTTTCCAGTGCAGCTGTACTTGACAATACTTCAGTGCTTTTATCACAAAAATATTGTTTGTTTATAAGATGGATGTTTCCCATTTCATCTCTACACCCTTAGCTTTCAGGCTAGGATTTTATTTGCTGTGGTGTATTTACTAAATGGTGTTTCTGTGTACTTTTCAAACAGATTTGTCTCCTAAATCCTTTATGGATGTCTACATTATGCAGTAAACCATGTTCCTGAGGCTCTTAGCCTTCCACTTACTGAAATCCATGCTGAATGTTTTTAAAATTTTTATGTGTTTCTAAAACTTACACAAAATGAACTTGAAAAAATCCAAACCAGTAAAACCTGTGAACTTCAATGAAACACTGAACAGCTTCTTGATTAGCATAATTAGAGAATATTGGCATTTTGTATGAAGTGGTTTTCCATTAAAAAAAAAGCCCTCGCTGTTAAATGTATTTCAAAAACTGTTGAATTTTAGACCTTGGAAATTTTGCATTTAGAGAATCTTTAATTAATGACATGTTAATGAACTGAAATTTAATATGGGTATAGAGAAATGTATCCATGGCCTCAAGTTAAGAACCTATGCACTATGGGTTGGAAGACAAAGAAGATATTTACTCAGAGTATTTTACTGAGTAATTACTGATTAATTACAGGTAATCACTCAGAGTTATTTAAAAGACATTTTAATGTAACAGAAAAACAGTTAAAATTGTACTGTTGACATGAAATAGGATCACCTATCAAAATGCAATGTTTTGATGATCTCATACTTAATCTTCTTTTTGAAGAAAAGATTTGCAGTCTTTTACTCTGAATTTTTTAATTCTAAGGCTTTATTCCTCCCAAATGCCAGAATTTTATACATCCTTACAGTTCTGATTTTTGTGATGCTTTAATGAGACTGTAGAGAAAATGATCCAGAGACTGATTGTGTACTGTGTCAGGGTCATGGCTTTTCAAACACATCTAAATGATCTCCAGTAGCAGGCCAAGGGTAAGGAATTCAGAAAGAAAGAGTGTCTCAGTGGGAAAGCCCAGGGATTGCTTTCAGGAGCTTCCAAAACAATCAAAGCCTTCAGCTTTACTATTTCCAACAGAAGCCTTGTGCCCACACCCAATTCCTTCATGTAGATGTGCTTAACTGGGAGACTTGAAACTGAAATGAAACTTCTCTTTGCTGCTACACCAGGGCTTCATACCCCCCCAAAACCAAGAAATAATCCTGGGGAATCCCAAGTGGCCTTGCAGGACAGGAATGCTGGTGAGCAGTTGTGTTGCCCAGCTCTCAGGTGTCGCTTTAGGCTGACCCCACAAAGTGTTGCACGGTGCTTTGCGCGTTTTCTCACCGGTGAATCTGCTTCCCTCAGGTGCATAATGACCGGAATGGCGTCCGGGAGCATCGTGGTTTTTTACAATGATTTCAATCGCTGGCACCACGAGTACCAAACCAGGTACTGACCTTCCCAGAGGCCGGGACAAGCACTGACAGGAGCAGCTGTGGCCAGGAGGGAGCTGCACACAGCACTGCCTCCCTCGGGGTCGAGCCGCACACGGCTCCTTATAAATACTTCTATTACATCTGAATGTAACTGAAATTTGCTGGAAGAAGCAACCTATTTTTTAAAGTTAATTGCTATTTTTGTAGACCTCGCTTGACTTTTTTGGGGGAAGGGCAAAGATGCAGAAAACCAGCTGCCGGGTTCTGTAGTTAAAAAAAATCTATATTTTTAGTCACAATGAAAAGTCTATTTTGATCCCTGTATGTAAACGAAACCTAAAGTAAACATGGTTGAAACTCACATTCTAGCTATATTATGAAGAAACAAATGTTCCATCTGAAGTTTTATCTATAAATTTGAGGAAAATATGATTTTAACATAACGGAAATTAATTATGGTATTGGGGGAATTTCAATCTGTGCTGTCTGTACCACACTTTGTCTCGTACTTTTCCAAATGATTGTACTACATCAGCACTGAAGTTTCTGGGAATCAAGGGGTAATATTTAAATTATGGTTAATGTAATTTTAAACTTTGCAAATCATTTCCATCAATGTTACTCTTCAAGCACGTTTCTAGGCTTAGATAATAAGTTCTTTTTTAGTTGTATGTTTAGTGCAGTTACGAGAGAAATCGGGAACGGAGTTTGTGTTACATCAAGTGTGAATCCTTTTTAGTTTCTAACTGGCATCTCCTTCAAAGCACACCAAAATGTGGATTGTTCCTCCAAATCAGAAAGGCTCCTTTTGAAGGCTTCAAACCAGAAGCCCACAGAGGCAGGTGTTTTCTAGCAGGGGCAAGTTCCAAAGCACATTTCTGCTGGTTGACTGTGAAAGCAGGGAGGCAGCAGGGGTTTGCTGGTGCACAGCCTCTATACAGCAGCAGAAGCACAAGATTTGCAGGCCACTTTTTCTTTCTTTTTTGTCAGAATGTGCCCCTGCAATACTGTAGCACATGTCATATTCCTTTTCTGCCTATAGCAACAATGTCTTTCATATTTTGCTACCATCAAATCCAGTCAGATCCTGCCTAGTCATTTTAAATTACCTCTTTCTTTTAGGAAATGAAAAATAATTTATACTAAGGAACAATAAGTTATTTTGGTGTTGCACAAATCTACTTTTCTACAAGATTGCTGTGCAGAACTCTGTGAAAATATTTGTGAAAAGAACTGTTATTGTTTTGTAAGTCTGTATTGCATAAAAATCTCCTTTGTATGTTGTGATCTCTGAGTTGAAATTTACATTCCATATCTGTATTGATACATACATTTCTCTAGCTGCCTACTAGAGCAGTTCCTGGTTTTTCTAAGCATTTAACTACTCTATCTTTCAGTAAAGATTTGGAATGAGAAAATTCAGTTTGAGTGAATAAATTAAATAAAATTACATTTGTAATTGACGCCTTCAGTGGAGTACTGGGTTCTTGTGATTCAGGATATGTTCCTAACAGAGGAAAGGGGTGCCATGGCTGATGTATTCAATGTACTTTTGGTTTGTATGAAAAGGTGTTTTCTGTGCTTTCTGCATTTTCATACAGAGGTGATTGTGGTATATCAGTAGTTATATTTTCATGTTTTGTCTAGCACAAGGATGATGGGTCATGTCTGTGGGAAGTGCCTGATGTACTGAGCTCTGTGTACTGAAAATTTGTTATGCAAAACTTGTATTTCACATTTCCTCAAGTTCAGCCACATTCACAGCCTTGTATCAGCAATTTGAGAGGAAATTGGAATGGTCTTGAACTCAAATTTGAGGTTTTTCTCAAGCCAGGGGTGGTTTTTCCTAAACTGGGTGGAGGGAAAACAAACAAGAAAAAGGTGTATTTTGCTAAATGGAAATCCTGAAAGTCTTCTCTTTATGAGCAAAGACTTCATTATTGATAGAAATAATAGCTCCTGATCTTGGAGCCAAAATATTTCACAGGGAGTTGATTTGGTAGGTTGCTTGTTTTTGAAAGTGCTCTATTGGATCAGGAAATGCTTTCCCAAACTGGAAGCACAGCTGTACCTGTGTGTGCTGTCCTGAGTTGCACTTAACCCTCCTTGGGAAGCAGCAGCTGCTGCAGTGTGGTGTTTTCTGAGGGAAAGGACATCTTCACCTTCTCCTCCGTGAGCAGGCCTGTGAAGACACCTCTGTTCTGGACTTCTCTGGTGAGTAGGACATCCCCTCCTTCCACAGGTGAACCCAAATACCTTGGACACCACCCCGGGGCCCAGGTGTGCACTCGGGATCTCAGCTTTGGCTGAAGTAGTTCCCAACTCATGTTGTTAGTGAGGAGATGGAAAACAGGGTTAAATTTCCAGCTGTTCAGGCAGCACCTGTGTCACATGGATCACCTAAAAGCCATCAGCAGGTGCCAGGCATTAACCTGCAGCTGGGCCTCCTTTGGCTGCTATTGGCAGAATATTCCTCAAGAGAGGGACAGACCTCTCTCCTCCGGTGCATTTTTGCAGAGGGAGCATTTATGAAGAACATTTGTATGTGACAGTCTGGCCTTTCTTTTGCCCTGGTGAGTTCAAACAGAGCTGCTGCCAGCTGTGGTTATGGGAAGTGCTCTGCAGCAGTGCTGCTTGGTTGGGTTGTGCAGTACTTGGCAAATGTATCTTGAAATCCCTTGTATTTTCTGTCAGCAAATTGCTGATAGAAATACTATAGGATCTATATGCTATAGATGGGTGGTCAGAGTGGGGGTTTCTCTGAAGGAAGTTTGAGTTGTGGTGCTACTGCAGGCAGAAGTAAATGAATGCTCAGACTGCAGAATATTTCTGTAGCTCCTGGCTGTTTTGTGCTGTCTGTCTCTACACCTGAAGGCAAGCTGTGTATGTATCTGTTATTGTTTCTTGCCCTGACATCCTCTTGCTAGTCCTTCACTTTGTTCCTGGTAAACATCCCAAAGAGCTGATCTGATACCAAGGTAATGGGAAGTGAATTTTTTTGCAGCTTTAGTCAGGACATGAATGTTGTTAGTTGTATAGAGTAAGAATGGCCTGGGTAAGGTGACTATGTAGATTGTAGTTTTTTCACTTTGTCCTAAATTTCATATTCATAGAGATTTCAGTGTGCTTGTGGTATACTTCTTTTTCTTTCTCCCAGAAGTAATTCAAGGAGAATAACAGATCACTATATTGTTTTTGAGACACTGGGTTAATCCTCATTAAATAGAACCAGAGATGGGCCATTCTGAGAGTGCTGCTCTAAACCAGTGAGACCTCTCTCATACAGGGCTAGGATGTTTGTGTAACACTTGAAACCAGTCACTTGCATGGATTTACCATATGATACATCGTTACATGAAATCCAAAATAGTTCACTTTTATGCAGAACCAACCTGAGATCTTCAGTAAACTAATGCAGTTAATGATACATCACAATTTAAAGCTGCTCTTCAAAAGCTCTGGACAAAAAAAAAAAGAAATGGTTTTAGATTTTGCTTATATGTACTGACATTCAAGTATGTTTAACCTAAAGCTCCTCGATTCAAATACAACCATTGTCATGAGGTAAAAAAAGATTAAAACATACAGAGTTTGAAAGAATAAATTCTGACTTGTGTGTGTAAATAGTGTACATTCAGTTGAGACTTATTATCGAGAAGCATATTGTTAGAAAAGGAATGTAATAAATTTCACAACTATTTACATATTGTAGGAAATACAATTTTTTTTTTTGTAAATTCGTTGAGATAATAGTGGAAAGTGTAGTCTTGAAACCAAAGAGATGTGTGCATTTAGTAAAATCTAAAATTGCAGGCAACTTTGCCCCTGGATTGTTGTGTGTGCTTTGGAAATGATGTTGCATTGTGTGGGAACAGATAAAAGGGTTTCCAAAATGTGGTACTTGCTGTTTGCTAAATGGACAACAGTTGAGAAGTGGTAACTGATTCTTTTATTTTTTTCTTCAAGCTATTCTAGTATTTTTCTTGCTGCTGTGTGAGCTCTGAGCTGCAAAATTTTGTAGGCACAGCTCAGTCTGGTTGTGTGGAGACTTTGGTGCTATCAGTAATAGCAATGTCCAGTAACAGAAATTACTTTACCTGGCTCTCCCATTTTGCTTTTTGCCTTGCTTATCCTGTGTGCAAGGGGTGCTTTTTTCAAGCCTCTGTAGCTGCAAAAACAAAAATCTGACCATTTGAAACAAAACATGTAGTGTCATTCAAGCAGTGTTTATAAATATTCAGCATTTAAATGCTCTAGACTGCAACATTTCCTGTTAATTGGCAATTATCTCACCTCTTATTTTGGGGAGGAAGGAACAGTTTTAGGTACTTTGAAACCTGCACCTTGCACAGTTCACACACTTGGCTTCCTGTTTCCTAAGGAAACAAAGGCACTTAAAATTCAAATTCTCTTTGAAATAAAAAAATAAAATCAAGAACAGAAGCAACAGCTTCCTAGTGTGCCTAGTTGCACAGCTGCTTGCAGCTACCACTCCCTGCCCTGGTATTTTTTTTATCTTTATTTTTGTAATGCTAATTTAGTTTAAAAAGAAAACAAAATTCCTGCTAGAGTGAATTCCCTGACAGAGAAGCTCAATTTAATACCTACTTCTGTGCTTTAGACTTGCTGACTGCAAGTAGGAGGGTTTGATTTGCTTGTCTTTTTTGGCATCTTAAAACCATCAGTTTTACTTAGTGAGCATTTTTGGTTGGTTGCTAGTTTTGTGCATTTCTGCTGCTTTCCAATTGCTGTTTGGGTGTAGCTTGAAAGAAAGAATGAGTAAATGCAAAATATAGTTTCCCATTTAAAAACTGATAAAACTGAAGATGATTGATAGATAAATACATACATTTATGTAAAAGTGAAGGAATCACTATAAGTTAATTAGCTATAATAATTAGACCAGTGACTACTGGGAGGAAGAAAGATTTGAAAACCAGGGTTAAATGGGGATTTACTGACCTGTGTAAATATTCTTGACAATTAGCCACTAAGAATGAGTCAATACTTGATGAAACTAATGCCACAAAACAGCATCTTCATGAATGTATTTTGAGAATTATTTTAATTTTTTTTTTTTTTTTTTTTTTTTTTTT
Source organism: Passer domesticus (assembly GCF_036417665.1). Taxonomy (NCBI): domain Eukaryota; kingdom Metazoa; phylum Chordata; class Aves; order Passeriformes; family Passeridae; genus Passer; species Passer domesticus. The sequence goes on from NC_087477.1 coordinate 25,803,418, forward strand.
TTTTTTTTTGTTCCAGAGGGGGTGATTGTCTGTATGGGTAAATATTGATGGGAATCAATCAGTGGATGTAGTGTTGGGCTGATTTATGGCAGGAGAGGATTCAGTCCTGGGACTTTAAATCTAAAACTGCAGGAATGGCTCATTGGGCTTTTGTGAACAACCATTCACTTTCAAAGGACCTAGAAAGATTAGGATATTAAAAAAGATTATTTTTAATAATTATTTTTTTAAATGTAGGCATGGTAGCAGTAGAGCTGTCACTATGAGTGTTTGTAACAGTTCTTTCTAAAAATTGTGTAACTTGTTGTAAATTTCTGTGATAGTTTCTTTCCCTTTATAACAGGAAAAAAATTTGTGAACCAGAACTATTTTTACCTTCTTCCAGCAGCAACTGGTGGTTCTACAAGAGAAGGACTAAATGAAAGTGCAGCAGGTAAGAAACCAAATGTGATACTTAGGGACCTTCATTAAGTGTTTTGGTGTTAACCAATGCATCTTTATTTTATTTTTATGTTAAAGTGTGATATCTCCTGCACCTATGCAGACTGAACTTATGTGGAAGTATTTTAAGGCATGGAGTAGTGCTATAATTTTGCTAAGGTTACACAAAGAGTTGGGGGCTTTCCTAGCTATCCTGTTTTTATCTGATTGTTGGCCATATGATTATTTTTTCCAGCTGTCATCACTATTTTTAAATAGGCATTTTGGAACCTGCCTCTGCTCTGGGAATCAAAATACTTGTCTAAGACTGTTTAGATGTGATGAGTCATTCACATTAGGGATGTGAATTCAGGGTATTTCTCTTTACTTTCTTCTTCCAAGGTAGTAGTAGTTTAGAACTGGCAGCTGTTGACCAGGCAAATGATGATCCCTTCTATTATAGATACATAATTATTTGTGCAACACAAATACTTGTTGGAAATCCTTACCAATCCATGGCAGTTTTTTTCTTCATAGCTGAATCCATCCTCTTAGGAAAAACAGAACTTAACCCAGCATTCATTATTTGCTTGTTGCTCCCTCTCTGCTGATCTCTGCTCTGCTCTTTTGGAGGCTCCCTGACTTCGCTGTGGGGGCTGGTTAGCCCGCTCCACCTGAAATTCCACATCCTTTCTTTGGCTGAGTCTCAGACTTGTTGCAGAAATCACCAACCACACAGGCAGCCAGCTACAGACTCTCACCAGAATCTTGAATCAGAAGTTTCTCTTATTAAGGTTGGAGTGACAGCTTCATCTTTTTGCACTGTACCAAAACCCAAATTATTTTACAGAAAGGCTATTGCCATACTCTTCAAGTACATTGAACTTACTCCAGGGAACCCACAATGAAGTTAATTAGCAAGGATTGGTTGTAGCCCAACCTTTTTATCATAGTTTAAGACATGCTTTGTTTTCCTAACTTTAATACCATTTTCTTGCCAAGATGTTGCACATCTTTCAGCTGCCATGGCCTTAAGCTATCACTTGGCACTTTCTGATCTTTAAATGCTCTTCAAAAGGTAAAGCAACCATGTTTAATCATGGCTTTAATAGGAAGCAATGAACTTTAAAACAATGAACTTTATGGGAATCCCTCAAATTAATTCTATTAAATTGATTTGGTAGGCATCTAATTGTTCAGTCTCTCCAGGGGGAATAAGACAAGTGTCACTGATAAAATAACTGAGCTCTCAAAGAAAGGAATGACTTTTTGTGTTCTGTTTTTTTAATGAAGAAAGTTTATTGCAGGTCTTTCTTTTACAATTCTAGTAGAAAGTATAGCTAAGAGAAAAAATGAACTATGACCAATTCATAAGAACGAGCAAAGGAAAAGGATTAAGCTGAATACATATTCTATTGAACTAAGCATTATGGTAAAGAGAAAACCTTGTCTATTTTGTGACTGCAGATTAAGGAGAGCTGCTTCCCAATCCTGTGATTTGGTTTCCAGTGCCTGTGCCAGGTGAATAGGGGGATAGCACTGACAAACCTCTGATGGCTACTGATGGCAGCTCCTCTATCAGCTTGTCCTAGAATGAGGAGATGCTCAGCTCATCATAGCTTGGATAACATGCAGCAGGCTTTCCCTTCACAGGCCCAAAGTAATTTTAATTAATTTTTTTATCTAACAGGTAGTCTGACCCTGGAGAAAGGTGTGGGTGGGACACTTGTGGTTAGGATAGAAAATGGCTAAAGCAAAAAGGCTTCCTTCACTCCAGTCTTCATAACAAATAAACGTCCACTGCTCATGTTTACATCCCAAATTACTTTATTTAAATTCATATTATCTAAACACTACCCTGCCTGCAAGTCAGATAACAAACTTGATGGAAAACAACCATCCTTCCCTCTCAATCTCATGTTTGTCTCATGATATTTTACAGTTAGTCCACTAAAAAATTCTTCGTGAAAATTTGCCTCTTCAAGTTTAGTAGAAACTTGGCTAAAAATAGAGGCATTGGAATAGAAGGCAAATATAAGTTTTCTTCCCTTGTTTGCCTCTCCCACTTTTCTGAAAATTCCCATCAGAAGAACAGAACAGGGCCTGCTGGTGGACGTGAGGCCAGGTAACTGTTCCCCACCTCACTGCTCATATAAAAATATGGTTAGCTACACCATAAGTTAGTCTATTTAGAGCCCAAGGCTGTGTGAAATGGAGTTAATTACTGACACAGAGAACTTAAAAAACCATCTAACATTGCCGGAGTCTTTCCCCTACTGCTGTTCCCAAGATGTTCACCCCCTGTGAGAGAGAGGATCAGACCTGGCTGGGGCTCGCCATGAGAGGTGCACACAAACTGAAAACAGCCATGGGAAATGAAGAAAACTGGCCAGAGTGTGGAGCTTCGGGTGGATTTGTTTTCCCCAGTCCTAAGCACCAGGCTGATCCCCAGCAAGGCCAGGAGGAGGCAGCGTGGGGGACCGGAGTGGCTCAGGAGCAGCAGGGAGGAGGGGCTCGGACCCAGCCACACGAGGATCAGCAGCTGCAGCAGCAATTGCAGAAATTTTCTCCATTCCAGCTCTACCAGAGTCCTGACAGCGCTTGCTGCAGAAAATCTGACTCTCTTTATCTAGAGCTGTGTTCTACAAACAAACAAACAAAACAAACCCAAGGCAAAACATGAAACAACACTTAAATACAGCCCTGTCTTAAGGGTTAAAACAATCTACAAGACATAAACTGCATGCAATACAGCCAGGATAAAAAAGGAGAAATAACATTAGAAATCTTTTATATAATGAATTGTATATTTTTTGTGATGCTGACTTTAGGAAAGGTAAGGAAAACTTATCTTCCAGATGTATGCTTGCCATGATGTTGCAGGTTTAAAATTTTTGTCTTGCAAGTCTGATGTGGAAAAAAAGATGGTACGAGTGGTTGTGATAGAGAAGGAACTCGTCATAGTAACTATTAGCAAAATTTCTGTACCTGTGTTTTTGCAGACACAAGGAAGCAGGTGATGCTTGCTGAGAACTCAGTGCTACAATTCCTGTAACAAACCACAAGGTACAGAAGGGGAACCCCTGGGGAAGGCGACAGGTGGAAACCTAAACACTTTCTTCTTTTTTCAAGAAAAGGGCCTGCTTTTCTGCTTAGTGGTGAGAGTAGGAAAATAACCTCGCATGGATGCAAAAAGGCATAATTTCTGAATTCTGTACTTTAAAATGAGCTTACAGGAGAAGGGAGCAAGAGGTTGGAATGAAAACTGAGAATTATTCGATTATCTGGAGTATGTGATGCATCTGCTGAAGACAACAATTTCCATGACCTCAAGGGTATGTGCTAATTCTAAAAGTCAGGTGCTCTGCCTTTTCCTCAAAGATTTATTCTTTTGATTGGACTTGCTTTACTAATATGAAAATTTATGTGGTTTTAGTTGGGTTTGACTAATACACTACTCACTGAGGTATTTAATACTGAAATAATTTTCTGACACAAGTCAAATTTAGCATGGTTAATTTTTTTCCAGATGTGTTTATTATATCAAAGTCATCAAGGACAGCAGATCCAAGGTACTTACCCTCCTTTTTTTGTTGTTGTTTTGTTGGGGTTTTTTTAACTCAAGTTACATCACTAGCCTCCATGCATAGAGAGGTACAAGGAGAAAATTCCATAGTCCACAACTGAGTTTCTGCTAGTGACAATCAACACTACAAAGGGAGCATGCAAGGAAAGGAGCAGCTGAATTGGGTCTGAACGTTTCAGATTAGTGATCTATGATTAAAGGATTTTTATCATTATCAAGACACCATTGCATTGCCTTTTTTCTTATTGGAAAAATTTGTAAATAGGGGTTTCTGCTATTTCAGTGGCAGGTAATGTTATTTAAAAGGGGAAGGACATGCTTTCAGTTCATGCTGACAGTGATTTTCTCCTGTGCTGTCCTCATAGCAGCAATACAGTTCCATGTAATCAGTTTAGGGTTTTCTTTTTTAATTTTACTTTTGCTACTCAAGAACTTTTTTTATTTATCTAGGACTGAATATCACGTGTCTGGCTCTAAAAGAAGTGTCAATTCTTCACTTTTCTCATCTTTTTCTAGATGTTTTTAGATACAGTGAGATATAGACATGCACAAAATGACTGCCAGGAGAATAAACCAAGACATGTCTGAGGAAGTAAAAAATTGTTGTTTTGGTGTTTGCTTAGCCTATTTCAGATATGCCTCACTCAAGACAGAACTATTTTTTCCTAAGTGCTTAAAAGGTATTCCTTTGCTGGTTTGGTGTGGCTGTACAGCTTTTTCCACTTCAGACTGGCTTAGTTATTTCTCCTTTCTTGTCACAAATGGAGACCATGTATTTTTTGTGCAGCAGAACAAAGCATCGCCGTTAGTACGTACCATTGCCTTGGACCTACTCAGAGGAAAGCAATGCAGGCATTGGGAAAGGAGGAAAAAAGGAAGAAAGCAAGGGACAGAAACTAGACTTACTTTAAGCAGAACTAACACAATTGCAACAAATTTAGATTTACAGAACATTTCTTAATTGACCAAAAAAAAGAAAAAAATCAGTAATGAATTAAGAGCAACATGCTTTTGGGGGCAGCAGGAGCCTCCTGTGCAAGGACACTGAACTGGGGATGTGCAGTTTTACTTATCTGCCACAGGATGGTATTATCTGCATGGGCCAGGTGACAGTGTTGGAATGAGGTGATGCTAAAGGGGCTCCAGTGAATGTGCAGGTGGACTGAGAGAGCAATGCACTGCAATACACCAGAGTTACAAAGTGTGCTTGTCTGAAGCTGAATGTTGGTAAGCAATGAGTGCTGGAGCAAGTGAAGAACTTCTGAACACAAAGGTAACTAAATTTCAATGCTCAAGGTAAACCAGGGCAAGAATAACAAATTGGGGGCTTAACCCTCATTAGATCACAGTGTTTTGAACAAGATTTTACTTTTCTTTTCAGCATTAACTGGGAGCTGCATTCAGCAATTAATAATTTTGCATTTACATCCTTCCATTCCTGTTAGAAGGAAACAAAGCAGGAAAACGTAAAATGAGGTGAACTTTCCTGGCTGAAGGAGTGTCAGTAGCTAACAGAAAAAACTCACACCAGTAGGAAGCCAAAGCTATGCTGTGTCAGAGATCTGAGACAGGCTTAAGTGGCATGCAAGTTGGAGAGGGGCTGAGAGTTAGAATTAAAATTGCTCTTATTACATATAGTGCATTTTATACCAGTTTTCAGCTTCAGGCTTATCCATAGTCTCAACAGTATAAAGAATGAAGCTCTGAAGTCCCTCTCAAACTGTCAAGTCAAACTGTCAAATGAAATGTAGACAAGAGCATGAACCTGAAATCCATTTCCTGACTTATTTTTATGTTATCACTTTTCCTACACTTAAATTGTTTGCCTTTTTAACTCACATAAATGTATTTGCAAAGACAGAGAGGTAGGCAGAAACATTTTATTTAAATTTACTGGTTCTCAGATGATTAAAACAATAATTCTTGTTAACATAAGTGGTCTGGCCTTTGAAAGTAATTAATACTAATAGGAGGGTGAGGGTGGAAGTCCCTGTTACATTGCCATGGATGGTTTCACTTTCTTTGAGTTACTGAAGATACATTTTGTGTGCAGTGTCCATCCTTGCATCAGACAGGGACAGAAAGGAAGTTTCTGGAATGGAGCCTGGTTTCCTGGCACAGGTAGTATTGAACAACACTGTGCTCAAGATGAAGCAATACTTGGTCAGGCACAGAGGTAGACCCTAGTTAACTAGGTCGGCAGTATGATTAAAAAATTCTTGGTTTTTATAATGAAAAAAATTGTTAATAAACTTCATTCTAACATACACCTCCTTAGTGTTCACATGTTTCTGTTTGAAAGCTCATTTTTAACTCTTGGGCAGCACACTGTGATAGACTTGGTTGCTCTCAAGCAATGATGAGACAATCCACATTATTCATTAATAAAGACTAGAATTAGAGACTCTCCTAGTTTTGGGTTTGCTATTCTTGCACCACACGTGCTCATAGAGCACTGTCAGGAAAATATGCAGAGTATACTAACAATGTATAAAAATGTTCATTTCTCTTACCATGATGACAGAAACCCCAGCAGATGTGTTATTTTGCTTGGGTAGGGTGTTATTAAAGTGCTGCTTCAGTTTACCTGTTACTTCAGCTTGCATATTATTCTCCTGGGAAGCATCATCCTGCATAAGAAAGAACAGAATATTCAAGTTAGGAAAAAACAAAAAAGTTTTCTATCATCAGGTACTTTCTGCTTTTTAATGAATAGTAAATATTCAGACAGGCAGTCCAAAAGTGAACACACTCTGCTACATGAGAGACAATTCCAGAGGAAAGGAACTGAGCAATCACTCGCTGTTTTATGAAAGAACTTCTGTTTCTTAAAATGACATGTGCCACTTCCAGTGCATTGATTTGTCCTAAGTTTGCAGGCTGGATTCAAGCAGGTTAAAAATAACATGCTTAAAATAATCTTAAAAATGAAAAGCATATTTTTCTCTTGGATTTCTTTCAAATCACCACTTTAAATGGCCCATCATGTCCTACGTCTGGAGGTGTTATCAAGTATTATAAATATGCTTGAGAGGAGCTGTTATCCATTGATGCACTTGTTAATAGTTCTATTCTCTTGTGTCAGGGAACTCCACAGATCACATTCAGTCCCTCTTTTAGAACATGTCTGAAAATAAGCATTGACTGTCTCCATGTAAGCCTAGTACTTATTAATAATTAATTGATTTTAAATCAATAAGCAATGCACTTTGGTGTCCCCCTTTGCTGCTGCCTGAGAAGATGAAGGACCTGGCAGGCATCAGCTTAGTGTCTGTGGTAAATCAGGTGTTATATTTGCAAATTGTACTGCTGCTTCTGAACACTACAGGTTAATGGTTAGAGGTACAGGTTTAATGTCAAATTAGAGACAAGTGCAATGTGATTTACTCACTGACACCCAGGGATGGCTTAGGATCTGTGCTGCTGTGTAGCGGGCTTCAGAATTCACATGTAGCATCAGGCTGATTAACTCCTTCATGGAAAAAGAAAAAAAGAGGAGTTTGAAGGGAGGGGGGGAGGATATGAAAACTGAAAATAATGTTGCACCAAGGTCTTCTCAGTGCAATCTTCTTGATACCTAGATGGAAAAAAACCAACCCCAGCAGATACCAGAAGCAGTGATACCAGTGTGACTTATGTGGAACTTAAATTTGCCCTTTAGGATTAAGAGTCTGTTTGAGATCAACTTCTTCACTGTACCCATGTTTCACTGAGTCTATTGAAAACAAATGAAAAAGAAATGTTAAAAAGATCAGCTCTAATGTTCCACTTTGTTCTCTATATATTCATGCACATGACCAGAACAAAAACAAACATGGGAGAGAGGAGATCCTCTTTGGGCAGTGCATATGCACTCAGTAACATTGCATAAAGAAAAACACAAATGAGAGACAGGAATCTGCACCTGAAAGTCAAGAAACTGATGAAATTATTTGAAAATGTTCTCTTCTGTGTTGCTGCAGAAGAATAAAAAACATTGAACCAAGTCCCTCCCTCAAAAAACCTTTTACAGCCTCCAAATTATCAGTCTTCATATTCTTATCAAGGTTATTTAAAGATTATTTCAAGGGCACTGTCCATTGCTTCAGTTTTGGGAAATGGTTTCTTCAAGCAGATGATAACAACACACCTAACTGAGAGCTTTCCCAACCAGCCAAGTTCTTTAGTCCGTGGAAGTTTGAAGTGAGACATCACCTTGAATACCAAGACTGAGAAACTTATTTATTCAGAATGCCTGTCTGGAAATGTGTGAGATGACTGGGACTTGGGAAATGTTGGTAAATGGATAAACACCCATTGAGAAATGCAGAAAAAATGCAGAAAAAAATTCAGCTTCTCACTGGCCAGATAAAAAACCGCCTCCACTTGTTAGTGAGTCCTCAGATATTACTCAGAGCACTTTAGTGAATTAACCTGAGAAGTGGGGCTTACAACTTGAATCTTTGTCCTAGAGACACAATTAATTTAACCAAAACTGCCATGATCACAGAAGAACTGCTGGCAGTGGCAATTAGGCATGGCTGCACCTCTTGAAAAGTTCTAATAAATGCCTCAAGTAAAAATAGGAAGAAATGCCTACTGCAAGCAAGCTACAGAGCAATAATTTTTCTTTTTTTAAGGAGTGACAAGAGGGAAAAATTCAGGGACACATTAATTGTACAGCTGAAGCACTGAACCTGCTGTGAAGTGCATCATGAAGTGAACTGGGCAGCGTGTGACATTCCCTGACTGCAGCTGGCATTTTTGCTACCCTTGCTGAGGCAGCCTGAAACATTCACCAGGCATTGTTCAGCTGAACCACTGAAAAGGCACAGCAGCCTTACAGGTGAGAAAAAATATCAGTACCTTTGCTGAATCAGTGATGTTATCCCAGTAGGGAGAGGGAAATTCCAGCTTCCCCACAAGTATCTGATCAAAGAGGTCTTCCTGAAGGTTGTTTTCACTGTAAAACAGCAGTAAGAAAAAAAAAATTATGAGAGAAAAAGCCAATTTGTCATGGGAATTTTAACTTGATTTGGGGATGGAACAGACATTATGTTAATAACTACTAGAAATGCATAATTTACAAGTTTATACAGTGATAGCTTTTCTGAGCCAATACATTGAGGTAACTTTTCCACTGGAAGAGGGGCTGCATAGTTAACACACATTTATTAATCTCACTTATGACCTGGATCTACCAGCATGATATGGACATTCTTTGTGCCCTCCCTCAAAACTCTAATCAAAGAATACAGTTTCTTGCACAATGTATCTTTCAAAACACATTTTCAGCTTTACATGTGAAATAACAACAGGAGAAACCCAAATACCTGAACTAATATTTTTTCCATCAATAATATTTTTATTATTTGCAAGATATTTTTGTTCAGTGAGGTGTTTTAGTTAAAACCTAACTATTTTGTTAAGTATTTTGCTGTAAAAATGAAAAAAACAGGCTCTGCATTATCTGAGTAAGAAAAATGGTTTTTGCAAGCCCCACGGCTCGTTTGGCACTTCCCAAACGGAGGAACGAGGTTAAAAATTCGGGATAAGCACATTCCCCCTCTCCCGGCTGACGGTGCCCGCTCCCGGCGCCGACGGCAGAGGGCAGCGCGAGTCCGTGGATGGCGGAGCTGGATCCGCGTGGGGACAAAAGGAAACGCCGCTCTGCCCCCACACCCCCCACGCAGCACTAAAACACCCGCCCCCGTAGGAAAATATATTTTAAAAATTGATCCCAAGCCCTAAAATGAGGGACGAGTGAAAACCACTCAAAGAAATGAACGAATCCGTGAGGAAAACTCATCAGTCTGATCCACCTTTCTTCCTCTCCCAAGGATGCCTCCTTCAGGGAGAAGGGTCAGGCTTGCTCTGAAAGGACTTGACTGCTTTTGCCTCTGACACTCACCTGCGAAAAGGTGGAAATCCACATAACAGGATGTAAGTGATCACACCTGCAGCCCAAATATCCACCTTTAAGCCATACCTGAGAAAACAAGTCTGTGTTACTTGTGCTGAATTAACAACAAAAATAACAAAAGAGTCATTCCAATCAAAAAGAAATGATGCTGACAGGATTACATGAGAATCTGTGCTGAGTTACTTGCTGCTGATGAGGCGATGCATTTTGTGCCTGAGCATATTTTTCTTCACACCTTTACAATCTTTAAGAAACCATGATTCTATGATTTTTTTCCTCTACCTCAAGGCTCTCCAGGGTCTTCTGAATATACTGAAATCCAAGTCAGTATCCTGGTTTTTCCCAATCCAGAGCCACTAATGGTTAAAGACAAGGATGTGCTTTCTCAGTCCCCACATGAAGTAACTCTCTCAAAGGTTATCATGTGTTGCTAAGCAACAAGACACACCAATTCTCCAGCCTCTCCAGTGAGTAACGCGGGCAAGAAGAGCTGCACTTTTCTCTTAAAGCACAGAAATTAAAACAGCAGAGGTCAAAAAGAGGCCTTTTCTCCTATTCAGTAGATTCAGTTTGTCAAACCCTCAAGCAGGCAGGCGAGGTGCCCTCTGACACCGGAGCTGACTGCAGCTGTGAAATGTTTCTCAATGCAACAAATGCACTGAACAAGGAGTGAAACAGCACAAACAAAACCTCCCTCCATCAGGAAATTCAGAGTGGTCACAGCTATGGCAAGAGTCAGCCAGAGCATGGAATGGAGGTCTCATAGGTCTAAAAGGAGAAAGGACTTGTGAAAATCTGCCACTGGTGAAAATTTACCATTTTACAAAATTTTTATGCAATGACCTGTTAAATACAGAATAATGGGGTTGTTCAATTGTTGTCAAACAGGATGTAAGACCCAAAAGGGTCACTTGAATCAACACAATCTGATTAGAACTGTCCTGAGAACAGGTTTAGACTAGGTGACCTCTGCAGCCTCTTCCAGTATAAATGATTCCATTTCTAATGCAAGCAACTGTGTTTTGCCTGTCTGTTCTTCCCCAAGCAGCTGCCATGGGTGGTACAGTGAGGCAGGGAGCACAAACCCATGGACTCCACTGCACCAGAGCTGGTCCTGGGAAGGTGGGAGAGGAGGCAAAGGCAAATTCTGGGAGCAGGCAGAGCAGGGACACTGGCCTCTTGGAGGAACTGGGAATGGTGCCCTTTTGGGGTTTGGTTACAAAGCAATGGAGGGCCAACCTGTTGGAGCATTTAGATCTTACAACCTGCCAAAAAAGAGTGGCTACCAGGCCTGTGCTGCAGGCAGCAATGCTCACCCTGTCTCTGCAATGATTTCTGGAGCCACATAGGTGGGTGTCCCACAGACAGTGTACAAAGGGCCTTCGACCACCGTCGCCAGTCCAAAGTCTCCAAGCTTCAAAGACTTGGTTCCATCTGAATATTCACACACCTAGAATCAGAGAGATTAACACAGAATGAGGAGCAGGACATCTGCATTTTTATATCCACTAATTTCTTTGGGAAATCTCATCACCACACCAAGAAGATGGGAAAAAGAGGTAATTTGCACAGCCCTGTAGGACAAGAAGAGAAAAAATTATATTCCCATCAATTGCAGCTGAAGCAAATGTTCAATGGAGCTGTCTGCCAACTATGTAGGTCAGACCATGACACAGCCTCGAGCAACTAGAGGTGGAAAAGAGAACTTAGTCCTTGAATGTTGAGAAGTTTTAAATATATTCAGTAAAATCCTCTACTTTTATTTGACTGGGACCTACAGTTTAAACTGGCACTGGCAGCCACAATCAGATTTGTTTAACATCTTGTTATCTTAGCATAAATCTAGTCGGCATATTGGGCAATTTCATCAGCAAATGTCCTCCCTGTGCTCTGGGCAAATTCAGTTTAGGTTCCTGTGCAGACCCAGCTGCACCTTACCAAAAGACCCATAAACAATCTAGCACTGAGTCATTTTATTGATGAAAGAAGCTGAATTTCGATAGAAAGAAAAGTGCTATACAACAGTGATGGCAGGAATAAATCAAACCAGACCAATACAAAGGAAACATCCCCCTAATAAATTCATCTCAGTTTCACTCTTAAAGTAAAATGTTCATATTAACATGATTTCAAAGGCATCTAGTTTCTAGAACACAGCACCCCATAATCTCCAGAATGACTGAATTTATTTGCCTTCCTCAAACAACTGAGCACTGCAATACCTTTCTTCATTCCCCTGTGTAATTCATACCAGTAATGGAAACACTTGTTCTCCTTTACATAACACCTGCATACCAGCTATTACTCTTCGGGTTTGCATTTTTTAAATGCATGACTAGCAAAGGGAATGTAATTCCCATCCAGACAGGCTGGATGACCCTGTGCAAAAAAACTAAGTATGTGCAATTACAGGTAGCAGTTGATGGGAATTATTTGCATTTACATTCAACACCAGGATGCTATCTCAACATTCTGCTGCTGTCAATCACAGTGAGCAAGATTTGCATCTGTTGAGTAATCTCTTTAGGCTTTCTAGGCAGAAAGAGCATTTGTGCCTATTTATAACTGTTTCAATCTCTAATGAGAGCTTAAAATTTCTTTGGACTGTCTGTGTTTGGAAATACACTAACAGTACGTGAGACTTCCACCTTCATTTTCTCTCTCAAGTGCCATGTTGCTGTGACTACATTTTCCAGGAGAAGCCTCCCCCCATGATTCTTTTTGCTAAACAATCTAATTTATTTGAGGGTTTATTTAAATTGCTAAACGCTGTCAGTGGAATTACTGGGGAAAGAATTGGCTATTAATTAGGAATATTTTCAGCTTGTAGCCCTGTCCTTGTTATAGTTCAAAATCCAGTCTGGGATAAGCTGTGACTCCTTCTCTTGGTTGGAACTCATTAAACAGGACTGACAAACACCACAAAAGACTTTTAAGAAATGTCTCAAGCAGGGGAGATTATGGCCCTGTTTGTGCAGTGCGTGCCACTTAATATCCAGTATGTAATGAACAAGTGTAACCTCTGTGGATGGATAAGTGAGACAGCACACACTGATCCCATTCTGTGCACAGAATGGGAATGATGCCCTCTGTGGACTGGGGAATAAGCAGTTCCCAAAGCAGACTTCATGGTAATTCTTGTCAACATGGTTATTTTATGTCTCTGCTGAAAACAAAAGTAGCCACTTGCCTAGGAAAAGAATAAACATATGTGAAGGGTTAATTCCCAGCCAGAATTCTGGTAAACCATCAGGAAGATGATCCTACAATGACAGTGAAAGGAAAAAAACCACTGGCTTCAGATGGTAACCATAGGATTGTTGAAGAAATGGCTCTCAGCCCACCTTTCTCCCACTTGCAAACTGATAAATAATTCATTGGCATAGCTTTAAAATTCATTGTTTTGTGAGACAATATTCCTGCTTATCCAAAAGGCAGCCAATCAAACTGTAAATAAAGATAGGTCTAAGGACAGGTTTGAGCACAGCTCTCCTGCAATACAGTGATTGCTATCTCATGGCAAAAGATTTACTTCATACATACTTATTCTAAATTAATATGCCTGCTGTTCTCTGCTCTGCTCCTTGACATTTCCACACAAGCATTTGCATTAATGAGAACAAAGTAAGAGAAAATACTGGAAAATCAGTGGGACGTACCAGAAGATTTTCTGGTTTGATGTCTCTGTGCACAATGTTGAGACCATGCAGGTATTTGAGAGCACTGGCTAAATTGTAGACCATGGCACTCCCATCTCTCTCTGTGTATTTTGTAGATGAAGTGATGGCATCAAAGAGGTCTCCTCCCTATGTAATGGAAAGGAAAAAGATCATTGTTTAAAAAATAATTAAGATGGTATTTGGTTAAAAAAACCAAACCCTAAACATGTAAAATCTTTCTTCCCAAAAGACATGCTCAAATTCCTGTTAAACAGAAAAAAAAAAAAAGTTTTGCAGAAAGATGATTTTTTCACCAAGATACTAGACTGGGACTTTGGTCATCGACACTAAATTCTTAACTGTACTCCAGGCTTCTGGTGTTTGAGCTTTGGTAAATCACAGATTTTTTTTCTATTCATTTTCCTACCTTTGATCACTCATTTATATTACCTACAGGTACAGGCATACAGCATCAGTTTTCTTCATCTTATCAGTAGAATACCTTCAACATGTTGAAAAAAAGCCCTGATTTTGAGTAAAGCCTAAAATAAATTAGCCCAATAATAATAAAAAAATTAAACTAACTAAAAAAATATTCAGCAAATTCAAATTTCTGCAGATATTGCAAGAAATACCAAATAGGTATTTTTTCCAAGAGGAAAAAAAAAAAGATAAACATATTCCAGCATAAATTAATCCACTGACTGAGATATATCAAAGTGCAGAACCTCCAGGTGATTTCTGAATGTGCTAAGCTCTGTTTATGGTTGCCCTATTCCTCTGGGAACACACAGCAATGTGTGAGTGAGTTCCTGATGGGTAATTTTCAGCCATTACAACAAATTTCACGTGGCTATCCCCATGATGGTTTCCCTGGATACATCTGTAGGAGTGATCTGTCTGAGCTGTGGGTGGCATTCCAAGCACTTCGATGCTCACCAAAGAGAAGCAGCAATTCAATAAATACAGGCCAAGATGGTGGTGAATTAAAACATAAAAAAAATACTGTCTTGAAACCCCAAAAAGCCTCTAGGGTATAAAAATAACTTCTGGAACAGAGGAAAGATGAGTGGGCTTCAGAAATTATGTATTCAACAGCTACACACTTCCTTTAGAGGTTTCCCAGTCTGGCAACCATTCTAGATGGGACTCCTGAAAGCAACAGTGTCTCAGTCAGAAATAGAAAGTGTTCCTCAAAAAATGAGCAGTGCTCCTACTGCATACTGCTTTTGCTGTATGCTGTTTGCAGCTGACATGCCCATCAAGCTGATGTGCAGTGCTGCTGTCCATGCACAGAACTCAGACAAGAGAATGCATGACTAGAACCTGATGCTACTCGTGTGTTTGTCTCACAAGGTGACAGCAAAAAGGATATTTGTGTTTTCTCTGTACATGTATGAAAGCAGCATCTGTTCTCTGGTGAGCTGTTTGATATAAGCAAAATGGGTGAGATCTTCTGAGTTGTGGTTTTCCAGGATGAAAATCACATGAGTTAAATCTATTTGTCCTATCTATTAAGATAAATTCATTACAGAGAGTTCATTTCTTTAAATCAATTTATTAGATAATGAGAATAGTAAAATCTGTTACTAAATCCGTATCACTATCACCTGCATATTGTAGGCATGATATAAAACCCACTATCCACTTCTCTCTAGACTGTGCACATTTCAAAATTACCTCAAATCTGTGTTAATAGTCAAATTACAACTCTGAAGAGAGAGAAATCCCATTCATATAATTGCGTGACAGCTGTATTTTTATGATTTAAAAATGCAGGTTGCCGCTGAAACCTTATTTGCTTATGTCTCCCAAGATCTTAGAGTTCTTAGATACTGCTCGGATTTCACACCAGCACATTCAAAGAAGACAAATAAAGGCTCCTGAGCCTTACCTTGACCAGCTCCATCACCAGGTAGAGCTCTGTGGGGGTGTCCATCTCCTCTATGAGCATGATGATGTTTGGGTGCTTCACCCGGCGCAGAATAGACACTTCATTCTCAATCAGGTGTTCCTGTTCAGAAGAGGATGGGAGTTCGTCTGAAACATTAATTTGCCAATTCACTTTTCCTTTGATCAGCCACTCACTCGATCAGTGAGCACCCTTTTTGTTGATTAATTTATATAGCAGACAATTACTTTCAGTTGCTGGATCTTAACTTGTATTTCATCACTGACCACATTTAATTTAAAAAATATTTCACACAAATAACAAATGGGGCATCTCCTAAAAAGATCCCAGAACATGACAGCAATTCAGGAAGTGCAAGTTATGTTCTTATGTGGGTATTATGAGGTGAAATTAAGTTCAGAACCTTTCTGCCCCCCAGCTGGATCATTGGAACCTGTCACCCCTCATCAACAATTAACAAGTTGCTTGATCCTCTCCAGCCTTCACCTCTCATTTAGCAGAGGTTACTCAAGGACAGATTACCTAGGATTTGCATCCAAGGACTTCATTTTTTTTAAAAAGCCATGGAGTGTATTCAAGAAAAAAACCATTCTAAGTGCTTTGGTTATGGATTTTGGTTCATTTTATATGTCTGCTCAGATTTACAATCTACAAAATGTGTAGTAGCTCAGTTAAATTGTTGTGACTCCAACAGCTTAACAGTACACAGAGTGAGTTCAATTTCCCTTTCCCTGTGCTTCTGAGGAAGTAATGGCTTTTGAGAACAAATTAGTTTCAAATGCCTTGTTTTCTAGAACATTTTAACACTGGAGAGCAAAAAAAAAAGTACGTGTCCCTTCCGTGTGAAGAATGATTTTAGTTTTCCTTTATAAATGTTGGAATATGGATATGGTAATTAGGTTCCCTGCAAAAGAAGAGAATGCTTGCAGAAAAAGAATCAATTCTTGCATCAGACAGGAGTATCCTTCCACCCTGGCAGGGAACAAATCATGTCACTGGATTGGGAACTTATCCATGTTAAATGCACTGATAAGGAGCATGCACTTCATGCATTTGTGAGCAGAGCACCAGGAGGAGATGTGATCCACTGTGCTTAGGCAGTGCCTGAGATCTCACACCACTGCACCTTCTTTTTCTGGGGTTATTTACGGATGCATTGTGCTTTTGGCAAAGCTTTCTGTGGCTGCATAGCTCGGAAACCACATGCCTGGGTGCATCTCGTTTGGTGGGAGAGCAGTGGGTTAAACAGGGGTTAAACACCACACCTTTGAAATTCACTTTGAAAGAGCAGCAATTGTCACTCTGAACAAACATATGCCTGCTCCAAGCAAAGTGCTCTGGAGAGAAAACAAAACAGACAAACAGGAAGCAATTCTGTTAAACACAACGCTGAATCTCATCACCAGACAGACGTGAACAGCCACAGCATACTAAGCCTCAGGGATGGAAGCCTGGAAATTCAAAACTAAGAGTCCAAGCGAAAACTAAAATGTTATTACAGCTTTCTCAACCTAAAGAACAGGGGACATATTAAATTTATTACACCCATTAATTACAACTAAGGCACAATGGCTTTATCTGTGCTTTCTTGACTGAACTGCTCAGGTATAATTAATACTTAAAATAAACAATTTTTTTTTAAAGGCTCCACAATGTTGTTGAGTTACTGTTTAAAAATCTGCCCTCAAAAAATGCTGACTAATATGTAGCTAGTTGTTTTCAACCACCCCACTGTTTGCCATGTTCTTCCATGTAAAAAAATAATAATTCCAAAACCTGTTATGGTGTTCTCCTGGATAGTGCAATATGTTTCAGTCTACATTAATATGATTTATTTACAAAGACATTATTGTGTAATGAACATTTAAGCCACTTGTAGAAAACAGTCAATTGGATTCAAATTTCTGAACATCCAAGATCAAGGAACAGTCAGCAACACTTAAATCATCCAAATTTGGGCTGCATGGGTATTATTAAGGCAGGGCTGTGGAACTGAGTGAGGAAGGAATAAGCTGTAGCAAAATTTAATTATTTCCTTTGTTGGAATTCTTCCAGGATGGTTCTGCCAATGCCCTAAGAGGTATAAACATCTTCCAACAGTCTCTAGCTATACAGATACAGGTCCTTTCAAAATGGGAAACTGTGCATCCACAGGGTTGAGTTCTCTTTTTATAGATGTTTTAAAGCAAGGAGAATGATAAATACAAAATTCCTCTAAACTCTACTGTGTAAAATAGGTTATCTATCTCCAGACCATTCCAATTTATGATACCTAAGCAGCTGACTCAGACAAGTAATAAAAACCATCTAAAGTTGCAAGCTGTACACATCATCCAAAAATTTTGTTTGCAGTGGAACGCAGTGGGTCACCCTTTCCTCAGCTAAAGAAATTGCAACATTTTAATCTCAGAAAGGCAATCCTAGCACTTTTTCTTGTGGCTGCACATTTTTGTGATTCCTTTCTAAATTTTCTAAATAAACCTGGAGAATATGAGGTAAAATGAAAGCCTCATCTCCTAGCATCTAAAACATGGTTTAAAATCTGCACAGATAAATTGTTTCTGTTTAAGGACCTCTCCTCCTTATCACAGAAAGAGGGAAGGCAGTTTTTCTTCCTTCTTAAAAATATCTGTACTCAAGAAGTATGAAGGGAAAGAAGAGGTCTGACGCTCTCAGATATTTGCTTGCATTATATGAGATACCATTCTCCTGAAGAGAAAATTTTGGATTTTTCTGTTTAAAGTTTGAATTAAAAGAAAGTTTTCAGAACAGAAGACATCGTTGTTAAAACAGGAAGGTGACAGCACATAAACAGAAATAAAAGGTTGTGAATTTTTTTTTCAAATCCATGTTCTGCTTATAAAAGGAGCATGTTGAGCCATCCAGAGAGAAAAAGAAGAGACAGAATGGGATGGGAATTGCATAAATAAACATATAGCTGCAAATTTCCTCTCTCATATTTTACACATCACAATAGTCCAATAAATTTTGGGTGCATATTAGCACTTTTTTTTTGTCAGCCCAATAAAATAGGCAACAATTTGGTTTTTGTCTATTATGTAGTAGACTACACTCACTGCTTTTATTATTTGGTTCTTGGATACATTATCATCTTGTGAAAGAGATACTCTGAAAATAGTCAGAAAACCCAACCACACCCACCATTTATGCCTAATGAGCAGCTGCTAGTGCTGCTCTGTGCACATGCAGTGGTTGTACACTACCTTCCCACAGCACTTGGCCTTGTCTATGATCTTCAGGGCAAACTCCTTTCCTGTGGATCTGAGCAAGAAAAAACACGAGAGCAAATAATTAGAAAATTTGTTGCATTTTCTGTAAATACACCACCCTAACAACATGCTGGGGCCCGTGGAGGGTGCTGACAGAAAATTCACAGAGCAGACCTGGGTTTGGTTTTTGTTTCCCAACAGTGTTTGTGCCTGCTGTTTCCCTGACTACCACAACCCAGCTCCCTGGGTGCATGAATCCCAGCATCCAGCTGCAATTTCTTCTTTGTGACCTGGCACAACTCTGTCACTCCTTTAAGGCAACATGCAAAATTTGCCTTCAGCCTTCCACTTAGCTTTGTTCAACTGGTAGGCTTTGAAGATAAAATCATACATGTATATGTGTGAAGATTGATACCCTAATACAAAAATTTAATAGGATTCAACAGAGCCAAAATGCCATAGTCCATTACAGATAGTGTAAAATCCTGTAGAATTTATTGGGCACTGATTTTGAGCTTTTGTATTACAATTTTTTAAAGTATTTTGCAAAATTCTGCAGCAGTCATCTAAAGTCCCATGACATTTAACAGGGTGGGTCATACACAAAGTAAAAAAGGATTACTGTTTTCAGCAAATACTTTCACAGAAAGGAGCTCTTGTTTGTCTTTCATCCCTTTAAGCAATAAAAATCTCCATTTCTCCAGATGGGGGGAAGATGAGTGGAAAAAAAGCAACACAATTTAATCTTTTTTTTTTTTTCAAAAAAAAGATGGAATTATTACTTATTGATGAATTATAAACCATATGAAATTGCTGTAAGACCAAGTTGCTGCTATTTTGTACTGTGCCAGTGCCTATGGACTCCAGTGTGTATCAGAACACCACTAGAAAACAGGAGGTATATACAAAAGCAAAAGGCATATTTTCAAACTTCCAGGATGATTTTCACTGCATTTGGCATTAGCTACGACTGGTCAAAATCAGCACCTTACAGAAAAAGGATCTGAATTAACACCTAACATTCCATTTATACATTATTGAAAAACTGCAGGCGAGAATCCCTGCCCTGGAAGTGCAGCTGTGGCTGCGAGGTTGTCATAGTTACAACCTGATCTGCTCTTTAGATAGAAGCCCTTATCTAAATGGGATCTGTGAAATGCCACCCTCTGATGGCACAGACCCGGTGGAAGATCTGCTACGAGTACAGCAGTGTGTGGAAATCACAACCACAATTTGTGCTTTACACCATCTTATCAGAAAGCCTGGGATCAGCAGCATCCACCTGGGGAACCTCCTGCAGCCGTGCTGTGAGCAGGGGGAGTTTACATTCACAAAGCCAATTCATCCAACAACTTCAAACCCCTCCTGCAAATGTCCTCCACTGCAGCAGCCAGGGATAAAGGTGGCTACAACCCACACAATTTGTGTGCCAACATCCCTGCACATCCTACACCAGCATGGTCTGACAGGTTTTGGGATTCTCCTCGAGCTGTCAGTGCCCATCTGTTGACTCACGTCTTTATGTACAGACACACAGGCACAAAAGAGACCACCTTATTCTTTTCTTGCTCTTTTTGTAGAACATGCCAGCTGGTAGCTGTGTAATAGGATCCTGGCTCCACAGCTAAGGCTTCTTAGCACAACACTATCAGAAATTTTGTATAATAACAGAAATTAAAAGAGAAGCATTTACAGTTGGCATTTCCTCTTTCATCATTATTATTAGCAATTGTTTTTGTATACTTATTTCATAAAAAATTAATTTAATAATGCTGCATTAAAGATTTTATCAGATACAAAACTAGATATTGAAGTGTAATTGTGCCTTTTTAAAATTTTTGCAATTGGAAGGTTGTTTTTCTAGTCCACTTTCCTCATTCTAAAAAGCACAGATGACATTCAGTGACTTAGCAGCCCTTGTCCCATTTCCAGTGTGATTTAATTGATTTCCAAAATGCGCAGCTTATATTTCTGATAACAAACATGTTATCTTGTGCTTTTAACCTGCTATCCCTCATGAAAACCTCTGGGTGAAGATAAGGGCAGTGGAAAACAGAGGAGGTGGTGTAGGGGGTGTTTGGGATCACCTGGTGGGGATGTAAGCACTGATGAGTTACTCTGTGAGTAATGATGAGAGCATCCATAGCCCTTGCTCCTGTGGGAGATTTCAATTTTCCCAAACATTAAGTGGCAGAGAACCAGCCTGGCTGAGAGGATCTTTGGAAGCAAGGTGGGGCTTTGCAGGAAGATTTGAGAGCTGTGGTTGGTGCATGCAGGGGGAGCAGAGGAGAGGCCAAAGGCCCATGAGGGCTGAAACTGGCCAGTGCTGAGTCACTTAAGGATTTCTTAAGCGAGTCAACAGCAAAGGGAGCTGGAAAGAAAACACTGGAACTTGCTGAAGACTGTCACCTGACTAACATTAAGATAAAGCAAAGGCATGGAATGCTTTTTTTGTTTGCCTCAGTCTTTAGTGCCACTGATAGAAGTTGTGCTGCCCAGTCTCCTGAGCCCACAGGGGTGGGAGCAGTGACCTTCCATTTGCTGACACTGAATTTCCAAGGGCATGATGGAAGACCCAGGGAACTACAGACCTGTTAGTCTGACCTCAGTTCTGGAATGAGGTGTTTCCATTCCAACTTGTTTTTCCTTCAATTTAACTCAAACCAGCAGGTGGGGATCAAATAATAGAATGTCTCTCTAACATTTATGTTTTTCACAGTCATTTGCTGAGTTTTCCCAGTATTTGCATACAAACTGGAGATTCCTCATAATATTTAAGAAACTGAGATTAACTCTCAGGTTGACGGAAATAGCAGAAGGTGGTTCTAAAAAAAATACACTGAGAAAGTGACAGTCAGATCATCTGCTACGTTTGCACTGGCAGCAAAGTGTGGCACAAAGCTTGCAGAGGAAGAGCAGCAGCAGTGCACAGGTCTGTACAGGTATCCTGCCTACCCCACAGGGAATCAGGCACAAGGATACTTCAGGCATGTTGCAGGGTTCATTTGAAGTGTCTGGCCCCTCCACAGCACCCAACACAAGCAGCAAGCCCAAGGGAGCCACCAGCAGAGGCTGATAGCCAACAACTGCATGTCTTTAAGAGCACTCTACCCACAGAATGCTGGAAGCTGTGACAAATCACAGCAGCAGTGGGGACACCACAGCAGCAGAACTGCTGAGGCAGAAGGGGTGCAGGGTCTCTCAAACTCTGTTTAGATGCCACATAGAATTTCCTGCCACCCACAACCATCTGTAGTGTGAGAGATTTCTTGAAGAGCAGTGGGGTTTCCTCAGGAGGCACCATGAGAAGGTGATGGCTCCTTTATTTTGTGGGATAAAAAGCCATGGCTCTCTGCTGCTCTCGTACCCCTTTGCTACAAGAAAACACAGGAAGCTCTGCATGTTTTGCTATGCCTATTTCTCCTGAAGTGTGTGCATATTTTTGCAACTGCTCTTCGCTTTCATCTCATTATATTTGTATAGGAAATTATGTTAATGCACAGGGCTTTATCCAGCACAATAAGCAGCAGGACTGAACAGTTTCCTTGCTCACCGTTCCACACACTCCTTTACAACAGCAAAATTGCCATCACCAATCACCTTCCCCACTTTGTACTTCTCAAGAATGGTAGATGACCCTGAGAACTTGTTTCCATTCAAGCCTGTAAAAAAATAGAGAAGTCAGTAATGAAAGCTGAAAATAAGTGTCAGCAGGATGCAATGTATCCCCAATGGGCTCCACAGACAAAAAACAGTCACAAATGCAAAACAAAACTTAAAAGCAAGTTGTTTTCTCTGCTGCAATTCCCTTGGTTTTATCTCAAGTGTAAAGAAGAACAAGATGAACCCAAAGATATTTGACCTTTGAACACATAAATAAGCCTCTTGCTATGTTCTTGTATAGGCATATTCTAAAAGTAATGAATGCAGTTAGAAGTTCTTAATCTAAAATTTTCTGACCTCAAATTACTTTTTTGGCTTCTTTTTTTGCAAACTCAAAGCAAAAATGCAAATAAGATTCATCTACAATGCATATAAAAGACCCAAAAAGTTTTATCTGTTGAATTCCTTCAAGTTATTATAGGTACTCCTAAAACTTTCAAAATGCAAGTAATTTTGATAGATGCTTATTTCAGTATTTTTAAAATAAAATACATTACCCCAACATTAAATTTAAAAATATTTTAAAATAATTGACTTTGCTGTAAAGAGATGAGGAATGAAATATTTAATTTAGCTAAGGTCAGTTGATTGGCCAGTGGTTCCACCTGAAGCACAATGAGCTCTTTTGAGGAGGGTTTCTCTTTCAATCCAGCCACAAACACATTTCTAGTGATAATGCAGGTCATGCTCAAAATCAGCCAAATTCCTGACAGTGACTATTGAAGAGCAAGGTCCAGTAATATGCTACCAATGGACAAAAAAAAAATCAAAATTTATCTCCTTACACTTTACTGCCTTGATGCATGAATTTGGCTAAAATTTTTACAAGGTGAACCAACAAGGTAACACACATCTCCAAACAGAAAATGATTTGGAGTCTTCAGAAGCCACCAGACAGGGCTAAGACAAGTGTCATCCACAGCAAGATTCTGGCAAGGATTGCCAGCAGTTCCTGGTGTCCTACCTTCGGGACTCTGGCAACGGAGGGATTCAGGTACGCCATTCACGTTGGAAGAAGATCCACCATGTGGGGAGATCTGTGGAAGTACAAAAGAACTTATAATTTCTGATGGTAGTCACAAGAAAGAGCCATGCAAAAAAGCAGAAAGTTGAAAACAAAACCACACTAAAACCACTTGTACAAATTCAGTTTACTTTTCTACTCCCATCTTACTTTCATTCTTGTTCTCTCAAAGTTCATCATCATTGTCACTTGTACCAATTTCAGATTCAGCCACAATATTTCTATTTAGATAAGCAGTTGAACAGATTTCAGTAAACAGTAAAAGGAAAGTCCTTTCAGCTACACCTGCAATTTTGGCCTAGGTGGCCAGGTACATCTATGATAATCAGATTTATTCAGCCATCTATTGCACTATATTTTAGGCTAACATCGATGTGAAGATTTTTGTGAAGATTTTGACACCTACAAACAGTTCAATATAGATGTCAGATTTGTATCCAGACATAGATCCAGTTTTAGTAACTGTGACACTGTAAACAAACAAATATCTAAATAATTTTCAAGCACGGCAGCTGAAGAAAACTGATTTTCCTGCACTAACAACTTATTTGATTTATGTACAGGGATGATGCATGAAATTGAAATAAAGTTTAGATCATTCCCCCTTCTCTATGAAACGTTTCTTGCTGTTCTGTGAAGTTCCAGATCTTGCTTTCTCCATGGGCCATTCTGGTGGTTTTCAGCACTCGCCACAGGAAGGATTAAAATGCTTCTCTGCCTTAAGCTCAGTGTCTGTTGAAATGGCTTTTCGAGACACCGGGAATGCAAATGCAGCATTTTGCCTTTTAGCTGACATTGTCTGGTTACACTGCTGAATATTTTAAATCATTAACACTATTGTCAGGGAAAGAACTGAACTGACAGATAGGGATATTGTCTAAAGGCTCATGAAATGCTAATGAATGCTTAAGTTTCTAGTGGCAGCTGAGCTGCCAAATCAGCTAAAGGTACAGTAACTAGGAGCTGTACAACTTCATTTTGCAGAGCCCCTGAAACAACGAAGTTTACCAGTGTTTGGCACAGAAGTAGCACCAAACAGCAAGCAGGCAGCTACTACTCTGCTCCTTGCTAATAACTTAAACCCAGGCTGTGTTAAGGCTGCTGTCTTTCTGAGTTATCTGTCTGTTTAACAGGGATTAGGAACAAGGACATTTGGGTTAAATGACATTTGTACAAAATCACGAGTCAGTCTCTTAGCCAGTCAGCCACATTTCCTTCAAGCATGAAGCAGAGATAGCAGAACAGACCATGGCCAAGTATCAGTCATCAGCCTAAAATATTAATCTATTTCGGGTTTTCAGTGAGTGACAATACATGGGAACATCTAGCCCACATTTCCAACTTCCTTCAGTCTTGTAATCAGGGCAGAGCATGACTGGGCACATTCCTTCTTACCGCAAGAAGGAAGCAAACATAAACAGGGAAAAAAGCTGAAATGAATACAAAAATAAAATAAAATTAATGCTGCCATTGTGGCTGAGGTGTTAGATAAGAATCTGAAATGGCGGGTTTAACCCTAACTCTGCCACAACTCCACAGCTGGTGAATTTTATTTTTTAAGGATCCACAAATACAAACCCTTATTCTCTTGCAGTGGAATGGTACCTTGGTTGGCAAACCTCTGCACTCAGCATTAAGAGTGCCTGTGACTCAAGTGTTTGTGGAAACATTTGGGGATTATTTTCATATTGAAAGAAATACCTAACTCCTTGGCAGCTACATGGGATGGTGGTGAATCTAACTGTGGAGTATCAGTATTTCAGTGGAACTGTGGATTAGCTTTGCAGAAGTATTCTCTGAAATCTGGGGACATTTTGGTTATGTCATTGCAATTCATCCTGAATGTCTGTAGTAAGAAGGGACTAAAAGACATTCTGAACATAATGCTATTTATATAATCAGTGTTTCATAGATTGTATTTACTATTATAATGTTTAATAACAACATAATGTGTAAGACAGAAACTCAGTTTTTTTTTTTTTTGATCCTTACACATGAATTGTAAATTCACCAAATGAATCACTTAAAGAACCCCTATGAACTGCTGTGGCCCCCGTGTCACTAGGCTGGATAATCACATGTAAATGATCTTTACATATAACTACACACAAAGAACATGTGTACAACTGAAGAGATCAAAAACCTTGATGAAGATAGGCACTAATCCTTCAAATCACTTAAGCACATGTTTAACTTTAAGTACATTAACATCCTCGTTGAAGTAAAAGGGACTACTCAATTGCTGAAAGTTAAGCAAGTACTTAAGTTATTTGTTGGATCAGGTTCTAATGCCCTTTCACTTTGGTCATGTGATCCACCAATTGCAAAAGTAACACCCAAACCAATTCAAACACAAAGTTATTTATCATAATTCTGAGTCTACTAAAGGCTTCAGCTGTAAAGCCTCTTTATTTGGATGGGTTTTTTTTCTTTTTAAAAAGATTGCAAGACTTTGTGGTCCTTAATTTCAAGAGGGGACAATAAAGCAATCCAAGTAAGCATAAGGAATTCATGACACCACTTTCCAAAGTTACACCAATTTCCAAATTTAATTTAGTCTCTGGATTTTTTTTTTATGGCACAATGTGTGCAGAATAACAGATGTACTGGTAGAGCTAAGAGTCAAATCACCCATAACAGCTTTGCATGGAAATGTACACTTAGAACCAAAGCAAAATGTTAAACCTCTCCACTGCCTCCAGAGCAGCAGAAGGGCTTCTCTTGGTCAGCTGTCCTGTGACACCAAATGCACCATTACCACTATTATTAACCCATGCACCAGATTCTATCTCCATCAGAATTCAACAGGAAAATAAGCAACTCAGCACATTTGATGAAAAGAGAACACTGCACAGAGTAGTCGTTTACTTCATGCCCATACTTCTTAACTTTTATATCTAAATCTTCACCTTGAAACAAAGCCTCTGCTAAGTGAAATGCTGAGTTACAGAGTGATTCTGGGCTGTTAAAAATAAAACAGCCCGAGTTTTATAGAGTATTGGGTGCATAGTATCCACATTTGTCACTTATTTTTTTATTTGGGTTTGTGGGGAAATTCCATCATGTTTGCTATTATTATGACATAGCTTTAATTCCTGACTCCAATATAATTTCAGAGTCCCCTATTTAAAACCCTTCTGCAAGCCTGGGATGCTGGACTTTCTGTATATAGTGAACAATTAATAGCACCAGGGCCCTCTGCTTGGAAGAGCTAGAAAGGACAGAGAGACAGCCCTTCCCTTTAAAGATAAACTGCTCACAAGGAGTCTTTCCTGTGAGGAATTTTCTGCGCCTGAACTCCTAACAAAAGAGTTGTGAAGCAGAGGGAATCCTTGGGGACTGAAGAGGCTGCACTTTAAAGGAACAGTGGCATTCAGAGAATATGATATAAGACTCAGTGTCTGAGACTGAGAAGAAATTGCTGCTGCAGTCAGTATTTTTGCAAGCTGGCTGCCTTGATGACTAGCACTATCACTTACGCTTTACATTGATTGTCAAACTACAAAAAGCTTAGCAAGGTTCTAATCTATAGTAAAATATTTTACTTTGCTCTGGCTTTTCAAATAAAACAGTTTTTAAAGTGCAGTTCAAGTGCAGCTGCTCTAATGTTCTGAAACATCAACTCTGATTTTTTTCCCTTTTTTATGCTGCCTCAAGCTTGTACAAAACCATTATTCAGTCCTGCTGTTTCTCCCTCTACAAAAACAAATATGTATGATTTGTGCACAATAAATCACTCAAAATATTGAACTCCCAAAGACAGAAAACTCTAAAATACATCTTATTCTCTCACTGACATAGTATTTATATCTAAGTTTTCATTCAGCTGTAGTCATGGCACCTTCTTTATACAAGTGCAGGAAGCCAGACTGCTTGTCTGTGCAGCAATGCAGTCCTAGCAACAAGGAAATATTAAACAAAAGGGAAAAGCAATAATCACCAAATAATAAAATTGTTCCCTGCTTCCCCCTTTTCTCTCATCAGAGTAAACAAAAAAAATCCCAATTTCACAAAAGGGTGTATGAATTTCTTAAAAGAATCTGGTTTTGCACAAAACTATGCCTCTGTGTTACTGGTTTAATGCTTCCCCAAAGCAGCCCTGACTACTACAACAAAACTGAGAAACAAGTGTGATTGAACAGCACACTTGATCCTTTTGGAACTCCCCTGATAACTTTCCCTATCTTTTGTCTCAGGAGCCCAGCTGGGACACTACTGCTAAACAGATGCATCCTAAAGGACAAAACAAGAGGTACTCACTACCTCAGTAACACATCAGATCTGAGGTGCTTAATTTGGTTTTGCTGTTCTCTTTGGTCATATGGGGGTGAATAATTTGACACAAAAACTCATTAGTACCCAGTACCAATTAAATTCCAAATTGAAAACGTACAGCAGCCCACTTGAGCGAGAATGGGAAAAGGGACATGTCCAGTTTGGTGAGAAGTGCTTGCTGCTATCAGAATTATCTCTGCCTTAATGCAACTTTAATCAGTTAAAAGCAAGACAGGGCAGCAGTGGAAAAAACCAAGGCAAATGATCTCGTTTCTAAACTTGTAATTTCATTAAAGAAAGACCAAAGAGCATTTGTTAAATATAGTGCAGACCAGCTGAGAGCCTCAAGCCCAGTGATTCTGGTGTCCTCTACTGTAAGCTCCATAGAGGAGCTGTCCAGACAGACACAGTTCTAATTTTCCATGTCAGAACTATTATTGCTCTTGAAAATTATTGAACCAAACAGCTACTGATATAATTTTAAATTAATTTAAAATTGAATGATTTAACAAATAAATTAAACAAATAAATTAAAATAATCAAAATCCTTTGTCAGAATTATCACAAGCAGTCTGGCAAAAACCAGTGCCAATACTCCTTGCAAAACAAGACTTGATAACAATTAGCATGTCAAAACCCAAATCTGAGCACTATTCAAATCACGTCCTTTAGCCAGTCTCTTAACAGAGAAAACAGTTTTCCACAGAATTATGCAGCCTCTTCACAAATGCTGTGCTCACCAATAGGAGCTATTACTTGATCAGAATAATCAGTGCAAACCATCCAGTCTTCTTCCAGAAAGGCTGCAATTTATGATTCCATAAGAAAATTCCCCTTGAAAGGACAGCTGCACAAATGCAGCAATGAGATGCTCCCCTGCAACCCAGAATGTTCCTTTTATTTCACTGAGCCAAAGGCAGAGAGCAGCCTCCAAGAGCTGCAAACGCAGCCAGTTCTGAAGTGGGAGAGGAAGAGAAATCTCTTGGTGCAACACAGAAAAATCTGCCAGACATCAGGCTGCTCCCAGAGGAAGAGCTCAAACCCTTTCTGGCAGGAGACTGGATTCAGGGGTGAAAGTGGTGACAGGGAGAAATAAGCCTGCTTTAGATGAAACTTGGGCAATGCTACAGACTATAAGACAATACTACAATTCTGTAGGCTGAAGGGATACAAATTGCTTGGAGGATTTCTGCAGTCCACAGAAAAATGGAAAATTTAGAGGAAAAAGTGGCATATTCGAGCCAGCATCACACTCTGCCTTTCCTATGCTGTGTTCAATCCAGACAAAACACAAAAATCTTACTTCAGATCTATTCTCCACATTAGCAAAAATCATACTTGCAAGGCTACCCTCCAAAATTATAGCTCTTTATTTTTCCTTCAGCACCAGTGTCACACAGTAATGAAATTTAGGGTGTTTAATGGTTCTTGCACTTACCTTGAGTCCACGAAAGCTGCCTGGGCTTGTAGGTGAAGAGCTGGAGGACTTTGTAGATTTTGGGGTGGATAACTGACTGCTTGGGGTTCCATTAACTGGCCAAAGCAATGAAAGTAAAAAAATGAAAGAAAAGATGAATAAAAATCAAAAGTTATTACTGAAGTCTGTAAACATAGACCAAAAATAACATATATATTTGCATGTCACAAAACTGCACCCTGAAAATTCATGTGGCTGGATATGGGATCAAGGAGACAGGAATCATTGCATTGTCATTCCAGAGATTAAAAAGGCCCATTCTGTCCTTTGCCAGGGCAAGAGTTTTGGGCACAGAAATAAAGGAGAAAAAAAAAAGCCACAGCCTTTAAAAATTGCACAATAAATTGTGCAAATATCACACAATAAAATTTATAGAAAGAAAATGTTTCTGAGGATATTTGACCCTCCTTCTCTTCAGTTTGGATCAAACCTCACTTTCTAGGTAGAATATTTCACAGAACAGGAGTTCTAATAAGAAGAATTATTTTTTTGCATAACAGAAAACTTTAGCAGTAGTTCAGAAAATGTTGATTTAGGGGAAAAAAACCTCCACAAGTGAAAAGCTAGTAGGTTGTTTTTGTACAACTGTCTTTGAAAATACACAATATCCTCCCTCTTGTCTTAAAGGGTTCATTCATTTTCACTTCAGATTTTTAGACAGGCCTCATACAACATTTGTTATCTCTCTGGTGTATTGAATATAACTTAGGTCAGTCCTTGTATTTTTCTGAAAAGGTCAAACTGACAAATTTCATTATGCAGAGACAATAGTACACTGTCCATCAGACACAAATATGATGCAATGTTATGTGATGAGACATCATTTCTTTCCAGCTGATCCTCATTTTTCATGGGAGAGAAGAACACTAGGCAGAAATTTAAGAGCTAAAAATGCTTCATAGCACGGTGATGAATTATTTTTCCAGAAAGAAAAGACAACCCTGGTAAACAGAAACTGAGCTTCAAATTAAATAACCTGCACAATTCAGGTCTGTCATGAGTTATGCATCACTTCTTAAACTACTGGATTTATTTTACAAGTGTCCACTGACCCTAACATTATCTGAGTTTGGGAGATGCCTTTCAAGGACTATTTTTACAACCTGGGCAGCCCATCTGTCAGTAGGCCAGGCTGACTGCACTGCAACTTCCACAAATCCCTGATTTTCACAAAAATCTTCTTCTCTGGGGTCTGATGTTAAGATATAACTAACTGGTGTTTAGCTATTCTATAAGTCTATCTTAAAGTCTGATAACTTGGATTTATATTCCTAGTTCTGTTACAGGCCATAAACCTTAGTTTTTTCTTTTAAAAGTATTCAGTGTATTTAGGATATTTTCATCTTGATTTTAACAATGTTTGCCTGTAAGAAAAATAGGTGATTTTAAAGGTTTGGTTTTTTTGTGGTTTTTTTTTTTTTTTGAGAAGCTGAAAGCATCTAAGAGTACACTACCCTGTTGAAGTTGTAGACTCCAACAATTTGTTCTGGATAGCCAATGCATACTTGCTTTAGAAAAAATTTGCAGGTATGACATGGCAAGGGCTAGTGACTGCTATCTTAGTGTTTTCTGCTTCTTGCATGACCAAAAATGAGATACTTCAGTAGAAATATCTCAGAGTTTGCTTCCAAATGGCAAACTAGTACCACAGGAGGAAAATTTTTTTTTGCTTGTTCTAAGATTCTTTTATACAGCTCCCAGAAGAGTCACTACTTCCTGGACATGACCACTGTAAGACATCCTTGTCTAAGTCACTACCATCCTCTTCAAGCATTGGCAGAACCACTAAGTTGCTCCAGTGAAACTGGCTGGTTAACATAACGTGCTTCCCTCTCAAAACTGTGCAAGGAAGAGGAGCCCAGATTGCACTGACAGTGCTGGAGCTCTTTGCTAATATCTCAGCTATTCTTGGTGGAGAAGGGCGGTGTTCTGAGCCAGGGGTGTCACTAGATGACACCCAGAGGTGCCTTCCAACTTTTGTGCCTCTATAGAACACACAGTTTATTCTGCTGGAAAGAGCTGTCTGCAGATTACTCTTTGCCAGTGCCCTCGGAGAGCCACTGCACGTCACCTGCTGAGCAACTGCAACACCAGGGAAAGCTGGAACTGGCCCTGTCCAGGTGTAAAGATTTTGTATCTACAGGGAGTTAGCCAACTGCTTGTGCTGGCTCTGGCTGGGGTGCAATTTAATTTTCTTCACAGCAGCTAGCACAGGGCTACGTTTTGGATTTGTGCTGGGAAGTGCTGCTAATGCAGGGATGTTCCTGTGACTGCTGAGCATGAGCAGCATCGAGACCTTTTCTGCTCCTCACGAGCTGAGAGGGGACACAGGTGGAAGAGCTGGCCCCAGCTAATCCAAGGAATATTGCAGACCATACAGCACCACGCTCACCCGCTCAGCAGTAAAATGGGAGGGAATGCTGGCAGAGGGGACACTGCTCGGGGACAAGAGGGCATCAGTCAGCTGCTCCTTCACATCACTTGTTGTTCTTGGGTTTTATGTCTCTCTCTTTGTTGTTTTCATTGCAGTATCATTATTACTATTGTTACTTCAGTTACTAACAACTCATATCTCAACCCATGAGTTTTCTCACTTTCACCCTTCCAATTCCCTTCCTTCATCCTGCTGCAGCACAGAAGTCAGGAAGTGCCTGAGTGGTGCTTAGCTGCTGGCCAAGGCTGAACCATGACACTGCTATGTCAGACAGCAGCATTTTTTCTCTTCCCTCACTCAATAACCCAGCAATCTGTATTGGAACAAATCTGCTGCTATGGATTTGCTGGTTATTCCCTATGTATGCCAAATTTACCTTTTTAATCTATTTTCTAAGCATAAGTTATTTTGAGGTTTCTTTCCACATGCACACCAATGAATACACAGAAAAAAAACCCAAAACTTTTCTGTCATTCTGAAGTAGTGCATGGTAGGCTACATGTTTGGCACACTGAAATGTTTAAAACTTAAA
Source organism: Passer domesticus (assembly GCF_036417665.1). NCBI lineage: Eukaryota > Metazoa > Chordata > Aves > Passeriformes > Passeridae > Passer > Passer domesticus. The sequence goes on from NC_087477.1 coordinate 25,835,532, forward strand.
AATCTATTAATAACTTCTTAATTGTTTACTTCTAGTATGAGCCAAAGACTCAATTTATTTGCTAATCAATTAGTATGTTACTTGTTTCACAAATGCTTCGATTTTGAACTGAAAGAATGATTCCTCAGTTTTTGTAGAATTTAGGCTGAAGTAATACGAGAAAAATAAGAAATTGCACATAAAATTGAAACATATGAGATGGTTTTGCAGTGCTTTTTTTAGTAATTCTCACATCTGTCTTTTTGCTGGCATAAAACATTCCATTTTAATATGCTTTAGAATAAACATTCAAATGCATTGCTCCTTAGAATGCTCTCTACTTGCAGTCTAATTATACCTTTAAAAATTTAACTTTGACACCATTAGTGGATGTCCAACAACTGAAAAGCATTATTTCACTCACATGATCCACCTCAAAAAAAAAAAAAAAAAAATCCAACACCCATTATGTCTCTGTTTCATCCAATGCAAAATGTGTTTCAAACTTGAACACATTCACAAATACAGCACCAAAAATACAGGTAAATGGAGAGGGAGGAGACACACTAGTGATATACAGCCATAATAGTAATGGCTCACCTGGGGATTTTGCTGAAGAATGAGCACTGGAGTGGCCACCCCTCTTTACTGTACTCATATATTTGACACAAAGGAAAAAGACATTAAGGAAAGAAGTTATTGAACAGCTCTGAACATGCAAGGAAGGAAGAAAGGAAAAAAAAAAAAAAAGAAAAGGCAAGTAAATAGAAGGATAAATACCACACACTCTGCATATATTTTTCAAATTAACCAAACCAAAGAGGGTCTAAGCAGAAATAAGTATGGGAATGACAGCACTGATATCTAAAAACTTTGCATAAAATTCACTGGTGATAGATATCCTACATCATCTCACTAGAGGTAAAAGAATTGCATGAAATGTAGATCAGTTGCAAAACTTGCCCTTCATGATACATTTTTCTGCAATCCTCCTTTGAAGCTTTCCAGTTAAACATTCAACCTTTATAAACAGATTATTAATATTCCACTTGAAAAATCCCAACGATAAAATGACTTTAACCAGCACCAATTAAGCAAAACAAATGTGGAGATGAGAATATGGAACATGTTACAGTTCTGAATACACACAGAAGCTTACATTTATAGTTACATTCAAAAAAGAGCATCATATATTTACATATTCAATAGTTTGATTTCAGTGGAAAAATAAGTAGTTAGAAATTAAATGCAGTGGTTAAAGAATTTTTTAAAAAACAAGTTTCTCCCTTTATTTACATAAAATTGTTGGAAGATATGGTGTTCAGCCAAACTGGTGGCAAAATCACAGTGTGAACACCTCTCTTTGAAATTATGAGAAGCACAGGAAGAAAAATTCTCTGTTAATGGGCAATCACAGTACAGTACATGTCCTAAAATTACTTGAACCAGCAAAGGGCTGTATTTCTGATAGCATTTGGCTTATATAGGAGAAACCTTTCTAATTCAAAATTTAAGAGTATACTCTGGTTTAATGAACATGAATTTAACCACATCTATAACCCTGCAGTTAATAGTTTTCCAGAAAATCAAGCGCCATGCTGAAAACATATCCCAAGAGCACAATTAGCGCAAATTACTCCAATGGTTCATAAACTGAAACTACATGTCCCTGTAATTAAAAAGTAGAAACCATGTTTCTTCCTAGGATTAAAAAAAAAAAATGCAAATTTATTTTAGATTAGTATTAAATCTCTGAGACAAAATGAAAAAAGGGGTTTTTCCCCCTCTGGAAACATTTGTATTACAGACCCCATTAGAAAAACAATTTTTGTGCATTTGATGTGTTCAGCTCTTTCCTAGCAGCAGTACCTGAGGCAGGGGATTTGCTCCGACGTGAAGGTCCTGGACTTTTGGACGCAGCGTGCCTCATGGCAGCGGAGCGCGAGTAAGACTTCATGACACGACATTCTACAAAGCAAGCAAGCTCTGTCAGGGGTTTTGACAACACTTCAATGCACAGGCTCCCTCCACACACCACCAGGCTGTTTGTCATCCTGAAAATGACCAGCACTTCCTAAACATCTTTGCCCAGCTGAGTCAAACAGATTTGTAAGAGCATCTCACAACTGTAACCTACTCATCACAAAAACCCATTTGAGCTATGCAATACTGTATGTGACATTCTGCAGACAATATTTCTTCACGTCTTGAGTCTGGATTATTACTACAATCCAAGTTTGTACATATGCTGATGCCAAGGTTCTTGCTGTAATGGCACTTCCATACTGGGCAACTGCATAGCCAGCACTACTTCCCTTCTTTTTCAAGAAAGTGATGCTGTGACCAATTTTTGAACAGGTGAAAAATGCCTATTATTTCCAGAAGGCTGAAACAACAGACTGCTGTCTACATATCATTAAATAACAACCTCAGTGGGAAAGGAATCAGTAAGCACACATGCATTGCCATTTTGGTAACATTTTAATTCCCACAGTTAGCATCATTAGCAAATCACTCCAAATGGGATCATAAATTTCTCTCCATATTTTGTCCCTGATGCCAATGTCATCATTAGGATGCCATGTCATCATAAAAAAATTAAATTGAGCTGCATGCCCTGCCAGTCATGTATATACCCTGCTTTTATCCATAAAGACCCCTAGAGCTATTAGAGGAAGCAGAAGAGATAGCTGAAGAGATAAAGGAAAGAAAGAGAAAAAGGCAAGGAAATGAGCTCAACTAGTCTGTGCCTTGAGTAATGGGAAAAGCACATTTACAGCCTTAAAATCTGCTAGGGAAATTAGGATTATGCCCAGCCTGGGATTTGCATTGTGAGTCAATACAACCATACTCTTCCCTTCCTTCCTAAGAATAAAGTAATTTTTTTAGCTGTTAACTATGTTAAAAAAACACCCTTTTGGTCACCCCCACACTAACTGACTCAACATAATCAAGCAGCTCTGGAAAAGCAGCACCCTAGCAAGAACAGCAGAAAGGGAGGCAGCTGAATCCTCCATCCATCCAAATGTACAGGCCAGTGGGTAGATATACATCTGTACTTCCTGCTGTAACTGAGCATTCTGTAATGAAATAATGATGTGTGTAAAAATTACAGGAACAGAAGGTGCTGCTGTTTTTATAAAAAAAATAACATTAAAATCCTTCATTCACAACCTGAAGCTCCTCTGGAATAACCTGATTATTCTTGCCAGGGCAAGTTTTTTTTACAAGAAATTAATTTTTTCATGAAAGAAAATCAGGGTTCCTACAGCTCTAACAATAAATACAGAAAAAAAACCATGTCTAGTAGGACCTGTAGTGATAGAACAAGAGAAGTGGTTTTAAAGTAAAAAACTGTAGATTCAGGCGAAATATCAGGAAGGCATTTTTTATTGAGCAAGAGGTGAAACACTAAAATAGGGTCCCTAGAGAGGTGATAGATGTCTCACCCCAGGAAGCATTCAATGGAGCTCTCAGCAACCTGAACTTTTTTTTTTTGAAGGTGTCCCTGGTCTTGCCAGGGGTTGGACTGGACAGGACCTTTAAAGGTCCTTTCCAGCTCAACCCATTCCACAGTTCCATGAACATGGAGGAAAAAGCCCAAGATTTTTATGATTTGGTATTTCAAGACAATTCCAAAACTCTCTGGTAGAGGACTGCTTTTTCCTTGAACTTACATTACAAAGTTTTGCTTTACGGAAAAACGACTTTAGTAAAGAAGTTCAATTCGTGATCTGCCCAAGGCAGAAAGGAGGGCACAAAGTCCCAGCTTGCCTCACCTCCTTCCCTACTCAACATCCCCTATGACCTCAAAATATATACAAGGCCAACACTTGGTCTGTAGTAGATAAGTGTGAATTCATTCCACTGTGTGAATTGTCTGGCAGGGTAATTCAAGACTTGAAATGAGCATGGCTACATATGAGATTATTCAAAAATCTCATGAAGAAAGCAATATGGAAATTATCTTACAGTCACAGATGCCAAAAGTGAACATCGTTAACAGATTTTAGATTCATTAGATCCATGGCAGAACATTTTATAATTCTGCTTTCCATGTAACTTTAGGGACAGTTCTGTAGGAATTTGGATCAGGTTTGTTGGTGCATTTTAACAGGCTTACAGGATCCAGACGATGGTTTGATAAAGCTTTTTATCCATTGGAAAACCTCCTCCCATGTATATTTCCCTGAATCACACCATTCTTGAGGATTGAACAGGGGAATGGGATGGAGAAGTTCCTGTTTCAGTGGGGTCAAGTCTTACCACTGTGATCCAAGACGAAGTCATCCTGAGCGTACCGGTACTTCTCCGGCCCACACGCGATGAAGACGTCGTCGTCTCCAAAGAAGTCCTGCAAGCACGTTACCTGCACAGCCAAATAAACACACGCAGAGCTTTCAAAACTAAATCCTGAGTTAGACAGCAACAGTCAATAAGTTTGTCTTTACCTTCTCACAGTGATACCATAATGTTCATTTCTAATGACACAAGCACTCCAGCTCCTCAGTAAGTCAGATCTCTCTCTAAGCAGTGCAGGAAACATCAGGGCCAAGAATGTAAAATATGACTGCCCCCTACCTCCAAAAACTCTGACATTTAGCACTCTTATTTTTGCTTATAGTTACATAGGCATGCTGATGACTTTTTCTTATAACTACACACACATTGCTTTGACAGGAACATCTGAAAACACTATCAAATATCAAAGCTTCATGTATTAAGAATACATTAATTGCTTGTGGGAAGATTTGTTGAATTAAAGTGATTGCATCTGCAAATTGGTTTTTTTCATGTTCTGAGGCATTTAATTTCCATGTTTTAACGTCCTGCTAAAAATCATGAAGTAATTCTCCCTTTTATTAAAAGGTATTTCATATTCAAGAAAATAAAGAAATAGAATCCCTTCCATGCTCTTTACAGTTGTCTGTTTTTAATTATATGAGTAATGATTCTACTTAGATAATGATGCTATCCAAGTAATGTATGTCAAGAAGGATCAGGATATCAGAAACAAAAGAAGGTTTAGACATTCTCTAAAAACACTAAACCAAATACCTTGAAAAAAATCTCAGTCCCCAAAAGTCAATAAAAATCACCTTATCAAGGGGCAAATGTCTGTTTTCAAAACAGTTAAAACCAAAAAGAAATTCCACCCATTCTAATTCCCTTGCAAGGGAAACAAGTGTTTGCAGGAATCAAGCTTTAATCCTGTAAATGGATTAAAATTTTAACGCATAGTTGCTTCCTTTTTTTTTTAACATTGCATGCCCACATTAAATTTAGTAGTAGAAGTTAAAATCATTTGGTAAAGCCATGAAATCAGAGAAGTAATTAAAAAAATCTGCTTTTAGAGAAACCAGCTTTTTTCTTTCCCAGATACCTGTCACGACCATTTGCATATTTCACCCACTGTGACAACAGTGAACATCAGCAGGAGTACAGGAAAGGGTCTCTGGTGCCTGCAATATTCCAGAGCCCCTCAGAGAGCCCGAGCTCTCCGCAGGAACTCCGGCCAGGGCATTCCCCACCAGCAGCAGGGTTGTCATGGCAGCTCCCCCAGGAGAGCAGCCAGATCCTCAGCACAGCACAGCTCACAGCATCCAGCATTTGTGTCACTGTGTCACTGCGCAGCCAAAGGGCCACAGCCAGCACCAAAATCCTTTTATTGCCACCTTACTGATGCAGTGACAGTTTGCTCTCACTGATGAGAGAGACTTTCAGCTCTGCTTGCTGAAAAACTGCTGATTTTAGTTAGCCCAAGAGGCACCAAACGCTAGATTCAAAAGGCTGCACAAATGTAAGAGAAGTTTTGCTAACCTGGGATTTATTCCTCTCTGCTTAATAATCAAGAGGACTCATTGTCATTTCCACAGATTTCCAGCACCCAACAACCAAGCCAACAGGAAAAGCTGTGAGAAAGCTCCAGAACACATCACACACACCCAGAACACAGCACTGGCAGGACAAGGGCAGAGATGTTCACACTCCAAGTCCCTAAAGCTGGAGCCACTTCCACAAGCTCTGCCTGCCCACCACTGCTCCTGATGCCCTTGCAGGGCTGTTTTGAGCAGGTTGGAGTTAAATGCTGTGGTTTAGCAGTGCCTAAAATTAATTTTTCTATTCTGAATGAAAGCCTCACCTCGCCTCACCTCACCCCTTAACCCATCCAGTCTAACATCTGAACTGAGAGTAAGGAAAGAAGGAATGACAGATTTTATGTCAGAGTCTGGGAAATACACAGGGGTATAACTGCAAGCAGCAGCATCCCTTTGTTGTCTGCAGAGCAATTCTACAGAGTAAGGCTCAGATCTGTGCACAAAAGATGACAGGAACACCCTTAGAAATGCTCTGGAAAATCTGCTGAAAATGGCTACTAGGATTGGGAATGAATAACGAATTTTAAGAAACATGTAATTCCCACATATCCTTCCTCACATATTCACGTACATAAGAGCTTCCCCAGGAAGTAATCCTGAGTGCCAGTGATCAGATAGGCTGCTGAAGGTGGAGACACAGCACCTCTATCCTGGAGTTCAGGCTGAGGCCAGCCTCTGCCTGCTCCCACACGCTGTGCCTGATCCCTGTGAGTCCCACCTGTCAGTCACACACCAGGACAGATTACTGTAAAAAGTATTCACCTTACTGTAAAAGGTGTCAAATACAATTATAACTGAAAGCCAGCAAACACAGCTATGAGAAAGCTTTACTCAGATCCTCGCTATATTCCAGCAGGGAATATTCCAAGTCCCCCTTCTCCCCACAAATAATTCAGACTGGCTACATCTGAAATACACAAGAATGAGAAAAGTATTGAACAAGTGTATGCAACAAAAGATAAGGACCTGCTAGAATTTACCAATCCCAAATCACACCACATTATGAGGTGAGGAAAGAATTTTCAAAATTAAATTCATAGAAATGCATTTTTCTAAAAGCACAACCTGATAGTTATTTTTCTAGGCTTTTATTGTAATAAAGTCAAGGGAGGATTTCTCCAGATGCAAACTGATGTTAAAATGAAGTCTTTATCTCCTACAGAATTAAAATAAATGTATACACAGCAATTAATGGTAAAAGCTTTTCGCTCAGTGTTCAAAAAGTTAATAAGTTGAAATTATTAACTTGTTTGCATGTGATTTTGAATGCTGCAAGTCCACTGTGGTCTAATTCGCAAATCACATAATTCCACTCCAAAGAATATCTGAACTTAGGTCATAGGAGAGGAGTTTTCATTACTTTAATCAGGATGCAATCCATTTAGAAATTTATAAAACAAAAAAATCTTGAAAACATTTTTTCTTTAAGTTTCATTAGCAGTGGAATCTGTGCTTATGAATAGGATGTCAGGTATTCCAGAAAGTTAGGGACCAAGATTTAGTTTATCAAACTAGTGTATGATAACGCTGCTTCTCTTCTCACTATCCAGTCACGGTCCTACCCACTCTTTGTTTTGTCACTCTTAGTTTTAAAAGCACTTTTCTGTTGACTTTGCATGTTTCAATTAACATGTTTAAAATGTGTTCAACTCTATTTATTTTTAAATGCAACACCCTTTCCCAGACAAACATTGCCTGTGACCTGGTAACTCCACTGCCAGCCGCTTCTTTAAAACAAAAAATGACTCACTGGTGCTCCTCTGACAACTCAAGGCTGCTCAGGCTGTCTTGCTGCACTGCTTTTCTTCAAAATACATCTCTACACACAGCAGAGTGGAGAATGTGTGAGTGAGACTGGATTGGCTTTGTACTCAGCCCTTTTCTCAGAATCCTTTCACTGGCATTCTCTCCACAGCTTTCTGAGTCCATGTGCAAACCACTCAGGACATCCCTGCTTCTTGATGGGCTCAAAAAAGACCCCAACTGAAGGAATGAAATCTTGAGACACTGGATGAAGTTTTTGACAAACACAAAGACCTCTCCTAGAGAGGCGTATGTGACTAAATATGCTCTATGTTACAGGAGTGTCAGGTATAACAACAGGTTGTAAGACAATTACTGGTCAAAGCACTAGAAAATCTACAGCTAAAAGCCAAAAAAATGTGGTTTAAATGCAGAAAAAACCCCCACAAACATGGGGCATTGAAAAGGAAGGGAGAAAAACACATTTCTTTGAAAAATCAGATTCTTGATCCACTGCTGTACATTTGTGCAGTGCTTTAAGGTCACATACACCGATCGTATTTGCCTTCCAAAATAGGCTTATGTTTCAGGCAAACATTTAAAACCAAAGATGTTAGCTCTTTTCAAAGAAATACTTCTTCAGTCAGATCAAACCACTGGATTAGAACATACAAATTGTCATCCATATGGAAATCCCTTTCTCCTTACCAGCACACATGCCTTGAAATGTGATTTACATCACTCCCTACTTACACCACATCTAACAAACAGAAGATACATTCCCCTCCAGAAAAACCATGAATAATGATGACTGTTTATAAATAGAATTCATCATGTATTTATTGACTGCCCTTCATACAATGGGCAAAATCTGAAATAAACAGATGAATGTTGATCCAGAAAATATTTTTCCTCCAATCTCCAGAAGAAAAATACTTAAAAAAAAAAAAGGAGAGAGAGAGACTGGAGCCAAGAAGGTTTTATAAACACTTGAAAAATTCCTGGAAATTCAAATTCCCTGAAATCTGTAGCACTCAACAGAGTCCTGTGATCATATATCAACAGCCCCAGGCAGGAGCTTGGTGGGTAAACTGTCTCTATGCCAGCTCTACAAATGTGCTTCATTCTAAACGCAGAAGGAAGGGCTATAAATACAAATAGTTTGGCTTAATGTAGTATGTCTCATTCCATTTAAGTAATCAGCTACAGGACTGCACAGTTTAAGCCTGAACAGCCACACCCTCTGTCTGGGGAAAGCTTCTCCGGATGACAAATTCTCAGCAGCAGCTGAAAATGGATCTAAAACATCAAAACTGGAAAAGATACAAGAGATTATTTGTATTTGTTTTAACAATGGAAGAAATACTTGTATCTACTAACTTCAAGAAAACAGGATATGGTGTAAATATTTTTAAAAGGAAGCACAGAACATACAAGGCAAAAAGAAAACTAGAAAACTAGCATGCACAGCAACAGCTGGATTTGTGAATGCATTTTCAGCTCAACAGGTGAGACAGGCATTGGAGGCTGAAATTCTTCAAGGACTGCAGTGGGTTTTTTTTCCCATGTATTGCTGAAAAAAAAATGTGAACAATTTTTTAAACGTCAGCATGACAAATCTAGATACAATCTCCCTGCTACTGCCTTAAGTATGAGGGGTTTCCACATTTCTTGTAGGAAATGCTGTCCCTCTGACTGGGATAGATTATAACTGTGCTGCCCTGGCACTTCTGCCCTTTGCCCCTTGCATCAACTTTGTTTTGTGAGTAAGCAAAAGTAAAATACTTGTCTATTTTATCAGTCAGGTCATATTTGCAATCACCATTTTTGTTTCCTCTTTTGAAATACTTTTAGCACTGCCACTTCCTCTTCACTGCCATTCAGACTTATTAAAATTCTTGCAGCATTTTCTGAAGCTGCCAGCCTTACTTTTCCAGGGTTTATGGTGCAAAATGCAAGGAAAGCATTCCTGCACAAACAGGTCAGTTGTCTGTCTGCCATTTCAGCTCCATCACCAAGAGCAGCAGGCTTAACTTGCAAAAGGAAGTTTCCTCTGGGCAGCCTCAGGAACTCAAAAAGGAAGGTGAAAAGGGCATTCCCACCCTTCCCTGCTGAGTACCATGACTTTCACACAGGAGTTTTTAGCTTGGAAATTCCCCTTGGTTCTGCTCCTTCTCAGAATAACTTGACCAAGGGAAAAGGGGTTGTTTTTGACCAATATTCTCAATTACTTACTAAACCATCAATGATCTTCATGACTAACCAAGAGGCACACAAGAAGTTCAGTACTAAAATATGGCAGCTACTTGCCTGGTTGTCCTGAGTCATGTTTTGTGACATGTCCACAGTGAGGAAATAGCCAGATGGGTAGCTAGAATACACCCAGGATGGAAAAATACTGAGTAAAGTCAAACCCATGAGACCATGACGTGCCCTTTATAAAATACTGCAATTGCCAGTATTCTTTTTTTAATTAACAACCTATTCACTTCACACAAATGACAAAGTGTCAAAGGCAGGTTTGCTAAGCAATTTGGGAGCAGGCAAAAAAAAGAAACTGTTCAAGGGCCAGAAGCCCACACTGTACACGAGAACAGCAACAAAACCCACTGCTACATCATTTCTGTAGTAAACCTGGAAAATCAGGTCAAACTGGTAAGATTCCTGCTGGTGTAATGAAGAAGCACTTGACACTTGCAAAAGCTTCTGTTCCTCACCAGCTTATGTGTGTCCTCTGTGACAGCTCTACTACAGAATCCCTCTGGGAATTCCCAACGCGCACAAAACTACACAACACCAAGGGAAGGGTAAGCAAGCTGCTATCCTCTGACTCAAGGCTTGACAGAGCTCAAACGCTACAGAGACTGGGCAAAGCTGCCCAAAACAGCTTTAGGGTAGGCTGGGGAGCCCTGGAGTCTGAGGACACAAAACTGTGAGCTTGGTAAGACATGAGACACCCACACCTTTCCCACTGGCTATAGCTATGAGGACTATGCAAGGCACCACAACAACTTCCCCAACAGTCAACTTCCATGAGGTCATTAGCAGACAAGAAGGGACAAAAATCCCTCCTTTGTTCTCTGGAAATAATTGGAATTAGGTCAAATGCCTCTTAATTTCAGGGGCTCAAATGCACAACTATTTTGTCTGCAAAGGAAACATGAAATACAGTAACAGATCACATCATACTGAAAGAATAAAAAAGTATCAACTCTGTTGCAAAATTTAAAATAAATGACTTGATCTTCTGTTATGCGACTGTGCATCTTGACCAGCAAAATTACCTCAGATATTGAAGAGCATGTTGAAGGTCCTTTTTCTCCACAGTTAATTTAAGCAATTCACTTGGGTTTTTGGTTTACTCTTACTCTAAAAGTCCCCTTTAAACCCATGCCATAGGTTAATTTTAAACTTCACAGCAGTCCCACAGCAGTCAATGAAATTATTCACATTCATGAAGCTATGCACAACCACAGCTTGAGAAAGGTCTGAGGGTTTCCTCAGCTCTGCTGGACAGTGCAATAAACTAGGAAATGAATCTGATTTCTAGGTCAGAGCTTCCACAAGACATTGTCCAATTTACCACTTGAGGTTTGGCATCTTACATCCTTTTGTTTTGTCCTTCAAGTTTAATAAATTCAGCAAGCTGTGAGAGAAAAACTAAGTTTTCTGTTTCTAATAATTTGTAAATGTTGAATTTGTCTGCCTTGGATAAAGGGAGCTCATTAACCTATTTAGGAAAACAGAAAAAAAGGAAAAAAAAATTGAAACAAAGACCATAATGAGAGCAATTCTTCTAGGTCAGCTTCTTAAATGACTATTTAATCAGTGGCTGTGTCACATAATTACAGTCACCACTAGAAAATGAACCTCTTTCCAGTGACATTCTATGACAAGGAAGAGCAGTGAAAAAAGGAGAAGACAAGCCCTTCCATCCTACAGGGGATCTAAGGAGTAAGAAAGGAAACAAATGTTAAATCTTTGCCTGCTGCCTGGTAAACAGAAAAAGTCTGGCAGAAAGCCCAGGAAACGCCTATTACAGTATGACAATGCAGAAATACTGAATAAACAGACTAGTCAGGTCACCACAACTCACACAGCCCCACAGCTGCTGGGAACAGATGACAGAACAGAGCACATCTCACATTTTAGTTTTTAATCTCAAGTTCAAAAAGATTTTTGCATATATTTTTCTAACATCTCAAAATTTTAATTCTGGAAATGAACACGTGGAAATAGAAGATTGCATTTGGGTGTGATTCAAACACATCATCCTCACTGCAATGGAAATGACAGGAAGAAAAATAAGCTGTAGGAATATGCATAAGTTAAAGTGAGTTCATACACGTATCTATTTCTTAAGGACTTCCAGTGAAGTAGGACTTCCTGGCAAGGTCTGCTCACCAGTTTTTCCAACGGCAAAACTGATCTGTCTGCAAAGTGGCATTTCAAATATTGCACTGATTATGTGCAACTATTTAGATATCAGAAAATAACAGTTGAAAAGGACTAAAATTCTGGAAATCTTGAATAATTTTGAATCAGTCTGTACCACTCATCTGTCTCTATAACACAAAACACCCCCTAACCAATCCTTACCTCAGCCGTATCCACTATTTCAACAAGAGTCAATAATTTCAGTATATTAAACAGTGAAATTTAATGCCATGCTTCTCAATTTCATGAGTTACACAAAGAAACAACAGCCTTACTGAACATGCAGTAAGTGGAAATTGGAAACAGAAAATTAGCAAGTGCAGCTTATGATTGTGAACATAATCCAGTTTGTCCGAAGAGAAAAACAAACAAGAGGATTTCCAGTTACAAGACAAGGATATCTTTGCCCATAGGTGCATTAATCACACCAGTCAGCATAACAGATTCTCTCCTTAAGTGGCATAACTGGGAAGCCTAATAGAGCCAAAAATAGCACCTGACTTCACACAGCTAACCTTCCATCTCACCACCAAGCAGCTAGGCTAAAAATAAAAGCTACTTGTATTATGAAAGAACATTAAAAGGAAAAGGGCACACATAAGGACAGATATCTGGTTCACCCAATTTAGTCAAATCTTACTGATTTAATGACACCCTACTCCACAATACAAACACAGCTAAAATTTAAGTTTTACCTTTTTTTTTCTCCCATAAAATCACCTATCCTGCACTATTGTAGAAATCACACCTTTGGCTAATCACCCCACTTGAAAAACATGGCATCCACATACTGTGGAAAACTTAAAAATTCCCCAAATTATATGGGCAAATATTCTATGTACTTTCAGGTTTTTTGATTCTTTAGATCAGAAGAGTTTCTGTAGCATTAATCAATAACCTATTGCAATCCTAAGTTTCCAGTGTTTACAGGCAATTTCCTGGAAACATTACAAAAGCTGCAGCTCTTCAGATGAGAACTATTTTTCCACAGGCAAATAACAAATTCAAACTTAGTTTGTGGCTCGTGCAGAAAGAATAAAAGAAAAGGCATAAATCTGGAAATGTCCTTTGATGACAGGTACAAATAATTTTTCATGAATCTTTAAGCTTTAAATGAGAGATTTATAGTTTTACACTGGAACAAGTTGTCCAGCAAGACTGTGGGTGTCCTATCCCTGGAGAAAATTCAAGGTCAAGTTGGATGTGGCTTTGAGCAACCTGATCTAGTTGAAGATATCCCTGCTTATCACAGAGGGGTTGGATTAGATGACCTTTCAAGGGCCATTCAATTGATAATTCTGTGATCCTATGTTTTTCCTATGTCTTGAATTGTTCATGCAGCAGCTGCCAAATTCAGCTTTCTACTCAAATTCTATTAAAAATCAAATTAAGTAATTCTAAGGCACAAAACCTTAGTTGAAATGCACGATTCACTGAAATTTAATATTGTTATGTAGAGATATAAAAAATCTATTGTTCTCCGAGTTCCTGTGTCAAGGGTTTAATCTTGCAGTCATTCAAAGCTGTTTTTCACAGCACTGCAATAGGAGGGGAAAAAACTTTCAGTATCCTATAAATTCAGGTCTCTCTCTCAGTCCTGTTCCCTTCACAGATTCTACTTCACATAACAACAAGCCTTGATAAAATCCATTGAGCTCCTCACGGATTGAAGGATGCTTTTCAGATGTATTTGAAATTTTGGTCATTTAACATAATTTTAGCCCTTAAGACTAAAGGGCTAATTTTTTTTAAAACACATTTTTAAAACACATTTACTTAGTGTTCTATTTGTTTCAGCATAGCAACAACTGTACTTCTAAATAAATTTACAGTTCTATTTTTGTAATATTACCTTGCAATGCTAACAGCTTGCTAAACAGCACACACAGCTTCTAATGATACTTGATTCTTGAAGTATCCTTCTCAATTAACTGAAAACACTGGAAGAAAATTTGGCTTATGGAAGTTCTCTCTATGCACCATTTCAAACAATGACATTTCACAGATGAAAGGACTGAAATTCTGTGTAAAAACACATCCACATAAAGTGTGGAGTTATTTTGTGCTCAGCAAATTAACTTCCATGCTTACTCTGCTTTGCCTGTCATGAATTATTGAGGTCTGCTGTACTTGCAACTTGTACACAAAAACTGGAACAGCTATGCTGGGCTAGGGGCATCAAGTAAGAAAAATGAGGATGTAACTGATTAATAAAAGGATGAGAGGCTCAAAACTGTGAAAAAAAAAAAAATGTACTACAGGAAATAGAAACTACTTTTTATCTGGCTTTCAAAGATCTGGTTGAATTTCATTAGCTCCCAACTTCAACCAATATTACTTCTAAGTCTGCTGCTGCTTCTGAATTGCTTTAATAAGCAGATAAACAGATGCAAAATACATTTGAAGACATGGAAACATGTTTGATTTCATATTCAGACAGCAAATGTATTACAAATACACTTTAGGTACTAACAAAAGAACAGATGCATCAATACTGTCAGACCAGAAGAAAATTCTCCATTAATTTCTTCTTAAAAGAAAATCCAACAAAATACTGCACACACTTCTTGATATCTGGAAATTCAGTTCTTCCTTTTAACAAACTTCCACAATTCCAGGAAGAAAAGCAAAATGGATGCCCCCCTCCACCCATCCCAGAAACACAGAACTAAACCCCTGCCCACTTCTCCAGATCATTGAAGAGCACAGATAAGAGGTGCTAAACCCCATTTATCAATCAGTGGACTTCTGTGTCGTCTGCTGAGGCTCGTTTTGAAATCACACCACAACACTTTCATTGCCATACTGCTATTAGCAGATTGGAACTCAACTCTGGTGAGTGAGGCAGAGGATTTAGGTGACTCAGTACTTTTTATTTTCTGAGTTAAATGCTGACTCAGTGTGGGTTTTTCTTTAGTTGAAGGGTGAGTAGATCAGAAGGCAAAGATGCTTAGAAGGCCATAATTCAGCAATAGGCTGCTAAACATTAAAAGCGTCTAGAGTAGTCTGGATGACTGTTTCTGCTGAGCCAGAACATGAGAAATGCTGCTGAACACTGGAAGCATCTGGGTAGCATCACCATGTTTTATGGACCTCTGCATCAATCACATCAGAGGTGCTTTTGAAATGCATGAGGAAGTTAATTTCATTTTGAAATTATTAGCTCAGAAGTAATTAATTCTATCTGGAAATAGATTTTCAGAGACCAAGAATATTACTTCATAGATTGTTACTGAAGATCCATTTTAAAACCTTTATTATTTTTTCATTTTTTAAAATAAGAAACTTTAAAAATATATTCCAGGCTTCCTCCTTCTGTAAGATACTGAACTATGAAGCGTAGATTGGAGCAAACACAAACATAAAACCATAACATCAGTAACAGTGAAGTTCAACACTGAAAGCTCTGCTCAGAAAGCAATGCTGGCATCCTTAAAGAATTTTTCACTTTCTTCCACTTATATCTGGCAGTACTTGAATCAATGCATTCTTCCAAACTCTTAGTGCTCACTGAAGAGCAAATATTCCTCGTATTTACACAGAATTATACATGTATTCCTTGTAATACAAACCTCTTTTGACTCATGAAGCAAATTTGCATAATGGGAGGCCCAATGCAAAGTTTGGGTTTGTACAATATTGAGATTCTGGCTGACCAAACCTTTTCAGTGGTTTGGCAAAAGCTATTTTTTTCCAGAATTCTATTCAAGATAACTACTGGTAAACTGACAGTCTCCCAAGTTTCTGATTTTCCAATAATAAAGTCAGAGTTCACTAAATGTATTTTTTTGTTTGAGGGCTGCTTTTTCGATTAACCCTTTTTCCTCTATCTAAAAAGATTTTTAGAAGCATGAATACATTACTGAAAGGCATTCAAATACAGTAATAAATGTGAAATGGGGTACTTTTGTTTATTTTAGGGGTTTTTTCTTGTTAAATCACCAGTTCATGAAGCATTTCATCATACTTTGTCTGCAGGATGCTAAACAACCCATGTATCAGGTATCAATACCTCATTATTTTCATGTATCAATACCTCATTATTTTCACTGCATTGATTATATTTTTTTCACAGACAGAAAAACAGCAAATGCAGCAGTAGGATCATATTGTGTAAAGCTAGCCAGCCTATAAATCATTTATCACCTATTTCTGGCTAAATAAAAAAACACAAACAACAAGGAAAACCTCATCTGCTTCAAGCTAAAAACTAAGACCAGGTTATGGAAGAGGAAGCAAAAATAATTCATGTGATTGATGAGAAAAAAGTTATATTGCTATATCAGCAAGAGTAGTTATGAAATAGTTTTGTGCCACTGCTTCACCATTGTGTGGAGTTTTTTTCTGTTTAACCAGTTCTCTTTAATATCTTTATGTATCTATCAAATCTATTTTCACATTTGATGAAAGAGGATTTTTAGACACATTACTTAAACTGCAAATATAGATAAAAATGCAAACTATATTTCAGTTTATAACAAAACTGGGAACAGATGAGGGCTGCAATATTGCACAGCTAGTGACAGAAGATCATCTCCAATGATACAGAGGGTGCTACTAAGCTGGTCTGTGGCACTTAAGCTCAGCAAGTGAACTGCATTGTTATTTTGCACAGAATTAGAAGCTACTGTAGCTGCAATGTTCTCTGGTAGCTTTAATTCTGTTTCCATCACAGCTCTCAACAAATGGAATTAATCAAGGTCCAGCTCAGTGTGCCCAAATCCAAGCTGCAGCACCGATGCTTTTGCTGCATACTGCAATTTAAAGAGAATGGTATCAGCATGTTCAGTCTGGACCAAAATGCACCTATGATTGCAGCTGATGGAAATACCCATGCAAGTAACTGTGAATGTTTGGATTACAGGGTTTTTTCATTACCATCATCAGGATTAATTTGCAAAACACAAAAAAAAAAATTTCCAAAGTCCTTCCTCATTTTCCTAAAATGCAGTGTCCTCACCAAGACTAAGCACACATAAGATCATGACATAAAGAGCTTAAAGGGGTATTTAAATAGTTTTAAAATTTATTCTGCAATAAGAACACTCCATGCAGAAGGAAGGTCTGCAGCACAGCCCCTTCCACAGCCTGCACCTGGGTTTGCAATGGCAGAGAAAGGCACATTGGGCACCAGAGTCTGCTCCAGAGTCTGCTTGCAACAACACAATAAAAGGAATATGGGCTGCCTCTTGATAGCTCAAGAACACAACTCCATGCAGCCAGCAGCAGCACCAGCTTCTGTTCAGTAGCTCATCAGCAGCAGGTACTGAATCTGCTCACAGCTTTAACAAAAAAAAAAAAAAAAAAGTGTTTGCTTTGAAGCAAACACTGCACAGGTTGTCCTTGTCACTTCTGACCACAAATACAACAACACAGCACCATGGCACCAAACTAAACTTCTGTTTTCTGCAGTCAGGTCAAGATTTCATTGATTTCAGCTGCATAAAGCACACAATGTCTGGAGAAGCATCATCATTTAAGCACATACAGGGATTTGTCTCTTTATTTTCCTTCCTGCTAACTTCCATTACACATATGGCTTAATACAAAGTTAGTTGTCTGATCCTGAAAAAGCTGATTAAAATAAAAATACAAACACATTTTACTGAGATTTTGTAGGTACTTTGTGTCAGAAACACCTGAATTCTTGTCACTCTACTTCTCCTTAGACCACAAGGATCATATTCTCCAAAAGCAGAAAATGCTTCCTTAGACTTGATTTCTGACATTCTCTTCAAATGCTGGAATAACACCAGCCTTGAGATAATATAGACCATAAAAGGCTAAACCAGGTTGTTAAAGGTGTCAGAATATCACCTTTGAACCACCTATACTAAAAGAATCCCTTTGCACTGCCTGCTCTTGCAAATTCTTCTGCTTAAAAATCAGGAGAATATCTGTCCACACTGGAATCCCAGTTAGAATTTAACCATTCTTACACTTGTTTACAGCAGTATTAGCCTTAATCCATTTAGCCACGATTGCTAAAGCAGCAGTAATAGTTGTGGTGACTAGCCCTTCATTACTGAGGTTATTGGTGTCCTTATTTCTACTCTCAAGGTCTAAGGCTTTTGCAGATATTCCCCAGTGCTTAAAGAGCTTCCTAAGCAGCTTCTGGGAACATATGTTGTTTTTACTAGCTCTGGGTAGAGTTTCAGTGTGTGTGCCAAGCAGACCTCCTTGGGGCCCTGTCAGTGATCAACTGATTCACTGTTCAAAATTAGAACCCAAGCCCAGCTACTTTTGGCAGATTCACTCTGTGGGAGAGTCGTGATTTTTGGTCTGTGTTCAGCACATCCAACCACAGTTATTTGATTTATTTTACTGTGACATTTTCTCCAGTGATTTATTAAAAAGGACTGGCATTACAGAGCACTCTGTGCAGTGCCCTGAGGTGTGCTGGCAGACACCTGCCTGACTCGCAAAGCCTTCCCCAAACAACGACCTGACTTAGCAGCTGCCTTACAAAGAATGATTAGAGAAATAATTTCTATTGCTACATATCATCTATTTGATATTAGCAATAGTCTTTTTGAATCCAGTTGCAAGTGGAAAGTCCGAGGCATAATAAGCAATGTGGCCCATTTATTCCCCAAAATAGGGGCATAATACTGAAAGGTTTTCTAGAAAGCATATACTGAAACAATGGAATATTTTTCCTCCTTTTCCTCAGTTTATCTAAAAAAAGTACTTCTAGTGGAGATACAGACCCCCAAGAATGGAATTTCAAATTATCAGCAACTACTTTTCTGTTCCTAATTAGTTTTTGGAAACCATCTGTTTTCTGTGAACACCATGTTGAAACTGCTGCTTAGAACACCATATGGAAAAGTTAACTGCAGCTCCAGGAATCTATGGCTCATCCTGCTTCTAAGTATTCCATAGATGTTGCCCTGACAGGCTTTTCTTTTGTGGAAAGAAGGCTGTAACAGTATTTTTTGTTACAAAACTCTTTGTTTACCAGTCAAAAAACACACCAAAAAAACCCAACTTCTGTAATTTTTACACAAATGTTTACATTCAATAGCCAGATAATGGTGCTTTAAAAAGAGGAAGGACTATTAATAAACACAGAGGAGCTCAAGCATCATGGAAGGACTGAATGCAGCTTTCTGCAGAGCTGCATTAAAGTCTAAAACTAATTTTTATAATTCCTATATTGCATCCAAGATCTAGATCAAACAAAACACAACAGCTCAGAGCTGTAAGTGAGCAACAGATTCTCTGGACTCACGCTGAGTTTTCTCAACTCAGTGTTTATCTGTATGGATATTCCTGAGAGTGTCTGGAGAAAGCTGTAAAAGATACAGCATGAAGTGCCTGTAGTACAAAAATCAAGTTCATTCAAAGTTCTTAGTCCTCCTGGGAAGATTCTCTTCTCTGATTTGGTTGACTTATTTGTAATACTTAGGATAACTCTAAAACCAGCAGGCTTAAAAAATGAAAACCACTTCCAAAACAACCCACAACAGAAGTGCAATCTCCCCCTACACACAGTTACTCATCATATGCTTCATGTTTAATTAAGTGCTGTCAACTCAAATTTAAGTTTACACACAGCCACCAAGAATGTTCAAGTATTGCCCTGTGCCTCAGCAAGTTACTACTGTGATAATTCTGTGCAAGGAGGCAAGAAGCAGTAAGACTCAACAAGAATAGGAAAGCAGAAAAATTTAAGAGTATTAACAATTATGAAAATAGCACTATTTCAAACATACACGTTTCATCTCCCTCCAAGCTCACATTAAAGATGGCAGGAGCACAAGATTAAAACATTTTTTTAAATGAGAAGGTATTCTATGCTTTTTAACAAGTATAGAAGTTTAAAAATAAATAATATTAATTGTTATATGCCTCATAGGCTATAGGCAAATGTGTCTACCCTCAGTCTTTAACAGTGCCACCCTTTTGGTCATGCACTTTAGAAGTTATTGCCATTCCTCTGCCAACTCAGATTTCCCAGTAAACAGTGACTTGTTTTCTCAAAATTGGCAAATTTTATTGATATTTTAAGAATAAAATATTCTAAAATAAGACTTTTACTTCAATTAAGTAGACTGAAGTAAAGGCCCTATTTATTGTGTCATTGTAAACTCCTTATATCCAAATGAGTGCAAAAATCCTCTATGGGGATTTATTGTCTGCCACATGAAGTGGCAGATGCTGCATCAGCTTTTTCTAAAACTGTCTGGTGACATTCTTTTAAAGAAACACTGCAAAAGTGCATTTCATTTACTCCTTGATGGTTCCTCCAATCTCCACCATTCCAGGGAAGCACAACTGCTCATCCCTTACTACCATCAAGCTTGGGACAAATTGACCCAAAGGAAAAAACTTTTTTTTTTTTTTTTAATTCACTGAACTGAGTTCAATTAGAAAAAATATTCATTTGACAGAATTACCTTTCTGTGGAGTGAGATCATAATTACCTAACGTGTCTGGCTAGAAGCATCAATATTTCATCAACTGAAAGCCAAGAAATATTTTTCACCAAGTTGCAAGACTAATTATTCTTTCAATACAATGTTTTAAATAACTTTTACTACAGTCACAGCCAAAAGTTCCCAGGTGCTTTCCAACAGATTTGCCATTGAAAGAATTTAAAATCACTCTATACTTTGCTGCAACACCAAAGGAAATCCCAAACAACATATTATTACCACTAGCTTACAAAATATAATTTTTACTACAATTCATTCCACATTGGAGGAAAGATTGCAAGAGAGGGAGGGGAAAACATAAGTGAAAATTCCCAGTGAAAATTATTTATAAAAAGCTCTGAATAAAGTCATGTCACACTTATTATCCTATACAGAACATGCAGTTACGGGTACACTGATGCAATTTTAGAATTTGTTAAATGTTACACTTACCTTTCAGTATAAACTGTATATTATCAGCAGGAAAACCAGAAAGAATCTACACCAAATATACCAAAAAAAAAGAAGAAAGAGGAAGGGAAAAGAAGAAGGGAAAAGAAGAAGGGAAAAGAAGAAGGGAAAAGAAGAAGGGAAAAGAAGAAGGGAAAAGAAGAAGGGAAAAGAAGAAGGGAAAAGAAGAAGGGAAAAGAAGAAGGGAAAAGAAGAAGGGAAAAGAAGAAGGGAAAAGAAGAAGGGAAAAGAAGAAGGGAAAAGAAGAAGGGAAAAGAAGAAGGGAAAAGAAGAAGGGAAAAGAAGAAGGGAAAAGAAGAAGGGAAAAGAAGAAGGGAAAAGAAGAAGGGAAAAGAAGAAGGGAAAAGAAGAAGGGAAAAGAAGAAGGGAAAAGAAGAAGGGAAAAGAAGAAGGGAAAAGAAGAAGGGAAAAGAAGAAGGGAAAAGAAGAAGGGAAAAGAAGAAGGGAAAAGAAGAAGGGAAAAGAAGAAGGGAAAAGAAGAAGGGAAAAGAAGAAGGGAAAAGAAGAAGGGAAAAGAAGAAGGGAAAAGAAGAAGGGAAAAGAAGAAGGGAAAAGAAGAAGGGAAAAGAAGAAGGGAAAAGAAGAAGGGAAAAGAAGAAGGGAAAAGAAGAAGGGAAAAGAAGAAGGGAAAAGAAGAAGGGAAAAGAAGAAGGGAAAAGAAGAAGGGAAAAGAAGAAGGGAAAAGAAGAAGGGAAAAGAAGAAGGGAAAAGAAGAAGGGAAAAGAAGAAGGGAAAAGCCGCTGACACTCAATCCTTTTAAGTTGAAAAAATGGCAAAGAGTGTTGAAGCAGGTAAGTTTATCCCTCAACTCATATGCAAAACTAATACCTTGCCTAGAGATACATCCATTTAAACACCTTGCCTAGCACACACCAGCAGCACAGATAGCAGGGCAAAAAGGGGGTATAAAAAAGCCTGTCATATTCAGACTGAAATCACCTGGGGCATTTCCAAGGCTATCTTAATACTACAATAATGACATAATAATGCTGCAATAGTGGAAGCAAAGGAAGCAAGACAAATGCAAATCAAATCCCATCAGAGAGGTGATGGAAAAGGGTCACTAAATTAGAGGAAAGCAGATATCAAGTTTCTGCAAAAGAGGTGATGCACAGTAAGTAATTTGCAACCAGCAATTTTATTATCTCTGTTTTGCAAATGAAGAGCTTGTCAAGTGCTCCATGTATATCCATGCACTAGTGAAAACATGCAGGTATTTTTTGAAAATTAATTTCTCAGAACCCTAATTCCAACCTGAGAATTTAATTTTTAAAATAATTGTAAATGTTCATAAGTTCACAAATCTAAAGAATAACCTAATGCATCAAATTCTAAGAGCTGTCAGCCAGATTTAACCAAAGAATACAATCTAACAAAATATCAGAAGTGAACAAATGGTTCAAATATACTATATATCAGTTTCAAATATACTTTTTATTTAAAAAAAAATCTGTTGTCTTGAGGATACAAATTCTGAAAACAATTTTATGTATTTTACAAAATACAAACCCTCAAGCATACATACATACAGCTATGTATACAGATGTATGCATGGTAAAGAGTGCTACTTTTCTCACTGAAACCTGGTGATACACTATTAGAATAAGAGTTCCTTTGCTAATATTCCATTTCACAGAAAGCCCGCACTCTCTATTATAGCAAATGATAATTTAAAAAAGTAACTCTATGGAATAAGACAAAGTTTTAAGTTGTTCCCTGTCATCTAGGGACAGTTTACACAAACATTCTAGACAAAATTACAAAGTTATACAAAATATCTAATCCCTAGCTAAAAATAACACTTTTTGAGTGTGCTAGTCAGACTGAAAGTGACTCATGGTACGAAGGAACATGAATCATCTAAAACATTTTCAGACTAATTATATATGAATATATAAAGCACTGAGAAATAAATGAGTTCAAAAACAGCCTCTAACTTCAGACTGGTCCCTAACAAAGTCAATTTACAAAAGAAATATTAATATTCATTCCTTATGTCACACCTGAAAAGATTTTTTTTCTTCACTCCCTACTTTTGAAATTCATTTAATTCTTTTTTCTATCATGAAATGAGGAAGTGTTGTAATTCTATCAGTCTGCTAACATGGATTCACAGTGGGGTCTGCATGGGAAATCTCAGTTTCTCTCTCAATCCCTCCCCAACATTTACAGCAGCAAATAATTTTTGTTCAGAGCAATGATAATTTTCACAATACATTGCCAGGAATCTGTATAAATTTTCATTGGCTTTGAAGAGAAGGAAGAAACATAGGCACTACAATTTTGGAAAAATTTTGGAAAAAGGATAAGATTCCACATAAAATATAGCTCCATTTTCAACTATCAGCCAAACAAACCAGAAGACAGGAGTATTTTGCCTCTAACACACAAGTGAGTCCAAGAGAATTTCACCAATGAACTCAGCTAGAGATGAAGAAAACAAACCCCAAAAGCACATGAAAATATTTGGAACTACTCTCAGATACAAGCTGAAAACTTGAGAAGGGTGAAAGACTCAGGATTCAGAAGGAATACCCAGAGACCTTTCTCACAGCTTTTCCATAGTCCAGAAGAACACACCTCAGTCTGCATGGTGCATTTGTGTCCAACCACTGGAGAACAGCCAGAGCAGGTACACATCTAATTTATCTTTGTTTACCAATACACAACTTATCTTGTGTAAGCAGAAGAGTATGTACAAACTATTTTTTACATGACAGCAGCATTCGCCATAGGATGGTACCAAGAACTATTCCATTTCCTCTCCTCAGGGAGGCTCTTGGTAAAGAAACAATGCCCTCCACTGCCAGCCACCAAGTGCAGACCCTGCTGACAGAGCTAATGCAGTGAAAGCTGATTTTACTGCTTGGTTAAGAATCCTTATTCAAGCAATATGCATAAACTGCAGTTTTCAATTTCAGATAGCTGTTTAGAAACTTCTGGGCTTGCATCTGCCTCCCAAGAGATAAAGAATGGAGGTTTAAGTGTTGTGATCTGGCCTTACAAACTCCATGTGACTAATCATATTTTAATAGCTTTATAACTTTTCGCTTAAACATCAGTCAGGCTGAGTTTTCAGGCATGCCCTTCCCCGATAATTAATAACTTTTGCTAGGTGTTTATATCCAAAAGCTCCATGTAAATCTTATTTCTTACAAAGGAGTGTGACAGAGGCTTCAGAAACCCTCAGATAAAAATAATATAAGGCGCTGAACTACCAATAATTTTTAGAGGTACATAGTCTCTCACTACTTCTCATAATTTCCAGTTAATGCGTTTTTGATTTGTACTGAAACAAAATATCTGGCAAGTCCTTTTCAAGTCCATTACAGTAGGTGTGGTGTCATTCATACTTGGTTATGCAGATCTTAAATGAAGATGAAAAAAATGAAGTTCCAGAATAGAAGCTCAAGGAATAGAAACTTTCATCTCCTACTAATTATTGTCAAAATATGTGACCAAGTCATGAGAATTACTTTGGAAATTGCAGACAAATTTCTATCCGTAAGAAGCAATATCAAACATTTTCATTCCCCCAGTAACTGTCCTAAAATTTGAATATTCAGTGACATACAGATAGGAAGAAAAAGAAGTTATTGAGATAAGTATCACAAATACATTTTTTTAAAGTCACATGTTTGAGAAGTAGAAGATTGGAAAAAATAATATGTAAAGTGTGCTGTAAGAAATCAAAATGTATTCATGTGCCAAACTCAAGAAAATCTGTAAAATAATTACTAGTTACAAGAGTATTCAAAGGCCTCTCAGTCCCTAAAAACTTCTCGGAAAACACCTTTGCACCTTGGACTGAAACTTCTCTCCTGGGCTTCTTGATGATTTGTGACAGAAGACAATGACGAAGTTTTCACACATCCGATTACCTACGTCAGTCCAAAAACAGAAGCAAATCCCTGCCAGGTAAAGGAAGATTAGTGCTTGAACTAGAACTGCACTCTTAAGGAGGTGACACACTTCAAGAGCTGCAGGTAACAACACCACTCTGATACTAAAACTCCATAAAATTGTGTTGTTTGCGTATGAAAGTGAAGGAGGAAAAAATACAGAGATTTGCAAATGAGATTTCATCATTTGTTCATTGTTCCCTTAGATTTTACAAGCTTAGAATATCCATTTTACTGCATTTTTGCTTTAAGTAAAAATAGAAAGTAATATATTCTAAATTTTGCAAGTATATATTACACAAATATTAAAAACATGCTCTAATACAACAGATTTGTGTGAAAAAATTATGGAACAGACCTTGCATGGGTACCTGCAGACAGATTTCCCTGCTTAATCCCCCCAGGTCCAGGGAAGTGCAAGGAATACTTTTCCCTTCAAGGCAAAAATATCAGCCACAAAGGGAACCAGCCAAAATAATTGCTTGCAGGGATGGGGGCATTTTTTGAGTCAGATGTTCAGGACACCAGTGTGTTCTCTTTGCAAATTAAACCAAAACACTTTCCAAGACTTCTCCAGACATCTGCCTGTACAGCCACATGGGCATATTCTACATTATTGGGTCCCTTGGAAAATACAGGGAGAATGCTTGTCTCATGTTGATCTTCTCTTCATCAATTTTATTGTGGTTAAATCAACCAGACCCTTGATTTCTTTAAAAGGGGAACAGCAGATTTCTACATGCAAGGAAATAGCACCTTCAGAAACCACTTACAAAGACAATTCTGGGTCTCCTAGTACTCTTTGTGGCATAACCATCCTTTTTTTCTTAAATTTGCTTTAGGTAACTGTCTTATTTTCCATCAATTTTATCCATGAGTCCCTAAGTTGAAAGTAAGAGATAAGATGGGGAAAGCCAAGAAAAGCCAAATCTACTAGCCAAAAATCCAACTTCCCATTTAGCTTACAAGTTGTATTTTATCCTTTCTTGCTTTTTTCTGAAATATTTTAGTTTCTTCAAGAAGACTTGCATAAATACAGAGATATCCTGCACCATGTATGAGTAAATAAAGTACCAAATAAATAGAAACAACATAAATATTTAAGAACATGGTATAGATTGCATATTTGCACAACAGAAAAAAAAGATTGTTGGCTCAGTGAACAAGTGCTACAAGAACACTGACTTTTACTGCCTACACTGTAAACACTGAGTTATCACTCCCTCCTATGCAAAGCTTTCAATCTGCAAGCCATAAACAGGGTCACTGTTCCTTTTTAAGTGCTGGGAAGCTCTTTGCTTTTAGTAGCTGGCTTGTGTTGCTATTACTTTAATACTGCTTTTCCATTTGAGTCTTCAGGTTTCTCTGTTTAAAGGTTCACTGCAAATTAATCAGTGAGCAATATTTTAAACATTAAAGACAAATATTCCTTTCCTCTCTCCAACAAACTGTTTCATGTTTCCTGCCATTAATTTAGTATGGAACAGAACATAATTCTTCTTAGCAACTGGTACAAATATAAAAGTTCATATTTTATGATTTCAGTCATGCTTCAGTAAACTTAAGAAACACTAGCTGATTACAACCAACCAAGAAGCAGCTACAGATCCATCAACCTGACAACCTGAAGGCCAAATCCTAAAACTCAAAATTCTGCTTACAGACTCCATTATGAACAGGAATGGAGAAAATTGAACCTCGAAACCCTTTCATACATTACCTTTACACTGTAAGATGCAGCAAGATTCTTAAAGAAAATTTGCATGTTAAAATGTTATAATGTAAGAACTGTTTGCTGAAGGAACACAGAGTAATTTGATTACAGGAAAAAGAATTTCAAGATCTCAAAGTAATGAGGAACCTGTGACACAAATCCTAATCTGGCATATGACAGCTGCAGAATAAATTCAAAAGATTTTTACCAGACTAATTATCTGTTAATGGGCAGGCTCAGCGGGACATAACAAATTCCCAAGGTTTAGTTTCCAAGTCATGTGACCCAATCTTTAGCATGGCAGATGGCAGACAATGACTGCATACCGCTCTTTTATTCCAAGAGCTCCACACACCATTGCTGTAACCCATCACTAAAATTATTGTAATCATACATCAACAAAGATACAACGCTACCGCTGGTGACACAACTACTTCTGCAGTGATTGTTTCCCACACTGTGCAGCATGTCACTTTTATTAAGTGCTGTCAGCTCTTGGTGTGCGCAGACAAAAATTGAAATCCCAGTAGGATTTATCTTCTCTATAGATCCACAAATACTTCAGCAAGTTGGATGTCACTTTTAGCAGGACACACATGCTTGCTCTTAGCTAAAATATCAGCAAATTTTTCAGTTGCCAAGCTGTAATTTAAAAATGCTGACTTCACACCAGGTTCTGATTTTATGTTCATTTTAAGAAATAATCTATTATTTTAACATCATACTTCACCAAGCTGCAAGTCTGATGGCAATGGGTATTGCTGATCACATCTCTAAACTGCACCTCGCTGAAAAAGATTAAATTCACACCCAGTGGACACCAGCCATCACATTCCCAGTAATGTTACACCAGAGCCCCAGAACTGTGCATCCCTGTGGGAAGGAAAGAGATACATTCTCTATTCTATCTGTACTGCATTCTGGGTTATTGATCTCCAGAAAGCAAGAATAGGACACGGGCTCCCCCACTGTGACAAATTCTAAAGACCTTTGTTCCACAGAGCCATGTTTTCCAGTGCTAGACTGTGGCTGTTTCATATGGCACGACCTTTATTTTCCGCATATGCAACAAAGCTGAAGAGCTTCCTCAGCATTATTGTTCACTTCAAGTTTAACACACTGTTCTGAGATGACTCCCTAGACATTCAAGGCTCTCTTTCTTTTTTAATCCTTTTTCAGCATCACAATTTTGCTGCTTTGTAACAAAATCCTTACAATTTTCCTTTTTTTTTTTTTCCTTAAAATTATAATTGCACTGGTAATGTGATCCTCTGGCAACTGTGATAAAATTGTAAATACACCCCAGGCTAGATCATAAACCCCACATTATCCACCTGTGTACTTTGCACCACTGCATGTAATGAAAATGCTTTGGAAAGTGTTCCATGATGAATATGTACCGAAGAGACTTCTGTATTTTCATATTTACAGTATTTTTCAGACTACTGCAACTGTGACAGGGCAGGGTTAATTTCAGGTTGATTTCAGACAAACACTTCCTTCCAGAAATAACTAGAGATGGGAATATTTCTATGTCCATGAGCAGTGGCCAAAATTATCTCCTCTGCTCGAGTGCGCTGCTTCCTCCTTCCTTGTAGCAATAAACAGCCCTGGCCCCCAGCTCTGAGCACACCAATGGGAGTCTGACCAAAAACACCACGTAGTGGTGTC
Source organism: Passer domesticus (assembly GCF_036417665.1). Classification (NCBI taxonomy): domain Eukaryota; kingdom Metazoa; phylum Chordata; class Aves; order Passeriformes; family Passeridae; genus Passer; species Passer domesticus. Next base: position 25,863,748 of record NC_087477.1, read on the forward strand.
CATGCATGAATTCACTTCCTGCCATACAGACTTCCTGAAGGTTACAGCCACTTTAATTCTTTTGTTTCCAGTAAGACTTGCAAGGTTTGTATCCCACACTGACTAGACAGAGGCATGTGTCCAGAGCTGCCCTCTGAAACAATTCCAGCCCCCAGCACAAGTCCAACTTCCCTTAAAACACATTCCCCATCAAACATTAGAAGATAGGATAAAATTAAGATAAAATTTACTCGAATTGTAACCCCTGCTGTTTGAATTCTGTGGGTTGCAGGTGTGTACAAATGCACACTTTAATATTAACAGACATTCTAAATTTTATTTTATCTCCAGCTTAACAGCTCCTTCAAAGTGGTAGATCACCTTTAGTTACTGAAAATGCTCAAATCCAATCAGTTTTCAGAAACCTTAGAGACTGCTGGACTCCAGTTATCTGCTGAAAATAGTAATTAAAAATCACCTTTTTTCCTTATTTTTATAGTGACTATCTACCATCATGTTCCACAGGATCTGATCTTGTCTGTAAGCCTATTATTTCTTTTTCTATACATAGGGAAGACACAGAAGTAATTTTCTTTTGCTGCTAGGTTGTTTTTTTTTGTCCATCCCCCCAAAAAACTTGTTGCTTATCGTTCTATAATCTCAGCTCTCCAATTTCCTTTAATCTTTCCACATAGAACACGTTTCCTTACATCTTTTTTACTCCTTTCTGGATTTCCATAATAAAGCTGTCTCTAGCTGGCATCACTGCATTGAATAGGACAGAGCAAAGTGGGCACCCGACACACACATCAGAGACAAGATGATTGACTGTAACTTCCACATGGATGTTGGCTTTCCCCTCCTGTGCACAACCAGTGACACCATGAATTCATCTTCACATCTTCAGCTGCAATCCTTTGCCACTTCAGCCAGAACACTTGTCATTTCCTATCTGCATTGTTAATAACCAGTGAGTGTAAGATTACTCAACCTGCTTTGTTCTAAGCTCTTTCTGCAGTTTGTCAAGATTCTAATCTTCTTTTGTCCAGGTTTCCTGTAGCTCATCTGTATTTATTAAGCATATCCTCCATTCCTTCTTCCAGGTCATTTCCAGATACTCGTAGGGACACACATTCATTGACCCCTACTCGATATGAAATTCCGGTTTGGCAGTGAGTCATCAATAACCACTGGGAACAGCAATATTCCAACTGTGCATTCCGTAAGTAGTGCATTTTTTATGGACCATGCTTCCCTAGCTGACTGATGAGAAAAGACAGCATGAAAAAAAAACTTATTTCAGATACAAAGAAGTAGCCACTATTGTTTTCTTCCCCTTGTCTCTCTCCCCAGTCAAATCATTGATTCATAACTATGTATTGTTTAAAAAAGCCCTAACAAACAACAAAAAAGCCCCCAAGCCTTCCCAAAATCCCATTTCATGCTCTCAATTGCAGCATCCTGTGCTCAGAGATCAACCCAAACCCTGAAAAGGCTCCCTGAAAAGACAGGTGCTGTCAGTGCCCTTCTGGTCTGTAACACACATAGAAGTGACCGTACCAAATCTGACTTTTTACCAAACTACAATTTTTTGACTTCCAGGTGGTACAGGTATTCCGCTGCTACATATTTACTCAAAAAAGTGATTCATGGTACTGCTCCATCAGTTTTTTTCCCTGAGAGTTAAGTTTATTTAACTCAACCTAAGGGACCAGCATCTCATCTAATGAATATCAGCTGTAAGGTCATTAGACTCATGCAGGACTCCTCTATACGGCTTTTCAGGGTTACACTATGCCCTGGAATCTTTAGCTCTTCCACGTTGGTTTTGTCTCAAGTTGATCCAGTGAATGAGAAGGATGACTCTTGACATCTAGTATGAGTTTTCCTCTGCTGTACTGTGTGTATATTTTCTGATTTAACTTCGCAGGTCACTTAGTTCCTATTCTCTTGGAAGATCTCTCTTTTAGAAGTTCCATTCTTTTTCTTTAAAGACAATCTAAATATACTTTCTGGATTCATTTCCACAAAACATTTTACTATTTCTCACACATTAATAATTTGCAGACTCATGTCAGCTACAAAATCTCCAAATAAACAAAGAAACAAACTCCAAAACAGCCAATATAAATGCCTCTTTCCAGCTGATATTTCACACTTACATTGCAGTGCTATCCCACTCCTGCATCAAGAGGTCTCTGGTGGTCCTGTTCCCATTCTCTCATATGGTTTGCACACACCCTACTGAACTTTCATAATGTAAAAACTGTATGTCCCCCTCTGTCCCACAATGTATGTAACTACCACTTGTGCAATTTCCCACAAAATAGGCAGATTCATGTGCTTTTTCGTGTAGATATGAACCACGAATTCTGAAAAGCCTTTTTATCCAACATATCTACTCTTTGCATAGTTTTATTGGCAATCATATCCACAGTGTCAAATCCCCAATCACTCTGCTGCAGCTTGGCAAATTGTAAATCCCTTTCTATAAGTTGACTCTACCACTTGTGACCCTCAGCCTTTAGGATGAATTCAGAGGCTATCATTACTATTCAAAACCTTGAAGTTAGCTGAGGAAAGACTCCTTGCCTACAAATTCCTTCTGTGGGATCTGCAATGCAGAGAATTGCTCTCTGCAGCTGCCACTGACATTCCACAGTAACAATATATAAGCCTTATGAGAGTTGTGAGCTATGTGAGGGCTTAAGGATTTCTTCCCCTCATATTTGCAGATTAATGCAACATTTCAGCTTAAAATGGCATTTTAAATTTCAGCAGAACTAGAACTGGGAAAAGAAAAAGCTGGAGATTTCTTTTCATGCAAAATTGCTTTTAGCAAAAATTCAAACCTGTGCCATTTCCAATACATTTTTACAGTGTCTGTATTAGGTTAGAGTCTGAGATGCAAGATAAAAACTTGATTTACTTTGGTAGCTTTCAGCTAGAAATCATGCCTGTTAACACTGAAGCAAGTTTCTGTTACAGTTGGTTTCTTAGCCTGCAATGAGATATCAGTGATGTAACAGCACAATTAAATAACAAAACCACAAAAAGTACATGTCAAGAGCCTGGTTAAGGAACACCCTCCTTTAGTAGGAGACAATTCAACTAAAGGGAAATATTTGCCAAAAAGTACTTAACTGCAATAAAATTATTTTTTAAAAAAATCATCTCATACAAGTAGGACTTTACCAGCAAAACAGAAAAACTAAGAAAAATGAAATTCATATGTTCTAAAATTTATCTCAGTACTAAACAGTAAGATCTCTACTGAGATTGAGATTGTAGCAAAAATACTGTATTAATAGAAATTTTTGAGACCTGAATGACAAAAGCCTACCAAGAATATTGGGAAAACTGTTACACTAATAAACAAAATCTCTCCTGCTCATCTCTTGTTTTGGTTTCTGCCCTTTGATGGGTATGTTAACAGCAAAGCAAATACAAAATTCAGTTTTCAAAAGGTATCTTCCCTACTGAGTTTTCAACTCTGTCACTAGAGAACAGAAAAACCACTGAGAGGAGAGCACAATGAGTGATAAATCCATCCACATGTAGTAACTGTTTTCTTCAGTTACCAATTGACTTTTAATGAGCACTTTAAAAAAAAACAAACTTCAATAACAGAAAGTTGGAGAACTTTTGGTTCCAGAGATAGCCCCCAGTATAACCATGAAAAAAGACCTCCAAGATAAGGCTAATTTTTGGTGCATTCTCACTGTTTTGACAACAGAGTATAGAAAAGGTGTCTCATCCACCTTTTCAATCCTGTAACGGGCATTAATCCATGAAACTGCGACACACTGCAGGCTTAAAAAGTGTGAAGATTTAGTTTTCTTTTGTGTGTCAAATAACACAAGCTTCAGAGTTGTGCATGGTTTTTTGTGAGCTTCTCACAGGAATCTCTCCCCACAACTTACCACACAGTTGTCACCCCACACTTCACAATGACTGAAGCTCTTTCTTGTTTAGCAAGAAAGAAAACCCTCCATTCTCTTCAGAGATAACAAAGGGTTAACTTCCCAACCGGAGAAGTTTCAGTCTGACTGCCCTTGCTTCACAGTAGGATAGTGACAGATTCCAGGAAAATGCAGCCAAGTAAGGAAAACACTTTGGTCAAGCAAATATATTAGGCAAACCCCAGTGTCAGAGGCACAAAGACTGGAACAGCAGAAGTCTGCACTGTAGAGTTAAAGCCTAGTTACTTTTACAGAAATATTTTTCTCACTTAAAAATCTTCTCAACAATCTTGGGAGGTTAAAAAAAGGTGGTTGCATGATAGCTTAAAAGTTAGAATTAAGCCCAGCATCAAAATAGTTCAAAAACAGATCTGTACTTCAGGCTACAAAGCACTAATATGTTAAATTGCAGCATTCATTTTGAAACTGAAGATAAAAGGAAACCTTGCAAACATTACAAAATCTTACCATTAAAAACCAGATACTTGTCTGTTTTCACACAGAACAATCAAGGAAAATATCCAGCTCAGGCGTTATTCTCTGTTTTACTATTATCATCAAGATTTTGCAACAGCCAAGATTAATGAAGTCAGAAGAGCAAATAAAAACTCTTTTGAAAACATCCTCTCTCTTCTACTGGTCAGAAAGATCACTGGTTTTATCACCACTTCTTCCTACACATTAAATGGTTCTACTGGAATAAAAAAAAATCACACCACAAGTTAACAGAACAATGCATTCCCTAATCAAAGGATACAAATTTTATACATGCATGTTTTAATCATCTGAATTTCACACCCATTTTCATATTAAACAGAAAATACAACCTAAGCCTATTCACTCAGGAAAAAAAAAAGTATTTCCACAGAGATAAAAATATGAAGGAGCAAGGAAAAAAAAAATTAGAACCATGAGAAACACAAGGGCTACATTTATAGGAACATAGCCATTTACAAAATGCCTTTTTTTAATGGTTGCCTTTCAAGCTGTGCCAACACCACAACGAACATAAAAGATCTGCCTCCCTAGCAGATTTAGAAGAATAAGCAATTACTACATTAGAGAAAATAGGCTCAGAAATTTCCACCAATTGGTAGTTGGCAGTAAAGCAACTCTTTATGTGCCAAACCCCAAAAAGCCCTTCGGCACCAACCTCTACGTATACCAGCAGTGAACAAACAAATTTTAAAAATCCCTACTGCCTCAAACTGGGGTCAGCCCTTCACTTTGGGGAAAGAGAAATAAACAACAAATAAAACAAGAACTCTCCATGCTACAAAGTAAGCAGTAGAAGGCTTTTATTTTTTGTCAGGGTGTTTGAAGTCATAGGTCTTCTCTTTGGGGCACTCCATTTCACAAGCTCTTAAAACACAGTTACACTGTGGTTGTGCAACAAAGGCTCCTTCCCAAAGTCTGGGGAAAAGCACAAGGCCTGTCTTCCCAATGGAAGGGAGGTCTCCACATTTACACCCTGCCCCTGCTGGAACACTTTACACAGAGAGGCAGCTGCATGCAGCAGCTCTCCATAAACTGTTCACAGTCAGAATTAGGGATTTCTCAATCCCGCCTGAGAACACTCCCACAGCTGCAGTCCAAGTTCACTGACTGCCTTTCCACAGAAGGGGAGGAGGTGGTCCTGCAGCAAAAAAAATCCTATTTTGGAACATTATCAGTAATTGGTCATGCTCACCATGGACTGAAGACAGTCATCATCCACCATGGGTGATGGCAACATGCAAGCAATGTACGTGATATTTAATGTTAACTACTTTTATTGATCCCTGATGCACTACTGCATTTTCCATACCAATGCAGATCAGTGGGTTTCTGCTGTTTTAACAATGCAAGAAGAGGTAAGATGAACTGACAATCCCAGCTTCTGCAGTTTCCCTTACTGACTCCCTACTTGTTTGAGAAGACCAAAATCCTGAGACAGTGTCAGAACACTTCACGGGCAGAAGACACTCATTACTGCATAATAAATATCCTCAAAGCTATTTTATTATTAATTAAATTAAACATAACAAACATTGTTTGGATGTTCCTAGGAAGGATCCTCTGTTAAGAAGCAGCATTAACAAATCTCATTTAAAACCAAACCCATTAGAAGAACTAAAGAGCACATCATTGTGCTGCCACCAAACACTGAAAATCAAGAGTTTCAGTGATGCTTTTGCCTTGCTATATTTTCATCAAAACACAGAAGTTGTTCTTTTCACATATTTCCTTACAAGAAGTGTATCCAAGCACACAGAACATAACCAGAGACAGAGCTCATACTGAGACAATCTAAGTGCACTTGTTCTGCAATACATAATATAAAAATAAAATATATTGAACATAAAAATGCCCACATCTCTGAACACAACTGAAACTTTTACAATTACTTCATGCAGATGTATCGACATGCAGGTGTATACAAATACCTCTTGAATGAGCAAGGATATCAATGTTTAGTCAACAGTACAAGAGTCTGGGTATCTGATACCTCTGTGCCTGTGTTGCTCTATTACTGAATCACAATTCTGTCAGAGTTCCACAGCAGGGTCAAATAAAAGTATCAGGTATCAAAGTCCTGTTCTATGAAGGGCTGAGTCATTAATGTGACTGATCAACACCAAGTGTGTTCCTGACACTTTAAACTGCTGCAGCAGAACATCCTGTGAGCCACTCCTTTGCATTTCTGTGCAAGAATACACACCTACCATATCATTAAGCCTAGCTTTGTTTTTGCAGACATAAAACTAAAAGCAAAAAAAAGCAAGTTGCAAAGATGTGACCACCCTCCCAGAATGATCCATTTCAGATACAATTCTTGACCTCAGCTCATGTCAGTTACCATCTCTGGAAACAGCAATCTGTGGACGTGCAATGGAAGGAGACATTGATATTTTTCTTATACCACTCAGCCACTATGTGGTAGTCTGAAAACACAGATATCTTAACAAGTTCAAATGTTTAAAATAAATTGTATAACTCAATAAACGGTCACATTTTTGAGCAATGCAAAAAGGCTGGCATAAAAATAATTTGTTTTACTTGAATGTAAAGATCCACTTATTTTACACTACATACAATCCTAATTTTGTTGTGTATTAATATTTTAATAAAGCTTTTAAAAGTTGATTTTTTTACTGTCATTATTCAGAAGCAGATGAAAGCATACAAAGTAATGAGAATTGAACTAATGAAAACTGAGCATCTCAGATTATTAGATGGCCACAGCAGTTTATTCTCCTACCTGCTTCCCATCCAGTGTACAAAGTCTCTTGACTACACCCGAGTCTAACTTAATGGCTTCGGTGATGTCATTCAAGACCTGTTCGAAGGAGTGAGCAGTCTTCTTGTTCAGCAGAATCCTCACAGCTTTCCGTGGCTTCACCCCACTCCTAATAACAGTCACCAGCTTGGGTTTAATGAAATCTTTGCTCTCCTTCACCTCGCTCCTCGTGGATGTCAAGGACGTCAAGGACCGACTGGACCCAGTCCGTATGTTCACGCACCAGTTCGGGTTGACATTCTTGGTGTAATCAACTTTGCGATATGGCTCATTGGATGCACACACATAGCTCTCACCTGAAAGGAAGAGGACATGTTCACAGTTTAAGGGGGTTTGCAGCTACTTTGTCAACTTAAAAGCCAGAAAAACCAAAAAAGAGAAATATTTTGGGAGTGATTTTCCTGTATTTTGACAAGGAGGACTGTAAATTACCAGAGCTTTCCACCCAAACAACACTCTCATAGAGTGCTTCCAACAGGTTTCAAACGACCCCTGGTATAAAAAATAGTGGGCAATGAAGAGGTTCAAGATATTTCACATGTCTTTTGGATTAAGTCATTTTGCAAGTGCTTAAATTACTTGAGCTCAACACATGACATTAAGAGCTTTCTCCTGCAGCAAATATCCAGGTCCCCTCCTATATATCCCTCAACCTTGTACTTCAAGATATGCACACCCATGTTTGTGTTTATTTTACAACAGCAAGTTTTAACAGAATAAATTTAAGCACTTCAAGACCCTTATCCTGAAAGGCACATTAATCTACCAGGAGTTACTGCCTTTCTATCAAGGACACATATTTGAAATGCATCCACTTTGATATTTTTTAGACCATGAACACCTCCTGAGGCCACAAATGAGTATTTGAGAGTAGGGGAGGATAACAATACATTTACACTTCCCCATTTTTAATTTCTTTCCTAACTCAAGGCTGGTTTGCAGTTTTTTTGGTGGTTTTGTTTTGTTTTGCTTTTGTGGGTTTTTCTTGTGTTTTGCTTGTTTGTTTGGGGTTTTTTGCTTTGTTTTATTGGGTTTTGTTGGTTTGTTTGGTTTTGTTCCTTTCTGTGTTTTTGTTTTTAAGGAAAAAAAAGAGGAGGACTACTTGCAGCTTACGACAACACTTTTGACACCTGACAGCAATATGCAAGATGTAAACCATGACAAGGACATCTTTAACTCTGGGTTGTGTAACCCACATCCTTGAGGTGTCACAAAATGACATCCCAAGACATTCTTGAAAGGGCAGAGTATTGCCAGAACAATGAATGGTGAAGCATTCAAAACTGACAGAATACACCACTGCTCCAGACAGAAGAGCTACCTATATCTTAAAAAGCTTAGCCTGTTGTAAAATTAAAGCTATACAGTCAAAGTCACTGGTGGAAGAAACCAAACTCACTTCTAACATGCACAGCAAGAGAAGCAAACATGCATCTAGGGGACAGAATTGTAAGAGTTACAAAATGCATGCCTACATTTAGATACACACTAGAAAACTTTTAAACAACACTTTTGCATTCTGAACCCCAGTTTGGAGAGCTGATTTATCTTAGAAGTTGCAGAGCTTATTCTAAAACAAAGATACTGAGCTACTTTCAAAGCCCCGAAGAATTACCATGAGCTGAAAGATTTTCTTGTTTCTTTTCCAATACTAATTACACTGCTTTGTAATTTATCTTGTATTTAGACCTTCTTGAAAGTCGACTCGCTGTATGTGAAAGAACACAGATTATAATTAAGCCAAGTTAACAATGATTTTGTTTGGGAAATTCTGGCAGCCAGTTCTGCCTCCACAAACATCACTGGGGACTCTATTCCACTCAGGTACTAGGAAACTGGGGTGAAGTCCCATGGATGCCACTGCCTTGCCTGTACTCTTCCTCTTCGCTCATCCCCATCGCTCCTCCTCATATTGACAGATCAAGTGGTGCAAGAAACAAACTCATGCAGACAAAACTATACTCCTTTCTCCTTCCCTGAAAAAAATTAGTTAAGAGAAAGGAAGTGTTCTCAGCACACAAACTCCTTGACAAACAGCTGCATGCTGCACACTAGCACCAGCTTACAGGTAGGAGAAAAAGAACCCCAAACTCCACACAGCTTTGTAAGGACTGTGGTGTCTAGAAGCTTATGCTGCCCCACAACAATGCACTAAATTGTAAGATATCTCCAAGCAATCTGGTTTTATCAAACCTGAGCAAGATATTGGATGAGATGACTTGAGAGACTCCCTTTCAAACTCAGAGATCCTATGATTTTAAAGATATGCAGCGTTCTCTTCCAACAGCTATTTTGGTCATCTATCCTGTTATTGCAAAACAGCGTGAGATATTCCAGTTTTGTGGCAGCAAGCTCAGCTACAATAGAAAGCAAAGGTTTACCCCTGCACATCTTCTAAAACTAGATTGAAAGGACTGTGCTTGGTGTCTGGACAGTAAGTCTGTCTTCAAACTCAGTGCTGCCAAAGGAGAAGCTGGTAGTAGTCCCACTCAGTAGGACAGAAGGGTAAAATAAAACTCATGGACTGAGATAGAGACAGTTTAATAGGGAAAGCAAAAGCCACAGGGGCAAGCAAAGATAAACAAGGAATTCATTCACCACTTCTCAAGGACGGGCAGGTGTTCAGCCTCCTCCAGGGAAGCCAGGCTCCACCATGGTAATGGTGGAAGGGAATCCAGGTGCTTTATCTCTGAACTTTCCTCCTCTTCTTCCTTCTTGCCCCAGATTTATAAATAGAGGATGTCATACGGTCTGGAATATCACTTGGGCCAGCTGGGGTCAACTGTCCCAGTTGTGTCACTCCCAGTTTCATTTTCCCCCAGCCCACTCACTGGTGGGATGGTGTGAGAAGCCAAAAGGCCTTGGCTCTGTGCGAGCCCTGCTCAGCAGGAACAAAAACATGGCCCTGTTATCAACACTGTTTCAAAAACAAATACAAAACATAGCCCACACCAGCTACCATGAAGAAAATTAACTCTATCCCAGCCAAAACCAACAAAAGCTCTTGGGACTGTCTGTCCAGCTGTGTGCAAAAGAGCTTTAAATAAATTCCACAAAGTACCTCAAAATTCACCATCATTGAGAATGTTCCAAACTATCCAACTCAAAAACAATGTACTTCCTAGACCATAAAAAACCCCAACCCAACAAATGCACAAAAATCAAGATAATTCAAAGTTAAATCTCAGGGCTGAAATTTAAATTAACAAAGTTTAAAAAAATAACAAAAAATAAAGCTACTCAGAAACAGTCTCAAACTTGAAGTGAATTAATTGCTTTATATAAAGTAAAGGTAGAGGACAAAAGGTGTCTTTGCTCAAGGATTTATCATAGCAAAGATTCAACAGGCATGCTGGCTTTGTCTCTTACAGACTCATAATCATAAATAGAGCATCTTCTTTGTACTGCCATGGAATGTGATCTATCACAGCTGTGCTACAGCACTCTATAGGACAGCAGAAATTGTACTTCTGTAAAATTTTCCGTCAATATTAATCCAAAAGGATCTATATTTCTTTAAAATAGCAGTGTAAAACTTTCTGTCTCCTACTGCTTCCCTTCCTTGATTCATGAACAATTGCTTGATTATATCATAGTGGTGTTAGGCAGATTTCTTCTCGTAACTTTTTTTCCTTTAAGCAGAGGCCAGAGTAAAAGAAGTCAGGAAGTGCTTTCAAGTTAAAACAATGTAATAACTTAAAAGAAAGAATTTCAAATTATTTGTTTCACCTGCATTTAGCCAAGACTGAAGTTGAAGCACAAACTATTTTACTTAAAAAAAAGATAAAATCTGCCAAAATGAATTGAAAATTTTCTATAGTTGGCAGATACAGAGAAGTCTAATTACTTGAGAATACAGTATATTACAGATTGTTTAGTAAATGCTTTAAAGTCCATGCCTGCTTTTATATACCAGACATATAAAGTGAAGAAACACAAGTTTTACATGGAAAACCAATTTTACTACTACACCTGCAAGGCAGGCACATATGGCAAGACTAGAGCAAGGGCTGTAAGTGAGAAAACACATTCACTGTGTGGTTTTCTTGTTTCATGACTTAAAGGGTAAAGTTTTCAGATTAGTACTTAAATCTCTATTTTACCACAGCCAGGACTTCACCACGGTTTCTAAGTTCTATTTAAAAACTTGCAAAATACAAAAAACCCAAGAAACAGTATCATTAAGAAGCCAATTGCTTTCCTCTGGATAAAGAATGGTTTTCTAGGAATGAGCTAAACATTTATTTGTTTGACAGGGGTATACAATTCACTACTTTCCAGATGAAAACATGTAAGGAAAAAATGGCAGGGGTAACTTAAATCACACCTATAAAGTTAACTTCAGGAAACTCCAACAGAATGGTGTATTTAAAAAGCACGCCTGAGGAAACACCATCCCTTGATAAGCAAGCATTAATAAAGGTGTGCTAGTGTTTAAATTATTGTGGTCATCCTCCAAAGTAGAAAATGCCCTTATGTATATCAGTTTGGAAGAAATATCATGTCATTTGTAGAAGTATTATCTCCTTTTTACATTATTTTTTGTAGGTAAGAACCTGAAAAAAAATATATACACCATATATATATATACCATATTTACTCACAGCTTTCATGTATGACCTGATTTTAAATCTATTTGGGATTAATTCATGTGTAAGTACACACTTCTGATAATCTCCACAATCTTTCAGAAAACTCATATATGTAAAATACAACAAACAATACATGATCTTTGAGGGAGTCTAGAAGGGTGGAACCAATCAAATTGTTTTCAAACGTTATTGAAACTAACAGATACGTTTATAGTTGAAAATCACAAACATAAATAAATTTGACTATTTCACTGACTGTCTTGATTGAGATTTTCCATGAGAATAACCTAAATGCATATCATCCCAAATACAAAGGAAATATTTTATGAGACTTTAGCAGATTTTGATCAGGCTGTAGCTTTTTTCTTTTTGCATTTTTAGATCTACCAGCCAAGAAAGTTGACACGTCTCTAAAACCAGGCATAAACAATAATTCAAATATTTACACTGCTGACTTCAATATGGTCAATTTTATGGTTTGAAGGCCCACCTTCCATTTATATTCTTGAAAGATAAAGCTAATGCATACTAGCTTTATCAAAGCTAATGCACACTAGCAACTAGCACAGAGTCATAGCAATTACATTATGGAAAGTAAATACCATGTCTCTAGGTCCAAGATTGGTATTAGCATGAATCAGCTCCCCAGGTTTCAGACCAGAGCACGAGTTTAGTCTCTAATATTACACTGAGATTTGCAGGTAAAGAAGCACAATAAAGAGTAATGATGCAAGAAGATGTATTTAGCAATGCTTTCTTTTTTTTCTTTTAGATGCAGAAAAAAATGCAACACTTCCAGACATAGGTGACATCTGGGACTCTTGAGTCCAGCCAAACTATTCCACAGCAGAAAGCTCAACCAGGCTGCAGAGCAGTTTTGGCAGAAGTCTGAAACCTCCTTATATGTTCACAGCATAATTTCAACAGAGTGTATGTACAGTCCATCCCATGACTCATGACAGTACCCAGAGCAAGCTAGAAGTGCCAGCTCTTCCATGAAGAAATCCTGTTACCATCAAAAACTCCTCAATTTGGGCATATGCTTGCTTAAAAAGCGAAACATCTGCTAATATTTTGGGTCACAATATAAGCAGCAAATGGCGTAAGTCTACTTCTGATTTTCCAAGTCTTATTAACAATAGAAAATCAGCTATAAGACATGGTACATTGCCTATTGACAAGGAAACGTTACCTGCCTCTCAATAATTTAGCTGCATAAATTAATAACCAGATGCACTATCCATGAAACAAGCTGAGTGGTTAAGAACAATGTAAAAGGATTCCAGCTTCAGACAGCCAACAGTCCAAACACAACCCTTGCCATTCCCTCAGAACAGGAAAATACAGATAATAAACACAGAAAATGGAAAAAGAGAAAACAAGACTACATGGGTCAATTTGACTGACAAATAGCCATAGGTCATCAGCTGCCTAAATACTGGTTTGCTTTCTTAGAAACTCATCCACAAAGTTTTTTATTTGCCATCTATTTCTTCTACATCAGTCCTCAGGAAATGTGCCTAGCTCATCTTTCAAGGTAACAATGCAAGGATTAAGGAGAATAGCGTGTACACCTAGTAGATGAGGGTCAGGCTGTGGATGTGTCTATCCAAGGTCTGTCTAGACTTCAGTGACGTGTTTGATACCATCTGCCACAGCACCCTCATAGAAAAACTTGGGTTTTGCTTGCAGCTTGGGTGGGTGGACTCTTCAATGGGTAAAAATCTGTCTGGATGGCTGGGCCCAGAGTGCTGTGGTGAATGGAGATAAATCCATTTGGCAGTTGGTCACTGGTGGTGTTCCACCTTGGGCTGGTCCTGTTTAAGATCTTTATGGATGATCTGGACACGGGGATCAAGTGCTCCCTCAGTAATTGTGCAGAAGACTCTGAGCTGATGTGCTCAAGGGATGGAAGGCTCTGCTGGAGACCTGGACAGACTCCATCAGTGGGCTGAGGACACAGCTGCAGGAGGCTCAACAAGGTGAAGTGTCAGGTTCTGCACCTGAGCCATGCAAGGACACAGGCTGGGTGAGGAATGGCTTGGGACAGAAAGGGACACCTGGGTGCTGGTTGACAGCAGCTGAACCTGAGCCAGGGTGCCCATGTGGCCAAGAGAGCTGATGGCACCCTGGCCTGGATCAGCCAGCAGGACAGAGAAGTGCTTGTTCCCCTGTACTGGGCTCTGGTGAGGCCACACCTCGAGTGCTGTGTCCAGTTCTGTGCCTCTCACTTTAAAAAGGACATTGAGGAGCTGCAGAGAAGGGAGACAAGGCTCATGAAGGGTCTGTAAAACGTGGGGAATGGCTGAGGGAGCTGGGTTTGTTTAGTCAGGAGAAGAGTAGGCTCAGGCCTCATGGCTGTCCCTGAAAGAAGGTTGGACAGAGGTGGGGTCAGTCCGTTCTGCCATGCCTACAGTAAGAGGAATAGAAGAAATGGCCTTAAGCTGAGACAAGAGAAATTCAGATGAGATATTAGAAAAAAATCCTTTCACTGTCAGGGTGATCAGGCATTGGAATAGGTTCCTCAGGCAGGTGGGGCAGTCACCATCCTGCAGATGTTTAAGAGGCATTTGGATCCAGTGATATGGTGATATGGTTTAGGGGTTACAGTGGCAGTGCTCGTGGATGGTTGGACTGGATGATCTCAAAAGTCTCTTTCAACCCTGATTATTTTATATCTCTACGTGAACTATTCTAAATTCAGCCATGCTATATTAGGTACTAATATTACTACTAATTATGTACTAATAGGGCATCCTGCCCTTTTGAATCACAAGTGTGATATGTGCAGTTTTGAGGGAACACAGCTGCCTGACCATTTGGGGTTCCTCACAGAACAAGTTTTGTGACCCAAACCTCACTGCTAAGCATTTGACAAATAGCCTAGAAATATTCAGACTTTTTGTCCTTAAAAAATAGAAGCTAAAGAAATACTTATTTTTCCTACTACTACAGATACTTTTCCTAGCATTAGGTTAGAAACCAAATGTGGATATGTTACATGTTGTAAACAAGAAAAGAAATTAATTAAGTGTGCAACACTCAAAAATCCTCAGCATGGATATTTGAAACAAACATATCTGAATAGGGTTTTCTGGCTTGTTTTTTTGCAAGGTTAATAAGCATGATCTCCTGAAAGTGACATAAAGGATCACTTTTTAAATGGCACTCTGCATAACAGAGAATGATATAGCTGACAGGTAAAAATATCCCTAGGGAAGGAAAACAGTTTCCATATTTTTTAGGCATGTGTTCCCCTGTCAATCCCACAGGACAGGGCAGGTACCTACATGGATTTCACCTATCCACCTTATGTTCCTCAGCTCCTTTGGGTGCAACTCTTTAGCTTCAAAGCTTCCAAAAGCTGCTTATTTAGTACAGCAAGGTAGTTATTAAGGCTACTGACCTTCTTTCTAACTTTAGGAAACACAGCAGAGTACCCTTTCCGTGTTCTGTAACACAAAGCCAAGCAGATTTCCGGAACAGTGTATTTACAGCATATATGACTGATCTAAAGATAACATAACCCCTTTTATGAAGGATTGGGTTATTTCAATTTCTCTTTCCTTCCTTACTTTGAGCAACTTCCCTCCTCGTCAGTTTCGTACAATTCACTTTCATATCACCTTTAATAACCCTGTTAAAGTCACAATCTTTCCTCATCTACAGCACTCAGAATTCCCCATGCACTTTTTAAAACCTGGGAGAACGACCAGGATTTTAGCAGATGACTAACTGCTACTAGTTCTCTTTTGATTTGATTTAGACATTAAGAGGTGCAGATTACAGCTTCCTACAGGCTTTCACAGAATCACAGAACAGCTGAGATTGGAAGAGACCTCTGGAAGTTCAACCCTTTGCTCAGGCAGGGTAAAAGCCCTCAAACAGTCAATGCCACCTGGTATCAAAAACATCTGACACCATGTGCCTTCTCCACAGGAACTAAATAACCCTTTTCAGGTAAACTAGAATTTCCCCATCCCTGAAACTATAAGATAGATGGTGATGGAACTATTTTATTTTACTTGGATGGAAGTTAACTAAGAATTACTTCTGCATTTCACATCCACACCCCATTGCTCCAGAACAGTGTCACTACAGTGATTTGAGCAAGTATTTGGAAGAATATGCTTTCAATGTTTTTTAATCCTTCTTTCATTCTCCTCTTTTACCCTTCTTTGTTCACCTTACTACATTTGCCTCTTGTTTTTTAAAGCACTACAGCTTCTGGCTCTAGCACAGGAGGGCAATCATACCTTTTGGAATGAGCAAAAATACAAACTGCCTACTTGGTGTCGCCATCTGCTTGCCCTGACAAGGGAAAAGATATTCTTGACCTAATACAACAGTGCACATCAACCTAAGTAACAGGTGCTTTATGCAGCATTAAAATGTAATCTGCAGTAACAGCTATGGTCTATGGCAGAAAAAACTTGGATTGTTCAACACCTTATTTCAAAACACATTCTCTCACTCTGTGATAGTGAGGCAGAGCTCATTTCTGTAAATCAGATATTGCCCTGTGCTATGTGTCCTGGCCATGCATAAGGACTGCCCTGCCTCAAACCTTCCCACCTCCTGCCCAAAGACTTCCCTACAGATGCCTGTTGGTTGTGTGCACAACCATGCAGACAAAACTCCTGCCATTTTATAAAGGACTGTATTAATTAAGCATTGTTGTTGAATGAACAAAGACTCTCAGCCATTTTTCTAGGGAACTAGAAGGATTGCCATTAGATGCAAAACAAACAGAACTTCTCTTTCCAGGAATAAAGTCTACACTTGCTTTCATCTCCCAAAATCCAACAAAAACTCCCAGCTTTGCAGCAGACCTGTACAGTCAGGATTCTCCACGTCCTTCATTAACAAGGCAATGAAAACAAAGAGACAGAGCACGACCAATATCCACGTAAAACACACAGCTCAGGACTAAAGAGCTGCACAGTTCTATTACCATGGTGTCATGCTTTAGGAAGCCTATATTTTCAAGGGAAACTGAAGGAAATAGACAAACACTTAAATAGCTAACTCTGGTAGAAAATAAAAACTAATCTACTTTTTAATATTTGATATTGAAGGGCAAGTGTAAAATTACACATGGAATGTTGCATTCTGAAGTAAAAAGCAGTGTTATGTCAGCGTAAAGCTGGAAGAAAGAGAACTATAAGAAAGTCATAATAGTCCCAGCCCCCACCTCCTCTCTGGATCTGCCTGCTCAAACAGAACAGGAGCAGACAATGAAATTCCTCCCATTCTAAGGAAACAGTGAAAACTGTCAAACTCATAATGTTTCCTAATCTACAGGGGCTGAGAATATAAATTATATTTGCCTTAGGCTGGTCCAGCAGAGCATGCTTTTTTGATTGTCATATCCAGTTAAGAAAAGCAATATGCTTCATAAAATGGAGCTTCTATTTTTGACTAATAAACAGGATCTGCTGCAATTTTTAACTGGCTCAACCCATAACAGCAATATTTCATATCCTCAGTATGTCCATGCACTAGCTCTTTTTCTCTTAAAATGACAAGCAGTAAAACAGATTGCCAAATACAGCCAAACTCAAAAAAAAACAAAAACACATTTATGAGTGACTCAACTCAGCTTGTTATGGTACAGAATTTGATGTTGCCAGCTTTTATATCCCAGATAGATAAATAGCAAATAAGCCCTAAAGAGCTTGCCCTGCACTGGGACATGTTACTGTCCAAGAGCTGAGAGAGGTTTAATGCAGATCTTGCTGGCTTGGCAAGGAGTGCTGAGCACTCACCTTCTGCTCACTGCAGAGATCTGCCACTACTGAACCTGAACTGCTGTGACTCCATGTCCCAGTTCAGGAGCACTGGGAAGGAGCCAAGAGACCAGTGAGCTTGGTATTGCATCACGCAGCCATGGCCCGTCTGGTGCTCAGCCTGCGGCTGGCACACACTACAGCCCTTCAGTTTTATTTTCCTTTCTGAAAATATTAAAAAGAAATACCATTCAAAGCTACTTCTGGTGCTTCTGCAGTTCAAGCTTTAGGTCAACACCAATGTTGGAGCACTTACTCGAGAGCAGAAATTCACACTTGCTGTGCTATAACCACAAGAAATAAAGAAAATGAACCCATATCAAATCTCTTCCAGCACCTCAAGAGCAAAACACCTGGCAAAAAACTCAATTTCAAGGAACTATAGATTCACCACTTGTTTGCTGTCCTTTCATTCCTCTATATACTTCTCTTTCTCTGTGTGATTAGTCTCACACTGGTGAAGTTTTTAGCATGCTAACTGGAGAACATACTAATCCAATTATGGTGCTATAGGATTTTCTTAATATTCCTGAGAGTTGTATTGGATAGCTGACTAAGTACTTGGGGTTCTTTTTTTCCCCTTTTATTTCTTTGAGAAAGCATGGAAGTGGCATTTTGACTGTGACATTTATTTTGCTTTATTCTTCCAGTAAAGAGCCACAACAAAGGTTACGGTTTGAGTATTTGAAGAGACAAATACTAAGTTTTGCTTTCAATTATTATAGTTGTAAGACTATATATAGCTGTCCAGCAAGTAATTCTGTCTTTGTTTTAAGTCATAAAAGTCTAATATCATTCCTGCTGCAACATTTCAAAAGCCACTCCATGTTCTTGCTAGTTTCATCTCCTTTCCCTTCTGTGACCATTTCAGCATATCATATTTTTTAAAGGTGTCTTTAAATTAACCACCAAATCATGAAAGTTTTTCTTTCTTACTTCACCACAAGGTCAGCATTTCACTCTACAACCACTTCATACTTCTTCAGTAGTCAATGTAAAACAGCCTCCTAGTAGATCAGGTAAGTCCTCAGCACTCTGGTACTATCAGGAAGTGCCCTTCCATGCACACCTTTCCTGAGGGAGACCCATTTGGCACAGCAGATTCTGCAGCCCCCCCTTTCTCTTCTATGTTGTGAAGCAGCTGGTCCCTAACTCCCAACGTCCTTACTGGTGGATTAGATAAAGGTCTTCAGGTTTCCTTTCTCATCCAGTTCTCCAGGTGTGATTCAGCACTGCTTTGAAAAGGAAAGCTTCCAAACCAAAGCTCAAAGGATAGGAAACTGAAAGCCTTAGGAAGCAAGAGGCATTGGAAGGCCTAAAAAAAATCCCAGTTCTTCATTACTGCAAACCAGCTACACCTGGCACACAGAGTCACAAGGTGCAAGACTGCGGTAGCTGATCTATTAAATACCTGAGAACAACCATCAAGTGCAAATTCATTACAAACCTCTCAGCGTGCACAACATAACCCGTGCATTTGGGAAGCAGGCAATGCTGAGCTCAAACTGTATTTCAAGACATCACGTGAAAAGACTGAGGATTCTGCCCCTCATTCCGACAATTATCACTCCCCACAAACGTGGGGCATAGGTGTCATTCACAAAACAATATTTCTGGTCCCATTTTGAGATGGTCAAGAGCTGCTCTGTTCAGATTTGTAAGGTCTACATAACTTCAGCAGCTAAGTCCCATTATGAAAAGCTGCTTAGGAACAACTCTGAAATACATCTGATTCCATAACATGCTTTTGAAAGTCAGGCAAGGTAGATAATTCCCTCTGTTAATATGGACTCTGATCATATTTGAAACTAGGGCATTACACCCATTAGTTTTAATAAATGGAAGGATCTAGATACCCTTTTTTCACAGCACTGGGGCTTCTTTTCTGAAGACTGAAGCCACTGAGAGTCAACAATGACACTTAGAGAACCAAATTACAGCATTTCCCTCTATTACAAATGGAAGGCAACCAAGAACTTTACAGTTCTTCCAGATGAAAAGGGCACCTACTGCTTAACTACCACTGGAGTCAAGCCCAGCGCACGCAGATGGCAGCGCTCAAGGTGATGGGAGGAGTGGATGGTCCATACGGGGAAAACGAGGCCCTACCGCCCCTCACAACAGCGGCTACTTGCCCTCACGGTTCTGTGGCCGTCAGTTTTCACAAAGTGCTTTGATCCTGGTCCAGACTGGGAAGCTCGCCCCAGGCAGTGCCCACAGCCCACACCACCAGGCCCCACGGCCACCTCCAGCCGGACTCCGGCACCCTCCTCACCTTCCACCAGCTCGTCCAGGCTGGTGAGCTTCTTGCTGCCATCGATGGTGTAGATGGTGCGGACGCCCTGGGGCAGGTTCACGTTGTCCGACAGGGAGCGGGTGAGCTCCACCAGGAGGGCGTCGAAGGAGCGGAAGCGGTCGGGGGAGATGGCGTACACCAAGCCCTTGAAGTACCTGTCCCCGTTGCGGTAGAAGCGGGCTTTGCGCGCCTTCTTCTCGGAGCTGAGCGCCTGCAGGGTGCGGGTGCGGTAGAGGCTGCAGTGCGCGCTGTGCGCCGGGCTGGGCACCAGCCCATTGCCCCGCGGCCCCGCGCCGCCGCCGGACCCGGAGCCTCCGCGCCGCGGCCCGGAGCGCTGCTGCCGCTTGTCCCGCTCCTCGAAGTGCTCCAGCTCGATGCTCCGGCTGCTCGCCATGGGGAGCCGCCCGCCCGCCCGCGCTCCCAGCTCCGCTACGGGCTGCTACGCCCGCCCGCCGCGCTCGCAAGGGCTCGGGCCGCCTAAAAGAGCATCGCGCCCGGCCGCTGTCGCCGGGAGGGCTGCGGCTGAGCGCGGCGCCCGACCTCCCCCGCCACCGCAGCCGCGGCCCCGCCGCTACCCGCTGCCGCGGCCGCGCACAAAAGCATCCCTCACGGCCGAGCGCGGCGCCCCCCGGCTACGGGCGCTGCCGGGGGCCGAGCGAGAGGCTGGCAGGAGCCCCGCGGCCGCGCCCCCGCGCCGTGCCCATGCGGGCTCGCACAATGCGCGGGTCCCCTGCCCAGCCCCTGCCCTGCTGGCTCCGCGGGCAGCGCCGGCGGGGCCGCAGCGCCTATTCCGGCAGCGCGGCTCTGCTCCCGCAGCGGGGGCAGCAGCAGCACCGCCGCAGCCTCGGCTCCCCGGCGGGGGAAGCAGCCGCAGCGGATCCGGCGGGAGCGGCGCTGGCGGCCCGGCCGTGGAGCGCGGCGGAGCCGGAGCCGGAGCGGGCGGGGCTGCTGCCGGGCCGGGCGGGCGCGGGGGCGGCGCCAGCTCGGAGCGCGTCCGGCGCGGGGCGGGAGCGGCCGTGGGAAGGGTGGGAGCGGTGGCTGGGAAAGGGGTTCCTCTAGGAAGGGAGAATTTGGAGGCGCAGGTTTCCCGTTGGGTAGCGCTGCCCTTCTGGTGGTCATCCAAGGGCCGCCCGCCAGCCCTCCCCCGGCTTTACGTGGCTCAGTCACGGCGTTAAAACGCTAGAAATGCTGCTTCTGTACGGCCCTGAGCCCGAAATCCATCACGCGGGACAGAGAACTGCGCATCCCTGTCATTTGTTGGCGGAACTGCTTTAAAAGGGCATGTAGTGATAGAACATGGGGTGGATTCAAAGTGAGAGTAGGTGTTGGATAGATAGATAGATAGATAGATAGATAGATAGATAGATAGATAGATAGATAGATAGATAGATAGATAGATAGATAGAAAAAATATTGGGACGAAATTCTTCCCTATGAGGATGGTGAGGCACAGGCACAGGTTGCCCGGAGAAGCTGTGCCTGCCCCATTCCTGGAAGTGTTCCAGGCCTGGCAGAACGGGGCTTTGAGCAAGCTGGTGCAGTGAAAGGGATCCTTTCCCATGGCAGAGGGGTTGGAGCTAGATCATCTTTGAGGTCCCTTCCAATCCAAACCATTCTGTGACTCTATGATTTTCCTTTTGCATTTGTCACCACCTCTCCCCAAGGAGTCCAATAAACCCATTCACACAGCCTAAATGTCCCAAATGTGCTGCAGCCCATGTTCCAATGTTTCTCCAGGCATCTTCTCAGTGTTCTTGAGGTTGCTCAAGTCAAATTCACTTTTCATTGAAATGGCCAAAAAATGTGCCAAAATGGATGCAATTTCAATTTTTTTCCAGTTATTCTCAACCATTACGGAACATTGTTGTGGTATTCACATACTCTTTGAACAGCGAGAGACATAATTCTCTCTCCCAGGATTTTTCCTGGAGAAGGCAGTGAAAACAGCAGCTTTTTCCACCTTTTTTTTTTTTTAGAAAGCTATATTATATTATAGTACATACTATACTGAGCTCTACTACACTAAAGAAAAACCCGCGACCATTTCCAGACAGTCATGACACGGCTTTGACCCTATTGGTCAATCAGTCCAAACAACCATCAGCAGAGTCCAATTAACAAATCACTTTTGGTAAACGATCTCTATAACACGTTCCACATGTGCCAAACAACAGGAGCAGCAAGTTCTCTTCTCTCTCTGAGCTTTCTCACTGCCTTCTCCAGGAAAAATCCTGGGAGAGAGAATTATGTCTCTCTCTATTCAAAGAGTATGTGAACACCACAGAACATATTTTCTTTTCTTGGCACAATGAGAATCTAAAAAAATGTAAATGCTTTTGTAACTACATACATATTTTAATTTTTTTTTGTGTCTCTTGCATTAGGAAGCTGCAGTTGTGTTATTACAGGTGTGCTCTTCTGTCCAATATTCTTTGCCACACTGTTGATGGATTTACTATTTTTCTCTTTTTATGTTTTGAAATACCAATAAAATTGATCACTATCTCACCATTATTACTGGGTTTCTTACAAAGCAGATTAGACATCTAGCTACAATACTCTAAAGATGATACATAGAAAACATCAGTGAAGCTCACTCTTTATTGAAGTGCTAACTTCTGTGATGCCTGAAAACCTCCACAAGCAAAAAGAAGAGATAAACCATGGAGCTGGATTATCTCCTCTGGTGGTAAAATCGACAAAAGGAACTGAATGAGAGGGAATTTTGTTACAGTCAGGGCATGAATACACTTGCTAAGATTAGACGTGCAGGTCTTGCCTAGGAACCAGGACCCAGAAGCCACAAAACAGTACGGATCAACTTTTCAGACTGGCTTTGATATGTAGTTTCTAGTCCTGATTACAGGCAAAGTTACAAGGACAAAATTCAAAGTCACGTGTGTAACTTTGCTCCAAAGTGGATGGGTCTCAGCTGCAAAGTTATAATTTTTTTCCAAATGGTACCACGCTGCTTGGGCATGTCTGGCCTTTGCGGAACAAGTCACATTTTTTAGTTCAAACCTCAGTGGATGGTTATTTGGACTAACCTTTTTCCTTTTGCTCAGAAGCAGGTCACAAAAGCCCGGCAAAGTTTAATCCCCACCTCGTACAGACCTTTTGTCTCTCTGAGCTGCTAACTATTGCCACAGCACAGTGATCAACTGTGTGCAGAGGATTCATGCAGACTAATATGTAAATACCTATATAGATATATATGAATTTAATGTATTGGCTGTGTCTGTGTCTGAGTATAGGCTGGAGAATCTGCCTATACTCAGACACAGACAGGATTAGCATTTTGCCAGTTTCAAGTTGTTTTGCTGAGTGGTAAAAATATGTCATGTGTGGGACTTGCTCTGTGCTCTGAAATCTCTAGCTAGAGATGGGATGGAGGGAAAGGAATTTTATACAACCTTCTGTAAGGTAAAACTAAAAGGGAATTCTCCTGCTTTCACCAGAAAAATTCTCTCTCCTCCTCAAAGGGAATTCCTGCTACGGAGAATTTTTGAAGTCTGTGGAGCAACTGTGTTTTATAGAGTACATAAACATGAAATTGACTTCTGGTCTGTAAAACTAAACTATTTCTACATTAAGAGGCTATTTACAGAGAGGGTGGGATTAGATCTACATTGGTGTAACTGCCTCCTCAATTCAAGGTGACACCTCAAACAGGGTCCTACAACTTGTGTGCTTTTTTTTTTGTGTTATGTGTTTTTTTAATAAGCTCTGTAAACACCTGTTGAGAATGGTTCACAGTGCTTCCACTGGTGAGTATGCTTTGCCTTTTCCTTGCCACTTTGTTTCCCCTAGAGTTATCTGTAGCCAAACAGATGTTTTAAAAGACTTTCCAAGATGAGGAATATAACCCCAAAACAACCCCATATGCATCCAAAGGACATTTGTTGTTAAGATTTTAAAAATTAATGTGATTAATGTGCAGTCTTGTATGGAACTGACCTATGAATTCCCATTGTCTTATTCCAAAATAGGGTTGACAAATTAGCAGTTCACTTTACAACAAGCAATGTTACATGTATAAATGATACCTTGCTTATTAACCTAAATCTCCAGACACTGTTAAAATGTGATTATCATTCATTCTTGTGATATTTTTATTCTGTAAATATACATTTCCTGTTTGAATAGAAAAGAGCTCGCTGTTTTCATGTGCAGCTAACTAATCAGTCCTCTCACCTGACTTTGCTTTGTTTTTTTCCTTTCTCTTTTATTGTGGTAGGCATAATGAATTCTTGGTTGAAACCTCTTCTTGCATCTATAAGAACTCCTATGTTGCTTGGTTGGTTGTTTTAAAACAAGCAAGCCCTGCAAGAAACTTCTAAAAGGGAACGAAGAAAAGTTTACCATCATATGCAATGTCTTTTTTCCTTCTGTTACCTGAACTCTTTACCTTGTGAGATTCAGTTCAGATTTAGAGTTTACAGTGGGTGGTTTTAGAAAAAAAAAGAGTGTATCTGGCCTTTACATTTAGCCCATTGATTTCACCTTGAAAATATTGCATAATGTTGCTAAAGAAGAAAAAAAACCCACCATAAACTTGGGGTCTGTTGATTGAAGATTTTATTTACAGAAAATGTTATTTCAATGATTCAATAAGGAAATGTTTACTTGCAGCACCAAGGATACCAAATTTGAGAATTTAAGCAATTAGATGATTATTTGCAATGATTTGTTTTCAACCCAAGAATGTTAAAATGCTTTTAAAATATTCATAAAATAAAATTTCTCAGGCATCCCTGTGAGATTCTGTGCCCTACTTCGTAGATGCATAAAATGGGAAAATCAAAAGTTTAAGCAACTTGACCAAGTAGCAGAGAAATATATCAATGCAGGTGGAATAAGGAAGATCTTCAGTCCTCAGTGAGCCAGCTGTGCCCACGTGGCCAAGAAGGGCACTGGCAGCCTGGCCTGGATCAGCAATAAATAATGTGGCCAGCAGGACCAGGGCAGGGATTGTTCCCCTCTACTGGGCACTGGTGAAGCCACATCCCAAATCCTGTGTCCAGTTCTGAGCCCCTCACTACAGGGAAGATGTTGAGGTGCTGGACCATGTCCAGAGAAGGGAAATGGGAACTGGGAAAGGGTCTGGAGCACAAGTCCTGTGAGTGGCAGCTGAGGGAGCTGGGGGTTTTAGCCTGGAGAAAAGGAGGCTCAGGGAAGACCTCTCTGTCCCCCTGAAAGGGGGTTATAGAGAGTGAGGGTCAGTCCCTCCTCCCCAGTAACCATGGACAGGACAACAGGAAATGGCCTCAAGTTGCACCAGGAAAGATTTAGACTGGGTATTAGGAAAAAAAATTATTCACTGAATAATTGCTGCCCAGGGAAATAGTGGAATCACCATCCCTGGAGGTACTTAAAAGCTGTGTAAATGTGGCACCTGGGGACATGGTTTAATGATGGACTTGGCAGTGCTGGGTTAGCATTGGACAGGATGATCCTAAGGGTCATTTCCAGTCTAAACAATTCTACGATTTCATAATCTCATTGTGAAGCTGTTCTTATATTAACACTTCTTGATGAATGGGAATATGAGTCTGAGTATTGTTGAATATTGAATTATTTCTATGCAACTTAATGTATCGTAGGGAGATATCTGAGTCCAGGGTCTGTGATAAGTCTGTGTGTGCATTTATCAGGCCTCAGAATTATTCACCAGTTTTTATTGATTAGGTAAAAATGCCATATAGAAGTTCAGTTACTTTTAAAACTACTTTGTACACTTCCCAAATGATACCTTTGTCTTTAAATTTGTCTTTAAGAATATTTCTGTACATCTATTTAAGATGTTTGAAAGTAGTGAAAATCCATATGAATAAAAGCCATGTAAAACCAATGTTGAACCTGAAACACAAAGATATAGAGAAGAAAAGATCCTCACATTTCATTTTATTTCAATTTGCTGTACCAAAGAAGATTTAAATGTATCAAAACCCTTCCTAGCAAGGTGCTGGGAAAGGACCCATAAAGTCCCATGGCTGGGACTTCATATCAGCCAGTAGCTGCTCAGATGAGTATTTTTGCCTTCATATCCAGTATTTTTTTTCTTTCAGATTAGCATTTTTCTGCAGAACATCTCGAGCACTTTGCTAATACTCAACAGAGACATTCTGTCCCATTCTCCTGTCCCTGATGTAGGAATGTATGAGGGAGTGGGATGCCACCTGCACACATAGCAGCATTAATGAAGATGTAAAATATTCTTAAAATAGATAAATGCATCATGGAAACCCAGTTTTCATGCTGTAGTAAACATCATGGAAGAGCTAGGATACCCTCCCAACAGATTCCTTCTGAAGTCAACTGAGAGATCTCTTGGAGTGCAGCCCTTTTGCACTCCAGTAAAATTCAGCTCCTGGTTATAACTGGTTGTTCAGTGACATGAGGCAATGACCCTCACCCACTCAAGTCAGATCAGAGATGACCACATTGAATAAACTGAGTATGGTTTTTTATGACATAAATAAATGCCTAACTCCATGTGCCCATACTGGTGGATTACATAAAGGTCTCCGGGTTCCTTTGTCATTAAATTCTCCAGGTGTGATCCAGCATTTCTTTGAAAAGGAAGGTTTCCAAATCAAAGCTCAAAGGATACACAGCTGAAAGCCTAAAAAGGAGGAGGCATTAGAACACCTACAAATTGTATGTCTTTGCTAATGAATCTGCATTGCAAGATATTTGTGAACTTCTTTTTTTCCCAACAGTTCAAGGCTGTCATATTGACTCTATGACTCATTTAGGCTTCGCATATGGCAAATTTTATCTATCCAATACCTTTGTAACTGAATAAAAATAGCTTAAAATTTAGATAATTTGAAGAGCAGAAAGGCACGATTTAAAGACAAAGAAGTCTTTTATTCACCTATTTTTTTCTAGCATATTTAGAAAGAAGTCATTAGGGTTTTAAAATCATCTCTATTACCTTTTTTTACTGCTAACCCCATCATCATTTTTGTACAAGCATTAATAATTTTAATTGTGTTTGTTCTGTTTCATTACAATGCACCAAATTTTATACTTTCAATAGAAATGGCTGTCTGAATAGTTGCTGTAACTCTGGTTGGACAATCCATGATCCAGGATTAAATGGATCATTTAATCTGTTGTTTTACGTAAAAGTATGATTATTCATATGGTATTAAAAATAGGAGAAATGTAGGATCTTGAAAAAACCCTTAAGAATTATGTTATTTCAGATGTTAAATAATTTATAAAGACAAGATTCCAATAAATCTTTCAAAGATCACTGCCAACAGTTATTTTAGTGAATTGCCAATATAATTAAAAATGAAAAATTAATGTGTTTTCTGAGACAGTTACTTCAGCAAAGATGTCTAAGGTAAACTGATGCCCCAAACCTGATGGCAGCTAGAGATGAAAACAACAGTGTAGCAGTACCTATTCTGAAACAAGTGAACTACTAAAGGAAATCCTAACAAATGTAATTTTATAATATGGTGGTTACTGAAGCAAAGCATAGACTTCTCTCATCTACACTCCTATTCCTTGATGGCTTTTTTCTCACCCACCTGGGGCTGCTGCCCTTATTTCAATCTGATATTTGCAAATTGGCATCTGGCAATATTCTTGGTAGAATAATAACCCTCACCTCCAAAAATGTCATAGAGCAGGAAGTTAATATTGCATCTTTAGGTTGCTTTGAGAACAAACCCATTGTATAGTGTAGCTATATACCAAGAGCATCAGCAGGCAATAGACCAACTGCAGAGAATTATATGAATGATAATTTTCCCCCTTGCTTTCTTATGTGTCACAGTTGGCTTCACTGGCTTCAGGGGCCTTTTCATCCAAGGAATAATTTTTTGTAAAACAGGAGGAAAATGTACAAACGACATCTATTGATAACATGACTAAGATGCAAGAAAAGGTGAGGTACCACATTGCATCAGAGCAGTTAGTAAAGCTGTCAGCAAAAGGACAGGTTTTCAAGCCCACAAGCCTCTTTCACATCCAAAAAGCAGCAATATATTAGCACCATTTAAAACCAATGTTGCTCTAAGAAAAATTACTTGAGCAATTCATTATGTTAATCAAAGTTAAGATCAGAGTAGCATATTTGCAAGAGAAAAGCAGCCAATTTAGAAGCCTTGTGATGATGCAGAGAGTAAAATAGGTGATTGTAGCTTGTGGGAGGTAGAGGCAGAACAAGAAACTGCCTTGAAGAAGAACACTGTGTGTAAAAGAGACCTCCTGACTTTACATTGGATCTGTGAATTCCAATACCTGGAAGAAACATGAATTTTATTCCTTAGGTTTACTTTCTGGCTGGACCCTGCAACTCCCTTGAGGATTTTGAAAATCATAATAAATGCAGTATCGAGTGGTGATGCTTTACAGAAATACCTTGAAGATTGGAGAAGTGGAATGACTAGTAGAAGTAAAGGTGTAAAGTCATGTATATATGGATTAGTTTCCACTCCAAGGTGGAGTAGAAACTCACCACTGGGAAACAGAAGAAAAGAAGGGAGGAATGAACTGTTGATTAGAAGTTTTGGCTAAGCTGCAAGAAGAGCAAATGCAGCCTTTCACTTTCTTCTTCATCTGAAGATGATCAGGTGTGGTATTTAAATAAAAAATAGTGCAGGGAGAATTTCAGAATAAGCAATTGCTGCATGTAACTTATATTCCTTTAAAGAATATAAAAAATTAATAATCAATAAAAATCAAATTTTACTGATTTAAAAGTAAGCAAGCTTTTCTTTCTGGTCTGTTGATATGTTTAGAGTGAGCATGGCATTGTCTGTGGATGCTTATCTTGCTTTCAAAGCCTCTATATGACCTTATCCTTGTTGCTGCTTGGCTGTGGAAGTCCTCAGCCATAGGATATTCCCAGTGATAAACTTTATAAAGTGTCAGAGCCTCAACTTGTTTTGTACTGTACAAACACAGTGATGGTGATGATCAGGATGGGTTGCAGAAATTGCTGATGAGAATTTTATAACATTAATTAAAGATCTGTCACCTAGCCAGCTACTGAGGGAGACTGAGTTGTATCCCCTTACAGTGTTTTCACTCTCTGTGTGCTAATATATGCTCTGTGCACATCACTAGAGACTGATTTCAGCTTAGTGCTCTAATAACTTGTTTTAGAGAATTCTCTCATCTAAAGAAAGGTGTTCCAAAGGTGAGATGTCAAGCCCAATCTTGGCCTTCCAGGCCTATGTGACTTCTTTAGTAGTTATGGTGTTATTATTTGCATGTCTGTTGTTAGATTTACTGGAGTATGGCAAGCTGCTGTTTTGTTCCTAATTACCAGCAAAGGTTTTAGTTAACTTCAGCAGAATTACTCTGTCTGTTCATCAGCACAGTACAAAATGAAGTTGAGTCATAAGGTCAGCTCCTGTACAGAAAGAGAAAGCAGCCACTTGGCTTTCATGTGATGAGAGTGTTGCTTTAGTTTTTAAAAGGAAGTCAGATGCAGTGTTGTGAAAATCCTTAATCTTCTCCTGTTCTTTCTCTATCAGTCATACTTTAGTTGGCATGTTTTTGTACTCTTTGTATCTCTGACAGGAAATCTATACATTTGACTTCTTGCTGCCAGCAAAGCCATTTGCATTAGGAGCAGAATGATGTCTTTCAAGTACTACAGCCAGCATGGTCAAAGTCGTGTGGGAACTTTGCCAGATTGAACTTTTGGCCTTAATAAAATAATGGAATGCTGCTTTGGGGCTTAATTTTTGACGGTAACATTGTGAAATATCACATTTGCTTTCTTCAGATGACTTAGACTGGGAATGTTGCTGCCTTATAACTTCTTATTTTAATGTTTCCTTTTAAGGCTGCCGATCCTGACAGGTCAGGAAAGAGGAAAATAATCTCATTTGTCAATACATAAGGAAACCATGATAGGTAAGTGGAAGAAATCTTGGGGAGCTTCTCCAATCCTGGCACTGTGTATGGGCTGGAAAGTGAACAATTTGCTGCAAAAGTAGTCATGCTTCTTCCAGACAGAGTAGTAGTGTGTGTTCTTTGTAAAGAGCTGGAAATAATGTAGAATTAAAGCATCTGCATAGAGATTGTCAAGTGCAGCCAACTCTTATTCTTGAGAACCTTAAGCAAAATAATTTCAAGGTCAGTTGTGACTCAATTAGGAATACATCTTATTTAGGCTTCTAGCTGAGAGGCAGAGGAGATGAGGGGAGCACAGTTGAAGGGGCACAGAAGCTGATTGCTGACAAAAGAACAACTATGGCTACAGGCACAGTCACCTTGGGCTGTTCCAGAGTCCCCAGTACCTTTGCTGAGCCTGAATTTGGAACAAAACTAATAATTTTGAATTTTTTTTTTCCTTTGAAAGAAAGTCAGATGCTAGAGTTTAATTGGAAATTAGGCTTTCTCAAAGAAGTTATTTTCATTATGAACTTCCTCAAACCTCAGAGATGGGGGATTTTAAATATAACCCTTTAGTTGTCTGGAAGTAAGGAGAAGCAAACCATTTCCAGAGTACTCAGTTTTAGCTCTTGTTTCTTTCCATAACAATAATGGATTAAGTGCCATAAGTACACTGAAAGGACTTAGTGCTAAACCCAGAGAGGTTACAATCTCAAGAATTTGTCTGGAAGCAGCGTGCCTGCAAATGGTAATTCATCAACTGATAAACCTGACCCATGCATTTGCAGAACAGGAACATAAATACTGCTGACAAACTCAAGAGTTGCAGTAAAGTGTCCTTGTAAGGTTTTTCTCCTTACCTTTAAATGTTTGGGGTTTTATTTTTTTTTTTCCCCCAGAATTAGAAAGTTCCTTAGTCAGTTCTCTATCGTTCTCCTGCCATATACAGAAAAAACCGGAACGACTGAAGCACAGGGAAAATGAAAAACATTCACAGCTACTCAGTTACAAACACAGAGGTGTTCTAGGTCTTTTTCCCTCAGTGATATAAGTCACGAGCTCTAAGCTATTGTGTAGGAACCAGTGGTGAATTCTAATGGTGAGAAAAATCTATGAAAAAAGTCTTTCCAGGAACTTCTTCACTTTTCTAGTGGAGATCTCCAAGGAAATGTGATAGCTCTTACCGGTCTTCATAAAAAAATGAAAGTTTTATCTCCATATATTTTTATATCTACACACATACATGTAGTGTCAGTGTGCATTCTGCTTTATAGAACAGCAACTCTAACACCTGGAAATGAGTAGTTAGCCAGAGCAGATAACAGGGAATTAGGCTATTAATCTGCTTAACGAGGACATATGCCAAAGTAGTTTAAATTGTGCTAGTTTGCAGTTCTGTTCTTATATAAGAGGCATTAAAATTTAGCAAGATGTGCAGGGGTAAAAGGAGTATGAGACTATAGTTCATTCAAAGCCCAAATGCAAGTGCAGTAACTGTCCTATTTCAGTGTTTCACCCATTAATAGACAGACTTGTGGTCCAATATGAGCTGGGTTTACACCAGCTGGGATGGTATAGACTTGATTGATGTGCAAAGCTACATTTTGCAGCAGATATTCCATCTGTTCTCTTGTCTGATCCTCTACTGGCAAATTAGTCATGAGAGTCTGCTGTTATCATACTATGGAAATATTTCTGGCTTGATGTTTTTAAATTTTAATTCTATTTTAATTGGACAGTTGTGTCTCCCACTGACACTTTTGTTTTGAATGGCAAGAAAACAACTTTGCTGTGAGCCTGGTGGAACTTTTGCCACCTTGCCGCTCATTTACTCTGGGGCAGGTAACTCTCAGAGACTTAGTGACCTCTGAAACTGTAGGTCAGTATGCTTTGGCCTGGGAACATCTATTACATGTTGTGGAAATGTTGTGGATTAAACAAGGAGAATAGAGAGAGGATTAATATTTAGTTTGGGAAATACCTATTACATGAAAATCTTAACAGATAAAAGATCATAATATTTTTTTCCCTTACTTGGTTTGATTTTTTTTTTAACCCTTCCTCCCTTCTGGAAGATTTTTAAGTACAGGGAGAAAAGGTGGCACCGACTTTGCAACATCTGTTTTTATAGATGATCCATGGGTTCAATACTGCTCAGCCACTTGCAGGATGGTGGTGGTTTTGTCAGGATCTGAGGAAAAAAACATCTTCTGAGAGCCATGTTTGTAGTCAGGGGAAGACTGGTTGTACCGGTATCAGTTTGGTCAGATTATTCTGCCATCTTGTGGATAGTTCGAGGATGTGGAGAAGTTTTTATTATTTATTTTAGAAATACAAGTTTAATATTTCTGTAGGTTAATATTTGCAGGAAGAAAATGTTGGTGTTGTTATAAGAGAGGATTAAAGGTGAAAAGAACACAATTTCTAAATACATCACATTCTTTTAGCTAATTGTGTATTTGTATCCTGTTATGCAGCTTAGTTATTTCTCCCTTTTTCATCTGTTAAATTAAGGAATGCATTTGCTGCCTATGACATTTAACACCAATAAAAAGGCAAATTTAAATAACATTTTCAGGAGTACAGTTCTTTGTTTATTAGGGGAAAAAAATCAACACCCCCCCCCCCAGGAAAATAGAACAAACAAACAAACCTGCTTTTTTGTCTTAAATATTCCTTTTGGAGCGGATTGCTTGGCTGCTGTATCTTTGTATCTCTGATGCAGGTGAGTACTGTGAGACCTATTGCTGTCCTGCTCTTCTTCAGTCCTGTGGTGTGTTGAGCTGTTTTACAGCAAATTATTGGACATTTCTCTACTGAGAACTACAAAGGGCCGCAAGAAGAGTTTATGCATAACCATAGAATTTTGTAGCTCACAAATTGGGTCTAGCTTACCGTATCTCAGTCTGTGTGTTGTTATCTACTGAAAATAAATAGGTGATTTGTGTTGTGTACATTTCTTATAGTGAAAAAAAAAAGGTATGGGGAAAGGCTGCTTGATGTTGTGGACATCAACACAGCACATTAAACTTGATGAATCATGACCCATCTCTTTGTGCAATTCAGAAAAATAATGTTTGGAAGGCATTGGGTGAATTTCTTGTTGCCTTATTGGTATTGCACAAGTGTGCAGGCTCTAGCTGAGAGTAATGGATGGTAAGAAGTGATATCCAACCATATAATAAAATCATAGAGCAGTTTGTGTTGGAAAGAGCCTTTAAAGGTCATCCAGTCACCCAATCTAACCCCCTCTGCAATAAGCAGGGACATCTTCAACTAGATTGAATGTGTGTGTGTATGTACATACATATATAAATATAAATAATTTCTAGCACCCAAAGAGTTTACCTTTAAAGCAGGCCAGGAACAAGAAAGGAAGAAGAAAGGACATTTTATCTTAATTTTAAAACTGGGAATTAATACAGCAATATTGTGCTGAGACTGCTAGACCTTGAACTTCTATTTTCTTTTCCCCAGACCCCTTACATCTTTATGCTTTTATGTATTGTAAATTATTTAAAATGGCAGCAGATCAACAGGAAAATAATACAAGTTAAAGGTAAAAAAGCAGCTCTGAAGTCCAGTTTAAAGGAAAAAATCCAAAATCTTTCTACCTTTCTCTGAAGCTAGCAAACAAGCAGACTCACCGTTACAGGCTATTGCTCCTTAGGATGCTTTTTCTCTGATGGAAAACAGAGGGAAAATAAGCATTTAAAAAAAAAAAAGCTGCACAAAGGATGTTCATAGTTTCTTTTGAAGGAGGCCCTAGAGGCTGTGACACAAGATAGCTGCTTCTCCTAAGGAGCCAGATATATTTGCTTCAGAAATATCCCCGTGTGCTTTGTTCCTCTGCTCAAAGGAAACAGAGTTTATGTTTGGTTCTTATTAGAAAATAGAGAGGTTCTGATAGGTTCTGTCAGTTTTATCTCTGCTGCTTAAAGCTGACCCTTCCTCAGGTGTCTTTGTCTCTGAAAAAAGTTAATTTTCCTGTCAGCTCTTCAGCTCCCTCTGTTCCCTATCTGAGGTACTATCCGTGGTATTGTTTGCTGGTGAATTAATCAGCTACAGCAGACTCTGGACTGTGTCATTGGAGTAGTTTTATAGGTTTTCTTTTCTTGATTTTTATGGGGGAAAAGCTTTTTGTAGAAGGGAAGACTGTAAGTGATGGTACCTGTTTAATCAAGTGAACCCAAGTTCAAAAGGTTGTACATTAAAAGATCTGTAATTGATTTTTAGCTGTAAATGGGCAAATTATTCACAGATCCCAGACTACTTATTAATCTCATCAAAAGTGGGTTTTGTCGTTTGCTGTTGTGGTTAAATAGTTTGTTGGATTTCTAAGAGAAAACTAAACTGGAAGAAACAAGCAGTAGTGAAAGGGAAGGTTAAAAATAAATGAAAAACTAAAAGAACTAAAGAAATCACTCTCTGCTTCTTAGGTAGCAGTACAGTAATTGACATGCAAAAATGGCAATTTACATTACATTTTCTAAAAATTAGTTTGGAAGAAAGTTAAAACAACTGGAATAAATTTTAAGAGCTTGTAGTGGCAAGGTTTTAAGAGTGTCTTACAAACATTGCAGAGAAAGCAGGAACAAGACAAGAATGTTGAAGCTTGAACATGGTCAGCAAAACCCCAGGCATCAGACAAATCAGAAGACGTGTTGTCCTTGCTAAAAGGCAAATGAGATAATTATGAAAACATAGCTACATCAACAAAAACCAGAGGATTTGCAAAGTAACTGCTCAGAGTAATTGTAAAACAAAAAAGTCATAATTTTGCAGAGCTGGAGTAAAACCCACTTACTCAGAGCAATGTGATATCAAAAAAGACACTGGTACCAGCCACCTGGTGTACTGATTTGCAAAATATTAGTTGAATTAAAAGCAACTTTATTTTGGAATTTATTTAATGCTTCTGGTCATCTAACAAGACATTAAGCTCTTTTTTCAGCTCTTTTGGTTCTGATCCCTACTACAATGTCATCTGCCTCCTTGCCTTAAAATATATCCAATCTATCCTGCTTCTCAGCTAATATTTTTTGTGCCTTCAAATGATTTTCCCAGAGTAGAGAAACCAAACCCTTTTGACAGAATACTGACAGACCTCCAAACAAAACTGCAGCATGAGAGAGATCTCACCCTTTCAGTGGAGAAACTTTGAGTTCTTTAATGAATTTTAAAACTAGATTTCTGATCATTATTGCTGCGCATACCTTGTTCTTTACAAATAAGAGACCCTTATTTACATTTCGGTGCTCAGTACTAATTGAGAACAGCTGGGTGTTCTGTGCTGCAGAGAAAGAGGATGGGCTATGTGCTGGCTCTTAATTAAAACTTGTAATGATACTCAATTGTCATTCTACAGATACTGTGGTGCCTGAATGCCAAGAAGTAGATTTTGCTATTTAAAACTCTGTGTCCTGCTAGGTTCCTGATTAAGCACAGGCTCTGTGCAGAGCTTACCAATATGTTGTATCTGGGGTTTGAAGTCTGCATAGTGATTTGTATGTTCAGGCTGCAAAGTTGAAAGATGCAAAGGAAGCAAGAATCATAGAGCAGCCACTAGATTGGAAGAGATGTCTGGAGGTCATTTTGTCCAACCTCCCGTTCAAAGCAGGACCAGCTTCAAAGTTACATCCAACTTTGTCAAGATCATGCAGCAGAGAATTATACAGACAGAATTAGAGTTCCGACATTTCTTTGATGTAAAGCTGTTAAACAAGCCACCAGAATCTGTTTCACATACTCCATCTGTGAAGCAGAGATAATTCTTGCATAAATACCCCCAAAGTATTTTGATCTGTCTGGGTAAAATAAGAGCTTGAGACAGGAGCAGCTCCCTTCAGTACTAGGGTAAAATGATTTTTTTTTTCTCCTTTTCTTGAAGATGTGGAAGAAGTATAAAAGAAATGTTGCATTTCCTGTCAGTATCAATGAGGATTACAAGTACTAGTAATATCCTTTCCACTGAGTAAATAGGTCAGATTCATATTTTCTTGCTGTTTAGAGTTTGAATTGCCCATTTTGCTGTTCAGCCACTTAGGGGAGATGCTGTATTTGTGACTGCAAAAGTTCTGAAAGCTTCTATTTTTGTCCAGTTCATGCAACTATTCACATCAGGGAGGATAGAAATACAATCCTATAACATTATTTATATGAACTGAAACAAAAGGTCATGTTCTAAGCGTGCTGGCTTTAGTCTTCCCCCTGAACACTGATGAATAAGTAAGGAGGTTTGGACTGCACATGTTAATGACAATGGTTGAGCTAAGTCCAAACGAGAATCCCCGTGCTGAAAGCACAGTTGCATGTACTGACTGGGAAAAAGATTACAGTTCTGTGGCTTTTTCACTGGTAACATTAAGTTTAGGTCTTCTACATGTAGTAATTAATTCTCAAAACCCTCTCTGAAAGCCTTCTTGTTTTCCTAGCCTTCAGTCCTGTTGCAAAGGTGAAGAAATCTGCAGGATGTAATTTGACTAAGATCACGTCAGTCAATGACAAGAAGAGGGAAGTATTGTTATACCCTCTGCCTTCTAACTTATATTTCAGCCTTGTAGTGGAGATTGGCAGGGCAAGGCCAGGGCAGGCAGATCAACTGGCACAGAATATGGGGGCTAGGTATGAAATACAGGGATCCTGACAGACAGGTGGGATTTTGAATAACAGAGTTAGGGCAAGGGATGACAGAAGGATTGGTGAAGAAACATCTTTAATATCTGTGACTCACCTCTTTAGTTTCCTTAGCAACACTTTAGCCATGATTTGACCATGAAAAGCTTGAGTTCTGAAAAGTAGTTTAAATTTTCTTTTAGGGTTTTTCAGTTTTTTCCTCCTCCCTCTGAGCTCTTTGTCTTCTGCCTTTTTATTTTGTTCTTTCTGGTATTTGAAATATTTCTTAATTTGTTTTCTTCTGGCTGTTTTAATTGCTGTGCTGTTTCACTTCCCTGCCAAGTCATTAATGGCAAGAATATGTCACATTTGTCAGGAATAAGTCAGGTTTGTTCTTCCTATAACTAGGAAAAAATTTAAGTGTGGATGTAATACTTGCATTTACTCATATTCTTCCTCACCTCTCTAAACACAAGCTTTTAAAATATTCTTTATTTGTTATCATTTATTGACTTTTAAAAGGTGAAACACTTTCCTCCTGCAGAAGAAATAGTTCTATTCCATTATTTGACCCATAATTGGAGCTGAATTTACTGACAATAATCACAAGAAATTTTTTGTATTTGATAAAATGGTACCAAATTTGCCTTATTTTTCTCCCATAGTTTCATATCTCTTAAGGCATACATGTATTGAAAAAGAACTACCTCTCTCTGTAGTCCAGAAGTTTTTAGGTACATATGATCATGTTTGAAAGCCCTCTCTTACCTTCAGTCAGAGCAATGCATTACATACCTCTACCACATGATGACTTGCCAGTTCTGTGCTCTACTTGCATCACAGAAGGCACTTTTTAATAAAGCAGTGCAATACCTCAAACATTTGATGTGCCTCATTAATTTCTGCAGCCTCCTCATTTATTAGAAGTCCTTCGTTGTCTCCAGTTTTATTCTTTTCATGATTTGTTATAACCCATCCAATTTTCTCTTAACTGATTTGACTGCTCTAATTCATTCTGCATTTTGGCTGCCCTTCTCTTTGCTGCAATAACACACCCAGTATATTTCTATTCTCTTGCCTGCATTACCCAGTTTGCTTTTAGTTTTAGATTCACTATTAGCCCCTGCTAACTTCCTATTCCTTGTATTCTTTTACAGGGTTCTTTTTGTTTTTCAGCTGATTACATCCCTGCTTCAAAAGGAGTTTTCACTCCTTTTGAAAGATTCCATTTCATTTTTGTTGAACTTGAATGAGAAATTACAGAAATGACAATTTTTAGACAGGTAAATGGGAGTCTGAATATTTAGCAGTCTGAGTATATGTTACTCTAGTCAGTCTAAATGGGAGTTACTACAGACTCTGGTCTGTGTTAAAACTCCAATGAAAACAGAAAGATAGTGGCAATTGGCTGTCTAGTTATGATGTTGCTGGTCTATTAGTCAGGGCTCTGTATTCTTTTTTCCTTGAAAATCCTTTCCACTGTTCACTAATGACAGCTTGATGCTTCTTTTTATACCAGGTGTTAAATAAGTGAGTTCTACATTGCGTGATACTGAGTAGCTTTAATATTTTATGCTGCTGGAATGTGGAGGGTGTTACCACAGCAGATGGACAGCTACTCTCCTGCAAGTGCTCCTCCCAAGTGAAAACAAAAGGTCAAGAATCTACTGCTGTCCTTCCATGTGCTTTGTAATTTAGGAAAGCTGTTTAAACTCCACCTGGAGTTTAATAAAAGCTCTTCAGACCAAGACCTCCTGCCTATGGGGAAAATTAATCTTCTTTTGGATGAACTGTCAGTACTGTGCTAACCACTGGAGCTGGGAACAACTTGTCCCTAGTTAATCACAACAAAATGAGCAGGAGTCATGGGCTGACTTCTACTGAATTTACAGAGGAGCTTTTTATCACCAGGTGCCCACTGCTCAGCCTCTATCAACAGAAACCTGTTGCCTTTGCCTCTGCTAGTTTGTAGTAGATTTCATCCATAGTGCTCTGATCAAGGAAGTAGAGATTATGTATTTTTTTTTTCTGTAGGCAAAGTGCAATGACTGTCTGGAAGATCTTGGTTTGTTTATGCTGTTCAATTTCGATTTCAAACCGAGTAGATCAGACATTAACATTGTATCAGCCAGTGCTAAGGTAAGACAAGTCAGGACTGGGTAATGATAGGGGAAGTGTGATAAATATTATATATTAAAATTTTAAATTTGTTATCAGTGCTAGGATTATGTGAAACATGATGGAAGGAGCTAAATTATTGCAAAACTGCAAAGCGAGGGACTATCCCAAAGACATGAACTGACAGCTCAGGAAATCCTCTCCTAGAAAGCTGTAATGCTTGGGGGCGTGGATAGCAGAATGGGCACCTCTAATGCAGTTTTTTGTGGAAATACAGAAAACACTGAGATCATTCTGAAGGTCTCCTACATAGCATTGATGTTTGCACTTGGATAGCATTGTGAATCATTCTGCAAGATTTGTTTTGACATCTGTCTTCCTTTTTGCTTCCTGAGAAGATTGTGTTCAATGAAAAAGGAAAAAAAACTCTTGGATGTAGAGTTTAGGAAACTGACAACAAATGGCAACATGAAAGGTGTGATAATTTTTTTTCCCCCCAAGTAATGAATTGCTTGCGAGTTTGAGGAATGAAATAAATTCTATACAAATTAGCAGAAGATTAAAAAATGTTTCTCTTTTGACTCTAGACAAATAAATATGTTTAAAACCAAGCTTCCTTTTGGTCCATTTCACAAAACTCCCAATTAAATGGGACACTGTCAGGACCAATTTACTATTTTAAAGGAAGGTAGTTTAGCATCTCTGCTCTGTGAAAAGTTGGTTTACCCTTTATTGGGTCTTGAATTTTGAAGGCACAGTTAGTAAAGTACCTGTCAAATGCTAAATCCCTTAGTTAGACACCAAAGCGTGCTTAGTCTGGATTGTGTAGTGCCCTGTGGTGACTTACCTTCATTATCATCTGTGAATCATAAAAAATACTGAATATTGAATATTTGTGCTATAAAAAAGCCAATGGATTTGAATCAAGGTGGAAGCAATGCCACAACACAATTAATTCTATTTCCTATACCATTTATAGGAACAGACATTATGTGGTTGTTAGTAACTAAGATATAATTTTCTATAATTCTTTATACAGTTATTCATTAAAATCCCTACAGGAAATTCTTTCAAACTGTAATATTATATAAATAGACTGGATTAATACAAATGCTATTTGAATTTCTGTGAACAAGGCTTTAATTTAAAGTATGTTCATGCAGTTTTTATATTCTCGGTCAAACTAGTTAAATTTAATACAGTTCCTAACTTATGTATTATGTAAATCACTGTTCTTCCATGGGTATTTTTGCTCTGTGAGTGGAAGACATTACCTTTGATAATGCTTCTAAAATTGACTTTAACTGCCCATTTAACCAAAATTTAATCCAATTCAGCCAGCCCAATTTAGCTGTGGTCAAGATTCCAATGAACATTGGAAAGGTTGATGTTTTTGTTTGTAATGCACCTGCTGTGTACAGGATAAAAACTTTGTTCAGCTGGCCCTCTTGGTATAGGAGAAGGGCTTCTTCATGTAAGAGTTACAAGGGTGAAGCAAACAAAATGAAAAGTCCCTAAAAAGAAATTGTTGCTAATGTAGATTCTAGGCATTCCATAGGGGATTGAAGCAAAGGTTATTTTGACAAACTGAAGAAGTTGGTATCAGAGTGAAATACAGGTAAGAGTGAGTGAACTCTTGTTTAGGTAGTGTTGAACCACCACTTGTGTAATATAAGCTATCACTGAGAAATGCCTCTGTACCAGAGATGGTGGCAGATGCATTACCAGTTTTTACAAGGACTTTAGATAAGATATGGAAAATTGCTGACTGGTGAGTCTGATATCTCTAGAGGGAGAAAGAAGGCATAGATAAATAACATGTACTCAGGAAGAGGTACTGTAGCTTCTGCAGGAAACAGCCATGTCTCATGATTCTGCTGTAGTTCCCTGAAGGAATCACTGTTGTGTGTTTGACGAAGGTGATCTAATTGAGGTTGACTTCAGAAGGCCTTCCAAATCCCTCCAAAATACTTAGAGAAGCCAAACTGCCATAGGATAAAAGGAAGGGTCTTCACATATATTAGTAACAGTTGAAAAGACAGGAAACGGAAGGTAGGAACAAATGTTCGGTTTTCTCAGTGTAGGAACCTGGCAAATTCCACTGATATCTGCATGAAGACCCATGTTATTCAATGTAATTAGTCTAGGAAACAGAGTAGAGAGGGAGGTGGCAACATTTGCTGATGGCATTAAGCTGTGCAGAGCAGTAAAAGAGAAAACTTTCTGCAGTGAAGAAAGGTCTTGTGACATGGAGTGATAAAATGGCAGTTTAAATTCACTGTAGAGAAAGGTACAGCAACAGAGATGAAGAAAACGATTCTTAGCTTTATATATGTGATGAAGAGTTTTGAATTGGCTGTTACCAGGCAGGAAAGAGAGAAAGAGAGTGCAGTTATGAGTATTTTAATGACAATGTAATGTAAGTGCAGTGCTCTGTGATGATTACAAAAAAAAAAGAAAAAAAAAGCGGAGAGGTGTTGGGAATGATAAATATGGAGAACAAAACAAATATCGTACTTTTTCTGATCTCAGAAGCTGTTAGCAGAAACAGGAACAAGGAAAATTGAAATCACCAAATGACTTCCACATGAGAAGTGACCACAGAACTAATGACTCTAAAATTTCTGTGAGTCTGCTGATGGGGATTGAAATAGGATTTATTTAAATGATGAGCAACAGTGAGAGAAGAGATAGGCTTCAAGTGATCACTGTCTTTTCTGGACTGTGGAAAAAAAGCACCAAATGAACTCTCAGGATGTTCAAACCAAAGAAGCAGAGTCCAGTGTGTTCACATAGTGTGCTTCTGAACTGTGGAGTTTGCTGCCAAAGGATATCGTGCATGACAAAAGGTTTGTGCAGGAACAAAATCATGAAAGATTTAGTCTAAGTTTTATTAAAAAAATTATTAGACTTCTAGCTGAGGAAGTTAGCTCCCCAAGTCACAGACCATTGGAAGCTGGAGGAGTATTGGGATACATCACAGCATGTTTGTTCTGCTCTTGTGCTCTCTTCCCTAAGCCTCGATTAGGCGACCATTTCGGGAGAGACTAAATGGGCTATTTTTATGTTCTGAGATATTGAAGACTGCAGAGTAATTTTTGTAAGCTGTTAATTTGTGTTTGTACAGTATATAACTAGCTAGAACCTAAGCAAGCCCTTCTGTGTAAACTAGCATTTGGTGACATTAAGAGAGAGAAACACACAGATGCTATATTGTGGGACATGGACAAACAAGAACATGACACAATAACGTACAGAAGACGTGAGAGAATGGTGAAGCTGGGACTTGAATTCATCACTGTCCAATGAGGCCTTGATCTCAGTTAAAGCATCTCACTTCTATCATCAAGGAATTGCTTGAGCTAAAATTAAGTTCAAAGGTGTTACTGCCAGAGAGAAAGGGAAATTTTTTGTCTCCTGCCCTCTGGTAAAGCTATGTAATTGTGTTGCCAGTACATTTTTCTATTGTAGGTGACAGCATCTTTAAGCATTATGGTTTTTTGAATGGGACACATGGGACCTGATGGTAATCAGAGCTGGGGAGCAGAAAATGAGTAAGAAACCTGCTGCTGTATTACAGCTCATAGAAAAACAGAGCAGAAACTACACCTATTCCCTGCAAACACCTAGATTATCTAGAGGATGTGCAGGCTTGGATGTTTCTGTGTGATACAAACCTGCAAGCAGTTCTTCTAGGTGTGGAAAGAATTTCTAACTATTTCTTCTACAGAGAGGATAACTGTTTGACCTTTTTGGAGAAGATTGTTTTGCTGTGGAATTGATATGGTATTAGCCATAATATTGACAACATTGCACTATAGTGCTTTTAATGCCCTGGGTGTGAAAATTGTCTTGGATAGCAGGGGTTTTTTAAACTCTACACACAGGACAAAGCTGGCTGAAGCTGCCCTAGGTGATAATGGAAGCAGCTGCTTTGAGTGAAGTGTTTTATTCTGTCAGTTTTCCTGTTCTGGGTAGGTAGTGTGATAGACAACTCACCCTATTAAAAGTGCCTTTTTTCCCCCCACCTTGTTTATACCCAAGCAATCATAAAGGTAACTTTGATTAACTGTCTTTTCTTTCCCTGCATGAATGTTTGTTTCCCCTGGGAAATATTCACTCCTTCCCTTAGGTGTCACTGTTTATCGTTGCTAGGCTTGCACAGGCTCCACAGGCATTCAGAGTTTGGCTGAATGGTGGTTTTGCTCCATCCCTCAGGAGTCTTGGCAAGTGTAATGTGTGTAGCCTGCTCTGCCAGTCTGTGCTGCCTCACATACTTGTCTCCCTCCTACATCAGAGAATAGCAGTGACAGCCTGTGTGAGGCTGTTACCAGAGATCTATATTAGTGCAATGTTATAAAAGATACCTTGCCAGTAATTTCTCATGTGGGATATGTCTTAAAATGGGCTTGATGGCTGTATGTACTTATTTTCTTTAAAAAAGGATGATATTGCTAGTAAGCATGAAATTTCTCAGAAATCTAAGCTGTGAGCCCTTTCATTTAAAAAAAAAATTAGTTTTGCTTCAGAAAGATGTCAATTCTGGCAAATTTTTCCCTTTCTGGGTCAACTATTTTTTCATATCATCATTTTATTAAAAAAATTAAATCAGTGTGTATGTATATAAGTGATGGGAAAAAATATTGCTGTCAACACTTGCCATTTACCCAAGAATTAATTCTTATCTCAAACCATCTATCTGATGGCTTGGGTCATTATACTGACTTCTAACCAAGCACTTTAATTTCTTCCTGCTTCATGCAACTGTAGCATACAACTTCAAAACTTGTAAAATTGCCAGGGAGAGCTATTTCACCTGCCATCCATCCATTCCTACAATGAATATCTAACACTGTTGCACCCAGGACCTTGAGATATTTAGTTATATTCACTAGATCTCACTCATTACCACTGAAATTGGGGCTCCTTTGCAAATTCCTCACTCTGTGTGCAACAAAGGAGGCAAGCTGTGCCTACCACCACCTCCTCAGGAGATTGCTTGCTTTGGTAGACAGGAGTTTTAAACAATTTTTATGCTTGCAGAAACCTCAGTTGTTTTTACAGGAAGCCTAGAAACCTAATAATTGCAAAAGTTGAACTACCATGCGTAAGATGTTTAAGTATAGAATGTTTGCAACATTATATAAAAATATAACTGAAAGAAAGCAAATGAGTTGTGAAGGTCTAGGTGATTGATTTTTATTTTTCTTCATTTGTTTTGTGTTGTGAAGGTATTAAAGAAAATTTCTCTTAGGGTGGAGTCTCTTGTTTTTAATCCAAGAATGACCTAGCATTATGGGGGGAAAAAGTAGATCAGACTGGCTAGCGGATTACCCAGGGAAAACTCTGGTATTTTTAACCATGCAAATAGCTAGTCATCTGTTTTGAAATAAAGAGGATTACTTTTGCTTGATAGCTCTGTGTTGTGTTTTTGCTGTGCCCGGAGTATGAACCCTGCAGTCTCCAAATAAGGGGAAAATGGCCGTAGATCACATCATAGCTTTAGCTCCAGGAAGAAAATGCTGTGGTCATTTACAATGTTTAATCTAGGTTTGTACAGTTGTGTGCATGCTAGCTCACTGATGGCTCCACAAGCAAGAAATGCAGTAGGGATTGCTACACTCCTCATATGGGAGTTTTCATTCTCAGTAAATG
This sequence comes from Passer domesticus, assembly GCF_036417665.1. Taxonomy (NCBI): domain Eukaryota; kingdom Metazoa; phylum Chordata; class Aves; order Passeriformes; family Passeridae; genus Passer; species Passer domesticus. The sequence continues at coordinate 25,907,904 of NC_087477.1, forward strand.
GAAAACAAAAAACAAAACCCACTTTTCTGTCCACAGGCAGAATTCCTTTTTATTTCATCAATAAGTAAATCAAGGAGCCATCTGTATCTCCTGTGGGGATTAAATCTCACAGCCAGTTTCTCTGTGAGCTGGCAACAATATACATACACAAGAAAAAGTGCAGAAGCAGAATGAGAAGCACTACTTCTTTTAAATTACAAAGGGAACTTTTCCCCTGCTGCTAAGCTATATGTCTCTTGTTATAACTCTCCTAACAATGCTGGTTTAGGAGACTTGTTGATTTGGAAAATTAATGGTTCTAAGTTACATATGGAAAAGGGTGAATTTTGCTCCCATTGAACAGTCTGCAAGGCTTGCAAATACAACAGAACTATCTGCAAAGACAGTGTCCCTGGGGATTTTCATAGTACTGGCCAACCTGCTTTTTGTATCACAAATATGTTTTTGACATTTAAATGTTATTTTATGAGGCTATAGTCAGCAGGAAGAATTTTTTGTTATTTCAGCTGAAAGGAAGTCAAAGCTCAATGTCATTTCTGGTATGTATGTCTTAAAACTGAACACTAGAATAGTGCTCACTGAAGATTTTTGTGTCTTATACTTATCTGATACCTTTCAAGTACGATACTAATATAGTCTTGTTTTAGCAGAGCAGAGGCCATTGGATAAAACCTTTCTAATTGCAAATGGCAGCCAGGTCTATTAAAAGCAGAGCTGGTCATCTTGCATGAACTGTGAGTGGAACTAATAATATGATTGCTTGCCTTTCATTTTGTTTTGTTTTGTTTTGTCTGGTCTTAGTGTTTTTTTTTTTTTTTACAATCAAGGCCCACAGATACTTTTGCAACTTTTTCTCCTTTTCCTGTCTTCGTCATTAATTTTATCCTACATCTGAATACACATGACTTTGAAAGTGCATGTTTTTTCCAAGTACATATTACCAAGATACATGGGTAGAAAGTTTATTTTGAAACTGTTTTTAGCTGGTTTGTTGAGTATACTCAATTAGAAAAGATGTCTGGCCAATTTTTCTCTTCTGTGTTGTTTGGCTTCTGTTGAATCTTGCATTTTAAGGTGTTCTGAGAAAAGCATGAACATAAGAACATTATATACATTGGCTACAGAAATACAATGTTATAAAGAAGCAGTCTGAAGATAAGTGATGTCTCTACTAAACATTTCCATGAATTAACTAATTATAGATATTATCATCTGCCACTAATTTTAAAATACGCTTAGAGAAATCTTTCTTAAGAGAAATTGGAACAATGCACTGTCAAAGGTGAATAACAAGAACAACTCCCTGCCCTGTACACTCCCTGCCTACTTATGCTGTGTGCTGTTTGATTTGGTTATATTTTTCAATTCTGTTTCTATGAAGTCATTATTTTTACTTTAGAGCGGCCTAGTTTATGATTATTTTTTTAAAGCTTGGGTTTGGCATTACTACAATGGCAGGAAGGGAAGGAATCATGATGTGTGTGGGAATGGAACAGCAGTTATGCCCTCACCCTTCCTTACCTGTTTGGAAATTTCTGTTTTGATGACTCTGACAAATCTATGGACATTTATGTGATAGAAGCATTAAGAGCAGACTGGTCAAGTGATACTTGCTGATATCAGATATGCACAGCAAACCAGAGTCTGGTCTTGTGGCAATGAGTTTCTTGACTTGTCCCAAGGACATGGTTTTAATATCTTAAGGAACCATTTTATTTCAACAACAAAGTCTGTGTCTTCCTTGTGAGGATGATCCAATGATACAACTTTGACACACATTTTCCTCATGTCTCTAAGTTCAATTACGAGTTTTGTATCCGTATTTGTAGTCTGCTCTATGTGTTTTCATGTTGTGAATTTAGTTGTTCACAATTACTTGCCTGCTTTCATTAAAATAAGTTTGCAAGCTGTCTGCTTCAGTAGCCTCTTTGCCAAAAGGTATTCTCCAGAGGTAGAATTCTTCAGGGTTTCAACTATGCTTTCTTGGTTCTTTGATGTGGAGTCTGCTCAATCTCATGTGACACTGCTTGCTGCCCCTTGTATCCAATCATTCTGTGTTCCCATGAGGCTGTTTCTGATGGCTGACTGGACAGTCTGGCAAGGGGGGAAGGAGTGCTGTTGTGTTGGCAGAAGTCAGGAACATCACTTAGGAGTCAGATTTTTGAAGATGGACTCTGCGTTCAATTGCTCCATCTTCCACTGTACTCTGCAAGGGAGAGTTATACCCCACTGCGGGGTGCCTGCTGGTCTGCAGAAGTTGAAATAGCTCGAGAGAAACCAGGAGGAACTGGAGGAGTAATTCTCCCTGGGGGTTAGAGTTTGAATACCTCAGTGAGCCATTGTTCACTGAACTTGGCCAAATAGGGTAGGTAAGAGCAGGTTGTCATTCCAGCTTCTGGCACTTATCATTTTGGAGTTTCTACTGAACAGAGTGAGGTGAATCAAGTGACCCAACTATGTCTGACCTCTTGCACAACAAAATGAGAATGGCTTTCTCAAAGGTTTCCTGTGAACCTAATGAGTACTGTGACTGGTATGAAAACAAAGGAGGTTAGCAAATGTTAGGTACAATTCTAAATAATTCTTTGCAGTACACCAACTTTTGTCAGCTCTGATTACTTGTTCTCTACTTGTTCTCTCAGCTTTTAGATCTTAGGATAAGGTTTGAATTTCCTGAATTCCTGCTCACAATCTGTTTCTACTGTCTAGAGGAAAAAGAAGACCAGGAAAATTATCTCCCTATTTCAGGCCTCTCAAGACCTGCATAGTGTGCAATTTTGTTTAGAGAGACAGAAAGGTCAGATGAAGCAGGCTTCCATTTGCTATGCTCAGAAGCCAGTTTGATAATATTATTTATTCTTAGGAGCATATCTCCTTCCAAACCATATCTTCTCATAGAAGTAATGCCATAATCTTATCAAGACTTTAAGAACTTTAATATTCTCTTTGTGATTGTCTCTCCTAAGAGTTTTCAAGGGAAAGATTGTTTATTCAGTGACCCTACTGCTTTTACATGTCTCAGAAAAGTGTTTGAAGAAAATTTGAAGTCTTTTACTACATAATGTAGCCGTGCAATTCATTATCTTCTGTTTCTTCATGTAGTGTCTCTGGAAGACACTTCCAATTTCTTCCCTTGTTCTTCACTGCCAAGAAGTAGAGGAGTACAACAGCCTAGCTGCCCACAAATCACAGCGGGAAGTTATAAGCTCTAGTAGTGGTATAGTTTTTAGAAACCTCTTTGAATGGAAAGAAGAGAAAGAAAAGAAAGAAAAGAAAGAAAGAAAGAAAGAAAGAAAGAAAGAAAGAAAGAAAGAAAGAAAGAAAGAAAGAAAGAAAGAAAGAAAGAAAGAAAGAAAGAAAGAAAGAAAGAAAGAACCATAAAGTGGTTCAACAGTTTCACAAGCAGTGGACAATTATGGTATATTGTTGTGTTTGAGGGTCCCAGGACAAGGGAAGAGATGAAAAGCTTGACTCCATGTTTCAGAAGGCTGATTTATTTTATTATGATATAATATTATATTAAAATGCTATACTAAATTTATACTAAAAATAATAGAGAGAAAGGATCCATTAGAAAACTGGAAAAGAAAGAAAAGGAATGAATAACAAAATCTTGTGACTGCTCACAGCCTCGACACAGGTGTCTCTCATTGGTCATCAAGTAAAACCAATTTCATGTGCTGGATAAACAATTCTCCAAATCACATTCCAAAGCAGCCAAACATGGAGATGCTTAAGCTTCCCAGCTTCTCAGGAGAAAAGATCCTGGCAAAATGATTTTTCATAGAATATGTCTGTGACAATGGTACGCTTTATTCCTTCTCCTACAACACCCTGTGGAAAATGTCATTCATCTTCCAGAAATCATGCCCTTTACTGTTGAGTCAATTTTTGTTTACAAGTCTCTTCAGACCTGGCACCATGGCTAAGCAAGCTGTTCCTTGCAGTAGCTTTAACCCTTGCAATCTGGCCCACAAGTAACTTTTACAACACCTTCATGCTAAGTCCCTTAATCCTTTTCCATTCCTCTCACACAAATGCATCTGGAAATTAGAAGGCAATTCCGGTGTGGCTAATTTAGACATTAGCAATAAGGAATAACTTCCTCACAGCGGGGAAAGTCCCAGTGACGTAACTTACTCTGCCTGCCATCTGCCTTTGAAAGTTTCTATTACAAGAAATGTAAAGATCCAGGATGATATTCCTGGGTCTGTCCCTCATTAAAGGAAGGAGTTGGACTCTGATCACTTCCAACACCGCTTCATTTTATGTAAGAGGTAATGACTGCTTTACTCTAAACACTGAATGACTAATGACCATATCTAAACACTGGGACCTGATCACACTGATTGTTGTCCTACTTGGAGGTTGGCCACAGCATATTACACCCCTCTCCCATCTTTCATGTCTGCTTTTCTTCCCTTGGGAAGTAGGGAATGGGAAAAAGTGGTGGGGCGAGTCAGAAAGTTTGTCAGTGCCTGTCTTGACATAGTGGCAGGATGCAGAGACTGCAGTGGGACCAAATGGCTGGGAAGAACTCCCAGATTGTGCAGTTATGGTATAGAAAACATTTAATATGAGAAAAAATTTAAATAAGTTGCTACTAGAAGCATGTACAAGGAATACAACAGTCTGGAGCCCTTTTTTAACAGATGCAAAAACTTGAGGTTTTCAGTAGAAATAATAGAAGTCACTTGTTTAGCTAGTCCATGACTTATCATTTTAAATTTCCCAGTAACTTGAGGTTGTTTAGGGGATGCCTTCTTTAGATCCTCTCAGTACAGAGATATAGTAATAGATCCCTTATGGAAATTGGGATTTGACAGAAAATGAGAGGGTGATTTAAGGAGAGAAGATCTAATGATGATAAGTAGCAGCTGTGAAAAAGCCATGAAGGAGGCACTGAAAAGCAGAAGAGTTATTAAAAAATAAAAAGAAACTTCTCTTTGTTATCAAAGAAATTATGGAGTAAACTGGACTGATTTTCAAGCCACATTATGACACAGCTTCCCTGTATTTTTGGGATGTTAAATGATTCATTTTAGCAAATACCCACTTTTTGGAAATCTAGGTCATATCAGACATGGAGCAGCATGATATTCTTTATTAATCACCTATATCCTGTCATATACTCTCTTCCACTACAATAACAAGAAAGAGAAAGCCTTTAGACACAGATCTACTTTTCCTGGTAGATACATTAAACAATTCTGCAGTAATCAGGTGTTCAGAAGCAAAGCTACTGTGATTCCAGAGTTTTACTTTCAAAATCTGTCTAGCACTAAATTCCATCCCAAAAAACTACATTTGGCGCTTTTCTAGGCATGCCTGACTTTTCACTAAGAATAACCAGACATTTCTGAGTAACTTGCAACACTTGGAAGCTCTGAAGAACCATTTCTACCCTTCTCCCTCATTTCTCCCTCCTTTGTTTCACATTGTTCTCCTCCTTGATGCCTGACCAGAGTAAATGCCTGAGTGTCTCATGTTTATTCACCAGGCTGCTGATGATAATCGTGATGAAATCTCAGTAGCTTTCAGCTAGGGCAAGTGTTATTTTTTTAGAAAGCATTTCTATTCCAAGTTATTGCATATGATATCTTAGGCCTTGATCTTATGAAAATCATACTTGATGCCAGGAGTAGTCAGGCTGGTAAAGCCAAGCACATACATAAATGTTGGCAGGATTTGTTCTTTCCTAAGTGTAAGAGTGAAATAATTTAACAAATTGTGTCATACATGTAAGGAGTATTTATCAGGCCCACATGGAACAGCTGTTAATATTTTAGAATTGTAGTCCATGTATCCATGTCAATATATGTGGATGTACATCCCAGGTGACAGGTTTTGGAAACAGCCATCATGTGGTGTGTTGTAAAATAAGCTGGAATATGCTGTTTGTGTGTTTGGGTGTGGTTAAAATGTGGAGATTTTAGGACTGCATCTTGTCACAGTTACAGAAATAAAAATTCTTCCAGGTTTCTTACATGAGCTCCTGTCTGCCACCTTGTGTGACAACATCTAAAGTACAGAATTGGATATTTGGAGGAAAACTAGTAGCAATGGTTGTCAGATTTTAGAAAGAAGTGCTGTACCTTCAGAACACTGAGGTATGGATTCCCTTGGAAAAATACTCACTGAGTGCTAGTAAAGTTATTTGGGAGAGAAGGACCTGCACACACATTGTAAATAGGTAATAATTAGAGACCAAACTGAAATATTTCTGTGCAGGGAAGTAATAAATGAAATGCAGATACCTGTAGTGCTAACAGATAACTGTCCTGATGTTAAATGAGGGGAACTAGAAAACTCTCATTGTCTCCAAAAAGGCATAAGGGGATCCTATCCTTCATCTCTAAATTAATTTGCAACGTTATTTTACTTTTTTCATACTGTTCTCTGGGCTATTTTTCTTAAGCCTGTGGGGATTAAGCATTAGTAATGTTTTGCCTGTCATAAATGCTCCTTCTTTTTCCTGGGTAGCATAGACTTTAATTTGTAATTTCTAATTCCATCCTTCCACAGTAAGCTTCTGCTGATCTGCTCTTTATATCTTGTTTTCAAAGTACTCCAGATGATATCAGCTGGATCTATTTTCCTGCCCCAAGATACATTTCCTGCTTTCACTGTTGTAGTCCAAATGGACTCTACACCTCTTTACTTAGCTGTGCTCCCAACTGTTAATCCTTAGAGCTACTGCCAGCCTTTAATGGAGTTTTTATCCAGGCAGATAAATGAGAGATGCTGAGTTAACTTGGCACTGAGATCAGTAGAAGAGCAAATGCAGCATGCTAAGAACATTGAAACCCAGATGTGTAGGTATTTAATTATCCAGACTTAAACTTCTGACTCCACATAGATTTCAGTGGTGAGTTATCCCTCTAATTAAGAATCGTGGCAGATAACTTCTGCTCATTTTACTTACCTAAATGACCTAGTAAAGGCAGTGGCACTTCTGGACTAAATAAGGTGAAATGTTTGGATACACAACAAAGCAGGTCAAGAGAGGTGATCCTGCCCCTCTGCTCAGCCCTGGTGAAACCACATCTGGAGTGCTGTGTCCAGATCTGGGCTCTCCAGTACGAGGGAGACCTGGAGCTCCTGGAGCAGGTCCAGCCAAGGGCAGCAGAGATGGTGAAGGGAGCACCTTTCTTACAAGGCAAGGCTGAGGGTGCTGTGCCTGTTCAGCCCTGAGAGGAGACTACTTGAGAGGGGACCTCATCAGTGACTGTCAGTATCTGAAGAAGGGATGCCAGCAGGATGGACCAGGCTCTGCTCAGTGGTGCCCAGCAATAGGAGAAGAGGAATGGGCAGAAATGGATGTACAGGAAGTTCCACCTGAACATGAGAAAGAACTTGTTTACTGTGCAGTGACCACACACTGGAACAAATTGCCCAGAGAGGTTGTAGAGATATCTCAGTGGAGATACTTAACGACTGTCTGGACACAATCCTGTGCCGTGCACTCTGGGGTGACCCTGCTTGAGCGGGGAGATTAGACTAGATGACCCACTGTAGTCTCTCCCAGTCTTACCCACTCTCTGATTCTGTAAACCAAACAAGTTGTTTAAGTTACTTAGCTAATGACCTTTGTTCATTATTTAAACATCACACTCCAACTTTAAAAGTTTATCTCTCTAAAGTTAGACATTTACTTCAATCTGCTAATCTAGATTGCCTCACCAGTCAATGGAGAGAAACAAGGGACTCTAAATTAAGAATTCTAAGGGATCTAACAGCTCTTGCCATCTTATGAAAGAATGGGACAAACCACAAATTGAGAGTTCTCTTTCAGAATGGAGGGGAGTCTGTTCAGCTTGCCTGCTACTTTGATGTTTAGCTTTCCAGCAGCTAACATGTGAAGAAAGACCACTATTTTCTACAACAGTAAATCACTTTTCACCAAAGAACTCATACCATTGGAATGAAACAGTGAGTTAGTAAAGATCTAGGAAATCCTCACCATCCTTTCAATCCTAGACTATGGGAAGCACCATAGGAGATTTAAAGTGGTGTGGGAGCAGGGTGTTTTTATGGTGTGGGAAGGGTGGTTTCTGATCAAAGCCTGGAAAATGTGTCCGTCAGTTTGTTCATCCTCTGACTGTAGGAGTTAGAATTCCTGCTTGGATACAGAATCCTTGCTGTGACTTCTGAGGAATGCTAGAAGATGAGAAAGTGGAGATGAACATTTCATTTGCTCAAAAAATGTTTGTGTGGCTACAAGATGAACAGCACCTTGTAGAATCAATCCCCACATCACCAACCAACTTAATGAAGATTATTCCTGAAGCAATATATTCATTACTGCTGATCAAAATCTTGTGCCTGCTGAATGTATACTGCCAGACATTCTACTCCCCCAGAATCACCCCATGCTATCATCCTACACTGAAAGTTTACACTTCCTCGGTCTGCTCCAGTTTATATCAAATGGAGATTATTAAGTTATACACAGGGGAACAGGTGGGTGGAGCAGCTGGCATGAGAAGTGAGCAGCCTGACAACAGAAAAAAAAATCAGGGTAGATTGCAGCACAAAAATTTTTCCTAGGAAATTGCAAATTTCACAATCTGTTCATGAGAACTGATGGTATAGCTCGTGTGCCAGGTAACAAGTCTGGGAGACTCTAGACTTCACTGGAAGCAGACTATTCAAGACCTTCAAAGATCTTGTTAGTTTTGGCTTCAGTCTATTACACTATATCAAGCAATCCTACTCATTCTGGAAAGCAATTCTTTATGAATTTCTAAAGTAGATTGAAAAGGTCACAGTGGTTTTTCAGTCTTAATTGACTGGCTGACTGGTTTACTTGTATTTTTTATTGCAGATGAAAGTTTTAAGATAACTCTGTGAACTCTCAAAGTCATGCAGAATTTGAGGGGTTTACCTTTGGTTTAATTCACTGACATGAAGAATATGCCATCTTGAACTGGTTCATAAAAAGACCAGTTAAAGAAAGCTGCCCAACTAAAGAGACTCCCCTGAATTTGGGTACATTGGGGAGGGTGACCTAATGGAATGAAGTGTTACACATTCAGAAGTACTCAAAATTTGGATTCTAGTGAACTGGGATAGCAAAGGGGGATGCAGTAAGTCAGGACAGCGTAATAAGGCTAAAGTGGCAAAGTTTCCACCATAAGTAAGAGCTTAGATGGCTATGGAGAAAGCAGGTGACAAGATCAGATGTGGAAGAAAAGATAAGCTGTTAGTAAATTTCTAATACTGTGGCAGTTTATCCTTTATCATTTACAGGGATCTCCAGAGTGAAACACTGTCTCAGGACACAGCAGAACAACATCCCACCTTTGTGAGATCAGTGTTGCCATGCTTCATCTCTGGCTGTCTCTGGTTTTGACTTAAGAAGTTTTTTTCATTAAAGTTTCATTAAAACACATACATTTCTGCAGAAAGTTGCACTTCTAACAAATCAGCATTTTTAAAATGAAAAGTGTTTAATCAAAAAGTTTCCAGCCAAGTCTAATTATAGCATCCTTTTTAAATGTTTCAGGGTTTCAGACAGCACTTCAAAAAGAAACACAGTGAGACATTCTTTATTACTGGTTTTTCATATTACTCAAATTACAAGAAACAATTAAATATGTGATAAAGATATCTTGATAAGCATTTGACATGCCACTGAATAACATTTGGTGTCTTGAGTTTCTAATTTCTCTCCTTTACAATCAAACTTCCTTCTAATTCTTATCTGAATTACTGTTGAACACAAGCCAAAGTTCACTTGGACTTCCTTTCTACATAAATTCAATTAAGAAATGTAAACATTTGGAGTCTCTCTTGTGAGGGGAGGCAGTGAAAAAAAAGAAAAATAAAAGGAAGACTGTCAGTGGGAAAGATGCATGTGGGCCAAAAGGAGAGAGAACTATTTTTATGTGGAGAAAAGAATCACTAGCAGCTTTTGACAGAGACAAAGTAATCTGTTACTAGAGGCAGCTTATGGCAGAGGTCAGTCAGACAGCTGTGCATAAGAGAAAGGTAACCCAGTACAGTCACAGGGAACAAAATGCTGCTAATGGCAGGAGAAAGTGATTAGCCTTTGAAAATATTTTTACTGTTGTGGAGCATGCAGTGAGTGCTGGTTTGAAACCAGTATATTTTGCTTTTGTTGACATGCTGCTTCTCATAGGCCTTTGTCCAACATCTTGCAAACTCCTGGCGTAATCTAAAAGACTGATAACATTTACAAAAGTAATGGTAAAGAGAAATATGACAACAATAGCAGGAGAGAGAATATAGGGTAAAAGGCTCGGTATGGAATCTTGTCTGTGAATGACTTTAAGGCATACTTAATCCAGTAACATGGGAATTATCAATGCAGGTTTGAGACCACTGTGCTGGCAAAAGCTGGATAATACATGCAAAGGCCAACACACTTCTGAGTCATTGTCTAGAGTCTGGTAGAGGAAGTGACAGCTGGTGGTGTTCTTAATATCAGTATCCAATCCAAGGAAACCAGCTGAAGCATGTAGCTGTGAAAATTCATTACCCATTTAAAAAGTTCAAAGGGTATGTGAGGAAAGTTAGAAAAAGATCTTGGCTTTTCAACATTCAGCTCTTTCACAGGAGCTCCAGGAGTTATAAAAACTTGTTTAAGAATGCATGCTGAGAATATCCAGCTAAATGACTCTTAAAAACTGGGCTTACACAAGGTATGAATTCCAAGCAAGTCAACAAAATCCTTTAGCTGAGATAGACAAAGCGAAGGAAACTCCCAAACCAACCTACCACCGACACTACCCCCCTCAAATTCCTAAAAATCCACTATATATTTGCTTTTCTTTTATATTCCTTAAACATGTTTGTTGGGAAAGCATTTCTGGAAATTTTCTGCAGAACCCAGCCTGAGATAAGCATTTAAACCGTGGGATCTCAACATCCTGGTTAGGAGTAGACACGGATTTGGGTTACACCACGGCCAAACAAATATGGAACACAACTCTTTATGATCACAGAGGAGGCTTATTCCATGAAGGGATAGGAAACAGCACCTCCCTTGAAACCTGTTGCTATTCTTGCTCAAGGATAGAGGGGATCTTTTGGAAAGGCTGACCCTGGGGCTCTGCGAAACCTGACTGTTCTTGGGTGCCCAGCTGGAAGACACCTGCAAACTCAACAGGTTGGGGTTGGGACAACCACAATTAAAGAGTCATTTGGGGATGTAAAAGCAGCTCTCTGTGCTGGAAGTGGCCAGGGAAAAGTATTTGACAGCATCTTGGTTTAAAAACATCAGTGGGTAGCTATTCATAAGAGCAAGTTGGATATTATTACTCAAGTGTTAGATGTATTTATAAGATATTGATCAATTATAGCTATCTGTGTTGTGGCATTAAAGTAGTCATAGCTGATAGCATTTTTAGAATCTGCTTTAAATACAGATTAAGCAGAAAAATATTAACCTGAATCTAGATGCTTCAGGACTTGTCCAACATTAGAATTGTACAGGAACAGCAGGACCAAATTTTTGATAATGTTTAATTATTAGCTTTTGAAAAGGAAATTATTGTAGAGTTGGTCACATGGCTTCTGACTGTTAAACTCCTGCTCTTCTATATGAGCTTTTAGTGAGTTTTTAAGTTTTCATAGTTTTTTTGGTAGTCCATTTCCATGCAGCAAAAATTTGAATCTTTTCCTGAATCAAGGCCTTTCCTGTTGTTGGTGAGCAGAGTGGTTCAATTAGTTTAGCGCCCTTTTTCTCTTGCACTTTCTCTGTGTTTTCCAGAAGAGGGTCTTCATTTATTGCAAATTGACCAAATGTTATCACAGCATAGTTACACTTTCTATGCTTTACATGTGAGAAAGTGAAACACTGACAGAAGAAATGTTGTCTGTGGTGACAAAAAGGTTTTGGTCACCTATGGAAATAGAAATCAGCCTTACATCTGGCCTGACATTATTGTGTGCCAAAAGAAAATCACACTGAGCTTTGTGTGTGCTGTGAACCTGGTAAAGGCAGGAGCCCCCTTGCTCTTTAACAATTCTAACTCTGTTTTCAGAGTATGCAACTGTCCCCAAAGATTACAGCTCACAGACCCAGATTACTGTAGTCTTTGGTCTTTTCTTTTGGCCATGATATTATGGCTGAATTTACTATCCTATGCATCTTTTAGATATATATTTTGCTTTTTTAGGTTTTCAGTGTTGGAAACAGACAGAGTATGGATAAAAATTGGCAGGAAAACGTGAAAAGCTTCAGGATTTTGAGTCAGGTGGCAGAACATTCGGGAAGCTTCTGGCACACCACAGATGGTCGGTATAAACTGTTGTGGCAGAGCAGCTCTGCCAGGAACCCCATGGAGTTTATTTCTAAAGTAAACTTTTAAAAATACAAAGGATAAAAAATTAATATAACTTGAGATCACTGGTAATATGTTAGTTTGTTGAAATAAAGTTCCATATCACCCCTTCATTTGCTCCCCTCTCTCCCAGTCATATAAAATTATATCCCCATTTTCCTAATTATACCTTCTCTCATCTTTATACTTTTTCAAACAAATCAGGTAGCTAGACTGAGGATACAACATAATATTAAACTGTATAAGAATATTGTATTAGGTAAGTTAACAAGTTTTATTATGTTAAACCATATTCTTATTTGAATTATGGGTTATGAAGTGTGAAAATTTTGGCAGAATTGGATGAATCTAATGCTAAAATACAGACAAGATTTTTTTTGCCCTTGTTGATGTTTTTTCGGGGGCTTGGCTTTCTTTTTTTTGGCAAAGGAGAAAATGTTCTTAGAGAAGAATAATTTTCAGTTGAAAAATTTGCAGGCACACAGAACAAATAGGATTAACACAAAGTTTGGGAATTTGACTGCATTTTTTTCAATAATATTGGCTATATTTCAGAATTTCTTGCAATTGTGATCCATGGTGCTTGGCAAATCTTAGCTACCAATTGATATTTCAAGAAGAAACTTATCTTCATAAAGCTACTGTTAACTTCATAATAATTTCTTTTACTTCCCTTATGAGTTAGAGAAGTCAGCATTTAGAAATGTCAATCAAAATATATTAAGAGATTCCAAGATAGGACACTATCCTAGTAGTGATTCCATTGTACACTACTGCAAAAATGTAAATACTACTTTAGCAAATTGAGATACCAGCCAAAACTTTCTATCTCTAAGCAGGTCTTAATATCAAGTTCAAAATTTATTAGTTGCAAAAATAAGAAAATATTCATCTTGTATACCAGTAAGATATATCTTCTAAGATAACCTCATCCTCTCTGCCTTAAAGTCTCAAACATTGAATACACTTGTGTTTGTTCTGTGACATTTTGATGTGAAATTTCGCTCAAGATTTCATTAAACTAGGTCATAAAGGAGGACAAACTGAGGTTATCTGGGTGAATTTGATTGTTTCTAAAAGTGATGCATTTGTTGAATTTTCAATGAGTATTTTTGCCCTCTGTACCTCAGCCTTTCAATCTGGTGAAAGAATGTATTTCTTTCAGGTGGAATCACTGTGAAGTTAATAGCAAAATTCCATGGGATGGAGGCTAGACTTTTTGGGTCACTGAGTATGGATATGTCCTGGGAATTAAATTAGAGGCTGAACAGAATACTTTGAGATTGAACTATGCCCAACTCTGTTGCTTTTTTTCTAAGTTTTTTCTCCCTTTTCCATGTTTGAAAGGAAGGATGTAAAAAAACCCTTTCTAGGCTAAGTCAGAGAATATAACCTGTAATTGCTGTATGAATGGACACAAAGAAGCCAAGTAAAAAGCTTGGAAGGTAGCGTTAGTGAGATAATATGAGGAGTTCATCTTGAGGGAAAACTGGACTGGTTACTAATAACATGCATTCAATAGTAGTCTCATGTCTTTTACGTGGAATATGAATGTGTCTCAAGTATACAGTGCCACTTTTGTCTTTTCTGTTTTGCAGAATGGAACCGAGTCAGGAGAACACACAAACAGGGTTATATATCTGCAATAACCTATTCTCCTTATAGAATTAGGTGTAATAATTCCATATTTTACTATAATGTTCCATTTCTGGTGAATCTGTACATGAAGCCATATTTAAATCTTTCAGTCTCAGGACTGTTAGCCTGGTGTGTTATTTGGTTGTTGTACCTTTTCACTTTCATAGCAACAATTTACCTTTTCTCAGCACATAATAATTGTGAGAAAATCAAATGGCTTCTGCTTTTGCCAAAGGAAGTCTGAATAAACATTCACTGGTTAAACATCACTTATTTCCACTCATTGGCTGGTTAAGCAAAGTCTTGGTGAGTTAGTTGGTGCTGCTCAAAGTAAATTGACTGTAATGCAACTCTTCAGGCCCTCTTCAAGTACCCCGATGGTCTGAGCTTTTTTTGCTTCTTCCTGGACAATTTCTTCAGCAGCTTTTAAGTGCTTTATTTCCTTGAGACTATTAGAGAGTCACACAGATTTTTGGTGGGGAAAGATCTCTAAGAACATTGAGTCTAACCATTAAGCCAGCAGTGTCCAACACTAAACTAAACTAAACTAAACTAAACTAAACTAAACTAAACTAAAGTCCAACACTAAACCATGACCCCAAGTGCCACATCTACACGTCTTGCAAATACCTCCAAGAATGGAGACACAACCCTAGGCAGTCTATTCCAATACTTGATAACCCTTTGGGGAAGAAATTCTTCCTAATATCCAACCTTAATTGCCCCTAGTGCAATTTGAGGCTGTTTTATCTTGTTCTATCACTTGTTACTTGAGATAATCTAGTATTTCCACTAGCCTTTCCACTATTAACAGCACTGGGACGCAAAATTAAAAATTCTCTTCCTCTCACAACTTTAGAAATCTACCACAGAATTCAGTGAGAGCTCTCAAAACAGAGATCCCCAAGACCTTGACATTCCAAAGATTTCAGACAGGGAGGTCTCCAGGCTCCTTGTTTCACTGAAAATTTAAGGTGATTCTTCTCATCTGTATTTTGCTAACTGTACTCTATATACACCCTCTCTGTCAATGACAAGAATGGAAAATCAGGATGAACCACTACCTCCCATGGCCATTTCAGCCAGCCCATCAGAATTCCTACAGCTGCTCTCTGCTCAGGGCTCATCAAACATCTCTCCCATCACAGTTTATCAAACGCCTCCACCTCAGCATTTCAAGTAACTCAAGCTGCTTCCTTTTCTTGCTTGCTCTCCTGCCAAAACCAGAAAGCCTTTATTAAGGGCTTCCCCGTCAATCATTCCAAAGGCCCCTTTGGAGATCTGATTAGTGTTTGCAGCCTACATTCAGGAACAGGCTGAATCTGCCTGGTGCAATTCATACAAAGGGATACGGAGGAAGGGAGCGATTTAACTAAAGAGTGAAGCCTTGTTTCTGTGCTGCAAGATATGTTATCATCTCTGTGAGCAGTAGAGATATTTTCAGGCTGTATGGAGTTTTGCATGCAGGGAATTAGGATCTGCCATGTCATTTGGGATTGTTAGTGTTTGACTTTACTTCAGAGTCCAAGAAACTGGGTAAATTAGGCTGTGCTGGAGCTTGAGACTGCTGTGCTCAAACTGCTACTGTGGTATTGGTAGCTTACAGCTTACATTCTGTGCCATCATATCAGAAAAGACATTCCCTTCATGTTCCTAAGCCCATAGGGAATGGGAAAAGCATTTTAAAGGAAACTAGAAGTCTTCTGTTACTGGTGCTCTGCATCCTACATCTTATGAGTTCACTAAAAAGAATTTATACATAAAATTCTGTCTATCTAGAAGAATGGAAAATGAGGTGAATTTCACTTTTTCAGGCAGTACTGGAAGAAGTTCTGGGGCTGGGGTGGCTGTGCACAGTTCTTGGGGAGACCCACCAAGAACACCCCATTTGCACAGGCTGCAGGTTCCAACCTTCTCTGCTGAGCTCTGTTGAACAAGAAGTGAACAAAGCACTTGATTCAAAAAGAAAAAAAAAAGGTGAAAGGAACAAGTGATGTATTTGTGATGCCAAAAACAATCACCCTGCACGTTGAAGGATGAGATTTTATTTAGACAAATTACTTTATTCATGCAGTCCTGGTTAATCTAATAACCTTACTAAAACTGCACTTAAGTTCTGTTGCTGTTGTGAATTTTGCATAGAAATCAAGCTGCAGAAAGTTGATTTTCCATTATTTAATTATAAAAATAGCTCTCAGAGCAAAGTAAAGAGTCTAACTGCTGCCTGCCAGCTCTAGGTGCTGTGGAGTGAAGTCCATGGAGCCAGAGCAGCAGTGCTGTACCTCGTCACAACCTCACAGGAAAGAAACTGGATGTTGCCTGGTAACAGGAACTGTTGCTTTTCTTTTTCCAGAGGTTTAGCAAACAGCTGAAGCAACCAATTTGGGGAGCAGCATAAGGTTTGAAAAGAACAAATAGCTGTTGAGGGAAAAAACAGTCAAAGAGTGAGATCAGAGATTGTTACTTGGATACAGCAAAAGCCAACACAACAGAAGGGCTGAGAGGAGAGGCAAAGGCGAAATAACAGTAGACTTATTTGAGCTCTGGGGGTATTTTTTAAATTTTTTTTTTTTTTTCTGTGCTTGTACATCTAGTGTTAAAGCAGCTCTTCTATGCCTGGTGATCCAAAAACGTCTTTAGAAAACTTTTGGTACAAGTCTTCTCTTCTTTACTTTCCAATTACTTGTCCTCGGTTAGATTTTCATGTTTATCTTCCACTGTATTTTTTGCTCTTTATTTGCACTTGAGAAGGAGTTTCTTTTTTTATACTTCTTATGAAGTAAGGGTAGTGCTGGTTTCAAAATTGGCAATTTCATTGAGACAACAGGGCTGCTTGACACACCTGGGTTATTGCTCCTGTACCTTGTGCCTTGCCACCGGCAGTTTCAGATAGAAGACACTGCATCATTAACTCTAAATAATAATATTTCTTCATGATCACAACGGTTGCAGAAACAGATGGCAAATGTTGCTCATGTGAGCACTAGGAAGATTGGAGGTCCATTCTTGATCAGAGAACACAGAAATAATGGTGCTGTCTTGGAGACTTCTTCCTTTAGAAGTGCTGGTTTGAGTTCTGTTTCACAGGTGAGGAAGATGCATTGGACTGCTCAGCTCAAATTTCCCCTGTGGTTCCTTTCCATCCATGTGGCAAATGTACATTGCTGAAGTCTCCCTGCAGATCAGGTCACAGAGACACATTGGTAATGAATGTAGAGCAAAAAGGTTTATTTTTGATGACTTTGCCATAAATAATACAGGTACATACACAAGTTTACAGGTGTGAGTTTTCCTAGAGAAGACACCCTGGCTCTTGGTTGCTGGTAGTACCTATATAGAATGCAGCGTATATGATATTTTATAGATTAGAATTACTTCAAACTTTTTTACCTTTGTTGTATTTACATTTTTACTAACATGTTGCAGCTTTATCTTATAACACAACAGGTTGTGCAACTTCCTCTTTGGTTCCATACAGCATTTCTAACGGAGATCTCCCAAAATATCTTGCTGGAAGGGAAATGCAGCATAAGGAGCTAGGTATGAATGCATTTCACAGTACAGCAAGCTTTTTGAGGTAACTTCATTTTGGTGCTGCCTTGTGATTACCATGCCATAGTGATTAGATATTTACAAAGATTCTCCACTGAGTTTCCTTTCTGTGAGATGCCACTGACCATCACAGGGAGAGCTCATAACCTGCATTCAAGATCTCATATCACCATTGTTGTGATACAATATGGATTTTTACTCCTTGCCATCTCTGTTTATGTTAGCTTCCTCCTCTTTCAGATTTTCAGATTGCACACCGTTTTTTTCCCCCTCATGTAGAAAATCCCATTTCTGTACAATCGTTTTTCTCTTTCCATATTGTTAGGTATGAAAAGATAAATCAAATGTGTAAGGCTTGGAAAACTCTAACCCCTTTTCTAAAGAAACAATATTTAGGTTCACTGCCTAGTTGTCAGATTTATTCATCCCTCTCCTAAAGCTATTTCAGTCTGCTGTAATTCTTTTGGAAATTGCTATTTTTTTAAAGAAAAGAAACCATGAAGAAATGTGTCCTCCAGGAAAAAAAAAAAAGTAAATTCTCAGAGGACACAAAATAATAATTTCATAATTTAAATATTATTAAAGAAGTGAATACACATATTTTCCACTGGGCTGTGTAACCTTATATAGTATTACAGCTCATTATTTTTGGGTATTATTATAGAATTCAACTGTAGTTTTTTGTATTTTATAATTAAAAGCATCTACCTTAAAAGAATAATGCAAGTGAAAGTGCCAAAAATACTGACATAACATTAAAAATCTTTTGTTAAGAACATGCAAGGAGTTTGTTCTCAAGAATGAAAGTTGCAGCTTTTGGCTTTCCTTCTCTTGACATATTTTAGACTTAATTCAGTAGTCAGTGACATCAGTGGATCAGACTTTCTTTTACTTTCCACAGCATTCAATGGGCATATTGTATATGCCTTGCTTTTTTATTTAAAACACTACTGGCCTCTCAAGATGAGAGACTTGCTTTTCTACTTTATTTGCTCTGGAACTATTCTATTCTATTCTATTCTATTCTATTCTATTCTATTCTATTCTATTCTATTCTATTCTATTCTATTCTATTCTATTCTATTCATGACTGAATACTTTTTTTTAGGAGTAGTCCACTTATTTCTCTGAATCTCTTTAAAGTGAAAGTCTTTACCCAAGGGTGGAATCTACCCTTTGTAAATAACCTTTAAATGTGTGGAAAAAAGAGTTTGAGGAGTAGTTTAAGTTTGCAGAGTTAGGTTATGCTATTATGCAGACACTTCAGAACACTTCTGTGAAAATGTCTCTTTAAAATTCTTGGAAATTTCTAAAAAGAATATTACTAATCTTGGAAATTTATTACAGTGTAAACATTTCTAGCAGCTGACTCTGCATCTGCATTCTCTATCAGAGAAATTTTGGCTATGCAGCAAACATAGGTTTGCACTTACACTCTATCTTAAACTGACTGAAAAAATCTATAGATCTTTTATTTTTCATTTCACAATATGATGAGCCAGCTGGCAGAATTGACAGGCTGTTCACGTGGAGTTGTGGCTCTTCCAGAAGATTTCCTGTAAAAATAATCAGTGTGTATTGAGATGTACTCAACTAAGAGATTTCCGTGTCTCAAACCATTTTCCGTATATGATATTAAAAGCTTACCTGGTATTTTCAACTTGCTAAACTTTGAGATTTTATTTTAATAGTTAATATATAATATGTTAATATGTAATATATGTTATATAATATATATACAAACTATTCCATACTACCTAGAAATTGGCTCTGGTGAGTAATCAACTGTGAGAATAACCTCTTTTTCTAGATGTCTTGTAAAGCACTTAAAAGCCAATGGAGTGCACTGTTCTTTTGGCTTGTTAAAATAATTCACCAAAATAGCAGATGTTCAACAAGCTACAGGCAATCATGTTGTGCATCGTGGCTGCATATGCATACCTAGAGACGTGTGGGCCCCACTGAACTGCTGAGCCCCCGGTGAACACCATCTCAAGGTAAAAACTAAACAAAATGGAAAGAGCAAAGCTAAAAGGAATTCCTTTCAGCAGTCTGCCCATTGGTGCTGTGCCATTAGGAAGGGCTAAGCTGCTCCTGGGTGTGCAAATGGTTCGTAAGGGCTTTCTCTGTATTGCACTGCCTGGTGTCATAGGCATGACAGTTTTGCTACTGCTAAATTTGGAACCTTAATCCAAGACCTAGCAGCAAGAATAAACTGGCTAATCCTGGGACTGCCTAGATTTCTGTCAATACAGACCACATGCCAAGTACAGTTTTACTTATGACTATGCCTAGAAATGTCAAATTCTGAAAAGACTGGGGATTTTGTTACTTCAATCTTGCCACCATTCATGAAGTGAGAGCTCCTCTGCCTTTTTCCCTTGGAGGCTGATGCTGACCTTCAACACAATGGAGCACATGGGCATCCTGTTGAACCAATGGTTTAGTGATCAGGCCATCTGCCTGGGGTATGAGAGTCGGTGCTTTAAAATATCTGTCTGCTCTGGAGTCAGATCAGAGCAGTTCCAGTTTGCATTAAAGATTTATTAGGCCCCTGAGTGAAAAAGAGGGAGAGAATGACTGATTCTATTTCAGTAGACAAGAGGCTGGGATGTTAAACTGCAGTATAAGAAAGTTCTGTATAAGTTCTTATTCCAGTGAAAGGGTTTGGGGTAAGACCACCTCACAGCATCCTTTTCTTGGTCTCTTCTCTCTGCTAAGCTTGAAATTTGTGCTTGCTGTACATGAACTTGGCCTGTTCTTGCATCAGATGCTGTGACTTTGGCTATGAATTTTGCTTTCATGCTTTTGGTGTAGGCATTAATTGTAACACAAATAGTAATAACAATATATAGATTTTTTTCTTAATTTCTAATCAAATACTGCTATTCTATTTATAATCCAAGACTTGTACCTGTTTATGTTGAACAGGGTAAGTGTTCCATTAAACTGATTTCTAGAGTTCCATTGAATTGTGAGTTGATGTTTTTTTATTTTGTTTTGTTTTGGTTTGGTTTTTTTTATTATAAATTTTAATATAAAAATTTAAATATAATTAAAAAATATATAAATTTTAATACAAATTTTTTAAATAAAAATTTTCCCCACAAAATGATGTCAATGCCTGTGTTTTTATTAAATGAAGCAAGTTCTGCTGAAACTCTTAAAGGGTATGAAAGCATATTAAACTGGCAGCTTTCCTAGTGAGGAGAGTTCAGCTCAAGGCTGTAGGTCAGTATTTAATATCCTTCAAGAGAGTGATTCCATCTTTACAAACCATTGTCTTTCTCTAGGTTGCCTTGAGAGACAGAACAGACAGCTGGCTAAACCAAAAAGGCTCAATAAGAGTTTAGACATGCCTAGGAGCTTAGAAAAGGAAACTATGCTATGGCACAGAAACAGTATAAAGAGGGGCTAAAACTCACAAATCCTGTGAGTTTCCATGGTAAGTTCCCCAGGAGAGAGGGAAAAATGGCAGAAAAAGCAGTTTCCAGTGACTTCCGGAAGTTCTCAGTGACCTGGGAGCATGGGCAATTTAGAAGCAGACCACTGAACAAATTCTGGCATCATAAGTCTCACAAACATCTGCTGTGTTACAAATTTCCATCTTTCAAATCCCTGCTTCCATCCCTAAGTAAAACTCCACCGAAGTAGGTGCAACAGGGTAGGAAGGGGTGGGAGGGAGGACTCCTGAGCCTGAGGGCCACAAAAAATTGCAGTGAGGGATTTGTCCACGGCGCTGTAACCTAAGAACTGGGTTTGAGGAGCTTGGTGAAGCTGCTGAGCATCAGAAGGTGGCAGCATTGACGAAGGAAATGAGTAGAAAAGATGAATTAAAGTAAATATTGATATACATTCTGGCTTTTTTGACTTTGCACAAAGTAGTATTGTAGCAAGAAAATGGTAATAAAAAAATTGAATGCAAAATAGACCTTATTGTGTCTCTCTTGATGAGCAGACCACTGAGTTAAACAGTATGTTATTGTTAATTAAGGTGGCCATCTAAATACCCTGTGCATTTATTACTGGTGAACACAGTTATTAAAGTGACAAGTGTGTGGCAAACAGACTTTTTGCCTGTATTAATTTTTTTTTGGTCTTGAGGTTCACATCTCTCTAATGAAGGCTAAGTTGAGATCTACTGGTCCAACAGGAAGCTCAGTGGGATGTGGTTTTGCTCGAGCCATTGGCTCTTAGATTCTCAGAAGGCAGGAAGATCTGTGTTTGACATTACTGGCACTGCTCTGGACTGTGATATGTTCGGCCTTATTGATGCACAGCTCGTCAATACCAAATGTGTGCTGAGGCTGTGGAAGGGACCCCTGGCACATTTGCTCTGGAGTTCAGCCTAAGCCTCCTCACCATGGATTTGTACGTGAATAACACGAGAGCAAACGGAGCTTATGCTCTTCTTCTGGGGAAGTGTGGTGTTTGTCTGATTCTCAGTGCAGCATCTTGCAACAACAAAGCCCAGGCATTTGTGGCTGAGGTAGATGGCTGGTGAGCGTGGGCTTAAGGGCATATGTATGTAGAACATAACCTTCCTCTTAAAGACACAAACAGTAATTTAACTTCTATTGGTTTGAAAGGAGCTTCCTAATTGAGAGCCAGCTGCAACAGGCAATTGTGACAACCCCGCAGAGTGTCTCTTGAAGAAAAGGGTTTTTCTGTATTTTCTTTCTTTTTTTACTCTTTTTCCACTTTTCTTTTTTTTCCCCTATTTTTCATTTCACACCTTTTTCCCCTTTTTCACCTTTTTCCCCTCTTTTTATTTTTCCATTTGTTTTTGTCCTTCCTGTCAAAAGAAAAATAAGCAGACTTCATTTTTTCTTTTCAGCTTTCTCCTGCTTTTCTTTTCTCTTCTTTCTGCAGACTTTCAGCCTTGGGTATCACACACCACAGAATACATTTTTCACCAGTTTCATTTTTGCAATAACACTGGTCTACAGTGGGGAAACTGAAAGGAAAATCTGACTTCATGTCTCTGTGACAGCTACTTCCGCAGCTTCTTACCTACTTCCTGATAGCTCTGGTGGATTTATTGCAGCATGTTTATTGCTTGTTCCTGACTTGGTTATTCCTGTTTTTTAATAGTCTTCCCCAAAAATCTTCTTAAAATTTAGGAATACCATGGCAAGATTTTGTATGTATAATCCATCCCTTTCAATGAATCTTTTCTTGTTTGAAACCTCCTTCAGCACTACACTCTGAGCTATCAGCCTCTGCAGACAACTGAGCTTCACCTTTTTTCTTGCTTCCTTTTTCTGCTCAGATTTTGTCATTCTCTCTTGAGACTTCGTTTCTTCACATTTTTTTCTTATTATCAGGGTACGTGTGTATAAATACATATCTCCTGTTTCTGTGTTTATAAATATATATATAAATTCATATCTGTATTTATATATTTCGGATGTCTTGATGTTTACCACAAAGAACAAAGAATTGGATTCCTTCCACTGGTGTCCTGTTGAGAATTTAGCACTCAATCATCTTGTCAATGAAAATCTTGTCACTAAGTAAGAGTTTTGACTCTATAGAACTTAAGGTTAAAATCTTAACAAACTTGCCTCTTGGCAAGGTATTTATTTTCCTTCATATATGCTTGTTGTTGATGGGAAGGGGAAGAGTATCCAAAAATATTTTTCATATCATGCCTATAGGATTTAAGGTCATAGTACTGTTCTCTAGTTTACTCCTGTAGCAGCTGAACAGATGAAGACATATAGGGATGATCTGCCTGTTGAAAAATTTATTAATGATCTGTGTCTTGCCTTATGTTTAGCTTTGCCATTACTCATGTGAGGCCGTAGTCATGATAGAGAAGTGAAAATCCTATATCATGTTATTGGCAAGACTTAGATAAAAAAATATGCATCAGGTCAAAACAGGTGATTGTGGCAATCTGGATAAAGTACGTGGGTTTTGTGGTTATGTCTGCACACAGGATGAGTTCATTCTGTTATTCCTTTCTGCAGTTTGGATTGTGCACTGCTTTTTGTGCTTCCCTGCTCCCAGCTTTTCAAAGGTGATAGCTGAAATGCCTCTTCTGCATTGCAATGCCTCAGACTGACTCAGAGAGTTTGTTACAGGTAACTTACGATCACTGAGCTCTTAGACATCTGATTTCCCTATTTCCAGGAAATATGAGCTGGGTTTGGATCAAATTCCCATATTAATTTAAAAGAAACACTAAAAGCCTCCTTGCCTTGAAGCTATTTTGATCATCATCTAGTAGTAAAACTTTAAAATTAAATTTCTCTAGGAATTAAGTCCACCAGTAGTGTTATGTTTAAAATTAATACTAACTTGAAACCTTTTGTCCAAGTGCCTCAGCAAGCTTTTCATGCTGTAACTTTTGTGTGCATAATTAGATTTTTATGGATTTTCTTCTGATATTGTGTTTATAATCTTATCAGAGCAATATATTGTGTCATTGGAGGTACTTATTATGTACTAGAAGCCACGAACAACGCCTCTTTGTAATAGCCTACTTGTCTGCTAGTCAATGTGTATTGTATTCTGCACACAGCAAAAGGATTCAGCTTTTAGATTATAAAATTAGCATTCTTAAAAGATGGATTGCAGAATATGAAGGACTTCTTGAAGATTCCTGGAACATCAAATTATTTTTGAATGAACATTTTCTCGTAGATCAATCTCTTCACGATGCCTGTCATTTTGCAAGTGTTATTATGGTAGACAAATAAGAGTATTTCATAGTAAGAGTCTTGCAATTTTCAGGTTATTGGTGTATGTTCATCCATGGAAGCTAAAGGTTCAAGACTTGGCTGTGAGAGAGGCAATTGTCATGGTGCTAAATATGCCCATTTCCAGTCAGAACCAGTGGTGCAATACTTGCTGCAATAGTGCTGGAGCAATAATGATAATATCTCTTTATGAAGTAGGGGTTGCAGTTGCTCAAGTATAAGCAATAACTGTGTTTGTGTCATAGTATAGGGATAAGGTGTTTTTAATGTAGTAGAAACTGGGTATTTTTCTGCTTTACAACTGGCATGTGAACATAGAAATTTTGGGAATAGTTAAATGACTTACAGTTCATGGTTAGCTCTAAGCTCCTTTGTGATTTCAGTTCTTTTTCTGAGTTAATGGGCAAAGAGTATGGTATTTTCTGCTTTTTCTGGTCAGCTAAGTCACAGGTACAATATTGAGTTTTTAAATTAGGACTTCCTTATCTCTTAATACATTTTGATTTTGAAACAGTGAATCACAGCTCTCTTCATGTTGGTTCAACAGCAACTATCACGTTTACTTAATTAAATTCAACATGAAATTTGAAATTATTATTTGTTTGGAAATTGTTTGAATCCCACTAGTGCATGTTAACTGTCCTTTTAAAAGAGAGATAGGTGAATTTTCTCTGGTGGTTGTCTCCCATAGGATGCTCTTGAGCTAGGGATCAAATCAGCCTGTGGAGTGCAAGGATCTCATGGTAGAACTAACTTTGTAAGACTCAAGGAATTCATCAGTCTGTTTAAGAGGTGGAAATGCTAGAAGGGAGTATGTGTCTAAGTGTGTTTCATTATTTCCACATACTAATTTGCAAGCATTCCTGTGTTCACATGCTCTCTTTCCAGGTGCCAGGTTAACAGGCTCTCAACTCTGCTCCAGATGTTGACTGGGGTTCCCTTTGTGTAGCCTTGCCTCATTTTTCTGCCCTTCACTTCAACTAATATTTATTTTCTCTTTTTTTTTTTTTTCGTGGATGATTCATTCATTATCAGGATGCCATCATATTAAACTGTTGAGAGAATGGCTAATGATTAAATTGACAGCAGGTGCCATCCCCCAGTTCATTGCTGAATAGCTTGACTACACATCTGCTTGGTGACGATAGCTCTGCTAGCCAGGTGTCTGATTCTGGGTATCTCCCATTCCCCTCTCCCATTTTCTCATTGTTTTCTTTCAAAATCTGCAGGGTTTTTTCAGGTGACATTTTGAAGTTGAATGGATGGGGTGTTTGGGTAACAGTACAACAAAGCTCATGCCACTGTGGCAAGTGCAGGGACCCATTGTGCTGAGGGGTTTGTGATGATTGTGGGTCAGAGGCTCAGTGGTAGCAACTTTGTCCAATTTGGGCAGCTTTGGTTGGAAGTGAAGTACCTTAAATTGCCCTACCATCTCAACAGACATGAGTTCTGATATTGGGGCCATCTGAAGAAGAACATTATGCCAACCAAATGAAATAGCCAGTAATTTATTCTACAATTTGATATCAGAAGCAGAAATAACCATTATGTTACTGAGATTTGTAAGGTGAGCTTTTCCTAATGCTGGCCCTCAATACCAGCAAACTGCGCAGCATCCAATCAACATCCAGGATGTTGAGATCTCCCAGAGTTAATAAATGGTTATTCTGTCAGACTTTGCCAAATCCAAATGCAAATTTTAGAGTGTTTTTTTTTTTTTTTTTTTTTTTTTTTTTTGGGGGGGGGGTTGGGGCATTAAAGCTTTTGTTGACCTTTCTTCCATTTCACTGCTTGTCCCACAGTGGTTGTTTCAGCTGCCAACTTTTGTTTTACTAGCAGCTGATTTTTCCACAGGGAATTGTGAGGGATGCAATTCCCAGGTTGCTGCACTGCTCTTTTTCTAGAGAAGGTGCTGCTGCCTGAAGTTGAACAGGTTAGCATAATAGCCAGACCATGCCAGACCATAATAGCCAGTCTTACAGCCTATAGATATTTTATATTTTTATTAAAGCAAAGCAAATACATTCACAACTTATATTTCTGTTTTATTTATTTATTTATCAACCATAATTTAAATCTCAAAGATAAGACGACAAATAAGAGAATCCCTCAGATTGTTCTCTAAAGCTCAGGACATTGGACTGTGACTCAGGATTCTGTGTACTTGAGATAGACTCAATACTGTCAGTCTCACTTCTCTCAGCTGTTAGCTGCTTTGCAGCAGATAGGACAAACTAGAGAGCCCAATGGTGTGAATCACTTAAGTTTTTCCTAGCAGAGGAAGGCCTGCAGACAGTGAACACAATCCTGAAAAGAATACTGGAACATTAATTGACACAGTCATGTTTTCAAGGAGTATTCATGACATACTGATATCCTGCCAAACAGTATTGCTGTGACTATAAATTGCAGTGACTTGTAGTAAACACACTTTATCTTGCCTCTGATTTGCTCCTTTATGACTTTAAAATCTATTCAGAAAGTGCTTTGCTTTTTCTTAGGACACTTAGCAGTGTCCTAGGAAACTGAGACCACAATCACTAATTGCCCCTTTTGTTTAAATAAAAAAGCTTCTATTTGGCAGAAAATATGGCATATAAATTGATAAAACTGTATTGTAAACATTCACATGGATTTTCACTCTACAAGATTGTTTTCAAAGTCTTTTAAAACTTAATATATAAAGGAGAAAACTATACTGATTTTAGTCATTGAGTGTGTGGGTGCCATTTTTGTGGGTTCAGGTCATTCTTGCAGAAAGGGTGGTCTGTTATTTGAAGTCAGGGCAAAATAGTGGAATTATGTGCAAAAGTGGAAACACAGACCTAGATATTCAAACCTGTCTGCTAAAAACTAGTGTAGGAACTCTGGGCTAGGCATGAAAACTGGGAAATCTAATATTTTGTTGCACTTAGCTGATTCATTCTAGCCAAATTTGTCTAAAATAGTTGTTAGCAGTTCTAACTCCTACCTGGGCAGGCACTTGGCAAGGATATTTAAAGTCTAGTCAACTTTATTGTACATAAATACATAAAGGAAAAACCTTGTATTTGTGCAATTACACATCTGAATTTATGAACTGCTCACAACTGCTCTGGAGGGAAACATGGAGGTTGCTTGTAGCTGTATGTTTTTGTTAGCACTAAGCACATTATTTTGGAGCTGAAAGTGAAAAGAAGTTTACTGAAAGTTTAATTTCTTTCCTCTTCCTTAGCCTTTCTTTCTTAGTGTGAATTTATTAGTACTTATTAACAAAATAATTCAAGCTTCTTTATGAGATTCTGTTGCTGTGGTGAGGCACAACTCACTTTCTGGATGTCCTGAAAGGACAATATATTTTATCATATGAAGAGGGATCCAGCCTTTATTAGTAACTTAATTTTTATATGCGATCTACAAAAGTCTTTCATTTTAAATGAATTTAAAAAAAACTTAAATCAGAACCATTATGTTCTTTAGTATTTACTATGCATTAATATTATTATTCATTACTGTTGTTTACTAGGTATTGCTCAGTGTTTGGTATTTATCTAGTTCATAGCAAGCATAGACTGAAAAAAAAAAGCCCCAACATGTCTAATCTATGAAAATTATAAAGATAATCCTTGGAGACTGTACAGAATCTGTAGTGTTCTTTTTTTTTTTTATTACAATCATTACCAGGTACAAAAAGTAAGTACAAATTAACAGCTGTCATGTGTTCCCCATCTCCCCCCTGCCATTTTTTCTTTGACCAAGCTACAAGTTACTTAATGCATACTTCGTGTTCATGTCAGGATTCTGCATAGGTTCATTCCAAGATTATTTTATGAGAAAAATGTTTTTTGTAAAATACTTTAAATTTGCCTTGTCTACATATCACTTCTGATCAGGAAGCACCCTCCTGTACAAGGTGATATCTGTACCCCTTTCTCATTGCAGAGAAAAAAAATCATTGATCTCCTTTTGATGATTTCTTGCTTCACAGAGCTGTCATTCCATCTTGAGCATCCCCCTCTGCAGCAAAGAGTTGAATGAAGGCTCAATTGCTCTGTTTCTGCCTCAAAAAAATGCAAAACTGTGTGCCTTGTTTTATTGGTAGTAAATGCTTCATGGACAGCTCGATGCACAACGGAATCTGAATTGATGGGAGAAAAAAAAGATTAGGATACTGGTAAGAAAGTTAGAAAAAAGATGGACTACCCTCAGCCTTGAAAAAAAAGACAGTGAAAGCAGGAGATGAGGAAAGTTTGGAGAATAACAAATATCAAGAACTTGTCTAAATATGACTTAATATCCTAAAAGCAATATTGACTTACAGATATGTATAAAAGGAATGAGAAGTGAAGAGAAAAGAGCAAGGACAGGAGCTATTCAAATTTGGATATCTAAAATGATTTCTCTAGTTAAATGTTTTTAAACATTAGGAAAATATTAAAATCATATTCACACACTGATAAAAAATCCCTCACAGATTCCCCAGTTTGATCACACTGATATACTGTGCCTCAGAGATGAGTGGATGGATAACTAAAATGCATGTGACAAAAGCTCAGAGTCTAATAAAAGCCTTTTTTTCTGAAAAACTTGACAAGTTTGGTTAAGTCAGGAGAGGAATTACTTGGCCACTCTGTTTCTCTGAGAGTTTTGCTACAAACCTTTCCAATAGCCAGCTTATTCCTTCCCCATGCCAGTAAAAGCTTTAGTTTTCATGCTTCATTGTCCTAAAAATAGAACCCTCATTAGTGTTTTGAGATTTATTGAGCTAGAATACAGTTTCATGCTCACAGCTCGGAAGTCTTCCTCTAACATCTTGAGAACTGAGAGAGAGTGGTATTAACTTACAAAGTGATATGATGGTAAGTTATTGAAATGTCTTTGTATTTTGTATTTGTCATTTATGTCTCTGTCCCTGTCATAGAAGCTGCTGTTGAAATCTTTCAACATCAACACTCTGCCATTTAAAACTTACCCTGCCAGCATGCCATCTGTTTTGATCAGGGAACCACTTTCTACGTGAGCAGACTCCCACACACATTGCACTTTGCAAGAGAAAAATGTCTTTGCTGGAAAGTAAAAAATCTAACCTTCCCTTGAAAAGCAGTGCTCCTTGACTCTTTTTTTTTTTTTTTTTTAATCTTATAATTAGATAAGTTCACTTTCTTCCCTCTCTCTCCCATTGCTTTAGATTTCTAGACAATGGGGAAAAAAATTGTAGTAAAGTGAGTCAAGTCCTCTATGTAGTTGCATTCTGTATCCCCAAAGCTGATGCATATGTTGATATATTTCCAGCTGGGACAGAGAGACTGGCCTTAAAGTTTATTTCTGTAGGAAGTAAATCTTATAAATGAAAATAAAGGTATTTGTTCTGTGCATGTCTTCTTCAAAGAACAATGAAAACACATTTCTCAAAGTTTTTCTAGCTTTTTGAAAGCAACTGTAAGCAATATAAGTTACTAATGTTGTTTTTTAATAACGGGTATTTTTAGAGTAGGTACATCTGGATGAAATAGCAGTCTTGATATTTAAGCCCACTATCCCTTGACACCCTTTTAAAATTTTTTTTTGTGGACAGTGCTCATAGCTTTGTGGGTGGAGGGAGGCAACAAAGGGAGATCTGAAGATCTCCAGGTTCAGTTTCTTGCCTCTTCTGGAACCAAGTCATGTAATTCTTTCCATGAAGCTATCAAATTGCATCTTCTAATTGCTTAGCTTCCTTGTCAAGATCTATATGCTTCTATTTCTAGTTTCGAGCCTGATTTTTTTTTTTTTTGCCTCTAGATTTCTGTCCTGTCTGTAACTTACCATGTAAAGTAATAAAAAAGTCTATATCCCATAATTTCACTGATCTAAAATAAAATACAGTACTTTGGCCTTCCCATGTTGAAGTTGCTGTTCTTCCAAGTTGGTTAAGATTTAAGAAGGGTCCAACAGTGGTCAGGTGCTTCTTCCTTGTTAGCCCAGTAGCAATGCCTCGTAGTATCTGTTTTAGGGAGTAAAAATCAGTAAAAGAAATCCAGCTTTAGATGTTTTAGAGCTATGTGAAATGCTGTGAAGGGCATTAGATCAGTACTCTGAAAGGAAAAAAAAGAACTAACACAACAAAGCCCCCTAGTGTTCCTCTGTTCCCTATCCCCCAAATTCCCCTGGGCAGTTTCATAGACTATTATTCTGAAATTTATTGTTTTCTATAATTAATCTTAGCAGGGCACTAAAATCCCTAATAGACTAGTGATGACAGAGATGAAACTCTCCATCCACAAAGATATAAACACTTGGCCTGTGAAGAGTGGCTCAATGTTAGGAAAATCGTGAGGCAAGCTGTTAGTGAATTATTGTCAAGGTCAGAGAATGCACATTTATTTTCCTGGTAGTTGTATCATTATCAGGCTCTTATGATATATCCACTTGCACTGAAAATGTAGCTAACTTACCTTGGTGAATTTGATTTATTAGCATTGCAACTGACAAGGTTGCCCGTTTGTTAGTGCTTATTTTATATTTGAATAGCTTTCAGCACATAAATTTGAGGAATTGCTTGAATACTTTAGCTGTTCCATATTTCATGCAGAAAGCTAGACTAGAAGAGTGCTGCTGTTGATATTTCTATCTTGATACTGACCACTTTTTAAAATAAATTCAAATTATGCCGTATTTGTACCAAAGTGTTTTGTGAGCAGAATTACTGCAAACAGTAAAACTTGAATGTGAAAACTCATTAGTTTTATTCTGAATAAACTGTGACATAACCTTGCTAAAGAGTTTATTTTGCATTCAGAGCATAAAATAAATGTCTTTTTTTAAAGACATGGAATTCAAAAGAAATTAGCTAATAACGTGGGCTCTTCCTAGTAAACTTTAGTTAAAGAATGGATGGAGAAGGAGTAGATGAGTAAGTAAATGGTTCAGGATGGAAGAAGCAGCTCTCAAATAGATCCAGAAATGAGGCTTGAAAGTTTCTTATTGACTTCAGTGGTGTTACATCAGGCAGAGGAGCACAGTTTAATTACAGCCAATATTAGCTCATCATCTTCCCAGAAGGATGCACTTTCAAGCAAACACAATTGTATAAATAGCCAAATAAAGAAAAAAGCAAGACTAATTACTTGCCTTTAATATCTTCTAAAGTTCCTTTAACACGTCTCTATCCTTTCAAGTCACCTTCTTTACTGTGAGGGAGAAATGCTTAATTTCACTCACTTTATTCCCCTGTTTCAGTGTGGGCCATCACCCGTGTACCTCCAATTCTATAGATCTCAGGCTGTCCTGCTTTTCTAGGGCTCAGGAGCAAAGCAAAATTTACACAAACTCAAAGTGTGATGGGGCCTCATGCCATCTTGTTGACACTCAAGGTTCATGTCCTGCCCTCTAACTTCACCTTTCCTACACAGAAAGTGAAAGTACTAATCTAATGTCAACAATTAGCAGCTGACAGCCAGAAGTTGTTTTCTCCTGGATTGTTGGATTTTAGTAGGATGATTCAAGCAGGTGTTACCTGTAGACTTTACTGTGGACATCTATGTGTCAACTATAGAAATCAAATGACACACATATAAATTGGCAAGATGAGTTGGGCATGAAAGCTCAGGGTTTTTTCTCAGCAATTAAGTCCACCAAGAATATTAAATCTCATTGCCCTTTTCTTTGAATCCACTGGGTCAAACTCAGGCACTGAATTTTCATAATTTCAGACCTTCTGCTATATTAATTCCTGTTAACTGAAAATTTACTGAAAATCTGTCTCTCTGTTGCCTTTGTGCATAGCTTTCACCTCCTGTAAGAGCTTTAGTCTGGTGGGACAACAGAGTAGCCAGCATCAGTAGTGAAGTTTATGGCCAGAAATGCCAGAAAGCAAAGCAGAGGTTTGAGATTTTCAATGAAATCTCAGTGGAATGCTTGCTACCACACATGAGAGGTTGTCTCATTATTAACTGCTGGAAAAAGAATATGAAAAAGTATTCTATTCCTAAACTCATTGGTAGTTTCTCAACTGGTCTATGCACAGAACTGCATGAAAATTAGATCTAAGTTATCTTAATTACAAAGTATCCACTGTATAATTAGCAACACTTAATACAAATTGTGTTCAATGTATTTTATATGTAATTGAAATTCTGTAAGATTAAACTGTAATAATATAAATAATTTTCCAGGATGAAAAGTAGGTTAAAATAAGCAAATTTTATGCTTTAAACATTGAGTTAAATATTCCCTAGTGTTTTAAAATATTGTGGGGTTTTTTTGAATGTTAATCATTTCATTGAATAATAAAGATGAGCTTTCTTTTTATGTAATTAATGCAACCCATATTTTTCAGCAGAGAAATGAAATGTTGAATCATACATAAGAAGTAGCTATGACTGTTTTATTACCAATCTTAATTCAATCATTTCCACAGTTATGGAAAATGTTATTCTTATTTTGGGAAAAACTTTAGGCAGTGAAAAGTAGTTTGTTTGGCACATATTTTGAGTTGCCTGAATTTCTGGTTAGGTAGTCCCTTCTGGGAGAGGGGTGTGTGTGTGTAAATATTACACACAGGCTGGTTCAAAACAGTAGTTTGCTCTTTGCAGTATCATACATCTTCAAAACCTTTTTACTAACATTATGTAAGGCGTCTTTAATAATGTCTGAAAAGATTTTGAGAGGATATTTTCTAATATTTTAGTTTTCACTTATAAAACTTCAGTCTAACATTGTGTGAAACCTATATGCAAGAATGATGATTTCCAATGCATTTCAAGGGACCAAGATTTTAATTTCTCAGGCTATGACTACATTTTCTTGCAGCCATTTCTGTGGTGTAAAATAAGGACATCATTTGAAGTATGATTATGCTTTGAATGCCCAGTGAAGCTTTTAAAATGATACCTGACATCCAGCTAGATGTAGATAGACATTGATTTTTTTTTTTAAATTCAGTTAAAAAAAAATTCTGTTAGAATCCAGGAGAAATGGATGTGAAGAAACTTTACTTTCCTGTCTTGACATTCACTGTAGCTGTTGTGTTTTAACCCCGGCCATCCAATACAATGAGTGAGAGAATTAGAGGTATAAAACTGTGTGTGGTGGTCACTCAGGACAGGAGAGATGGTGTGCTGAGTGGAGTTATTGAGCACCAAAGCCACCTCAGGTCATGTCACTGCTGTACCTGCACTGCTTCTTGTATCACTTGTCCTCCACTGTGGTTCTCCACTCCGGAGTGGTTCCTGCTGTAGTAAATCCTATAACACACAAATCATGGTTTACAGAAGGTTAAGCATAAATCCATCACAATCTCCACCTCTGGTTCTGTTGGGCTACATTTTAGGCTTTGGCATTGCAGTGAACTCTTCCTCTTGCTCCTACTCTGACTAGAAGCAAGGAGCTCCTGCTATGGGAATTCTGAAATCACGGGTATCAGAATTTTAAAGTATTTCCACAACAATCTCCACTCTGGTCCCTTTGGACCAAATAAGGTTCAGCATCGCAATGAGCTCTTCCTCTTGCCCCTGCTTGGGCTTGGATCGATCCACAGCTTGCAGCACCTTAGGGCTGCACCTGCTCCAAGTAGAGCCCTATCTACGAGGCACAGTCTCACAGATACCCGTGTCGGCAAGGCCTTCCCATGGCTACTGTCCCTGCAGGGCTGTGCCTGCTCTGCCTTGGGATTATTCATGGCAAACGCCTTGAGGTGCCCCAGCATGACCTCAGGCATGGCCACAAATGCTTTGAGGTGTATCTGCTGCAGAGTGCTGGGCTCAGCACCCCTCCAGAAGTTCCTCCCCTGCTGGCTTTAACCCCAGCACCATGGAGGGGCTCCCTCACTCCCCACAACAGGGTGAGAGAGGCCATCTAAAGAGGAACAGTGAGGAAACCTGTGGGCTGAGGTGAAGCTGGGTCATGAGGTAAGGCAAAAGCCACGCTCACAAAGGAAAACAAGAAATGAAATTGCCACTCCCCACGGGCAGGCAGGTGTTCAGCCACTCCCAGGAGAGCAGGGCCCCATTGTGGGCAATGGTGACTTAGGGAGGACAAACACCATCACTCTGAATGTGCTTCCCTTCTGCCCTTCCCCCTCACCTCTACATGCTGAGCATGACCCCATATGTTGTGGGATGTCCCTTGGGTCACTAGGGTTGGCTGTCCTGGCTGTGTCCCCTCCCAGCTCCTTGTGCACCCCCAGCTCCCACTGCTGGGGTGGGGGGAGAGGCACAAAGGGCCTTGGCTCTGTGTAAGCCCCATCAGCAATAACAAAAACATCCCTGTGTTATCAACACTGTTTCCAGTAAAAAAGCCAAATTGCTTCCCCATTCTGACTAGTGTGAGGAGAATTAACTCTACCCCAGCCAAACCCAGTACAGTAGCTAAGAAAAGCTGCTGGCAAATGTAATTCAATTACACTTCCTTAATTCTGACTTGGCTTTTGTAAGTAAAGCCCTAAGGATTAGTTGGACATAGGTCTTCTTATTAAAATACTTTTGTTTTTTTAATAGTGTGGGAGCTGGTATCTGGCATCCTTAGGCAGTTGGAAAAATTAGAGGCTTAGAATTATTACTATAGCATTTACTCATCAGAGTGATACAGGACTACACTGCAGTTTGAAATGGTCTATTCCTGCTTGTGCTGGCAGAGTAGCTGCAGTGACAGAGTGCAGTGAGGACTACAAAAACGTGTTTGAATAGACCTAAAAGTAATTAAAAAGGCAGTATTTTCTGAGCTTTGGTCTTTTACTGCTGCACAGCACTCAGGCTAGTTTGGTTAAAGCTAGCTCAGATACATCCATCCTAGCAGCAACTGTGCTTAGTGTACAAGTATTCCAAGGGAATCTGATGTGTGTGCTCTCCAGAGAGACAATGTTACAAGATCAGGCCCTAATTATTTTATAATTGCGCAAGGCTTTAATTATAAGACCTTAATGACTGGCTTCATTTAAAACACTTTAGGGACGTTGAGTTAAATAAAATGCTGTTGCTGAATTATTTTCTTTCCCAGCAATATGAGCACTTGCTATTTCTCTCTCTCTCAGTAATCTGCTGTTCCTAGCAAACAGAGGAGATATCCATGTAATTAAGAGATTCTGGGTGCAAGTTCCCTGATTATCCTTACAACAGCTCAACTAGAAGACACTAGGTATCCAATTTTCAAGGCATGCACAATATGTTCCTCTTTTTATCCTAACAGAGCTCAAATACTCCATGTTCTTTGCTGTTACAAAAATACAGCTAAAAGAGTTGAAAAGGCCACTGCAGTCTGTTGTTTCCAAACTGGCTGAGAAAGAGAGGGGAGGCAATACTAGTGAAATTCTGGTCAAGGTCACCAGGCAAGGATAGCTGGTATGAGATCTCAATAAATTTGCATGGAAAGCAAAGAAAATTTTCTCTTGTATGGGTGTTATCAGAAATAAAAGATCTTAGTGTTGTATTTGGTTTGTTTGTTTGTTTTTTTATTGCAGCCCTTTCTTGGGTAAGTACTGCCTCTTCATATCTGAAGTGTGCACTGAGAGTACTGGAGCTGAAATGAAAACAATGTAAATGAAATGTCATAAACCACTGCAAAATATTAGCAATGCTGGTTAGGGATAGCCTATGAACCCTTGTAAATACTTTCCTTGGACCTGATTGTTTTGAGGTTAAATTCAAACCTAAAATGCAAGGCAGCATGAAAATTCTGCTTTGAGGGGAAAAAAACGATCATAATAAGCTGAGGTTTTTGTCAGTAGATGGGGAATTCATGGTGATGAAAAGTAAAATGGTATTTATACAGACCCTAGTACTTTCTTCCTGAAGTCTCTAAAGATATGAAATTGTGATGGTAATATTTAATATTTAATAATAAGAAACATTATTTAGCTATTTTTAAGCTAGTAAAAAATTAAAAATAAAAAATGTCTCTCTAGTGATCATGAATCAAAATAAAACCTAGAGACTTAATAAAAAGATTGAAGAAACTTTCATTCCAGGAATGTTGAAAAGATTCAAGGAAACATATTATTTCAGTAAGGCTGAAACTCTTTGAAACAAATTTAGATATATTTGAATAAAATATTCTCAATTCTTGTAGTAGTCCTCCTCCATGAGGTAATCTGAAATAAAAAGCAATGTGAAATAAAGGAGAATAGTATGTTGTTTTAGTTGGACAAGTTGTAAAATGCTATGCTTTGGAAGAGCATATAAATTTTTCTCTCTGGAAAAGAGAAAAGTGGTAACTGCTTCTCCAGGTGGAAACCTTCCTTTTGGTTTTAATGCTTGTCAGTTTGAGCATCTTAATCTGGCTGTGGGCAGTGTGTCCAGCTTCTCTGCTAATCCATGTAATACTTGAGATGTAAGTGGAAGATAGAAGATTCAGGTAAAATTCTGGATTGTCTAATAGCAGATCACGTTTGTATGAAAAAAAAAAGACACTTGGATTCTCCTATTGTAAAAGTGCTTAAGCTAATAAAAAATTTAACAATAAAGTTAAATGTAGTGGTAATGGCTAGTGTTATTGAATAATATGAATACATTCAAGAAAATAATTTTAAAAACTTACTGGTGTTTAGGTTATGGTAACATAAAGAATAAAGCAAAACAATTATCAAGTCAAACAGCAAATCAGATGCAAGATCTAATAGAAATGGAAAAATCAGTCATCCAAACATTTACTAAAATTTCAACACCATTTTGTTATGGCTCCCAATATTCTAGTCATTGCTACTGGTGTTCATATAGCTGTGTAGACAGATTTTTAATTTGTATCTGAAATGGTGTTTTTCATCTTCATTCTCGTGCCTTTCTCAAGCCCAACCCTTTCTCTCTGCCAAAAGAAGGATTTATAATGCTGATCTTTACAGAACACCAATTACAATTTTAAGTTTTACAACTTTTGTGTATTAGGAGTTATCAAATATATTAAATGCAAGCAGAAAAGTCTCTCACATTCCCAGGAACCATCTTCACCTCAGTCCTTAGAGAAGCATAGCTGTTTTCCAGCACTGAGAATTTCACAGCTTCTGAATTCAAGCATGGAAATTATTGTTGTTTATGTGATACATGAATTTACCAGCTTGGACATCTTGGTATCTTTTCCATGTATGGTGCAGAATGTGCTTTGGATGCCTTTCAGCTATGTTTTCCTTACATCTTTTCTAAGCCACCCTTGGAAGTTAGCAGCTTTGCAAATAAAAGGAATGATTCACTTCAGTTTGTATGATGTTGGAAATGTAAGTCATCCTGTTGCAGAGCTTACTGAAATTAGTACACATTCCAGGATCAGCTTTTCATCTGGCCTTCAGATAGAGAGAGATTAGTGGGACAAGTTCATCTTTTGATTCTGTGGAAACATGAGAAGGAAATCAGACAGACTTTTTTGCATTACTTTTGATGCATTTCATTCTCAGGCTGTTAGAACGCAACTAGCACCCTGCTGCTGTCTCTTGCAAACAAGAGTGTAGAAAGGGGTTTTAGACAGAGGCCTGAACATCCTGTTTCTTGGACATGGGGGTCTTCTGCCACAGGTAAGAAAAAAAAAATCTCTTGTGTGTAGTCCTGGCATGGATGCAGTCATTTTATATGTGCTGAGTCACACCCCAAGACCCTGTAGACTGAGTGTAGGAGCTCCCTACACAGAGCTTCCATATCCCACACTTACAGGTTTTGGCTGAAGTGGGTTCCTCATGGCTGTGGAGATTTATATCCAGATTTAGTTATTCAGGAAACCATTAGACCAATGGTTACATAATATCAAGACATAGAACCTTCTCCAGTTATTTTTATAAATATTTGGTTAAAGCAGGTTCAGCTGTGAGCTTTTTCAACAATTAGAAAGTATTTGGTTTGAAGGACGGTTGTTTGTTTGTTTGTTTGTTTGTTTGTGGTTATTTTTGGTGCTTTTGCTATGTTTTGTTTAGTTTTGTGGGGTTTTGGGGTTTTTTGGTTTTTGGCATCCTATTTTTCAAATCAGAGAAATCAGTAGTATTAAGCAGTATTTCTTAGATGCCACTTTGCTTGTTGACTGAAGATTAGCAAACTGTTTCCTCAAGCACAACAGGAATGAAAGAGATAGGAATTTGTTTTCTGTGTTCCATTCTGATTTCCAAAGAGCAGAGATGATCTGGTAGTTGGATGGTAAGTATTTCTCTTGCTGTCCCCCTGGCTTTTCTGACTGTTTGGCTGCCTCTCTCCACTCATCTCTAGATATTCATCAAGTGATAATCAGGTCATTATCTTCAGCACCCAAGAAAAGCCTCCTCAAACATACAGTCTTACTGCTGGGCAGATTTGTCCAAGTGCTGTGTTTCAGTGGGAAAGTCTTACACTTCAGTTATTATCAGGCTTTTAGAGAGCTTAGCTGCCTGTTAAATGTGCTCCAAAAAAAGGATGTTCATGTGCATCATATTCTCAATGAAGCTTCACCCAATCCCTATTTTAGCAATTCCTCCTTTTCTTCATTTGACAGATAAAACAAGAAATCTTCATTTGATTTATTAGCAAAATAATGATTACTGATTAACCCAATAAGTGATTGAATAATTAATTATAATAGTAATCTAATAATAAATATTGGATGACTTATTTTTAATTCTGTATCTCATTTGAAAAAGCCCATAAAGTGATCTGTGATGTAAAGCCTGTGCTTTTGCCAACATGAATCTCGTATCAGGAGACTCATCTCTTTAGAAGAGGAATTGATTCTTGTTCCTGGAATCAAAGCATGACAAAAAAAGCCATGTAAACTGGATTTTTTGTTAGAGCCAAATAATTTCTTTTCTGTGAGATCAAAACCTGGGGCATGAGAGTATGGAAGGAAGATTCCAGCTAGGAGATGTTCAGACTTTAGAGTAAATATACTTGTGATTTAAGGAGACAGTAAGATAAAGTAGCCTGTATTTAAAAATTTCTGTTTTCAGTTTAACTCTGATATTAGAAAACCATCTTTTGAATTCTGGTTTTGCACGTTTTGGCTTAGTTTGGAGACAGATCTTTCTGTGTATGTGTCTGTGTGTGGGTGTATGTATATGTGTATGTACATGTCTGTATGTGTATATTTAAGACTTGAAAAATGCTGAGCCTGAATCCAAAAACCATTCATGTTAATATCTTTTGGCTTTATATCCATCATTATTTGGAATGTGATTAAATCCCATTTGCTTCACTGGGCCCAAAGCATGTGTTTAAAGTCAAGCATGTGCTTAAGTGTTTTCCTGAATAAGTAAACTTAAAGTGAAAGAACCCCATGTGAAAAAGAAACATCTTTTTCCATGTAATTGTTCAATGTGTTCAATACCAAATCTGAGCTTTGATTAATATATATTTCTTTTCGTTTATAAGAAAAATATGATCATATAGATTGAATTCCTTTTCTAATTGCATATTTTTTTCTTTAGTTGTAGGACATTGTATTACTGTTAGAGCAAACCTCTTATTCAGGGCTACAAAAGAATAAAGAAACATTCTTTAAAATGTAGTAGCATCTCATCATTAGTCTATATATTTATTAAATTATATAAATATTAGGTTTTTTTCAGTGAGATTATGGTCTACCTTTGATTACTTTTTGGAGATGCCTCTTTCATTTCTCACCTGTTCAGACATTTATAAAACATTAAAGCTTATATATAGCAAAAACAATGAAGGAGTGTTGAGGTTTTTTATTTTTTAAATGCATTTTTTAAAGGTAATTTGTTTGTACCTTATTATTACTGAGATAAATGGCTGTTTAGGATTAACTTGTTGTTTGTTGATGACAATGACTGTCATTTTTTAAAATTTAAGGCAAATATTTGTAGTATGAAAAATGAAATATTCTCAGCTGTAGCCCTGCAGCAAGGCAGTTTTAACTTGCTAACACTTTTGCATTACTTTGGGAATATATTGAATCCTTGATATGGTAATGAAATTTGCAATAAAAAAAAAATCTAATATCAGTGTTTCATGGTACAGAAATCTGCCTTACCTCATAGGCACCAGGTTCCCAGTGCAGCAGAATGGTAGGATATTCTGAAGAGTGCAGGTTGCCTTTCAGGAGTTTAAAAATTATGGTGCTCCTTTTAAGAGTGTCCATATGCTTTCAAATCCAGTTCAAAAGCCTATTATAAATTTTGAGCATGCTGAGAACTGCTGCAATGATCTCATTTTTAC
Source organism: Passer domesticus (assembly GCF_036417665.1). Taxonomy (NCBI): domain Eukaryota; kingdom Metazoa; phylum Chordata; class Aves; order Passeriformes; family Passeridae; genus Passer; species Passer domesticus. Next base: position 25,948,188 of record NC_087477.1, read on the forward strand.
AGCTTTCTTTTAGGTTTGGCGTTTCCCCAATTTGCCTGATAGCTGGCATTCTGACATATATGTGTGTTCAAGTGCTTTCAAATCCAATTAATGCACAGAGTGCAAAATGTAAATCCTGTACCTTTCAGTAATTGTGGGAGTTACTCATGGCATCAAATGAACAGAAAAAGAAGAAGTGTGAGGAGATACTGTGGGGTTTTTTCATGTCTTTATAGAGCATCCACCATATTTCGCTCTGAAACATTTGGAAACTACTGTAATGGATGCAGTACAAATAGATGGAATAAAAAAAATACTATTTTCTGTAATGTGAAAGAATTAATTTAAATTTTAACAGTGTTTACTTAAACCACACCGCTAATAACATGGCTCCTTGAGAAGGAAACAGGAAGAGGATGCTCTTAATCTCCCTCTGGAGGAGGAGCCTATATCTCTCCATTAGAGAGAAAATCCAAAGATTCCCCTTTGGGGAATCTCGGCCCTTTGGAACCCCTTACAAAGCTGCCATACAATATATGGCATTTTTGCCATGGTATACAAGGCATTGGCAGCTGTTAAATCCATTACTACCTCTGCTGATTATTTTACATTGTGACTGCTTGTTGCTGTTTTCTGTTTATATTCTGCTCATTTCTCAGGAGTGCAAGGTCATACCCAGAGCATTCAGCATCTCTGCAAGTCTGTTCTTTGTGGAGATAGCAGGCACAGCATTTGATGTTAATCAGAAATGTGCAGATAGGAGTTTTTTCTGGGGTCTACTGAGTCAGGAGAAAGACTTCAATGGAGTCCTATGTATTTTGGATCAGTCTGATGGTTCTGCAATTTCACTCTGAAAAATAATGGTCATCTATTTCATTCTTTGTGAATTTCAAAATTTAAGGTAATTGATAGTTTTAAAAACAGGACACAGTGTAACAAATATATTAAATGTCTTAACTCTATTTTTTATACTTGTTTGCTATTATATGAATGTAATTTATTGTGCCTGCAGCAACCTGAGGACATGCTGGAAAATTAGATGATTCATTTCAAGTGTTTTATCCTACTGAGCAAAATTTTAATCAGTCAGTTTTCAAATCCCAGCTCTGTTATTGGCACAGTCTGTAAACTTGGCAAGGTCAGAGAAGGACTCCGTTGTAGACACAGCGTAGCATCTCAGCTAAATCATTACTGCATATGCTTTACTTTATCTGCATTACGGGATCTTTAAAGAAATAGACCTGCAGAAAGGTGCTCCTCCTTGGACCTATGACAAAGGTAATCTAACAGCATAAATGATGATGAGTATAAGATTTATCTTTAGCTATGCTTTCTATTTCCTATGCAAATTTTTACACCCTCATCTTAACAACCCCAAACCTGTTACCTAGTATAAAAGAAAGTAAAAATTTTGTAACACATGGACCACTGTGCTGACATTCCCACAATTTTGTGGCTGCATTGTTCATAGAGCATTGTGAATTTTACCATGCAGTGACTAGCACCTGTCTTATCAGTTTGCTCTACCTCAAATCTTGCTATTAGCTTTCATCAGGAACATTCTACTTTTGATGATGTGGTGTTAATTCAGAAATGTAAAGCAGTCCAGTATCCAATAATCAGTTGTGTATGTCAAACGCATGCTAATGACACTGCAGGGAAAAACTCTAATTGCCTTAATTATTAGGCAGTAGAAATAACAAGAATGATCATGAAATGAAATTTTCAGAAGTATCCAGTGTCCAAATTTTAAAGGGCATAAAGAAGCCTAACATCCATTGAAAGCAAATACAATTAGGTTCCAATACTCATAGTTGGATTTTGAAAATGTGACATAGACTCCCATAAAATGTTAAAAAGCTTTAGCCATGTATGACCATGGGAACTGCAAGCTCTTCAGGATGATAGACTGATACATCCCAACATTGTACTGAGAATGAAATCATTAAACACTCTGTACACTGAATTTTTTGAGGTAGGGGTTCAATATATTTACAAAGCAAATATAATTTTTTTGCTGTTTATCAGAAATCAGAATGATTTCAAATAACCACATTAAAAAACAGAAATAGAATAAGCCAAAACAGTGAATATTATTGGTAATGTAATAACATTTAAGAGAGTAGAAGCCATAAAACAAAAGTTGTTTAAAAAGAATAAAATTTTGCAGACTCAGAAATGTTTAGTGGAGCGTTAAATTAGGTAAATGTTTAAGCAAGTTGTTGCAGATTTTGAATGAGAAAGGCACAAGTAAATGAATTCTAAGCAGGGAGGGATATTGGATTCCATATATTGTAATACATACCTGTATTTTATATATAAATATGTGTACATAAATATATGTATAAAGAGGTATATGTCATACAGATAGATAGATAGATAAACATATGTATTTGAATATATGGATATTATAACCACAAAAATCAAATGAGTTTAAAAAAATGCTTAAGTCATAGATACATGCTGCAGATTTTTCCAAAGAGAAGGTTGTATTAAGGAACTTAAATCTATTGGTAAATTTGAATATCTACAGCTGTGAGTATTGTCTCATGGAATATTGCCTTTCTATGATCTCATTTTCAGAAGTTTTAGTTGACACTGCTCTCAAGGCCCCCTTTTGCTTTTGTTTTGCATTACTTATGCTGCATTTGGGAATTTGGTTTAGTGGTGAACGTGGTGGGGCTGGGTTAAGGGTTGGATTTGGTGATCAGAAGGCTCTTGACAGGTTGGACAGATGGGTGGAGAAGAACTGTCTGAAATTCAAATTCAGGTTCCTGCACCTAGTGGGGAATAACCGCAGGCACCAGCACAGGCTGGGGGCCAGCATCTGGAGAAGCAGCTCTGTGGAGAAGGACGTGGGGGTCCTGGTGGACAACAGACTTTCCATGAGCCAGAAGTGAGTCCTTGTGCCCGAGAAGGCCAGTGATGTCCTGGGATACACTAGGAGGAGCATTGCTAGTAGGTTAAAGGAGGTGATCCTGCCCCTCTGCTCAGCCCTAGTGAGGCCTCACCTGGAATGCTGTGTCCAGTCCTGGGCTCCTCAGGACAAGAGACGTGGAGCTCCTGGAGTGGGTCCAGCAGGTGACAAGAAAGGTGCTTAAAATACTGGAGAATCTCTCTTGTGAGGAAATGCTGATGGATCTGGGCTTGTTCAGCCTTGTGAGGAGACAAATGAGAGGGATCCTTGTCAATGTCTGTCAGTGCCTGCAGGGAGGTATCAGAGGAGGTTTCCAGGATCTGCTCGGTGGTGCCCAGCAATAGGACAAGTGGCAACAGGCAGAAACTGATGCACAGGAAATTCCACCTGAATATGATGAAGAACTTCTTTACTTTACTGGAACTGATAGTCCAGAGAGGGCACGGAGTCACTGGTTCAAGAACAGTCTGGACACAATCCTGTGCCATGTGCTCTGGGATGACCCTGCTGGAGTAAGGAGGTTGGACCAGATGGACGACTGTGATGTCTCCCAACCTGACCCATTCTGTGGTTCTGTGATCCGCCTGTTTTCTTAATTAAAAGTCACAAAAAAGTAACAGGTGTGCAAACTGGAATCAATTCTGGAACACTTATTCTGACAGATAATTCAGATAATACTTGAATCCTCACAATGCTGCAAACGGAGTGATGTTAAGGAAACTATCATTCCAGTGTAATCACAGATTTCAGTTTTCCCAGGAAAATAGAAGAGGTTAAGTGAACATGGGTTCTTTTCTGTAACTTTCAGGACAGATATTCTGGAAGTAGAGTGACAACAGAGTATTTGAAACATGCTCTCAGTTAGAATTCACTGTAAGGATTTTTTGAATAATTTTAGTAATGGTTGTTACATTGTTGAAAACCATGTCTAAATACTATTTACAGAGATCAAAAATGTGTGTGTTACATATCTTATTCTTTCTTGAGTGAAAATATCTACTTTATTGAGTCTTTCATTAAGGTCTAGGTTTTCTTTCCCCAAATATGAAGTAATTTTTTGGGAGTTGTTGCCTTTTTGTTTTTACCTGTTAAGTGTAAAATCCCAGATAAATGCTTACGTCTGACTAATAAGGATGATGTAATTCTTTGAAAGCTCTCGTCATGCCACCCTACCAGCAAAACAGCAGCATACAGTATCATCATATACAGATTGCCCATTTCTGGTCTATTTTTTACCTGTGTCTCCTGCCTTTCTCTAAAATCTCTGCATTTTTAAAGAATTCTTCAAGAGTTGATATATGAGGTTGTAAGAGCTGAAAAAAATCACTGATCCATTTTAATAAATACTATATTGTCATGCATTTGCTAGCTAATTTATCCAGTGATTCATCAGTTTAGCTTTCAATATACATAATACCATTAAGATTTAGTAGAGCATATATTTGATTCATAAGATGTATTAGATTTTGTAGGTCCTGACTTCCATTCAACATAAGATGACTTTATCTGTCTCATGAGGATATATGTGATTTCCAAAAGCAATGTATCTGGTTTTGAAAAATCCTGCAGTGGAAAGGGGGGAAAAAAAATTAATTTATTGCAAGGAACGAAACATTCATTTTAGAAATCTGAATGTAGAAGTGACCCACATTTATATTAGAATTTCACAGCAAAGCAATATACTGTGCCTGTCTCACATTTCCCATACTGAAAGGAGTATTTTGATCATGATAACTTCACTGCATGTATTGCTGAGTTCTGAACTAAAAGCACTTTGCTCTGTAGAACAGAAAAATCAATTTAGCATAAGGTGATCACATTACACTCTATTTATCCAAGATTACAACAATTTAGAAGAAGATTGAGAGTGAAAGTAATTGTTCTTTTATTAATCCAAGTAGCTTTTAAAAAGAAATCTACTGATTAGGAAGCTCAGCTTGACTTCTAACTTGAATCTCCCAGGACTTATTCTGGGAGGTTCTGATTTCAGTGATGTGTTCTGGTGATATCATAAGAAACTGTCTTGCTGTAGTTACAGAAACAAGATGGAAAAGAGGTTAACATGATCTGTTAATGCTTTTCAGAGTTAATTTGCCAGGGAAAAGTTAATATTTTCAAATGTTCTGCATATATATACTCTCTTGCCAACTGATGATTGAAACCTGAAACTTTAGGTAATTCTTTCACTTTTTAGGGAATATAGATTTCTGGTTTTAGTTAAAAAAATTAGTACAGTGCTCCTCAGGACAAAATGCAGCACAATCTCCTATGCACCAAGGTTCCACTGCTGACCCTCCTGAATGTTAAGACCCTGCCTGATATTCCTTTACATGTGATATTTCCTGCCAAACACAAGAATAAAAATGAGCTGAAGAAGTGCTTGTTACGTTTCCAACCGCAGCTACAAACTTTAGCCCACTGTGCCTGTGAGCATTCAGTTGGATCTGACAATTTTTGATTCAACTCCAGTGAATCAAATAATGCAGCTGCTGAAGCAGGGTCATGCAGTCTTTACAGGCTTTTGTTCATTTAACATCTTATCTTAAGAAAGTGCCTTGTAGAATCTCACACAAAATTCAGCCATTTAGAGAAAGAATGACAAAGAAGGCAGAAGTCCTTATAAAGTAATTTAACCGAACATTTTCTTACCTTGTGGGGAAGAATGATGGTCTGGAAGCAACAGAGTTGCTGATTTGTGAGTATAAATACAAACATTTATTTACATCTCTGTAATGTAGCAAATCCATGGCTTCTCTGTCCTAAATGCCAACTTCTCCTTGGGCTGGGACCTATCCTGCGTTCTGTCTCTTTGCAGGCACAGCTCTGTCCAGCTGTACCCCAGTCTGAAGGTGCATAACCTTGCACCAGGGCAGCAGAACTTGCATTTTTAGTGAAGTCAGCTGCTCTAGCTACTTTGGTTTTTTTCATGCATTTTGATGTTGGCAAAGAGAAAATTTATGGCAAACTAAGCTCCTCTATGACACCAGCAGAGTGAGGTTCATACTTGGTGGTTTAGTAAGTGAGATGTAGAATAAATGGAGAGGAGACTTACAAGGACTGGTAAAATGGAGTACTAGTAGAGATACTGTTTTGTTCATTTCGAGATCTCGGACTGCAAAATGCTCTGCTGCCTTGCAAAGATATGTTCCATTTTCTACATAAGGCAGCATTGCTACATAAGATAAGGGTGTGTAAGGCCATGTCCCTTTTTTGTAAGGCTGTACAGAAGATCAGTGACCATGACTAATAGAGTGCTTGTGCTTTTTAACTTTTTTTCTGCTGTCAAAATAGTGCTTTGGTCATATTTTAGGTCATGAAAATTCCATTAGAGATAGTCAGCTGGACTATCAGTGAGGAGAGCCAGCCCTCAGGTATTGCACAGAACCTGCAAAGACGTTCTGAGGAAGGAAATCTTAACATATTTGAATTAATTCTTAGGTCTTCAAATTTAAACAGCATTTGGTTTTGAGATGTTGAATTGAAAGGTCTTCATAAGTGAAATTATAAGTTCACCACAGTTAAAGGTAAAACAGATGAGCAGGAAAACAAATATTTTTAATTGTTTCTCTCTTTCCAGAACTAATGGAGAATTTTGTGCCTTTCAGTATTCTACTCTTTAGATAGTTTTAGGCTAGAGGATCTGCTAAGTGAACAATGCAGGTTTCTCCAGAATGAATCTACAGCTATTGTGGCTTCACAGAGACATTTTGATTCCCAGAGAATTGATAATAAAAGTAAATTATTGCATTTTCCACATTTTATGGTAAGGCAACATGAATGGTCTTTAGAATGGCTACTAAAGGCATCTGATTGGCCAAAACCAGATGGACTTCTTTACACATTGTTTGAGAATTAGATTTTAATATGCCTACTTGTCCCAGGCAGTTTATGATTAACAATTTCTACTCCCTTTAGCAACATGATTAGTTAGTCTTCAACTTGGAGATCAAAAGTAGCTAAATGACTCATTGTGGGGGATTTCTCTATTAGTATGATATGCTATCCTAGATTCTGGTACTGTTCTCAGAGTTGTGGAAGTAATGTTGCTTTAAATATTTGTTGAACTGATCTGTAAATCTCAAATTCACACTTCTTAGAACTTTAATTTGTTAGAATATTTAGATAAACAGAAGTGTTGACTTCAAAAAATGATGCAAACACACAGTATCTCAGTATTGGGGTTTTGAAAGGAAAATTATTCGGCATCTCAGAATATTGAAAGACCCAGTTTCAGAAGGTTTTGAGTGTGAATGTTGTTTCTGAACAACTTAAATTTAGCTTTTTTGTGTTATGTCTTGAATTTGGTGTTTAATTTTGAAGAACTTCTCTGCATATCCCTATGGCATAATTAACAAATATCTATGTCAAATAGAAACAACTGTACACATCTGTAAAGAGTGATGATTTTTACCATCTCTTAGGAAAGCTTCAGAAGTTCTGTTTTGAAAGGTTAAACTACAGATGCTTAGAGCTGCTACTAAAATCTCTCATAGATTTTTTTTTCCCTTTGTACTGCCTTTGCTTCTCATTTTCCTCCATTTGTCAGCCACATCTATTATATTTCATATTGTATTTCTCTCATGCTGGACATTTCCTTGTTATTTCCACAGATGTGTCTGTGATGTGCTACCTATTCTGTTGTGATGTTTTCCTGCAGTACTGTTTTTATCCTATATTTTCTTTTCCGTAGGTGCATTTATCTTTAGGCTGACATGATGCTATTCTTTCTCCAGCAGCTTCAGATATTTGCAACTGACCCTATAGTTTCCTCTTTTTTTCTTAGCCTTTAACATTTGCAGTTGTAAGTCAAGCTGATATTTTTATTTCCCAAGTGTCTGCTAGAGCTAATACCATTTTGGGATTGATCTGCAACTTTGCAGAAAGTAGCATTGCTGTGATGTCATTGCTGTACTTTCCTGCAGTGGCCACAGAGTGCTTTTGCCTCTACTTCCCCATTAAAAACAAAAAGCCAAACAAACCACCTTACCCCTCCCTTTCCTCAAAACAAACCAAAAGCCTGGGCACAGTTTTCTTGGAAGAACCTTGGAGAGAAGCCTGACACCTCTCAATTTAAATGATTAGTTCTTTAAATATACTAGATTAGCAAAGCTTTATGAAGATGTTGCTTTCATTGGAGGATTTCGTTGTTGTGTACTCTTGTATTTGTGGGGTTCCCAGACGAAGGAAGGAAATGATGAATCTGACTCCATGTTCTTAGAAGGCTAATTTATTATTTTATGATCTATATTATGTTAAAGAATACTATACTAAACTAATACTATACTAAAACTATACTAAACTATACTAAAGAATAAAGAAAGGATACAGACAGAAGGCTAAAAGATACTAATGAAAAACTCGTGACTCTCTCCAGAGCCTCGACACATCTTGGCCCCGGTTGGCCAATAAATAAAAACAATTCATGTGTTGGATAAACAATTTCCAAACCACATTCCAAAGCAGCAAAATACAGGAGAAGCAAATGAGATAATATTGTTTTCCTTTTTCTCTGAGGCTTCTCAGCTTCCCAGGAGAAGAATCCTGGGCAAGGGAATTGTCCTAGTAACAATGTACCTTCCTACCTTTCATTGCAGTGTACCTGTTGTGTAACTTCCAAACATATTGTGAGAAGCAATACCTTTAATGACACCACTCCAAGGTTATTCCTTGTTATTTAATAACTGGTAGAAATGCTCTAGGGTACACAGATAGAGTAAGTCTAACCTGGGTTAAAATAATAGTTTGGAGGTAAAACCAGTGTGGTCAATTTTTGCAGGTTCATTTCTTGGAGACATCCCAGAAAAATAAGGCCCTGCTACTGCATCTGCTCTAATAAAATCCTTCTTTGACTAAACACTGCTCCTTCAATATTTTCATTTTCAAGAATCATATTGGGGCTCCAGGATCATTTTGATGAAGAAGTAATCTTTTGAATGATTGGAATTAAGACATTTCTCACAGAGTCTCCTGCTGCTCAAGCAGTCATTGCTTCTGTGAGGAGAGGTTACCCTGCAGTGCTGGTATCAAACTTTCCTGCTTCCCACGGTGCATGCAGAGGTCAGCTGCAATGAAAATACAGATGTCTGTTTGACAGAAGAAAAGGGAAACTGCAATCTTATAAATCATCACAGAAGAGGTAAAAATTGATGTCTTAGGAAAATGCCGTTTCTTTTTTTGTTCAGATAGGAGGATAAGTGAACAGGTTATATTTTTGAAAAACCTTGGGAAAAGGGAGAGGTAAAGGTTCTGCAGAATTTACAGTCACAGAAAGTAGTGCTGCTCTTAGTTGGAATTGCCACAGTGTGAAATCTGAAGGGGAACTTTCTTTATGCATTCATATTTTTAAAAATTGTTTGCACCTGTGTTGTAATTCTGAGATTATTTTTGATAAAAATAATCTATGAAGCTTTAAATTCAGGGTCAGTGATATTGGACAAAGTCTTATTTTCAAATATAAGTCCATATTCAGGAAGAAAATGGTTGTGCCATAAACCTAAATAATTTGATAATTTTTATCTTGGCTCCCTTGCTTCCCTCCAATTTGCTTCCTACCAGCTATTTATCATGGAACCTGCTGTCACTAAAAATATTGCATTTTATATTTTACATAATTATAGATTTATTCTCAGTACATATTTTCTCTCCCTGCAGAAATTATCTATATTGTTATTATTGTCTATTTCTATAAATATTCCCATGTATCTGACAAAATATAATCAGCATAATCTAAAGTAAATTACTACAGATTAATATTTCAAACTGTTCTCTCTAACAGAGAATGTTTTAAAGATACAAAAAGAATTTATTTGGAAACATCAGGCTGAATACTTCAGGCTAATAATAAGCAATATTTAAATCTTTAAAAATGAAGCTGATGTTGAAAACCTAACAAATTAAAAGTATTTCTAGGTGATTAGTCACTGTGTGAACAGTACTTTGAATGGAAATGCTCTATCCTTGGTTAATTATGACTGTCCTTGGAATTATTGTATGCAGTCTGAAGAAATATGAAAACATATGGATGTTCATTTTACTTTCTGATACCCCTCTTACCCTTCTGAGTTTTCCTTGCCCCCAGTTCTCTCAAAAATATATTTTTAAGAAAGCTGGCTCCAGGAAGTGAGGATTCATTTGTACACGGTCTGTCTGCATATGCTGCTGTTTCTCTCTGTTGCAATTTATCTTTTCTGTTGCAGTAGGATTTAGGAATGCTTATATTTTTCACAGATTCATTGAATTCAAACCTGGAAAAATAATGGAGACTGGCTTCCTGCATAAGATGTCTGAGGAACTCTTGCATGATGCCAGCACTTTTGAAATGTATTTTTTAGATAAACATCAAATCTTGATTTATAGATTCCAGATAATGGAAAATCAAGCACATGAGTTTTATCTTGCAACAGGTACCTGCAGTGTAAACAAGTGCACTTCATTTTAATTCTACATGTTGGGTTTTGCTGTCTGATTAAAAAGACAGTTACTATTTGAAGTCTCATGTAGTCTCACACAGACCATGATTTGTTGCACAAAACTTCTGATATTACCGAACATTTTCTCTCTTCCTGCAAGTAAGGAGATAAGAAATGGATAGTAGGCACACCAGGTTTATACAGCTTTTTCTCTTTTTTTAAAATGTTTTATTTTTTGTAGGGGGTAATACAGTAATTGCTGCTGGTTTTCAAGAAAACAAGCAATTTAATTTTTATTGAAAATTCATATTAACTGTATTAGACAAGTTGGTTCTAAAGGAATCATCTTTCTTCTTTATTTCCAATGCTGTGGTTTAAAAAAACCCCACAGTCCCAAACCGCACACCTCCAGCCTCTTATCCCCTCATTTAATGTCTCCATATATAGTCTCAGCCTCCATTAAGAACTGATTTTATCTTAATCCTTCTATGACTGACTGCTCCATATTCCTTTGTCCCTCCTTTATGAAGGGATGGTGAAAGAAAATATATTCTTCATGTTGTTTTCAGGTGGTGATTAAATGTGTGTCTTTCCTGTCTGCTCTGAACATGATTGATGGTAAGGCAACATTTTCTCCTTAACTATGGTGCTGGCTGTTTTCCTGATTTCTTGGAAATTGCCACTTGCAATCTCTCATTCTAAGAGCAATGTTATCCTTCATATTGATATTCACAGGAAGCAAGTGAAAACACCTTCTACAGCTACAGAATCAAACTATTTATGAGTTTAAGTTGCCATCTATCTGTATGAATTCTGTATACATAAAATGCACGAGTTCCTCTAAACCACTAAGACTTTTATCTATCTCCTTCCATACTTTCTGCTGGTTTACTCTGAGCTTCTTTCAGCAGGAACAAGTATTTTCTATATTCTCTTGATTAAACTAAGCATATTGATCTTATTTGGCTTTAAAGCAGATTTTTCAGGTGTCAGCATATGCTTTGTTTCACTTTTGAACATTTTCAGTTTCTTCATATGTTTTTAAAAATTCAAACCCCAGACTAAACAGAGTGTTCTAGCACTGGTGACATGAGTTTTTGAATTTGGATATAATGAAAATAATGTGCCTCTTTTCAATATCCCTTTACTTTTCCAAGGATCAGATCAGTTCATTTAGACACAGCATTGCCCTGGGAGTTCACAGACGGTTCCTTGCCCCTCTACAGTTTCAGAACCAATTTTTTTCAGTGTTCCATCCTGTAAATATGACCTGCATTCTCCGTGCCTAGATTTATGTCTTTGCATTTGTCCTTATTACAATTTATCTTGTTCAAATGAAGCCACCTAGCCAGCTGGGACAGGTTGTTCTACAGAACATTTGCCTTATTACTTGCCACTCTACCAATTTTTACATGCTCTTCAAGTTTTACCAGCAATTACTTTGTATTTTCTTCCAGATAATTGAAACTTATGCTTAAAGTTTAGATTCTGGCTAGTCCATCTGTAAAATGCTGGTTAATTAAAGAGGCATTCCTATAGACTCCTATATAGCTGAAGAGGAATGTAGAATGTATTTTTAACCACTATAGATAATAAAAGTTTTACAATTTTTAAAGTGCATCATTAAAAATTATAATTTAAAAATAAATCTTAATTAATAAAATACTATTTTAGCCCATTGTGTTTAATACAATTAATTTTTTAAAATATGTATTTAATACTTCTCACTCTGAGAAATCAGCAAGAGCATGGTAGCTCAAAATGTGGAAATAAGTCAAAGGTTTTACAGTCATGTAAGTACAGTATATTAACCAATTTTCCTCTCTCAAGCTTGCAGCCAGAGTGCTCGAGGTACAATCCTCCATTTCCATAAAATCAATTAAACTTTTGGGGAAGATAAGAAAGCCACATTTCACAATTCTTTTTTCTAATAGTAGGATATAAGCTGAAAAGTGTTATTTAAATTTTAAAGCAGCAGTTTATTCTAAGCTTGCAGAAGATTAGTGCTTTATAATGTCCCTGCTGGGCTGTGAGAAATGAAATTACAAACTAGAAAATGGTGTCAGGTATTCTGGTTATGGGGGTGGTGGCACCTCTGTCTTTTTGTTGGTCTGTTCCTGATGAAGCAGATCCAAAAGAGAGTGAGCTGACCCAGGACAGAGCTGCTGCAGTCCCTTGTCCCTCACACTGCCCAGAGCTCTGTGCTTTGTGTCAGTGTCCACCTGTGGAATGCAGGCCTGGGGTCTTAAACTACCTCAAAACTCTGAGCCTGGTGGTGGTGGTGATGATGATGATGATGAAGATGATGATGATGATGATGATGATGATGATGATGATGATGATGATGATGAGGTAGGAACCAGGACAGCTGGGCTGTGCACTGTGAAAGTATGCTCTGAGCTGAAGAAGGTCAGCATCAAGTGCAAATTTGATTTAGCAGCCTGTGCAATTTTTTTTGGCTGTTGTGACTCTCTATTTTGTAAACTAAGTCACATAATTTTTCAGTTCTTTGACTGGCAGAGTAAAAAAATATTTGGGTTTGCCTGGCTCTGTTTTCTGCTGGAGTCAATGGGACTTATCTTCCTCTCAGTGATGGGTGGGGAAGGAATTGTTTACTCAACTGCAACATTTCCTTATGAAGTTTGTGCTTAAAAAATTGTTCAGATGCATAAACAGCTGTAAGAAGAAGAAATAAATCATTCTTTATTGTACTGCACATTAATTTTGTCATGCAGGCACCATCTTGGTGATGATTTTTTATTTGTAATCAACAAAACTGAGCTCTGTGAGCAAACATAAATTATGCAGAGATGCGTGATGTAGCGGGCATTTACAAAGGGAAGTGACACGTATTCACAGATAATTGTTTCTGCAGGTAGATGATTAGAAATTAAATACATGTTGTTTTTCATAGAAACCTAAAAAGAGTGGTTCAATCAGATTAAATAATTTATAGATGTTATGGGCCACAAAATTACCTACACAATACCCCAAGCTGCAGGCAAGCCTCCCTTCAGTAATTCACACTGCTCTATCTTTTTAGAAATCTAAGTTCTTTGGCTCTGCAAACAGAAGTATTTAGTCCATTTCTGTAACTACATCTTCAGTCACTTCTAATCTGCTTTCAGTCTCAACAATTTCCTGAAACTTCTCTCAGCCATCTAAATCTTGGAATTGCTTGGAATGTCTTCCACTCTTTCTCCCTCCTTTATTCCACTGCCACTTTCAATCCTATCTTTCCTTTCAAAATACTATCCCTTGCAGAGTTTGGTGAAATTTCTTCTGATTTTCTGTCCACCCCTCTGCCTAATTTTACAGCATCTCTTTCAGGCTGTTTCTTTTCACACTGACAGTGCTGTGGGTTTTGTATCTGTTCCCTCTATATGTGAGTCCACGACCATTTTATATTGGTGACTTATTTCTGACCCATCTCCTGCAACTACCAGTCTTGGTTTTCATCACCCATTTTGTCAGGACTCCTGACTCCAGCTTTCCTGACCTCAAACTACATCTTTACAGATCATCTATACAGACTATTGTATCTCCTCAGCCGTCTTATTGTCTCTTTTCTTCTTGCTAAATTAAACAGTTTCTATTCATTACCCCAAGTTTCTTCCAAAGCTCTACTTTTGTCCCATGTACTTTTACCTCAGCTAAATCAGTGGTGATTTCTAAGCCTCTCTAATGAAAATAAATGTGATGAGTGCTACTTTTGTGCCTCTCTGATGCCTGACAAGATCATATCCTTCTTGAGACAAGCTATGTAGGAAGCTTCTCCCTCTTACACATGCCTCCTAGAGCTGGTGTCAAATAAAATGTTTCACATAAATAATTAATTTGTAATATTTCTTCCTTTTCCCTTCTATTTCATGTTGCCTGTCTTTGATTGTAGGTGCTTTGAATTTGGGATTGAACCTGTACACAAGTTTGGAGAGTGAATAGCCCAACATGGAGATAATGCTTTTAGGAAAGATTCTCTTGGCTTATGAAGGACAAACTCCATCACAGTATTTAAGTATTTGAAGTACTATTACTTGCTGTGTTTAGCCTATACAGCCAAATAACTTCTAACTGCCTTCTTCAGAGTGCAGTGTTATGGCAATTTGTATTAAAATTCTTGAAAACTCACATGATTCCCATGATTTACATTATTCTATTGATTTGGTATCAGTAAACCAACAAAGCTCTTGGGTAAATATTCACACAGCACCTGTAATTCACTAAGCAGAAGACAATGTTTCTGATCATTAAAAAGATTTTCAGCTGAGCCCCAAATAAGGGATAAAGGAAGGAATATGGCCCTTTCAAATGGACGAAGTCAACAGAAGAATGAAAATCTCTCTTATTGCATCTTGAACAGCGTTGGTGGTAAAGGAAGTCACACGCTTCAAGGAGCCTGTAACAAATTCCAGTTAAGGAAAAACCTCTTGAGGGAGGTCTCAGCTCAGCTTAGTTGTAAAAGGCCTTTAGGATATTCTCTCCTACTTAAGAGAAAGGGAGGCCTTGTAAATACACCCCTCTTTTGTGGTGTAACAGCCTGCAGCAAAACCAGGCTTAGTGTTCACATGGATGAAGGACTCTAAAATACTGTGCAAATACTACAGTAATTCACCTCTGCTGAACTACCTATAGATAATGTCTGTAAAATGATTGTCAATTCAACTTTTCTTCATCAAAGCTCTAGCAATTTTCCCTTTATGAGCATTACAAAATGCACCAATACAGTGATCCTGGTTAGAACAGGGACATACTCCATATGCTCTCTAGATAAGACAGGGATCTCTGTACTTCCTATCTGTGAGCCTCTGATACAGCTGCAGGTGTGACAGAATGCTAAATAGCAGTAACAGATTTTAAATGTAATTGCAAGTATTTGACGACATCCATCCATGGCATAATGGGGCAGCTGTATGATTAGACTGTCCTTAGAAAATTGAATTACTCTAATAAATGGAAATGACTGTTATTTAAATGGAAGAGTATTTGCATAAAATAGGCCAGTGTTAAGTGACCGGCCGCTAAATGGGTATGAAGTCTAATCTCAGAATTCTGGGTCAAAGATGGATAGGTTCTTGACAAAACCTTTCATATTTGGGCACTAACCATATAAATACCAATTTGGTAGTCAGAAGGAGCTTCAAAATCTAAAAACTGCAGCTCAGTGTATCAATTTTTATTTTTCATGGGTTTTTTTCAATAAGAACAAGTTAATGTTTGTAATTCATTACAAACAAAGTCAACAGTTTCTCATAAATTGAAATAAAAAGAATAAAAAGTCACGTGATGACATTCTTTTTCAAAATGGACTTGGGACATTTCTGAGATGGCTGTTCGATTCACTGTTCTCTTATTCAATATCAAGGGCTTGGAGATAATTCAGTGCAACAGAAATAAGTATCAACTACAAACCCTTTAATAACAAATATATTCACTTTATCAACAGAAATGCAACAGGTCCATTTCTTCCCAGCAGC
This sequence comes from Passer domesticus, assembly GCF_036417665.1. Taxonomy (NCBI): domain Eukaryota; kingdom Metazoa; phylum Chordata; class Aves; order Passeriformes; family Passeridae; genus Passer; species Passer domesticus. Next base: position 25,963,967 of record NC_087477.1, read on the forward strand.
TTTCTGTACCTTACTGTAGCTGGGAATCACCTCAAACTGTTGCAAGGTCTCCCTCTGTTTTGGGAAACAACACCAAACCTTGTCCAAACGTTTTGGAAAGAAAAATTTTCCAGCAAGAGCTTTGGTTAGAAAAATGGTTGTACAAGTTACCTGAAAGATCACTTTCTGTGACATTCAGCCCTACATTTCGTGAGAAACCTGTCAAGATTTTGCAAGATTTGCACAGACAGCTGTGGGCCAAGAGGTGAAAGGCTTTTTCTTTCACATGGAAGTTTTTAAACATGAGGAAATTCAGTGCTTTACTCTTTGGCCACTGATGCCTTTTTTGTCATGAGGCCACATTCTCATTGGTACTTTTCCATGTCCATTAATATATTTATGCACCTCATGAGGTACATAATAATCTTCATGGTCTATAAGCTATAGTGTAGATTAATATATTAATAATAAGCACTTTAAAAACTGCATTCTTTTTCCCTTATTCTTTGGGGGATTGCACCTCATTTTAAACACTATGAATCACACCAACTTCTCCATAAGTTTCATAAGTCTCCATATTTCTAGATGTAAAACTAAATGTATTTAATTAAATTTAGAAATCAAACTATCTAGAGCCAAACCTCAGCAAATAATAGTGGGTAGAAGAGATTGATACTGTGATGCATAGTTAAATATACAAATTATTCTTTTGTAAAAGGTGGTGTGGAACTTGCACTGGTTCATTTCATTAGCTGAGTTTAGGGGCATCAAGGAGGTGTTGACTGATACCTGCCAACTTATTGCATAGTTTGAGTCGTTCTCTCTAGGAATAAGACAAGATGAGAGCATTTCTGGAGAGAAAGTGCCTAAGGCAAAGTTGTATCTACAGAGACAATTCCTAAACAATAGAGAAAAGAGAAGAAAAGAATTGCTGAATGGCAACAGCAAAGGGGAAAAAAATCTGGAATTTCAATTTTAATGAACTTTTACTTTCTTCCAGTTTTGGTACCCTATTCCTTGAGTTAGAAGCCTAGTGGTAGCTTAAATTATCTCTTTTTCTGGGCATCTTTATCCTTGCACTGGTAAAAATGCAAAATGCACAGTGTTAGCTCTACTCTGCCTCAGTTAAAATTACAGTTCTCTAGTAGATAATGGGTCAGGGTTCTCTCAGAGATTCAGCTTTCTCCCCTAAAGACAGCTTTCTAAAACCTTGAATTATACTTGCCAAGGTGAACAGAGTTATTAGGTTGCATCTCTTTTAACATTTTCTTAATTTGAGGGTCCTTTCTTCTGTAATAGAAGGGTGAGGTAACTACAGAAAGGTTAGTCTGAGCATAACTATATCAGTACTCTGTGCTAAATTTTCATGCTCATCATGAAATCCCTGTTTCTACATGGTGGAGTAGGCTTGAACTGCTACTAAAGTGAACTTAGGAAAGGTTCAGGGACTTCTAAAAAACTAAGACCTCCTGAGCGTGTTCACTCACCTAACTGAATATTTCAGCAGACTCAATGCAATTATTCATCAGTGGTGGACTGGCACAGAATATGTGAGTAGTCTCCATATCTTTGGTGTGTTTATAAAACTGCCCCAAATTCCATTAAATAAAATTGTCCCTAAAAATCAGTTTCATAACTTCCCATAACCTTCAGCACTAACCTTTTTACATGCATGGGAAATTGGATCTCCTGAGCTCTCCATGAAATCATCAGAAATGTGTAATGCATTAGGATTGTATTTGTTTTACTGCATAAATACAAGCAAGCAGATCTATTCATTTGCACAGTGCTCTCCTCCCCATTAAGATTTTCTAAAGACACTGTTGTTTTTTTCCTAAATGTAAGTGGCAAAGAAAAGTGTCCCAGGCATGTAATTTTAGTAGTGTCTTCTTCCCTTATGACTCATTACTGCTGAAATCAACACAACTTGAGAAGTGCTCAGGAACTTCAGTAGCTCTTTAATGTTTTCAAATAGTAACATCTGTGCATGTTTATGACTTCATGCTCTGCCTTAGCGTTGGCCTTGGCCGATGTTTCTGGCTGTTAAGTGGCTGTGCTTTCAGAGAGCAGGGTCCCTGCACTTTGCAAGAAGAAAGAGAATGCAATTATTGAATATTTAATTGAGCAGAACAGCGGCAACACTGCAGAAACAGACCTGCTTTTACCAGAGTTTTACATGTTGGTTTAGAACTTGGGTACATTCAGAGGTCACTGATATGCTACTGAATTTTTGTTTTCTCCACAAGTCATGACCAAATCTTTCCTTTTGCTCTCTACCTTCACTTAGGGACAATGATGCTTCTGGATGTGAGCACCTCTGCATATTCTAACAGAGGATATTATTATTAATATTTCAACTTGCCAATCTAATATGATGGCTGGCTGAGGGCACAAGGGACAGAGAGGGAGAGAAGAAATAGAGGTGAAGCAAAGGTTGGCTTCAAGATGTGTAGTGAAAATGGGAAGAACAGATCTCAGGGACCAATAGTGACCTGAAACACCCCTTCTTCAGGAGATGGCTGGAAAGGAATCTGCAACCACTCTTGCTTGTACTGACATAGACAGTATCAGCTGGAAAAGCCATGGAATTAATGCTAATGTTAAGCCTAATAACAGATGTGTACCTGATATTCAGAATTGTCTTTTACTCCAGTTTATCATGGGGAAGTTCTGGATGTCCTGTAAAGCTTTTCCATGTACTTGATGATAAATACAGAAATCTTGAAAGGTTTATGCTAACAAAAGAAGTTTTCTACTTGATTTCCACATTTGAAATTCAAAGTCCCCAAGGAAAATTCTCTGTTGATTGAGGAGCTAATGACACATTACTAATTACAAGAACTAAGAGACTGAAAATTGTACAACTTGTAGGGGAATGGGTATAGGGTAACTCTATTTAAAAGAGATTGAAAACCTGAGGAAGTATCAGAAATAGAGACCAAAAATATGCAGCCTGTCTAACTTCCCCTGGGGAATGTGTAAATTTCCTGAAGACACTGTTAAACAAACATGAACACATTTTGACTGCAAAAGAGCCATAAATCTTTTACCTTCAAATTACAGGTCACACCTGTATTCCATACACTATTTTACTAAAATTAAAGGGTTTCATTTGTTTTCTTCCCAGTATTTTTCACTTCTGGCAATGTGCTGAACTGGCATGATGAGGCTTATAGGAATAAGCATGTTCAATTTTACTTTGCTCATACTGTAGTTGTGATATGATGATGTAGATATTAAAATAAATAGAAGTCTTACAAATTCATCAACACAGGACAAGATATAAAACATTGCTAAAGTTAGAATATGTTCATTTGGGGAATAAGTAGGAAGTAAGCATAGAGACAATAATTTTATTGTTTAAGGAAAGCTTCTAAAGGGAGCAATGGGAAAGAGATGGTACTTACATGTACATATTTGAAGGCTTCTAAATGTTTTTGCTGTCTTTGGTATTTCTGAAACAATTGCTGAATGTGTACATTCCTAATAAGATCTTTTCTAAAGCAATTTTTGTGCTTAAAAGGGGTCTAGCTTTCTCAGTTCTGGTAAATATAAACCAGACCTATGTGGAGTGTGTGGTCCACTTGCATAATGGTTTGGAGTCCAAAATTAAGTGCAGAGTGGCTCTGGAGAAGATGTGTGTTTGCTGTACATGTGTATGTTATTTGTTTTCCTGAAAAGTTTCTCACACTTTTGTAGACGAACATGATGTTTTAGTGTTTCTTGAATTGGCTGTGCCTTTATGTACAAGAATAAAAGTATTTTAAATCTTTTTTGTATCACTGGCTTTTTTGTAGGGAGAATAAGTGGTTGTCTGGGACTGACTCTTGAGTAGAGATTTGGAGAGCTTCCTATCTTTCAGGTAAGACCTGGCATGACTGGCTGGACTATTAATTATTCTTCCTTTCAAAACCAAATAAGAAGCTGATTGCCTTTTACAGGCAATATGTGGTATTTGCTACATTTCTTACTGTAAACTCTTTGAGAAATCATAATGTTCTGCAAAATCTAGAAATAGGTGTTCTTCTGGATTGGTTATTTACATTTGTTTTTATGGAGTTCACTATTGTTTCTTCACTATATAGATTATTCCCAATATTCCCAATTTCACTGAAAAATGCAGGATGACCTTTCTTGGCAAAGACATATTTGAGAGACTTACATTCTTACAGATGAACTGAACTGTCCTTTTCATATGTATAAACTTATTAGTCTAAACTCCTGGGGTTTATTTTCTTATTGATTTTAGTGGTCAAATTCATATCTTATTCCCTGATCAGGCCCTACAGTAAAACATGACTGAAGTGCTGTAAAACACTAGTGAAAAGAAAACTAAAAAAAAACCAACCCCAAAACCAGAAACAATACCCTTTTAAAACCATCAGTTATGCAATAACCCACCATATCTACAAAAAAGAGCAAGATCTTCAGTTGCCTTGACCTAAGTGGTGATAATTTACAGCAGCTGAAAAGCTGATCCTTTATGCTCTTAGTAATTTGAAAGGTTTATCAAATGTCCTTTTAAACCATATTGAAAGACCTTTTAATAATGTTTCAAAATTGTTGACAAAAACTTCCTTTTATCATCTGAATCCTAGCACTTGAAGGAACATTCTTAGTGGAACATTTTCAATTTCAATTTGATATGAAAATATCAGTAGGAGAATGCAGAGGTCTAAGTGTGTGGTTTTAGAGACTAATTTTATCTGTTTAGCAGGGTAATTATATTTGCCTTGCATGAGCACAATGAAATGGCTACTCAGAGAAAACATTTTAGCTGTAACACTGAGTTTGGCTGCTTATTTCCAGATATTCTTAAAATGAGAGAAAATTTTTGTTTATTCAAGACCTTGCATTTGCTCCTGCTTCCATCCATCAATCCAAATGGCACAAATGCTAATAAATTCACTAAAATATTTATTTGATGGTTTTGAAGGTTTCCCTTGTTTGTTATCCTTTATCCTGCACTTCTTGTATGGATCTGGACAAACAAGAGAAATGGAATCACAGGGAGGGGAGGAAGTAGGGAGTAACAAAGATGACCACCAGAAAGCAGAAAAAGCAGCAGGAAAGGGCAACTGCATGCAACTCTATTTTGCATTGAGGTCAATAATCCTGATATTTTTGGGCTTCTTTTTTTGTTTACATTGAGTTTATCTGCACCTTTGTGACAATCGTTTTTTTAGATATAACACTGTTAAATGAAAATCCTTGTAAATGTATGTTATAATCTCTTTGGAATTTCTCTTTTGCCTTCTCTTATATCAGCTTCTAAATGCTCTTCAAGAATTTCAGGAAAGCTCATTTATTCTTCCAAAATCCTTGTGACTTAATGCAACGTACCACTAGTGACAGTCCCAAGGAAAAATAAACTATAAGCCATACTTGTGAATTCATCTTGTGTTGCTTTCAGTGTAACCTTTTTCAGCCAGCGAGCCTCACATAACCTTTCCCTCTTACTTGGGATTCACAAGCAACCTGAGATCAGCCTCCTGACCACTTCTAGAGTGCATTGTAAAAAATATGTGAGATTTAAACTCAGGCTTTATATAATAATCTGGTGGGTTTGCTTTTGTTTGGTTTTTTTTTTTTTTTTTGGAAGTGTAACACATCTCAGTAATAAGCAGAATTTTGTACCATCCCTCTGAAGGACAACTCTCCTCAGTGGGTGTCACAAGGTATTGAGGTAAGCAAGAAGTTAAATACATTTATCACTGTTGATAAGCCTCTGATATTTTCCTATACATACTGTATCCTAGATCTTAATGAACATGATTTTGGCCATTAAATTAGTAAAATAGGGGAAAATAAGCATTCTCCTACTGAATAGGGCATTCTCCTACTGAAAATAAGCATTCATTACAAGATTTCCTACTTAAAAACCAAGCTCAATTACATACATGACTTGTGATAGTGTTTTCCTCTCTCTGAATTTCCTGATATCTTCTGATAATATCTGAATCCTTGTGACCATGGTTGCACAAGGTGTGGGAATAAAAGTGCTCCAGTTTTAAAAGCCAGTTTTTTTTTGTGTGTTACTGTTGACTACAACACTTTTCTGTAGTCTTTGTTCCTAGCCAGAACTGAAACTAATCTGTGCTTATCCCATGGAGGCTCCTGTGGCTCTCAGCTACTTCACAACACTTATAGAAGCTGTCCATGGGAACAAACTTGTTCCCTGGGATGAGAATGTGTTAGGTGTCGAGCTTTATGCAAAATTAACAATTGTCAAGGAGCTAGGCTAAAACATGCTGGATAAACTTGTTAAACTAAATGTATTTATATATTTAATGGAGCCCCAAAGCACAATCTCCATGACTGAATTAAAATTCAGCTAATATGGGACTGGTGCTCATGAACAGTGAGTAGCTTTCAGGAGGTGATTCTTCAAACAGAAAATGCTTCTTTATTTCTGAAAATTACCCAACTCTATTGGTACAAACCACATTGTTTTAATGGTAAGATTAATGAAACATCTGGGACTGACAGAATTAGTCTGCAGAGCAGCAATTGAACAGATGAGGAGACAGATTGGTATGGCTGTGAAGAAGCAAAAGCCAGGCCAGCCTACTCCTACCCATCCAAGAGAGAATGAAGCCTCACAAAGTGTTTTTTCCTGGTCTCGCTGACACCCATGATTCACACAACAGCTACAGCACCTCTACAGGCAAGGCCACTTGCCCAGTGTTCTTTATCAGAATGGGCAAATCTGTGTTTTGCAGAGCTACCATAGAAAACACTCGTTTACTTTCATTCTTGGACTTCTGCACCCACAATGCCAGCACAAGCAGCAGCTGATTGCAGCCACAATGACAGAAGTCAGTCTGTGAGCAACCAGAAGGAAGCCACTAATGTATTTTCCATTCTGACAAAGCAATTTTTAGATTGTAACAACTTTAAGCACATTAATAAGAACAGTTAATTTAGAAATTATAGTCTTAAGCATTAAAAAGTCACAAACCCGAGAGCTAGGATTTATTTAAATGGTTACTTTTGACTTTTAAGTGTTTAAAAACATAATTTGGATTAATATTTTACACAGTAAGAGACTTTAACTTGCAATGTAAGTTTGTAGAGCTAGATAAGAATAAAATGTTGCTTTGTTTTTATTTTTGTAAAGCACATCTTGGGGCTTTGTGCTTCTTCTAGACCATATGGTATTCCTGGGTTTCAGATCACACACAAAGGTAAAGATAAATAAATTCTATTCTGGTAAAGAGAACAGACAGAATATGATTAACTTAGAGTGAGTATTAGAAAAGAAAAGTTATCTTGAGTTTTTTGGTGGGAGAGATATTTTTTATAAAATTACTCATGTTGAATGTGTTCTTCCTAATGTTCTGCAAAACTTCAAAAGGTTTCCAACACTGATGCTAGACAAATTTATATGTATATATATTTTTTAATTTCAGAATTTTTTTTTGTAAATCCATGTATCTTAGGAGCAACACTCCATATTTATCTCCTAATGCCCTCCTGCTGAGCAGGCATTGCTAGCTCACTTGAAGCCTTTATGCTGTGCCTTTCAAACCCAAAGTGCAAGGTGTCTGTTCTCCTGTGAGTTTTAACACCTGTTTCTTCGTATGCATGAGCATGTGCAAAGTTCTGACTGACAGCACCATTTCTAGCACGAGCCAAATCCCTTCCTAAACTGACTTGGATAACTTGGGGACCACAAGCAGCAGTCAGATCCCCTGGCCACAGTCTGTCCCTCAGGATTTAGGTACTGGGTTGAAAGCTTAGCCGATGGTTTTCCCATCAGGCAGGTTTCCCCTCAGGGACTTGGGTGTGGTTCTGGTCTGTGATCCTGAGACCCAACACCTCCCTCTATCTGCTCCAGCCCTTGACCTTGTCTCTTGGATACAGATCCCTCTGTCCTGCCTGCTGTCCCAGCTTGCTCCTGCAGCTGAACAGTCAGATTAATACTGCTCCAGCCTTCTGTGTTTGACAGCTCCATTTTGCAGGATGGATCTTGTCATACTCAGCTGAGTCTCCCCTTGCATTTACTGCTTAAATTTAGCTTCTCTTAGCTTTTCACTGGCCCAAGGTGCTGTAGTATAAGGGACAGCTGAGAGCCTGAACTCTTCTTGTCCCATGGAAATTGAGTAAAAATATTGTGACTGAAAAGAGCTGCAGTAAAAACTGATGCAAAGATTCAAGACGTAATGCTTTTGAGATCTAAGGAACTTACTCAGCTTCATCTGTTTCCGTCAAAAGTCATTGAGAAACAGATAAAAAAATCTGGCTTTTGTGAAAATAAGACACTTATCTGACCCAAGCTTTCATTGATAAACAGAAACAATAATAAAATTGTGTTTGCCATAAATGCTTCTTGGGGCTTTCACAGATTTAACTGGGCTTAATTGAATCATGATAGCCACTAAACATTTTCTTAATCTACTGCACTTAGGCTCCCCAGATCAGTTGTTGCTTGCAGCAAAATGATCTGTCTGCTCTGATCTCTTTTCTCTGCACTCCGTAGTCTTGGTGTAAGGAATGGCAAGGCTGTGAATAGCCAGTGGATTCTGAATTGATCGGGTAATGAGAGTGAGTTAACATCCGTTCTGTCTCGCAATGCCTTCTGCTTAGGTCTTTTACTCATTTCAGAACCTAAATTTTCATGCAAGCAGACAAGAAAGGAACTGTTTTAAGCTACTATCAATAGGACACTTCTGTCTCAATGAACGCGAATGTTTAGTCTATACCCACATTGTGTTTTTTGCAAATACTCTTTAAAAAGACAAAGAAACCTGTGCTTGGTTGTTCTTCAGGATTAAATTGCAGCACGACATCTTGCCTTCAGCTGCTTCAGCGGCAGCCTGCAGTTGTCCACCCCCGGCTCAGATGAGGCAGGGAGCTCGCTCGCAGTTATGGTCTGTGCTTTGGTCCCTCATTCTTTACAGGAGGAAGCAATCTGTCACAGCCTATTCACACAGGATTACTCTGGCTGTCTGGTCCAGATCTGCTGGGCAACAAGGCTGCGAATCCTGCTCCCACCACTCATGCTGTGCACATCAGTGTGTGTGATGAGGAGGGGAAACCTCAGTGGAGCCACCAAGAGCTGTGGTGCTGTTTGGTGGAACAGCACAAATATGACACGGTCTTGCAAAAAAAAAAAACCAACAAAAGCCATTGCAATGTCCTTTGAAAAGGATATAGTTGCTTTTCCTTTGTGATACTCTCCTGTTTGGGTCAAAATGGCTGAGTGTTTTTGGTACTGCCTATACATTTGTGTTATAGCAAGAAGAAGTTGAAGCCAGGTTGTGAGAAGATGTTTGTTGCATATTTTTGTAAAAAGACCTTATAATTATGTCCTCACAATGTTGATTTCAAAGAAAAATTTTCTTTCAAGACTATTTAATACCTTTAAAACTTCTAAGCTCATGCAAGTGTAAAAATAAAATTTTTAATACACTAAAAAAACACAAAATGCCAGATATATCTCTTTTTGAGGCAAAAAGAATTCTTTCCCTAGGATAAGTGGATTTTATCATTAAGAGCTAGAAACTGATAAACAGGGGTGAAAATGGCTGGGATTGTGCAAGAAAGATATGTTTTACAATAAAATATTCAATGATTAGTGCCAATATTCCTCAAAACATATTCAAACAACTGTCAAACTAGATGAATACCTAAGTCTTCAGTAAAAAGAACCCCAAACCACTAAATAATTCTTTGATTAAGAATGTCAGGATTAATTCTAAAATGTTTCTACCAAATGACATTCAGCTGAATTGTAAAGCAAAACAATCAGAGCTTTTCCCATATCTCTGAGAAGAAAAACTGACTAATTCTGTAAATGGTTGCACAGATTCCTTTGAGTCTAAACTGCATATTAAATTGTGAATATTGTCATTCCTCTTGTAGTAGAGGTTTGATATACTGTTAAGAAAGCTAAATAATTCACTCGATTAAAAACATGAAGGAATAGCTCCAAGGCTGTGGACAAATACCAATTCTTTTATGTTAGTAACAATATTTAGATATAGATAAAAATATAGATTCCTAAGATCTACTGAGCCATTTTGCTTACAGATGCAGCAAAGTTGGTGCAGACACATTGTTGAGAATGGATATGATTTCTTTATTTGATAATGACAAACAAATAGCAACCTGCCTTTTTTTGATAATGAGAAGAGCCATTCTCACTAATGTTCTGAGTTTAACAACTGAGCTTCTTACGTGGCCCTCTTGAGGCCAAGGAGAAACTGAGGGAAGCAGAGTAAAATGCTTTTCCTACATTCTACTCGTTTTTTGAATAAAGTTCATATGAATGAGAGGATGCAGAGGGACTAGACTGGTTTAAGGTAAACTGTGGAAAAGCCCTGATTCTTCACTTCTTGCAGTCAGCTGTGGCCTGCAAGGGCTTAAAGGTCCTGCAGGTTGATCTGGAGATCATTTTTCATTCCTTCTCCTCTCAGCAAAATCTTTTGAACTAAACTTTGAGGCTGTTTCTTTCTCTTTATTTTCTGCTATGAGTTATTCCTCATAAAAGGTGATAGAACACAGAATGTTTCTCTTTCAGTGAGTGAGATAGTTCAAGGTGTGACTTAGTTCAAGGGTCTAAATTATTTCTTTCAGCCAAAAACAATTCAAGCCAAAGGAGTTGATGACAAATATGTGAGAAATCAAACATATTTGATGATAAGGACATAATGCCAGAAACCTTTCATTGACTTGGTTCATCCTTATTCATGAACAGAGATGAGTCACAATCAGGCACTGGTTTGAACTTAGTTCAGCTTTTTTGTTTTGTTGCCCACCTCTATTTCTGTCATATGGAATAATGATTTTCTAGCAGAATAATGAATTCAGTTTTTGTCTAGTAGTCTGTTTTTGAGTTTTTGCTGTTTTAAAATTCCTCAGTTGGGTTTTTTTTTTCCCTAAGGATACATTTGCTCAGCAGAGAAAATGTCAGATTCAGTAGTTGCAGTTTCTCGAAGCAGCTGAAAACAGAGTACTGGAAAGGAAAATCAGTGACCAATTTTGATGGGAAGGGCTGGTAACAACACTCATGTTGCCCATTCATGTAAAAGCATGGTTGAGAAATATCTCAGTGTTGAGTGAAGTGCTGCAAATTAGGCAGCTGATTTATACTTTGAAAAAGTAATGCTATGCTGGAAACACTTACAAGACCACTCATCTGTTATTGGCCTGACTCAATAAGAGAGTATTGCTCTCTCCAGAATGGCTCATTCTGCCCAGCAAGGCCTGATCCAGTTTGTCCAAGTCAGTGTTAGTATATATATTCTCATAGTTAAGCTATGACAGATCTGGTGCTGGAAAGAAAAGAGAATCCCAGAAGCCATGCATCAACATGTGCCAAACCTATATTTTCTACAGATAGGTCCCACATGAAATAATACATTAGTATTAGCACTTCTGAATGCCTTGATGGAAATTAGCTTGTACAATGAAAATCAGTTTTCCTTCCCTGGCTTAACAGATGATGTTAATAGGAAATCTGTTTTCTGAATTAAAGACTTAGTGCAATAGAGGCCAGAAGCTGAAAGGCCAAGTGTTGGATGGTACTGCTTTATCTAGGACAGCTGAATGGTTTTGAAAATCTGATCTTCAGAGCTGAAGGACTGCCAAAAGCTGGAGGTCTTTGCATGTTGCTCAGACTCATTACTAAATGTGGTGATTGCAGAATCACACTCTCTCTTGAACTCACTTGCTGTAAGAACATCTGCACCCTTTCTTCCTCTCTAAAGGGACACTGGCAAGTTGCTGAGCTCCAGCAGAAGCATAAGTCTTGCTCTAATTCCCTTTTCCATCACCATTTTAGCTGACCTATAGTCAGTAACACCTGTGTAAAATGGAGAAAATCAAGGCTGCGATTCAATTTGGCTCCTCAATATAAATGGGTTTTTAAGAAACAGTCAAATTAGTCCTGTCTGCTTCAGGTACATTTACCTATTTTATTCCTTATTATGTAAGAGAAATTACATTTTTTTCCATCAAAAAGAAGAAAAATAGTGTCACATGAAGAGATGTTACCCTTTATAGATTCCAGCATAACTGGTTTTCAATTATGTTCTCCAAAATAGTTGGGCTATTGGTAATTAACACTATTACAAGTGTAATTTCAAACCATTAAGCACAATTTGTAGGGGCTATGTTTTATGATGGCTCACTTCCATCCTGCAACAGGAAACTCTGGAACTGTTTATTTTTCTTTCTCTATTCATCACAGTTCATGCTTATGCATCTATCAGAAAAAAATCTCCAAAGCTCATACTTATTTAGTAACATGAAGATAGAGAACTAATGGGGCTTTTAAAATGGGAAAACATGTAAACTCTTTCATTTCATAAAGGACAATGTTAGCTGGAAATAAGATTTACAGAAAGAAAAGGAGAAGAAAGAGCTGTAGCACTGTAAGTAAATGGTGTATTTTCAAATAAAGCTCGAATGATAAAATAAAAAATGTGAGGAGATTTTGCTTTCTAAGACAGGAAAACAATCTGACCTTTAGGAAAGATTGTATTGCTCAGGCCCTTTGATGCTTTGTTGATAAAATCAAAAGCTGTTTAGAGCAAATTAGAGTTCTCTTGATTTTGAAGGAATTGAAAAGAGAGCAGTTTGCAGAAGTGATAAAACAGACTTTCACTCTCCCAACAGAGGCCTCAGTTGTTTGAACTCCAGTCTTTATTCCTTTCCTCTGTTTCTTCTGACCCAGTATTGCTTCTTCTTTCTCTTGTGTTTTTGCGCTACAGCTGAACAGAAAACTGCTGAATGGAACAGGGTTTGTTTGGGACCACAGCTTTGTATTTCTGAAGGCATTTGTAAGCAATCTTTATGAGGGCTGCTATATTTTTAGAAGTCCCCTCACTTGCCTATTAAACACAGGGCTGAACAATAGTAATTACTGCACAAATACCAAGGTCCAAAAGTGGTCTCATTCACTTCAATGAAGAGCTGCTGTGAAAGCACATTTGAAAAATAACCCATGGTGACAGGGGCTGGGGAAGAAGGGAGAGAAACTGCAGTTCAAAGGGCTTTTTCTGACGGAGCATAATTCGTTCATATGTGTACAAGATTCTTTTCCCTGTTGTTTGCATTTTCACTACAATAAAATAGGCCCATGGAAGTGCCTCGTGGGCAGAAAATGAGTTCTTTAATGGAAAGGTTTATATGACTGAAATAAAGAAAGGCTGTGAAACAGGGTATTGCTGGGAGGCTGGAAACGACCTGGATCAGCTAAGAGGGGATCAGCTACACAAGGAGTTGAAGGGAGAATATCAACTGTGGGATCAGATGTAGAGAGTAGCAGGGGCCAACAAGAGATGCAGTAGGAGAGATGTCAAGGAGTGTCTGTGAAGACAATTTTGGAGTGTCTTTTCTGAACTGGAAATTTCAGGGCTAACCTCTATCAATGTCCCTATGCTAGTGCAATGACAGCAAGAGACCACTAAAGTATTGCGGTGTGTGCTAATAAAACCTCTATTTTTTTGTAAAACAGATCGTGCTTTGGTGGAGGTGAACCCTTGTAGTGACATATTTTGATTATTTGCAAGCACTAGTTCTACACTGCAATGGAAAACCCTGTATTAATTTATTTCTGAGTTTATGTTTCTACTCATTCAAGACTGCTGCAAACTATGGACTCTTGATTTTACTAAGATTTTACCTTTTTTAGAACTGAAAATTTCCTTTAAAAATATTGCTTTGTTTTGAAAAAAAAATAAAAATTCCCCTTTAATTTATGGGACTCACTATCCTTTTTTTCAGATTGTAAAAGGAATTAGTAAAGGAAGAAATGAAAGAGCAAGAGGAATATGTGTTCTTTTGTCCCAGAAATCTTAGGAATACAGAAGATAGGACATTTTATACCATTTTCACTTATTCTAGCATTTCACATTTTTTTTTCTTTCATTTTCCAGATCAGACAGTATTAGCATATACACAAAAGTTTGCTTTAGCAAACATGTTCCACTTCAGACAGGGCCACTTGGTTCACTAGACCATGTCATTACTGATGGCATTCATGGTGTTAGGAAAATAAGAGTCAGTGGCTTTGCTCACATTTCTTTTTAAGCAGGATAACTTTGTAGTTGTGCCTTATCCATGTTTAAGCAGTGAAATAAAACCCATCAGAAATTAGAAAAAAAGGGAAAAGGTGCTAAATGGGAACTCTATTTATAACCAGATTTCTTCCATTCGGGTTGAAGGCTCCATTCTCTTCCCTGGTGAGGTGTGGGTGTGCTAACCCAGCAGCTGAGCTGTGTGAATGAGACTGATATTACAGACACTTGGAAGAGATTTCCAGATTTCTAATGCACAGAAATAAATCTGATGAGGCTATCATGACATAAACACTTAATTTCATTCTTAATATAAGCAGGAAATGAGACCAAATTTCAGATGTATTTCTTGAATTACTGTGGTTTTCTAAGTGCCCTTGAAATGTGTTGCGTGTAAACAAACATATCCTCTGGGTTGGATAACCAGGCTAACACATGCATTCTTGATCCTTCCAAAGAGTTTCTTGCCAATATAAAATTAAATTCTAAAGCCTAGGAAAAGCTTAAGGACATATAATAGATATGCCTTTTAAAAATTTTCTTTTCTTTTCTTTTCCCTTCTTTACAAAAATGGGAAATGTTGTCTGAATTGTTTATGATTTTAAACTTGCTTGGAAAAAACACACAATTTTAATTGAGGGTCAGTTTATTCTAACTCTAGTATGAGCCTGCTCCTCTTTACCACAGGAACTCTTATCAGAGCTTGTACTAAGCACACGGCACCGTACCAGAAACTCAGTTAACAGAGAGCATTTTTATTCCAAGTACTTAATGAATGTAGATGTCTTCAACATTAGTTGGCAAAATCACTTTACATAAAATGTGCAGCAATGCTGCTACCTTCTCTAAACAAAAAAAAAGGTTGTTCTGTTTGCCTGTTAAGTCAGCTTTAGCAGTTCTTAGAAATGTCATTCATTAAATGTCAAGCTAATTACTTGTAATATCAAACCTGAAAAGCAAACCTTTGTGAGTGCACTTTCAGAAGCCTTATTCTTCTCTATTCACAGTCTCTCTGGTACATTTCTAGTAAACAAAATGCATGCTTTTCAATGATATGAAAGTACTTGCTAAATACGTATCTTTGTTTAAAATATAGAAGGGTGTTTCACAATATTTTAATGAAAGATAATGAAGAATCTATTTTTCTTTTTAAATAACCAGGTTTAGAAATGTGGCTGTGATACACAACAAATGAATTCTAAAAAATACTCTGTGTCTGACACAGACCAGTTCCATTTCTGTGGGTTAGCAGAGATTGGTTTTGTTTTTGCTGTTGAACCTGACTCCAAAAGTACAATTACTGCTGATTCAATAGCTATTTCTATACCATGTATCATTGCACCTTGCATTGGCTGCTTGGCACTGGAAATGTGCTACCAGCAGTAGCTGCACTATTAGGAAGAGTAACAGACCTCCTTTTGCTGAGAAAAAGAGGTCTGAGAAAAGAAAACACATTTCAGTGGTCCAAATCCTTTGTCTGCAGCAACATGTAAATCAATAAAAATGAAGTGAAAACAAAAATTTCACAAACCAGTAGAAAAAAAAGAAATGGACTGAGAATTTCTATACTATTTAGATTACAAAACCAGAATTTTTGCTTTTTAAAGCTCGCAACAAGCCCTGAGGTAGCCCAAGTATTTATCTGCAAGAGAAAATTAAGATGAGCACTGTCATGGTGTGTTAGTGGAATCTAGTTTACATAGGTAACCTAAAGTAAAATTACTACAGTACAGAGGAGCTAGGATAGGATGAAAGCTGGATTAGAAGTGACAAAGAGTGAAGCTGGGAGATGAAAGAGTTTGGTAACAGAAACAACAATTTTTGCATAGATAGCTGCTGTACCTACACATGAGTAAAGGCAGCTCCTGCCTCAGAAAGTTTGCATTCTACACATTAAAAATGGTGAGTGAAACTAATGTGTTCACAGAATCAACCACAAACTGAGAATAAAAACTCAGACTTTAAGATTAATTTGGCATGTCAAAACACAGTCTAAGCACTGGATATTTTAGGAAAACCCATGAGGTTTCAATTGTATTTATTCATGTGGGAGTAAAGGTTTAGAGATTGCTCAAAATTCCATTAGACAAATACTTAAGTTTTTGTATACTTTGAAAGTTTCACCAAACAAAACAAAAATATCCTAATTCTGTTAAAACTTCAGCCACTGGAGGCATTCAGAAAATGCTTATTTCTTTTTATGCAGCTTTATTTAAAATAAATGTAATGAGAGTTGCAATCTAGACATGGAGTTCATTTTCCTATTTTGATGCTTGGATGAAACACAGTCTTATTTAAAATATCCTGGCAATATAAAAGACATGAAAGTGGGTACAAACTTCAACCTTGTTCTATGACTGCTTTATATTTCTAGATCCTGGCTTCTATTTTTCTTGTTCACTGTTTTAAAGTACCCATAGACTGACTCTATGGATAAAATTCAAATGCTTTAAATTAATTATCTAACACAAAGTTAGTAAACATAAAAATAAACTATGAATTGCTATTTCTATATTGTAGATAATAATTGCTTGTAAATACTGTAGATTAAAATTAATGTCCTATTTAAAAAAGCCATTATCTACCTGTGAATCTTCCCTCAATGCGTTAAGTTTTGGAGTTCAGTGTAACTGGTAAAGAGGCTTCTGTGACAAGTTTGGTTTAAATCTGGCTTTTCTCACTGATTTATCAGATAACATAGGTGTATCTTTGTGGGATTCCTGCAACAGCCTTTGCCTGTAAAAAGTTTAAAAGCACACCTGGCTGACCCTGCAGAAATCTTCTTTATGGGGAAGAGCTAGAAGAAAAAACCTGACATAGAAATAGAACACAATGGCAGTTCAGAAGGGAACTTAATTTGGGACTGATAAAGTCCAATAAGAGACAGAAAACTTGGAAAGGTATAAAAAAATTAATTTGCTTATTTTTAAAATTTGATTCTGGTTCACTGGCCCCTGGAATTTCAAAGGTTTATAAACATATTTTTTCCCCACCAATCTATTTTTGATATTGCTGGTATTTATTAACTTTTCAGGCTGCACAGTAAGCAGTGTTGTGTATAGTGGAAAGGCTGATTGCCAAGCTGTGGGAATATGCAATTGGAGCAGAGAGCCCACTATATTGGGAACTCTGAATGTCTCTACATTAAGAAATTTACTTGTGATCAGTAGACTGAGTAGACTCTTTTATCTTTCATACCTGAGCATCTAAGATATTTTTCATATATAATTTCTTGTTTTAGAGGAGGGACTAATATCAATAGAGGCAATAGCCAGCATTCTGAACTATGTCTGAAATGTTGAAGGTTTTTACAAGTGACTCAAATAAGTGAATTTTTCAGTGGATTCCCTGAGGCATTCACAGAGTTAGAAGTTGTACAATCCCTCCCACTAAACAGAAATGTAATCAAACAAATTAAAAAGTGTGATGAGTAGAAATATTTTTAAATTTTTTTCTTTCTCACATGTAGAGGCTTAAGACTGTTTATCTCCATGATTCTTAATGGTATGGTGTGACTGCTCTGTGAAATATAGAGCAGAATTTTCTGTGGTGTGCTCTGTTTGTTTGTACATTTTTTTTCCAATATATTCTAGGAAGTGATTCAGTCCTAAGTACCTTAGGAGTTAGGGAGCTCATCTCTCCTGGTAGCAGCAGTAAGACTCCCATCGGTTCCCTGCAGGAATGATGATTATGTTACATTAGAGAGAATGTTGAATCCAGCAGTCAGTGAAGCAAAATCCTACAGTGGCAGAGGTTGCAGAAGGTATCTGACAGTAGGAAAATTGATGAGCATGGCCTGAGCCTTAAGCATTTTATCACAGAATTCTTTACATGGTCATTTTTCCCTAGCGTTTTTCATCTTTTAACATTAGTGAATATTTGGCAGAATTTTTGTTGAGCTTGGGTAGAAGGCTGAGCTCTCATGTGCTATTAAATATAAATGTTGTGAACAGAAAAGAGAAAGTATAATATAGCAATGCAGAAAGAATTAATGAAGCTTCTTCATAAATAACCAATGCAGCCTCGTCAGAAATTTTGAGCAGTCTGGGTCACAGCATTCCAAAAGCACATGGCAGCAGCAGGGTGGCCAAGGCCTTGACAAAATTTACCTGAATTAAGCTTCAAAAAAAGAGTTCTGGCTTGTGCTGCTAAAAAAAATGACATTTAAACACAAACCTATGGCTCAGTGCTGTGGTTTAACCCCAGCCAGCAGCTCACTCACTCCCTGTGCTGGGATGGGGGAAAGAATCAGAAGAGTTCAAATAAAGACTATGAAGTAATTTGGATGAATGATGTATTTTCCTACTTTTATAACAATTTTAGGAAATCCTTTATGAAAAATATTGGACAGCGTAGAGATTAAAAAGTCTCAAATTCAAATAGTTAAAAGGAGGTAAAGCTTAGAAAACAATAGAAAAAATTAACAAAGCTTTACACATTCTCTATACAAGGTTTAGAAACTGTATTATTTGGAGGTAATATTAAATGTTAAGAGTAATTTAAAGTAACAAGCAACTGGGGAAGGTAAGTCACCTACTAAAAGTTTTCTTTTAGTAGAGCTGCAGAAATCCTATTATTTAATAAAATAACTGTAAACAAATTTTAGCCTGTTTGGAAACTCCTGTGAAGACTGAAAGGTTTGCAAGAAGAAAATTGGAAATTTTATTTTCTGTTTAAATTTTTTTTGTTCTCAAAAAGTAAATGCCTAACTTTGTTTAGTTTTCACAGTGGAAGTCTTGGGGAGCCTAGATAAATCAGGTTTCCTCTTGCCTAGAGAGGCACCTGATTATTAAGTCTAAACTAAAACTCCATTTTTTCTTTATTTCTTTAAAATGTGTTACTTCTAATCTGGCATCAAAACGCCTGACCTTAAAAGAGTTTCTTGATTTTTAATTTTTCTTGATGTTAAGGATGAGATAAGCATGCAATGTTACTTCTATGGAAGGAGCAAAGTGTCATGGGCAGATGTTGCTGAGAAGGATGAGCTTATGGAATTTCAGGAGTTGGAGTGTCTCCTGCTGCACTGCAAACATTTTCATCAGGACAGGGTGCACTGACTTTACTGTGCTGTTCTTATTGAAAAGTGTTTTTAGTAAATATAAGCCACCACTTCCTCAACAAGGAACAAATGACTGAGAAATACATGCTGACTTTAGGCAAATCCTGAAGCTCTACAGCTGAAATGTTTCCCCCCTCCCTCTGAAATGAATTTCAATGACATTTTTTGTCAAAAATAATTTCTCAGGCCTAGGGTAGTATCTGCTATGGGGACTAGAGGGGAAAAACAGAAATTCAAATCAATTCAGGAAACCAAGCATGCAGGGGGGGTGTTGTTTAGGGTGTTGAAAAAGTGAGGTAGAAATCTCTTTGCTTATCCAGTCAAGGCATTTTATTCCATTTCAGTTCCACAACTGCAGAATCTCTTGGTTTTGTTCTGCAGCAAACCAAAGCTGAACTACAAAATCTTGGAGTTTCATGTGAAGTTATGAGTGAGTCTGTAAAAGACAGACAGTACTCTTTGTGTAGTTAAATACCTGCTCTAATGAGGATTTGATGATGGATGTGAAAGAAAATCACCTTGTAGAGTATTTCCATGTTTGATTGCTTTTTATTTAATGGGAAAAGGCAATAGAGATAATGTAACTTGTGAATCTGGATAAAACAGTTGAGTGTGCTCAGAAGTTGCCTGTAGCTTTGCTTGCATCTGCACACAAGGGGTATTCTTGTTTCAAAATGACTTTCATGTATTTCCTGTAAAATTAGCAGAAACAAAAACGTGAAAATGGTTCGTTAAACTTTAAAATATGCTACATAAACTCTTTCCCCAAATGGCACATGAGGAGGAATATGTTATAGGCAAGGTGCTCCATTGCCAGAATGCCATTGAATTATTTTCTCTGGGAGGAGATAGAATGTATCTATGGTGTTCTAAGAGATAAGATAGTGTTGTTTGCTTATGATTTGCACTTTAGTAGGATTTTGCACTTGACCTAAAACAGGAGATCGTTATTTAAATCAAAAGCCCTTTCAAAGCTAGCTGTGAATTACCCATTTCTGCATCATGATTCAAGGCTGATAAAGAGTTCTACTGTTTATCATGCAAAGTGCTTGCATAGTTCAAATGTACCAGTTTAGACAGGATACCGCAATATTCTGAATTGAACAAAATATGAAATATTTTTCCCCTCTGTCATCTCTGATCCACAATAGAACGATCAACTTCTATTCTTCCCATTGATGAATGATGACAGTTTCAATATTCCAGCATGGAATTGAAGGTGATTTTTTTTCTGTGCTGCCTTGTAGGCTTGGGAGAAACACTTTGTAGATGGTCCAGTCCATCCTCTTTAATGCACTTTATGCTCATTTTTAAGTTTAACATTTACCACACCCTCTGATCTAAAGTAACAAATATTAAGCTCCTGGTGTACTGGGACAGTTTTGTGTCATGTGAATTGAAACCCCTTCATAGTTTCCTTGTATTATTTTATCTGTCCATCTTCTGTGATTCTGTTTTCTCTTGATCTTTGCTGCAGAATTTTCTGGGACAGTAATTGTTCTATACTTCATGTATTCAGGCCATGTCCAGCATTATGGGACACTGGGACCAATAATAGTCCAGTGGCACCTTGCCACAGAAACTAAGGACCTTATTTTGTGTGGCAAGGTGCCACTAACCATAATAGATGGAAGTGGAACTTTTTCCCAGGTTGAAAACTGGTCATCTCTTCCAGTTTATATAGCACTCATTCCAGTTTCTGGGCTGTGGTGATCTCTGTTTGGTAGCATGTTTTTCTTTTTGTTTGGTTTTGGTTTATTTTGTTTTGTTTTTAATAACCTTTGGGAAAGAGGTCTTCTGAAGCCTTCTAATAGTCTTCTGAGTAATAAGATTTCTGCATTTCAACTTCTCCCTGGTTTCAGAAATGTTTCAAATATTACTTTCAGAAATTGCTGTAAATTTTTAAATTCCATTTTGAGTAATTTTCTAATTGTTTTTGTAGATTAATGTAATTGTTATATCTATATACAACCTGTATGAGTAGGAAAATTTAAGGTAGTCTCAGGCCCTGTAGAAAAAAGGAAGGAAACTAGCAGAGCTAAAATAGAATAAATTAGTTTGTTATCCCTGGTTCTGGAGTAGTTTTCCATGCAGACATTATACTTAAATGAAACTTACTTTTATTCCAGAATAATTATTCTGCTCACAAAGCAGCACCGGCTCAGAGACAAAGCTGAGACTTCTAACACTTGGTAAGTTTATCTCTGAATTCCTGCTGTGCAGATGGCACAGTGGGCTGGCGAGCAGCAGGACTGGGAAACAGCAGAGGAGTTGGCAGGTTGGCGAGGAAGATAACAGGTGGCTTGTGAAGTGGAAGCAAGGTCTTTATTGTAGGCCACCCTTGTCTCCAGCATAATTAAGCTGGGAATTTGAAAGGGGGTGGTAGCCTCACATGAAAGCATATCCAATCCATTGGACCACATACTGGAGGTTTGAAAGATGGTTTGGGAAGCAAAGGGAAGGAATTGTGAACTTTTGGATGGCCAGGGATAAAAATTGGAAATCTAGAGGGAGGAGTGGCTGTTTGAAGAGTCACTACACACTGGGGTGGTGGTAGACCAGCACAAACAGGACTGTGGAACAAATACGCTGTATGAGGTCTTCAGCTAGATGGGTTTGTTTCTGTTTTTTGTTTGTTTGGTTGGTTGGTTGGTTTTTTTGGTCTCTCTCAGCAACCTTATCAGAGTGTAGATTGCTGTTAGAGCCAATTAAATTCCTTTTGCAAGTGGGAGGCAGGAGACTGAACTCAATTGGCAAATGGCTTATCCTGGTGTAAAGTGGGAAGAGCTCATTCCGGGTTAAACATACTGTTTAACAGTGTTTAACAGTGCTTTGCTGCACTGTTTTACATGGAAGAGTCTGAGAAGACAAAGCCATTTGACTCCTTTCCTACAGCAGAGTATCAAATCTCCTGGCAGTGCAAGTTGTAAAGAACCCTTACACATATTTCTCAACTCCCACTTCTCAGGGGTTGATGATATGATTTTCCTTATTTTTAAAGGGGGATGTACTTCAAGTTACGTGGTCAAATTTTGGAAAGCAAAGTACAACATACTTAATTTAAATAAAGAATACTTAAGAAAGTAAGGTGAAATTAATTTTCACTCAGATGTAGTAAGTCTTATGTGTGGCAATCTGCTGATCAACGGTTTGTCATCTCAAAATGATAATTTTTGAAATGAACAACATTTTTATGTGTTTGAAACTTGAGTCATGAATATCAGAGATCTTCAGAGATCTGGCCCATTTGCATGGCAGGATTTTAGTTTCTATTATCAGCTCATAATCAGAATCATACTGATATGCACAGTTGGAGGATATAAGCCTCAGACAATGTCTTCATAGCATTTGGGAAATTTCATGTGAATTTCTAAAATACTCAGTAACTATCTATGTTACTTCATGTGTCTATCCTATCCTGAATTCATATATTTAAGCCCAGACATGCAAACGTCACTTACTGTAGTGCTGGATCTTTGCCCAGAAAGAAATTTTTGGAGAATGGCTCTTGAGGTTTTTATGCAGATCCTCCGCCTACTGCACCTCTATGTCCACTCTTTTCTTGTGTATTTTTTCCTCAGACAGCTGGTGTTAACATCCAGACTTCATTAAATGACTAATCACATGTCAATTGCACAAGAAGCATAATTTCATCTTCATATTAAATTCTGCAGGGTGACTTTACTAGTCATTGTCTTGGCTTTAGACCACATGAACTAAAATGTAGATAATCTCCCACCATATAGCTTACATGGCTAACACGGTATCCAAGTAGATGAATGGGGTTGCTAAACTGACAGGCTTTAGACATTCTGATTCTGGGAGGAGTAACATCAGTACTCCAATCCCTAGATTACAACCAGAAGCAAAACCCAATATATAGCTAGCTAATATAAAAGCCAGCTAAGTTGGGCAGGACTACTCAGTGGTGACACAGAACTTATTAAATAAATGACCCAAGAATTATACACCTATAAAATGAGGTACTAAATAGGGCTTTTCCTGAGCATCTCTATGCATTTTAGCTCTCCCACCAGATAACAGTGGTGCTTGATGATCCTAAAATGTACAAGGTTGTGGAGAGCCAGGTCCTCTATTTGCAATAGCAGTTGCTTGAATTGCATGCTTGGCTTCATGAGAAAAATGTTTAACAGTTGAGTAGTCATACCTCCCTGCTGGAAACCTGCAATACATGTCAGGGCACTGACTTTGCAGCCTTTAAAACCTGCATTCTTTGATTAAAAAAAATGATAATCAGCCTCTAGAATTCAGACTCAGTGGGTAAACTTGCTAAATGGAATGCCTGAAAGAATGGTTTAGTTGTAGTTGTAATGTACTTGCCTACGTTAGTCTAGCATGTACCACATCTGACTTTTTAAATCAAGACTTGTTCATCAAAACATGCTGGTAATTTGAAAAGTAATGAAAATGTTTGGTGGAGAGAACTGCTCTCTATATTCACACCTGAATAAGCCCTGAATTTGGCATTTTCACACAGTCAGGAGCTTAAAATTGCCATTTAATTATATGAAACTGCTAACCCTAAGGAGTGCAAAACACAGTAAGAGGTTGGGTATGGAAAGGAAAAGAATTTAGGTCGAACAGAAAACATTACTGTGTCTGTGTCCCTCTAGGTGGTATGGCTATGCTACAGTCACAAGTTAGTGACAAAATACAATGTGCCAGTCATGCTGTCCTAAAAAAGAAAATAATTCTAGGAGGGAGTGTATGGAACTGCCAGAGGTGTGGGATAGTTTCTGTCATAAAACAGACTAGACAAGATGGGAATAATCAGGTAGGAAAACATTTAATGATAATAGATCTCGAATACCATTTTCCCATCCATTGATGGTAACAGATGTAATGGATCAGATATCAGATATCCATTTTTTAAGATGCTTTGTTTAGAGCTGTGCTTTGGGAACACAGGAATAAAAATGGCAAGGACATACTTCAATTATATACTGGGTTATTTTGTTGGGATTTCTTTTTCCCATTTTTTTCAATTGATCATGTGTCCTTCTTAAGAGGTAGCTGGATCAAAAATACATCACAGCAAAAGCCAAACACCCAGATCTGTTAGAATTATTGGGTAGCAAGACAGAGAAGTCATTCTCTGTCATTGAGAAGATGGAAATGGGAAAGCAATATTTTCCTTTTTTGGACCAGTACACTGAAGTTTAAAGCAAAGTATTGCTGTATTCATCCCCAGCATTTGTAGTTACTGATTAGGTAGATTTATTTCTCTGAATTTTTTTAATCTTGTCTAAGTTTGGAACCTTTTTAAAATATATGTAGAGTTCTTGAAATTTATGGCAGTCATGAGCTGTCTAAGATTTTACATATCTAATTCAGAAAGCATTTTTTTCTGTCTTTCCAGACTACAGTAGTCTTCCAAGCCAACTAAAAGTAAAGCTCTGCATCAAATGCTAAGTCAGAAAGGAGGAATATGAGGTACAGATGAAATTGAAGTAGTAGTTTTCAAACTTATATTTCAATATTTTTCTTTTGGTAATCAATATTGAAAACGGACAGAGGAATTAGAAAGCATAAGCCAGTCACAGTCATACATTTAGACTATTTCCTTAGATTCTCAATGTCATTAAACTGCAAAACCTCAGAATCGTGATTCTGGCTTTTGTTTGTTTGATGTTCATATTAACCTCCCCTTAACATAATTCCAGACTTAGGAAACCAGGCAAGTTTTAGTATGAGGCCCTGATACCAGCTAAACAAGTCCCACTGAGGTTTAGATTGGTGTCTTCAACTGGAAGTAAAAGCTCTTGTTTTGCCTGTCATTATGCTTCCATTTTGTTTTACTGTTCTATTTTTATCTTCTGTGTGCAACCCAGAATAATTTGGGATGTATGTTTGAGTTCGAGCAGCATTTCATCCCCTTATTAATTTATGTCTGCATGAATTGTAATTAGCTGGTCATCAAAATTCTACTCAGCCATACATTGATTATGTATATGCATATCTTCAGATTTTATTTGTAAAGTGATAATTTCTGGATTGAGAACATACTGACACTTATGAGTAATCACTGGGATGCAGTTCTGCACTCCATCTGTATTCAGCAAAATACTTAAGCATCCGCTTAATTTTAACTTTAGCTCAGGTAAGCATGAGATTGCCTCCATCCAAATTCAGCATAGCATTTTAAGTATGTGCCTAACTTTAAACATATCCTTAAATCCTACTAAAGCTAAAATCAAACACATCCTTAAGTGCCTTCATGAATATGGATAACTACTGAATGAGGTTTGATGAAATGAACTCTGTTGGCCATTAAATAAGAGGAAATGCCTGGCCACGATTCCATTAATGTCCTACAGGCAGGGAGGATATTACAGAAAAATAAAACATTCTTTTTGTGTGTTGAAATTCTAGAAGCTAAACTATCTATTGTTGAAGATAAAGTATTTTGCAGACTGTGGGAGGTCTTTCTAACCCTCAAAAGATCTGTATCTATAGGAAGCCACGGCTTCATTCTCAGTGTTTCATTAAGTTCAGAATGCTCAATAAAATTTTCATTCTTTAAACAAGACATTTAAAATAATATATCTAAATTTGTCAAAAATTACAAATGATAATAAGAGTGCAGCCAGTCACAGAAACCTGCAAATGAAAATGCATATACAGGTGTTAAGGATGTTAGAGCTTACGGAATATTTTCTGTGATTTTCTTTTATTTTCACCGCTGATGTGTTTGATTCACATCGCCATTCTTCATTATAGTCCATTTTCACTTTTGCTGCTTCAACCTCTAACAGTCTTTCTGCACTATTTATGAGAAAAGCTCTTTGCATTTTTATTTCAGATTCTCTCCTACTGCAGTTCATGAAGTCTTTCAACAGTAGGCTGTTAATCCTTTTCAGATTAATATGATTTCGGTGATAATCCTTTCATTTGTTGAATTTTTAAGACATATAATCATTAACGAAAGTGCTAGACAGATTTTCCATTAAAGCAGTTCGAAGCAGGTGGTATTTCTTTAATGTATGTCGGTAGCACTTTATGTTGCTCATTTATAAAATTAAATTTGCAGATGAAGAGAATAAGTCTAGAGTTGGTTATTGGTCTTTTCCCTTTGGTATTACATTCAAACCCTGTCAAGAAAAAAAGTATTCAGGAGTTTGCAGAAAAAACAGGGGTAGAATATCTGTGTAAATGCTCTTTCCACAACTCCATTGCTACTTTTCATTGGGACTAAGGGTCAGCTTCTGTCCTCATACTGCAAAGCATCAAGTTAAATATATGTAGAAAAAAGAGTATCATTTAAATGCGACCTTTGCCTTCAGGTAAGCCATAGGATGTAAATGTTGTGTGGGAATTATTCCAGATCTGTGTACAAGGCTAATTCTTGCTTTCATTGAAGTTAAGCTCATGACTCTTCGCTGGATGGAACTGAAGTTTATAATTATCTCTCAATAATGACACACATAAATCTTGTCTCGTTAGAGGTTTTGATTTTCTGTTGATTCCCAGCTCACTGTCTATGACTATCCTTGCCAACCAAACTATTTATCCTATTTTCTGTCTTCTTTTTCCTCTGACTTTCCCATTCTTTTTTGCACGCTGATGAAACAACAGACAGGAAGAGTAGGCACAGGTATTAAAACACAGTGATACTGAGTACTCTTGTAAGCCCCATTTTAATTAAGCTCTCAGAAGCAATGCTTCAAAGCTAGTAGACAAACAGCAGAAATGCTAGAGATCTGAAAAGCATTCAAAGTTCATTAAAACCTCAGTTTAAACAAGTAGCTAGAAGGTGTAGCCTGCCATAGAATGAATTTTTGCTTTTATATACTGAAAACTCAGAGGCAGGAGGGAAAGGAAGCAGACATCACAATGCTTTAAGAAAATCAGGTCCTGAACTTGGCAAACCTTTAGCTGATTTTGTCACATATTTGCAGCTTTAAAATGATTTGGCCTTTGCAACAGCCAAAATAAGTGTCCTTTAATCACTTCCAACCTATTAACAGATGGGCAAACAGCTTTTATAAATGGGGCATACAAAATACTCCAATATCAGCCAAAACTAATTAGTAGCATTATCTGAACTGAAATTTGTAAGTGATGGAATATACATCAATGCAGATAAATTGATAGAAATTCCTTTTCAACCATCCTGCTTGGTATTTGTTCTGCTTTAGTATATTCTAAACACTTATTAAATAAAAAAACCACTTTTTTTCCTGTTTAGCTATCTTGTTCCATTAAAACAACATATTTTCCTGTAAAAGTTCTCATTAGAGATAGTATAACTGAGAGAAATTACATTAAGCAAAAGGTAGTTTAGAATACATTTTTTGTGGCATATTAAAGAAAGAGTACTGTAACTTGACTACAACCTTAAAATTAATTAATCTTAAAGAACAGCACAAAATACTGATATCAGACATTATTTATACAGCAGTGCCAGAGCATATTAAATATATATTTGCACTGCACTATTAATCAGAATATGTAAATTGCATGAAATTAAATTGTGATATTAGAAAAAAAAAATTGCCCCATGTATAATTCAGTAGGAAGAGCCATTCAGTGCATTCCCATCAGATCTGCAGCATGAATTTGATTTTACAAAGACATCTGTAGTGCAGACAGCTGCTGTACCTAAGTGAGGGTTTGATTGTACACTTGATCTTTCAAACCTCCACTTGTCCATATCTTTCACAGAATTTCTTTATCATGGATCTACAAAAGAATGTAATGGTAACTTAATCAGAACTATTCTGATACACATTTTCATTAAATAAGTGAAATAATTAAATGTGCTGATTTTCAGAAGACTTTCTCTCCCTCTGTCCAAATACCTTGCCTTCCTTAAACAATCTATCCCTTCCTCAACTTACCTATTGATTTGAGGATTTTATTTGAAGAGTCAAACTTTAAGTAGAATCTGAAATAAACATAAAAACAATTTTATGACAACATTTCAAGCTTTTCTTCCTTCAAGACAGCACAATGGGCCCTGCCCTCCCAACACTGACAATTGCCTTGGATAAACTTTTTCTCAAAATTTGACAGATAATAATCTATAGAATGTTGTATATACCTTAGATATCCATGTAGATAATAATTCAGGTTTTTCCCTTCTTGTTCATCTAACACAATGTTGTTTCCTGGTCTTTGAAGACAGTGGGTTTGATCAGTCCAGAGATGTAGCCCTTGAATACTCACATGCTTGGCACATTCTCCTGTCTTAGAGCAGATATTCATCACCTCATAGGCATGTCTAGAAAGAGCTGTGGTGATGGGGATCACTCAGGGTATTCCCTGTGCAACCCAGGAAACTGCAATCTCCTCGAAACCCTACAGACAAATTAAAATGTTGCTCTTCTCTGATAGACTCCCTGGGGAAAATGGTAAATGCATGGTCTCTGCAGATACAGAGCTGAATGGAGCTGATAGGGGGTTCAGCTCCTTGTTCAGTGAGAAAGGTTAGAGGCTCTGGCAGATTATGAGTGAATGATGCAGTTGTGGTGCCATATTGTCAGGTTACATGGAATACCTGGAGGATTTTTTAGCCAGTAGAGAGATCAAGATTGATGGAACAGATTTGTCTTTGTGGCATAAAGGGGAGTGATGAATAAGTGCAAATGGTATTTTTTAATTATAAGAAGATGGTCTGATGAGAAATCCTGCAGGCTTTTGGTTGCACAGAGAAAGTACTGTAGAATGCCAGAAAATAATCAGTTTCAGATGAAATTCATCATCTAAGTAATTTTCTTTTAAAAAAACCTCAATCTATTATAACCTCAAAAACAAACATACAAACAAACAAACAAACAAACAAACAAAACTACCAAAAGACAATATTTTGATAAATACCCAGACCTCCACTTCTCAGTAATTTTATTTTACTGGCACCTTGCTGAATGAAGACCAGGCATAAAAACCCATTTTCCTCTTAATTCAGAGCTATTTCAAGCAAATTGGTTTAGTCTTGGCACAATATGGATGCATAAAGTAAAATTACAAGTGACTTTATGCACACAGCTACTCATGACCTTAAGTATAAAATGACTATTTCTATTCAGAATTGTATATTCAGGACAAAAAGAAAACCTAAATGTCATTGAAGGAAAATTTTCAGCTATGGTTTCGTTTATATTTCTGCCAGTTACACTGCTTGAAATGCAAAATCCAACTTTTTTGTTATTTATCATATATATTGTGATAATTTCCACAGCTGGAGCATAGTAAGGTAATCACATAGGAGGACTTTGGAGATGAAACTTCAAAGAGCTTCTTTCCACTCATTCTGTATCAAGATAAAATTGAGAGCTTTCAGAGTTTTAAAATTACTTTTAGTAATTTTACTGTAGCAAATACACGTATATTCCAGGATATTGAATATCCCCACTTTTCTAGTATTTCTGTTATCTTGTTTTGACAGGAAAATCTCCAATACAGAATTTCCTGCTGTGTTCTTATGAAAAGGATTGGTTTCAATATATTTCTCTTGTCTCCTAAATCTTTCTTTTTCTTTTTCATTTTTTTTTTGAGTATGTGTGTGAAATTTCCTGGCAAGTTTAATGAATACACATTAATAAAATCCATGAAAGTTTGCATTCATATGGAAGAGACACTTAAAGCTTTCAATGTCTTTCAGCTATAGCTTGTATTACCAGTTCAATTGTAAGAGCTGGCAGGTAAAATATTTCTTTAGTCGTACTCAAATAACGGTGTATTTGCACAAAAAAATATGAGTTCATATTTTGTAAAAAAAAACACAAACCAAAACCAAAGCTGTACAGTAGAATAAGAATTTAAAATGCTAACAATTTTGAAAATAACTTAATCCTTATGGTTTGCAAAGCCATGGGCAGCATGCAGATCTACCCAGCTGCAGCAGAACACTTGGCAAGAAGATTTGGATGCTAATTCTGTAATTGTAGATGGGAAATGACCAAGAGTTCCTTTTCAATCTTTTCAAGCTATTCATGTAAATAAGAGGATTCTACGTGATTCTGTAATTATTTTAGGTGCACATTACAATTTGCCTTCTAGATTTTTTTTCCATAGTCCACCAAACAGAAAAAAAAGAATCTTCTGTTCTTTAACTTCTAGTGACAAACACCTTGACCTTCAAACTCACGAGAAAAATGTAACTCACTTGGAAGTCTTTTCAGGTTCTTGAGATAGTAGAAAGCACCCTGGCAATGGAGGAATACTTAAAGCTGTTCTTTGCACTCAAAGATACATCAGAAGCTGGTTTGAACACAGCACATTCATGACAGTAAAGGTTAAGGCATTATTTTGGTTGTTAATTTCATTCAGTACTTATATTTTAATAGTGCCAGAATTCTTGATTAGTGTTATTTTGCTATTAAAAAACCCCATGCTCAGCTTGTCTGACTGTCATAGTTGTTCTGTACCTTCAGGGTTAGGGAGAATTCAGTGAGGCTGAGTGCTGTGCTGGTGCCCACTCCCATCTTTTCATCTCCAGAAGGCTCTGTATCAGTTTTTAGAGGAGAATGCTCCGTGTGACACTTGATCCCTCTGCCTCCAGAGTCAGGGTGTGCCTGCATATTGTACTGTCGGTGCTGGGGCTTGCAGCTTTTCAGGTGGAGAAACAGTCTGTAACTAACAGAATGTTCATTGCACTCTTCTTCTCCCCCCACTTTGTTTTACATCTCAATTGCTAAAAAAAAAATTTAAAAAATCGTGTATTTGATAGAATAGAAATATATATAAGTAGAGACATGGGCTGCTTCTCCTGATACATAAGCAGAGAAGTGTTAAAAGAAGAGGAAATAGTTGACTGTTCTTTAGCTCCAAGTGCTCTGCTCACTCCCATCTGCATTCTTGTGACTATTTTTGTTTGTGTAGTCTTTATCACCTCAAGGATTATATGACAATACTAAGGAAAATAAAAAAGTTTAGACTGCAAAGTTTAATCTAAACTTCTTTTTTGACACATCCATTGCCCTTCAAATTCATCTTCCAGAATAACAGGTGGCCATATCATCACAGAATATGAGCAAGATTAGTCAAGTGTGCACTAGAAAACAGCTTCCCTCATGGGAAAAAAGTGAGAGAGAGAATTGGTGAATATTCAACTATACATCGAAACACAATACTGCAAGCTGGACTTAGATAACCATTTTGTCACACCTAAGAGTTAGAAATGTACTGATTTTTAAAAAATCTTCTTTAAAAACACATTTCAGAGAAATAGAAATGTACCACCTGTTAAATAAGATGTTGCAGCTCAATGTATTGTCTTTTTTTTCCCACTGTCTTTTCTTCATGGTCTTCAAAGATGAGAGTACAAACTCTGCTTTAGAAGGCAGATGCTGTTTTTTGTAATGTTAAGGTGACATTAATTTTCTCTGCTTTGAAGACAAAATGGAACATGTTACAGATGCTCATGCACAACATGCAGTGTAACATGGTCTAGTGGTCTTCACCCTTACAGCAAGTCTGATGGTTTTGTTAATCAATAGTTCATAGCTAGACTCATAACCTCTGCTTCTCAGGGAAAAAGGTTTTGCAGAATCTCACCAAATATGCAAAAATCTGTGAGTTAGAAGTAGATTACTTGAAATGTTTTGTGGACATGAAGAGACTGTGAAACTTTTTTAATTTTTATTTTGTACTTTTCCTGAGTAGTACAAAATAAATCATACAACACCTATCTCTGAGTTAGCCTCCTTGACGGAAGCTATGTTATTTATTAAATTTCTCAAGAAAATGATTGACAGTCCACTGGTATGTGTTCTCCTTGGGTTTTTTTATTTTTTATTTTTTTAAGTAGTTGTGGCAAGACATCCATGGCCATTTCCATTACAACAATACTGGGGAAAATTTCTTCCACTCTGAGTTTTCCTCTTGCCTTTTACCATAGGGGGAGAGGTTTCACATACTGATTTAGGTTGAGTGTATCTGCCAAGTGAAAAAAGAATGTTAATCACAATAATTTTTCACTTACCTCAATCTCTTTCTACCAGTTCTGCTGACCATCACCTGTTCATATTGAGAGGTTCTAATATGGGAGAGAGATGTGTTTCAGCACAGCTGCTCTCCTTTCATCAGCAAGGATGATGCATGACTTTCCCTTCAGTGCAGGAATAAGTCAGAAGCTAAGTACCCCATCATGTAACCTCTGCACAGGCCTATGTCTTCATACAAAGCATGCTAACCTGGTTTTGAAGAAGTGTTTCTAAAAAATGAGAAAAATATTTCTAAAAAAACCCCTCCAGTACCTAATATTTTATTGTAAAGATATATCTAACAAAAAGTTTTCTTTTTCTGTTTGTGAAATTGTGTTTTCCTAGAGAGAATTTGACAAAAAGATGGTCAGAAATGATCTGTCTGAAGTTTTGACATACTGTGGGGACTCAATAGTTCCCAGTGGAATTCAGTATGTCCTCCAGCTGGCCTGTTTGGGTAAATGGCTTCTTGTAAATTCTTTACAATGGTAGAAAATTTCACCTGCAGGTGCTGCAAGTTTTGGGCTTTTTGGTTGTTGTTTTTTATTCCTTTTCCTTGCACGAATAAGAAACTATTCTTCTTAGAAGTCAGGATAAACCTTACCTGATGTTGATGATCTTTTTCAAAACTTAGCATTTTATTGTTATACTTGAAATAAAATGCATATTTTCAGAATTCCACTGTGTCTAAGAATGCTGGAATGTAATCCCATACAATTTAAAAATATGCTTAAGAGGATGCAGAGCAATTTTGTGGCAGGTCTGCACTTGCAGATGTCTCCAGGCAATCATTAACCCCTTTGTACACTCAGCAGTGTTTGTGGTGTTTGCCTTCCAACACTCTTGAACAGCTCAATGCAGGAAACTTTTAGAAACATTCAGAGATGAAAACATTCTTAAATGACTATTTGTAAATAAAACAGGATGTGGGGATGCCGCTGGCAGCTGCTCCTGTAGCACTTTATCAGCCCCCTCTTGGGCTGTACTGACATATGTAGGTGTTGTGAACATGAGTTGTCCTAACTTTGGCAGTCACAGCTGGGGGATTCTCGTGTGTGGCGTTCACATTCTCTGGAAAAATCCCTTCGCCCAGGATTCTTCTCCTGGGAAGTTGAGAAGACTCAGAGAAAAAGGAAAACAATTCTTATCTCATTTGCTTCTCCCCTGTTTTGCTCATGTGGGATGTGTTTGGAGATTGTTTACCCACAGGTGATTGTTTCACTGGATTCTGGTGTGAGTTGTTTTGACTCTTTGGCCAATCAGGGCCAAGCTGTGTCAAGACTCTGGAAAGAGCCACAAGTTTTCATTATTATCTTTTCAGCCTTCAGTAGACATCCTTTCTGTATTCTTTAGTATAGTATAATTTAGTATTCTTTAATCTAATATAATATTATAATGTACTAAATTAGCCTACATGTAGTCAGATTCATCATTCCTTCCTGCCACAAGGGTCCCTGCTGATACAATACTTGTGGACAGTGTTCTTCTTTGGAGGTTATGGTTAATTTTATGTATTATCAGCTCCAAAGAATGCTTTTAAAGTCCAACTTTAGTGAGAGAAACCCACAAGTAATTGATGCTTTTGTCTAGTTAAGGACCTACATGTGGTTTCTCTTGATCGTAATTTTTTGCGTGCCTTGTCCCAGAGAGCTTTCTTCCCAAGCTGCAGCTTTGAGAAGGTGGTCTCTTTGAGTGTCTGACCACACAAGGGACTTGCTTTCCAGTGTTGGCTCCTCATAAATGCCATCAATTTCTAAAGGAAAATCATTTAACACGTGTCACTTAGGTCACGTTCCTAAGACAGTGTGAATAAGACCAGGTATTTTTAGTCATTTACTCAGTCCCCATCACTATGGTAACAGAATATTTTGTGACTGTGAGACAGGTTTTTGTCTTATATCTGAGATTTGGGAGACAATTGCTACTTTTCACTGTGTTCACAGACACATCAGGAAAGGTTCATGCTTCCCCAGTGATTATTTAATTTATTTAGAGTCTCTTAAGTGTGAAGTGCTATCAAGACTTGTTTGACCATTTGAGGCAGTGTAGGATTCTAATGCATTTTGATTTTTAAACTCTTCTAAATTGTGAACATGTAAATGATGAATAATTGCTAAAATGTAGAGATGTGCCTGAGTCTAAAGGGCACCCATAAAGTGATTTGCAACATGGAAGCATTTTGAATAAATTCCACTTATCTGCAAAGTGCCTCTCTTCCTCAATTTTATAATATAGATGTCATAATTTCTGAAGACAAGTTATGAGCAGAGTGAAACCTTGCTAAATTTCTTGGAAGAGACACTGCAACTGGTTGGATGTTTGGATTCCCTGAATACTGATTTGATGCAACCATACTCTGATGCAAAAGCATTCCATAGCATCAGTCTGCCTATTCAGGAGTGGAAAGATAAGAAAGAAGAGGAGGTTCATGTGTCTAGGCAGAATGATGATCTACTGATAGTTACTGAACTTTTTCAGGTTAACAGTGCGTCCTGCATGGCTGTGGACTGATCCATGGAAGATTAAAACAAGAAAAGGGAGCATGAGTCTGAGCACAGGTCAAAAAAAAAATTCAGATATCTTGAAAATTTTCCCATCTCATCTTACTATTACTGGTTTTGTTGTTTATTTTTTTTTTTTTTTATTTTTTTAAATTTTATTTGTTTGTTTCAATTGAAGCTAGACAATACTGAAAAAGCAGTGCCCAGATGTTAAATGTCCTATTGGTTCTCCATTTTCAGTCATGAATGAATGCTGTCTTTGGCTAATGATAGTTTAGACTATCATTAGCTTTAGAAAAAGCTTTAAGATTTTTAATTTACCTATTCTATTGTGAGTTTTAATTACATTAGTACCATTCATAACTACAAAAAGATCTGCTTATTTTTTGTAAAAGTTAGACACCGATGGTAGTAAATTTATCAGAATAAAACCAAAATATTTGTAGCAAAATGTTGATGTTCATCATTAAGTAACAAAGATCTTGCTGTCAAAATAGGGAAGAAGACTATATGTTAAAAAATACTGTGAAATGTGCATGACAAAAATGGGTGGGATTAAAAAAAAAGAAGAATATATGATGCTGTACTTAACACACTGTTTTGAGTCTCTGTTTGTACAAGCAGAGCTGGTCTAATAATTTGGCCAAGCCAGACTACAGTAGTAGGACTGTCAGGAACTGAAGAAGAGAATGATATTTGGAGTGGACTCAGGAGTTCTGAAAGGAGGTCTGTACAGACAAACATATTTGTGCTTTCCTTATGAAATCTGCTTTTCAGCTTCTGGGAAACCAAGGGAGCTTCCTTTAGGTCAGATGAACAAAACCACAGATGATTCTCTAGATGTATCTATAGATATCCTGTTCCCCACAGTGCAAGGGAAAATCAGTGACTGTGTTACCACCTAGCACATTGCTGGCTGAGGAGTTAGGAACTGCCTGGAAATAACTGAATGGATTTCCATCAGTGGTGAGGTTTAGCTACTGGCTTCGTGAAACAGCCAATTAAAATTAAGGTCGTAGTGCGGTGATTTTGAGATTTCATACGCAAGTAATGCTGCTATTTCATCATATTTCAAAGCAGTTTCTGCTGCTACACCATTCTGCTGTTGAAAAGCAGAATGCCATGCACTGTGCAGTCAGGAGAAAGCCTCAGTGCAGCACTGCTGTACTTTGCTTGAATATAACAGGAAAAATTGAGGTAATGAAACAATCCATTTTGGCCAGATTCTTTGAAGTGTCCATTGACATCATAGATGGTTGTCATGAAAAATATTAATTAAAAGGGTTAATTCAATTAAAATATTAATTGAAAGGGTTTTTTTGGAAATTATTATTGTAGACAGTATTTAAACATACCTTTTCCCCCCTCTGGTTGATTCAAAGTGCTGCATATTCTATTCAGGTAAACCTTTACACTGAGTTCATGCATGCCTGGAATTTAGATATTGGGAGTGCTGGTTATTTTGTTTCTTTATTTGCTGAAGAGTCCAGCCATTATATCTTGGTATTTGCTGTATTCTGCAGTCACTGAAATTACTGCTATTAATGATGTTTGGGACTGGATTGGGGAAATAGTTGTAGCTGTTTATATGTTGTGAAGGCAAACTGTTCACAGTTGCAGCATCCTGATAATTGGATTGTTTTCAAATAACATGTAAACACAGTAAGGATTTTCCCTGCAATTGGCCCTTCGGAGTTGCCTCTACTAAAATCCATATTTTTTTCATTTTTGTGTTTATGATCTTGATAACTGGTCCTGTATTTACACAAAATATTTTGCATTTAGGCTAAGAATATCCAATATTTCATAGAGTTTGAATAATTGCCTTTAAGCCATCTCAGTTTATGTTGGCCTTGCCTCATTGTAGGTTTTTCTGTATTTGCAGGGAGGCAGTAAACCATCTCTTCATTTAAAACCAGAAATGCCTAGATTTTTCATTTATTTAAATTTTCACACATATTAGTGGGAGGCAAGGTTTTTCTGGGAGCTTTTAGGTTGCATACTGGTCTGGCTTGAAATGAAAAAACAAATGAGAGTGCAAACCAGTGATCTCTAAGAGACATCTCGAAGCAATGTATCCTCATTAAAGTCAATGCCAATTCCCTCTCATGGGCAGGAGATGCAGGAGATGCAGGAGATGGGCAGGAGAGATGCAGGAGGTCCCTGGGATTTGGTTTTTGCATGAAGCTAACAGAGGATATTAGAGCAGTCTCTGGTCACAACCTGTGGTTCAGGGTTTGACTCATGCAGTTTTCAGTCCCACTGGTAATTCCATGATAACTGGTGCTTGCTGCTGGGACTTTTGGAAAGCTCTCATGGTTTTGGAGGTTCAGCCCAGAAATGGCACTGGCTGACTGCAGCTCTCACCAATGCACCCTGCAGCTATTTTCTCTCTCAGTTCTTCCTTACTGTGGTTTACATGTGTAACTATGCATAAATTGTTAAATAAACAACACTTAACAACAATTTCTCTTGCAGTCCTGCCAGAAAAGCCTTATTTATAGAGCAGGACCCCTCTGTGTTGAGTACCCTGCACATTCTGAAGAAAAATATGCTTCCTGCATCACTGATAGAAAATTGCCTCCACAAACTGTTTATTTTTCATTAAACAAAA
Source organism: Passer domesticus (assembly GCF_036417665.1). Classification (NCBI taxonomy): domain Eukaryota; kingdom Metazoa; phylum Chordata; class Aves; order Passeriformes; family Passeridae; genus Passer; species Passer domesticus. The sequence continues at coordinate 26,001,094 of NC_087477.1, forward strand.
TTGTAAAGGACAAGCAGCAGAAAGCTGTGCATGCTGTAGAATGAACAAAGGTGTAATAGCTCTCATGCATCTGGCAGAGCACAATACTCAGGAGTTTCTCCCATTGTACTGCTGTTTAATAATGTTCTCCATACCTGTGCAATAATGAGCCCCGAGGGAGATGAAGGTTATCCCTGTGACCATTTAAGACAAATATAACATCAAGAAATTTGAATTCCACTGTGTAAGAACTCTGCAAGAGAGCTAGTGATAATGAACAGATGCATTGATAAAATGTCTTAATAGAGCTATTGTAAAGCTTTGCATTTCCTTCATAATGGTGTCTGGATCAAGGCTAAATGCAAATCTATCTAATGATTCCTTCAGGTCTTTAAGACTGTGGGTCATTCACTGTCAACTGCAGCAACAGGAAGCAAAATACACAGAGTATACTTCTCTCCTTGACTGCTGATCCTCTCCCAAAATAATTACAGATTAATATGGGTTTAAAAGGTTAAAGAACTCCCACAACATCTGGAATGTTTGTCAACAAGCATGCAAGAATCCCTGCTGGATGCAAAAGCTATCTAATCAGTGTTTGTTCTAACCTTCCACATGTATACAAAGAACAGCCTCTGTGTCTCTTTTTGTTGTTTGATTTTTAAAGCAAGATAGAATTCATGCTTAAGAACTTAATTTGCTTGAGTATTTTGCTCTTTGCTTATGATCACTATGCTCCTCCTGGGAGTGGCAAATAGAAGCAGAAAATGAAATTTGGGTTACCCACACAGGCCAGAGTACCCTAATCCAGCCACCAACCCTGCTTTAAACATGGTTAAAATGTTATTTCTTTTTGATAGTAATAATATTCCAAAGCATCATTATGGCTTTATTAAGATGTTTTGATAATAAGTTGAGAACTAAACAACACAAATATCCTACTTTGTTGATGAAGAGAGTTTTTTCAGGTCTGTTGATATTTTGAATCACATTCAGAATTAATATAAAAATCTATGTAAGAACAACCACCTAAAAAGTAAACTTTGTTCTTCAAATTCTCTTTTGCTACAATGTCTATAGAATAGTTGACAAGAGTTGAACTAGCAGCGTGCTGATGCTGCTGCCTGTCATCCAGGCTGATACTGGTTTTTTTTTTCATTCTCCTGTGCTCTCTCTTCCTGCTATACCTAACCTATAAAATCTTGGACTGGCTTTTTTGTTCCAACTTAGAATCTGGCACTGAGGGTCTCATTCTGTGCCTAGGGCTCCTGAGCACTATGCTTACACTTACAGATTGTACAAATAATGGTGCAGTGTCAAATCTGCTCTAAAGAAAAACGGGGAATTTAAAGGATGGATCTTCTCTACACCTATACATAGGGTATATATTTGACTTTTATTTGCCAACTGCATCTCCCTACCCCAAAAACAAAGAAAGATGATTCCTCTTACGGAGAACCAGTGGCAGGTTGTGAGTGGGAAGCACAGCAGGCTTACAGTACTTATCCATCAGCGTATGGCCAGGAGTGGAGCACTTTTCTTCTGAGACCATCTGGCTGAAAGGACCTCCCTTGGACCAACATTTTTCTTTACAAGGGATTTTCTCAAATCTGTGGGGTGTAACCTCCTTATTAAAGCTAAGGGTGGGGCTTTTTTCCTCCTCTCTCCAATGACACCATTTAGGGTCACTGCAATAGGGTGGCTTGATCAAATTTCCTGTCTTGTCCTTTACCTATTTGGCCTTTTCCATGCCCAGAAGGCGATTTCTTATTGCAACCTTTCAGCACTTGAAGAAGGTATACAAGAAAGACAGGGACAAACTTTGTGCTGGGCCCATTGTGACAGGACAAGGCATAATGGTTTTAAACAGAAAGGGGGTCAATTTATATTAAATACAAGGAAGAAGCTCTTTTTACAATGAGGGTGATGAAACACTTGAGTGGGTTGTCCAGAGAGGAGGTGGATACACCATCCCTGGAGACAAGATCAGGTTGTATGGGTCACTACATTACTTGGTCCAGTTGAAGAGGTCCCTTCCAACCCAAACCATTCCACCAGTGTATGATTCTATGATTTACCATGCTACATCCTTTTCCAGCTGGCAGTTTGTGTCTTCATTAATGTTGCTACAAGGGATTTGTATTTTTATATAAGCATTAGTGTCTCAGTTTGCTAATATATTTCATGCAATTGTAAGTGCAATTCATTCCCTCGATATGATAATGCACACATCTTAACAGCTTTTTAAAGGAATAAGTAAATTAGCATATGTGCCATGCTGAAATGGTTAACAAATAACTATGATGCTGCTTTGTGTATTTTGCATTTGCATTCCACTTCTGTCTTAATGGCACTGGCTTTTTAAACTTTTTTTTTTGTGTAGATTTTAACTTTAGTCCCCTTAAATGGAGGAACTGCTCTTTAGGGCTCACCAGTGCTGATGGAACAAGTTCATCACTTCACATACTTGAATAGCAGCATATCAGTTAAAACACCTCAGGATGACACTTGCTCTTTTTGCTGTTGTGTTGTTGACTGCTATTCTGACGTTTTTTCTCTATAGCACAAATCTTTCCTGCTGCCTAGTCAGTTTTCCTCATATTTGAACATTTGATTATTTCATTCCAAATTTACTACTTTGGACTTGTCTTTATTGTATTTCCTCTTATTGACTTTGGGCCATTTTTCCAATTTATCAAGACAATTTTGAGTTTGACTGCTCTCCTGTAAAGTGCTTGTAAGTGCTTCCAGCATGGTGTCACCTACAAGTGACTTCTGTTAAGTGACTTCTCCATTCCATTATCTTGGTAGTCATTAATAAAAGTATGCAAAAGAACCGGACTTAGGATAGACCTCTCTGAGACCTCACTTTATATTTCACCTCAGTTTTGACAGGAAAGTATTTATCTACCCTTTAAATGGGATATTTTGATCTATAGTAAGAAAAAATGAGTCAGCAGAAAATATGAGCTTCAAGACTTGGTAGCTGTTAAGAGATTCAGAAATTCCAGAGTAGAAGAGCAGCATGTGGGAGAGAAATGAAATGCTCACAATTTATTGCTACAAATATGTCTTTTACATGTTTCAAGAAGGTTTATTCTTCAATAGTACATGGAAAGATTTATCACTGCAGTATTCTGGTCAGAAAGATATATATTAGGTTTTAAAAGTTGAAGAACTTGCTGGCTGCAAAGAGATGGACCATACCAATTGATTCAACTACCTAATGCCTATTAAAATATGTGTTGTCACACTTATGTTTTGTATTTCAGTATATGCACAGTACAGTGTATCTACACAAGTACCTGGATATGTATTTCTAGTACATATAGAATATAAAAGTTGAAAATTTTCATAATATATCTTGAAATTAAAAAAAAAAAAATCCAGTGAAAGAAATCCCTTGTTACACAGCAGGGAATGTGGATAATCACGAGTTCCCAAACACAAAGATGTCTTGACAGGGCAATAAATATAGAGTTTAAACATCTTTCTTGATAACTATGAAGACAGTATCATTCTAATATTCAGTTTATGTATTGTTCCATGGATTATTATAGGGTGTCATCTCTTTTTCAGAAATTTTTACTCATACTTTGAAAGTGCAATATTTCTTATATAGCTATGTTGTAGAGATGTATATATATTATTCTCATTTTTAAAATGGAGAATTAAACAACAGTTGAAGTTTTTTGTCTCTGATTTATCTCTGTATTGGTGCTAGAAATTTAGGCTGAGTTATTTAAAATTGACTTCAAACTGGTTCTTATGCCCATGTTGAACAAATAGGTGCTTTCTGAGGGGCAGCTGATTTTTTTTAATCTGTCTTTCACACACACACTCATGCTTAGTCCTTTCTTCCAGGAACTTACCTAAAACATGTTCTCAATTTCTTGTTGCCTCTTGAGGCAGATACTACTCAAAAAAAAAAAAAAAAGTCCTTGAATTCTTTCCTGCAATAGGGAATATGTGCAAAAGGTTGATCAAGTTAAAAGGGTTTTCAACAAAATATGACTTGCTTTTTCTGAAGCAAAATATTTGCCAAAGTAGAGAATTTACCTAAATTCTTTAATAGAATCCTAAAATCTTAACATTATTCTTTTTTCCTGTTGGATTTTGATAATTTGACACATTTTAAGCAAATTACACTCTCTCAGTTATAAAACATTCAACTTTTTTCATAGCTACAAAAGCAGGAGTGCAGAGTCTTTGCCCCATTACAATTACTTTGCTGATTATGCTATTACACAGATATTTTTTCAGTTGAAAGAAGTGACAAAAAAGCCACTTTATGTTGTAAAATGGAAAAACTAATATTTGTAGTGAAATGTTTTTAACTGTAAAATTTGTGTGTACAACTTTATATTTAAAATAACACTATTGCTATAGGCTGTCATCTTGACAATTTGTTTGCAATATTTTCTTACATTTCTCCTTACTTCAGCAAAGGGAGTCTTTGCTTTATGCTGCTACTTAAGTTATTTGAGTAACAGTCTTTTGCTATTTTAAATGTCCTGTCACATGTTTTGTAATCCATTGCTGCATTTAAAGTTCTCTTAAGTATAGGGTATAAAACTAATCAATCATTTGATTTACATAGTTATGCTTCCTTTTTTTTTTGTACAACAGCATTCTATAAAGCCGCTGCTCCACCCTTCAAAAAGCAAAAAAAAAAACCCAACTCCTATAGCAAATTTATGTGCAAAATCCTTGAATCAACCATTTCTGATATCAACAACTGATTTCTATATAAACCATTTCCTTTAATCTGATGTCCAGAAGAATATTTTATAGGCTAAGATTCTGCCCTTTTCACACCTGGTTTAAAAATTATACAGCTACAAAACCACTTAATTAGAATGCTCAATAATTATATGAATTCTGTCATTTAAACATTCTGCGTATCAAGACTTCTCAAGAGCTTTTTTTTTTTCTTTTTGATTATGACCTTTTGCATTCTGTTGAAGTAATCTCTATATGAACTAGTTTTACTCTATATAGTGAGTAGTAATTTCTTTTTTCTCTAAATTATGTTTTGCATTCCATTCAGCAGAAGGATTGAATACTGTTATTGGATTGAATACTGTTTTCTTGTTATCAACTGTTATATATGCTTGATCAAAATAAACACATAATATTGTCATTATAACTCTCCTAGAGAATTACCAATCCTTCTACCAGTGTGGGATTTCACCATCAGTGTTTGTGTTTCTCCTAAAGAAAGCAGACTTGGCTGTCAGTTTTGATGATGAGTAACTTCTAGGTTTTCTATGATTTGTTTTGCTGGGATTGCAGTGGTCTCAGTTCTGCTATTCTATCTGAAACTGAGTTTTAGTGTATTATTGCTAATTTTGTCTGTCACCCAGCAAGAAGGGAACATCTTTTATAGTGACCATCATTACTGGAGTTTTCTCCTCTGGAATATGGATTATTATTCTAATTTCTTGAAGTTGTGCTGAAAGTTGCATATCTTTGAATCTTTGAATCTATTTGAAACTGTACCCCGAGCATTGGATGCCTTTGTGATAACCATCCCATTTCTTGACACAAAGTGTCTGGAACAGATGTGGAGGACAAGATTTAAGATGTCTCTCTGCTGTAGTTCAAGACAGCACCTCTGCCCAGTCTCTGTGTGGTAGATGACTGAGTACTGTACATACCCAGCAACAGCCTACACTCTCTTAAAGAAAGTCACCAGCACTATAGACTAGAAACTGCAGTTAATATATTTTTGCCACTTATAAAGCTGTGGGAAATGGTGGGTTTCTGCATTGGTATATAAATAAATATTTCTTGTTAAATGAAAGAGAAAATGCTATTTCCTATACCCTAGTTATCCTAGTTTCTTATCCAGGAACATGCATTAGGCTGTTGGTCTTTTGTTGGAAAATATTCCAAATGAAATTATTAAGTCCCAAATAGATATTTCCTGTGAAATGTTATTGTCTTCTAAATATATAGACAGGCCCTTGCCTGTAGTGTTTAAACCAGGGGCCAGTGGTATCAATAGAAAAACTGATTTGAATTAAGCTTATCACTCCAACTAATTGTCCTAGTCATAGGATTAGAGACATGAGAGCAGCTTTCATTTACGTGTTGGAATAATGCTGTCACACTGAGTGAAACATTTGTGTGAAAGTAATTAAATAATGACTTAAGTCACTTATATCCCTGTTTTGAAACTGTTCATGATTGAACCTCTCTAAAAATTAAGTTGAAAGTTCTATGTTAACAGAATGAATACAGTTACTAAATATGCTTTTGATATTTGGTTTTTCCAGTATTTCGAAGGCTATTTGAATGTAACAGAAAGGGTTTAGGTAAAACCCTAATAATTTGAAATTAAATGTTTTATTAATATCTGTATCCTGGGGGAAAAAAAAAGGTGCCATGTGCATTACACAGATTCCCCTTATGCTCCACTCCATTAGATTCTGTAGAAAAAAATGCAGTAAAGTCCCTGGAAAATTCTTGTATCTTACAAAGTTTTTTAATTTTCATCCATATTTCTAGGTCAAAGAGAAAACTGGCAATCTATAATGAGACAGTATTTTGGCAATATTCTGTTTTATTGATGGTTTGAGCAATGCCTTTTCCAGAACTTCTGTAAAAGCACTGGGAAGAAAAATAAATGTCCTATTATACTGGTTATCCCTTTCCCTTGAATATGGAGCATTTTGAGCAAAGCATTATGCAAAGGAAATCTGCATCTACATTTTCTGGTTTTAAATATAATGTCAGTGATACTTTAATGTAATAGATCATGAAATGTACTGGCCACAGATATAATTATAGAAATGACAGGGAAAGGGTAAAATGCAGAAAATGGAGGTAACTACCCAAAATTGTCTGAATATGAGTTGTAGTAAGTAAATAGATTTTGTGGTACAAGATGTACAAAGGTTCAATTTGGAGCAATATGAAGTTCTTTTATACTTTCAAGCTCAGCCCACATATAATTAAAACTTCCCAAGCACCATCACCTGCAGGAAATTTTATTCAAATAGTAAAAAAATTGGCATGGAACCTATCTTCTGACAGTTTCAAGTGTAGAAATTTCTCTAAGTTTAAGGGATTACTCTTTATAACCTTGGTTCTGTCAAATACAAACATGCATTTATTTACAATTTCTCTTCAGACTTCGCCACAACATACACAAATTTGAAGTTATCTCTTCACTCCAAGAATATCACTTATGTTTGTTTGTATATCTCATTTTGGATGTGGTAGAGCAAGCACACAGAATTTTTGTACTTTTGTCCTTTTAGCTGGTGTAACTCCTTTTTCCCTTCAGATGAACATAAAGTTGAGGTAAGTAACTGCTTAAAAATTCACAAAAAGTAGTGGCACATGATGCTTTGTGGATAAACTGAGATGGAATAAAATGTGTAATAGCTGGTTCCCTGACAGAAGCCTTGTCTGTAGGCTTAGGAGAGGCAGCTCATCTTTGTTTCCCATTTACCCCTTCTCCAAAGAGTGATATCTCCAAGAACGAACACATTTCAACTTGCATAGCTTTCAAAATACTATACACTTTATTAACAATAAATATGTAGAAGTGGCTTAATTGCTGAAAGCTGTTCAATCTTTGAGGCTATCAAAATGCCCTTTGTAGAATATGGTGAGGTTTGGACGGTTTTACTGCACATTAAATACAAAGCCATATTTTAAGATGTACACCAGGGCCAGCATTAGACCTTCCTGTCTTCAAAAGCCATGTCAAAGTTCTCATTAACTGATAGTGGATGATCAGGGAATAACCTGGGAGACTCTGAGTCAACTCCCCTATTCCATCTCTGTGTTTTCCATCACCCTGCTGTCTTCAGTTAATTTAACTTGGGAGATGAGGTCAATATACGTGGAGTAACAGCTGAAACTTTGGAGTTCTAGTGTCTTTTGTTGGTTCATGTCACAACCTGAGTGTTATTTAAACATCTATTTTTTCACATTTAATACCAGGTAATACTCTAGAGGCCTCTATAAAACAGCTAATGTTCCCTTTGGCATCGAAATCCACTTACCTTAACTGACTTCTGTTATACTTCAACCTGATTCTCAGAGTCACAATGGTAATATTCATTTTAATGTCCCAATAGACTCTTAGTATTCATCAAATATTTGATTTACATTTCTAATAAGGCTTATGGAATGCAGAGACATGAAACCCATACTCTGCCATGATTCTAACTACTGTCTCTTTCATTAACACTGCGAATTATTTCTCAAAAATAATTAAAATCTGTAATTGAATATACTAGAATAATTTTGGAAAATTAGTTTAATTATTCTAGTGCTTCTATTTGGAAAGATCACATAATTTATAATGAGAGAATAGGCAAATATGAATTTACTCTCACAGAGTCCTTTTGTTTATACTTACTTTTAAAGAAAACATATATACTTGAAATGCCTGCTAAAACAGGGTTACAATGTAAATGCTTTGTACTCCAGAATTCTACCATAAAAAAATAAGTCTCAGAATTATTTAAACAATTAATAGACTTGTTTTCTCCTTCAGGAATTTGTTGGTTCTGGTTTTTTTTTTCCCTATATGCATCCTTCAGCATAAAAATTATTCTTCACATGAGCTGACTCTTGCATATCAGCCTCCTAGTAACTGAGGGGAGCCTGTAAGAGGGATGGGGAGTCTGTGTGCAAGGGCAAGAAGTGACAGGACAAGGAGAAAATGTTTAAACTGTGAGAGTTTAGGTTTAGACTGGATATTAGGCAGAAATTATTTGCTGGGTGGGTGGTGAGGCACAGCACAGGTTGTGGCTGCCCCATGTCTGGAAGTGTTCAAGGGCAGGTTGGATGGGGCTCTGAGCTCCCTGGTGTAGTGGGAGGTGTCCCTCTCCATGGCAGGGGGTCAGAATGAGATGATCTTTAAGGTCCCTTCCAACCCAAACCATTTAGGAATTATGTGATGTAGGCACTGCAAAACTGAATACCAAAATGAATCATACATTCTGGATGAAGAATACTTATACACCAGAAATCACTCCCCTATGTGTACAAAAACAAGAGTGCAACTGCAATAAGGGATGATTGGAATGGTTACAAATTCCTGGCATATCCACACTTTTCCAAGTGTACTGCTGCTGTACAGGCAACTGTCAACCCTTGTTAGGGTTCATCAGTGGCTTCCTGGGCAAGAAAGTAAGGAAGTTTGTGGTTCATCGTGAACACAAGGTCTGAAAGCTGGCTGTAAACATCTGGACAGCATTTTCCAGCTGCTACTGCAACATACTGAGTTGTGGGACTGAATGGTGTTTTGACCATTATAAACATATTGAAGAGAGCAGAAAAAATGGGCTAAAAGAAGACCTGAACTAGAAAATTTGGAGGAAAGAGAACTGGATTGTAGAATTCCTTGTTGCTTAGATTTCCCACTGCCTCAGGAATCCCAACAAGTTTTTTTCCAAGATGCCAGAGGGTTTCTGGCTAGGGACCTGATCCCAGCAATAGTTATATATAAATTCTCTGATGGAGAATTGGACTGATGTGGTGTGGGTAAGCACAGGGCACCTCTCATTCATAACCATCACCAATTGCTGGGGTTTTTAAAGTGTGGTTTGGAGCAAGTAGTTTGGACTTGTAAAATTATAAATGTCTTGTGTTTGTTACTTTAGGGGCTGCTCTTGTTCCATGATGGAATTTATTTTGTAGCACTGCAGGGTTAGCTCTTCAACCAGGACAATACCACCATGTCAGCACACATGTGGAACCTGGACTAATTAGCCTTGCTTGGAGACATGGCTAATTAGTCCAGACTTAACACAAATCTCATAATGTTTCAAAAGCTGAGCTGGTAATGCTGCATGATACATGTCAGCCTACTAATTCATGCAGAGGTCTCTGTGGGCTCTCTGAGCAGACTGAGTCATCAGCTACGCCCTCGGCTGGCTCTCTGTATGGGAGACCTTATGGCACAGAAGCTCTTAGGCTTTCACCAGCTTTAACCTCAAAGGACTGACAAAGGTGTCCAAGATATTTTCCTTATTCTAATTTTTTTTTTCCATACTCAGTCTGCCAAGTTTTCTGTTCTTTAGCTCATGTCAGAGGCTCGTTTGCTCATACAGGCTCCTGAGCTTTTTGCTCTTCTCTCTCTTGCTGGCTCTGGCAGGTGGATCTTCAGTGTCAGAGTCCTCTTTCCAGTCCTGACAGGGCCCCAGGCTCTGTGCAGGGTTCAGGGAACAATATTCATTACTGCTCCCACCTTTCACACTTTGGGGCAGTGCTGAGGTCCTACTGCTGAACCACAGCTGCATGGGTGTCCTTTACAGGATCCTTTACCAACCATGTGGCAGGAAAAGTGGGATCAGATCGTTTTGTCTAAAGGCAATTATTTCCTGCAGTAGTTATACAAGAAGAAAGGGGTAGAATCTGTTTGATTCCACCTCATTTCAGCCTGTTTCAAATCAATGGCTGATATTTTGTCACCTAACCATGCTCAGTTTCATATTTGGCTCCTGCTAACTGTATGAGAATGTTACAGAGTGTGGCTCAGGAAGGACAAATAAAACTATGTGAGGGGAAGATGGAGTGCATGGCAGGAGAGGGATAGCAGATTATTCCCTTGTATTCTTCCCTCCAAGTAGACAATATTGAGTGGTTGAATTACTTAGTAAATGTTACTCTTTCCATCAGGTCTTATTCCATACATTTTACCAAAGTGAATAGTGATTAGTAATAATAAATGAGATTTAATAAGTCTTTTGAAGAAAATCTTCCATGTAAAGTTTGCTGACTTAGCCCCAAAAGTGCTATTATAATAGCTGTGTATAATCACTTTTTTCTGAAATACTAGGGTTCAGACAGCTGGGGCTCCATGTGTGCATGGGGGGCATAAATTTTTTTGTTGTTGTCCTATTATTTCAAAAAGGAGAATATTGAGTAACATGAGAACTCTTGGAGCTGTTTAGCACTTTCCCTGTTCATGCCAGAGAGAATCACACATTTACTGCTAATGAGCAGAATGCAGCTTTATGACTTTGTCTGAATATTTTCCCTGAGATGACTTCCTTTACCACTGAAATCATTGGCAGGGCCCCTCCAGTTGGTTTTAATGAGGGAGAATTGGACCTTTAATAAGCATCATGGTCACGTAAGCTTGGGGTTTGTTTTTTTAGCATCGTGCTTTTTAAGTGTTTTTAGTTACTGCCTGCAGTGTATACAGCTGTGAACTTGGATAATAAATAAGGATTATTTCTATGAAGAAACCTTTGGCAGCAATTTTTGCTTTGCTGAGGTAAGCTGTTAGTCATCTGCCACCAAAGGGTAATCAGCTAGATTTTAAATATTGCTGTGTCTTTCTACTTTTACTGTATTTTTGATTAGTCAATAAATACATGTTCAGTCTCTTTCCAAAGCCCAGCAATCAGTGTAGATGCAAGATTCATTGCTGAAAAGGAACAAACCAACACCAGCTAGCTTTTGCTTGTTCTAAGAGGTTGGGCTCGCTTGGAAATTAGTGGAAGGTGGTAAAGCTTCATTATAAAAAACATCACAACCAAAAAATGGTGTTGACAGGTGGTAAAGTACATTCTCAAGACTGAATAAACTTATTCATTGATGGTAAAAGTGAAGCCAGAGAAACTGCACTCCCTGATATGAAGGGTGAATTTGAGCTTTGGCACCCTGCAGGCAAATACATTGCAGATTCGAGAGCCTAAATGTAGGCTTTTAAACCCATGTCTCAGAACATGGCAGATTTTTAAAAGAGCCAAGGAGAATGTCTCGTATAATAAAATAAATGTAGAGATAAGAGAGGAATCATGGTTTTCTATTCTTGCTTTTTATGAAATAGCTCAGATCCAAACATCCTTGCCAGCCTAACTCTCCCCACTGAATCCCCAAACAAATAGTGCTGTAAAAGTCTAAGAAGTTGTAACAAAATAGACTGTGTAATGGAATTTTTGGCATATTGAGTAAATAAAAATGGCAAAGGCCTGACATAGTTAGGATGCAATAGATATATCCTGGCTTTCAGGTAGAGGGTAAGGAAATTAGCTGTTTGGGTTCTTACTTACACTGCAAAAAAGAGAGAGTTATTAGTTGCATTAGAAGCAAACTGGGTGTGAGCTGTATTCAGTCATTGGATATATTGCAACAAAACACCAAATAAAAACTAGTGGTTTAGCCATGTCTAAAGAAACTCTCCTGATAAATAAGGAACATGGTGTATCAGCAGGTATTTTTCAGCTACTCTTCTATTTTTTGCCTCTGATATGGATGCAGAGAAGGTCGTGTGCATTATGCAGATGACTTTGGTTCAAATTTGGTTTGAATAAACCCCTGCTTGGTATTTTCACTTGTAAAGATTTGAGCTGATAGCAAAGGATTGGGTTGCATAAAATTTCTTCACCTCAATAAAGCAGTCCTTGCTCTAAAAGATTTCATTCCTTGGAGTAATCAATGTCTTATTTGTTATCATGTAGCAAAGTCTTTCTCTTTTGCACCCATCTCAGTAAGAGGAATTTTCAGTTAGAAGGTAAATTGATAACATAAAAACTGCTGTTACACAAAATAATCAGATTTGACTGTGCATTCCTGAAAGATATGAAACAGTGAGCACTTTCAGGCCCATTGATAAAGCTGTCAAGAGAAACTGCTAGAATATTCTGTTTCCCAGGTGTCAGCCAGGTGTGTAAGGTAGGAATGCATGATTTTCCACTGCTGTATCTTCAGCAGTGCATCAGCATGTATGTCCTACAACATGCCAAAGGACAGAATTGAAGCTTTCAAGTAGATCACAAGTTTTCCTTTATGCCTCATTTTGATTTTTTTTTTTTTCAGACTATGCCAGTTTTTAGGAGAAAGCTGTCCTTCAGCTCTTTGGGCTATATTCAGTCATTGGCTATATTTCAACAATACATCAAGTGGATTGTGCAGCGTGAGCACGGAAGATGAATTTAATAAGATTGTGCACCAAATTGTTCATTCTGTATATCCCGATTTGTTCCTTGTCTTCGGGATATAGTAGTGCCTTAGAGGACTCTGCTAATTAACAATAGGTGAAACTGTGAACTTGAGAACTTCTGCAAAAAAAAAAAAAAGGGGGAAAGTAAAAGAAATTCTAAAATTAAGGGGCATTGCAGAGAATCCAGCAACAGGACTAATTGTGACACGTGGCAATAGTCTGAGGAAAACTGAAGCACCTACAAAGCTGGAAAATGTGTTGCTGCCAGCCAGTGCTGAGCTGCCCCAGGTGGCAGAAGAACACACAAACAGATTAGTTTACAGTCAGGTCTGGGAAGCAGGGCACAAAACCAGAACTGTAGAGCCTTGGGAATTGTGCCCAACTCTGCCACAGTCTTACTGGGCAACCTGAACAGCTATTTCATATTTTTGTTTATTTCCAACACTCAATTTTGATTATTCCTGTGCTGATATAAGATGGATGTTGATGGGAAATCAGGGTTTGGACTGTAAATCCCCCTGGGCAGAGCACGATCTTGTGTACCTGTAGAATGCCTGGCACAATAGAGACAGCATCTCTGTGAGGAACTGAGGCATTACTGTAATAAAAGTATCAATATTTTAATCATCTGCCTTATTTAATCTCTTATCTCACTATTGCATGGAGTAATTTGGACATTTGTTTCCTTTTCACATTTAAAATGGTCCCAGGGAGACTTCAATGGATTGAGGTTCAGGGATCATGTGGACCTGATTATTCAAATTCCCTGCACCTGTGGGGGTTTCTTTTGATATTGCATGTTTCAAACTGAATGCTCGCTAAATACAATGAATTTAAAATATGGAAAAATGAATTAAATGAAAACATTAGAACTGCATCTAAGTTTGTAATCAGCATGATGTGGGGGATGGAAATGAATGTGGAACCCAGCTGAACAGTGTGTTGGCATAAGAACTCTTGACTTACAGCTGTTCCTTTGTTCTTTTTTGTTAGTTTTACAGCATTTTTTCCAGAAAACCTTACTTTGCATGAAAGACAAATTCATATGAGAAGATTGTTTAGCTTTGTGCATCATAATTTAAACAGGGTGAATTGAAATCTGTTCAAGTCACACAGGATTCTGATGGAGTGGGCAGTTTAGGCTAATAGGTAATTTCTGTCCAAAATTAAAAACTAGTATTTTCTGAAATGTAAAAACCAGCTTAGACAGAAATATCCTCATTGTCTAGTAAGGCTAACAGGTCTTCAAAAACAGAATTACTGAGACAAAAGAAAAAAATAAAAATCCATTACCAAAACTGTGCATGGAATTTGCCTGTAAATAGCTTTTCTAGACATTGTGAAACAACTGAACAGATGGGTAAGAGTGAAGGGCCCTGTCTGGTGAGCATTCCTACTCTGCTACAGGTAATCCTGAGGGCCTCCTTGAGGCATGGCTTCAACTGTTACTTTTTCCACAGACTAACTCATGAGGAAGACCACCAACCACTTTTTCTGTGGAAGCACTTTTCTTGTGAGAGAGAATAATTTGGGTTGGAAGGAACCCCAGGATGTCTCTGGTCCCACCTCCTGCTGAATAAAGGCTGAACTGCGAGGTCACATCAGGTTGGTCTGCATTTAATTCAATATGATCCTGAAAACTTGCAGGGAGGGGAGATCCACAACCTTCCTGGGCAGGCTCTTCCTCTCCTTGATTGCCTTCATGGACAAAAAGGTTTTCCTTTTATCAAGTTAATACACTTTGTTTTGGTTGTGTATTTCTAAATTTTTTTTTGCGCGTGTTCTTTTCTGGTTTTGTTTGGTTGATTGGTTGCTTTTTGGGTTTTTGAGTTTTTCTTTTGCCTGGCACATGGAATTTCAAGAAAGGGACTAGGAAGAGGAGGTGTTTGGTTTCCAGTCCGTACTGTAATCATTGTTATTATGCATTTCATGCTAAATACTCACTGCATAAAGTACACAAACAGAAACATAACCCAGGTATCTTGCCCCTCAACTGCTCACATGAGCATCCTGTTTACTGCATTAAAAATCATATCATGGTGCTGGATTTTTATTTTTTTTTTCCACAGGTTCATCTAATGAAACTTGAATACATTTTGCTGAGGTTGTCCAGCTTAAACAGGAAAGGTATCATATCCTGAATAGCCAGGTGGTGAGAGATCTATTGAAACAAATGGACCTTGAGCCTCCTCCCTCTGAGGTGGTTTAGCCAGTGCTTTAGCATCAGGGCTTTGATCACTTTCCTGTTCCAGAACAGGAAAGTGATCAAGCAGCACTTTTACTAACCTCTCTCCTGGACATCAGTTAAAGTGCCCTGTTTGTAGCTACCCTCAGCTCCCTGTCAGCCCCTGGCTGCATCCACCACAAGGCAGGTTTACTCCCTGCCTGGACTGTGCTCGAGTTCAGCTGTAAATACTGAAGTCAGCCTTCATTAGCTTTAATGGCAACGGTGTCAGGTGAGCAGCAGAAGAGTCTTTCTCACCAACATCTGCCTCCAGGTTCTCCAAGTTGCAAGGAAATTACAAAACACAATAACAAAAATGTCTCTGATTTATCAGTTTTTAAATTATTTTTCTTTTTTCTTCCCACCATTTTTGTTTGCTTCTTCATTTGTGGCATGCAAGACTGCAGCATGCAAGAGGCAGAACCCGTCAGGCTGAGGGGTTGTCTCGTGGTTCAGGGGGCCAAATGCAACCATGAGGGACTCCTCTCCTCTCCTGCCTTCATCACCAAGTTCTTAATGAGATCATCTGCAGATTTCTTCAACTAGAGTTTCCACTGATTTTTTTACAGATATTTCCTGTTTATGGACAAGCTGAAAGCTCATGTGTAAAGCACAAGTGAATAGGAGTTGTATTTTAAATGTGTGCACTGCTGCATGAATTACAAGTTATTTGTATCAAAGCAGGCACCCAAATTACTGAATATTTAGCAAAGTGGCCTTCTTCTCTGTGCTTCAATTATATGATTTCTTAGAGGTGTTGGGAGGATAGATTAATTATAGTGAGAGCTGAGAGCACTACAAAAAAAAGCTGAGAAAACCACAAAAAAGTCTATGGAGAAATTGGTAATTTTGTATTCAGTGCAGGGTTTTGATGATGAGTGCTAAATAAGGTCTGGAATCAAACAGAGAATGATGAAGATAAAAAGAAAAACTGAATAACTCTCCATTCAGTTGGTGACCATTTTATGCACTGTGTCTTGTAAGAGGGAAAAATGCAATGTTCATTCTCATATTTTATAAGTTTTGAGTACTTGAGTCTGAAAATTTAATATTTGAGTAGCATGAGATTAGAGAAAATGTAGACCAGAAACAGCACAAAAGAGTCCTCCTCCATGAGGACATCTCCAAGGTTTCATTTAAGCGAGATATAAGAGTTTGTGAAAATTTGTATGTACAAAGAGCTTTGGCTATTGTTGTTAGTGCCGGAAATGAAGCTCTTGTTATCAGTAAACTTCCCAGCAGCTCCTAGCCAAGAGGCTCCCACGTTTCTTTGTCCAGCAACATGGTGCTTTGCACAGCAAGTACGCCTGGGGGTAGCAAATAAACCTGGAGAAGATCTCATATTCCTGAGCCGACATGATGGGGCTGCTTTTGTGTGAAAAGGAATTGAAGGGTGGGATTCGGATACATGGGAGCTTAATTTTTAAGCTTTGTGATTAGGGGTGCAGCCTTTACTGCCCTCATCTGTCCTTCCAACTGTTTAAGTCTCTTGTGTGAATGGCAGTCCCCTCTGGAATCAAAAGGCAAAGCAAGCCTCAGTTTTTAATTTCTGCTTGTCAGTCACTCTGAATTCTGAGCAGAATTGATGACCCATTCGCAGGAATTACTAAAGCTACACAGGCAGGAACCCATTTGACAGGTAAAGGATAACTCCCTTTTTCTTGGGTACCTTTGTGGCTGTAATTAACATTTCTGTTTTGTTCTAATTATAGTTTTTGTATCTTAGCCATTATGCTAATGGTGTTGTTCAGTAGTATGTGAGATTGCATTCATTATCACTGGTGAATTAAACCTTTATTAAAGAAAAATTCCCCCAGGCCTCATTCTGAAGTTAAGTAATTATTCATTTGGTTTTATCCTAGCAATTAGCTTATATACTGTAGCACTTGTGATTTGGTTTCTGTACCTCCCCAGATTTGATTAACCCACCATGGTAAATAAATGCATAACAGTGCCCAACACGTTGCTTTAAGTGCATTATTATATAGAAAAAAAATCCCAAAAACTCGAAAAACCCCAACCCCCAAAGATTCATTGTTCACTAGAAGAGCTCTGGAGCTCCCAGCAGACTGTACAGGCAGAAGGAGATTGTGCTGGACTGTTGGGGCTCTGTGGAGCAACAGTAATAACAAACGAGTTTATGGAGCCCTCCAACACAGCAGTTAATTCTTTCTTCAATTGCAATGCCTTCCTTGGTCAATATGCTTCATATCTGAGATATGCACTGTGCTTAGCCACACTGGCAGTGTAAATCAAGCCTTCGGAGAGCCTCCAGACATACATAAATTTCCTGGGTGATGCAGCCTGGCTCTCAGTCAAGAGTGGGGAAAAAATGTTAAGGAAAACCTTATTTGCCCTCCCCTACATACTTGTAGTTTGTGAATGCTTCACAAACACTCTTGGATTCAGCGATACTTCCTTGAAGAAAGATGAGGGTTTATGCCTGTTTTTCTACTGGAACATGGAGGCATGGGAAAATTAGGGATTTACCAACAGTCATGCAAGAAATCGTCAAGAGAAACAGACTCTGACCATGTTTTCCCTGTGGCCTAATCAGATGTTTAACTGTGTTAACAGGTTTTTTTCTCTCATATCTCTTTTTAGCACACATTAAGTTTACAAATCTTCCACAAAATGTGACAAACGTATTTGAAGTCTCTTTTCACCGATGCCATTCATCTTAAGCGTCTCTGTGGAGAGAGGGAACCATTGTCCTGCCTTTAATTACAGCTACAGTTTTCAGAAGTATTTTTAAATGGAAACAACTTAAAGGCATTAAAAGAATCAATCAAGCATCCTTGATTCCATACAAGACTTCAGTGACGCCTCATATATAATCATTGCAGAAGGTGAAACCTAACGTGCTACCACAGCCAAAACATTAATCAACTACCTGAGAGTTTTGCCTCAAGAAGTAATTTAGAATTTGACCTTGAATTTGGGTAGCTAGTATGTATGGAATGCAGGCATTACCTCCACTGTGTTGTGAACCCAGCAAATTTGCACAGATAGGAAAAAATTAGTATACATTGATTTTTGACAAGCATCATTTAATCTCTTGTATATTCTGGCAATATCTACCAAATACCCACAGGATCTAGGAACAACCTTAAACATCTCTACTTTCAATTCCAAATGCAAGCTGCATGTCATTAACCTTGCCTCAATATCAAACATGTGAAGCACAGCAGAAATAAAATAAATAAATGAAAAATAATTTTGAAAGAAGCCACATAATTTTCCCATTGGGAAAAAATACTGAGAGAAGGAAAAGGGGAAACAAAATGCTTGTCCTGTCCTCTAATGCATATCATGAAAGTATTTGACTTCAGATTCTCAGAGGTTATCTGCCTCACCTGCACTGCTATCAATGGAAGTTGCATACCTAAATATATTTGAGTTTCTGGGTTTCAGTTCCATACAGCTGAAGGCAGAATGAAAGTCTGAATAGAATTCAAGGTCTTTAGTAACTCTTATTCAGTCATGTATTATTTGTGGACCTATAGATCCCATAACCCAACACAATGTTGCTAACAGTGGCTGTTAACCCACCTCATGGGGTACTAAAGAGGTTGCTTGATTAATATTCACAAGGTATTTTAAAATAGTAAAGTGATCTATAAGTGATATTATATATATGATATATAATATATATATAATATATAGTAATATAAATATTACTGCACTGTGCTATATCTCATCACTGCAGTCGGTCTGAGCTGTGTTCCGCAAGCCTCCCACACAAAAGTTGTTCTCCTTGGAATGTTCTTTGCAGCCCTCTGCATCCACTGAGGGCTTGGTGGCAGCACGGCACAACGGTCAGGGACATTCCAATTCCACACCTTGCTCCTAATCACTGTGGAGTAGCAATTACATCACTATGGAGAGAAAGCTCTCATCAATAAAAGGAAAATTGCAGATATGACCTGTTGTTCAGTTCAATAGTGTTAACTGCTGTTCAGGAGTAAAGGGAGGAGTAAACAGGTTTCAGCTGAGAAATCATCCTGTCACATTGCATTAGGAAGGTTTCCACGTTTAATCATGTGTCAGGTATTTTGCGGCAAAGCTTTGCTGCTTACCAGAAAATCTATTTTTATTTCCCCAACAGCAAAGGAAATCAGGCTTGGGTTTTATTCCTCCTGCATTATTAGAAATCATGCGTTCATGGTAATGAAAATCATGAAGACCAAATTCTTTACTCATCGATATCTATTCAGATTAAATGCTGCTGTTGGAGTGCCAACATGTAATGCATATCCCTCAGGACATTCATTGCAGCTGTGCAAGAAAGAACATGGTATCCTCTAGATCGAAATTATTCACAATATGACAGACCTTTCAATCATGGCCCCTCAGAGAAGGTGGAAAAGAAAAGACAGGAAGAGAACTAAATCTCCAGATTTTTCCACTACTCTAACTCTTTTCTGTTGAAATAAAGGCCCTTCAAGAATGAGAGACCTTAACCTACATTCTTGATTGAAAGGGAGAATCAGAAAAAAACGTGTCACAAATGACATTCACTTACCAGCTGAGGAAGGCACTGAGCTGTTAGGTAGAATCTACCAATATGCTGATTCTGTTTCCAGACATTTTTGCCTTCATTAGCTACTGTACGTGCTTCTGCTATATCAGATTAAGTCTTACAAGCTTATTTAGTTAGAAAGGCTGATTATTTTCCTTTTTGCATAGGGGAAAAAAGTGTTCCTGTTTATTCTTTTGAAGCTCACTTTCTTATTGAAATGCTGAATTTCCGTTATCATAACTGTACTCAGTGTAAACAGGAAACATTTGCACTTTAAATCAAGCTATCATGTAAAAAGTAGAAGGTATTTTAGTGGGAGAATTTGGGAGCTGGTACTAGGAAATCATGACAGGAATGAGGAAGGTTTGGTTTGAGCAGTTTATTGCTTCTGGTAGACACCCCAACAGTGAAACTTGGGCAAAATATTTGAAATCATTATTATAATTGAAGAACTGTAAAAACCATATCCAGTTGGAGAGACAAGAAATTCTAAAGATGTTCAAAAGCTGCTGATTTCATTTGTTGTGAGAAATATATTTCTTAGAGGGCTTTGTGTAAATATATCAGCCTTGCATTAAAGTCATGCCTAATGGAGTTGGAAAATGGTGCAACTGCAGATTGCACTGCTCTGCATCACTGTCTTCCCTGGTGATCATAACAGCATATACAATCATACAGCACTCTTTAACTTTAAATTAGTAGAAAAAAATTCTTGCCAAAAAGGAGATAATGTTGATTTTCTGTTGGGCTCCAAGTCCTTGAAGTGGCAAACTGAAATGTTTATTTCAGAGGTTGATTAGGAAAAACAGGCCTTGCTTTACAGGGACAGGTCCCTGGTGCTGTTGCCTTAATGAAATCTGAGCATGTTGAGGAAAACTTTGATTTTCCAGTAAGAAGGTGATAAAAATATATTTATTAATGGCCTTTACAAAAATGTTATATTCATATTTTATATGCCATTACCTCATTCACATCTCAATCACACTAACTCTCTGAACTGTTCAGAAAATAAATGCTAGCCCATTAGTTATTTTCACAATTCCTTATACTTCCTAGATAGGCAATTCCTAAAATTTCAAATTCAGGAGACTTTTCACCTGTAATATATAGAGTTTTGAAAGGAAAAATCACTAAAACTATCCATTTCAAAAGTATTCCAGAATTTACCTATGACAGGAAATGCCAAGTTCATTTGGGATTTAGAACCCTTTCTGGAAGATCATCCTTATCTGTAGCAATTTCGAAAATTTTTCTTGGCCACTTTAAGCCCGGGTTCTTTATTCTGCAGGCTATCAAAACTGCTATGAACATTTAGGGCATAAGGGATAATAGTCAGATATCCCTTTGAAATGCCCTTTGAAAATAGAGTAAAAGTCAGGATATACTCAGATTCCACTCTTGAGAGATGTTGGCTTGAGTGTTCACCATTGCAACATGCTTCAGAAAACCTGCAAGTTTGTTTCACCTCGATTTGGCTCTGTCTCTTAGGTTTGTGTACAAACTTCCATGTCTTTACTCCCACTGCAAATGGGAAGAGAGTAAAGTTTTAGTAAGTTATCAATAGCAATTTCTATAAAATCTGAAAGGTGCTCCATATTTCTGCTGACATCTGAGACTAATCTGTTAAGTAGAGCTCACAACATGCTGTGCATGTGTGCAGAAGGGTGTGTTTGTATTCCTGGCTAGTACCAGTTCTTTTCCAGGTTCCCCTAAAAGGAACTGGGCAGAAATGTTTCCATTCTTACATCTTGCTAAAGCACATTTGAATTCCATTGTAATAATGACCAAATTATGCTTTTCCATGTTGATGCCAGGAATAGATTTCCTAAAGAAACAGAGATAAAAATAGTTTCAAATCTGCACAAGCTTTTGCTTACCTTCTCCACAGTCAGGTGAAACGAGACCTCAGAACCAGGAAAACAAAATCTGGAAATTACTTTACTACAGTGCAAGTGTTAAGCAATGCTGAAATATTTTTTAAAAGTTTTTGTTATACTATTTCAGGAGGATGCAGGGTCAAAAATAGAATTTTCAGCAGGTTGGAATACCAAGGCGTATTTTTAAAATCCTTTTGACATATTAGTGTTTTTATTGCACACAGCACGGTAATGGCTTGCTGCCAGTCAGACACATTCTACTTGCTGTATTTACACATTGAGGTCAATGAATTTCTGAAGTAGGATTACTCATTTGTGCCTAGCAAATTTAGATACCCAGGTAAAATGACCTCTGTTTGTCAGCATGTCTTGAACCAAAGATCCTGAATCTGTGCTACACAAGTTACAGGGGTTATGAGTACAAGGGTGATGAAAACATCTTTGGTAGATCTTCAGACCCTTCAGTTTGCTTAAGGAGTATAGGTTATTACGAAAAAAATATATTATAACAGCAGTATTTCTTGCAGCATATAATGTTGTTGCTGAGATTTTAATGTCCTTCTTTCCAGTTCTTGAACCCTGACATGCGGTTTTGAGTGGTTAAGCATCTTGCTTTGCCTGACTGTGGCTCCAAGCTACAAGCTCAGAGTGACTTTGGATCCTTTCATGATTGTTGTCTGTTTGTCTTTTCTACCTTTGTTCCAACATTAGTCAACATACAATAGGAAACACAAATTCTAGACCATTTTTCTAATTCCCAGTCTTGGGTTTGATAGTTCCTGAACTATCTGATCTGGGTTAGATGTTAGGAACCCAGGAGAACACAGTGTATTTTTTTCCTGCATACCATAAAGATTTTATTTTTACAGTTTGCCCATGGAGGGTAAACTGCTCCCCTTTCAGAGCTGGGTTAATATAAAATGTATATTAGCCTGAAAGAGAGAAATTACTTAATGTAATTCTCTGGCTACAGTCTTTGTCATACTCAGAGGCTTGCTATTTACCCATCCAATTGTATAACCAATTGTTCTCATAATCCTCGCCATTTAAGAATAATGTTGCCATGGTAATCTTAGATTCTGTAAATGCTTATCATTCTCTAAATGGATAGCTTTAAAAAAATAAGTCATTAGTTTTCTAGTAGCCAGAATATTCTTTATTGGCTTAAAAAGCTGAAATATACCTCTGCTGTAAAAAGAGACCAGTTTGTTCAGCCATAATAAGTTCACAATCTGCAGAATCATGACCCTACTGATAGTGTTAACAAAAGCTTGCTCCTTAATTATCTGCCTTGCATTCAGCTGCTGTTTCCCTCCTAAACTCAATTATAATTCTAATAGCAGCTGTGCTGCCATTGTTTGTTGCAATTCATTTTAAGGAACTTTGATTGGATGTCATTGGTCTTTTTGACTAAATGTGCAAGGTTCAAAGTATCCACTGCCACTAATAGCCCTCATCTCATGTCAAGATTATACTAATTATTTACATAATTATATATTATACATTATAGAGCTATTATGTATTATTTCTAAATGATAGTTCTCCATCAAAGATGTTGAACAAAAGAATATATATATAGTTTTATTGTCCTTACTAATATTTCAGTGTTGATTGAGATATGCTTATGATTAGTCTCTGTTTCTGTGTTAGCCAACAATTGAAGTATCCTTCCACCGCACTGCAAATTTATTAGAGCTTTCAGGAGTCTCTACTGCTTTCAGTTTTGGCTCCTCATTTATTATTTCATCTGTACATCTATGTCAGTGCAACTGATGTGATAAGCAATTACTTTTACAGGAACAAAAATATCCTCATATGTCCTTCAAGTTTTGAAACCTTATTATATGATAAATCTTAGTTTGATGCAATAATTGCAACAGCTAGTGGAAATAACACTTCATAATTACTACTTATATAATTGTCAAAAGCCAGCATATCTCTAGTGTAATATAATAGTTTATATGATAGAATATTTCAGCTCATTTATACAAGAGGAGACAAAAATAAATTAAGAAACTGTGTCAGGTCTTGGATTTTGGATTGGATTCCATGTGCAGAGCTGGATTTATTGACTTGATATCATTACTACAAATACAACTTTATTTCATGATAACTCATATATGTCAAGGAAAATAAGGTAGTAAAAAAATGAAATGTTGATTATCTTAAGAAAAGGCTATCTGTTTAACTACAGAACAGGATTTACGTGGTGTTTATAGTTGAAGTGACTGTTTTCTTCTGAGGACTGTGGAATCATGAAGCTGGGTTTGAGCACATCTACCAGAAAGGCAAGACCCTGAATTCTGCCTTCTTATCATGGAAATTGTGATCAAGGGCACCCTCGTGTCTGTGGGGCAGCAAAGGCTCTCTGACTGCCAAAATCTCCGGAGTGACAGTGCATTAAATCATGAGGGCACTTTTGTTTGTATGTTCTTTCTAATATGTTCTTTTGAAATGCCACAAAAACTCCTCCAACAACAAGTCTGCAAAGCATTAAGAGAGCCCTGCCGGAGTTGCAAAGGCATGTGATCTGTATTTTGCACATCAGCTGCACTACAAATGTAAATTGGCCTCTATGTATATACACAGAGTAATGGTCTTCAGTTGCACAGTCATGTGTATCTTTGTGAGAAATTGCTGCCCCATCAAGAGATTCAGAGTCTGAAGTGAAAGAGATTGCAGCCAGGACTCCTCCATTTTGCTGCAGAAGCTGGAAGGTATGCAGCAAATGATGATGAGAATTGCAGGGAGAGAATGGTTAGTCAGTTAGAGTATTCAAAAATTGCCCACAGCAGCTCCACAGAGTTTTTTTTTGCTGAGAGTTCATTTATGTAAAAGTGTTTGCAGGGGTATTCAGTATTTTTGGATGCCTGACTTGGGATCATGTTGACTGATATGCAGAAATGCTGAGGATTCAGAGCTACAACTGATATTTAGATTTCTGCTGCAGCTTGAAGCTAGTGTTTCAGGCATACAAAATAAGAGTAGAATTCCAAACAAAGATGTCGAGATATCAGAGAGCTGGAACCCACAATACATTGATGCCCTCATCCTTAATCTTTTTTTGGTCAGATTTTAAAATGTACTTATTTGCATGGCTAGTGATGGGCACAGTCTCATGGAAGAAACTACAATAGCACCCTTGTGCTGTAAATGAAGTGTTTTAGCACTTTTGGGAAAACTATTAGGCTCCTTCATGCATTTTTGAGTACTTATTTAACTGTGAAAAATCTGATCCTCAGTGCCTTAACTCCTAAGCAGTAAAATGGCAGTAATAAAACCTATTCCTCCCAGAGGCTGTCACAAAGGTAAATTTTTTAATGTCTCTGAACATCTGATACTCTCCTGGTGAGTCCCATGAAGAAGTAGGAAATTGCTAATTTTGTCAAGCCCTAGGATAACACTGATAAAGGAGGAAAAAAAAGTCCTGAATAACTGCTCTCGAGGTGAGCATCATGAGTTGGGTGCAGTGAAGGAGACAGGACTGTGAAGTTAAGGACTGTATCATAATGCACATGCAAAAGGAGTTCTGATGCTTGAGCAGTGCTTGACTTGGAGCCTGAGTATCGACATGAGAACACAGTTCTACATATAGGATGCTACAAAGTTTTGGTTGACAGTTGTTTGGGAAAATTCATACATCTAACTTACAGCTCTGCCACCTGTTATTAATAGAGTTTTCCTAAACCAGAGGGAATACAAGTTTTATTGCACCCCAGGCTCTCATATGTCTATATTAGGGGAGTGATTAATACACTTTTTCTTTTTTCAGTGTTGGCTACCAAATACTTACAATTGAAATCCTCTGGAAAACAAATATGAATCTTGTTAATGAGACAAGTCTGCCATGTTGATGAAAATAAATGCAAAGTTTATTCTACCACAGTTTCAGGAGCACAATCCATTTAGAGGAGTATTGTGTATCTGTTCCAACTATCTCATTGTATGAAATATGAAAATGTATTTTAGCTGCACATTGCATTTCACATGTAATCCAAAGTTTAATTATTCTTCAAGATTTGAAAAGTAATTTTGATAAGGAAGAAAATCTACATTTTTAGTATGAAATCTGTGTTCCTTGTCTTTTCTCTCTTACCTATGTTATTGCTATCTCTTCATAGATGGAGTTCTGGTCTGAAGTTGGAAAATTCTGTGGATTTCCTTAGATTTCTGTTCCAGAGCTGTCAGGATTTTTTTTTTTTGGAATCCTTAATCCTCTGAATGTATTTCTAGATACTTACAGAAGACACCAATATGTGGGATTCAGGATCATTTTGGTGTTATTTCTCCTTCTTTGCCTAGTAGAAGGGGAAGGGCTAGCAGTTCTTCTATGCTGCTCCATTTTTGAAGCAAAATTTTGAAAGGTCCTGGTTTTGCCCATAGATGAACATTTAAAAGTAATTTAAAATTAGCTGAAGAATTTGTTTGGTTCTACAGATTACTTACATTTTGACTTGAAAAATGGAGGGAAAAGAAAGAGAGAGGGACAAAATAAAATCCCAGGGTACACCTTTAAAAAATGTCACTTTTGAGATTTCAGCTTAACCTGCATTCTTGCATATATTTTGAATTAGCTTGGATCACTTGTACATTCCTGTTTATATTTATTTTTAATATATTTTTCTGATTTGATTTTTTTTCCTCCTATTTAAAAATTAAATGCAAAGAAGTATGTGGTATAAGGTGCCAGATGTGGTTTTCTTTCCTGCCCCTAAAGTTAGTAACACATAGAATAAGTGCAAGTATAGGGGAAAAAAGGGCAATACCTTGTATGTGATTGGAATCAGAGTTCAGAAAAATATTCAGAGGAAAATCTGGGCTTTCTAATAGCAAAGGTATAACATTTCAAGAAAAATCAAACTCTAGAATGAGAATAATTATAAAATTTTTAAAAGAAAGCAATAAGGGATAATTTTTTTTTCCAATACAAGACTGTATAGTTTTCAAATCAGATGCAGCACTAATGATAAGCAAATTAAGCATGAATGCTTATGGTTTTTTGTACTATTGGTCTTTCTCATCAGCTCTAATCATTCTAGCTAACTATTTTTTATTACATTTAAATTTATTATTATTATTATTGTTACGTACATATCTCTGCACTTCATTAGATATTCTTATTGAATACAGGATGGCTAACAGAAGGAAAGTCTTCAAAAAGAATCACAGTAACTAAAATATTTCTGGATAGCAGTAAGAAGTAATGTGAGTAAAACATTCTGCTGTGACTTTTATAGTCAGGTGATATAGACCTGATTTCAGTAGTAGAAAACATTTATATTTTATAGAATTACAAAGTAAATGCTCTAGTTCTTGCAAAGAGAACACTCACTCACTGCTTGTGGAATGGGGTGGAATATGTTGAGTTAGCAGCAGCATAATTCTCCCTGGTTAAATTTGTACTTTTTAATGGCCTTAATAGTGTTCTTTCTGGTTTATGGTTTTGCTCATGCCTGAAATTATCTGCCTCACTTGCTTTGAAGGAAAAGAAAATTTTTTTCCTTCCATCAGTCTAAAAAGGGTAGACCCCCTATGAGCTTTTCCACCATGTATATGATCCTGGCAAGAGTTAGGATCACAGTCCCAAGTCCAGACTGAGTACCTACATTCAGAACTTCAATGTGGCAAACACAGGAATATATGCTATGCCAGAAAATGGACTACCAGTACTGAAGAAGCAAAACTAAAACAGTTTGTCTGATACATGATAAAATTTCATGTATGTTTACATAAAAAAGGAGATTTAAAAATTAAGGGAGTTTAACTTTTGGTTTTTTAAACAAACAAATAAAAAATGTTTACTAAAATGAATAAAATTATTTATTTTCTGGAACTTTGTGATATATTCTGGAAGAGACAAACTCATTTTTTATCCAAGTACTTCAGGACTAAATTGAAGAAGGAAAAATTTTTGTGTGTGTTTCCTGGTAAATCTGGCTGTTCTAAGTACCTCTGTGTTTTCTGGTTTCTAGTTCCCATGTCCTGTGGGATGAAAGAGGGATCTATGTTTATTGTTGGATTTTCAACAGGAGAAGCTTCTTGCAACCATTAGGGACATGACCTTCCTAAAACATGACAAGTCAAAACCTCACAATCAGTTCTTTAAGTATTTTTTGTTACTGTTGAAGACCTAATCCCTACATGGGAATATTTCATATTCCACATTCCACATCTGAGTGTGATGGATCTGTGATCCACTATTATATGTTGTAAGGTTTTTTTTTTTTTTTTTTTTTTTTTTTTTTTTTTTTTTTTTTTTTTTTTTGTATACTAAGCATGCATTTAAACCTGCACAAATGCAAGGGGGTTTAATGAAAACATTTGAAGGGCATAAAGGAACATTGACAAAATATAGTTTTCCTGTGAAAGTGGTGGAGAGAAATGAAGAATTAGACTGGAAGATTGTTGTTCCTGAAATTTTATAAAAGCAATTATTATACTTGCTGCTACATATGAAACTGTCTTAAATTGTTGAGTGATAACAAAAGCACAGAACAGGAGACCCATGTTCAATAATATTTCTATCATAGATGTGTTTTGTCTTTGCCAATTCTTATTTCTGCTGTTCATCACCAGTTGCAACATGCCTTTTTAGCAGGTTGCAAAATGACTGCTTTGCTAGCTGACTTGGCAATTCACATTTGAAGTCTCTCTTCTGTAATTCCTCTAGTAGGTTGTCTGGCTTTTATGCTTTTCTCTTCAAAATAGGTAATATGGTTTGTAGTTTTCCAGCTCTGGGAGTTTGGCTTTTCTCCACTGGTTCTGAAGAATAATAGCCACTGACTCCAACACTATTTCTGCAAGTTCCATTAGCACCCTGGGATATATTCAATCTGATATCTGTGAATTTTCTTTTGTTGCAGTAAACATTCTGCATTGCTTTATTAAGTCTGGGTAAATCTCTTCTGATGGGTTATCTAGGAAGAAAGCTAGGAATGTGTTTGTTAGTGTCTAGATGGCAAAGAGGGAGCTGGATTTACAAAGAACGATTGAAATGCAGGGACAGAAATGTAAAATTTCACAACACCAGCTCACCAGAAGCAGAACACCTTCACCAGTTCACCAGAACTTGTGAAGGTTACCTTTGGGGATGTTGCATGCATATGAATTACCTTTATTATTAGTAACTATTAACCATTACTTAGTGAAAATTGTAACAGTGACCAAAAACGATTTAAAAAATTCTTTTTGTCAAAATGAAAGTGCTTCTTTTTTGTAAACCTGACCCTCCCCTAGTACATCTGTTTGATTAGTTCTGCATCTTCATCTTCAAGTCAAGTTTCTATGAACTTTATTGTCCTTTCTCCTTGTCATGTGTTATGTACATTTAATTATGATATTGGAGATCAATGATCCTTACATTCATTTGCCTAGACTATATCACTTGATGACAAGGTTTTGAAATGCTTTTTTAGCAGTTTTGCCCTTCAGCTGTAAATTGTGATTCTGTATTTCTTCATTAATGATCTTGGAGTGCTTACATAACTACTTAAGAGAAAATATTAAATGTAAGATGGTTCCATTAATTTAAAAGCTGGGACATTCTATTTAGACTCCCTTTCCTTGCTCAAGGAGTAGAGCATTTTTCATTTTGATAAATGATTTGTCTTGTTATAACTTTTTTAACTAATGGATAAAGAAAAAAATCCCTGTTAAATAAAAATGATATGACAAAAAAGTGTGACATTCACTTTATTTTATACAGAAAAGAATGTAACGCAAAGTGGTTTTATTGAACTGTAACAACAAAACATTGGAAACTCATGTTGAATTGGCCTTGAAATTTATTTCTTGAGTAATATAAATCTGTTTTCCTCCCGATGTAGGTTCAGATATGTCCACTTAAAGACCTGCACCACCGGCAGTGCAGTGCTGTAAGGAACTGGGTTCATTCTCCTGCTCCAAAGGGTGCTTCAGGTGTTTGAGCCTCAGTATCAGTGTCTTGGCTCTGTATCACAGTTGGATGTTAGTCAGAGAGGAAAAATGCCTCCCTCTCACCTCTGACATGCTTCTACAGAGGTTATTCTAGTTCCTGCTGCAAAAAAGGTCATATCCAAAAATTTGCACAAACTTTTCGTGTGGTCAAGAGCAAGGCCATTTTTCCCAGAGAAGTGAGCCCTCCATATGTGAGAGCCACAGCTCCTAGGTGTCATGAGGTCTCAGGTGTCCCAGGTGCAGAAGTGCACATGTAATGCACACTTACAGAGTGTGCAGACATTACAGACTCCTTTATAGACTCCTTTTTTTTAAATCCCATTTTTAGAAATAAGTCATGATCAGCAGCCATTGAGGATCGGTGTATATAGTGTGGTGATAAGAGCTCCTAACTAGAAATTTTATTTCTTCTCATATTTTTGGGGTTTTTTTGCCTTTTTTTCATAAGATTCTATTAATAAATATATCGTTTAATCAAATAATGCAGTGGTCTGACTTCAGATATGTTACAGTTTGTGATTAACAAGCAGTAAGTATCAAGACTGAGATTTTCCATGGGTCTGAAGAATAATTACACATTCATCTCCCATTAAGTTGTGAATGCCATTGAAAATTTTAGTCATTTTTATCACTGGACTCTACTCAAAAAAGATTGAATTGCATTATTTAGTGACTGCCATCTGTATATTGAACTAGCCGAAGTATTAAAACGGTAATCATTTAAATCTCTCCATTCTAGACACCTTTATACTGTTTTTAATCTTGTCCAGCAGCACCACAACTTATAAACCTATATTCATCTCAACCTTTTAACTTGCTGAAGCTCCCAGTTCCACCTAATGTGTTTCACTTATGTAAGAAAGGTAAACCTATCTATACAGGTTGTAACTGTGAATGTCAATTGCATTTATATGTATATCAAATGAACCATGTTGGTCATTATACATTTTTTCCCTATTCTTCAGCTTCAGCTGTGCTATAAGAAGCATCAAAAAGTATTGAGCATTTTAAATGGCTTTCACACTATTTCCTTTTCTTGCTGCAAAACTGAAGAACCTAATTAAAGTGCTGCTACTGTGGGTGCACCCTCTCATGGATGGAAAAAGATGGATCCAAGATATTGGGTAAAGTTTTCAACCCCTCAGAAGGATATTCTTGCAATGAGGAGCATGAAGTTGTTATCACATCACCTACTGGAACCTGTGTATGTGGTATATACATCTCCACAAGCAAATTTGCCATCACCACCTTTGCTGCTGATGAACTGTTGTGTGCTTTCCAAAACTGAGTTAGTTTACCTATTGGCTTTCCACAGGATGAAATAAAATACCTAGTTTTCAGTAGGTTCCAACACAAACCCTATTCAGTGACTGAGCATCACACTTAACCTGTAACTTAGCCTGGTTTTCAGTGTGTGTTAATATTAAGCAGGGCGTGGTGTGTTGTCATCACTTTGAAGGTTCAGATTCAGTGGCAGAGGAGTTTTTATGGCACTTTTCTGTCAGGATCATATGTAAAGTAACTCCACATTTACATCTGGATGTGCAGAAAGAATCCACAGCATGTGTGTTGAAGAGAGGAGGTGGAAAGGGTAAAGGAGACACTGAGCTACTGCAAAGTCCAAGCTGATACACTTACCCTGTCTCAGGGCATCATTCCACCGAAAAGTGGATGATGAATGCAGTCAGGGATTGTGTGAGCAGGCAGGATGGGAAAATAAAGGGAAAAAATACATTAAAACATTCCACAAAACTATGAAGTGTGTAGCAGGCTTTAGTCCCTAGTGGAAGAATATTTTTCCTTACAAGAAGTTAGGGGTCAGATAAAGTATCAGATAAAATCTGTATGGGAAATGGTCTGTGGTTTATTCTGCTTATACCCTTCCCCCTTACTCTGTCATTTAATATCAGCTAAACTTTACATTAGAAATTCAAGCTGAAAATCTTTGTTGGTTACTCCCACATCTCCATGGGATTTTCCTGCTGTTCATTTTTGCTCTAACTTATTTCTAGGATATTGGCCCAAAACCATTACTCTCTGTAGGTCGCCCAAAAAATGTGGAATTTTAGGACACAAAAACACGTACCTCTGCAAGCATGGGGTTCTTTGTTAAATGTGTATATAAGTCAGAGGATAAGTGGAAAGAAGTAATAAATGGCAGGAAGAGGGGGAGCCACCCCTTTTCCAGACATTTAGTGTTCTTGTGCTGCATTCAGATGAAAAGAGACATGGATTAAAATTAAGAGAGTTATGCTCATCTTTGATATGTTAACAAGATAGACTCTTTCTCCATCACTTTTTACAAGTGTCCTTATGACAGCTGCTGTGCTGAAGAAATTATTATTCAAAAATAACTTTTTATCTCACTCGAAATTTAAGTTGTCAGATACGTTTCAAACATATTTAAAAATACGTTTAAAATTTTGAGTTAATTTTTTGTGGCTATTTTTACATAGGTAATATTTCATGATTCTAACAGCTGCAAACCTGTTTGGAACTGAAATGTTAAAGAATTTTTTTTAGCTGCAACATAAATGATACTTTTAAGGCAAACATCCAAAAGCTTTCCCCTGTTTTTGATGTACCATTAGGACAATCTTTAACTATGCTTGAACTGGTGCTATGGCATGGTGAATTATACATTCTTGGGGCAGATCCCTGTCTGCTGGAAGAACTCATAAATTCATTCACTTTAATGCAGCAAGGCTGGTATACAACACTTGTAGACAGGTGCCATTTGTGTGAGATTATTGAAGTCTGCCATGACATCAAGTATTTAATGGCTCACCTCACGCTGGTCAATATCTAGATACTGACTTTTCATTTTAAATGCTTATTCGGGTCTTTGATAGTACATTGGCCTGACAGATTTTGATTATGACATCAACAAAAATAGCAGAGCAGACAAGAACAGATCTCCAAATGGGATTATGATGCAAATGCTAAGATCTGCCTCTGGAGGCTGCTGAGATTTTTTGCTCAGTGACCAGGTTCTTGCATCTTCCTGAGTTACAGCAGATATTAAGTTGGTTGACAAGAGAGATGCAGTAGTTGCCTTGAAAAGAGATCAGTCTCTTGAAGGAAGATTTTGTGTAGCTCAGAGTCTCCTCTTCCAGCAAGCATTTTAGCTCTGGATAGGTCTGGACATTTATTGTGTGTTCCACCACTAATACTCATAAACACCACAAGATGCCTACATCCCTTTTTTGTTTACTGTGCCTGTTTTTGTGGCTTCTGAGATGGCTTTAGTTTTTCAGTGGGTAATCCTGAAACACTGAACATCCCCTTACAAACTCACCTGTAGGCAAGGCTTTTACTATTTAGTACAGAGCTAAACCAAGGTAAATAATCATTCAGCTGTGATTATATTTAATTCACAAGAAGTTCCCATAGACATATACTTATACCACATATGTAAATTATGGGGTTTTTTTCTAATCTAAGAATTGTACATGTGTTTAAATGTGCTGGAATTAAGCTTTTAAACTTTTTGAAATACAATCGTTTTTTTGTATCATTGATATACAAGGCATGTTTTCATAACACTTCTGCACTTGTATCAACTATTATTGCTCCTACATTACCAGTAAGTATTGTGCTAACATCTCTTTTAAGGATGAGTAATCTTCAGTGTATTTTTTAACTGGAAAATGAAAGATAAGATTCATTTCCCCTCAGCAAAAATGACTCTATGGAAATGCATCTTCCCACTCAATTTATTTGCCAGCTCTTGTGTTCGGATTGCTTTGCTGATTAGAGAGCCAAGACATCAAGGTTTAATTCACATTGAATTCTGTCACTGTGATAAGTTTTGAAAGCATTTCAACTTTCCACATACACCAGTTTCAATATTTGAAAATGGGACAGTATTTCAAATTCTCTTTTCTGATATACCTTTGAGTGAAAGAAGAAGGTATGGTTTCCTTATTTAAATAATAGCATGGGTGATTGATCAATACTTTTATTTTTCCAGGTGAAGTATTTGAAGCAAATACTGAGCAGTATAACATTATCAATGATGACAGAGTGTCGACTGTTCTTCATTAGATCTGTAGTACAATATTTCATCTTGATAGTTAAAGGAATGACACTTTTTTTTTTACTTTATCAGTTACAGAAGACTTTTTCCTCTATGCAACCAGACCATGCAGGATTTTGGGTTTGTTATGTGTTATTGGGGTTTTTTTACTGCAAAATAAGACTTAATTTCCCAATGTTTTACTGCAACAATGAAGCAATGCCACAAAAAATTTAATGTTATTTTTCTTGCTGGAAATATACACATATCTTGAAGTATATACACATATCTATGAGTATTGGTAGTACAACAAGCGTGGTTAGTTTAAATGGAGAAGTAAGATTGTAAGAGGTTTTTGAAGAGAAACCTTTCACTGAGAAACTGATTTAGAAGCCCACTGTGTAGTACCAGAGCCTCTCTGTCTCATGGGTGCTGAGAGTCTCTCCAGGGATGGTTTCCTGGTGATATTCAGCATAGACACAGTTCCATCAACCTTTCCTTTGGTTGCTGGACTAATCTGTGATAAGAAGGTTCTGAAAGTCCTTTGTCCTACCAGTTACAGGAATTGTGATGTTGTGTGGTCTTCTATGTGAGAAGCAGCTTTGTAAACAGGGGACTAAAAATTCCATGAGAAAAGAATAAAACCAGAGAGGAAGCAATGCAAAATGGAAAGCTGAAGCACTGACACTTCAAGAGGTGAAGTGATTATTCTACTACCTGAGGAACAGAGGATGTGACAGATGTTTAAAAGTCTGTATGTAGTGCATATTAGTTCTTTCTTTTAGCTTTGATATGATTTTACCAGTTTAATTTACATGGTATAGCTTCAAAAATAATAATAAAAAAGATATTGTAGAGCTATCATGGCAAGTGTTTCATATGGTGTCAGTTTGGGATAAAGGGATAAAAAGTTCTAATAATATCTTTCAAGCATTAATCTCTACAAGATGTCCTGAAGACCAGAATTAGAGCAATATGTGGTCTTTGCCAACTTTGACTGTTGTGACTCAAAGACACTTTTGATGATTCAAAAAGAAAATTCAACACTTAAAAAGTACAAAAAACCCAGTAGAATTTCCACAACAATCCAGTTCCCCATTTATATCCCAACAGGGTCAATTGTCAATGCATTTGACATAAGAAAAAATATACTGTTCTCACGATTGTTTATGTGTGCAGCTCTCTGCACCCCATGCTGTAAACACACCCCATGGTGTCAGATCCATGCTGTGACCAACAATGTGTGCCCAGTGGGCCAGGCCAGCAAGATCTGCTGGGTGTTGATGTTTTTTCCTTTGCATTTTTTGTAAAGCTTCTTCTTCTTCTGTCTTAGCCTGGCAGTATAGCTTTCTGTAGTGTGAAGGATTGTAAGGCTGTCCCTAAAAGCTTGTTGGAATGCAGCCTTTGGACCCACAGATGAAAACTCAAGCTCTCCAGTGCAAAGCCTTTGTTTTCTAAATGATTTCAGGGTATGCAGCAGGACATAAAAACTGCATATCAACACACATATTTGTAGAAGGTGCAGAAAATGCAGAGGCATCTCAGTGCCTCACTTCAGGCAACAACTGTAGTTCTTTTACAGTGGCATTTCACATCAGAGCACTCCTTAGCTTCCTGAGCTGTGTTGGATATCAAAAGATTCTGAAGTGAAATTCAGCCTGAAAGTACTTTAGAAATATTGGAAATGACAGCTTGGTTGCTCAGAAAGGAAGATTTTAAAAAAAAAAATTTTCCCCACAAAAAGTGGACAGAAGTGTCTGAAATTGCTTTAGAAGAAGGCTAAAGGGAAATGTCACATCTCTTCTAGTCCTATTTTCATATGATTCTGGGTGTGTGGTACCCAGGTTGGTAATAATAGCAATAAAAATACCCATTAATTTGAGTAAAGTCAACACTTGTCTAATTTTGTGTGTAATGGCAGCATTTTTTTAAAAATTTCATCCATCATGTTGCAAGCTCAGAGTTTGAAATCAGGGCTGTGTGCATGTTTGTGACTACTCAATTAAACCTCATCTTAAATTCTATTCCTTTTTCCTGGTTTGATTAACAGAGCCCACTGAAACTCATCTAATGGAACATGAAGTTGTTGTGTTGACCTTCAATTAGGTTCACCTGGAAGTTTACTCAAAAGATGTAGAGGCATGCCAAGGTGCAATTATGGAAAAGTGCCACTAAAATATTAAAATTATCAAGTCTGAACCATGTTGAAGTGTTCCAAGATTATATAGAATTATAGAAATGTAGATTTAAGATCATTACTAAACTGTTCTACATCTACTAGACTTAACTAGGGTTTCATAGATGTAAAGCATAATTCATTGAAAATTGTGGGGACTGGTATTTGTGTAGCATTTCCATTTGGGTTTTTTTTTATAACAAACACAATATCTGCTCAGATACAGCATAGAGATAAGATTCATCTGCTAAGAACAAACTTCCCAAAGCACTTTAATACTGAGAATTGCGCATTTATGTACATCCATTTTATGTAAGTATATAATAAAAAAATTGTACATATGCAATAATTATTTATTTTATTGCATCAAATACTTTAAGGAAAGTCCTGCTGACGATTTTTAAAATATTTTTATTTCTGACTGACATAGTCAGCATCATTTTATCAGCATCCTTGGAGTGAAAGATGTCAGGAGTCTTCAGTAATACTTTTTTTTTGTTTAAGAATTTCCTCCACTGTATTTGAAACACAAATTTCAAACCCTTCAAAATAAAGGAGAAAAATTTTAATCAAGCTGTCACTTTTTAAAAGTTCTACTTAACTGAAGTGTCATTATTTCCCTGTAAACCAAGACTAATCTTAAAACTATCAAAGCTAGCAGCCAATATTATTTTTGTGGGTTTTTTTAACCACTGTTTATTACTGGATTATGATTTGCTTATAATGAAGCAAGATATAAGCCTTTCTAAGTAATGATAATCAAATAGTATAAAAATGAGATTTTATTAAAAAAGAAAATTTTATGATTTAATGAAGTTACTTATTAATCCAGTGAGCCAAGGACATGAATCCTAATTGAAATCAGGAGTCAATTTTGTTAGAGAGTTTGTGAAACCAAAGTATCTTAAAGGTCTGCAAGGATGTTACAAGGATACCATCAAGGATTGCAGTATGAATCTCACTGGAATTCTGCCCCTGAATTTAAGATTTAAAGTGCTGAGAAGCATTGTTGACGAGTTAATGACAGAATAAGAAATATTCGTCCTACTCTATGAAGGCTCTGGAAGTAATTCACAACCCAAGTTACATGGAGAAATCTGTGCTATGAAAAGAGTGAAAATAATTTTTCCTTCCACATTAACCAGAATGATGGAAAGTTGGTTTAATCTAAGAAGCTCTGCTTTTACTTCTCCAAAACAGAAAAGATAATGAAGCTGTCCCATTTATTGACTATGGTTATTAATCATGGTACTGGTCAGTTCAATGAATAGTAGAAATACTAGCAAAATATGAGGAGTTTGTTATAGTTCTTGCCTACCATTTAAGAGGTCCCTTGAATAAATGTTTCGTAATTCATACAGAGTAATAAAATTCATGTAGTTGTTTATGAAGAGCTGGTAGATTAATAACACCATATTATCCTTTAGTCGCTATACTAAAACATCACATACGAAGGGAAAATTCAAAATTCGGCTTTTGTGGTTACTGGCATAGATTTGCAATCAACAAATCAACTGATTTGCTAACACCTTTCTCAGTTCAGGGTAGGTGGAGAAAGAAAATTCTGAGCAAATTCTAAAAGTCATTCAAGTTGGACTCCGGTGGTTGCAACAAAGCCTTGACTTCAGAGGACCATAATTGTCTCAAAGAAATTACTGCACTGTATTACAACTATAGCAAACATACAAAGACATGCAATTTTAATGACTTAAAAGCTTTGAAATTCCACAGCAAGAAGAGCTGTATTTCAACTGTATTTTAAAATACTGCTGGGAATGGGTTACAAGTCTAACCCTGAAACGAGATCCATTAGAAACCAAAATTGCAATATTACAGTTAAATAACATGATTCTCAGAATGATGAAGCTGTAAGCAAGACAGTGTTCTAAGAGGTTCAGAATGGTTTTTAACCTCACAATTACCACCAACCCTTCCAAGATAGATGTCTGGAGATAGCTTAGCATCTTCCTGATAATTTTAAGAAAACAAGATTAAGAAAACTAGGCTAGTGTGCATGGGAAGGGTGGGGAGGGTGTTGGGAAGAAACTTAAATGCATTAGAAAAGCTGTTTTTTATTTTAAAAACACTTATTCAATTAACCAAACACAAGTATAGTGTCATGCACGCAGTCATGAAATTTAGTACTGTCAAATCTGTGATTCATACTTGCAGTCCTTAGAATGTGGAATTCATTGGCATGGTTGATTTCTAAAACCCTAAAAGGGTATTCTATGAAACTATGAATTCTCTCTTGGCACTTGAAACATATTTGGTCTTAATTATCACACACCTATTCGTATTATTTTTCCTATTCTAACTAGCTAGTGTGCTAATTTTCACAAATAAATTTATGTTGTTTTTCTGTAAAACTTAAGAATTAAATTATTTTAAAATATGCAACATATTAATTTGCCTTTAAAATCAATGTAGAATACATGCTTTATAAACCTTCAAAAAAGCCTGCTTGCATTTGCTTTGGGTGCTACAGGCAAAACATTGCTTACACCCATTTCTTTTGCTGCCAATGGAAATCTTTAATATAACAAGTCAGTCTGCTGAATATCTTCCATGGGCCAGGCATTTCTAGTATTTATAACTGCTCTCAGGATTTCAATCACAAAGAGAAATGCTGAAACTGTTGCTTAGCAAACGCCTTCCTTTATCAGCAGTGAAGACATTTCGAGACATCTAATTCAAATTAAGAAATTAGAACCAATTATTTTGGTGAACAGATTGTTTGAGATCCTGATGACATCTCAATAGCTAGAGAGTATGACAGATTATCCACAGACACATAAGAAGCTGCATACATGCAGTTATTTTCATTGCTGCATCCCATAAAACAAGGCCCATGGATTAATACACTCAAAAATCAACAAAACATTGGCCACATTAAAACACAGTGCTAAGCACCAATGAGAAGACAGTTTCTAGTCAAAGTAGGAGAAAAATAGGAACCTATTTGTGTCAGGGTACTTCTCTCCCCCCAGAGTAATTGTTACTGGCCTAATTCCTTGATCTGTTTTTTTTCTCTTGAAGAGTCTCCAGCAGATGCCATATTTAATAAAAATGCTCCCAGTCCCAAGGAACGCACTGGGGTTAATAATGGAGTGGCAAAGTTTTAATGTTCCTTAATCTGTTTTCACTTGGTTAACCTGAAAATAATGTCTGCCTGCCCTACTGGCAGCTCCAAAGACTACAGTGAACAGGTGGGGTGTTTTCTTTCCAGGAAATGTCAGTTTGATGTCTGGAAGCAGATGTAGTTTTCCCCGACTCAGTGCGGGTCTATCTTCTAACTTAATAGGAGCTCTAAATAGCTGACAGGTGATAATACATCTAGTCAGCTCTAAGCATATTCTGACTGCACTGCCAGCTAGTAAAGGGGAAACTTTCTCTTCTGCAAAAAAAGTGAACACCTTTTAGAGCAAGAAAGCATGTTTAACAAACTTTCTGATAGGAAAATCAAGTCAGATCGATATAGCACTAGATCTACGTAAGTGTTGGATCTGTGTGCATAGAAACTTTATCTTGATATACTGGTGATCTGATATTAAAAATAGCTTTCAGGGAAGAAGAGGTCATTTAAATCTCTGTTCTAAGTACCTATAAGTAAAGAGGATACAGAAGTGTATATGTAATCTAACCTATAAGTAAAGAGGATACAGAAGTGTATATGTAATCTAATCTCTGAGGTCAGCTCTAGGGCAAGAATCTATACCTAAATTCTTAAGTAGTATTTTTCTTTCAGAAACCCATTATTGAGCATTTTGGGTGGCTCCAGTGTGGTTCCATTAGTACAGTTCTCATGGGCTGAAAGCTTCTTCTCCAGGCTGTGGTACTCTTTTGGTGACTTCTGCAGTCACATGAGTTATTCCAGGCTTGCATTACTCAGTTTTTCTGAGAGAAGTGAGGGAGCAGAGAAAAATGAAAGGAGTTCTGGTATTATTTTTTTCCACTCTCTCTCCCAATCCTTCTATTTCCTCTCAGCCTGCCCTGGTTTGAACAAGGACCATCTGTTCCTCTCACCTCCAATTCTTCACAGAAATTGGTCCAGCATGGAGAAAGCAATATTTTCTTCCATAATAATTTCTTCTCTGGGACCTGCACCACTGATGATACTCAGCTAATACCCAACTTCCATTTCCTGTTCCTGATGGTTCTTGGCGTGAGTCGTTGCAAACTGTGTCCCCTAAAGTGAATATTTAATATCATGCTGGGATAGCATCTAAATCCAGGTTATGGTACATTTCTGGTTTGAATAATTCTACTCAAAAATTGTTTTTCTCATCAGAAATTCAAAATTAACTTGACTGTATGGAAGGCAAATAATTTGCCAAACCTAATTTTTAAGAGAACAGTGATTTTGGGCTGTATAAAGTGAAATTCTGAATAACTCACCAGGTGCATGGTCCTGTCTTTTGGCATTGTGTACTGCAGGAACTCAGATTATGTGTGTAGATATTAAACAGTGAGACAGACAGACAGACTGACTGACTGACCAACCCACTGACCAACTTTATTTGCTAAGCCTGAGATTCATGGAACAAAATTCTCTGGCAACTTAAAACTTCCTGAAAAACAAGATTCGAAATAGAAAGGATGACACAAGACTAACAATAGCATTGTGAATGGAGACATTGTCATTCTGAATGGAGATCTGCTTGAGACAAATTGAATAACAATGCTCTTTTTCTTCATTAAGGCCATTAAAATCTGTAAGGCTATGGGACCTGGATAGACATAAAGGTTTTAAAAAGCAATGAGGAAAGACTAATGCTCATTGCTGAATACTTACTTGAAGAGCCCAATTAGGTAACAGTTTGTGCTAATTTGTGGTCTCTGAAAAATCTAGGCAGAAAAACTTCATTTTTACATTGGTTCAGATAAAAATAAATACCTTTTTTTTTTTAAGTATCACTAGATAAATATTACGAATTCTTTTAGGAGTGTGAAATATTTTCTTTCTATTGCAATGGGAGATAAATGTTATTTTT
This sequence comes from Passer domesticus, assembly GCF_036417665.1. NCBI lineage: Eukaryota > Metazoa > Chordata > Aves > Passeriformes > Passeridae > Passer > Passer domesticus. The sequence continues at coordinate 26,041,738 of NC_087477.1, forward strand.
GCATAGCACCAAAATGCAGAAATTCACCAAGAATCTTTCGCTGTGCCTCAATGCTGTTTCAATGGAGTGTCTGTGGGAATATTGCAGTTTTCTATTGTTTTTTGGAAGTGCTAATATTAGCACGAGCTCTGATAAGAATTATTTAAGAACCTAATTGCATGCTCTCTATTTGGCATTTGAATTTTGCATCTTTGGAATTCATCTTTTCAGAGTGCTTAATTTAGTTTCTATTAATACCCTGTAATTTAATAATTGTAGTGGGAGGCTAGGGAGAATATGGAACAAGGATAGATTTGCATATTTCTTTGATACAGTAGTTTGTGATAGGCTCTGACTTCTTTTTTTTAGACTGATCTTAAAAAGCAGTTTTGCTAAGGCTGGTGTGAATACCATGGGGCATGGAGAGACCAGATAGGGAAATGGTTTATACTTTATTCCAGTCTCTTGTCATATGACTAAGGAAAGGCTGAATCAATCCATCAGAGCTCTGCAAAACAGTATTAAGCAATGTAGTTCTTGATTAAATCTTGCTTGCAATATAGATATCAACCTGAAGAAATGATCTTCTAAACTAAATCTTACCATGGAATCAGAAAACAAATATTGGTTGGGTTTTTTTTTCTGTTGCCCTTAGACTATGTTGAAAAGCACATCTAAAAAAAAATGTGGCTGTGACTTCATGTTTGAGTTTTTGCCTGTTAAAACATATTACTACAGGCCTCTGTTTTTTGCTCTTGTAACCCGAATTAGAAAATAGCATGCAAGAAAGAAATCTTCTGGAAAGATTGGCTAATGGCTGTGTAAACAGCAAATGCTTGCCACATATGGGCATTAGGAGATTTTATTGCAAAGACTCAGTGACTACTGTGAACAGGGTAGAGCTCTGAAATGTGGTAGCAAGGAAGATCTTTTGGGAGAGGCTTGGAAGTTGTTTGGCAACAGCCTTTCCAGAGGCTTTGGGACCTTGGGACTCAGGGCCTGTGCAAAAAAAGGACTAGAGCAGCTAAAAGACAAGGCTGGCCTGCGCTGCTTGGATCTTGCAAAGGTGTGGAGTGATGTGGGTGATGGAGCGCAGAACTGTGAGGCTACACCTTGAATCCTGTGTTCACCTTGGGGCTCTTCACCACAAGAAGGACATTGAGGTCCTGGGGCATGTCCAGAGAAGAGCAGTGGAGCTGGGGAAGAGTCTGGAGCACAGGTCTGATGAAGAGCAATGGAGGGAGCTGGGGAGGTTTATCCTGGAGAGCAAGAGGCTCAGAAGTGACCTTGTCATTCTCTACAGGTGCCTTATAGGAGACTATAACCAGGTGAGGGTCAGTCTCTTCTCCCAGGGAAAAAGTGACAGGACAAGAGGAAATAGCATCAAGTTGTACCAGGGCAGATTTGCCTTCGATACCAGGAAAAATTTCTTCACTGGAAGGGCTGAACAGTATTGGAGCAGGATGACCAGGGAGGTAGCAGAGTTGCCAACTCTGGAAGTATTAAAAAAGCTTGTAGAGGTCCCCAAAATACTTGGGGACATGGTGTAGTGGTGGACTTCGCAATGCTGAGTTAATGGATGGACTTCCATTAACTCACATGGTGATCTTAGAGCTCTCTTCCAACCTAAATGTTTCTACAATAGTCAACAAAACAGGGCTTAAGCAGAGTCACCTCAAGCATTTGAATGTAAGCAAAAAAAATGCCTGCAAAGCATCATTATGGGGAACCCTTTCCTGACATGTTCTGGGAAATCCATGTACCATTTCTTTACTGTGAGGGTGTCTGAGCCCTGTCACAGCCATCGTGAGAGGTTTTGGAGCCTGCACCTTCAAAGATATCCAAAAGTCATGGTCCTGGACAACCTGCTGAAGGTGTCCACTGTAACAGATCTTCAACACGATGAGCTGCAGAGGCCCTTTCCAGCCTCAGCAACTCCATGACTGTGAGCTGATGAGAAAATTTGAAAAGGCTGCTAAATATTTTGATGGTCCTGAAAGAGATGGGCTCCCTGCTGCAACTTTGGCCAGGGTGGACTAAGAGTTTGAGAAGCCTTCTTTAATAATGGTGAGTGGAAAACCTCAGTTTCTAGTCTCAGTCTACTTTTTTAGCTTTGGAGAACATGGCCAGGACACAGCAAGTATTACTGGGGACTAAAGAGGGTAAAAATACACTCATGGAAGCAGGGATCTGAGTAACTACCCAGTTTGCATTTCCAGTGACCATTCCCTTTCCTCAAATAACATTATCTTCTGCTTTTCTTGTTAATGGGGAAGGATCCTAAATTTCTCTACAGATTTTGCATAGAAACAATTTTAACCACCCTATTTAAAGGGCTAAATACAGATTATAACTGGAATGGCATTTGAGGTCAGCCCAAATAAACAAAGTGCATGATGAGGAGAGATTTTACAAGGAACTCCATTCTAATATATTTTTATTTGGTTGCATTACAACCATGCATGGCTTATAAACATTATAGCAATTCTGTAGACAATTTTCCATCAACTAGTAATAATATCCCTGAAAAAAAAAACCCTGGATGCTTTTCACCATGCTGCCATTTGTTTGCTTGCTCTGGAAAGATTGAGAATGATAGAAATAATTGCCAGAAGTTTCTGTAGTTTGCACAGAAGTTTCCCTTTTTGTGACAGTAGATGTCTGATGTCATGAATCTATGGATCATAATGTTTAGTCTTCCCATCTTCTCAGAGCAACATTATTCTAAGTAAATTTTTGTATCTGTGAGAGCTGAAAGTACAGAGAATAAGAAAATTTAGGATCCCCAAAATCATAAAATAGTTTTATCTATAATTATTCATATAGATCAGTTGATTCTGACAGAAAAAGTAAATGTTGATTTACCAAGATAAAATGGCAAATTCTTACAGGACAAAAGATGTTTTTGTTGCTACCTATGTACTGGCTTTCAATTGATCAGGAGTTTTTTTCTCCCAGATATAAAAAAAAATATTGAAAAATACATCTTGGAAAAATGAGCTGTATGTATTATCTCTGAAATTCTTGATTTAGCATTTTTATTTCAACGTTTCTATTTCAACACCTGACTCCCCGGCCACTTCCTCTGAAAGAAAATGTTGACTTTTCAGGAAATTATGAGCTTTGTTGAATGTTTGGAATTTGAGTAAAGGCTGAGTAAGGATTACTTGTATGAAAGATTTTTTATAGCAACAACTTTCCAGATGTGTGGGTATGTTTGAATGTTTCAGGAGTGTTGTACAAGGACATGATGTAATATTCTGATGTGAACTCCTAACTTTCTCAGTTTCTCAGAGTTAAAGGAATTCTTGCTTCAAATGCAGTAGTAGGAAAAATATTGTTCTTTAGCAAACAGTCTTGAACATATTGCAGAAATATGTTAAAAAATTATTGCATTAAGATTGAATGTTCAACTAAAATTAATTGCAATGTTATGTAAAATTAATTTCATTAATTTATTTTAAAAGGACTGCAATGAAATTAATTTCTGTATAGAAATTTGTAATTAGTATTTTAAATAATACAGTGAAACTTTCAATAATTTTTTTGTGTATTTAAAGATAATACAGGTACAAACTGGAAAAAAATAATCATATATACATATGTGCATATATATGTTTGGATGTGTAGATTTTACACACTTCTATATATATTTATATATATAGAAATATGACTGGTGAGCCAGTAAATAAAGCAGAAATTAAATAATCTTGGACAGACAGCCTACAGATGTCCTACCTGTGCTTAGTCAGATAAATTAATGTCCCCATCCAGGTGCCCAAAGCTGTTTGCACTTCAATTTCCTTGTGTGTGGGTTTTTAGCAGCATGGAAGGATGACTGGATATGTGTTTAACCAGACCAATGCCTGATCTGAGCATTTGGGGAAGTTGGTTACTGGGGCATGCTGTAGCACCATAAATTAGAAAGTACAGATGCAATGGCTGTTTCCTCACTGAATATGATTGAAGACAATAAAGAATTCACAATATTAGGAAAGAATTACCGTGCTTGTTGTCCACTTGATGTACAGTTTTTTTTTTTAAGGGAAATAAACCTTTTCAATTTATTTCTTTCTTGCTCAGTATTTCTCTCTATCCTTTCTCATGTGTCCTGTCAGCCATGTGGATATTTTGCTGAAAGAATAAAGACAGATATATGAGTAGGAAGGGAGAGAGAACTCACTAGAACTACTTTTCCCTTTCATGTATGTCTTTTCCTGTGGTATATTTCCCTTCAAGAACATTCACAGGGTGAAAACAACATAAGGGCTACTGAAAATATGTAGCAATGTACTGCATGCTTCTTATCCTCATTAATTCAAGACAGATAGCATTTGAATGTAAAATAGTCCTCAATATCACTACAAAAAATGGAAATACAAGATGAGCAATGTGGTATTTGTTTCAATGATCTCAGAATGAAGTTCAGTGCTTCACAAGGGCCTATGGCATAAATATTCAGCAATATTCAATTTTTTCTCTTTGCATGTGAGAAGGTTCAAAAGAAAGATCTGTGGGATGGTTAATCTACTTTTCGAAACCAGATTGGTGTGTGGACACTACTTCTAAGCCCTGGCTGAGGAGTTCAACCACTGTGGGGAACTACTTGCTGTTCACATCCACTGTTGGATGAGGTATTAATCTCAGTTTTAAAGGAGTTTAAAGGAGCCTGAGCACACCTCTGTGAGAGCACCAACGGAGTGGAGACCCCACCCACCCCACAGGCATCTGTGCTATTGAATGTCATGGAAGGGCTCTCCTAAATTTGGTGGGCTTATGGAAAGAATCTCTTCTATTTCATGCTGCAACAAGAGGATTTCAAATGAAGGTCTAGATACCTGACTGTCCAATTTCAGACATTTTATTGGAAGGCTTCTTCAGCGCTCAGGACTTTCCTCCTGTAGTTCCTGTTCTTCCAGACCACTTGCTATGACCAGACTCAATCCCCTTTTTAAGATTCCTGGCATGCATAAGGAAAGATGAAGCCTTTTCTGTTATGCTTCTATTATTGCAATTATGTGATGAAAAGGAGAATGCAATCCAAAATACAGAAGCCCAAAATCCTCAAATGCAAATGCTCTTGCAACCCTCTGCCCACATGGAGAGAAAAGATCCAGGCTCAGATTCACAGCCTGGCTCTTATTCTATGTATGAGACAGCTTACTGTAAGACCAAAATCAAATTATCTCTGTGTTCAGAATATAGTTAACATTAAATTCATCTCTGCACCATCTAATTTAATTTTCAGATTTTTGCATAGTTTGTCTTAGCTAATGAAGAATGTTGACACAGCAAACCATGATGTGAAGAGGGGAACTCAACTTTACTGTCTTTAAAATGGTTGTTTTCCAAACCCTTCTGGGCAGAATGACATGAACAGAATAACAAAACAGACTTCCAACTCAAAATCTATATTAGAAAGCTTTATGTTAGTGCTAGAATATCAGGGCTGCAGTCAAGGAAAGGCAAAGATGCTAGGAGCATAGGAAAGGACTTATTTTGTGAATATTTAATTCCTAATGAAAGAAAAGTAGCATAGGAAAGGGAGAGATTCTTTTTCATCATTTCAGACTGCATGTAAATGTCAACATACCCAAGTGCATTTACAATGTGATTTATTCTAAAAGCATCAATTTATTTGTACTTTAGCATTATCTCACTAGTTTTTTTCAGACTGTTATTTTTATATCAGGGAATCCAAATTAGGAACCTTGTGAGGTCTGAGATGTTTCTATTAATTTCCACAACATTCTTCTTTGCTAATTTCTACATGATTGTCTCAGGGTCTTTTATTTGACTTGGTTCTGCAGAAGATTAACCCTCAATATCACAAACATTTTCATTGAGACTGGTATATAAGGCTGCCATTATCCCCTCTGAAAAAAACTCAGGATTCTCCTGTTCTTTCCCATTGAAATCTCATCTTTTCAGCAAGCTTGCATTTGGTCTTGTAAATTTCTTCTTGAAAAACTGAATTCAAGATCACATACTCAGGTAACATCCAGCCTTTCAAAATTAACTCAGTCATCTCCCACCAGATGACTTAGAGGCTGCTCCACAATTAATTTTACCCTGGAAACTATAAGGATCAATATTCTCTTGAGTGAAATCTGAGGAGTTTTGCTTTAGCTTGGTTTTGAGGAATCGCTGGTACAGGGGAATGTGTGAATTTGCATCCACCCATTCCATGTATATTATAATACAGGGAACATATTTGAACAGCAGTGTGATGGTACAGAATTATACCACAGAATCTGTAAGCAGCAGCACTTTCAGGACCCATAAGAAAACCAAAGATAATGCCCTCCCATCCTCCTACCAATGTTTATTAGTCCACAGCAGACCACCCTTCATTGGCAAATGCAGTTATCTCACTTGGCATCTGAGGAGCTTCTACACCAACCAGACTGTGGCTCTTTCTTCTCTCTACTTAATCCGTAGAGGATTACCTTTGCGAAGGACTACATAAATAGAAAATGTGATGGCTTTGCTTTAACTACACTAAGCCAGTCTCTTTTTTTTTTTTCCCCTGGCAACAGTTTAAAGTGTCAGTGTTACATCCATATTTAGTGTGAATTCCCTTGTGTAAATACCATTAAGGTTAATAGAATTTTAGTTTTACTGCTTAATAAATTTCAGAGTGGATTAAGTTTTGAGAAATATGTAACCAGTCGTAATGCACAGAGCATAATCCCCATATCAGCATACATGTACTGTAGCTAAGTCTGGGAAGTGCTAACAGAGACATGATGTAACTTCATATTAAATATAAAGAAAATAGAATAGATTATTTTCAAGTTTGTAACTTAGCTATTATTTCAGTATAGTTTGTCTTTTATTGTTTATTGATTTTTTTTCACTTCTATTCACTTTAAAATTGCATTCTTTCTCATTTTGCACTTCTGGATTTAAAGTCATAATGGATTATTTGAAACATCAGCTTTTTCAAGCTGTTAGATCACAGTGCAATATTATATACCAAGTAATTACTGAACTCTTTGAACAGTGAGTGAGTTGGTACTCAAATGCCTGGATTTTAAGGAAGATCCCATTACATATTTTAGGAAGATCTTAATGACTATCATACATTATATGCCACATACATTTAACAAAGCCCGTATCTGAACTGTGTGGATCTGAAATTGTTTTACAATATTAAGTATCAATTTCCTTTAAAATTATTGTATTTGTCTCTCAGGAGCTTTCAGAGACTCAGTTGTCTTTGTCAAAGTGCTGCTCCATTGGATTTACCAATTTTAGATGTCATACTGAAGGTATTGGAATGTTTCTTCTCTGGAGGCAGGGAACATTCCTGAACTTTTGGTCACTGGTGCTGCTCTGAAGTCAAGGTGAGGCTGTGCCTGCATGGGCTGGCAGCCTTTCCCTGACCCTCATGCTTCTCAACCCCAAATTTACTAACAAAAGCAGACAAAAAATCTAAGATTTCTATTGTTCCCACACCTCTGCTTTTGTACTAGAATTCATTGCTTTTTCCCCACTGCTCACATCCCTCTGTATATCTCATTGTTTATTTGTGTTGCCAGTGTGGTGATTTGGGAAATCTGCCTATGTATAGCTGTAAATTGCAGCCAAGGTTGTGAAACAGCAAAGTATCTGGTTATTAGTTATATTCAGGAGACTGACCGAAAATGTCAGTACAGTTTTCCATATTTATTATCTCAGAGAATTCTATATCCAGTAAGAATATTATTAATATTTTTACATGCCAGCCCTGTAACTCTGCCTGTGATCTGAAAGTCAAGTTGTCATCCTTGCTTTTAATGAATTTTTTGCAACAGAAACTTACATTAAAATATTGCTGCCTCCTTGAGCCAGCATAGGACTGAGGCTGTTTTCATATCTTCATTGCTTCTGCAAAGAGCTGAAGTAAAAATGAAAGAACTAAAAAAAAAAAACAAAAACCAAAGCCAAAAAACCCCCAAAAACCCCCAAACCTTAAACAAACAAGAAATTATTTTTTATTAAAAACAAAGAGTTGTGGACCTAAGTAGTTACAGGAATACCAGTGGTTCACAAATGTTTTCATTGTCCTTTTTAATGACTACAACTTTCCTTTTAGTGTCTAAACAGATTCAACAGCATCCTTCTAAGCAGACAAGGTGACTTATGCTTCTGTATTGTACATAATGCCTTAAAATTGAAAAGCAGCAAATATGGTTCATTCATGTTAACAAGACTTAGCCAAGAATCTCAAGTACCACTAAATACCTCAGCCTGCAGCTTCCTTGTCATAAAAGGATTCCAGCTGATTCTGTTTGCTTTACTTTCCAGTGTTCCAGGTCATACTTGATTTCATATTCAATCTCAGCAGTTTTTAGCGGCCAGCTGTTTGAAACCTGAATACCTATATTCCTCTTTCAACCTAAAAATGCTTTTCTTTACAAATCATCTGTATTTCTTTGTCTTTTCTCTGTGGCTATAAATTTGGTTAGGTTTGCAGCTGACTGTGTGACCAAGTGATACAATTATGTCTTTATTCAGTTTAAGATGACATCCATCAGGGTGAGTTAGGCTGCTGTACCTCTGATGCAGACAAATGCAATATGTGCATTTGCTGCTGCACTTTTAACACTAATTACATAATTTAAAAAAAATGTAGTTAATTAACTTTTGCCAAACATTATTATCCTAACTTTCAAGATAAGGAAACTGAGGCAGGTGACCAAGGCAGTGTTGCCTTGACCCACAACAGCCACAAAGCATTCAGGCACGTGTTCAAGGCATTTAGCAAAAGCAACAAAGAGTCACAGAAATGGCCACTTCAAAACCAGTAAATGATCTGTTTTAGACTTTCCTAATTTTTCCTAAAATTTTTTGCCTATAAGAAAAATACTGGGCATCAGGATCCCATCAAAATCCGTCACCACTGAGCAGTGTACTTGTACAGCTGTGTGTATAAACACTACAAATCAATTTTTAGGTAGCATGGATTTATCTTGGAGAGCTAGCTAATGGCACATTTTTCTTTATTTGTTCTATAATCACCTTGAGGAGTAATTGGGAATATTTTGAGTGGCCAGGCCTTTTGTTGATTTAACAGCATGTTCGTTCTTGTTGGTTTTGACTTCTTTAATGAAATGTTTCTGTTGTTGCCTTCTGTGGCTTCCTACTACCCAGCCCCACTTCTGACACACCCCAGTGCTGATGAGACTTTGACAAGTCATCAGGACAGTATCCAACAAGGAGAGTTTTGATGGGAGAATCTCCATGCACAAAACATGAAGAGACTAAGTGTATCCTGCAGAAGAAGAAATCATTTTCACATGACACTTTTTTTTGGACTGCTCTCCAAATTATCAAAGGTTCTTTTTTTTTTTTTTAACTTGGGCAGAATAGGTAATAGAAAAGTTTAAATATGTGTATTATTTAAATCTTTTTTGGTAATGGATTATTTTATACAGTTCAACTCTATGGATATCAGATCAGTCTATTTTCCACAGATCCTGCCAAGAGACTTTCCATTCTGGGGCTTCCTGCTTATTTCTTCCAGCTGCTTCTCTTTCTTATCCCTTCTGTTGTTATTCTCCTCCTGTCTCCTTGTTTTCACTACTGATGGAGGAGAGGCTTGTTTAGACTTTGAAACCATAATATAAATGTTCTTGGCAATTGTTTCTTTCTATACTCTTTATAATTATTCTCCTGCGATTCCAATTGTATTTTCCAGTTGGAGACCATCATAGAGAACTGTGCTGCTCAGCCAGAATGTTAAAGGTGCAAATAATCTTTTGAGAGGGTTCCTAAGGAACATGTTTGACATTGAGACACAGCAGGACAAACACAGTCGCCAAAATGGTGTTGGCTGTGTCCACGAGTGATGCAGGAAGGAAAACTTCTTATTCAGCTCTACATCTCCTGCTTAGTCCTTAACCTGTGCCACAAAGTCTGTCTGTAACACAAAACCTTCTGCCAAAGTCAGCCTGACAGATCACCATCAGCAATAATGGGATTTGTGGGACTTGTTGGCCCAACCTGCTCCAATGGGGTGGTACTGGGTAAAAGTATGAAATAGGATTGTGCACGTGCCTGTGTGCATCATTTGAATTCTCTGCTGTAGTAATGCCAGATAGTTAAAAAACAAAACCAAACCAAATAAGCCCCCACAATAAACAAACAAAACCAAAACAAAACAAACAAAAAACCCAAAACAAAGAAGCCAAAAAAACCCGCCCCATTCATTTACATTATTTTACATCTGTGGAAGTCATTTGACCACCTGTTAGTCTGATGGCACTAATGCTAGTCCTGTTAGAAGGGAATTGGTCCTTCCTCCTGCAAAAGTAACCACTGTCATGGAGGCAGCAAAATGCTGTTTTCTCACATCTGAAAGTATTTGCAGAACAAAGTCCTTTGTTTGTTTTTTTGCCTCTGTGTTTGTGTTTGTTTTCTCTACTTTTGGAATATATTAGAAAGCATCCTGCTCTCGTTATTCCTTTTAAATAGTCTATTTTTTGTAGAAAGTAATATCCACATGGTAAACTCCTATTCATCAGAACTGTGCCAAATATGTGCCATTTTAAAGCTAAATATATGTTATTTTATTTCACTTTAAAGTGAGCCAAAATACATACCAAGAATGTAGCTCTGGATGGTATTGGTCCTATTTTCAAGTGAGTATTTACTGTGTGAGGCACTTCTGTGCAACAAGCTGACTTTGTAAGGGGCTGCTTTATGCATGCAAAGCAGAAAGCAGTATTTCTTCCTCCTCTTACTGTGAATTTACCTTTTAATTGTAAAAATATGAATTTTCTTGCTACTCTTGAGGAAGAATGTGAAGCATGACCTTATGTACTTCATGTAATTGTACCTGGCTCCCTAGCACTCCCTTTTCACTTGAACTTTAGGAGTGTTTCTCCAGGGAACATAAAGAAGAGGTATTCAGTTTGAGGAAAATAAAATGTTGGCACTTAGGACCTTCTGTGTCAACTCTAATGTCATTCTGTAGGTGACAGGCTGATGTACAATGGTGTACAATTTTGGCCCCATTTTTATTCCTTCTCATTGGGTACTAATAAGTCATTCCTCTTGTCATGTTCTGGTAATACTTTTCTTCCTTGACTTGGTCAGCTTGAGAAAAATTTCCTACACAAGCTCTCCCGTTCCTTTACTATACACAAAAGTAAAACCAAACATCAGGCAAGATTAAATGAAAGAGGGAGACTTCTGGAGTTACAGGACCAAATGGTAAATAGCTTCCTTTTTCATTATTTTGCTTCATAAAATGTTAAAATGTTCTCTTTTTCTCTTTGTAAGGATTGCATTTTACATGTCTGACTCCAATTTTCTTTTTCTAAAAACAGTCAAAAACATTACAGAGCAACTGTGTTAGCAAATGCTAAAACTGAACCAACTGATTGTTATAGCATGGCCAAATTAAGGATGTGTTAGGGTGTTTATAAAGTGAAAAAGAAAAGTTTTATAAAGAATTAAGAGCAATTCAAAACAGAAATAGTTCCTCTTTGAACACTTGGAAAAGAGTTCTAAATGGCATGAAAACTTACTGGCCTGGAAGTATCCAGTGATTGAAACTAGGAATAACTTAAAAATTTCACATCTTAGCTGGGCATTGGAAATGAGATTTGCTTGCAAATACAGCATGTTTCTATAAAAGAAGTCAAGTTGTCACTTTAGCTAATAATTTCTTTATTTAGAATATGAGCTTCATCGTATTGAAAACAGCCCAAAGAGTCATCCTGATTTTTATGAACAATCTCATCTGAGAAAAGATTATTTTAAATATTTATTGACCTCATCTAAATAATATAGAATTTGGGGTTTTGGTTTTGAAGCTATTGACCTTTGTTATCAATCTTCTAGTTATTAAACTTCTGATTTTCTTCTAACTAATAAAAGCTTTTTATTGTTTCTTTGCCACAGCATTTTCCACTTGGAAGTCAAAGAAAGCTAAAATGTCATCTGCATTAGCAACTTCTTCAGTGAGAAAAGAAAATCACCTATCTTATCAAGATTTCTAGTGCCATTGTGTGAAAAGTAACTGGTGAAGTCTTTAGAAATCAATTCCAGTGTAGAGAAATTCCATTGCAGGAAAAAAATACTATATTTGAGGCTGAGCAGGACACAGTACTCCTTCATGCTGAAGACCTGCTTAATTAGGACATAAAAAGTGAAAATGCAGCAAGTTACAAAATATTAGAGAACTTTTTAAAAACATATGTATCAGTTTGCATATGATAGGGTGAATCAGTGTGCAAAGTACATACTGGGGCCAAAGATCAAAACTCTCATAGTGAATTGTTAAGGAAAATGTACAATTCCTGGAGCAACATCTAAGTCAATGAATCAATTTTTTACTTACTTTTACTTTACTTTAGTTTTACTTAGGTCTTTTTTTCTTTAAGTCATATAAGGAACAAATCTTTAGTCTGACAGCCATCCCTCTGTGAAAATGCAGAAAATACTTCAGAATCTGTGGCCTAAAAGAGCACATGGCACCTCTAATTTTTCTCAATGGGTGCAGTTCTACCTCAGTCTCTGAAACTGGCCTGTTTGTTGTGTAGCATGGAGGCAGGTACTGAGCACTGCAAGCAGGATGAGTTTGTTTCCTCCTGCCCGCACAGCTCATGTTTGATAGAAGAAAATCATTAGGGGATATTGTTTTCACAGAGCATTTTCCCCCATTGCCACACAGGCACACCAGCAGCTGGTTCAGCATCCAGCCCACCTGGAGGTGTGAGGCAATGGGAACTCCCTAAAATAGATGTGCTGCTGAGGGATGAGTGTCTATCCTCTGCCAGTGGATGCCCTTTAGGAGCTTCCAATTGTCCATCCCCTGCTGCTCATGTTCATCCTGCCAAGACAAGATGCTTAAGCATCTGGCAGAAGGAAATCAATTGATTACCATGTCTGAGATTAAAAATGACCCAATAGGTTACCAGTTAACCACCCTTCTGCTGGCTAGTTTGAAGGCACAAGCAGGCTGCATATGAATAATTGATGCTTCAGCTTGGAGGATTACCTGGGTACAGAGGCAAGCTTGGGGAAGACCTGAAGTGCTGCTGCTGCTTGGATTCTGCCTGCTCCCTCTCAGTGAAAAGAGGTAGTTGGAAAGCTTCTTTTTTGTTTTCTCCATCCTTTTTAAAAGAAATGTAAAATTCAGCGTTGTGAATAGATGCTGCTCTGGGTCACAAAATCTAGCTCTGTTCTGCTACTATAAGTTGCTTGTTACAGTCTTTTTCATTATTTTAGTTATTTTATTTTCTAATATTTGTTTTTCCCTATTTTTATTATAAAGTAAAATTTTCTATTATTATATTTCAATTTTTTTCTAAAAATTCTTCTGCCGTACTCTTGACCTTGTAAATAATGCCATATCAAGGACAGAACCCTGTTCTGCATTATTCCCAGCCAGCTGCAGCTGTCTGTCCAGCTGTGCTCAGGGAACAGCAGCCCCCACACCTCTGCCTTGCCTGGTCCAGGTGCTGGGGCTCAACTCCTCCCATTTCCCCTAAATTCGAACTTTACTGACCACTTTATGGTAAATCTGGTGGCTTGTGCTGCCACTTATTGCAGCCAGGGCATGTTTTCTGTGAAATTTACAGTTGTTCTGGTATTTATTGGTACCAGCTTGCTTTACACACCTCTTTGGAGGAATTAAATGGTGTTTAGTGGAATGCCAATATGTCACTCCAGCTCTGCAAAAGACAGTGTAAGGTCAGAGAATAGAAGACTTCACCTTCCAATAGTCTGTTTCTATGTATAAATTGGCACTTGATGCTCATCAAAGAACAAGAAATATTGGATATGCTCTAAATGTCCATTGTATTTTTGAGCCAGCTACCTGATGGAAGTCATCACTTATATGTAAATGAACTGTCAATGACTTGTCTCTGTTGGCAGTCGCTGGACTGTGAAGGGTATGTCTTAATAAGAACCAAAGCTCTTCACAGACTTTGATTTACTGGAAATAAAATAGAAAAGTCCTCTGAGACTACAAAGGACACTTGTTTCAGATAAAATGTCTAGACAGTAGCAATATATTTGGGGCTTTTATTATAGTGAAACTGCAAATTAGAATGGAGTGCTGAGAAAGTTCCTATGACCCAGCTGAGTTCAAAAACACAGTTTCAGAGTGATCCTTGAAACATTTACACTCAAATTAAGTTCATGAGCATTCAAAAAGTGAAAGAAAAGATGTGCAAGGTCAATGTTCAGGTTTGCTAGAACTCTAGAGCTGCCCAGACTTCACATTCTCTCTGACAAGGAGGAATTTGCAGTGCAGCTCTGATTTAAATCAGCAAAAGAAAACCCAAATCATGCATTTCACTGTGTTAGATAACAGCCTGCTTTACAGTCCATTCCTTTCTCATGTCTTTTTTCTTTGATTATTAAAAATGAAAAACAAAGGAGAGACTAATCACGTGAAATATATTTTGGGAAAGAAAAAAAGAAATTGAAGCAGGATTAGGCTCAGCCATGTCTGTCCCTTGTTTTAAGAAAGTCAAATCATACAGCATTTCTGGTATAGATTTTGAAATTTCAGAACACCCACTTTATCTAAAAAATATTATTTTTCATCAAACTAATATTTTAGTACTATCCTCATTGTCAGTTTTTTAATATCCAGAATGTTTTGGAAGCTTTACAGATTTTGAAAAAAAAATGATTGTGGTAAACCTTATGCCTTTATTGAGGTCTGTGTAATCTGAGCTCAGTATTTTTGCCCTAGGGAATTTGCATGCCCAATATAAATATTATACATGAGAGCTTGGGTACTTAAATTAGAACCTTGGTTGCCTGTATAGCTAATGGAGAATCCAGAAGGCAACTCAGTGAAGCATCAATTTCAAACACCAGAGTGCTCTGAATCATTTTGTGTGTGATTTATCACAGCTTTCCAGGAATCACCCTGTGCTCCTCGTGATCACTTCCTTATCCATCTGTACAGAGATCAAATGGAGACACATGGTGGTGCACCCTACCAGCATTTCTCCCCAGTTGCCTTTGGTGTTGGAAGCTGGCTTTGGAAGAACAACATTAGTCATTAATTTTCAGACAATTGACGTATCCATGGTCATGTTTTCACAGTCCTGAAACAACAGCTCTTGGAGATATGGACTGTCTGGGAACTGATGTGACACCTTGCATCAGGTAATTAAAAAGAAAAATCCATTTTGTTAGCTGTCAGGTTTTTTCACAGCAGGGGTCTGTGGTGCTTGGTGGAGAGTAACCTGTCTGTGACGAGGGTCTCAGAGCAGAGGTTTTTTTGGTGGTCTCAGTCTCTGAGAGCCAGTTCTGAAGTGGAAGGTCAAGATGGGGATGCAGGCAGAAGACTTAATACTTTTGGCTGACTTCAATGAGGTAATCCATTTGCCACTGTCATCCAAATATAAAAGCAGAAACAATTTAAGAGGATCACGCTGAG
Source organism: Passer domesticus (assembly GCF_036417665.1). NCBI lineage: Eukaryota > Metazoa > Chordata > Aves > Passeriformes > Passeridae > Passer > Passer domesticus. The sequence continues at coordinate 26,057,117 of NC_087477.1, forward strand.
TCTGCAAGCAATCTGAAATCTTATCTCTGAGATGTATGTAAAGCCCCTTCCCATTCAATAGGCTGCTAACCCTGGAAGCTGAACAGTAGCAATTGAGGGTCCTTTTGAGTGCATTGAAATCTAGATTCAGCTCAAGGCTTGTGTACCTAGGCAGTCTATTAAATGATCGTGGTCTCTGGTTTTAGTTGCACTGTAAAATTAATGTAAAGCCCTAAGGTTAAATGATACACATTGTCAGCATGATGACTGCATTAGCTGTAGCTGTTCCAAAAATAAAATTTATTTGATAGTAACTGAATTTCTACATAGTCCAGCAAATGAGTCATCAGATAATGTCCACAGAGATCAATTTTATTTATACTCTCAGAGGATTAATACTCCCTGTTTTCTAAATCTAAGGATATGCATAACACCAGTCTGAATTAAATCTAAGAAATGTAAATGGATAATCAGAATGTCTTTTGGGGCTTCCTGCTGATTCAATATTTGATACTCTGATCGTAGCCACAGTGTACCATGTTCTTTTTTATGCTGTCATATGGTTGGTAAATACCATTACAAATACAAAATTAACAGACTCAATTCCATACAAGTATAATTTGATGCAAGTCATAATATAATATTTACAGACTCCTAAAGAAGGCTTTGTACCCCATCTATCCCTGCATGCAGTCCTTCAAATATTTGACAAGTCACTGCTGTCAGAGAGTACAAAGGAGCAAAAATTCTACATGCGGTATAAGAAAATAGAGGTTAAAAAGCACAAAGAAATCAGATTTAGATCATCAGCTTTAACTGAACAAAGGGCAATATCCCTACCCATATCCTTGCTGTTTTGAAGTATGGGAATCAAACATTACCTGTCGTCACAGAAATAATGAAAAAGGCTGTTTTCTCCATTTCCCTGACTCCATAAGCTGTACAGTGCTGTAGTAGTTTCACTGCCTGAAGTATTATCCAGAACATCTATTTTGCATTCAAGTTAGTGCTATATTTAGAACCTATTTTTATTCTGCCTAAAGTAAACAGTACACTAGACCTTAATGTACCCTCTAACTCCAGACATGGGCACAGAGGATGTAGGCTAAAAATAGTTATTACTCTCGAAGCAATAATTTGTTTGAAAGCCGTCACCTGAATTCCCAAGCAGTAGTGAATGATGAGGACTCTCTTGTCTTCTCTGCTGGAGAGAAACCTCCTCAGCAGATCCTCTTTTCCAGTTGGCAAATTTAAAATTTGTGCAAAAACTAGTAGTAGGGAAAGTTAGAAGAAATTCAACATGCCATTAACACCTGCAGGAGGACCGGGTACTCTTTGTGAATTCCTCCCAGCAATAGTCACTATTCAATGCTTTATATTCTCCATTGGGAATAAGGTAATTATCAGTAGGAGTAGCAGGGAGGAAGAAAAATAAAATTGTTTATTATTGGACCAATTGGGCCCAGAGAAATGAAGGCCAAACTGTTTTTTGCTTGTCTGAATTTGATTTTTAGTCAGTCTGGATGTGTTTTTTGTTTAGCAGAGAACTTCAGTGAAGAGCATGTTGTTTTATGACTGAGGCCAATAGAAAGTCACTGGCATAATAAAACTGCAGATTTTAAAATTTCAACGCAGCTGCTCTGTGACTTTTAAGCAACTGTGAAATCGCATTGTTTAAACTGTGTTTGTAGGGACTGATGCCTGGATCCATCTTTTTTCCTCTTTTTTTTTTTTTTTTTCCTGGAGAAGTCAACAGAATCAACAACTGGTGTTGCTGTCTAACCATTTTTGTGACTGTTCACATACCTCCATTCAGAAGCAGCCACCTGGTCACTGGTGCTCCACTCATGTATGAAAAAGAGCATGATGCTACCAGTATCATCAATTAATATGCTAATACTCTTTCACTGGTGAAAATACATTCATTTAATGACAAACACACTTGTTTGGAGACACACCAATTATGTGCAGAGTGGCATTTCAGTTTTTTTACAACTGCTTTCTGACTTAGGCTGCAGCAGTTGGTAATACTAGCATTTTACACTGCATTGTATCAAGAGTACATAAGAAGCATTTATAAGAAGCAATTTTTTGCTTCTCATGGACAAAGTTCTTTGCAGTGAGAGGTGACTTCAGGACCTATGTCTTCCACCCTGAGCCTGTGACCCCATAAGCATCCACAAATGTGAGAATTTATGCAAGTAATATCAAAGTGGTTGTGTGTGCTTGCCAGAATGGTGACAAGGGATAGCTTGTCTACAATCAGGGTCACAGTTGAGTTACAGGGTAGGAGCTAATCACTGTGGTGATTGACCCTTAAGACTGAGGAGGGCAATAGGTCAAGAGCCCTGAAGAAAAAATGATAATCCAATTCAGAAATTTCTGTGTAATTTTTTTTTTGGCTTTTGAGCTTAGCTGAGAGCCTCAATAAAGGAGTCCAGTAGCTGCTGCTTTGAAAGAAAAGTGGGATGTAGAAGAGGCACTGGAGAGGCAGGGAAAATGGGACAGAACATTTGAATTGGACAGCCAGGTTTTTTTTTATATATGAGAAAGACATATTGTGATATATTTTACTTCAGATGAACCCAGAAAAAAAGACCACATACACCTTAACCAGTACTTTTTGGGATAAAAACTACATGGGAATAACTGTGCATTAAAAGACCAGTAATCCAGATTACACCCACCCTAAAGCTGACATAGCCAGAAGGTTATTACACAACTCATCAGCCTCTTGTGCAGGGGGTGTACATGGTGGCCTGATTTCAAATTCACAGAAAGAATCTGTAACTTTTACAGCATTATTCCTTTACCACACAGGGTATTCCAGGGTGTGCATGGGGAAATTGATAAAAAAAGGGCATGGTTTTGGATTATGTACTCACAGATATTCCTGTGTATGTAGGATAGCTTTTGAGCTGTAGGACCATCCTTGAATTTTATTGTCAAAAACTCCCTCCCTCTCTGGCATTAGTATGACCATCAGTAGCAGGTAGTTATTCCTGTATTTGGATTTGAATGATGACTCCTCCACAAGGAAGAGGGAAACTGGGGAGCTGGAACTAACGATCAAGTTCCCTTCCATCCCAAGTCATTCTCTGATTCCATGAAGCTGTAACCATTTTCCCTGCATACAGTGCTCCTGCATGACTGAAGAGAGACATCATTTACCCTGCAGTGCATAAAAGGAGTGGGCAAATGCATGAAATGTACTGGTTAGATAAAACTTCACTCAAGTCTAATATCTTTTCTTCATATGCATACAAAAATAACAACTCAGGGATTCAGTTTCTGTTTTGTTTATCCACTGCACAAAGAAAACAAAAGTGCATCTGTTGCTCGTCATTCTCACTCATTTCTTTGCCATCTCAATCAAATTGAGACGAATGGCTTATGCGTGTCCCTTGAACAATAATTCTGCTCAAATACATAGACTGGGATCTCCTTCTGACAAGTTTTAATTATGGGATGAGTCAAGCTGGCATTTACCTAGAGAGATCACAGTACAAAGACTCTAGTGTCAGACTCTGTCTATGCTGCGTTCTGACACCAGTAAGCTGAATTTCACAAATGTACTGAAGAAAAGGTGTGGCATTTGCTGAGAGCCTGGAAATTCAAGCACCATAAAATCTTGTGATATATTTTACTTCAGATGAACCCAGAAAAAAAGACCACATATACCTTTTCTGAGAGCCTGGAAATTCAAGCACCATAAAATCTTCCCAGCAAGGCATGTAACAAGAGCTTATCAGGTTCCCTTGCAAGGAAGGGAAGAGAAGGCTTCATCCACCTGGCACGTGAGGTGGGATCCCTTGGGTTCATGCTTAACAGTTGGAGAGGGGAGAGGAGGAGGATGGGGATGAAGAACTGAGTAAATTCACAAACTGGAAGGAGCAGAGATCCATGCTGCTTCCCAAAAAGAGTCTGAAGTGGGTGTTTCCCCAGAGATCTCAGCAGATTTCAGGTACCAGATTATGAGCATGGTTCTAAAATCAGGATGATGGCTAAGGTTTAGCACATTTTAAATATTTGGGTGTCAATTCTATCATAGCCACAGGATGAACAATGGAGCGACTGAATGAATGTGGTATTGAATGTCTACTGAGGGCAGAATTAACCTCTCTTTGAATTAATCTCTCTTTGTTATTGGTAGCTTTTGCATGTTACAAAAATATGAAAACCAAAATTATTCATAAAATCTTGTATCTCTATTCTTTTGAGGATGCCACCATGGTAAAACATAGACATCAAACAGTAAAACCTCTGGAGCACCCCAGAGCTGGGTTCCAGATAAACCTATAGTATACCTGAAATTTGAGAAGCGGGGACAGAATAATATGTCGCCTTTTTGGTCTTGATGAAAAGAACCATATCTCTGACTCCACAGCCTCAAATGTCTTATACCCACTATGACGTGCTTGCTCTTATGATTGTTTGTAAGCCTAACATTTTTGTTACAGTGGCATAAATATTGGCAGAGAGGAATCCTCCAATGTAGAATTCACCCACTTACTGCTGATCTAGGGCACAAGCAATTGAGTTTATACCTTCTGCTCGAATCTAACGTACTGGATGCAAATATAATCCAAATTAACCACACTTAAATTGTACTGGGCTCTTGCAAAGGCAACAAGGCTACAAAATTTATTTTGGGCTTGGCTTGATGTCATGAAATGTAATAGATTTTTGCAATGCCTTGATGTTATGTAACTGACACACAGTGAAGCACACACAGGAAAGCAAATATCAAGCTCACAGTGCTCTGCAATATGACATTCATACCCAGACAGACTTTCAGCATGGTTTGTTAGGATGGGGCTGCAGAGCAGGAATTATTCTTGGGTGGGTAAGAAGCACCTTTAAAACCCCACATTGATTATATTTCTTCCCTCATGTTCAGCAGAAACAGAAAGAAATCAGTAAGTAGGAAGTTCTGAGACTGCAAGGTTATAAAAAGGAAGAGCCGTAACTTTCCAGTAGAACTGAGGATCCGGTAATATTTATGTACTTTGCTTTGAGTTTGCAGAACATGACATGATATGCATGTTGTTCACCACAAAACAAAGGCAAGGTGGTGCTTCACTACTGGGAATTTGGCTACTTTTGTTTCTTCCTGGCTTCTCCATTTGCTTTATTCTTTTTCAAGGACTTGGTGCAAGAATTCAAAGATCAGGAGAAAAGCACTGATCTAATAATAAAATATACATTTCAGAAAACAATAAAAGAAAATGGATTTTAAAAATCAGGGGAATACTTGATAGCCTACATATTTATAATTGAAAGCTGTTCAGGAAGGAATTACATTTTGTTCAGTCAAAATTGTTCTAATCCCAAGATGAAAGTCTTCCTGGATTTCAGGAACTAATAAATCCATCAATCAGAAACCAAGGAGTAAAAACACCTGGAATTGCCAATGGATATAAAAGATAATAACAAGAAACCTCTGCTGAAAATAAATATTTGTCAGGTGGAGAAAGGTAAAACTGGTATTGCAGTTCAAAATATCTCTCTTTTTTTTTTATTTTTAACTAAAGCCTCTTTAAGAGGCCCAGTGGCATCTTTAAAGACGTATTTCTGAGCTTTAATTGGTTTGCGTAATATCTTAACAATCTTTAAATGAAATTTTGATGGATCCAAAAAAAAAAAGTATCCCCACAATTTGGCTGAACTTTAATCCATGAACTAAAACCAATCTGATTTTGCAGCAGGAGTATCTGAAAGTGGCTACAGTTCTTTCATTGACATCACATTTGCTGCTGGAGCCAATCCAGCCTCACTGGAGGTTTACAGGCAAACCTGACTCACTGTGGGTCTCCCATTCACATCTGATCTGCTTCCAGATCTGATGTCAGTGGAAGCACTGTATACTCTATGCTGATGCTATTCAGCTTGGCCTCCCTCCAGAAAGTTAATGTCTTTCTTCAGTTGCATCAGTGCCTCTGAGCAAAAAGAGAATGACATCCTTATGTTTTAAGATTAAAGTCGAGTCAACATTTCCAGTGAAAAAATGTAGGCGCTTGTAGACCTACAATAATACAGTAAAGGGGTAAATTTCTTGAAATAACAGTTTCAGACTCAAAGGTGCTGAGGCCATTGTGTGTGTTACATTTTCTTGAAAGCCATCAGCAGAAAGATACATGAAGATTGCCATGGTTTTCTTTTGGCAGCTGAATTTTGAACCATATAATTTACTGTATATTTTTAAATCAAAGAGGATGATTTGACAACAAATATGCCAATAAGTTATCATTTAAAGAAAGTGAAAGAGGAGCTAACTCAGAAAGCTGAGGAAAAGGACTCATAGCCTATTTCTGCATGTGAGCTCAAAGATGTTTTCTGAGGAAAAACTTGTATTATTGCAGTTGCATTATGCAAGAATGCAAACAGATCCCAAACAAGTCAAGTCACTTGCATCCACAATGAGACCACCCTGACGTTTTAAAGTAATTTATAGAAGGATATAAATTTAAAAATCATAACTAAATTTGAAGGATTATTCAAACTAGCATTATTTTTCCAAAAACATAATGTAGTCCAAATATATTTTGTGATACGTTGTGAAGGAGATAAAAGGCTAAAAACAACTCAGTAGGGTAATTCTAAGGATTTTTTTAAAAAACCCAAAAAACTATTTAGCATTTTTTCAGTAACAGTGAACTAGGAAATAACTGGTCCTTGCCAGACACATTTATTTGTTCAAAAGCAATCTCTGAATCTGTTTTCTCTGTATTGGCAGGTAAAGTGAGTTAAATTGTCAGATCTCTATGAGGTTAAGATGACACCAGCTCTTGTTTGCTATGGAAACTCAACAGACAGGTCTAAGCTCCACCAAGTTTGATAAGCACAACTCTGACTTTAGCTCATCCATGTCTCCTAACCAAAAATCTGATCATGGTTGTTTGACCTGCCTATTAGTTTCCCTGAGTCTTTATTCAAAAAACCACCACCAAACACCGTATTCAGGGCATTTGTATCACACCTAACTGCTTTGGTATATATAATATGGAGGAAAACACGCAGAATTCTGCAAGGGTGATCACTTTAGAAATAGATGGAGCAACTAAGGGAAGGTGCCCATATGTCTCTTCACCTCAGTTCCTGGTGAAAAAATGGGTTGAGGGACTGAAGGAACTGAAGAGTCTGCTGGTATTTTCTTCATCTTCTCCTTGGTGGGCAGGGGAAGTGCCATGTTGTTCTGAGGTGGTAAAACATCAGTGCCATGATGTGCCCTGGTCTGTCTGCAGGCATGTTCAAGTGCACTTAGCAGACACTTTTCATAGCTTTCTAAAGCATTTTCTTTCACCGCTGTGTAGAAAAGCCACACGTGAGAGATCTTTTTTTTATTATTATTTTTTATTAAATCTAAACATAAAAAGAAAATTTCACAAATCTGTTGGTCTGGCTGGTTCCCAGTCATGTGTCATCTGAATTACATTACCACAATATTCCAGACATTAAATTAAAGACAGTAGGAACAAGTATAGTTGACATCTGTGCAAAATTTAAAACTAAGGAACTTCCAGTGGTTTCTTTAATCCCAGCCAAATTATGGCTTTTACCACACTCTTCCTTCTATGATGCCAATTTTTTTTTTTCTTCTCTCTCTCAAATAGACTCACAAGATCACAACCATGCAGCTGCAAGGCATCCTATGCTGTTCCTGTGTGGGCTGGCCATGCCAGCAGTCACACCAGGGAGAGGATCTGGCACATCCCTGAGGGGTCACTGCCCTGGCTTCCTTGCTTTTTGGTACCACCAGCAATGTGCAGTGCCTGAAAGAGGTAATGTCTGCCGTGCCAGGAATAGCTTTCATACCTTGTTTTGTTTAATATTGGAAAGAAATTAGTAAGAGTTAAACTCCTTGCTGGGAGGAGTGTCCAGCACTGTATCATGGCATCCAGGGGGATTGTGAAATCCTTGGGAATTTTCAAGTCTTGCCTTGGCACAGGTGTGGCTGACCTGAGCTAGAGCCACAGGGGCTTGGATAGGTCACCTTCAAGATTCCCCTCCAGTAAATGTTTTTAATAATCACTTGTCTGTCCCTGGGGAAATGGGCAAAGACCATTGACAGCAGGACAGCACTGATTGCTTAATTGCAGCTATGACTTCTGACAAGCCCTCTGTGGTGAGGTGGAGGTGGTTTATATTTCTGCCTCTTCTTAGACTCAAAGATGGCAATGGGTTGTAATAAACATGCCTAGGAGCAGTCCAAGATGTGGTTAGAGTGAACGAGCAACCTTTCGTTCAGGGCAGCTAAACTCTCCAGTGAGTCATGGTAGTGGAGAAAGCCACAACTCAAGGCAAAGCCTGCTGTGGTCTGATCAGCTAGGATCACATGCACACACACACACAGAGGGGGAGAGAGAGAAAAAACAGCTTTTTTTCGGCTGAGGCTGGCAACTGCTGCCCTAAATCAGTGGTGCAGGCAGAGGCTGCCCACTCTGGTGCTGCAGGTTCCCCTCTGCTGCTGCCCTTCAGTGCCACCACTCTCCTGGGGCTCCTCTGTGCAGTGAATCCATGACACAGGCTGGCACACATGGGAGCCAACCAGGATGTCTGGCGATTCCCTGCATCCCCTTGTTTTCCTCCCTGTTTGTTCAGCTGCGAGTATATTTGGAAACTCATTGGTGGCAAAAGGGCTGCTTTGACTTTGCAGAAGGAAGAGTGTGGTAAAGACACTGTGTTTTCCACATTATCTGATTGATACCAGTCTTCATTCCTCTTAATTGAAAAAAGCCACTATGGCTTTGAGATTGCCCTAACCACACAGGCCAGGAAAAAAAAAAAGAAAGAAAAATTTTCCATTTTGGCTTTGTATGTCTAAACATGAACAGTATTTTCTATGGAGCTGATCAGGCAAAAGTAAATAAAATGTTGTATACTGCCTCAGAAGAAACAATTCCTCTACCTTTGATATTTCGATCAAGAATTATTTTGGTGTGGAAAAGCTGTAATTCTGTATGGTCTTTTCCCAAGAGGGAGAGGAATAAAATAACTTGAGCAAACATTGATGTTTTCTACCACAAGGAAATTAATACTTTGCATAGAAACACAAGATCTTCTCATGCTTCTGGGCAGCTCTGTTTCCTTTGTGATTGTTATCCCTCAGAGGTGAAAATTGCAATTGGAGCTCTGCTTCTCAGGTTGCAAGGATGGGTGGTTGGATATGGTTCCTGGGAGATGACAGTCAGTCATGGAGGCAAAGCAGACCATGAGGAGGACACTGGCACGTGATGGTTGAAATGCCAGCCTGGATCATTCTCCACCTTCCCAGCCCACACATTTGTAAGTGAAACTGGGATGAAATACTGGTGCTCTGGCAACTATCACATGTTTTGCACATTGTCAGGCAGAATGTGTCCACTGATCTTCCAGCTCTTAGCCTGCGAAGGAAACCACGAGACCTCCCCTCTCCTGGACTGCCAGCAACAGGTAGAAATTAAAGATAAAATAAAGGCTTTACCATGTCTAATATTTGCTTTTTAGGTGCTGGCAACCTGCCCTTGGTGCCACAAGGCAGAATTGTGAATTACGACTGCCCCCTGAAAAATCTTCACATTGTGATCCAGACCCTAATTTCTGCATCTACACAGGCCAAGTGAGTTTTAACAGAGTGTGTGGGAAATGTCCTGTGAGTAAATCTATGCATATTGTTCTCTCCGAGGGATCACAGTGGATTCAACAATATATGATGGTTTATTTGTATTTCCTTGTCTTTTTCATTTACTCGATATTTAGTTGTGATTTTTAAACAGCTACAAGAAATGAAAGTCAAATAAATAGCCCAACTGTTCTTTAACATCAACCAGATATCTGATATCTTCTTGGCAATCTGGGATCCAGAAATCAATGAATAAATTGCCATCATCCAGTGAATAAAATAGTCATCTGAATAAGCACAGCACAGATGTGCCCTTTGACTTGAGTAACACGTACTGTAGGCAGAATACCTTAAACATGATGTAATTTTTACATTTCATAATATATGCTTTTTTGTGAAACAACATGTGTTTCCAGTTGTAATTGTTTGAAGGTACTGCTACAAATGATGGCTATTATTGTCTGTTGTTGTTGGCTAGTCATCCTAGAAACCTTTTTTCTCCCTGCTAGTAGAAGAGATCACTTTAACACAAATTAGCTCAATAAAAATATTTATTAAAACAACAGTCAACAGTCTGCTCCTCCTAGCATGCATCCTGTATGGTATTAGAGTGAAAGCACATATTATCATGTTGCTAAAAAAGAAAACTACTGAAATAAAAAATTTTAAAGAAGAATAACAGTAAACAATCTGCTCAATCAGGCAGCCTAACTACTTAGGTGTGTAATTATAGAAATGACACAATGTTTATGCAAGTGTCTTCAGAATAACAATAAAGTGCAATGTGTTTTCTACCAAGGAAGGTTTATTTGAATAAATATGTGATGAGCCCGGCAGGGCTACTCACATGACAACAGAAGGGTAAACAGGGAGAGGCATTCCCTCATGCGCAGTCAAAAGGGCACAAAGGCAAGGCTGTGGAATTATGGAATACGAGGTTTTACCCATGTCTGAAAGGTTAGGGCTCAGTCTCATTGCTCTTAGCTGTGTTTCAGACGTTTGTGCAGAAGGGGTGGGCAGAGTAAACAGTGCTTAAAGCTGTGACACTCATGGCTTTCCGCTGTGTCAGATGAATGAGAAGTTGAAAAGGTGGGAGGATGCCTGTTTGCATTTAGTGGTCATGTGTGTCTTGATTTGCTGCTGTCTCTGTTCCACTTTTTTTTATCACATTTGCTCCTGGTCCAAGAAAGGATCCTAACCTCTGTGTCTTACTTATAGATATCTCTCCTAATCACTCAAGTTACAGAGCAAATTCATCCTCTTTGCATCAAATTCTTACTCTTTACAGCCCTCTTTCATCTCTAATCTTCCCACTGTGACAGGAAAATGTGCCCTGCAGCAGTGCTTTATGATGTCAGAATCAGAGGCTTCTGGCTGGATGAGCAAAAGAGTATTTAAAAGGCAAATTTAAATGTACAGGTTCTGACCACATAGTCATCACTGACCTCAAAAATGAAGGGAAAGGACTCTTTGTAGCTTGACCTGCAGTTTGCCTTCTGCAGCCTCTAAAATACTTCAGAGTAGAAAATATTGCTGGTTTGAGTGGTGGCCTTCTGCATCCCTTCTGTGCAAGGATTCATGGTGGCAGGGTGGCAGTCCCTGTAGTGTTGGGTGCTCACTATTTGTGCCCAGACTGTTTTCTGTGGCATTTCAGCAGATCTGAAGCTGGCAAACTGCTTTAGTTTGATAGTTTGTCATGGTATTTGGGTCACATTAGTAGGTGGATCTCAGTCCAGTTATTTCCCTAAAGGCTATGGCCATGACTTTTCCCACTGGTAGACATTACCTCACACCCTTAGCTAGGGGTGGCCCAGGGTGACCTCCTGGCTGTGCTGGTGAAAATGAATCAGGTTGCCTCAAGAGTGCAAAAAGATTTTGGCCACTTTTTTTTTGACAGGTGGAAGTGGAAGACGGGATCTAGGGTCAGCAATCTGGGGTGAAATCTCTGAAGACTTGGGTTCAATGCTTCTTCTGTAATGGCATGATCAGACAAAAAAACAGCAACAGCTGCTTTGGCTTATGCAGCCTGTGAGTCCCTTCCAGGTCCTTCTCAGGCCTGTCCCACACTATTCTGCACATAACAACCCTTTTGATATTTTCCAGACAGGATTTTGATTTTCCTTTTTCAATACATTATTTATATTATTATGTGGTAGCAGATATGCAGGGAAAATTTTGGCTCTGGCCTAAAGAATTTCCTGGCTGTGGTAGAGGCTTTAACTCCTAAGGAGCCTGAAATTACTCCCACTTTTTTGCAGCATTCCTCATGTTTTCCTCAACTTTCCACAGCAGATCCTGTGTTTGCTTTAAGTTATGCAAGGAATTACTTACAAGTAATCCAGACTTGAACACAGATGCCAAAAATTACTAGAAATATTTTGGAAATCCATGTGAATTTGGTCACTAGGCCCCTTGGTGTGAACAGCCAAATGCTTTGTGCCCTCTGCTCACTGAGCCTAGGGGGGAAAGAGGACCAGAAACAGCTACAGACCAAAGAAGAGGCAAAATGTAACACCTGTAAGTGCAAATCCGTGTTCTGAAGGACAGCCTCAGAGCTAAGGCTGAGCACTGTTTCGATAGCTAGTAATGAATCAAGGCACTCCTGCACAAGAACAGGGCTGGATTTGCATAAAAAAAAAAAATCCAGATCAGCTGCTCATTTGGCACTCAAAGACACTCCTTCTACCATCAAAGGTATCCCAAAACACCACAGAGCATATACCACACTTTTGGATCGTTGGCATCAGGGTGGTGCATGTCACATCTTGATTGTACCATCGCTGGGACAATTGCAGCAGAGCTGTGGGTTTTTTCCAAAGCAGGTTTGAAACAGGGCACCAATTCCGAGGCTTTGACCAAGGTCTGAAGTTTTTCAAACCCAGCTGTGTTTGCATTCAGGAGCTGGAGAAGAGCATTACAAGAGTCTGAGTTACATTACAAGAGTGTTAATCACAGTGAGGTGACCCTTGCAGTGTTGGTCCACCCAGCCACTGCCAGTGCTGAGGTCATCTGTGAGCCTCTGAGTCCTCGACCTGCATCAAACCAAGCCATGAGTCTTCCCACAGTGGGAAAAGTTAAATCACTTTTGGGGCACTTAAGGAGACTGTGTAAAAATATTGGAGGTCTGTTAGCACTTGCATGACTTAGCCTAAATCCTCTCAGCAGAGCGAATGTTCACAGTCTGAGGGGAAATCTTGCCTGTAGCTGTGCACAAACCAACTAACTTAGCCTGAAAAGACCAAATTAACCTTGGATAAGAGCTTTTTGTGCATGGATGGTTAGTGGATTAAAGGAGATGTCTAAGTGAAAGCCCAAGCCAAGCAAGGGGAAGGAACAGCCCTGGCCATGCACTTGCTCAGCCCGGCCTTGCTTCTCTCGCAGGGAATTTCTTGTCTGCAAGAAAGACATCAAGGTGCTGGAGCGTGTCCAGAAAAGGGCAAGGGAGATGTTGAAGGGTCTGCAGCACAAGTCTGATGAGGGGTGGCTGGAGGAGTTGGGGGTGTACAGTTTGGAGAAAAGGAGGTTCAAGGGAGACCTTATCACTCTGTACAACTGCCAGAAAGGCAGATGTAGCCATGTGGGGTCGGTCTCTTCTCCCAGGTACCAAATGATTGGATGAGAAGAAATGACCTCAAGTGGCAGTGGGGGAGGTATTGATTGGATATCAGAAAAGATGTCTTTATTGAATGGAAGGCTGGGAAATATTTAAAAGACATGTGGATGTGGCACCTGGGCACCTGGTTCTGCTGTGGACTTGGCAGTGCTGTGTTAACAGTTTGACTTGATGATCTGAGGAGTCATCTCCAACCCTAATGATTCTGTGATTCTCCCATCCCACACCTCCAACCTCAGTGCTGTGGGGCTGCAGCCACAATCCTGTGCTTCTCAGCATCGACTTCCTTCACTCCTTCCAGGGCTACTGGCAAAACTCAACAGGAAAACTGGGCCCACAGTTTAAAATTTATTTACTGAGAGCTGGTAACTCCTTCTAGGTTTTTTTTCAGACCCACCCACTCACACTTGAGAGGAAAAGATGGGACCTCCTGCCACTCCCCAGCACACGGCCAACTTGACTGCGGTCCACCAGGCAGCCACCTGCATTTGGAGAGCAGGGGTCAAGTTAAGAGCCCATTTGGGACATCATTATTTGCTTTTAGTGAGCATAATATTCAGAGAGCATAATTCATAATATATTTCAGCTATACCCCGTTCACGGGGAGAATAAAGACGACTTATGGCAGCTGGTGGCATTTGCAGGACATAGAGGGACTGCAGCACATTGGCTCCATGCTGACACAGGATCAGTGATTGTCTGACAGACTGAGATAAGACTATTCCTTGTCAAGATTCTTCCAGGTTACTGAGAATATAAAATCAAAGGCTGTCTGGAAATATTGCTCAACGCTGCTGGTGTCTTGGAAAAAAACTATGCTCAGAAAAAAAGGACAACAGCCAGCAAGACCCTTCAGAGCAGGAATTACAGTCAGGACAACTAAATCAGTAGGTCTTTAAGACTCAAAATAAGCTTGAAGCTGCCTTAAACCATTTCTTTCAGGACTCCTTTTGTGTACCTACAGAAAAGAGGCAGAAGCTGACTTGCTGTTGCGCTGTGCACTCTCCTGTGGCGCCAGAAAGGTCTTCTGGCAGTAAAAGTCGTACAGGAACAGTCTCAGATGTCTTTCAGCTTGAAATTTGGGTCCAGCCTGCTGTGTAATGAGCAAAGATCAGGGAGTCACAAAGATGCTTATGACCATTTTTTGATTCTCTGAATTTAACTGGATACTAAATGGATTAGACCAGATTCTCCAATTTGCCCTCATTATTACACTAAAAATATTTTGCTGCAACTTTGCAGATGGCAATCTTGACATAAAATCCACTCCTTTATGTTTGAGTTTTAAGTTAGCCTTAAAAGCAAATCTGTTATTTGCCCTACTAAGGAAGTAAAGCAATGCAAAGACATTTACAGAAATTATATTTTGATATATATCAAGCAGCAAAATTAAATGAATATAAAATACATATAAATATATGAATGTATGTTCTTTAACCAGCAGCTGGAGTTAATAACAACTGAAGTTTGGAGTTAATTATAACTGAAGCTTGGGCTATTCATTTTTATGTTTAGGACAAACCCCCTGAGGGCTTCTGTGATCAGGATTTTACAGCCAGAGACAAAAAATTTCACCACTACTGGTAACATACATATTCCTGCCAAGTCAGTTAGAAACAGAAAATAATAATTTTGCAGGAACATGCCCAGATAAACCTAAAAGGTAGGTTTAGGTTAGTCATGCAAGATCTCTCTCCTATACTCCTATATGTTGCTGACAGTAAGAATCCCTGGGAAAACTTAAATTATTCAGGGAGAGAGAGAAAACATGAAATAAATGGTTACAATGCTTCCATTCTCAAACCTGTCTAGATGCACAACTACCACCAAGCAGAACCATTAAATGGGAGACCTAATGCCTGAGATGCAATTTCATTAGCCTGTGTTCGAGCTGACAAGGAAACAATTTTCCCACACAGCAGAATTTGTCTTCTTCCTATTCCTTTCACCAAAATTGAATCCAAAATTTATGAAGACTTTTTGTGGAGCATGGAGGTCATCCCTGGCAAGTAGGTCTTTGGAAGATCTCGGTCCAGGGAGTCTGAGGTGAAGTGGCTGTGCTGTCCTTTTCTGCTCCTCAGGTGAGAGAGGCTTCTGTGTTTGCACTCCACTCTCCCTGTGGCAAACAGTAAACACTGGACAAGAGGGATTATACAGGTTAAAGTTCAGTGGAAAATCACTCTTGCAAAGCATTTTGATTCTGATGGAAAAGCATTTTCCTTTTCTACATAAAAGGAAAACACGACCCCCACCCTGTAATAGCTCTGTTTTGTATGCAAGCAAACACAATTCCCCCCAACAATAGCTCTATTTTGCATGCAAGCGTAGACACATTTCCCTTTGTTTTTTGTTTTTTGGGGTTTTTTTGTGGAATACTTTCAATAGAAAAATGGTGTTTGATGCTAAGTGTTAGTGCAGATCCCTCACAATATTTGTCACTGGAAAGCATGCACAGGAAGGAGGCACAGAGATGGATGGGCAAGTAGGTGCATAGACAAACAGCCACCTAAAGGCAGGGACAGAAGAGGCAACCGTGGAAAACTTTTGTTTGAACTGCACTGACCATTATTTCCTGGGGATGTAGTCAGAAGACCTTGTGTCCAGGTAGCTGTAGTCTGACAAGGTTTGATGACAGAGAAGCAAACAAAACATAATTCATAAAACATGTCCACAGTACCTGCACTACAACCAAGTGGGTCAGCTGGCAGGGTAGGAAGAGACAGCTGACAAGACCTGGAAAGTCAGAGCAGCTGCACTCTAAGCCCTGTTGCTATTTATTATTTATTCAATTTGCTCTTTTTAAGATGGGACATGCAGAACAACACAAATTTGCTTTGCCTTTTAGAGTCTGCTTGAGCAGACCAAGTGGATGCCTGTTAGTGGACTTACCTCATAGGAGAGCATTTGCCATCATCAACAAGGGGGGTGTCAGGGTGGATTTGCAGCATATTCTAAGCTGAGATGTCTGAAGTGTGTTCACATGAGAGGACATGTAGCCCTGGGTCCTACAAAGCAGGAAGCCTGTTGGAGCAGTGCTGATCTTGCTCGCCTACAGCCATCCCTGGGGGTACGTACCCTGAAGCCAACCTTGCTAGCAGGAACGCTGCCAGGCAAACCTGAACACCCACCAGGATAACCTACATCTGCAGCAAGGCTTTCTTTGCTTATCAAGTGGCTATGGTGAGATTTCTCACTGAATAAAGCCAGTTTCTTTTCATGCTGGAGAGAAATAAATAGGAAAAAAAAAAAAAAGCCGACACTGCTCTTTGTAGGAAATCATGATTTTATTTATTCTTTTTCTCTGTTTGTCCTGCAAGTGGCATGGTGTGAGCCTTCTCTGAAGAAAAAAGGACATAGCTGCAGTTAGCTTGGGAATAAATATGCTCCAGAGGTACAAAATATGAGCTCTGCACTAACCACAGCAACATGACTCCTGTTTCACATCTGTCCAAAGAGAGGCACAGGCAGCTGGAGTTCACATCTGAGTGGAAAATGGCATGTACACATACCCATATGTATGCTGGAGAACCTTTGACGCACAAACAAAACCTCTGAGAAATAAAAGAGATAAAAGGGAACACATCTCATGCTAGCATCAGCTAGAGGAGTTTGATGCAATCTTTACCTAGCAATGAGGCTGAGGATCTGGGTCTGTCACCTTGCTCAGATGGAGTAAATTTTAATCTGTTCAACACTTTTCCCCAAATTATCTTAGATATCAATGACAGACTAGCCCCTGCATGGCTGAGGGAGAGCTGCCACATGGAGCCTGAAAAAGTTTCCTGAGGGTCTGTATCTTAACCAGCCATGCAAGTTACATCTTCACAACTGCAACTTGTGCCAAAAGCCAGCACTGCTGGGGACCAGTGACACAGTGACAGTTTCACTACAAGCTGAGTGGCACAACAGTCACACTTCAGCCTCAGCCAGAAGTTCTTTGAAGTTTGTTGCCTGAGATTTAGTTTCTTCTCTTTATGCTAAGTCTCCATGTCTCTGTTTTTGTAGGTGAACAATGAAGCAGCAGCCACAGACTTTGAAGGAGATCCTGTAAGTTTTTCAGCTTGGATTACTGCCACATTGTCACTGGGCTTCATTTTTTGTGTAGCTTCAACTCTGCTGTTGTTCCTGATTAAAAAAGTGGTGTTACAGGGCAATGACTTTTCAGCTTTGTCTGCTCCTAAATGAAGTCTGGTTTTATTTCTCAGCATAATGCAGACCCTACATCTAGTTTACTTATGATTTATATTCTGTTGAAAGTTATGAGCCTTCATGAAGCCTACTGGCTAATAATTAATTAAGCTCATTTTAAGTCATTAATCTATTGTTCTGCATGATCTTTCCAGAAGACATTTAAGATGTCTGATGCAATGTTTATTCTCAGCCCTTTTGATGTAATTCTTCTCTATAAATGCCTGTCTTTATTTTCCATTTGCATCACTTGCAAATGGTTATCTATACAAGCCTAATGGTTTACAGTAATCCTTCAAAAAATAGGTACTTGAGGTGAACCCATTTCAGATGACTTTTTATAAAAGTCTAGTATTTCACCCAAGAACCTTATGAACAGAAAGCCAAGTGCTCTAAATGTATCAGCATTATGATAGCCTAAACCCATTTGCTGTGGTATTGAGGACTGACACACAAATGACCCTGGGCCTCAGTACATGGAAATTACTTGTAATTACTCTGTATTTTTCAACCCTCAACATGTTCATCTCATAACTCTTTGGTAGACACTCCTTTGAGCTGGCTCTAACATTATCAGGGGAAATTCTGAGATCTCTGCTGGAGCTCTCCAATTTGCAGCTGTGTAGCTGACCCATTTTTGTTTAGGGCAATATGTCTTTGGTTATAAAACCATCATTCTTTATAAGCCTCTTGCAGAGGGATAAATGGATGTATTTTTTTATTCTATGCAACCATTTTTAAATTGATAGACAGATACTCTTTGCCCAGTGGTTTTTTAATCTCCACTTCATGAAAAATGAAGATATTTGGCCTGGAATTTCAATTTGATTTATATTCAGAATTTCTCTCAACATGTTTAAGTCTAGCTGATATCAAGACATGAACAAAAGCTTTAAGCATTACCAAAGGTTTCCATGAGATTTAATAATGAGAGAGGATGTTGTCTTTCCTCATTATTTCATAATTTCTTATAAACTGCGTACCAAATTCACTGACTTTCATCCAAAATAACTTACATTGAAAACTTGTAGGAAAGAAGACCTTGAAACAATATCCTATCACAGTTTCTGTGGCTCCATCCAATCTCGGTGCTGTCTCTCATTTATAGACCTTAAAAATAACAACATTGTGAAGTAAAATATCACTGAATTGCTAAGTCTCTCTTCTAGATAGGAGTCCTCTGAATTTATGCTGCATAGTCCACTCAAGTTCATTTTTTTTGTGTGTGTTTATTAACATTAGTGAGTCAATAGAGCTGTGAAAATGGGAACATCTCTCTATTTCAAGTCATCAGCAAATAATGCTTTTTCTCTTTGGAGGCCAAATTCTTTAAGAATGGAGAGAATGCAAATCAGAAGTGAAAAGAATTTGATTCTTTCTTGCCAAGGGGAGGTTCCCATCTTTTCGCACTGAAGTGCATTAGGATTTTTGCTATTGACTCGCCTGAGAAAAGGGTCAGACCTTAATTTGAAGGAGGGGAGAACATTCTTTTGTGTATTGTTAGCTAAAATAAAAATGCTTCAGCTAAGTAAGCTTGTGACCATTTGAAGAAGCAGCTTAGTGAGAAATATTCTCAGTTTTACAAAGGTGTAAACCCCAAGAAATTAGGGGGTTTTGCCCACCCAAATCTACACAGCTTAAGGAGGGGCTTTAGTACCTCTAATACCCCGTGTAAGCCAAATCTAAACTCATTGAGGCAACTTGACCATTTACATCTTGCTAAGAGAAGAATATTCAAACCTTACAGGTTATTGAGATTGTGCCTGTTGCTACCACCATCCTGGGGAATCTCCTGCCAAAGAACCAACCAAAGACAATCCCACCTTCCTCTTTTGCCATCGATCAGTGTGAACAACCTGCTCTTGGGTACAAAGAGTACATTCTGGTCTGACCACATGGATAATGTGTTTTCCAGTAATTTCTCTAATCAGTCAGTCTGAATAGTCACATATTTATGTTGAAGCATTTCTTTTGTCACCTTCAAGACAGACCTGGGATCTCAAACCAGCTCAGAATGAGATGAGCTACATGCTAGTACAATATTCCAGATTTTTAGAGCTGCTGAATATAACATTGATAATGGCTACCTTCCAGTTCAGACAAGGCAATTGCAATATTTATTTTCAATGTGCAGTTTGTCATTCCCCCCTTCAAGTCAATCTAGGCCCTCTAAGTCCCTTTTCTTTTTGCTTTTCAGTGGGTAACACGTGTAATATAAAGGCTGTACTTAACACCAAAATTTCATTGTACAGGAGCACTGGGCTCAAAGTATAAAACAAAAACATAAAGAAGCACTAATGAATTAGGGTATGAACAATTGAAATTAAGGCATATTGCAAGAGGAGATTAAAAAACAAAAGTATAAACTCTTTGAGGCAATTATGAAGAATAGAGCATATTTATGCCATCCAACTCAGTGTGATATAAGGGCTCACAAAGGAAGATGTTACCTAAACGTGCATGCAAAGTTCCCCATTCTGACTAGTCCCAAAAAACTTGCTCAGGAGTATCTGTAGTTGTCTTTTTGAAGTCAAGAGTCCTGCCTAGTAATGTTCTGGTGTGGGAATCCACAAGCTGGTGTTAGAGCAGTCATGGTCTACACTGATAACCAAACATCCAGTGGACATCTCCTGTGATTCTCATACTTAGAGTTCAGAACATCTGCTGGCCAGGAGGCACTGAAGTGTTCACCTGCATACAAACATACCCCAAGTGTACATTTATATCAGCCTGCTGGTTTTAAAAGACTGTGTCCCTTCAAATTTCTCAGCAGTTTTTAAAAACTTAATGTCCTAGTTGTCAGTAAACACATCAGGTGGGTAATGTAATGTAACCTGCAACTCAGCTGCTGGCAGGGGATATAAAGCTGCATGAAATCTGTCTTTATCACTGCAGGAAGATTTGTGGAGTCACTGTTTTCATCTCATGGTAGTTACTGCATTGACTTTTTAAAGAGTGGATAGTTTTCTCTGGCTTTGGTCACTAGTTTCTGAGAAAAACTGTTAAAATTCAATGTAGTTTTGCCAGATGGACCAGCTAAGGATGCTTCCTTCTATTTGCTCTTACATCTCCTGAAGGATGTGTGATTCAAATTCCATTGGGATTTCTCTTTTATCTTTGCAGTCAAAAATATCCCTGTATTTTCTTCCACTTTTCCCAGAGCAACATAAGAGCTGTGTGCTAACGTGTGCTGCAAAAATGTGTTTCAAAAAAGAAGATTGCAGCTATCTATTTGAATAATTTGGATTTATTTCAGCTACAGTTCCAACACCTTTAATTGTATTTTCGAATAAAGTTCTTAGGATCTTGTTTGCAAAGATGTAAGCTGGTATGGCAAACTGCCTTGTAAAATCTGAAGCTTCTTGCACATTCTTGCAAAAAGCAAGCCCAAGAGCTAAAAAGGTTTGAAGTGACAGCTGTGGGCAAGAGCTGTATTATCTTAAATCACACAGCAAGAGCAGGGAATTGCCACAGTGATCTATTAAATATGGAAGGAATAATATCTGTAAAGGCCTTGTGCTATAAACCAGAGGCAGCTGGAACAGAGACACTGAGTGGAGTAGAGATGGGTGAAGCAACTTATCTCCAAGTGGTTGCTGAGCACCACATGGTACCAAAACCAAAAACAGCCTAAGTAGAATGGGGATCTTCAGGATCTCTCTCAGAGCCAGAACTCTCCAGAAACATGGAAGGCAATAGAAGGAAATTCAGGAGATACTTTTCCCTGCATTTGTGAGGAGGCAGTGCCAGTAGAATGAGGAAATTCTGAAGGTAGCCCTGTTCCTGACAGCAACTGGTTATCCAAAACTTGTTGAAGTCAATAATTTCCTGTTAAGCAGAACAGAGGCTGACTGTGAAGTTGTAGTGCAGAAATGTGAAGAACCCTGAATTCCATGTAAAAATGGAAACGTGTGTAGGATTGGCTCAGAGTAATCAGTCTTGCAATTTCGAGGACTGTTTTACAGCAGAATGTGCCTTAATGTGATCTGCGAAGAAAATGAAGAGAAACTGCTGGAAAACCCAGATTAAAGCTGAACAAAACTCTTATAAAATGCTGGTTAATGCATGTTAGTGAGGAAGGAGATCACTTGGCACAGTCTCCAGAGTGAACTCCACAATGCTTTGACACAGGATTGGTTTGCTATGTGAAGAAGCCACCAGAATCCAGCTCCTGCAGGTAAAAAGGTGTGCAGAGCTGTCCTGGATCAAAATGAGAACATGGCAACTTGCATACATTGGATAACCAATACTTAAAAAGATGGTGTCCAAAAAATCCCAAAAACAGTAATGTTTTTTATTTGATGGTGGGCATTCTCAGATTGTGGCCAGCACAGGCAAAGGATGATGGTTTGTGCCTCTAGCTCAGCTGAGCTCCACATAGCAGCAATGAATATGAAGACTGTCAACCTGAGTAAATATGACAGCTATTATTTCAATTTCAACACTGACACACAAACCACTGTTCCCAGAAACTATAATAAAAGAGCTTCAAGAAAAGCCTCAAAATAGAAGATGAGTTGATGAAGAGAGCTATTTACACATCAGCCAGAGAAGTATTTTTCTGCAGCAGTGCTGTCTGCACTATCCTGCTGCACTTGGAGACTGCCACACCAGAGGGATGCTCAAGGTACAATATGGTGCTGTCACAACAAATGACTTCCTGCTTCTTGACGTTAGTTTTCATGTACCAGAGGAGACAAACAAGTTCAGGTGTCAGCAGCTTCACAGACTAACTGGACATTGTTGTTAAGGTAGGGCAGCAGACAGGCTTGGATGCTCCTGGAATCCCAAGTTACATGAACCCTTCTCACTTTTCATTCACAGGGAGCTCTGGGGAATACCTTTGTGGCATCACACTGTTCCGAGATCTGTGCTCTGCTCTGCCTGGGCAGTACCTAGTGCACAGGGGAGAGTGCAAATGAAGCAGTCTTGCCAAGATCCTTGCTGCAGAGTGGTGACTGAACAGCACAAGGAGATTGAGCTCATATGATTAACAGATTCTGTTCTTCTACAGTTCTCCAATCAGTATTCTGCTGCAGAAAGAGTTGGAATTTTAGAAACCAGAGCTCTCATGCAACTGAAGCAGAGCAGTGACTAAAGTTCCTCTCACTGAGCTGGACAGTAAGGCTTAACTGGAAGAAGCCTGCTTTTTGTATTAGTTTATTCTCCAAAATGAAATGCTCCAATGAAAATACATTGGAAATTTCAAGTCTTTATCAACACCTGAAAAGCAGAAGACCAGCTTTCCTTTTTTGGAAAAAAAGTTTTGGTTTCCCACTCTTTTGAGAAAGATAAAAGTTCTTTTTGGCTATGAAAGAAATTGCAAGACAAATAATTACCAGAGATTTTTACCCAGCCCAAATGCCATTCTTCAAGAAGCTCTACCTTTTTTCAGCTTTCATCTGATGGCAGTGTTAAAGCAGGCAATTTGTAAAATTTGGTAGCTGCTGTCATTTGTGATAGGAATTGTTCAGAGGCATTGTTTCTATTGAACACATCCCTTTCTTCTACTAATTAGGATTGACGTACAAGATGCATCCAGATTTTGGCCTGGTCTCCAGCAGGCTCTGAACTTTTTGAAGTTGTTTGCAATGACTGAAGTTCTCTGGCTTGCTCCTCCAACATTACTTCCTTGCTGGCAGTGTTGGGATTGAATGAAGCAGGCAGCTGAGTGGATGTTTAGCAAAAATTACGTTGAATGTAGCGGAACTGACAAATTCCATTTCCTTTTACAAAAAATGTTATCTGGAAAAAAATGTTCAGCAAAGCACAGCTGATATAATGCTCTGGATGGCATAAAGGGTTTTAAGAAATGGCTGGAAAGAGCACATGAGTGCACAGCGTAGCTTTCAGTTACCTCCAGAACAGCCTCTCTATTCATAGCCACAAAATAACTAATTAAACAAATAAATAAATAAATAAGAAATACCATAAATAATTTCCAGGCCTTAATTTCACATCATTACCTCATGTATAAGGCATGCTGAGGCCGTTGGGCTATATGTTACCTGGAAGTCTATAAAATGTGTATTCTGTCAGCCACTGGCTCCTTCTTGGTTTGCAGATCAGCGGGAAGATGTTTTGATGAGCAGAACACAAATGGCCTGTGTTGCATCTGTCTGACACAGCCTCTCTCAGGTGACAATAAACATTGCAACTACACCAGGAAGGAGCTGAAGTACCATCGTAACAGGGAAGATGTAGCTTTCAAATTGCTTGCACTTGAAAACCAGGGTTTTTTTAAGTCTTTTTTCCCCTTGTTTGATAATAGCGTAATTTCTTTAGTTTTCCCTGTGAAGTCCTACCTAATTTTTGTACTGAGACAGAAGGGTGGAAGATGTGTGAATAAAATCAGTTCTTGTGTTCTGCTACCAATTTTCTCTGCATAAATCATAGGTCATACGTGCCTGTAAAAGGCAAAGATTTGGGCATAATTATTAAGTAACATGACTGAATGCTAAGTTTGGGTATTTAATCACATAGGAATAGTTGCATACCTCATTGACTATGAAAATGGTCCCTGTGTGCTTTTTGGGGTATGACACACATTGCCAAGCATATATTATCCTGTCAATATTGATGATGAGTAATTTAGGATCAGTAGTTGCCTTCTTTTCAGAGACATGATGGTTACTTTTCTGCCTTATTGTACTTGCACTTTTGGGGCCATTTACTCAAATTTTGCTTGCTAAATTGGGAACTTCTTGAACAAATACAGTTCACTTTGTTCATCTTCATATACCCTCACAGAAGCCATTAATTGCCCAATGAGCCCAATGGACAATTAATGGTTTCTGTGGGTATTACATCAAACTGGTTACATTTGAAGCTTCTAAATGGAGCATAGCATGAAGTTTAAAGAACACACAGAGAGGAGAGGTGTTCTGATTTATACATCCAGCTTTTTTGACCGATTGGAGTCAGGACCCTGAAGCCCAGGCCTAGCAGAGGGCTACCTCTGCCAGGTGACCCCACCTCAACACTGACAGCCTGAGGACCCATCTACACTGTGCCAAAATGATCCATGAAAGAGTGAACCCTCGGGGCCTGGCAAGAGCAGGATGCTCAGAGGAGCTGTCTGAGGTACCCTGGGCACATTTGAGTGAAAACCCCAATATGGGCATTCACAGCATTGGGGAACAGGGAACAGTAAGAAGGTTTAGAACCCTGCTTTCCACTCATTCTTGAAATGAATGGAGTCAGATCTTAGCCTTGGTTACTCACTTTTGCCATCTGTTGGAGTGGAACAATAACTCCTTTATATGTAGAATAAAATATAAATACACACACACATATAATTATATAGATATATATATATATATGAAGTGACCTATGGAGTTTCATGTTTCCACTTTTTTAATTAATTTAGAAGGAAAAATATATACAAAACAGATGTTATTTCTGATGGAAAATTAACAGTGGTTGTTTCATTACAAATAAAGTTGTTAAAAATATACTGCCCTTCTTTTTATCAGCCAATATTTCAATTGGCATTTGTCTAATTCTTCTTTCTCCTTTATCAATAACCTCCTGGTAGTCGCAAACAAGAGATTTGACTATTTTTTTCCTCCATCATGTTCCACTAACATATACCACTATGTTTCTACATAAATTTGTGTATATAAGTTACGCATGTAGAGGTACATCATGCCAAGAGTAAAGAATACAGTAAAAGACAAAACACAATAAGAAACCCTCCCCACCCCCTAAAAATCCCAACCCAAAACCAAACTCCATTCATTCAAAGATGAAGAAGTAATTTATTGCTTCTGAGTACTGAATATCACAAAATTCTGGAATCATAGAACATCCCCATTTTTTATAGTTGAGTAACTTTTCTTTTTTAGGTTATTAACTGCAATAATGTAGATTGATGTTACAGAAATTTACATATGGAAATACCTTCACACAAAAGTAATCATTGAGTTCAAACAGCACTAGTGAATTCATAACATTACCCTGGTACATATTTAGACTGTTTTTTCTGTTGTATATGGAACATGTATTGTCCTTTGGTAAAAGTAGAAAATATGTAGAAATACATATATGAAAAAAGATAAGAAAAAGAAAAATATGCAAGCTGAAAGTAAAATCCCTGCTTGGCCTTTAGTCTTCTAAAATAATGTTGTTTAAATACATGCTAAACAAAAAAAGCCAAACCATGTTACCTTACATTTTCCTATTTCCCTCACGAGACTTGGCTTGTCCTCATCTGCTTTTAATTCTGAGTTTGAAAACCTGAAAAACTGATCTTCAAAATTAGAATTATTTATCCCTATGAGATAAATGCTGTCTTTGTGTATCAATAGAAAAATAGGCCTCCAATACACAAGGTGTGATAAGTGGGACTACTGCTAAATTCTTTTCTTGGCTGCCATCCCACCAAGTGAGTCATATTTAGTCAAGATTTTGCCTTTATTACACACTTGGGGTCAGTATCCTGGAGATTTAGTGGTTACTAATGGTTACTCGGACAGAGAAGTGAAGGAAAAAGTAAGGCAGAAAAAAGCATACGCATAAGTATATTTTTCCAAGTCCTGCTGTGAGACTGCAAGAGTGAAAGCTGAAGAATCTTCTTTTCTTTCCCTCTCTGTCCCCCAATATCTATCTTTTGGGGACTGAAAAATACCCTTTTAATGGTCTCAAAAAAGGAGAGTGATGGTAACCCCCTTTTTGAGTAATCCTAAAAAGTCCTGTGACAGCCATGCAGGAAAAAAAGACAAAGATCTAATTTAGATCCAGCACCTGTGAAATAACAAGTTGGAGACAATATATTCTAGGTGCTCCCCTCCTCTGTCCCCTAACATCCAGATGTATAGTCCATACTGTAAACAAAAGCAATGAAGGATGCAGCCAAAGGAAGATAGATTCTAGATACATCTAAATTCAATGATTAGTCTAATCATATAATATTAATTTTTCTGTATTTCATGTAATTGTCTCTTCCAAACGTCTGCTCATGTATCTGTCTGGGATTCAGATCATGTTGTCGTTTCATGCCACTGCTATTTGATCTAATAGCCCAAAAGTTTTATTAATGGTTCAAGGACTAAGTGAATTGTCCACTTAGACACATGCCTCCATTTCAGCAGCTTCACCAGATGACCATTTTACCCGAAAGACTGTGACAGGAATTAGAGCTACTGCAGCTCCCTCATTCATCACTGCTCATTGACCTTTAACTGCAGCCAAACTGTATTGAACTGTGGGCAAGGTGTCCAGGGGGATTGTGAGTTAGAGAGGAGGGGATGGAGTAGAGAGCAAGGAGGGAGAAGAGAAGGTTATTCCTTTTTGGGGTGACATTGACCCTCTTTGAAATCAATCACAAAAATACCACGACACCAAAGGTGTGTGGACCAGAATGTTGCTGTGCAATTAAGTGCTGAGTATTTCCATTTGAAAAGAATATATATTTCTCTATTTAGAAGACTGAAATGAATGATCTCTTTTACTGAAAGAAAGTTATTTGGGAATAAAATAGTCTTTGGGACTAGAATCCTGTTGCCAGCTTAGCCCTCTGCTAAACAGTTTTGCAGCTAATCTGGGCACACAGAAAGGGTTTCCAGCTGCTCTGTGCTTTCCCTGTGGAGGGATTTTATTGAGTGCTTGTGTATATATGTGTGGCAGCACCTCTTTCAAGCACTGCATGCAACAGCCAGAGAGGCTTATTGGTGGGTCTGGTTTGTTGATGCTTTTTTGTTTGGTTTATTTGAGGGTTTTGTTTGTGTATTTGGTTTTTTTCTTTGTATCCCAGAGGAAACAGCTGGGGAAAAGATTTTTGGTGTAGACCTGCAGGCTTCTTATGCCAGTTTTTTTTGAGCTGTTTGTTATGTTTGAGTTAATTTGTCCCATGTTTAGAAAATGTGGACTCTAAAAGAATGTAGATGTGCATGAGAACCATTAAAAATAAACAAATATTTCAGTAATACCACCCAAACTGTCTTCATATTGTTGGATAAAATAAATCAGTGTGGGTATTTGCAGTGTGATGAACCAACACTTGGGAACATATTCCTAAAAGGAATCCCTTCAGCATAGGCTAAGACCCACATTGTCACTTGAAGTAAACGAAAATACATTTGCAAGTAAGAATTGCTCACACACATATGATCTTCAGTGAGGGAACATGTACTGGCAGCCCACAGACGAGATAAAATCTCAGATAGTTGTATTAAAATTTGGGTTTGTATCTACTAGGAAAAAGATGGAAACTTATTTATGTCTAACAATGTTAGCCTTAAAGTCTGGGTTTTTAATAAGTAAAAGTTCCTGAAAGCAATTATGTAAGATCTCCATCTTTAGTATGGTTTTCATTTACTAGCTAGCTTCTTCCCCACTTGGTCTGTTTGAGCTCAAGGCTTCAAAATTTTGCAAGAAGCAGTCATTTTTCACATGATTAACACACAAAAGAAGCAGACAGGCAAAATGGCATCCTCTGTTCCTTCAGTATTTTTAAATAATTAGTCCATTTGATTTTAATGTAAAATACATTTTTCAATTTCATTGAAAGAACATGATACATTTATGGAAAAAGCCCTTTTTCCATAATAAGTACAGCTTTTTCTCAAAATCAAGCCACCTATTTCTTTCCTTTTTCCCCCTTCCTTGTTAGAGTATTTCTCTACCCTTCACCAAAGGACAAGAATCAATCACCTGTTTCTTGCTGGAAGCTACATTTCACTATATTAACCCTTTTTTTTTTTTCATCACTTACATGGGCAAACCCTGAGTTGGTGTGAGATGATCTCCAGTGAGGTTAATAAGCTGGTTTCTAAGTAGAGAGCTACAGATCCAGTCTTGCATTTTCAAGGCCATATTACTGAAGTTGTTTATGATATAAATATAATTCACAGATTGCCTTTCAATTTGCTGATAACTCTGCCACTGTAACTGTTGCTGTCTTAGTTATTTCTTTGTATATTCTGATTTTCTAAATTGCTGTTTTGCTTTTTTCTTTCCTTTTTTTTTCATTCCTCCATTTGATTTCTCTTCTTGTTATATGCCAAAGACAAGCTTCAGTTAATCATGGATAAATTTTAAACTTACTTCTCAAATAGTTCCTGTGAATTCTGTGGTCAAAAATCCATATTTCTTAGCAGCAGAGTCTTTGGTTTTTTTCCAGGTACAGGATTTTTTGTACACACATTTGTTCGTTTGCAAACATTGGTACCATCTAACTAAAGAGACCAAAGCTGGAATTTTTAGTACATCATTATCATGGTTTCACTTACAGGGAGGAGTAGGATTTCATCACCCCAGATCCAGTGTCACTGTAAAATCCATGCCTACAGTTTCAGTGAAGAAGCAGAAATACACTGCCTGCACTGATTCTCAGTGTTTATACTGAACATAACTGTGATTTTCCATGTTGACATGGGATTCAGTGAGCAGTCTGTGGAGGAGGCTGGGACACCAGGGCAGGAACCTAAAATCCAAGCCAGCACATGGTGCCAAGAGAGAGCAAACTCCGAGGCTGCAGTGCAAGATGTAGGTATGCAAGAGGATGTATTTCCTTAGCAAATGGGATAGGTAAACATCTGTAGCCTGTCAGATGGATAGGAGGGAGTAAAGAGCAGTCTTCAAAGCTTATCCTTAGTGCAAACAGATTAAGTGCAGCTTGCTTTTATTTCTGTCAACTCTATGCAATCCATGTCATTGCAATTGGGTTTCTGGTTTGGATTTTGCAAGTCTAAGTAATGTGCTTTGAACTTTCCCCTAACTTCAATGAAGAATTATTTCAAGGTGACCATCTAGCACCAGAGCATTCAGTGGCTGTCCTTACAGCCAGAGGTCTGAACCACCCCTACACACACCTGGCAGTTTCTACCTTTTCTCCAGAACAGTCAAAGGCAAGCGGAGACACGTCTATGTAGAGTGCAGTGGTTTGTGTTGAGAGTTAACAAAACAAATACAAGAAGAAAAAAATTCTTTCTGCAATCAGAAAAGCTCTGGCACGTGACAGTTAATGTGGCAGTTGATCTGCCTCATTCTGCAGAGTCCTGGCAGAGTTGGGAGGCACCATTCAGGGCACATCAATAACACCTCTACACTTACTATTGATCAGAGAGCAAATCACCAGCTGAAGAAGGAAAGTTTGCATACCTGCTGTTATCAGCTCAGACTGGAAACAAGTAAATGTGGAGAAACAGTGCAATTATTTTTCCTTGTCTTGATTGCATTTTATAAACAAAAAGCCTTTGAAACAAAACCAGCCTATAAAATCCTTTGTCATTATTTCCTTCCTGTTTCCCTTCCAGCCCAGCTAGTGCATTTGCAGGCAGGTGAGCTCTTTGGAAAAATTCTCCCATGTAGGAAAGTATGGATACTGTGAAATATTACTGCAGTCCAGTTATCTCTGAAATGCTGATCTTCCTGGCTAACATGGAGCTGAAATTCAGTTATTCCTTTTGACATGGAGTCAGTTGGGAATTTACCAGATGAACTTCCTTGACAAATAGCTACCGCCCACTCAATCCATCACTTCAGGGAAGCTGGACTGCCTTACAGTTTTTCTTTCCTATAGTTTTATCTTTTGTTCTGCCTATCAGAGACATCAAGGGGTAAACCTCAAACCCATATTCAAAGGTATGTGATTTAGAGCACCAAAAAAGTAATTGAGTTCTTTTAAAATTGCATATTATACAGTGATCATGTACTCCAGAATTTCCTCCTTTTTAATACAGAAAAATCAGAACTCTTCCTTAATATTTTAATAGGCATAAATGTTGAGTTCTCAACTATCCACATGGTAATTTACACTTCTGCTGTAGCTGGTGGGAGGTGGTTTGTTTTCCTTTGTGCTAATACAAGGATCTCACTTCCTGCGACAGGAAAGCTGCAGACAACAGTTGCACTGCATGGGTGAAAGGCACAAAAGGAAAGACAAAATATATACGGAATAATTTTTCTAAAATAGAAGAAAAATATATGTTGGTCTAATATCTCTCCTGTCAGGCAGATTAAAGTAGATAATAAGCATTTTCACTGAACCACAGAATGGCTGACTTTGGAAGACATCATTAGGGATCATCTGGTCTCAACCCCCTGCACAAATGAATGAACAGCTCCCAGCCTTGTCTCCTAGCTAAGCAGCCATCAGTGGAAATTTCTAAAGAATTAATATATAAAAAAGAATTTTTCTGCTCAGAACCTAGCCTGAGAAGAGGGAAGGGATTCTCAGCAGATATGCAACATCTTGGAAAATTAGGTATCCCATAGATTTCCCATCCTGTGCATGTGGTACTTTTCCACAAGCTCTGAGGATATCCATGAGAGCCACCATCCCAGTGTCCTCTCCTGCAGGGCACTGGAACTGCTGTGGATGAAGCATGGCTGGAAGGGGGCTGATAAGGGAAAGCCTGGTCCAGCACAAGACTTTTCCCTTTGGCCCTTGGCACATGGGGAGAGCAGGATGCCCTTGGTAAAGTTCAGTGAGTGTCAGGGCTCTGGGTTTGGAGGCAGGGAAAGCCCAGACTTACAGCTGGTGTGAGCCTGGGGAAAGGCTGCCAGAGGAGAGGGAAGTTGAAATTGCTCCCCTTCCAAAGCCCAGGGCTGACCAGTCCAATGGAGCTGCTCTCATGCACTTCCCAGACCAGTTGCCCTGGTCCCTTGTGCCTGGTGTTTCAGCATCAACAGTCTTCCTTGTGCTTTCCTCAAGAATCATGAGGATTGCTCTTCAAAGTGTGTGAGTTTTGTCACTGCATGGTTTTGTTGTTGCTGTTGTTTTCCAGGTTTTTCTCTTAAGGAAATAAATTATATTGGGGCATGGGACTTGCCTGGATGTCTGTCTCTTGTCTTTTTTGGTTTTCTGGTGTTTATTTTTTTTTTTTTTTTTTTTTTTTAAATCCCAGTGGCAGATTTCAACCAAATGTGATAGAGGGTTAAAGCTCTCCCAGATAATTAACAAATGCCATGAAAACAGAAAAATGGGTAGAGGATACAGATGCTGTAAATGCCCTTACTGTGGGAAAAGCTGCTGAGTGGTATCCCACATCATCAGGCACTAGAACAGCCACATGGGAAAAGGGCCCCTGTAAATGCCCCAAACACAGAGTTTGTTTCAGCTGGGCTTGTGTTTCATGCATGCCACAGCCAACCACTTGTAAGACAAAGTTCCAAAGAAAGCAGGATTAATTCCTTCTGTGCACAGCTAGCTATTGGTTTTCAGACTGGAGCCCCTTCAAAATGTTCCTTGGACTCAAATGCTGACATTTTTAAGAATGCTATTATCTATCTGTAATGATGAGGTATGATGAGGTAACTTAAACAGGAAAGACGCCAGTGGCCGTATTCCCCTCACAACCACTTTACCTGCAGCAAGATCTGTACTTCAAACATTTAGAAAAATGGGCACAGCTACTACACCACCAACCAAACTGTACCTGTAAGGAGAATTGGATGCAAAGCTGCATGTGTTTAGTGTGCAGGAGTCAAGAGCAGAGAATGGAGCCCAGCTGAGGAATTAGGAGAATTGGCTCATATCACAGGGTACAGTGATGCCCTATCTGCTATGCAGATGCAATAGTTCCCCCAAATGAAGGGGGGAAAATGTTTGAAACTAAGAGCTCAGAATGTTTTAAGTCAACCCCTTTGTTAAATATTCAGCTCTTGTGGCATCCTGGAATAACACTGAATGAAAATTGCACAGGGAAAAATAAAGCAGGAGAGTCCTGCTGTGACCAAACATTCCAGCTGTGCATGGACGCATCTGACGCCCAGTGTCAGGTGGTTCTGGTTGGCTTTAGGAATACAGTAAATTCCAGCATCAAACAGATTATCTGAACATTTAGAAGATGCCAGGAAGGTAATTTGCAAACCCCTTCTTGGGGTTCTGAAGCTTATCACCCTTACCCCTACATTTCTGCTATGCTGAAGACTTAGGATGGGTTTTGTGGGATTTTAGCTGCAGTCCAGAGGAGTGGTGGTTAGAAAATAGACACCTCTTGGCTCTCTAGCCCATAATCTGGGGAGTGGTTTAGATCTGTGGCTCAGCCCAAAGTTCAAGGGAGTGAGAAGAGTCAAACTTCTTTTCCTAGCCCAGCTCTCTTTGAAGAAACATTTTAAAATAAAAGCCTTTTCTGGATGGCCTGTGCAGAATTTATTACTAAGAAAACACTCTGTTGTTTTCATAGTATCAACCATGTCTTCAATATTCTGGGCTATTTCCAATACTTCTGCTAAAGGAAGAAAGAGAAAACCTTCTCCTTTAAGTCTGTGTTTTAGCTCAGCTGGTTGTGCACTCTGAGTGGGTGATTTCAGGTTACCTGCTCTCTGTGCCATGACAAGACTACATGCAAATCACTGTAGTATTTTAGCACATGTTCAGTACCAACAAGCCAGCATAAGCAAGTGGAGAAAACAGAAGCTTAATCATTACTCCATGTTCCTGGTGTATAAAGAGAGATACTGTACACCCACACAGTCTGTGATCAATGCCAAATCTTTTGCAAACTTAGGGCTTTCGTTCAGTTTCTCTGATTTTCACTTGTGCATCTTTCCTGGCTCCCAGTGTTTTGGTGATGCAATGAACTCACTGACCAGGAGCTATTCTGACACAATGCACAGAAAAGAGGGGTGGGGATGTAAGGCTGAGTTATTACTGATAAGGAGGGAGGTCCTTTCACTGGAGAGGCTGAGAACAAAACCTCTTTGTACCTTTCTGGACTTCCTGAGGAACCATGGTGGCTTAGGCTTGGCAGGATGTCACCAGGTTGTACAGTCACACAGAGATGTCCACCTAGCGCCTATTTACCTGTTTCCCCTGACCTGCTCATTATTGCCAATGTTTTAAGAGCTGCTGCATCTCTTTCCTCTCCATGTGAATGCTTCATAATCTGCTGAGCAGTAAACAGGTCTCTTTTGAATAAGACATGAAATAAATACGGCCATGGTGACATCACTTCACTAAAAAGGTGCAAAGATGAGATGCTCTGGAGATTCAAGAGCATTTCTCTACTATCGTTGTTAAAAATACATAACTTAAAATATTGTGTTGGGTTGTAATCACTAATAGACATGTCTCTGCCATGTGCTGAGAGTGGAGAAGTTTCATAAAAATAATAATATGGGTGAAAATAATTCACCCACTGCAGACTCAATGACTAAGAAAATGCTTTTCCCTTTACAAAAAAAGAAAAAAAAAAGAAAAAGAAAAGAAGCACAAAACTCTGGGGCAGGATGGTGGACCTCAACACCAAAATCAGGAACCTTACATCCAAGTTCCCTCCTGTCACAGAACATGGGCAGACACTATTCATTTCAAGGAAAAATCCCCTAGTAAGATGAATAAAGAAGTATTGGAAAGGAAGTCTATGTAAACGAGTGGTAATGAGTGAGTGCATCCAAAGTAGCTGGAATGCTGTGCTTGTCCTTCTCTTTGGCAATTCTTATAGTTCTGGTGACATTGTAAATCAAAGCATGATTGATACCCCCAAAAACCCAAAAAAGTTGAAGTTGAGAACTTGTTTTTCCACAAGAACATTTATAGCAGACATAGGCTCATTCAGTCATTTTTAGCTGCTACAGCCATAGACTCTGTACTATTTACTATGCAAAGAGTCTTGGGGGAAAAGCAATTATTACTAAGATTTTGTCTCATTTTGTCTATGGAAAAAAGTGAGGAGAGGCTTTTTATGTTGGAAGTTATGATCAGGACAGAAAATGATTAATTAAACCAGCCTTGCTGAAGGTTGATATCTGATGCGTTAGAGGACTAAGGAACTTAATCTACTTGCTTGTGAATACACAATGGATATAAAGATTATCAGCAAGGGCAAAGGAGGGGCATTCTTAATCTGAAATAGATATTATTTGCAGCTTGTCTGCCTTCTGTGGCCTTGAGTGTCCGTGCAGACATCTACAGGTTTGCTTGAACTTAGAAATCTCACTGAACTTTTATATATGAGAGTAACAGCTGACTCATGAGTAAATGGGTTCAGCTATTTACTTTTTATTTCATTTTCTTTCTCCTTTCTTGCACTCTAATTTCTTATTGGTGAGAATATTTTATTCCTCTGTGGCTCCTGCTAACCACGGTCATTTTTCTCCTTGCACACTGGTCCCTTATCAATATCAGAGTAAATTCTGACACTGATGTCATTGAAGATAGGTTTAGATCTTTATATGTAAGTATATTATTGATCCAGAAAGGTAAAACAAGCAAAGAAACATAAAATATCACAATACTAATATATCTAGTTACAATAATAATAAACACAGTTTTAAAAAATCCTAAATTGAGAAAAAATCTGCTAAAACACTGGTTAGGAAATATGCATCATTAATTCATATACGGTGAGAGAGATTAAGACGTCACATACAAATAAAGGGGCTTTGAGATTATGAGGTTGGTCTGATGATAAAGCAACAATCCAATTTACTATTAATTGGTTTTAATGAGTACCCAGAGAGCCTGCTATACTGCAGGACCCAATCCTCCTATGCAGTACAACACTTTTTATATGGAAACTTAGGGAGAAGTACATTGTAACAGGATCAGGAAAATTGTAAGTCTACCACTTTGTTAGCATTTTATGAAAGAAGGCCCTAAGGACTGTACATTCCACAAGATTGTAAAGAATTGTTTTGATGAAATAAATATTACAATGTAAATTTCTTGTCATCAGTATTGTTGAAAGCATCCTTTTAGATGTTTCAGCATTGTTATAATAAATCAACTCCAGTTTGAAAGATCCTTGACACAGATTTTCTCTAATATGTAGTAATACTATGTATTTTGCCTTTTAACGTCTGTTATTAATAGAGCACTTTTGTCTCTATCCTCCCCAGCTAGATACACAAGTCCCATCCTTGAGTATTTTAAGACAACCCTAAACCATGCCAGAGCCTCTTCTGGCCCATGGTCAGGCAAGAGCTGGAGAAATAAGAGTTGGAAAATATGGCAGAGTGATATTCCCCTGAGCTGCACTGGGAAAGAGCAGAGAGAGGGCTGGGGAGCTGCAAAATACAAGGCTGGGCTGATCTGGCACTGTGGCTTCAGGATTAAAAAAAAAAAAAAAAAAAAAGGAATAGTAAATATTTCACTCATGAATGTTCAGCTGGGATTGGTCATGAAGGTTGAGCTGTTCCTTTTACCCACTGGTTTGCTTCCATGAGTGGAAAATTGTTTTTAGCCTTGTGTGGTTGTTTTTGTGGTGATTGTGTGCAAAACACGAGTGCTTCCATCAGCCTGCTCTGAGAGGGCTTTGTACCAACTGTGCTCAGGGTGGGCAGCCACACAGGGAGTAACAAAGAAGAAAATCAAACCCCTGATGATTCTCTTTTTTTAAAAAAAGGAAAAAAACCTCAACAGATTCTATCACTTGAGCAGTTCCCCAAGCAGGGGAAGTGCTTTTTCCTGACAGCAAAAGTCAACAGGGCAATCAAAAGGCGATTTAGGTGCTCTGCTCTGGAGTCTGAGATGAAATTGCCTTTTATAACTAAAAAAAGTGTTGGCATTTATAACTAGAAACCACTTTGTTACCGTAATATCGGTTCTTCTGGTCTGGGTTGGGTTGAGTTTTGGGTTTTTTTTTGTTTAAAGAAAGTTTGATAATGTTTGGGGAACAATTTGCATGGTGGGTGCCTCACACAGTGTTTAGGACTGGAGGCCATGCTGTTTGGGATAGACTTTGAGGCCAGAAACAGGCCAGGTTTCAGCCCCATTATGTAATACAGAAGAGCTACTAAGAGTAGTTTTTCTTGCACTGCCCAGGCTGCTAAACCTTGGTTTTTTAGCAGGCAAGTGATCTCCAGGGATGATTTAGAAGCACTAGAGAAGAGAGTACTTCAATATTACTGCCTGCTTCAGTTTTTGTTTGTCTGTGAAGGTGCCCATCAGTGCTCATAAGACAGACTATAAATAGGGGGAGGAAAAACCTGGAAATGCTCAAAACAGATTACAGGCAAAAAAGAGGAAGAAAGTATTATGAAGACAACATTTACTTCAGCTTTCCTGCATCAAGGAAAGGGATCTAACAGAGACTGCAAATGTGTGCTGCAGTCTGAACCCAAGCAATCATTATGGGCTGATACATGAATTGGCTGCTCATGAAAGATGAACTTGTTAAGTATCCAACATGCTCCCAGAAATAGACTCTGAAATACAGCTTTTGCTGATATTTTTTCTTCCCCCAGCTTGAAAAGACAGAGCAGCCTTAAATGTAGAAGACTGGTTAATAAAATATACTTGAAATATTGAAATGAAACAGAAGGATCTTGGGCTCAACTGTTTAACTTTTGAAGTACAAGATATAAGTTTATTCATTATAATGATTTGTTTCTATTCCTGTTCTAGAGAGAGGGATTCTAGATCGTTCCGTCTTGTTCTTTTACCAGGATGAGACTGATGGTAAATTTATGCAAATTTTTAAGTACCATTAAGTTGAAATTTGAAATATTAAAGAGCAGAGAGGTCAATTCAGAGCCTACTTAAACCTCCAAGTCCAAGACCAAGGAGGCAATGAAACAACTGTAGGTGACAGTCCTGCCACATGAAATTTCTGGAGAGGGAGGCAGGCAAAGAGGACACTGATCTGCTCACCCAAAGTGTTGAGTGGATGTGAAAGATGAAAGCCCTAAGAGGAGAAATGCCTTTCTGCTTTTTTGGCTGAGCTTCTAACAGTGAGCCACGAAGTTGTCATTCAGCCCCTGTCAGCTGTAATATTTAAGCCACATGCAAGGCAGCTCCACACAGCTGAAAGGAGTGCTGCTCCAGTGAGGAGTCAGATTTGTAGCCTGCCACCAGGGTGGCCAAACATGCGTTGCTGAGGTGTGAATTATGAAAGATAGTTTCCAAATGTCCAACGGGCAATAAACATTAATATAAACTAGACATGGGCCCGTGCCAAATAGCCCCAACTCGCAGAGTGTTTGGATTGCAAACATTTGATCAGGATCCAAACTTTGCAGCTGGCCTTATCTCTGCAGTGGCCAAGCCAAACCCTCAGGGTTTGTGGCCACCTGGCACATTCTGTGATCCAAGGATGCAGTATCTGATAACCTGCTCCTTTGCCACCTCCAGCTAAAAGTCTTTTTTATCAGCCCTCCCCTGTGCTTCCTGCCTTGCTCTGGTATTCTTTCTCTGCCTACATGGCTTTTCTCTCTCTTACTCAGACTGGAAGTTTTCCAAATTAGGGGCACACACTAAATCTGTTGTGGGCAGCACTGTGTGGAATTATACAATATTGTGGAAAATCATCAAGGAAAGCACGGGGTCTGAGCATGAACTTTGCACCTTCCATGCAAGGCTGACAATAGGGACTGGGCTGCTGTACAGGTGAAAGAGAGGAAGGCAAGACATACATTCAGTAATGTATGTAATAACCCAGCTCCTCTCAGAGGAAATTCTGATGTTCTAAAAGACATAGTAGGGCTGGTTAGCAGTCAGTGCCTGTGGAACACAAGCCAGAACCTCCAACCATCCTCGGACTCAAATACCAGACTCTGAAACCATTTGTGTTTTTCCTTTCCACCTCAAATCCCACTAAGTTTCATATAGGGATTGCCAGTCGTATTGCATGTGTTTTTATTCCCTGGGATGTAATCCATAGAGAAACTGGACTGGCTGAAACACACACTTGACCCTCTTCTTTCACCTCCACCAGCAATAAACATGAAAGGAGTTGTGTGATCACCCTGCTCTCTGTGAACTGTCCTTTCCTCCCTGGGCCTTGGTAGGGGAGAAAATAAAACACCAGACCTTGCCTTAAACCTTAAAGCTAGACCAGCACTGAGATACTGCAGTTTTAGTGGGTTTTTTTTTCTGTCTTCTGTAAAAGAAGTAATCAGGAACGATGTAAATTTCAAAGAATGCTGACTATCACTGAATTCTAAGAGGTTAATTGGCATATTAATTGCCTGTAATTAATAGATGCATATACAGACAAGAGAAGTGGAGATTTTATGGCTATGAAATTTGTCCATTAGCTACACTTCACACTCATCAAATCCAGTGTTACTGAAGCAATAAGACTATTGATCTACATATGGATGTAGATGTGATGTCTGTTTAATACCCTACTCTTAAAATGTACCAAGGGGATGCTGAGCTTGCACCTGGAGTTTTCTCAACTTTCTCTTTGTACTTAGTGGCTGAAAAAACACCACACAAAATTTTATTCTTATTTCGTCCCCAGTTATAACTATCTCTGGTTTTAGCTGAACAGGTTTCCTGAGTCTAAATTTCTGGCTATAGTAATTATATTGTTGACTCACGCTTTCATAAGGAAAAACTTTCTACATTACATGCTAATAAAATGTCTCCAGGGATATTATCTGAATTTCTAAAAAATAACATGTTCATAATGTTGCCTGAAAGATCTTCAATTTCCATATTTTTGAGAAATAGCTCTGTTCACTGATATTTAAACCTGGTGCTGTGGCAAGTCTTCAAGGCTTTGTATCTCATCAGTGTAGATATTTTCCCTCTGTTTTTTCTGTTCTCATCAATATGGGAACATACCAGACCAGGTTTTCTGTACAGACCTGCTGGATCAGAAGTATGCCTTTCTTTAGAATTCATTTCTTTTTAAAAACAATCTGGATCCAAGACATCCCTGAGTGTCTAGACTCCCAGGGGTAGTCATGAAAGTAGACCCAGCTCTGCTCTGTCAAAGCCCTGCAAGCATCAAGGGCCTGCCAAGATCATCAAAACACAGTTCCTCAAAGTGTGGGTGTAGGTATGAAAATTGCTCTGTTAATACCACCCAGTTTTATGTCTCCACTCACGTGGGAGTGCAGAATATGTCTGACAATGTCTTCAGCTGTTCAGGAATGAGCACTAACCCGCTTGTGTTTTCTGCTTGCTTATGGGATTGGAGTGGGTGGGAAGGGTTCTGTTTCTTTTTCAGCTCACATCTCACAAATCTGCCAATATGTTGTCACCATCTTCTCCACTCAGACTGCTGCAGAAACCCCAGTTTCATTGCCTATTTTCATTGCTGACTGTTTTTTGGGGGCTTGGGGACTTTCTATGTGTGTGGTGAGTTTTTTGGGTTTTTTGTTTGTTTATTTTTTAATTTGTATGATTGGTTTTGATTTTTAATTTTTTTGGGGGTTTTTCTTTTTGCGAAAGATCCAGAGGTGATTGGCTTCATGAGGACTGTCCTGCCACAAACAATCCTTGATGGACTCATTGAGACTATGGGCAACCCAGCATTTGTATGAGGGGCACCAGGAAGGCAAATTTGACTGCAAATCTCCAACAATGCAGCTTCAGCCAGAGACAGCTCCAGGTTTTGCAGAATCACCTACTGAGACCTCAGGAAAGGTTGGAAGGTCAAACTGTGAGCTGTCTCCCTTTTATCTACTTGTGAAGGCCACTGTATTCTTTGTAGGCATTTTAACAAATAATGCTTCAGAAATATATTTTCCCTTAACATCCTACTCCCTTTTTTCTTCACAAGTGTAAAAGCCAACAACAACTCAGCACGCATGTTTTAAGTTAAGTAAAAGAAGATAGTAAGAATGCATGTTTTACCCTTCCAGAGGGGTCATTACGAAAAAGTGAGGTTAAAAATAATGTTAACATGATCAACAAAGAAATGAACTCTTCATTTTTCTGCGTCTTTTAAGACATTCTGGAATGTCCCTCTGTGAGCCCTTCTGTCACCCTCCTTCCTTTCCCTTTTAACCCACACCCAGACTCTACAGCACTGAAAAGGAAGGTTTTTGCTACCTCTGGCTGTAACTGAAGGAGGAGTCCCTCAATGCTCTCTCAGCTCCATTTCAGGATGAAGTCAAGAATGCATATTTTTCTTTCCTCATTTTTCCCTTTTGCCTCTGTGTCACTGAGAAAATCAGGCACCCAGATGTAATGGTTGCAGAGTTCTTGCAGGATCCATCTCTCTGCTGCTCTAGTTTCCCTCTTTAGTGAATCCCAGAGAATTTGCAGGAAATTTGAATTTCTTTGCTGGTGTTCTATCTTTAAAAAGCAAATGTTACTGAATATTTAAGACTATTTTTTTCCCATCGAATTGTTAACAGATCCGGGACTCTCTTCATAAAAAATGCAGGAGAGTACATCCTGAAATACATCCTTGTATTTGTGCCTATCTTCACCTCCTACTCTTGGTGTCCTGCATGGACTGTGGAATTCATGACATGGTG
The DNA here is from genome assembly GCF_036417665.1 of Passer domesticus. Classification (NCBI taxonomy): domain Eukaryota; kingdom Metazoa; phylum Chordata; class Aves; order Passeriformes; family Passeridae; genus Passer; species Passer domesticus. The sequence goes on from NC_087477.1 coordinate 26,097,604, forward strand.
CTGCCACAGGGAGCTTCCTGCTGAACAGCCTTCCTCTAGGAGAATGCTCAGCATCACCTTGGATGCAAGTTTCCTTCAGGTGTCTAAGATAGGCAGCAACACCCACAATTCTGCCCACTTAGACATGTCTACAAGCATTTTGCAAGCCTAAATATCACTCATCATCTTATTTTCAAAAGCTGGGTCCTAAATATCTGGAGAGTTTGAAATGAAGAGTTCCCCAGCCTGGAATTTCAATGTATGATACAAAGCAGTTTAACAGCAGAGTTGTGTTTTCTGGCTTCACCACACAGGGTTATCCTCTGTGATGGGCTGATACTTGCTGGCCCTGAAGGCAAGCAGAGACACAACAGTAGTTTAATGGTGATTTCCTGGACTTTGATTTGGAAGGCACCCACAAGGGTATGAAAATGTCATAGCTCAGGACAATAGTACATCTGCATTATCTGCGGACTTATTAGCATGGCTATTAGCACCATGTCAATAATAATCTTACCATCAAAAGGATTATGATAATTACTATTAATATAACAATGAACACAAGTAGTAATGATAATTCTAAATGTTAGCACAGTTATGAGCTCTTTGTACATTCTGTGAGGAGATGTGCTCTTTACATGAGATCTTCTTATTTTATTATTCTTATTTATTTAGTTTACATAGGATCTTCTTATTCTATTCTTAGACTTTCTCAGTCCTCTTCTGATTTTCCCCTGGTCCCCACACTTGTAGCTGCTGTCTTTCCTTTCCTTTCTGATGTCCCAAACATCACTCTTCTACTTGAATATTCTCCTATTCAGGGAAATGCGAGTCTCCAATCCCATGGGATTTTTTCCCTGCATGCCATCACTGTTGGAGTTGTGTAAACAGAGTTGGGTTCACAGCACATATGGAGCACTGACCCGTACCCCCAGAAATGGGGTAGGAATCACAGAGTCACAGAATCTGCTCAGTTGGAAGGAGCCCACAAGGATAATCCTTTTTATAGGACCTCTTAAGGTGCTGGAAAGCCAGAGAGAGATCTCCCTGAGGGAACTTTCTCTTCTGCAGGCTGATCAACCCCAGCTCTCTCAGCCTGTCCTTGTAGGAGAGGTGCTTCAGCCCTCTGAGCATCTTCGTGGCCATGATCAGCTTTTGGACCTCCTCTAACAAGTCCATGATCTACCAAGATCAAAAGATCCTCTGGATCTCTTCCTCTACAAACCTCATGTGCAGAATAAGATAAAATAGAAGAGAATAAAGCAGAATAGTACTACAGGACATAATTAAAAGATGAATACACAAACCAGAATTTTATAACAATTAATATTAAGAACATAATTCTTCCTATGACATAATTTTTCTTACAAAATCTATTCATCCTTTCATCCTCATTAAGTGAAAAGTAAAATTCAACGTGGTTACTACCTTGGCTGCTTACAATTTTTTTTTCATGCTGTACTGTGGACTAGCTGGACTTTGAAACTACTAACAGGATTTGCATTGTCTTCAAAGTATAATACAGCAGCTGTGGGAGGGAAAAGGTTCCTTCCACTTTAGTATTTATTTTTCTGTTCTGGGATAGTCTGCATATTAGCTGTGAGAGAGAAGTATGGTACCTACAGACTGAGGCACATTCTTTCTTTTTTAATTCTTAGATCAAAGGTGAGAAGTCTGTACCTGCAGAAGGACCAGCCACTGAGCCTGGAGCTTCTGAAATAGATGCAGGGAAAATTGGTCCTTTTTCCCTTCCTTTTTCCTTTTTTTTTTTTTTTTTCCAAATGCATTTCATAACTGTAAGCAGAAATTGCATTTGCAAAACAAAATAAACTATCCCTTGAAAATCTGACTTTTTGCTTTCCAAGGGTCACGCTACTGTGGCTATTTTGCTTTTGACCACTTCTTCATCACGTTCAGGCCAGATCTAACAGAGAACCATGGTCAGAAGAGAAAAAGAATAATGAATTCTAAAACTAATTTATAACTGTGTCATCCATTAGCAACATCTTTGCATTGCCTAGGTGTTTAAAGATCAGGGAGACTGTCAAGCCTGGCTATTGTGTGGGTAATCCCCAAAAGGGAAAAGTGGAAAACTTCACCTTTCCCAGTGAAAATTCTGCAGAGAGGGCTGCCACAGCCATGACTGACTCCTACCATCGATGAAAAGGACAGGGAGGAAATGAGATATGTAACAGCAGTGCCTGGCTCCAGCAGCTGTGGAAACTTGCCATGTGTTCTGTGCGTCGTTTTCATGGGTCTGATCATGACATATGATAGACGCCAGAAAATAGGCTCTTATCATCATTCCACAGACAGTCTCTCTTTTAGTATGTGCCCTGGGCGTGATCCTGACAGTTTCACTGGCACAGATACAGAAGAAAGTATTTGCTCTTCTCTGTAACCTATTTACAGGGATTTCTTCTGAACTCCCAGAATTTCCCCTGGAGTAGGACAACCCCATGCTGTTCCCAGTTAGCGTTATGAATAACATTTTCCAATAAAAACGTGTCTGTGTTCAGCCTGGAAGATTTCTGTCATAAGACATTTGCCAACTGCAGATCAGAATTTAGTTTGGAATTTTGAATTTTGGGACAGCTTGCTCCTAAACTTGTGACCTTAGGAGCCCAAGGTCATCAGGTCAGCATGAGCTAGCTCTTTCCTGCTTGGCACAGGGAGCAGAAAAGCCCAGGAAGCCTTGGCTATAAAGTAGGCCACAAACCTTGGAGTTTCAGGCAGCTGTTCAACAGAAATTACTTTCTTTGCATCAACAAAAATGAGGGAAATGATTTTTTATTTTTGAGTTAATGTAGGCTCCTGGGAAGATATTTAATCTGGGAAGTATCATATGTTTCTGGCCTGAAAAAAAAAAAAAGAATTCTCAGGATTTCTACTTCATAGGAAATTGGGAAATCTTTTAGGTTCTGGCTCAATTTTGATTAAAGTGAAATTTTGAAAAGATTTTTTTTCACACAGACTGAAAAAGCTACTTTACCACCAGTTCTATTTCTGCTCCAAGCTAGGGATAATTAGGCAAAAAGGTGGCCAAATAAAAAGAATAGCCCTGCTACTAATCTCACAACGGTGAAACTTGAGGAAAGTTCACAGCACCATTGATGTTATTGTAACTAGGATTTGAAAGCAGGAGAGGAAATAAAGTCATTGCCTTGTCAAAGAGATGTAAGACTTATATGAGCTGTATATTTGCCCTCTGGACGGTAGGAAACCAGTGGAAAAAAGAATGGAAAATATAGGAGCACTTGAAAAAATATAACGGAATAGTAAGGCAAATAGGTAGAACTACAAAATAGTTTTGGTGAAGAATTTAAATTTCTGTTTTCCCTCTGCAGTCTTGAAATAGCAGGGTAAATTTTGCAGAATTGCTTGGAAACATATGGCAGGGATCTCCACTGAAGATGGGGAGCTAAAGGGCTTTTTGCACTTTAGAAATTGCAGCACCTGGTCCAGGGGCTCCTCTCTGGGAAGTCTTAGATAATCAGAATCTTCATTTTCTCCCTGTGCAAAAAAGAGACTTATCTAGCCAAGAAAAAGGAAACAAGTTACCCATTTCCAGTGGACTGGCAGACCCTAAAAACATGTACTCCTTTGGGCTTACATACAACAGTTAGCTAAAATCTATTTGGCTGCACAAAGTCGTCAATAACATCACTGCAAGCAAAAAGAGAAAAAAGAATTTGTCCTAAGGTTTTTGTTCTAAATAAAATGAACCTGACAATCAGGGGCTTTTAAAGATATGGAAATGGAACCCAATGGAAGGGATGAAGACACAATACTCTATGCAAAGCTAATTAAAACAAAGTTTTCATGGGAATATGAGACCTCAAATCTTTTTTTACGTGCTCTATTTTAACAGAACAGTGGTTTTCTTTTTTCCACTTTGTGGAATATGGACCAACACATCGGTTGCACAAGATGTTTGCTGCTCCCATTTTTCCATTTCCTTCGGCTTGCAAAAAATTCCTGTGAAAACCAGATCTGCAGAGCACCGAGTCGGGCTCGGTGTGGCCTGGCTGGTCAACGGGCTGCAGCAGCTGGCCCATGGTCATGAGCCACCTCCCCTTGAAACTGGTGTCTTGAATTACTGAATAAATTCATCACTTTCTAAAGATAGAGGTGACAGAGCGACAGCCCTCAGGCTGGGCAGACAAATTACTCTGTTATATAAGAAACTTGGCCTTCTGGGCAATGTCAAAATTTGCCTGCAAAATGTTTGGCCAAAGATCAGCACTAAACTGGAGCTGTGATAGCTTCACTTTGTCTGACTTCCCCATGTCCTTCCTTAGTGTGTGGCAGTCTAATCTGGTCAAGAGCCACGTTCTAATTGCATTTGAGATTTTATAATTATTTACATTCTACCTTTAGTGTCCCTGTGAGATGTTGACTGAGGTAGTTTTTAAAAGAGGACTGAGCAAAAGAGAAAGGAGTACCAAAACATGTTTTAAATCAGACTCCTTGTGTGAATGTTGATCTTTCCTGGTGCAAAACAGAGAGAAATATTTTGCTTGCCTCTCTTGCTCAGACCTGCAGCTGGTGGGATGAGCATTAGCTGCGGCTGCACACATTCCCTGGGGGAGTGATCAGGCCCACCAGGCCTTGGAGTTGCAAGTACAAATAGCTGAACTTCAACAAAAGTGGGGATTTTTATAAAGAGATCAACATGGACCACACTGCTGAGAGCTCTCACTGCTTCACATTTGTACATGAGACTCTCAGAACAATAATCCATTAAGCACTTAGCCCAAAGTCTTCATCAGTTAAAAAAATTGCGTTTTGCTCCAAATGCTTTGTGCATCACATTACTACAGAAGACAAATTCCAGTGGAAAATAGAAGGGAAGAATTGGTGAAATTGATAAGCAAATTGTTCTTTTTTATTTCCCTTTGTAAATCTGATGGCATTTTGCAAGCAGACCCATCTTTGCTTGTAGATTTTTTTAGCTCTACTCTCAGATCTACTTGTTTTGACATATGACCAGAGAAAAACATTTTGTGAACCAAAATCTATTTTTTTTTGTCTCCCAAGATGGCCTGGGGGATTTATGACATAATCTACTGTTATTTAAAGCTCACTTTTGGAAGTATGTTAGAGTAGTGATCCTGTCTCTTTATAACAGATAACAGGAAAATATTTATTAACAACAACCCTCTTATGCTTTATTCCAGGATCATGAAAATTCTCTTCCTCCATTATGCTCTTAATAGTGAACAACAGACACATTTATTCTCAAACTGCAACATAAAACCACAGAGAACTCCAACTGCCTCAAGGGTAGGAGGCACAAAGCTCTTCAAAATCATGAAGTGAAATCCACCTTCAAACAAAATCCCAGTGCAATGACCTTGGTCTGACTCCAGCTTTCATTCTGAATATATCGGGAACCAGATCCTGGTCTAACAAAGAATGAACTTGCTACCTTGCAAATGGACAGCACAAGGCTTTTCCCTCTCTGCTGTCTTACTGGAACTTCAAGAGTGTAAGCAGGGCAGCCTTTGTGAATCAGCCTTATGCCTGACTTACAGAGGTGAATGCTATCCTGAAGGAGGGGAGAGAAAAAAAACGGTGGTTCTGGCTGAGCCTTGCTAGGTCTAAATAGTGGTATTAAATTTTCAGAAGTCAAAGTGCAGCTGATTAAATCTGCAGCTGTCTAGGTGAAAGCAAGTGATTGGTGGATCTCAGAAGATTTGGGACTGGATTCACCCATATGGTTTGAGTCACTCTGACAATAGAAAACAGCTGTAAAACTGTTTCTCTGGCCAGAAAAACTTGGGTTTATGGTTGCTCTGCGTCTCCAAGCAGCTGATGAATACAGTTCTTTGTCTCAAAAAGCATCTGAAAACCCAGATGCTTATCTGCATTTCTCAGCTAAATAAATTGTGATAGTAATTTTGTGGTGATAGCCCTTTGTGAGCTTTTTCAATAATTTTTGATATTGAGTAGTTGGTCAGAGAATATTTGGGTACAAATTCTGTCTGTGCCAAGAGGAGGTATTATCTCTTATGGACTCCATCTAGTGAAAGGAAGGCTCTGCTCTGGGAAACTCATAGCCTAGGTATTAAACTGCAGAAGGACAATTAACAATCAGTCTAGACAGAGCAAGTCAAACAGGGAGAGAATAAAGCTTAAAAAGGTAGAGTGACTGAGCACTCACACTCAGCTCATTTTCATGCCTTAGTAGGTCTGCAGGGGGTTGTTTGTTTTTTATCTGTTTCTTTGATGGACTCAAGGGAAGCACTGGGGCTTATAGACTTTATTAGAAAAGTATTTTGAGAAGAAACTTTCAAGAATGAGGGGTAGAGGCAGACTAGGTTGGGAAGGAAATTTCAAACGGTGCTCTGTTGAAGAAGGCATCAGAGAAAGATTTAGTGAAACAGATGTGTGCAGCTGGAGCCAAAGAAATGAGGCAAAGGTGAAAGGATGGGAGCAGAGCTCGTTCAGGAGACTTTCCATACTTCTACTCCCACCTCAAGCCTGAAATGCATGGAAAGAGAGAGACTGTGGAGGTGCTGATGCAGGAAGGATTGCATTGGCAAAAACTAACTCAAAACCCTCAACTTTCAAAAAAAGACATATTTCCTGTTCTGAATTGAGAGCTTAGACTAGAAATATCCATTCCTTGTGCTGGGGGTTAACAGCACTTTCAAATTCTTTTTATAGATTCCTTTGTAAGAAGTCTGCTGTGTTTTCATGTTTGCTTGAGACCACTTGCACACTTGTATTCTTTGAATGCAGACTCTGGAGACCAGGACTGAAAGAGGTGCTTTATTGTTTGCTCTCTTTCTCAGTCCCTCTTTTTCTTCTCTTCACACAAATATCTTTTCTTTTTTCCCCCCTCTCCCCTATCCCTGAATGCAATATTTCCAAATGTGCACTTTCTCAGTCTTGTCTGAATGCTCTTTAGATTAAAGGTCAAAAATACAATTCTTGTCATTGTGTAGATACCAAAGAAAATGATAAAAATGGAACAGTATCTGTTCTGTGGACTACATTAAAAATAACTGAAAGCAACAGCTTTAGGACTGATTTAAGAAGTCATGCAAATGTGTAAAATCTAACAGCCTTAGGACACAGTTTAACACTTTGAGACATGCTGCATGCTTTTAGAAAGTTCCTTTAAAATTTGGCAGGAGATAAATCACCTTTTCCAATTATTTTGAAATTATGCAAGCTTGGCACACTACAACTTTTGATCAGAAGTACTTATTGAAATGCATATTCTCCAAATATCACATCTCAAGGTCACACTGACATCTAGATGATAACAGGCTTTCAGTCCACTGTGGTCTGAGGGCTCTCTGCACCTCCACTGGCAGCATGGGAGTTAAACTAGACGGGGAAACTCTAATTGCTTTGGGGCTAGTAAGACTTTGCACCCATTTTAATAACTTTGCATCATTGAAATGGCAATGCAATGACAAAAGAGGCATTGTGAAAATCAGCGTTTGAAGGGTTTTGCATTCAGGTACAGCTATTTCTCTATTCCTCATGACCATAGGAACGTGATAAAATTTTATCAAGTTAACTAAAGCAGTACATATTAAAGAGAATTCAAAAGGTTAAAATGAAATAAAATCACACAATCACAAGAAAAGACCCTGGGATAAATATCAATTGCACAATATTCTTCAGCTTTTCCTAGTGGCACTATAAGCAGTGCTGTGCTCTTTGCCAGTATAAGATACACATCTATTGACCATGGGAGTGAAAAAAACCACCCAGCCATTAAGTTTAAACAATTCAATAGACAATGACATGCTAACAGTGAAAGAAAAACTTTTGTGTTCTCTGAGAAATAATCATATACCTAGATATAAAGTAATGTATTCTCTGCTGCTGTGTGAAAATCAACATTCTCTGACTGATAGGGGCACTTCTAAAAGGGTTATTCAGTGCTTAAGAGAGTACTTGTCACTTGCATAATTTTAATAGAATTAGCAGACAGTCTGATAGGATTACTTCTTCTCATGATAATCCATCTTCTCCGTAGTACTGGGAATTTTTGGTGAAAATTGCAGCTACTTGCTTAAAAATATTTTTCTTAAGCCTCATTTTTAAAAGTCATTGTGTCATTGAGCATTATTATTATTAAATATGGACACTTGCCAAAACCCCAGAGTCACACAGTCCCAAACTGGGAGAAATTTGAGATCACATAGCTTTCAATTTTGAAACCACCTCTCATTAATTATAATTTATTTTTATCATTTACTGTTTATTATTGCATCTGGATACAAGCAAGAAGAAGTATAGGGAATAAAAATGCCCTGAAAAATTTATAAAATAGAGATGCTATTGGAAGTACATAGGCAAGGAGAAAGCCAGTTAACTTCACACTAAAGAAAGGCAAGGATAAAAGGGTAGAGGATATGGGGGATAATTCTACCTGGCAGTACAAGTAAAACATTTGACCAAGCTGAGTACCCTGGAAAACTCCCGCCTTCCCAGGAGTCTTAGAAGCAAGGGCTAAAGAAGGCACTTGGCAGAGAAAAGGGTGAAACAGCCTTGATAGTCTTCTAGGATTGGTCTGAAGCCTAATTTCTCAGACTCTGTACAACCAGATGGTGGGAAATGCCTTCTTCACTAACCATGGAAAAAGACCACCACGGTACAAAATTAGAACCAGTTCAACTTCTTCTACAGCACATCTTCTGCTACTGATTTACAGTCTGTGCCCAAAGCAGAAAGGGGAAAGCAAGGACCCATCTCTGCCTGCTCTTTCTCATCTGCTCTTTTGGTTCATAAGAGTTTTTGTGAGCAGGAGTAAAGTAGCCTTCAAGGCATGTGATGCACAGCTGAGGCAGGGCAGGGAAGGGCAGAAGGGACCCTTATACTGCCCAGTAATGGCTGAGGCTCTGCTCAATGTTTTGGAGGAATGAAATGTAAAAACTGATGCAGAAGAAGGCATCTTAGAGGACCATGGACATGGAAGTTAAGGAATTAACTGGACCCCTGTGGCATCAAAGAGAAGATAACAGTTTTTTGGTACCCAGAAGTAAAGTTTCCATGGTTACCTTCCTATGGAACAGGGAATAAAGAATATTCTTCCTCCAGGCCTAATACCACTGCTGAGCTAGAGGGTATAAATCAGTAAAGTTTCTTTTAGGATTTCTCCATTGCTGGCTTATTGGGCAGTCCTTGTCCAGATGTCCTTTGAGGTTTAGATCCAGTCTTCCCTCCCAACTCAGATCATTAAGACCTTTAAGAGAATTCATTTTATTTGGACTGAAGAATTAATATCAACCTAGAGTCTCAGAGCTCATCTGAGGCGGGGACAGTACCTACCACCAAAGGAAATTATTTTTTAAAACCATCTCAAGACATAAACATATTTATGAAGTATTTTCTTGGATTTACTAGAAATAGCAAATTCACACACATATCTGAAATTTGTGATTTAAAAGTTCTGTCCTACTTGAACATCATTTTTATTACAAAGAGCTACATTAATTTGTAACTGATTTCTACATTAGCTTTCATATGTATGCACAAAAATGAGACTTTTTTCTAGCCCTGGGGAATTACATTTTTGTAAGAAAGGGTAAGAAAACTATTTTGAAAATATATAAGTAGTATACTAATTCCAGGGATTAGAAACAATCTCAATTTTTGTAGTAGTATTTTTTAAATTTGTAGCCACAAAAAAGTAGAAAATGTAGCTCATTATGCAGACAGGATATGTCTTACAATTCTTAGGTATTCCTTAGTATGATCTTTTCTGTAGAGACAGTCAAAATGTACAAAGAGAAAACAAACATAAACTGGAAGCTGAAGGCAGAGACAGGTGAAGTTTTTTGAAAATGTACTGAAAAAATGAAGCGAGCAGGGACACTGAAGGATTGCAGTTTTTATTGCTTGGACTAATGCACACTTCAGTTGTATGTGGTGCATAGCATATAAATGAGATTTGTTTGCAACACAGAACAAAATATAAGCAAAGCAAGATGACTCTCCCAACAATGGAAATGTGGGCCAGGATTATCTGTACAGCATCCTCACTGCAGGGTACCTAAAGGAAGGAATCTCTACAATTGGAAATCAACTTTCATGAACTGAAAATCTTCAGGAAACCTGCTGGAAATCTGGACAGTGTTAAGATCTATACAGCACTTGGGCATTTTTACACAGGGTTCTTCTCTGGATGCCGTGGAGTGTAACACCCTGGACTCCTAGGAGATTCCAAGGAGAAGTCATGCTGGCAGATCCAGGGAGCTAAAGCACTCTCAGCAGAGAGTGTGTCCCAGGTGCCATCACAATCAGGTAAAGCTCCCTTCAGTCTTTCTCTTGGTGTGGCTTTACTCATAAGCCCCTGGAGAAGGTGCTGTGAAACTCTGAGCATAGCAGTGGGAGAAATTTTTAAAAGAACCAAAGCAGGAATGAAAAAAAAAAAAAAAAGGAAAAGAAAAGTGGAATAAACTGGCAAGTAATCCCATGTAAACACAATGCAGTACAGAGAGGGAGCAAATGATTCAATGAATGGAAACGGGACGTGGCTGGTTTGGCAAATTCATGCAAATATCACAGAAAACACAAACAGTGCTCATGGTTTGTATCTCTTTGTAGCTGTCTTGTGTCTGAATGCACACGGACCTCCAGCAGGCAGCTCTATAGACTGTGCAAAGGGGAATGGGAGCCTGCAATGAGAGTGAAGCAGAAATGCACACCAACACTCTCCCTAAGAGCATCAGCTATCTGGCACCATGGCCCTGCAGAAAGGAGGAGAGCTTCTGAGTGACACATCTGCAAAAGGAAGGTCACTAGTTTCTGATAAGTTGGCGTTTCAAATTGGGAAGAAGCTACATGGTTTAAATGCAACAATACTGATCTTCTGTTTATCCATATGTGTCTCAGCCACAGAAAAGGCCTGTGGGTGAGGGTCAGCATGTTCTCCCCTCTGTTTACCAGTAGAAGAACTTCATTTACTTGCAATTCTGTTTTCAATTAATTTGGGAAAGAATGCCAAACATATGGGGGTTTTGGTAGGTTCAAGTTCTTGATGAGTTTGGTTCACAATGCAGTATTTGTGTCACCTTGTTAGAGCACAACCTTCTCCAGGGCATGACTCTTCTTTCTGTAACCCATGGTGTGAAAGAAGAGTCTGCAAGGTTAACTCACAGATTCTAAGACATGCTATTTTTTTTCCTTCAGCTACTTTTGAAACTTCATTTTACATCTCAGTGACTTGGTTTTTAAATGCATTCTCTCTCCAATAGTTGTGTGTTATTGTAACTGTAACAAAAAACATAATTGAATAGAATCAACAGGTTATTAAACCTTTGAAGAAAAATGTTGTTTATCTTTGATTCCATAAATTTTAAAATGCTATCTTATTTGAATTTGATTTTAACTTAATCTGATATTGAAAAGATCCAGACGCTTAACTATAGTTAAATGTTTATTCAAGATATCTAGCTGTTGTTTATTTTTCTGGCTATTAGGTTGTAGATGACTGCAGCCGAACATTTATTTTCTAGCTTACAGTATTTAGAACACTAGTAATTATTCCAACATACATGCATAAGATAGTAAATTAATATATGAACAGCCTTTCCTGTGGCTAAGTTTTTGTCTGGTAAATACATCCTCACGCTAAGGATTTGATGGAATACATGAGGCACAGAACATGGTATGTGTTACTTGCTCTTGGGTGGTCTGCAGCTCAAAGACCCTTGCCATTTAGTGAAGATACAATACAGTATTCTTCCATTTACATTCCCGATTTTTCACAGCATCTTCAAATATATACATTAGGCAGTTCTTCCCTCTTGTCTTTTTTGATCTCCTTGGAGACAAATTTTACCATAGTGTCAAAATATAATAAAATCCACTCATTCATTAGGCACAGATCTTATTGGCCAAAGCCTTATTTATTGTAGAGTGAAAGACAGCATATTCCTGAAGAATGGTCAGGGAAGAAAAGAAAAAAAAAAAACAAAAATCCAATGAAAAGCAAGCTTTAAAATAATAAATCATTGGCTCTTTTATCTCACTAATGCTTTTGTACAGCTGGGAGAATTATCAAGAAGATACTGTACAAGAGAAAATCTAAGAAATCCTGCAATATTCCATGTCATTGTTTTAGGGCTTTCTAAGGAGGCAAGTTCTGCAGTCCTCTTTGAAGTTCAATTATAATTCAGCAGGAAGAGGCATGGAAAAAGAATTTCAATCCTCATTGGAAATGAAAGTTTCAGGAGAACTGGATGTAGAATGAAAATAATGAGGCCTTTTTGTTACTGATCTAACCTGGGAAGATGCTGTATACAATTTTAACAGAGTACTTACTTCAACCATATTTAAAATAAAGTCCTTCCCACATTTTCCTTTGAAAAATCAGTCTGGAATTTCACGGAGGGGGAAAAAAACCCTAGATGTTCAAAACCAAAATAAAATAATCAAAGGAACTGTAATGCTCCTTGCAGTGATACCTACATGCTTTCCCTTGTAAAGAGGCTTTCCTTTAAAGGTCTCAGAGCACTGCAGCCATAAATCAAACATGATGACTATGCAAAGATTTGTCTTGATAAGGTTGACTGTGTTGGGTGGGTACAGTTGAAGAGCATGCTTTGACTTTTGCAGCTGTCAGATGGTATTATATCCCCATACAGAATGATGGAAGTCCAGCTGGGGGTCATACAACTGTTTTGAACCTAACACAAACAGACACTTCATTTTTTTAAAAAGTTTGTTTGAGGTTTTAGTAACGAAGATCCTCAAAAATTTGGTATTGCAGGAGCTTTTCTGAGTTGTTTTGTTTTGTTGTGTTTTGTGGTTGTTTTTTTTTTTAAATTTCAAAACAAAAAGAAAGTATTTTTTTAAAAAAACTTTCAGATACTGGAAGATTTGAGATTTTGGCAAAGGTGATTATGGTATCAGGTTTTCTGAACTTCGACCCTGGTTCTCTAAATGCCATTACATATGTTAAAATTTGAATACACAAGTACCCAATATGTCATTGGCAAACTCATGAACTTGATTATACATTTGTTTGCAGATATTTAAAAATTAGTTAGAGAAATGTAAAAAAACTGTTTATCTGAAATTAAAACAGTATTTTCTAGCACAATTTTGCAATTGTATATAAACCAAACATTCACCACATCAACTATTACCCACAAGCTTAGGCACACAGAAACCTGAACAGAGATGCTGTGGATAAAACAGATATAGCAGCTTTCAGCTCATTATTCCTCAGTGAGAATTTATTTTAGACAAGTTGAACCGATTTAATTATTCAGTGAAATAATTAATATTTATTTATATACTTAAGATGTGATTACTGAAAACTGGCCAATATGGAAAATAGTTTATTTAATACCAACCAGTGCTGAACTGCTAATCTTCATAGTAAAAACCAAAAAGAGACCAGGTAAAAATACTTCTAAATTTAATATATATATATAATTTTTATAAATTTGTATAAATATATATATATATAATATAACAAAATATAGAAATTGTATACATTGTATACATACAATTTCCAAACTATCCTGGGAATGGCAATACCAACCATATACTTCTTTTTTGTACATGTCTCCAAAAGCAGTTAGGGTATGGTGTTTTACTTCAAAGAGAGCTCCTGCATATCTAAAATTGGACAAAAGTTTGTTTCAGAGCCGGGTCAAGGTTTAGGGACAGAGTGGGCAGTAACAAAAGGGGACTCAGCAGTAAAGATGGTTCCATATCAGCAGAAAGTTACTCTGATTGCACATCGAGACTGTGTTAAAAAGGTGTGCAGTGGAGCAGGTAAGAGAGGAGCAGGTAAGCAGAGGAGAAATTAAAGGCAGATAAAGTCAAAAAGAAAATGGAAACCATCAGCACAATTTACATGGACTTGAAGGCAGCTTATGCACAACACAAAGTGGACAAAAAGCTAATCTGCAAGGTCAGAAAGTACAGTGAAAAGGATGAGGTATTTGCACATCAAATACAGGGCAATTTTGAACTTCAAAAAGAAGAATGCAACTAATGGACCTCTACAAAGGTAATCATTAAGGATGAGTCTGTTCACTTTTTATATCAGTGGTCTAGAAGAGGCAATGCAACTTGGAGACAGAGTAGAGCCAGAGTGAGAGACCAGAGTTATCAAGTGAAAATTGACTTAGGCTGGAAACTGTGGTTTAGAGCAGAGCTGAGACTAGCAGTGACAGAAATTAAATAAATGAAATACACACATCCAGCAGATGTGCAATAGAAAACACTAATAAAGAGAACGATCTCAATGAAGTAATCTAGAATAGAAATTTTGTTTATTAGATTCTAAAGTGAAATAACTGAGAAAATTACCATAAATATAAGTTAGAATAATATTTGCCAGAAGACAAATATTACTGAATATTCAAGCAAATCTTTGAATGCATGTTAGAAATATATTTATGTAAATATATCTGCATTAGTAAAGCACTCCAACTATAAAGGTAACTATCAGCCAGCCCAAAATTTAAGAGAGTTAAGCAGCTTTCATTTTCTTGTTAACAAGATAGTTTGTATGTGGTACTGAATGCATTCAAGACAGATGTAAGGGAAAAAACCAAAATGTGATAACTTTTTCTTGTACAAACACATTAGTCTTCAATTAGAATATATGAACTAATCAAATAGATAAACTCACAGGATCTTTTTCTGTTTTTTTTAGTTATTCCTCATCAATATTTTCCTGTTTTATTTTTTATGAAAGTTATACACCCCAAATCTTTCACCCTCAAAATTTTCAAAAACTGAAAATTAAATTATACTCTCCATGCTTTTACCTTTTATATAATTTGCAAAACCAGCATATTTTGATGCTGAAATTAAAATATGTTAAGCAATTAATCCAGTGTGGTTTATTAATCTGAGTTTATAAACACAAATGTTGCATATATAATTAATATTACATAATTCCTGCATGAGATAATATGAATTTTCTTATGCTGGAAGCTTCTAAATCATGATGAAATTTTCTGTGCTGGAAACAGCTCTTGGCTAAAATTTTTTTCTTTTCAAATTCATAAGCTGAAAATTGTTTCACTCTTTGACCTGTGAGCCAAGTTCCCCAAAGCTTGATGAAAATTCAAATAGCTGAGTTATAAATATCTCTGAAACTAGGTTTATAATGGAAGCACAACCAAATCCTTCACTAGAGCAGTGCTCATGGGGGCTGTTAGGGCAGTTTACAGAGCAATGAGTGCCAAGCTATAAGTTAATGAGGAGAAGCAATTGACTAATAAAGCACCCCTAAACAAGAAGAGAACACTTAAAAATGCAGGAGCTGAAAATTCCTATTGGGCTTTCCGTTGGCTGTGTCTCTGTGTGCAGCTTCTTTGTTTCTCATTCTGCCTCAGGAAACCATTGCCTTGGCTTCCTAGATTTTCTTGTGCTGAATTCAGTAACCACACTTTCGAAAGGCTGAGGAAGGGGCGTGTGTGAAACCTAAAGATAGAAGCCAGTTGTCAAAAAACAATTTACTATTCTCATCAGTCTCAGCCTTCCCTCTTTTCTCCTTATTACATGACTGGGAATGCACCATAGGATGACAGCAAGATAAAATTAGAAATGGCTCCATTTGACTTTGGTGCCTTTTCACATCAATTCACTCCTGTGAGTTTTATCACTACTTTCAAACACAGCAGAGAGTACCGGTGTCTATGGCAGACTATCAGGGCTCAAGAAAAGAGTGCATAAAGACATGGTTTCATTAATATTAGGATATAGGGGCAAAGTGGACAAGGGAGACAAGTGCCATTATTCCAGTCATACAAGTGAATCACTAAGTAAATGTAATGCATGCTATGACTGTCATTATACAGTCAGCACTCACTGTGGGAGAGATAACAGAAATACTCTTCTCAGTTGAGAGATGATTGGTGACAGCTCAGAGTGATCAGGTTTTTCTTTTCCAGCCAGAAGTGATTGCACTCCATTTTGGAAAAGATATTTAAAAGATTGAGCGAAACTCACCAGTAAATAGTGATGCTGAAGGTGGATGTGTGCACCTTTGAATTCACCTTGATTATTTTACCCTGGGACATATGTGATGCAGGAAGTGCTAAATGCATCCCATGTCTTGAGATATATGCATGAAGAACAAAGAAAATGACTAAGTATCCCACTGAATAATTTCTTTTTTCCATTCTTGTTGGCTATGTGCATGCTCTTCACTGAGCTGCATACATATACTTCTTAGTAACAGTAATAAAGAGATAATTTGGACAAGATGCATGCTTCATAAAAAGATACATATAGCTTTCATGTGTCTGGCTAAAATTAGTGAGTGGTTTCAGAATGTGAAGTAATTCATTGTGTACAACTTCAACCCCTCCCAAACACTATTATTGGAGATGTAGCAGCATAATGAACATTCTTAGAAGTAGACTTCCTTTTGGGATCCTCTGTCCTGTGCTTTCTACCTGTCACCTTTGCTTGTGGGATTGCTGCCAATTTGGTTCTCTGTCTCCATGTCACCTTCTGTGGCAGTAGACTGTGATGGAGGACAGGTAAAGGTTAATTGAGGACATCCATATTGTTCCACAGTTTTGCCCTACAACAAAAACACAAGTCTTCAGAGCTCGGGAACTGAAATCCACTTTGACAAAATGGGATTGTGCTGGAATTTTTTTCCCCAGTCTAAGCCAAGACATGGTTTGTTATGCCCTCGTTTCCTGTGAGCAGGGAATGAAAAGTGAAAATAAGGAAACAAAGCAACATATATTTCTCAGTTTTGATTGATGAGATCCCACATTGCCCTGGAGGAATTTTGCAGATGGAGGTTGTCCCGTGACTGCAACACTTGCCTGTCTCAGCACTGCTGTTTCCAGGGATGCTCAGCATCCTGAGCAGCAGACAGGATACCTTGCACGCCTGCTGCCAGCTGGGAGCTGGGTTTGTCGTGTCTCCAGTGGCAAAGATGGTGACTGATACACAAAGTGCTGCATTGGATCCAGCAGGCAGAACTCCTTGAGATAAGCAGTTTGACTGAATTCCAGCATCGTTTTTACACTGCTGTGTCTGTCTGAAGTCTGAAAGACCAAGAATTGAGAGCTTTAGATGTTATTACAGATTCTTTTGATTTTTAATTCTACAGTTATTTGTATAATGGTGAGGAGAGAGAAGAATGATCCTTCAGCATGTGTTCTCTCTTCAGACAGAGCATGTTCATAGGCTTGCTCTACATACTTCATACACTGCATAATTGCAGTGGAGGAAAAAAAAGAAAATTGCACATTTAAACGAAATTAAATTCAGAACCTCTAATATACCAGGTCACAGAAGGCATGTACACATTTAAATAGGATTGCTGCTTTGGAAACCAAGTAGTTCTGAAGTACATCTACATGTTGGCTCTTGACTCCATGCAGCTCCATTAGGTAACATTTTAAAAATAAAGCCACTTAATGATGAATGTTCATAAATGAAAAATGCATATTCCCCATAAAATGCTTGTCAAACAGCAGTGCCCATCTATTTTTAGCACACATACCAAAAAATCACATTAATCCATATTGTTGTGAAAGTCCTGATCTGCCCTTGAGAGTCCTTCCTAGGATTTTAAATAATGAGTCTTACGAGGCAGCCTCATTAATTTTTTTAATAGGTAGCTAAAAGGTAGAGGACCGACAAATGCAGAATATCTTAGGTTTGGGGTGCTTTTATAACTGCAAAGATTTTCTTCACCTGGAGCTGTGTGACTAACCATTAGGAGTTCTTAATTCCCTTAAGGAAATTTAAGTGTTGGATTGACAAAGATGTGCCTATTACAGAGCCAAAATTTCTACAGTGACAGACCAGGCAGAAGGATTCTCAGTAAGGGACCACTGTTATTAAATACACTGTCACAGAAAATTAGGCCAAAAGCAGATCACACTTAAAGAGACTGCACAGCAAGGCACACCCTTTTAAATTAGACTGTCCTCCTGCACTCCACAGAGTTTGTTCTGTGCTGGAGTTTAATTTAATTCAACACCACTCTTGCTGTAGTCAACCTTTTGGCTTCCACCATCTTTTCTCCCATGTTTTGCATCTTATGGAGACTATTTTTAAAGTTAATTAGCTTATCCAAAATAAAGCAGAAAAAGATGCAAATCCAAAACTATCATTTAAAAGTACTATCATGTGAAATAAACTGCACAGTGTTAGCTAATTTTCTTCTTTAGTTACTCCTTTGCTAAGAAAAACTAAATTATTCACTTGAAAGTTATTTGAATTCTTTATGTACACAAATCTCTTAAAATTATTTTTTCCCCTCTTAAAATGAAGTAGCAAATATGGAAATGAAATATTAGATAATGAGAAAGCAGGCAACTGGAGGGTAGTGGAAACACAAATCCTAAGAAAAATGATTTCACAGAGAACAAATCTTGACTAACAAATAAGTACCTACTGTCAGAATTTCACCTGGCCACAACCCTGTAAGCTGCTTGCTCCACAGGACTATCCTTTATGCTCATTAAATATGCAGGAAATCTTCCAGACAAAAAAATCTGATTATTTAAGAACCATCATAAGAAAAGCTGTGAAAACCATGATACATTATTCTCTTAATAGGACCTAGCAAAACATCAGGAAAGTATAGAGTATGGTGGCTTATTAACCATTCAGCACTCCAGTATCACTTACACACCTCAGCCAGCGTTGCTGACCTCTGTGCCAGGAACTGCACAGCCAACGCAAAGCACCTGTCATTTGTACCCACAAATTTATAACACCAACTAACAAAATAGGGCTAGAACAGGATAGAAAAATTTAGATGAAGTCCTAACTAACTGCAGCTCAAAAGGAGAGCAGTGCATCCCAAACCTCAGCTAAAGGACAATTTGTTGATTATGCTATCATTGGAATTTTGGTTTTATATATCTACTTTTCCTATGGGTATAATGCTAAGAAGACCTTGCTGAAAAGTTGACTTCCTACCATGTACATGGCAAATATGAAAGCAGCAGACTTAGGCCAGGCCTCCCATATCTATGCAGAAGAAAATTCTTCTAGGAAAGTCTTCAGGGTTGAGAGGAACAATAAAGAAAACTGCACTAGAATACCATAGGGAACCTTTATTTTCAGTTTCAGAATCAAGTTGCTTCCTATAGCCAGCTGTAACTTGACAGCATCTGACAATGTTCTTAGGAAAGCTGGACAAGAATTGTCTTTTTGGAACTACTGTGCAATAAAAGCAACATTTTGAAAACTTTAGACAACAAGGAATTGACTGTGGCTTGTCATGGAACATGTATCAAGTCAGGCTCTATGCAGATCTGCCCAGCATCTGATACCGGAAAATGTTTTCAATTATAGCTCGTGTAGAAAAATACATTATTAAACTTTCAGACAGCACAGAAGAGAGTAAATACTCCAGTGCATAGGATTAGGGATTATATGGTTTTGTCAAATTATTAAAATGATCTGAAATAAGTAAGAAATATTTGAATGGAAATTAACTATAAGTATTCCACTTAAACAAGAATAATCAACTGCATTCAAATATAGAGTTAAAGCACTGGGCCTTCTCTCCACTCAGTGAAAGTTTTGTGCCCAAGATTTACTTATTGAAATTTTTCTGCATTTTGAACACATAAAGTGCTGCTGGGCTGCTTTAGATCAACTTTTATTTTTTAACTTGGGATTATTTTTGTAAGGCTGAAAAATGTCCAGGGAATATGGTTCACTTGCATTCCCAGGCAGGCTGTTCATATACATTTATTGATCAGTTTATAAAACACAAAGACAACAAGAACAAAACACTTCTGTATCTTGTCAACTCCACCTGGCACTTACAGAGAAAAGTCCAGATGTGCTTGGAAATATCTGGCCAAGCGACAAGCTTTTGCATCTTATTAAGCAGCAAAAATACAAGTTTCTACAAGTGCTTAAGATTTTTCATTGATTTTTTCTGGCAAATACCTGTCCTACTCTTCTTGTTTTAAAGCATCACATGATTCACCCTTGGAAAATGATAGATTGGCTAAAAATATTTTCCAATTTTGGTAAAGCAACCATTTTTGATCAACATTTTTATGAGAAAGGAAACAAGATGTGAAGGTACTCCGGGTAGACAACCTGACAAATCATGCAGTCTGCCCCACCGGCTTAGTAAGTTATGAAATTAAATGATATTGACTGTATCCTAACAATGTCAACTGAATTTTATTTACACCCACAAGTTGCAAAGTTAAATAGCCCACTGGAAAAGGAGCTGAGCACTGGACTCTGAGCTGCAAGCTGCAACAGGAACACTCAGCATTAGACAGCACTTGACAAGCCCCCTGTGCAGGGCAAAGCAAGAGAGGCTGTCAGGACAAGCAGTTAAGCAGTTTCAGAGGTTTAAAGCTCACGGGGTAAATATTCTGCTTATTCAGTGCCTGCTAACACAGAGATAATTGCTAGTAGCTGGAATGAGCTGAGGAGTTACAGTAGATAATTCAATGTGCTATACAAATATATGTGTTCTTCTATTATTCATACCATGACATTTGTTGGTTGTCTCAGGAGTACTAAGTGAGGCTCCTATGGTTCATGAATTACTTGAATTATGCATGGTTATGGGTAGGCATTCACCATGTACAAACTGGTTTTGAATCATGCATTTCCTGGGGGCAATATTTCTCATGGTAACTAGCAAACTTTTTAGGTCTTTCAGAGCCTGCTGTGCATTAGTAATTCCTACTTGTGGCAGTGATCCTGGCATGCGTGATCTGGTAAAGGTGGGAGATAATGAATGTCTACATGCTGCTAGATGGGAATCAGCATTTGTATTTATTCATGTTCAAGAGGCTATCTCCCTCACTTGGAATTTAAATGATGACATCAAACTGCTAAACAGTGATCTGCTGTCCAATTGTCACTATAAATAGCAGTCCACAAGAGGGACATGGCAGCAAATCATATTTTTTATATTTGAAACTGTACAGTTATTTCCCAGTTAACAATCTTGCCTTGGGAAGATAACTTATATTCTCAGGTTTAGGCTCTTGTTTCTAGGTACCTCTTTACCATGTTTTCAGTTGCTCATTTTTCTGAACAATACTGCCCATCTATCAGGAAAATGTACATGAAAACCCATTTGCTGCATAAATACATGAGAATGGCTCTACCAAAGGACATGTTTTTTCTAAAAACTCTAAGACCTTTTCTTTCCCTTGGTAAGAACCCCATTTTTGTTTCAGAATCCATCTTTATAAAAGTAAAAGCTGAAAGGAAACTCAATTGTTGCACAGTCTGTTGCTGTGCAGGGAACATTTCACATCATTGAACTACCTAATTTTAAGTTTTTAATAAGAGTGTTCATAAAATCATGACAAAGACAGACTGTTCAAGGTTTGGTGCATTAAATAGAGATCCTTTTTCTTCCTGGCTTGGGCAGCAGAGTAGCCCCACCAGGAGCCTCAGCAAGTCTGAGAATGGAACAGGCTGGTCCTGGGGCTGCCAGGCTTCCAGAGAGGAGCCAACCCACTGGCAGGGATCCCCACTGGCCCCTCTGCTAAGGCTTTGTAACCCCTGTGTGAAGACTAAATGTTCATGCTCAGTAGAAACAAATAGGGCCAGCAATCTTCACTGGCCTGGAGAAGTATAGGTCTGTAAAATCATAAAATTTCATATATAAAAATATACACACACAAGATAGTTTGTTTTTTTCTGCACTGGATAATGCAAACATCCTGACACTGTGAACTGATTAACAACCCATGTCCCCAATATTCAAAAGCTTTATCTAAAGCTCACTGAGTTGAAGACATTCTGTGAACTAATTACATTGTATTCTCTGCCCTCCCCGCAAAACTTACTGCAAGTAAACACGCTATCAGAGAAGCTGGGGATCAGTAAAATACATCAGATCTTCCTTCCTTTTTCCCTGCGAAGAGAGAATCACTTATTGCATTTTGTTTTGCAGTTTTTTTTGTCCAAGTGCAGCCTAAAATTTTGAAACACTTCTGCCTTCAGCTTTGGGAAACTTGCTGAATAAATCAGGCATTGTTTCCTGAAGTTCCACTTTAATTTGTCCTGTTCTCAGTTTCTCTTGTTATCGCCACACCAAATGGCATCTCCTGTGCTCATGTGCCCAACTCTTGATGTGTGCAGTGAGAGGACAGGAGGGAAGCAGGCACTGTTAGGATTTTTTATCATGTTGGCTGCTAGAAAACACAAGGGCTTCAAAAATACTTGGTTAATTTTTCTCTGGCAAGATACATAAAGCACATAATAATGAAGGAATGTAGCACAACTTGCTGGCAATAGGTGCATAAAATTCCTCTGTTTGATAGTCACTGTGATACGAGGGAAACTGCTCTCTCTTGGAAGACAGTTCCCTAGTCTGAGTAAAAATTCATAACTATTGAGGCCACCACAGAAAAGAAAAGTGGAAGCTCAGCTTCTGCATGTTAGATTTGTGGCTTCTGAATTTTATGACCATCATTAATTTTGGAAGCCTTTTGAACAGTCTGCGTTTGTATTTCTAATTCCTAGTTTCAATAATTGCACAATCTTCCCTCTACCCTTTGCATTTTTTCCTTGGTTTTATGCATCTGGAAAGAACACCAAGTATCTCAGAGCCAATATCTTTGTGCACTGAAGCTGTGTATCCTAATTCTCTTCAAATTCTTAAAATTTCACTACTTTAATGACATTACAGGAAGCTGTTTGTCCATTACAAGGCATTTCAAGCAACTAGTTTATTAAAAATTTCTTTTCATTTGTATTCCTTCCTCCTAAATTTTTATGGGTCTCATGTATTTAATCTGAAAAAGTATCTCTGGAACAGAAATGTTCAGCAATAAATAATACAAGTAACTGTGTATTTTACTGGAAGGTGCTTCTGCTGGTTGGTTACTAAGAAATTTTTTATGGTTATTTTTTATTTATGACTTCAGGACTGTATCTCATTTTTATCTTTTTTTCTAGTTTTTATAACTTTTTAATAACAGGAAAGAAAGTCAGTACCTGCACTACTTCCAAGTGTATTGGAGGTTTTTTCAAATTCATTCATTCAAACTGTAAGCTCATGCAAACTTAATTATAAAGTGTATTTCAAATTATAGAAAAAATTGTAGATCTAAGACATGGATGCATTCATAGCAAGACTTCAAAAAAAATCAAGGCCTATGAAGAAATGAAAATCCAACATCTCTACTTCTTAAAGGCCTTACTCAGCTGACTTTCACTTCTACCTGCAAGTTGGAAAGATTTTGCATAAGAAAATAAGGAAGATGTCTACCAAAAGTAAAATTTAAATGCTTCTCTATTACAGTTAGCAGCAAATCACATTAATTCTACTATTCATCGTGATAATTATATTAGTCAAGCTGCTCCCTGGATACTCCTGTACTTGTAATACGTAATTCTGTGGATGCTCCATTCCAATTTAGCAAGAATTAATGTTCACTTATTGCAAAGTGTTACGGGAAAAATATATTTGTGGACTTTACATAGGGTCACATTCCTGCACTGTGGAAGAGGCAGAGCAGATAAAGTAGGAGCTGGAATAGAATTCAGGTGTAATGAATAGATGCTGCTCTGTGTACAGTGCACTTATTAATCTCACTGTGTAAAAACTCAAGGCACTCAGAGCTGTTATATTTTCAATGGCTTAATCAAGAAAATTTTGCGAGACCGGCATTGCAGTTGGGATTAATGGAATCCCTCAATGTCCTCATTAAATTTAATAAACCTGTGTAACAGGAGTAATAATAACACTTCACATATGTATATCATTGCTTCTTTTATGAAGGATCTCCAAGCCTGTTGTGAGCATTCATGAGCTGAGCATCACTGTCCATCTCCTTGGAGTGGCTCTCCACTTCCTGCTGCAGAAAATTCCTTCTCCTGGGAGAGCCTGGGGAGAGGCTCCTACAGGTGCACACCTGGCTCCAGACAGGTGTGTGTGTGCCCCTGCTGCCTGCAGCTCCACTGGCCATGTGGTGGGCTTTATTTTTTGTTCAGAACCCTTGAGATATTTTATTCAGTCATTTCCTAAGGTCTTTGGGCTGTGAGTCAGGCCTTTTTTCTACCACTCCACTTGTATTTTCAAAAATTAACAACAGCATTTGTCTACACCTCATAAGTTTATGCTCCTCCAAGTTTCCAGTGGTATCTTTATCCTGATACTTATTTCCTATGTTTAACTGTATTATGGACACATTTATGCTCCTTAAACCCTGTTTTGCTTCACTGGTACAGTTTGCTGGAGAAACCAGACAGCCACGAGTCCTGGAACACCCATTTTAGAAAAAGGCTACTTATTTTTGTTTGACTTTCAGTGACGTGAACAGCTCCCTGACCTGTGGCTTGTGTCATCAGAGCAGCCACTTAGTTTGTCACAATTTATTCAGCTGGTCTGAGACAATAACAATGGCTACTCCTGCATAAAACCATAAGTCATCCACAGGTCTAAGATTTTATTTTATCTGGTGGATACTGGCCACTTAGTTTTTCAAATATACTTCAGTTTCTCAACTACTACTGTGTTACTTTTAAATTCCCTCTTCATTTGTTAGGAGTCCAGCTCAGTTCTGCTTTATTCATTTTTGTGTAAAATCTGGAAGGTGTTGAGCTGTTCCCATTTGCTCTCACTTGGGCAAAGAGAATGACTGGGCACTTCTTTTCAACAGAAGGCTTTCCATGGCCAGGGAACTGCAGATCTGGTGGGAGCTAATTAATCGTTTTCTCTCTGCACACTGTGCACGGTCCTTTGCTTGTTGCAGAAAAAATTGCTGGAAATAAGTAGTAGGAAGAGGATTTAAAGAGTTTCCTTTTTCTCCCAGAAGTAGATTTTTGCTTTGCATTGGGTGATGAGGACTAGAGTTATGCCCAAGCCCTTATTTAGAAGGAAGAAAGTCCAACAAAGTCTACTATTGAAGGGGATGGGTTTTCTTCTCAGCTGCTGTGGACATAGAATGTTATGAAACCCATCTTGATGTGCAACACTCTTCCCAGAAAGGTCACATTTCTCCTTACTTCCTTTGCCAATATGAACCCATTCTGCTCCTTTCCTACCCCCAGCTTACCTTTTGTGATGACTTTATTATTTATTCTTGCTTGATACCTTCTGTCATTCAGATTACCACTCAAATGCACATGCTCCTGCCCCCAAACCTCACACAAACACGTGGTTTACTATCAATTAGCTTTGCCTCCGAGCTCTGCTCTTCACAATACAGTAAACAGAGAGGTACCTGGCAAAGACAGGAAAGGGTGGGAAGTTGGGAGGTGCATCTCCAAGCTTTGCTCCCGGGTGAAATGCTTGTCCTCACTTAATCATGTTATGCTAGGTTCTTTGAGATCATTGCTTAAAGGAGCTGTGCAAGTACAGGGCACAGTTAATTATATTGCATTTGTAATCAGGCCATAAAAGAGAAGCCCTTGAACCACAGATATATTGTTCCAGGCACTGCAGTCTGTGGATGTCTTCCTTTGAATTTTGCTCCATGCCAACCAGCAGTAATAGGTTCTCACTGTATCCAAAACTCCTGCAGCCTTTTTCAGCCTGCACTGGCCATCAGCCCATCAACCATTCCACAAACAAACATGTATTTCTCTCTGGATTTATTTCTTCCTTCTTTTTCATCCCAATGTGCAAGCAATTAGGTATTGAATCCTTAATAAGCCAATCTAGACCAGCCCACATGACTATTTTTCTCCTAATCAATTTATTCAGCTCACATTGAGGGTTTTATCATATTTACAATATCACAGCAATTTGTGTAGGAGTAATAAAAGGTAAGAAGTAATTTTAGGGAAAGAAAATCCAGTTGTAGGTTTTTGCTGGTTTTGTTGAGCTTCAGTGTGTGGGTTCATTTCACCATTTGGGAGGAGAAATTTTGAGTTTCAGTCAGCAGAGTTCAGTTCCAGCATGGGAGGAACAGAACTGCATAATTAAACAAGCTGCAAAAAAATTTGGAAAATGTAATCAGACTTCTGCAAGCTGTCTTTTTCCAGAAGCCTTTTCTTCTGTTTTATCACTCTAAGCCGTGGAGATGGACTTCACCCTGCACTGTTATCACATCAAAGTTAATTTATTATCACAAGGGAAAACAACCATAAGTCTCAGGGGCTTAGGGCAGAGATGCACCTGTGCAGCCTGGATATTTATGCAAGGTGACTCTTAAATACCTTCAATACTACATCTTGAAGTCCCCAGAGGGTGAGCACACCATTGGGTCTCCACGTTTCCTGGGCCCTGTGTCCCTTGTTGTATGGGATGGCGAATACCTTCGGACCCAGGCAATCATCCGGCTCTACTTTGGTAGATTTGACTGCAAATCAAACTAGTAACTTCCTTGGCCTGCAGAGAAAAATAATGACAATGCTTTCTCTAGTTAAAAACTAGTTAATTTTTGCTAGTTTTAGGATTTATTGATATAACTGTAGTTTTAAAGGCCAAGATAAAATTTCTGGATTGAATCTCTCCCCCAATTCCCCAAACTCTGTTTTTGTCCCTGATATTTCTATTTCTGCTCCATAAGTTACATGACTCAGAGTTGAGCATGTTGTACATAATATTATCCCAAAACATGACTGTCATATTCTAATCCTGCCACTAAAATAATTTCCGTAGAGAGAAGCTGTACACACTTCTTGTGCAGAAACAACAGGGGAGGTAGAGTCAAATAGCACACATGGTACACTTAAAACTACCTTTTGTATAAATTTCAGGGTATGAAAGTGTTAATTTGAAATTGGCTCAGGAGGAAAGCATGACTTCCTAAGACTTCTACATTAAGAAGCTTGATTTCTGCTATAGCTGCCACATGCAACCTGCAACACATGCTTTGTTTCATTCCCAAAGGGAAAATTCTCCTCTTAGAGATTCAAGAGCAAAATGCTTTCCTTACAGGCACTTTCCTTCTAATTCAAGCCTCCTTTCTCCAGTTATACACACATAATTCAGGTCCCAGAAAGACTGGCAGCACTAATGGCAGTGTTAATGCACACACACACCTGGAAGTTTTCAGTTCTTTTACCAATTTCACATTTTTTTAACTGTACATTTGATTATTGAACATTTTGGGAAGGTAGAATGGGTCAATTCCAGCAAACAGCACAGAGGAAAGCTGTTTTCCAGTGTTTGCAAGGCGTGAAATCAAATACAAATACAGTCATTATAGACTAAGTCCAATCTTGCAAATGCAAAAATGTCTGAATTTTCTTCTTTCAGGGTGAAGCCTATAAAACTGCATGGCCTGTCTTTATAAAGTTCTTCGTTAAAACATAATGTATGTATCCCACAGTAGTTGCATTGGACAATGGTTAATGTTGGTTCCCCTTTCAGGAACAAAGCTCCCTTAAACCAGAATCTGTTCAGAATCCTCCTAGGGTGGATGTTGCCCTTGCTCTTTTTCTGGTGGACAAGGGCAGATGTCCCAGGGCAGCATCCATCTCATTTTGCATTTTACCAGCTATTTGAGTTGCATCAACATAGCTTGTCAATGCTGTCACTCAGAAGACACGTTCTCCTCTTAACAAGTGCTGTAGCATCTTAGCAGATTTCTAAGCTCTATTTTTGATGATGTCAGGTTCAAAGGGAGGTCTAAGCTTCATGAAGACAGAGATGCCTATAAATGGCATCTACTTCTCTGTGGCTGCATGTACCTTCCCATATAAACGTCAAATAAGTCTTCTTATGATAAACTTTTTTGCAACTTTTTTTCCGCACTCTTCTTCATACATCTTGAAGCCACATCTTTATCTAACACTGAGAGCTTGAGAATGATAGGGAAGAAATCAAGAAAAGAAAAAGGGGGAGCATGTAACTAAGGAGTAGAGGTATCTGAACTGCTGGAAACAAATTGGTCAGAACAGGAGAAGTGAGCTCTCAGTAGAGTTAAACTGAGGGAGAAAGAAAGGAGTGTTGGGGAGGACACCAATTTTGATAAGCCAAGTTGTTTTCTTTATTTTTTTTTTTTTTAGGAGGTGCTGTTCTTTACTTTAAACTGAGCCCAGTTTGTCTTTAATGACCTAATTATTCTTCCTAGCAGTTGCAGCACTCGAGCCCATCCCTGAGTCTATGCTGACTGTACATTGCTGCAGCCCCAGGCTTTACATTTTGTTGATGTGCTGATGAACCCTTTGACCTTCCTGCTCCCATCACAGATGTTCAGAAAGCAGCTGATCTGCAGGAAAGAGAGCTGAGAGATCTAGGGAGCTGCAAGAGAATGTGCTGGGACACTCCCTAAGGTGCTGGGTGAATGGAGCCCTGCAGGGTGCAGGTATTTACCACCGTGGGGCTGAGTCACCAACAGAGGCTTCTGAAATCCATAGTATTAACCTGAAGAGCAGAGTATACAGAAAGGAAATTACAAGTCTTAATGAATGGCTGCTTTGAGTATGGATTATACATTGGTAGCAATATGCCACTGTTTATAGCACATCATTAGCCTGCAAGAGCTGTAGTGTTTGAACTTTTTGTGTTTGTTTCAAAAGTACCACGGTACAACATTTTAGTCTTTCTGCTGCAGTAACCACTGGTTGTTACAAATCCCTTCATGAATGCATTATGGAAAACTGGGGCAGAGTTCTTCACTAGCTAGCCAAGTGCTTGCCTGCTGGGGCTTTGTACTAGAAAACAGTGAATAATGTTTTTAAAGCCAAAGTACAGTAGAAACCCATTTTACACACATAAGCATGTTGCACAAGACTAATACTCATTGAAGTTCCCTGCTGCTGTGTGAAATTCATGCCAGTTTGCAATGCAGAACTTATTTTTCAGGTGTTCCTTTAAGTGGGTTCATTATATTATTTCACCGGTTAGTATCCTCAAAATAACTTACCTCTGTAATTCTATTTTTTTATTGAGTATTCATGTAAAAAGCTCTCACTGTACTTTATCTGTATGATCTGGTGCACAGAAAGTGCCTCTGAGGAGGGTCAGCACATGTTTAATTCTGCTGTGTTTTACTTATTGGGATTGCTGCAGGCAGAAAATCTCCCTGTTTGACATCCTCTGACACCCTACATGGCTATTAGCTGCATCATCTTTAGCAACCACTCACATGGGGACCACTCTAGAGGGATTAAGATCTTTGCTTTTTTAGCACAGCAAAACCAGGGAGACCTGATGGGTTTGATGGGGCATCCCTGGAGCTGAGAGCCAATCCATCTACCAAGTCCTGGCATATATATGGAAACATGATGGATAAGCTTGTGCCTCTACCTTTTGCTTCATTAAGGAGACAGGCGGTATTAATGACAGCAATTATGTATTCTCAGTTAATTTAATGCATGCCAATCTAAGAGACCATAAGTAATTATATTATCTGAGGAGTTTGTTAATTTTACTCGGTACTTAAGGATGTAAGGTACCGTGTAGAAAACTGATCAAATGATAAGCAATGGAATGCCCTATTGTTAAACAGCAGCTCAGTGAAAACCCTTTTAAAAAGCAGTTGACATAATTATTTGTTTGGGTATCGAGGGAACAAGGAGGAAAAAACATGCAGGCAGCTGAAATATAGAAAAAAGCAAGGAATTTGGTGCTTTGTGGTTTTTACATTCTTGGGCCAATCTTAAATTGAGTTGAGTGCAGATGCCTTGCTAGCAACACTCACAGAGGATGTTATTGCTCTTCCTTTTCACCACTCCATGTGGTTTTTCTCCTGCTGTCCAGCTAAGAAAAGAAAGTAAATGGTAACATATTTTAAGAGAAGGGAACATATAAATAAGAGCTCAGGCATTGTCTTGTGGAAAAGTAAAGGCAGCAAAGCAAAGGGAATTGAGAAGTAGGAGGAAGAAAGAAGAGTAAGGAGAAAGGATTCATATTTAACAAAGGAAGGGGAAGCAAAGCTAAGAAGTTTGGAAACAAGTAACCCCAGAACAGCCTAGCTATCAATATTTAAACAGCTAACCAAATTATTATCTCATGTGTGAATCTTACAAATAGTTACCCATTTGCATTACACATAACTATTCCCTCCCTATATAGGAAACAGTGACTGAAAACCCTAAGGACTGATGAAGGTTTCATATTTTAAGACTATTCTTGGTACTAAATAAACAAGATAAATTATTAAAGGAGTGAGTGTAGACAGGCAACTACAGCTGGGGCTACAGGTGGAGGATGAGTTGACCATCACTCCATTATCTTTGAAATTATAACTTGGAATTTAGCTCTCCCCCCATCTATTTTAACCACATCTCCATACCCACAGTGATAAGTAAAGTGAACAGCAAGAAATCTAAAAAGAAATTTGTGCTGTCCAGCTAGAACAGGCAGTTAGGATCAGTAATGTATAGCAGAAATTATTTTCTTTATTGAAGTATAAGCTGGATAAACACAATTTAAGGCAAAAGACTCCAAAAGAAAGGTAACCAAAACAAGTATAAGTTTTCCAACCACTGGAGCAGCTTTCCTGTGTCAGATTCTGGAGCGCCACTCCATTAGCTGCAGAAAAGAAAAGAAGTCACTTCACTTTTGAGATGTAGCAGGTATTTTAGAGAGCATGGGAGCCTAAGTTAGCTGGACTTCTTATCCATGAGATCTCTCTGGAGCCTGATCCATCTTTTTGGGTGCCCTAAACATTTTTCTGTGTCTTTAATCAAACTGAAACCATCCCACCTTGCTGAAGTCTCCATCATATTAGAATAGTAAAGAATGCTATATTTTTTTCGTTAAAGAAAAATAATATAAAAAGTTGCATTGTCATTGGTAATTAGCTGCAAATTGTATTTCGACAACAATATATACCAAGTCAGTGAATAATACCCAGTAAGAAATTTAGCATAATCAACCCTCCAGACAGAGCACCTCAACCACATCTTCAAGAATCATGTGGAAAATGGTTGTCTATCATCTAGACAACCCTTTGTTACTTTGAAATTTCTGTTTCAGCTGCTGGAGGTTGCTCCTGGTGGCCCGAATTTACTATATGTGTGTTGGTTGTCCTACTGGGGGCTATTCTTTTAAGGAAGGCAGTTACAAATGAGAAGAGTAAATGCATGTACACTATTGTGAAATAATATTTTAAATGTTCTATGAACAGGTTTAGTTGTGCTTGTTAATTTGGTTTTAATAAAATAATATTTTTGGTTTTTTGGGTTTTTTTTCCTTAAGAAAACACCACTTTTCTCAAATCCCTAATGAGTTCTAGATCAGTTAAAATCACTTTTTAAGCCAAACTCCTGAGTTTGCAAAATTCTCATTATTTTGTCAATGTAGGTCTCATGGATATATGAATATCATATTTTACAGTTAAAGATGTGGAACTTTGCTTCTGCGACTGCTTTACAATTTTGGTGATTGCAGGGAATGAGAAGTAATTGGAAAAAAAACCCAAACAAACAAAACCAACAAAAAATAATCAACAAGCAATTTGGGGATGGGGGAAGAGGAAAGATTTATAAATAGAGACATTGTTTGACTGACAGGCTAAGGCTACATGGAAAATTTAGGGTTTAAATGAAAAATCTGCATCCCAGAAGAAGGTGCAACACAGTGCCTGAGACATTTCAGTTCTGAATTAATTGGAAAGCTGCAGGAGTTCATTCAGGGGCACACAGTATAGTTCTCCACTGTTTAAAATCCATGTTATGGAAGTGCAGTAAGACACTTTAGTAGAAAAGCAGAGGCAAATGCCAATAATTTTTGCAAACCCCCACACTTTTGCTGCTGACCATAAGTAGATATGCAGGACTCTCCTTCCATCCCCCTTGCTACAGGCAGATTTGAGTCAGGATTGCACAGAAAACTGGTTGCTGATTAACCCATTTGACCCGTCACCTAAGAGACTTGTGATATAAAATATGACTTGAACTTTTCAAACAAATAACTCTAATTTCCATTTAATTGATTTTTGACCTTGCACTGCAATTATTCAATGTTAATTTATCTCAGCACAGAAGAACAGCTATTGCCTGTAAACTGAAGGATGCTGTAAAAAGTTATGTGCACAGGAGAAAGACATCAGTTATTAAGTTAGCTTACATTTGCACAATAGACAGATGAAGAATGTTGCCTTATTCTACAATGTAATTATCAGAATCAACTAAATTCACAAGGAATACTTGGAGAACTACATGGAAGTTGGTGCTGCACAAACTATAAAAATCCTCATTTGAAAGCAATTCTATTTCTCTGGGTTTAGGACTGTTTTTTATTATTTATTACAAGACCTAGGAATGTGCTTGGAATTTTACAGAGCAATGAGCAGTAACAGGTCTTGGCCCTGAGCAGAATAGAACCCAGGAGAATGAAGAAAACAATAATGCATGGGAGGCCAAATTTTGTTCTTTGCCCAAAACCCCAAGAACAAAGTAGTTTAAATTCTATCCTTGATATCCAACCCCTGATTTTGGGAAAAAAAAAATTCTGCTGACCATTCATCATCATAAGAATTATCTTACTGATCTGAATATGTGCCTATTATACTGATTATGAAGTATATTAATTTCAACTTCTATCACTTTTTTTTGCTATCCAGGGCATAACAGTCTATACTGCAGTGTTACTTAGGAAAGATATTTTTTGCTGTTGAACCCAAACTATTGTAAAATGCAGAGAAGTACAATTTTGTTAATTAGGGTATATTGGGATTTTAGCTTCTGCAGAATAAATAGGAGAAGAAAGAGGAGGAAATGAGGAAATGGATAGTGACAATCTTGGGTTTCTGTTCCTCCAAGTGCAGAAGAGTAATCAGTGTTACTTAAGAAGATTATTCACCTATTGAACAAGGTGTTAGTCACTCCTCCAGTCTGTGGGCCATCCTGACTTTATGTCACATGTGACATGTTGGGTCACACTACAGGAATATCTTTTTTTAAAACATTTCTTCAATGCAAGAACTTGTTAAAAAATGGGAAGCTTCATTGCAAAAAGGAGAAAAAGTGCTGAATTCAACTACATCAATCATGGTCCCGACTTGAACAAAACATTTTAAATTAACTGATAAAGGATTCAATGATGTCCTTGAAATCAGCTGTCGGTCACAAGCCCATAATCTCTTTGCAGTAGGATTGAATTTGGGGAATGGAAATTACAGGTGTAGCTCAGAACTGACCTTGATGCTCAGGTACTGCCAATATCCCAGTTTTAGATTTACTGCCACGATGACAACCGTGGTAGTGTGCGTGCTGGTGAGGAGAAGGGCTGTGTGCAAGGCCTTTCATTTGGCCTTCCCCTTCCAGCTCCTCTCAGGGAATTAGCTGCACAAAAGCTTCCCACACCTCATATTGCCACTGCAAGTGGTGGCAGCATATAACAAGAGCTCTTCCAATTTTCTTTCTATATGTAATGAGGAGGCCAGGGTGAATTTTACCCACAGTGGCCAATAATACAGAGTTTAACTGCAGCCTCTCTGCCTCCATCTTGGATCTGATTCCCTGATCTTGTGCTCAGAATGTCACAGTTAAAGTGCCTTGGTTTGGGCTTAGACATTTCCAGACACTGTATTAAGCAGGAATTGTCCCAGTAATGACAGCAAGGGAAGGTAGGAATGTCCAAGGGAGTTGAAGTGGAAACATGAGCTGGGAGAGCTATTAATGCCACCTGCATTGGCAGCAGCCTGCCTGAAAGAAGCTTTTCATAAGAGGTCCATAAACATGACAATGGCTGAGCCCTTGACATTTACAGCTCCCTCTATGTCTATATCCAAGGAGATAAGTATGGGAGGTTTGTATTTGTGCTAAGGGAACTGCTTCAAGGAAATTAAAGTCTGGGGGTGAAGCAAACTTGGAGAATGTAGATAACATCTCACTGGAAATGCTGTTTTCTGTAGAATAAGAAATTCCAGCAAAACCAGGCATAAATACAGTTCAGGTGTTCAGAGCACAAATCCTGAAAGAAGAGGGACTGGAGAACAAAGCTGGGTTGCAGTATCTCATAACTTCTGCAACTTTCTGAAGAATCAGCTCATCTGTCTCTTCAAGTATTTAAAAAATGCATCCTGCTTACAATGATGTATAGAGCAGAAATAAAAGGTCTCTACAGAATTTTTATTTTTTTTTTTTAGCACAGAGAAATATATAAGGTGCTAAATATTTCAGGGCAAGTCAGGAAGATCAATGAATGGATTTATAACAAACATCCATCTAGGAAATCATTCATCAGTGATACATGGGGATGTAATTGCCACTAAGTAGGACAGCTAGCTCAAAACCAGGACATGCAGTGGACAAAATTAAGTCACAGAATATCAGTCGTGGGTGTAGAAGAGAAATGAAGGTTGCCAAGAGATGGCAAATGGATGTGATCACAGCATTTACCTGGACAAGATATATGAGCAAAGTACAAGGCAGAGAAAAATGGCAGCAGCTCTCCTACTCCATCAGTTGCCTTGTATCAGCAGCTGCTGCCATTAATATGTTGCTATCTATGCTATCCATAATCAAAGTTTTATATTTCCAGTTGATTTGCAACATCAGACAGAACTTTTGTGTAAAAAAGAAATGTGCTCTCATTAGCATCATTGAGAATACGCTGTGGCAGAGTTTTGCAAAAAGAATTGCAAAAAGAATTGCTGCTGGGCTTCTAGTGTAGCTGCTATTGCTGTAGCATGGCAGGGAACTAATGAATTAATTCCTGTTTTGAAATATTCTCCATGGGATCATTGACAAAACACAGGCCTTGTTTGCACAAGGAAATAGGTAGCAGTCATCTGCCCTGAGTCTCTACATACTCCACAGCACTACACATGCCCTGTTCTCTCTGTGCTGTGAGTAATCATACTCTGCTGGTATAAGCCCATGCATGATTACTTAGAAATTTACAGAGAAAAGGAGAGAAAGAAGTGGCAACTTGATGGAATGACAAATGGCTTCAGTGGCTCAGAAAGTGTCAGTTTGTTTCCAGTTATGTCAGCTGATCAAATCATCTCTGTGGACAAAGCTTGGCTGTCTTGTCTGTCTGTGAGGAATAAAGAAAGAAACCCAGGGTTCTCATTTGGACACTATTAATTACATGTGTATATGCACATACTATGCATTGTTTCCCATTGTTTCAGAACTTCAATCCCTCTGTCCTAGTTGTGCTGGCTGGAAAGAAGGCAGATCTAGGTACAGCCACCAAAAGACAAATCCTGTGGCCTCATTAACATGCTCAAGTTAACATGCTCAAGCACAGGAGGCATCCACATAACTGGATTCTTTTGTTTGTTCACTTTGAAGAGATCAAAAAAAGCAATCTGTAGTTAAGGAATGCCTGAGGAATCTAAGTGTAAAAGAAAGTTTGGTGAAGCAATTCTATGAATGTGTTCTCCTGAGCTGATGCTGCTGCTCAGAGCTAGAAGTAATGACTGAGGGCAAGTGAACAGGTAGGAAATATGACTGTGAGTAGAGTCTGGAGGTAAACATGCCTGGCTGCCCACCTGAACGTGATGTGAGATGACTGAGTGGCTGATTCAATATGGTTGAGCATGAATAAAAGAGCTTACTGATTTAATATGACTCGAGGATAAAAGATCATGTGTGTGAATGATTATCTCACTGACTGTACAAGTAGAAGGTGAGGTGAAACGACAGGAGTAAATGAAGGAAAATGGGAACATCTGAAATTCAGAAAACACTGACAAAATGAGTAGCAGATGGTCCATTGCTGATAATCAATGGAAAATCCATTTTGACAATTGACTTCTATGTAGGATGAAAGTGTAGAGCTGAGTGCAAGAATTTTCCAGGCTCTGCTTATCCCCAAGATGCAACAAGTTAAACTGGGACATGAGGAGTAATTGTAAAGAGTTTTCTTACTATGCACTTAACTTTGAGAGGATTTTCTTAAATAGATGCTCTCCTGACTTCTCTAAAATGACTTAAACACTCATGCTGGACATAGGCAAAGGGCCAGCTCTTCCAGACACCTTTGCATAATGTCTGGTTAGTATAATAGGAACACTTTTTGAAAGGGAGGGGAGATAGGACACTTCTTTCTGCTAGGGACCTACTAGATTTATAAACTTATTGATTCATTAATACATATTTTGTTTCAATTTATCTAGGTAATGTGAGCGACCTTAGTCTTTTTTGCTCTTTTTTGGACAGTCTCTTGTGAGTGTGGTCAGAGGATATTAAATATGCTTATAAAATACCACTTCATGCATTTTCATCAACAGTTTTGTACTCTGTTGCATGAGAGCTATTCCAGCACAAGGCACAGCAGTGGCAAATCAAATCCTCTAACAGAGCTGTCTGCCTGAGTAAAGTGCAAAGTGTGGTTCACAAGATGACTTGTCTACCCAACAGATTTAACAAGACCAGAATGGCTGAAGAACCACAGCTCTCAGCATGCACTTACTCTGAGGAAAAGCACATTCTGTGTGTGAATGTAATGGCATAATTACCTTAAGACTGATCTATCCTCCCTCCACAGGTTTTACAGTACTACAACTTCAACAAAAACTTGCACCAACATATGTGCATGTGTGTGTCTGTCTTTCCACCTCACTATAAAAGCCAGAATTACTAAGAAAATAGCGGAGATATTCGTGCTTTTTGCTATTTGTTGTAGCACTCTTAAACAGACTTTGTTGTTTGAAAATTCTTTAACCTGCAAAGTGGTAGGATATAGGTGCTTTTCTTCTGAATTTAAAACCTTTTAATAGTTATTTTAATCTATTTTTTTCTTGCAGCAGCAGCTTTCAACATTGTGCAAAATATTAACTGCTTCAGGGTATTAAAATATGCTATACAACCATCTAAGTTCTGAAAGACCAAAAATCAAGTTTTGTTATTGGGCTTACATTTAAATGCCATTAGCATGTTAAGAAGTCAGAGAATTACAGGTATTTATATGTTTACAGGAAACCATCTACTTCTTTTCCAATGCCAGCTGAAAGGGAGGTGGGAGTAGGCTACAAACATAATTTGCTTTACAGTTCAGACAGTTGCTTTGCTGAAAACCGAAATGGATGGAAGAAAATCCTGCCTGACACAAGACAATGGCATGTTCTCAAAATGAAAAATAGCAAGAAGAGTGGAAGTTACATATACAAAACCTTCTGTTCCTGTCATAAACTGATAATCATGCCATCTTGGGTGGGAAGGTTATCCTTATCTCTGGGGTATAAGCAGTGTGTTTCTACTGATGAAGTGATTATGAAATTTGAAAAGATAAGCAATCATAAAGTTAAAATTATAATACTGTTTGTGATGTTAGACAAGAGGCAGTTACTCTCTGAGTATCTTTGTGGACCTGTTACAAATGTTAGAAATAGCAACAAGAAAAATGGCACAGGAAGACATTGACTTTATACCACTTTTTTCCCTTTTGCTAACTTTCACATAATGCAGCAGCATAAACTAATAATATAAAAAGACTTAATCCTCTCATCTTCAAACTGTAGGAAAAATGGAAGTGTTTATTTCCAGTATATTTTTCAACATTGTAAATGATCCTGTGGTGTGGCCTCTTCCTTCTTCAGAGAAGGCATCCACAGAGAGTGATGCTTTGTCTTTACCAGGCCAAGAACTAAAATCTACACACTTTGTTAGAGGTCTCTTTGCTCCTGTGAGCTGCAGATCTTCACTAAGCAGCATTTAGGTTGCACAACTTTCCCCTGTATTGGGTCTGGAAAAAGACACAACTTTTGGGGGTCATATAGCAGCACAGTACACACATATGTCTCTGTCCCTCTTCCTTTTCAAGTCAAGAGAATTTTATTTGTATTTTAATTATTGCCCCTTTTCACAAAATTGCAGAAAGAGCATTTCTCACGTCTGTGCAAGGGGAATTTTCCAAAAAAATTCCAACCAGGCATTTGTTTCTGACCAAGCCTCTGAGAAACTTGGGCATAGTCCTGGACCACTCACTGCATATGTAATGTCATGAGGAATTTGAAAGGAGCTGGGCTGCAGAGGTCTGAGTTAAACTTGTGGTGTGTCTATCCTAAAGGCTGAGCAACCTGCAAGTAAATTTCTCACTGGCTGCTGCAAACAGAGTTGTCTGGTCCCAATGAGAACCATGGAATTGCTCTCCAGTCCACGAAGAACAATCATTCAGCACCTCACCAGCCTCTGGAGACATTTATCTCCGTGTCCTCAGGCCAGCCTCATTTCATCCGTCCTCAGTATCCTAAGTGTTCTTGTCACCTTTTCCTGAGCCCAGACACTGAGGAGCAATCTCCATAGTTTCCTTTCTAAAGCTGTATAAAGTACTGTGTTTTAACCACAATGCTTCACCTGCCTTCTGAGAAACACTTCTCTGCTCCACTACAACCCCAAAAAATGAAGTTAAATGGTACCTTAACCATTGTCCACTTTGAAAAGCTTGCAGAGGCCCCTAAGAGCTACTCATAAAAAGAATCTAGGATGTCACTTAGATGTGCATATCAGTCAGTTAAAGCATATCACTTGATTTATCTTTGTTACTAAAAGTCACTTTTTAATTTATTCTGCAGTATGGGGCAGGTGGAGGTATTCCTCCTCCACTCTTACCACTTCTCTCCCTTCAGTGAGCACGTTGCATTTGCAGCAATTCCAGACTAATCCCATGCTGGTGGGGACACAGAGATGGATTGCGGTGGAGGCGAGGGGTGAGTGGTAAAGAAGAATAAAAATGTTTTTATTCATAATTATGTCATTGAGCCCAGTTTGAAAACTTACATCAACCCCATTATCAACAAAGACTGCTTTAGGAATAGAAATATTTCATTGTCACATTGTGGGTCAGTGAAGGAGACAGAAATACAGGAGCAATAAAATGCAAGGGGCCTTGTGATTTCATTATTAAGTTTTATATTATGATTGCAGATTTTCCTTCCATTTAAGTCAATGGGTCTTTTCTGCTGATTTCAGTGTTATAGATTTTCAACTTGTTCTTCCCTTATTTGATGATTTTAGATTTTATATAATGTCTGTCAATTGGTGTTTCAGCAAGTCCTTGGTGATCCATCAAAAAGACCAAAAGGCTTTTACCATCTTGTCAGCTATTTTATTACCTTCCTTTATTTTAAAATATCCAAGTTCACAAATAATAATTTTCTCTCTCTCTCTGTGTTGACAGTGGGAACACTCATAACAAATTCAAAATAAAACCTCTGACTGTGCAGCTCTGTTAAATCTCAGTCTGGGAAGAAAGCAATTATGTCACCTTAACCAGGATATTTCCCTTTGTCTCTTGTTCTCCTTGATGATCTGACAAGGAAAATAATTTATGGAACATTAGGAGTCAAAACAAGCCCTCAAAGATGCAAAGGAGGACAGGGACTAGCAATTAGACAGCACATTATGTGAGTGTAACTAATCACAGGTGTAACTTTCCTTCACCAGCAACAGGACATGACCAGAATTGTTGAGACCATGAGTCCAACAACTTAAATCCTGACAACATCTGTTCTGACTGGTACCAGCATCGTGGATAGTCAGTGGCCTGCCTGATGCTGTTAGTTTAAGAGAAAGCAGATTTTTCATCCTACCACTACAGTGCGTGTTGTCTTTTCTTTGGATGTTAGCAACAGCTGCAAAGAGGCCATGAAATGAACTTCGGGATGTCCTTGTGTTTGAGAAGAACAACTTCAGAAAGGATTCCAACATTTCAGATTAAGTTTTGTAAGAGTAGCTAATTATAAATTATCCTGAAAGAGCATTCAGTTTCCTCTCTGAAGTGACTTAACGATATTTTGTCAAAAATGAGATTTTTTGAAGGCTTCTCATTGTCTGTGAAAATCCTGTGACAGAGATGGCACTTAGTGTTATTTTCCTGAAAAAGCATCCTTGTTTGTTTGTTAATAGGTATTTCTGGACTGCAAAGTTAGGAGGGGATATAGATTGACAGCCATGTCCAGGCTGAAACCCAACTGAGCCTAGAGCTGATGAGGTTTAGAATAAAAAGTGCAGAACTGAAGAACTCAGTTTGGTGTATTTTTTTCTGCTATTTTAATGAATTATATCAAATAACTCATTGGAACTTTTTGTTCTTTTCCATACTGAGATAATACAAGTTTTAGTTTGGGCTAATTAATACATATTAATAATGCAATATATTTTAAAAAATCCCTTTAGCCAATAGCTTGTCTTGAAAAGAGGTTGCCCAGGGAAGCTGTGGGTGCCCCATCCCTGGCAGTGTTCAAGGCCAGGCTTGATGGGGCTTTGAGCAACCTGGTCCAGTGGAAGGTGTCCCGGCCCATGGCTGGGAGGTTGGAAAAAAAAGACTTTTTAAGGTCTTGCAACTCAAACCATTCTATGATTCTCTAATTGCCTGATTCAATGGTTAAGCAAAACACAGTAGAGGTTGCAGGACTAGAATGTATAAAATCACACACTGGGTAGCCAAGACTTTTAGCTGAGAGAAGCTGCAGCAAAGGCATATGCTGCCCTAGTGACCTTCTGGGGCTTTTGCTGGAAGCTGTCGTGGGACAGAGTCTTCATAGATTTCCCCAGGTAAAACAAGTCGAAAATAAAACCAGTCTGAAGTGAAAGCAGAGGCAGTCTGGAAAAACTGTGGAGATCACATCTAGAAGGCCTGGCATCTAAGTGAATGAGGAATTTCTCAAATTTTTTGAAACTTAAAACCACAATTTGAGCTGAATTGTATTATTTGAGTACCAATAAATATTTGTAGTGTCATTTTTGAAGGAGGCTATTGAAATTTTTCTCCACACCTTCTGGGCCTGGCAGAGTAGTCACTTAGATAAGATGGATGGCACCTGTAGCTGCACTTCACTTGGGGCATAATTAGTAACATTCAGCTTCAAAAAACTGAAGTCACCACTTCCAGCCCTGCCAAGAGCCAGGGGCTAGGCAAGGAATCTGGAGAAACTGCCACCCAGGGAAAACACTGCCAGTGAGCAGAAAACTTCATCAAAGGGAAACATATCCCTTGGGAGCATCTGCAGACTCCAGCTCTCTGGGCTTTTCAGGGTGACCCATTTGTGTGGTGTGGAGAGATCTCACTAGTG
Organism: Passer domesticus; assembly: GCF_036417665.1. Lineage (NCBI taxonomy): Eukaryota > Metazoa > Chordata > Aves > Passeriformes > Passeridae > Passer > Passer domesticus. Next base: position 26,138,373 of record NC_087477.1, read on the forward strand.
ATGCAAGATTTATTCAGTAATTTTTCTGGTTACTATAAATGTCTTCCTCAGCAAAGGGGGAGAGCCTTGCATCCACTCCCCTCACACTCCTGTAATATCTGGTTTGGGGTTTGATGTACATCCAAGCGTGACTTCTAGTGGAAGGTGTCCCTGGCCCTGGCAGGGGGTTGGAACTAGGTGATCTTTAACGTCCCTTCCAACCCAACCCAACCCAACCCAACCCAACCCAACCCAACCCAACCCACTCTATGATTCTGTGACTCTCAGCCTGGCCACCACATTGCCCCCAGTATCTCCTGGGCTGGGACCTGTCACTCTTCACTGGGAAAAAAATCCCAAACTGCTCTGGAGGGCAGACAGCCCTTACGTAACAAGCACTGCAGGGACAGGTGAGGTGACTTCCTCCACACCGTGTTATCACTGAGATAAAGCCTAATGCCAGCTGACACAGCTCTGCCAAGGTTAAAGGGATTCATGGGGTCTGTTAAGATGTGGCTCCAATGTCTTTTCAACCCACAATGTGTTTAAAATAAAACAAAACCACATAACTTTTCATCTACTGGCAGTGAGGAGTGTTTCATCTCAAAGCTACTTTACTTGGTAAGCACAAGTATCCTCTGTGCTTATCTCAGCCACAAGATCTTAGCTTAAATAAAAGAGTCATAAAAATGATTTCTGAACATAACAATACTCTGAAACTGGGATGCATTTTGGGAAGGAAACACTCTGTTTATCTCAGGTCTATGAAATATACAGCAGACCATGCAGTTAGAGGCAGTGATGAGCCAAAACAGGATTGGGTCCTGCTCTGAAGCAACTCTGTTCTGGTCAGCTGTGGTTCTGTCACTCTGATACTTCAAGCAGCTTCACAATCTATATTGGGCAAGTCTAACTGTAAAACTAGAAGTAAATAATACATAGCATCTCTCCCTGGGGATGTGTGCTACGTACATGTAACAATACTTCCAGCTGAGAAAGCCATTCCCAGTGTGCCTCTTTAATGGAAAGAAACTAGCACTTAATACAAATACTTTAGCAGCACACACCCCCCATCCTGCTTAATCTTAGCAAGGCTTCTTTTTCCTGCTTTAAATTCAGAGCTTCAGTTCCCTTGATCCAGGAGGTTAAATACTTCAAATCACATCAGTGCCCTAAGATTGTGAAGGGCCAGCTCAATGATGATGACTGCAAGTCGAAACATTAAGAATGCAAATTATCAGCCAAGTGACAACTGTTAAGCTATATTAAAAAGTATGTTGCTTCTGCTTAACAGACACACAGATAGAAATGATGCTACTGTGAAATTTGCAGGGGTAACACAGTTCAAAGTACAGAGAAAGCATTTGTTCTCTTGTCTGTTCAATTGCTGTTTTGAAAACAAGCAACAGTATCACCTCAAGAAATCTGCAGCTGAGATCTGTCACCAGGCAATGTCCTTACTAATAAATACAGGATGTTGAATAATAATAACAAAAACTAATAAAAGAGCCTTTTGTATTATAACAAATTCACCTTATAAGATCAGTTTAATCCTTTCTGAGTTATAGGTGGCACTAGATGTCACTTAAAGTCAAAAGCCTCCAGCTGATGACTGCTTGCTAACACCACATAAATTCCAAAAGCTGATAGAGCCTGTCCAAATACTTCTGTATATTCCATTGACTTCACCTTTTCCTTCTATGGGAATACAATCCTAAACTGTATAGAAATTAATTTTCTTTAAATGTGCATAAGAGATTTCTTTACAAATTCCACAGCCAGTATGCAAGGCAGAGAACTTTTCACATGTCCCTTTGCTTGTTTCTCAGTGGTACACCTTCTGCTTTTAAACCTCCAGGCACAAATGTGGAAAACCAACAGTGGCCCCAAATTCAAGGAAAATGTACCAGCAAAAATATGTGTACTTCCTCCTCCTGTTTCTGCAATTTATTGCTGCTGGAGGTCAGAGAGTTAAATACTATCTCTAGGGTTTGGGTTTTTTTAAATAGCTGGATGATTTTATGACAGTGCTCAGATCTTTCTCTGGCACGGCACAGTTCACAGAGTGAATTATATTTTGGCTGTCTCATGGCATTTCACCTTTGACTCCAATAAACACAGGATCAAACCTCATCTTCTTCTAAGTAATGAGGGTAATATTGTGGCTCCACCAGTGTCCATCCTGAAAGTGAAGCATCTCTTAACCATTGGTAAATGCCACATCCCTACTCCATAAGTGTGCTTTTGTAGCGGTGCAAAAGCTGATGAAGGTTCTAGTGCCAGCCAGAAACTGAAACCAGTGATGTTACTCTCATCATATTTCTGACACTTTCATGGCCTGCGAGTATCTCATTTGTTGATAGATATCATAACTGTGGGCAGTTTGCAATCAGAAACCCAACCAAATATAAATACAGTAACACTAGCTAAGTTCATAGAAAAATTGATTTGTAATGCACAGATCTGAGTACTCATCTTGCAGCAAGGAGATCAGACACAGCACCATGGAGCCAACCAGAAAGGTTTTGTTAATGCTTAGGACTTTAAAAGTTGTTTCTGAAAATCATAGGAGAATGCTTTGCACTCTGGTATCGAAATTAGTCATGCACAGCTACTCTACAATGCCATATATATGGCAACTTACACTCAAGCCTGCTCTCCTAATAAAATTATTATTCTGTGAATTATTCTCAAATGCACAAACCAACTTGTGACATTTGAACGTTTTCTCTCTGGCTACCATCACTTACTGCTTGTAAGTGGTCTTGCAGACAGAAATGGCTCAGAGATATGGTGCAGTCCATTAATTTTTGAGGCAGCTCCTTTGGAATTGGTCCATACAGAACTGCCACTATTCAAAAAATATCTTTACTTTCTTGGCCCTTTTTATTTTGTAGACATTTTTCCTTTGAGATTTTGAACACCAGGTTCTGTGTGATAAAGCACAGTATAGCTCTTTTGGACAAGCATCTGGAATTCATCTGTGTAAAGAGTAAACATAGACTTATAGAAGATAGTGTTTGTAAAATGATTACCCTGCTTCTTGATTTCACAAAGTTTTATGGAACTCCAAATTCAAGTTAATACAACTCTGAAATAACTGCTTGCATTTATCACGTAAAGTAACAGCTAATCACAATTTGCTGCTTTTCATTTGCTGCACCTCAAAATACTTCACAAAGGAGGTAAATATCATTATCACTAATTTATGAGCAGCACAACTGGCAGACAGAGAAGTAAGACCAACTACCTTCCAAATTTTTCATGAGGCTTTTATAAACTTCCCAAACCAGATTATACAAAAATAGCAGCTAAGCCCTGACATCCAACACAGCTCAACCAGAGGATGGTGGGTAAGTGTATCATGCAACCATCTCAAATATCTGAAGTTGTTATTGAAGTATGATATGTGACACGGATTTGCTGTACTGAATTACCCACAGAGGAAGCCACCAGAAAGAGAGAGAGACCTCTGCTATTATAAAAAGTATTTCCCTGTTCCTATCCAGAGCAGGACACTGAGGCAGGCAGAATACTGTGCTGTGAGAAATGCATCTGCAGCCAGCTGTGCCTGGTGAATGCTCTGAGAGCACAGAAGAACAGCTCTGGCCTACAGAGGCTGCAGTGACCCTTTTGGAATTCTAAGTAGCTTGTTTGGGTAATAACAAATGTGTAATTAGAAGTTCCTCTAAGGATTCATCATCTTCCTTCTTAGTGAACTGAAGCTCTACCCAACCCAACAGCTCAAGTGTTTATAGGAATGCACTGTTGCACAATTCCTGACTTTCAGGTGGTTGTGACTTTGACTGTATTTTACACAGCCATAATTCAGAGGAAGGCTGATAGGATTAAGGAAAAGTCTTTGCTATCTCTAGCCAATAATTCAGCATGAAAACAATGTAATAGCTGCCTCTCCTGAAGCAGAATAATATGTATTGGAAAGATATCACTACTGTTTCCTGCAGAAAAAACATTATGATGAGCTTTTCTTACATTTGCTATACAAAAATCCTAATTTAAATACTTCTGTTAAATTTCAGTTGGTTAATACAGAAGTCTCTCACATTGCTATGCAACAATTTCAAATTCTGAGCCTGAACAACTATATTTATCACATCTTCCAGGTACACAGTGTGTGATAAACTGTTTACACTGCCCCAAAGAGTTTTGCCAGTGTACCTTCACCCTGATCAGGAACTTACTTATTATTCCAGTCTTAGGCTTTTGTTGATGAGAAACAGTAAACTGTGCCAAATTTGTGTAGCAGTCTCTTCATCAATAAGAGCCCTGTAAGAATTAAGGCTCTGACATTTTTCAGTTGCAGTAAATAATATAATTCCCAAAGAAAATCAAGTCTGGGTTTCCTTTCCAGGTTGGGTTTCAGCATGGTCACAGGCCAGCACCACGGTCTGGCAGGAGAAAGTTGCCAGGTTGACTTTTGAACCCAAATTCCTTCAACGTGGTTATGAATAGAAGTGCAACCCTAGAGTGGAAAAGAAGGCCCTGAAAAACACACATATGAAAGAGTAATTGTTGCCTTTGCTGTGAGGAACATTGGCTTGGAAAAGACATCCTGCGTCATTGTGTCCAATCCCCTGCTGTCTTAGGCAACCACAACATATAATCCTTTTCATAAATTTATCAAGTTCCATCTTAAACCCAGTTAGGCTTCTTGCCTCCAATGAGAAGGCTGTTCCCAAGCCTCACTGTGCTGAGGGTTAGAAATATTCTTCTAATTTCCAGCTTACATTTATTCATGGCCAATTCAGACCCATTTGTTCTTGTGCCAACATTGTTCTGGAGCTTAAATAGCTTCTCTCCCTCTCTTGTGTTTACCACCCCCAATGAACTTACAGAGAGCAGGCTGTCCCTTTGGCCTCTCACTGTCATGCCACCCTGTTTGTACACAAGCTGCAGTCCCCCCAAACAATGGATGAGCTATTGTTTTAAGAAGGTTAGCTGAAAATAAAAGCAGCACACTGCCTTGCTGTCTGGGGTAGGCAAAATCCATCACTGGGACGTCGGGCGATCAGCGGAGCCCTCTGGAGTTAGGAGCATCCCAGGGTAAACAGAAGCATAAAGTCATAATAGACCAGTCATAATAGGGCCAGTTTAACACATTTGCCCAATTATCCCTTACTACTTCTGAGTCTCAAAGAGCAACAACTGTTAACTGCAAAACAGACCTACTGGTCCAGAGCGACCAGGCAGGGAAAAATTAGCATCAGCAACTGGGGTAAACTCATATTTTTAGCAATGCCAGTGTGCCTGTGGGAGGAGGGAAACACATCCATGCTTTTAGGCTTAATGGGAGTAACTGGCCTGAGAGCCTGTGGTGTGTCCGAGCCAAACATTTCCCTCACAAAGGCTCCTCTGTGCGTGTCTGACTTAGCTCGCTTGCAGCTGCTAACTACCAGGAGGCAGGTCCTGAGATTTTCTTGACAGCCTCCAATTCCAACATTGAAAGACTAACCATATTTCTTAACATATGCCAGAGCAATTTGAAAAAGGTTCTGGCCCCCTCGTGTTTCTAGCTTGTGTGGTTTTTTTCGTGATTAGGGTAGGAAATTCCAGACTATCACAACGGAAATGGCATTTTCTCAATGAGAAAGATTCAAATGGTGGCCATGTAAAGGTTGCAGTTTAATTCAAATGTCTCTGTCCATGTGTTTTTATGTAATCTATATATCATATCATACCATAAATTTTTATTCTGTTATGTAGTGGCTTTGATAAGAAAGTTAGGAATGGTGGAGTCTTCTGTGCAGACCTCATAGCTTGAGGACTGATGACCTTATAATGTAAGTCTTGCCAGCATGACTACACTTGCTGTTACATTTATAAGTGAGTAGCTCTCTTTCAGTTTCACTAAAATATCAGTCTTTTAGGCAAAGCACATTGTTCAGGGGACTTTCTGCTTTCCAATATACTCATAAAGGTCAGAAAATTCATCCATACTTTATTTTTCAAAATTATCCATGTGTTAGGTACTGATTCTTGCATGCTGCTCTAGGGGGGGAAAAAAAAAGGAGGAAAAAAATAAAAGCAAAAGGAAAGCCTTAGACTCTCAAAATTTCTAAAGAAGCAGAGCCAAAACTGAAAAGAAAAAGGAAGACCCAAACATGATTCACAAAAGTGGCATGAATTTATTAAAATTAAGTAAGTTACACTGCAGGATGTTCTAGCTTTAAGACTTCTATGAAAGGATTTTGTCCCTTTACAGAAAGCTTGTTCTTGATTTCATATGCAAAGATGAAGGGCTTCTAGCAGGTCATTTCCTGGAAATCCCTCGTTGGCCCATCACACATAGCAATAATGGGATGAAAAGGAGAAAGTGGGCTCCTGGGGATAACATGCATCCATAACATTGTCTCCCTGAGCATTAGTCCTGCTGAAGAGCATTTAAAGAGCCTGGGGGTGGGTGCACTGTTCTGCAGCACCGTGTCAGCAGTGCCATGGAAAGCCTCCTCCACGGCAGCCACCCTCACCCATGACCAGGGCACCTAGCTCAGCCCCTGCGGGTGCATCTGGAAGAAGAGAAGAAATGTTTTCTCAAGCTGGAACTATCGCCTGCTCATGTTTTGCAGGGAAATTGGTCTGTGTGTCTCCTCTTTACCAAGATAACTTTTTGGCATAGGCATCATATCTGCCACAGAGGCTAAGACCAAAAGAAAAGGCTCTGCTCTTGGTGTGAGTTCATCAGGAAGGGAAGGATGGACCTAACTCCACTCCCAGCCAGCTCCTGATATTTCACCGTTTTGGTGGGAACAGATTTGCTGTTGTCCTTGACACGCAATCAGACTAAACTTCTGCTCGTGTATATCTCAGCAAGACAGATTTGGCAGGGGGAGCTGGTGTTGGGCTTCTCAATAAAATTAAGCAGTCTGGGTGCAATGGATGAGACTATTCCCTTGAATCATCTCACTGTGATTCTGACTTCCTTTCGCAGTGGGTTGGAAGAAGGTCAGTGGTTTGTCAGGGTGCCTTGGGCCAGGAAGAACATTAGGAGAAATAGCAGGGATTTATCCACTCTGCTGGAAATTAGTCCCTCAGTGATCAATGCTGATTTGCTGCTTCTCTGGACAGTCTTTCCTGGCTTCATGGATTAGATGCTGGTAGTGTGGGGAATAACAATAAAACCATTCGCTAGCTGCATCTGGTGCAGGGAAAGCTTTCCAAAGATTATTAGTTTAAGCATCCTAGAGAGACATAATAAAAGGGGAATCATTATTATAGTGTGTGTGTTTTAGGATATCCATTACTGCAGTGTCTTGGCATCATTACATAATTTAAAATAATAAAAACAATTATCCTTCAGGATAAAGGAGACTTTGAAGATGCTGAGTTACAGGTCACTGCCTATGTATTTGTTAGGATAGAAGCACCCTGACATGTGGAGCTGAGTAAAATGAAAGCTCCAGAGGTGAATTCTGCACAGCAATAGGAAAGTTGCAAGAGTTGGTTTCAGCCTTAACCACATCAGAAGTGACTTCCACATCTCAGAGCTTGCCACTGGTGTCACCACGCTGCTGCAGAGCTCACACTCAGCCTGTTTATCTGCAGCTTTGCATTATTCTGTAGTGAAGGGAAGTACAGAGGAGCAGAGCTGGGTTTTATCCACAATGGATGCAATTTTCCTGCACAGACACCCTAACAAGCCTGATTCTGCAGATGCTGAGACAAAAAGCTCAAATGAAGAATCCCAAAATTGTTACTACATGTCAAAATCTCAAACTGGAAAATTTATTCCAAAAACGATTTTTGGAAAAAATTTATGGAATGCTTTAGGACACAGTGTTTGTGACCCTTGTAGCAGGTCTCAGACAGCAGCAGTGAAGTCCAAAATAAAAGCACCAAGATCTGTGAGGTACCCAGCCTTAACTTATAATTATTTTAATCCATAGTAATTGCTTCATGGATATACATGTGAATGACTTGGGTCTGAACCCAGGGGCATTTTCCCCTCATACCTTTTCCTTCTATGCCATTGACTTGCTGTATGACTTGCATAATACTGTAGGTATTGGAAATTGTAGGAACTCAGAAGTAAGAAAATGCTCTTTCTAAGCCTTAGGTACAGATTTAGTTGTCTAACTTTGTAAATGTCAGCTTTCATTTACTTGTCTCAGAAAAGACTTGGTAAACCCAGTCAATTGAAGTCAGTAACATGCCTAACAGACACTGCATAAAAAGTGTTGCTTACATGCAAAGTATTAGTGATTATGTATTATTTTGTCTATATTAAAACATATCAACACTGAACATATTGTCGTAGCTACTGGGGGACGTGAGAGGGCTACACAGGCGACTTGTCTTTATAAAATAGCATGTGTTTGGCATGAAAGTTAACTGAGGCAAACATTCTGTTTCAGTAGATGTCACACAAGCACCAGTGCGTGGAGATGACCCTCTCCCACACTAACACAGCCTTGAAGGACTGGCATTATGGAAAGGATCCCAGTTTCAAAATGCTGGACCACTTTCATCTCCCTTGCACACTGCAAGCTCCTCTTGAAGTCAGTGGGTGGCTGGTCCTAAAAGGAAAGCTGTGCTGGGAGCTGTTTTTCTTAGATAAAAGTTGCATAGAGAACTCACTCTCTCTGTGCTTTCCTCTGCTTTTCCCAAGTATCAACAGCAGCAACTATTTGTATTGGCCACACCATTATTTTAAACAGAAGGGACTGACTTGCATGCAGCCCACACACAATCAGAATCACCATGTAGCATAAAACTGATGTCACCTCTTGCTGCTACTCACATAATGGATTTTGTTCTCAGTCTGTGCACCAGTACAATTTTTCTTTTTTATTTTTTTATTTTTATTTTTTTGCTAGGCAAAATCGTTCCAAAAGAAAGAAATTACTGAATCAAAACAGTCTGAAGGACTACCAAAATTCAAATTGAAATGAAAAATACTAAGATGTTTACAAAAATGTTCTTCTTAAAAGACTCTATCACTTTGATTTTAACAATTATTTTTCTTTTCAACCTATGGAACATGCCTCTCCAAGAGCAAAATGTATGTAACTCCAGGCTCTTTTGCTTTTTCCAAAAACAATCACTTTGTCACCAAGACACATATGAGAAATTTATGCCTGTCTCTGCTTGGCATCACTGCCACCTCATGGATTAATGAATTCTGTGTCCTCTAATTCCCCCACATTATGCACCTCTGTTTTGTATGAGTAGCCAAATGTATCAAGATTCATTTTAATGAATGTGAGTCATTTCCCTTATTCAGAAGGCAGGGCTGTTATGTTGTAAGCAAGCACACCATTAGCTGTGCTAAAAATAAACAGGCATTACCTGCAGGAAAACCTATATAGTAAAGGTACACACTGCTAAGTACATAGGGAAAAAAAAAAAAAAAAGAGACATAACCAGGAATGGTGTATGTTTGCTGCAGACAAAGGAAACAGGATGGATTGCATAGGGAATCCAACAGGTTCGAAAGAAGAGTAGGTCCTGAAGATTGCTTTACCATGACATTTAAATTCAAAACACTCAATGTCATCATATATTTTGTTGATGCTTTACTATGCTTAAGGTAATTTAATTTAATTGCTTGTGCTGAAAGAAAACTAAATGGATGGCTTCTTTTAACACCAGTTTTCTTCTGTGTCTTGGTTGGTGTAGAGCAAGTATTTCCTGTGTGGTTTGATGGAGATTTCAAGGTTTGGAGAATCAAATATTTCAAGGTCAGCCCAATGTTGGTTAAACAGAAAGCATGCATGACTTCGCCATGTGGTATTTCTGTTCCATTATTTTCATGACTTTTAGTGTGGTTCAATGGGAAAGGCTCTGGTTGAGTCTCAGAAACCAAGCTCATAAATCAGTAAGTCAATCAACAAGTCTGGGGAACAATATGTTCTTCTATTTTAATTTCTTTGTGGGAAATGTGTAAATAGATACTGGCAATGAAGCTGGAATATAATGGGTACTTACAAATTAAGGCATGATTTATCTTCTCTACGTGCCATGTAAAAAGAGGTTATGCTTTCTGATGTGTTACAATACTATTTTTAAAATAATGAAACATCTTTCATTTTTAAGAATGAGAATTACTGTCTCCTGACCAGTTTCCAGAAGTGTGGGAAGTTAATGTGCTGAGATGAAAATTTAAAGACTCTCAGCAGAACATTTCTACATGACTGTACATTACCAGAGACCTCCCAGCATCACCTGCTGCACCACGGCACAGCACAGCAGCCTGGCCCAGGCAGGTATGGCATTATTTCCTGCAGGTTCAGCCTGTCCCTGCAGCTCCCTCTGTGTGCCTTTGCCCAGCTGTTTCCCACTGTAAAACCAAAGGATGAACAGGCTTGCTGGTTGCCCAGCAGTCTCTGGACATCAATTAGTTAATGTTTGTGCAGAACTGATAAAGGCAGTCATAAACAAGAAAATGCAAAGCATTTAGCAAAATGAAAAAAAAAAAAAAAGGAGGAAAAGCTTTAAAATCACTTTGGGCCTGTGCTTTTCCTAACAAGGTTTTAGTAGTGTTTGAACAACTAAAGTGCTCTCTGTACAACTGATCCCAACAGCTAATTTGAGCCCCTACACTGAAGTCCTTTTAAACAAACCAAACAATATGCATTATATGCTGAAAATTTATTATGGAAAGAAACAGAAGTCATTTATAAAGTTACATCATCTATTCTGGGAAAATAATGCAGAACTTGTGATTTAGGAAGCCAAACACAAACCCTACATCAAAGAGTCAACTAAATGTTTACTGCAAACAGCTGACAAATGGCAATGCATAGCTCAGAAATGTCCACAAAACAGCTCACCAACCTACTTTAAATAATTTTATTACTTTCTTGCTATTGTTAGAAAGGGCCATATTTCTGGATGACTTACAAATGGAAGGAAAAAATTAGCATTTGAGAAACCAAGTGTTTGCAAACAGTAGTCTGTCCTGCCCTAAAGACCTGACTTTTGAGGTGCATTTGGGCAGAGAAACCATAAAGTGGCCTTTTCAAAAGCTTCCAAATATCTAAATGAGGTACCTATGAATTTTTAAAATCTCATTTCTGCCTGTCCACATCTTGGCATGTTTAAGTGTCTTTAAAAGCTGCCCCCATGGTTTTGTAGCATGAAAGGCATTATCCGAAGGCTCCTTTCCATCGCAAGAGGCAGCTGCAATTACTGTACCACAGTCAAGTTCCCCAGATGAGGCCAACAAGAGCAAGCCAAGAAGACCAGGCAGAGATCAACCCAGAGTGAGTGGTGCTATTTCAGGCTGCTCCTGCCTTTATCACAAGAAAAGCGTTAGCTTGAGCCTTACCTCCCACTTTCAGCCTCTTCTCAGAAGCTGCAAACCAGCTTCACCTTAAACATGCCCTAAAGAGAGCAGGAGCAGGGATCTGGAGAGCAGTGACAGGATAGCATCTCAGATTGGAGTTAGGAAGGTTCAAGGGACAAATATTAGTCAGAGACACCTTCAGGCATGTTTTAGTGTTTGAGTTCCAATCTAAAACATGGAGCCCATCCTTCTACTTCCATGAATGTCTAGGGTATTTCTAAAAACATAATTCTTAATGAAGCCAAACGAAGAATAGGCCCTGAGTGCAGTCACAGATGTAAAGACTGAATACTGGATTTTTGAACATGAAAGATGTCTTCTCCTTTAGAAAAATATGGAGGCCAAATGTGTTGATATTTTTTGAATATCACCCAAGGGATATTCAGTGCAGCAGATATAAAGCACTATAAAGTGCAGCAGATACATTTTTTTATGGGAAAAGAAAGTTGCAGAACAACAAATATAAAACTAATTTAAAAGCTGATCACTTGTACCTGTAAATAGAAAACAGCAAACTTTTTTCGAGTGGGTTCTTATGCTGTCACCCATTGGTGAAAGAGATATTCTCTATAGAACAAAATGGTTGTCAGCTTCCCTTAGGAATGAAGTGATCATTTCAAACTCAAAAGGAAGGTACAGGAAGAAAAAATGTAAGAAAATATAAACAAATTAAATACCATTGATATCACATTGCAAAAAAATCTGGCTGGCTCTGGACCTTGTTTATGATAATACAAAAAATGAAAATAATAATTAAAACCAAGCATCTTTAATGAGTTTATAATTTTTTTTAACTTATGAGTTTTCCAGGTATTTTTCTTGCATATACTTACTATGGGAAATGCTATTAGGTTTCGGACTTTATATACAAATACATATCTTTGTATGTGAAGAGTTTTATAGATGTAAGCTTTACAAAAACATAGAGCATCCCAGCACATTGTGACTGATAATATCATCTAAATAAGTGGTTTTCCTGGAAAAAATTGTCTATTTTCAGTCTCTATTGCAATGACTTTAAAATAAAATCCCAGGAAAAATTAGAGCACCTGAATTAAAGCTGAACTTTCCAACCTATATTTCCATACTCTGAGAAACACTCCTTCCATTTAATTAATTTGCTGGGGTATTCCTGTCTTACAAATACAGCATCAGATACAAAACCAGACGATGTAGATTGTGTTAAAAACCATCTGAATTATCATCATCACAGCACTTGGTCAGCTACTCAGTCACACTTTCCAGAGCCATAAAGGCTGGCCTCAGACTTGCAGAAACAGGCAGCTGCACAAGGTGTCTCCTTGCACTGAAATTACTTTCTGGCTGCTTTGTCAACAACGTGGCTTCCCCTAGGCAAGTCTTGCTTGCCCTTGAAAGAGTTGCAAGACTCGTTCTGCACCATAAATATGATCAAGGGATAGTGGGACAGATTTACTGCACCTCAGCCCTGCTCTAATCTCTTCCTACCATATCACCAATATCCTCTGTTGCAAAAATTTCCTAGCGCAGCAGTGTGAAGGTGGGAATGCTTCCATTTGCTCTCCTGCAACTGACTTGGGGGTCCTGGATCTTCCTCAAGAATGGAAACTGAGGAATGCACAGGTGTGAGGGGCGTGGGGGTCTCCACAGGGGTCTCCACACCAGCTCATCAGGAAGGACCCCTGGAGCATCCCCAGCTGCCACTGTGGCTTTGTCAAGGCTTTGGGACAACACGGTGACATTGTCTCAGCTTTCTGAGAGGAAGAACCATTTCACTTAGAAATCAAAGGACAGTTGTGCAATTGTGTGAGTCTGGTGGGAGATTTGGAAGGTAGAAAAAAATTCACAGAATTCTGATTGCCGTGTGCTTCCTGGATTAACTTAGCTACTGTAGTTTTCTGCTCTAAACTTCCTCTTTGCCAGTGCAGTCTTTGCTCCTTATTTGCTGTAGGAGCTGTTGTGCTGTCTGGAATCAATTAGCATAAAAGTGCTATTTTTATTAATGTAGTTTCCTTGTTGCAGCTTCTGCTGTGATTGAAGGCTTTCAAAGGTCAGCCTGAGTGTATCAACAGGAAGGTGTATCAGGCAATGTAGAAATGCATTGACAAGCCCTTTAACAACTGCTCTTTAAGCTGGGCAGACAGTGAAAGAAATCCAGTATGAAACGGCTCAGAATAGAATATGATCAGGATGATGAAGCCTGTAATAGCCAACCAAACTCCAGCTGCCTAAACAGAAATTAAACCTCAACGATTTCCACATCATGAAAGACACTTAAAGCCAGCATGTTGGATTAAATTGCAAACCTTTACAGATGAACCTTTTTTCTACCTTTTTTTAATTTCTTGGACTTTGCCAGGATGTCTGTGGATTCTACATTAAATTAATTTTATTGGCTACTTACCAACAAAATCAAACAAGTTTTGGTGGCATTTTTCATAGATTTGTTTTCTCATATCCATGGAGCCCTAATCCTTTTGCAAGTTTTCCCTGATGATGAGGACAACTGACCAGTTTGGTCAGAAATCAAACCATGATCTCTGATGCTGAAAGACATTCCTTTTGGATAATCTGTGACATAAGCTCCACTGCAAGCCAACTAAGCAATATCCAAAGGTATTTGCTAAGGTCTCCTCAATATAAGAAGTCCACCTGTCTCATAGGTAGCACAAAAAGTTCATCCTAATGTCTGTACTGAAATGAGGCAGGAGTACCTAAAGGAAAACAAGAAAACAAAATAAAGGTTGATTTCTTTCAGGAAAACACAATGAAGTATGTATAGACTTAAATTATTCATCTGGACCATTCATTAATGGCCTGACTTGATGATCTTAAAGGTCATTTTTCACCTATTCGATTCTATGATCTTTCTGCAGCAAATTAAAACATTGGTAGAAATTTTCTAGAAAAATGTACAAGACTAATGAAGTCCGGGAGGATGAGTTGTAACCACAGCTCTGTGTTTGAGTTTACCTGGTTAGTAGATGGGACAGGTGCAGTTCTGAAAAGGGATATCCAAAAACACAAACATGCAAAACCTTGACAAACCTAAAACAATCTAAATCCTTCAGCAGACTATGCTGTATCTATCCTGAAGTGCAGTGTGAATTTGCTTCTGTTTTTTATTATCCTATAGTTGTAATGCCATTTACTATACAGGGCAATTCTAATAGACTGGTAATACATAGATGAAAGTCTTCCAGAAAATCTCTAAAGGCCAGTATTTAGCTGTCAGCTGCTGTTCTTATTTTTCAGTGCTTAGACCTTGTTGCAAGTGAAGCCTCTTTAATTTATTTCAGATGACATCCTGAAAACAATGATCAAGCCTCAAAAAGTGCCAAGCTCCTGACTGGCCACCTTTTACTGTTTCCAAGTCTGACTTTGACTGACACATGTATAAAACCAGTTCAGTAAGGAAATACAATATTTTTCATATGTTTTTGTTTTGTGGTTGTGTTTAACCATTTCAGGATCTTAGCTGTGATCCCAATTTTTTGGTATTATTAACGATGAATTGACCAATCTAAAAAAATCTCTTGCTACATCCTATATCTTAGTAGGAATATGAGTAATTATTACAAAAATCATAGTAACACAATTTTCAGATACATGTCTAATTTTTGAATTATCATTTTGTTAAACCCTGCTCTTCTGATTGTCCATTAGTTGACAACTGCTGGCCTTGAAGCTGTAGCTGTACATTTGATCTTAATTAACATCTGATCTCACTGGTAATAATGATTTTATTGACAATATCTGAATCATAAAATCAATTTCTTAGGTAAAGAGTTCATTTAAGTAAAGTCAGCATTTAATAAAGGGGAAGCATGAACACATTATGTAGAAGAAGCATGAACACATTATGTAGAAGATTTATTTTCATTATTACTTTGAACAGCATATCTCCATCTGTACAATTCCATGTGGTTAAAAAACCCCAAACAACCAGAACTGCCTTAAAGGGTCCTATTTGTGATTGCTTCAATTCATCATTTGAAAATTTGTATATATCAACAGAAATTAGCATCAAGAACAAGCACAGATATAAATCACCAAATGAAAGCATCTCTGTGAATATAACAGAGTGATGAGGTGTCAGCATATCATGGTTGTCTAATTGCTTAATTTATGTGGACATTGGTGTTCAGAAAAAAAGTTGGGTTTGTGCTGGAAACATCACTGTGAGTACAGCTGAAATTAAATGAAAATGGCTGAATGTATATTCTGGAAGCAGCTGTCAAATCAAACAATGTCAGTAAGAGGTTTTTAAATTTATTCCAGCACCCAAAAGAAAGAGTAATCCAGTCAAAGTGAGGAAAAGAGAGGACAGAGCCCAAATGAACCACACCCTGCAAGACTTTGATTACAAACAAAATATCATTGCAGATTATTGCAACTGGTTACAGTCGCAGTTCTCCATAAAGCAGCCAGCAATGCCTGTCTGGGATAAGCTACTGATTTCCCAACCCATTCCAACAGATTTTCCCTCACAGTGCTCCCTGGGCTCACCGTGCTCCACATCACCAGCCTCTCACCCCAGACACAGCTTCACCTGAAGACTGTCATGTGGTCAAAGGTACTGCTGGAAGTGAGGAGCTATGTATCCCTCTGTGGAAAACTTACAAGGAGAGAAGTTGATTTACTTTCATCTATTTTTTTTGCTTTCAAGGCAAAAAGCAGAATCTGATTAATAATAAATGACTTCTATCTGATGTTTATCTTTAAATCAGTTGCAATGGTGTGGTGATTCCTTTGGCATCCATAAAATTTGGAGATCCTCACTGGGGATGCCACTGAAAGAAAATGGTATTTCAGAACATGCAGAGCATTTCCAGGTTGAGACCTAGATACTACAGCCAATATCCCTGATAAGCAATGAGAAACCTGACCAGAGAAATGATAGCCTAGAAATGTGAGATCCTGCAATATAATTGACTAGACCATTCTGAGCTGCTTTACAGAACATTGCCTAAATTTGTTCTGGCTCTGGCTTGCATCCTATTGATCTGTCCTGACAACTGGTGGACCCTTTAGTTAGCCTCAGGTGCAGATAACACCATGCCTTGAAGTCCTTCAAAACAGAAAATCTGTCCATGCTTCCAGGTGTGCAAATGCAGCTTCTTCATTCCTCCAAGGGCATCTCCTGGAGTTTGCAGCTGGCAAGCAGTACTCTAGCTCCCTTTTTTTTTTTTTTTTTTTTTTTTTTAGGCAAGGCCCTTGGACTTCCTCATCTGCCTTTAGACCAGATTGTAGCATGAAAGCACAACAAAACTCTGTTTAATCATGTGATGTGATTTAAAGGTTGATTTTCCAGTTCTAGGAATATCCATCAAGGAAAAAACCCAGCACTAAATAAAGCAAGCAAGCAAGCTTGAGGCAGATGATTATTATATGAAGACATAAGTAATACACGGGGAGACATTGCATAATGACAGAATAAGGTTACAGAGTGGCTACCTGTGAGTAAGAGCATATAAAAGAAATAACTTTTTCATTCAGGAATTCTGTCAGTGTAGTTTGCTACTTGCATATTCTGCCATGAGTGGAATACACACATAATTATTTTTAGTAGCACTTGGCTTAATAATAGTGGTATGCAGAGATTTGGTGCATAACATTTTACAATAAGTTGCCATATAATTTGAAAGTAATGTGATGCCTTCTGCTTCTTGTGCAATGAGCCTGTTCAGGCTTTGAGAACAGTTGGGAAAATTGTTTCTGCACACAATATTTTGCTATCTGTCTCGTACAGCTTTTCAAATCAACATGCAGTTTTGCATGCAACATCATCTTAGTTGCAGGGCTGACCGTAGTAAAAGATATCTCATTTTTGTTATAACCTTTCAGATTCCCAGACCTCAGTGGACAACAACAACAACAGAGCCTTTGTAGAGAGTTTTAGGCATGGGCTCCAGAAGGGCAATTAACTCAGAAAGACTGCAAAGAAAGGGAGGAAGATGATGGCATGCCAAGGAAATAAGACTTGAATTGGATTTGAATCCTGCATCTCAAAAGCAAAGTGAGTCCGGATTCCATCATGTCACAGCACGAGTCCTTTGGAAGCATTTTTGTTCACCCTAAAATCTCCAGTGAGATCTTCTCTAAATATTAGATATCCTTGCTACCTCAGAACTGTTGCCACAGTTCCCTACCATTATTTCACATACAGGAGATTAAGGGAAACATGAGGTACTTGATTGCCTCAAAGACTAGGATGGTTCCATTTAAAGCAAGTGGAAAGTCTTCCCATGACTTCGCTCAAATCCAGTCTGATCCCAGGGGAGCTCTCTCCTTTTCTGTTGTTGCTTCTAGTGACTTTTGCCTCTTACTGCTACTGTGCCTTGAGCAGGGCAGAATAAGTGAACATTTCCCATCCTTTCATCAGTCTCAAAATGAAAGGCAAAAGCAGAACCTGTGAAATGCACTCTCAAGAGAACACACAGAAAATTCGACCATTGAAATTGCATTTAATGCCCTGTGTCATGATGTCACGTGCTTGAACTACAAGCAGCTAAGGAAGGGATGCCTGAATGATTTCAGGAAGAAAACTTCCCATAAGTCATTGCCAGAAAAAAATGGGGCACAGTTTGAATTCAATTCCCATTATTTAAACTTAGCCCTATAAGATCAGTAAGTAAAAAGCAGAAGCTGATCTGCTGCACTGAGATGTGCTACACTGCTTAAATATCATTTGCCACATGGCATTTATGTCTAAACTTCTTGATATGTGCACCAGCCCAAATTACCTGGGTTCCCAGTCCTTGCCCAGCCAACCTGTCCCAGTTTCTCCACACCTCCTGTGGCTGATTTCCCTGCCCCAATAAACAAGGAACTGAGGAAGGCAGTACTGTGTATATCCAAACCTGATCCTGCAAAACCAGGGTGGCATGGGGATACACAACTTGATCTGTGATCTCGGAAGTACTTCCAGGTGCTGCATACTAAACATGCCCAAAGAGTGCTCTGGCAGAAAGCCTAGATCTCGTGGTATGGAAGAACTGTAATAAGCTGTTGACGATGCATATATGGAGATTGCATATACAAAATTTTCTAAAACTTCTTTAACTCAGCTTCTTCCAGAGCATTGGACACCCCATATGTTTTTTCTTAATTGTTCCCTCAAAACAAATCATTGTTAAATCCATACATATTTTGCATGCATCTTCATAGGGGAGGAGTAGAACAAGCCCATACACAGCATTTTCAGGTTGAAAGCATCTAACAAGCATCAACTAATTATGCTGTTTAGAGTAAAAAGAAGAGGGACTCATCTGCATAGCTATAGACAAGCTAGTTACCCCTGTCTCCCTCTCAGTCAAATGGCATCAAGGCAATACAGACAAGAGTCTGGGGCACTTTCATCTCATCCTAAAGCAGCTACCTAAAGCAGATCAGATATGTGTGACCTAAAAATGACCTTTTTCTCTCTACTGAGTCTAAGGTAAGTCTGCTCTGGCTGCCTTAACTGTGGGACTATTGAGGTATCCAAGCTTCACTGGGAATAACTTCATGTCCTATATCAATTATATTCAGCTCAATTATATGCAGCTAAGAAAGCAACCATTTCAATAATTTAAATTGCCAAAAGAAGGAAATTTCACATGTACAGTGGAATACATCTAAGTAAGTATTTGTAAAAATATGTTCCTGTTAAATTCAGCAAATGGATTGGGTATCTGTTGTTCTTACTATAATTTTTACTTTCTAAAAGACTTGTTTACTCAACTCTACGGGGATTTTGTTTCATTTTTCAAACGATAGCTCTAGTTTCATCAGTTCAAAATGCTGATAACATTAGCTATTTTTACTGCCCATGAAAGGCAATTTTCTTGACAGCAATCTGGTGGTCAAAACTGATCATCCCTATATACTTTCGAATTATATCATCATCATTAGCATTTTTCTGTGCCATTTAAATATCCTGCCTATCTGCTTCTTCTGCAAGAAATCGTGTTCATTTGTTAAAGAAAAAAAAAAAAAGCCGTACAAAGAGAAGAAGCAGCTGACATGTAAGTTAGTCATACTTCCTTGTGGCTTGCCTCCTGAAGACATACATGGCCAATCTGCTCAAAAAATCCCCAGGCACACTGTTAATAGTAAGGGACAGAAAGGCTGTTAAATTCTTGGCCAAACTCCTCAAAATTTTCAGGTAACAAATATAATAAGCTAAATATTAATGGTTCACCAATGGTGAAGAAGCAATGACCAAGAAGACAAAGGCAGTGCCATGTAACAGTTTGGTAGCAGATGATCCAAGGAAGCCTCTTGGAGCTAGGGCTGCAGCCAATGCCACAGTGAGCAGCCCCATTAGCCATATGGAAGTCTAACATTTGGAAGGATGGCTCCAAGCACAATCCCACCCCCTCATCTCCTGGCTCCTAAGGGAAAAGGGCAGCAAAGTATCTCAATTTCAAATCTTACTCAGTTTTAAAGAATATATAATTTTTTTCAATCTTTGTGTACAAAGTACAGCATTCCCACAGTGAGCCCTCTGCTCCCCAGGAGCACGGAAGAAAGAGTGACTATGACTCAGGATGGTGACGCTGCCTTGGCACTGATGGAGGCTCCACAGCAAAGCTCAGAGGTGATCCACGGCCCTTTAATACAATTTAGGGCAACCACCAGACTTCTTAAACTGCAAGGAGAAGGAGTCATAGGAAGTAGCAATGAGCTACTTTGTTGAGCAAGAACAACGAACTCTCTATACTGAGAGCTTGGAGAGCCCTAAGTCTTCCAGTTCCAGGATATCACAAAATGCCTCCACGAGGACACAATTAGCTTAGCTCAGTGTGTTGTTATTGTTTACACACAGCCATAGATAGACAGATACATAAACAGTGCAGCAAACATTTTCTCTCACACAATGTATTTGTCCTTACATGGCAGCTTATTTCCATGCTTTTTTCTAATAGGGTTGCAAATGAGGGGGAAAAAAAATAAATAGCGTGATCTTCAAGGAGAAACAAGTTTGGCAGCAAGAAGAAAAGGAGATGAGTAATACTTCTGTTTCTGCTTTTCAGAAGGGTTTATTTGAAAGCTCTGTTGTGCCCCAAGTGTTGACTCACCCATGACACTTTTCAGCATCTACATTTACCCTGAAGCAGAGCAAGCTTCTAAATGGAGGAGTAAAACGGGGTTGCACTGGGGAGCAGTGAGGGGTTCATATAGTTTGTACATGGGAGTGTAGTTAGAGGAGCTATAGAGAAAATCTGATCGTTTTACAAGTTAAACAAAAAAAGGAAAAGAGAAAATTTGCTTTCAACTCTCAGCCTGGCAAACTGAATTTAAAATATGAAAGCCAAAATGGGTTCACTCTTTCCTGTACATGATTGCAGGTACAAAGGTGCCTGAGAGACAGATTGTCCTAGGAGGAATTAGCGTTCTAAGCTCTGCTTCTTGGTTTGTATAACTCATCTGGGTTACTAAGTTTAAAGATCAGCAAAACTCTCTTCATAGCCAAGGTCATCAGATGTAGCTCTGAAAGCAGCAAAAGTGGGAGAGAACTTGCCATCCTGGCTAGTGCCTTTTCAAAGCAGAGGTACACCTTTCTGAGTCTCCTGTTTCCTACTCACATGAAGAGACTTCTGCCTTCTCCCACTCCTGTTCTGCATAATAAAACTGGGTCCTCTCTGTGGACTGAAAGTAAAATCCCACCTTCCACTGGAACAGCGTGCTAAGAAGAGATCAGAAAACAGACAGCCATTTCTAGGAATTGCTCTGAAAATTTGCTTTCAATTATTTTAGTATGTCATGCATAATTTTTTCTTTCTTTGTGCTTAGTAATAGTTTGTTGCTCGCTGCAATTAATATTGTTTGTATTTAATTCACTAAAGTGAATTGAATGCTTATGTTTTCAAGTGTTTCAAATAAAACAGAAACTGACAACTGAGATTAAAAGTCATTCTCAACAAGAAAAACTCAGAGCCTAATCTTGTGACTACATGAGCATATGAGTATAATTTGACAGAGTATTTGGAAATATTTTGAAAGATCTGAGTTTTTGGAAGTTTTCTTGAACATAAAACATGATACTGAAAATGTGTTTAAAGAATATGAAGTCAGAAATATGAAACTTATATATCTGTTTTACTTGTCCTAGCAAGATTAGAAACCATTACAGCTTCAGTGATCAATAACAAAGCACAAATAATGAATAATCAAAGCAACCCTATCATGACTAGCAAGAGGTCAGAGATTAAGTAAAAAATTACAATATCTGCAGAAAAATAGTTCTGATAACAATTTGCCAGCCCAAAAGGGAGACAAAACAGTAAAGTATGAGATGAAAAATGAATATCTAGATGAGATCAAATGTCAAACAGCATATAGGAAAATGAAAGAATGTGAGAACAAGAGTTCCATGTTCAGGCTTCCAGGATCATGTATGTAATAGCTAAAACTATGGCATGTCTACTGGATCTTACAACAGTTCAAATGATCTAGACTGAGTTAATAATGTTCTAGACTGAGCACAAATATTAATTTGTTAGTCAAACTATCTGAAAGAAAATATCTAACCTCTTAGACAGAAATATTATCACATCTTATAATTCATTCTGACAACAGAATTATAATTAATTCATAAAATGCAGATGTAAAGATGGTGAAATACACATATATAGATCTATAGATATATGAAAGGCACTCAGAAAAGAAAATATATTCATGCAGTACTACTAACCACTAGCAATAAAAGTCTCCCAGGAGGTGTCTGTAAATCTCCTCTTTACTGGAAGTCTAAAATAAGAGGAAAGAAAGGGAGAGTGAGTTAGTTTTTCTTCACACCCTTTCCCAGAACACCTGCCAGTGGCCAGACAGACTCAGGGATGAGCAGGCCATGAGGTGAGACATCCACTCAAGGTTCAGCCTCAACTCTGAATGGCTGCACATGGCACTGTGCAAAGTACCTGCTCTGCATCTCAGCATGGTAAAGTTCTCAGCACCAAACACCATCAAATATCTCAGCATCAAATATCAAATATCAATACCCAGATATTTTTAGGGAAGCACCCAAAATCCTGTGGGGTTGATTTTTGAGTATACAACTACACTGTAGATCACAATGTCTCTGAACTCACAATACAGCATTGTTAACCTGCGTGAGATCAGCTGTGCTTTTTGGGAGCAGCTAACACTGTACTGCAAGCTGGTTTGTATTTAGAGGTGAAATTAGTGTTAGGGAAAATACATATTCCAGTTTCATTTCCCATGAAATGGAAATGTTTTATTTCCCATGACTGCACTGGGTCCTCCAGTGAAGATGCTGGTGAATAGAAGACAGTCAGACTGATACGCAGGCAAATGAGTCCAGCCAGACAGTTGAAGACAGATGAAATAATAAAATTATATCTATTTAAATCAGCCTCTCCCCACTAAATTAAACAGCACACCTCAGTTTTGACAGGAAGAATGAATGTCACTCATGCACAAGAGATAATACCATGTATTACAGTACCCTCTAGTGACTCCTACCACAGCTGGATTTCAGCTAGCATTCAGCACATCCCAGGATGGATCCCACCATGGCAAAAGTGCAAGCCCCAGGATGCTCCAAGGTTGCCCTTGAATGTAGAGAAATCAGTCTCCAGCTTTCTTTCTTAGGAAGAGCAACACTGAATGTTGAGTGTTCATTCATTTCTTGTTTGCCCCAGGGTTTGACATTCTTAATTCCAAATACCCAGCTTTTAAAACGTATGTGAGCTAGCAGCTAGACACTCACTATTCTTTGATCTCACAGTATGAGCTTCCTACACAGCAGGAAGCCGATATTTTTTTCATGTCAAAATCCAGTCATATCTCAGAAGGAAACAAAAATAAGCTTTTTCTTCTCTGCCCCAGTTTTCATCACAAAACCTTTGGCCCCTGTTGCTTTTATAAGATCTTTCCTCCCTGTCTGACACATGAACTGTGGGAAATCTTTCCCAAGTGTGATTAAGCCCTTCCCATCAACCCATTCCAAAAGCTGCTTTGGATTCAGTGTCCCTCTATTCAAACACTCCCTTCCCCTCCCATGGGCTTTAGCTCGGGAGCTGGCAAAAAATATTAATATCACCTGAATGGCCTGGCCTTGAGAGGTCATCTTCAAAGGTATTGTAACTCCCTTCTTGACTGGTGTTCTATACAGCAGACTGGAAAGAAAAGGAAACTTCAGCTTTGTGCCTGATTCCCTTACTTTTTAACCACATTTCATTGTTATTCCAGTTTCTTGAAAACAGTCAAAGAAATTGTCTGACTTAGATCACAGGTAACACAAAGAGATTGGTATTAGCAAAGTGAAAGAGTCTAATATCCGTAGGGTTCCATGTGTGCTATATATTTTCAATAGTTGCAAACTCCACTTGTAACGAGATCTAACTGTTTTTGTCTTCAAAGTTACAGACCTAAGGCTTTGAAAGAGTTGCCTTTTAGCTAATGGACCATAAAGCCAGTCACAGTTTAGGCAAGAATGTTTTGAGAGTGAAGAAGAGCTTTTGGGGAGAGTTTCAGTCTTTCTTCAGAAACTTTACATCTCATGGCTGAAGAGCTGCTCGTGCAGGCGTAGCTGGAAAAATGTGCCGAGCAGGCTGTCGGGGAGGTATAAATGCTTCTTGAATGGATTTATGGCTGGATACCTGAGCAGTCAGCACTACATGATGTGGTATTGAGTTATTTTAATCCTTTAGTCTGTCCATTTATGCCTTTGGTCCCATTCCCAGAATGGCTGAATCACCTTTATGGACTTATGGCAGAGAAAGGCAGTGCTGGGAAGGGAGCAGGACGCCAGGGCTTGAACCCTTGAGCTGGGTCTGCTGATGTTACGTCCCCAAATGTTCCCAGAACTATCAGGGAAAACTGTGCCTGGTCTGTTTTATTTAACACAGGAAGTCACTCCACAAATAGCTCCACACCCCATCGTCCAGGGCCTGGATACAGCACCTCTAAATTCTCAAAGCTTTCTTCAATATCAGAAGCTTTTCTGAATTTGGTCTTGGGGATGAGCAGACAGCAACATGACAGGCAGCTCTCATGACTCAAATTTGATTCTAGGTAAATTGAGTAGTCAAATAATTCACTGTAATTCAGCCTAGCATTTCAAAATACCACACACTTCTGATTCCCTGGCAAGCTACATCATGTAGGATACGATATATTTTTTTCAGCAGTTTCAAACTGCCAAAAATTTGGTATTATTTCTCAAACAGGAAATAAATTAATGAAGGATATGAGAGGTAAATGAAAACATGTCACAGAATGAAAACATAGTTCAAAAGCTCTTAATAAATTAAAAGTTACAAAAAGCAATTTACAGAGTGTTTTATGTATGTCACTACGATGAGGTTTTATTGGTGTGATATCATAATTTGGCTGTCTCCGATCCCTTTCTTGGCAGCAATAGCTCCAAAGACATTATGTGCTGATCATGCCAGCTCAGAAAGCTGAATGCCAGAGGTCTGCTTTATTTGGGCACTAATCAAGAGGACTTGTAGGTTTACCTAAGAACTTCCACATCAATTCTCATAGTACCAGATCTTGGAGACTTTCTTGTTTGACTTTAGTAATTGATTTTGTGCAGAGAAACTTAGTAAAGTTGTCAAGATTTGCTGCCTGAATTGCATGGTTTTCTGTTGTTTTCTGAATTTCCCATGAAATTATCCGTGTTTACAAATATGTCCAGATTTTACTTTGAACATTCTCCACTCCTCCTGCCCCTAAAGATAAATGAATTCCCAAACATATTTGTACTTGCAAATTCATAGATTTATACACTTCATGCCACTTTAATCCCTATTAAACTAATTTGAAGTCATGTCAGGCCAGCTATCCACAGTAAAATGGATTAGATAAGCCAGCTGATCAGATATAGAAAGGACTTCAGGCACTTTTTCTGTCTAGCTTCCATGAATTTAGAGAACTAGTTTCATACAAATAATTTTGTTCTTTTTAATTCCTTTGTGATTAAGCTAATTCACAAATAACATTGGTTCTTAGAGAATCATTAGTGTAAAACAGAGCAGACAAGGCTTTTAATTAGGGCTTTTCATACCTCCTCTATCCATTTGGTAATAAAATTACTTCTGCATTAATTGGTTAGTTATTTTAATTTACACAGCAATAAGTGCTGATATACACTGGCCATAAACATCTTTGCTAAATAATTTTTGAAGTACAACTGATATTTATTTCCTGTAGAAGTGGAAGATGTTTTGTTTAAAAGGTTTCTGAGGTATGTGCTGCAGTTCAACAGTCATTCTCACTGTAACAAAATAGACTTCCAAGTGAATTTTAAGGAACCTAACATGCACATCAGCTTTATTTTTATTTCTACTACAGATTGTTTTATTTCTAAATGAATACATGGGTTCTTTGGATGTCTTAAAGTTATGTGAAAGACTTTGCTTTAAAAAGAGGGGTTTCAATTGCAAAAGACTGGTTATCTACCAAAAAATAAGGTCTGTGTTCTCAATTTTATTTACAGTTCTGTTAGTTTTTGACACAAAGAAATAAATTAAAATACTTTAGCTTGCTAAAGTGACTAGTAATTTTAAATGCTTGTAGGGAAATCAGGTTCTCAGACATTTTTAAAATAGAACAAATCCACATTCGTCAGGCCATGCTTTGGACCAAGAGGAGAAGAGCAGAGTGAAAGTGAAAATAAAAACGAAATCTCCCAATACAGGTTCAGAGCAAAGTGTTTGATACTCGAAAAAGACCAGTTTTGAGCTTAAGCTTGTAGTGCATGATAATCAAGTTAATATTAGCAGTAATTTCTGAATGCTTGTCCTGCAACATAGAAGCACAAGTAATGAAGAAAATACAAGGATTAGTGAAATAATCTATGGTGGTATCTGCCACCCCATGGTAAAGCCATAGTGGTTGACATTTGGGGGAGAAGAATGGCAATTGCTACTGAGCAATTCTATTTTCTCATCATCAATCATCTAGAAATTTCTGAAGCCAGATATGTGCTTCCAGTTGAATTTACTTAGTTTATTTGTTGCTCAAAAAGAGGCCAGAAGACAAAAAAATGTATTCCTCCCCCCCCCACCACAATTGAAAACAACCTCATTGAGGCATTTATTTTTACAAGTTACAGCTCTCTGACACAGAAAAATCATTAAGTGAATGTCACCCATTCTGCTCATTGAATGAGGCCAACATCCTCTGGGAAGAAAAAGTGAAAATAACAGGCAGTAGTGTGGTCACAGGCTGCATATTTGGGAAATTCTGCAACTCTGGAATATTTTATTTTTTTGAAGATTTACCAATCCCTTAAGACCCATTTCTGCATGCTGCTTTGTCCACCCTCTTCTTTTTCCACACCTTTTGCCTGTCGTAGCTGTTGCTTTACATCTGCCATGGGGCTGAAATCCTTTGGGGCAGGAAATATGGAAAAGTCTGGATGACAACCATCATACAGACAGTATCACAGCAGGTGAAACAAGGTCAACTCAAGGCACCCTTTTAAGCCATAAACCAGCATTTTAACAAAGAAGAATCCGTTGCATTTGGAGACTATATTGGGCATATAAGGAGTGTAGGATATGCCGGGAATCTGCTGCTGTCAAGGTGAGTTTTGCACTGAGCCTTCAGGAAAGTTTTAACCCAAACAATGATAATCAACAGAGATAGTGACAAATGGAGAGGAAGTGGGGAAGAATAGTGACATTTGGTGCTGAACCATATGTGCGTGGTTTGAAAGACATGACTGAATTGTTTTTGGTGCTCTATTATTCTGACATTTAGAATGAGGCAAGTTTCCATTTCCATTAATGTACTGCCAACTCAAAGGGGAACTGTCGCAAATTTGAGACTAAAGAAAGCTGTTCCTCAAACTTCTCTTGAGCATAATCAGTGCCCTCACTAAGCAACAGAGTAGTGTCACAGTGTAGACTCCAAATAATTATTATGCTTTCTGCCTCTTTTATACCTTGTGATTATATGGAATAAGCTGCCTTTGACAAACGACCATTAATTTATACATAAATGGAGAACAACCAATGCAAAGGGAGGCAGCTGACCAAACTTTCTGATTGTTAACCTGGCACTGAGAAAGTGATCCAGCCTTAGGTGGAGGATATTCAGATGAAAGAATCCAAAAGCCTAAAATCTTACCAGTTTGGAGGGAAAATGCAGTGATCATCAGTTTCTTTTGCAGCTTTTTTAAGTAGCTGCCTATCTTCACCAAATAAAATATATATATATATATATATATAAAAAAAAGAGGGAGAGGAAGAAGAGAGAGAGAACTCAAGGTAAACTAGGTGATCCAGGATTTGGTGAGGAGGCTCTGGACTCATAGATTTGTCCCTCTGAAACACCACCTGGAAGCAGCTGCTCAGCATCTTTATAAATAACTTGAACTCAAAGGACTCTCCTGACTTGTTTGATGACCGACGAGCACAATTCCAGTAACATCATTTAGGGATCAAAACTGAAGGGATGATTTTTCTCAAAATCATCCACGCACATTTTACTTCCTAATGAACATTTCTCTCTTGTGACTACTTAATCTCTGAAATTTTGGTGGTAGTGCCTCAATTTCATTCCCAAGGAGGCAGTGACTGTTCTTAAGTACAGGAAAAAATCAGACTGCCTGTCAGATCATTATCTTGCTGATTGCATGTACTACTACTATTATTATTATTATTATTATTATTATTATTATTATATTTGTTTGGTAGGGGTTTGGGTTTTATTTTTTTGTTTAATCTGACGGGGGTTTGAGAAAGTCTCCAGGTTAGGAAATCCAGTGTTATGTAGCAGAATTGAAGCTCAGAGTTTGCCATTTCACCTAGGAATAGCAGAAGAGCAAATGCACCAAGCTCATTGCCCTGTTATCACCACTAACGAGTACTAAATCACCTAATCTAAATCAGTACTAACCTCAGGCTGATCCTGCTTCCCAAATCCTCTTGCCACTCATTCCTGAAACTCTCCCTCAGCCTCTCAAAAATTCATTTCCTTCCTTACTTCACAAATTTGCTCATGACCATACATGACCTTAGTGCTATCCTGTGCATTTTTCTTTTTAGTTTGTACCAAATTCCTCATTTTTTACCAGTTTGAATCCTTCAGTCCTTGTTGTGGTATTTCTCCATTTTGCTGGCATAAAAGAAGATAAGAAAATATACACGAGTGAACACACTGTGTATATACATTGATTTTACATAAATTATTTTATTGCCACAAGTAATACTTCTGCCAGTGCAGGACTGGCATCTGAAATTTTTCATTCACCCACAGAACAAGTGATATAAGGATTAAATAATGAAGTGCAAAATCCCTCTAAACACCTCTCCATTTGGCCTCAATATTGGACCAAATGGAGGAAACAGATCATACCATGAATGAGAGCTAAGAATAACCAGTAGAAATGTCAAGAGGCACAGTCTAACTCACATCATTTACCTTACAAGGAATCACAGAGCCATAGAATGGCTTGGGTTGGAAGGGACCTTAAAAATAATCTGATTCCATCTCCCCTGCCATGGACACTTTCCACCAGACCAGGCTGCTCAAAGCCCCATCCAGCCTGACCTTGAATACCTCCAGGGATGGGGCATTCACAACCTCCCTGAGCAACCTATTGCAATATCTCACCTCCCTCACAGTAAAGAATTTCTTCCTAATATCTGATCTAAACTTGTCTTCTTTTGTTGGAACCGAGGACATTCCTCTGACTGCCCTGGATGGCTCGAGACCCTGGCAGGGAGCTCAGAGACCTCGGCACAGAGTCAAAGACACCTGTGCCTTTGATTTTAACCCATGGAAAAAATTACCAGCTTTGTATGAAGATGTACAAGCCACAAGAGTTGAAGTAGAATGATAGTTAATTTGTCACAGGGTGAAAAAGTAGAATTTTGGGGTTTTAAAATGGGGGTTCAAGAGGCAAGATGGAGGAATTTGGGCGTGTTCTGCCCTTCCTTCTCCTTCTTCTTGTCTTCCATCTTCTGCTGTGATGGTGGCACTTTTGGATTGGTTTAGAGTAGAGACAGACTGTCTAACATAGGTGATAGGTATTGGAAAATTATTGTAAAGTACACACAGTTTTTAGTATAAAATGCTGACACCACCCCAAGGACGGGGAGTGTGCCACGAACCAACCTGCCAGACAGACCTCAGAGGGTCAGAGAAAGAATGTATTAGATAAGAGAAAATAAACAACCTTGAAAACCAGAGCCGAGGAATCTAGACTTCTTCTTCGGTCGCAGGGCTGGGAAAAAAGACTTTAATACATTGGGAGCCATTTCAGCAACACAAAACCCAAGACTCTTTCACTGTAAAGCCATTCTCCCTGTCCCTGTCACTCCATGTCCTTGTGAAAGGGCCCTCTCCAGCTCTCTTGCAGCTTCCTTTAGGTGTTGGAGGATGCCCTCGGGTCTCTCCAGATCCTTCTGTTCTCCAGGCTGAACAACCACAACTTTCTCAGGCTGTCAGAGGAACACAAGCACAATTCCTAGAACTGCTGGAAGTTTGTAAACTGAATTTAACTCTCTGTGGGTACTGGGAAAAACACAAATTAGGACCAAAAAAACCCTCATGTGAGATGGGGGAATTAACAAAAGCAGGAAAAAGAATTAACAGAGAAATTAACAAAGACAAACAATCCCCCCTCATCCTGTCACTCTGTCTGCAAGACCACTGAAAAAAATTATACCTCATATAGTATTTATTTCCACATATGCCTTCTGTGGAAATAAGCTGCAACCTCTATGCCATTTGACATAAGTCGTAAAAGCCTCCTCTGGAGAAGTTCCCCACAGTTATCATTCTGCTCTGCATTTCACTTGCTGCCATTTGGTCTACAGAAACCACCCACTGAACATTTGCCTTTGAAGTGCACCACCTTCCCCTAAGTAGCATGAGTGACTTCTTGGGTCTCTCTCAATTTGCCACAGACAGCTTCTGAAATCTCCAAATTGTGAGTTACTTTTTTTTTTTGTGTGTGTGTGTGTGTGTGTGTGGAATTGCTGTAACATCTTATGTTCAAACCAGCAGCCTTGGGGGGGAAAGAACTGCTGGCTCGGGTTAGCCTGGCAAGACCAGACCAAGAGGGAACCTGATGATCATGGACAAATGTTCAGAATATTGATAACCTCGATTCAATCCATTGCACAGCTGCAGACACTGACTATCCCAGATTTCTTTAAAATGGATGGGGTTTTTTCATGTGTTTAATTCATTATGCACAAAACACTGGAAAATTATCCAGGTGTACTACTTACTGCATCTCACAGTCCAGTCTTTGACTCATTGGAAAGTTTTCTCTGTCCTCTAAGACCTCATTTTTTTGTATATAAGTTACTGTATTTTATATTCAGTATTTTTATTAGCCTTCTAATCGAACAGTTTTCTTTCATCTGGCTGGCAGTTCTTATTGCATTATTTGATAAACCTCTCATAAATCCTTTACATTTTGTTTATATTTCCTTCCAGGAAACAATTGCTCCATGAAAACATTTGTTGTTGAATTTAGACCTATAAAGATCAGAAATTTCACATGAAAATAATTACAGGCATATATTTCTGCCATTCTCAGGAACATAGTTGCCAAATGTTTCTTTACTGGATTATAGTGGAAGCTGGTTTTTGTTTATTTCAAGGAAACCCCTTTCTGCCCATGCTTACTGCCTGGGTTATCATTTGAGAGAGACTTTGTGGACACACTAACTTCAATATAGTTTGGATGAATTCATGGCACTGAATATTCATACAGCGTATGATACAGACACTGAACCCAATTTAGTAAATGAATACTTGTAATTTCACCAAAGCCCCTCTGAGAGATTATTATGCAGATTTATGAAGGAATATTGCTGAAGCAATTCTTGGCTGTGTTTTCAGTCACTGAGGACTTAAAGTATGTAAACCTAAAATAATTTCAGACTTATTTACTGTCATTACTTTCATCTTCTGAACCCTTCTGACATTATTTCACTCACTGGTTTCTATCCAGAATCCCCTCTGCTATCCTTGCCCTTGAGCAAAGAACCAGTGTCAGAACACCTATGAGCATTGCCAAGTTACTCCTAACAATATCCTTGCTGCCATAATGCCAGCAATCTGCTCTAATCCTGCTGCTGCAAAATAGCACTGCAGGCAGAGGGATGTATGGACACGGTGGTGTGAGCAGTGTCACCCACCTGGAAACACAGACACCAACACACAACCACACTGAGAGCAGACTTTCACACCTCTTCTGTCGGATGAAGATTACCTCACTCTTTTGGGACCACTGGTTTCATAAAAGGAGGAATGACGGAGATACTTGACTCAACAGCATACTACAGTTCTTTAAAATTCAACAAGTGTACCATAGGCTGTTCTCTGTGTTACTGAGTTTATAGGCAGTATCTTTTTTAGAGCTGCAGACCCAAACCCGCCGTAACACCTTCAGTTCCATCCCTCTGTCTCAGAAAGAAAGCTCATTGCCACTTGCTGAATGTCTCTTAAAAAATTTGGATCAGTGTCCCTCACTCCAGACAATGCTACCTCTCCTGCCCAACTCACTGCGAGGATTAGTCACTGCTGGACTAGTGGGTATGGAGCCAGATCCCAAATCCTTATTCATATTGGTAATTTGACCTTCATCAATTGGAGTCCTACCTCACAAAAGGTGAGGTGACACATGAGTAAAGTCTTTGGAATGTGGCCCACAGGCTTCAGAAGGCTACAGCAACAGTTAAATTTTAGCATACTGCAAATACCACGGCTCTTCTCAGTTACATTTCTTGGTATACAGTATAGTAACATATGCTACATGGAAGTGAATCGTAAAGGCCAACTTCTGCTCTTGGATTCAGATCTCCCTGACTTCAGTGAGACTGAAAAGCAAGGGAGCCTGGTGACACCTGCAAGCAGCAAGTAACCATGGCAAAGTCTCCATGGGGGAGTGGAGGCAATGATCAGCAGAGAATTCCTGGAGGGTTCTCATGCTTCATACAAATCGTCACCCTGCGGCTCATTTCAGCCACGTTTTGTGTAGTGAATGAGCACGTTGAGCTCCTTCCACAGATTAATATGCATTGTAGAAAAGGTAAGTGAAGCCTACTGACCAAAAACCAGGAAAATCTGCATGTCAGAGAGACAGCAATGAAAGAAGAGAGCTGGAGATAGATGATGATTTTCTTATTTTTTTAACTAAACAATAGTTTATGAATTTATCTCAAGAAGTTTTACTGTTTCATCCTTTTTAATATTTTTCTTTGCATTTCTTTCTTTTTCTTGGATTCTCTTTCTGTCTTCCTTTCTTCATTCCTTGATCCTTTTTCTCCTTGTTCTTCTGTGCTTGATTGACTGTCAAGATAGATATGAGAGGGAGAACTATCTTTGAAAATGTCAAAGAGTAGCTGCAAAAAGACACATATTTGCACACTTTATATGAAACATGTTCTACTCCACATGGATAGAATCCAAGACAGCAAGGTACAGAAAAGTAATTAAAGAAATCCTCCTCCTTTCTGTGCTGCAGACACTAAACTACCACTGGCACAAGTAAAACAAGAGATGATTGAAACTTAAGGATGGGTCCAGCCACTCAGCACTGTGCGAGGGAAAGTAAACAAATTCAAGCAATTTTTGGAGAGTGAGTCATGGCTGTACTTGAGTCAACGAGACCAATAAATTGCACATGGCTTAAGGAAGATTTTCTCATTGTCAGAATATTCCCCTTCTTGCTGCACCCTCTCAACAGTCCTAATAAGCATCACAAGGGTTGGAAGGTTTGAGAGGAGCTTTCCTTTTAAACAGAATCAGTGAAACTCTGTGAATGGCAAATAAGTTGGTACTGCATTTAATGACAGGAAGTGACGATGTTGTTCCACAAAACATCAACCCAGTCTTCTCTTGGGAGACCTTTCCAACACACATCTCAGATAAAAACTCATGGCTGGCAACATTCTGAAGGAAGAGCTGGCTGTGCCTGACTCACAATCAGCTTAGCTTGAAGATAATTTTTTAGGGGTGTTAATAAGAAGGAGTCTTAGGTGGTTCTCTCGGATAGTCCAGACCAGCATTTAGAAAACCCATCATGATGGGCAGAGCTTATTCAAAACATGTGAAATATTTCAGTAGAGTGTGAATATTCTTTAACTTTTATTTTTCTTATTTTATATTTTATCTTCTATATTATCTTATATCTAGTATCTTTTTATGGTGAAGTATTTTCACAAGGGGTGATGAAACTTTTGAAATATAGAAGTCCCGAGTAGTAATGGAAAGGTTGTATGTTGTTCTTTTGTTTATAGTAAAGGTTATGTTTTAGGGTTTCCAACCTCTAAACTCACAGTGCAACCTTTGGTCCATGGACCATAGACATTTTTGAAAATTTTCTTCAGCTCTTCTAGAAAATTTAATTTGATAAAGGTGTTCCTGTAATGGATGCTGTTGAATAAAACACAGCATTTTTAGGTCTAACAAGTAGTTTCTTAAAAAAACCCCAACAATTCTTTGATATTTAAAAACCAAGTCTGAGGCATCCTAAGCAAAATTTGTTACTATGGATTTCTCTGCAGTGTTTGTAATATAAATGTAATTTTCCTTTTGTTCAAATGACAAAAAAATTGGATGCAAGTACTGGACACAAAAGGTATGGAGTATTTTCCAGTTTGTATAATATCTCCTGAGATCTGCTTTAAGTTCCAGCTGAGGGTTTTAGAAACCTTTTCCTTCTGTTTGTAATTTTCTCTCATAAATAGCATGCTTCTGAGTAGAAATGTACAAGGCTCTAGAACATGCAAGCCTGACGCTTGCGCCTCTTCATGAAAACTTTAGAGTGTAGAAAAATAAATCAGTTACGAAAGGATTTCTGAAAAGTGGAAAAAGTGATGTGAGTACAGCTGCAGGAAATTCATTTTATAATCTGAATAGCTGCTTAAGATTTTTTAATAATAACCACCTAGTTTTAATGGGGACATTTTCATATTGCTCATTCTGTATTCCTGAATACCCATCTGATACTTTGTCAGAAGCACTTGCAGTATCATTTAGATGAAGCAGAACTATTCATTTTCCTTCTTTTTCACCTCAACAAGATTTGCCTTTTTTGACTCTGAAAAGCCCATCCCCTTCTGCTTGTCAGTGCTCTCAAAACACTGTGGGAAGATATTCAGTAAATCCCAAACACACCTTACTGCCCCGCTAACGACATCCATCATCGTTCCCTCTCCAATATCAATCTTCCCCTGTCTCTGCCTGCACTTGGTACCAGAAGGAGCTCGGAGAAGGTGACCTGCATGACTCCTACCTTAAGTTATCTTAAGCCGTGGTCCCCCAGAAGTGATTCATGATCATATCAAACCCATCTCCCCGGCGCTGTTTTGTCCTTAAGGCTTCGGCAATCGCAGAGACTGACTAGAGACTCCAATCAACCATCTGGTGTCTGCCAACTGGAGTGTCTAGTCAGGTTACACGGAATGCAGGGAGAAATGTGCTTTGTATCTGGATCCTCAATACGCTCCTCTCTCCCTGTGGGCCAAGCAGAATATTAAGCTATTGAAACTCTGAAAGGTTGGGATGGCAGCAGAGGAAAACCCTAGATTTAAGAAGGAAATTTAAAGTCAGCTTTAAAGCTTGACTGCATGGAAGCACTTGTAGAATGCATGCACTAGCCCTGTACTGGCTAAAGATGGATTTACTCGGTGATGGGATGTTTTTCATCAGTTCCTTCCACAATTCCGTTTTTTTAATAATAATTTTCCTATTTATAAGTGATTACAATGCTGTTAAGGGAGCTGATTTTTTACTCTAAACTCTGATTGTCCTCTAAAAAAAAAAAAAAAAGGAAACATTAGAAATCTGAAAAACCCATTATGTTCTTTTTACCAAATATTTTTCAGAGCAGGCTGCCTTGATCTGTGCTTTTGCATGGACTGTTTCACTCCATGTATTTTGAGATGAGCCCTTCCCCTTAAATATCTGCCTTTCATTTCTCCCCTTCCAAGGATACCATACAACTGGAAATACAAATGCTTTGGCCGGACCTGCTCTTACTACCTTACTGAATCACGTGAAAAGTCTCATTAGTTATAAGCCCTTAATAATAAGCTTCTTACTCAACTAGTTTCCTTCTACCATGACAAGTTTTATCACAGCCTTGCACAATCACAGCAGCCTGTGGTTTGGGAACTACTTCCCCAAGGCCTGCCTTGGCACTATGTGCTCTAGGCTGAGGGCACTGAGGGCACGTCCTCTGTAGCATCTTGGTGTCCCAATTGGTGCCTCAGTGTCCCATCCTTGAGCACCAGGAGCAGTTATTGTGCCCTTAAAGAGCAATTTTCATAACACCATTCAGTCCTGAGTTATATGTATCAGCTGTTCATGGCCTGATTTGGTGGGTAATATCAATCACCCACAGTCTTGAAACTGGGCAGGAAATTTCCATAACTTTCGCTGATTTCAATAGGAACTGTAAACTGGCATTAAATTCATTATTTTGTTTATACAAACTGAGACAGCAGACACACAGCAGTTCTGAAATTTCATCCAACATCCAACAACCCTTCCCAGTCAGAGAGTTGTTGCTTGTGTGAGTGTGTGGCCTGAGGTTTGGTCTAAAAAATGTGCTTTCCCTCAGAAGCTGGATTTTTATACAATTACCTGAGCAGTCTTATTCATGTTTAAGACCACAGATAAAGCACAGGTTCCTCTTTATATCTGTTCTTCAACTAAGTTTTACCCCTTGTATTCCTCAAATAAGGAATATCTCTGCCTGTCAAAGGATATTAGTCCAGTGGAGGCACAAATGGAACAAGTATAAACAACTTCTCATAAAAATATTAAGGGAAAACAGAACAATTTGCTGTTCCATATGATTCCATATAAATTCTCCTTTAGGACATCCAGGGGCTTGAATTTTGGATTGATCTTTATTTTGCTTTCTCATTTTACCTGTTCCTTTTAAGGAAAAATGCCTGCAGTGAAATCTAGCTAGGAAGAATAAATGAACTACGAATTTTAGCTGAGCACAGAAAATCATAAGAAATCAAGTCCTTAATTTCTGAATGCCAGCTCCTCAAAACCAGCATGCTGAGATAAGTTGATCAGACCTCTACATTTGCTCAGTTTTAGCCAGGGCTGTCCATGTGTTACACACTTAGAGAGCACAGCTTTGTCTAAAAGCACAGCCCCAAAACAACTACAACGGAACAATAATAAATCCTGGGGAGGCAGTTCAGACTATATTTACTATATACCATCTGCACCAAGCCCAGAGAGACATTATGTTCCACATTCCCTGTCTGTGCTACAGAGAGCTTTTCTGATGTGTAAACCATCATTTATCTTGTCTTTGATTCCCTTCATGTGACCTTTCTCAGAGCATGGCAGTATAACATCCTCGCTATGGCAGGCTCCAAGACCATTTGAGGACAGGCCTCATAAAGCCTGCCTTTAACATTAATCGATCACTTTATTATGGAAGTAAATCAAAGCAGTTAAACTCGGGTCTTCAGGGAGTTGAAGGTCAAACAGGGAAAAACAAACTTTATCCTGGGAAGAACACAGAAAAATTCTGTCAGCCCCATCCCTTTGTTCTTTGCCTTAGAGGCATGACAAAAGCACGTACTACACGCACCAGTTAGGCAAGCACGAAAGCAAATATATATTAATATACACAAAGTGTTTGACTGCTTCTTACTACCTCTTCATCTCTTTATGCCAAGCAGTTTTACAAAGCCCTTCTTTGATGTCCTGGAAAGCAGAGGCTGGAGAGGGAAGTGGTCAAGAGAATACAGACACACTTGCCTTCCTGACAGCTCAGCTGGAGAGGGAGAGAAAAGGAGGAGAGGGGTGGTGCAGAGGAAGGCTCCAACAGATCTGGTCTTTGTTCATCCAGATCTGGTCTTTATTCATTCTTGCCCTCCGCTGTACCTTCACTGATACTTTCTGAGAGGTGCAGAAGGACCTCCACACCTGTGAGCACAGGGGCTGCTGCAGGTGAGAGTGAACACATCAATACTTTCAGGGAGCCAATTCAGACTGAAGTTTTACAAACAGGAAAATCTGCAACTTCAGTTCTCCTTCACCCTGCAAGGCTGGATAATCTGAAAGCCGAGATTGCCTCTCCCTGGCCTCCAGCTAGCCCAGAGGGATGGCACGCTCTGCCACAGCCTCTGTGGTGCCCCAGACAGGAGAGGCCACTCTGTCTCTTAGACTAAAACTGTAAGGCTTGAAAAAGCACCCCAGGACTGAGTGATAGGGCTGTGTGAGGAGGAGGAGGAGGACGAGGAGGAGAGCCAAGCAAAAGTTGCTGCTTCAGGGTGATGCTGATGCCCAGGACCTGCTCCTTCCCCAGCAGCAGCTGCAGTGCCTGAGGGGCTGCCCACACCCCCCAGCCTGCCAGGAACACCAGCTCTGCTTGGCAAGCACATCTGGAGCTCTAGAGAGCTGTCCCTGCCCAGGCTGGCAGCAGGACAGGGTGCAAGGGCAGCTTCAGAGGTGAAGTGCCCCATGAGTGTGACAGAGAGCTTCTGCCAGCCAAGGGCACACAAGCAAATCTCAACATAACCTTAGACCAGCTTCTATTTTCTGTTCCTCAGTTTTCCCTTACTGAAACAAGACATATCAAATGTTATTTTTTTTCCTGTTTAACCAGTTTCATTTATGTTGTTTGTTTTAAAGAAAAAAGTCAGCACTTACTTTGCCTTTAGCCTTGCATTCTTCAAGCCCTGTGATCTGCTGTTGAAGTGTTCCCTTGACCTGTTTTGCTTTTTGAGTTACCTTGGATTTTTCAGGGCTCTACACTCACATGGGCACACCCAAATGACAGAGGAGGGTGTTGGTCAGTAACGAGCTTTCTAGTCAGGCGAACCTGCCAGTTGAATTTATTTCTTTGTAAGACACAGCCATTTTTTAAACACAGAAATTTGCTGACAAAGTCAGTAATTAAGGGTGCAAGCACTGATCAACTCTTACTTATTGGTTTTGTTCTGGTGAAAAGTGTGCTGGTCACTTTAAAGAGCACATGTGACAACATTGTGCCTGTCCTGAAGTATCATAGGAGGGCAAAGCATCACTGGAAGAAGGCAGGGTTAGGAGAGGCAAAGGCTACAAAAGAAGATGATGCCACTGATCAGCTATGGAATGTTCTTATCTTGGCATCTCCATTAGACACATTATTTAAATGAGATTAAGGCAGTGGTTGACTCACAGTCAAGGTAACCACTCAGGAAAAATATGCATGTGAAGGAAATAATTCTCAGCCCCTGGAAGCAAGGCACAAGTGTTTATGGGTGAAGTGACAAATAGACCACTGCAAGCAAAGCTGTGAGTGGAGGAGGAAACATGGTTGAATTTATGATAGATCACAGAAAGAAAAACAGGCAAAGAAGAGTTCCACAAAATATATGTATCTATTGTATCTATTAATGGAAGGCTGAGGAAGGAAGAGCACTGTCAGTTTGAAATATAGTACTTTTCCAGGAGCTATGTTTTCCTATTTTTAAGTGATTTCATCTCTTTTTCTTTTACGCAGTGAATCATCTGAAATGAACAGGGAAATCTGACTGCACTATTAATTAGAGTAAAATTGAAATGTAAAGTGCTATCAAGTATACAGCACTAAAAACCTAGAATAAGCGTACACATTTCCACATTTCTGTCAATTACAGTAGTATTAAGAGTATTACCAGTGGAAAAGGAAAAAAAAACAACCATGTTTCAGTATCACAGTGACCCTTTTAGGCCTGAAGTTCTGGGAAAAGAAGTCGACTCAAAGATAGCATAATGCTGCCAGTCAGTGAGAAAAGGTCATTTTTCTGAAGAATTCTCTGAAATTTAGCCAGGTTGATTGAAGAGCAGTGTGGGTCACCAGGTTCAAGAGCAAGACTACGTGAGCAGTCCCAGAGTGAGCAGCAGCTATTACTCTAACCACAGACCAAATGGAAACTGAGGCTGCCCTAGAAATTACCAGCTCTTAATTACGGTCATTTCTGATGGGAAGCATCCACAGCATCAGAGATGGGATCCTACCCTAAAATGAGCACGGGAAATACGGTGTCCATTTGAAATAAATCAAGGGTCCAGCTCCAAATATTACAGCTGATCCCTCTGTTGAGACAAGCCCGAGAAGACACTTTGGGTTTAAATCTTCCCTCACTTCTATCAGGATACACCAGTCTGAATTTGAATGCTATGGCTGGGCACCATCTCTTAAAAGGTTTTCTGGTTTGGTTTGGACTGGCATCCAAATCCCAAAAGATCTGAACTTCCAATTAAATTTGAAATATTTATAGCAGGACTTCTTGAAACATCCTGGTGCTTTCTGATTTTTAGTAGGTCAAGGAAATGGAGGACTGAGTATTCTAATATTTACGTCCCACTGAAAACTGCAAATCCATGAGTCCAGGTAAAAGACAAAAATATGGACAATTTTGTCTGAACAGTCTCAAATCTCAGCAAAAGTTTCTGCTGGCTTTTTCTTTGAGTATTTGAGTATAAACTTAACTTATTTCCTCCCAA
The DNA here is from genome assembly GCF_036417665.1 of Passer domesticus. Lineage (NCBI taxonomy): Eukaryota > Metazoa > Chordata > Aves > Passeriformes > Passeridae > Passer > Passer domesticus. The sequence goes on from NC_087477.1 coordinate 26,178,073, forward strand.
CAGGCTCGTACACTACGGTAACAGGCAGTCAGTGTTGGAGCGCTTCCCGCTGTATTCACATGTGCATGTAAATAATTCCAGTAATTTCCCTGGACACAATTTCCAGCTAATGGTTTGTTTCTAACTATAATGTTTGTGCACGCTCCCTCCCCAACCTGCCATTTCAGTGATATAAGATTTTTTTTATTTAATCTTGCAAACTGACAATGAAAATAGATTCCCAAGATGAAAAAAAGGCCCAAATTCTTCCAGCAGGATTCCCATCTGAAACAGTCCTTTTTACCTGAAAAGGTATAAATATGCATCTGTCTGGCTGAGCTAAAACCTACTCAGCATTCACTGTGTAGTTTGTTCCTGATGGGGCTGTTCTACAAAGACAAAGTTATTTTGTCTAAGTACTCACAGTCCTGACTCCTCAGATTTCAGTGTCCCCCAGACTGCTGGAGGCCAAAACCTGAACTTACTGGTGAAACTTAAAAAAATATAATTTACCCTGTGTTTACATTTCAGTGTTAAGCCTAACTGCTGGTCACTACTCCTAAGAGTATTTGCAATCTTTTTATAGCTGGTGAGTGACAAAACATCCCCTTTTATGCTGCTCTTTTACATTTGCTAAAATGTCTCTGAGTTACTGGATGAAGCTTAATGAGAAGAATTCGTTCACTTTAGGTTATAGCTTCTTGTAAAGCAGACAGATTTACTCAAGTGCTACCATTCTAGGTAGGAAAAGTAAGCTTAAATGTTGGCTTTGAGATTGGCAGTCCAAAATGACAATGCTTGCAAATGGACTGCTTGTACACCTCTGTGCTATAGCTCCACTGGAATAAAATATGGTCAGGAGGGCTATTTTCATGATATACTGCTTTCATAATAAATTTTTATATAATCGGTACTTCTGCTTAAAAAAAAAAATAGAATCTTACAGAAAAGGTAAAACACCATTCTTTAAAGAAAAATATATAGTAACTAGGTTGGCAAATGTTGTATGTGAAATTTCAACAGAAACCATAAATTATATTAAATGCCCAATAAAAATGTTCAATCAAAAGCTCATTTTAAGATACATTGTTAATGAACTGTATGAAATGATGCTTAATCAAAACCCGACACCTTGCAGGGGAGAGAGATTCCACAGGACCTCAGGAGCACAATTGTTCTGAACAAAAGATAACAATAGAACAGGGTAATTAATAGTCTGCACTCCTGTGGCGTTCTCCAGGGAATTCCAATTTCTAAATGAGCTCCATTGTTTTTCAAGAAAGCAGAAATTATGCTGCATGATACTGTTAATGCCTTGAACTTGATCAAACATTAAGACATCATTTGTCAGGCAGGATTTGGTTGCTCCAGAGTACTGATCATTCCCTGTTTAAAGTTATTGATTGAAAAGGAGAAAATACTTTTCTTGTAATAGCTCATTTTGCAAAAGCATTGCTGTGTCCTTATCTTTTCTGTCTGCAGTTTTGTAATTCTCACATTGCATAGAACTAGTTAAAGAAAACCTCTAGGAAGAGTTCTTCATCACAGTGGTATTAATAAGAGATTTGGTGTGGTTATACTGATATGCACAACAGATTTTCATATTTGGTTCCTTTTCAATTGGCACCCTATAATGAGTATGTCATATTCATCATATATAAATTTCTAAATTTTCCTAGGCAAAGATAGAAAACACTGCTCTTCCTAGCAGAGCAGAAGAGGGGGGTAAAGTACTACAAGGACAGAATACTGAAATACTCAAGTCATCCTAATTATTGGCAGCATTACAGTTGTAAATAGTTTCAAATTCAGTTCTCTGCGTATTTTTCCTCCTCTTAAATCTTCATTCCTTTGAGCAACTTGGAAACATTAATTTTCTACAAATGCAATTTTTCAAAACAGCCATAAACTGCTATTATTATTAATCACGATATTCATGTTAGTACAAAAATGGATTTACTGCAGAGCAGAAGAAGATATAGCCCCCTCCCCTTCTCTTCATTACAGCCTCCCACTCGGAGCTGTGTTCCTGCTTGCTCAGCCTGCAACGCTTGGGATCAGAAAGAATAGAAACATACTATCACCAACAACGCCTGACAAATGTTAATGCCTTCAAAGTTTTGTTTCTTAACAGGAAAGTCGAGTTTTCATACTGGACTTGTGCTCCCTGAGACCACCAGCAGGTTCCAAGGAGAAGCTGGGGTGTGAATTTGTAGCCCACTGGCAGTACCATGGCTGCTCCTCACACTGGCACTTGATTCCCCTTCCCTTGGGGACAGTCACTGACGAGAGACCAACCAATGTGCCACAGATTTCTGTTTCTTTATTCCTGGCGACGTTTCTGCATCCTTAAGCACTTTTGAGAAGTTGCCCCACTCTCGTGTAAGTGGAGCAGCTCCATTCAGTGGGGTCAGAGGTGAGAAAGCCCCAGTGGAACTTTCCTTCTGGTGATTTCCAAGTCTGCCACAGTGTTAAGAAAACACACATTTTAAAAAATGGATTTATATTAAAGACAGTTAGATGTGAGACATTCCCACTGTGAAAAGCCCCTTTTTAGTGCATTTTCTGCTGGACTGGAGACAGCTGTACCGAGATGAGCAAACCAGGCTGAGCCTGAGGCTGGGGAAGGTATTGTGTGGCTGCACAGGACAGCTTTCTCTGTGCCTTGGTACGTGTCTCAGTGCAGAGAAATAGCTCGGATTATTAAGCTTGGGAAAGTGCATTTGGATGTTGATTTTTTTTTGACAGAGGTATTACTATGTCACTGGCACTTAACAGCTTCAGTAGTAGTGATCTTATTTTGGTGTCTCCAGTGCTGGGAGCAGCACCTTGGGCCCCCTTTCTGCTGTGGGCCTGGCACAGACAGAGTTGCTTCTTCCACCCGCTGCAGCCACAGCCCAAAACTCAGTCCCTGCAGGGAGAGGGGCTGGCTGCCTCCTCAGCTGCTGTAGTGTGCATGTCAGCAGCTCTGCACTGCCAGAAGGGCTGCTCCTGCTCTCCTCCGGGGTCTCTACTCCACAGTCAAGGGCAGGAAAATTAAGTAAAACTATGCAGAAATTCAGGAAAAACAGACTAAGTCAAGGAATCACTGTGCTCATCAATCTTTGTGTGTTTTCTGAGAAGGAAAAGATACTTCTTTTTCTTAACTCTTGCTCCTTATAAATGAATGTATGTACACAGAGAACTGTGAAGAGATTAGATATGCAGCCAAGATAAGGTGCAAAAAAGTCCCTCAGAATGCGGAAAGGGATATCTCTCATATCTCAAAGCTGTCCTTTAACAAGTCCACTTTTTGCTCTATCCAGCTATAAGTTCCAACTCTTTCCCTCAAATTTCTGCACAGTAAATATGATGCCATTGCTGTCATTATCCCTTAAATATCTAATTGATGTTTGTATTTTCCCAAATAATAATTTAAATGGATTTTAGATTTTTTTTTTTCTTTTCAGTAATGAATGGCACTACGTTTTTTCTTATTTTTTGTTTGAGATATGATGCACCTTCCTCTCCCATTTTAAACCTTTACTTATGATTTCTTTTTCATACCTTGCAGCATCTTATAAAATATAAAATAAAAAAATGTAATGAAACATTCAGAGGGTTCTTCTCCTTGTGGGCTTTAGGAGATGCAACATTGTGCTGAATTTTGAGCCTGCATTTTATTACTTCCAAGAAGGTGCAAAGAATAACAATAAACACCTACCTGCACTTGGAAGATGACAAAGAGAATGAGCTCAAAGGCTCTCTCACCTCAATTTCAAATCAAAACTGGATGCCACTAAGGTAGGGATGGGGACATTATGATGTGTTGTTATTCTTTTTTGCAGTGGAGATTCCACAATCATTAATTTAAATGTTTAGTGCTCATACAGTCTTGATTCATTATTGAAGTAAACCAAAAGCTGTTGTATTCTAACCAGAATGATTTGCTGCTGCCACCACAACCGCAACTGGCTGTGCTCACTTTTTTATTTTCTTTCAAGGAAATACAAGATTTACTGTCTGTTGTTGGGCCTTTGTGGTGATTTCATAGAATATTTCCCCACCTATCTTGCTCCACTCCCTCCTTCCTGCCCATCAAGATCTGCATGACAACATTCCTTCCCTTAGTTGTACACATTTCTTCTAGGTTACATGAGCTGCCCGTGTAGACCAGGAAGTTAAGTGAGATACCATCAGAAAATTCTGGTTCTGAGCAGTTCTACTCCTCTTCCTCAATTGCTTGGGGTGGGTATTTAGGACAAGTACCCTTGTGCAGACAAAACAGGCCCTGACAGGGACCATACCAGGGTATGGTGGTAGGAGTACCACCAAGAAACCACCCTCCACAGGAGAGATGGGTCTGAAAATGAAGGGCCCTGGGAATACTTCCCTTTGAAAAGGAGAGGTTCTGGAGGTTTGAAGAGCGATGCCCCAAGAGACTTCTGGATTCAAAAGTGAAAAGGGCAAATTGTACAGGTTAATGTTTTTTGAAGTATGGAAAGACATTTATGTGTATATATTAGCTAAAGTGAAAAAGTAGCTGGTGACATACCATATCAGGCCTTTTAATGATGGTGTGCTATTAATTGGCTTAATACAGGCCATGGCATTTTGTTAGGAATTAAATGATCTCTAGGATTCCTTGCAACCCAAATCATTGTCTAATTGTATCTTCTTGTCATTCCAAAAAGTGATCCCAGTGTTCAAAAACAAAGGAGTCTGTGAGACTGTAACATTTGAGTGCCCCTACAAAATATTTTGGGAGATAATTAAAGTTTCAAGGTCAGGTGTGTTTTTTTATTGATGTATATAAAATACTATTCACAGAAGACAAGTCCCTTGGAAGTTTGTAAGTCAGTCATGAACTACATTGCATTCAAAGTAAATCAAGGTTCAAATGCAACAGATTTAAATGTGCCACTGTTAAAACATGTAGAATTCCACTGAAAATCCAAGTCTAAACAGGAGACAATGCTTTTCAGAGTGTTTATGTAGATTAAGGAAAAAAATCTATTCCAAAAGCAAGCAGCAAATGAATCTGAAAACAAAAAGGAGGGGGAGGTATGTGGAAATACAAAACACAGATGAATATCTATAGAAGGACTGGCATGTTGGAAATGTGCAGGTCTGAGAGCCAACGTGGAGAAATCAGGGTCACAGAACAGAAGGAATGGTGCAGTGGACACACAGTGCTGCACGAAACAGAAATAACAGAAATATGAAGCAGCACATCATAGTCACAAAGGTTAGCAGCACAGATAAATGGCACCAGGATAAATATTAGTTGATATTTAGTGCACATAGTGTTTTAATATCCATGAAGATATTTGAACAGGTAAAACTATTCAAGCTTACCACAGCCATTGCCTCAAAACCAGCCCTATTTTGCAGGTTAGTCATGAATCTACAAGATGTGTGTATGCATTAAAGCAGATAAAATATTTACAATTCTAAATTGCAGATACAATGTCCCACTACTGCCTGCTTTCAAACCATGCCTGAATCTTAAATTGATCGTGTAGATATTAAGACTGGGAACTATCTGACTTCCAGTGCTACCAGCTTTAAGCCAGAAGATGTAATGGAAGGATACAGAGATTCATTTCATAAAGCCCAGCAGTTTCCTGGGGAATACAAGATTAAAGTGGATCCTCCACTATGAGCACCAATGAAATACCCCTCTTGCACTAAGGCAGATAGGCCAGCAAGACTCTTTGAGAGTAAAAAACATACAAAAGGTCCATGCCAAAACCGGGAAAAGGCATTCATGTGAGAGCTGTAACTGCATCTGAGTCCTTAATCAAGAATATATCTAAATGACTGCACCTGATTGTATATACATTTATATATGCAGTTTAGGCTGTGCTAAATATTTCAGATGATGGATGTAAATACAGCTCTAGTTTATTGTTCTGTGTATTACACGCTTTTAAATCTTATTGCTTGTCTGCCTTGAGTCTATAAATTTCCTGCCTACAGTGCATTTTCCAGAGGACACTCTGTCTCAGATGCTCAGCTGTGGCAAAGCCAGCTCTTTCTTCCCAAAGACTCTTGGTAGCTTTCCTCCAAGGAAAGGGAGGTGTACTCAGTATCCCCATCTCCCCCCAAGACCATACAGCCATCATTTTTCTTTAGGACAATTTAACCAGGACGAGCTCTCTAAAGCTTTTGGATTATTCACAAGCACAGGCTGAGCCGTACACTACAGCACTCATTGGCTTCACTAAACAAAAATCCAGCAGCAGGATTGCACCCTGATGTAGGTGAAACCAGAAACCACAAACATAAGCTAATTTTATGATGAAAGCATGGATAAATAGCGAAGTTGATTACATAAAATCTTGGGAATAATACATCCAAGAGGACAGTCAGTTATTGATACAAACAAATCCCAGATTTTTAGGAAGACATGATGGGCAACAAAGAGGACATTTAAGCTGCACTACCATCAGCAAAGTTATGCCTGTGTTTGTCTAAAACCTTATTCAATTTGGCAAGGCAATGTCCAGTCTCCAGATAATCATCTTATGGCTATGGAAATAGAGCAATGAAAGTACAGCAATGAAGAGAAACTCAGATTTGGGGACAGATATGCCAACTGCTGGCACCTGAAACTGGCTGTGGCCAGGCATAATCATACAGAGAAGCCACTTGAGGCAGGTGATAAATGCAGTACAACTAAGAGTTTCATTTAAGCCACATCATCGGTGATGTTCTTTTCTAAATATTTTATTGGAATGCTAATCGAAACAAATTCTCTGATCATTGTATTTCCAGACAGGAATTCTTCCTCAAATCTGTGCTAGTTCCAAACAAGGCAGTGATGGATCATGAATTGAATGACATACATGAAACACTGGTTAGTCCATGATCACTGAAAGTTCATGTAGTTGTTTTTACTTTATGTAAAATATGAAAGTCGTCCCAAAATGTAGCTTAATTGTATACAAATGAATTCATATCTTTGGCAGTCTTTATATATTATCTGAAAATACCAACATTAAACGGCCTACTGGGAATTTTCTTCGGACTGGGAGTAGAAGAATGTTTTACAAATTTAAATTAGTACCTTATTGTAATCTATGTACTTCAGGTTGCCTTTCATGAATCTTTGTCTTCAGATTAGATAAGATTTCCCTCTGTCTGAATTTTTCTGGTGCAGTCCACAGAGAAATGGAAAGATTCAGGAAATATCTGTTACCATTTAGTGTTGCTTGTACTCTGAAACCACCTTAAGGCTTGAATATATGAATATTTGCTCTGAAGTCGACATTAAATGTTCCAATTGAAAGTCAAAATGTAGTGCACTGAAATATTAGCAGAGCACTGTCTAAAACCCACCTCACTTCTAATTTCAAAGGGATTCGCTCTCTCAGGCAGGCACTGAGCTCCTGAAGCCATGATAATTTGGCCCCACCATGGCAGTGGGGAGAGCAGAGGTTGGAGGCAGGTGTGCAGTATTTTGGGGAGTCACTAGATGGTGGTAATGCTGACACCCAGACACCACTGTCAGCTCTGCTTAGCCAAACTCCAGGTGAAAATCTTCATCCCCTGCTGTGGGACCTCTCCTTTCAGAAGCAGTGTATATTATTAGTAAAACCTTCCTCTCGTAACTTTTCTGACTATAAATTATTTCTTAGCTGTAGTTATTACCTCAGGCTAGATCTAAATTTTGAAATCTTAGTCTAGACTCCCCAGCCTTTCTTCTGGAGCTCCAGCAGACAGGCAGATGCCAACTGATCTCCTTTCAGTCTTTGTATCCTCGGAGATACCAAATTCCCCTATGACTCTGCCATGGTTTAACCATGGCAAATAAGCCACACACAGGAGCTCCCTTACTCCCTTTGGTGGCATAGGAAGAGTAAAAGTGAGAAAACTTGTGGATTGAGATAAAGACAGTTTAACAGGGAAAGCAAAACACACACACACACAAGCAAAACAAAACAAGGAATTTATTCACCACTTCCCAAGGACAGGCAGGTGTTCAGCTATCCCCAGGAAAGCCGGGCTCCATCACACGTAACAGTGACTTGGAAGGCAGACACCATAACTCTCAAAATTCCCCCCGCTTCCCTGTCCTCCCAACTTCATATGCTGAGCATGACTGCACATGATCAGGAATGTCCCTTTGATCAGCTGGGGCCAGCTGTCCTGGATGTGTCAGGGTTGTGCAAGAGGCAGAAAAGGCCTTGACTTTTTGTTGTTGCAAGCCCTGCTCAGCAGTACCAAAATCACCTCTGTATAGTCACTACTGTTTCCAGCACAAGCCTGAAACACAGCCCCATACTGGCTGAAAAGAGTTAACGCAATCCCAGCCAAAACCTGTACGGACTCTGAGCCAAAAATTCTCCTCATTTCCAACCACTTGTGAGTGGAGATAGATGTCTAGAAAACAGTGATGGATAGCTGTGCACGTGGGAGCTGCATGGTCTCTTCCCTACGAGGCACCATGGGTTGCCAAAGGCCACCAGTTTGACCCTTGGGCAGTGACAGAGGAGGAGGAGGAGGTGACATCTTTGATCAGCGAGGTGGTGGAGAGCTGCAGCAATATGGGAAGCTCCAGCAGGAGCTCTGGGGATGGTGCCTGGCTGCTGCCCCAGCAGCATGGGGGCCTGGGGGATCCTCTCTGTGGTATCTGCACGGCTGTGGTGCACATCCCTGGGCTTAGACAAGCTTCACACAGATCTCATTGCTGCAACAAAAAGGTGCAAACATCTGCCCCGCCCTGAATTTTGCTGTGGGGAGTCATTATTTTATTGTTCAACGGCACCAAAATCTGTTGTGTTTGAAGCTGATTTCACCTTTGCTGTTTCTGGTGGTCAGGACTGTTCTTCTGGACTAGTTCAGAGAATGAAAAGAAAGGAATGTAATGTATTGATTTTTTTTAAACTTATTTATTATCTCTTTCAGCATAGTATAATAAAGGTTCTGCATCAGAAGACCATGCTTTGCTTTTCATTCCTTTCGCAACTCTAGGAACTTGCTACAACCTTTGCAATGAAGGCAGTGATCAGTCTTCCTGCTTCTGCTGCAGCAGTTCCAAAGTTATAGGTTGGTTTAATCCTCCATCAACAGGCAGAGTATGAAATATGCTATGGAGAAACAATGTGTCTGGAAATGTATTTATAAATATGCTAAGTGCATCCTCAGAACCTTTTTTTCTGATTCTTTAGCATTGTTTCAAAAGCAGTCTCCTTCATTGTTACTTCAGAAATGCACATGCCTACCTTGAATAACTCATTATGAACTTCTGCACAAAGACCTTCAGGAGTTTAAGAGAAAAAACATCTGTTATTCAAAATAACCTCATCTCAGTAGACAGTTCTCCTGTAGCCAGTCTGGGTGCAGTGTGAGTGTTTTGCAGGTGCATTCTTGCTGACCTTGGATGTAGCAAATAGGTGTAAATGACATTCAGGCCCCTCTGCTGCTGTCATTATGGGTTCTTTGTTATACTGCAGGAGTCACATTAGCATTACACTGAGAGTACAGTATTGCAGGTGAAAGAGAAAACTGAACCTCATGGATATTACAGTATAACAGCTTTGGCTCAGACTCCTGAGGCAGTGAGCCAAGCGATAACAAAATGTAAGTCAAATTAAATACAAAAAACCCTCCTGCATTAGCATTAAGGATTTGACTTGCATGCCTTAAGAAAAAGTGTTCTAAGTTAAGTCTGCTTCTGTCTGAGTTTGGAATTAAAGCCATACTTTGAACTTAAGCTTTCAAAAAATGGACAACTGTTAGCTTGGTTTTGTGTTGTGTTTTAATTATGCTTTAGACAGTTTGTAAACAGCATATACTAGATTTTGGGTTTAAACCTTTATTTGTTTAATCATATCATTTTTTCAGCCAGGAAAAATTAAGGGTCTGATCTTTGACTTTTGTAATCAAATTTAGTAAACTTTGAAGCAGGAGATGACAACTCAGGAATACATGTAAAAAAAAAAAAAAAGTAAATTGCCAAATGCATGAAAAGAATATACACTGGAATATGATTTCCAAAATAACCTTTTCACAGTGTTGTTCATCTTGCATTAATTTCCAGAATTGCATTAATCCATTGTAGGTTCACATTTTTGCAGTAAGAAATATAATTTTCTAGTTGATAGGGTCTCGCTTAACCATATAATTAATCAGTAAACTTTTAAAAATGAGCTTATATTTTAAAAGCCAGGGAATGCCAATTGTTGTGTGTGTACAAATCCCCTTAAAAAGAATGGAAGGACTAAGATGAGCAAAGAACACAGCGTCAGGCTTGTTGCAAAACTGAACTGCCGTTCCTTTTAAACCACAGTTGCATGCATAAAGCACAGGTAATCTAGGAAGCAAGATTTGACTTAGAATATAAAAAAAAAAAGGGGGCTGATAAAAAGTCCCTCCTCTTCTTCAAAAGACAAAATGAAGAAAATACCAAAAGCTACATAATAGTCTATTCTGGTGACGGGGAAGGAGCAGGACAAAAAATCATTCTTCAACAGGCATGGCAGAACTAAAACAGGATGCAATCAAATTATAATTCTAAATGTGTTTTGGTTTTTTTTTTTTAATATTCTTAGTTCCTTTTTCTATTAATCACCCAATCTTGTACCACATTATATTTCGGAGGAACAAGTTAGACAAGATGTTTGCTTATAATTAAAGTGATGGAGAAACATCCAAATAATGTCCCAATTCAAAAAAATTTAATAAGAATGAAAATAGAATACATGACAATAAATAATGTGAACATGCGTGAAATTCATCAGGCAGGAGTCAAAAAGGACATTGAAAAACCTGCAGCCTACTGATAGCTTGAATGGCCCTGCACAGAGTGAAATGTTTACCTATCAACCTCTCCTATGGAAATTTATGTATATGAAGCTTATGGGAAATGATCTTAGCTTAAATTGAAATTGGTACATCCATGAGGAGACGAAAGTGCCCATAGGGCTTCCTTTGTTTATTTCTTATTAATTGAATTCTAAGTAGAAATGAAAAAGGTTGGCATTTATTTAAAAAAAGAAAAAAAGGATTGACATGAAGAGAGAGAGATTTAAAACCAAAATCAATTTCTTTTTGATATGGAATAACATAATTCCTGCAACACTGTATGTATCTTCAAACTAGTGAAATATGAAAAGGAAAATTTCTGTTTCAATGTTTTTACAGTTTAAAAATTTGCTTTTGCTGACTGTCACAAACTCTCAAAGGTTACAAAAAAATGGTTCTTTCTAACCAAAGCTCTGTTTCTCCAATTGATCTTTGATTTTTATTTTTTTTTTTAAATTGGGACCAAACAGCAGACAATAAAATGAAAGTCAATAAACAGGTCAGCTTCTCTCCAGCCCTGTGGGCATTCCTGCTTTTGTCCAAAGAAACCCTAAACCTCCAGTCATATGGCAAATGTCCTGGCAAGAAATAATGATGACAAGTTATAAAAAAAGATTGAAGTGCTAGGAGAGTTTGAAAAACAGTCCTTGCAACAAAAAAAAAAATAAATTCAGATTGGTGACTGTAAAATGAAAAGGCAGCAGGCCTTTTTCATGTACTGTGCACAGTGAGAGGCAGAACAGGGCGCCTGAGCTTGAAGCTGTCCTGGAGCTACCTTGGGCTCATTGCCCGTGGCCACATTCTCATCCGAAGGAGAATCCATGGCAATCCATGAGGTTTTGTCCATTTTTATAAATGACAGCCATTTAACATCCAGGTGAATCAGAAATCCTGCAACATGCTGTCCAGATACTCCAGAAGGTGAAGATGAACTCACATTTCTCAATAATTGACAAAAGCTCCGATCTCCAGGGAAGTGGTGGAGTTCTTAGGTGAGCCCATGTTTCCAGCTGGCTCAAGGGCTGGCATGTCCCAGGGCATGTCTTAGATGCTTTCCTGTGTTTGGTGTCCCTGTGCCACAGTGGCTGCTGTCCTTGCTCATGCTGGTTAGCATGTGGGACAAGTCCATCCGCTGTGTGCTGAGTCACCACATTAATCAGTGGTTTGCTGCCTCTTGTCTCCTCCCTGCAGGGAGGCAGGAAGCACACTTGGTACCCTTGAAACTGGGATCCAAGATGTGAACAGGATGTTGAGCTACTCATCCTCTGAGCACCCTGATGCATAAGTCCCCTGAGAGCATCAGCTGCATATGAAAATCCCCTTTCACCCACGTGCTTACAGTGGGTGAAGAGCACTGATGTCTCACTGATGTCATTGCTCTGGAGCCAGATGAGATGCACTGTTTGGCTGAAGGAAGCCTCTTGGTTGCCAGCTGATTTGCAGGTAGCACTGACCTGCAAAGCCCCAGACAAGCCTTCTCTGTGCTCACATCCTCTTCTCTCCATTTATGAGTCAAGGGCAATGAAATAGTATAGGCATACGTGGTCCTGACCAGACTTTTCTACTCTTTTACACAAAGATACTTCAATCATTTATCCAAAGCAGGGAAGGGACAGACATTTCCAAAACTGAAACAGAGGCTTCATTAGGAGTACAGTGTACATAGATTCTTGCTCTGAATAGGTTGAGCAGGATGCAAGCTCCCTCCAAAAAGCACAGATTTCAGGGAGATGTTCAGCAGTTGGGTTCAAGGTCCCTCTCAGACACCAAGGGGGAGCTGCACAAAGGATATTGGGGTAGGAATACTTGTCTTTGCACTGGCAGAGTCACATCAGTGTGGAATCTCTCAGTCTTCTGGCCTGTACAGAGGGTTTTCCAACCAATACACCTTTAATTAAAGGAGAACCTTTGAGCAGCTTCATCTACAAGCTTTGGGCTGGCCCAGGAGGCCATTCAGCTGTCTCCAGGCTTTCTCCCCACGCAGCAGTTGCTCTCGTAGGTACACCATGCCAAGCATAATCAGTTAAACTAACCATGAGGTAGGTCTTCTGAGTGACAATCAGGCTCTTTCCACACTTTCTTTCAGCAGCAACAGCAGTGTGAACAATCCTGCCAAGAGGAGGTGGGTGAGCTGCATGACTTCAAGTTGCTGCTGATAAATTATTAATTCTCCAAGAGGCTTCTGAGAGTTGGAAGCTGGAGAGGAGATGTAACCTCCAAGCATCTAGGGATCATTTAAGAAGGACTTGTTCCTGATAGGGACAGTGGGAGAGACAAGATTATATGCAAAGTTCTGACCTGGGGGCAAATTGAGCATGTCTTGCCTTTCTGGAAGGTTCTGAATTTGTCAGAGTTTTGTGCAACCATATTAAAAAAAAAATGGGCTTTACAGACTTTGGCCAGAAATTATTCTAAACCAATCCTGATATAATTCCCTTAACAGACTACTGCATAATTGCTTGTTTCCCGCAGGTGAACAGCACCAGAAGCCACTCCTGTGCAGGCTGTCCATCAAGGCAGGCTGGCCTTCCTGGCTCAGGTTCAACAGCCTCCAGTCCTGTATTCATTGGCACTACGAGACAATAAGGTTTAGCAAAATAAGGCTGATGGCAGCAGCTCTGGTAATCCTGCCCTAACCTGTGCTAAAATGACACCGTGTGAAAATGCCAGCCCTTGCAGGCACAGGCTAGGGTGTTAGAGGTTGAATGCTTGGTGAACACCAGGCTGTAGGAATTCAAATTAAAAATGGCTGGAAAATCCCCATTATCATCATAATTGAGAAGTAGGAGGGTCTTAGCTCATCGCTGCCCACCTCAGCACCCCCAGCCTCAGGTTGTCTAAAGCCTTCATTAACATTTGTTTTGAACTGCACGATGGGTCTGATGAATTAGAGAATTCATATTTCCCAGTGAAGATTTCAGGGCAACTGGGTACACTAGGAAATTAATGTCATACATTTTTTGTGCCAGATCCTGGACATTCCCACCAGTTCATCAGAAATTCAGTTCAAGCCCCCTGCAGGCAGTAGGGTTTTCTGATACATGGGAAGTCACCTTCAAGTGTTGAATTTAAAGTTCATGCAGAAGTGGACAGTAGAACCTGTGTAACTCAGAGAGAAACAATAGAGTGAAGACAGAAAATCCAGATTTGTCACTAATGTAAATGATGAACACTTCACTGTAGCACTCTAAAACAAAGGCAGCTTTAAAATCCCAGGTCACAAAGCCGCACCCAGCTTTAGTTTTCATCCTCTAAACAATGAGCCACTGTCATCCTCTCATCATACCCAAGGGAGAAGAGAGGAAAGGGGAGTTCTGATTTCAGAGCAACTCTTACATTTGTTTGTATATCCTTAATTTGGAGACAGATGCTGTGTTGTCATCACCATATTCAATTCTTTACCTTTCAAGGGTCCCTGAAAATAGAAATGTCTGCTTACTGGTTTGTACAGATGCTGAACTAAACAGTAAGTATAAGGCTTTGTGAACTTAATCTAGAGGAGGCAACTACTAAAGCAAACATTCAGAATGCTTTTGGGGGGATGGCACGAACTAGTACAGGCTAAGGTTGTTATGCATAAATGGTATTTCTCTTAGAATATTCATGGCTTATAGCTGAATCAACATTCCAATCATAACAATTGGTTTGACCAGGCAAAGTCAAGTGGTACATTGACCTGTGACTCAAGAATTGAGCATCAATAAAAACAAGAGCAGCAGCAACTGGGTGAGGGAATTCATGGCAGAGGTGTGCTCTAGATCTATCACCCACCCCGATGCTGGGATTATAGAGGATGTTTCCTGACTATCAGGATGAATTTAAAATCTTGTACTTGGTTTGCAGCAGAGGTAAGAGAAAGGCTGTGGTTTTAACCCAGCTGAAAAATTCACTGCAGCCCAGGTAGACATCATGGGCTCCTGGTAAGGTGCAACACTCCAGCTCAGTCTCTCCTGCCATGCCCTTGCCTGGTTGTCAGCCACGTTAATAAAGAACACTGGAGCACAGAGGCACATCCTGCCCTCAGGCATGCCCTCACACACCAGTGTGCAGCTACGTGCCATCATCTTGCCAGCAGAACATGGCAGCTGGCAATTCAGCAGCTGCTTTAATGTCCTTGTTGGGTGTGCACAAGCTCTCTGTGCCTTGCAGCCATGCATGGTAGGACCAGTCACCTGTTCAGCTTCCTGCACTGCACCAAGAGGTGCCCAGTAGAGCCCGAGAAATGTCAGCTCTGCAGAGAAACCTGGCAGGACAAAATCATTCAATTCTGGCACAAGAAGAGTTTGAGATGAAGGCCTGACTGATGTTCTTTGTGCAAAGCTGAGCAGAGTCTAATGTCTTTATAAATCCTCTGCATTATTTTAAATCTGATGAAAGCTAGACTGTCAGTTCAGCACAGGAAAGATTCATCCACATGTAGGAGTATTCTATGAGGTTGTGTGCCTTCCCTGCCAGAATATGGCTTCAGTGAGACTCAGAGTCACACTGGCCTTTTCCAAGCCCTCTGCCCAGGAAGAAATTCCTCTCTAAATGAAAAACAACCCTCCAGTAAGTAAAACCTCCTAGAAATAGCTTGCATGACTGATGTGTCACATGGTACATCATGTACTGTATTTCCCCCCCAGGTAATCTGCCTGAACAAAGACTTGCTTTTGTCCTCAAGTTTTTTTACCTCCTTGTATCTCATTCTTCAGCAATGCCCTCCATGCTGGAGAGATGCCGTGAAGCTTTGCTATATTGTGCAATGTTGTCAAAAAAAATTTGTGTCCCAATATTTTGGTTTTTTGGAGGGCTGCTCCTCCCCTTTCTGCTTTAGTAAAGTATTTACTCTGCTCAAGGTCATGAGAATTTTACCAGTGGGGATACCTGACTGACAGGATACCACAGTGTGCCCCAGAAATGTATTACCTTTCAAAATACATGACAACAAGGTATTAAACCCATACTCAGCCTGCAGCTTTTTAATTCCAGGTTTGGCTGGATTTGCACGTTATACAGACAGAAATTTGGTAGTTGCTTCTGAAAGAAAAAAAAAAAGATAAAAATTGATAAGTTAGAATAAAAGCATGAATCCATATCAATCACTCAGAAAGGTTTATACACAGATAGGTGTGTGGGAAAACTGGAAGAACTCAATCAAAACTGATGAGGAGAAGAAATGACTGGCTATATTGACAATGAGGGATAATAACTATAGAGCTACATGGCAGGAAGACTTACAAAAGGGAGCCTCAGAACTAGTGACATAATTTGAATGAAAAATGTCTCAGGAAAACTTAAATGTCATTGCTGTTCAGGTTGTCAACAGTAATGCTGTCATTTAGGTAAATGCTACATTATTTTATTACAAGCCTTTAATTACTGCTCTTGCATTCTAAATATGTTTTGTTAAGCTCAACATTAAGGTGACCCATTATTACTTATTAAAGGCAAAATGGCAGCATAATAGCAGGCTAGTCCAAAAAATCCTCAGTATTGTGATGCATTCGTGGAGCCCACCCTGGACAGCCACACTCAGTGCCTCAGTAACACGTCAGGTCTGTTGTTTGGTTTGTCTGTTCCTGGTTGTCACATCTTCCCACAAGTGTGAGGTTCAGCTTCCCTCCATACATCAAGGGCATGATGGTGCATTTCTAAAACTGGAAAACTGAATAAAAAGCAGGATGGACTGCCAGGATGGACTCATGGTAGGACCATAGCCCTCCAGAACTTAGATTTGATGGAAGGAATGCAATCAGTGTGCTTTTCACAAGGAGGCTTCACATGTCAGCAAGTACTCCTTAAGGAGAGGTTGCATCCTGTAGCCTTCCAGCCCAGTCTTCCTTAAGGACATTAATTCATCAATCTGCTTCATAACTGACAGCTGAACTGTGAACTTGAGTTTTTTTGCACTGTCTGTGAGATTGTGCTTCCAAACCCTCAGACAATGCAGTGGAAAAAAACTGGAAAATGCAGTTATACCTTAGTCCCATCACATGACTCGTCTGTTCTTGACCCCAAGTTCACATTCAACTTAAATAAGAGAATGAAACAGATATATAACAAGGGAAATGGGCCTGGGGGAGGGAAGTGATAATGGCCACATGCTGCAATACAGAGAAGAACTGGAGCAAAGTATTAACACGTGAAAATCACAATTCAAGGTAGGAATAAATCAAATGGGCTGCAAAGACTGCAGTGTATCCAAGATACTTTCTGTGAGGTAGAGAAAAGAGGCCATCCAGGGATTTGTAGAAGGGACAGGTTTCAGCCCCAGAAAAAAAAAACCATTCTATTGAACAAGTATCAAATATCTCCCTCAGATCTAGTTTTCTTACTTTGCAATTTTTTTCTTGACCTGCTGCAATTTTACAATGATCTCTACAACTTTGTGGCTGGTCTGTTGCTTGAAACAAACTGACTCATCAAATGATGCACTTTTACTGCTGTTTGCACTACTGTAACAGCCTTATCTACAGTACAATAGTTCACTGCACTACCTGAATAAATAAAAAAAGCTACCAAGTCAAAGCTATAAGTCAAAGCTATCAAAGACAGAGGGATATTTTCACTTTAGGGGTCCACAAGAGAATTTGCATAGTGTACTAAGTCCTTAAAGACTTGCTGTGTGTTTTCCATCCAAAGGATTCAATCCTTGCTGGATTTACATATGTGGAAGATTACATATGAGATTGCTTCTGTCTTCTAGAAAACTCAGTGTGCAACACAGAATTCAGACTGGAAAGAGGAAGGATGTCAGGGGGAAAATAACCTGAATTTGATCATAAAACTTCTTTTGCACAGACTATAGGGAAAGGACATGGCAAAGTGATGAGAGGAACTGCAAAAAAGGTATACAAAGAGTTGACACAAGCTGATATAAAGAACATACTTAAGTCCCTCCAAAATTTGTTCCCCACTCTCTGTATGGAGACTGTTTTTCAGCAACATCCCAAATATTGTTTAAGACTGTTTGATCATAACTCCTTCACGTAGCTCTAACCTGCATATTTCAGGCTGTTTTGTTCAGTCCTCAGCACCAGGCAGACCTTTCAAGTGTGCATGAGCAGAAATAGGAACAGGACTAAGCAGTTAATAGGAAGCATTTGTTGTCACCTAATTTCATCAAATATATCAGTATTTAAGAAAGCAAATTATGAATATTACTGGCAGTCATGGATTTGTTCAAGGTTGAACACAGCCCTGGAGTCAAAGATTAAGTAGCCTTTGCCTGATATAATTCATCATCATGAACCTGTGGATATAATGGCAACCAAGAAGTTTTTGGCCAAGGAGAGAATTCATAACACACGACAACTGAGCGGAGTTCCAGTTACTTTAAATGTCTTTTTTCTTTAAATATAGACCATCCATATGAATATCTACCCATTGTTCCATAAGGGTCAATTATCAGCCCTTTGCAATTATTCTTCCAGCCTGCGGGGCTCTCTGATGCTTTTTTTCCTCCCACATTTGGAGCACAGTTCTCAAGTGCTCATTTCCAGAGAAACCCTCTGCAGCGAACAACCACACAATTTAATTTCACATTCAGGGCTGAACTGGATACACAAAACAAGCAGGTTAACAAATGCAGGTTTTACATAGTGGTGATAATGATCCATGTAAATGGGACTTGTAGCAATCAATGACTTTGATCAATAAGTTTTTTAGAAAATCAAAATCACTACTGATATAAAAATAAACTAAAATCTCTTTGCTCTTGAGAGAAGTGACTGCTAAGGTCTCTGGCTTCTGAAGGCAACAGCACTATTCCCTGCTTAGAAAAATTTTGCTCCATGAAATGTAGCTACCCTCCTCTCTATGAATAGCTATGTTTCTTCTTCATTTGCATGAAGGACCTCTCTTAAAAACACAAAATAAGCAAAGAAGAGTAACAAAACTTACACTGGAGATTAAAAAAAAACAAAAACAAAACCAAACAAACTCCCCCCCCCCCCCATTTAAATTTCTAAAATACCTTAAAATTAAAACTGAGCAGAGGTCACATAAAGTAAGTAATTTTCATTAACAGGAATGAAACCCAACCTGTTGAGTTGAGACCACTAAAAAAAGCAATAAAGATGTTTTCATACAAGGTATACCAGAATATGATATAGTAGGACATGTATGAAAAAAACAAGCCAGTTCTGAATGTATGAAAGTACTACTGCAGTCTTCTCAGATGTTCATGCTGACTTTTGAAGGGGGTGTTTTCCCCCTCCCAGGGCAGCCTGAAAATATTGCTCTATCTAGTGCAGGTAGGTCATTATACACTGCATTAAACAAATCCAGCAGTGTTTGGTAGACTTGATCCATGCCTACTTTTGTGTCCTTTGGAGGAGTCATTCCATGGGGTCCCATTTTCCCAGCATTACAGGAAATGTCTCCTCCATTTATGCACTGAGTTACCTCAGTGTAAAACTTCTGTGTGAAAGCCTAACCAAAGCAGCAAAGCTCATTTTGATGTGCTCTTGATGTGCTGTGGGCTCTGACATAAGTTCTCACAGCCATTTCAGCATAAAGAAAAAAAATTATCCCCATGTCTGCTGTTTTTATTACATATTAAACCTCAGCTCCCAAAACTGTGATCAGAAATAGAAGCAATGACCAATTCTGCTACGTGTCTCTGATAGTAATGGAAAAACAGAAGCCACACATAGATGCATTTGGAAAAAGGGAAAAAATACAGAAATGTTCTTCTGAGTCATTTGGGTAAAATAATATTTTGCAATATTTAAAAAAAATAGATATTTAGATTCCTTTGTACAGACTGGAAAAATATTCGCTGGGTTCTCACATTGAAATTCACGTTGACACAGCTTTTTAATTACTTATGGTGAATTAAAGGATCAAAGTTCTGAGGAACAGAAAAGAAGTTCTGTGCTTTAAAATTATGGACTTTACTAAAACATGCTGAAATATTCAATTTCATTCCCTTTGTAAGTCAACAAACAAGGCAGGGGCCAAAACTCCCTCTCACAAGCATTTATTCTTTAGTATGAAATTAGTTTTCATTTACCTTAATTTGTTCTGTTTGCTGAGAATTACTGGAGTTATTAAACCTCAGACTTGAATTTTAAGATCAAATTACTTTCTCATTAATTTAGCGGTATAATAATCTCACACACCCATGGCATCTTCCTTTACCAACATCTTCATGTCTCCTGTTCACCTCTGGAGTGGCAAGCTGCCTATTTTGCCTGTGAATATATATATTTTTCTGTAATCTGGGGAGTACACATAACATCCCTCATAGCTGGGCCATCCTAATCCTTGGTCTCAACTTTCAAGCTAAGAAAGCAACTGGGGAAGTAAATTATGTGTATAATATCTGCTTCCCAGACTTATTAATGATAATATTAGAAGGATTTTTCAAAAGCAATAGAATGCAGGGCATAGTCTTCTGAAACTGGACATCCTGAAGTGAGAGGCATTTGAAAGTTTTGCTAAGGAAAAGTTTCTGCTAATGGCCTTAGCTATCTTGTTTGCCTTAAATAACTTTTGATAAATCTTTTATCCCAAACAAGACATTCCCTGTCAAGACTGCTGACAGAGCTGGTCAAGGACTCCTTATGAATCAAGAAAGATCACTTCTGACACCAGAACACGTCACAGGAGCTGCTGGTGGGTTCTCGCTTTAGCACGGTGGGAGTAGGGAACCCCTAGGCAGGTTTTGATTGCAAAAGACAGACTTTCAGACAACAACTGGGGAAGGAAGCCCCACAAACAGACTCAATTAATTCATAGGGTCTTTGAATGCAATGACCTAAATCAAGTGCTGTTACCACGTACGCATCAACATCAAACGGCTCATACACAGGGGGGTGACAAAAATGTTAAGAAAAACTCCTGAACTCCCAGAAAAGAAAAGCATGAGACCATGATAGAAACATCACAGACAAGAAAACACAAATCTGATCTCAAAATTAACATGAACAAAACTGGCATCAGAAGCAGTTAGCATATGAAATCAAAGGATTTTACTATTGTACTGCACCACTGGAGAAAACGGATGGCTTTGCAATACCTGTGGGAACAGATAAGCATTAATGACAGCACGGGAAAGATGAAAGAGATTAACTAAGTATTCTGGCAATGTGTCCTCCTCACCTTGACCTACGGTGCAATGCAATACAACTCACTTTTTGCATAAAATACTTAACATGTCTCATAAAATGTTTATAGGGAGTGTCAGCCAAGGTAGAGGAAGACTATAGAGAAATGCAATCCCCAGAGCAAGGCATAAGTAGTTGAGATAAAAGTTTGCACAATTTCCTGTTCTCCCTTTTCTGTCCCCACCTCTCGTAAAATCTGCAGATTTTTTTTTCTTCTTGTTTTCCACTCCTTTATGCCTGGTTTCACACTTTAATGTCACAAGCTAATGTGAGATGTCATGCATTTATTACGTTAATTTACTTATCACATAAATTTATTCTTCTGGTTGCTGCTGAGTTGAGTTTACAGCAGAAAGTCAGATCCCCTGCACCTGGCAACCTTCCAATTTTGTGTGACCCTGGTAAATTCAATGCTGAAATATTCTCAAAATAAAGAGAGATTATGCACTCTTCTGCAAATGGAAGTCTTACAAACAATTTTCTTTGGTATCTCCTCTCTATTCAAGACCCAGAAAATACACATGCTTGGTTTCTCCTGAGGAGCAGCCTAGCCTTACTACTTTTCCTGATTCCTCAAACAGGAAGGAGAAAGGGAGAAATTGGTGGGGAGGGTATGAGGAAGACAATATTTTTTTTGCTGAGAGGGTGCAGGTGAATACCAGGACACAGGTCAAATTGCCTCACCTCCCCAAGTTCTTGCAGTGAGATTGTGGAGGACACCACCAGGAGGAGTAGGAATCTGAAGCCATTCCAGCAGCAGAGCCATGTGGAATGAGCTACAGGAAGTTATCATTTTTATAAGATCTAAACATGATTTTACAGTTGGGTTTAGATGCAGCTACTGTGTGGGAAACAAATAAAGGAGATAACAAAGTCTTGGGAGGTGCAGTGTATCCCCAGTGCCAAGTCCATCCTCTTATAGTGTCCCTAACTCTGATGTCAGTGGAGCTGTGCTTGCAGGCATCAAGACTGACCTAGGCCCACTTACAGCTATTGAACATGCCAAACTACACCTGGCAAAATGGGAAAATGAGGAGGAAAAAGTGACAGGAATGCTGATAGGCTACCATAAAAAATGAAAAAAAATATTATATAGCTGAGCAAGGAGGAAAAGACAAAACTCCAGCAGTGTGTTGAAACAAGTGAGAAGGCAATGGGCCAGAGCAGGGGAGAGATGTTCCCATGGCCTGTGGAGTCAGGCTGCAGGGATGTAGGGGGATTGACCCCTGCTCTTGAGTCTGTACCAGCCAGCAGAGTGAGTGCAGCCCTGGGAGGTGCACCCGCTCTGCTGCAGAGTTAGGAAGTCTTCCCCTGAAAACAGAAGGGTGTTTTTCACCTGAAGTAGTTTAGTTTGGATGGAGAATCCCTGGGACCAGATCGCTCTCCATGCAGCTGTGGAGTTTGGCTTAGAATTTCTAGAAATGAAGTTTCATTATGAAAGGAATCAAAACATCCCACACCATGGGGAGGGATTAACCTCAACACAGCATGCTCCTCATCCCCCTGGCCCACTGCCAGGATTTCAGACAAGGGTTTGCCTGAAATCCCAGTCCTGACAGGTAGCAGCCATCACATCCTTCTGGAACAAGATCTCTCCACCTGCTGGTCATCATTTTTGGATGTAGGTGGCCTGTATTCCAGCAGTTAACTCCTCTAAAGTAGAGCAGCAACTCCTTGTTAAATAAACTATGGTGGCTGGAGGAAGAGAGAGAGAAAAGATTTGGATCTTTGCACTCCCTCCATCTAAACAGGACTTTGCATAAGAACATGCAGGAATCCAACCAGGAACCAAAGATACTCCTCCATTTCAGGGATGCATATTTTGCTAATTCTACCTCCTTACCTTCCTTGAACTGAGTGGGGCAGGAGAGCCTCCTGGGTGGGACAGGATGTGTCCAAGAACCACAGAATTAGGCTAGTTGTTTAATTAGTTGGGCCATCCAGTCACCTAAGAGCATGAACTGGGGGAATTGAGTCACAGTGGGCTGCAAAACCCTGACTGTGGTACTGTAAACAAGAATTGAGCAGCATGTGGGATGAATACTTGAGTATTAAATGCAGTCCTCCACTTAAGGTTCAGAGTCCTTTCAAGTCCTTTCAAGAATTGTGTTCTGGAAAAACAAAAAAAAAAACCACCTTTGCAATGTCTACTAGAGATATTAATGCTGCATAATTTTGAGATTTCATGACTTCTGTGTTGTTTTATTGGAAAATAAAATCTCCTTTCAGCCACTAATGAGAATGAAGTATTTATATTTAATAAAGTTTAAGTGGTAGTGGAGAAAAACTATGTCTTAAATTGAGACTTCAGCTCCTAATTTGCCTTCTCAAACTGTATGAGACCATTTATATGCTGAAGGAAGTCGCTGCAGTACCTAGCCATCTGTAGAACCCTCCATCTCTATTTTGCTTATGTGAATTATAATGGAGATTTACAGGAATCTGTGATCTGTAGAATATCTTTGTTTAAAATATAATTGCTATGTATCAGTACAAGTTCTCCTCTGAAGAGGCCCGAGCAGCCAGTGAAGACAAATATTCTGGATGGCACTTCCTTTTCCACCTGATATTTTCTGCTTGGGTGCATGAAATGGGACAGAGCAAGGCAGACCAGGAGGCATTTTGTGAGGCAGCAGAAATTAGCTGGCCAATTTAGTTATCAAACAGCTATTTTAAACCACAAGTATTGAACCTCTAATGACTTAACTTTTTGGTGATGAGATATATGCTAAACAAGTTTTATACAGACAAAGTTTTATGTGTCTGCTGAGAAAATAAATGGAAAGATGAAAAAAAAGGAGTCAGCACATTTGACTTAATGCAGAGGTTGCTTTTATTTCTCACTTCTGTAGCCTCTGAGGACTTATTTAATCAATAATAGCATCCCATTTCATCACAATATTCCATTTTTAATATGGGAATGATAACAACACCCCCAAAGGTGTCCAGAAAGGAAGAAGTTTGTTGAACAAGTCAGCCTGGAGCTCTGCTACCCTTTCTGAATAAAGGTCCCCTTCCTAATTCTTCCCCTTAAATTGTAATTATCTGATAAGGAAGGGTATGTGCTTTGTATATTCCTGCTCAAAACAATTGCATTCTCATATCACATGTATATTTGTATATATATGGGTGTGTACGAATATGTATGTAAATAAATGTGCATAAGTATGTAAAAGCTGTAAAACTATGTGATTTTTCCTCTGCCTTCTGAATTCTGATATATTAAACTTGTGGTGGGCTCCTTGGAGGTGAAGAATTCTAATGCAAATCTTCAAATAACCTTGTTTTTACCAACCTGTCTTGTTTTCACAGTGGTCTGTTTGAAGTACCTCATTTTACTAAGAAATTGCTTCAGAGATGGAAGGTCACGTTGGTTTTTCTTTCTGCCTTGCTGGTTACATGCTGCTCTACTGTTGTAACAAGGTTAAGGCCCTGGAATAAGAGCAGAATGTTTTCTATTTGAGGGAAAATGAAGATTCGTTTAGATTTGCTATCCTGACTTGCAGGGCTTGCACACCAGGATTTTTGCCATGACATCTGATCCCCTTTTATGTATTTGTCAGTGCTGTTCTGCAAAAGACATATTCAGCTTGAACACTAAAACACACTGATGGCTGCTGAAGGGTAGATTGATTTAGTGTCTCAAGACAGACTTCACATGATTCATAACTCCTACAAAGCAAGAAGGTTGTAGGTCTGTTAAGCCCATGCTAAATCACGTATCAGGAACAGGGGATGAACACTCTGAGGAGGTCAGATTTTCACTTTTTTAGGTACCCTTGAGCACATGGGACCAAAGTGTTTCAGTAGCCCAAGAGAGACCGGGTAGTCAAGCTGTGATTTACAAACGGAATAACTGAAAATTTGCACTCACCGATTTGGAGTGCAAAATCATGAATTTGGGCCCAAAGAATACTGCAGGCCTATTTAAAAACATTTACAAAAAAGTGATACTTACTTTTGTGCTGAGTTTTTTTTACTGTCTCGATAATTTTTTTGGTGCTTTCTTATGTTTTATGATCCTAATAAATGAAGATGCTTAATATTTCTCCAACTGAACAATTTCCATTACAAAGATGTTCTAGAGAGCTAAAAGATAGATATGGGGTGGCATGCAAATACCTAAGCACATCTGTTTATTGCTATTTTAATTGCCCAGCAAGATGCTTTATTGAATGGGTCACCTATAGGTCTTTTGTCACATCTGCCAGCTCTACATAGACCTGTCAGACACAGAGGGTGCAGAAAATGACAATAAGTGTCTATATTAGAGTCCTGAATACTCCTCTGGATCACCTGCAAGGTTTTTTTTTCTCTAAGTAATATTTTCCTTTTTTCCTTATTTTTTTAAGCACCTATGGACATGTTACCCAAAATTTGACAGAAGTAGACTACATCTAAAAACAAATTGCAATGTTTTGACACTTGACACTTGACATTTTATTGCTTGTCAAGCTTGCCCCATGGCATTCTCACGTCTCCAATGCAAAAAATATGATGGTGATGTAACTTGGATGAAAATTACTACACCATTTCAGTTCTTAAATAGAATAGCACAGTGAAAGCAAAATTTTGGCCAAACAAAGTCCTTGAGTACATAATTAATCTCACTACAGAGAAACAGGGCTGCATGTGTGCTCCAAGATAAATGTATTCTTAAATGCTACAATAAGCTGAAGCCAAAAAAAATACATATAGAACAGAGACAAGAAAGACACGTTCATGGAAATGTAGCATAAGAGGAAAAACCAGTGCAAGAAGGTGAAAGCAAGATATTTCAATCAATCAACAGGAATAAGCATGGGAAAAGAACCTGAAACTATTTTCTGGGAAGGAAAATTTAAGAGGTTTTTAGCTAATTCTCATTCAGGTGGAAAAAGTTCTCAGGAAACAAAAAAGAGCATTTGCTGAAAAAGCATATTTCACTAAGCTTTGTGAGATTTTCCTTTGACATACTCCATCATATAAGTTACATTCACCCCATCAATGAGCTGCAATATCATAGGATATGATGGAGACCAAATAAAACAAGATGTCTCAAACCAACCAAGAAACTGAGATCTCCTGCTTGGAAACAAAAAAACCCCAAAACCCAAAAAACAATTAAACAAAAAACAAAAAAACAAACCAACAAACAAAAAAACCCCCCAAAGGATAAGTAAGGAGGCAAATCACAAATTTTGTAGTAAATACACTTGTAATTTGCAAGCTGTTTTATGTTCACTGCACAGAAAGGAAACTGCATGGATTTGTCAAGCAGCATTTCACAGGAAACGCTTCCTTTAGCTTATAGTTTCTGCTACTAATGTGGTTTGTTCGGGGTATTCCAGTTGAGCCCACACACTCCTCTGAGCAAAGGTAAACCCCACTGTCTTGGTCCTTGTTTGTGCTGCCAGGGAGCTGAATCATGCAAAACTTGGGTGCACTCACATGTACTTCAGAGGTAAAGCTGAAATCTCTGCCTCTTCCAGCTGACTTCCCCTCCAGCTGTTACCCACCTACCCATCGTTCCTTGGCAGCAAACTCCTTTCAAGGCTGTTTTCTAATCCAGATATGTCAAATTATGCCTTTGGCATTCACAAACTACCTAGAGGACAGGTAACAAAGCAAGGGATGAAATACTGTATGGAGAAGAAAATTCAGATTAAAATGTGTCATATAGTCATGGTAGATCATTCAACCAGCTGGGCTAAATGTCAAAGTGACTGACACTTAAGTCATGCAAAACTCCCACAGATTGGAATAAGAGTGATGCATAAATAGTGACTTCAGGATCAAGTCTGTTCTTGGGAGCTACTGAACGTTTTGCTTCTACTGCAGTCCTGGAATACACTCATCAGCATCCAAGAATCTGCCCCAAATCCTGGCTGTGTTTTGCAGAGCACCAAAGACTGTAAAATCTCATTTTATCCCATCGCTGAACAAAACTTTTATTTTGCTTTTCTTAAAAAAAAAAATCATATCTATGTTATTAATGGTTTTAATGATAATTTAATCATCAGATAACAACAAATACACATCACCTGCAGTTTTGTGTAACGCAGAAAGAAAATATGCCACTGTTATGGTCACCAAGGGGCTGAAACACTGTTGACCAGAGGTTGACTGCATTATTTGTAACCATTTCTGCCTAAAACTTCTTGTTTTCTTACTTAGAAACAGTTTAAGTAACACAAGAAGTTTGTACAGGTTTTCATCCTGTACTATTTTCACCATAATTCCTTCAGAATCAAAATCTTGTAGAGTGAAAAAAACCTCTGTTCTTAAAATAAATTAATTTTAATAACTATGCACATTATGGACAATAAAGATGATTGAATATTTGAGCAGCACACCTATGCAGTCTACATGAAGGCCATATATAGTTCTTTGCCTCAATAACTAACCTTAACCTAATGCAACTCAAAAGTTTGGAACCTTTCCATACTGTTTCTAGTAGGACGCTCATGAAGTACCCTTCATTTCTGCAAAACTAGAAAATACTTTTGTGCATTTTTTAAAATATTGCCAGAACTGCTTAAGCAATTTTTCAAAACATCAATGCAATTAATAAAAATTGGTATTCTATTTAAAGATAAAACAACTTATTGAATTTCAGGATAGGCAATAATAGAGTTCAACTCTTTCTGAAGTTGATTCCATCACCTACAATATAAATGTATTTTGCTGTGAAATGTGAGAATATATGAAGATGGAAAAGGGAAAATATTATTTTCCTCCATTGGCCCTGCTCAGTGTGGCAAGTGCCTCTGTCACATTAGTTGGATGAAGTCTGTACCTACCCCAGAATAAACTGAGCCACCGCGTTTGACTCAGACAGGAGGCAGTAGTTTCAGCAGAACCCTTTCTCCTTAGCCTCTGTGAGTGGCAGAGAGAGGCGAGTTTCCCTCCTAGAGTGCAGAGTTACAGAGTTTCGGTGCCTTGCCAGAGCAACAGCGCGCTCACCGCGGCTGGCTCCAGCGGAGCGCGCGGCCTCAGCGGAGCAGAGCGCGGGGCTGCGTCTGACGGGCCGCTGTAATTCCCCGGTCCGCTGGTTCAGCAAATGAATGCATGCTCATTGGTAGAAAAGTAATCTAGTTTTGTCAGAAATATCTATGGTCTGTCTTCTGCAAAACCTGCAACATTAGCACATAACCCAGAGCTTTTAACAGTTTCGCCTTTTTCTGTAATTTTTTTGGATAACACTTGCCTGATGATGTAGTGTCAGCCAACTGTACATTTTTTTTAGAATCTCAAAGTATAAGCAAATGCTTCAGTGTCCATATGAACCTAGGTTCTTACCTTCTTTGTGAGGGGCGCAACCCTCAGAGGTTTTTTGACTGCTTTTCATAATTACTCATTTTTTTGGTGCTCTTTGTAAACACTTTGACAGCAGCTCTCACTTCACACCTGGATGTTTCAGGAGCAGCAACCTGACAGCTCTCTCTGTCTTCAGCTGAATAAAAATGTATAGTCAGTTTTCATGACCTCGCACAGAATTTCACGCAGAGCTGCCCAAAAGGAATTCATCAGCTTTTGAGTTTCACCCCAACTTACACTGCTTCAAAGTAATTTCACCTCTGATGCCCCTTGCAGGTTTCAGTCATAGTCACAAACTCCAGCTTGCCCCAGTGCTGTTCTCCCAGCTCCACAGGAGTGCTGGCAGGCAGCAGAGCAGCCAGGGAGTGCTGATGGTGTCACAGTTTCAGGAGGGACCAGAGTCAGGTGTGCATCTTCAGCACTGCCAGCCCTGGGCATGGGCTCTGCTGTGACTGCAGCATCCTTCTGTACAGGAACATTTGTTCCTTATGAGAATGTTTTATGATTAACTCAAAATCAGAGAGGCAATAAATTTGCTTTTGAAAGTTTTATTAGTTTTGCATGGCCTGTTTTTTGGTACTAAAAGAGATGGCTTCTGTGAGAAGTTGCCAGAAGCTTCCAGCATGTCCAGCAGAGCCAATCCCTGATGACTCTGAGGATGGACATGCTGCTGGCCAAGGCTGGGCCAATTAGAGGTGGTGGTAATGCCTCTGTGATAAATCATTTAAGAAGAATTCAATAGAAAGGTCATGGTACAATTGTAATTCCAGTCAGAGAAGAGTGGAGTGAGGACAACAGGGAGACACCAGGGTCAGTGGAGAGGAAGGGCAGGAGGTGCTCCAGGCACCGGAGCCGAGATTCCCCTGCAGGCCGGGGTCAGCCCAAGGTGAAGCAGCCGTGCCCCTGCAGCCCATGGGGATCCACAGGGAATGCAGAGATCTGCCCACAGCCCATGGGGGAGGTGCCCTTGCCAGACTGGGAGAGCCTGGAGGAGGCTCTGGTCCAGTGGGAGACCTGGTGGAGAGAGAGGGCCCTGCTTCCAGGCTGGAGCAGCCTGTCCTTGGAGGACTGCATCCTGTGGAAGAGTGACACACACCACAGCAGTTTTGGGAGGGCTGTTATCCATTGGAGGGACTCAAGTTGCAGCCATTTGCAGAGAGCTGGTGCTTCTGAGAGGGACTCTCACTGGAGAAGTTCATGGAGCACTGCGTTCCCTGAAAGGGACCCCACGGTGCAGCAGGGGAACAATTCCTCTCCCTGAGCAGTGAGAAAAGCCTCAGGTTTTCCCATAACCATAACCCCCATTCCCTGACTCCTTATGCCACTGGAATACGAGGTGGAGCTGGGAAGGAGGGAGGGGTGTGGTGAAGGTGTTTTTAAGGGCTTGTTTTGCCAGCCTTTTAAGGGCTTGTGTCATCCCACGACAAAAGTGTATGCTGAAACCAAGGAAAAAACCTTGGTTTTGTATTAGTATCTGTTTGCTTCAAAACCTAAGAAATGAAATGTAAGGAAGAAAATAGTTTGTTCTAATTTGAATAAACATTTTCTTTTATGTGTCTTTCTTTAAGCAAATAATCGTGCTTGCAGTCAACATACGCAGCCCTCAATTAAATTTTCAGAGGTTGGATGAACATTTGTGGAGAAGTATTTGGTCTCCAGTCTGCACCAGAGAGCAGCTGATTGGCACATTGCAACACTTTCTTCCCTAGCCACTGTGGCAGTGACATCATTGGTGACACTAAGCCTGAGGAAGAAAGAAAAGGTCTTGTGGTTGAGGTGCAGAAGTCGAGCACCTCAGTCCTATTGTTGGCCCCACCGCAGATTTCCTGCAGAGTCTGGAGGCGGTGACATAATCTCTCTGTGCCTCCATTTCTTCCTCTCTGAAGCCTGCCTGTGTTTTTATCGCTGCAGTTGGGGAAGACCTGCTCAGGCCAAGGCAAACAAATGCTCAGCTGCCTCAAGTTTGAAGTCCCTCCTTTATTTCAGCAAGACCCTTGGAGGCAGAGTGCAAAATGCTCTGCAAACCCCGCGGCCAGTGGAGGCTGGATCAGCAGCTCAGGTCTTCTGTAATGCAGAGGATGTGAATTCCACCCAGCTGATGACAGAAACTGTGGTGTCAGGAAGATAAGGACAGTCAATATTTCACAGCTGGTTCTGCTCTCAAATATCAATGAAAAGCTGCAGCATTGAAAAGGTCACTGAGGCACAAATCTGACCAAGTAAATCAATTTATAGGTTGCTATTAAAACATTTTATGTATTTAAAACTGAATAGTTTTAAGTGAAAAGAGATATTTTTTTTCAATATGTTCTTGAACAGCCCCCAAAACTGAGATGATGGTAAATGTAGAAGTACAGTGCAATCCAAGGTCTGAAGTTTAACTTGCACATTACGTTAGCGAAAAGCCTAAACATTTTCCTTTTGCCTTTCCTATCCTTATGAATTTAAATAAAAGATTACATAAAGAAGAAAATAAACTGAAATATTTAACTGAAACATTGCTTTTAGAAAAAAATCTACTTTGAAATAAGAATGAAGTACAGAAAATCACAAGAGTAACCTGTTCTAATATTTTCTGTTGTTATCATGGTGATTTTCCAACTGAAGGGATTCTGATATTGCACATAACCATTAAGTAAATATCCAGAGTTTTAGATCTATAGCTGAAATAAACTCTGAGTGTTGTTTGGTGATGAGTATCATTACTTCCCAGATCCTCAGTTGTCCTGAAATGACCTTGAAAAGAAGCATCACAAAAATACATTGTAGATTTTATGAGGTCAGTTTCAATTATATCCAGTCTGTTACTTCTAACACACTTTCCTCTGAGTGCTGTATTATTTGAAAACACTCCTTTGTATTTCCAGTGTTATCCTCCAGTTTTTTTAATAAAATTCCTTTGAAAATGCCTATTTATCAATAGCAAGCATAAGTCTGATTTTTGCCTTGGGAAACAGTGATATTCCTGGAAGAATTACTTTAGGTAACTAGAAAGATTAAAAACATAATTTAGTCTTATACAAACATGAAGTATGTCTATAAAATCCTGCTCTCCTAGATATATGATTTGTTCTTTGGTCAAAATTAAAACAAAGAATGAAAATACTTAGCTAAAAGGTGCACTTCTCATCTTCTCCTCACTCTTTATAGCAGAAATCCACTTATCTTGGCTTTCTATATAAGGTCTTTTACATCATCTAAAATTATGGCTGGGGCTGTATAAAGGTTGTGTCAGCATTTCCATTATAAAACCATATTTTAGGGGGTTTACAACTCAGTCATAAAAACTCACTCTACACTGAAACTCAGAATGCAAAATCCCAACCTGGAACATTTTTTTATCATTATTATAGTATTAAAAAAAAAAATAAAAAATCCAGACATGTTTGGCTGTTTTTTTAGTTTTCTGAATGACACATGAGATGAAAAGAATTCCAGGTGGGGTGAGGGAACAGCAGCTGCCTAGTGAGGATGTTATACCTGGTGTTGGTGTACCCAAGATACACCTGGCCTCACAGTCTGCCACTGGAAGAGGAAAGGTGGCTACAGGTAAAAATGGCCTCAGTAAAGACAAATCACATCCCAAAAATGAGAGGCGCATAAATCCTGACAGGTTAAATGTTAAACCTCAGGAAGGCCTGCCAATTTAGTAAGGAGAAACTTATTAAAGGAGCTCATTAAAGGAATAAAAGTTAATAATAAAACCTTTTTCAAATATTTCAGGAGCAGGAAGTCTGTCAGAAAGTCAGTGGGGTGAATACCAGATCTGAGAGAAGAAAAGTTCTTGGTGACAATAAAACTCTCAGAAATGTTACATGAATTATTTTTATTTGAAACTTGTCTTTGTAGAGTCAGTCACGCAGGCTCCCAAACCAAAGCTGAACTCTGGGAGAAATGAATTGAAGGACCTGATTCCAACTGGATCTGTAGGAGAAGGCTTTTTTTTTTAATTTTGAAAAAGTGAAAAGTGTTCTATTAAGAAAAATGGTACTCATCCTGAAAAAGCTGAAGGACAAATTCAAATAAATTGCAAACCATAGTGTGGAAATTATCACTTAAAGCAACCTCTGTGTGTGCCAACAACCCTGCAAGACTGGAGATAGATTGACCTTTGCTTTGAACCAGGATGGAGGATCTTATGGTCTACCTACTTATAAGTTGGTTTTTTCTTAAAATTATATACTTATATCTAATGCTTTTTTCCTTTTATGGAAGCTCAGCTTCTGGTGACCTACATACTCCAGCTACACAAGTTTAGAGATACCAATACAAAAAATAGATTTTTCTTTCCTAAGTCTCCTTGCTAGACATTCCACCTAACATCTTCTAGACTGATTGTTTTCACCAGGAAGTGGCAAAAGAAGCCGTTTGTTTGTGATAATATCCAGGAGATCAGTCTGAGACATTCCTGCTGCCTTTGCACCACTGAGCCCTGTGGTCTGGAGAGCGTGGTCACCATGCTGAGATCATGTTGCTGGATAGGGAAGGTTCATGAATATTACATCAAAAATCCACCACTGAGCAAAGACACGCCTTCCATGACGGCATTTCTGGCTCAGAGGAGTCTGTATCCATGTCTGCCTACATTAAAAGGGATAATTACATTAATTAACATCTTTAATCCTTTTGAAACAGATTCACCTCCGAGGCTGACTGTGAATGTGGCCCTCAAGAGTGGGTTGTACTCTGAGATCACCCAGGGCTGTGGAGCTGTCTCAGCCACCTCGGATGCTTTTGAAGAGGCCTGCTGTGGTGGCAGGGGAGCAGTGCTATGCTACAGCCTCCCCCAGCCCCTGCAGGTGGTGCCTTTGACTTCCAAGGATGCTCCATCCACCCTCAGCTCCAGGTGATCTCCAGCCCTGCTACCATGTTCTTCTCCTAAGAGATGATCATCTTGGAAAGGTCATTGGTCACAGCAGCAGGTAGTTCCAAATCTTGATGCCAGGTCACTGGTTGTAAAAACTTGTTTTTCTTTTTTGAAAAAACAACTTCCCAGCTATACACGTTGTTGTCACTTAGCTTCCTTCACTGTGAGACACTTAATTGCTCTCCATTCCTACAAAGAATTGTTTGAAAGGTGGGAGCATCCTCCTCCCCAGCACTACAGCACAGGGTCACCCACACAGGCAGCATCTTGCCCATTAATTGCAGTTTTGTCACTCAGGGAGAGCACTGGGAAATCACACGGCTCTGCTGTTTCTGCCATCTCCTGCAGAGGAAAACAAAGCTTGCCTGTTTTCTAATGGTGTCTCTGATTACTTCTGCTTCAAAGCAACCTCTTACAAGCTTTGGTACATGCTTTGAGTGTTGTTTTGGTTTCTTGGTTACACATCTGCCGAAGCTGTCTACTATAGAGGGGATAGGTGGGCACCTCACATGTGGAGGCTGCCTTCCAGTGCAGACTGGACCTCACATCACTGATGCTTCAACTCAGGAACCTTTGTTTTTATTTTTACTCTTAGGTACTTCTACTTTATGGAAGAACTCATATAGCTCTGGTACTGAGAACAAGTCATATCTTAATGAAAAAAAAGAAAAAAGTGCTGGGCTTTTTGTCTCCCCTACATCAAAACTGTGGACAGTGTGCAAGACAACATGATGACAGGTGGTCACAGATGGTCTTGGTCTTGGCCATAACACATTTTCATTCTTTCCAGTGGGGATGTGGAGACAGAAACAGGGATCACCAGCTCTCACACCCACCCACCTGAGCAAGTCCTGATGGGGATATTCATTGATAGTAATCCCAGTTCCTTGTTCAGTACCTCCTGTGAGACAACACATTTTTTTAATTAAGGTTTTTTAACCTATCTTCCTGTAAGAGTGTTTTTGACATTTATGATGCAGTGTTTCTCCACAAAATTACTCTCCCAGAGCTGTCCAATTCTTAACCCATGTTCTCATGACCATATCTGTTGCACACTAATGCATGAGGAAACATGTATTCCCCTCTGGTAGGGAGCAAAGAAATTGTTCATTTCTCTGCTACTGTAACATCATCTCTCAGGCAGAGTGCGTGAGTTCTGCCCAGCCTTCAGGCAGGATCAATTTGATCCAAGTGCAAAACACACCCATGCTAGGAAAGACAAGAATTAAAGGAAGAGAAGTTGAAAATGTTGTGAACCTCTGGAAGACTTCAGTGATGTATTTGCTGTTCAGCCTTATAATACTGCATATCATACTGCTGGTTTAGTGCTAGCTGTGCTTTCTCTTGTCCTTCACAAGTATTTTATGAGAACGGTGCCAGATTTGGTTTAGAAAATACTGACACTGCAGGGGTGTCACTGGGGTCATTTCTAACCTGTGCTTATTCCATTGGTGATTCTGCTTTCTTAGTGACAAAAATCATGGTGAATTGGTGCTCAGGCACGGTGAGAGATTCCTTTGTCACAGCACTGGTGCCACAAGGCTTTGAGGAATGATCCTCTTTCCCTATAGTCTGCAAGGACCAGGCAGCACAGGGGGCTTACTTAGACCTTAAGTCCTTCCCTGAAGGAATCCTGGAAGCAATGTGAACCTAGATGATGGATCTGAAGGATAGACAGAGGATTTTGTGGTTGCCCTGGAAACTGAGACCAGAGTCCAGACTGTGTGTTAGAGAAGAGGCTGGGGTTGGACAGGTGAAGACAAGAGCTGTCACGAGCCCAGGATTATCTTTGGATTACCTACAGCAAATAAAACAAGAGATGCATGGATGGGAAAATAGTAACACTAATAGGGCACCACATTTTTTAATGCAGATTGTGAAGCTTTTCTCCTCACAGTGAATAGGACCTGAGGACAGGATGACTGCACACTCCAAAAGCAGTCAGGGACAACCTGTGAGC
Organism: Passer domesticus; assembly: GCF_036417665.1. Taxonomy (NCBI): domain Eukaryota; kingdom Metazoa; phylum Chordata; class Aves; order Passeriformes; family Passeridae; genus Passer; species Passer domesticus. The sequence goes on from NC_087477.1 coordinate 26,213,063, forward strand.
AAGTTAGAGAGAGCTTCCCACCTTCACACAGGGCCCAGGGATCATGGCTCCTGAGCATCATAGCCTGAACCTGAGAAAACAAATCTCCTCAAAGGCTGATATCTTTAAGAAATGTTTTTCTGATAATTTCTCTTTAAGGGAGATTTTTCTTGGTTTATACTGCTTGAACTGCAGTCCTTAATGTAGCATAGGGAAAGAAAATGTTTGATTTTTTCATGACACTAGATACTGAGATCTATAAAGGAAGTCCCCTTGGATGGAAGAAGGAAAGAATTAGCAAATATCATAGATTCTGTTGATTTCTGCTAATTCTGTATTTGTTGTGATGGACAGAACCCTATAGTACTGTACCATTTTGAGCAGAGTGTCAGAAGAAATTTGCATTTGCTTTTTTTCCTCATCCCATTTGTTGTTTCCTATATTTTGGCAGAGAACAACCTGCACAGCTTCCAGATCACAAAGCAGGAGCAGAACTTCAACAAAAGAAGAGGAGCTGGATTGCTCATAGTGGTAAGTAGTAATCAAAGTAATCAAAGATTACTTTGGGACAGAACAAGTGAAATAAGGATTACTTCAGAGAGCTATTCCCTTTGTTTTTTCTACTGTGTCACAAAAAATACTTTTCAACTTCTCATCTGCTTTCTGTGCTTCCCTAAGGCCAGGTCAAGACACATTCAGGTTTGCATTACTATATGATACAAGGTCGATACTATTTGCCATGATATAATTGATGCTTGCAGGGACAGCTTCTTCCTACCCACCCTGAAAAATATAATCACCAGCTGTTGAAGTGCAACTTTCCTACAACAAATTCAGAAGCAGAAGGGCTTTTGCAGACACAGGTACATCACTCAGCCTCTCCTCCTGGCATAGGCTGTTATAGCTGTAACCAGCTGGAAAACACTGGTACTGTAGATATGGTTGCATGGCTGTTTGTGAGTAATTCCTTTCCTATGAACCACACCAGCATTAAGCAGAAAAGTCTCACAAAACTAAGTGAAAACCAGCCAACAAGCTTAATTTTAATTACAGGATGTAAAGTACTTTAATCCTTCTTTAATATGTAGTAGAAATGCAGAGAATTCTAGGCCAAAAGCAAAAATGTTGCCGTGTTTGTTAAATTGCAGCTCCTAATGCGTGTGAGAAGATGATTTCCACAGGAGGAGAACAGTCCCCCACATAGTGCCAATCTTAGTTATTCCCGGGGACTCAGTAGTGGAAATCCATGTCAGGTAGGAATATCCATGTCAGATAGGAATATATGCAATGAGTAATTAATTAATTGGCATCGCGGCTTCCACTGTATAGCAAATTATTAAACAGATTGATCTGAACTTTGAAGGAACAGCAAGTCTTCTGTTTTCTTGTGATAAATCCTTTCTCACTGTGCTAGCCGAGACATTGCCTTGTGTATTCCCTTCATGCTAGAAAAATCAAAAATGTGCTCTTTCTATCAGGAGAGTATTAGCAATGTCATTAATAATCAGAACAAGAGATGTAAAAATCACATTTGTTTAAATTGAACATTTATAGAAATTTGTTCAATGAGATCAATAACTATTTCATTATGTTGTTATTGGGTTTGGGTTTTTTTAAGGCTTTTTTGTAAAATATGTCATGACATTAATTAAAAGTTACAGCTGAAGTAAAAAATTAGTCAAAAATTATTTATGTGCTAGAACGTTTGTCCAAAGCCTGAACTAGATAACGATAGCAGCTGTTTACTTTGCAAGTGGAAACCAGTACAGCTCAATTGACTGTAAAAGTTAATGTCAATCAAATTGCACACTGAAGGCTTCAGGGAGTCAATGGAATATACATCTATAAAAAATAAACATTACATACACTTCAATTTAACCCATTTTTACCTGCCTTGTCTCATAACAGATATGTGCACATGTACACGCCGCATTGGGTTAAATCAAAAGGGGAGGCCTAAAAGGAAAGGAAATTTATGACAAATTTAAGGGATCATGGTGGAGATATCATGGATTGCTCAAAAAGGATAAGGAAGAACAATAACATTAGTGCAACCCTGTCCTGGCAATATTTACTTGATGGCATCAAACATTTCTGTGCACAGCTACCAGCTTTGAGATGCTGGGTATAAGACAAGGGAGGGAGGTGGCAGCAGCCAGAGAAAGCATTGAAAGGACATTCTTCCTTCATTTCCAAAACAAAGCTGTCCCTACAGTGAAACTCTTGCACCACTGACTGCAAGGAAAGCCTGGCATTTTATTTAAAGCATAGATTGCAGTGGTTTTAATCTTCTAATGTGCCTTTCAGTGAGCAAATGACTTTCTTGTCAAGGAAGGTCTTCCTTTACCCTTATCGCTGCCATCAAAAATTCCCAGGAAAAGAGGTTTACTGATGTCATAGCCCATTTGATCTGTGTTTCCTCTGCTGAAGTATCAGAGATGGCAAAGCTCCTGGAGCTGGGGGTGTTTGGAGCTCAGATGAGAAATAGAAGACTGGATTCCTTGTCTGACACCCTGAGGATGGAGAGGAGGCTTTAAAACTTCTTGGCCTGTTATTCATGATGGGTAGGCTGGTGCCCCTGCAGGTCCTGCCCCAGGAGCAAGTCCCGGAACCTGCTCTGTAGCCAAGGGTACTGTGGGAATGGGTGTGTGCCAGGTTTTAGCCAAGTCCAGCCAACATCAGCATGTACAGGATCTCAGGATAATTGCCTGTAACACCATTACACTGGAAACTGAATCCTGATTATTGTAAGATTTGGAAGCAAGACAGTTCATCACTCACACGACTGCTTCTGCCCGCTAGCTGCAACCTCTCAGGTTTGTTGAAGAACATGTAAAGGTCAAAATAAACATCCAGGAGATATAAAATCCCATTTCCTTTTCACTTGAACTGTCTCCAAAGTACTAAAACATGAACATATGTTACAGTATTACTCACTACATAAAAATACATATGTTAGTAGATATACAGTATAGTTAAAACACAAAATTATACAATCCACATATAGTCACATAAACCTCCAACAACATCATCTATCAACACACTCAGTCAATCAAATCCTATATAAAAAATTTTCTTATTCTCTTACAGACACAAGACAAAAAGTTAGAGAACTTTTAAATATCTTGAAAATTTCATTACATTCCTAAGTGACAGGATATTTTTAAATCAAAGTGTACAAGGTTGCCACTTCCCATGATGTCAGGGATTCTCATTAGTTGATGGTTCCTAAAGTCTCAACTCATGAAACTCAAACTTTTTAAAAACAAGGGCTTTTGTCTTTTTCCTAGAGAGAAACTGTTGATGTCAGTTTTGATACCTAAGCATTCAATTACCAGAAATAAATAAAAAGAACTCAACTCAGTATTTGGAAAATCCCACTCCTTACTCTAACAGTGGTTTATCATTAATCCACATGAATCTGCTGATTCTTTTTTTTTTTTTTCCAGACACATTTCCTTGCAAATTATTGTGGTTTAAAATAAAATCTAAAAAAATGTTAGGGTATTTTAGCTGATTTTTTAAATTATTTATTAGAAGGTAAAGTCAGTTTTCTAAGCCTACCTTTTCCTGCTGGAAGCTCCTTTAATTTTTAAAAAGCAAAGGAGACTTGAAGGCTCAAGTTTGGCAGAACTTATTGATTTTAAACCCTGGAAAGAATTTCAAAAAATATTTTGTCATTGCCTCCACCACAGGTAAAATATTTCCTTTCTATCTACAAGTCTTGAAACTTCCTCACTGATGGCTGAGGGCAGAGCTTTCGATGCGAGCAAAGCACTTGCAGAAGGCCAACACCTCTTCTGCACTGCTGTAGGAAGGTATAACAATGAGCAATTAGAACTTTTCCCTGACTTCCTCTCTCCTATGAAACATCTAAGAAGCTCCAAAGCAGCACCTATGTATAAAAAAAGGTCTTACACTCACTACAAAAATAGCAGACACTGATTTTTATTTTTTTTAAATTTTATGTCAGACAGTGGAACAAGCTTGGTATATAGCTCATGTTTTTGAACTGGCTCTGTTCAGAGTTTAAGCCAAAGCTACAGGAATATTTTTCAGCAATTGGTTGGATTGGCAGCATCACCAGGGTGGAGAAGGTGGTTGAAAAATTTAGAAATTATGGCATGCAGAAATCTTTTTGTATTATCGGTATACCTGGGGTTGTCTTAGACTGGTTGATTTGCCAAGAATTAGAACTGCTGGAAAAAGTAATTAGAACTAGCAAGGATGTGAGAGAAGTAGGGGAAGCTTTAGGAGAGCCTCAAACATTCAAACAGACACAGGGATCCAAATGGTTTTGAATTCTCCAGATAAAATTTGCTCTTTAGGAATTTAGCATCTAGGAAAATGACAACCTTCTTACAGCATTTAGGTAGATAATATTATAATCAAAATAAAACAAGTCAGTGTGTCTAATGTCAAAGGCCCACACTTGTGATCAAGGGTTAAGTACCCTGAGCACTTGCAAGTCTCATCTTCACTGCTCTGAGGGATGGAGTTTGGCACTTCTCTGAAGAAAGATGCTTATATTTTTCTTACTCAGTTCCTATTACTGAGTAGATGTAAAAAAAGGCAGTCATCTTGTAAACGCTGCCAGTTTCCAACTTTCAGGCTTCTCGTTCATTTATGGTTTGGATGTAATTTACTTTCTTGGGCAATTTTTAGAAACTTAACGATTTTTGAGAAAACTTCAAAAAGAAACTTGCAACGTCTTCTTTAAGTCTGTTCCTAGGAGTTTTTAAATAATGTGTTAATAAAATAAATAAGTAGAAATTATGAAGTGGAAGGGGGAATATGCACAAAGATTTTTTCCTGCAGGGAATTGTTCCAATAGCCTTAGCGATTTTAATTTTTTTTAACTAGCTTAAGCAGGATTATTACTTAGTTAATTCTTGATTACTTTTTTATGTTGGAATATGATTAAATAAGTCAATACTTGCCTTTGTCTGACCCTCTAAGACCTACAGTTTACTATTCATAATGATGAGCAATAGCTTGAATATTTGTTGCTGCATGGATCTCTCTCTTCTTGGTCACGATAAATAGTGTAAATCTTTTCCATTTATATGCCTGATCATTTTTTCAATGCACTGAAGTGCTTGAGTTTCCAGGGTCAGAAAATGATTAATCTTATTAAATGTTTGACAGAATGAACTAAGCAAAACATCTTTTGATAGCATAAAGAGAAGATAAAAATAATTAATTCTTATCACTGTAATGCTTTAGCTGCATGACTTCAAGGTTCTTAGGCTATCATAATTATAGTGTTTATTAGAAGACAAAGATTTCTCTCTTAAAGGTGTTTTAGGGTGTAATACAGAAGGCAATCTCAGAGATATATCCTATTGGAAAAGAAAGTACTGTGTTTGAAAAATGCTAGGAATATTAAGCAAAAAAAAAGTTTAAAACCAGTAAAATGAGAAACTTCATTCTGGGCAAGGCACTTGTGGTGACTAACATGCTAGGAATAAAGATTTTCAGTGGAGTGTATAACAAATCTGAGGGACTTTTATTAAAAAATGGCCATGAGCAGCCATATTTTGGTTTTGGCTAAGCTTCAGTCATCATGATTTCATTTAGAAGCAGAAAACCCAAACCACCTGTGGTTTTCATTTTTAATTCATGGCCCACAGGAATACAGACTTTACACTTTCCAATTTTTCCTACCCATGTGCTGCCTGCTAATCAGAAAAATAATATTATAAAGCTATTATTACCTCTGTGTAGAATTTTAAAGACACTGAATTGAAAATATACAGAAGCCACCATCAGTATTGTCCATGAACACACAGGAGGGACCTTGCAAATTCAGACCTCCAACCTGGGTGTCAGAGGTTGCCCTTTCTAGATAAAGCACATTTACTGCAGTGCCAGCTTCTCCAGCTTAAGGTTACATGTTATTTTTTTTCCTTAAAGAATAGTGTTGGAGATAATTGAAGTAACAGCACTTCTAATAGGGCCAGGAGAGAGACTTCTCCTAGGAAAGGATGATTTTCTCTGAGTCCATGGAGTGGTTTTGAAGGGGTTGTGGGCCACAAACCGCCTCACTCAGTGATGATTCAAGTATCAAGCTGAAGGAAGCAGGGCCATACCCTGGAATTTTAGAGAGTAAAAACCAGAAAAGTAGGCACAGAATCTCCAGAGGGGGCAGGGCTGAGATTTCAAGGGAAATGGGACCACAAACATTCTTAAACCTGGCAGCTGAGGTGAGGGACCCTCACTTCACAGCTGTGCCTTATGTGGTCACGCCTACAACGATGCACCAAAACAGAAATATCAGGCAAGTGTTTCCTCCTGTTTTGTTTTAAAGGAAAAAGTACATTTTGTGTGCTAATCTGCCACAGCAGACTTCCAAAGCCTTCCCCCTTTGTCATGCAGTGAAATGCTGACACACATTTCTTTTGTCTTAACCCACATCTAGCTGGATCTCCAGCTGGCAGATGTTATTGGCAACTCTCTTTGAGAAAATACGCAGGGTGAAATACAGATCCCTTTGAAGACAGTGGGAGATTTGCCATGGACTTTAGTAGAGCCATATTTCACACACTTCTTTTTGATAAAGGCAACAAACTTATAGAAATAATTTGGTTTTGAAACCTTTATATATAGTGGAGGTACTTAATTTCTTAGCCAAACTAAGCTTCATCTTGTATGCTATAGCATTCCCACTACAAGCAATTCAATTTATATATTTAAATATTTGTATGGATGCACAAACATATATGAATACAAAATATGCATAAATACATTTTACATTAAACTTCTTTCAAGAAACAAATACATTTAATTAAAATCCAGTTATGCAGGCTGCTATCTTTCTTTTTACAGCTACATTATTATTATAATAAATAATCATCTGCCCCAGAGATATTAAAAATGAAATAGTTTTAAAAGATTGTATGTAAATAGATATAGTCATTATTTGTATATACATAAGCCAAAAATCCTGAATCTTTTTCACTCTCATATATATATACATGTGTATATATGAACATATACCTGTGACAGTAACTTTAAAAAAAAATGTCCTAAACAAGGCAACTTCTCTGCAATATTTGTAATGAAACTGAGAGACCATAGTGGCTTTATGAACAATTCTGTGGTCAGAGGCATGACCATGCAAACTAGTCATGACAAAATTAGAGCTCAAGGTCTCCTGTAAAACCACCAAAAATTCCAGAGACTCCCATCACATTAGTGTAATGACTAATATTCATGTTTGTAGGTGCAGATCCTTTGTTTTAATGAATTACAGCAGCCTTCTCTAAAGCCTCTGTGATCTGCCTCCCAATGGCATTTTCCGAAATGCTTCCAGAAACAAATGAGAGTATCAAACCTGTTCTTAACATTTAGATATTTTGCTACTTTCCCTAGATTGCTCCTTCATTCTTTAATGAGACATATATTTTTATAGTGATTTTGCTCTAAGTTATGTAGCAGGATGGGACTCCTTACATGCACTTACCTTTTTAAGGTTTTCAGTTGTCTTACCAGTTTGTGGTCTCCAAAACATAACATGATCCACTGACACAGCAGCACAACCACCGTTTGTCCAACAGTGCCTAAGACATAAAAAAAGACTGAGCCCAGCAGATTTGTAGAATAGATAAATATTATCCAAGTCTCATAAATGAGGAAGTCAAAGCAGCAAATACTTCACAAGTGAAATACAAGATCCTTAGGGCAGCAAGGAGGGAGATCAGGAGAGCAGACTTTGGCCTCTTCAGGGGTCTGCTTGGTACCACACCGTGGGCCAAAGCCCTGGAGAAAAGAAGGTCCCAAAAAAGCTGGTTGATATTCAAGGATCACCACCTCTAAGATCAGGAGAGATGCATCTTAGCCAAGAGAATGTCAGGCAAAAATGCCAGGGGACTGCATGGATGAACAGAGATCCTGGGCAAACTCAAACACAAAAAGGAAGCCTACAGAGGGTGCAAGCAGGGGCAGGTAGTCCCATTGGAGTACAAAGACATTATCAGAGCAGCCAGGGATCAGGTTGGGAAAGCTAAAGCCTGATAGAATTAAATTTTCCCAGTGAAAATGTGAGCCTTCTCCACTAGGAAACAGGACACCTTGTTATCTGGGATATGGGGAAAAACGTGATATTCTACAACATTTGTGACTCAGTATTCACCAGAGAGCACTGGGAGAATGAGGAACTGCTCACTGCAGAAGAAGTTCAGGTTTGAGATCATTTAAGGAACCTGAAGGTTCACAAGTTCATGGGACCTGATGGGAAGCATCCAGAGGTCCTGAGGGAACTGACTGAAGAAGTGGCTAAACTACAATCCATCACATTTGAGAAGTTATGGCAGTTCAGTGAAGTTCCTGCTGACTGGAATAGGGCAAAGATAACCCTCATTTTATGAAAGGGAGGTAAGGAAGACACAGGGACCTACAGGCTGGTCAGCCTTACCTCAGTGTCCAGTAAGATCATGGAGCTGATCCTCCTGGAAACCATGCTAAAGCACATGGAAAATGATGAGGAGACAGTCAAGAAGGCTTCACTAAGGGCAAATCAAAAGCAGCATGGTCAGCAGGGCAGAGGTGGTGATTCCCCTTCTCTGTTCCATTGTCATGAGACCCCACCTTGAGTACTGTGCCCAGCCCTGGGCCTCCAACATAGGAAAAACATGGAATGGATGGAGAGCACTTTCCAGTACCTGAAGGGAGCCTGCAAGAGAAATGGAAAGGGACTTTTTACCAGGGCATGGACAAGGAGTAATGGCTTCAAAGTTAAAGAGGGAGGGTTTATATTAGATATTAGGAAGAAATTCTTCACTCTGAATGTGATGAGGCACTGGCACAGAGTGCCCAGAGTTGTGTCTGCCCCATTCCTGGAAGTGTTCAAGGCCATTTTGGATGGGGCTCTGGGCAACCTGGTCTAGTGGAAGATCTCCCTGCCCATGGTAGGAGCATTAGAACTCAATGATCTTTAAGGTTCCTTCAAGCCCAAATCATCCTGTGATTCTATGAATACCTGGCAATGCCACAACAGAATCAAAACTAGGTCCAAAATCTCCATTTTTCAGGGAGGAAAAGTGGACATCAAAGCTAGCCCCACCTCTTACGACACCAGAAGAACTCTGGATATCCCAGTAGCTCTCCACAGGCAGCATTCAGCTGCTTACCCTGTTCACATTAAACCTCTGTTTAAAGTTAGATAGATTTATATGCCTATATACCTATTATATTTAATGTATTTATATGCCTTGATCACCTTCCATAGTAAACCAGATCTGCCAAAAGCTGGGTTTCAGTCACCCTTATGCCTTTCACTTCTTGATTGCAAGCGGAGAAAAGAAACACAGAAGTGAAAGTCAAACCAATTTTTGCTTAATGAATACTCCATCTACTAAATTTTGGGTGCCTTCCTTAGATGGATGCTGCCAAAAGGGCCTGGGATAAAGAGGGAAAACAGACAGTGCAGATTTTGGGCAAGAAGAGTTTGAAGCTGATTTGATCCAATGCAGAAAGTAATATTTAAAACTTATTTGTAAAGACAATAAGAAAATAACACATATACAGACATAAATTTATAAAACTGAAAAAATTTTGCAAGCGTGCCTGTACAATATAACTAAAAATCTCCATTTTTATCCTGCTGACTTGCTTATATTCATGTGGTTTCAGTCTCACAGATGTTCTGGAGGCTAGGACATGTAATATGGTTCCATAGTTTTCTAACCACAGAATATCCAAAATATATAACCAGGAAATCACTTGCAGTCTGTGTGGGGTTTGGCAGATGGTATTTCTAAAAATGCAAATATCCAATATGGAGGTAGTGGAGAAGACGGATTTCACAAGGGAACAGTGTAACTCTTTATATGGAGTGTAAACTTTACACAGTATTCCAATATAGAACTGGTGAGCACTGTTAAAAAAGTTTCCAATGAATATTCATTTCAGTTTATAAACATATTCTCTTCAACTGTTTCAATGCCCTCTTTGTGTTTGCTTACTGTGCATGTTCTAGCTATTGCATTTACTGGCAAGAACGCTTGTAGAAACAGCAAAATTTAAGCAAGTATTAGAGAATATATATGGGTAATGAATTTTTCATTTGGAAATATAGCTGCCAGCACCAGAATTTCATTCCAAAAGGTATCCTCATCCACTTTAGAGAGGGATGTATATGATCTGCAAGACTGAATTTTCACAACAACACGCGCTAGCAGTGGTCAGATGAGACAAAAATCAAAAAGTTGTGTGTTCTCCTGATATGGAACTTGCAGGTAATGGAAGAAAATCAGGAATGAGAAGGTGTGAGATACTGACTGAGCTGCATTCTGGTTTCTGTTGTGATACCAGTCAGCCTGGTACAGAAATGAGAGAGGCACAGAGCAAATGGGATGTCCTGAACAAGGGGCAGCCTCCCAGCAGCCTGCTTAGGCTGTGACCAGGTTTTTTTCAGCTGCCAGAACTGCACTGAGCACCCCTCCTTTTGCTCCATAGCAGAGTTTTGGGATGGAGCAGAAGAAAACCTGTTTCCAGTGTGCTGTGCCCCTGGCAGAGCAAAAGGCACCACCTGGGAGGCAACACAGGGCACGCTGTCCACTGTGAGCAGCGCAAAGGATTTGCTTCCACGTTCTGTTGGAAAAACCCTGAGATGAGCAGAATGACCCTCAGCTCCTTACAGCTAAAAGGATTTCTGCCTCAGATGTTCCTCGCCTGGCAAACCATGTAGCTTCCAGTTTTGAGGGCTTTCAGAGCTAAATGGTAAATATGAAATATGGATATATTAAATACGTGACATGTGAATGCTATTTGAGCCAAGTTTTGCTCACATGGGACCTGAATGACATGAAATCCTTAGTAATGATGGTTTAGTTATAGACAGCAGCAAGCACAGAAAAGGCCAGGCAGACTTCATCTGAGGGAAAATTTCATATTGCATTGCACAAGTGCAGTCACTGTCTTAATATACCATAAAACATATAAACCCACGTTCCTAACTGATGCAAGCAATTACTGCTCCATCAAGCTAATTTACAGTGGAACTAAAACATATCATTCGCCTGGCAATTCTACCATAAACAGCCTGGATTCTCTCCTAGTATAGACTAGTAGTTTTATAACCCATAAATGTATTTACAAGGGAAAAAAACCAGAACACAGAGCAGGCAGACATGCATGTGCCCCCATAAAATTTTTGTGAAGTTTAACAGAAATAGAAATTTTTCTGGAAGGTTTTTTACACACATGCCATGGTTTAACTTTATGTGCATGTATACACATCCCAAGCACACTACTCTGTAAAACATTTTAATCACCTGAAAGTGAGAACGTCAAACTTAATCAAGATCTGCACTATTTTAAGGTAGGAGGTTAAGTTTAATATCCACTTATTCTCTATTCTTTTTTAGCTTTACCTTCTGTATGGCTTTTTAATTCTTCTTTTTTTCAAAGAAAAATAATAAAACGGAGGGGGAAAAAAAGTTATCTGTGTCTGAATTGCTGACCTTACTAAAGGGTCATTTTCTTTCCAAGCCATATCAAGCCCAGACGGATTTCTGGCAATCTCAGTTCAGCTGCAAACAGCCAAGATAATGCAAGATGATCCAAAAGATTCCTGAGATATTAGATATGCCTGCATATATATATTTCAGACTAAATATTTTCATGAATGCAATCAGATAAAAGAAAAAAAGATCCCTCATACTTATGAAAACCCAGCTTTACACATTTTAGCTTATGAACCAACAATCTGTATAGATTAGATTGGCTCTTTCCTGGTGGCTTTCATGGGCTTTGTCCAGAGGAGTGCATTCCAGCTGCATGGACCTTACATCTCATCAATAATATTTCATCACATTGAAGGGACCACACACTCTGTTGTGATGATAATCCACCTTCTCGTGTCAGAGGGCCTGATCCACAGTCACTCAAGTTCCTTAAGTTGAGGTCATTATGCTAATTCCATTCCAAAGTGCAAATTGTCAGTTTCTTCCAAAAATGTAACAAAATATCCATAGAATTTTCTGTCTATCTGTGGTTAAATATTTCCTTTCTAAATTCTTCTCAGCAAAACCCATGTGAACTTTTTCTTCATCATTTTCCATGTAAATAATTAGCATGTAATAGAACAAAAGGTTTATCCTGTATTTGTGCATGTGTAGCACAGCTTTGGTGCGAAACAAATCTTCTTGCAATTAATTCATTGTTGTATACCAGTGGATATTTTTATTTACAGGAAAAAAATAATTCATGAAACCATGATTCTATGTGGTGGAATACAGTAGTATTTCCAAGGGATAATTTACAGTGATGTACTATTCAGTTTTGCAACAGCAACACCTGGAGAAACTCAGCAGGCCCAGAGGCCCAGATTTCTGGATTTCACACTCATACCCTATTTCTGACTCCAGTTAAGTCACTGAGACTTGTGAGCTTTCATGGCAGGGGAGCACTGCTGGAGATGTGCAACATTTCCCAACCCCTCAGCACTCTGTCTCCTGTGCAGCAGTCAGAACACAGGCTGCTCAGCTGAAACAGAAAGCCATAACACCAAATCATGGACCAGAGACACACTCAGGTAATGCAGCACTATTATTCTTGGGTTTGAAATGCATTACCCAATAGAAAAACAGGCACAAACCCAAAATTATTTGGGGTCATAGTTCTCCTCTCTGAAACAGAATAATTATCATTAGCTTTTCAGTCAGAGACATCAGTACCTGTGACACCAGCACAGTTTAAAATTTTCAGTCCAGCCTCACATCACAGTATTGGAATCGGAACAAAGCTTTGAATATTTTTTTTTCACAAGAAATTTTAAAAGAAGAAGGACTGATCAATATGAGAAGAAAAGTAATCCAAACCAGCCTGACTCATGTGCTGCTAATGCAGTAAAGAAGGGTGGTAAAGAGTTACTTATATTCCATCAAACTTGATTATCCTGTGACTTACTGCACTTTTACTCTAAAATAGCACAGCTGGACTCTTTGTGAAGTTTCTCTTTTTAGACTGCAAATGATAGTGTAATGCAAGTATGGATTCAAATACTTTTTCTATGGATTCAAAACACAAAACATTAAAATAGAAATCAATATCTTACACTGGAAGTTTTCTGTGTATTAAAGGCAGAATATGTTTTCTTCTGTAAGTTTGAAAGCAAGTGTTTATGTTTTCCCATTTACACAGTGCAGAAAGGCACAATGATAGTCATTTCTGAATGGATGAAGATAAGCCAAACACAAAACAGCACCAAAGCCCTATTCCTCCTCCTTTGTGGATGGCAAAGCACCTTGGAGGAGTATGATCACCTTGCACCATGTGTGCATGATCACACTCTAGAGAAAAAGATCTCTGATGCTTTTCCCCAAAAGCCATCAGCAGAGATTTGGGTACAAGCAACTGTGGAACAGCAGAAGTATGTAAAGAGCTCAGAAATATAAGCACTACTTAGAATCAGAATATGCCACTTTTCACAGATCTAAGACCATACCACATTCTTATTTTCTTCCTGTGGGAGGTCAGTGTTTATACAGTGGATGTGTCTGCCAGGAAGAACATTTTTGCACTTGCTCCTCTTCCAGTTGCTAATCTGCACGTTCATTTGCCTCTGCTTGAAGAATGGCCCGTCTGAGCATTTCCAGTGTTGCTGGCAATAGACCCAAACATTTTCACAGAATCACAGCATTTTGCAGGCTCAGGATGGAAATTTTATCTTCCCCTGATTTGCCTTTCACACAGTACCAGGAGGTGGCTGCCTTCTGTCCTGTTCTGGCTGCTAGGCTGGCTTTTGGAAGCGAGGTCTGAAATTGCAGGAACCTTGACAGTGCCCTGCTCTGACCAGGAGGCTGAGCACCAGCTTTCCTGACTGCTGCCTTGGTTCTTCACTTCTAGTAATTTCTCTGGGTCTCCTCACAATCCCCAGTTTGGCTGTGTTGGCAGCAAATAAAATCTCCCTCCTGCAGCATCATGCTGGTGTTTCTACAAAGGCTTATAAAGCCTGTTGTTATTCCTGACAATAAGCTGGAGAAGAAACACAGCACACAATGCCTCCTCACTTATTTTGTAGCTTGCCACAGTCTTGTCTTTGCCTTGTGTCAGGAAAATGGAAAGTAACTAAACAGTGGAGTTCACTTTTAGGGATATTTCCTGGAGGTATTCAATATACATTATTCCATGCAATGCATTTTATCCCAAATTCAACTGCAGTGCAGAAAGAAATGAAAGGTCAGGGTGGTCTCTCAGGAAGCTTGAAGCAAGGACAAAAAGTGTCAGACCTCAGTGTGGGACTTATCCCTCCAAACTCAGGGATTACCTGGTTTTAGTGGAGCTAACTAGTGCTGGATGCAAAACAGATCCAAACCAGCATGTTTAGGTCTTACTTTCTTCATTATAAAACAAACAAACAAACCAAAAAAAAAAAAATGGGAATAAGAGAGAGGTGCATTAACTTCTCTCCCTGGTTTCTGAGCATTTCTCACGAGTGGCATCTGCTGCTGACTCCCTGGCCACACTGCAGTCAGCACACTGCCTCTCCCAGGCTCCAGCTGCACAGCCAGGAGCTCGATGGCACACAGAAGCTTTTCTAAAGGATCCAGTAGACACTAAGCTACTCTCAAAACATCTGGGACTGAAACCCATGGCTTTTGCCCCTGCCTGGTGAGTGGAAACAAGAACCTGCGCAGCACCGCGTCTTGCCGCCTCTCTCCCTGACCCTGCGGTTTGCGGGGAGACCTTAATGGAGTGTTTCCTGGTTTTCTGATGTTTGTTTGGGGTTTTATTCTCACACATCCCGGGAGGTAGAAGTTGAAGGAGGCATTGTGAGAGGCTGCAGCCAAAACTCCATCTTGATAACATTTTTGTGGGGGTGAAACTACAAAGAGCAACTCAACAGCTGCCAGCAGGGCAGTGTTAGCGTGAAAGAATCGCCAGAAGCAGGCGAGTAACATTCATGCTGAAAATATGATTGATCACTTCTTCTTTTCCCTGCAACTCTGCCCTGGTACAAATCCACTCTCGGTGAGAAGTGACTTCAACTAGGGCTGAGTTCAGTCTTCAGAGGCAGCTGCACTTATTTCCACTAAATCACTGGTTCACATACCAAGCCCAGGGCATAGCTGAGGGCTTGGGGATGGCACATTGCCCTGGTCTTTGGTTTGCTTAAAAGTGACAGAAGCAGACACTGGTCATTTTTTGAATTCCATCCAAAAGACAAGTCAATTCATTTCTGGGTGTGCCAACAAGCTGAGGTATTTAACTGTTCTCTTAGAAAATAGAGCATGCTGCTAACAAAGGTCACTTTACCTTTGTTTCAAGAGGAGCTGAGGGATTTTCCAGACAGGTAAAGGGCTGGATTACACATGTGCCTATGATCAACAGTCACAATAAGAGAAAACACTGCTAAAGTTAAAGGCAGTGAAACGATGTGCAACCACAACTGCCCTTTTTGTGACACGCTGATTTGTCCCCATCACAGGTACCCTACAGAACTTGCGTAATTACATTTACGTAATTTGCTTAATTTAACATCTTGTTTGAGTATTCAAAATTCACCAAAGAATTTGCCACAGAGTAGGTTTTTAGAAAAAATAAATTAGTATAGAATCTGGAAAATATATTAAGACCTTTTTCTTAATTCTTTAAGTTCCCTTGCTGCTTACAGGAATTAAGTATCGAAACAACATCTGTGTAATATTGTGAAGGATTTCAAAAGGGCTCCTCAAAAAGGGCTGACACAATCTTACTCCTTTTAGAAGAGGATATGAAATGAATTGCTTACTTTGGCTATTACATGCACTCCCTTCCCCCCAGCAGCAGAGCCAAGAACTAGAGGCACGTCTGAGAATTTTTTTTTATGGGGAGTCCTTAAAATTTTTTTGACTATTTGACCTAAGAGACCTAAGAGAGGTCCCCTCCCATAAACATAACAAAGGAAATTGCTACACTGTAGCCCCACTTAAGTGAATGAATAATAGATTAATAGAAACTTATGATTAATTATTTATGTCATGTTTTGGCATATGACCCTGAGAGATGAAAAGGGTAAGTGAGTAAAATATATATATAAACTTTAAAAAAAAATCATAGAAACCTGTTAAACCTTAATTAGTTATTCAAAACTAATAATATTATCCATTCTAGTAGATATTAGACATACTCTGTTAACTATTAGCAAGAAATGTCATTTAACAGGAGGCAACACTTCCGTCAATGAAAATATATATGGATGCTGGCCTCCTGTGGAAATATTAGCCAGACTCTTGTGACACCACACTTGAAAAAGCAGACACCTCCACTCTGGCATATAAGCCCAGGTATGTTTCCAAAGTAATTAATTAAAGCCTTAATGGCAGTATGGAGCTTGATTTGAGTTTAGCTTAGCTTCAAAAGCACCCTAATAATATTTTCAGAACTTGCCTGTATAAATAAATAAATACATTAAATAAATAATTACATTTATTTTGTATCAGCTCTGAGGTTTGTCATGTGTAAACATACAAATGCACAAATTACTTCTCTTTTCTACTTTCCAGAAATATTCTAATTGTTTTCAAGTGAGGAGTTTGCCTAAAAAGAGGAGATGTCTTTTTGAATCAAAAGGCCACAGGCGGATTCAGGATGAAACTGCATGTTACATAAAGACTCTTCCTACCTTAGGGAAGGTAACCATGAAGTTCCCATTGACTTGTAATTAGAATGACAGGGCACACTGCTCTCTTTTAAGAGAAGGTATTTGCAAATGCTGTGTATCTGAGATAGGCGATGTGTGTCTCTCCTCTCTCCCATGCCCACATGGAGGATTTGCTGCTCCCACAGATTCTTTGATCACAAATGAGCCTTGCTGCACCCAACCCTTGCTGAACTGCCATGTCCTAGAAAGAATAAATACAGATGTTTCAGGACAGACTCTCACAGAGAGGACACCAGCCTCCTGTGGACTCAGACATAAGAGCAGTTTCTGCAATGGATTATATCATCTTTTCAGGCAGCCACTTGTAAACACATACTGTACTTACCAGAAAATGGCCATGATGGCAACTCCACCTGGATGCTGCTGCATTAACAGTTCGACCAAACTGTCCAACGCAGTTCTTTAATTAAAAGGCTGTTCTTCTGCAAATGGGGAAAATTAACCAGAGTTGTGGTGTAAAGATGGAGATTCAACATTTTTAGGTGTTTTGACCAGCTGCCCTTGAAATATCATACATGTGAAAGAGGATGCAAAACCAAATAAAATACAGACTTACATCCTAGCTGAAGGACAACTCCAGAGTCCCCTCTGCAGAGAATCTTTGTCCTCCCTGAGGACAGGGGAGGGCAGACGTGGAGCAGGAGAAAGGAAGGTATCTTTCCCAGGAGCATTCCATCAGCTGCAGCATGGCTCTGCACCTCTGCTCCCCTCATCCCCTGCCCAACACCTGGCACTGCTTAATGCCTGGAAAACTCATGGTGGTGAAGATCCTTGTGCTTGGTAAGACAAGGTTGTCTGATTTTCCATGCCTTCCTTTGGTACCAGCCACTGGAGTTTGGCTCACCCTTAACTTGCCAGTTTGGCAGGAACAGCAGGGTTCACAGAAAAGATTATTTGCAGCAAGAATATTTCAGTTCACCAAGCCAGAATCCAACAATGCTCTTTCAAAATAATGCTGTCTAGTAAAATCAACCAGCTGAAAGGCATTTTGCACAGTTTCAAAAATGTAAATAGAATGGACAGTTAGCCCATTATTATGCATTTGTATGTATATAGAGTCAGTGGGCAAATCCAAAACACACGTGTAGTTTAGAAAATAAAACAGATGCATGCAAAAATTGATTGTTTTATAATAATTTGTCAATTATGGTCTTATTATTCCTGTGTGACAGGATCAGGAAAGACAAGGTGGCTGTATTCTCCCAATGGTGTTTTAAAACTGTGCTTGTTCTCATGAACTTTTTATTCATAGAAAGAATCCCCACTGAAGCCAGCAAGACCAAGCCTTCAAGGATCAAGCCCTTAATTTGTGCTTTAACAGAGTTTGTAAGCCTCCAGTATATTTAATCTCCCACATTTAATGATTTCCCAGTAGTATTGCAAATACTTTATGAAAAAATAAATATTTAGACAAGTGTATCAATTTAACATTGATTTTTTTTCCTTTTCTTTACAGCTCATCTAGTGTCATAGGCTGACTAGATCAGTCCACATCCACGTCAACAAAGCTTGCAATCAACTAATTTATCCTTTGGGTACTAACTTCTAAAATTGTAATGTAAATAAAATGTTTTCAATCTCCCAGTCAACATTTAACCCCTTATTTCAAAAGATAAAAGTAGACTGAAAACTAAAAAAAGAAAATAAAGAAAAAAAAAAGCAGGACTTTCTTGTTCTTCACTGACACCAAGGACTTCAGAAGCGGTGGCCAAATCAGGCAGAAAAGCAGAGCAGGATGTCAGCCATGCCTTTTATCCATGGAGCCTTTCAAGGGGATCGTGGTACCCTGCCATGATCTGCATGCACAGTGGGGGTTCATGTCCAGACATGACTCCAATCGAGTCCTTGGAATAACTTCTCTGTCAGCAGCCTGGGAGAGACCAGCCAAGGCACCGCTCCGACCCCACCTGCTGATCCATTTGGTGATGTTCTCCTTGGGAGAGAGCAGACCTGCACCCAGCAGGGCAAGAGGATGGACATGTGCTGGCCAAATCCCTAGGACCAGAGCTGCCACGTCAGCTGGGATGCTCAGTGGCTGTCCTGCTGGCAGCTTCTGCTGTCTGACGATCCTGGGGATGGCTCCAGGCTGGAGGTGGCTCACAGACAACTTGTGCTGGGTGAGGCTCTGAATTGGCATCACTCCCCCCAAATCACAGTGCTGTTGGTTGCAAAGAGCAAGCAAAGGGTCGTGCAATGTGGAAAAAGCCTCCTCCAAGGCCCTGAGGCAAATTGCCTCAGATAAAAAAAGCCAAAGAAGCCTTTGAGCCCAGAAAAGGATTAAATGGATTTACTGGGGCCAAAAAAAAATCCAGGCAGAAACAAGGAAAAAAGTACACTGTCTTGGTTTCTTCAGCTCACTGCTATTCAAGAGAGAAGAATTATGAGTTACAGTGAACTGGGAAAGGATTTTTTTGAATGTGTGAAAGAAAAAAAATATATTGTTCATGCTTATTTTATGTTGTCACATACGCCAGTCTGGGAAAGAAATAGCCATACAGATTTCTGTATGTTTACAGAAAAGGAATCTGGCGCAGTGGGGAGACTGCTTCAGCCACCTGTTACAGGCTGGTGCTGGAGAAACAGTTCTTTCAGGTTACTTTGTCAGTGGTCATTTTCTGACGTGCAGTATTTGGGTAAAGACTGACGGCATCATGGCCATGTCATTCAGGAACCACCAAACTGCCCAAATCCTGATTTCAGCTGCAGTGTTGCATGTGCTAATGGATGCAATCTAAGCAGCTTCTCTGTTCTCTTACAATCTCTGTGTTTCTTGAGTATAGATAAAATGCCCATGATCCCCACTTAGAAAATTCACCTTTGAAATGAGTGCGTGTATGCAGGCATTCTCTTTATTTATTGTTTGTATTTAACTTCCACATTTTTAATATTCTAAATCTGCTTATCTGTAGGAGACACTTTAATAATCTGATGTGAATAATATTGATACCTAAGGATGGAGGGAAATGCATTATGCTTATTTTGTTATTCAAAAGTAGATGCTGAGATTGTGCATTTCTGCAAATGTAATCATCTATTTGTTGGAAAATCAGTATAATATAGGCCTCCACTTTTGTTTAAATTTCAGCTGAAGATAGCAAAAGATTAATAAAGACAGACTTGCCACTAATTTACCAGAAAGCGTCATAAACAGACCTTTGTAAAGTAGCAGAAGTTGCTCTGCGGCTCTCAGTACCAGATCTCCAGTAAAATTTTCATTCATTCCTATGATTTATTTTTTTTTTTTGGGGGGGGGGGGGTGTTTCTTCCAGAATATATGTGGCCCCATCATTTCTTCTATGCTTCTACATCGGTACAAATATTTTGTTGGTGGTATAAAAACACATTTGTGTATCTCTGAAGATCTCTTTGTTGCCTTCTTAAGGCTCTGTCCATGGACAGAAACTAGTTATGGAAGAAATGCATGTCCACACGCCTTTGCATAATCAAGACCACGTTTATTTGCAGCAATTTGCTGACACACTACACGGTCACGTCCTTATTTCCTCATTTTCAACTTTATGTAATCCATTTCTATAAGCATGAATATCTGGACCATGAACCCTCCTTTATCAAAGCATATATTTGTAGGCTGTGATATCTCTGAGTACACAGATACCTGATTAGGTAACGTGTTTGCATTCGGGCTGTTTGTGCAGCTATTGAGCCGCAAGAGCCACTGAAGCGCCGTCACCGAGTGCCAAATCTGCTGAAGTCTGAGAGCCCTTTATGGCCTCAGATAGCAACGCTTTGGTTCCCACTTGTGTGCAGAGCAGATAAATAAGTTATTGTGGTGTTCTCCATCACCAGTCAAACAGAAATCATTTTGCCATTGCACGGCTTTAGCAGCAGGGAATGTGCATCGGAATTGCCTCACTGACCTAAATGAGAACAATAGATGTGGGTAGCACTTGAGTCTGATCCTCCTCTTTTTTTTCCTCTAGTCCATGCACTTAGACCTATGAAAAGTGGATATAAAAGAGCTCACAGCCACTCTGGATGTTGTATGCAAAGGCACATGCGTGTAGCACAGAAGGCATGTTACTCTGGAAGCATGTCTGCCTTTACCCGTGTTAGTGACTCATAAAAAAATTCAGTCTTTGAAGAGTTTAAATAATTAATTTTTTTCTTAATATATTTCCTTCAGTCCCAAACAAGCTAAAAATTGCAAAATAACTTCTAACTTCTGATGGGTTTTTTTCTTGGTTTTTATGATTTTTGTTTTTTGCCAGAGACGATCAACAGTGTAAGAAAAAAAACTTCTGCAAAGGTATTTCCTATCATGCCATGCTCCTTACAGCCTTTCCCCATTCCTTTTCACTCCACCTCAAAGGAATAATTAGCTTCTAAAAAATGTTTTTCATTTTGGCTGGGAGAAGACAGAGCATGTTCTTAATTAAGGAACTGTTATTATAGTAAACTTTTCTAGGAAAACTATATAACATAATTAGAAAAACACTTTTATTTCTTCTGGGTTTTTTTTTAATGGTTGACTGAAAAGTTTTCAGGCAACTCAAGTATCAGCTCTATCTTCCCTTTCTATAATCACCCTTTTGAGTGTACTCACTTCTTCAGCTTATTCTTTTCCTCAAAAAGCAGTTTCATAGATTTTGTTACTTCACATTCTATCTTAATTGCCTCTAAATTTACATCCAGAAAAATTATGGATATTTTTATTTTCATCAATGTGTGTCCCCCAGTTTGGAGTCCTGCCTCTAGCATTCACTGGTCACACAATTTTTATGCCTCATTCTCTCTGATTTTACTGCATCTGTTACAGCTGCAATCACATGTACAGAAAGGAATTCCAATATTTCATTAAATGTAAGTCCTGCCTCATGTGTTTACTTCCACCAGCTTTTTCAGCCCAGAATCTCTAAGCTAACCTGTGTTGCTTTAAAAACACTGGCATGCTGTCATCTTTCTTAATGGCTTCAACTTTGTGCTGATTTCTTTTCTGAAGTCTGAACTCCTCATCAGTAACTAGGGGTTGAAGTTTATACAAACATTATAATCTGTGCAAATCTTGTATTAGCTGGGCCCTAGGGAGCCTTCAAACCGCCCAGCAAACGGTGAGTTTCCTCCTGCAATCTGCAATTGAACTGTAACTCTTCTCTCTTGTGCTGTCTCATTAACTTCAAAATATTGCTTCATCCTCAGTGTCTGTGTTGGCCAGGCCTCTCTATAAAATGTTATCAAAAGGCATCAGTTTTTCCAATATTCTCTGACATGCTGTCAGCATAACTGAGCGAGGTGCATTATTCAAACCGCACGGCGTACGCTGCTCAGGTGGAGGCAGCAAGCAGAGTGGTAGGTCGTGTCACACCAAAACAAAATGTGAGTGCTAGGGCTCTCCCCACCTGAGGAAAAAAGGCACAAGACCTGATTTTTGCAGGCAGTGTACCTGGAAGACTGTTGTTTCTAAAGTAGCCCTGCGCTGATTGGGTGTCTAATGTCAGGGCTGGCTTGTTTGTTAATAATAGACATCACTGGACAGTAACAGTGCTTCAGTACAAATCTGAATGCCATCTTTAAGATATTTGGGCCTGTGAAAACTTGAAATCAATGAGATTCTCACTGTTAATGCATTTTGAAGACTACCTATAAAAGCCTTTTGCTTTTTACTCCCTCTATAGAGCTGTGTTTCAGTTATCATCTTCCATTTTCTTTCATCATACCACGAAAGTATACTGGTGTATTTACCTTTTTTTTTTAATCTTCAGCTGAGAGCTTAATAAGCACACTGATAACCCCATTTATTGTAAGTTCTAACAGGTTCAGAAGTCAGTTTTAAATAAGCTGTGGTGCTGCACAGGAGTAAACACACATTTTAGGCTAAAGTGATGGAGGAGAGTGGTGCTGTAACATAATGTTGATATCAGGTGTTT
Source organism: Passer domesticus (assembly GCF_036417665.1). Classification (NCBI taxonomy): domain Eukaryota; kingdom Metazoa; phylum Chordata; class Aves; order Passeriformes; family Passeridae; genus Passer; species Passer domesticus. Next base: position 26,235,575 of record NC_087477.1, read on the forward strand.
TGCCATCTTCCACAATCCCAAGTGCCTAAGTGAGCCTGGTGACAAAAGGAAGACTGAGCAAAATGTGAGCCCCTCTGGAAGGAAAGAGGTGACCTGGTTACTTAGGACACGGAGAAGGCTGTTCCACAATGTTCCTGCCTCAGTCTTTACCTGCCAGTGCTCCAGCCACACCACCTGAGTTACAGATGGCAAAGCCACTGTCCATGATGGCTGAGAAGATGTGTCAGTCCAGTGAAGTTCCCACTGACTGAAAAAGGGGAACTGTAGCCCCCCATTTTTACAGAAGGAAAAAAAGGAAAACCTAGGAGATTTCAGGCTGGCCAGACTCACCTCTGTGCCTGGCAGGATCATGAAACACATGGAAAATAAGGAGGTCATTGGTGACAGCAAATATGGCTTAATCAAAGGCAAATCATGCCTGACAAATTTGGTGGCCTTCTATGATGGGGCTACAGCATTGGTGGAGGAGTGAAGAGTGATTGTTGTCATCTACCTGGACTTGTGCAAAGCATCTGACACAGTCCCACACAGCATCCTTGTCTCTAAACTGGAAAGATGTGGATTTGCATGAGGAGATGCTGATGTGCTGGCACAGCACACCACTGGAGGCAACAAAGCTTCATATGAGTGCTGAGATGAAGATTTGTGCACCTGATTGTCAGGTCAAGGTCAAATGCAGGTAAATGTATGTAAATACATGAGCCAAACTAAGGTTTATGTGAATTTTGGTGTTTATTTGACCATAAACTGTGAAAGAAGCAATAAAATGAGTGAAATGGCATGCTTAAAGGAGTATTAATGCAGCAACTAAGTAGGGTAATAGGAAGCTTATACAATTGACATATGTTCCTATTTGGTTTTTATTTTATAGCTAAGCAAGGCAAGGCTTATTATTTCATCTAAAGTGTGGTTAAAAGTGACTGTAAAAATGGCATTCGACTGCTTAAACTTTATATTTCATTTACTTCCAGGTATAATACTCTTTACAGTTTATAAATAAAAATGCTCTCCTTCTGAACTGTCAGCTCAGCAAGAACAAGCTGGCCTCTGAGGTCTGGGCATCTCCATGTCTGATCTGTTCAATAATAAAAGTTATGTGGTAGATCTTCAATGCCTGCTATGCTACAATTTGCATGCCATTTTTGGATAAAGGTGTGTGTTTAATGAGGGACTTGAATATGCAAATTTTGTTTTGTGCAAACAAAGGAGATGTCAGCTATACAAATAAACATGTATGTAAATCCTTCTCATGCAGCAAAATACCATTGTATTTGTCAGCAGTTTGCAGAATACAACAGCAGAGACCATCCTGCCTGTTGCTTGCAGTCAGAGTCTCAGGAAGGCACTGTGGTGGCTCCCCTCCTTTATTGCCAGAACAAGGCTCAGCCTGCCCCCGGCCATATAAACCCCATTCAGAGAAAACGTGCAGGGAGGAGTTTCCAGGAATTAGTTTATTCTCCTTGTTGCCTGATATTCTGCCAGATGATGCAAGTGGGGAGGGGCTCACAAAAACCTGGAGAGTAAGGCTAATCTCCTCCACGCCCTCTGCAGTCACTGGAGTGGTAGATGGCCTCCTCCCTGGCACAAACAGGCATCAGCACCTTCCCACGAGGGAGCCTGCAGAATTCAGGGATGACCGCTGCAGGCTCTGGCAGCAGCGCTGCTCCTGGTCCCCACAGGGTAGATGAGTCAGCTGGCTGGGAGGTCAGGATCCTGGGAGCTTCCTCACTGGACACCGCCAGACATTCCTCATGCTTCCTCCCACTCCCACCATCCCCATTCCCAAGAGAAGAGGGGCCCCCAGGAAACAGCACGTGGTCGGTTTGCAGAGGGCCAGGGGACAGATTTTACAAACTTTAACGTTTGAGCTGTGTTTGCCTTTGAAAATATATCCCTTGCACTTGGAGAAAATCAGTTCTCAAAGTTGCTTGAAAGAGTCAAGAGTCATTAAAATATGTAAATGGTAAAATTGTACATGGATAATAGTCTGATTACCATTTCAGTGACAGATGTTCTCACACAGAACCAGATTTTCAAAGGAGATCCGGGTTAAATTTTCAAGTATTCAGCCCAACATCTGGAGCTGAATTTTCAGATGAGCCCACCTCTTGCTGAGGCACTAAGTGGGCAATTCTCTGTAAAGCCCTCGACATGTAATTCCTATTGTGGTCCTAGTCAGACTCTTTTTTTTTTTTTTCTTAGTTGCAAAAGAAAATTTGCAAGCAACTCAACTTGTTTGAATATCTGGCCCTGGCTCTCAGTGCTGAAGAAATTCTGGAAATCCAGCTTCTCACGTGTACCTGGGCCCCACAAGCACAGGATCACTGAATCCTAAATTGCTTTGGGTTGGAAGTGACCTCAAAGATTGTCTGGTTAGACCCCCCAGCAGGGGTAGAGTTGCTGCCCACTACCACTCAGGGCCCCATCCAATTGAGGATTTCCAGGGATAAGGCATTCACAACTTCTCTGGGAAACCTGTTCCATGGAACAGTACCATGGAAGGGTGTCCCACATGCCTTCTCCTGATGGGTTTGTCAGGGATCTTGGTACAGCAGGGTGGACTTGCTTGGCCTTCTTAGAGCCATTGGCAAAGGCCTGCTGCTCTTCATGCTATGCACCACTCCCTCTAGGGCATCAGGGAAAGGCAGAGAAGTGGGTGAAACAGTAAAAGCCACACTGAAACCAAAGGCAGGCTTCCAAACACTGGTGCACTGCAGCTGGGCACCAGGATCTCATCTTAGTCACAGTAGTTCAGTGCTGGAGCTACCACCAAAATCATGGGAATCTCAGTGTGACTGGGAGCTGGCTTTCCTATGTGCGCGTACACATTGTCCAAAATGTGACAGAACCTCCCAGGCAACCTCCATCTGTCCGCTTAGAAAGTTTCAACCTAAAAAAGAGAGCCTACAATGACGCTGATTTCTCATGGGTAACTTCAGGAGGAAGACTTGGGCACCATGCAGCATTCCCACATAAGGCACCCACCTCCTGCCAAAGGCACCATGGAGGGAAGCCAGGCTTGCTTAGCTGAGCTACTGCTGAGCACCTTTGCAAAGAGACCTGTGTCACTGAATCCCACAGCATGCAGCTATGACAGCCCAAATATATCCAAGAGCAAACACCACCACTGTGCTGCTGCAGTGGGGAGATGCTGCAAGGAAAGGTGTGGTGAAGTCAGGGAGAAGTGCCCAGGGAGGGCTCAGGACTGCCACCCGCACCATCAGCTCACACACTGGAATTGCCACACCTATATGAAAAAAAGTATCTGAGTTTCTGGTATTAAAAATAGGCATCTTTTATCAATGTATGTAAATTGCTTTAAGAGGGGGAAAGATGTTCAAGCACGATGACTCATTTTGGCATTCACATCTAAGAGTATACAGTTAATACTGAGAGTACAGAAGTCGTTCTTGCACATTTGGTTTATTCTGTGTTCAGTTTCTCGAGTGTATGAAACACTTTCACAATCACTTGCTGTCTGACTTGGGCTTCCTCATTACTGGGAGGTACAACTCACCCACTCCACTCACTCGGTGCCTTGTCTTGCACCCGTGACCTTCACAGTTCACTCATATAATAATGCTAAATTAGTATTCTGGGGGCAGGCAATTCTGCTGAGGCCTTCTTTTTCATTTTCTTTTTATTGTAATTTAAGCAAACCCCAGCAACTCATTTCCAAAACCTGTGACTTTTTTTAACTAACATTTATTTCAAAGTGATGCATCAATGATCAAAAAAAAAAAGTTTTTGGCAGGCATTACCACAAACTCTCTGACCCTCAGTCATTGCTGGTTGCCTCATTGTAAAAGTGAGGCATGAGTGTTTTCTACAAGAAAATCAACAAGCTTTATAACTGCAGGATTATGACCATCCTTGCTCACCATTTGTGGAAGGTTTGAAAATCTCAAATTTCATTAATTTTTTTTTACCCAGGGTTGTCTGACAAGAAGTTTCCTGTTGGAAGGATTTCATTTTGAAAGTCTACACTCATTACCCTTTGTTACGCTGTGATGGCAGAGGAAAACGTAGTCTACAAATGTGGTCTAGAACTAGTGGCAGGACACTTCGTGGTGTGGAGAGCTGGCTAGTACCTGGTGGCTAGCATCTGCTTAATGTTGATGGATGCAGCAAAATGTGACATTAATGCAAGCCTTTGTGACAAGCTGCCAGAGGAAGCAGTCTGAAATTTGGCTATCCTCACCTAAGCTGCTTCTTACAGCTGGGAGTCAATGACAGGAAAGTAGGAGCTAATTAAGATGTGGGATGGGGAGAGATTAGAAAATTGTTCTAAAATCCTATAAAGGTAGGTAATTAGTGACATGATGTCTAATTGCCAGAATTATATGCAAGTATCAATGAGAATCTCTTCCTTTCTCCCTAGCTAAATGCAAACATTTCTTGTGTTGATAATAATTATTAGCTGTCTTTTGTAGTTCTTATTTGTGCCTGTGAACAACTTTTTCTATTAAAAGCTTAATCACAGCAAGAAGATGCTTATTAATTCTAAGTATGGTGAGTTTAACAATCACTTTTACCTGCTGTGAGGTGAGTTTCATGGTCTGCATCTTGCTGCTGAGAAAGATCCATCCCTAATTTTCACAGATCTTCTGTTTTGGTTGAAAGTTTTGCCTTGGTAGTGCATTTCCCAGTGTTGTGAAAGGCTGTGATGGAAGTAGGTAAATAGAAAATAAATACCTCTAGCTAGAGACACTCCTTTAAGAGACATTGCATTGATTTCAGATTTTAGCCTTAGTAATCACTAATGTCTTGGTGGCTGAGGATAGATTTTTCATCTTAACTAGCAGCATTTTTTTTCTATGATCTTTCCTATGAATTCAGATTCACAGAATTTACCCCACTTTATTTATTAGCAAGTCCTGACAAATGTTGCTGTTACATTTTATAATTGTTTCTGAGGATAAAACATGCAAAATACCTATAATATATATTGTTTCATAAGTAGAAATCTCCATACACTTCACCTAAAATTACTCCACTTGGAGCCTGACAAGCATCTGGTCACCTATGCATGTGCTCAGCAAAGATTTCTCATGGGTAACAAGTCCCTATAAAATGAGCTGTTTGTTGCTGAGGCTGCTGTCAAATCCTGCAATGCTTTTCCACTTTGTCCAAGCAGTTTGGGAGAAATTTGATCGCTCTCTGTCAGGCAGCATCAGGCTCAATCAGAGCTAGCTCATTCTGATTGACAGTAATCTGAGGAGGCACGGTTTGATCAGAAGGATACTTTCTTCAAAATGCGCGTTTAGGAGGAGAGAGTTTCCCAGATGCCAAAGGGATTACAGGGTAATCAATTGCCTCCCCTGGAGGGGGAACGTGAGACATCCAGTGGCCCTGGCAGAGAGCAGCCCATGGCTGCTCCTCTGCAGCTGGGGCATCTCCTTCTGGAAGCGCTCAGCACTGTTGTGCAGGAGGTGATCCCACAGGAAATCACGTCTTTTCCTACCCGTGAGAAGACCACGAAGCCGCCACATGTGTGATCCTCAGCTATCAGCATCTGCTTGCCTTCTCCTCAGATGCTGGTATTATACTTCACAGAGCTCTAGAAATGAGATTAATCTGCTGGGAGCATCAGAATGAAGTAAAAAAAGCTGTGATCCCGCTGAGTCACATTCCAGTTCATTTTTGCAGCACCAGAAGTGTGAATTTCCACACATGGCACCATCAGGACACGGGGGTACCATGGTGTTAGAAACAAGCCCTGGGATGAAGGCAGTGCCCTTGGTTCAGAGAGGAAAGGAGGTTGCCTGGCATCCACAGCAGGACTCATGCCAAAGTGTCACTGACACAGTTGAGGCCATTTTTTTCTATTTATTTCTTTTATCTGAGGCCCACAACCAAGAGGCAAAGGGCAGAGGGCAGTCCTACGCTGGCAGGACATTCCAGAGATGGTGAGCACTGAGATGGGTGGGACTGGAGACCTCCTCTTTCCTGGTGCCAAGGTGTTGAGCTGCATTATTCTCTTCCTCTTATGCTTATTTTCACCAGCCATAAAATACTGATAGGGCATATTTAGCTCTTAGTCATGTTGTGAGCATTGTTTTATGAGTGTGTTACAGTGCTTTGAAAACTCAGTATTCCCTGAATTACTGCTTTAATGCTGTGCTAGAGATCAACGACACTGATAAACTGGAGTTGCCTGCTCATTAAGTCATAGGTTGGACCAGCACACACCAAGGAGAACTGTGAGCTCTCCTCTCCATCATGCCTTCACCAGAGCAAGAGGCTTATCAGTGTTTGCTGAATCATCTGCTGGAGCTGCATAATCAATGTATTTGCTCTGGATACTATTTCCTGTGAAAATAACTGCCCGTGAGGCCACACCTCACACTTCTAGTGAGATAAGTGGTTAACCATTGTCTCAACTAAAGACTGACACTAAGCTGATAAAGCTACTAAGCTAACTGAGCAGTAACTTCATTAACTCCCTAAATGCCAGTCAACCAGGGAGCTTAACAAGCTGAGGGAAATTAAGGCCCCCTGAAATGCTGGGCAGGCCTTTACAGCTGTTCCCAAGTGTTTATTGAGTAAATGTCCCACTGTGTCAGTTTAAAGCCTGACATTCATTTGTTTCAACTAGCCCTGCAGGCATCTGCAGCCAATCTTCACCACAGCTGTGTGCATCCCTTTGGGCATCTTGAACAACCATTCTACAGTCCATGAGAATGCACTTTCTTACTTCTCTTCTTGTCTCCTCTATTCTCCTTCACAGCAAGAAAAACACAGTTCAACCACAACACGGATGGAGCACCATGATGGTCAGGACACAGTTATCTTCACCCAGAGGAGTTGTGCAACTCCTCTAGATTTTTCTGGATGTGGCCAGAATGAAAATGTGGCACTTCTGCCTTTTGTCTCCTCCAGATGTTGCACGCAGCTGCTACACTGATGGCATAGAGACACTGCTTCCTAAAAAGCCTGAAAGAACCTGATTGAAACCCATTTGCTCTCAAACAAATCCCATGGAACCTCTAGGGTTGGGTGGGTTAGGGGTTTGTGGTCTTACAGTTGACTCAGATATAATTGTCAGGCTTGTTTGCTGTGTTTTCAGAAAACCATGGGCTGAGTGGATACACTCCTCTGACCCAAGAGTTGTCTTTTCAGGTAGGATGGAGGCACAATGCCAGGATAACATAAAAAATCCAACAAAACAGTACCAGAGTGCTTTGAAAGTGCTGTTGAATCCCAAGACTGAAGGGTCCCCCCTGCAAAACATCCAACCTACCATATAATCTGTTGAGGCTGGGATGGTGATGAATAACAAGTTTCAGTTTCTCCAACTGCTCATCCAGAGTTCCACACAGGACCCCAAACCTGCAAAGTGCAACTTTTGCTGCTTAAAATATGGCTCTTTTTCTCCTCACCATCAGATTTAGGAAGCCAAGAATCCACCTTGTGTGTATTACAGCAGTCTTGTTTGTATTAAGTCATCAGGCACAGAAAAAAATATTTGATAGCTCCATCCCATCCATCAACAACTTGTCCTTGGACTGCATCATAACATTTACAGTGTGCCTGTGCAAAACACTCTCTGCAAAGGGATCCCTGACTCCTTGCTCTTGTTATTCATACATTGTTTTAATCTTTCCTGTGGGGGAAATCTTACTGAGTCTTTCACACCCCGGGAGACAGGGTAGGATTTTTTTTTAACTGAGTTGCAAAGTAAGGAGTTCTGTACCAGAGCAATTATGGTTTATTGTTTCAGTTGGTAAATGTTTAAAAAAGCAGCCGTCTCTTAAGACCATACCATAAAATGTGACTTGCACACAAACTGTAAATAAATAGAAATAATTGCTTGTGCTACAAGATCCATCTGGGGTTGGTTTCAGTTCCTCATGTAGTTGCAAACTTTCTGTGCATCTATGAGCAAACCAATTAATCTTCCCTGTATCTCATTTCCCTTTTAGTGCAATAAGCAAAGTTATCTCCAGTGTCCACAGGATGAGTTCTGTAGCCTGACAGAGCCCCAGCACACCCAAGCCCTTACCCCCTGCCCCAAGGAGGACTTTAGCAGGATCAAAGTAAATGGCTTGCAGTGATTTCACGTGTTCCCAGCCCCACAGGCTTAATGTGATTTTTAAAAAAGGAATTAATTTCTAGCCAGCCTGTGGTTTAGCTGTTACCCATTTATGCCAAAGATGACAGAAAGGGCTTAAGCTCAGGTGTGACTTGATTAGCAGCATTTCTTCTCACAGCCAGGTACACTGCCCTCTTTGAACACTGTCACTGCCCAGAGGAACAGAGGAGAACCTCAGGAGCCAGGATTAACATGAGGGCCCCGGGTCACAGCTGCTTCCATAGCTCTTGAAACAAGAGCAGCCAGATGACTCTGGTGACTTCCTATCCTTGCTCAGTCAGTTTGTACTGGCAATCATGAAGCACTGGAAGTTAGAACCAGTACTTGTGTGCCACCTGTTATCACACCTAACCATTCCCCCATAACTAAAGGGCAGGGGCTCCTTCACCCATTTCCCCCAACTTCTAGGATACATCTGAAAAATCCTTGTGTCTCCACGGGGAGACACAGTACAGCCTCATGGTTTTGTTTTTCTGCAGACTTCTTCCTGCTGAGCTGGTGATCTTGTCATCTGCACAGAAAAAAAAAAAGACTCATTTTCAAGGAGAATGAAAAATGGATCTCAGCAATTACAAGGGACTCACCTCTGTGTGCTTCACTGGTACCTTCACTATCATGACAGTGGCTACCTAGCAACCATGCCTTTCTACTCAAGCCACCTTTATTTAGATATATTTGTGTTTCTACTGGCATGGGGAAATGTTGGCCATAAAAATATTACTTTACTTGGACATGGTAAGCTAAAGCTAAAGCTAAGCTCTCTTCTTTCAGAGGATTTAAAACACAATTTCAGCAGCAGCTTGAAGAAGCACCAGCAGCTCTTTTGTTGGCACGGCAGCTGTACCTGTTTAACCTCACTATCGAGACATGCTTCTTGTCAGGTTAGAGTGGGCAAAAAGTACTTACTGTAAAAAGTAAAAACCAAACCAAAACTAAAACCACTCCCCACCCCAAATCCCTGAAAAACAAGACCTTAAGGTTTTCTAGGAGCAAGTCCTCTTCCTAATAGTGCACAGGAGCAATTAACCAGTGGGTGGTTTGTGGGCCTACCTTAACTTAAGCATTAAATGTATGCACTTAATACAGTTACTTATTGCCTAGAAGACAGGGTGGAGTTAAATGTGCTTAAGATTTATAGACAGAGGCAATCTAAGGCAATAAAGCTCTTTTGCCTCCCTTCTGTCTGAAGGCAGAGCTAGGTTAACCTTATAAAGCTGGCTAATTGTTCTGGTTGTTTGTATTGTAGATCTCTGCCCTCCATTTCAGCCCTCCCTCCTCCCTCCCCACCATCTACGAAAAACAAAATTAGGCAGAAGCAGTAAATCACTGTGTGGAGCTTCCCTACCTCATCTCTCTTGCAGATGACAAGAAGCAAAACCTTGCTGATTTTCACATGGCAATACTTTCATCAATTCATGGGACGAGACACCCTTCCAAAAATATTTCAATATGGTTCTGTATTCCTCCCAGCTGCCCTTCTGCTCCTTTCTGTAACCTTGTCACAACACTTTTTTTCCCTGCATTTGTTTCAGCCTTCAGACTGGTGTATATAAAGCTTTTGATTATTTCAGTGTTATTTATTTAGTATTATCCCACTAACTTTGAGTTTTTCCCAGTATTTATTAATTAACCTTCCCAAAATTTCTGTGGAGTAGCAAAGTGCTCCTTGTCCAATTTCACTAGCAAGGAACCAGGGTTTGTATTTAGTATTACTGGGGAAATTTTCTGATTCCACTGGAACTGGGTGCCAAATAAAAGGATTTTGTACAAGCAGACAGTATCTGGCCAACAGTTAGAAAGACTGAAACCCAAACAGCCAGTAGGCAACTCAAAGGAAATAGGAGAAAATGTGTTTCTGTAAAAGTAGACATGGCAATAAACAGGTATTGAAAAAATAACAGCAATTCTATAGAGAGTAAGATGGACAGACAGTATTTTTGAATACCAGGCTACTCATCCCAGATTGGGGATTTGAGTTGAACTTCAGGCTCCTACAGGAGCTAATGGTCCTGTAAGAGGCTCACAGTTAACAAAAAAATACAAAAGAGAAAGGACTAAGCAAAATGTAGCCCCAGGTGAAGTGCTTGGATCCTACACAGGTGTCACTTTGGGTAGGGACAGAAAAGAAACTGAGATGTGAGAGGGAGGCCACTGTCTGCCAAGGTCTCAGTCACCTCAGGTGAGGCTTTAGGAGTCATTTCTCTTCTCCTGAAACCCACAGACCAGTGGGCTCTGGTACCTGTAAGAACTTTTTTTTTTTTTTTTTTCATTTTATATTGTTTGAAGGACAATATACAACTTTAAAATCATGGATTAGATCTCAGGTATTCACTACTAATGCCTTAGTCATGTAGTGTCAATTCCTGTCTGTCTTTATGCTATCCAGCTGGATTACCCTGTAAATCCTTGTTTTATAAGAAAGGACGTGCCAGTGAGTCACCCAACGTCTCCTGTGGTCCTGACTGCTGGAGAGGGAGTGAAGCATGTTCTCCTGTTGAAAGATGCTGAACCCACAGCCCTCATCAGCTGGCTGACTCGTTAAAGAGGATAGAGAGGGCAGCAGCAACAATTTAAAACACAGCAGCTACAGCTGTTTTCTTTGTGAGGTGCCCATCCCTTCAACACTTGAGAGACACACAGAGAAGGTGTTGAATTCCAGGAGAACATTGGAAAAAAAGTTTGGGGATTTTTTTGACAGAAGTATTCACAACCCATTTAAATCCTCCTGTAGGCACCAAGTTATTGATCAAGATGTATCTTCGACAAGCCCTTGAAGCTGCATCACAAACTATGGCCCCATTTCTTTAACAAGTCATGCAAAGGAGAGCAGTGCCCTGCCTTCACCACTGTTCCTGCTTTCATTAAATCTGATATCAAACCTTTCAGATGGAAAAAGGCAAGGAGACTGAGGAAAACAGCAGCAAGTTCAGTATGGGTTGTGTTCAAGGTCTGTCAAATGGGGGTGATATCACTTGCCTAACTCACAGGAAAGCTCAAGTTTGCAGAGATTTCTGCATATGTCAGAAGAATTACAACAATCACTAATTAGAATATGATCATTCAACTTAGATTTTGATTCTCAACATACTTTATCCTCTACCCTTTCTATTACAACTGCAGAATTGAAATTTCATTTATCTTCATTGTCTGCAGTTTTGAAGTAATGGGAAAAGTTCACAGTGAAGGCTTTGAGGTGTCTTCCCTTGTTATCAAGGGTTGCTATTAACTACATTGAATTGATTTAAGCCTATTAGTTTATCAAGAGCATAATCCCATTCTTTAGCTTTCAAGGGAAAGCAGCAACTATCTCAGTTAATTACTGTTTCCTTGCTGGTATCCCAGAGCAAGCAAATGTTCTGTGGTCCAAAGTAATTTGTAACAATTGGGAATGAATGTGAATGCATGGTCCTGCTAACTATAACTTGTAAGGTTAATTGGAAAAACTGGGAGAAGTGTGGGGTGTAAAACAAGTGAATTTTCTTCGCAAAAGAAGATGAAGTTTCCAGCGTACTGCAAAAATAGACATGTTTTACTTGGTGTTTATACAAAGAACAGGTCACGAAAGATCCCTGAATCACCACAGAAATGCATCAAAAGCCATCAGAACCAATTTTGCCAAGGAGCTGACCTTTTTCAATACACAGCTGTGGGGAAAGCCGTGGGAGCAGCCCTGCACAGGGACCACAGAGGTTCAGCTGCCTGCAGCTTTACCTTACCCTCACCACAGGCAGCTTTAGGGTCCCTCTCCTGATGATCCTCTCCTTCATTTTCATGCCCTGCATCCCACCAGCCCCACGATGACATCCCAAGGTGAGAGCGTGGTGGGAGTAGCAAGGGGGAGTTTGTCTTGCCTGTTCTGCTGCACAGTCACATTTACCTGCAGGGGATAAAGCAGCTGGTGGTTTTTCTGGATGTGAGGGGTGCAGGTGGAAGGAGGACCTGCATCCCAAGATGGGAGAGGTGAATAGGACTGAAGGAGTGGGAATGTGTGGACAAAGCTGTGTGCAGGGAGAGGCGTGAGGGGAAATCATGTTTTGCCTCATAGGGGTTTGAATCCAAGACAGAGAGCAGAGCAAAGCAGGAATCTTTCTGAATAATATTGCAGTAAATTTTCCCACATTCTTAGGAGGTTTCTAATAAAATAGTCCTGTCAACTTCAGTGAATCTTTGATTTATACTGACTGGGGATTTATCCTTCTGCTGGGGCATTTCTAAACTACCTATAATTTTGTTATACTAGCAAGTCAGAGTAATTCTGATGTATGTATTATTGGTTAATATGGACTGTCATCAACCCTTCAGTCAGCTGGCCATGATTCATGAAAGAAAATCACTTCTAATTAAACATTCATCTAATTATTCTTGCCAGAAACAAATGAAATATGCAACCAATATGTTCCATAACAGCTTCAGAAGAGCACCACTAGGATTTGTGAAGCCAGATGATTGAATGCACGGGGAAGCTTTTCAGCACATGTTGCATGAGAAAATGATCCATTCCTACCTTTTAACTGTCTTCTGAACATTTCAAGCAGTATTTAATGTCAGACTAGATTTTGGAACAAGGCACATTAATGACTACAGTAATTGCTCTTTGGGAGAACAGATTTGAGTGACAACACTTTCTCTAACCTCCAGGGTCTGACTTTCCTATGAACAGCTTAACGTTTAAACAAACTGATTTCTCAATATTTTACCAAAAAAAAAAAAGGAAAAAAGATCCCTGCAGAGGCTCACATAACTATTTTCCTGTTAATTTATTTTTTTCTGTTAATTTAATTTAAAAGAAAGGCTGTAGCATAACATTTTTCTTTAATATATCAGTGTATTGCCAGTCTATTTCATACATGCCTCTAAGTAATAGGACATTGACCCCTTAGAATGACTTCAAAATTCCTATATCTTATCATTCTCCTCTGTGTCTGAGACTATAAATCTGTTTACCAAGTGCCTGGAATAGTTTTGTGAGTCCTGAAAATTTCTTTCTTGCTCTAACATATCTTGTCTTACAACATCTTGAATATGCAGTAACTGATGATTTTCTCCTGATTTGTAGACATACATGTTGCAAATTGCCCATATATGTTTGATTGCAATCAGTTGAACTTCCCTAGTACTCAAAACTAGTCTAACTGAAGAGAGAAACAGAAACAAGGTTTGGCAATATTTCCTTCATCAAAAGGGCAAATGTATAAGGTTACCATTTAATTTTGTTTTTTTACAGCATAATCCAATAACCATTAACAGATGAGTGGAAAAAAGAGATGTTATGCCTTCATGGAAATTACAGTAACAAGAATAAATTCTCAAGATTTGTTCACAATTGTAAGCAAATAATTTCTGTTAGGAAACCTTCTCCTCAGTCTGAGAAAAATGAATTACAGGGAAATAGGTATCAAGCTGTGGAGGATATGCTGTTCAAATATGTGGAAAAGCCTGGAGATTCAGCAAGTTGATTCTGATACTGTCACATCTGCAGGTTATCAAGTTCTGGCATGCTACTTCTCTGTAATCATTTATTAAAAGACCTAAAATGAATGTTTCAAAAGGATTTTTGCAGAGCAGTTGGAGTTCAGGTTTGTTTCTCAATCTTGCCACAGGTTTTATGTGCCGTGTATTTAGAACCACACTGGCTGCAGCAGGTAGGTGATGAAATCAAGAATTACAGATGTTTCTTATGAAACCAGTGGGAAGCAAACCTCTAAGAAACTTCAAAAATCTAGTTTCAATGCTCTCTGGGATAATCTCTGGTTGGAAGCAAGCAGTGCAATGCCTGATACGGCTTCAGAGTTCAGTGTAAATTGATCATATCTTGAGGATTTCTTGAGATCAGTTTGGCTTTTCAGAAATACCTTACTGTTCCAAGGCCTTCTTTCAGTAAACATAAAATAATCAAGTTTTTCACTGGAAGAGTTATATTCTAACCTATAGAACTGACTGTTTAATGAGACTTTGATTCCAAACACAATTTGTTCCATATTTCCTAGAAACAGGGAATTCAGCAACACAAGCAGTTGTAGTTGAGAACAATTACTAGAGTCAAGATATTGAATGGAGCTGGATGCCATCATTGTTTCACACATGCTAAATGTCTGTTCTCTGTGGTTCATGACAACTGGTTCAAGATCTGGACTCCACACTCCCCTCTCCCAGAGCCACAAGTGCATGACCTGAACCTGGCAGTTGCAGTACAGCCAGCATTTTATTAATATACTTTTATATCATAGGGATATTTTGTGAATCTTGAATGCCACCATCAATATCTCCTCTTTCTCATTCTGTAAATACAGGCAATTCAGCTTTTTTTTTTCCGTTTTTGTAACCGGAGATTACCACTGACTTTAATCCACAGATCACGTCTCCCCACACTGACCAGATTAATCATCAAATAGTCAGATCTGTAGTCATTTTTCTCTCTTAATTTCCCTATTATCATTTTATTAGCTGCAAATTTCTGCAAAACCACACAGACTTCCTTTCCAAATCTGACTACCACAGCTCCCATAATCTGGAGGAGTATTTCAGCAAACTGACCACAGAAGAAAGGCAATTAAGAAATTGCCACTATGGCTCCATCCTTCTGTGATATCCACCACAGCACCCAAAGCAGTGAGAAGCTGAGGACAGGTCAAGGCAGTGAGAAGGTGAGGAAGCCCCAAAGGCAGTAAAACTGCGGCAGAGGGATGTACCGAGAGTCTGGAGGTGCAGGATCCTTGGGAAGGCTGTCCCACATCATGGCTCACACATCCAAAACACCCAGTTTTCTTCTCCTGCTGCCTCCCGCAGCTCCCAGAGGCACAAAGTGCATTTTTCCCATGGGAGATGTCTGCATTCACTTGTGCTGCAACGTGAACTTGTGAGTCACTCCCCACACAGCAAGAACAGCGCTCTCTCCTCTCCCTGCACCTCTGGCAGCGCTGCCTGCTGCCCTCATCATCCCTCCTCCCAGGGGAACCAGCCTGGATTCAGACCCCAAGCAAACTGCTGCCTCCGTGGGCGCCAGGTCTCGTGAGATGGTCAAAGTTAGGACCCTTCACATTTGCTTACTGTTCTCAAGTCATCAGGTCTCCACTCAGCTGTGAGGGATTTGGTTTTTTTCAACAAGTCCTTTCAATGTGCCTGTGTGCTGTTCAAAGGGTCCAAGCATTAACTTTGTATTTTTGCTTCCATTCCAGGGACCAGTTGGCTAAATATTCAATTTGCAGCATCTAAACATATGGGCATCTATGTTCTTTATCACATGTAGCTGAGAGTCCACTGAGCAGTGAGACTTATTTATGTTAACTGTTCATTTTACATTGTTTTTAATACGGCAAAATAAGGATTTAAATTTGTTTGCAGACAGAAAGCAAATTATTTTTATGTTGTGCTGCCAGAGTAAAATTTTGCTGCATGCAGCTTTCCTCCTCTTTTCTCAGAAGCTATCTAAAAATAAATGTCGCACACCTGTCTTGTCTCTGTGTACCATCCAGGAACTAAAGCTAGACAAGCATATAGCACTCTGATAAAAGCCTCAGTGAAGCCTGGAGGGGGAACTTCACACACACTGCCTTTGCCAACTGTCCTACTTGCTTCCCCCATCAGAGATCTTAGACCATCCTAGCCCAAACTTCGCCCAAGAAATACCTTCAATGTGGCATGGACAACCCTGAAGTAATCAGGCAGTCGGGCTTGATGGTCATTGTAAGCCTCCACAAACTGAAATATTTTATTCTACTGTATTCTAAACCAAACATCCATTTCCTTGCTCTTTCCACCATGGAGTTTTGGCCAGCTTTCCCATTCAGTTTATTTCAGGCTGGATTCTCACCTTGGCGCGCTGGCAGACATGGCAGTGCAGGTCGATCATGACATGAACCAGGGCCAGGAGCACATTCCAGCACTGGGAAGATCCCGCACCGCACACCGCAGCTCCCGCTGGCAGAAGGGAATCACAAGCCAAAACGCTGCTGGCACGCTAGCATGTATGACAGATTCATTTTCCTGCGGCGTATGAATTAGCAAATTATGGTTTCTGAATCAGATTGGGCCTCAACAAGTCTTGTGCTGTCAGATACACCTCAGATTCTGGGATTTTACGTCATCCACGTTTCTGTTTCACACCAGTAATTTCTGTCTTCCGGAGGAAATGCTCTCTTTTTTTCTCATTCTGAAAAACATTGTGACTGTTGTTATACTGCCACAACAATACGCCATTGGCTAAGAGCTATTTTGGAAATTCATGTCAGGTCTGTTCAGCCATTTTCTTCTTTTCTTCTCCATTAAAGCAGACTTGCATCCCAGGCCACAGTCAGTCAGAGAAATCACAACCAATGATATCCGACTTGTGCTAGTTAATGCAACTCCCCCCAAAACTTTTGTGGTAACCTCATCTTCTCCAGAGTTCTATGGGTGATCTGCTCATGAGCCAAGCTGGGAGCAGCTGCTGTTGGATTTCAGAGGGACAGATTCTCATTGTGTGCACACCCAGCCCCTGGGCTTCTGCAGATGGGAGACCATCTCTAAAGCATGATCCAAGGAATGCTGAGATCAGGTGGCCACATCGGAGCCTAAACTGGGCACCCACCAGTCTGATCTGACCCAGCTGTGTCCCACTTATTTTGAAAAGGTGTGAAATACATAAATCTGAAAAAAGGTTTTCCTGCATTGGATAACCAAGCAAAGCTCACTACTGGCATAAAAAGCATTTTCAAGGAAAGGTTGTACTGTGGTATGGATTAAAAGTTTTTCATTTCTATCTGCTACATTGAAATGACAAGTGTCAATCCCTGAACTTTAAAGCATAAAATAAAGTCAGAAAAAGATTCCCTGAGGATGAAAGCTTTGCAAAGTTTTGTCAAAAAAAGGCACTGTAGAGTAATTTTACCTTCTGATGGAATACCTATGAATATCAGTGGAGACAAGTGATTGGACTAGTCACTGGTGTGTGACATTAAGATTCCTACAGAGGAAATCACTGTAAAATTACTGAGAGACATGAGAGGTTCACACTGTCTTCATCTATGAAAATAAAATTCTTGTGAGTAGGTTATGGTATAAAACATGTAATTGCTATCAAATGAGCACAAAAAGGTTTATATTTTGTGATCATTACCTTTTTTAGATTACGTTTTGAGACAAGGAAATTCTTTTTGTCCTAAGTTGTTCAGATCTTTTGCTTCCTAGGTCAAGACTTCAGGATGCACCAAGAGTATACAGTCTAAGGATTTCTCTCTTTTCCCCAAAATGTGACAGCAAAACAATTTTAGAAAACCCACCAACCCAAATGACTGCAATAATTTGTTACAATTAAGGCTAGATGCGATGGATCCTGAGACGCTGGAACAGTGGGGTAGAATGCAGCAGAATGCCCCACAAGCAGTACAAATACTGTCACCAGTCACTCAGCACAGCTGCGAGCTTCCAGGGCAGTTAGAGAGTTGTGCCCACAAGGAAAATTAATCAGCAATGTAGTAAATGCTTCAGAAGGGTTTTGGACTGGAGTCCACAGTGTTTCAACATGCAACGATTGAATTAGCCTTCATTCTGCTCTAGAGACCTCAGAGCCCTACCCTGTAGTGGGGCAAAGTGCCTGTGAAAGTGCCAAGAGGAAAGCATGGAGCCCTTCAGAATGAGGAGGGACACATAGTTTCTACTTTTTTCCTTAATAAATCTACAAATATCTCAGCCAAGCTTTAAATAATGCAGGCAGGCTCTTTCCTCTTTTCCTAAAGTTTGCCTTTAACTGGAAACACATACTTCTTAATTTGACACGGTCACTTCTAATGGAAGTATGGGGTTACATCCAAGTGATGAACTTCTGACTCTAGAATTAAAGAAGCAAAGGAAGTCTGCTTCAGGGCAAATGCAGCAGCTTGAAATTCCTTCTTTGCTCATGCTGCTGTGTAGCGAGGGTATCATTAAGTTGTTTCAAGCTACCATGGCAGATGAATCAAGGCAGTGTGAGTGGCTCTGCAAAGTGTGGAGGTTGATCTCAGGTGAGGATGCAGCCGGCAGCGTGTGCCTGTGTGTGGGCACGGGCACGTGCTGGGCAGGAAAACACACACACCACCACAGACTCCTGTTTCTCTCCATTTGTTTATATTCAGCAGTTTCGCAGTTCAGCCACCGTTTAAAGTGTAAGCTCTTTCAGAGCTCTCTTTAAAGTCCTACATTTTTTGAGAGACATTTGAGAAAATGTCTCTCAAAAAGTGAGAAAATAACCTTTAATGTGTCCATGCCTCATAAAAGAGATTTAACCACCTCTCAGTTAACACATAATCAATCATCTAGTAAGATTTAAGCCAACTATGAGATCAACTAAGAAATTGTTCTGGGGGCAGCTCTTATAAATAAGGAATGTATTTAGATAAATAGTAATAGTGGTGATTTAGTAGCAGTAATAAATATTTTTTGACCCATTTATACTTTATCAAGACCTCTGTCAGTTCAGTGTAAACCCCACTCTTACAGTTAAAACCTGAATTAGAAAATAAAACACAACAAAACATCTTTTTGATTACATAGGAAATAAGAGTGACATTTCTTCTGCTATAGTTCAACACTTACAAGTACTACTAACTTCAAAAATCAAGGAAAAAACTGTCGTATTGAATAACTTCTATATTTAAGATGAACAAGTAACTGTACATTTCTTGAACTGATTAATCTCCCTTCCTTCTCATGAAAAAATATTCCACGTGAAAATAAAATTGCATGTTTCCTACAGCATGAAGCCTCTTTACCTAACTGAATAGAAGAGTCTTCCACTAAAATGTATTTATTCTTAGGCAGAGCATAAGTACACATGGTTATGAAGGTCAGCTTGCTTTCTAATCTGAGTGAAATACATGTACCATATTTAGCAGGCACACGTACAAGTAAGCCCATACAAGAAGAGAGAGTGAGAAAAGCAATTATAATTGCTATTCTCCAAATACATAATGAATTCTCAGGTTTCATCTTATCCTTTTACATTCCAAGAAGAATCCTTTGCAGGTCTTAGGGAGTGGACATAAGAGAGAAATTTCAGCTTCTGATAGGACTCTTAGCTTGGTTAAATGTTAAAACAAAATTTAAAACATCTTTGGTGTACTGAAACCTTTTGTGATCTTTCAAAAAATATACTAATCCAAAGAGCAAGTTTTATTCTAGGCAAAGCTGGATAGCAAAATTCTACTCTCAGTGCAACACTTTGGATGCCCACGAATTGTGTGAATCTGTTACTGAAAGTTGAATTTAATGCCAAATATCTGTATTTTCAGCATCTATTGACAGGCCTACAAATCAGATTTCTAATTAGTCTGCTACAGAGAGAATAATCTGATCTTTAGGGAACTTTTGCATTTAAACAGTCTTGAGGAACGCACCTTGGTATAAGGATATTAGTGGTTTATGCATCCATACAAAGAAACACCATTGATTTGCTCTTTGATCACTGCTCAAACTAAATCAAAGCAAACCCACAATCTTCAGGGGTTTTTGGCTTAGTACCTATTTCATAGACAAGCTAAGTGCTTTGCCATGTACACCATCATTGTGGCAATGTACATGGCATGTGTTTTTAGGAGATACAGTAAAGACAAGAAGATTTTTACATATCTTGAAAAGGTGAAAAGTTAAGAAATTTTATGCGTGTACCATAATGCCACAACTGTCAAGGTCTCATCTCTCTTCCCCCTTTTAATTCTATTGCAGCACAGGAAGAGTACAAAAATTCAATAGAGAAGAATTAAAGAAAAATCATTACATTTCTTACAGCAAATCATGAACAATTGTGTGGTGTCACTGAAGAGCATGAAGTGCAGTCAAGTCTAAAAGCTGGAAGTGCCCTATTATTCATTTTTACTGAAAATCCAAGAGGGCTTCTTGTAAATTCAAAATTTGTCATGTGGCCCTTGAAGTAGGCCTTTCAAGATTTCAAACAGTTGCTTCAGAACTGTGAGCTATTGCTGTGTTTATGGGGTTCACAGCATTTATAAACTGCTAAAATGCTGTGTTAAGAAGCAAATATACAAAGTGAAAACTAGATCTTTTTCTCTACCAACATAAAACTACAACCCATATTCAAAATATAAACATATGGGGATTGAGAAAAACATTGCTTTTCCTCTTCCATTTAAAGAGCTTCGGTGGTTTTGTGTTTTCACTTCTCTCTAGCCTTTGCAAGGATTACACTCATAAATCAAAAAGTCTCAATCTAATTACTGAAAGAAATTTCTTCAAAATCTGGAATATCCACAACACTTAGGTTAGCTCTGACCTCAGGCAGACCAAGCCATCTGGCTTGGTTCATTATTGCTTGTAGTGATGGTGATGGACCTCAAGCATCAGCTGGTGGCTATGCCAAGTTCTGACCTTTTTTTTTTTTTAAATATAACTTTTTCTCCACTCTGTAATAGACAATTAAGAGCTGAAATTGCACCAAGTAGATGACAAAATGCCTATGGAGATCTCTGCTGCCTAGGAAGGGAACTTAGAGCCTCGGCACCAAGCAGCAGCAGCAGCCTGCACCCATCCTGTATTCCACAATCTGTAATTTCAGTTACATATCTATTTATTCCAATGCTGCAGTATTCCATTTCTGAATGAGTTCCCACATCATGGTGACACATGCCTAGCATTATTGCATTTTAGACAGCCATCTGTACTGATATATTCAGCCAATAATTTGCCACCAGGAAATTGGTTCCTGGGAATATATTTTTTATGCAGAGTGCATGCATGCCTGTCTCTAATTTCTAAAATCCATATATCCTTGATGTGTCTTGTAGGAAGATGAAATCCTATTTCATCCTGAACCACCCGTAAAATGTAATTCTTGGTATTAATTAACGGTCAAGAAAATTTATGCCACAGTTCATCAGCAAAACCTTTGCAGTAGCACAATAATCCCCAAAAGGATAAGTAGCAACATGGCGATGCCAGTTAGCTATAAATGGCAAATGGCAGGGAAGAATGAAATGGGTCTAAAGGGACACAGATCCTCTCACTGATGAAAGACACGGGCTAAAAATATACTTCAGTATGGATAAATATAGAATAATGATCATTAAGAGAAATAATCCAAACGTGGGTTGCAGCGTTTAGTGGAGCAATCTTACAGGATCCTGGAAAAAAACCCAAAAGAGCTGGGTAGGTATTACTATATATTATAGGATGTTATCAGACTGCCTTATAATATCCTTATGTAGTGAGAAATGGCCACCTAACTTCAGACCATTAAGTCCATCTCCTGTGACAGAACATGGCCCACCAGATGGGAGATACATGAAATATTAAAAAGATACTAAACATGTACTTCAGCTTTGGGCAGAAAGCCAAGGGTAGCAGGAGCACGGGCAGGCAGTTCACAAGGGGTCTGGGGAGGCAAGAGTTCCTCAGATGAAATTTGTGGCTCAAATTATGTGCAGTACAATTTTGATATCTGCTAAAAAAAGTGCTCTGTTTTCCATTTCTTTTGGAGGGAGGGGATTCTTTTTTTGGTCTAGGGAGGGGTGGAAGAGGGCTAGAGGATTAAAAAGAGAAAGCTTTAAAGGATAGTTCAAAATGTTAAAAGATAAAGAAAAATTCTATTACTTTCAGCTAAGAGAGAGAGAGTTTTGGAAATAAAGTGGGTTCTTTTTTTTTTTTTTTTTAATTATCAGAGATTTTCCTGTCCTCACACAGACACCAGGCTGCTAATCAGGGGCATTCACAGCAGTTAATTCCACTTTGAGTAGGATTAGCTCTAATATTTAAATAAAAAACCTCCACAGCTTTGCACTTTTTGGGTAAAAGGAGTTTGGAGAGGAGGAAACTGGTAATGAAGGGAAAAAATGAAATCTGTGTCCTCCAACAGATCTGGAAGCTAAGCAGTAAAACTGGGATAACATCTCATAGGGCTCCACAGCCCCAGAGGAAATTTCAGAGGAAGTGGTCATCCAGTTGAAATAAATATAAGTTCTGTCTATTTTTGGAGGAGAGAAGACATTCACAAGTATCTCTACGTTTATTAAGTCTTTCCAGAGAGAAGAGTTTTTCATAGTGAATAAGCAGCCTCTAAAGAATTTGTGAAACTGCACATAAGTATTGTCTTGACTTATACAAAATTATCTTTGGTGTGGACTGATTTTCTCTATTTTGGCAAATTTACACACTACTACAAAAATGCCATGTTTTGCAAGAGATGTCAGTTGAGTGTCATATTTCAACTAATTGTTTATTGTCAATTTAAATATTTTCACAAGAAAAAAATCACTTAAATATTAATTGGAGTTTGTTCTCTTTCTGTATAAAATAATTTTTCACTTTTGTATGTTTTGAACTTCTGAGAGGCCATCATATCAATGTTCTCAGTACATCATGGTTACCAGTATTGCTGCACTATTGCCTTTTATAGTAGACTGATATTTTATGCAATATCCTTTCCCAAACACATGAGAAAGGTATTTAAAATGATTTGGAATTAGAAAGGATAACCCATTTCCTTGACTAATTGTAGATTGCATATAAAAACAGGCTTTGAGAAGGAAATAAATTTCGGTAGCAATTTAAATGGAATGTGAGATTTTGCAGTAGGAATCACATCTCCAGCATGTTTTTTTAGAGCAATCCTGCTAAATGAAAATACAGCATAAGCTCTTGCAAGAAGGAAACAAGAAAAGTTAGGTCAAGAGCAGTGTCCAAGGCATATGCTTGCTCAGAGCTCACCCATCCTAAACTGGCACCAGCACAAGCTCTGGCACAGCCCTGGGTTGTCTCCAGGGGGGAAATCATTGCAGATTAACCCCCTGCCCGGCCCCCTGCTTGCTGCACAGCCCCACATCAGTGGGAGCAGGGCACTTGCAGGAAGGGCTGCAGGTCAGGGTCCTGCTGCTTCCACCAGCTCCTCGTTTGCAGAGCTGAGACCTAATTAAGAGCTGGAATTGCACACTCTTCGGACAAAAGGCAATGTTCTCTATTTTTGTCTGTCTGCCTCAAACAAAACTGAGGAAATACTGAGTCCTCCAGGATTCCTAGCTCTCCAGGGCTGCAGATCCTGGGAGAATCATCCTAGAGGGAAAATTCTCATTTTTACTAGAGTCCTCCTTACGCTGTTCTGGGTGAGGAACCACAGAGCTGATGTCAGCTACTTTTAGGTTGGTTCTAAAGCCTTTTGGCATTATAAGAGGAAGAAAAACAGAGAGTGAGGGGGAAAAAACCCAGACTCTCATGGGCTGACTTCTAGGTTGAAATTTCTTGCATATGTTCAAAAAATACAAGTGCCATTTGCTCCCATGTATTGCAGGCAGCAGTAACAGAAATTTGACATGTCAAATAGAGTACATGCCACTTAATCTATCCAGCTTGAGATCTGGAACACAGCGTGTTACAAAGACCTGAAAAAAAAAGGAAAATTAAATATATGTGAAATGCTGTGGAAAAAAAGTGTAAATTCTGTTTTTCAGCCCCCAGCTTCACAATTTTTCCTTTCTGATGTAAATAGCTTCCAGCAGAAAGATTTGAGAGTGCAAATCTGTATGAAATGTTGGCAATTCCAAAAGAAAAAATGTGGAGAGAAATGACATAGTTTATTTCCTTCAAAATTTCTAAAGTTCTTGTTTTTTTTATGAAGTATCAGGAGATGTTTCATAACAGATCAGAATTAAACCTCCCTCAAAAGTATGTGTTAGCTTTCTCTTCAGCCCCTCAAGAGGACAATGTGTGGCAAAAGTCTAAAAACACCTTCTATAATAAAAAAAAATTGAATCTGATTCAAAGAGTTAACAACCACTGCAAACAGATTTACTGCACTTCATTATAAAGTTAAAGTAAATGGAGCATTTAAAAAGAAATAACAGATGCCATCATCCTGGATGGATAATTAACAGCAGACTTTTTAACACTTATATTTAAATGGGACTGAAACATTTCAAAAAGATTTTTTTTTCTGTTGCAAAACATTCAGATGTAAAAAAAAGACCATTCTCCTCCAACAACCTCCCTAGGGAAATGAACTTCTGAATAGAGCTGAGAGCACTTCAGGACTACAGGTTTCCATTTTCATGAGAGGAGTGTGAGCTGCCTGCTGAGTTCCTGGGTGTAGAAGAATGGCAAAGGCGATACCTACCCACCCAGCCAGCTACCCAACCCACTTCCATCCCTGCTGGGCAGAGTTTATCCTCCTCAGCCTTGCAGACCTCAGCTTTCCTGGCTCTGTTTGGCTTTCCAAGTCAACTGTGCCTTGCCTGCACCAAAACAGCTGCTGACACAGAGCTGTGACCGCAGTGTCACCTTCTGCACCATCAGCTCAGGTACAGCTGAGCGGGGACACCATTCTTTAGCAGGTGCTCAATAATAAAAATAATACTTCATTTCCATGTGCATTTTCCCTGCACCTTTTCTTAAACAACTCTGCCCTTTTTCCATCTCCCAGGTTCTGGGGAGATGCACAAAGCCAAGATTTGCTCAGACCTATTCATTACGAAACTACACCTATTTTGCCGTCACTTGGCACCTTCTTTTGGCTGCAACAGTAGAAAAACTGGCTCACTCTGACAGAAAGGTTGGAACTCTCCTCTTTTTTCTAGAGGTGATCTCTCAAGGTAAGGATTAACACATTGTTCAGACAGTCTGAGGGAACAAAGGTGCTTTTGCCATTCTCTGTGCCATTTCAAGGCATCGGATAACACCTTTCGCTTTAATTTTGAGGAACACAAAAACCTTTTAAAACACAGCAAAACCATCAGCTGCCAGGTTATAAAACTCACTCCAAGTTACCTCCTCTGAATGTTGAAGTGGGTGTGTAATATATGGCTGTCCAGTGGCTGGGTATATACTAGCCAGGGGTGGATGGGCATCCAGGACCATCAGGATATCTTTTTTTCCCATCCCGGGTGCCTTCAGTGCATGGCGCAGTTCAACCATCAGCTGCCTCAATATATCATTTCAGGTTCTGAGTATATGCTGCTTATAAAACACAGCTTTTCAGATAAACACACGTTTCTCACTTTGTTGTTGTTGTTGTTTACCAGGCTGTATGTGTTACAGATTATCTTCTGAGTCAAGACACACAGATGCTCTCCTTATTAATGTGAGAAAATGATAGTGCCAAGGGGCATTAAAGATCTGTTCATTCAGGTGGGGGTGGGGGGCTGGAATTACACAGTATGATGAAGTCAGAAAAATACCAGGAAACTTAGGACAGCTCCTGCAACTATTTATTTGTCAAATCGATTTTAAGTTTGAATATGTGGTCTGAATATGCAGTTTCCCTATTAGTAGGTGCAAATTAAAAATTGAGACTTTTGACAATCCTAGCACCAGAAACTGAATGTTCACATAGCAAAATGTTGCTGCCTTGGTTAGACACTGAACTGAGAGTCTAAACAAGAGAACAAAAGAGGCTCCATCTCACAAGTCAGCAACAACTGGGTTTGCCTGTGCCTACATAGAAAGCAAAGCTCCAGCTCGAGGCAGGCAGAGGGTAACTCATGAATATGAACATCCAAGAGCGATGATGACAGGAAGTTTACATAATGGTAACAGTATCTGTCATACTTTGCGATTCTCCCACATGTGATATCTGATGTCTGACAGTGACTCACGGGCCACGGCTCTCATGTGGCTGCTCAGTTAGGTACGACTAAAAAACAAACCCCGAGTCATGTAAGAGGCACGCACGTGTGCCCCGATGCTGACAGCTCGGTGGGCGTTTATTGGGGCTGGTGTCAGACACCTGGATGCATCACCAACATTTAGAGGAAGGCACATGGGCAGAAACTGCATCTTTTACATACCCGTGATTTTGAGATGTCTGGGAAGAGAAGTGATACTCGGAGTCACAGTCACCCTCCCGCCCCCCCGTCTTGATAAGTCGATAAGTTAGCATTTTTGTCTCATTTCCATTTTCCCAAACTTCTACGTGTATGAAATTGCTATAGGCAACTGCCCAATGCCTTTGCATCTGCTAGAGCTGTTAAGTAGCTGATGAGGTCTTTTTCACAAGATCTGGCTTTTATTTAATTAATTATTTAAATTTTCCTTTTTTTACTTTTTTTTTTAACAATTTCTGAAGATATAGAATCTGTTCCAGCAATATGGCGAGTGCAAATGCTCCTATTGGAGACTTGCTGATATCCAAGAAGATGTCTTAGTCCTGATCTTAAAATTATTTATTTAGCATAAAGGTGTAAATAAGTGCATGTAGATATAGGTATAGAAAAGGAATATTAAGATACATAAATATCCAGTATCAGAAATTTTTCTATGGCTCCCATGGCAGATTCATTTTAATGGAAATTGCTAAAGCTTCTTCATGATATTGGTATTGAATATCAATATCTTCTGTGATAAATAGGAAAGGTAGTGGGCTATATTCAGTCTTTAGCGCATGCTGAATCTACCACTGAAATTGGAAACTGTTGGACTCATAAAATTTTGATTATATATTTCAGTTAACTAGAAAGATCCAGGGGGAAAAACCCACATTTTTTTCCTTAGTTAGCTGGATTGTTTTAATACTATTCACAGCTCATTCATGCCTCAAAGGCTTCCCAGGAATCCTATGAATTGTTATACATAATTTTTCAAAGATACTTTCTTACACAGGTTTAAGTTCCCTGAAATGCAGCCTCACTTCATAGGTTCCTTCCTCGTAAACTTATTTGTGAAGGGAGGGTCTCTGCAGTTCGAGGGCTGTCTGCTGGGGATGAAAGTGAGGGAAAGCGCTGTAAAACAAACAAAAAAAGGGAGGAGTAAGATCAAAGTACCTCATTAAGGGTAGTACATTACAGCCTTGTCCAACCTCTGCCTGCTGAGATTGTACACATCTGTCACCAGTTAGCTGATAGGCTGGATCTGCACCAGGGAGGAGAGGCTGGAAACAGGAACATGTGGATTCTAAAATTACCTGTGCTTCCCCAGCATAAGCTGTATTCTGAGCCATCCTTGCAGCACAGGGGCCAGCACCTTTGCTTGATTTTTGAGCAAGTTGCTTGGAATGTTCTTGAGCAGCTGAGTTGCATTTCCACCTGAGTGCCCCTGGCTATTTGTCATAACAGAGGTTCCTAATTTTATTTGGTTGTGTAATCACACATGCTTACACCTCTTCTAACAAATGCATGTCAAGGAAAAGATCTTGGAGGATAGATCACAGAATCACAGATCTCTGTATTTACATCTTTCCCCAGTGAAGTCAGTGACTGGGCAGGCATGGTGGAGCTCTGCCCTCGCCCTCTGGCTTTGGCCATCTCTTGCTAATGCCAGCCAGCTCCCAGCAGGCATGTCCAACCTCATCGAGAACTTTCCATGCTGAGGGCCTGCATGAAGGAATGGACTGCCTTTCCTGCCCTGCGCTGCCAGAGCCAGGAGGACTTCGGACCCAACTGCTTTTCTTCTCTTTACAGGAGCCAGAAACTCCCCAGAACTGACAATTCCTCCAGGACCAGTTTCACGCCCACTCCTTGTGACTGCTCCTCCAGGCTGGTAGAGTTTCCTCCAGGCTGTCACGTGCCCAGCAGAGCCATTAGGAAGGAGGAGGCATCCCCAGGACCTGAACCAGCTTTCCAGCAGCGAGGCAGGACTGGTCTAAGGAGTTTGGGTGGCAGAGGCACGTTGGGATTTGCTCCTCTGTTGTAAAGAGGTAATCAGGTGTAAAAGCAATTGGTTTTCCATTCTGCTGTGTGAGCTGGCTTCTGTCCTGCCTCCTACATACCCACTGCATATTGTGAAGCTGAAACACAAACACCTGAGCATCTGCTCAGCTGTCTCAGCCCTGGCATAAATTGGCTCATGGGGCCCTGTTCGCCACCTCCCACACTGCAGGTAGACACCAGCAAACCTCAGCTCCTCTCTGAAACACAAGATTCACGTGGTCTTGCCAAGAAGAAAGGCAAAGATGATGGTACAGCAATGGTACAGACAACCAGCACTGCAGCTGCTCACTGCCACATCCCAGAGGGACACCTCCAGAGCCCCATCACAGAGCTGCCCAGCTGGGATCAACTCAGGCCTTGCATGAGTAATTGTGAATGGATTGCAAACGAGGAATTTGGAGGCTCAGAAACCAGAGGTGCATTGCCTTAGGACTTGGCTGGTGGAGCAGTGATTAAGCAGCCTTGGCTGTTTGACACAGTGGGAGAAAGGCACTTAGGTTTCTCTGAGTGTTTGAATGTTGGGGTGCTGCTGTGCTTCAGATGTAATTTGATATTTATTTAGACATCTAGCCTTGGGCCCATGGTGACTATGGAAGCGAGAGAAATCACGAAGATAAATTCCTGCCAAACAGATGGATGACTAAGCAGCTTCAGATGCCTAAATTGATAAGATTAATCATATTCCTTGATGCTTCCTAGACATACTGGTTGCACCTACCCAAGGCTCTTCAGCAGAGGTTCAGCAGGTCCTACATCCATTCAAAGGTGTGGCCAGAGTCCATGACTTTATTTTACACCCTACCCAAAACATTGGTGACCAAATCGCTGGTGGTGCTTTGCAGACTGTATTATATAACTGTATAACATTACTGAATTGTATAAATAGCTACCTATAACAATAGTTCAAATATTTGTCAAGCTGTAAAAGTCTCCTCACCACACCCGTGGGAGCATGATGTGGTTCCAGGGGAGTGAGATCTCTCTTGTGAGCAATCACACCCTCAGCAGGTTTGCTCTGCCACGGCAGCCGCTCACTTGGCCTGCCCTGCCCGCCCAGTGGGGACCAGGATGCTGGAGGAAGTTCATGTGTGGTCTTTTTTTTTTTTCTTTTAATTATT
Organism: Passer domesticus; assembly: GCF_036417665.1. Taxonomy (NCBI): domain Eukaryota; kingdom Metazoa; phylum Chordata; class Aves; order Passeriformes; family Passeridae; genus Passer; species Passer domesticus. The sequence continues at coordinate 26,264,383 of NC_087477.1, forward strand.
TTTAATTACCTACTAATTGCCTGGCAAAAAAGCTCCATTGTTTCCTCTCCAGCTGGACAGGTCAGTTTGTAATGTAATTTAGGAGAAGTAGGCCTTCCATCAAAAACAGGAAACCCAGCTCAATTGTGATCTCTGCAGCAAAGAACTTACAAAGAGACTGAGCTCCACTTTTTAGGGACTATGTCTTGAAGATGATTATGGATGTGCCCTCTCTCTCCATCATTCTCTTTCTTTTTCCCCTCTCCAGACCCTCGCCAATCCAACTCCTCCAGGAAGACAGGTATCACTTGGTTCACATCCATCTTCTCATCCTGGTGGTGGCTGTAGCACAAGGTGGCACTGGAGTATTTTTGCATCTTTTGGGTGGCTGCTAGTTTCCTTCCTATAAACCGGGATTTTTCCCATAGGGAATACAAACAAATTAGTGTACCATATAAATAATTACCTTTATGTAAATGCATGTGATAAGATAAATGGAATCTGAAATGATTAACTAACCTTTCATTTAACAACATTTCTGACATTTGACTGGAGGAATGAAGTCCAACCAGCTTTTCTGTGCCTCTTGCTGTGGAATACCAAGGATGTGTAGTGGGCACTAATGTGACTCAGCCATGCCTCGTTCTTCTTCGTCACATAGGCTGAAAATATCAAACATGAGGGGAAAATAATTAAGGAAGCACACAAGTCAGCCAATTTTTGATGTCCAACCAGCGTCAGCTGCCTCTGGGGCAAAAGCACCTTCTTCTCACAGTTTGCCTCCAGTTTCTTATGATCTGTGCTGCAGGTTAGGCTCAGACTGACTTGAATCTTGAGTCTCAGCGTCATCCAACCACCACAGCACTGCATGGTGGCCAGCTGGGAAGCTGGTGATCCAGCAGCGTGTTCTCAGGGCTGCTCCCGAGCTCATTGAAGCTTGCTGTCAGTAGCTCCATGCAAGCATGGCTGTTTTGGTTCAAGGTCTGGAGCTAGATCGTTCAGCGTTCGTCTGGGGATTTCTGCACCACACCTTCCTGCCCAGTGTAGACATGTCCCAGTTCTATCATCATTTTCATCTGCCAAGCATTCAGACAAAATAATTAACTTAGCTTTGCTGGCACGCATTCTTCATTCTAAATTATTTGTATCAAAGAGCGTTATTTCAACAAAATCCTTGTATTTAAATCATGAAAAATTAACATGAGGAGACTCAAACAATAACAACACTGATTAAAAATATAGGAAAACTTGACTGTGTTTTCTGGCACAGACAGATGATTAAGAGGATTTTTAAGGGTTTTTCTCTGTACCAGGTAGAGTGGTAGTTTGTGCTAATCACCTCCAGGCTACAGAATCAGTACCACAGCATAACCAAAATAAATGACCAGAAGGTTTAAAGTTTTTTTGTGATTTTTGTTTAAAATTATTTCATATTGCAAGCTTATGCCAAAAGGTTCATTTGTTTCTGAGTTTCTGGCTCTGAGGACTGTTATCCACACGGTGAATTTACCACTGTGTTTGTCCACAAAGTTATTGGAGTGCATATAAATAGTTTTCAGGTGCCATTCAAGCTTGTCTCTCTTTTGGTCCAAAACACCACTTTTGACAGCTACCAATCAGAGCATTTTAACTTCCTTTAATGTTGTATCTGATGTGAAATTACTGTGATTCATGAGAAAAGTCTCTTATCAGACTAGGAATGTCTTCTGCCTAAGAGCATACCTGCTGTAGGAGTGTTATACAACACCTCCTGCAATAGGTGGAGGACTCTCACCAGTCACTTCCCTGCACTGTCCATTGAGTACTGAAGTGCTCATGCAAGTTATTTTATATAGAGGATTTTATATACAGGAGGGTTTTTTGAGGGATCATTGGTTTTATGTTACCCAGCTAGAGTTTCAGCTACTTTTTGACTTCTGGACACTATGTTCTCACACCAAGACTCGTCTTGATGCCTTTTGCTGTGCACCTCTTCTGTTGCAGAGCTCCCAAAGGGCAGTCTGAGACACCTTTGGATAAGACACAAGGCCACAGCTACCCTCATGAATTCAGGTGTTGTTTGAGGCTGTTCCAGCTGCAAAGTCAGCAACACACATTCAAACTGTTTCCTGAGTGTTTGAGGACCCCAAGAGTCTGGAGAGCCGAGTGTGTCACTCACTAACTTCTCCCCTCTCTTCTCTGAAAGGCAGCATAAAACTGTGGCTCGTTCTCCTGCTTTCAAGAGGAAGGGGGCACCAAAAGTTTTGGGGTTTCTGTTACAGGTTAATTATTTTGGGTCCCGCTGCTTGACACCCTGCTTGTTGTGCCAGCTTTCCATAAACAAACTTTGGGAATCCTTGTTCTAATAGTATCTTTCCATCTTCTTAATGACTATGTTTTTTCACTCCATATGGCCACTTCATCTGCATTAAGCCTCCTCACTTATAACAAAAAATCCTTCTGTCGTTTCTGTGTTTAGCCAGGTCTGTTGCTCAGATGGTGCAACCACTGAATACTTAAGCTGAGTCTGTGTAAAATGTTGTTTCTCTAGCTATAGGCAAGGTCAGAAATAAATATCTTTGGTACCATATCTATTTAACTGAAAATCTAACTAGACCTTCAAATCTGTGCGCTTGGGCGCATATGTTAGAAACAGATCCTCTAGGAACTGATTTGTAATAACCATTCCTACCACCACCTCCTCCTCCTCCCCAGAAGCCTGACTGCTGTTGATTATATCCTGACTGTGTCCAAGGAAAGTTCTCTGGACTGAGTGAGGCTGAGAAAGAAATGTAATGTTGTTTCAATACCTTTGCATCTTGGCTGTAGTGGACCAAAGGTCCCATGTTTCCAACACTAGCTGGCAAGGAGTGTAAGTAAAACAAAGAGCAACACAGTAGAGAAAACATATGATAGTGATGTGCTATTTCCACTGTTCCAGGTATCTCTGCCCATCCTAAGCCATGTAAAATGTCCCTGCACCTGTAGATCTTACATGAATTTGTCAAATCACTTCTTGAGCACAATGAAAACTTAGCTTCAGCAGCATTCTATGACCAGCACACTCCAGCATGGCAAAATTCTTCCTCCTGTTTGTTTAGAACTTGCTGGATGATAATCTTATCTAACCAACCCTAATCTTATCACATGCAGAACAATGACCAATTGTTCATAATTCACTTTCTCTATTGCCACAGTTAACTACACAGATGGCTACTGTATTTTTCTTTAGGTCTTGTTCTTCTGAGTTATTTCTTACAGGATCTATCCCATGTTTTTGTATTGTTTTTTTTAATTGCTGTTGTTCTCTGTTTCTTTTCCCCTTCTGCTTATTTTTTTAATGAGAAAAAGATCAGAAATGCATGTGGTAGCAAGAGCACAAATTTAGAGTGACTGAAAGACTTCTCTCTTCTCTTCTCTTCTCTTCTCTTCTCTTCTCTTCTCTTCTCTTCTCTTCTCTTCTCTTCTCTTCTCTTCTCTTCTCTTCTCTTCTCTTCTCTTCTCTTCTCTTCTCTTCTCTTCTCCTCTCCTCTCCTCTCCTCTCCTCTCCTCTCCTCTCCTCTCCTCTCCTCTCCTCTCCTCTCCTCTCCTCTCCTCTCCTCTCCTCTCCTCTCCTCTCCTCTCCTCTCCTCTCCTCTCCTCTCCTCTCCTCTCCTCTCCTCTCCTCTCCTCTCCTCTCCTCTCCTCTCCTCTCCTCTCCTCTCCTCTCCTCTCCTCTCCTCTCCTCTCCTCTCCTCTCCTCTCCTCTCCTCTCCTCTCCTCTCCTCTCCTCTCCTCTCCTCTCCTCCCTTTCCTATTATCCCTAAGCTAACTGTGCTCATTAAAGACCTTAATCCAAATTATCTTTTGCTCATGAAGAAGGTTTCCCTTAACTTGGAAATGAGCCAGGTGTTGGCTTTCCTACTGTCTAAAAGTGGAAAAACAGAAGTGGGGAAACACACTGTTGCAGTGATCCAACTGAACAAACGTAGTATCACGCCAGATAAAGCCCAATCCATAAATGTAACAGACAGCCAAACCTGGATTTTACAGAGTTAACAAGATCCATACCATAAATTTCAGTGTGGTCAGGCTCTCCCTCCAGGTCTCTCTAAGAGTCAGCAGGTACCCATGGCAGCACACTGGGTGCCTCAGTCCCCACGTGACTGGACATTTCCTCCATCCCTGTAAATAAACCCAAGGTATTTTAAATTCACTGGCAGATTAGTTGCAAACAGACTGGTCCTTTTGTCACGGCACTCAGGATGAGAGTATTTTTTCTTTGAGGTGATCATGACAGATTTTCTCTACTGTATAATCTTCTTGTTGGTCTTTTAAAATGTTGTCTTAGATCTTTATTTTCAGCCAGCCTTCTTTTGCCTAAAATCATGCTTACTCTTAACACTTAGACTGCCCAATGGGACTTTTATTAGCAAAAGAAGCTGATTTAATTGGGCACTAGGAAGCTGTGGCAGTCATTTGGCTGCTTTATGCTCAGAATTCTTCTCTCAGCTTCTGGTGATGCTTTATTTCTGAATTTCTCCTCACATGCTCTCTCTTAGCAATTCCATTCCCAGCATTAAGTTACACCTTTATTACCTCAGAGCCGTAAATATGTCTCCAGCAGCCCCCGTGGCAAGGCACTGCTGTAAGGGACAATGCCTTTTCCCCTATATCACCAGGTGTGTCTTGAAACTTTGCCTCCACTTTCTACCCCTGCCTTCCCCCCTGTCAGGAAAGCAGGTTTTTCAATCGGGGTATCTGTGCAGCAGGTTCAAAGGCAGGCTAATTCTTCAGCAGCACTATAAATAAGCCTGTCCCTCTCTCTGCTCCTCCAGTTCAGCAGCTCAGGTCTCCTGGTGCCATAAAAGTCACCCTCAGTGGAACCTTTGCTCCGTGGCTGCACATTTTTGGGCAATAGGGCATGTAACACACTTTTGAGTCTTCATATGCCAAGATGCAGAAAATCAATTTTAATGTCCCTACAAAGAAGAGCTAGTGAAGCGAGAGGCTATCAATACTGCCAGACACTCTCGTGTGCTGGAGGTATGAGGAGAAATGCTACAAAAATGAAAACTGGTTCAGTGCTTTCTTTAGCCCCTTACTGTTGTGACAAGAACCAGCAGCATAACACAGCGCAGAGAAATGGGAATGGAAAATGAATGTTGTCTGCATCATGTCCTTAAGAAATATTGGTCTCAATAAAATGAAAAATTGAAGGATTATGCATTCTTTGTCTGTTACCACAGAATCATAAAATGGTTTGGGTTAAAAGGGACCCTAAAGATCATCCAGTTCCAATCTCCCTGCCATGGGGAGGGTTCTGCTAGAAATCTTACTCTGCTCATGTCAGCACCAGATCAGTTATCAAATTAGAAAATAGAAAAGTCGCATCTAGAAACCTACAATGCCTGAAGAAAAAGTGTTGAGAGAAATTTCCAAAGACAGAAGTAATTAAATACTAAAGTAATGGTATTATAAGGATCTCCTTGTAGTTTTAATTACAATCCCTAGTTCGTAGCAGTCAATAATAATTGGCTTTACCATAACTTTCTGCATCTGAGACACCAAACAATCCATATCTTGATTTTTTAAGCCCTCATACTAGCTCCAAAATTCATAATGTTTGAACTCCACAGATGAGAAAATAGGAAGTGAAAAGGAGAGAGAGAACAAATCAAAGCAATCAATTCGAACAAAACTGTTTCTTACAAGCTGAACAGTAAATGTCTTCAGAATGTTTCACTTCAGGGTTTTGACAGAGGCAAATTCTAAAATCTTGGAATGCATGGTAGAAAACAAGTCAACAGTTTTGTCAGCAAGTAACACATAAATGGGAATTATTTCAATCATATGAGAATCTTAACCTTTGCAACTGTGCCTTTCGAGGGATATTTCGAGTAGAGCGTGAACTGACACCCTGTGGAATGCTCACACAAGGCATGTTCTTGTTCTTCCAGTTTTCTTCGGCGCGTCTGCTGCCTCTAACCTCCTCCTTCCCAGCTGCATCCTGAAACAATTCCTCAGTGCAGTCCAAGCACACGGCTGTCTGCTGGGTTTCTTGAGCAAGGGAGAAGGTGATGCTGGGCAAGCCTTCCCTGCTAATGTGCAGGTGCTGATATCCACAAAACATCAGCGCAGCACTTGGCACGGTGAAAGTCTTTTCAGGCTGGCTTTATAACAAATGCAGACGTAGGACCAACAGGTGGGTTTAGCTGGTGTTTTCCCCAATAACAGCATAATTTAAGCAACTCCTGAAAGGAATAATGCTGAGTGCAAAGAGAGAAATATAATAAAGCTGTGAGAAACACGTTCACACAGTGCATTTAAATGTGCACTGAATTATAAATTAGGTGATTCCATAGAAACATCTACAATAAGAAAAAAGTTCGGTGTGAATAGATTTTTCTCTTATGAACATGTTTGCAGAATTATGCAGGTATCCCTGTCCACCCTATTAAGAAAAAAACATACCTTGAGAAAAATAAAAAAATAACAAGTCTGAGGGATTATATCAGGAAAAAAATACTCAAGCACACAAAAAAAATTCATGGTAAGCACACAAAACAGGGACTCACAAGCACTTAAAAAATACCACTGTATCCTGTAGGGTAACAAACACAGTATCAGAAAAAGAAGTTAGGCATTTTGAGTGCTGCATATCCTCAAAATACGTAAAGTTGAAAATAGATATTCAATATGCATTGCAAAAAAATTCTGAATTATTAAATCTATGCTGTTTTCCTGTGAGCACTGCTTGCTTATAACGAAGCCTTCTAAACCCACTGAAACTGTCACAGCTTTTATCACATTATTTCACAGAAGAAACATACCTTAGTGTTTCACCGTGGCACGTGAAATAATTTTAATATTTGTAGTGCTGAAAAGACATGGTCAGTGTTCCGCTACTACAAATGGTTATGTTTTGTTAGAAATCCACTGGAGATGGGATGATTGGTGGCTGTGAATGTATGTGTAAATAATGAACTCAGGGGGCACAGAGCTGTCATTTTCCAGAAATAAATAAATCATATGGTGAGTTATTTTATTAAATTATAGTGTGTACATTACTTTGATGTATAAAGTAATGTTATATTTTTATCTGAGATAGAGAAGAATTTCACAGTAATTATTTTTAATGCATAATGTAACTTACACATATCGGCGTGAAACATTATGAAATTTGGGGTAGTTTGGCAAAGATGCTTTTCCCAACAGCAGGGAAAATACATATCCTGTAGATGAGGCTTTTAAAAGAAAATCTCAGAGGGAAGAGGGGGGTGGTTTCTAACAAGGGTTTAACCTTCCTGCTTCCCAGCACATCTCTGTTTTGACAAACATGCCTTATTTCCATTGGAAAGTGGTTTCCTTGCAAAATTCCCAGCTGGCTGGAGTCGGGAGTTATGGCTATTTCCTTCCAGAGTTTGCTTTCTACAACAAAGCAGTACAGGTTTCAAGGCTTGTGACGAATATGAGTTTAGCATCAATGGCATGCCAGGCAACTGCTTTTCCCCTGTACATGCCAAGCAGTGCAGGATCAGGCGTTTGTTCTTCTTCTGCCACACTTTAAAAGCAAGTGTGTGAGATATTACTGCAAAACTCACCTCTGTCAGTACAGGAACACTAAAAATGTGTTGCTGCTTTTCACACAGAGTATTCTACCATTATGAGCCTTTGCTCATTGGGGGAGACAAACTGGTTTCTGAAATAAATCCAGAGACACCTGAGTCTTTTTTTGTTTGGGTAGGGGTTTTTTTGCATTAGGAAACAATTAATTTCATAGTGTTTACAAACTGTTAAAAATAACTTTACCCATTTTTCTCTTTTTCATAGTCAATTCTCTGCAGAGGCTACCGCACAAAAATTCAGTGATATAAATCTCGATGAACCTGCAGACACATTTATTCATGATGCATTTTAAGAGCTTAAAGCAGAAATGCAGTGCAGCTCATTAACTTTCCTTTCAGTGGTCCTGAGGCATATACCATGAGCTTATTACACTGACATGCTATACAGTTTGCTTTTTGCCAGTTCTCAAAAAAACCAAACAAAGCTATTCAACCAAAATTTAAACGATAACTTTTTGGTTCACTTTACTTTGTCTTTCTACATGCAACACGTATGTACTGCATCACATTTGCTCTGTTCACTTGGGATTTTTCAGCACTGTGAATAGCCCCATCCCAATTTGTGCACTGATTTGGGTGATTGGCAGAAGCTGTACCTACCATGTTTTCAGGTGCTGAGTCAGAAATTCATCCTGTAGAAATGCCTACCAGCACTAATCTCCCAGGGCATGTACACATGACTATAGGTGCAGGCAGGATTAAGGTTAGTTATTTTTTGACTCCGTGGCATCTGGTAGAGCATTCCTTGCTCTGCCCATATACACCTGCAGGAGTATTTAACATGGCACAAGAACTGGCATAACTGTGAGATTTTTGTTAGCCTCTAACTTTAACACCTGTTGTATGTTTCCAGAAGCCTTACTAAAGTTAGGAACAAACTGACTATGTACATTTGACAACAACAACACAAAACAAACAAAAAACCAAAAACAAACAAAAACACAACGCCCCCTCAAAAAAAACAAAAACAAAACAAAAAAAACCCCACCAAAAACAAAAGCAAAAACAACAACAAAAAAACCCCAAACAAACAAAAAAAAACCACTCAAAAAACCCCACCAAAAAAAAAAAATTGTGTGTCCTTTCTTTTGTTTTTTCTTCTCTCTGATAGATCAAATCTTATAAAATCATTGGTGAGAAATAGTGCCCATAATGTTGGCCTAAAGGAGAAGGGAATGGATTGGAAGAAGAGAGAAGGAAGAAATTTAGAGAATGCAGAAGACACCTGAGTGCAGCCTCTGCAGGTGTATGAGGAAAGGAATGGATCTAAAATGGTTTCAATGCCAGCTCCCTTTCCTTTTACTGGCTTTCTTTTCAGTTTAAGAAACAAGAAAGGGGTCACAGTGCTTTTTTTGGAGCTCTCCAAGCCATCAGCCAGCTGTTTATCCATCAGGAGCCTGAATGCTCTGACAGAGGCGATCAGTGAAATCAGTCACCATCCTCTTTTTTCCCTCTTAACCTGAGTTTGAGAGCATTCCTGATCAGAGGGGTAAAAACCCTTTCTAAGTATTCTGAGTCACAACCCTGCATTGAAAGGGCTCCCTTCAAAGGTGTAACATCTCTTTATATAGAAAGAGAGTTTTTTTGATTTGGAAGGAGCTGCTTTGGCTCCAGAAAGCAGCACCGATCACTTGTCCTACATTGCTTCCTGAAAGGGAGCATTTCAGCTGCCACTGAGTCTGCAGGACCAGGGATGCTGCAGGAGGACAGTAAATATCAGCCCTGTGCAGGATAACTGCAGCACCTCTGCCATCCAGCATGGATACCTGTGCATCCTGTCCTGTGGCTTAGAATATTAGAAAAATCAGAAATCTCTCTAGCTAATCTGTTATTCAGAGAGAGCCTCCCTCCCTGGGTCTCTCTCCAGCTCACTGCCTCATCTCTTTTTCAGCCACTCCTCCTCCCTGCCCAGACACATTCCTTCCCAACCCCTCCCATACCTCAAGCCAAGGGCTGGAGAGCCTCCACAGGAGCCTTGGGTTCCTTACATGAATGAATGGTTTAAAATGTTCTCAAATGTGGTGGCTACCATACACTGAAAAGAGTTTTCTTTATCCTGAGGGAAAGACTATTATTCAGACAAGCCTTCCCTAATGTTTTTATTCTTCTGTTTCCCACCTTACAAACAGCAAATTGAATTAGACTCTCAGACAACTGTTGATGTGGGAGAGGAAGAGCAAACACTGACGTGTACATACACACTTCTTAAGGATCTGACTCTTAGTTTAACAAAAACAACCTTCTGTTATTGAGCCTTAGTATGCCTGGATGATTTATACAAAAGCTTTTGAGCATTGCTACTCATTCCCTAAGGGGGATGTGAGGAGAGCAGAAGCTTTCCATGCAGCTCTAAACTCACAGTTAAGGTTTCGTTCATCTGAGAGGATAAATGGAAAAAAACTTAAAAACTTATTTCCAGAACACAGACTCTTCTAGACATTTCCCATGGTGTCCATGAGGTGCAAGACACCTAGCTCAGCTCCAGAGCATGAATGCAAAGCAGCTCCCAGAGGAGCCACAGACCATGAGGACACACCATCCTGCAGACACAGGGCAGCACGCAGCCACTCACAGCCACTGCAGAGGCACAGGTTGTCCCCAGACATCCTCACACCACCACCACAGATGGGACTGTGCAGGATGGCTGGGAGCATTTCCCTGGGAGAGCCTTCCCAAGCAGGGCAGCCTCCCAGCAGCACCATGCTGGGTGTCTCCTCTTCCCACAGGGCTGTCCATGGGTGTTGGTTTTTGCTTCCGTAGTTTAAACATTTCCTGAAATGTCAAAACTTGTCATCAGTAACTAGGTCAGACTGGCTGAAGCACTGTGTAGGCTCCTCCTGAAACCTCACCAATGTATCTCTCACCCAGTGTCCTTTCATTCCTGGTCCTTTTCACCACATCCAAACCCAAGCCATACCAATAAATGAAAGTTAACCCTGAAACTCTCTCTAACTTTTGTCCTATTGTGGCTTTGAGCCAAAGGCAAAGAGTTAGTGCTTTAATCCACTTCACCATCTATCCCTCTGGGGGTTCATAACTCAGCCATGAATGTTTGTTTTGAGCTGAAACTTGCAGTGCAGGTTCTCCTCCAAGAGCTGTGGCAGGGCAGAAGGCAGGCGCTCTCCCGAGAGTGCTCCAGCACCCCAGGGAGGGCAGTGGGAAGGCAGTGAGGGAGAGGAAGGGCCAAGCCCCTCTGCAGGGAGAGAGGTGGGAAATGAGGCAGGGTGCAGTCTGGAAGGGAAGGAAGGAGGGAAACACTACAAGACAGGTATGCAATAAAACTTTCATCTTTGACTTGCTTATTCCTGCTCTCTTATGGTTTGTCTGGATTGACTTTTTACTCTTCACACAGAGACTGGGACTTAACTTCTCCTCATCCTGCTCAGGTAGTGTTGGTGTCAGCATAACACTCTGAATCATCATAATCCCAGTGATAATAATATCAGTGTGACTGTTTCATATTCCTAAAACTGACCACATTTGAATTTGTGGGCATACATTTTTACATCCTTGCAAATTTTATACAGATTTTTAGAAGATTATACAGATTTAGAAGATTCAAGCAAAGTGTACTTTATCTGTGGTCCTACAACTGGGATATCTGCATGTCTCAGGCTTTAGGGTATATTTTGGCTTGGGTGGTTTTTTTTGGTTTTTTTTTTTTTAATAATGCCCTTGAGAAGACTGGAAACGCTACCTCTGTTTTACAGAAGAGAAACAGGAGTGTAGAGCAGCTAAATGCCTTCTCTGAGGCCAGGTAGGATGTCTCAAGCAAAGCAAAGAATGAAAATGTTTCATGGAATCCAGACTGCTGAAGTCCTCTGGTGGATTTCCAAGCACAGGGACACTGAGATGTGAACTATGACCTCTACTGACTAAAAAATTACATTAGGCATTCTCTTATCAGAACACAAAGTACTAATATACGCCATGTTCACCAACTGTTTTCTCTGGTCTTGATTTCTAGAGTAACATCTTTAATTGCTTTAGTGCAAAGCTTGGTGGAATTATAACATTAATGGATCTAATGAAAGATTTTCCATTTCTAAAATCCTTTTTCTGACATGAACCATCTAAACACATCTTACTGAACAGCTCTCTTATTTCTCTTATGTAGCTACTCCTTACTTTAAAAGTCTTTCCAAGGGTAGCAGTTAGTTAATATGAATTTTGGAACCCCAGAGGGAAAAAAAAATCTTTATAACTTAATATCCTCTTTATATGGGTACACCAACCACCATGCCTGATGACAGGTACACCATCAAAGATTGCTGTGGATGTGAGCATGTTAAATTATGTTTTAACTTGCTTAACATTTATTTAACAGGGGCACAGTCACCAAAGCTGTAAATTTCCTGACAACTTTTTGATTGATCCAAGCTGTTTGATTTGCAGCAGGGACCAAGCTGCAGTAAGAAAACTCATGGAAAATCCGTGGTTTTTCACAGCTACTGACGAGTCAGTGTGAGGATATCCATGCTTAAGCAAGAAGCTGGAAAGCTGAAGGATGAACAGCTCCGATGAGAAAAGCACATCCCAGTTTCCCATGGCACCTCAGTGTCATGTGCTGTACCGAAAGGAATGACTGGCACACCCTACATACTTCTGTGCCTTGTGCAGGAAAATGGCCAAAAAAAGCTGTCACACGAACACAGCAGCCACAATCGATCACCTACAAGGGCTCTTGCAACAGAGTGTAACCACCAGGTTGGATGTAACCACCAGGTTTGGATGTAACCACCAGGTTTGCAGTTGTCCCCCTTGGGAGCCCCATCAGGGCACCGATAACAACTGCAGATGTGCTCATGCTGATGAGGCATTCTCTGAGCCTCAGCTGCACCTCTGACCTCCTGTCATCAGCAAGCCCACTTTGGCCAAATGCCTTGCACAAGAGTGGCTTTTGACCGATGCCATTAGGCAGATCAGGACCACAGCAAGTGGTCACTCCCACTGCTTGGGTTGCTGAGTCATTAACAGGAAAAATAGGCAATGATTCATGCATGGGATGGGTGCACTGCAGTGGCTGTGCCGTGCCTCATTACCAGCTGGCTTGCCACAAAGACAAATCCTTGCGTGCTTCCCAAACAGTATTTCAGTACGTGCTAATGACAGAAAAATCCAGAAATCTTCCTGGGGTACCACCAGGGATGGCTACAGAAGTCCATGGGGTCTGAGACTCCTTATCTGTAGGTGCTTTGCACCACAGGCACGTACACCATCGACAAATGTGGATGAGCACAGAAGAGACGTGGGAGTGTCATCCTAGGAATATTAACTTAAACTTCCTGGAAGATATGCTCGCATTTCAAGCACATCTGATTCTTGGAAATATAGGACTGATTTCTCTTCTACATTTTACTCTGTCCCACTTGTGGCATTACAAAAAGTGGCTCAGCTTTACTCCCTAATGTATGCAATGTATACTTCACAACCAGCAGCCCAAGTGAGAAACCAAGCCTGCAGGCAGGCAGAATAAGCCATTACTGAAGATTCCCTTTGAGATGGAAAAATGAACAACCATCAAACCCCAGTATTAATGTGGGATATCAAAAGATGCCTCTGCAGAGGTCATGCATCTTACCTGCCTTCTCATTTCCAAAGCCAAATTAGCACATTCTTTGAAGTACCAGTGTTTACCCAGGAGCCATTAAATCATCTCTGGGTACAGGCAAAGATCTAATGACTAAGCAAAAACATTTTACACCTCATTTCAGCTGTGCATGCTGCTTTGAACTGCTACTCCAGTCACAGTGTGGGTTCTGCTCCTCTGGCACTCCACTGGGGAAAAGGGCGTGGGGCCCACCATAAGAAATCCAGTTCTGGGAAAGCTTTCAGACCACAGAATCACACCCTGGCAGTCACCTCCCACCTGCCAGCCCAGGCAATCTGTCACCTGCCTGCTCTCTCACCTGTGTTTATCTGGTCTGCTTTTCATGCTTTTCAGCACAAGACCAATATAATTTGACCTCCTTGCACCCAGTCCCTGGTCCTCTGTCTAGTCTTTCTCCATAGCCATGTTCTCATAAAAGAAGCAGGAATAACAAACAAAAATTCTTGAGAGAGAAAAAGACACAACTGGTGGAGCCTCCTAGCTCCCCAAGTTGCAGGAACTAGGATTTGCTCTTCCCAGAGTCTCTCTCTGAATGCAGCAGCACTGGCTGGCATACAGTGGGACTTTGTGCTCTGCCTTTTTCAGTGTTTTTCTCTTTCCTTTGGGGGATTATTAAGTGTTCACTTCTCCAATATTTGTCTCTTCGGTGTAGAAATAGCACAGGAATAATATTTCAGCTCAGAGAGAAAACGCTGACTTCTGATGTTTTCCACAATAGATGGGTTGATGTGAATATGAAAGATGATGTACTTGATTTGCTTCACTTTCACCATCCTCTGGAGAGTTTAATCTATCCAGAAAAGAAGTGTCTGCTTTTCTTTTCCTGTGTGACTGGCAGTTCATCATCTTGTAAGAAGGAGTTATTCTAGACACAAAAAGAAGAATTCATAAGGCAGCTTGATGAGTTTGACTCACCCTATTTGCAGCCAACTTCCTCTATGAGGTTATGAAGGGATATGTTTAATTGCCAGGTACCATCAAAAAGGTGACACCTGGATTCAGTGCTTGGACTTCGAAAGAAAGGGGGTTTCTGTCTGCTTATCAATATTTACTGAATTGGAACTGTCAGATTCAGCTTTTAAAACTGGCCCAAAGCAACACATGTTTACTTCGTGTTTGCTTACCAATGTAAGCTTATTTTGCATACTTCCTAAAAGTTGTTTCCAATCATTTTATTTCTCAAAGGAAAGAAGAAAATTATTCAAATGTCATAAAACAAAAGAAATATTTCTCATGCTATGTTATCTTATTTTCATAAAGCCTTTTTAAAAAAATTGTCACAGTATGAAGGTTATGCACTAAATATTTTTAACAAGGATGGTCCTGATTTACTTATCTATAAGTCTGGCCAGCACAGAAAAAAGCTGTGAGATGGTGCAAAACAAGGGGTCTCTTGCCCAATGATCATGAGCAGAGAGACCCCACAGAGTCATGGCACCTCCTTATGCCTGCAACCTGTCCTTTACCTGAGGGAACACTGCTTGCAGCCCTTCTGTCAGCCAAAAAAGGCAGCACACTTATTCTTCAATTTAGTTCCTGGTACCTCTAGCTCAAATTCTGGTAAATACAGCCTTTCCCTGCTTTTATCAGACACACAAAGCCTCAAATGGCACAAAAAATATGTAAGGGCATAAAACAAATGGATGTTGAGCAAGAGCTTCTGCTTTTCTTCCCTAGTCATACGAGGATAAGGTGACATTCAATTACATTAAAAATTGGCAGGTTTGACTAAAGGAGGTCCTCTTTCACATAATTAATGGATGGAAGTCCTGGCCCCAGGATGTCATTGAAAAGAAGTGCTACTCCTTGACTTGGATGAATCTGCAGGGATCTGCACATGCTCCAAATCCATCCTCGGGAATGCAGTTGTCTCTCTGAAACTTCCCAGGATCTACAGTCTGCCACATCCAGGGATGCCTCTTTGAAGGATTTTGTGGGAAAAGAACCAGAAAAAAGACATCCTTTGACATGTCACTAAGTGTTTTCTGCATACAACATCTGTACAGGAATTGTGAAGATTTGATTCACCAGCAACAAGTGATGTGCAGCTTTTCACATGCAGCAGGGCACTGGCAGCTCTGCTAGGGCTCAGGGCTTCATTGCTAATGATTAAAGAATTTAAGATGATTAATGCTTTTGGACAACATTTATCAGCTATAAAATCTTAAGAAGTTCTACATTTTCATTTCCATCAGGGACTGCATTTTTTCCATTGACATTGGTGTTTATTTTGACAACTGTAAATCAGATCAGACACCTGCTTCAAGCAGCACATTGGCGAAATTAATAATAAAAAAGGCAAATGTCTCCTGGCAGGTGGATAGTTTTTGAAGGAAAACTATTTTGAGTATACCTGTGACTAGGAACAATAGCTAAATAGTCCTGCTTCCTTAGTTACCAGCAACTTTTTTTGCCATGCTTTAACAAAGTTCTTTTCAACAAACATTTTCAGACACATCTATTTACGTGATAAAAGTAACATCTTCAGCAGGCTGGAAGCCATCCATGAAGCCTTCCAAGTTGGGTCACCAAGACCTGGAGTGGCATGAATTGGGTGTCTTCTACAGTTTCACAATAGTCTTTCATTTCAAGTTTTATTTATAACAGAAGGAGGTGTCTCCAAGGGTGCTGGCATCCAGATAACTAATGGGGGAAATGAAACAACAGGTGGAGCCAGTATCTGCCCAAATTGCAGCACAAGTGCACCAGAGTTGTTGACAGGGTGCTCTTTTCAGAGTATATGAAATCCCAGACGGGAATTTAATTTTGTAGTTCAAATGACATGAAAGTATTGTATGGCACAGGTTGGCCAAGAAAGGGAACAGATTATGTTGGATATCTCTGCTGGGTACTGCACCTATAAAAACTGGGGCAGACAAGCATTTTCAGCAGGTGGGACCAAGGCTGTGTTTCACCCAGTGTCCTGCCACTGAGAGCTGCTCTAGGAATGCCCACAGAAATGTAAGACATGTAAGACAAGAAACAGCTCCAGTATAAAGATGTGCTAGCTTGGCTTAAAAGACTAGCCCCTGGATTTCCATAAGTATTGGAGCAGCAAGCTTAGGGATCCTCTTTTTCTCAGGACCATGCATGAGAAATACACAAGACACGACATTTTCAATGCTGTACCCCAAGTAATTTAAGGTAAGTATAGCTGTGTTGTTAGAGGTTGAAAGGGACACATGATTTTTTTTTTTTTTAAAAACCCATCAGCTTCACCAAACCATTTGTCATATTTTCTTCACTTCCAGGGCATAAGATAATGACAGTCTGATGAGGCAGTTACTCCTGTCTCCTTGAAAGAATGACTCTCCAGGCTTTTTTGGACAGGAAAGAAAATTGCAGAGAGGTGCAAGTTGCTGCTACCCCTGGTGCCAGCAGCAGGCACAGATGCACAAAACCACTGGACAGTCAAAAACTGGACAGTTCTCGGGAGTGTTGTTGAGTTGGACAGACTTGTCCCAATAGTCAGCATATTCCAAACACTAGCTTCTACAGGAGCCTTCAATCCTTAGGAAAACCTTATGCCTATATGAAGGGATGGATGTTTTAGACAGAGAAGATGAATATCATTTTAATCAATATTTGCCCTTCATAGCAGTTCAGCCCAGTGCCTGAAGTGCTAAAACACCAAACCAAAATGCATTTGGCAAGCCAAATACAGCTGGTCAAGATAAGTACCTGAAAGCTAGAATTTCCACCTGAATTAAAGCACTTTATCTTCTGAGGTCTGCAGCTCACTATTTATAGCACAGCTAGGTGGGTCCCGGTCTTAAGCACATGAATAGTCCCATTCACCACTGCTGCTCAGGACAGCAAGGACAGTGACAGCACCTTCCACTGTCTCTTTCCACCCTCAGCAGGTGCCAGTGCTGGGGCTGCTGAGCAGCCACAGCCCGAGCTCCACCCCAGCTCATGGGGGCAAACCATGGTTAAACCCACGGCACTCGCTGCTCTTACGGCAGGACTCAGACAGCTGTGAGCTAAGTGGCATCAGGACCAGATCATCTGCTTACAGCTTCTGTTTCCAAAACATTCTCTGATGGGGCTGAAATTTTCCATGATTGATCTCTGGCCAAGGGCAGCCCTTTTTCCCTTTTTTTTTTTTTTTTCTTCAAATGTAAGCAAACCCTTCATTTTCAAGAGAGAAGATGTTAGAAAGAGGGCAGAGCAATCCTGTGAGGAGCAATTCTGTAACCCACAGCCTTTTTATTCAAGCCTTTGTATCCTCATAATGCAAAATGTGATTTATTATTACCATAGGATAGCTAACAGCTAAAAAAGGACAGAAAAAGTACAATTGGACAAAACCACTAGTTTTATCATGCTTCTGATTCAAAAACAACTCCTACATATATTTTTCCTGTAGTTGTATGTATTGTGTGAGAGTGGAAATCACAAAGTCATTGATATTAGCCATAAACAGAATGGGAGCTAATAAACCTGACTATAAAACAAATAAATCTTTCTCTCTATACTTCTAAGAGTGTAAAAGTACCCTCTGCTTTGCAGAGCCTGTGCAGGGGTCTAATCCACACCAAGGAGAAAGAGCAAACTCAAAGCTAGCCATCAGAACAGACCCGAAGAGAAGGCCAGCTCATTTGCAAGTGAACAGTTTACACAAACACCGAGAAGTGCAGACCCATTTTAAAACACAGCATTACTACTGAAATTAATTTTCAAAGGCAGAACTATGAGTGCATCTTCTAGCATGTGCTGCTGACTTTTGGGCAAACTATCTCTTTACTAACTCAGAGCAGAAGATGGAGAGCCTGCATTAGTTTCCCCAGGTTTTTGTTTCCAGCTCAGTGGTTTCTGCCTGACTGCAGCCCAGATTCCCCGCGAGGTCAGCAGCCATTCAAAATCACTCCTGCTCCCAAGGACCAGCCAAGCCTCATTATATTTCTGTGCAAACATCCTCCTGAAATCACAGCTCCACTGACAAACAGTTTTGCACAGCAGAAAACAACGGGGAAAATCACACCAAGCTACAAGTCGCCACTTTAGAGTTCCCAGTGAATCTGTAAAAAGCATGTGACCACACGGAGGCACAAAATCTGTAAACACGACAAAAGCAGGCAGTGCCTGTGTTTTGGCCCAAGGAGGTGTTCAGAAACCACACAAGCGTTTATTTGGTAAGATGGTCACATATTTAGTGGGTTCCAAACACACACAGTGAGGACCCAGACCTGGCTCAGGCTCAGTATGAATTGCTCAGCAAAAAATTGGTCTACAATGGGAGTCTAACATGGAAAGGGGAAAAAAAAATCTAATTATTCCCCAATGGGAATCCACAGAGCTACTTGAAGGGAAGGCCTCATGGTAGGGAAGTCATGGTAGGCACTGATCCCACCCCATGCTTCCCCTGCCTCCATCTCTCTCTGCTGGCACCTGTGGTCCCTAGGAGGTCACTCCTCCTTGCCACATTGGAAAGAGGAAGGATAGATTTTTATTTTTTTTATTTCTATCATTTAGTGTATGCATATCCAAAGGTAGAAATCACATTGTATTCAGGGCAAACACAAGAGGAGTATAGTGGACACGGTGACACATATATTATAATCTGGGAGGTGCCAGTGAAGCAAACTTCAAACCTGGTGCATTACCTACCTCACAGACTGCCTGTGAATTCTCAGGCAAATGACACCCCTGCCTCACAAGACCAGGGAGCAGGACTGTCCCAGATGCCTGTATCCCCAAAACCTGCCTCAGTGTCCCTTAAGCACTATTTCTATGCCATCCCAGACTTTTGCAGTAGTGCTGATATCTTACTCTTACATGTTGCACAAGCTCAGCTCCTCTGACAACCCAATTAGATACATTTCACATTTTAATAGTTCTCTGAAAAGAGAGATCAAGCGAAATGACAATTTCCTTCCCACTCAGGGATGCCATAAACAGCAGGCTTCAGAGCCAGCCTCACTGACTTTGAACATTATTGTCTCTGCACTTTGTTGCTCCAGCAAAGGCCATGAAGAATATAACCTCCTCAGAGCCTCGAGATCCACAGATTCATACAAGGGTTTGGGTTGGAAAGGACCTTAAAGATCATCTAGTTTCAATGCCCCTGCCATGGGCAGGGACACGTTCCACTAGACCAGGTTGCCCAAAGCCCCATCCAACCTGGCCTTGAACACTTCCAGGGATGGGGCATTGAAAATTTCTTTGGGCAACGGTTGCCAGTGTCTTACCGTCCTCACAGTAAAGATTTTTTCCCAAATATCTAATCTAAACCTACTTTCTTCCACTTTAAAATCATTCTCCCTCATTCTATCACTACATGCTTCTGCAAAAAATCCTTCTCCATCTTTCCAAGGCTGGAGATTCCAGCCTCATAAAGCATTGGATCATGGGAGGCCAAACCTTCCTCATCAAGGAAGAGGGGCACCCAAAGACACTGAGTTTCTTCCCCACCCAAAAGGGAAGAGCTGACCTCCAGGTGAAGAGCAGGAGTTGGGACTTTTTCAGTCCCATTTGGGGCTGGATGACAAAGGGATGTCAGGGGGCAGGGGGTGGCTGCTTGGCCAACATGGCTGGTGGCAGAGGTGTGCTAGAAAACAAGCAGGGCTGGCTGCTGCCTTCAGTGCTTGATGGGCACAGCCAGTGTGGGTGGAGGAAGCAGTGTCTGCTGCATTTGGGGGTTCTGAGAACATGGGGTGCTGTTCCTGTGGCATAGACTGCTGCCATGTCCCAAAATCATGCTCGTACCCTGCTGCAGCAGTGATGCTGGGCAGCATCACTGACATAAAAGTCTTTCCTGCTGACTTGTACTACTAATTTCAAGAGAGGGTTTTGGTTTGTGATTCTGGATTTCATCAAGAATCATTCCTCAAGCCCAGATTTAAACTTCTGCCTTCTGTTGGCAAGCTGGGGAGAGCTGCCTGCTCTGCTGCAGGGACTGCGCGCCCAGCGCGGGCTAGGGCAGAGAGGCACAAAAATAGTGTGGCAATGAGTGACCACAGAAGCACCATAGTTAGACATGGTTTGTTTAGTGCCAGAAGTATGCAAGTCGGTTTGCCAGACAAGAATCTTCCTCCCAAAGAGGCTCCCAAAGAGCCTATCATCAGTTTTTTAAAGCATTTGCAGTTTGCTGGCTGAAGCTTTCCACTGGAGTTGGTCTTGCCTAAGGGCTGTAAACTTGCAGAGTTGGAAAACATAGTGTTGATGTATTCTTGCCAAATCCAGCTTGTTCCTTGGATTGTTTCCTTTCTCTAATCACTGTTTATCTTTACATGGGCCAGATTGGCCCATTTCTTCCACTTTTCACTAGTCTCTGCAACAGATACATGATCTCTGAAATTCTGCCTTGGCTGACCATGGTTCATTCATTGGGGAATAAATTTATCCCTTTGTTTGGAAATTAGTTACCACTCACTGAATTTCCAAAGGCATTTCTAATACCTCAGCCACCTTGGATTTCCAGGTGTCACAGGAGCACTACCCTGTGTGCTTGCAGGGTTTCCCCTTTTAGCAAAACATCTGCCACCAGCAGACCACAAAAGCTCTGTACCTCTAGCTCTTGGACAGGAGTCAGCTCTTCCCCAATCCCCCCCGCTTTTATAGGCAAGGAAAAGGAAAGTGCTACCCAAACCCTGCCCTCAGCTATGTATCTAAGCAAGGATTTTCACTGCAGTTTTTCCAAACTGCATTTGGAATTTCTATTCTCTTTCTCAAGATATTTGATTTGATTCTTTCTACTCATCTCTATAATGTCTAAATTCCCAGGGCCATTTGCTTAATTTTCTGTTATTGTTACTTACATTTTAGTGTATATTCTACTCTAATAAGTAAAATAGATAAACAAAATATTATCATCCCTTTTGGCAGATGAACAAGAGAGAAAGTGGGAAAATTAGGTTATTGCAGCACAGTCACAAGCAGAGACTCAGTCCCTTGAGTTTGGTACCCTGATCCTTGATCCTGATTTTGATCCTGTAATTTTCCACCTGAACCCATTCCAGCTTTTGCTGATTCCAAAGGGCTGGATGAATGCGCTTTAGCAATACCTCTGTCTGCCTGGGACAGCAATACTTTCCCACTGAAGAGAGGGGAAGTAACCAGCCACTGAAACAACGGGAGGCAGATTCAGCCCTTACATAAGTGAAAGCAACTCTCTTCTGCCAAGCCTGAATTTGCCTCTGTATCCATAGCATTGCATTTTTTAAGATCCTCTGACCAATATGAGCGGGGTTTTGGTAACCCAAAGAAACCAAAAAGCCCAGCTCTGAGCTGGCTCTAGCACAGGCGGCTGCCATCCCGGACAGCTGGAGATCGTTGGGCTGCGGACGCGGTGCCAGCACGCGGATCCATCACCCATTGCCCCCCGCGGGGAAGCGGGGACCATCGCCAGACTATTCCCATCTTGCAGCCAGAACCAGGAGGCTGAAGCAGCTCTGCTGCCACCTCACGCTGTGCTTCTCCCGGCCTGCCTCCGCTGAGAGCCTGCTCTCCGCTGGCGGGAGCGGAAGCCCCGTGGGCCCTGCTGTGGGAATTTTCACACATTAGCCTCTGCACAACTCCCACTTAGAAACAAAAAAAATCACAAGTTTGGGGCAAAAAGTATTCGCCAAGACCCCATAATTGGAAGAGTTTATATTCAGTTTCCCAGCAGTCTATTTAGGTACAATTTCTAGCTTCTTTCTTCTCGAGCCCACATTGAACATTTGGGGGTGCAGATCCGTATGGCAGAATAGCGCTGTGACTTTATAAAAGTCTTGTAAATATTGCCTGTGAAAGAGAGCACACAGGGGAGTTGATGTCCAGGCAGCTGGCACAAACAGGTAGGTTCCTGTCATTTCCAGAGTCCTCTCTGCCAGCAATGAGTTATAATTCATTCAAAAAGTCAACATCAACTTGCAGGGAGTAAAAGCAACAAAATTTGCTTAGGACTGCCCTCTAAGTACTCAAGGCCAGGCTGGATGGGACTTAGAAGAAGCTGGGCTAGTGGAAAGTATCCCTACCCATGGCAGGGGCATTGAAACAAGATGGTCTTTAACATCCCTTCCAACCCAGACTTTCATGATTCTATGACATCTGAACATGTTGTCTTGAAACCCTTGTGATACATTGTGTTACCCTGACCTGTGCTTCTCTCCATGCAAATAAAATTACTAAACCTACTTTTTTTATATATAACATTCTTGCCCATTTAAAAAAATAATTAAAAAAAAGTGAAGTCTATTTTAAGAGCCTTCATATAGCCTCTTTTCCATTTCCCACAGAGAGGCACAAATGCAGCATATACAAATGTGACAGCATTTACAAAACACAAAGCTCCAGCAAACATAAGACACTGATCCAGAATAACTGAGTCTCCAGAGAAAATGTGAGAAATAAAAGAGAAGGATACTGAGCCCTGTGATTTTGAGGCTGACCATGAGTGAGAAGCAAAAAAACCTGACCTTGGTCAGAAGCCCTTCCTGTCTTCTGCCCTATACCAACCTCAGCCAAATTCAAAGATACCACAGATGACAAAATGACTCTTGTCCACAGCTTGTGGCCAAAAGCTACACCCTTTTGTGGCCATGGTTCCACTGGTATTTCGGTTTAGGCTCTACAAACGTCATGAAGATTGCAGAAGGTGACTGATGCATGTAGGAGGAAGGTTCCTCTGCCCCATTTCCTCCCTAAGACACCTGTGCCAGAGAGAACTCTATAAAAGGCCACAGTTTTATTAAAAAGAAAAAAAAAATGCTTTCAAGATAGGGTCTAATCACATTCAGTTCCTTCAGTGCTTGCTGGAATAATCATGATGAACTCTGTCAGTGTTAATGGGGGTGTTATAAGTATCTGTGTAGGACTGCCTCTGTAATTCAGCATTAATTAGCTGAATCATTATTTTAGAGTGTTACTGAATTATCTTATAATTACTACCTAACTTGGTGCTTGTAAATGAGGCAACAGAAGGAAATGGCAATTCTTTTAAATGTACTTAAAATTAAGAAGGCATAATAAACACTCCATTCTGTCCTTTTGAGAAGCTTTTTTATCTTCTGTGAGATGTAAGGCTAGTACAACTGCTTTCATCTGTGCCTTGTAGATTTATTACAATCATTATAACAAATGAAAATGAATATTATTCAGGTTTATTACCCCATAGTATATCTTTATGAGCACACAGGAAACCATGTTGCTTCTTTATCCAGTGCCTACGAAGAGACAGAAAAAAAAAATCTTGCTTGAGAAAACAGACTATTGTGATTAAAAAAAGATCATTTGATTCTCCTAGTATAACTGTTTTGCTAATAACTTATCTGCTCTGATTCCCAACACAATCAGACCTAATTGTTGCTCACTAAGAAGCCTCATTACAGCTTGACTGAGGAGGTAGTTAGGAAATAACACGTACATTTTTATTATCACTGATTCTGCTCTGGAGGTGCTAATTCTGTGGTACAAAGTCTTTGGCACCATATCCCCCTGCCCCAAGAGTGCAGAAGGAAAGGGGAAGAAAGGGAATGTGTTTGTCACCAGGCAAATCAGAAAGGCTGGTTTGGGGTTCAGGTTCTTGGGATCATCTTTGAATGCTGGGGACAAGCCCCTTTGCTCAGACCATCGTACATTCCCAAAAGATTACTCTGCATAATTTTTTTCAGGATTTTTTTACGGCACAGACACAGATTTATGAAGAAGCACCCTAAGACAATCTCTCCCTATTCTCAGGCTTTTACTTAAAAAGTCCTTTTTGTAACTTCTCCGCTCAGACTGAAAGAGATTGTCCAGGTCAACAGCTCTGCTAGACCAAAGGGGAGTCAATGTTGTGCAACCAGTTGTACAAGCAACCAGACATTTCTGGCGTGCTTTAGTTTTTCAGGGTGTATTCAGAGATTTGCAGCAGGCCCTCACAGTCTGCATTCCCTTACTTTTACCACATACTTCGTATGCAGGACTCACAACACACCTGTAACCTCCATTTTCTCAGTGTTTTGCCACCAGAGCTGAGGGCACTTGACTTCTTTAGAACCTAAGTGGTTCTAAATTTGAAACAAAAATCAATACACACACACACATATACACATATATAAATGTATATATATACACACACACAAGGAATACAGATACTTGAAAAATCTTGTTGTGAACAGATTTTCAGCTTGACTGTTCTCAAATACGTTGCTTCCTGAACACTAAATATTATACACAGTTTGAAATAGGGGAACAGTTTATCATGGATGATTGCTGGGAGGATGGTAGTGATACAATGAAGGTAGGAAATGTTAAATTGCACTGAACTTTTATATCTATGAAAAAAGAGATGATTTTCATACCATGGTATGTTTATTGCTTTGAGACCTAGCCTGTTATTTATTAAGGTTTAGTCTGTAGTTCTTAGAAATGGCAGACTATTACTATTGTGATTGCTCTTATTGCTGGAATCATGATGGTATCCAAACTCCATACAGAGCAGTTTAAATCATGGGAAGAATACACAGCATGGTTAAACAATTTTGTGGCAAATATAGCCCACAAATAACCCCTCTTACATATAGTACACTTTAAGAAACTTACCTTGAGTTTCTCAACCCTCTTATCCAAGATCAGTCAACTAAAAATGTGTGCCATAGCTGGTTTTCAAAAGCAACATTCTAAATAGACAGCAGTGGTCCATTACAGGGAAATATAACCATCCTGACAACTGGAATATGAAACAATCAGAAGTTTAGATGATGAAAATATGATGGAAAAATTTTGGTTGGAAGGGACTTTGGGAACTGATCTCCTTCTCAAGGCAGGACTAACCTCAAGGTTTTGTCAGGCACCTCAGGATCTCAAGCAAGCAAGTTTTGCTTACTTCCCCTGCTCTTCAAATCTCCCAGAGGTAAAATGCATCTCTCTGTTCAGCTTATATCCAGAAGAACCCAGTTTGGGTGCATTTAGATGTGTCACTCCTACCTGCACTGCTAATATCAGCACAGCAGTAGTTTTACATATTAATAGGGCTGCCAACCTCTTTGAAGAGCCCACTTCCAATTGTGTGTGACATTTCCAAACACTACAAAACATCTCCACAGTGAGTCAATTCTTCTCTTTGCTTTCACTTTAAAATACAAACTTCAGCTGAATTAGCTGAGCTGTTTCTAAGCAGCAGACTCAGGAACAAGATTTCTGCTGAAAAACTCAGTACCCTCCCATAACTTCAGAGCAAGGACAAGAAGCTCTGTCAAAGAGCAGCTTCTCTGTGCAGTTTCTGTGCAGGTCCACCCACATTTGGTCAAAGGATGAGCTTTATAAAAATTGTGATGGAATCCACTCAGTGTGGACTTGCTGTAGCCTTGAACAGACGCCACCCGTGAGGATGCCAGCCGCATGGAGCACCTCTGAGCCTCTCTGCTTTTCAGGAGAGCAGAAGCCAGCCGTGTGTCAGGGTGGGATTTGGGCACAAGCAAGACAGGAGCCGACCTGCCACCAGTCCCTGCTACCAAGTACTTTGGTACCAAGCCTTGGACCAGCCAAGTGGGCAGAGTGCAAGGGGCCAACACCAAGAGGGGGAGCATGAAGGCAGGAATGAGGTAGAAAAGACAAAGCAGGCAGAGTAATTTGCTAATGGTGCTCACCACTACCAGCCCTGAGCGCTTTACACACATCAATGATTTCATTTTCACAGCATGCTGGAAACTGAGGTGATACTATTAACAACATTTTGAAAATAAAAATCTAAAACTTGGGGAATAGTTCCAAAGTTTCTACTATTCTTGGTGTCTGTTCTGAGTCATTATTTGTTTTTCTCAGAGCATTTACCACTACATAATGTTTCAGGCATTCAGAGTTCATTACAGATGTAGCTGCTCATATGTCTGAAAACCAGAATTCATGGCCAAGTGTCTGTAAAAGACTAAATTAAGGATAACCTGTGAAAAATTTGGTTTAAGCAACTACGCAATGTCCTAATGGGACTCTTTGGCAGAGCTAAACAAGAACCAGACCCCACAGCTCAGCTGAGGCTCCTTGTGCTCCAGACTTTCTAGCATGCCTCCACCTTCAGCTGGGCACCCTAGAAAAATCTATTGTGGGTTGGCTTAGAAGAAGAAATTTGGGAGGATATGGGAGGATAATTGAAAAAGTTATGAGAGGATAACACTGCAGGAAATATTATTAAAATGTTGATGAATATGTTTAGTTTCCCTTGCTGCTAGATCATCTCACCCTTCGGTCTGACTGGTGCCTCTAACTTACTCCAGGACAGGCACAGTCCAAGGAGCTCTCAGTCACATCTTCCCTGCTCCCATAATCCATCCAGAATAAACCTCCTGGGAGATGTTTTTGTTCCCTAGCCCACAATTAAGTGACTTCTTCTTTCCTGCGTCTTCCTGTTTATACACTCCTGCTCCCTGGTGATAGGGCTCAGCAGCTGGAGTGTCACATCTTTCTCTTAGGGATGGCCTCCCTCCTTCCCTGCCTCCTAAAACCTCCTCCCTTAAATTTTCTTCTGTGCATCTTTAATTAGCACACTTCCAGCTTCAGGCACCAGGACACTTTCTCCTGCTTAAATCCTCCTCAAAGTACGATCACATTACCTTGTACATTACAGAGTATGGGAATGTTTAATGATGAAAAGCCCTTTTACAGGTTTGCTCTGTTGAACTTGATGAGATTTTCAATACCCTGCTGCGTTAAACCTCCACGTGCACAGACAAATGCAACAAAAGGTTTAGGAACGGAATAGTTCAGGCTACACTGTTGACATCTCAGTTTGTTGGATTAGGGAAATGGCCTTGCACCTGCCCTGAGTTCAGCACTACAAGGTTAACTCCAGTTTCAAGGCATTAGCTTGAATGCAAATAAAATATGTTTACTCAGTGAGGTTTGAACATGTGTTGCCTGAGTTGCCTGATAGCCTACCATGACATTTATACTTGTGTTGATTCTTACAGTTAGGGTAAATCTCTATAAATTTTAGGCTATTTTTTTTGTGCAAATGCCAAAAAAAAAAAAAGCAGAAATACAGTATGTTTGATTTTTCTTAGATTTGGGCAGTGCTCAGATAAAACAACCCTATCCACTCCCAGGTTTCTTATTAGACATTTCATTTTAGGAAATATTTTACATCAATTTCCCACTCTTTCAGGCACACAAGTGTTAGCCTGTGAGCTGGTGCCATCACTGAAAAATCCTTAATTCCTGATTTCTGATGATGATTTTATAGGGACTTACAGCAGCCGTAGCCCATCTCATTACTTTGCCTCTGCAGAACAGGGTGCTGCCAGCTCTTTGTAGTCCACCAGAAGCAAAACTCAAAGGATGGCTCCTCTAAAAAACTTTGTCTGACAGATCCTCATACGTCACTTCTTGGCACCTATCTGTCAAATTATTTGGCAGTTCTCTCCATATGAATTGTAGCAGTTTAGCTGCAACAATTTCCAGATCAAAGCTGTCAATCACTAGGCAATTCCCACAAGGACATGCAAAAGGACCTGACAGGAAAATTAGTTAAAGCTGCAATAATCTAGAAGATGTGGAAAATATTTTTAAAAAAATTTAAAAAAAGAAAGAAAGAAAAGCAAGATTTCCCGAATTACATGGATTGTAGTTCAATTACTGTTTTCCTTTGAACAATTTAAGACACTGAGCTATCATAGCCGCTAGATCTGCAGGAAAAAATCTAGAAAGGGAGTTGCAATTCATCTGTTTCCTTGGCATTCCCTTCCTTTCCAATTAAATATGCTTTTCTTTTCTTTGCCATTATTCTGAGGAGGCAGTAAACTTCAGTCTAAATGAACATTTACATGAAAGTCAGAGCTCTCCAAGGCATCCACTGAAACTCCTTTAATACAATATTTGCTTTAATTTGATTTTCTCTCTTGCCAGTGGGAGAGTTTCAATCGCATTTGGTATGATTTATAATTGCACCCCTCCTCGTCCTGCAGAGGTCATTCCTTTCCTAAAACTGCATCACTTGACCAGAAAGAATTCCTTTTACAAGTAAACAGCTCAGCAATCAATAATGCCCACAGATGATAGTGAGCACAGTGCATTTTTTTAATAGAGTCTCTCAAATGTCAGAAACCTCACTTTAATCTCCAAGAAATATAATCTTTTTACCTTACCTGCAGCCTCTTGGTTGTCTCCTTCTGGAAGTCTGCTTTCTTGGGCTCACTGAATAATCTCTTCTACTTTATTTTATGAAAAACCCAGCTTCATCAGACATATTTCAAGCAATCTTTACCTTCCTGAATACAAGTGAATATTGGAATCATATTCTGTGATTCTCTTTTATTTATCTCTCCACTTCAAAATATGAAGCCACATACAAAGGGTTATGATGCGAGCATCCTCTTAAAGATATTTAATCCTGCTTCCATGATATTGATCTCACTTTGTTTTATTAAAATAATCTGCCACATGCTATTGAAACTGCCTCTCAAAGAAACAAATTCTTCTTCTAAAGAGGGAACCTTGACAAAATATATTGTTCAAAGTATTAAAAATTATTATTTATCATTGTATTTATACAGATATACTAAACTTTTACCAGACATAGAATGATGTGCAAAAAAAAAAAAAAGCTAAAATCATCAGCAGAAAAGCAAAATTCTAATAATTTACAAAATAACTATTTTTTCTATTACTAATCTATGCTATGACATGTCAAAACACTACCATGCTTGTTAAAATATGGAACCCAAATAAAAAAAAATTTGTTTGTCTAAAACACATACTCTGGGTTGGGTTTTCTGTCTCCACACTTATCTCCACATATTTTGTTGCGTGTCTGCACAGCACTACATATCTATATAATGATTTCAGTAAAGTAAGCACCTAGGCATGTCTGCATGTGTATTTTCTGCTTAGCTATGTATGCATAGTTTTTTGCTTACTGATCAGATGTATATATCAGTATAACTGATGGAAAATTAGAGCCTATGTCCTTCTGTCCCTGTACGTCCATAGGATCTCGGGGTTTGGATTTCCGAGGTTTCTCTATCTTGCAATCTGAAGCTCTTAACAAGTCATTATTTATCACCTATTTCAGCTTCAGTACTTAGAGCTGTGGGAAAACCCACGAGATTTCTGAATAGTTCTTTGGTTTCTTCTGGGGAACTTTGGGCTTATTTCAGAAACAATGTGCATTACCCAGCCTCGGGTCAGCTATTGCATCTGTGTTAATTGTTGGCTTAAAACCATTTCCCTGACTATACTGCAAATGACAGAAGAATTTGCAACTTTTTTTCCCTCTTCTTGGTCCTAACAGAATATCCTTACAACAAAGACAGCAAACTTTGCATATGCATGTTGCATGAAAAAGAGCAATGTAGAGACAAGTTTCCTCCAGAAACCAGGAGAGGGACCAGTGCGTGGTTCTTCAGGAGTTAACACAGCCTGTAAAATAAACTGATATGCATTTCTGTAATGTATGTACTCTAACTTGTTTTACTTGCTTTTAGAGTGGCTACAGTACAGATGTGCATAAAGTATACGTATATATTTATAAACATATTTGTGCATGGTTGTTTCACTTGACTGTATTATTAAAGACAAGGCAAAAAACCACAAAGAAAACCTGCCAAGCACTGAGCTAGGGTGAGATTTGCAGCCTCTTGGGTCTGAGACACTCACATGAGGGGACATTCCCAAAGAAGTAGCAAACACATCATCAACCAAACATTCACCTAAGCAGAAATCCCCTGCACCGCTCAGGAAATCCTGCCAGCCTGCAACAAAACACCCAGAGCCACCAGCAACATAAGAGCTGAGTGAAACCACTTCATGCCATGCCAGAGAAGCTATTAACCCATGGTAACTTGGGTTAAACTGCATCAGACTTCTCACAGTCCCAAAATGCCCCTTTGTTTTTTCATCATCCTAATAAGGTGCAGCTTCTTGTTTCCAGATGTGGCACTGCCCTGAAAGCAGAAAGCCTCTAATGGGATCAATGCACAAACTTGCTTGCTCTGTGAGAATGTGCTGTTGCCTGACAGAAACTTCTGTGATGCATTTGATTGCCTCTATCAATGCCTTATCAATGCTTTCCTGTGGTGAACAGCATTTTGAGCAGTGCTCATGTCCATGTGTGAACATTAGCTGCTTGGGAAAAATCTCCTGGTTTTTTTCTTACAGAAAAATCATTAAAAAAATATCCATTTGCCTGAACCAGGGCTATGCCAGAATATTATTAACTTTAAATCCAACAAACAAAAATAGTGAAGGTGCACTTCAATATCTGGAATCATATTTAATATTACATTCTACCAAGTCCTGAAGAAACATCATTATATAGCCAATGCTGCAGTGAACAAGGAGTAAGCACTGAACACACTTGAAGGCAGAGGCTGTCATTTACAGATGTGCTTTGGATAAGATTTGTTACATGCAAGTTTGAGTCTCCCTCTTCCCTTCAGCTCTTACAGAGGTGCAGGGAGCTGGGAAGCAGAGGCAAAGGAGGAGGGACTGAATTTGATGGACTCTCTTATCTGTCACCTCCAACTGAGGTTTCTTTGAACTGCTCTTCCTACTGATTCATAACACTGGAGTTTCATGTCTTATTCTTTACCAAGGCCACTGGGACATAGTGTTGTCAAATCAAATCAAGTGTTGGCTGTGAAGGAACCCTGTAAGAAACACCTTTCTCACTTCACATGAGCCATATAAAGTTACCTCTCACCTGAGAACTGATATGTCTTTGCTAATTCTGAATCACCTCAATGGAAATAAACTTTTGGGATAAGAGTTGTGACTGTTTCCCCTCCATTACAACCCCTAAAGTGATACTGAAAAACTGCTTCCAGTTTCTTCCTGGCAATCTGCACCCCTGAAGCTGCGGACTGAGACCAAGTTAGAAGGAAATTATCAAAGGGATGCTTAAAATCCTGGTACTTCCCCAAGTATTGCTACTCACCTTAGTAGACACCACTACTAAAACCTCCACGCAGACACAGATGGAAAGAGAAAATGACAGGCTTTTGTTAGTGTGCTTCAAATGTTTATTGTCTTCTTCATTCTGCGTGTGCAGCTTAAATTGTAGTCAGCTTATAATGTCATTACTGGTATGAAAACCATCCTGACACGTGTTTCATGTATTCTATAAAGATGCCCATTAATTTACACCACATTTCCTTTTTGTTCTTAATTGCCCAAATACTTTCTGCATTTTATATACATGCTTTCCGGACTTTGTGACACCAAATCTTCACTGTCTGTCAAAAGGAAATGCATTCTTCATATCGCTGCAAGTATTAGAATTTCTCATATCAATCTGGATTGCCTGCAACCCTTCCCTTTCACTCTTCAATTTATGGATCATCACACTAGATGGGTAATTTTTTAACTTGGTATCTATTTTCATGCACAAGGCGGGAGGTTGCATCATCACTTTCATGAAGTATTCCAGTAATCTCTGGATTCATAAATTTCTTGCCCTTGCCAATTTGTCTCTTTGATTAGTCTTCTTTTTTATTATAATCAGAACTGGCATGGGGAAGTACCTTAGGCTGTTTTGACCAATTATACCTTCAATCCTTGAAATCATCTTTTTGGCATGTCTGATTAAAATGGATCAATTAAAAAGGACATTTTGCTATTCCTTGACATGAACTCCTCACTTTCAATCCCATTGCATGTTTTAGTTCCCAAGAGTTACAGCACCATTAGAAGATTTTTTTTTTCTGTAATCAAACTATGATAATTCTTTTTATAATGGTGCAATTATCTCCTCTCATCTGGTTTCACCTTAGCTAGCTCAGTGAGTCATAGACCTTTACATCTACTGCATCTACGCCCACTGATGATCAACAAGGAGCGACAGTCCCTGGGATTCATTTGCTCTCTGCAACGGATTTACAAGGAAGCACTTGCTCAGACACCCTTCAGTACAAGCTCTGAAATAAAAATGTGCAGGCAGAGTGTACTGCCTACTTTATGTATTCATTTTTTTAATGATTCCCACTAAAAGAAGGTCTAATTCTTCTGATAGTAAATCATGTTACAATCACTGTTGTTGTGGTTATATAAAAGTAGTATAAATAATGCAAATACAGCCCAGCACCTCCAGTTCCTTAACTGCCCTGTGTTTCCTTTCAGTTGTTCTTTTCATTCTTCTTACAGAAAAGAGTAATGGTTAGGACTTGAAAAGTCCTGCAGGACTAGCACCACAGTGACAGGTGTCTTCTGCCTAGAGCAGGACTAAAGCAACCAGATTAAAAGGATCAGTACCTGTGCTCTTACCTTTGGAAGTAGTCATGTCTTTCATGCAGCTGTTGAACACAAAAGATTTCTGATAGGCTCATGTTTTCAATTTTAAGTCATGCATAGAGGGCATAAATGAACCATGCCAAGAGAAATTCTTGTTTGCTAAACCCTCTATATGTCCTGCCCTGGAACAACTTTGACTCTTAAACAAGATTTCCTTTGAGTCCTGGCTGATCTGGCTGATCATCCTTTCAAGATCTCGAGGGGGTACATAATTTGTACTCCATGAGTGTCTCGCCAAGGCTGAGAATGGAATACAGAATGAAAAAATAACAAAAGAAAATTATGAAATTACCTTCATTTAGCCTCTTATGTGTTTTCTTTATACATATATATGAAGGAATGATTTTTTTGGGTCAGAATTACTCATGAAAAGCAGAGTTCAAAGTGGTGAGGGCATGAACATGCACAGAAGCCAAAATGCAAATATGCATGTACAAGAACTCATGCCAGAAATTCTTGCACATTCATGGAATGTGACTCTTCTGACCAGGTTCGAGCAGGCAGGGAAGATAATGTCAATCTTCAGTGGCTGCTGCTAATCCATATGATAAAAGCCCCAAAAATAAGGGGTTTCTAAACTTCATTCCAATAATGAACCCATTCAAACAGAGCACAGAGTGTTTTCCTTCCCAGACAACCACCAAACGTATTTTAACTCTATGTCACTGACGCTCAGGGAGCATTCCTGGGAAGGCCCTGGCTGAAAAGGAACCCTGGTCCTGCAATGGAAGGCGGTGATCTGTGATTTGGGAAGTAACAATCTTTGTACTTTGTAACCTTCTTAGTGGCCTGAGATAAACCCTGCAATCTCTTTGTTCCTCCACTCCCTGCCTATAAAACGCTGATAGTGCTGCTCTTCTTTCTAGAACTCAGAAGAAATGGGTCTGTGTGGTACTTGGATGCTGCAGGTGCCAGGATTGCACAAGCACTGATAGAGAGAGCACACTCTGTGGAAACCAAGCCGAGTTGGTTTAAAGCAGAAGAGAATGAACCACAGCCAGGGTTGATGAGAATACAACTCTCACCTGTGAGTAACCAGGGACAAAACAATCCAATGTGCCAAAATTTCTGTCTCCCCTGGCTTGAGAGCCAAGTCCTGGTGAGTTCAGTGGGAAAATGCTGGAATGCAGGACTTTTCATTACCAGATATTTAGTCTAGGGCAGACAAATTCTGGCGTGACCTTGATCTCCAAAGCCAGGACACGCTCTCAGAACACTGACTTATGGTTCCTTTTTTAACCAAACCTGTTAAATCAACGTGCATCTGGCAAGGACCAACTCTCCATGTCATGCAAGATCAACTGCCCAGAGTGGGCCCAGGGGACACACTGAATGAGCTCCTGGAGCTGGATCATAGCTTACAAAAGAAGCAAGAGTTCAACATACAAAAATCAACAAAATACATCCATGTAGGAAAGCTGTACATCTTCCACCAACATAAATAGATTTTTTTTCCCCCTTTTCTGTCTTGCATGTGTTTTTTCCTCATTCTCTCAGCTTCACAGCATTGCTCTTCTTAGTCTCTTCATCACTGTATGCTTTGGGGAGAGTTCAGCCAAAATCTATCTTCTCCAGGAAATACAGATTTTAAAAAAATTAGACAACAAAGATTTTTCAAGTCTTAATATGCATTTGATCATGCAGGTTAATATCAAACAATCTAACATTGCATAATATCTGAGAGCAGGCAATTTCAGGATTATAGAAGAATCTGGAAAATTACATAAGAATTCTCCGTTTGCTGTAGGAGCTTTAAAGCTGCACCTTCATTCAGTCAGGAAGATAATTTCCTCTATGCAGCAAGTTTCAAGTTCTGCTTATGACCTTGGTGTCATGACAATTTTGGTACTAACTTATTCCACACTTTAAGTATTGCTACTAGAACTGTGAATAATCATCAAAATTAACTAGCCTATAGACTGATTAAATAATTTCCTCCAATTTGCATTTGATATGTTTATTAAGTGCTGGAGGGTGCTATTTGCTCTTATAACTGCTGTTAAAGACTGTGTCTGGGTTTTTGGCACAGGTGCAGTGCTATTATGGTTACTACAAAATTTTTATCAGATTACGGCATGAGTTACCATTTGATACTGTAAAAATGCCAGTAGGTAGTAGATAAATATTAAGATACAATTAGCTGCCACTACCTTTTATTGCTTGGGAATTCATTAATATCCAGATAAGGCTGCTTTCTGTGGCAATGACAATTTTTTTTACAAATTACATATTCTTACAAGAAATAGTGCAAGGGAGAAGCTGACTATAAACAATGTGGCAATATTAAAGCTCCAGAAAACATAAAGTACTGCCTATGTGTTATTCTTTATGCTTTGTTTGTCCTGCCACTGTCTACAAGACCTATTATCCACAGCAAGCCACTCCCTGTGGGATGTTTTTATTTTGAAGCAGATGAAACTATTGGTGCTAATAGTCAATAAAAACTGTGATTTGGAATGTATTGTAAATAGATGTTTTTAAATGCACGTCTTGGCCCTTTGCACAAGCAAGTGGTTGCTA
Organism: Passer domesticus; assembly: GCF_036417665.1. Taxonomy (NCBI): domain Eukaryota; kingdom Metazoa; phylum Chordata; class Aves; order Passeriformes; family Passeridae; genus Passer; species Passer domesticus. The sequence continues at coordinate 26,299,264 of NC_087477.1, forward strand.
ATGCCAATGTGCATTAGAAATGCACTTGTGCTATACTTAGATGTGGTTCAACCACAGTTACAACAGGGCCATTAAAGAGCATTAAAAAAAAAGAAAAAAAAAGGTAGAAAAGAATACAGGTTAAAAGGGAACATGTTCTGTTGCTCACTAAAGTATTTCTCTATAATTAGAAAACAAAATTGTTCAAAATTAGACTAAATAGATAAAGTATTGATATCTTGGAGAACATAAACATACCATACAGAAAACATGCTTACTCAAAGAATTAACCCTAAAGAATTCTAAAGACTTTCAGCATGGCTTGGGAAACTAGCTTGAACACAATTAACTGGCAAGTCAGGGAAGACTGTGGACTCCTCTCTTGGAAGACTCACGGCTGTTGGGAAAGTAAACTATCACCTGTCATCCCCAATATTTTTCCAGTGTCTTCCCAAAATGCAACTACTTCTGACCAGCTGCAAATCTCAAGTAATCAAACCCACATGAGCCAAATGGCACAAAAATTAAATCTACGGTGAGTAATGTCGGGCAAAGGAATAATATGTGTGACCATGTGATTGCCTGCATTCCTGGGCTGGAGCTGGAGAGAAGTGGGAAATGCCCAGCTGCCTTAGTTGGAACTGACTCAAAACTTCATCCGCTTTGGTTCAGTTCTCAAAATAGGGCACATGACCTCTAAGTAAGACAGTACAGTAGGCTGCTTTTACACTACATCGCTGCTCCTGCAGCCCCTAATACCAATTCACTCACTTTTCCAAGCACTGGAGGAGGTACAATTTGACACTTGCCGAGTTCCAGCGTTATCTTGTTTTGTAATGCATTATCCATAGCAAATTTGCCCCATCTTTAGGAACAGAGATGACATCTGCTGCAAGAGTGCCCTAACACTTGTCTGTCTGCTGCTTTCAGTGTCATGTGTGTGACATGAGTTAACCTCATAGAAAATCTAATATGAGGGAAGAGAATCGCTCATTGGAGGTGTCCGGGCTGCTCCTCTTGACCTACTTGGAAAACTATGACTCGACTCTTTGCGGCTTCCCCCATCGCAACACAGCTGCAGAAGGCAGCAAAACAGGACCACTTTTAACCAAATCTGAAATGTGCTATATATACATTTGTATGCCTTTGAATATCCAAACCTTGCAAAGCCCTGTCGTTACTTTATCAAGCTCACTACACATCCCCCTTTTCTTTCCCCCCATGGAATTGGCATAATGAGAAAATATAGCCTTTTCTCTTCACAGATAAAGATCCAAATTGCATTTTATAATCTGACAACTATGTAGTCTGATTTTTTAAAATAAAACAGATAAACTCCCCTTCTCGTTCAAGATGGGATCGTATTTGTTAGTGACAGCTGTTAAAATGCTGCTAAAAATAGATATAGTGTCAACCACTAAAAAGCTAAGTGCTCCTGTGAACCACAAACAGAAAACAAATGAGGTTTCTACTGAATTTGTGGAAAAACTGTGAGCATCTTGCGCATACCGTGAAAGGTGCTTTATTCTTCCAGCAGCCATCTCTGTCTGTATCACAGGGGAAAGGGAGGGGATCAAATGTTTGGTACTAAGGCAGTAGATTGGTATATTTCCCTCAGTTTTATTTTCTATATCCATTTCACTCTTAAAAATACAATGAAAGATGATGCAACACAAAGACTGAGGCTACATTCAATCATTTCAAATGCCTTTTTCATTTACAACTTTGCCCTGAAAAAAAACCTCAGGAAAAGTAAAAAAAAAAAAAAAAAAAAAAAAAAAAAAAAAAAAAAAAAAAAAAAAAAAAAAACAAGTGCAATCAAAGAGCCAAATACACTGTAATTCTAAATTAATAAAAATAGTTGTTCTGGCTATGCCAGTTATTGGGAGAGCAGACAGTGTGCTTGAATGCTTTCTGCAAGGCTGTGACTTGCCGGGTTCCTTGCAGAGTTGCGTGCAACTTTCCTCTGCCTTGGAATTGCAGCCTGCAGCCCATCCACGGTAGTTCTGTTCAATTAATAAATGAGCTGTATTCCAAACCAGATGTATGACACAAAATGAGTAAAAAGGGAGAGAACAGAATTGTTCACATTCGATGTTATAATACATCTCAGTAGGTTCCTCCTTTTTAGCTAGATTATGGCTAAAAATAGAGCACTAGTGTAGGCACAGTGAAATATGATTTGCCTCCAATAATACAGTAAACTAATTGTGAAATTAAGCTATTGAATGTGCTGTTATCTCCGAGTCTGGCCTCACCAGCACTTTCTGCTTCCCTGTTTAACATTTATCAAGTTACCCACAAACTTTGACGGATGCAAACAACAGCTGATAAAATATTGCCTTTTCCAAGGCCCCGATCCTACAGACTTCGGCACAGGTAAAATTCCCGGCGAGCAGCCCTTTCCCACGTTTAAAGACTTGCATCGAGGCTATTAAAATAGGGCCAAGACTTTCCTTCCTCCAATGCCTAATTTTTTTCTTTAGGATGTTTAAATGAAGAGACATTTAATGCCACCAACTCAAACATAATCTGTTCTAAAAGACCTTAGCCACAAGTGAAATATTATTTTTAAACCAGCACCGCTGTTAGCACCGATTTTTCTGTTAATGCGTGGAATCGGGGCGGGTTTGCCCCACCGCAGCCCCGCGAGTGCGGCGCGGATGCTCCCGCTCCCTGCCCGTATCCCGGGACACAAGGGCACGCTGGGGGGCAGCGGGGACCGGCTCCCCCCGCCTGGCAGCGCCGGGGACCTGGGGATGGAAGGCGCAGGCCCGGCGGGGTGGGGGGGCGCAGCCTCCTCCCGCAATCCCGTCCAGGGGCGCTCCGCTCCCCGCAGCCCGCCCGGGGGCCGAGCGGGGCGGTCGGAGCGGGGAGGGGAGGGGTGTTCCGCCGCCGCCGCCGCCGCCAGGGCCGGGAGAGACGCTCCGCCTGGGGAAGGGCACGGGGAGACACTCCTCCTCCCCCGCCGCCCGCCCTCCTTCCCTTCCTCCGGCGGCTCCGCGAACCAGGAACCGCGGCGGCGGCGGGCTCCGTGCGTGAGAAACCCCGCGGCGCCGGGAGCCGCCGGGAGCCGCCGGGGCGGGCGGCGCGGGAGGGGGCGGCGGGGGCGCCGCGGCCGCCGGGCGCTGCGAGGGGCCGGGCGGCACCGGAGGGGGCGGGGGGGAGGAAAAAGTTTACACCCTCGCCACTCTCCTCCCTCCTCTTCCTTGGTGGCGCAGATGGGAGTTTTACCTGGAATGACATAAGTTTGATTTTTTTTTTTCGGGTTTGTTTTTTGATTTTTTTTTTTTTTTGGAGGGTGTCTCTCTCCCTCCCTCTCCGCCCCCTCTTCTTTTCCCCCCCCACCCCCAAAAACCCCCTTCCTCCCCCACCGGTGCTGGATCCACCCCCCGTTCCCCTCCGCCGGCGGGCGAGGGTGTGACCCGCGGGAACACCCACCCACCTAGGCGTCCATGGTGGGAGCTGTCCGCCGAGCCGAGCCGAGCCGCGGGCACCCCGCCGCCTGCCGCCGCAGCTCCCGCCCGCCGCCCGGCCGCGCTCCCGGTGCTTCCTCCGCGTACTTTTTTTTTTTTTTTTTTTTTTCTTCTCTATCCTGGGTGGCGGTGCGGGCTCCCGGATGGTTCGCTGCCAGTAGCCGGGGGCCGCGCCTCCTCCCCCCGCCGCGCCACCATGTCCTAGGGGAGGTGAGTGAGTGCAGCGCGGAGCCTTGCGCGGGGCGAGCAGCGGCGCGGGGGGCAGCGGGGCGGGTGTCCGACACACCGGCCGGCGTATCCAGGTCACGGCTAGTCCCGTCCCCATCCGTGAAAACTTCGCGGGAAGGACACGTCCATTGCTCGCCAGCGCCCGCGGGGAAGCGCGGCGGTGGCTGCTCCTCCGCGGGTCGCGCCGCGGGCGCTGGGAGCCGCCGCCTCGGCCCGTGAGTGCGGGTCGATATTTGGCAGAATAGGAAAACGAGAGGGACACGTGACACCCCAAATCCTAGGGATGTTGGCGCTTTCGCCGTGACTCTGGAACACAAGCCCGCAGCAGCACACGCGGGGTCCCTGCGGGCGCGCACGGGCGATTGCGGGAGAAGGTGCGCGGTGCCCGGCGCTGCCGCTGCCCGGCGGGCTCAGCCCCCCGCCCCGCTCCCGGGGACACCGCTGTCACCCTGCGGGGCGGCGGAGCTGTCCCCGCCGGGCCGTGGGGCGCACCTGGGGGCCGGGAGCGGGGCTCTTGGGGCCGCTGACCGGGGGCTGGGGGCGGTATTTAGCGAGCGAGTTGGGAGCGCATCGCCTGAAAGTTTGCTCGGCGGCTTTTTTCCCTTTCTTTCTTTTTATTTAAAGGCTTGTCTGGGAAAAGGGTATTCCTGCAGCCAGGACGCAGGTACCCAGGGGGACACTAGGGAATAGGAGGTGGCAGCAGCCCCGGAGCCAGGGGTCGTTCCGGCGGCTCCTCTGGCTGGCGGGAGGCAGCGGGCGGGGCGCCCGGCGGGATGCGCGGCTGCCGCGGAGCGGAGCCAGCCCGGCGGGGAGCGGAGGACGAGTCCTTGAACCCTCCTGCGCTCCGCCGCCGTCGCTCCTCCGCTCCTTATTTTTTTTTTTTTTACCCCCGTACATTTTTCTTCTTTCTTTTTTTCCCCCTCCACCTAATTACGTTTATTTCAAAAATTTTCCCCGGTTAAATCACCGCGGCTGCATCGGCACGGTGCGCATTCGTGCGCCGCTGACAGGCGGAAACCCCGGGCCGGCGGAGAGGCGATGCCCGGCCCTGCCGCCGGCGCGGCGCGGGCACCGGGCGGGGGCGGCCGCGCCCCGCGCACCTCACCTGTGCGCGGGGTCCCGGGGCCGCCGGCCCCGCCGGGGGGGCCCGGGGCGGTGCGCGGGGACCCCGCGGGCGGGCGGGCGGAGCGCGGGGGCCGCGCGGTCCCTGCGGCTTTAAGGAGATGCGTTTCCCAGGCTGTGTCGCAGCAACTTTGTATCAGTCATGTCGCCCGGCGGGTGAGTGACGGCGCGGCGCAGCCAATGGCGCGCCCGCCTGGCCCCGGCCGCGCCGCGCTCCGAGCCGCGCCCGCCAATCGCGGCGGGCGGCGGGCGGGACGTAAACTTGAACTTTATGTGGGCATGTGACATGTTTTTAAAGGACTTGGCACCTTTTCCCGTCCCCTCCCGGGTGCCGCTCCGTGTCACCGGGCGGCGCAGCGCGCCTCGGGCGGGCGGGCAGGCGGGGGAGGGGCGCGGGAGCCGCGCCGCCCGCCCCGCCGCTCCGCGCCGCCCTGCGCTCCGCTCCGCGCCGCGGGGCTCGGGGGCGCGCCCGCCGCAACAGGTACCGGGGCCGGGCCGGGGCACCGCCGCGCCGCCCGAGGTGCTGCCGGCGCGGTGCGGCGGGAGCCGGCGGGGCCCGGAGCCTGCCCGCCGTGGAGGGTGGGGAGCGGCGTTTGCTCGGGAAGAAGCGCTTTTCTGCATCGCTCGGGGGGCCGGCGGGGCGGGCTCGGCCGGCAGCGGGTTCGGGCTGTGGATCCCCCCCTCCCCCGCGGGCTCCCGGGAGGGAGGGAAGGCAGGGAGCGAGCTTCCGGGCACTGCTGGGCTCCCCCCCACGCGTGACAACCCGGAGTGCACCTGCGGGAAAGCAGGCTGGCGGGGGGGGACAGGGCTGCAAAGCGGTGGCTGCTCCCTGGGAGCTGCGGGGATGCTCCTCGCAGCGTAGGGTAAATTGGGAAATCAGCCTGCGTGGATGGTAACGCGCGGGGACGGGGGGACCCGCGCCCGGCTCCGCTCGGGTCCGTGGGCGGCCGTGCCGGGGCAGCGCCGGTGGCGGGGCTGCCCGCGACGCCGCGGTACCCTGGAGAAAATGGGGAAAACCCCAGCCCAGCCACGAAACTCAGGTCCCGTGGGTAGCCTTGTATCAGCGGGGTGGCTGGCAGACAGTGAAACTTCAAGGAAATTTGCTTTGCAAACACCGAGAATTAAGAAGTGGGTGGCCGCTTGAGCCACCAGTTTATTTTTTAAATTTTTTTTGTGAAAGTGGGCTTACTTCAGATTTCCCTGTATCTAGGTGACCTTTTGGTTGCAGGGATACCAGGTACCATTTGATTTTTTATTTGGCTGTTGCTGCGAGACTAGTTTCATGCCTAATTGATCGGAGATTTGTGCTGCCGAGGGCTGTGTTTGTTGATACGTTTGGGGTGAAATATACAACTCGCGGTAGTTCTTCGGAGAGGGAGTCTGGATAAGCTGCTGTGCACACAGTGTCTCTTGCTTGGTAAAGTGTCACATAGAGATGATCTTGGTTCCAGTATGTAACACTGCTGAGCTTTAGTTGTGGGCGTTGGTGGATGTTTTAGCCCCCAGTCAGGTTTGTTTAGTGAAAGTTAGTAAAAAGGCATGCGTGTGCTGTAGGTAGGGTGTGGATTCCGTGGATAGATGTGCTAGTCAAGTTGTAATAAGTTCTGTCTAAAAGAGCAAAACCAAACCCTAATGGTAGCAGTAACCCCTGAGATTGTTAATTTGGTTCTGGTATCCACCGAGGCACTTTAGAGGTGACAGAAACCATCACTCCCAAAAAATCTGTTGGCTGCTGCATTCCTCCCTAATTTATAGCTCTTGTTTTAAACTGAACTTGTATTAGGCCACAAATAATTTCTGCTGCTTTTTGATCCTCTTGGATGTATTTACCAGCCTTTGCAAATGCAGGATCAGGGCATTTTCTACCTTCTTTTCCTTTGTGTGACTCAGGTTTTTATTTGCTGAAGTTTCAGAGTATGCTCTGCTATTGATTATATACGAAGTTTGAATTTTACTGCTGTGGAAGAAGTTGCTACAAAGCTCAAACACTGTTGTAATGTTAGGCCTGTAACAGAGATTTCTGCTGTTGGTTCTGCTGGTGGTTCTGAGAGTTAATTTTAACTTGCAACCTAATTTTAAGCCTTAACTAAGTTTCCTGGTTTTCAGAAATGCGGGTCACTCACAGCTGCAATTGATTTCTCTAGGATTTAGGCTTGCTCAGCACTTAAATCAGGGGTAGGTGATTATCTGGGAGTGACTTTATGTGGAATTAGGCACTTCTGTCTGAAAATTTTAGACTATAGGAATGTGATTTAATATACATGATGATGTGAGACACATAATTCTAGGTTCTAATAAAATTTGTGCTTGAGGGAAATGTAAGCATTGGTCTATAGTTCCAATTAAGTAAGGGAAAAGAAGTATTCAAGTCATTCAGTTTAAGGTTTTTCGTTTTGTTTTTATTATTTTGCTCAAAATAGCTTACTTAAGTAGCGTTAAGTAAGGTGGTTGAACACTAAATTAAATGTTGGAAAATAAATACATTCTGAAAGGAAAAAAATATTTGCATAATATTGATATTGTAACTGTTGGCACTTGAGTTTCTGCAGTTCTAATGATACTATGAGCCAAATCCTTAAAAAATAAGAAATTGTTGTTACTTATATGTGGTTTTCGGATTATTAGAGACTGGGTCATACATTTTGCTCCTTACCTTGAGAAAGTGCCATGTGGAATAGGGGGGGGTTTTTTAGGGTCCATTTTAGAACAAGGTTTACATTTCTTTATATATTCCTCTTGCTGGCTGCTATGAAAGTTTGCAGAATTGTCAGAGTTATGGATCCATTTAATAGCCATGCATTCCCACCTAGTCTGAACCCCTTCCTCTGTGGCAGAAATGTTTCCTACTGGTCTGCTGTCCTACTTCTCTCCCCACACCTTCATGTCTCCTTGGGAGGTTGTACCAGAAGTTTGTTTAGCTGGGAAGGGGCAAGTCAGCTCCCAGCCCCCAGAGCCACTGGCTCCTTCTAGAATATTCTGTGTTACGCTGAATCGTGAGGATGATGAGGAGAGATTCCCTAAAACAGCAGTCTCCCTTGCTTTATTGTACCTGTAACATGGCAGTGGAAGGTCCTTCGAGGAGCAGAGCTGTAATGAGGAATTTCCGCAGGGTTTTCATCCTGCCTGCCACCAGCATGTCCTTTCAGGACTCTCTGGATCCCCTCCTTCCTTACTCCCCTTTCCCTTTTTTAGGTGAGGGACAGCCCCTGGTACAGCTGGCACTGACCATGGGGCTGTGGCCAGCGAGGGTGGGTGGTTGTGCTGACATTGCCAAGCCGTTCCTTTGGGGTAGGGCTGGGAGCAATAATTTGGCTGTTTCCAAACTGCTGATCTGTTTTCTCCCTGAACCCATAGGGCTGTCATATCCATGAGACTTTTCCCTCGGTTTGATTGAAATTGGACAAATGGTTGAGAGATGATGGATGGGGCAGGGAAATGGGATTGGCAGGCAGAGAGAGAGAGGAGGATAGACAGAGAAAGCGGATACGCCTTGTTTCCTTAGGAAATTAGGAAATTTCCTTAGGAAGTCACACTGTCCTGTCATTAATTTTACTTTTTTATATATGTCTTTGCTAGTTATGGAGACAAAAGGATACCACAGCTACCCAGAAGGCTTAGATATGGAGAGACGGTGGGGTCAAGTTTCTCAGTCTGTGGAGTATTCTTCCATAGGTGCTGGAGAGCAGCCTGATGACAGTAACTACATGGAGATTGTAAACGTCAGCTGCGCCGCCGGCACTTTCGCAAACAGCAGCACTCAAGGAAACGGCAAAGAAAAACCTGAGCTACTCTCCTGCCTGCAGCAAGACAACAGCCAGCCTGGTCTCCTGCGCTCTGACATCAAAACCGAAACAGAGTCCAAGGAGCTGTCGGCAACGGTGGCCGAATCCATGGGTTTATATATGGATTCGATACGAGACGCCGATTACCACTACGATCAGCAGAACCAGGGGAGCCCAGGAAAGATCTACCAGAACGTGGAGCAGCTGGTGAAGCTCTACAAGGAGAACGGCCATTGCTCGTCTCCCCTCCACAGCGCCAGCAGGCCCTTGAGGTCTTTGATGTCGGACTCTGGGAGCGCTGTGAACGGCGGTGCCATGCACACGATTGTCAAAAGCCCCATCATGTGTCAAGAGAAAAGCCCCTCAGGCTGCAGCCCTCAGACCATGGCCTCTTCAGTATGTAGTCCTGCGGGAGTGAACTCCATGTCCTCAACTACCGCTAGCTTTGGGAACTTTGCCATGCACAGCCCCATGGGGCAGGGCACCCCTCTGTCGCGCTCGCCCAACGTTGAGAGCCGGGGCTCCATGTTGCACAGCCCCGCGCACGTTAGCAACGTCGGCTCTCCGCTTTCCAGCCCTATCAGTAGCATGAAGTCGCCGATCTCCAGTCCTCCCAGCCACTGCAGCGTGAAATCTCCCGTCTCGAGTCCCAACAATATCACTATGCGATCTTCTGTGTCCAGTCCTGCAAACCTGAACTCCAGGAGCTCCATTGCCAGCCCTTCCAATGCCAATAACAGGTCCACGCGTTCTAGTCCGGCGGTTAGCACTGTGGGATCATCCATCTGTAGCCCCGTAAACAGCTCCGTAGGGTTCCCGCCTTCCGGCACGCCAGTGGGGCCTAGCAGAAGCCAAGATACCGTTCCTAGTCCAGAAACAAAAGACAAGGGTGCTCAAGAACTCACGTTTCCCAAGATGGAGGAAATGGAGAACGCCATCTCCAACAACAGCCAGATGAACCTTGTTCAGTTCATAAAGCCCGAGCCAGACGGGTCCTTTGGCAGCGCCTGCATCGGTGACAGCAGCAGCAGCAAAATAAACTCAGATTCCCCCTTTTCAGTACCAGTGAAGCAAGAGTCGGCCAAACATCCTTGTTCTGGTGCCTCCTTTAAAGGGAATCAAACAGTAAATCCTTTCCCATTTACAGATGGCTCGTATTTTTCTTTTATGGATGACAAAGACTATTACTCTCTTTCTGGGATTTTAGGACCACCTGTTTCTTCATTTGATGGAAATTGTGAAGGCAGCGGTTTTCCAAATCCAGGCCTACGTGTGGGGATTAAGCAGGAGCCTGATGATGGCAGCTATTACCAAGAGAACAGTATACCATCCTCTGCCATTGTGGGTGTAAATTCAGGTGGACAGTCATTTCACTACAGGATCGGTGCCCAGGGCACAATATCCTTGTCGCGGCCGGTTGCTCGAGAGCAGACATTTCAGCACTTGAGCTCCTTCCCTGCTGTCAGCACGCTCGTGGAGACCTGGAAGTCGCATTCGGAGTTGGCATCCAGAAGAAGTGATGGGTATCCAGTTCTAGAGTACATTCCAGAAAATGTGTCCAGGTGAGCTGGCAAATTGCTACTCTTTTTTCCTTCTTCTTTTTTTTTTTTTGTCTCCTTATTTTTTTTCTTTTGTCCCCTGCATTAAACAAACAAGGCATGAATTAAAATGAGGACCAGGGTGGTATTTCTCAGTCTGATGCATAATTCTTTGTTTGAATTTCCATTATTACTAGATTTGTGGCTATCTTGCTGTGTTTTACTCCACCTTTAATGAAAGCAAAGTGCTGGCTTTAATATTTAAGAAGAACATATTGTATTCTGTTGTTATTAGGTTTGAAGGTATGGCTTTTGTATGTTTATGAGCTCTTACTACTACAAATGTTGTTTTTCTATAATGAGAGCTTAGTAAAATTGCTCTCTTGTGTCCTATAATGGTTATTTTTTTCTTAGCTAGTGCTTGAATGTGTGGTACCTCAGATGAAATGTTGAGATGAGGATAAGAAAATGGTAGTGTCAGGAATCTGTTTTGTGAAGAAGCGTGGTGCTGTGTTTGCACTGGACTTGAACTGGTTAAGTTTAAAAAACAACGTTACAAGCCTGTGGCAACATATTATTTCTGTATTTTAACTGTAGGAACATTTGGTTTATATATATAGAAAAATGCCTCCAGAAGGAGGAGAGCTGTTAAAACTTGATGCATTTGAAAGGGAGAAATGGATAAACTGATCCCCTCACTTCTGGTGGAAGAGAAATGAGCAAGTGTCATCTGAATTTGGCTTTCTTGGCTGATCTGTGGCAGCATGTCCTTCTTCAAGCAGGTGTCCTTGTATCACGTGAGGGATGCTTACTTTCCTAAACCATCTAGTTGCAGAGTCAACAGAACATGTTCTGAAGCGTCTCTGACAGCATGACTGAGTTCAGATGGTTGCACAGCATACCCATGTACCCAGCAGCCTGACCAAAGGCTTGTGCCAAAGCTCAAATAGCCAGTGACAGTTTGGCATTTACCTTTCTCAAGTGGTTTTTCTTGCTCATCACGAGCTATGCAGCTGCCCTCAGTGAATGAAGCATCTGCCTTATTCTTGGAGTGGGGTTAGGAGGATGCGTGGTGTTTTCCATATTTGTATGATACTACAGATTTCTGAAAATAGTGTTGCAGTGAAAAACATAATATCTAAAATACTGGTGGTTTTCAGGGAGGGAAATTGGCCTATCTACCTATAAGGAGAAAAAAACCAAAACCATCCTGTCTTCATTTTATTGTCAGTTAGGTTTAACACTACTACAATCTGTCTATCATTTTGTAGGCCATACTTCACTTTTTCTTTGGCCATTTCTGATAGGTCTCGAAAAATAATGTACTTTTTAATATACTCAGTTTGAAAGGGCTGTATCATGCTGAACTTTGCATGTAGCTGGATATTTGTTACCATCCAGTCTTGGCCTAAATGTACTTTCTTGGATTAAAGAAGATGGAGTCACTGTTTTCTAGTTATTTTACCTGATCAAATTTTCATAAATTACATTATTTATATAGTGAGAAAAGTTCACCAGAAGACTGATGGAATGCCTGAATACAAAGACCCAATATTTTACTGTCTTTGTGGTTGAGCACTGTTGCTTAGACAGGTAGCTCCTGCCAGCTGTGAGAACTCTTGTGTGACTGAATGCTTGCACTGAGTCAAGGCTGTCATCCATTGCAGGGACAATAAACAAGGAAATAATGCAGGAAGGAGCAAGGTTGTCATCAGTAGTTGTGTTTGGAGTGACAGTTTCTTAAAGGGTTTTTAAAGGAGTCTTCTGATCTGACATAGTCCATGGTAGCTCTAGATCAGTAAATGTAATCAGGTTTGATGATGGCACAGGCTGGGCGCACTTTCCTGTCTTTGTTCTCCAAGCTGGTATCTCTGTAGGATTTGCAGGTGAGTGTAGCTGCCATTCTGCAGGATTGGAATCCTGAAATGTTCAGTGCTCAGAGCTGTTACGTGTGGAATTCTGCTCAGGTGATGCAGATCTGCAGGGTTGCGACACTCCAGGCATCCTGATGTGTACTCCAGATTAGGACATGTGTCATCATTTCAAATCTCAGAACCCAACCCCATTATTTAACTAAATGTTGCTCTTAATCTGGCTGGTGATGGCTCTGTGCCAACAGTGCAGCCAGGGACCTGTGCAAAGCCCTTAAAATTTTGAAGGTAAATTCATGTAGAGATCTTTTTGGCAGTGCAGATTTGAGTGCAGAGATGCCTGCTGAGATATTTGTCTGCTATTGAGACAAGTCATAAAGACTCCATGTAAGATGTTGCACATGTAAAATCTCATAAGATGTCACACTTGTAAAAGCTCAGCCTTGCTATTGAACCTCAGACTGATCTTTATTTTTCTCTTAGTTTCTGTGCTGTATTGCAACTAGAACAGAGGAAATCGTGCTCAAATTATTTGGTGCTCTGAGGTGTTGTAATAAAACACACATAGCTTAAAACCCTGCCAGACCCAACATCCCAAGCAAGGTTGGTTTCAGCTGTCCCATATCCATGTGGCATGGGGATTGCAAAATACCTCTTCCTTCGTGTCATCAGAACAGCAGCATCACACCTTTGTCCTCTAGATCTAAACCAGATCCTCGCTATTTCCAGTCAGTTTTTTTTTCCTGATGTGTCAGTCATATCAGGCATCACACATTTTGCAGACTTTTACAGCATGTGATTAACCCTTCAAAGTTTGAAATATTTTTAAGTTTCTGAGGTTCTAAGTCTTGGGGTGTTTTTTGGTTTTTTTTTTTTTTTTTTTTTTTTTTTTTTTTTTTTTTTTTGGCTTGCAATATAAATGGCTGCAAGCAAAGAATAAAGTGAAGGGAAAAAATAGGCTATATGGTTCTCTAAAGCCAGTAGATGACCAGCACGGAATATCTCTTGTTTTAGCAGCATTATTTTCTGAACCCTGATCTCATACCCTTTCTGAATTGCCTCAGACTTGCAGCTTACATGGTGAAAAGCAGTGGATGGCCAAAAGAAGATGACTTTGAACTTTTCATATTTATAATGAATCTTAAGAATATTGCTGTTAAAAAAAATCATATTAGAGTGTTCCCTTTCTGGAATCAGCTAGTAACCATAGTTGAGGCATTTAGAATGCCTTGCTACCTTGTTGACTGTGCCAATCACCCACTGCCAACTAGAACATTTCTCTTTTTCTCCTTCAGTTACTTTTATTAGATGTGCCCAGTTATGGTTCTTTTTAAGTTAGTTGATAGTAACTTTTTTATAACACTGCAGCTTGTGGTGTTTGGGGAATGAGAGCCTCTTAAGGAAAAGCAAATTGCCTTATTCCCTTTTAAATGCTTTTTCTTCTGCTAATATGCATGCAGAACATGTCTTTGTTTTTGAAAGATTTTACATTTGTAATTTTTAATAAAGGGTGAATCATACTTGTCTGGCTGTGTGTATAGATTACTCCCTCCACAAATGGCATTTCTAAGAAATACTGGTTTCTAAACTAAATAATAGCAAAGTGGGCTTGAAAAAGAAGGTATGTGCAATTGTGTGATGTCATTGATGAAAACCTACACAAAGAATCCAGATGAGGTTTCACTATAAGGTGATCACTGCATCTCTGAATTGGGGTGCTAGCCTAAGCCCCATGATCATGCCAATTACGTGATTTTCAAAATGGCCTACGAAAATGTCATGGTTGGTTAAAACAGCAGTAAAAACTGAGGAAGATGACCTTTCTGCTGCATTAGCTCTTACCTAAAGCTTCTTGTGCAAATGTGCCTTTCCCCTCTAATTTCCATATTAACTCATGTATGTACACACATGTACTTGGTTTTCTCAGTGCTTGTGGTGGAAACAGAGGGCTGATACTCCCTCCTACTGTCATTCCTTCCTGGCAATTCCACTGGCGTAATCCAGTGCGGGAGGAATCCACAAAGTTTGATGTGCTATTCAGAAAGTTTAGTGTTTTAATATGAATGCATATGTTTATCTGTAATAGTGTTTCAGTATATTTTTGATCAGACATTGATAGTATTTTAGGGATTACTTATACCTATCTGTTCCTGAGCCATTCCCATGTGTCAGTATTTATTTCTTAGACCCTACTTGAAAAAGCCCCCTGAAAAAGCCATCCCACCCAACCCAAAACCAGAACACAACCCAACAACAGGATCCTGGTTTACCTGTAGCCTTTACTGGCTTGAATTGATTCTGGCTAAAATCTGATTTCAGGCTATTGCAAGTATTTTTGTAAATAAACTTTTATGTTAAATATTATCTAGAATAGTCACTTATCAGAATTATACCTGCCAGAAAGATAAAGGTCTGGTAAATATTATTTTTAGAATTTATGAATGGCCTTGACCTCTGTTTGCTGACGGACTTTATGAGAAAAGGACTGTGCTGTTAAAATATTCTCCATGCTTGGCAGGACTGTATTCCCTTTTATCTTCCCAAAAATTGACTGTGCAAAACTTTTTCAGAAATTATTCTCTAATACCATGGATCATAGACGCAAATCTATATTTTTCCTTTATTTCAGTTTGAGAAGGTATACTTGTTTTTGTAGGTTCTTGTATAATTTTATGTCTTTCTTTAATGCAGCTTTGGGTACAGTCTTGACATAGCTGAGACCTCTGTATATTCTTTATTTCTCACTAAAGAAATTAGAAGTCTTTATTAATATGTCAGCCCAGGAGGTTGAAAGGTTCCCTTGGGCATACCAGCATGCACTGAACAGTTTTTTACTTTCTACAGCTTTCTTTGTTGTTATTTTGGTGAGGGTGCTGGGTTTTTGTATTGCTCTTTATTGAGAACTTCAAAGTCTGTATAAAGTATTTTCCCTTAAAATATGAATGCAAATAATGCCTTATTTTCTCTTAAAATTATACATATCCATTGCCTCCTGTGCTGTGGCACAGGGAAGTCCACATTAACGGAAAATTGTGTTCCAGAGCTGGGTGGATCTTCCCCATCTGGGGAAATAAGAGCTCTGTTTTCAAGCTGGGTGTCAGGAACTAGGGCTTGGTTGTTTCTTTGTGCTGGGGTAAATAAAATGTATTTCCAAAACGTCTCAATTGCTCGTTGATACCACTAAACTTTACAGTACTTGGCTGTTGGAAATCACTTTGCCATGTTTAGTTCTGATAATAGCTAATAGTTGTTGCCTAGTTTTTGTATCACTTTTGGTGATACGGAATCTCACTGTGATAATCTTGTTTTGATGGTTTTCTGAAAAACAGGAAGGTGGGGTCACCTTCAATGCACAGATTTTATAACAAGCAGAAGAAGTTTTGATTGTGCGTTTTCCGACAGTATGGATCAGTCCATTTTCACGAGGTCTGGAAGACAGAAAATTATGAACTGTATAAAAAATGTTCTTGTCCTGTTTTATGAGATGTGTGTGGCAGCAAGGCAGGCAAGCACAGGGATTGCTGCAGCAGATTCAGTGCTCGTGCAGTACTCGTGTTGTCTGCAGAGGGAGTAAATTGTTAAGTTGTGGTTCAATAACCTGGCCTTACTCAACCAGCACTTAACATTAATGGAGCTACAACCTGCTGTGGAGTGCTCTGCCTGGCTGAATCAGATTGCCAGGTACTTATTGGTGCTTTGCTGATCCCAGGCTGGAGCAGTGGCTGCTGTTGGGTGTCCCTTGTCGCCTGAGCAATCTATTACTTGCAAAAATACTCTGTTGGGCCAAGCCTTGTCTGCTCTGATTCTGGCTTCTTTTGTGTGAGAGCCAGATTGGGATCCTGATCCAGCCCACTCTGAAGCTCCAAAGAACCAACAGGACAGTGAAACTTGTTGAGCAGTGTGATGTGACATGGACATGAGACCAAACTGTAGGGATGGAAAGGGAATGGAGCCTGTGAAATATCCCAAGTACGCCTTTCTGCTGCAAGATAATGTATTGTCGAGCCATAATGCCAACGCTGGTATTCTCAGGGCGTAGTTTTAAGGTGTTTTCTCTTTTTCAATTGTATGTATCGAGTCTTTGAACAGAGATGTAGGAGATGGAGTTAGTAATGGACTTGTTTTGACCAAAACTTCTTGGAGAACAGTGGAGTCCTGTGATTTGAGATTTAAGATCTCAGAGGTCAGAAAATACCACAGTTAAGGATGAATATAGAACCATAACTTGTTCTCTGGCAAATGTGTCTTAAAATATGGCTGTCTAAGAGTGATAAAAATGGTCCAACAAGGAAACTAAAAAGAGTGTGTGAAAAACAGGTATTAAATCCATCTAAGTTTAGTACTTTTATCAGTTTTCACATGCAGCTGGTTGCTACACAGTGCCTGGTGCTCAGCACATGAATTACTTTGGTTGCAGTCTCCTCTGAGTGAGAGATCTGTGGAGAGGAAGAAAAAAGCAGCAGTATTTCCATTGGGTGCAGTGGACCAGGTTCTCGCAGTGTTATTGGGCACGTCTGACTGCACCCTAAATAGACCATGGCGTGATTTGACTGCTCGCCGCCCTACTTGTGTAACCCGCAGCAGAAGGTCACCGTCTGGTGGGCTCCCCGACAGCCCTCTCCTGCTGGAGCCTCCTCGGCTTTGCTGCTGAGGAGTCAGGCTGACCTTGGAGGAAGGCACACTTTTTTGGCTTGGGCTGCAGGGGAAGGGCTCGCAGGGTGGGAAGTGCCTGTTCATCCATGGCAGCAGTTCCTGGCGTAGCCTGCTCGGGTACCACTGCCGGCAAGAGGAGCAGCAGCATCTCCCCTCTCTGCGGGGCTGCCTGGCAGGAGGCACTCCCTCCTCAGACTTGGGGACAGGATTTCTGTGCATCCATGTCTTTCCCTTCAGGGACCCCGGGATTTTACAAAAGCCTTGAGGGCTGGTTTGCTTTCAGGGCAAAATTTTCAAATAAATGGTCTCTTTAAATGGGAGATTCTCTGGCCTTCTTTGGAGGTTTTTTTTTTTGTTTGTTTGTTTGTTTTTGTTTTGTTTTGCCCTGAGGTTTATTAATGTGGTTTATCAGAGCTTAACAGTGTGTTTTCTGAAAGGAGGTGATCTGGGGGGGTTCTCTTTCTCTATTTTGCTGAAAACAGTGCTGAAAGATTTAAAACAACTCCCCCCCCTTAATCCCATACCAATCTCCTGAAACCCTCTCCCAAAACAAAAAGTGCAGAAAACCAAATCCATGCTGTTCATTCTGGATTCTTCAAAGTATAAGTAACACTGTTTGTATCTGTTTAATATGTGAATAAGTATTTTTGCAAGATACCATTTCTTTACTGAGTTATGTTATAGCAGAAGTTCCCACACTGTTGGTAGATCACAAAATAACTTGTATTTTATTTTTTTTAATCTTAAACAGTGTATTAAGCACCTCAGATTACATCAAAGTTTGTTGTTAACTGGTTGCTAAATTACATTTCTCCAAATCTGTGATCTCTAAGCTGCATATTGGCTTCACGAGCAAACTGGTAGCTTAAATTTCATATTTGGAGGTAGGGTTACTTGGAGTTAATATGTAATGTTATTTTTTGAAAATGAGAAAAAAAAAAGTAAATTTTGGTTAGAACCTCTGAGCAGAAACAAAATCCAGTATTTGTGGAAAATACATTAAATGGCTTATAGGAATTTGTATACTCCTTCTAAGATGCATGGGTATGCTGCTGATTGTGCTTAGTGATAATAATAGATCAAAGAGTTACAGCCCTGAGGTTAAAAAGCAAATTTCAGACTAATTGCTGAATGTTTCTGACAATTTTTATATCACTTTACTTGTTTCCATCCTCTCTCCTAAACAATACTTTCTACTTGCATCTGGAGGTGAAAAAACTTTTTTGAATGAGCTTTCAGGCTCAAATTTTTGCTGAGTACATGAGTCTTTTCTCATTGTGCTTTTCGTTGCATATTTGCTTTTGAGAGGCGTTACCCCAAAAAGTGGCAGCTTTATAAACCAATTCCATAGCAATTAGGTCATTGGAAAAGAAAAAAAGAAATTAAAAACTTCATATCATCTTTCATAATGCTTTCTGAATATTTTGGATTTGTGAGAATGTCTTAATTCCTTATTTTTATGACCTTAATTCCTTATGTGTATGACCCTTTTGGGTGCATGTTCAGCCTTAAGTCTACAAAACAAAGCAGTATTTTAGAGGTTTATTTTGGGCAGTGTAATCTATCAGTGGTCTGAGAACTTCTAATCAGAGGGCAGAATGGGGAATTAATCAGTAGTTTGTCCTGACCAGGATTTTGCCCCGTCCTAGCTGCTGAGAACTGTGGGGTCTTGCCAGCATTTTTGGCTATGCTTTTGTGAATCCTGTGTTGTACTAAGATCGTAGTGGAGTCCTGCAAAACTCTTTGTTTTCAATTTGCAAGTTGAAAAGGTTTGCAGTTTGAAAAGGTTTGCGATTTGAAAAGGTTTGCGATTCCTTCGTGCAGAATTTCCTTTGCTCACCAGCTCCTCTCTCGCACCTGGCTCAGAGCGCCCGGATGGCGCACGGGAGCTGTCCCAGCCTCGGCTCGGCAGTGCCCCGTGGAGATGGGAGCGCTTCCCGAGCGGGGCAGCGCTCTGCTTCGTGCATTCCCACCTCGTTCTTTGCTCCGGGCCGTGCAGGGACGGGGCCGGTCGGAGCAGGGATGCCCGGCCCCGCATCCTTGCGCAAGGAGCCGGCTGCGGGCGGCCCCGCTCCGTGTCCTCAGCGAGACCTGCGCTCCCCGAGCCCTTTGCAAGGCTGGTTTCGCAACCGGCGGGCCCCGGTTTACTCTGGCAGCGTCTCACCTTGAAAAATCAATTGTGTTTGTGTCTTTAGCTCTCCCTTAGCGCTGCTGCGGGGAAGAGAGTAGGGAAGGGACTCTGCTCGCTGTTGCAGAGTGGGCTGGCTTGGGAAGCAACATCGTCAAGTTCCAGCCCCACCTTCAACTAGACAAGGCTGCTCAGGGCCCCATCCAGCCTGGCCGTAAACGCTTCCAGGGATGGAACATCCACAGCTGCTCTGGGCAACCTGTGCCAGTGCGTCGCCACCCTTCAAAGTAGAGAATTTTTTCCAGATACCTAATCTAAATTAGGTATTCCTAATATAACTCCTTCAGTTACAGTGATTACCCATTGTCCTATTGCCGTGTGCCCTTGTAAAAAGTGCCTCTCCAGCTCTTTGCAGGTGATTCACCATTTTCCCCACTCAAACACTGCCTCTCGTCTGACAGGAGCAGTGCTGGAGGTGGGACGTGGTCTCATAGTCAAGTTTCATCAAAGTCACTGCCCTCAGACTAGGAGCGGGAAAGAGATTACTTCTGGAAGTGCCTTAAGGTTGAGGCATCATGAGAGCAACCTTTCTATTCCCTCAGGAGGCATGAGTTCAAATATGAGCTCCTCCAAAAGGTCGGAGATCTCACTTTTAGCATTGCTGAAGACTTGTCTCTGGAAACCTGTCATGCACTTCAGCGTTTTTGAAGACTGGAGTGCCAGGGACCTTGCAAATGAAGGTGGGTGGGAAATTTGCACAGTTTCCAGGCAGACTATCTGAGCTGTCAGCTTCATTATTTTGAACTAAATTAGATTTGTGCTAGAGAGTGCAGTATGCTAGAGTGGTTAGAAAGCTCTTCCTCTAATGGTAGCTTCAAAGCTGCTTTGCTAGATATGATTGTGTTAACTTCCAAAGTCACTTGGATAAATTAAAATAAAGCAAAACAACTAAAACCTTGCATAGGCGTGCATCCTAGGATATGGGAAAACTCCCTGAAAAAACTCAGGAATTCCATTTGAAGACAATATCATTTAATGTTTGGTGTTTCTGAGGATCAAGGTCTGTTATTTTTTATGGTTTGGTAGAAATTGAACGTGTTGTTATTTCTGGCCAGGGGATGCATGCTTCTGGACCAGTGCACTCCTGCAGCTCCCCGAGCACCCTGAGCCCAGCAGGGAGAGAATACTCAGGGATGCTGCAGTGGAGCTCATTTTCCCCCATTTCCTAAGGATTGCCCCCCAGCTCGTAGCCCACTCATTTGGATTTAGTGTACACCATGGGTTTGTTTTGTTATTTCCATTTTAATTTTGTTCAGTTTTGAGCACTAAGGCTTTCTAACATTAATAATTAAAAACAAATATTGGCCAATAAATATTCTTTAAGGATTAGAAAAAGTTACTAAACATGACTGGCTTGTCGAAATTCTGCATTGAACCTTTGTTGCAGACTGCCCTGCTGGAAAATCCATCAAATAAACCCACATTGCTGCAGAATTAGCTCTACAAACCCTGCACAGCTTTACCATACTCTTCCTTCAGATACACAGTGGTAAAAGAGAATTAGTCCAGTTGATACAATTAGGATTTTTAAATCCTTATTTTTAATCTGGATCCATGTAAAGTAGCTGGAAGATGAACAAAGTGTGGGGGGTTAGACTTGTCAGCTTCTGCTCAGTGTATGGAAGTAAATGTTGGAAGTGGTCCAGAGCTTTATGGCTGCTGCCAACTAATGACATAAGATAATATTGCAGTGAAACAATGCATTTGATTTGCATTTGTTTCCCAAGTAACCTTTCCGATTCTTGGGACTGCTTGGAATTTATGTTTCTGGAGATTTGACAGTAAAAAAAAAAAAAAAAGGAGATTGGGCATTGAAAACTTTGAATGATTAAATATGCCGTAATGACAACTTCAAACTGCACATGCAGATAATGAGATAAAGAATGGTTACTCACTTCATATTAAACCCATTTGGTGGAAGAAGCAAAGAGGATGAATGTCCTTTGGATGGACAAGTTATTTTAAAAAGAGAGAAAATTCAGAGGAGGTAATGTGTATAGAAATAGAAGTAAAAAAATGAATTGCTGATTTACTTTTATTTTGTTTATTTCTGGAGTCAAAATGTATCTATTATGGGTCTGCAAATTGCCCTGCATTTCTTTTCTAACATAAACAGGAGTTAACTGGGTGCAGAAGGCTAATAACAGAGTTTGTAGGTTTTGTTTATATTTTCATTTGGATCAGAAATGTGCTTTTGAAGGGAATCTTCCAGTTGCCACCATCTTCCTGTCCTGTGGTTCACATCACTGGGCAGCTGAGGGGTGAACAATCAGATATTTCTGAGTCAGCAGGGAATGAAAAAACACTCCAGGAGGTACCCAGGGCATTCCAGCCTCAGCTTCTGTCTGTGGGACCCTGCTGGAGCTGGCCTGAAGCACAACCCTTGTGGCACCTATAACTGGATGGTGGATCCTCAGGACTGAGCCCTCCTCTCCATAGATCTCCTTTTGTGCCTGTAATGTAAGTGCTGCCGGTGTGTAATTGCATTTTCACCTGTGAGCTCAGGCATCTGTAATTGGGAAAAGATTCAGAGTTACAGGCAGAGGAAATTGTTGCACATCGGAGGCACTGTTTTCAGCAGATGTGTTTGCTCATAAGTTGTGACCAGATTGAGAAAAGTACCTACTTACTCACCCTTCACCGCAATCTAGAAATCCTAAAAAAAGCTGAATTAAATCCTGGAAATAGGAAATGAAACTGAAGTGACAAATAGGCTGTATCTTTTTTTTTTTTTTTTTTTTCATTTAGTGAATTTCACTTCTTTTCAGCTAGATAGGGACATTCTGATATTTATTATAATACTAATCCATAAAGGCAAACAGAATTGTTTTGATTATAGGCAGCTGCCTTAAGTATTTACAAGCAGCTGTAACTTAGGCAAACTAATTTAATGACTTACAATTGTTATTTCAGAAAAAAAACCCTACTTTGTGGATCAATAAATTCTTGTAAAGTAAACCTATTGATTTGCAGCTAATTGGATATTGTGGATGTCTGATAAATTAATTTTAATATGAGGCTAACTGAGTTGACTAGGTGATGTATTAGTGGTAGTAAATGACTTAGAGTCATTAAGTCTATTTATAAGGTAGCTACGGGAAAAAAAGAGTTAGAAACCTGTCTTAATTTCTTTGAATCAGCACTGTAATACCAGGGTCCAGATGATTTCTGAGCTCACAAGAGGAGCTTCATGCTTTTCTTATCTTCATACCCTCCATACTGTGATAAACAAGATACTCCATGTCCTCCACTAATTGTTCCATGTCCTTCCACCTGTATTAGCCCTTTCCATGATCTCAAGATGCTTCAGGTTCTGCTTGCTTCAGCACAAACACCTGATATTGTGCTTATTAAAAGAAAGTCCTCCGAAGGTTGTAGCAAGGTCCGTGTTGCTGCACAGAATCCTGGTCCTCCCTCTGCCAAGCTGCTGTTCCAAGCTGGAATGCTTCAAGGCACAAGGGGGTGGCAGCCCCAGCCGTGGCTTCTGGCAGCTGCAGGGGTGAGGGTCAGTAGGTGTTCATGGGGGCTTCTTTGTCCCAGTGCCCCCAGCGTGGGCATTTACAGTTCTTCCCAAATTTTGCCTGAGGTATTTGAGGCTTTGAGTCTGACTCCATAGGGAGAGTTGCTACTGGTTAGGATGTATTTTGGCTTTTTTCCATCACGCAGCGTGCCCCAAACTCAGATGTGATATTGATGTTGGCGTGACTTAAATCAGTAACTTAATACATGGGAATGCAATTTTCATGCTCAGTGAAAAAAAAAAATTCAGGACCAAATAGGACTGAGCTTGGGATGAGGAATGCAGGGCGATAAGAAATGTGTTCTATTGGGAAAGAGGAGGATGATAGGAGCAAGGAAAATAGTAGGTAATGGCGCAAGAGAATAGAAGCTCAGTAGAGTGCCCCAGGTCCTAGGAAAGGTTGTGCTTTTGTCTGACATGACTAAAAATTAAGACTATTCAGCATCTTATGACTTAAGATTACAAGAAATAGCTTTGACTGATTTTTATAGATATATTTAATGGAATCTGTTTGAAAGGCAGCAGTAAATACACAAATATTTCCCATTTATGGGTTTTGATACAATCTAGGTTTTTTGTGATGTTTCATATGAGCAGATGAAGGTACCATATATTTCTGCACTTCGCATGGGAGCTGATGGTGAGAATTATTAAATTATCCACTATTCACAAAAACGCAAAAATAATAGGCCGTTTGTAGAAGACTCTGCATTAACAGTGTAGCTTTTTAAAAATTTAATTTTGCATAAAACCAAGGAAAATAACTTTGTTTGTACTACTAGCAGTGTCCGAAATACCAATGCTGTTACGGGTCTCATAAGGTAACTACATACCCAACTCTTAATTATATTTCTGTATTGCATCAGGTCTTTGGATTAGGAAAGTGAGATGTCAAGAGTAAATTTAGGTTGGAACTTCTCCGCCAAGTCCCCAGTGCTCCCACCAGTAGTTCAGTATGAATGAGTCTGTTTCTTTAAAGACTTGAAGTAAATATTGAGTAGGGTTTCCTAGCAACATTTGTAAGGTTAAGTAAAAATCAGACTTGCCAGGTGTTGCTTCCAGAGCACACTAGCCTTTCAATTTCAGCACTTACACTTTCAGTACATTATCTGCAGTATGAAATGCTGAACAGGATCTGATAGTATTGTAAATAGATAATTTTGCAGAATCCTGTGTCTAAGGGCAAGTTGGCTGCAATATTTTTCCTACTTTGGGACACAGTTTTTCTTTTGCCGTGTATCTTTATTGTAGTTTTACTAATGGAGACTAACCTTACTTGGCTTTTGCAAGTATTAGCTATAGATATATGTGTGTGTGTTTTAAAAATACAATAATAAAGTCAATGTTTAAGCCTGCTAAAAAAAAAGTTCTTATTTATTGTTTTTTTCATAGTAAACCAAGGAGTCATGTGTGTCCCAATTGGTCTCATGAGTTTGCACAGGTCTGAGGTACAGGCAGTAGAATCTTGTGCAGAAATCTCGATTTTTCTTCAACTTTGATTTCTAGTGCTAGTGACGGGAGAGAAGATCAGCCTGAATACTTTGTATAGTGACATAGAAGTAGAGTTTTCCTGTCATTTTAGTCTGCTCAGTAAATTGCATGCATTCTCCACAGGTGCCTTAGGATGTGGAAGAGTTGTATGTGCCTGTGGTGTACCTGTTGTGGGTGGGATAGTTCCCCCTTGAGAAACACAGGAAGCTGGAATTTAGGTTAGCCCAGGATAGATAGATAGACAGATAGATAATGGAGGGGAAAAAGGAGTGGAAAAATTTGGTTGGCTGCTTCCAGTCCTAAGTTTTTGAGTCTATAAATAGAGTCTATCGGAATATTTCTAGTTGGTTCTGGGGAAAGTCAGCTGCTGTGCTGGGGATTGGCTGTGATCCCAGAATGAGGAGGGGAAGGAAAAAAAAAAAAAAAGGATGATAGGAAGCCTATTGAAAATCTACCAACAGACACCAGTGAAATCGAGAAATTGGAAGATGCTGTATTTGGGCTTCAGTTTATTTTTCTGCAGCTTCTGTCAGTGCTGGATGCTCTGCAGAGTGACTCTCTGTATGCTGCTGTGAGTTTCTGACTTAGCCAAGCCCAGCAGGCAGGTCCAGCCCACCAGGGTTCATAGTTCAGAAGCCAGGGCTAAAGCCTGATAGCAGGAATAAGCACAGAAGTACAAGGAAGCAGCATGTTATCCTCATTCCATGCTGCAGGGGTGAGCCTGAGCAGCTTGCCCTCTCTCTGGGTTAGGTGCATTATATAAAGGAAAATGGAGAAATGAAACCACAAGCTGAATTTTCAGCTAGTAAAATTAAGTTACTTTGTAAACCGTGACTTTTTCAAGTATACATAGAAAGATCTTGCTGATAATTTAGAGTGCAAACTAGTTGAAGTATATTATGACATCAGAAATAGGCATTTAAAAGAGTCATGATGAGCTTTGCAAACAGTTTATATGCTTTCAAGGAAATGTAAATGACACACATGAAAAAATATTCTGAGTTGAGATTCAAACACAATGTACAGCTAGAGTATAAATAGCTAGTAAATTTTAAAAATACAGTATTTTTAGAAAGTGCTTTAGTAACAGTAATAGATAACATTGTAGCAAAAGTCCCTCTACCCTCCCTGCCCCCAGCCCTGTAACCACAGAAGATGGTTCATACTGTAAGAGGAAAAAGTAGCTTTGGTCAAATAAACAGCTTTATGTAGGTAAGCTGAACCAGAGTTCTCAGGGGAGCATTTATTCCCATGTCAGGGTTCATAGGAGCTGAAATTATCTGAGCAGTAAATGAGCTTTTCCAGTGCCGAATTAATCCCAGAAAAGTATGTGCTCACATTGAAAATAAAAATGTTCATGACAATGGTTTTGCTGCTCAGGCTTTGCTGGCAACTCATTTATTCCTTTGTCATTTTCAGGAATTGGAGAAAGGGGTTGTATTTGAAGTTTATGGCAGGAGGAGAAGGGATAGAGTAGTGTCAGTGTTTCCCCATAGTTGTGTGCTCCCTTGGATGTCCATTCGTGTCGTGTACCAGTAAGATGCTTGTTGCTTCCAGATTTCCTTCAATATTAAATAAGAAGGTATCACCCATATTTAACTTGTTGTTTTTTTTTTTAATATAAATTTAATGTCTCTTCTTTTCATCTTTGTGTTTGTAATAAATCATGAGACTTATAATAAGGCAATTTTAGCTCTGCATCAGTAGGTGCCTCAGTTTCTCTGTATTTTCTGGAATAAAATCTTGCACTAAATGACTTTCTGAGCTCTCTTACTAAGCCTTTTTGGTTATTTAAGTAATATTAGCAGTAGAACCATTTTAGACATTGTTGAGTGATATTAAATGGACGTGTATAGGTAAAATTTTCATTGGATGAACAGAAAAAGGCAAGTGTTTTGTTGTTGAGGAAACAACAAAACACTTGTTGAGGTTTTGATAGGTCTTGAAGAAGATTGGGTAAAAAGGTAAAGAACTATATATTTTTGTTTCATTGGGATGTGGGAAACCAGCTCCTTAAAAAAAAAAAAAAAAAAAAAAAACACAAAAAACCCAAAGAACTTCTTACCATTTGAATTAATAAGGAGGAAAATCTGTCAGCAGGTTGAAATTTGCCCTTGTGAGAGCTGATGACCATTCCCACTCACTTTCCATAGGTCCAGTACCATACCAGATGATGGCTGGGAATTAAAACTCCTAATTCATTGTGGCCATGAATTTTGCCTTGAAGAAGTGCTGAGAAACAACTTGTCTGTGGAGGGAGGAGGGGAAAATAATTCTGTGTATGGCCAAGGTAGATTTAATTTGGAATAATGTACTAAATTTGAAAAGTTCTAACAATATCAGCTATCTATGTTGGACAGGCTCCAGGAATATTTCAGCTTACAATTCCATTTGTCAAAAACTGAGAAATTGGAAACAGGAGATAAACAACACATTAATATTTTATTTCTTTTTGGGATAAAGTTCTGTCATGTGTTTGGAAACTTCATTGAAATATTGGTCTTGTTAGAAGAAGCAGCTCAGAATTGACATTAACTGTTCATTGTGCCACTTGTTAATTTGGATTTTGCAAACCAATGTGATAAACTGATCTGGAATAGAGTTCTAAAATTATGCTTGTAAATAGATCTGATGCCAGCAGATGTTTTGCCTCTTTCCAGAGCAGTACATTTAAGATGTATGTTGCATACAGAAAAAGACTCAATGAAAACCCAGATGAAGCCCCAAGACCCCTCCAAAAGTCAAATCAACTCAGGATTTAATGGGGAATTAGAATTCATATTTTCTGCAATAGCATCTGCTCGAAGTTTCAGAAGCAGACAGAATTGTGTCTTTAGAGGGAGGATTTGATCTCGCATCAGTTAGAGTCCTGACAGCTTCTCCTGACACGTTGCTTGATGCATGGTCTGGCAGACGGGCTCCTGCATGGAACTTTTTTGCTTGCAGCAGTGGCCCCATTAAAATCCGTGGGACTGGCCACATAAAAAAGGCTGCTGCAGGTTGAAGTTTCCAGTGTCTCTAACTTACATCAACTGTTTTATATTATGCTTTTTTCCTGAGTTGTTCTGGCACTTTGATTCTTGTCATGCACAGCATGCATCTTTTCACACTTCCAATGCCTGACTGTGATGGCTTGAATCCTTCATTATTTTGTGATTAATTGTAGAGATACAAACATTATCAAATCAAAATCCCCGGAAGGCCTCTTTTAAAGGATCAGCCTAGCTTTTTGATTGAGCTGCCCCACAAATTACTTATCTGGTGGCTGTGTGGTTTTTAACATCCTGCTAAATTTGGAACACGTCCATTAAATACTTTCTGCAATATCTGGGGAATAGAAAAGCTTGATAAGTTATTTCGTCCATTGCTTGGGTCAAGCCTTTAAAGAGATGGCAGTGCTGTGTTGAACCCATTAAGTAGGAATTGGTGGGTGAACAGGATCATGGTTTGCATTGGTAGTGATTGCATTTGGGTGTTCAGTGCAGATTTTCAAGTGTTAGAAGTCCAATTTTTGTCTTTCCAATACATGTAAACTCATAAACTGCCATTGCAACTGTACAGGAGAAATTGTGATGCAGGTG
Source organism: Passer domesticus (assembly GCF_036417665.1). NCBI lineage: Eukaryota > Metazoa > Chordata > Aves > Passeriformes > Passeridae > Passer > Passer domesticus. The sequence continues at coordinate 26,326,693 of NC_087477.1, forward strand.
AGAAATAGCACAGCAAGGAAAGTGCTTTGCATTAGCTCTTTTGTGCATTGCTACATGTGGTGGTTTTTTAAAACAGATTTTATCCCTTGGGATCTAATAAAAGGCTGGAGAGTTATTTGGTTTATAAACCTATGTGGTATATTATTTGGATATTCAGAGGGAAAAGGTCAAAGAATGTCTCCTGTGTTATCAATTCCTCAGTGGGAAACTATATTAAAAACTTGAAAATGTAATACTATATAATTTAGAAACACAATATGTAATGTGGGTTGAGAGACAATTACTGTGTTGTATTTCTCTGTATTTTCCATTTTACTGAATGCATTTCAGCAACAATTGGGTTTTGGCTGTAATGCTATTTGTAGCAGTTTCATGAAGCTGCACAGCAAATTACTGTGGTGTACCAGATAAAATCAACTCCTCACTTCATTTCTGAAAGTCTCATTATGAAAAGCTCTTACCACTGGCTTATGCAGGTGACAGTGGGTTTTCTCCATGTTCATACAGTTTTGTGGAATCTCCATTATAAGTTTTAAAGCAGTTTTAAGATGGACATATTTTACATATCTAGTGTGTCATTTTTCAGAGTTTATTCATTGAGAACATAGTTATAACAAAGACTCATAGAACATATCTCTTTCTCACAAAGTACTGTTGCCTGGCATGCAAATGTAACTTAAGTATTCAGCAGCTAAGCCTGACAAGAAATTAAAAGTGTATTGTTTATAAGTTGCTTAAAAACAGAAATATGTTTATTGTCAGTAGCCTTCTTGGTATTAGTGTTCCTGTGCACCTGATCTGGTAGGTATTTTCCTGATTTTGATGACCAGCCTTGGGATGCTAAATGGCTCACGATGACCTATTAGGAAAATTAGGCAGATTGGGTTAAAAAAAGGAAGTTTTGGCTGCTGTCAAGTGATGTTTTATCCCAGGAGCTTGGGATAGCATCCATAGCATGGGTTCCAAAGAGGAATTCTTGTCACTTTTCACCATAGTGAAAGCATGAGGAATAATGCGTACAAACTGAAAGAGGAGAAATTTAGGTTAGGTATTACAAAGAAATTCTTTACAGCTGGAACAGGTTGCCCAGGGACATTGTGGGTACCTCCAACCCTGGGAGTGTTCAGAGCCAAGCTGGATAAGGCCTTGAGCAATCTGGTGTAGTGGGAGGTGTCCCATGGCGTGAAGGGTTGGGACTAGATTATCTTTAAAGTCCATTCCAACCCCTAACATTCTATGGTTCTATAAATCTGATGGATCTGTTTAGAGAAAGAAGACAGATGTGTTAAAAATGTGCCATAATGGACAGCAGTTTTCTGCTTCCATTTTCATCCGGCTGCTGCTTAACACTGTTGTAGGAAAATCTAGAAGTAAATTGTTTTTTCTTAGTACCAGGTTGATACTGGCAATTCCCAATGACATGCTGAAGGTGTTTGGGCAGCAATCATGACGAGCCCTCCTCATCCTTGGTGTCCATGAGGACATCATCCCTGCTGGTGGGCTTGGGTTCGTGGAGCAGATGTTGCTCTTGGGCATTACTGACTTCTGCAGATGTGTGGGAGGTGCTTGAAAACATCTGAAAAGGCTGGAAGTGTTTCTGGTGCTCACTTCTGAAGGAGGTGGAAGTTCTAGAGACAAAGAAGGGGTATGTGGTTTGGACATGCAAAGTATTGTTTATATCTGAATAAAGGTCCATGTTCATTTTTTATGGTGGAGTCGAGCATGGCATGATTGAAGTGGGCTAAAGAGATATAGGAGGTTGCTACTACTCTGGGTAGCTCAGGATAAAGGATGCTGGAGTTGAATCATATTTATTCTGTGTTCTGTTTCCCAGAAATTTTCCTTTTGTTCCTGTCCCTGCCTATGGATTTCAGTCTTTCTCCTTTTTCCTGTTCACTGGTGGCTGAGAGTTGCCCTCAGGAGGAGCCTGTATCCTCCACCATATGTGGGAGGAGTATAAGAGAACTCGTGGGCAAATATGACCTTGGTGAATGGTGTCCCTTATTGTCACCTTCAGTTAAGACTCTGTGTGTTCCTTCAGATTTCACTTCTGGATCAATGTCCTAATGGCCTTTTAATTAGACCAACAAGGAACTGGTCTGTCCAGATTTTCTGGTCTCATCAGAAGGGCTTTAAGAGACTTTCTCCACAGAATTTCCACATGACCTGGATCTGAAACACACTGCAGAAGAGTAGCCCAACTGGTAAAGCAAAATATATGTACAGAAGTTTCCTGCTGATCATAGGTCTGAAGTTTCTCTGTCTTTGTAATCAAGACGAAATTTTGGATACAAAAATATGATTATTTACATGTGAGAGTCTATGTTTAGGTGTGTTTGTACGTTTAAAAAATATTCCTGTCTGTCTTCCTGGCAGGAGTGAGATGAGCTTGCAGCCCCTTTGTGGCCCATTCTTCACAAGAGCAGTGCACCTTCTTCCTGCCACTTCACTCCCCTGAACTCAGCAAATGAAGTTTTAAGGCAGCTATGCAACTTATGTTTTCCATCCAAGACAAATTTTACGATTTCTTAAAATTAAAATTTATCTGATCTTGGGAATTGGTTTGGAGTGGGTTAAGGTGGGTTTTGCTGCCACCTTTATTTATATAATACGAATGTAGTAATGCTTGTAAATAACTTTCCCCATTATGTAAACAACGCACTTTCCTGGTGATACTGACAGTGTCATGAAACCAAGCCTGAGGGGGTAGGGGAAAGTTTGTCTTGCACAACAAATTTCAGTTCTTTTTGCTGCTCAAAGTATACTCTTACCAAGGAGTATTAGAGAGCAGTGTTATCTTTTTTTGGTTTAATTATACCTAATTTAATTATTTAAATAAACAGATACTTTTTTTAGAGCATTAGATAGATTTTGACTATTGGCTGTATTAAAATGTATTAAAATTAAAGCTCATTGTTATTTTTATTCATGTGGAATTTGAAGTAGTTTAGAATGAGCATGTATTTTAGTACTAGCCTTTTCTTTATTGTATTACTGCTCCTTCTCCCCCATAATGGCAGCTCTTTTCAATTTTTATAAACCATGCTATTTTTTGTAAATTTAGCTCAGGAAGTGTGTATATTTTTGTAAGAAGAAGGGGAGAAGCAAAAAAAGGGTTAACATAAATTTTCATTTCTTTATTCTCGCAGAATGATTTTATATAAAGCACCTATCAAACCATTGCAGGTCTGTTGTTCTGTTCTACTTTATTCCCTTTTGTCCTTTCACCATTTCAGTACAGTACACATACATATTTCTACTAATGAAATTTTAAATGGGGAACCTATCTCAAGTTGCTGATCACAGAACAGTGAAGGGGCTTTTCCTCCCTTACTCAAAAAAATCTTCTAGCTAATTTCCCTTGTGTGTGTTGTGAATCCCCAGCAGGGCATAAATGTGTATGGCCACAATGAAGGATAAATTAAGAACTGCAGATAATACCAATCTTAGTCTGCCCTGTTTGTACAGCTCCTTATTTCTCCGGTAAACCTTGAGAAAGATTTTATTTACTTGCTAGGAAATCCAGGAAGTGTAATTAAATGGCAATTAAAGCACAGAAGTTATTTCATGCTGCTATCGCCTTCCTTGAATTCGGTGAGTTTCTTTAAGAAAATACTGAAATACTGTGCTTGAGTGAGCTGCTGCTGCAAATGAGACAGGAATAAAAATTACTCCTGCTGGCCAAGGAAGGGATGCAGTTGGTTGAAAACTTGTGTGGTTTTGTAGGAATACTGGAGCAGATGAATGCGGACACTCAAAATACCGTCATTGGGGAGATGATGTGTGGAGTCCGAGGTTGAAGCTAATGTGAACAGAATTAAAAATAGCAAGTATGACGGACCCATTAATTTTTGAACATAATTTATGTTTTGGAAAATAAAAACAAAAGCTAAAGTTTAAACGAGATTTGTCCTTGAATCGGTAATAGCATTCAAATGGAAATCTTAGCAATGTGAGGTTGCTCTATGGAGCATAAGAGGAGCTCCAATGAATAATTAAACAAGTGATAGCTAATAAAATATACAGCACATTGCTTCAAACTTAGAAATTGTAACTCTGCCTAAGGGATGAATGTTTTTCATTACTTTTTAATTGTTGCCAGTGTTGACCTTCAAGGTCTTTTTCTGGCAGATAATTTGTTATGGTAAGGATGAGATCATTAAGTATTTTAGCACAAGCCGCATGATGCAAATAGTTTCCTAATATTATAGAATGCTGATGTGGTAAGGGTTTGTTTTCTCAGGAATTTGTTCTCCATATTTAGTGATATTTGGGATCATATCTTAAAAGAGCAGTTTTACTGTAACTGTGCAGGACAGTGATCGTAGGTAGTATGAGAGCTAACACCACTAGTTTCTGTGGCAAGATTTCTGTGACAGCTTTTGAGTTATAATAAAAATACGTTACTCTAAAGTATCAGCATGGTTTTTTGGCTCTTAATGATATTTGTATATTCCAAAAACAAATAGCAACTCTTCTCCTTGCTGGGTTCATGAAAGCATCCACATAGTAGCCTGCAGATTTTCCCCATGCTGAAGCAAACCTCTGTGGCATCTGAGGCTCCAGGGCCCATGTGCAAGGAATTAAGTGTTACTAAATTTTGCTAGTTTTATACTGTAACTCTGTTTTTACTGTTTCAGTGTTTGCATAGGTAGGCACTAAAAATATGTATTGTGCAAACACCAAATGCTTTTGGATTTATGTTGACAAATTTTAGTTTAAATTCTCTACAAGTAAACGTTTAATTTATTTTTTTTTCATCAGAAATACTTGCTCAGAGGGAAATGGCAGTGGGGAGCAGCAAGCTAGCATATAAACTCTCTTCAATATTATTTTTCTAGCCTGAGGTGCTTGGAACAAACTGAATCAGTTGTTTGCTCAAATGTTTGTTGATAGAAACATTTATTGCTTGCACGGTTACGGATGGAAGATGAACAGAGCTATTGTCTTGTGTTCATCAAAGCTGTGGGCAGTCACTTGCAGGAAGTCTATAAATAATTCTTAGCATAAAATTTACCTTGGTACTGCTTAGAATCTAAAGAGAAAAGCCTGGTGATATATGGGACTGGGGCAGAGGGCTCTGCCTTGCAGGTCATCCATCTGCAGGCAGCTCCCTGCAGCAAGGATGCTTGGGTGCAGCCTGCCAGTTCCTGAGGAAGAGCTGGAAGGAGGGGAGGAAGGGCTGCCAGCAGAGCCTGTGCTTTGATGGATAGTTAAGGGTGACCAGGGCCAGCTGTCCGTACTGTGGGGAGAGCATGGGAGCAGTGTTGGGTTAGAGAGGCCAGCTGGGAGGGTCTGGACAAACAGGGGCTCCCTCTGGAGTGGAGTAGGTTGTCCTGAGATGTCTGGGCAGGATAAGAGATGAATGGCAGGAATGGAGCCTGCTGCTCCTCAGCCCCATCCCTGTACCTCCACAGTTGGAGTTTTGGCATGCCTGCATCAGCTTTCAGGTTTGGGTCCTTCTAAATCAAGGAGAGGCCCCAGAATGAGCACGCATCCCTATTTCTGTTTTTCCTAGTGTGGCCCCTTATTCAGCTGCACTTTAAATGAAGGTAGAGTTTTCCAGTGCTCAGAGGTGTACAATGGTGAAGTAAGTTGATATGAATATATAAATGGTGGTGTTTAGGTACCTCTGGTTTATTTTCAGAGATTTCCCACTTAAATGTATCTCAGAAAGATTAGATAGATATGTATCTAACTTGTTTATGATTAGAATAAAGACTAGAAGGTGTAGGTTTGTCAAAGTTACTGACAACGTTAGAAGGGGAGGTATTGCTATTGAAAATGAGCTTTGTCTATTACAGATCTCTGGCAAGAGAGACATTAACGCTTGCAGCAGTGTCAGTATTTGTAGTACTCAACAGTATCTGCTGAGAAAGGAATGAAAGAATGAGAAATGAAGAATGAAAGAATGAGAAATGAAGAATGTGGTGCATAGTGGAGGCCATGCAGCCTCCTCTCAAGATGTTCCATCTCCACAGAGGCTGGAGATAGGAAAAGCTGGGTGATGGAGCTGGCTGTGGACTCCAGACCGTTTCCCTCAAGGTTGGCTGGAGGGGAAACCACCACAAAGGGTTGTGTTGGAGTGTAATGACTGGTCCTTACTGAATGTTTTCTAGCCCCATTGGGACTGTAGCACTGGTGAAAAAGCAGAGATGTAAAAAGGTGATGAAATAGCATTAATAGCTGGCTGTGCCTTGGGGCTGCAGGGTGTTCAGCAGACCCTCCATCTGCTCTCATGCATTTTTGACTTAAGCAAGTGGCTGTAGCAGGGGACAAAAGTAAGAACTGGGAATTAACAAGCCCAGAAGACTTACATTGCTGTATGTTGCTATATGTTACTTGTCATACCTTCCAAGGGTTTTCTTGTTTTTGTCTTCAGCAGGTTTGCATTCCTGATGTAAATCTGATGTGAGTTGTGAAGTTCAAACAAGAATGTCTGAGGCCATCCCAAAATGTTCTGTTTGGAACAATCACCTCAAAAGAAGCCAAATGCTGACTTTAGAGAAAATTGTGATTTTGAACCCAAATGATTCAGGATTTGAATAACATATTCTGGAAACATGCTTTCTCAAGTCAGCTAGGGAAAGGGCTGCTCGGTGCAGCATGCATAATGGTGAAGAGCCGAAGGAGCTATCAGGAATGCAGTTTCAGAGCCTGAGCAAAATTAAGCGGCATTTAACCATGTTATACACCCTGCAAAACAGCAGATTAGAAATAATGGAAATTATTATCAAATCTATCACTGGATTAAAAATAGTGTTAACTCCTTAAGAGGAAGCACTGTTAATCAACTTGCACTTGAATGGGGAATTCAAAAACACTTATAGACATTTTATTACTTGCAGGAAATACACTACTGCAAAAATCCAGGAGCATAAAGACAGTTATTTGATATAGATTCTTACGTGGTAGAGAATTAAGGTGCCTGTATTTGTTGCTTAACTTGAAGCACAGTTCATAGCAATGAACTTCCATGTTGTTGCTGAATTTATTCAGAGGTGAAACTAAAAACCACTTTTGAAAATCAAACTCAAAATGCTATAAATGACACACAAGATCTGAGACTCCTTCAGGAAACAGTCAGCAGTTGTAAAAGTGTCCCATTGACATGTAAAATATTCCCTTGTGAAATTGTTCAGTTAGCCCACTGACAATTCCTACTGTTTTTGCATTTATTTCTGAAGCACTGCAAAGAATGTTGCTAAATTAGAACTGTGATTTTGCATGCTGCAATTAATTTGCATTATGCCTTTCATAGGAAGGGGAGAAATTTGCCAATTGTGTGTTTACTGGACCTTTTAAACAGTGTCTGGTTTGCTAAATACAATTTTCTCTGCCTATGGTGTTGTAGGAGAGTTATCACGTCTTGCAACCTTCGGGCCTCCCTCTTTATCCCCAGGTTCATTTAATGATGGGCCAACTTAATTTGTACCTGCCGTCTAATGAGGGACTAGAAATGTGTTGAAGGATGCAATGATGATCACCTTTTACCTCATTTTGTGAGTAGTTTATTATTTGTGTTTATAAAGTGAAATGAACTATCCTAGTATTTACATACATTCATGCATATCTGTACGTATCTATCCATTGTCTCTGTGTGAGGATAGATGCATGTATGTATACTGCAGCATTCAAAATTTTTTTTCAACAGCTAGAATTACATGTATGTGTAATACAGTTTGTGTGATCCAATAGCTATTTCTTCTAATAAATCACAGACAAAATGCTGTGTGGCAAGGGAGGAGATGCTGTCCCTTTGGAGTGTGTAGTGCATGTGCTTGAATTCCTTCAGCATCAGAGTGGCCTGTGCAGCAAAGGCTTCACGTCGTCCCTGGTTCCCAGCTGAAGCAATTTCTTGCATTTCCTTTATTTTGAGCTTTGGGTGTTTGCACAAGCTGAATGCCTTTTTTTTTTTTTTTTTTTCCCTTCCCTGCCTGTGTTTATATCTGCAAAGTGGGTGTAGGGAGAGCAAATGCCTGAAGTATCAGGAACTGAAACGGGATGTCTCAAGGCTGGCTTAAGGCCAAGATGAAATACATCTCTCTTGGCAGCAGGGGTGCTTGAGGCAGCCCTGTGATACTGGATAACTTATTTTTTTTTCACTCGGTTGGTCCCATCCGTACCTCAGCTGACCTCCTTTGTGGGGTGGCAGGCTGGGCCGTCAGGGCCGTCCCTGCGTGTCCCTCCTGGAGTGAGGGCGGACGAGGTGCAGGCAGTGAGCAGTGTTCTCCATGTTTGGGGCTGTCCTGCCCTTGGGAGACCGCCTGTGTACCCTGAAACTGGGTTTGTGGTGCCTGGCCCGCTTGGCATCCGGGAGGAGATGTCCCCCCTTGGCACTGTGCTGTCTGTCACCCGTGTCCCTGTCGGACACGGTGGCGGTGACAGGCAGCAGCTGTCAGAGCGTCTCAGCCCTCCTCGGGACAGTGTCCGCTCGGCTCGGGCAGGAATGCATTTATAGCACGGTTTGGTTCCCGTGCCAAAGACAATCAGTCAGGAATATGGCTCAGGTCAGTATTTTCTTAGGGGCCTTTCCAGAGAAATGCAGCACATGGCTGCTGGCCCAGGGAGCTGTGCAGCCCCTGCGAGCCCCGCAGCCGCAAGGAGCTGTGGCAGGCCCGGGAAGATGCTGCTCTGAAAGTTGTGATGAGGCAGAAAGGAGGAGCAGGGATTGGTGTCAATAAGTGGCTGCAAACAGTTTTGAAGGTTCCCCCTGCCAGCAATAGAGCTGAATGTCTGGCCTGTGTGCTTGGCACCCTTCCTCTGCAAGCTTTGAAAATGTTGCTGGAAGTTGATGCTTTCCCTGCTGATTTTCTTCTTCTTTTTTTTTTAAATTTTTTCTTTTTTTTTTTCATTTTTCCCTTTCTTATTTTCTGCTTCTGCATATGGATGCTGGCAGGAAGCAGGATTCAGGTGAGAGCAGAGAAAGCAGGGCTGCCAGGAGCTGGAGTTCCTGGGAAGACAGTGGGGTCCTCCAGAGGGTTTTGCAGCTTCCCCCTTCACTGCTTACTGCCAGGGCCATCATGATCATCCAGCCTTTAATTATTGCTATGTGAGTGTCACCTTTCAGTTGTAAAGGAACAGACCATTTAATTTGTGGTTTTAATGCTGAAAAAAAATATTGGGTCAATCAGCTGTTAATAAGTTATTTCTTTAAAATGGTGATAACCTACTGATTTGAAATAGTTTTTAAATATTTCGGTATAGCTGCTGCAGCCTCTGTGCAATGTAGTCATGCTCATGACAGAACAAATGAGGGACAGAACCTAGTGAGCATTTTTTAACTGAAAATGTGAACATTTTTACTCATTCATTGCCTGGGGTGAAATCAATGGCATTTCATAAAATATCTAACTGAAATAATCAGTAGGATAGTTAGAAGTGTCAATATTTTCAAAAACATTTCTCATGTTTCATAATAATTTATATAGACTATTACTACAACTATTCTAGAATAGCAAAATACATATTACTGCCTGATTGTCTAACATTATAATGCATAATTATTTAGTTTTTTCCAGTTTTTCCCAGCTTCTATTTTTTAAATTAATTGTAGCATTTCTACCTGTAGGGAGTTCTGAGAACAGTGATTACTGGATTAAAAAAAAAAAAATCCCCACAAAGTTTTGCAAGTACAAGAAATACAAATGAAAGATTCCATGTTTCAGGCACAGTATAAGTGGGATTTCTTTAAGGAGTAAAAACCTGGGTTCGTGGGGGGACACTGACAACTTGAAATTTGACAGAACAGAATAGAAACATTCTTGTTTGTTTAAAAAATGTTTCACTTTTATGCAGTTGACAAAGGACTGGGGTGAAAGAGAGATGCAGGATAATCAAAATTGCATGCTGGTAAGATTAAGTGTGTGCTTTGTAGGTCATTTGTTTGTATAAACAAGAATCTGTTGCTATAGCTGATGGCATTTCAAAGAGTCTTAAACCTTGAGAAGACCAACAAGAGTAAAAAAATCATGGATTTCATGCATTTCCATGGATTGAAGTGCAGTTCTCAAAGCTGCCCGGGTCAATTCTCAGGCAGCCTGATGGGAGGCGTGCTGAAGTCAACTGGAAGTAAACTGACAACTTTCAGTCAGTTTTGGAGCAGAACTCAGGTGAATTCCTTTGTTCCTTGGAGGAGACACTTCAGCACTGCGTCAGAATAATTCAAAAAAGAAAAAAAAATATTTTCAAGATTTTTCTTTTTTTTAAAATTTAAGCAGTGAGGGAAATTTGTAATTGGACATGGTTATCAAAATATGTAAAAATGGTGCTGAGAAATGTGTTCTTATCTCATGTAATTGCTCTGTAATTACTGGGGAGGGGAATCAGATTAGGGAGGCTAAGTAGTTCCAATGCTGAAGTTAATGTATTTTTGCAAATAGTGAGTCTAAGTCTGCATTCCTTGAAGTCAGTGGGAGTTTGTGTGTTTTGCAGAATTGGAGGTAGTATTTGCAAGTTCTCAGCTTTATGTAAGCAAGTTTGAGTTTTTGAGGATTTTTTAAAAGAATAATCAAAACTTTTAATCAAAAGATTCATTTATGGTTAAAATATTTTTTTAAGTAGGAAGTGTTAATCTTGAAGGTATAATTTATTTCTACTTTTGTCTTTCTCTCCTACTCTCCACTATCTCTTTTAAAACTGAAATGCAAAAACATTTCCATCAAGCTTAAAAATCAGTAAATTACTAAATGCTTAGAGATTTTTTTTGCTTGATTTTGAGTTTTTTTGTTCCTTGAGTATGTTGTTATGAAACTCACCAGTGCTTGCTGCATTTTGTATCCGAAGTTAAAATATTTGTGTGGTACATTAGGAAAGCATTAACTAGCTGTAGTGATTGGTTTTTTTTTGCCAATTACTACCTTTAAACTAAGATTTTGTATATGTAAAGTTACTCTTTTCTTGTCAATAAATTCATTTGGGACAGTAAGTTGTTCTTTAAAGCCAGTCATTCTTCTTATTTCTTACAAAAATAAAAAGAGCAGGCAAACACATCAAAACTTGTGCTGTAGCTTATGGTGTATATGAAGATTAGAGAGCTGAAAACCAACCTTCTGTGGAGTTGTGCTTCACAACCATTATGGAACTTCTGAAAAGCATGCTACTTCCAGCAAATATGGTTTCCTTGAATTTGGTACAAGAGCAAGTATTTTTGCTGCTGTGGAAGCTGGTTCAGTTTTGTTTCCATGCTAACCAAATTTGCACTTTGTTTGACACTGTGTGTGGTGCTCTTGCTGCCGGGGGAGCTGCAGCAGCTCTAATGTATGTGTAGTAGATACTGTGTCTGTGAAAGCAAAACCAGCCCTGGAAACAAAATAGTGATGGCTGCATCCTATGAAACCTGCTTGGAAAAGTCCATGAGAGCAGAGGAGCAAAAGCAAATCAGTTCTGTGAATGCAGAAATGGAGACGCGGGGAAGTGGTTTTGCTAAAACCATCCAGGGGTGAGCTGCAGGTTGGAGACAGAAAGGGGATTGCCAGCTCTGTATCTATCTGTCAGATTGTATCTCTGTGTCTGCACTTTTGCTATCAGCATCCCTGATTTTTGGTGCGAAAAGTAAGTTAGTACTTGTCCTGAACTTGCCAAAAATCTAATACTTGTCACAGCAAGATGCACGTCAGACAGTGATTTTCAGATCTTTGCAGCCTTTGCTGGTATCTTTCAGAACTGGGATCTAACCTGAGACATTTAGTAAGACGCAAAGCTCATTTAAACAAGGCTGTTGCTGACTTGCAGTACTCTGAGCAATTTTACATTCTTAGCTAGGAGGGGTGGGGTGGGGGTGGTGGTGGGGAAGACTGTCAAGGATTTGAAAATCACTCTTTCCAGCCCTTCCAGGACTGCAAGCAAAAGCTGTCTGTTTTATGTACTCTAAAAATTCCTCCATTCTCTCCTATTTAAGTTGAAAATCCATTTTTAGGCTAGAGAGATTGTGATACCAAAGTTTAAAGATTGATTACTATTAAATTCAGATATTAAAAAAACCACAATTTTTGGGAATTGGGCACAGAAGTATGAGAGTCAGCTAAAACTCCTGAAGCTGGGAGAAAAGAAAAGAACACTATTTTGAAAGCAGGATTTTTTTTGAAAATGTACTGATGCTTATGGGGCTATTTAGAATGTCTCCAGACATAATATGGGCAGGGTAGGAGCAGAATAGTTGGAAATTCGCTGAAAGTTTAAAGGCTACATAATACAGCAAAGGCAGGTCACATGGATGTTCACTTCTCATAGGTGGAACCAGTGCTCCTTTTATTTCTGTTTTAAGAGTGGAAGGAGCACTCAGGCTGTGCTTATTCATAATCATTGATCCTTAACTCTCATCCATATTCTCTGTATTTACACGTGTTCTCCCTCATAATGCGGAGTAGCGATTTTCTTTGTCCTTTAACGACTTGTTTCCTCTTCAGTCATGCTTTCATTCACTTCCTTTTGGCTCTTTCTATTAACTCTAGCCTGTTCTAATTCCCTTTTGTTGCTGCTTTTTACCCTGTCTTTCCTTTTCTCCCCAGCCCTTAATTCCTCCCATCATTCTGTTCCTCCTTCCTTCCTGCCTCCTGCCAATGGCTCAGATGGTTTTGAGTGACCAAGATGTGGGAGTATTGCATGATGCATGTGGAATGGAGCAGTTATCCCCAGAAGAGAGTTTTCCCCAGAAGTCAGTGCTTCTTTCAGATTTTCCCACTGCTGGCAAACAGTACACTAGGAAGCCTTAGGAATAAGCCCTCAGAAGATGGTCTTCCCTGTGGCACAGTCCTGTGGAAGCCCTTCAGGAAGCGGGTGCTGTGCAGCTGGAGAGGGCATGAAGCAGTAATGTACACTCGTGTCATGAGGAAACAGAAATATGAACCAAACTGCTTAACCCAGCACCTTATACTTCTGCTGGAGTAACTTGATTTAGTAAGTTAAAATGTCAGTGCTGTGGCTGTAGCAGTGCTATTTCCTTTCCCTGCCTTCTCGACAACGACAGCGCTCCAGGGTTTTTAAAAACATCTCCCAAAAGCAGGAAAGATCACGAAAAACATTCTCTTAATTGCATGCAGTTTTTAATATTCCTGGGATCTGTTTTGAAGGGTGCATTTGACAGAGAGAAACCCAGCAGCCCCACACTGAATCCTTTGTCCTTCCTGCGGGGTGAAACAGTAGATAGCTTACTGTAAGTGTGGCTGCCTGCCAACCCGTGGCGCAGATTCTTTTTTTAATACTGTAAACTGGCAAGAAATCAAGAATTGCCGTTCTTCCTTTTATTTACTTTCCCTTCTGTATTAAAGAGCTCAGTAAATAAGAGAAAGTTAAATGTTGAGTGAAGGTTTCATACTGATTAATCATTAAATAGCAAAGAGTTATCAGTTTGGGGGGGGATTTGCCCCCTTTTTTCCATTTCTCTTTGGTTGAAACTGGAAATATCAGTTGCTTCATCTGGAATAGATTATCACAGGGAAAAGTCTGTGCAGTTTGAAATGAGGACAGAGCAGAATGCATCCATCATGCATAGTTTAAAATAATCAGCAAGACTGCTTCTGATTTGATCCTTAGATGTACTTCCTCCCGATTTTCTTCAATACTTGTGTTAATAATGAGTACTCTGTCTCTAGAAAAGGCTTTTTTGTAGAGTCTGCCCCCAGCCTCTGCTTGTAAGTATTTTCTTATTTGAACAACTAAGCTTCCTGAAATAGCTGCTTGAGTTTTTTGTTTTGCTGTTATATTTAAAAGTGGTAGAGGGGTGTGGAGTTCCTTCTGCTGCTTCTCAAATCCAAGGCATGCCTTGCAAGCTACTTTGCTTTCACGCTAGAAAGGGAATCGGCGTTGCTGCTTTTCTCATGGTTGTGTTGCTAAATTATTGGCAAAATTATCCCCAAGCAAAAAAAATTATGTTGGTATTGATTTACACATTTGCACATTTGACTGATTTATCTTGAGAGAAGTGTATTTCTATGTGCATGATGCAGGAGGCCAAATTAAATTTAAAAATTACTGTTGCTGTTAAATACAGACCTAATGTGAAAAATTAGCCTACAACAGATTGTTTTAAATCCCAAAGCGTACTGTGGTTCATTCAGAGGTCAATCTTGCTTCAAACATATTAAACATTTAATAATATCAGTGTATATCTGTTACTGACTTGATGAACCTACCATATAGGTCATGTATGCACAGCTTTATTAAAGGCATTGTTGAAAGAAAACATAGATTCATATTTTGTTTCTTTTATACTTCATGGCTAATTGTAAATTAAGGTTTCTGGAAGTGATAAGGAATAGTTCTGCTTTAAAAGCAGTGGGCTGTGGCTGAAGAAATCTGGACTTGATCTGGCAGATTTCTTGAAATAACTTGCTGAAGTAATTAATTGTTTTGGGGGTTTTCTTTTGTTTGGTTAGTTTCTTTTCCCTCGGAGTTCTTCGTCTGTAAAATGGAGATAATCCTGTTCCCTTACCAGATGGCAGTATGTTATAGATAAATTAATGAATGTTTGTGGGACAAAGCAGTAGCACTTAATGGGTTCAGCATAAGTATTCACATTAATGATTCATGTTAAAGAATGGCTGAAAAACTACATTAACTTGAAAGTTGGGAGTCTGCTGTCCCAGAGGCAGAGGCTTAGTTTCCAATCTGCAATGCCCAAATGAGGGACACAAGAAATATTTATTCAGGAAATTTAGTAGTTTACAAGTTTCCTTCCTTTGGTTCCTTCCTTCCTTTAGCTAGAAAGAAATTTTTTTTCAGACTCTGCTGGAGAAGTCTGGATTTCTGAAGTAAATTCTCTTTGAATATAAATGGAATAGGCACATTTTTGTGGATATTTGTGCAGGTGATCTGGCACAAAAATTAATGAGTAAATAAACTATTTAAAGATTATTAAATTTGAGAGATGATTAAAAGAAATGAGAGCAATTCTTCTAAGCAACTATTAAAAGAACCCGACCCTCTCCTGCGAAAGCAGAGTTCAGAAAATATCCTGTCTCAGTTATAGCCAGCAGAAATCTTTCCCCCATTCTTCTTTTTCTTTTGAATCTATATTTTGAGCTTGTTCAAGATATGTAGGAAAGTTTTCTTGCAAAATGACAGGTAGAAGTATCACAAACTTGTTACTATTTTAGGGGTGTTGGATAAGATGCATAATTATCCTGAATACAGTTTCGGTTTTGCTGCCTTTTCAGTGTAGCAAGCTACAGGGAAAATACAGATTCAGTCTTCATGGATTCTCGACCTCAAAGGGAGAAATAAATAGGTAACAACTCTACTTTCTCTTGCGTTTTGCAGTCTTTACTTTTATAAAGGGGGTTGCTTATTTTAAGTGTAAGTGGCATTAGTTCATCCCTGTTTTGTTATCCATATTGAGGGAAAATAAAAAAGTATCTTCACAGATACTTTTGGAGTTATGATGTGGCCGTGTGGTACTTGAGAGGAGTCTACTAATACGCAATTCTCCTTTGATACTGGGAGCAGATTGTCTTCAATAACTTGCAGATTTCTGCATACATTTTTAAAATGCAGGAATAAGTGCTTGATATAACTATTACAGTGACTTTATTTAATAAAAAACAGTGCACTGCAGTAGCATTTCAGAGTTACTCTTGCCATGTTTGGATAGTTCTCTTGCGGATCTCACAAGCTCGGGTTTTGTGCTCCTTTAACTATATATTTGGAAGAACCAGAAAATTGTTTTATCACTTGCTTCCTACTGACATACTCGGTTCTTACAGTAACAATTTTCCTTGGCTGTGCCAGGAGATTGCAGATCCTGTGTCTGTCTGTAGACTTGATACCTCAGAAACTGTCTTTTATCCGATATGCCGGTAAGGCAATTACCGTGAGTCAGATGAACCCTCCACTCCAGGTTCCTTGTTATGGGTCAGGCCAGAGCAAGACCTTTTCTGGTCAGGGAGCCAGTCTGTGAATTAATGTCAGTGAGAATTACGGGTAAAATCCCCAGCCATGGCTGGTGTCCAAAATCGGTAGCAAGACTGGTAATTTAAATGTCTGACGCTCCTGGACAAAAATAAGCTGCTTGCATCTCGCTCTTTCTCTCATCGTAACAAGACTGCTTTGGATTTGTCCAAGTAAAACCAAGAGAATAAGTTCAAGGAGGAGGAAAAAGTGTGTCTTCCTCCTTCACTTCAGTAACTTCATGTTTGTCCATGTTTTTTTCCCCAGCTCCTTAAACCGGAGGAAGGATGTCCCACTGATCGTCTCTCAGCGGGTCACAGCATAAGCTGCTCCCTCTTTATCCCTCTGATGAGGCCATATACCACTCGCTGCATTCACTCTTTCCTTTGCCAGGTCACGTTTGATTTTCTCCTCTTGATCAGGGCTCAGAACAGTCCCAGTCCCGGCCAGCTCCTCACTCCCTTTCCAGAGCTGGGGGCTGCTGGGCAGAGTGACACTTGCAGCCCCGTGACCTCCATGGCCGCCTCATCTCCGCTGTGGCACCTGTGGCAGTATCGGCCACAAAGGGATTTTCTTTATTGCATTAAGCTTGCAGAGAGAAGATTTAGTAGGTGTGTCGCAGTGGCATTAGCCTCCTGTGACCCAGTGTCTCAGCAAATCCTTCCCTGGCTGTGTAGAATTTGTTTTAGTTTGAGCAAATTTGTCTTCATTAGATCCATTTTGAGGGAAACTGTTGTCTCTACCCATGGGCCCATCTTATAAATTCTAGGTGGCTGGACCTACTGCTGGTATTTGAATCATTATGTCAGTCTTGAGTAACATCCCATCTGGCAATGGGAAATTCAAAAATACAATTAATTGAGTTTCCTTATATCAGATGGTTGTGAAACCCTTTTTAACAAACTTTCACACAGAAACAGAAGTTTTATGCTTGTGGTAATAATGTTCATAAAAAAAATGTTTTGGTGTGCTTTGTGCAAAATAACATTTCAACTTTTGGAGGACAACCACAAAATCTATTAAAAAAATAAATGTTGGCAGACACACAGGCAAAGGACATCTATCAAAGTTTGTTGATGTTTGTCTGCAGTGCGGACCAGTTAACAAATTCTTTCCCTGTGCGAACGAGCAGCATCTTGTCACAACACTTCAAAATCTTTAAATAACTTAAAGATTCTTTTCTTTGATGTGAAGTGCACTGTGCAACACCTTAGTGCCAGGGATGATAGTTAATTATTATCTTTATTAGAGGCGTGGCCTGATTTAAATATCTGTATAAAATGTCTCATCTGTGGCACACTGATACCTCTTGAGCATTGAGTACCTGTTGTGCATGAGCCACCTTTAGCTGGGGCATGTTCAAAATGAAGAACAGAAAATATTTTGCCATCCTTCAGCTCTTAAATGGAGCTTGCTGAAATGTCATTGGAAAAGTGGGAAGAGTCTGAGCCTGGCTTGGGAAAATAGTAAACAAAATAGCATTTTTAGGTGAGGTGCAAGTAAGGTTTGCCTGTACAAGTAGAAAAGTGAAACCTGCTAGTTTAGACCAGCAGGTTGCCTTCTGCCAAATTCCAGATGACAGTGACTAGAAGTGACTTGGTCTGGATCTTGGTCTTTCTGGTGTGAAAATCCCTGTTTCAGCTGTGTCTGCAGGGTATTTTGGGGGAGGGAATTGCTCAGTCAAAAAGTCGTACATAGAATGGTTTGGGTTGGAGGTGGCCTTAAAGATCATCTGGTCTTCTGCCATGGGCAGGGACACCTTTCACTGACCAAGTTGCTTAAAGCCCCATCCAACCTGACCATGAATGCTGCCATGGATGGGGCATGCACAACGTTCTGGGCAACCTATGCCAGTGCCTCATCATACTCAAGATTTTTTTTCTAATATATCATGCCCGTGTTACTGGATTCTAAACAAATACATAGGAGAGCTTTCTAGTTTCTTTGGAAAAATGATCAGAGGAAGAAATACCAATGTTTTGGGTAGATGGGTGCACTGCAGTAATACCTGCTGCCCATTACTGAGGTCCGAGGCCCAGCCACTGTCTTTGCTTTAAGGTGTTCACAGACCTTTCGTAGACTTGGCATGCATTAGATATTGGATAAAATGTGAACCTTAAGTGAAAGGATGTACTGCTGAGATAACCTTTAATTGCCAGATATGGGAAGGATTTAAGACCTGTTTCCAGCATTTTCTTTTTCTTATACCAAATGTAAAAAGCTTTCCAGTTAGCTTGACAGTTTTGGAGGGGGCTTGCTCTGAAGTTTACGTTCTCCTTGTTTGTTGCTTAGGAAGAATAAGTGCATATTTTTTTGTCTGTGGATGCCTGTTGATGGAATTTGATGCTGTTTAACTGAGATAATAAAAGGGTCAAATAATTTTGTGAATTGTTAAGTATCATTTCATCTTTAGTACAGTGACTGTGGTCCCTGGGGTTGAAGAACAGTGATTGTTATGGTTCTTTTACCATCTGGCTCTGTGACAAGAATACCCGATCTTGTGTTGCTCTACATGATGAAAAAATAGATAAATAAATAGGATTTATGAGTTTTCTTTACAAGGCTTTTCCACAGGGCAATTGATTTTATTTTAGTCTGTACAAGACAGACCAAGACAAGAAAAAAAAATCATATTTCTCTCTCTTGCTTTCCCAGGACCGATGTAAATGAAAGAAGACTGATATGTACTTACAGATCTTTAAAAATGCTTTAGCAGTTTTTCTTTGGCTTTCTGAAGAGAAGATTCTATATTGTTAATTCTGAAGAAGGAAATTTTTTTTTTCGGTAATTTTGAATGCCCTTGAACCCTCTTATGCAGAATTCTGTAATTCTTCATGACAAGTACCCTGCACAAGGCTTTTTGGGGTGGGAACCTTCCTTTTTAATTAGGTTGCAGATAAAGGTTCAGCTTAGTCATGTTAGCAGTAGAAGTTTCTTCAGTGACTTTTCCCATCAATTGTATACTTTATGTCAAGGTCAAAAGTATCACTGCTCTTCAAAAAGTATCTCATAACCCTTTTTGTTTTTTTGGTTTTTTTAAGGAAGCAGTAAACTCCCAAGAGTCTTATACAAAAGATTAAATTGGTAGCATCAGAAATTCAAGATAAATCAAAAGGCTTTTTGTAAATGTGAAGACATTCTATTTAATACTAAGCTGTTTTCCACTTTTCATGATAAGGCAAATGCAAAATTAAGTACCAGAAGTCAAGATCAGACACATTTTGAAGGTTTGTTTGTTTTTAAAGTGTATTCCTCTTCCTAGGAGAATATACTTCAGGTAAATATTGGATCTGTCTGTAAACCAGAAAATCAACTTCTCATGTTACTTAAAAGGTGCCTTTGTAGTAAGGGCAATATAATATCATTAAAATAGTGTTTTCCATGAAGAGATATGCAATGTCATGCTATATTTAACTACTTTGTAAGAGGCAAGCTGTTGTGATGAGAAAATTTCAATAAAGTTTCTAATATTAAAATATATTCTTCAAGTCTATAACCTTCTTTGGCATTTGTCACTTGGAATTATATACTGGTTGTCTTCTTGAAAGAAGACTTAGAACTGTATCTTTAATAATTTAAAAAATATCAATATAATTATAGGTTTCTCATTATAACAAAGGTGCCAGTTGTGTTTTCTTAGTGTAGAGATGGTTAAAAGTATAAAAGATGGTATATTGGTCATCATAGTATAAAAGTATAAAAGATGTTATATTGGTCATCACAGATCAACATATGTGAGGTAAAAAGTAGCTGTTTGTTGCATGAAAGATAACCAAGATTTAAAAATTCCTTAGAAATGTGCAGGTGGAGGTTTCCTCATGTCTACAGCCTTATGCCTAAAGGCCTGACTTTGTAGTTGCACGCAGAGAGCACTGAGCAGAGTGGGATGTAGCTGAGGAGATGCTTTAGGACCCATCCTGTGGCAAGGCCCATCTCAGTCTCAGCCACTCTTTGGGGCATGTCCTGAAGGGCAGCTGCTGGCTGCAGGAGGGTCACTGGTTCGGGAGAGCGGTCAGACTTCCAGGGCAAGGGTGTGTTTCATGGGGCACAGGTGTATCTGCCTGAGCGTTTTGGTGTGGGTTAGGAGTGTTCTCCTGCAGCAAGTCCGCTCATTGTCCCTGCTTCCTGCCGACGTGCGTGCCTTGCCGAGCAGGTTCCGAGCGCGTGGGCGGGTTTCATTTTGGGTGCTGCTAAACCAGAAGATGTTTCCACCTGGGAATATCCATTCAGTCAGCAGGACCAGTCTGGTTCTAGCTGAAAGTGAAACCATCTAATGGAAGTGTGGACTCTTGTACTCAAGATCACCCCCTGAGGAGCTGTGCTACTGGCTGTGTCACAGCCCGACTGCTGCCACTGTCCCTGTTTCGTCCAGGGATGAACAGCAGGTGCCTAGGGAAGACAGTAAAAGTGCAAGCACAGAGTAGTGCTTTCCCAATATATTTTCCCAGCTTTCAGCAATCTGAATCTCACAAACTTCCTGAAGCAGAGATGGTATCTTTGATTTAATAGCCTGTGATAGATTTTTCTTCCATTAGTTTGTCTTATTGTTTTGTAAACTGTGTGCGTTTTTATCATCCACAATATCCTGTGCAATGAGTCCTAAGGTAGAACAATGTATGTGTTGAGAAGTACCTTCTTTTTGTTTATTTTGAATTTATTACCTGAACATTTCATTTGATGCTCCTTTGTTCTTATCTTGTAAGAGACAAATGATTCCTTATCTACTGCCTTTATGGTGCTCCATTTATCACGGATCTCTTTGATACTACCTTGATTGTTTGTCTTCCAGGCTGGAAAAATCCATGTCTATTTAGTTCCTTGATCAGAACCCATTTCATACCTTTGATCATCCTTGTTCTCCTCTCTGCCTTCCCTTGTTCTGTTTTGTGTTTCTGAGACTGGAGGTCTGCATGCAAGCTAGAAAATGTATTCATTGTGCAGTGCCTGTTGTTTAAATGCTGGCTTGAGGGTGTGTTCTGTGGTGGTCTACATTTCCCATAATTTTTAACAGTATTTGCTTTTTTATTTGACTGCTGAAAGTAATCCATCAGTCACCACTCGCTACAATTCTTTATACCTGCCAACACTGAGCTTTGCCTTCCATTTCACAGTTTAGTCTTTCGCTACATGAGATCAGTTGCAGTTCCCTCAGTAAGCCTCCATTTGTATTGCTGTAAGCGACCTGGTATCAGTCAAGTACTCCTTCTGCCCACCTTTCTTCCCTCTTCTTCAACCCTTGTATCCAGCTGTGTCCTACACAGCTCCTGTGGAACACTGGTAGCGACCTATTTTCATAGAGAAACTGAATGTTTAATGCCATCTTTCTTTCCCATCTTTTAACAACTTATGTATTTGTTTGGAGATGAAACGAGTGGATTGATCTGGTCATGCTTGTCCTCACATACAACAATTCTCTAGCAGTGCTAATGGATTTATGAGACAATTGTTCAAATGCCATGTGGACTCTTCCACAGCACATGATATCTAGCTCTCTGTTCTTTGTAACAATTCCTATCAATTTGCTCAATGCCTATGTCAAATTAATTGTTTTGTAGTTTTCTGGATCCTCCTGAGAGGCCTGTTAGGAGCTTGGCAATGTGTTTGCTATCTCACACTTCTCTGGTACAGAGATAGGTCTAAATAAGATTAACATGAGCAGTAATAGCTCAGCTGTGTGTACGTGAGTTCCTGCTGAAGTTGAGGGAGCACCATCTCACACTGGTGGTGTGTTACCATTTATTTTGGCTGTATTTCTCTGCTGACCTCTATCACTGATGGTTAAATTTCAGGCTAATTCTCAACCCAGAGACAAAAAAGCCTACTGCAGTCAGGGGATCATCTACCTAACCTCTTCCATAGCAAGCACAGAGGAAAGACATCTTTTAGGTTTGTTGTTAGTACTTTTCTTGGTTTGGTTAGTCCTATTTCTTCTTCAGCCTATTTAGTTCTATGTAGATTTATAGGCAGATTTGTGCCAGGGTTTCTTTTCAGACAGAGATAGGTTAGATTATCCAGAGACAAAAGGGATACACTTTTCTTTGGGACAGTCCATTAGCTTTCCCTTTAACCCCAGGCAGCAAGAAGGGAGCAGTGCAGAACTCAAGCCTAAGTTCCTGAGTGAACCTCCTTCAGTGGTGCACTGGTGACTTGGAGAGACTTGATAAACTTTTGAGTTGTGTAGGCATTTTTTGTCATTCATTGCTGTTTGTTTTGAGTGAGTTGTTAGGGGGTTTTTTTGGTGGTTGTGCTTGATTGGTGTTTTGGGGTAGTTTTCTCAGTTTTGTTTTGTTTTAATTCTCTTTAATATTTTCCCTAAAGACAACTAGGAAACTAAACATGTCAGTTATCTTAGTGCAACTTTATGATTTCATAATTAAAGTCACAATGGCAGGAAATGCAGAAGTTTAGGTTTCAGTAGCAATATTGGCCGCATATGGACTGTTTTAACTTCCTGCCTTTCATAATCAATTCTTATTTACGTACTTTGTGACCTACATTAAGAACTAAGAGTCTGGCAAAACGGGATGATTTTTATCCTAATGATGCTCCTGGGAAGTTGTAGGGAACATAATTTTTTTGGTTAAGAATTTAGCACAAGAAGTTTAAGTGGTTTACTGTATTTTGTGTATGAAGCTTATGGAACTTGGGAGTGAATGCAGA
Source organism: Passer domesticus (assembly GCF_036417665.1). Lineage (NCBI taxonomy): Eukaryota > Metazoa > Chordata > Aves > Passeriformes > Passeridae > Passer > Passer domesticus. The sequence goes on from NC_087477.1 coordinate 26,349,238, forward strand.
CTTCTGAGTTCTGCCCCAAGGTGAACATGCTTGATTTTGTTTCCAGTAATATTTAGTGACTTTGCTGAGATTCTCTGTAAGAAAACTCCCTGTAAGCAAGGGAGAGTGAAGAGGAGAATAAAGGTATTTGGATTATGAATAATTGTCCAAGAAGACCTGAAGGTTGAGGAAAGGGTGGGTACTGCAAATTCTCTGGAATACAAGGGTGTGGGCATGTATTGAGGGGTCAAAATTACCTCTTGGGAGACAGCAGGTAACTTACATGTAACTGTGGAGCTTTGTCAGGGGGACCAGGTAAAAATGTGCTGCTCTGTTATACACAAGGTCATTTCAAACTATGCTAATAAGTTAGAGATCATACACTGCAGGAAAGGAGGATATGGGATCCCTTAATGTGCTCTGTGTGTTAAAACAGTAGGCATGAACAAAAAGAAACGGCAAATAAATGGGATTGAAGCACATTTTTTGTTTTGTTTTCAGCTGGTTCATTTAGAAGAGGCATGTTGGGAATCTGCATGATGGAAATTTGAGTTGTATTTCTCTTCATTAAAACAGCTGACAGGGCAGAAGAACCTGAAAGTGGAGAGGTTTGTGACAAACCTATAGCTGAAGAGTGAGGCAGAGGATGAGTTGAAGACTGGCTTTGAGACTGAAATCTTGGAAGGTCAGAGGCTATGCAAGAACTAAGGTTAACTTCACCAAAACTACTAGAATTTGTGAGGATTGGGTGCAAGGCAACAGTTGGAGAAAGTGAAGTTGCAGGTTGCAGACCAAGGATCTTAGCAGGTACTTTGTGCAATGGGCATGAGGCATGAATGTACTCATGAGCCTAGACAGGAGAAGTGCTGGTCCTTCAGGAGGTGCTTGCAGGCATGCACAGCTATTTGAAGTCTCAGAAATGAATTTAACATTTTAATTTTTGTTTAGTTAATAGGTAATTTCTGCACTGTGTCAGTGTTGATGGTTAATTATTTGCACATTTCATTAGGAGAGCAAAAGGAGATTGTGCCTGGTCCTTGGCATGATCTGGTTGGTGTTGGCTGTCATGCTGTGCTGAAGTCAGAATTGCTCTTCTGCTTTAATATATTGTTAATACTGCATGTGGTTCTGTCGTGGCCAGGATATTCAAGTCACTGTGGGATTTTTGTTTTGTTTTTAGTTGTCCCGTAGTTGTAACTCAGCAGTGAGTATATGGTCCACAGAGCCATTCTTTTTCTGTTGTCTGTCATTTTCAAGTAACCTCAAGTGTCACTCCTTTATATTATGAATGGTATATATTTCCAGTTGTGATGTAATGGTTTGGCTAGTGGCTGAGATAATGAGCTGAAGGACTCGAGCTGATGATCTCATCTTTCAGCCTGCCAGACTCTCTAAATTTTTTTGCTAATCACTACCCATAATGAATACTCACTTACCTAGAATATTTCTTGGTACTTCAAAATTTTTCATATCAAGTATGGGGTGAGTTTAATAATGAATCAAATGGGACTTTATATTATTTGAAAGAATTTTCTTGTACCTTTTTAAGATAGATTATTTTTCTGTACTGATACCTCCCTTGTTCCCTCCATGGCTTTAGATAATTCTTGAGCAGTGAAGACCAGGCGCAGTGTTTGATGAGGTTAAAAAAGGGATTTTTTTCTGAGCAGAGTTTACATCTGATTATGCAGAGCCTCTGAGTGCACTAAAAGTGCTGTATGGCATGTTTCATAAAAGTAATATTTTAGTAAAGGAGGATCTCATATGACATTGCTTTTCATCATTGCTGCAAAACACGGACGTTCCTCCTTGGGTGGGAGCCACAGCACACAGATTTGTGAAATGAATGTTTATAAAACCAGAGTTTTCAGGTACTTGATGGGGTTTTTTTTGCTCATATTTATTTTTCTGGAGTTGCTTGGATCAAATTGATTTTACTCTGCTTGTGATATGTAGATTTTTAGGTGTATTAAAGGTCTGTATTCATCCCGGGGTGGATTTGTGACTGAGGCATCCAAGTTTGCAATGCAGCTGCTGTGGTCTGCATCTGTAATCCACAGAAGCAGGGGGTGCTGCCAGAGGGTAATTTGCAGGTGCCTTTGTTTCTGTTCTCAGTGCACAGATAATGAAGAGGAGAGCAAATATCTTCCCTTCTTTTCTAATTCTGAAGTGCTGTCATCTTTTCAGCAGTGGGGTTTGGCATCCTACCTCCAGAGAGGCTTGCTCAGTCACAGCCTAGTCTGTGTAGGATGCTGTTCTCATACTGTTGTTTTTTCTTGTTAGAGCTTTGATAATATGACTGTCAGGTTGGCATCTCGCTCTGTTTTGTATCTACAACCAGCAGAGCTTCATTTTTGCATCTCTGTCATGTACTAATGAACTGAGTCTTGAATTCTGCTGTTGCTCCTTGAAAACTAAGTGCCAAATTTGTTTCCACACAAAGCTCCTTCACTCAAGATGTGAAGTAGATTCAGATGTGCTAGCAAATACACTTTGTGAAGTTTGTCTTTCCCTGCTTTCTGGCTACTGATGGAAAAATTTGATGGCAAACCGCTTTCTGACTATGCAGACCTCATCTGTACAGAGGTTTGGAAGAGCAATAGGGTAGTTTTTTATCATCAATAAGTAATTCCAGTAGCATATGGCACTTGGAAATTTTAAACACTGATAAAATACAAACTTCCAGAAGGTGCCAATACAGAGAGAGATGTTAGCTTCCAAGCAATTTTGTCCTTGCATTAGTTCAGAAATGGTAATATTTAGGAAAGATGTCTCTTCTAATTGTATATTACCGATTGCTTTGTTTGTGGCGCGCTCTACAAACCCGGCCATGTAACATTTGTAATGGGGGTGGACTTCTTGAATTTTGCTGCTCTTTCTAAAAGTGAATATTGAAAATACATTAAAGGAATTTGCAAATAGCCTTGTTGTTATCAAGTGTCAAGTCTGGTGGCAGTCCATGGGGCTTTTAGAACCGACTGTGGAGGGGATGATTGGTTTAAGGTCGGTTGTTTAAGGTGTTGTTGGAAGAGCAGGGCAACAGAACATGGAAAGATTCTTTGAGAACTGAGTTGTTGATCCATATCAGGTGCTATGTCCTCAATGCTGCTTCAGTGCTTCATTGGAAACCAAGTGCTGATCTGTTGGGATATAGCAGTTTTTACCTTGTTACGCATACGCTACTTATATTTGTTTTAACTAAATTAGCAGATGAGTTTAGGCTGCCCTTTGAAGTCACCCCCCACCTAGACATGCTCCCGATTAATTGAGAGATGCAAGGGTAGAGTAATTCTCTCCTTACGCTGCTTGTGCTTCTGACTGATTACATTTCTGTAATTATTTACAATTATGTGAAAATTGAACAGTGTGAGAGGCCACATCTCTCGTAATACAGTCAATGCGTTGGGCACAGGAACCAGCCATAAGGCAATTATTCGGCTCTTGGATGAAGAACTGTGATTTCTCTTCCTAGATCTCAGTACCGGCATAGGAATGATTATGGCATAATGAAAGTGCAAAAGTTTGCCTCTTGGCTTGCAGCTGATGAGGTTTTAATGTGGCCCTTTGATAGGCAAAAGAACAGAAAGCTATAATTTTGACAATAGACTTTTATCAGATTTTATAAAAGGGGTGGCAGGACAGGGTTACCTCTAGTGGCAGGGAACTGGACTTGGTTACTTGAAAGGTCTCTCCCAGTATTTTATTTTCTGTTGCTGGCTAGAGGAGAAAGATCACCTGCCTGCATGAAGGAGGCTTGTGTTGTCAACAGAGAGCCCCTGAAAGGGAGTTCTTCTTTTGCAGAGAAAAATGGAAGTTTTCCACAATTCCCTGACTGCTGCATATTAATATACACTTGATATAATAAAATAATTTTCATTATTTTATGGGGGAAAAATAATTTTTCCAAATATTTCTAAAGGCCATTTGCCATTTAATTATCTAGATAATCTACTTACATTAGTCTGTATCTCACAGTCCCAATAAATACTCAGTCAAGAAAGATTTGCCAGTGCAGAGAAGGAGCACTGAAGTGCTAAAAAATATCTGAGCCAGCTAATAGCCAGTAGAAATAAAGCTTTTCTGCACCTTACTTTAAATAACACCCAGTTTGAGACTTTTAACATAAACTATTCTATCTTATTTATTTTCCAAGGATTTGTATTTGCTCCTGGATTTTTTTTCTCTTATAAGTCATTGAAAGTTCCTTAGAAGTGTTTTTAGGTTTGCTATGCTTAATTCAGATATAAATCTCAATGGGGAAAAAGGGTGCTTCTGCTGTAAAAGTGATATCCCCTACAAATGGAAGTTTTGTTACTGGCCTTAAGGGGCTTTGATTTTATTAATCAGTTTACTATAGGTCACACATTCGCTCTTATTTCATTTACAGGGATCAACTAGGAGCTGAATTTTGTCTTGAAATAAAAAAATAAAATATTATGAGTGCTCCTAGGTGCCACTTTGTTTGTCATTGTTATGTGTATCCTTATACATTCATACATATTTTATAGTAATTTAGAACATTTCATAAATAAAAGATAAAGACACATTTCAAATTAAATAAAAATTCAAATTATTTAAAACAGTAATACATAGTAATACATTTAAGAGTAGTAAATAAACAGTTGTATTTGTCAAGTAAAGGGAGAATATATGATGTGATACTGCTGTGTGTGTAAAAGATATCTTAAAACTTTCAAGTTGCATTTGTAATGTTTTGATTTCAGTGGAAGGTCAAATGAATTTTACAAGGAAAAGTTCATAGTACTTACTGAAATGTTGATCGTTCTAATGGAATGCATTTGTGTAGTTTGTAAAACCCATTCTTTATTCCACTGAATATTATATTTAAAAGTATAAAATGCAAATATATCAAGAAAGCACACAGTGAAAATGGTAGAAAATATTGCTATTTGGGTAAACTAAGAAAATATTTGCATTTTCCACTTGCCAAACATCACCCTTTTACCCAAAAAGATGAAAACATACTATCTGAGTCATTGTAGTGCAGTTGCTAATATAATATTTTTCATTAAAAGTGCTTAACAGTGAATGCAGGAACTATGAAAGTTTTTACCAAGAAAAGAGTATCGCATGAGGGTTAATGAGATTATGGATAAAATGTTAGTTCCTAATGCTCTTTATATAATAAAGATATCCTTTGATATGAATAAAGATACCCTTTGATATGAAGAAAAAATAAATGAAGGTTAATCTTGAGCTTCATCTGAATAAAAATGCAGCTTTGCTCCTTATCACTTACGGTAAAAGCTTTTTAACAGAATCCAACTTCTTTTTTTTTTCCCTTCACATAGCAAAGGGAGCTTAGGATATACTTGGAGACTGAATTAATTTTTCAAGGCAAAAGCTAAAGTTGAAATAAATATTTTGAAAAAATGACGGACCAACAAACATTCTTGGGTTTTGAATGAGATGGTTCAGGGTGTATTGTTTTGCTTCGAGTTCAGGTTTTGCCATGTAGCCGAGTCTTGTTTCTTCTAAGTCATATTCGCTCTTACTTACTGACTGATGAAACACATAAAAGCTCAATATGCTTCCACACTTGCTGGCAAAATTAGAGAAGTCTTTGGCCAGAGTCTGAGCCTCAGCTGGTAAGTTGTATCTAAACTTATTGGAGGAAAAAAATGGACGTCAAAATACAACTTGGTTTTCAAAATACAGCAAACCCATAAGGAAACTGATTAATTATTTGTCTTTTAACCTTTTGAAATAGACACATGTTTTTTAGAGGGTTGGTTTCTTTGGAGCTCTTCTTAAAACTTACTTGGCAATATAAAGATGTAGAAAGCCACTAATTGTATTTTATGGCTGCATTGAATACTTCACTTGCAAAAAACTACAGAGATAAAATACCAACTGAGAGTAGTGTTTTCACATCATTTGGTCCCCACGTGTGTGTAGGCATACAGATATTGCTGCTTTGCTGGCTAGTATTTCTAATGTGCTTTTCAAAATGGAATATAAATACTGGAGTATTTTCATTTTTCATGCTGTTTCCTGTGTCTAATCCCATGGGATGTGATGTAGAACCGCTAGTAAAGTTTGTTTGTTTTTGTAAGCTTGGGGGGGATAGGTAGGTGGGGGTTAGTTGCATTTCCTTAAGCATTGTTAACTATGTGTTTAAATGTTGGAACTTGGGCCAAGAAATTCCACCTCATAATTACATTTGTGGTTTAGTGGCAGAACATACTACCACTGCCTTTAATAGCAGATAGAGGAGAACATGCAAAACAACCCCCTTGTCACTTTGTGAAGCACGGACCTCAGGGATAAAGGTCTGGTTTTGGATACAAAAATCACATTCCTAAATTTATTTTCAGTGCTTAAGGGAGATAATAGAACAAATGGTTGATTAATAAAGTAATTCTGTGAAATGTTGTTTGAAATATCTTAATTATGGGTTATAGATTAATAGTAATTAATTAGATTAATAATAATGAAAAGGAGGCTGTATTGCAGTAGTCAAGTTGTTGACTTTCAGATTAGTTCTTTCTATTTAGACAAAAAAGTAGCATCATTACAAATGTTGCAAAATGTGCATTCAGAGTAGTACTCTTGAAGCCTTGATGCTTGTACTATATATTGAAACAAGGGTTATTTTTCCTTTATTTCTTTGCATTTAATTTCTGGACATAGTAATGCATTACACTGTGTGTCTCTAGCTTAGCAGCTGTAGGGAACACAGAAAATCAAGCCACCAAAAGAAGTTGTCCCGCATTTAATGTGTTAGCAGCTGCCACACCACATTCAGTAGGAGCCTCCCAGCTGTTGTGCCAGAGGGGGAGCTCCCAGAGATGTGATCTCACTTACCTGAAAGTCAGAATTCTCATTCTGGAGCCGGCAAAGGTAATGCAATGCAAAAAATACAGAGAGCTGTTCCAAAGCAAGAAGTTAAATAATCTGTAGTATATATTGGTTGCACCATCCATGGGAATCCAAGGGAATTAGTAGCCATTCCTAATTCTACAAACCAAAACCAAAACCTGCAAAGGAGAAGGGGTCTTTCTGTCCCAGTGGGGTCCTGTTGCAAGAGCCCAGGGTGCAGCAGGAGCCCAATGTTCACAGAAAGAGCAGATGATCAATTCTGCACACAGATTAATTTTACTGAGCTTGTCTGATGAGCTCATCTCAGCTGTCCAGGCATTTGAAAGTATTGATTACATAATTTTAAAGTATCTATTAGAAAGTAAATATCCATAGCCTTGTGCTAGTATTGCTTGTGTTAACATGTGAAAAAATCATTCTTCACATATGTCTCCAGGAGAATTAATGAAAAAAAAAGGATGAGCTTAATGCTATCCTATATTCATTAATGGTTTTAGGATTATGTTGTTCTCATACCTCAGGTAAGTCTTCACTTTTTTGTTGATACAGCAACAATCTTTATCGGAATTAATAAAGTCCAAGAATGGACTCTTAGGATCTAGATTTTCAAATATCCAGACACTTGCAGATGACAACAGTCCTGGTCAGATTGTTTAAGGTACATAAGCAGAGTGGGTGGGCTTATGAGTGGTTAGGTTTCTAGCCCACTTATACTTTTTTTATTCCCTATATATGCATTTTAAGGTACTGAAAAAACTTGAAAATCCAGCCCCAGAGGCCACATAGAAGCACATGAAACTTTCAAACCAATATTTGTTCCGTATTTTACTTTTAGAAGGCAGCAGTGTCTTTGTACCTCCTGAACTGTTTGGTCTTGCTTTGGGAGATGGGCTAGATTAATCTCTGTCCGTGTGAAATGTATTTTTATAGCAACAAGGTGAATTTACTTGGGAAAGCACAAGTTGTTGTAGGATTTGAGGCATAGTTTACCCCAGTCTGGGCTTAATTCAGCATGTAATTAAACACATTTTTAACGTAAAGCATATGAATAGTTCTAATTAAATTAATGGCTCTCAGTGCAGTTCTGCATGATTCTGCCTGCCTGAAACAGACTGTGGGATTATGACCTTCATTTAAAGGGGGTGCTTTATGGAGTGCTGGAGTTCATCCCTGCCCTTATTCAAAACGTTATACTATTGTAGCATCTGAAAATTAATATTCCTGTTACAGAAAAAGATAAATGCCATTTTTTGGTAGCTTTTCTGAAGTCTTTCACCTATTGGTTTATACAGAAGGTTGGGAGAACAGCACTGATAAGTAATAACGAATGTGGTTTTGTGGTTTCCAGTCTGCCACATCAATGCTCTGCAAATGAGTTTGGTTTGCAGCAGGCACTGCATATTGTAAGCTGCTTCTGAGGCAATATTTAAATATACTTCCCTGGCAGCATAGAAATATAAATAAACATGTGGTGTTAACTTGTAATATTATTAATCTGAGTGAACTTCAAAAGCAGCTTACCAAAACTGCAGCATTATTTTTGTTGGATTTCAAAGGAGATGTGCTGTACAGATAGCAATGTTTTATCAATCGCACAATGAAATCAAAGTGGAAACAGCGTTTGAAAAAGCCTTGTAGAGTTTTGTACTGATGAGCTAATCCTTTCAAATTTTATTGTTATTTTATCTGTACTGAGTTATTGGAAGAATTACCACATTAGGGACCCTTGAGAAAAATATTGTTTACATTGGTGTCAATGGATTTTATAAATACATTTTAAAATTTAGGGAATCAGATGGTTAAGCTATTAATGAAAGTTAAATAATATTAAATGTGAGAATATGACATTGCTGCTTATGCCTGTTGTTATTGCTATTAATATTATTGGTTTTGTTGTTGTTTTTGTTATTACTAACATTATTATTATTGTTGTTATTAAGATAATATTCCAGGTAAACACCCCCATGTTCTTTAGCTAGAGCTTCTGCATTTATTAAATGATAATGATATTTTAAACAATAAGGAAGAATGCATTACAAATTAATTGGCAGATAGATGATGACCTTCCACCATTTCATCCTGCTGCATAGATTTGTTGTTGGTGTCTCTCAAAGATGTATTTTTGCTGCTGATACAGTTTTCCTGGTGTGTCAGGGAGTTTGTGGCAAACTGTTCTAATGGAATTTCCCTGCACATGGTGGCAGTGTGGAAGATCTCACCACACAGAAACAATACTTGCTCTATTCGCTTTTTGTTTGATAAGCCACAGTGTAAAGAAGTGGCCTTTTTTTGTTGTTGTTTTGGGGTTGGCGTTTTTGTGTTCATGCCCACTGATGAATAAGGTGCCTGTTGTCTGTGTGGATTTGTAGCATGCAAATATAACTCTGCTGTCACACTTCAAAGAGGTTGTTTGTGTGTCACTGTGATGTTTTTACCCAGTGCTACCTGACTGGGTAAGTTAGGCTTGGAGTGATTAACTTCATAAACATTTTAAGTGTGTGTATACTTCAGCCAAAAGTGTATTCAAGATTTACAGAGTACTGAAAATCACACACACTGTGTAGAATGCAGGATTTCCACACCATTGTTTTGCAGAGTGGCATTGCGTTCACAACATTTGCAGTGCATTAAGAAAAGTGCTTAACTGAATAAAATTAATTGTAAAAGCTGTCAGAATCGACCAGATATTTTCCTGCTTTTCTCCACCACTTTTGAGTGTGTTAAAGACCTATCTCGCTGACATTTTTAAATAAAGCAAAGGTATTCAATGGAGAAAATGCTAATTTATGCTACTTGTGCTTTATGTAGGAAAGGGTATTTCTTTCAAAAGGTTACATTTACCAAAATCCTTATGACATGAAGTGTTTTTTGTATTGATGCATGGGGTAAAGGTGCCCCAGGAGGGGGGACCCCAGGAGGGTGCTGTGCAGCTGTTGCCTGATGTGTGTTTTGGCAGCACTAAGACAAGGGGACCTGCACCCTCCATTAGTCTTTCTGCCAGTAAAGTCACAGCTGGCCAGAAATAATTGTCTACATGATCCAAAAACTAGATGGATTTCATAAACAGTTATAAGAGTTAACAGTGGTGTTTCTGCATTTCTTTTGGATTTCCTTTTCTGTTACTAAAAGTCTATTGATGCAGTTGATGGATATTTTAAAAATAAGCCCTTTAAAGAGAAAATTACTGTGGCAAGATTAAAACACTAAAGACTCGTACTGTTCAGTGGACTTCTCCATTTGAGAGACGTATTCTAATAAGAGCTGTCCAATTAAGAAATTTTGTGGGGTTTGCAGGAAGACTGGTTTATTTCATTTTATTTTAAATAGAAAAATGATTGTATTTCTGTGGTGTGTTTTATACAAGGATGAGCAGACACATGTTCCTTTTCTCAGAACTCTTTTTTGTGGGCTTATGAGAGGACTGTCTGTGTAACACTGTAATACAGAAATAAAATGTCTTAACAGTGGAGTTTGGTCTCAGTCTACAGACTAATCATGTTTGCTGCCTACACTGTATTTCCTGTGGTCGTCTGTTAAATTATGATCTTTGTCACGTAGTTTAGAAGTACCAATTGCTTTCATATGGTAATATGGAAAAGAATCATAGTTAAATAAAACGCTTCTTTGGCACTTACTCTTGGAAATACATGATTGTGTAATTATTCCTAGGCAAATTTGAGTTGTGTCTTTAGGTATTTTAGTTTTTTTCTGCACTGTTGAACATCTCAGTAACTTGCTTCTCTCACAGTCCCCTTTTTAGCTCAGTTAAGCTGTAGATCTTTCCTTCTTCCATACACCCTCGTGTTTCGGGCTACGGAATAGTTGACTGTTGTGCAAATGTTTTTGCCTCCTCACTTTTTAAAAAACCTTTCAGGCAGAAGCTGGGACAGAAAAGCCCCAATTTCACAGAGGGAGCCTGAGCTTTCCTCCCTTACCCCCAGCAGATCTGAGAACTGGGCTCGCAATAAGGTTGAGAAGGAGCTCAGTGAGCTGAACCTTTCTTTCCACATTTTCTTAAAATACATTTATTCTACCTCTCAGCTTCTTGGATGTGTGGTAACCAACTGTATGGCTTTGGTAGCTATCTCGAAGACTGAGCATGTTGAAAGCATGTAGGGCACACCTTGCTCCTGGACAGAACCCTCTGTGTACATAAAGGAGTGGTGGAGTTAAACACCGATCCGAGTCCAGGATTGAGAATTACTGAAACAGCCAGCACCAGCTTTGAAAGTTGGTTTGCATCCTAGAATTTCCAGCTGTAGGAGTTCATTAGCCTACTGGTCTTGCCTGCTGGTGTCTTTCAGTCATTAGACCCCAGATCCAGCATTTTTGTCATCCCATAGAAAATGATTCTGTAAGCATTTTGGTTACCCCCTCCAGAGAGATTGCAAGCTTCTTCCATGAATGAGCAGATAGAAATGATGTAACAGATACTTAATTGCCTAAAAGCTTACAGAAGGTTTAGCAAACTACCAAAAATTCAACAGTGAAATAAATAACTGGAAACATTACACTTTGGTGCACCTGTTTTATTTGAACATAAAGTTACTGTTTTGAAGAATTTATGTCTATAGTTTAAATTGCGATATGTAAAACTGTTTTGTATTAAAAACAAAACAGTACATTCTCACAAACTGGGCATGTTATACCAGAACTTTGACTAAGCAGTGATTCACAGCTATCCTCAAAAAACTGTGTCATGAGAAGTTGTAAAAAAGTATCCTACTAAAGTTTCATTTGGCAAGCAGAAATAGCTTTGCTACATTAAAATTTGTTTCTAAGTTCTGTCTAAAATGTATGTGTGGTGTGTTTGTAGCATATGCTGTAGTTCAACTGTATTTTTAATAGCTTTGTAACTGTTTTTCTCTCTACTTTGCCATATGAATTCTTTTCAGTTTGAAAACTGTTATGCTTGCATTCATCCCAAGAAAGGAATTATTTTGGGAAAGTTGAGAAAAATGTGTTTAAGCATTCTGTGAAAAAAATAATCAGTTTGAGTCCTTAATGGTTGTAATTGAAATTTTCAAGGATTAAAAGAACAAAGTCTCTGACTCTCCTGGGGCGGGAGGACATGGGATGAAGCACAGCTGGGGGTGTGACAGAGCTTTGGTCCAGGTAGAAGGAGGGTCTCTGGATGCTGTTGTAGGATAAACTCAGCACAGCAATCTTGATCTCCAGTCCTAAGAATGGGCCAGGACTTACAAAAGGATTTTGTGTGGCATGGACTTAACATGAATGGACTTATGGCACCTTCTTTTGGGCTGTGAGTTGCGAGGGGAGACTTCCTCATCACAAGGATTTCCTCTTTTGTGTGCTGCCATACAAGGATGTAGGAAAAACCTTGCAGGAATCCAGGGAAAATCTAGTAGTCCAGTGGTCGTGAATAATTAAATTATAGCGATTGCCTTTGGAGTCCTTGATTATTTTTTCTCCTTTTTAAAGTTTTTTGGATGTTTTTCTAAGGCCCCTCTTTTAAGACACTCTGCAGTCAGGAAAAGTGATAATAATTTCCATGGGAATTTCCCCTCTCAAGGTTCCTCTGGACACTGATGTCCTTCACAGCCCCCCTGGGCACCCCACTGGTGCCAGCAGAACCAGTGTGGGAATACACACCATGGGTTGCCTGTGCTGTTGATCAAGCCTAAGCAGAGAAGTCCAGGATAAACAAAGAGATGTGAGGACTACCTGTGGCATCTGATGGCTTCAGCTCAGCTCTGCTGTCAGCTCATTTCTGTTTGATGCTTCCAGTGTTCTTGGGGAGGGGGGTGGAAGAGCAGTGTGGCTAACTAGAAATAGAGCACATAGGGGACAAGATTATATTGCAGGAGTGATTGCTTTCTAAATAAAGAATTTCTGTCTCTCTTGAGAGAAATCAGGAAAAGGACCATAAAGTTCCTGTTGTCCAGCAGAAGAGAACCATCTGCTGGAGTTATGAGCAGTTGGCTGTGTTTAATGGCCAGTGGTTGATTGTTCCTGCTCTAACGAGGAGGAATTAGTTTGTTCAGTGCAGGTGATTGAAAGTGTAGAATAATGCACCAGAAATAAGAAAGGGAAAAAAGAAAAGTGGATAAAAGCTGTTTAAAAAAACAAAATTGTGGTTCCATAAGGACAGTATTTCTCTGTGGGTTTTTTTTTTAATTATAAAATTCTCAAATGTTAAAAGGCACTTGCACATGCCATGTCATGATGTTGGTGAGTCATTAACTTTGTCTTCAGAGAGAAACACGGCATTTTGGCACTTCCTTGTCTTTTTCCTTTCTTTCTTTGTGGTTTTCCGTTTCTGTTCTGCAAACAGTTAGGATGAACTAAAGCATTCTCTGTTTTCCACTAGGTCTCATTTGCTACAGCTTTCTGCCTTTAAATTACTTCTGAACCACAGAATCTGGCAGGGCTTGTTGGAAGGCATTTGAGGACAACTACTTGATCTGGAGTACAGCCATGTACGGTACTTGAAGGCATAGAACAAAGCAGTATAAATTGAGATTGTTTTACTAAATGTTTATGGCTCTACCAGGACAGCCAGTAGAATTACAGAAAAAAAAAATCTTAATTAGGGCATAACATGTAAATACTCACTTTTTATTGCATCGAGGAATGCTTTTACCTTCTCTGTCTTAAAACAAAGGCCTGTTTAATAGCTTTTCCTTAGTTGTGTCCCTAATCTAACATTTCTTGTCTAATTGTCGGAGTTCAAGTACATGTAAAGAATTGCTAACATCAGGGGCATTGAATAAATTATTTAAGGAGGACTGGCTAGGACAGAAGATGAATCACGCTTCTACTCGCAGCCCAGTTAAAACTCCATACTATAAAACAAGTAAATGCAAATATTAATAATAGCAGCCATTTAAAATATTTTGGACCAGTTCTCTCCTGATAAGTATCCACAAAACCTCACTAGATTCTGTGTGCCCCTGCTATGCACTGTATGTAGATGTATGCAAAAACAAAGGTTATCATGGAATTGAGAAATTCAAGCCATGCAAACTGTTTTGCAAGGTGTTAAGTCATATTTTTTTGTTTCTCATAGCCATTTAAGGTTTATGTTTTTCCTGCAACGAGCTCTGTGTGTAGTCAATAACTTTAAATATTTAGAAGCATGTTTTGAAAACTTGGCTAGTTACTTGAATGCAAATTAGAGGGATCAAGGTCTTTCGTACAGTTTTCCACTGGCACAAGAAAGTGCCCATGCAAATAAGATAGATCAGGTTATTCCTAGGTGGGTTCCTATTTGCTCACATGTTACAGGTTAAAAATCACGAACACAAATGGAAATTAGCTTGAACTCTTGTGGGAGTTTGATAAATAGACAGTGCTGCATTTTCTGTGTGTAAGTGTTATTTCTTGTAATAAAAGGAACAAATAAGGGCACTCTAGATGTATGGAACATCTTTGATTTTAATATTGAGATGAATCTGTTGCAGGCAAGAATATGTTTGTGTTTAAAACACACTTTTGAGGTCTTAACTAACAGTATGGTTGTTTAGTGTTTTAAATTCATGGTACTCATTCTGTAATTTTGTGGTTTCCCTGCCATTGGTAATAATGCAGCAATGAAAATGATATGCAATGCTTGAAAGGTTGATGTTACCTGTTTGATTAAAATATAACTATTAACCTCAGAGATGGATGCTGATTGTTTATTTTCTGTGCTTCCTCTGTCAAGTCCTCCAGAAGAGGAAGTGCTGGTTTGTGAATGTGCCATCAGTACCTAAGTGTCCCCCCCACCCCAACCCTCATCTCTGCGTTGTGTATTTGCCCCAAATCATATCAAATGGCTTTTAAGGGTCTGAATGCTTTCTCTTGTTGTGGATTTAGTTCACACAGAGCAGTAGATACACACATGGAGCACCCAGCATACTCCCAGGATCATATCCAGGTTGTAAGAGTTTGTATTTGCAGAAATGTTGTCTGTGGAATTGTGAAGACATTTTCCATACATGCCTGTAACAATGTTTTCACATGAGGAAGGCCGACAGTGTTTTCTGTTTTCTTTGCATTGTGAATTTCAGACAAAGGCAAATGCTGCCCTGATGGAAAATGCTAAAGAAAAAAAAATAAAATGACATGTTGCTGATTTTAATTTACAGCCATGCTTTTCTGCTTTAGAAACAGCATGACACATAATTCCGGTTCTCTTATACATCTTCTTAATGAGTAGAATATTTAATGGAGAAGCAGAGTTTAGTTATCTTGTGGCCAACAAACTGGGCAGAAGTTACTGTTGTGTCAGTATGACTTGAGTTACAGTGAGGGGTTGCAGGGAAGGGAATCTGTTTGTGCTTTGAAGTCTAGAATGCCATTTTTCTTACTCTCTAAGAACAGGTTGAAATCTTGTCTGTCTTATTTCCTTGGGCCAAATGTGGAATTTATTTAGATCTCAGTCAGATACATAGTAACACATTCACATTCAGCAGTATGAAATTTCCCAGACTACTTTAAGTGATGCCAATTAAGTTCACAGCTACATGAGTCACCTAGAATAAAAAAGAGAGGAAAGTGACCAAAAAAGCACATAGCCCTCTTTGCATGCTAAGGATTTAGGAGGTATGCCTGAATAAATACACGTGAATTTTATTAATTTTATACTCTAAAGTACCAGTGAAATACATGCTGATGAAAGGTTGTTTGATTTTAAAAGGTAAACAGCAAATCCAGATATATTCTGCTAATATTAGAGAGGGGACACTTAACAGGCATCACACTTGGTTTTAGGAAACAGGAGGCAAGACATCTAAATGCATAATTTTCCAGAGATGTTCCTTGTTTTTGAATGTGCTACCCAAAGAGTTGTTTGCAAAAAGAACTCATAATAAGGATAGAAGTGGCCAGGTAAGTTTCACTTCTTACCACAGACAGGAAAAGGCTGTAAATGTTACACAGTAAGCAAGTTTAGCATAAAGAGGAAAGGTTTAACAAAAAAATACCTCTTCCTTTCTAACCTGGGTCAAAATTCAAAGTAATTTTGCCGGGGGTGGTGGGGGGGGAAGGAGATCTGTGAAGGTAATTTCTCTGGATGGTTTGTTTTTTTCTGTAAAAGCAGAGAACTGTTTAAATACCGAAGAGAAATTTGGTGATGTTTGATTTGTTCCCAGTTTCAGTTGGACTGCAAAAGAATGAGAGGGAGAGGAAACAATAAGTGTCATTATTAAAGATATTACTGTCCTGCCTGTAGTGTCAGTGTCAGTGCCTGACTCAGTGTCAGAGCTGCTGTATTTGGCATAGAGTTCTTTCTTGCAGGGTGCAGGCATACCTTTATGTATAAAATGTGGCAAAATATGGACATGGGTAGAAGGTACCTGTAAAGCTACAGAGAGATGTGCACACGGGCTACCTTGCAGGCAAAAAGGGAATGAAACACATTATGAATGGAATAAAAGAAAATGCAGCTGAAGTGCAAGAGCAGGAAAGATCGGAGTATTTTTGTTGTATGCTCTGACCTTGGTGAGGGCAGAGTAAAAACCACGTGGGATTTAGTGGATGACTGTAAATGAATGTGTGTGTACACACATAAAGGTAAGAACCAAGGAGAAGACTCCGTCTGGAGAAAGGGAATTCCAGACGGATGAGGCAACACAGGCTGAAGGGCAACCCCAGCTGCCTGGTCATGAGGATGGGACAGGGAGGAATGCATGAGTGGGCAGTATTGGGATGATGGACACAATATTGGAGAGGCAGGATGGAGGGGGGCCAAAAAGAGGTTTTTTAAAAAAACCCAGGATACTAAATATAAATAGGATTCAGACATAAACTGTGTCACTGTGATATAATTACGGCTGTTACATTGTTTTGGTCTGGAAGGACACAAATTCAGTCCTTAAGCTTCCAATTTATAGGGGCTGAAGGACAAAGTTAAAAGAAATAAATAATATGAATGGAGACAGGAAATAACAAGATCAGAAGTGATGATGTAGGTGGAGAAGGTTGCTAATGAATTAAGTAAACAAACCCAGTTCTATTTTGTTAGTTTTAAATTTAGAGTAATTTGGAAAAAAATCAAAAATAAACTTTCAAGCTCTTTCTAAAACTTAACCTGAAAAGATTTGTTTTTGTTAGTAGTTTATTTTTCTTAGATCTGCATATGCAGTAATGTATTTTCAATGTATTTGTTAAATGTGTTATCTCAAAGTCCATTAATTCATTTTAAAAAATTGTCATTCAGATTCCATAATGTGAATGTGTTTTAAATCCCCAGATAAGTTTATTAGGACAAATTGCATTTCAAATATTGGACAGTCATTGTCTTGTATTTATTGACTGGAGGAAAAAAAAAGTGTAGAATAGCTGATTACTGCAGGTTGAAAAATGTACCCAATCTAATTTTCAAGTAGTAAAAACGTACTTATAATTGAATTTAAATCTAGTCAAGGCACTTAGCAGTGCCTTACTGACTTTTTCATCTCCACAGAAAATTGTGCAAATAATGAAATCACTTATCTCTAATATTTTGTAATTGCAACCTGTGTTCACCTTCAAATCATTGTTGTTGTTGTTTTTTTCCCCCCAAGATCAAATTCACAGGTGTCTCACGCTTCCTTGCCTGCTCTCCGCAGCTGGCGTGATTTTTTTTTTCCAAACACCTTTTCCTTGTAACTGGTGGGACCGCAGGCAATTTCCGAAATGCTCGGCAGCTGCGAGGCTGCTTTGCACGGAGTGAGGTGCCCTCTCTCGGGGTGGGCTGGCTCTGCCGCTGACCCGCCTGGGAAGCGGGAGCTTGGGAAGGGCTCAGCGGCATCAGTGCCGGCATCAGTGCTGCAGCCGCCTCCCCACGGAGCCTGCGGGGTGCTGCTGCTTGTCCTGAGCTGTCGTGGGCAGGTTAGTGATCTCGCCTGAAAATAGTGTTTGGCACTGTGCTGGGTCTCTCTGCGCTCGGACAGGTGCGTGCAGAGGGATGGTTTGACCAGGTGGCAAATGTTCCGTGGTGCGGGGTCGGTCTTGGTGCTAAAAATGATGCTTTAGATTTGGGGGGCTGCAGATGTGGTCACAGAGTGTGCAGCTTCTGGGCTTCCAACCTTTTCTTGTCACTCCTCCCCTCAGTTTCTCTGGTGAGAAGAAGGTCAGGAGGATGGTGGAGTTTTGGTGGCTGCAATGCCATGTCCCTCTATGGGAGAGCAGCCCCTGAGTCAGGGGTGCAGCCTGGGACTGGAGCCTTCCCTAAACTGCCCTGGGGGTTCCCCTCCTCCTACAGCAGCACATCCTGTGGGGGCAGAGTGAAGCTTCCACGTTTCCAGCTTCTTTCAGCAGTTAAAAAAAGTAAAAATACTGATGTATTGATTGACTTGGCAAATGGTGCCAGGAAGCTAAAGGTGATAAGAAATGACCCCTGGGACAGCAGGACTGGTTCATGGCAGGAGGATTGCTCTTAACCTTGCTGTGCAGCCATGCCAAGCTGGGTTCTATTTCTTTACCATCTCTTACATGAACATCATATATTGGTTGGAAGCTTAAGACAGAGAATCTATGAGGTTTTTGTTGTGGTGGTTTTTATTGGTTTTTTTTTCCTTTTTTTTTTAATTGTTTGTTTGTTTTTTTTTTAATAAGCTCCTAGATGGAAGTCCAAAATCAGATGTGACATAATATAGCTCTGGGAGCCTCAGGCTCTACTGTATTCCAAATAATAGTTGAAAGTCAGTGTATTCTGGTAGCCTGACAAAAAAACTTGATGATTCTGTACCAGCCTTTCCACTGACACACTTGCAGTTTTGGTTTAGAGGTTTTCTGTTAACCTGCTGAAAGCTTGATAAGCCCACCTGATTTGCCTGCTCTTCCTGTGATAGAGATACTTTGTCCTTTAAAAACTTCACCAAACCACTTCAGGTTTTTTTGGCTCTGATTATATAACATGCACAACCATGAAAGTTTCATCTTGCCTTTGAGGAGGTAGATTGTTAAATTAACATTTCTGTATGCCACTCTGTTTTAATGCCACTGCTACTTCACCTCCCAGTCAGAATGGAGGGAAATCGTGTGTGGAGCCATGCCCTGGGAGGTCATTGTTACTGACCTTGCCTTGTTGGTTTTTTGGTGGTTTTGTCCCTGATTATTACCAGGTTACCTATGGCCTTTGTAATCTCCTGTGCTGTTGTTGCTGTCTGATCTCTCCTTTTATTCCTGCTGCCCTAAAGTAGATGTTTATTTAAGCAGCAAAAGGGTGGTATTTTGTTATGGCACGTGGGTGCGTCCCTGTGCTAGCTCAGTTTAGCTGTCCTGAATAACAGAAATAGCCAATATGTGGGGACATGGGAGTATCAGGCTGACACCTAGGATGACCCAGAGTGTTGGGGGATGTGTCCTGGCTGCCAGCCTTGGCCATTGCTGGCAATCCTGCAGAGTCATGCCAGTGTCACTTCACTGTAGAGATGTGCAGCTAGTCTTGGTCTAACACTCCTTGTAAACCAGAACAAACTTACACCACTCCTCTTTGTGTAGATGTGACTTCTCTGTAGATATGAGGTGGTTCCACCTCTGTTTTCTTTTTACCCCTTTGCATTTGTGTGCAGCCACCAACAGACTGCTGCCCCTTTTTCCCATACCTATGACAATACTTCTTGGGCATTTTGATTAAATTTAATCGATATGCCAATAGGTGCATTGATTAATAAATACAGTCGTTGGTGCCAAAATAGTGTCTCCCCCTCATCCACTGGACTTTGTTCCCTCTTTCTGAAAGACAAATGTGCTCATGGTGTTCAGCTTGCTTGGTGCCTTGCTGCTAAGAGCCTGTGCCATGGCTGAAACTACTGTAGGGACCTGGTGTTTCAGCAGAAAAAGTTTGAAATTTTTTGATTTAGAGGAGGTTGATGCAAACTGAGCTGCCTAAGGAGGACAGGCAGCCTCAGGGCACTATCTCCAGTGACTGCAAATTCTTCTTCAGGTTGTTTTTTTACTGAGTCCAGTATAGTGTTGTTGGTTTGCAAAACAGCCCTTACTTCTCTTTCCTTTTTTCAGGAAGTATCACTTCTTTCAGTGGAGCCAGTTTGGGAATGCTGTTTGATAGCTACCTGTGTTTTCTGAATCGTGCTCTTTGTATGTGTCCTCATGCAAGAAGATGTGAATCAAAACAATACATGGAAATGCATCTCAGTACATTGCTCACATTGCTCAATCTGCTTGTATCATCTATGTTTAGCTTCTCTTCTACATTATCACTTCTATCCCTGAGGCAGCTGTAATTTATATCTGTTAATTATTTTCCTGCACCCTAACATGTTGAAAGAAGAGAGATTGAAAACCCAGAGAAAGGTGCTAAAGTGTAGATGAATGAAAATATCTATTCTGCATGTCCAGAACTTAAAACGGAAGCAAATAGAAATAAGTTGTTTGGGATGTTATCTGCCTCTCTTTGTATTTCTAATTTGGTGCTGAGGCATTTGATGACATACTTTGAAAAGTGAGAATACGTAAGTGTCACCATAAATCACTGTGGCTTGACATATGAGACTACTCGTGTCTTTTCGTTTGTAAATATGATTTATATTACGTTGCAGAGGATCTGAGAAGTTCTCCCTAAGCCAAAAATGTACGAACAGTTGGCATCTGCAGTTTTTGGGCACATCACTGCACTTAATAACACTCCCAGTTTGGAATGTTACGTGTTAATGGTTTCACGTGCATGCAGTGCCAGTAAACTTGCTCAGTTAAAACACCTCAGCACTGGGAGCGTCACTGATGGGCCTTTTTTTGTTGTCTGAAGAGCATTTCTCAAAGGCAAAGCGAATTCCTGATCTGTTTGTTTCCCTGCAACTTGTGATCTGTCCAGTGAATTGCAGCTGCCTCATCATACCAGGCAGCAGAGCGGGTGAGTCAGCCCATCCAAGCGCTCCCTGCGAGTCCGTCTTGGAAAGGCTGATGTGCCAGCACGGCTGCTGCCGAGTCTTCCTGTACACAGTCCAGAGCTGGAATCCTGAAGCGACATTTGCCTCTTGACACCGTTTACTGTAACAGGCTTAAATGTATGTGACACCTATTCAGAGTTTAAAATCACTGCAAATACATCTAAAGGCAAGTTGGCCACAGCCGCTGTTGCTGTACGTGATGTGCCTTATGTCTGGGTGAGTGTTTAGTCCTGTCCTCCTGGCTGGAGGTCAGTTCTTTAAACAGCTGAAGTTTTTCCTCTCACTGCAGGCTCTTTTAGAATTGGTAGTGGAAAAACCACGTGTAAATGCATAGGAGTACTTTGGGGAGTGTTGGCATATAAAACTTGTAGTATCTTACTGTTTCGGCTTCTGCTTTCAGAAGTGTGTCCCTCATTTACGCAGCTTTTCCAGAATGAGTGGAGTTTTGGGCTGCTTGGCTTATGCAGCACGATGAGGGCAATGCACATCTGCTGTGGCACCTTGTAGGGCTTCTGGGCTTTTCTGGGAGTGTTACAGCTCATGGAAATGACACAGGTCACAGGACCTTACTGCCGCTGCCCAAGACTGGGGAAAAAACAAGTGGGCATTACAAGGGAGGGTTGAAAAAGTAATTAAGGTGCCCGAGTATGTAAGTCTGCACATGATAGGATTTCCAGAAACACCCACCGTTCCAGATGCACAAACAAGTTACAGTTCATCAGCTATTTATGGTAATTGCATGTGCATTATTCGCCCCTGGCAAAAGCAGGGTCACTTGAGTTAAAGAGCGAGCATGTGCAATTACTGTGTTTGGTGGTTGATTCACAGTAACTTGTTATCACATGGTATTTAATTGAGCTTTTTTGGTCTTTCCCAACTTTCAGCAGAGTTTGTGGTATATTTAAATAAAGGTTTTGTAAACGTGGCCCATAGTGAGTGCTGCACTGAGTGCTTCCCCTCCACGGGGATGGGAATTGCAATGTTCCCACCCTGCTGGGCACTGCCTCCAAAATGATTTCTCGCAGGAAAGTCCGTG
The DNA here is from genome assembly GCF_036417665.1 of Passer domesticus. Lineage (NCBI taxonomy): Eukaryota > Metazoa > Chordata > Aves > Passeriformes > Passeridae > Passer > Passer domesticus. The sequence continues at coordinate 26,370,931 of NC_087477.1, forward strand.
TCGTTGCAAACAAAGTGAAAACTTGGCTAGATGAGATTGGATTGCTGCATCTGGTTTTGGACTATCGGCAGTGGTGCTTGGACACAGAAGTGCTTGCTTGTGGCATTTCAGGGACTGCATTTCCACAGATGGGGCCTGTCTGTTAGAAGGGTGGGAGAGCAGGACATGTCCCACTTCATCCTGGGAAGCCATCTGGGATGAGGCCAGCTTTATCATGTGTGTTTCTGAATTAAAAGCCCCCTTTATAACTTTCTTTTGGAAAATAGAAGAGCCTTTCAGTTCTTATCTGAAGAAATATCTCTGAATGGTTCAGGATGTCGAATTTGAGGCTTCTGGGATGCTTTCTGCTTTATGTTTTAAGCACAACTTCAAAAACAGTGGGAAAAGCAGCTACAGTAAAAGCAAATTAAATTTGCTTGCTGTACCCTTTCTGCTAAGGGCAGTTAATTCTGTTCCTTATTCATTATTTGAAAAAAGTTGTGTGAAAGCCTGAGTCCTTGTCTGACTCTCTCTACTATGCTTAGGGGGACTTGAGTGAAATTATAGGCAGGAATTCTGGCATGAGGCATGAAGGGATGTTTATATAGTGCTTGGGTCAAGAGGCAGGCATGGCACTATTCTTTTGGGCCATGTGGAGGCATATCACCAAGGAAGCTAAAGCCCCATAAATTCGAAATTTAATTGAAAATTCAGCATTGATTTTTTTTTTTTCTATTTTCAATTTGACAGGCCATCAGCAGTCTTCATCGAAGCCAAAGCAAAGAGGAGGATTAAAAACTAAAAAAAACCAAACAACTATGTAATTGCATTTCTTGTTCTGGTGAAAGTTGTTTTGTTGTGACATCTCTGAAATCATTGGTATTTTGTACCAGCTTTATTGGGTTGGATAGAAAGCTATGAAATAGGACGTGCCAGAGGAATAGATTGGTTTATTAAAAATACTGTAGTGATACCATGCTAAAAGCAGTTAGTATTCAGATCAGTATTTGTTACTTATACAACAAACATGATTTACTTCATAAATGACCTAAGCAAGCTTTTTAAAGTATAGCAATAGAATGCTGTAATAAATGAAAATGGAATTTATAAGAAATATTCAGTGTCCATGTGGCTCCCTCTTGGTCTGACAACTCACTTTTCCCAAGGGCTTACCTTCTGTAGGGGTGAGGTCTATTCAGCAGAAAGTTATGGAGAAGGGTGGCTTTTTCCTGCCCTGTCCTGAAGGAAAACCTGGGAAGTTTGTGCTCCTGAAGGGGCAGCTTGGTGGGGTGTTTTGGCTTGGATTTTGGTCTTCTTTGGGTGTTACAGGTTGTTGGGGTTTTTTGTCTGAGAGAGACAAGTTCCTATTAATCCAAAATTAAAAAGGAAAGAAAAGCCCATTTTTATAAACAAATGTTCACTTCACAGCTTACCTCATATCTGTGCTGGGTCATTTACTGTTAGTTTTTGCATCTTTAGAAAATTTTTCCTCCTTGGACTCATTACTCCTGCATTTATTCTTTCAGCTGTTGATGTCCATGTTCTTGTTGTATATGTGAATGAATTTGATTCTGTTTCTGAGGTCTTGCCTTTGCGTAGTGCATTTGACAGTTTCATTTTGCAAATTAAGGGAAGGTGTAGATAGAGAGATCTTAAAAGGCCCAGGAACGCGAGGAATTGTGGAGACTCTAGGATCCTTTCAAAGGTAGTAAAAAGTGGTCTTCATCTTCTTTAGTCTCAGCATTATGATGATAAAAAGAGAAATGTGGGGACATCTGGCTTCAGACACTCTTGGCTTGTTATGGTTTTTAAGGACTATTTCATTTGGAAAGCTTTTACCTAGTCAGAAGGAGGAATTGTGTTGCTGCTATTGCTGGAATTTGTGTTTTGGTATCTCCTGACTCAGTCTAAATAAGACATCTACTTGTTTTGCGTTAATAAAATATTTTGGTAGCAGAATGTATTATTCTGGTTCTATCCTGATTTCTAGGGGCTAGTTTGTAGTCAGCCTCTAGCTGAAGAATGTTTACAGTGAATGTTATAAGGCCTGAATACAGTAAATTTAGGTCATACATTTCTTTTTTTTTTTTTTTTAAACTGGTATGGTTTAGAATAGGGTTTATATTTCCAGAGTTGCTAAAGCTGCATATTTAAAGAATTTTGTTCTTATCCATTCAGTTTTCGTGATGTTTTTGTGAAATGTTCTTGCATGGATCTCCTCATAGATCCATCCACTGTTGCTATGCATTTAAATTCACAAGTAGAATGGCAGTTTTTTGATGTCTTCAACATATATCCCATCATTTGTTTTTTTAACTGTTTTTAGAACTGCAGTGAATTTTTTTTTTTTGCTGTTGTTAAAGCCTAAACCTAAACAGTTCTTGAACTGTTTTCTACTCTAGTAGATCTAATTTGGATCAAGATTATAGCCATCCAGCAGACAAACAACCAGAAAAAAACCCGAACCTTTGATTGCTTTGTGATACAGAAAGAGGGGGATTGTTTGGGTTTTTTTCCCTATAAGGTTGTAGGAGTTGTTAATTTCTTATTTGATGGAGCAACTGATATACTTTGACATCAGAGATCCAAAAATCCATTTTTCAAAAATCCAGCATGTTGAATTTCCCTCAGGAATCCTTAGTGTTTTTGTTATGTTCTAAGAATATATCAGAAAAGTCTTTTGTTGAAGTAGTAATATCAATAGGTTTCTGTAGCACCTATGTGTTAGGCAAAGGTCTGTGAAATTGTAATTATTTTTGGAATTCTAATTTAGTTTCACTTCCACCTTGAAATAAAACCCTGAAAAGGTTGAGTAGGCTTTGCTGTATACTGTTCAGTGTAAAAAAAAGAAAGTAATTAAGTTAATATCCAGCTGTGTGGTGGAGCTGAGTGCTAGAGGGAAGGAATGTCATCCAGAGGGACCTGGAGAGCTGAGCCTGTGTGGACCTGGTGAAATTCAGTCTGGGGAATTGCAGCCTTTCTATTGCTTTACCTGTTACTGATATATCTAAAATGTGTGTTTCATATGTGTTAAGAGCAGCTCTGCTATTTCCAGAGATCTTTAACTTCAAAAATGTGCATTCTGAAGAATCATAATAACTTAAAAGTCTGATGAGGTTGTGTTTTAGCAGGGGTTCTATTATACAGCTTAGATGCTCTGACAATGTATAATTTGGTACTATTTATGTTGGCATTTAGTCACACTTCTGGAACTCAAAAAATGCAGGAAAAAGACAGACATATACTTATCCACCAGGTACCAAGCTTAGAGTTGGAAAACCAGAACATTCAAGCAGTTGCAGAGGGTCTCATTTACTTTGTTTTAGCCCCTATGCAGTAATTTCATATAAAGGGTTCCTCAAGCTTCTTTTGAATTCTACTGTGCTGTTTCTGCCTTATTTCTGACTGTTTGGTTTTTCAGTTTCTTTTGGCATCTCTTCTGTCAGTTTTGGTTTTGATTCTTTAATCTCCTGGCTTAAAAATCACCATTTTGCCACTCAAAAAGCACAGGCCAGTTGGAAGCTAGAACCACAGAATTACAGAATGGTTAAGGTTGGAAAAGACGCGAGTCCAACAGTTAACCCAGCTCTGTCACCACTAAGCCATGTCCCAAGTGCCAGTTCTTTTGACCCCTTCCAGGGGTGGTAATTCCTCCTCTTCCTTGGGCAGCCTGTTGTTGTCTGGCAACTCTTTATCTTAAGACATTTTTCTCAATGTCCAATCTAAACCTTCCCTGTTGCAACTCGAGGCTGTTTCCTCATCTCATGTGGAAATAGTGCAGGACAGGTTTCACAAAGATGGAACCTTCCAGGCTTTTTATTCTGATGAGTTGCATGGGTATTTAATACTTAATTCAGTCAATATTGTCTTTTGAGATATGTTAAGAGGATATTATAAAAATTAGAATGGCAATTACATGTGGTTGCACAAGCAAAAGAGAATCGTCCTCAGCTTTTGTTTTCATTTCCAGGTTTGTTGTTAGTTTGGTTTTTTGTTTTTTTTTTAGTTGAGTTTTCTGGGCAAATGCTTGGCTATTGCACAGTGCCTTAAAAAGTACCAATCTTCCCATTTCCTTAATCAGAACGTGTGGAACTGAGTCAAGTTCTGTGCAGGAGTAGCATATCTCTTCAATAGTTGTCTTTGCAGCTAAAAGCAAGTAAAAGAACTAAAATTCTGTCAAAAAATTAATTAGTTTGACAGGACTTACTTTTCATGAACTTGTTTGATATTAATTGCTTTAATTACGTGATGCTTATTAATTAAAATCTTAGTAATAAAATCCTAAATCAAACTCCTCACTATTTTGATGAGCTCAGTATTCAGATGACAGGCTATCATAAAGTTATTTTCTGCAGTTAGAATTTTAAGCATTGCAGCAATCCTAGTTTTCTTCCAGGCTTTTGGAATTTCCCTGGTACTCTGGGACTTTCTGAAAAGGGGTGGTAATAACTCGGATAAAATCACTTGAGTGTTTTTTCTTGTAAGTTACTTGGACCTAACCATCTGAAAGAGTAGGATGTTTAGAGCCACTGTCTCATACTAACTAGCCACTGTCTAATACTAACGAATCACCTACTAAACAAAAATATCTCTTGTATGTCTGCTTTTTGTTCCTTTTTTTATTTTATTTTTCTGGTTTTACCTTTTTTGGTGTTTTGTTTTTTTTTTTCATTTCACTACTAGCAGGAATTCCACAATTTTATTATGGTATCTATTGGTACCTTTTTTGTTTCAGTGAAGTTAAATGAGTTTGGATTTTTTTTTAAATCATGTTAATGATGGTTTGTACTTTGCCTTTCTTGTGTTTTAACACTTCTAATTAATAAAAATTTCTGTTGGCTTCCATTCTTTTCACATCTATACCAGGGTGAGAAGCGTAGTTGGGAGCTGCTTTTTCTGCTGCACTTAACTAAGTTTGTCTTGCTAATTTTGCAATGCAGTGTTTAGCATTAAAAGTTCCAAGTTACCATTTGCATCTCTAATTATGTCCTCAGTAGTTTTGTCTCTGAACTGTTCTCAGTTTTATAGAAGTGCATGTGATAAAGTGCTGTGTATGGATTACAGGATAGGATTTATTTTACTTGTGTATGGAGACCACTAACTGTTACACTCTGAGAATTGGTGTCTTAGCCAGGGTGGGTGGCTGCAATGCATTTTCTGCATGTTGATCATTAAGGTTGCTTCCAACCCAAACCATCTTACCATCCTCTGATTCTAGTCTCTGTGTTGAGGTAGAAAATGGGTGCCCAGGGATGTTGAGTAGTCCAATTGCTTGTAGCACTTAAATTCCGATTAACGTGTGACTGTGTAAAAGGTTAAAACAGTGTCTTGGCCTTTTCTCTGACAACCTGAGTCTGAGGGAGATGGTCATGCTGGACTGTTATTGTGTATTTTGGGAAGGATGGGTGTGGAGGGTGTTTGATCTTTATCAAATACAGCTAATGTTTGTCTGGACTGCTTAGCTCGAGCTAAGCAATGAAATCCTTTAAAGGCCCCACACTGCCTCCTGCTTTTCTGTGCATCATCTCCTAAGCAGTCTACAGCCATTCATCCTTACTATTCCAGTTGTCCTTTTCTTTGCAATATAAGGGGACTTTCCAGCAGTTTCCTTGTGCCCTTTTCCATGGTAATAATTAGTTGTTCATGTTGAGAACAAGGAGATAGTGCCGAAGAAAAGATCGGGATTCAGACAGAGGATGATGGCAGCTGGCTTGGTCTCCTGGCCAGGAAGAACTTCTCGTTGTTTTTTCTTGCTTTTTTTTCTACAAGCATTTTCTACATTTGGATGAATTTTTTATTGAAAAAAATATTTCTGGTGGGCTTGCCATTTTCATGAGCTGACAGGGAGTTTTCTTTATTTTTAATGAGCAGTAAATCCATTTTATTATAAAAAATATTTTTATAATAAATCCAAAATATTTTTACAGAGGTTATTATTTATTTGTGTGTGGAAAGAGACACTTAAAGCACTCCAAATAATATTCAGCACCTTAGAAGTTTTATACCATGAGCAAAGCAAAACTTTGGAAATAGGCCAAAAATGTATTGTCTTATTTTATTTTAGTTTTATTTTTGATGAGGTTTAGCTAATGGATGAGTTAATTACACAGAGGCATAGAAATGTTTTTCTGCATATGTTGAGTACCATCCTTAGCAGAACGAGACCACAGTCCCGATTTTGACAAACCCTGACGAGCTGCTGCAATTCTGCCTGTATAACTATAGCAGAAACCTAGGAGGATGCTGCACAGCAAAAGCTGATATTTGTACAGTGTTCTGCTTCCTCATCCATTATTTGCAATGTCTCGTTTCTGAAATCTAAACCACATTTTTACATATAAAATACCTGCTTGACTGTATTTCGTGCTTTACCACTGCAGTTGAAGGGCTTTTCAAGGAGCAGGTGTTTTGGGGGGAGGGTTGGGGCACTGATTAAAGCTAAGGGAAAATATGTTTTAGAGAATATATTAGTTAACATTGTTGATAGCATGGACCTGTTTTCTCTGACTGATACTGAAGCTATGTAACCTCCCTGCCAAGCCTGTGCATGAGCAGAAAATAAACATTGGGCAGCTCTTACCCCTGCAATTTCAGGGTAGTGTTTTGGGATATGCCTGGATCTGCTAAACACGCATCTCTAAAGCATATTTGCTGGCACAGCGACACACTTGCGCTGCTTAAAGATGTTTTTAGCTCTGAAGAGGCAGTTGCTGCTGTCCTGTCTCAGCTTCCCAAGGCTTTTGTAGAAATATCTCATGTGGCCACTGCTCACCTTCTTCTTTCATTTTCTGCATGTGATTGACTGATGACAGTCAATAGGCAAACTAGCTGGAAGTGATATTTCTCATAAATATGCATGTGAACATCCACAGTAAATGTTCAAGGCTGCTCATATTTTGCAGTAGGGAATAGTTCCTGTTGAGGCAGCATGCATTTTTGTCCAGGTCACAACAGGAGGATTTGACTAAGTTATTTGTAGTATATTTCAGAATAATAATTCTCTCTCCTTTAATGATTTATCTCCTTAAATACCTTTATATTTCTAAGAGGCTCTTTCTCATCCTTCTGGTCTTTTTTTACAGTAAGCCGTTGAAGTATATGGAACTGACCTGTATTTCTCTTTAGTACCAAATTTAATGGCTGAAGATTGCATCTTTTCATTGGCTATCTGTCATTTTTGTTTAATGTTGGGCCTGTTATTTGGGGGGTTTTAAAATGAAAAGCTGAATACTGCAATGGCTCCTGTATGGAATACCAGCACAGCCAAGGTGCTTTGCAGTGGTGTGGGCCACCTCTGCTGAGGGGCAGGAGCACGTTGCAGGAGGTGGGTGTGCACAAGCACCTCTTCTCTCCTAATTTCATCAAATACTTCTCAGATTTACACCTGTGCCACGTGGAGTTGAGGCTTTGCACTGATTCCAGTATTGAGCAGTCTGAGGTGGGGACAAGTCTGGTGAAGGAGGCAGAGCAAGCTCAAGCTGTAGATTGCACTCTGTGCTCGAGATGCTTTGCTGTTAAGTTTTAGGCTATCTTTAAGACTTAAGGATCTTTTTTCAGACTCACTTTAGAAATACATGCCAACACTGTGAAAATTGAATATAGTTCCACTTATAATGGTTACAATGGGACATTGGCAGTTCCTTTCTCTTCAGCTGGTTGGGTGATGTTTTATCTTGCTGCGGTCTGATTCTGAGGTCAGTCAGTCAGGTTTCCTTCCTTCAGTCAGTGTTTCTTCATCAGAAATACAAATTCTGTATATGAGCCTTGTCCCAAACCAACTCTGGACAGCTCTCTGGTCTGCACATTGTGCTTGACTCACTGTGCAACCCTGTTGATTTCAGTGTAGATGCATTCAAACACATTTCTTCATGTGAAAAACAGTATTTCATTTGTTCTGGAGTGGCATTGGCCTGCTCAAATAAATGATAAGATGTTTCTGGGGTTACTTTTAATTTATTTCTTTTTTATCTACTGGTGAGTGATCTTTGTGGTGCCCACAGGAAGCCAAGTTGTTGGGTTCAAGGTTTGGGGTTTTTTTCCTAAATGACAGCTTGGAGACTGTGCTATAGTTGATGCATATGGACTTAATGCATATAGATGTGTTTTATTTTAAGGAAGTGTTAGTTTAAATTAAGTATTAGCAGTTAAATATTCGTTCTACGGCAGCAAATACGCACTGGCTGCAAGTTTTGGTTGGTGTTAGAGCATCAGCAAATAATCTCAGCCATACAGTGCAAGATTTTAACTCCTTGTAGCATGCACGAGCTGTTTGCAGGCAAAGGGACATCAGTTTTTGTGAAAAGATTGTGGACTCTTGGAGATCTGTCACTGGTGGGTTAATATTTGCATATTGATCCCATACACTGAAAAGGTTTACAAGGTGTAATATCTTTTTAATATTGGCATCTGAATATTTAGATAATATTTTAAATATTAGACAGGAGAGATATGGTGAAAGAAACTTTGATAAGGTATTTACTAATCCAAGAAGAAAGTATTTCTTGAAGAAATTGAACTTGAAGTTTTTAAAGCACATTTCTGTTGTAGATTATGCTTGACATGGCCAGGTGTAGCTGGAAAGAGAAATAATCATATCCATTTAAAATTATTACAAGAACTTTTTCTGTTGCTTTGAATGCAGAACACTGCCAATATTGAGGATTTAACCCTACTCAGAAAAGTGGTGCACATGTGGTATACACTTCAGTTTCTCTTTAGCATGGTGAAATAAGCTCATTTCTAGCAAGTCTCCTAATGCTGCCTCTGAAAAACTGAGAAATAATGGAAGTTTAACAAAAAACTTTATTTCTTTGCTTAAATATGTTCTGTAACTTAGAAAGTATCAGTTTTATGAATATTAAATTACCATTCAGTGTGGCTCTGTAATATGCTTTCTTCAGGCTGTGGAAATAGCATTTATTCATCTTATGGATAGAAATGGCACAAATAATAAATTTGGCGTAATCTTTTTATTCTTTTGGGAAAAAAAAAATTAGTCAATGCACGTAGCTTCAGCCAAAAAAAACCCTGTTGCTTCCATGTCATTAGCTGATAAAGGTGAGATAGCTGAGATGGTATTCTAACATTTAAACAAGGCTGTGAGAACTGGAGAAATCAACCTTCTAAACAGAGCTGGGCAGCTCAAAATCCGGGCTCTTGGCAGAAGCTGCTTGGGAGCCCAGTGGCTGTTGAATTCTGGCTGCTGACCCCACCACTGTGCAGCACTGAGCTCAACACTGCATGATTAACAAAGGCACGACTTCTTTAGCTGAGGTGTCTTCCAAGTGAGATCATATGTCTTTTTTAGAGTATAATAAAAAAGGAGGATCTACAGCTTCCCTTCTTGGCTTGTGTCTGTGGTTTATTAGCCTGCCTGTTAAAAGCTTTTCTCCTGATTTGCTCACAGATGCTTGTTTAAAAGCCCTTTAAAAGTCATTTTAGTATGCACAGTTTCTCCTAAGAAAAGTGAAGTGACCTATTTTTGAATTTTCTGTTATCTTCAATGCTCCAAGACTTCTTCTTTGCACCTCTCCTACAAATTGTGGAAGTTTGTATTGTGTATTGCATGTTAGTTTGCATTCAATCGTTTCATACCTGACTACTCTGAGCAAATACATCTAAAGATTACTAGTATCTGGTTTACTCCAGGAGGTCATGGTGAGCTCCTCTGCAGTGGCTCTTGCCTATTTTAGCCACCCTAAAGAAAGACAGCAGCAAAAAGGAAGGGGGGTGCAGTTTCATGGGTGGCACTCCTTTCTAGGTGGGTATCAAGAATAAGTGTTTGTTGGTTGGGTTTACCAGTCCAGAGCACTGCTGTATTAATGCTGTGTCCTCTTCCAGTATTTAAATTCATTGTTAATCAATATCCAGAGAAATATTTGTGCTTTGAGAGACAGATGTGGCAGCAAGTAGTGTGTCCCTCAACTGTAGCTGCCTGTGGAGATGGCAGTCTGTTCTGTAATGAGTACTTTCTCTTGTTGGTACAGTGATAATCTAAGTTAAAGTATCCTAAAGAATATAAGAATTCATTTTTCAGAAACCTTGAATCTGTACTTACAGGTAAAGTTAGGCTCAGCCTCCATCAGTAATGGACTCTGTGCCTGTGATTTGAGGCTTGTCCTCCAAGAGCCTGGAAGCTATTCATTGCATTGCTTTCCTTTTAGTGGCTTTCCCCAAAACTGCTTTTAAAACTATATTCTTTGGGGCAGATCTCTCATTCAAACTCCTGAATACGGGCTTGTTACAGCCTAGTCAGGCTTGCTAATCTCAATATGCATATCCCTAGTAGACGTAAATTAGGAGGATGCTTAAACAACCAATGGGCTGGAAATTATTTATTGCCCTCCCATGATACAAGCCTCTCATTCTGGAACTGAGTAGTCTGCTGCTTTCTGTTCAGCATGCCTGTCCTATGCACCCAGTTGCTGACAGCTTAGCAAGGGGTCTGTTCTTTCAGGGTTTTCTTGGGCTTTCTATTCTTATTGTCAGTTTTGTTCAGAAACCATGTAATTTGGGGGAAATTGGCCAACGTCTTTATTTTTTCCTAATGAATTTCCTATTCTCTTTTTTGTTCTGTTGCTTGTTACTTGGTATTCTTTATTTTATGGTGCAGCCTCTCATTTGTTACCAAACTGGGATAGGCTTTTACCCAAATTCTGGGTAATCCTGGGCTGTTATTTTGCAAAGCAGAGCTGTGGATTGGAGCCCCTATGTGGCTAATTCAGAGCTGGTTCCCCGTCTCCCATGGCTTGACCATTGGCAATACCAATGCTAAGCTTGCTAGGTGAAGTCTTGCCATGTCTGGGCATGACCCTGCAAGAAGCCATTTGGATTCCCAGTTGGATTCCCTATTTATGGTGGCTGGTTACTAATGCAGAGCTTTAGTTGATTATTTTTTGCGTCGGAAGGCAAGCCATGCGTTTAGAAATTCAGATGACTTGTTGCAGGCTGTGGGAGGTCTAGAGCACATCCCTTCAAAGCTGAGGACTTCCGTTTCTGGAGCATAATTCTCCTCGTTTATTTGTGAGCTGCTTAGCTGATGACATCCATTCTCCAGCACAGTTGGATCACAGACTCCCCTTGGCGCCCCTGTGCTTCAGAGTTTTCCTGCAGATCTATCCCAGTGCAAGACCAAGTAAGCCACTGAGTCATCCCCATATGCAAAACAGAAAAAGAGCTTTCATGTGAAACATCCGATGTATCTCACAACCTTTTCAGGAAGGGTTGAACCTTTAGATTTAATATTTGGAGGATGTGATTTATGGCACCCTTTTTCTCACCCTGTTTGTGTCACTGCTTCTCTAAAGGAAGAATTTTCACGTGGTTTTCCCTTTTAGACAAACACCTGGCATTTGTGTAAGCAATTGGGGAAAACATGGGGAGAATGTGAATATTCTTGGCAGCATTGCTTTGTGTGTCGCATAGTTTTTGTGCTGTAACTTTGCCTTCAGTCTGGCGTCCTCATGGCTGGTCAATTAATCCTCAGCTGGAGAGTTTAGGAAGAGTGGGGATGCAACCAGGAAATGCATCTCATCTCATGCCATACTCATTTTTGGTGTGAAACTGTTGATTGTGGATTTCAATCAAGAAAAAAATACAACAGACCTTAGTCTGTGAAATCCAAGTGGTTTGTGCTGTTCCTTTGCATGCCTAAACTTCAAGAAGTGGTTTAATATTCTCTGTTGCAGTTTTCCTTTTTAATTTTGAAAAGGAAACATTTTAATCACTTCCATACATGTGCTAACTTAAAAGGGTAAAATTATTGCATCATCATTTTATAGCACTTGGCAGAGAGACTATTCTTGCTAATTTTATCCCAAATCATATCAACTTAAAGCACTTTTCATGAAATCTTGATTTTTTTCAGTACGCTTTTTATACTAAATGCACAATTTAAATGCTCTCCATAAAGATTCAAGTCTGAATGACCTTGTGCCTGTTTGGATGCCCTTCATTTTATCTAGTACAGATTGTCAAATGTAATGCAGTGGCTCTTATGATAGAGTAGTCCCAAAAGTGATGGTTCTATGAGAAAAATACATCAGGGTGACAGTGGTGTACGACGGAGGGAGGAACTGATGATATTTCATACTAAAAAATGCCAAATGGCCTCACTAGAAATTTGTTTGTAAAAAAAAATTAGTTGCAGGAGGAGAACATGCCTCTCCAGGAATTGCTTTGGATTCATGAATTCAGTTTTGATTTGCCTCCTTTTTCTTTCCTGATGATTGCAGAAACTCTCCCAAAAGAAATAAATATTTGCTTTGAATAGTTCAAAAAGTAGCTACTGCTGTGTGGAACGTGGGCTGTAACATATTCCTGCTGGTCTGAGTGTAATAAACCCCTCAACCACCTTCAAGGTACGGAGGGCATATATATAAAATCTCATCTATATGGGGTTTTTTGTTTGCCTTGTAATTAGGCTGTTGTCCTTTCCCTTCCTTGGAAATGAACTTCCTTCATGTCCCACATTTAAAACCAGTCATAAAGATGGGGCAGTTGGTGTCCTGTGCTGTTTGGAGTATGTGTTACATGGCCAGACGTGGCTGGTTTCTGTCCTTGAAACAATGATGAAAATCCAGGGCTGAAGTTCACCAAGCTGGCTGTGCTTAGAAGGCTGCTTTCTCTCAAATTTATTCTTGCTTTCATTGCTTCTGGGTGAGGTAATGCAGCTTTTTATACACAATGAATCTATGAGTTTTCTCGGGTTTGATAGAGACATTAATGACTTTGGGGAAGTTTGGCAGCATATTAGCATCTCTCTTCCTCGTCAGTTGTTTTATTGCTGTTTAATTTTTGCTATGGCACTATTTAATTTCAAGTAGCTTTATAACTTAAACCTTTTAGCATATGAAGAAGAAAATCCTGTGGCACAGATGCTTTCATTTGAAGCAAAAATGTGTGTTCCCAGTGATTGAGTTTCTATCCTGCACACGAAACTAAAAAAATTATCATTTTGCCATTTGTGTACTGCAACTCTTATACTTCCACTGTTGAACTTCAGTTACTAATATTGTCTAAGAGTGTTTGTAAACAAATCTTGGGCATGAGTTTATTTAGTCAAACAAATGGTAGAATCTTTTATTTTATCTTTTCCTGGCTGTAACACTCAGATCTCTTTAAGACGAGGTATTTGTATGACTTAGAAGACAATTGTTCAGAATTCTCTGTCTGAAAACTTGCTTCATGCAATGGGTTTCCATTCTGATTTCAAACCCTGCTATATTACATATTTGTGTCTATGGTGGGGGAGAGACAGAGAAGTAAAGGATGTGTCTACATTTGGAAATAATTCCTGTGTGAATCACACACCTTCCTTCATTAGGGAACAGAATTAATGAAATGTTGTGTTTCTTGCTTTTGTAGCAGTTGCAAGTGAAACTTGTATATGTATGGCTTTAGGCAACCTCCAAAGAAGATCTTTATTACCAAGTTTTTGGAAGCAAAAGTTTCTCAAAATGAATTTTATCTTTGAGGAAGTAATAAAATACAGTCTTGGCTTTTCCAAGGACTAGACTTCCATATGTATTCTGATGATGTTTTAGGGAGTTTTGCTGGCAGAGCCCTTCATATTTGATCAAAATCAACGGACCTGTTCCTTTTTTGATTCAGCTCAGACTGGAGGAGGAGGTTTCACATTCCTTTTGAGGCTTGTTTCATTAGAAAGTGTGTGAAACCTTTACCAGGAAATATTGAACTCTGAGAACTGGACTACAGTGGTCTATGGAAGTGCAAGCCTACAAACCTGAAATCTGTCATATGCAAAGTGCTAGAACCATATTTGTTGGAGAAACAGGTAGATACAAAGTAAATGAAATCCTACCAGACTAATATAAAATTTCAATAGAGCCTTTGGTAGAGTGGCAAATGAAAAATACATAATTTCAAAGTTGAGAGGAGTTAAAAAATCAAAAAGAAAGATGTGTTGGATTAAGACTGTCTCATGGGGAGACAAAAATGGCTTGTACCAGAGAATGCTTATTAGTAGATAACAACGGGTCTTTGTCTTCTGTAATTTTCTTCTGCCCAAGCTTATGGCAACAGCTGAGACTCAGTAGTAACTAAATGCATGGTCATGCATTTCCTTCATTTCAGCTTTGTCCCCCTTCTTTAACGAGGTATCCAGTGCCTGTCCATGAGACTGATCCTTTGGTGGTATGATGATAATCCTCAACAGTGTGCTAAGGGATCTTTTTTGTAGAACAGTCCTATTTTTATGAAAATGTGAAGAAGAAATACTTGGGGCACTGTTAGACCACATATAAGTAATGTTCTGAAAATAAATAAGATGATATATGTTGTACAAGGTTTGCTTGCAAACTCAGAGGATCAGTTCTGTCTTGAGGGTAGTAAAGCAGGTGGTATATGTCTGGGAAAAGGAAAGCTGACAGAATGTATGGGGAGTGGGTTATTTTGTTTTTAAATAAAGTTTTGGAGAGAGTAGAACTGATTTAAAAAGTTTTGAGGTTGCTTTTTTAAGATGAAGATTAACACTGCTGGGACAAGGATGAGTGCATACAGCTTGGGGTGGGTGCATTTAACCTGTAGATTAAAAGTCTTGTCATTGGAGAGGCAATGCTCAGAAACAGCTCTTTGAAGTGGCATCATAAGATCAAAACATTTGTTTAGTTCTGAAATAAAGCTTGGGAATTTATGAAAGTGGCTACCTTGTAAGGTAGAGGATGGTACAACCCACAGTCTTACCCAGTTTCATAATCAGAGTTCTAAGCATGCAAGAAATTCTGTGCTATAACTAAAAGATAATCTGTCTGCTGGTTTCTTCCATTCTGACACAAACAGGGAAAAGATGAAATTCAGCCTTGTCATTTGTTACAATTCAGTAAGACAAATACCTGTTTCACTTATTAAGAAAATGCCCCAGAAAAAGTCTACTCTAGCACAGTTTGGACAATTTAGTTATGGTCAAACATGTTGGGGTCCATTTGAATTCTCTTTTGTCTAAATATAACTTGCAAACCACATAATGGAACAGTTCATACTGGACAACTCTATAGCCATCTCACAGGATCACAGAGTATTGTGAGCTAATTTTGCATAGAATTTCAGAATAGCTCAGTGATTGTTGTATTACTATTTTTTCTAACATCCTACCCAAGATTTATATTTTTAATCCCAGACTGAGCAAGGTAATTCCTGTATCATTTAATAATTGCTTCTAATTTTACAAAGGCTGTAAAGCATGAGTAGGTTCTTCTTATGCATTGAACCAGTGTAACTGAATCGAGTGCTTCAGTTTTGATTTCAGAAGATTTCTTTTTCTGGATTATTGCAATGACCTAGCAGAGATGGTAGGGGAAAAAAAACCCTGATAGATTAATTTCATTCATTTTACTTTTGTGTTTTCTGTGGTAGTAAATTCTGTGGTTGTGGCTTGGTGCAGGAACATGTGGAATTGCATTTCTAGGTTGATTATCAACTTATTTTTTTCCAGTAGGAGCTCTATATGAAAAGGCAAACTTTTACAGATGTTTGAGGAACAAGGTTGAATGTGTATATATGAGTCTTATTTTTCTGCAATGCAGTTAGAGGGCTGTGCAGAGAATGTGGAAAACCTTTGGCAGAATTTTCAAAGCAGAGCACTCGTGCTGAATAGAAACTAAGCAGTCAAGGAAAAAAAAAAGGGAACAAGAGAATTAAAAAAAAATTGCCTTCCAAATAGAGCCTGGAAAGCTAATGAGCATATGACATCATTTAACTAGTTATAAAAAGATTACAGCTCCTCTGATCCAAGAAACAGACCCTCAAGGTTTCTGATGTTCCCTAGATGAAGGAGGTCTAGAGTTGTGCTGCTGAAGTTTGTCCTTCCCACAAAGCCCCTCGGTGCTGGCAGCCAGGGTTGCTGCTGGTTCTCCTTAGGAGCAGCACCTGTTCCCAGGGCTGGCAGCAAAGGGCTGTGCCTCATCTCGGCTGGGACAGGCAACTGCAGCCCGAGCTGGCCAGCCAGAAATAGTGTTCTGCTCTTGGAGTGCCTCCATCTGTGCTCAGAGAGCAGGAGCTGCTGAGATGACCTTGTTTGCAGCTTGCAGGTACCTGTGGAGACCCATGGGCCCCTCCAGGGCCAGAAGGGACGTGTCTGCTGTGGGTACAGCACCCACCCCTGGGACCCTCGGGCCACATCCTCAGCCCCTGGTGATCAGAGTGAGCACTGGGTCCAGGGCGGATTGTCTCCTCTGAAACCCAGCCAGCCGTGGAGCAGACTGTGTGCATGTTTGCTGTGCCACCCCAGCGAGGGGAGCAGGTCCCCCAGACCTAGGGGAGCAGTGGGACAGCAGCATTTCAGATAAAAGCCGGCACTCGTCTTTGCATGATCCTCAGTTGTGGGTGCTGTGCATCTTCCTCCATCCTGGTGGAATGCTGCTGCCTCTGTAACCTTCCTGCTTCCCCACAGCAGGGCTTCTTCTGAAGGCCACCATGTTTCAGCCTGGGAGCTAGTAAAAACCATGGAAACATCATTTTATTTTTCAGACTTAATAATTATGTTTCAGGCTAGGAATGTATTTTTAGGAGGGGGAAGAAAAGAAGTTATGTAACTCCTGATTTATTGCATTGGCTTAAAGAGCTAGGGAACCTGGGATTTTCCTCTCTTGTCGCGGTGCTGGGAGCATTTCCCTTTATGGCAGCAGGGAGGCCAGTGGATAACTGTTCTCAAGAGCCATTCAAACTTTTTATAAATCTGCTGAATGTGTTCCTCTCCATCACATCTCGATTGCAGAGCAGGAAACAGCCACTGTTGGGAGAGTGAACCTTGGAGTGCAGATGTACCTTGATGTGGAGGGAGCAGGGAAGGCAGGGAAAGCATCCCTGTCCTCTGTCTGGGGGCAGAGATAGTTTCAAGGCAGGAGGTGGATTTGTTCTGAATTAGAGAATTTTTAAATTGGTTATGTAGGAATTGTGCACCTACCTGTAATGTGTGTATGGAGATAACTTGTAGTAACTCTGCAGAGGAACCCTGAAACTTGGACAATGTGCTGGAGCAGAGACAGAAGTGAGTTCTGATTCTGCAAAAACAAACTTGCAGGTTAGGAGTTGTGGTGGCGTGCATGTGGCTCGTTGGGAGTAATTTGCATAATAGAAACAACTTGAGAAAAGCAGCGTGGAAGTCAGCATACGTTTTGTCTGCTTCGTCTGAGGTTTGCTTTTATTCTTGTCCAGCAACTACAAACCAAAGAGAGAACTTCCAGCTTTCAGAGAAGGGGCATGGTGGAGGGGGGATACTACAAAAGAAAAATAAGTACTGGATATAATTCAGAAAAGACACGCAATCAAACTGAACAGATTGCTCAGGAAAAGATCTATTCTGTTGCTGAAATCCAAGAAAATGGGGGAAAAACAGGAAATAGTGAAATCTGTTATCGACCATCTGCTAAGCCTAGGAACTTGAGAACCATTCCCATGACAAAAATACTAGATTGTGAACTTAATTTATATTTCATAATACTTAAAGTATAGATACAAAAGTCCTTTGGAGAATCTAGTATTAGTAAATGTTTAAAAGATATTTCAAGTCCTACATAAAATCAGAGTATTAACTGGTTTGAGTATAAACGGGCTTTTTTCTGTGATCTTCATTGCTGGATCTGAGGGATCGTGCCTTGTGAGGACAAGGCAGCCTTTTCAGACTTCGAGGAGGAGAGGGGAAGCAAGGTGACAGTGGCTCCCCTCTTCCAGCTCCTGTCACCTTCCCTTTGGTTGTTCCTCGTGAGTGTTGCCATCTCTACGGCACCGTTACCATCCCGGGACGGGAACTGTTTGCACACTCTGATGTTCAGGAGCCACGCGCTTCCCATTCCTGGTCCCGCCTGCCTGGAGCACACTGTGTTTGCTCTGGCCTGCTCCCTCCTCGCCTCTCCTTTCACACAGCACAGCCAGAGAGAACCACATCCAAAGTAATCCCAGCTCGGGGGGGGCTGTGAGTGAGCCGTGAATTCCCCTGGACTGTGCGCTCGCTATGACTCCACATGTGTAAAGGTGTAAGCGCTGTTTCCTGTAGGCGGTTTTGAAGGATGTAAATGGAGTTTAATTGCTGAAAGTTGGGATCAACATGGCCATTCAAAGGCTACGTTGTTTGTTGAATTGTCAGTATTAATGAACTCGGTGCGTGGTTTGCAAATTGCCTTAAATGTGGGCTATTGGCTCGCGCAGCTTTTTGGAGTCTTTTCACAGTTCAAAGATAAAAGTGAGAGAAGTCTTTGGCAAAAGCATATGTTTGCATGAAAAGTATTATTATGTAGCAAATGTGGAAAAGTTATGATAAATTCAATTCTTCATGGTGATATTTTACTTTCTTAGATGGATTGGTCATTTTCTGCCAAAACTTTCCAGCCTTATTTGGGTTTCTGAAATGAAGGAGGCACAGTCTCCTTCCTAATGATAGATTTTTTTTCAGTTACAGAATATACTTGAATTTTCTTTTCCAAATTTTCTGTCCAGGTAATAGGCTGTTCAGCCTGTGCGCAAAGCAGAGTTGTAATAGGTAAGATTGTATACAGTCACAAAGCTTTACAGTCACAGGTACTTCTGAGACCTCTTAAGAAAGCAGGTGGAGTGAATTCCATTTCATGGAAGAGTGTTACCACCCACATAGCTCACTGACCCTTAAAAATGAACCTTACTGCTTCTGCTGACAGACTTGCTGTGTAGAAAGAGGCCAAAAGTAGCAGTAAGGCACAGGGAGATGTTTGTGATGTCCTGGAGTCTTCACTACTCTGCCTCATCTTGTACTCTGTTCTAAATAACCCTGTATTTTTACCCACATTGCTGCAGAGCTCTTTTGCTGCTCTTCCCAACAGTCGGTCTCCTCCTTTCTGCTGCTGCTGGCACATTTCCACCTCACCCTTCTCCTTGTAATCCTCTGTTTACAGCCACTTGTTGCATCTCAGCAGCCTCAAGTAAATAGAATTGTGCTGCCTGTCCTGGTCCCTTTGTGTTCAGGTTGGAACCTTCCTCCACAGTCTGTATTTGTAGCAAGGTGTTTGCAGAGGTGAGGTGGGGTTCAGGTGTCCTTCACCTCAGTTCAGGTGCAGCCACTCACAGGAAGAATGAGATCTGTGCAAAGGGAGGGAGGGAAGGAAGGAGGAGAATGAACTTTGCTCAGCCCTCATCTGCAGCTTGCTCAGTGCAGCTAAAATGGAGGGAATGCTGCTGCCAAGTACTGCAAACCGCTCCCAAGTGCATGCAAACATTGCTTTTAGGTGGGTTTGAGTGGATTTTCCCTCCGCTGGAAAAAGCATCGTGTCCGGCTCCAAGGTTAATTCAAAGTCTGTCCGCTAAAACATGGAAATACTGGTTCTCAAAGGATCAATTGTAGGAAATATGAATACTGTCCAAACAGTGTTCTCCCTTCACTTTGCTTTTTCAGAAACATCCATGGCATTTTTCTTAAAACACGGATTCTTTTGGCCTGAAACACACCCATGCTGTAAAATGTTAATGCTATGTTTTAAGCAAAGTAAATAGAGACAATTTTTTGTATCAGTAAAAGGAGAATTGTTTGGCAAGTTTAGTTGTAGCTGCTGTTGCACTGTTGTTGCTTTGCTGGAAAGTTTAATGCAAAAAGGGTGGTGGGAATAGTTAATATATTATGTTTAACATTTTATAGTGTTTTGCAGTTGTAACTGTAGAACCTGTAGTCAACCTGAGCACATATTGGATGTTAGTTTTCATGAGGTTTTTTGGGGGTTTTGTTCTTTCTTTTGAATTCTTTCAGCTGTATCATCTGCTATCCGCAGCAGGGCAGGTGGCTGGACAGGGATGTCAGTAAGGGTAACTCAGCAATGCAATAATCTTATGGAGAGCTGTGTACCAGCATTGTACAGTTCAGATGCAGGGGCCCTCCATGAATGTCCTGCCTCTTGGCCAGTTGTACTGCAGTCTGCATCTTAATGGCATTCAGCTTCTGGCTCCCAGCAGTGACAGCCTGTGCCTTCAATGGAGAAGCAAACTTTGCAGATAATTTATTTGGTGACTTATCTGTATATGGGGTGTGTGTGTGTATATATATATGTATGTATATATACATACATATCATTTAAAAAAAAATTGTAAATGTAGTTTTTAGATAAGCTTTGTCACACTGCATGTGCTTACCTTTCTGCATGGTCTTAAATGCCAGCTACTATGTCCTTGAGTGTGGAAGAGAGGGAATAAAACATCATTTCTGCCACTTCAGCCCACTGCCCAGATGTACAGTTATTACAGTTCCTCTTTGCATACTGTAAATTATAATTAGTGCTTAACTATTCCCTAGCTTCAACCAACACTGTCTGCTTTAAAGAAATCTGTATCCTGGAAGCAATTTCTGGTTTCAGTTTCTGCTTTTGGTTTTTGTGATGCTTTTGTTTGTTTGTTTTCATTCTCCAGCTCTGAACCAGAAAACATTGCAGTATGAAAGGGGCAATATAACTGAAATTTAAGTTTAAAATCTATTCCCTTGATCATAGGTTTTGGGGGTGGGAAGGAGAGTGGGAAATATGTGCAATTTGCTAGTATTTAATATATTTAAGCTTGTTTTTTGCCCAATTGCAAAAAAATGCCCTTTTTTGAGGATAAAATTTCTGTCAGGAGTGTGTGTGCCTCCTGGCTGCTTGCTTGATCATTGCACATGTTCTTGCTCTGGTTTTGTGGCTGGGAGTTGGTTTAAGGGAAGGACTTAATTGTGGTGCAGCCCAGTAGCTGCTCTGGGATGCTGTGTCAGTCATGAGGTGGATTTCTGGCCCACCTTGATTTTGTCAGAAATTTTATCATGGCTCTTGGTGAGACTCAGATCTTTAAGGCTCTGAAGCCAAGACTTTCCTGCCTGTCCAGCTACTGGATTATGTCATCTGAGATTCTACACTTGTTTACACTGCTCACCTTGGTGATGCCACAGCTGCATCACTCTCCTGGAAGCAGTGGTTGGCCCCATAGCAGAGAGAAGCTGCAGAGAGAGAGATTTGGGTTTGATTGTGCTGACAGTCCCTGTAAAAGTAAAATATTCCATGTTCAAATTGAATATTCAATTTGGTTATAATCAATAGCTTTTTAATTCCGAGGCTCAGAAACCAGAGTACCCTAAGTAGAGGCAGGGCAAATTCACATCACCATAAACCAGAAATGGAAATGTCCCTGGAGATTTTATTAAAAAGAGCTCAAGATTTATCTGTCAATTTCTTTAGCTGATGAATAGAAATAAGAATCCTTGCAGAAGATTTCTAATATTGTTGTAGAATAGATGGCTTTGGATTCTGTTCCTATTCTTAACTATACCAATGGCTTATGCCATCTCAAAGGACTGATAGCAGAAAGAAATCGTGTCCATTTGACATACGGGAATGTTGGCTCTTTGGAATTCAGAAGTGCTTCACAGAGGGAAACAGTTCTGTCACATAGTTTGATTTCCTGGTCTTGCTTTGTGTTTCCCCAAGAACATGTTGGTAGGTTGATTTTTGTTCTTCCTTGAAATGGCCAGCCTGGGACCCTTTCCAGTATGCTTAAAGGTTGATTTTTTTTTTTTAATTTCTCTTTTTTAAAGTATTATTTAGTTAATATCTGGTGAGGTGGGAGCATGTCACTGTCAGGGTATCTGATAGCTCTCACAGACCTTAGGAAGGTAGATTCTGGTGGATGTGTGGGTTTTTGTGTCAGTAGAAGTTCCTTGTGTCATTTCATTGCTGTCTCTCTGTTTGATGTCCCAGTGGTCTGTTTCAAGATAGAGGTTAGAGGAAAAAAAAATAAAGGAGAAAACAGACTCCATATTTTATAACCACTTAATCAGATAATTATTTATGCAGTAAGAAGGCAGCATTAAATTTATAAGTAGCATAGAATTGAGTTGATTTAAGGGTTTGTGTCCAGTATTAATCTTCAAGGAAACCAGTAACAAAAAGGAAATATTGCTATGTTCCACCTGTCTCCATAATTACTTTTTTAATATGTTATATTTTCCCAATTCCAAGTCCTAGAAGTAAAATGGTGCTATGCATTAAAAACACCCAACCAACAAAGTATGGAACTGTATCTCATATATATATGCATACTTATGTTTGTTGTTATAATAAGGGTTTTAATTATATAAATTTGTACTTATAGAGTCTGGCCATGATCACTGAATCTGGGACACTGTGGCAAAGCAGCCTTTGTTGTGCATGTGACAGCTTGGTCATGTGGAACCAGCTTCCATGGCCCCTTCCTTGTGGCCTCTGGTACCAAGGCATCCTTAGGTATTCCATCCAGCCTGGTGTCCTCAGCTTCTGGACTGGCCTTTTAACTTGGTATAAGCTGCTCCAGGCTTGAGATGACTTACATTTGTGATAAGAGATGATGCTAAAAAGCCTTGGCTCCCTCACTGATTACACAAGTCACTTGGAAAATTTGGCTCACCAGCCTCCTTTGTGCTCTGACTGCCCAGTGCTACGGGATATTCCTAGAGCTCCTGGGGGGTAGTGCTCCTGTGTTACCCTGGTTGCCTACAGAGTTGTTGTGGTAGAACCAAAACTGGTTTGTCTGGCTTTATGAACCTTCAATTCCTGCTTTGTAGTAGAATTTGCAGAAGTTTGCAGAATTTCAACCTTGATTTGTGTCAGAAAGCTGAGCTGCTAGTCTTCATTCCCAAAAATGTCCCTTGACTATCCAAGGTAGATTTTTGAGGTATGAATGTGTTGGTCTGTGTAGTGTCTTTGCATTTATCATTAAAAAATGGGAATGGTGAAGAATTGGCACTGTGTTGCATGTTGAATATTTATTCAAATATTGCATAACTGCTTTCTGCATGGCTGCCTGAAAAGCAATGCCCACCACGGTGACTAGGTGTTAGTCTTGGGTGTACTCTGTTGGGAATTGAGGAAATGTTTAGGAAGAGGTAGAAATCATGCTGGGATGGGAGTTGCCTTTCTTGTTTTAACAAAACTGATAACTTTTCTAAGCATATATTTTGATAATTGTTTTTTTCTTTATATATAAACTTGGAACATCTTGTCTGGAAATTACGCTGTTCATTATAGTTATTTTTTTAAAGTAAAATACTGGCATGATTTACTGAAACCAATCTCAGTTCCACCAGTCTAGGATTTGCTAGTGCAGGGTATTTTTGCTGGCTTCAGCTTTGAAGAGTTTACTTAAGTATCGAGCTGTTAGTACAAACCCAACAGGTGCTGCCTCTGAATTATGGATGATTGCACAGTCACTTTAGTCTGAATAAAGGTCTGGGATAAACTGGGTTGGGTTATACACAGGAGTCAGCTTCAGCAGACAACCAAAAATGCCACAGACAGTATTTTTACTGTAGTGCAGGCATTGCATATATAATCTGATTGAGTTGGGAGGAGATAAAACAAGCTCCAAGTTTTGTATTTAGATGAAAAAAAGACTAGAAGAAACCTGGAAAACTATTGAAAAATATATGAACATATAATATGCAGTAAATTCAAATTCCATGATGACATACTTGAGCAAAAAAGTAATTAGTAAGTGAATACAACATTTCTTATTTCACCAAAGCCATGGTTATCAAGATGTCATTGTTGATAAATTAGAATAAAACTCAAAGGCAAGTTTCAGCCTCAAATGCACTTAGCTTTGAAATAGCCTAATGTGCCAATTCTATTCGTAAAGGAAAATAGTTTACATACCTGACATCTGAGCCCTTTAAATCCTACCCGAAGATGTGTTTAGCATGCAGAAGAGTGGAAGAAAATGTCTGAATCTTGAGAGAAAAGCTTGAGGAAATAAGGAAGGGAATACAAACTAAGGCAGTCACAAGAGAAAAACTCTTGAAGTGAAAGCTTAGAAGTGAAAAGTATATGTAACTTCTCTGGTCTCCTTAACATATTGAAGTTTAATGTTTCAATTATGCTGTAACACTGCAGAAGGGCCAGTTCAGGCTGAAGTAATTAACAGATACTGACCAAAAACTGAGGAAAAAGTCTTAAAAGCTTTTATGTATTCATCCCTAGCCATAATAGGGAGATGGAAAGAGAGTGAAGAATTGTTTGCAATTTGTAAAGTCTCCTCAAATAGTTGGAATATTAGCTATAAAAGCAAGTAAACACCTGGTGAAGGCTTTTTTGCCTGTTCTAATTCATAGATGAATGTGCAGCAGAATTTGCACAGCACTGCAGGCAGTACTCATAACTCTTGAATGGGATTTTCAATCCCTGTCTCAGTTGAGCACATTCAGCTTCTAGCACTTGCAGATTCTGTGTATCACGGTAACATCCTTGTCAATTCTTACACAAATGTCTTCAGGGAGCACACACAGAGCCAGCAAGTGATACCTCTCTCCTGGGAAGCCAGTAAAGTCCCATTTGTGCACTAGTGATGGGCTCGCTTGGAAAGTCACCAAATATGTTTAATCCAAAGTAAAATGGAGTTTTGCCATAGACTGTCATGAACTTCTGCAGATTTTGTGTTTAACATCCTTCCAGATCTGTGAATCTCACTGTTAGGGAAGGGAGAGGAAAAAAAAAAAAGAGGACCATACAAATTTCATGAAGTATGCATTGTATAAAGGATAATTGATTATAAGCATATGGTACCTTTCCATGAACAGACTTGCATATGCATAAAACTTTCTTTAGAAGTAGCCTTGGAAGCATGTAGAGCTACCAAAATATCATTCAGACCACTAAATTAGACTTTCTCCTTTTCTTCCCCCTCCCACCATGTTATGGTAAAATGGTAAGAGATAAGACTAAATATACTCCTTAATTTCTTTCTTCTTATCTTTTCCCTCTCTTCTCCAAAGAGATTTCAGGAAATCATTGTTAAACATTTTTGTATCCATTTTGGCTCCATGATGCATAAAGTGTGAAGAGATTGTCTTCAGCTGAAAGGCAAAGGGCTGGAAGATTATTAGAAAACTCAGGAAAAGAAAAACTGTATCAATGGTAGTACGCCAAGACGCTGATCACACAGCTCAACACTGATTTTGTCTTACTAGGAAAACCAAGAATAAATTATTATTATTATTATTACTACTGTTTTAGTCTATTTTTCTTTCAGTGGGTACCTATATGATCTCTCCTGTATTTCATGTACATCCCTTGCAGAGAATTCAGGTGATTTGTGGTGGGGGAAGATCATTATTTTTCATGCATGTCATTTGTCCTCTGCTCTGTTAGCTCCCCTCTGCAGGCTGACAGCGAACTAAAACAGAACTCTGGAGCAGCTCAGAATTATGTTTCTGTGTCTAATCTGAGACAGTTTTGAAGTTGGCCCTAACAGGATTGGAGTTAGCAGCATGCAGCAGCTGAAAATGTCATACTTTGGCTCTGCTGCTGGGCTAAGTCTCACTATTGCCCTTTGTTGTTCTCACATAGCATTTTATTTTTAGGTGTCATTGTTTATGAGGGCATAGAGAAGGGAGGTGAGAGAGAGGGAAAAGAGGGCTGTTGGGCTGTCAACATTAATATACAGGAGTAAACTGGTGAGGTGTTGGATCCCTGGAGTCATCCTTGGAGATCTGGCCATGTGGGTGGGTGAATGTTAAGATCAAGTGTGAGCAGTAAGTTAACATCGAGGTGTCAGCAATTTACAACAAGGTTTTCCACTTACTGGTGTCCTCGTGCAGGTGATGGATATTCACGTGCTCTGTTGCAGGAAAATGTTGTACTGATGGACTCACAGCAAGGGGGGAGGATGCTGCAAAGTAAAGGGAGGGCTTGAGACAGGTAAACATGCCAGACGGAATTTCAGATGGGCTCTATCACGTTACCTTCCAGGAACAAATGTGTGGGATGCAGGAGTATTTTAAGCTACAGGCTCATTTGGACTAACAAAGTGACATGCATTTGAAACAACCAGGTAGACAGTAATTTAGAAGGTGAAGTTCATTAACTGTTTGACAGGTCGTGCTTTGGTGTCACCCATCAATCTCATAATTTAGTTACAAAATATTTTTTGTGGTTTGTCCAAAATATCTCTGCCTCGTAGAGCATTAGGTAAGATGGCTTCTGGGGTGCTTTGAATAAGGAAATTGCAGAAAAGTGGGAATGAAGGACACAGCTTCAGGTAGTAGTGATTGTTTTTACCTGTGTGAATTTCTTGAAAGACTTGAGGACTGTAGAACACAGAAGTGCTGGATATAATCTTTCTGTGCTATCAGTAATAGCCAGAGCAGCCCAGAGCACTGAAGTTTAGAGTGGTTGATAGAGTTGATTGACTGGGACAGGTTTGCCATATTCTCCCCCACATCTCCCCATCTGCTTAGCATAATCAGAAGAGAATAATTTTGCCACTTATTCACTTAAATTATTGAAATTTTGCTCCATTTGAGAGAGGAATTTCAGCTTTGGAGTGCGGTTATTTCCAGCAGTTTTGGGGATATAAAAGGAAGCTGTGGCAGAGATTCCCTTACAGAAGGAGTCAGTTGGAAGCAGCACCCAGCCCCTTTTTTTCCCTGCCAGTCTTCAGACTTATTGTAAGCATATGCATGCCTAGGGTAAAAGGGTACAGAAATAATATAATGGGAAAGATTTGCAGGATTATCTTAACTACATTTCTGTCAACGAGACCTTGTTTCTTACAATATAATCCTAAATCCTTTCTTCATTAAAATTTTAAACCACTCAGCTCCAGAGGAAAATGCTTTGGTTCCTTTCCTCCTTAAAAAATAATGTGCATTTGTCTACTGAAATTGCACTGTTATATTTAAAAATACCTTAACAGGCTGCTTTCTAATGAGCAGGTTTTTTCTGATGGTGCACTTTTTCTAGAGCAGTGGAACAGCTCATAAATAGTTAATTGGAGCCATGGCTCTACTTGTGTTCTTGAGTAACAGCCTTGGTGGGGAACTTCTCAGTCGTGCAGACAGGCCACTGCAGCCTTATCAGCAACAGGAGCAAGATGACAAATTTTCAACAGGAATAGGAGACACCAACAAAATTTGCCATCTACTTCTAATTAAGTATAGACTTGAAGTTCATTTGCTCAAGACAGCAGTATCCAAAGTACTCTGTATTTTTTCTGTGAACTTCATCTTTTCAAGGCATAATGCCCATTGGAATAAATTTGGAGTAAGTTAAAATGTTGAAGCCTTTTTTCTTTATATAAGGTTCTGGTTTTCCTCTGTATCATCTGGATTTCAACTGTCCAGTTTATCCCTGTCATCTCTTTTACAGCATTGGAATTTAAGTATGTATATCATGTTTTGTTAATAATGTGTCAGTGAATTGAATTACTCTCTATTCTTAATGAAAGCTCTTCAGGTTTAATGAGCAGAGAAATAATGTAAAATATAATAACCCAAGCCTTAATATTTTCTTGATCACAAGTCAAGCCTTCTATATAATTTATTAAAGTAGCATAATGTCCTTACATTTGAGGTCAAGATTTTGCAGGCTTAGCAGAGATTTTTATGCATAAGGGAAAGATGAAACTTTAAAAATATTATTTCAGCAGTTTCATAATTTAGGATTGTGACCTCATGCTCTAAGAATAATTATGGCGCATCACGATCAGCAGTTTATCAATATTCATTCATGGACTTAGACTCTCTTCATATCATAGTTTGTTGGGTGGGTTTTTTCCTTCTCATGCAACCATAGTAACTTTAAAATAGATGCTAAATGCCTGAAGGAGCATGGGCAGTTGCATTATTTGTGGATTGTGCTTTAAGCAGTATCTACAATATTTATGAAAGCCACTGTTACTCAGTTCTTTCCCTGAATTTTCCCACCTGTGTAGTTGTTGTACCTTTTGCTGCCAGGTGGGACCAGTGTTTCTAAGGACCTCTCACAGTGATGTTTGCCGTCTCTGTTTTCTCTGTGGCCACTGTGAATTTGAATTTGTTGTAGCTGCCTGTGCAGTTCCTGCAAAAATTTGAGGCAGTAGGGGGAGTTGCCATTAGTTTAAGCTGAAACTGTAATGGCAGTAAAGGCTAAGTACACATGTGAGGGTCTGTGGCTGTAAATTCAGTGGTGTTGCACTAATCCATTGTCAAGATGGTCAAATGCTGAGAACCAACTGCAAGGAAAAGCCAAACTGGTGAGCACTTCACCGGTTTATTAAAATTACTATGTATCATCTTTAATAAAGCATTAAATGAAGGTTTCTGACCTACCCAGTCAAGACCAGCAGGCAGCAAAACAGCACAAGCTCTTCTGACTATGCTGTAAATGCTACAGAGAAGAGCAGTAGGCACTTGTGGTTCTTCTGGTCAGAGAGCACCACCTGGCCTGACAAAGGCAAGACTGTTTGTTTGCAGGCATCAAGGACAAGCAGATGATTCCTCAGGAGTTCAAGCATGCAGACATTCAACTCTACAAAAAAGAGTAGAGCTCATGCCTTGGAAAATGATGTACTCATTCGCTTCTTGCAGGAAAAAGAAACGTCTACCTTTGCTGGAATAATGGTCATCTGGCTGGAGGTTTAGCTTGGTTGAGGAACAGTTAATGCAGTTTTCAGCCAGGGAAATCTCAGAAGAGCTGAGAATAAAGGCCTGTATATTTTCTTTGTCAAGAAAACCACAGCCTGTAATACCATTAATCTCAAGGGTTTCTTCAGGCTTCAGCAAAATCAGCTGTTTGGGCAAGCAGTTGAGTTGGCAGCTCTGGTGTGTGCTTTCAGCTGGGGCAAAGCATCGCAGCTTTCCTCCTTGAGACAAGCACGAGGCTTCACCCCTGCCCTGATCCACCTTGATATCTTGTAGGCCAGGCCTGCTCCTTGATCTGTTTGGTGACTGTGCTAGGGGAAACTGCACCCTGTGTCGCAGGGCTGGGGGAATTTCCAACTTTTTGCATCAAGTCCAAGGTTGCGCATCCGCTCTCTGCCAGCCACTGCAGTTAGTTCCTGAAGGGCTGGGAGCAGGAGGGACTGACTCCCCACATTATTCTGCCAAACAGCTTGTCCTGAGCACTTGTGTGAGGCAAACTTGAGGTGCTGTTTCAGCCTTGCTCTTCTGGGAGACGTTCATGGGCTTGACATTCGTAGGCAATTTGTGCTGCTCCTGCAGCAAGCTGCCTGAGCACTGCTGCACTTGACAACACAGTCACCAGCAAGGGTAACAAAAGGCAGAGCAGCATTTGTGAGATGAAAGCAGTGTTTCTGGAATGAAAGAAGCGTTGAACTTCAAACAAGTGCTTGGTATGCATTTACTTTTATTAAAATTCCTCTGTATGACTGTGAAATTTGGATAACAGCCTTGCTTCTCCCAAGCATTAGTGAGTTCCTCTTGAACTGTCTTTGAGTCCTTGCTGGTGTAAAAAGCCTGGAAAAGGGCTTGGCAAGTTCTTGCAAGTGTGTTTAAGCAGCTTAGAAACACTGTTTTTGTAGATACAGGAGCACAGATACAGATTTTCAAGGGAAGGTATGGACAGTGTACTGAAGCTGCTTTGTTTGGGCGCATTAAAATCAGAATGGCTCTGAGGAAAGTCCAGGAAATACTGCAAAGGTGTCTTCAAGGAAAGTCCACATTTGGAGTCCAAAACCACAAAAAAGACAACAGCGCTCTCCAGTGTGGTCAAGCTTTTGCAAATCCGATAACTAGACATCTATAGACAAGTGCAATAGTGGAACTCTTTATTTGGGGAAAACAAACAAGAATAGGTGAATCAGATGAGTATCTGATAACAGATACCATGCTGCAAAAAGTTCCTGGTTTACAATAGCAAGTCCAGCAGACCCCTAGACAGAGCCTAAGGAGATCTCTATGTAACTGAGCTGTCTGTGTGTTCCCACCTAATAAGTTTTGAATGTCAGCCAACTCCAACTAAATTTGACAGTGGGTAGCTATTACAGCTATTCCATTTTAGCTGTTATCTCTTACCAGTTCCATTAAAAGAAGTGACTGGAAGGAGGAAAGGCACCCAATTAGTGCCCCCACTAGAGGAAAGGAGCTAGTTAGCGTTTTTCTCCTGTTCAGTGTTGCAAGCAGGAAGGAGAAAGACCCAAGAAACAATGTTTCATTATTCTTGTGGATGACAATTTTTTTTAAATAGCAAAGGAGTTTTATACACTTTAGAGCTCTGCTCTTTATTTTGTATACGTTCTTTAGGAACATGAAAAATAAATATAGAGGTAGAAAGCTCTAGGTTTCTACCTCTATATTTATATCTATCTTTGTGACAGCAGTGGTCTGCCACATCAGGAGCTGCATGGGGTGAAGAGGTCCGAAGCCTGAAGGTGTGCAGATGGGGACTTCTTGTATCCTCCAGCTGTGTGATAAAACTGAGTTACTCTGGTTGCTGCAGAGTTTGAAACCATGGGTGCTCAAAGCTTACTCTTTGTTGAGTCATCTTTCTTCCCCAAGTGCTTATTCTGCATATTGCACACCTGTTTTTAACAGAAATAATTTTGGTGGCTACAGGAGGCAGGGCGGGGTGGGGGGAGGGAAACAGATTGTTTTAGAATAGGCAGAAATTCAAAGCCAGGTTAAATGGGGTTTCAGAAGTGTGGTCAAGTGGAAAGTGCCCTTGCCCATGGCAGGAGGTTGGCACTAGATGAGTCCCAGGGTCCCTTCCAACCCAGTCCATTCAGTGATTTGATGATACTGCTTAATTAAGCAAAGAATGTGTCACCAGGTTCTTTGGTTTTAATTGGCTCTGTGTGGGACCCGTTTTGTCAGTGAGTAATAATATTTGTGGTATAACAATGAATGCAAATATTGCAGTCCTTGCTAAAGGAAATTGAAAGTCTGTGCCACAAACAGGCTGCATAAGTGAGTTCTGGAGGGGGGGTGATGGATTAGCAGGTAATAATGTTTGCTCACTCTGCTATACACCTTGATTTCTGTATACCTTGTATAAATTTATGCATAAGCACTTTGTTATGCACACTCATAAACTCTCTGTCTGCCTCTACAGTAGTGTGCTTTTGTGCATAAACAGTTAAACATCCTTTTCCTGACATGGGAGGGATGGTGGTATTTTTAATTATTGTACCAGCTCTTATTCCACTGAAGTTAAATGCAAGCTGCCTTCCAAAATCAAGGCCTGCTATACATTGCAAGAGAGTTCTGGCAGGATGTAGCAGAGGATTTAGGAGATGAGCTGGGGCTGTGTTAGTTGTTGAACATAACTCTCCTGGTCTGTGCTTTGCTCAGTGCTCCCATTTTCCTTTGGTCTTTGCTATCTGGTTTTCAGCTGCTCAGCCGGAGAGAGCGGTAGGTACAGTCCTGTGTATCATTAGTATGTGAGCAGTAGAGTGAATTTCAGCTGAATAAAAATGAATTCTTTGACTTGCAATTGTGAACGTTTCTAGTTTGCCTTGACAATCCTGTCAAGACAAATTTGAACTTTGTCAGCAATTGTGATTTCTTGTGGGAGAATTACCAAAAGCCTTTGCTCTAGGTATCAGTCAGTGATTGCAGCCCTCATCTGCTATTTGACCAAAATTTTCCATGGCACTCAGCAGGCTATTACTTGTCACTCTGACATATAATGGAGGAGTATTTTAATTGATTTAAAAGTTAAAATTTATGGTTACTTAATACAGTATAGCTGTATTACATGTCAGTGGTTATACTTGCTGTGAAAATAGAGGAAGGGGAGTTGAAAGGACTTGGGGTTTGGAATATTTTTAAAACACATGCCATTGATTTTACCTTCTACTTTGTGGAGCTATCAACAGAGTTTTTATTTAGTTAATAGGAGCAGAGGTTTCCTATTATGTAATTATTGTTGATTTTAAAAGAGATTCTGGAACGTTAACTGAGCATCTTGTTTCTGAAACTGTTTCTTGCAAGATTCAGTAGTGTTTCTTCTCAAAATTCTTTGCTTTTATGCTGAACTTTGAATAACTACATTTTGGATCTGATGCTGTTCTATCATCTAAACCATTCCTCTGTCATAGTTTCCAGGTGCCCAAAATAGGTATTATTATACATAAATCCAAGGGTTATTTGAAATTGAAAATTGTAAGTCACTCTGAGGGCTGTACAGCATGAGTGTGGTCGGTGCATTTGCACACATGCAGGTTATGTATATGCTGGACTGTGGGATCAGATGCTCTGGCCATACTGTCTTCCTGATTGCACTCATGGGTACAAGTATGCAGTGGCTTTCTAAATGGTGATGATGAGTTTAAACCCTCTTTTTCTCTGTGTCTATTTCAATTCAAGCCCTTTTGCAAGCAAATGAAGAGAGGAAGGCCCTATAAAGACAAGTGACTTGCATTTCTCTTCTCTCTACCCTGCCCATTGTCAACTTACCTGACTTTCTAAATTAGGAAGAAGTATGGAAAGAATATCTGTATTCCTTCCACAGGAGTAGGATGGGAAATGGGGCTGTGGAATACTCATTTATATCTCTCTCTTTTGGCTCACACTGCCTGACCCTCCACATAAACGACAGGCAAGGGAAAACAGAAGAACTTGAAGTGTGCAAGTAAATGTGGCAGTCGACAATATCACCACCAACAGGAGTGAACTTACCTTGGGGTAAATACAAGAGTAAGGATCTCTGCAAATTGTCACTGTAAGTGGAGGTGGGACAAGTGGGAAGTGATGTCCCTGTCTGAACTGGAGCTGCTGCTTGCCTGTGTGCTCTGCTAATCATCGCAGTTTTTAAAAGCATATACAAAGCTGGAGAAGGCTGTTTCACCTGTGACAAAATTCACAGGTTGGACTGGAATCATGATTGCTGGAGGGGATCCAATTGCAAACTGTTGGTAAGCATCCTGAGAGCCAGAGAGACTGGGAAGGAAAGTGATACTTTAGGCAAGACAGGATTAGTAAAGATAGATGTGGAAATCCTACCTTCTACTTTTAGGAAGATGTTTGGTTTGGGCCATGAGACCAGGACGGTGGAAAAAACAAATTTACAAACTACCTCCATATCTGTATACCCAGACGTGCAAGAGTCATCCTATTTCATGTATCAAGTAGTAGTGACATGCATTAAAACAAAAACTCATTGAATTTCCTAAAAATGGAAAAAGGAAAGTGAAAAGGAAGCCATCATTATTTCAAATAGTGGTTTTAGAAGTTGACAGATGTTTCAAAATAATGTGACTATTAGTCTTTTAAAATACCTGTTGATCAGAGATGATGGTAAGGTTGGAGTTCGGTTCTCACTGTATCATCTGAAGCCAGTGCCAAGCTGGAAACTTTCAGTAAAATATAAATACCTGTGCCCAATCTTATTAAGGATTATTACTTTTTGATTAGTGAGATCATTTTATTAGGGGGTTTATTTATTTTTTCCAATCTTCCTTTTACAGTTGTTCACAGAACTCCCTGCATCTTGCAGGATACTCAAGTCTGTTATTGTCAGGAATTTCTCTGATAAGACTCATGGGCTGCAGTCTTAGCACTGAGTTCTGTGCTGGCATTTCATATTAAGTGATACTGTGAGCTGCCTGTTGCTTTTCATTCTCCCCTGTGTTCTGTTTAGGAAGTTTAGATTGGTGTGTAGACCTTCCTACTTCTCTTTTCTGTTCCAGTGTGATATTTTAATATAACAAACACTAGTGTTATAATTCCAATATCCTTTCAGCATCCACCATAATTTTGTCTTGGTGGATGTGGGGAGATGGGGGCATAAGGGCATTAAAAGACCAAACCCACCACTCCATTTTCCCCTTAGATTTTCAGATCAAGCAGTAATTATACATGTTGCCTTCCTAAGCCTGTGGGATTGCTCTTATGAGTAAAGGTCTGCCATACTGGGGCTATTATGTGACAAGTTGGAAAATAGCCTTTG
The DNA here is from genome assembly GCF_036417665.1 of Passer domesticus. Classification (NCBI taxonomy): domain Eukaryota; kingdom Metazoa; phylum Chordata; class Aves; order Passeriformes; family Passeridae; genus Passer; species Passer domesticus. The sequence continues at coordinate 26,404,542 of NC_087477.1, forward strand.
TTCCCATGGTAACCTTTTTTTTGTGCTTTGGTACATTTTTTCCCTATGGTTTCATGGTTGCTCTGGAGGTTTTTCTATTGTGGTATTTTAATCCCCAGTAGACAGTGGATGGCAGTTCAGTTTACTTTTTGCTGTTATGAAATAATTTAATTTTGAAAAAAATTTATTTGATTATGGAACTCTTGTAAACTTTTTATGTTGTGGTTAGAGTATTAATGGTGTGGTAGCTTTCTCTGTAAGCATGTCATGCACTCAGAAGTCAAAGCAAACAGTTGGTAATAGGAAAGTACGTCCAACTGGACCAAGCTGCTTCTGTTGTAAACTAATAGTTTTAATACAGTTATTCTTTTAGTACTTTTGGGGCCAAGCTGTTGCCAGGCATACCAGTAGATTTTTGTCTGCAACAGAATGACATTTCTTAAGGTCATTAACAGTCAATACTCTGGTCATCAATGTCATTTCAGGTTGATGTAATAAGGGTTTCATAAAATAAGCTTTCAAACAAAGGAAGGTATTTTTAGGAGTTGCTTGTTTAGACTCTGAGGGAAGAACTTCAGCTAAAGTTGAGAGCCTACTTTTAAAAGGAGGAGGCTTTATAAAGAGCTGCTTTTATTACTGGTATCATCTCCCTGTGTTTGCCTTCTTTGTGCATTTTTCTCCCTTGCTCATTCAGTTTTCTTTGTCTTGGAAGCTTTCAGTAGCAGAGCAATGTACTTGTGCAGTCTTGTCTTGCTTGAAATTCCTCATGGTTGTGATTTCCCACTGGTGCCCCCATCAGCAAGTGAGCCTCACTTGAATCATGGCATTTTATGCAGCTTTAAAATGTTTCTGACTGAGAAGGCAGCAGAGCCTCACCAGGTAAACACTACTGTGCCCTGGTAGGAGAGTTACCAGGGTGCATAATAGCTCGCATAGCTTTTAGTAGTGGAAAATGGCATGATGCTACGAAAAATTGGATCTTCCAGGCTGTGTGTCTCCTCTTAGTTAGGGCAGGTGAGCAGGTGAAGGAAAAGAAAGAGTTAAATGTACTCCCTGCCCCCTTAAGCAGACTTTCAATAATTAACCAGATAATTTTCCAGATAAACTGTTCCTGCCTTATCTTGCTATACATAGCAATTTATAATCAGCAGCACAAACACCAGCATTGCATGCATTTAAACTGCACTAATTCTATAAGTGGGCCAAATATGAAAAGTTAGAGCAAATGCACTGTGAGGCTTACTGGAGTTCTCTGCCTTCCAAACCCAAAGGCTTAATCCTGATAGGAAACTCCCCTTTTAGGTTAACCATTCCATTTCAATAGATAACTATATCTATGTACTGAAAAACCTGCAGAGCAAGGAAATTTTATTTCCCTGGGGCAGTTGTGTCTTGGTAGGTTGTGACAGCAGTTAGAGGAGAAAAGTGCATTGCAGAAGAGAAGTAGGAGGATGTTCTGCTTCTCTGATCACTAAATCACTGGGTAAAAATTAGTTTTATTTCCCTAGGAAGTAAGTGCTCCTCACTTTCAGTCCATCAAAACACACTTTTGTTGATGCTTAAGTTTATATTTTTCTGTAGTCAGCCGATTATTTGGAGGTAAAATTTGGATTGCCGACTGTAGTTGCTACCAAAATATTTCAGTAGAGGAGGTCAAGGAAAAGTCAAGGTTTACAGCTGGATGGAGGAAAGTGCTGAGTCCTGTCAGCATCCACTAAGGTAAATGGGAACTGAAGGAGCATAGCACACTTGCTTCATTTTGTAAAATCAACATATGCCTTAAGGTTAAGCTAAATACAGGAACCTGTTCACTTTGACTGCAGCACAGAGCACATCAGATTCTATTTGCCGAATAAACATTGGAACTTAAATGCTTTTTTTTAAAACCTAAGTGCATCTTTTTAGATTTGGTGGGGCTTGGAAAAAAGGTTGGAGCCTTTTCTATTAGTGCATGTCAGAGTTTGCTTGTTATCATAATTAAGATCCAGGTATGAAAGTGTGATGTGTGACCCTTAGGCATTGCTAAATAAAGTAACTTCAAGGGAAAGCTGGGGCTGCTGAGGAAAAACACCATCCAGGCTCTCAGCTTGCTTTTTCTTAACTAAATGCACTTCCCTTTCAATTCCTACATGTTCCATCATACTGAGCATTTCTTAAGATTAAAAAAGGTTGTAGTGTTTGAAGTTCAAAGAATTGAAGGGCTTCTGTCTTGGAATACAAAAGCTCTGTGCTTTTAAAAAAAAACCCTAAATAACTAATTGAGACTGACCACTAATTTAAACGTAATATCACAGCTACTGAAATCTCTTTGTTAAAGGTTGTTGTTTGCTTGTTTTTGTTTTTTAAATTCCTTTAAAATAAACCCTCAGAGAGGGTAAATGTTGCTCTCCTGCTCTGGGAGTCTTGCTGCTGAGGCTCAGGGGTGGTTGGGTTCCAGCAAGTCTTCCTTAGCTCAGCGTTCTGGGGGTCCCACGTGACTGCCTTCTCCTCCAAAATTCTGACCATTTCATCTCTGCACCTTTTCGCTTCTCTCTGCTTTCTTGGTCTGCTGACAAGAAGATTGGTTTATATTCTCTGACATTTAAGAAATACCATTTTCCAGCCTGCTAATCTGCTTTATTCAAGTTGTTGTAGGAGAAAGCCAGGGTTCCTTCCTACAGTGATGCTCTTTAAAAATTCAGGTTATACAACACAAACTGATGCTGGTCAAACATCAGTATTGACAATTAAAGCAGGCAGCATGGAGCAGAATCTGGGAGATGATACATGGCATTGGAGGAGGTCGTGACTGCCATCATTGTGGGTGAATTGGTTTAATAAATAATCTACCGGACAGGTTTTGGCTGGTATGTCATTTTCTAAAGGAGTAATAGTGTTATCTTGGGCAGTGAAATTATTGTTACTATGTGGATGTGTGCAAAAATAATGGAGGTAATGTGAAGAGGAAATGGTTTCTGTGCTGTCTACTACTGAGCGAACAAGGAGTTAGAGAAAAAAAGGTACTGGAAGAGCTGCTAAGAGAAGTGGAATACCCAGCTCTTGTTCTGGGCCACAGGTAGGTTATTTGCAATATCTCCAAGTGCAGAGTTGACTGACATGTTTTTAGGTGCTAGTTCCCAGCAGGAGATGACTCCAGGGAGATTATAACCCCTTCAGAAATTAGGTGAGAGGGTAGAAGTAAACTGCTGGCAGCCTCTGCATCTTGAATATCCTGATTATTCTTCCTCTTACAGTTACTTTTTTTTCCTTCTTGTGGTAAAAATATGATTCTATAATCTCAAACTCTTTTTACCTTTGTTTTTGCATACCTTTATTTATTGAGGCATATCTGAGTTCCCTCTGTTTGTTTTACTGCCAGAAAATTTCAGTATTGAAAAGAAAAGTCAATGATGTGGAATTAAAAAGGACTCATCTAGATCTCATAATAATAAAAGCGTTTGGAACAAATGACTTTGGAATACATATTGTGGCTTATGCTTCTTTGGAGTGCTTCATTTTATCATCAGAGAGGCATCATTTGTTTAAACTGTGCTCCTGTATGACATCTGGTTTGAAAAGCATAATAACCTATATAATCAGCTTTTAAAATGCTGGATTATCTGTGGGCTTATTGACTCTTCTTTACAAAATCTGTTATTTCTAATTAATTCTCCATATAACTATTACTAAAGCCAACTCTGAGAGACACAAATGAGCTTGATGGCAATGGCTAGTCAAGGTCAGCATTTAACTGCCAGCATTTGCACTGTTAGGGATAATAAATCAGGCTTATTCTCAATCACATAAACCCTGCAACGTGACAAATGTTACTGGAGCCTTCGAAGCAACCGTTTTACAAATCATTTAGGAGATACATTTGGCATTGTTAGACCCTCCGTGCTGCCCTTGGCTGTAACAGCATTGGGATAAAATATGCACGCTCTGGTAGATCTCTCTTTGAATCCTGTGGAGTTTTATGAGAGGGGTGTGGGAGTGTGTTTGCCTGTTCTTGTCATTGTATTAGAAAAAATGAGAGAAGCATGGAAGCAACAACACCTAACCAACCTATGGGAGCCACTGGCTTCTGAAAATGGGAATGAGTAGCCAGCTCTTTGGCACTATTTCACATTTCTGGTGTTTTCAGTTGGGAGTTTATATTGAAACTAGCTTGCCACCCACAAGGAATGTCCTGCTTCAACAACACTCTGTGTGTAAAAGTTTTTTTTTAAAACCATGTTAAATATCAGAGCAATAGGGTATAGACTCTGATTTGGTTTTGGGTAAATACAGTGTTTTCACTCAATCTGAATTTTAAGATTGAAACCTGCTGTGTCCCGCATATGCCATTAACTTTAGCATGTCATTAAAATAGATATTTGGCACTAGGCTAATTATCTTCCAGGGAGTCAGTTGTAAAGTTTCTAATATTTTTTATGGTATTCATTCTTACATGGATCAACTCTTGGATATTTCAGAAGAGAGAATGACTTGCTACTTAAGTAACTAGGAGTATTGTAACTAAACTTCTCATCTGGAGCAAAAAAAGTAGAACTTAGCTCAAAAAAAAGGAGCAAAAATTAATTTAATATAGATACCTCTGTTATAATCAACTGAATTTAACATTGATATTTTGCTTATTAAGTGTTACCTGCCTATAACTTTCCTCACATGCCAGTTTACATTAGGCATTTTACTGGCCAAAAATTTACAGCATGTTGATGTGGAAAATTAATGCAAAGGGAAATATTTAACTTGGAGCAAGCATGAGAAGTAATTTCAGTGTGGAGGGTTTAGTGCAGTTTTTCTGCCTATGCATAGTGTAGAATAAAGGGCTATAATGATTAATAAAAAGAATTGGTTTAATGAAAGTGATGAATAAATGAAGTGTCTTTGTATGTCATCCACACTGGATGTCTGGCCTTGAAATAAAGGCCAAGGGGTAGGTTCCTCATCAGTCAGATATTTTTCACAATGGTCACTAAGGAAAGGGATTGACAGCCCGAAAAGAGAGAGATTTAGGAGGAAAAGGTACAACCATCTGTGTGTGCCTTGTTTGGAAAGAAAAGCTTCCATGGAGAGAACGAGTTATCCTGAGGTTTAGCTTGTGATTTGAGTGTATTTTTGGGGCTCAGCCTCTTATTATTTGCACCACTTTACCTTTGTGTGGGGGATTACAACAGCATTTTGAATTGGCAAATACTCTGGTATAGCACGGGTGAAAGAGAACATAAGAGATTTTTTTTTTTAAAAAGCCAAACATTGTTCATTGAAGGCAATCATAGACAGAGGTGGCACAATTTGGAGGAGATTGACAACAGCAAATATCAATGTTTCTTCTCAGTAAAGTATTTGAGAACAATTCCATGTTTGATGCTCCTGTTAAGAATGAAGATGCCTCATCTGTGTTTTAACATATTCCACTTTTAAACTGAATAAAAGAATGAGTTAATTTGATATAATTCCAGAATGTTAAGCTTCCACCTGTGATGCTGGGGCTGAGTAGCTGAATACATACTTTGTATTCAGGCTGTACCTTCCAGTTGTGCTCAAGTCTTCAATAGAGAGGAGCACTGTATAAAATATGCTATAGATTGCGTCTTAGGTAGGCATTTAATAATAGTTGTGGATCAACTGGTGTCTTAATTTGTCTTTGCTGACTTTTTTTTAACCTAATAATTCTGTGAAAGTGCAATTTTGTAGGGTAGCTTGTATCTAAAAAAAGGTTCTCCCACCTTCTGCAAATCCTACATGACAATTTATTTTCAACTAAAAATAATACATAATTACATATATATATATGCAGTATGTATATATAGAGAAGCATGTGCGTGCGTATATATATAAAAATAAAAGTCATGCACACTGCTGTGATACCCTGGAAACCTCCATTTCTGTACAGGAAAAGCTCTCTAATAAAATTACCTCTTTTTTAGATATTAAAAAAATACACTGACCTCTTTCAGAGTAGAAAGACTAGGAAAGTTTTTGCCAGTTCTATGAAGAAATGGGAACACGCGGCATCAAAATTAAAAATCCCCTGAGACATTTTGGTCTTATGTCAGAATTGAAATATTTTCCTTCTCAGGCAAAATACTGATGTTTGCAATGAAAGAAGGAGAATTTTCAAGGTGAGTTTTCCAGGTTATTGGCATTTTCTCCAGAAAGCAGACACATTTTGAAGAATTTTGTTTAGTGGGAGGTCTAATTTTTTCACGCAGTATGGAACGTGCTGAAGGGAGAAAGTCCTTTTCTTTGCCTTAACACATCAGAGCTGAATACCAGCACAGCCTTGGCAAATCCTGGAAAAGTTACTTTTCCTGAGGGTAAATTAATGCAGTGTGTGCAGGTATGACTGAGACTGGAGCACGCAGAACTTATTTTAACATGGATTTGGTGAGGCTTTCTCTCTTAGCAGATGAGCTAATGCCATCACCTAGCAATTATCAAGTAGTGTGATGTTATGTAATGAGAGTATAAATAGCACGAGGACTAAAACTAGTAAATCTAACAGACTAGTGAGCAGACAAGAGCAGGAATGAATACTATTTGGAACGTTTTGATTAACATCTGAACACTGTCATTTAAGTAGACATTTAGATTTGATGTTGCAGTAAAGCTGTAGGCCAGGGGAGCTGTTGCCCCTCATTCGGAATGACATTTGAGCTGTGCCCCGTAGATAAATCACTTGGCCTCTGCATACTTCTTTAAAGGAAGTTAGAAATTTGGAAGAAGGCAAGGGGTTCATACTTGAGATTTCTTAAGCAAGCTCATTATCTTATATTTGAATTAGGACTACCTGTGGACTTCATTTCCCAGTGGCTGATGGACAAATAGCCTGTGACGTGCAGTTTGAACTACCTGATAATTTCCCTCCTGGTGGGAAGTCTTTCAGGGTTGTTTCTGGAGTTGTTTGGCAGCGTTCAGAGAGATAACATGTAAGAAATGCAAGAGGTCATGTTTACCTGGAGAAGAGAGGCTGTGTGGAAGGAGATACTCTCTCCAGCCCCATGGAGACATGGGAGGGATGCAAAGCTTTTGTCTCCTTCAGGATCTGGCATGTTTCTCCAAGCATGCCCATTGCATTAGGGTGGCATTTCCAGTTCCAGGGGGAAGAAGGGAGGGAGGAAACTCACAGGGTCAGGAAATGTGACTTGTTTTTGAAAGGTATTGTCCTTGAGAGTTGACAGTGGAAAATGTTTCCTAAAGGTGCCCTGTAGTTTAAGACAGAGGTAGATGATTGAAGCAGGCTTGCAAGGTGCATCACTCTACCAAACTTGGGGATGGTCTGAACCTCCAGTGCTGCTTTTCTGGCACCTACAGGCATGTGGGAAGATCTTCTGCACTTGCAGAATGTACCAAGGCTTCAAAACTACATGGGAAATAAGCTGCTAAATTGCAGGAATATCAGAAATAAGCTCCTGAACTACTGCTGTGGTAAGCAGGAGCACAGACAGGGGAGTACATACCTCCTTGCTGCACTACTTCATCAAATGGCCTTAGAGCTTTCCTCTGCAGGTACTCCTTAGCTGTGAAAGCTTCAAACAAAGAAACAGAAAGAAAATTTATAGTTGCCAGGTTGCTGCCAGAATGGTTTGTTAGTTTGTTTATTTTTTATTTTCAGTTTTAATCATCTGCTACCAATAAATTCCACTGCCCTCGTGGTAACTTCTCACATTAACATTGATATATTATGGGTGATTTAAAACAGACAATAAAAATATTGCACTTACTAATTAAAGCAATTCGTATATTCAGCTAGACACTGCCAGAAAGTGTTGTGGTTTCCTAATTGTTAGGTGCCTTGAGCAATATACCTGTTATAAATTCTTAATTGAACTTTGTATTATGGCTGGTGCGATTTGAAATATTCATATCTGTTTTGTTTGATTGTTTTCACTCCAGCTCTTCATTGAGAAGTGTATCAACTGGATCTTCAAGACCTTCCAAAGTGTGTTTGGTGTGTGGAGATGAGGCATCTGGATGTCATTATGGGGTGGTTACATGTGGCAGCTGTAAAGTTTTCTTCAAGAGAGCAGTAGAAGGTAAGAAAAACAGAAGCCAAAAAATATCAACACCAAAGACAAAATCTATTCTTTGGTTTTTTTTAAAGAAATATATATATGCATATATAAATTTTCCCATGTGTTTTCTGCTGTTGCTAAAATTCTATGTTATTAACATGAAAAGAAAATGTTGAGTGACCTTTACAGACTTTGTAAGCAACTTTTTCAAGTGAATAAAAGGTTTTTAATATCTAATAATAAGAGTTCCTGGCATGCAAAGGGCATAAATACCATATAGGTTTTTGGTAGTCTTTGCTGATGAATAAATGTTCTTACAACCACAGATGAAGGAGGAGATAGCTACTTACTGATTTATCTTCATGAAAAAACCCTAGAAGGAAAAAAAAAGGTTCTTAATATGGTGTCCAGCTTGTGCACTGAGTGAGGCAGTGTGAGGTGTGATTAATTTCTTCTGTGATCATTAAATCTACTTCTGATGGCAATAAGGATTTAGCTCTGTTAAATAGACCTGGAGGGCTTGTGCGTCACTGAAGTCAAGACTTCATGTAATGTCTATCAATCTATTTATCTATCTATCATCAAAAGTGTCAATCTAATTGAAATTAACTTCCCAAAGTTATAAGGACATGGAAAAGGTTTCCCCTTGCTGAAAACATCTTCACTTACAGTTGTGCAGTAGCTGACCTTGATGTCCTCATTCTTCAACTTCTTCTTGAGAATTTAGTTGCTTGATATAGCATGTGAACTGGAAAACCTTCCTTTTTTGGCTGAGTGATTTCCTCCTGTACTTCCACACCACATCATGGATGGCTCTTCAGGCATACTGGTCTGAGCTGAACCCTGAATCACAAGAAGATATTTTTTGGTTGGGTGGTGGTGATGGTGAAGTTTTCCATATACCTGCACATACTGTGTGAAGTGACAGTACATTCTATTGTCTTCCTGCCTCCTTTCCTGCCTCCCAGGAAAGTTTCCTCTCCAGTCTTGAATCACTGTAATTTCAAGGTACTATTTGTCCACCTTTACATCTCTTTTGCTGACCATTCCCTAGCATGATGGATGTTCCCATCCAGATTTTCAGGAATTTATGACAAATTACTAAGAAACCCCTTTAGGAGTTAACAGAGCAGCAAGATTCTGTTTTCAAGCCTCAGAAGCCAAAATTATTAGGAAAGGATTACTCTCTGATCAGGCATAGAAAGACATTTTTTAAATGTAATTAAAACTGATCAGTAATTACTGAAAGTTTGCAAGTTAAGCAAAAAAAAAAAAAAGAGAGAAAGCTACCCTGCCATCCCTAAATTTTTTTTATGTTTTAAATTAGTTTAAAATACATTTTTGAGTCTTTATATAACATACATGTACCTGCCAGGTGTATGTAAACACTGTTTAGACTTCTTGGTATGCACATGGCTGAGCTCTTGATGCTACCAGTAGCATTGTTGCTAGGCAGACACTGCAATTTTGTCTTGGCTTGCACTTTTTTTTATATATTGTAGAGTGTTGGCCCCAAAAGGGCATACCAAAACATATCACACATATATTGGCTTCAAGCATCCTGGCAAAATCCATATAAATAAAAGTTTTCATAGGTAGTTTTGTAACAAGAGGTTTCTTGTAGAGCCATCATAAATTTTTCAGCTGGGAACAGGACCAATAAAACACCCCTTCCTGAGGTTTCCTCTTTGAAATAATTGAAACAATTAAATATTTGTAGCACAGGGACACACCCATTTCTTTCATGTTCCTCTAAACATTCATCAGTTGATGATGTCCCTTCTCTTTGCAAGGACCTTTAACAGGTCTCCTCCAACTCAGCCTCTCTGTCAGCCTGTGAAGTGGGGAGACAAATTGGGTCAACAAGCATGGAAACAGAGAAAAGAGGGATTTGGAGAGGGAGAACTCTGCACACTACCCAGCTTTTTGGGTCCCAGCTGGAATTGCTAACATTGTCAGCACACCATGAACAGCCACTGACTGCCAATTCCTTCAGGCTCCTCTGAAATCCTACAAACCCAGAGAGATTATAGCAGAAAATAACAACTGTATGGGAATTTAAACCCAAGAAACTTAAGAAGAACAAAAAGACTAAAGTTTGCATTTCAAAATGTAAATCTGGTAATTGTATTCCCAGTTAATTGTATCTTGGAAATTTGAGGAAATGTCTGATGGATTTAGGAGGAGGGCTGTAGACCAAAAAAAGTATTAAAATGGGTCTATTGGTAAAATTTCAAAAGTAATTTCAGATGGCATTAAATCCAAGGCTCTAAATTATCCAAGTACTAGTTTTAGTATCAAGTAGGCACAGGTCTTTTGATGACTGACTGATGAACAGGAGACTGGTATGAAGAAACGTGATTTTGTCATTAACATAAATTTGATCTGCCTTGCAAACACTAAAAATCTTTGGACTGTGAAAGTGTTGGTAAATGGTGTCACTGCAAAAGTTAAGGTATATATATTTAGAATACATTTTTACATAGGTTAATTTTATTCTATGGCTTTTTTTCTCAATCACAGATATGGCCAGTCCTAAAGTTAATTTGAACTTGTATTTATGATCAAAATAGAGTCATATGCTGAAAATACGCTGTACTGTGAGGGAACCTAAAGCACCTGGCCAGGCTTGTCTTCTCTTTTTCCACTGAAGCAGCTTTCTCTAAGGAGAGTAACAGGCTTGAAGTCAGAAATCACAGCTGTTCTTGCCTATGCTTTGCATTTTCAGTCTTCATTTGTTCAAGTTCCAGACAAGTATGAGGTAATCTCTCCTAAATCAAAATTTATATTGTTTCGTAAGTTGCTAATCTTTTATTCTTCCTTTGGCTTGGAAGCAATAAGAAAGGAAGGCATTTTTTTCATCTCCATATGGTGCTAAAGACTACAGCAAAAATGACCATTTTCTTTAAATTATTTTGCATATTTGCTTGGGGATTTTAAGGTACTTAAAATGGGAGCATTAAAAAACTATATTGGATCAGTTATAGGGAAGCTTGTCCTTTTTTTAAAATACAAAGATGGAATAATTCAGTAAAAATCAGATTCTGCTCTTGATTTCTGTTCCAAAAGGTTAACCTTAAAACTAGTTTTTCAATTTTAAGTTAAAAAAATAGATTACTCTTCAGCTCTGAAGTAAAAACACAGGCACAACAAGGGAAGTTCCTAGGGTTGTGGGGTTTTTTCCTCACCTAAACTTTAGTCAGTTTTGAGTGCAGGGATAATTTGGCTGAAGGAAACTTTTCAGTCCGATTTGATACCTCCTGGATGTTGCAAACTTGCTGTGCCCCTAAGTAAGCAGCATAAGAACAAAGAAATCCTACCTGTTTTTTCAGAAACTGGTGCTTTTCCTATGCACTCTAAGTTAAAGAACTTTCCAAGGCTTTATAGGCCCTAATAGAAGATAAACTAAAGCCTCTCCCTTGTTTTTTGGTTTTGTTTTCATTTCAGTTGAAGTGGAAAACCTATCAAGGTATGAGAAATGCTAACATACATAACTCTTGAATAATTTGCCTAATTAGTATAACTTTTTATAGAATGCTACTGGTGAACAGGGAAGTTCACTGTATTGATAATTTTAAAAGGCAATTTATGCTGTATGAAACGGAAATTGGCACATAACAGGCATTTTGTACACCATTTTGCAGTGTGTGCAGCCATGAATTTTGTAGGTCTGTATTACTATAATTAATTATACATACAGTTCTTCACTCTCCACTCTTCTGTTCATTCACTGTAATGGAGTCAGTGTTTTTCCATAACAGGCTGCAATTTTCCTTTTATCCACTTTCCTAAGGTCTGTGGCCTCTCTAAATTTGACATCACTCAGTATAGATGTCCATATGTTTTCATAGAAATTTTTATGTGGGATTTGAAGTTGACTCTGTTCCTGACCTGTTGCAAGAATCTGTTTTACAACCTATCAAACAGAAATATTAGGTGAAGAGCAAGCAGATGGGTGATCTGCTGAGGGCAAGTGAGCTGGTCAAATTCATGTAGCAGCTGCTACTCTTACTTGATATGCTATGGTTAATAGGTGCAAAATAAAATTTAAATAATTAAGTCATTATAGGTTTGAAGCTGCCACCAGCCTTCCATAGATATATGAAAAGGACTTTTCCTGGGTTTAGCTCTGGCAGGCAGTATTGCTCTGTGAAATGGTTCCTTCTCCAGGCTGGCTTTAGTTACTAAGGGCTCGGAGTTGAGGAGACTGGTAGGAGGAAGGTGCTAAAAAAATTTGCAATGGGACCCCAAAAAGGAGTAAAAAAACCCCCAAGCAGCAAGAGTTGAGGCACAAGAAAAAAAAAAAGGAAAGAATAAAGAATCTAACATACATTGCAACTGAATATTTTAAAGCTGGGGAGAGGTGAAACGTGAGGGAAATCTTTCCTTGTGGGTCTTTGGAATACGTGGCCTGCATGGAAAACACTGCCCAGTGTTCAGTAAAAAATGCTGGATGCATTCAGGTGAATGTGAAGTGGAGCACCAGGGGACCAGGCATAATGTGGTAGCATTTCAGATGGGAGGGGGGAGATTTGGGAACCACCAAGGTGACGGAGTGCCTTGCTTTGAAAACAAGCACAGAATGAGTGGGTTTAGCAGCTGCAGTGCCACAAAGAACATAAGTTGGTTAATAGCTGTGAAAATGATAGAAAAAATATTTTATATCAAGGAAGCTGAAAATCTGCATTCATTCCTTTCCAAAAGCGTTAATAATTTCTTCCCTCCCCCAAGACTTCCCAACATTTGCAGTTTTTTTGAGGGTAACTTATTTACTGTGTGAGCTGGTGTTGCTGTGGAGAGGGATGGATGAGTATGAGAATTTAAATACAGGCAGCTGTCTAGCCTTGAAAAACGCACGCACAGGGCTGCATGCAACTATTCTTCTCCTGCACTCTGCCATTTGTCTTTTGTTCTTTGTTTTATGAATTTTAATTTCTAGCCTGCTTCACCTGTAAAATAATATGCTGAGTGGGTGATAGCCAGCCTGCACAAGCACAGATTCCCAGTAAATGGAGCATGGATGCAGTGGTAAGGTTGGTTTATCTTGGGCAGAAGCCTTTCATTGCCACAAATTCAAGCACCATACAGTCTTTTACATGCTTACTTTCTACATCCTGTGAAGAGCAGGGGAAATTTGGCATTTATATTATGTGATAGGGAACTCAGTTACAGTAATTTGTTGTTGTTTTCTTTTTTAACACATCACAGGGTAGCATCCCAGCAGGTCAGAGTCTTCTGAGAGGGGGGGGTCGTCCTCTCAGTGCATGCTGATTTAAAGTAGCCACAAATACTTGGCTAACAAATGTTCCAATGCTACAGCCATTAGTTTAGTGTTTCCTTGAATATGTCAACTGCCTTTTCCTTAAAAAGGAATGGATCTCTTTTCTTATAGGAAAGATAGGGTGCTTCCTGGGAAATTCATCTTCTAGGTAGCAGTCCCAAGTTGGCTGAGCCACTTGCATAGTGTAGCTGCACAAAATGGATGTGCAAAATTCAGATGCACCAAGTATTTCAAGCCATCAGGGAAGTATTCACACTGTCGTGGTATAAGTGATGCTGGGAATGTTTATGTGGAGTGTTGAGTATACTTCTGGTCACCAGCATGTTAAAGACAGCTTGATTCAGAGTCAGGTAAACACATGAGGAGAGCTTTTGAAATTATCTGGGAAATAAAAATTTATCTTATGTCAGGTGACTGAATGCTTTTAGCTTTTTTTAGCTTACCCAAAAAGAATCTGAGTTAGGACATGATTGCTGTCTATAAATATTTCAGTTGAGGAATAGACAACCGAGAGGGAGGAGAATTTATTTTGAACTAAGAGCTGTACTGAAATAAGAGTAAATTGGTAAAAGTCCTATTAGTTAGTTTGCTATTTTGAGAATGCTTTAAACAACCAAAAAAGAGAGACTTTTGTGGGGGCATTTTCCTTTCCAAGAGTAAGAAGGATTTAAGTGCCTACTTTGAAATTTCAAGTAAGAGAAGTAGCCAATGATATAATTTAGTTCTCTGTGGAAGTACAGGATAAGCCAAAGAGGTCTCTTTTGGTTAATGCTGTATCCTGGTGAGACTGGAGACTTCAACTGACTCTGAAAATGGAGGAAGTGTGAGTAATAGAGAGGGTGGACTAGCTAATACGTTTTTAGAATATTCCATTTGTAATGATGGTGAATGACTAGATCTTCACAGGAGTACAGAACTTCAGTTTTTAGAAATGGATATAAAGTGCTTAGATCTTGCATAAGCCAGAATTGCTTTGTATTTGTGCTAGCCAATTAATGTTTGTCTCCTGCTATGACTTTTCTCATTTTGAGTTAAAAAAGCTCAAGGGAGTGGAGTCCTTTTGAAAGAACTCCATCCTACCCAGCTAAGGCTCTGTAGGTACCCCCCTAGGCCCCATCAGGTTTTTCTGATGGGGTTTTTTTGTTTTGTTTTGTAATGCCTGATACAATACAACTAAAGGGATAAATAAAGTATGAGTGGACATTTAAATTGGAAATTGCAGTTGGGCAGAAATATATCTACAAGATCTGTATCTAACAGCATAAAACATATAAAATACCATAAAACATCCTTAATCAGATGCTTTAGCTCCTTACAGCTATGGTAGTGCTTCTTAAAACATATTACTTTATGAAATGCTGTTATCTGCCTGTCTCGGCAGCCTGTAGAAGCAATGTTAAAATTTTCACTTTCAGGACCAAATAGCACTTCCCTTCTACAACCCTTAAGTTCCTGAAACTTTTTCAAACCTGAAAAGGCTCTTCAAGTCTCAGGATAAGTAGTTAAAAGCCAAAAGGGGATAATCCTGCAAGGGGCCTTCAGCACTCCAGTGTTACAGATAAGGAATTTTGCAGTGTTGTGGCTGAAAGTAATTCTTAATAGATAAAACTGAGAAATAAATATATAAGGCTAGAAACAAAGCATCTTTTTTGTGCCTCCTAATCCCATTTTAAATAAGGGGATGGGAAAACAGTCTTCAGACAAAAAAAAAGAATAAAAATGTGAGAGAAAATGTACATACAGATCTGTCTGTTGTAGACAGAGGGAACAAGGCATCTGCTAGCATCTTGGATATAAATAGAGTGGGAAAGGTAATGGCAAATCTCCCATTGCCTTATATGAAGCCAGGATTTCATCCTTTTTTTGGAGCACAGTTTTAGGTTGTTGAAGTTTGGGAGTGTCTCTGTTAGATTTCAAGTCTAGACTTCGAAAGAGGCAGTTTTGTCAGGTTTTTTAGAAACAATGATGGCCCATGGTCAGCATTGAAGCCCACAGGTCCTTATTGTTTAAGGAAAAAAAAATTTTGTTAGACCAAAAATATATTACCTATTTTTAACCTACAAAATTATTTGGTGCCATTTCTCACTGTTGAGTTGCCAATTCCAGGGCCCTAAAATAGGGAACATGAGTTAGTCAGTCCGTTCCCACCTGTTTCAAGAGTGATGATGATGTTTGGCTTGTGTATGTACCTTGTCTATGCTAAGAGCAAGTAGAAACAAGCAGTTTGGAGTTACTGCTCCTCGGTGGTTTCTTGTATTAGGTGCAGTGGTGGGTTTCAGGGGGTTTGAGCTGGTTGGTTTTAAGTTTGCTATTTTTAAAATATATTGGGTAGGGGAAAAAAATCAAGTTTCTGAAATTGTCACCAAGTATGAAAGTAATGAATGTTAGTGGCCTGTGTCTTTGTTCATCTGCACTGCATGTAATGATTCCTAATTCAGCCTTAATAACGCAGTCCCATACAGTTTTTTCTATTACACCTCTGCCTTGTTCATTGAAGAGATTGGATGGTGTTCAATTAATGAGCAGCTATTCAATCTCTTATATTCTTTTCGTTGCCCCATGTATGGTCCTGTGCCTTCATTGCTGATTACTATTCATCTCTTGCTCAGAATACATAATTACTAATTTCTTACAAAGCTTTTTTGTGGTGCTTCCACTAATACCTAAGTGCTTCACAAGCATTGTTTAATCTATGAGATGAGTGGTTATTACCCCTATTTTACAGTTGAGGAGATAAGGCACAGATTAAGCTCAGACATACCCACTGATTTGAGATTCATGATTTATGATATTTAGGACCTTAGGGTCTAAGTACTTGGCAATTTATAGCTCTTAGGATGTCCAAAGTGCAGTTTCCATTGATTTTACTTACAGCTATGGTCACTTGAACCACTGCAAATCAGACTTTGGATCAAAAGTTGGCTATTCAGGAAACAGGGAAGAAAGTTAGTATTTTTTCTTCCTTATTATTATAAAGTAAGCCCATGGCAAAGGAGATGCCAGTTCTTCAGGGCACCTGCCTCATGCATTGACTTTTTCTCTTCTCCCTTTCTCCCTTTCTTCTTTAAATCTCTGTAACCTTTGTGTACTTTGTTCTCAGTAGCATATGAATGTGGACTTCAAGGACAAGAGTCCTTTTGACTTCAGTCCTGATTAGTCCTAGATCATCATCCACATTGTCCCCAGGATAAGCCAGAGGTCTGGCAAGGCAGGGCCAAGGAAGTAGAAGTAAGACATAACGTAGTAAGAGACATGGAGAGTTAGATCAGAATTCAGGTTTTGAGGTGTTGGGAAGTCTAAGATTTCTCACCTGCTCAGCAACAGCAGTCAGAGCAAGGTTCCTAGGATGCAGTCATGTTCAGGAAACATGGATGATGGTGGTGCTTGCTTGGAGCTCAGTAGATGCCTAAACAATTTGACTGGAGTGAATTTGGGAAGGCTGTAATGCAGCTTCTGTAGTACATGCTGATCTTTCCATTAGTGGGAACTCCTCAGGGCAACCTGTTTGACCATCCTCTCCATTTAAAAAAAATGTATTCTTGCTCTTCTTAAAGGCAGAAGTGACACCTGCATCCTTCTAGTCTTACTAAGAGATTTTTTTCCCTGATTTATTAAATCATAACTTTTTAAAAGCTCCATCTACAGATTTTCTTCAATAGTAATGCCAGAGGACCAGTAATAAGGGCAAAAAGTTGTAGTGGAATTACTGCTTTAGGCAGTAGGTTTTTCTGTTTAATGAAACTACTCAGTGCCTCTCGCCTGGAAAAGAATGTCTGAAGAAACTCAAAAGGGCTACATAAATGCCTCAGAAAATAAATGTGGAAAGGTTATGGTTTAGAAATTTATTCTAGAGATTCAGAACGTAGGCTGACAAGTCACAGGGTGAGAAAAATGCCAAAATGGGAATAGTTTCTGCAATAGAAAGACAGAGACATTATTTTAAAACACAATGTGATGTCCATATTACAGAAAAAGTATGTAATGGTGATTTTGAAGAAAATTGCTTCTTTGAAACTTTCGGACTGTTCTTGCAAGATGCCAAGAAAAGGCATTCCCATTTGCATGTTACTGAATATTCTGGTAAATATTTTGAATATTTTTTTATTATTATAATTTAACATTTTGCACTTTTTCCAGAAAAGTTATCATTACTTTCAGCATTAAGGCATTTGTAGCAGATTTTTACATCTCATTTCATTTGCCTTTAATTCTTGATTCTTGCAGAAAACCATACCCAGAATAGTGACATTTTCCCTACTCATTTGCCATTCATGGTGTATTTGCATTCATTTTGGGCTACCAGGCAGAAGAACTAGAGCATATTTCCCTCATTTGTACCCTGCCTGTTTATTTTACTTCCTCTGGAAATCAGTTTGTGCTGCTCTCTAGGACAGAGGAGGACTGAACCCAAAGTTTGGAACTCGCTGTTGCAAAACCTGCATAAAACTGATGTGCTCCTGTGTGGTGGAAGGGACAGATGGCAAACAATTCCCACACTGTCACAGCAGCCAGGCTGGTTCCAGAGCAGGGTGAGGGGTGGTGTTAAAAAAGGTAACGTTGCTTTCCCAGGGACGCCTGAACGATGCCGTGTGTGGGAGCAGGGCTGGAAAACCGAGCTGGAAGGGTTTTGAACAGGAACAATCCAAACTGTGGTTTGGAGGTTTACAAACCTTTTGCATGCTCTGCACAAGTTCTCTGATAAGCCTCTTCTTGATTAGGCTGGAACAGCTTTTTTAATTTAAAGCTAATGCCTGTGGGGAAGAAGTGCAATAGTTCTGTACTTTCAAAACTTGGGCATTTATGCAAGTTTCTTATAAGCATTTTAGGAATCCAACTATATCATTCCATTTCTGAAAGGACATTTTTTGTCTTGGGTGTTTAGCTGTAGATGAGTATTATTATATGTATTTCACAGACTCGTGCTCTAATTTTTTTTCTAAGAATAATTATATATTTGGAGCTAAGCATTCAATTATTTATTCATCCATTTTACCACGTGGACTTAGCAAATGGACTTGTGTTAGCCTATACACCATATCATGCATGCAAATTCCACTCTTAACAATGCTGCTTGAAATTATGTAAGCGATAGGTGCTAATTTTCTCTGATACAACAGAATGTTAATGATGGACTATTGGGAAAAAATAATAAGAAGTACTTCTTAGCTTGTGTGCACTGGCATACTAAACTATTCATAAAATTAAAAAAGGAGAATGAAAAGACACTAACCTACTTAAAAAATGATGCCTTTTACTTGCAGTCTTTTTAGTGATGACAGGAAGAGAGTATTCCTACAGTGATAGTTTCAGGAATATGGTGCTATCAGGTTGTGCAGTATTTTGGGTGAGGGTGGTTGTTAATGGCTTTGTATGCAAGGTGTAAACAGCCAGACAGTTGAATTCTAGATGTTCAAGTGGTTTATAGAGCCCTGAGAACTACGAGTAGTATTTCATATTCCATACTTCTGCACTGTCATCATGCAGGTAACTCTGTGCTGAATGTAGGGCAGCAGGCAATCTGTCAAGTAGACTATATTTTAATACAGGAACATTGCATATAGCTTTATAAAATAAATGATGGTGCTGGAAAATAGTGCAAGCACTTGAACACAGTGGTTTACACTGAGCTTCATCTTTTCTTGCTTCCCTTCTGTTTCATGAAGGAATCCACTTCCATGTAAGAAATTTAGAAAGAATACCTAGCAATTATTCCATGTAAATTATTCATTTCAATGTAGGAAGAGGAAATATGGCAAGGATGAGCTCTTTCACTGACTGTTTAATAATAAAAGATCCTTCATGGAAAGCTTATGAAAAAATGAAAGACATAAAAGCACAAGCAAAACATATGTATTAGTACATGCTAAAAGCTCTGTAATGAGACAAAACAGGGTTGAGCAGCAGAGGGGTTTTGAACAACATTTGGGTAAATTTGCTTACTTGAGCATCCCTTTTTCCATTGAGTTAGAAAATGTTCCAGAAATAGAAAACTGAAGGACAGTATCATCTTTCTGAAATTCATTTCAGCCCTTCCTATTGCCATTCTCACACTCTGTATTTTCTATTACCATTCCACAAAGAAAGTGAGAAGGTCCTTGTTAATGTTGCCATTCTTTGTGTCCTTGAAGCCTTCAATAACAAACTCACAATGCAGGAACACCTGTTTCCCACAAGAAATAAGGTGGGAAATGCTGTGTGTGCTTCTACAGCCCAAGGTGCCCACTCAGATTCCACAGGGAAAGGTGGATCTGAGGTATTGCCAGATAATGCAAGTGGGACTAATCCAAAATCCATATGCAAGTGCATTATGGGGATTATGCAATCCTTAATCCTAAAATCAGTATGCCTGGGAATTTCTTGGAGGCTTCACTTTGAACAAAGGTTGTCAACTGAAAAAAATGTGGGAAATCCTTAGAATTAAATTATTTCCACCCAATTGTGGGACAAATGTAAGATTTCAGCTGGAATCAGAAACAAAGGTTTAGGGAAAGAGGGAAGAAGGGCCTCTGGCATCCATCAAGGGGCACAGAGCAGGCCACAGCAAAAACAGTTCTCCTGTTCCAGACATAGAGGTCACGCCTTACACTGGCACTTGCCAATACTAATAAAAGAAGATTAAAGTGAGAGGAAGATACTTGTTCAGAAAAAAGCCCTGGTGCTCAGGCCCGTCATGTCTTTGTCACACACTGAGCTGGCATGTGCATGTTTAGCTCCTGCTAAACATTGTGTCCTTCTGCTGGGCTTTTACCATTTGCTCTCTGTGCTTCCTCAGCTCTCTGGCTCTCATGGGAGAAGGGTTTACAAACAGCAGACTTGGAAATGTGAGGAATAAGTGTGACAACCCAGGCCTGAGGGACACAGGGGCCACATGGATGAGCCTGTGAAGGGGCAGAATAACAAATCTGATTAGAAGGGAGGGCAGTCAGGAAGAATTTTGGGGACAGGGGTCTAAACAGGGCCACCTGCTGCAGTACAGCAGCTGTCCTGGAGCATGTTTCAGTAGGCTGCTGAAGGCAATCTGTTGCTTTCCTTTTGTCCTTTACTCTGGGACTTTCTCTCAGTTAATATGTACAGTGCAGGTATTATGCTTATTCACTATTTAGTCAAATTTATTGCAAGTATTCATTTTTATTAATCAGCCTGTCAGGGTTTGGGGTTTTGTAGGGAGTTTTTAGGTGTTTTTCCCTGAATGTAAACATGGTGTACCTTTTGTTTCCTGGGAACCCTTGACCTCAGCAGAAGCGTGGCTGCTCAGTGCTCGATTAACTGGGTTAATTCCATTTTGCACAACTATAACTAATGGCCATTTAAAACTGCCAGAAGCCACCGTGGGTTTCTCCTCGTGCCTGACCCTGTTGGGGAGCAGCACATTAATCAGTGCTCTCTGTCACGGTTTATTGCTTCATGATGAGGGTTAACTGACCACTTCCTAGGAATAATGAAAAACAGAGGTCAGCAATCACTGGCTGAGCGGAGAGAGGAGCTCTTCCCACTTGTGCTTCTACTCTTTCGTCCTCGGGCAGCGACAAATGTGTCCGCTCCACCGCTTCAGCATGAACACTTATCTTTAAAATTCATCTTAATTATACATCAATCCCTGTCACATGCTTACCCAATTGAAACAATCAAAACCACTGAGCCAGTTACCTAATTAAAGTCAGTGTAATCATATTTGCTGGAAAACACTGTTCTCTTCGGCAGAGCCTGCTTCGGGAGGGTGTTCTTGCAGCTGCAGTGTGGATGCAGCACTGGAGCTCCCCAGGCCAAACGTTTTGGTGATGGCTCAGTAATCCGTGTCCCTTCCAAGCCCTGTAGTTTAATTCCTGTGTGCAGATACAGCAGCTGCCAGAGTAACCCTTACCTGCAGCTACCAACGGATGCTGGCTCACAGATTCGTGCTGAAGGATATTTTGAGTTTTATTTTTCTCGAGTCTGTAGTTTTGCTGGTTGTGGTATGTGCAGGCTCCACATGCATGGGATGTCAGGCCAGCTGCTGGGCTGGGTGGCCTTGCTGGCCAGTGGCACCCATGGCAACATGTGCACAAGTTGCCCACTACCTGTGCAGGAGGTATTTGAGCAGGAAATATGTCCTGGGAGCAACAAACCTCGTTTGTCTTTCTCCCTTCAGCTATGGGGCGTGTTTACTCTGCCTCTCAGCCTGCACTTTAGGGCTGTGGGGTGTGGGATATGCTCCTCTGCTCAGTGGTTAGGGTCTTAGAGCACCATTTCCTCTTCCTACAGAGTTTTAGAAAAGCAGAGAATGTAAATTGCAAGCCAGGGGTTGTCATCATTTCTGAAGGTTTTTTGCTGGAGGGGGAGAGGTAAAATGGGATGTGTGGGACATCCATCCCTTGCGGCAGCACTCCTCTGTTCCAGCAGCACGACAGAGCCCTGTGAGACCACATAGGTTTCTGTTACCCATAACCTGGGGGACAAACAGGTTACTGGGGACAGGTTTTTGGGGACATTTTTGCATCCATAAGTTTTTGTGGCTGCCACCAGCTGTTTTCCCTGTGCTTATGGAGAGCAGCAGAGGGTGGCATCAGGCTGTTTTGGGCTCACCCCTGAGATAGGCTGATCAAGTCAAGTCCCAGGGACCATGAAAGCTTGGGAGCCATAGGTACCTGTTCCAATTTCCTCACATGGGGACCTGTACCCCAGCCAGCTGCATGTCCGCCTCCTTGGAAAGCAGTCTCTTTTAAAAATGTTAAACAGCCAGAAAAATCAAGCTATGGGAGTGACAGGTCAGGCTCAGTGCATGAACAGACATTTATTTTTTGCCTTACTCTTTGCTTGCCTTTGCTTTTGCAACCTGTGCCTCATTCCTCTTTCCTCCAAGCTGTTCCCTTGCTGCATCTTGAGAGTGTGATGGGGATTTTCTGCACGTAGTCCCTGTGCCAAAGCATTGCCTGGCACATGGAAGAGATGGCTGGAGCACAAGCTCAGCTCAGACCCTCTGCCCTGGTCCGTGCTCTTTGCAGAAGGGAGCTTTGGAGGTTGGCAGCCAACCTCCACCAAAACCTTTGCAAATCATGTCACGTACAAACTGCAACTTTTCAGTATTTTATACTGTGATCCGTTATAATTTTAAGTGATAATGTATGAGATGGCAAAAGGCACATCTGTGGTATCAGAGCAGTGATGCTTCAAAGGGTCTGTCTCAAAGTGTGAAGGCTCTTGAGCTTCTCAAATATGTCTGTGAAAAATGTAACACGGGAGAAAACCAACATGTTCCTCCCTACCCTTATTCACAAACTTACTTTGCACTAAGCTCCGTGCTTCTAGCTGATACATTCTTACTCTCACAAAATAATATTCAGCCTCAGGCTGACACACAGCATGGAAAATTTCAGCCCTAACTGCTAATGTGCGGTAAAGTTATAAGCAATAGAAAATGAGGTCTTAAAATGAGAAGTGTCAGGCAACCTTAACTATATGTAGACCTACCATATTCACTGATGATAATTTGGTTTTTGACAGATTTCAACCAATTTGCAGATTCATTTTGACATATACTATACAGAGAAAGGGGGGGGAAGAAGTCCCTGGTGTAGGACTCTCAGGCTTATAAGTATGACTTTGTAAGTAGTCAAAGCAGTGATCAACCACACAGTCATTTTACCTTCTGCCAAACCTTCAAAACTGTGCTGCAGAACGTCCATTAAAAAAAAAAATCATAAGGTAAAATCAAGGCACCAGTGCACTGAAGTTGAGACCTGTTCGCTTCGTGCTGTTCTTATTTCATTCCATGGGTCTAAATGTAGTTTGCAGAAAAATGTTGAGTTAATAAAAATATTGCAAAAGTTGTAGCTTAAAGCTTGCATTGCTTGCATAAACAAAAGCCTCAGCTAGCATGCTATTCAGGTATGCATAGCTAGCACAGTTTTAGTAACAAATGCTGACTTTCCAGTAAACACTGCAGACTTCTATTTTGTCTCTCATTTATGGACTAAGGATCTGTCCAGGGTATTTTTCCGGAGCAAAACTATGAACTTGGCTTATTTGGATCATAAAGAAGTGGTTTTAAGCCCAAGCCATATGAAGGGGTTTCACGTGGCAGTGGAGGGGCACAGGGTTAGGATAAGATTTAAGATAACATTTCTGGGTGGCCTCGCCTGCTGGTACAGGGGCTTGGGAATTCTGTGTGCCCAAACATGGCTGTTGGCCTGGAATGTTGCTTGGAGATTATATAGCAAGCTGCATCCCAGCAGGCTTGTTTGCAGCTGGGCTTTGCTGGTTTTTTGGCTAGTTTTTTTGGTGCTTGGTTGCTTTGAGGGTTTTTTTTCCAGATCACATGCGAAACCTATGTGAATGGTAATCACCCGTTTCCTGGATCAGGCTCTGGCAGTCTCTACATGACTTTTAAAGTGTCTTTCAGTAGAGCCCTGCTGACAGCTCAACAGTTATATAAAATGCTGCCTTCCTAAAAATCACTTCACAGCAATGTCAGTGTGTGAGGAGCTAGGCTAATCCAGTTACTTTCCCGCTGGGATATAATTTGTCATTTTGCAGAACCGTTCCACCTGGCTTACACAGTCTGGGGTAAAAATGTTTGCTTAGTCTTGTCTCTTTACCTGGACAGGATAACTTGGTGCTATATATGTTTGTGGCAAAGACTTGTATGGGTAAAACTGCTTTTATTGAACAGTCCTGTTGTTTTACAGACAATAAACTTGAGATGTGAATAAACCTTTTCATTATCAGCAGTAAAATGTGAAATTTCAAGCAACGCAATCTCCATCTTTTATGGTAGCTCATTTAGTCATAATTAATTCCTGGGAGGATTTTGATAGCATGTAGCCTAAATTTTTTTCCTTTCCTTCATCTTACTCTCTTCCATCAGGTCAAAAATCTTTGGCTACTCGGTAATAAGGCTGGGCACATGCTTAGGTGCCCAAGACAAAAGGGCTGAAGGCACATGACTGGAGACTTGAACTGGACTGTTATCATTTCCCGTCTCTAATTATTAGAGAAGCTACAGGCGGGTAAAGGGCTACTTTAAATTTTCTGGGTAAATCAGTCCCTCTGGCTTCTAATCATTTCCGTTCCACTTCTCTGGACTTCCTCCAGTTTGTTTATATCTTCCAGTAATGAAGTGCCTGAACTGCATACAATATTCCAGGTGTGGCTGTGAAAGAAATGCATGAAGAGAGCACTGCCGTGCCAGCCTGCCCCACTGTGTGATGCTTCTACAGAACAAGCCAGGGGTCTCAATGGCACTTGATTCACCTCTGACACATTGCTTGTTGCATTCAGATTATCCTCATGTTCCTAGGTCTCTTTCAGCGGTGATGCTTTCCAAATTTTGCTTTGTTACTATGCCTTGTTAACTCTTTATTTTGGATTTCTCCCTTGGTACGTGCCGTAGCATTTTTTTCCAACTGCAATTTTACTGCTTGTTTCCTGTCTTTGCTTCCAATTTTGCTACACCTCTTTGTATTACATTTCTGTCCATACTTGTGCGGCAACTCTGCCTCTTTTCTTCCTACTTCAGTGACGTCCCTCTGATAGTTCACAGGATATCTTCACAGTGTGATAAACTCTGATTTTGGCAGTCGCTTATCCTCAGTAGGAATTTGCTGTAGAAATACTTAATGACAGAATTGCTATAGGATCTTTTCATCATGTACATCTTGCCAGATAGTAACAATAAACTGGATTCTAGATTTCCTTCTCACTGTATAAACAGCCTTTTCAGGTGAGGCGTAGAGAAAGAGAGGGGTTAGTGGATAAGAAATGTAATGGATAAAATGAACTGGGCATTGTGCATCAGTAAATAAATAAAATACATTTTCTACATGAGTGCATCTCCCAGTAGTGTTTCCACTTTAAAGGAAGTATCCTGATCTGCTGGGTGGCTCAGCACCTTCAGGGACCATTACGTTGGAACTCTGAGGGGTAAGGATGCTCCTGGAGGCAGGAGGACTGTGCTGTGCTCAGGAGGGAACTGCCAACCAACTCACTGTTTTTCTGCAAAGGGATAGTGGATTTCTTATGCTGGTGGCCTCACTTCCCCTTTTACTTGGTGTAGGCATCTGAACTTGGGCAAATGGACTTTTCCTGGTTGCATCAGCACTAGTATAGAGAGGTCTTCTGTCTGTACCAGCCTCTCCAGGCTTGGAGGGGCTGTAATGGCAGAGCAAGTCAGGCTCTGATTATCTTTTTGTGGGTCCCTTTCAAAAATGAGTTCACTTCCACATTTTGCCTTGTCTACTTCAGCTTAGGTCTTCTGGTTAACTAAAGGTCCGTCTGTCTCTTTGGAAGCCCCTCAAAAACCAGCAACCACCAATCTTTCCACATAACTTTTTAATTATTTCTGCATGTGAGTTTTGGCTGTGCTCCAACATTGAAATCATTATGCTGTTTCAGAGTGTAAATAAGTGGGACTGGATTAATAAATTGTATGAAACATGGTGCCACACTTCATTATAATCCACTTATCAAAGTGGAAAAACCTTTTAGTACATAAAGTGCATCTGCTTTTAATTTTCATTTTGATCTTTTCTTTGTGTGTTTTCAGACACAAATGCACATTTTCAGGGAGGCTTTTAATGCTGCTGCCTGGCAGTTTCAAAGTTACTTCTGAGGATGGCAAAACAGCCTACCAATTTGGGATGTATAAGGAGAGGCATAGGATTGGATTATTCTCTCATAATTATAAACTGGGGTGCAATACATCACAAGGAAATCTGGCATAAGCAGAGGGCAAATTTTGTTTATCTATGTTAGTGACCTTTTTAAAATTTCCACTTTCTTAATGCAGATTTTGTCATTTTTACTTACAAAGTGTATTTCAGATGAATGGTCTTTGCCTTTAATCACTCTCATTTTCCCACGATGAAACAATTGCTTTTGATGCCAGTAGTGAAACTCACCTTTTCCAGAGTGCAGAAACACATCATGAGCCACGTGGAACTGCAGTTAAGCCCCTGCCATGGCTTTGCACTAGGGGACCACCACCCTCATCATCTCATTCCTTCCTTGACCTCTCCTGCAAGCCTCAGCTCCAGGAGCTGCTCCTGAGGACATTGGACTCTGTCCCTGGCTGATTTCTATCATTTTAATGAGCAAATTGCTGTATTCTATGAAGATTAGTCCAAAGTATTTTCGTGCTGTTGATACATTTCTTGTAAGCAATGACATCTCATTTCACATCAATTTGTATTAAATAGGTACTTGCAGGAAACTAAAATGAATTCAATCTGCTTAGTATTACTGGAATTCTAATTATGAAAAATGAACTCTTAAAAAAAAAAATCTGTGTCCAGACCTGCCTCTTGTGAAGTTAAATGGGAATAGACTGAGGACTTTCTGATTTTGTTCTTTTTAAATGAGTTGAATGCAGAGAGTGAGGACACATACCAGGGAGGAGCAACAACTCTAATCCAGGGGGGAATTCTGGATATAAATTTGATATTAATTCATCTTTAGTTTTCATTGAGCAAAAAAATGTTGAAATAACAATTATCACAATTAGGCAAGGTGCTCTTTGAAAGTAATTATATTTATGCCTGAGTTATGATGTATTTATGTCCCAAGAGAATTGTTTTTTCTATTGTCTTATGCCTCCTTTTTCATTTCTGTTCTCAGTAGCCACCATTATTGGGGCTGAAATTTGACACATTCAGTTTTACCTGAATATCCATTCCCTTGTAGAAAAAGGAAGGTCTGATCCCTTCAAGATGTCACTCTGGCATATGAATTACGTGTCTGAGAAGTTTTGTGTGCTTTAAAAGATGTCTGCCTTGTTTGCTTTTAACTCCCAGTGGCAACTTTATATGTGTTGAAAATGTCAGATGCAGAGCAAGTCATCCGTGGCTTTAGTTGTTCAAGACCTAGGATGATTCCAGTGTGCAAGTTCACCCCTTCATATATTTCTGTGGCCAAGCAAATTGCAATTCCTATGGAAAAGGTGCAGAAATGAGGGCATGGATCCAGGACCCTGCATGGTGGCTGTCACCATGGCAGATTTATTAATCTCTTTTTTTATCTCTTAGAGGTCATTCTTGTGCCACAGTTGAGGTGCCAGACCCAATGTGCCTGGGTGAGGGGAACCATGGGGGTTTTACTTGTGAGATGAGCTCCTGTAAAATTTGGGGCAATTAGGCCAAGCTTTGGTTTATTGGTGTTTTTGCTGCTATGTGATGCTTTGCTCAGCCTCTTGAGGTTGGATGAGTAAGCAAAGGATGAAGTGTTTGTTTTCAGGTCCTGTTTAGGGGTTTTTGGAGCAAGGGTTGGAGTGGACTGAGACCTGTGGCTCTGCAGCCATGAAATTCTGCACCCTCTTTGGGTAATGGTACTTGGAAAGATGTGCTCATCCAATTAAAGATGAAAATAGTGATTGTAATTGGTGTAGTCTCTGAATTTACACTCTTTGGTTTAGATTGTTACAGTATTTTAACACTAAGCATACTGTGAAATTTCATTATAATTGTCAGATCTTTTTTCTACAGCCCCCTAATCCTCTTTCTTCTTTCTTCAGATTTATCTGGGTGACAGAGAGCTGAGGTTCCTGATAAAAAACAAATGGAGAGAGAAAAAGAAGAAAATAAATAGGGAGACAAATACATAGTTCAAAGGGTAAATCAGACTTCTTCTCAAAAAGTCAGCAAACAAATGCAGAGAATTTTTAAGTTCACTTTGGTGAGCATCTGATATTACTTTGGTCAACATTTCTGTGTTTGGGATCTCAAGAGACTGTGCTAAAAAGTCTCTCTTGTGATGGTATTGCTTGCAGCCTTTAAAAGAAAATTATTACTGACCAGGGTTCTAGTGGAAAATATTTGACAACGTATGTGCTGGCAATATTTTAAATTGTTGCTATTATACATAATAATATTCATTATTATAAATTTAGCATATTTCCAGACTGAGCTGTAGTAAACTGTACATGAAAAATGCAAGAGAAAAATATGCTTTGAAGATAATGTGTCATTCACACAGAATAAAATTTGTGATCTGCTGAGCATGCTAAATGCAAGAGCACAGCAGACTTGAACATCAAAATGTTTGCAAAAACCAAAGGGCAGCTAGTTTTAAAAACAAAAAAATTAACAGAACATTTTCACTGAGATCAAGAGTTGGGGAAAGTTTAACTTTGTGAAACAAACAGCCTATTTTTCTAGTAATATAATTTATAAGTAGCATGCATCTTATTGAAGGAGTCAGCCTGGAATTACAGATTTTAAAATGGAGGTGCAAAACACAGAATTAATGCTGTGCATTTTGATTTTTCTGTCTGTCCTATGAGAAGTTATCTCTTGGTTATTACTGCAAAGATAATTTGTTACATTAATATACCAGCAGGATGGTGGGGCAGACACAGAAGTTTGGAGGAATCAATAAAGTGTACCAGGCTTCAGGTATACTTGCAAATATAAATATTTTTGTAGAGGTGAATAGTTCAGTACAGTGTTCACTGAAGGAGCATGGCTCAGGGAGCCACAGAGTCATTCAGAAATCCTCACATTACCAACTAGTGCTCCATATTCCAGAATGCTCCCCCCACACCTCACTCTCAAACACTCCCTTAAATGAACTTGATATTTCACACAAATGTTATTTTACACTGAGTGTTTCCTGAAATCCAGTTGAAACAGTGAGCTATTTGTAGAGCAGGATACTACATCGTGTATCCGTGTAGCAGATTGGCTGACCACTTTATGTCAGCAAAAAATGGAAGGGCATTTCAGTTGCAATTTAAGATTTTTGCATTGCACTCATTTTAAAAAGTCTCTTCATACCTTTTAGACCATTTCTTGTATGTTCAGATTTTCCATTAAAGCACCTGGAATTTTGTAGTATGTTAAGAATGCCTTATCAGATTTGTAGCATGGGAGAGCAGTATTAGCCATCATGCATGCAACATGATCTCTTGTAAATCTGCCTCTGCAGATAGCAGCATTTAGAAACTTCAAAATATTCAGTTGAAAATTAAACCAAACTGAAAATTTGGAAACTTGATGTGAGAGAAAATGCTGCAAAGTATTAGATGTGTGATTTTGTCAAAACATCCTCTGAAGCTCAAATTCCACTCTCTGTATCACTGTATCCATTATAATCTAAAATCAAAAGTAATTGAGCTGAAAACTAGTTTCAAAACAGAAACAAAATTATTTCACTTGATAGCAGGATTTTTTTGGTATTTGTAGATATTTTTCCTTGGTTTTCATCCAAAAGAGATTTCCAGTGCTGTGTGATTTCACTGAATCAGAAATGCTTTGCAAAGATCAGGTTTTTCCTGTTCCTCTTCTGTGCTAACAACATGCCCTTTGACCACCTGAAAAGGGAATTATCTTGTAGTCTGACATGTGGCTGTCTTCAGGTTTCCAGCAAGCTGAACTGAAAGATGGTCCTGAGGATGGTCTCAGCATCAGTTTGGGGCATATCGGAGTATTCCTGTTGGAATAACAGGATTGCTGGAGCACCACACAGAGGCTTGGAGGGGCTTTCAAAATTCTGCAGTGTGTTTTAAGCATGGCATAAGAAAATGTGCACGTGGACCTTAAATGTGAGGCGCTCACATTGCGCTCTCTCATCTCGCTGCCATGAGCAGGTTTCATCCCTGCTGGATGGTTTTCTCCTGCAGAAAATAGTAGCCTCTTTTGGGCTACATCCCATGCTCCCTTGCCAAATTTCCTCTCTCCTTGATCCCTCTCATCGGTGCCCTTTCAGTCTGCTTAAAATAGTGAGTGAGAATCATTTTTATAACTTCTCATCTCCTTTGCCAGGGTCACCAGACCATTCCAATTGTTGTTGTTAGCCTGGTCTCAGCCCAGTGTGGAGGCAAGCTTCCAGAGAACGTGAAGGAGCAGAAAGAAGACAGTCTCCATGTAAAGATTGGCAGAGCACTGGAGTCTGTGTTCTTAGGTGTGTGTGTGTAGGGAGTGGGTAAATGGCAACTCAAAAAGTTTTGCATATGAAGTTTGCATTTTTTAAAAAGTTTTGCATTTTTGCATATATGTCTCCAGCATCTGGAGACACAACCCTCCTTGCTCCACTTCCAGGAAAAAAAGGGGAATCAGCTTTGTGTGTGTGGTCACCACTGGAGGAAGCTCTGGTAGGTCATCTGTGTGCCTGTGCTTTTAAAAAAGCCCTTGCTGGGTTTTGTGAACCCTGCAGGAAAGGGTTCTGTTCAGACTTAGTTTTTATCCCCTGCCATCAGTAATTTTAATATTCTTTGCTTCAGTGTATCCAATCAGGTGTAGCCATACCTTTAACTGCAGTGTAAATGTGCCCTGTGAAATCACATTTATTGGCTGAACAGAGGAAATAATTCATTTAGAAGGTAAATGAGAAGACTGAAGAAAGAGTTACAGAACAGGAAAGGGGTAAAAGTCTCGAGGATGAAAGTAAGTTAAAAAAAAAGGTTGGAAAACAAATTTTATTGAAGGAAAGAAAAGGGAGGGAGAGTAGAAAGTAAGGAGACTTTAGAAAAATATCATTAAAATGGCAGATAAAAAAGAATCCAGTAATATAAAATGGTAGAGAAAGTGAAAGATATCTTGGGACCTAGAAGTAGCAGAAGGTAATTTAGAATGAGAAGCAGGCAGGAAATATCCCAGATCTGATGAATGTTTTGCCAAAGTCAAAACAAATTTTAATTAAGCCTCTAATTTATTATAAAGGAGGGAAAGCTCTTAAATTCTTGTTTCAGGGAAGAATTTAGATTATACCTATGCTATAAGCATGCTGTAATAATGTTAATAATAGACCAATATTGTCATCTTGTCAGATACTGGCTTGGTCTGCAGCTGAAAAGCGTGTTGTCTGGGAATGATAGGGTCTGTGGAGTAATAAGGGAGATAAACCCTGAATTTTGGGAAACCTTGAGATTCAATATCTGAAATGCAAACCCAGAGCATTCTCTATGTAAAATGAAGGGGCAATATTCATATCTAAGTCCTGTACCATGGCTGTGGCATTTATAAGCTTATTCTGCTACATATAAATCTCAACATGAGGAATCAAGTTTATTAGTTTAGCGTGGCCAGACTGGACTGGTTTAAACAGAGCTGAGGAAGTTAATTATCCAGCGTCTCAGGTGGGTCTGGCAATGAGTAACTAGCCCTGGAGAGAGGCACTGGAGCTGTGCTGGGGGGACAGGTCCTGCTGGAGTGTGTGGATGGATGGCCGGCTGGGAGGGACTGCCATAATCTCTTTCCCAGGTTGTTCGAACCAGTTCAAGAGCAGTAAAACAAGGTTATGTAATTGACATGTGATGTAGCCTAAAATAGTGACTGCAAACATAGGCTGCTGTTGCTGGGCAGTTGTCAACTGCTTTAAAAAAAAAAAAAAGGCAAAAAAAAAAAACCAACCCAAAACAAAAAAAAGCGCCCTCAACTGTATACCAAATGGACATTTGAAATGAAGATGCAGTTCTCATTTCCATTGACTAGCAGGCTTTTTTTTTTTATTGCAAGAAATAGGGACATTGTGAAAACTGAAATTTGAAAAGAGTCGTCATCATACTTATGATGTTGATCTATTTGAGAGTACCTGCCTGCTGCAGATGGTGAAGTGAAAACCTCAGGTATATGCAGTTTGTCCCTTGATAGTGCGATATGACTCCTGTCAAACAGGAAATCCATTTCTGGATGTGGAAAATGATTGTGACAAGTCTTGCCAGCAATTTCATTTGTATACTGGCCATCAAAAGATAGAAATATTTCATTTTTAGTAATTGAAGGAGCTTATATGGATATAGAGACAAAACCTGGGAGGGTTTCAGAGCTGGTTTAAAGGAACACATCACATAGCTCAGTGAGCACAAATAAGAGGTTGGGATGTGCACATTTTGTGATTCCTTGGTGTAGGAGGCAAAGCCCTTCATTAGGGCTCTACCAGAAAGCAGAAAAACCTGGTGTTAAGTTCTGTTTGCTGACCAGATATTCCCGAGATGAGAGACTTGCTTTAGAAAATCCTGATGATTTTTTGTAGCTTGTTTGCTTTGTCTTTAGCAGGGAAGGTCTGTGGCTCAGTTGGAAGGGATGCACAGGCAGAGCTTGTGCAGTCTGACAGGCTGGTGGGTAAAGGGAAGGGACAGTGTTAAGAAATAAATGTTCTTTATTCCATAAGGCTTTTATATGTATCACTGCTGGGGAGATAATCTTCCCAGTTGGGAAATATTCCAGAACCTAAGCACTTATTCCAGCCCAGAAGCTGCAAAAGGGATCCTAGCTCTCAGCATGCAGATCTGCAAGGCAGGGCTGGAGGTGGCTTCCAGCTCCTCTCTCCTCAAACCCTGGAAGAAGTCTTGGCTTTCTGGCTGCCTGCAGGGAGAAGACAACTCTGCCTGCAATTTTCTGAGTCAAAGTATTAATTCTCATTGTGGAGGAAGAAGGGAAATTGGGACATTTTATATGCATTTTCATGTGCCTCAGTAATACACTGTCTTAAAAGCTGAGCTTTTTTCAAGCTACTTTTGCTTCATTTGGTCCTCAGCTGCTGCTCCTGCTTTCTCACTTTGCTGTCCCTTTGTGAGATTTCTGCAGCCTTGGTACCCAGGGCACATTCCTGTTTCAGACATCAGACCCCGAGTGGATTTTGGACTTTTTCTTTGCCTCCCTCAGTGAATGTGTGTGTGTGTGGACCTAGAAGAGAACAAAGAGAGCTGCCTGCCCAGGTAAAAGCAGGAAAGAACATGTGGAAGGCAGCAGTGCCCCAGGAGAGGAGCCGGTCGTTAGTGACACACAAGTGAGCGTGAGTCAACAACCTAATGCCATTGCCAAAATCCAGCTCTGGTCCAGGATTGCATTAGCAGGGCTGCTGTGTGTGCAAGATGCAGGAAATAACCATTTTATTGGCTTTAGTGATGGTGAAACTCAGCAAGAAAAATGTGCCCTGTTTTAGGAAAGAGGCTGGAGGAGAATGGGAGGAATTGACGACAGATTCAGGAAACATGACCTGTGAGGAGAGATTGAGAGAACTGGATTTGTTTAGCCCAGCAAAGGGATGGGGAACATAAATCTTTTGATAGGCAGGAGATTGTTGTAAGAAGGTGGTGATCTATTACTCTGAATGTCTATGAGGGGGGACTATGAATATATCTTCCTGTCACAAAATATTCGTGTTTGGGGGAAATGTAAGGGGAAAAAACCACAACTTCAGGGGTGCCTATTCACACAGGGCTTGTAGGTTGTAGGGAAGTTGCAGAATACCTTTTCTCAGTAGATTTTAATACAAATAGAAAACTAAAAACCTGCCTGAACTGTTAAGCTAGTCTTATCATGCTTCTATGAGTGGGCTTGAATTAAACAGTCTTTGGGTCCTCTTCCAGCACTACGCTTTTCTCCTTACAAAATTTAACATTTGATCATAGTAGTTGCTATTTTAACAAGAGAACAAAAATGTAGAATACTCATTAATGACTTGCAATTCCTGACTTAGACTTCAAAAAACTGGAGGGAAATAATTTTTTTTTTAGGAGGAAGATAAAACAGGAGGAACGTTTCAGAAATTTCTTTGCTTTTCTAATTTTGCCCTAGACAGGAACTGAAATAATACTGACAAGAAATATCTACATCTCATTCCTTCTGCAGCCTTACCTGTTGGGAAGCATGGCAGCCCTTGGAGTGCAGCAGTGCTCTGCACACATACATAAGTTTATCTTAGCCAAGTCAGTTTTGGGGACTGGTGACTCAATCACTGTAGTGGAGTTTTAAAATGGGGAAAGGCACAACTTCTGCTGTAGCCTCATTTTGGCAGTAATTCCTAAGCCAAATAAGAACAGCTTTTTCTCCTCCCCTTCTTTATTGCTAAATTTTGCTTATTCAGGAAAACTCAGTAAGAGATAAGACTGAATTTAATGAATACTTCCCTTTTGTTTTCTTTTTCAAGCCTGTAAAAGCAAGGAATTACAGAATTTTTCGAGGTGAGAGGGTTGAAAACATTAAAATATTTTTGTGTGTACATTTGGTTGTGTCATTTTGTGGTATGTGGTGGCACAATAACCTGGAAAATGCAAACTTGAGTATTCCTCTAGCTCTACTGCTAAGAGAAAAGATCTCACTTTCTTCTTAATGTGTAACTGTGTGTTACATATTCGTTATTTATTTAGAACAGGAAAACTTTCCTCACATCTTTGGTATCTTTGTATTTCAGATGGAACAGGAATTAGCTGCTTTAAGTGCTCTTAATGATGGCATAAGTAAAAATTACTTTCATCTTAATGCATTTAGCACATGGGAGATGAGAATTCAATATCTGCTCTGTCACTTTCCAGCCCACTTGTGGGTGATTGAACGGGATAAAAAGAACAGCTGGATTAAGCTAAACATAAACTGCACAAGGCAGATCAATAAATCTCTTGCACGAGTTGGAGATCTCGCAGCACAGAAACATCAGCCTCTCTTCAGGGTGGCCTCCTCCACCTCTTTGAGGTCCTGAAGAGCCCTGCAGGTCCTGAGAGCACTGCATCAATTCCAGATACGTCAGGTTTGGGTTTGATCCTGAAGTTGAGGGGCCTTTGTGAGGCACAGATGGGACATACTGATTTGTTATGGGTGTCTTTGCTTTGCTGACTTACTTTACAAAAGCAGTTTATTTGAAATTAACCCTATTTGATTGCATGGAAGACTGAAGCATTTTTTTTTTTCATTGCAGATGTTAAATGAAAAACTGTTCATTATTTTATAGCTGTACTCTGCATAGGGGGTTTGTTGGAATGTTGATCTATTCTGGCTTTTTAAAGTATTTTCAAGTTACTTTCATTAATGTAAACTTTATGATGGCTGTGGTTTTTAAGGAATGTCTAGAAATTTTAAAAATTGTGAAGATTTTGTTTGTTGTTTGCCTTGCTTACTGGAAAAGCTAGTTATAGATTTTGTACCATACATTACTACTCAGAAATGCATGATTCAAAAATTGATGAACCTTTACTAAGTTATGTTTTCTGAAAGTATTTGATCTAGAGTAGATAGGTCACAAAGCAATAATTGCAGACTACCAAAAGAATTTGAAGGGTGATTTATGGAATATTCTGCTCTGGTGGAAATATTTCTTAGGAAGTCCCATTGTGACAGTGTTAGAATCAAACATTACCACAACATTTAAAAATGCAATCCAAGTAATTATCCTGGATTATAAATGGGAACTTTTGTATTAAACCCATTAGATTTTTAAAGCAGTAGTGAAAAATGTTGACTTAACAGGTATACATTTTTTTAGCACAAACTGCCTTCAGGGTAGTTCTGCAAAGGGGTTCATTTTGCAGTGTTGGAGCTGACTTGTCTTATTAATAGCCTGCACCCGCCTGTGGAAGCCTAAAAATGGTATTGCAGTAGTCTGATGTACAAAGGACATTGTACGAGTACTGAGCAACTGCACCTGCATTCCTGGCAGAAAATAACCATTTTTCCCTTCTCCCTCCAGAAAAAGAATTATATGCCAGTATTTGTAAGGACATGTAAACCATCTTTATGTGTATATAATAATTTTAAATGCTTTTGTTTTCTCCTTTTATGTTACTTCCGTGCTGTCTGTGTGGTGGTTCTTTAGGGGATGTGCTCAAGTCAGTTCAGAGCAAAAATATAAAGAGGAATTAAGTTGACTCTTTTCTTTCTTGTCTTTTTGTATTGATCACATAACAAATTAAGCATTGTGTGATACCCAGGTTTTCATTTTGTGATTAGCTGAGAATGTTGTATTTTTCTTGTTTAGCAGGCCTGCTTAAAGGCCAGCTGATAGATCCTGGTGCTGTCACTATATTGTACAACTTGATTTTATGCCTTGTGTTACTTACTCTTCAATTATTTTGAAGTTTTGTTATTTTTCATCTGTGTCACAGTGCTAGGTAAAGTCCCTTAATAAAACCCTTACTTGCCCATCTGCTTGTTCTTTAAACATCTAAAGCATTATCTAAATGATGATACCTTTGTGATACTACTGTAGCACTTCACTCACTCAAATGAGATCATTTTTCTTTGTGTGAGATGCTCAGAAGAGATTCGAGAAACATCCCAAGTTTCAGTTCACTGTCTAGATACATTGTAAGGCTGAAAGGAGGACAGGTGCAGAGATAGAAAATGACTTAGCTGAAGTTTTAAGGCAAATTCCTGAAAGAGCCCAAAGCAGAAGCCAGGTCTCCTGTGTGCCATGAATATTCTCTTTATCTTTCCCGTGGAAGCAAATGAGTTTTGTGGAAAATAGCTTGGCAGACATATTTTATGCCTCTTGTCCTACATCAGCTCTGTCCCCTTGTGGATTTATCTGCATCTTCATTCCCTCTCCCTGCACGTCAGCCCCTGCTCATTCCAGTGCAGCTCTGCTCCTGACTTCTTCCAGGGCTTCCCCTCCTCTCCTACAGCTGCTCTTTCCTTTGGTCGTTGGCTGCAACTTCATTTGCACATCTCTTGGGTTTGTGCACATTTGTTCTGGCCACCCCAGATCCCTGTGTGCCACGTCTGGATCAAGGCAGCTAAAAGAATCTCCTCTCACTTCTGCTGTCACGCTGCACCAACCCTTGCAGCTTCCTTTGTTCTTCCACATCAAATTCAAGCACCAGGCTTTGAAAAGGCCACATGATAGTGCTCTTGCCTGAGACACTGCATTGGTTTGCTCCACCTGTGTTCCTCCATGGAGCAAAATGCCTTTTGAGTCCCAAGTTCTGAAATGCCAGCCTGTTTCCCTGGTTGCTGTGTAGTTCCCTTCTGCATTAAATACCTGCTGTCTCTTCAGGAGTGCTTCTGTGGGGCTTTACAGAAATTAAATAATATAGTTGTGACTTTAGCCTGGTTGAAGAGAGTGGAGTATATGGGGAAAGTTAACCTCTGCTGTGCATTTCTGCTTTATATCCTGAACTTCTTCAGCATGAGAATGTGCTCAAACTTAGAGCTGTTAGACTGCTCTGTGATACAGCACACCTAAGAAGATCTCAAAAATCTCAAACCAGTTGTTTGTTTTTCATTAGAAGAAAAATTCCAGTCCTGTTTAGGAAAAAAAAAAAAAAGTAATGAGTTCTCTCTTGAGGGTGACACCAAAACTCCTTCCCAAATTAAAAAGAAGAGATGCTCATAATAAACACCCATGATAACTCACCAAGATCATTTGGAAAGGGTAAAGAATGGAGTTTGAAGTGTCTTCAGTAATAAGAATCTCAAAATGAGAACAAAGCAGCAGAGAAGAACAAATTGGAATTATGTAAATACAGCCTCTAATAATAATACATTTTATTTTTGCTTCATTCAGGCCAGCACAATTACCTGTGTGCGGGAAGGAACGACTGTATAATTGATAAGATTCGGAGGAAGAACTGCCCAGCCTGTCGATTACAGAAATGTCTGCAAGCTGGAATGAATTTAGGAGGTAAGCAGAATATTAATAGTTCAGTCTCTTAATTTGATTAGCTGAAAACATTGGAAATGTGCAGCCTTTTTATAGTTCTGGCAGCTGCATAATCTCAGAAGTTTTAAAGTGGGATTATCCTGAAGAAGTGCTTAATAGCTGATAAACTCTATTGTCATTCTAAATTGGGGTTTGGAGGTGCCTATTTTATGGCACAGAAAAAAGAAAAGTGGGTGTTTTATGATGACAGTAATTTTAGTAGAATACCATAAGGTAAAAATGTTAAGGTTTCAACTATTGCATAGTTTTTTGGGTTTTTTTGGGTTGTTTTTTTTTTTTAATGAGCATTCTCCTGAATACTGAAAAATGTGTTACACCATCGTGAAAGCAAATTCGCACATAGTGAAACCTCTTAACTTCTTTGGTGCTTATTCAGCATTTTTCTTGATTTTTTTTCTGTGACTGTAAGAATGTGCAATAATTTTGATGATGTTACTGCATTGTTCGTATACCAACAACAGCAAGGAAAAATGTTTTTTACTAATTATCAAAAGCATACTGAAAACAGTGTGATAACAAAACTTATAAGAGGTTTTTTCCTGTTCTAATCTTTCTTTGGTAATGGCTATGTGTTTCTGTCTGTGCTTCAGTGGATTTCCTGTCTCAAACCTGAGCAAATACTCTTACAAATGCCTTTTTTCCACCACTCCTGTGTTTAAGATGTTGTCTGTGAGCAGGGGTTTGGATACTGCTGCAGGTCCTTTCCCTGATCTACAGGGTTACCCTTCCCTTAGAGTGGTTTCACTGTGCAGAAAATTACAACATGGTCACATTAATTCCTCCCTATCTCAAAATTAACTTTTTGTCCTCCTGGACCTATTCTCCTAGCAGCTGAGTTTAGTTCTACAGACTGAGCTGCTTTGTCTTTCATAGGTTATGTGCAAAATCCTGGTCCCTGCCTGCTGCCTTTTTCTACCTCCCAGACTTCATTTTTCTGTCTCCTGGCAGAAGTACTCAAAAAAGCCACACCTTACTTTTTCAGAGTAGCCCAGTTAGGCTCTCTTTCAACCCCCCTCCCAATTTTGAGATACTACATTGCATCCTAGGCCCCTTATTTCCTTTTCCCAAGGGAAAACAGGGCCAGATTATGGCATGCTGGGGAGGTGACAGCTTTCCCTTGGTCTTGATCTGCACTGTTCAACCTGCCAAGGGAAACAAAATGCCTTTGTTTGATGAAGCAGGAGCTCCATGGTAGCAACTCCTTCATCCCAGAAAACTAGTGCTGAAAATCATTGTGGAGCAGGGAGGTCAGCTCTCTGCAGTG
Source organism: Passer domesticus (assembly GCF_036417665.1). Classification (NCBI taxonomy): domain Eukaryota; kingdom Metazoa; phylum Chordata; class Aves; order Passeriformes; family Passeridae; genus Passer; species Passer domesticus. The sequence continues at coordinate 26,443,408 of NC_087477.1, forward strand.
CTGGGAATATTGCTGCATTCTGCTGGCAGCTGGTGTAGGGCATTCCTCCTGGATGTGCCCTGTGCAGTGCCAGTGGAGCTCCCGCAAAACCCAGGGCTTGAGAACCTTAGGAAACAGCAGCAGGAGACACTTCATCTGCAATGTCATGAGTTCATCCCTGTGATGTCCAGGTGGGTTTCAAAGGATGTGTTCACATTATGTCCTCTGCAGAAAAGCAAGGAGGAGGGAAACTTTGCTAGAGGGGGCTCCTTCTTTTTTTCTTTTTTCTTCTTTTTTTTTTTTTATACTGACTGGAATGCAGTAAATGAGGAGTGCATTGAAAAATCCTCTCTTTTGTTGGAGCTTGGTAGACTGCTGGAAATCATAATAGCTTTGGGTCCCTCACTACAAGAAAGATGTTGAGGTGCTGGAGCAAGTCCAGAGAAGAGCAGTGAAGGTGGTGAAGGGTCTGAAGCACAGATCTGATGAGAAGTGGCTGAAGTAGCTGGGTTGTTTAGCTCCTTAAAAAAAGAACTCAAGGGAAGCCTAATCACTCTCTACAACTGCCTGAGGAGGGAGTAGCAAGATGTTGATCAGTTGGTCTCTCCTTATATGAAACAAGCTACAAGATGAAAGAAAATGGCCTTAGGTTGTGCCAGGTGAGGTTTAGATTGGATTTTAGGAGAAATATCTTCATTGAAAGGTTGGTCAGACACTGAAGTGGGCTGGCCAGGGTGGAATTACCATCCCTGGAAGTGTTCAAAAAACATGCAGATGTGGCACTTGGGGGCAAGGCTTAGTGGTGGACTTGGCAGTGCTGGGTTAGCAGTTGGACTCGATGTTCTTAGAGATCTTTTCCCAACTTTAATGTCTGTGACTTTGACCTGGAAGGCCAAGTCTGCCTCTGCAGTGTACAGCTGGCATGCAGTTGAGATTTGCAGTTCAGCTGTTTCAGTGATTTTCATCTCAACAGCACAGAGAAACTTCAGGGGAAATTCTCACTCCTGATTTCATCCCTTTATGCCACATAAAGGAGCCAAAATGTGATAAAGGAGGTCCTTCCGTCACTGCCATGAATGAGATGGCAGAGGAACAGTTCTGGATTTCCATGCACTGCAGTGCCTTCTGCTTGGTCAAAGAGGGAAAGTGCAGGCTGGAGGGAGAGGTAAAGCACTCTCAGCCAAGAGGCAGCATTGCTGTTTAGAGAGCCTCAAGGGCTCCCAAATCGTGCTGATGGACCTTCCAGCCTTTGAGCCAGCCCAGCTCTGGCAGGAAATGCTGAGAACTTAAGGACTTTTCTTTGCTTAGGCCATCTGTCTCCAGTGGTGAGCTCTGCATGGGGCATCAACAGCATCTCAATTTTGGGAGCCTCTGTGTGCTGTTGCAGGGCATTTCTGATATGTTGGAGTTCATAAAAAAAAATGGAGGTGGAAATGATAAAAAGATATATTAATTCATATTTAATAACTGTGCTTTCAAATAAAATTCCAAGTTTGGTGCTAAACATTTTTTCATATTTAGCTTGAAGAGAATGAGTAAGGTCATATTATGAAGATACATTGTGGGTAGTAGTTTCATGTGATCAGTCTGTTTTGCCAAGCATATACATTACTCCAGTAAAAATGGGCTTTTTACCAGTTTCTAGCTTGGACTTAGAGGTAAAATGGGCAAGTATGTTATTAAGTAGTATGAACAGAGAAGGTAAAAATTAATTTATAAATGCAACTTAAAGATCTCTTTGCAGCAGAGTAACTCTGTTGCTGCGACACACTGCACTGTGCTCTTGGTGGAGTAGGGCCAAGCTCAGCTCTCACCCTCCAAAGAAAAGCAAATGTAAAAACAAATCCCAAATTGTATCAGAGGTGCTGATGTGCTTGGTTCATGAGAAATAAAGTAAGATGATAAGCAAAATGGTCATCAGCATAGCTCAGGGCTAGAAAGTCTGCAAGTTGCTGAAACCATGGGCATTTATTTTCTGCTTGTACATAACTATGTTGTTTTATCCCCTCATTTAAAGAAAAAAAAAACCAAAAAAACAAAACACCAAACCTCCAGTGGATCCAGAAGAAATGTTGGATTAGGGAACAAGGTCATGTCTCCCATGGGCTGGAAAGTCTCCCATGACTCTCGTTTGCCACCCTCCCCATGTACAGATGGGAGTGAAGGACCCCAGGCTGCCCCCACACAGCTCCTCCCACTTACTGAAATAGTGGGGTTATGAAGCAAATTTTGTAATTTCACAGTTTGAGATTGTCTTCCTGCTCTTACTGAAGATACTAATCTCTATAATGGAAAACTGGAAATCAGAAATAGTGTTCCATGTTTCCTGCAGCACATGTTTGCACAATCTCTGATTAATCTACTGATCTTTTTTCTTAGGGTTCTTTTTTCTCTTTTGGTAATATTCTTTCTCAATATTTTTTAAATAGTAAAATAGAGTGCTTTTGTACTTTGTCAGTCTTTCCGTTTTGTTTTGATGGCATGACTTCTACTTTCCAGCATGCTAATTTTTTTTTCTAAATTAAAAAAAAATATCATTATTTTGACTGGTGGCAGCATGCCATGATTAGGCACCTTGTAAAAAATATGTGTAATTCAGTGATACAAAATGCACCTTTTTGTGAAAGCTCAGCCAAAATAATTTGGCAGTTCTATTGTTTACCTCCACGTTTTGTTTGTTGAAATATTGGAGCATTTTCTAAGCTCTTACATCCTTTAATAATCTTTAGAAAATTATTCATCAAGTCAGCAAATAATTTACCTAATTATGTTATTGTCTCGATTTTTGTTTTGATTTTATAAGAATCTGCAACCTGTAATTTCTGAAAAGCTGAAGTTGCCGAGTATCACATTAAATCATCCTTCTCATTTCTAGAAGGTATGTGTGTGCTCTGCAGACAGCTATATCCCGTTTGGCAAGTAGGATTCCAAAACTTTTTTGGGAATCATATTTTGTTTGTTGTTTTATTATCTTTTTTTTTAACTCCAGTGACATATGCTAGGCTTAATTGTTGGAAGAGATTCAGACTGAGCAACTGCACTATGAAGGTATGCTGGCCCATTTTTGGTTTATGCTCTTTTCAAGATTCTGTAATTAATTTTCAGTTAATTACGGACCAGAGCGACTTCACGGATTTGGGAAGTTTCTCCCAGCATACACTGTGATTGGATTTGGCCAGGCTCTTGCTATCGCACGAGACGTTTTCGTTTGGCTCCTGCCTCAGTTGTGTCTGTCCCCGTGGTGGCACTGGGGGTGTCACAGTGACACCTTGGCACGGGGTCTTATGCCACCACCAGCTGCATCCTGTAAGGCAGCAGCCCCTGGGATGTGCCCCGCATTGCCACCAGGGTGGCACAGAGCCTCCTGTGTCACTCCCATGTGCTGGAGCCTGGAGAATGGGAATGCTTCATGTGGCGTCACTTGAGGTGACTGCCACCCTCCTTCCTGGGCAGATTGATCCTCACACCTTGGTTGGAACCTGGTGGCCAGGCATCCCTCCCTGTTCTGCATGTTCAGAGAAGGTTCCTCTTCTGCCATGGGATGTGCTGTACGTGCGGAGGGGACAGAAATGTGTGGAAAGATCAGCACCATGCAGGGCTGGAATCCTTCCCTGCCTCAGCTCCCCTGTGAAGCACTGCCGAGACTTCCCAGGATTGGTATCCCACAGCAGTGAGGAGCAGCTTGCTCAGGGACCCTTTGGATCTGGAAGGGACATAAAATAGATTTCACCTTGCAAATTACACAGTTCATCATTCTGTCTGCAGAGGCTGCCTGTGAAATCCCAGTCTTGGGTCCGCATACATTTACATATGTAAGACACTTTGTGCACAAGATGCTGGGTGTGATTTGTAGGCTTCACTGGCAGATACCCTTATTTTTTATATATTGAAATATTTCAATAATCTGAAAAATAGGTTAATTAAGATGAACAGTAATAAGATATCATACTTCAGCTTTTTGCCCAGCTTACTGTTTTCTATTTAAGAACTCATACTAGTAGCATTTTAAATTGCACTATTAATTTCAGTTGCTGGAGCTTATATGTTTTATATTATCATTGTTCGTATCTTTTTGAGAAAAAAAAAGAAAGAAAAAATTTGAAAACCTGGGGAAAACATAAATACAGCAGAAGTGTATCCTCTTAATTTTCTTGAGAATTTTCTACGAACCATGATTTCATAAATTGTAAAGGAAAATAAACCCCTTTTTGTAAGGCACAAGCAATTTGAGGTATACATATGGTTAGATTTTATTTTTCATTTAAACTTTAACTGCAAAGTATTTTGAAATGCCATTAACTTTAATGCATTTTTATTTGCATTTATTATGTAGCATTTTCTTCTGAGGGAATCCAGTCAATTTTTTTGCTTGAACATTCAGCTGGGTTTTTATCAGTTCTTTCAACAGACCTTTAAAGACACCAGCAGGTTGGAAAAGACCTTTAAGTAATAAACAATACTATTTAAGTAATAAGTTACAAACAAATAAATAATATTTAAATAAGTAATAAGTAATAGATAATAATAAGTAATAGATAATTTGCCTGTTGCTTATAAACCTGCCATTGAAGACGTTATAGGAGCCAGTTTGTTCAGCAGTTAACTTTTCCTGCTTACTCCATGTGTAGTGCTCTTGCCCTGCTGTTGGTGTGACCCTCTGACTTTCCAACTTGAATAATCCTCATAAATGGAATGTTTAGATTGGATGTTAGGAAAAGTTTCTCCACTGAAAGGGCTGTCAAGCTTTAGAAGAGGCTGCCCAGGGAAGGATGTTTTCCTTCAGAAACCATGTAGATCTGGTGTTTAGAGACATGGTTTAGTGGTGGACTTGGCAGTGTTGGGTCAATGGTTGGACTCAATGATTTTGAAGGTTTTTTTCCAACCTAAACAATTCTGTGATTCTTAAGTATTGTAAATCACTATGAAAACAGTCACATGCAACAACTATTAAGAAATTATTTGTGAATGACAGTTAAAAATGCAGAATTTTGAAGAGGACTGGTAATGTCAGAGTAATCTCTTGGGCATCAACTAAAAGCAATATTGAAAGTGTGTCCTTGTATTTGGCATTTTGCTGATGATTTTATTCTGTGTGCAAAGGCAGCTGGAGAAGATGCACTGTAGGGGTTCAAGAGTCCACACCTCACATCCAGCAGTCCCTGATCAAACTCCTAATCGGGTTCATGCTTTGCTTTTTCACGTTTTCCTGGTTCCAGCTCTCCCTTCTGCAAGCACCAGCTGCCAGCAGCATTTGTCTTGTCTCCAGGAAAAGCCTTTCAGGCTTTTGGTGGGGGGCTGCTGCACTCCAGACTTCCCATTCTATCTTCTGGACTCTCCACTGTACCATTCAAGGTACAGTGCACCTTGCACCAAGCACCCTTGGCTGTCAGCAAAGGAGCCGTATCCCTGCTGGGCTCCTGCTGGGAGTGTGTGTCCCAGCCTGCCTCATGTCCTGCAGTGCTGCTGTGCACACAGTCTCTGGGGGTGCTGTCTGATTTTGGCTGTGCAGCACTCCCTGTGCAGGCTCAGAGACTTCTCTTTCCCCAGAGCTTCACATTCTGCACATGGTGCCTTGCTTTGGTTCAAAAACACAAGATGGGTGATCACAGTTTTCTGAGAGGAAGATTTTCAGCATTTCTCAAAGTTGTTACGTGCAGCTCTTGGTGGTGTTTTGTTTTTTCCTGAATCACCAAATTATCACTTCCACAGTGATATTATTATTACAGTTTCCTTCCACAGTGCTGTAAGTCCATATCCTTTTTATTCTTCCTCACAGTAAAAGCGTAGTCTTTGCTGTGAAAATCTGCCTGTGTCTCCTGTTCCTCTTTTTCCAGAGCTGCTGGTTGTCACCAGAACCCTTTAGAAACCTGTCCCTGTGGTTTGTGATGATGTGTTTCCATTACTCACTTCCCCATCATGAGAGAAGCTGTAGGAGCAGGAGGAACTTGTCCTTTTCACCGAGCTGTTGCTTCAGAGAATTTCCACCTGAATAACAGGGCATGAAGATTTAACTTCCTATGCTTGCAACAACCTTGGCCAAAGTAGGGTGGGCTCACAATGCTGAATTGTGGTTTTTGTTATTAATCTTATTTTCTGCTTTTTTCTCCCCACCAATTCTCAAGTGCATTTTTCATTTTTTGTATCTGTGCTTTCCATTTTTTGGATCTGTGTTTTGCTAAAATAAGTGTGAGGTGTGGCAGGCATACCTGGCTCAAAAAGCAGCCCTTGGGGTCCAGTGGCAGTAGAAAGAACATTTCCCAGCAGGTTATGAAGAGAACATGGAGCACATTTAAGCCTTAGAAATACACAGCAGCGAGAAGCTGGTGTTTAACAAAGAGGGAGGCAAGGTGAAGGCACTGGAGGGAGTGTTTCTAAATCACCCAGTACACATCTTCCTGCACACTGTGGCTGCTGATTTGTGTGCTTTTGTGGTTCTCTGCCATCAGCTTTCTCAGATCATACAGATGGGTGATGGTAGAGATTTGCCATTACCCCGGAAAATGGTTGATATTACCTACAGAGTGTTTTCACTAATGTTCAGGGTGATTTATTAAAGCAGGAGATTAACAGGGCTATACTCTTTTTTCTTTTTTAATGACTAATCATGAACTAGATGGTGAAAAATATGGCCAAGATGACTGCAGAAGATAAACAGCCTGGTCGTATTTCACAGGTAGCTTTGCTGTTCCGGGAAGTGGGGTAGATAATTTCTAGAAGATGAGGGACAGAGACCAGCAGCATTCAATCTATTAGGAGTAAGGTCATTTGACAGAAATCTGAGTTGATAATAGCAGGGGATATGGAAGTTATAGAGATGAGGAGACAAAAGATCTCACAATTTTTGTTGCTTGGTGGGGGGGGGGAAAAAACAAGTGGGAGTGTGGTAATGACATACCCAGAAAGACCACAGAGGGAAGGGCAGCACTTACGAAGCTTAGTTCTAGCAAGAACAAAAATGAAACACTCTTCAGCATGGAGTGGAAGTCTGAGCGCTCAAGATATAGAATGAGAGGTGCTGTGGCAGAGTTTGGTTTTGAAGGACTCTGAAACACTTGTTGAGAACCTTTGTCTCCAATGTAAATATGAAGTTTTATACATGGTGTCTGTCGGGGTTTTATCATGTTGTGATCAGGATGGAGGGCACATAAATCATGTAACAAACATGGAACATTGGGTATCAACCCAAATAAAAGCAAGAGAGAAGACTTGGATGAGGAGTGCCTTGCAGAAGGCTGGATTGGAATGGGAGGAACGTTGTCGCTTGGCATAAGGAAGAAACCAGCAACAATGGCCAAGAGTACTCAGTCTGTAGCAGTCAAAATCTGTTCTCCAAAGTTTCCTTAACTTTCTTTTTAATCAAATTATTACCAATGCTCACAGTTCAAGCTGCTGGTGTTTCATTCCAACAGGTGTCTTGGAATTGTAGGTGATCTCATCTTCACATTTGTTTTTCACATTTTACAGCTTGTCTTTATTTTATGACAAATAGAATAATCAAAAACACTGATGCATTTAGTAGACAACTCTTAGCTCAAGAATTATTGAATTTGCCATATGCTTGAAGAATGAATAAATAAGCAGTAAAAAATTAGGTTTGGGAGCATCTGAAAAGGACTGATTAAGATTGGCTTTCATCAACATTATAATTTACTTTTGTAAGCCTTTTTTTAAGACTTTGTTTATTGGATGATTTAAATATTTAGTAAATACATTTCTTTTGAAATTAATGAAGAAGTACAAGAGAGAGTTTTACATACCAAAAATGTTAGATGTGAGATTGTGTTATGTGATCTTGGGATTTAATATGCAATATATATGGGGGGAAATTTTCATACTTTAGCCATTTCTCATTAAAAAGCTTTATCAAAACCAGCTTGATTTGATTTTAACAGGAAACCACTAATTGGCATTTGGTGAAAGTTGTTCCCACACAGGGAGGAGTACCCCTATGAAACTGTTATTTTTCATTTAATTATCACTTTGAGGATTGCTGAGAAACAAGCAAATGTGTTAGACATTTTCCCTGACAACCTAAATATTCCTGTAAAATGTACTTAGAATCTTGGCTTTCTTTTGTCACTTTTGTCCGCTGTCTCTTCATGAATGATTAGCCTGAAACTCAACTTCAAAAAGGATTAATTCCTGTGTCTCTTACCCAGACACTCCCCAGTGCTCATCACTGTCCCACGTGATAGACAGGTGGGTAACCTGAGCTTCACCCTTGGGTCAGACCTCAAAATATACGAGATTTGCTCTGAGCTTTCACCTGAAGATTTTTGAGACAACTGCTGTGTGCAAACATTGGTGTGAGGTGCCACCTCCCTGCAGGTGTTTGCATTTCACTGCTCAGTATCTCAAGTTGTAAGTGTAATCAGAAGAAAATGTGGATTTTTCATTAAAATATCATAAGATTTCTCATGAAGTTGGCATGTAATTACTCAGAATAGTGTTCTTCCAGAGTGGTTCCTTGTTATACTGAAAGGACATCTGGAGTAGAGTCCTGTTGAGGTTCCAGTAGTAATTGTCATGATTACATGTATAACAAAATAGGGAGTAAATATGTAAATCTACAAATTTGGATCAGAACTCAAAAGCATCTTCAGTTCCAGTGCTGGAAACCAACGTGATGGCATTTTTGGTACAGACTAGGATGTTGAGAAGTGCAAGTTGAGGCATGGGGAAATGGGATACCTGAGAGCAGCTGCTGAGGGATGGCAGGGAAGAAAGGAGAGCACAGCTGGGTGATGATCATGAGTTAAAGTCAGTGAGGTGAAATTGTTGCAAAAATAGGCAAAGTCTTATGTGATGCCAAGGAATCACTCTGGTTCTTGTCAGAGCTGGCAAGTGTGGGCCTGATGATTGTGTCTGGTTTCAGCACTTCTGGGCAGGGTGGTGGGGATGGGGCAGCCTTGCAAAATTGTCACGTATGTTCCTGTGCCAGTTGGTGGGATTGCAGTGCCTGTGGTACCTTTGTGAAGGACGTGTCTCTCATCTCTTCTGGGATTTGTCCAGTGTGAATGTATCTACAGGTCCCTTGTTAACCTGTTCTGTTTTTTCACCTCAGGTCTTTATATTTAGAAAGGTTCCTTTAAGATCTAAACTGCATCTTCCTGAAATTTCATATCATGTATCCGAAGAAAGGTGCGTACAGATTAGGGACTGTCCAGGGAAGAGCAAGGATGATAAGATGCTTAGGAAAAGAAAAAAGAAACAAAGAGTCAAAGAAACTCATTTCATGTTAGTTTAGAAGGGAGAGGCTTTAAGAAGGTCGTGATACCAGTCTTTCAATGCAAAAAGTGGTGCAAAAGAGGACAGGAATGATAAGTTGTTATTTTTGGCCACTGGGGGAATGATGGCGAGAAATCAACTTTACTGCAGACAAAAATGATGCAACATTCGAGATGTTGGGAGAACACTGAGTGGTTAGATAGTGGTGGGATATTGTGGAATTTTCTTTATTGGAGATTAAGAACATACTGAGTTGGGCAAAGTTCAGTTGATCCTGCTCAAGGCAATCAGATAAACTACTTCAGATATATTGTTTCTGTGCTTTACAGGCCTGTGCTCCAGCAGCATTGTACTGCATCATTTATTAGAATCTGTTCCAAACAAAGCAAAATGCAAACACTTCTGAGGTTGTTCTATAAGTAACCAAAGCAATATTTACCTAGTTGCAGTCTATTTTATTAGGAGTTTAAATCCAACTAGAATAATGAGCCAAAATATGTGTAGGTGAACATAATGAAAATAGTACACAATTACTATTAAAATCCATAAGAAGCTCTTTCTTCTATCTGTGTTGTACCTCCCTTTCTGGTATCCAGATGCAAAGCAAGAATAAGAATTGCACTTATGGATGGTCCTGGCTCTTTGCAGAGTCTGATCAAAGGCAAATAAAATGTGACGCTTCCATAGATCAGACTTCATGCACGTTTACTCCTTGTCTTTAAGCTGTCCAATCCTGTCAGATTAAAGTGTTATTTATTAATTAGTAAACAGTATGCCAGACTATGTCATTGTTTCAGTTATGCCTTCCATTTCATTCCACTAAATTCAATTATTAGATTGGAGCTACTCGTCCAGTAACAACTTCCTTCTTCCAGTGGAGGATAAGAAATTAGGAAATTTTCTTTGCTTTGTTAATTAGACTACTGATTCCTCAGGCTCAACAGCAAGTGATAGTATTTTCTATCACTTCCTCCTCTGGGTCACAGCTGTCAGAAACAGATTTTAAAATTTATTTTGCCATGCGAAGGCAGGACCTTTGTTTTCTTCCTTGCCAGCTGCAGTCTTCCTTTCTTTGCATATTTAGACAGACTACTGGGTCTCTTTGACATATCCCAAACACTACTGCAGAAATCACCCTTGAAAGGCCTCTGCTTTGAAGGAGTCGAGTCCTTCTGGCAGTGTGTCTTACGTGATAAAAGAATTTTGTGCTCTCCTTTTAAGTCCCTGTACAAGTTGTCCCTGCTTCAGTAGTTGCTTTTCCTTTGCTTCCTCCCTCTTGGTCTCTCCAGTTAAAACAGTGACTCATCTGCTTGCCTGTGTGCCTCCCAGATTTGTACCTGATCCTTCCTCTCAAACATGGCACAACAGGAGTTGGACTCATGGATCCTTGTGGGTTCCTTCCAACTCAGGATATTCTACAATTCTAACACTTGGGGTCACATTTAGAGGTTTTGTCTTCTGGAGCTACCTGAAAATCAGTGGCTTGCTTCCCAAAGTGGATAATGGGTTTTATGGAAGCTTTAGGGTCGTATCTTGGTTGTTCCTTCTGTGTTTCTGGAAGAAAATAAGCATGCTTGAGTGCACTTTGTAGAGAAAATTAAATAATGCTGTAGGATCTCTTTGTAGTTTGCATTACTGCTTTTCACTTCATTCCATGCATTCCCAGGCATATGTGTGTGTATATCTGAAGTCTGTATTATTGTCTAGAAAATTCTCAGCAAAATCTCATTCCCATTGTGCTAGACAACTAAGTGAAAAAACGTCTGTACCAAGATAGCTCAAAATTTTCATGTCAAGATACAACAGATTTGGGGGAAGGGAAAACACTATTTGTGGTAGCAGTAAAATAGCTAATGAGAACAGATGTCAGCTCATTGAAGTAAGTGAGGCAAAGTCACCAGGCAAACATGATGAAAAGATTCAGAGGAGAGAAAAGTGGCATTTTGATGGAGCATTTATCTGTACAAAGGTGGAGGCGCTGAGTGAGGGCTTAGAGAATAATCTGTCTTGAGTCAGAGCTGCCTGGAGGGCAGAATTGGCACCTTTGGTAACTGTGGTGCAGCAAGGTCCTGGAGTCTGTCTTTGGAGAGCAGAGGGAGGTGGTAGTGGCAGGGTGTGCAGGGAAATCCATGAGCATTTGGCATGGGGTGGAAGGGAGGAAGCTGGCAGCTGTGGAGGCTGGGCAGGAGCTGGGGGTTGTAGCCCAGGTGTGGAGCTCGGGCACTGGACCTCAGTGGAGGAACCCGTGTTTGAAATGCAGGTGTTCACTGGCCTGGGTAGAGAGTTACAGGTCGCCACAGTGAGTTTGTTTTGCAGCATATTGTCTACCCTCAGGCTGCCTAGACAGCTAGTGGTACAGCACACACCTAGAAATAATCCAAATTATACCTTGTCTGAAGTGCTTATAGTGATTTGCACCTCCCCTGCCTTGTCTTTTATATTTAGTGTATTTACTCCATTTGCTGCTTTCTCTTCTCCTTTACATCTTTTTTAAACCTCCACCACTTCTTGTGTCCTCTGCTGTGTCCATTTTGGTTTCCCCTCTCTCTCCACTGAAACTCTCTGCTTGACACTAGAGGTAGCATAGGTTTTTATAATGTGCTTTTGATATTCCCCTGGATTCAAATATGCATAGGATATAATAAAGATCTGTTGGGTCAGGATAAGCTTGGTCCTGGCTCTGGCAGAGCTTTACAGATGGGATTGAATAAAGATCTTAGTCAACTAAACTGTGACTTCAGGTATACAAACAGTAAATGATTTTCTGATGGACATCAAGGCAAGCTCTGAATATCATCTTTAAGAAAAAAAAAATTAGATTCCAGGGGATTGTAATTGCAAGTTTTGTGATTCACCCTACGTAGAACTACAGCTTATTTTCTAAACTTCAGACTTAGCTTACTTTTTTTATTTTCAGAGTACTGGAAGTGAGTGTGAATCTACAGAGCATTTTACATTGTTCATCTTCTAAATTTGAACACTAGTACCATTCTACAAACAAGATACTGCTCTCTTAGAAATCTGCTGAATTAAATCATAATATTTATGGGAGCTTATCTACTATTAAAAACATTTTGTTCTTCGACGTTTCTGGATCCCCTTTTTTTAACAGTAATATGATGAATAATATTAATTTTGAGCCTATGAAAAATAATGATTGGGTGTGTGGAGTTCATAAATTAATTTGTGTATATTCCCTGGGCACAAAGGAAGTATATAATGTATATATTCTACATGTATTACGTCCCTCTAGACCCAACTTGTACAGCATGTGGAAGTTTACTATGATATTTTTGAAAAGAGAGTATGGTAGTTTACCTATCTTGTGGCTACCCTAAACACTCAAGCTTTGCCCTTAAAAATAAGGAATGCCATAATGTAGCTGATGTTCATGTTAATTTGTGTTCCAAAGCCACTTTACAATAGGGCCACATCCAGATAGATGTCCTGTTATTGGACCTAGAGTAGCATTCCCTGTTGCAGATGATCAGAACCTATTCAGCATTTCACAGATGGCACAAAAACTTCCATCCTGAGATGGCAGGATCCCTGTTTCAGCTTTGGGACAGGAGACTTCCATGTGAGGGGTAAATATTAAGGAAACAGCTGTCCAACTGACTTGCATCGTATTTGTTCTACTGTTTATTGTTAGAGCTACAGAGAACAGCTGTTGGAAGTGCCATTTTAAAATCCAGGTTTGTGCCTTTTCAAATGTTACACCTTATTTCTTTCAATTGGAGCATAAGGACCAGCTAAAACACTCAACAAAAGTCATGAGAGATATTTGAGATTTTAACCTTGGGTATATCTGTGGTGTTTTTCTCTATTGTTTGTTTTTCTTCACCTACTGCTCTGTCTCAGGTGATTGAAAAATAGGAGAATTATAAGATGATATTCTGGCTGCAGTAACACTGAACACGAAGTCCTGCAGTCACTGCTACACAGCCATTTGGTTGAAACCCTTGTCCTAAGCCCAGACAGGCTCCAGACTTCAGCTTTGTCCCTTGAAATGCCTATGCTTGCTCCATCCTCTGGTCAGTGTGGAGAGCCAGGGATTTCTTGGGCATTTTCAGAGAGTAATCCTGATGAGCGAGGCTTTTGCTCTCCCTTTCAGAGGTGGCTTAGTCAATTTTGTAGCTGGTATTGGAGTGAGAGAGCAGATGTGAAAAACAGCTTTTAAAGAGCGCCTCGGAGTATGTGCTGCTCAGTTTGTATTTAATCTTTACTTGTTGGTTTCTGTGGGAGTTACCAAACCAGTTGAGCTACAGCGCTGGCATGGAGCCAAATGAAAAATACAGTTTTCTTCACTGTAAACATGACTGTCAAGCAGTAATGTTTTTCTCAGCTTCATTTTAAAGGCATTATAATGGAAGAAAATGAAACTAAAACACATTTTTATGCCAGTTTTATACGTGGAAGAATTTTTTTTTCTTTTAATAAAAAACTCTTGGAGAATAGAACATACAAACTTATGTCTTAAGTATGTGATCAGTTATCTGTGCTGCAAGATACTTGATGGAGCTGGTAAACCAACACTGGCTTTTTTATTCTGGTGTACTTATGGTGCACATGCATTTTTTTGCCTCTGTAAACATGAAAAATGTGTAGAGTTCTTTATTTTTAGTCCTGTTTTGATAACTGAAAAAAAAAAATAGCGCCTGAAAACTTAATGAATAATAGCAGCAAACAGTAATCTCTATCTCTTCAGGCTTATTTTTCAACTCTGTTTTCAGTGTCCAAGGGCTCTGTTAACTCATTATCAGACATTTAGCTGAGATTGCTCATCATTGCTTTGGTCTTGGGATTTATTTTGTTGAAAAATCTGTAAGTCCAGCTTTGCCTTTCTAAGAGAAATGCTAACTATATTTAGTGCTCACAGTGATTTCACCAGGACATCCTCATGTAGGTGCAACTACATCACATGGGGAACAACTGCATTTTAATTTCCTTTTCAGGACTGAATTTTCCAGGGTTGTCTGCTTTGCCTGTAACTCCCTCTGTTTTTTTTGCAGAGTGAGGAAAATGCTTTTTTAACAAAATGATCAGCTGCTGCTTTTAAAATGGAGTTTTGGGTACTAGAGTTGAAAATGACATCTTGAAGAATGGATGTTGCATCCATGTAGCTTGATGCACCAGAGGATAAAACAATTCTTTGGTTGTGCTTCGTTGTTTGAGGTTTTTTTAAGAATTTCATAATAGAAAAGTAAGAAATGGGATTTGAACAGACTTTTAGAAGGATCTTCTCACAATTCTTATGTCTTGAGACAGATTAAGCTGCTGTGAAACCTTTGCTGACAGATACTTGTCTCACCTCTTCCTTATAACTCCAAATGGACAGCTATTCCTATGTAGGTTATGCTAATGCTTTTGGTAATTAGGAGGTTTTTAAGCAGATGTGGTTTAGCTGAACAAAAGAACTCTAAATTTTATTAGGAGCAGTACATTTTTATTTGCATATTCAATCCTTTTATTAAAAAATTCAACTTGCCTCACTTGGTCTGTATGTCTGCAGGCATGGAGGAAATAAGGAATTCTCAAAAGCAGGCATACATCCTGAAGTGAATCAATGAAATTAATTTCCTTCACCTAATTTCCTCCAGCTCTCAGAAGGGAAAGTGATAGAAGTTAAACAAAGATCTCTGAAGTTCTCTGTAGGCTATCTGAGGGTTGTTTGCACTGAGATCATCCAGCAAGATCCTTCATGGTGTGATGGAAATGACTACAAACTGATGTTGGGATTTTGGGCTCCCTGCTCTGTGCAGGACGTGCTGAAGTAGCAGTGAATTTTTTTTTTTACCTTTTGAACACCAAAGTCAAGGAGCATCTCTTTGGGCACCTTCAAGACCTTGTGTATGAGTAGTAACATCACTGTTTTCTACAACAGTGCCTCAGGTTTACCCTAATAAATATTTTTTTTCTGTTGAATCTTGGGATGAACCAGCTCCTCTGAGTTCAAGGTGCTGTCCCAGCAAGGAAGTGTTGAAAACAACAGGCTATTGTTGCACTTGGGTGTGCATTGTCCTGGACCCTGGGCGTCTGTATCCTGCCTCGCTCATTCCCAGCCACTGGCTCTGGGCAGGCGGCCCCAGTGTCAAGGAAACAGCGACACATTAATGGCTGCTGTCACCAGAAATGGTCTGAGGGCAGCAGCAGCTCTGCTGTTGGAAGGGGATTTCGTAAAACATTGCTTTGTAGAAGAGTAGTGAGGTGGTTCTGTGGGTCTCACTGGGGAGCGTCCTGCACTGTGAATAAGAGGAGCAGGAACAAGAGCATAGAGCAAGCTTTGGAAGCATCCCAGGAGGAAGTGGCATGGCATGCTGAGCTAGAGTGGAAGGGAACATTTTGGAGAGGTGGAAGTTGTTCAGAAAGGATCCTGGAACTCCAGAGAAGGGGTTATATTTAAGGAAAGGTAGGAGATGGGAATTGATGATGGGAAGAAACTTGAGGAGGTAAACTTGGGAAAGGATATGGATTAGGAAGGGGCTATTTGCAATTGTATTCCAAGTGGGAGTGAGACTGGCTTGTATTTACTGATGCCAGTTAAAGGAATGTTGTAAGAATCAAGAGAGAGGAAGATAAAAGTCCAGACAAGGGTTTTAGCTGTGCCCAGGTAGATAAGAAAGATTTCATTTGAGAGAAGTTACTCTGAAAGCTCTGCAAACACTTAAATGTAGTTCATTATTTATTGATTTTAAAGATTTGTTGTTGTTGTTATGTTTCCCTTCTGCAGGAAGGGTGATGATGGGTTTTTGGTTTGGTTCTTTGTGTGTGGTTTTTTAACAGAATTGTCTTGATTTTTAATTCAAATTCTTTCCTCATGCTATGGCAAAGTTGGGAATGCAGCCCAAGGGAATGGTTGGCCTCTCTTCAAGGAGTTGAAGCACTGTAGCGTTGCTGGCTTCTGGTAAAATTAAAGAAAAAAAAAAGGAAATTAAAAGAAAAGGGAAGGCAAATCATTAGAGACATGTTGATAGCAGTGAGGAAGGTGTTACATGAAGTTCATTCTTTCTTCTTTAAGTGGATAAATATTTAAGCTTTAAATATTCAAGAGAAACAGGTAAAGCTGTTATGGACATATCAAAGCAGCAAAAGGAAGGGGACTTGACTAACTTGAGCTGTTCAAAATGGATTGACTACATTTCAAGTTGAGGCAGAAGCTTAGGAGGGCTCTGGGTCTGCTAATATTGTGCAGATTTCTTTTGATGACCAATGCAATGGAGATCATAAATTGCAGTCCTGTAGGTGATAAGTGATTACAGTTCTGAAATGTTTCGTTGGCACTGACCACAGTAACTAGGATGTTTTATGCATGTCTGTATGGAGGCAGATATTGGACATTCTGTCATGTATAAAAGCATCCAGTAAAGCAGTGAAAATGAGCTTAGAGGTGTCTTTTGGTCCTTTTTCCAGTGTGACGATGCTGCAGGCAGTGAGGTATTTCTTAAGGTCCTGCGTCTGTTTCACTTAAGAGCTTTGAGATTATAATTTGGCTTTCATTTCCTGTATAAAGCGCAGGGTTTTGCTGGATCTCTGTACTGACTTGGTTTTCACATTGCTCATCCTCACAGCCCGGAAGTCCAAAAAGTTGGGGAAATTGAAAGGGATGCACGAGGAGCAGCCCCAGCAGCGGCAGCAGCCACCCCCGCAGAGCCCCGAGGAAGGGACGACGTACATCGCGCCCGTGACCGAGCCCTCTGTCAACACTGCACTTGTCCCCCACATGTCTGCTATCTCACCAGCACTTACTCCCTCTCCTGTTAAGATCCTTGAAAGCATTGAGCCGGAGATCGTGTACGCAGGATACGACAGCTCGAAGCCGGACACGGCGGAGTACCTGCTTTCCACCCTAAACCGCCTGGCCGGCAAGCAGATGATTCAGGTGGTGAAGTGGGCAAAGATACTTCCAGGTAGGACCGTGAGTCATCTGCTGAGATGCCACTTCACTGATCCTTTTAGTTCAGAGAAATATTTTCTTGGTAAATTGAATCTTTAATCCATGGACTGTGTTGAGAAAACAATTGGGGGGTGTGAGATGAACGGCTGAGAGAAGATAGAGGGGTTTTTTTTCTTATTTTATGTGAAGTTTGTTTCAAATGTCTGTGATTGATATTTAAAAAGCTTTCATTTTCAGTAATATCCTCTTAAGAAGAAGACATGTTTTGTCACTGGAATGAAAAATTACAGTTTTATTTTTTCTGAATTGGGACTGTTGCTCTTGTTTGTGAATACTGGAAAAGTAGTAAGCAATGTGTTTGGTGATGGTTTGACCAGCCCTTGTAGTTCATGGGTATTTTCTGGTTTGATCTCTAGGATTTAGAAACTTGCCTCTCGAGGACCAAATTACTTTAATTCAGTATTCATGGATGTGTCTGTCATCGTTTGCCTTGAGTTGGAGGTCGTACAAACATACAAACAGCCAGTTCCTCTATTTTGCTCCAGACCTGATCTTCGATGAGTAAGTATTCCTTAATGGCCCTTTTCAGTGCAGGCTGGAAGGATTACTGTCTTTATTTGGTTTTTCAGGCATACTTACAGTCTAAGAAAACTTCAGCTAATTCTGGCTTAAAAAGCAGCTGAAGTTTTAATTTTTTTCAGTGACTCACATTTCAATTGCCAAAGCTTTGATTACTGCTGTCCACTTCTCCTTATGTATGGGGATGTGTTCTCAAACTGGGACCATCCCACTGGTTTGAAATGTGACTGATACACAACCACAATTTATAGAAAAGAACATTTTTTGGTATCTACTGGAGCTTGGAAAAATATCCAACTTCTAGGAAATGTGAATGTTTAAATTACTGGGGTTTTTCAGAGCAGTCATATAATGGTGCTTTTGTTAACAATATACAGCTGTTCAATGTGTTTTCTTGACAGTCTTAATTACCCTTCTTTGTGACCGTGAAAGAAGCCAAAATGTTTTTTCAGTAATGAAACATAACTTCTTTTATGATGCATTCAGACAAAAAGAAGGAGCAACCATTCTGTCTGAGTATGTGTTCCTTCATATTTTATGTTTGTGTGTGTTTAGTGCTTTACTTTTGATGACTATAATTTAATTTCTGTTCCATTCTCCTAGTGTTTATTACAAGACAGTAAAGTCAAAAATCTAAGTGAATGCACAGACAGTCAAACGGGGCTTGCATCATTTGCTTATCCCAGAAGGTTGGGGGTTGTTTTTTAGAGGTAAAAAGGAGACATAATCAATAGGATATGAGTGCACTTGGGGAAAAAAAAGACAAAACAGGAAAATAATTAACAAAAAAATAACTTACCACTTAATTTCCTGATGCATTCTGAAATCTTTTTCTTGGAAAAGATGCTTTGTTGCTGTCCATCTTAATAGTCTGTCTTTGATTTAGGAAACCCTAAATAATTAATGAGTATGAGATGGGTCCCAAAACAGTGAGCAATATCAAACAAGGATTGTTTGGTTTGGGTTTTTTTTTTTTTTTAAGAGGGAGAACTGGTGATTTACTTCATGTGGCCGAAAATGTAGTGTCAGCCATTTTCCATGATGAAAGCACCTCCATTATGACTTGAACATTAGAGAATTGTCACAGGGGAAAAAAAAAGAAAAAAGGTATCTGCAGCTTAGAGGTAAGTGAAAATGTGAACTTTGAAGAGTTTAGTTCTCCTGGGGGAATGTAGACTAACAGTTCAAACACAAAAGCAGCTTTCCCCTCATCTCAAGAAAGTCAGTCAGGGGGTCAGGATTTATTGGACAGAGAAATCAATCCTGCTTGCAAATAAAAGTGTGTGCAATGCTTGCTCTTGTTCTACTGCAGCTAGAAGCAACTTGGAGATTTGAGATCAATTGAGAGTTTTATGCTGCAAGCCTTGAAGATAGGTGCCTGTAGAATTATACTGAGCTTGAGGTAGGGATGCAGTTGGAAAAAGGAGTGCAAAATGAAAACATCCCAAACCAGATATGTAATTGAGATAGTGGTCTGGTCTCCTGCATGTTTGGCAATATACTCATTGCAGAGAGAAGGCAATTGCTTATAAATGGAGAAAAAAAATGCCAGGACATGTGAGAGGGACTTTTGAAGTAGCTAACCAGGGCAAGAAATGCCCTTGGAGGTAAAAGAGTGGGACATTGGTGTTCACTCTGAAACAGTAATGGACACATCTCTGGAAAGGGAAGGGTTTTCTTTCACACATACTTTTCTTGTGTTTCATATTCACTGCTCATCATGGCAGGCATTTGTTCCAGGTTCTCACATTGTCACTCAGAACAGTGGTTGAGGCTGAATTTGGAGTCTGAGTTGAGGGCTCTCTGGCAAAGTAAAGTTGTTGAGAAACTGGCAGAGACCCAGTGGAGGATAGCAGGATGGCCAAGGTGGTCAGGGCTGATTGGGACAGTGAGGAACCTGATGATGCAATGTGGATTTAATTGCACCCTTCAGCTCCCTAATGAGTAGTAGAAAAGATGCAGTCTGGCTCTTCATGGAAGTGTGCAGGGGGAAGAATGAGAGTTTGTGATCCCAAGCTTGGAACAACGCACTGGGCACTCCTGGGTATCAGGAGAAGACATTTCCTACGAGATGGTGAATCAGCCGAGGAGGTGCCCAGAGAGACTTTGGAGTCTCGGTCCCAGATGATGTCCAAGCCTTCAAAGCAAAGCCCCAAGCAGCCTGCTCCAATGTCAAATTAGCTCTGCAAGGAGCAGGGGGTTGCACTTGAGACCTCCAGAGGTCCCTCCCAAGCTACTGTTTTGTGATTCTAAGTTAAGAGATGCAGTGCTTTTCCCAGTTTTGAGGTAAGGGCAGAGATTACTTACTGGAATTGTACAAGCCAGCCAATACAGTTCAGTGTAGAAACCATTCCAGTAATACAAAATACAACACATATTCCAGTTCATGAAGTGCTTTGAAGCATTGCTCTGAAATTGCTGAAGGCTGCTCTTACCTTTGCTTTTTGAGTACCTTGAACATGGAAATGTGCTGTGTAATTATAAGCACTGGCCTTTGTTTCTGTGCCACAGAGTTTATTAGACCTCCCTGAGGTTTACTTGGTGAAACTTTCTGAGTGTTTTACTGCCCTTGGCATTTTAGGACATTTATTAATTGATGCAGAATGAAAGGGGATGCTTTACAATGCCTTTCCTTTTACTGGTTTGAGAGAGTTACATTTCTGTTATCACCTGGCCAAGATTTTCTTGGTATTTCTTCATATTGTGTCTGAAGAGGTCATTTCCCGTTTCTATACAAGAAAAAATAAGCAATGTCCTTGACCAGGCTCTTGGTGCCCCAGAGGGTTCAGCATTTTCTTCAATGAACAGTTAAAAATGAGTGAAAGTAGAGGTTGGCATTAGTGGAATTATGTGGCTTTGTTTTACGTTAAATGAATTTTCCGTTTACTCTTAACTACTTTGAATAAAAGGAAGTTGTAATGTTTCTGGAGGGCCATGATATATGATCTTGT
Organism: Passer domesticus; assembly: GCF_036417665.1. Taxonomy (NCBI): domain Eukaryota; kingdom Metazoa; phylum Chordata; class Aves; order Passeriformes; family Passeridae; genus Passer; species Passer domesticus. The sequence continues at coordinate 26,464,039 of NC_087477.1, forward strand.
TTTCTTTCTTGTTCTGAAGGCCTGTAAACAAGGCCAATAGCAAATGAGGATCCGTATTGTTAATAGCTGTTAAATGTAGCTTTGATTGTATAAATACAGTGCAAAATGCCTCCCTGCTCATATGTGGTTTGATTTCCTGTTAGGCTTGTGGAAGGCTGGAAATATTTGTCTGCCTTCATTTAGTCATGCTACCTATCTAATTAAGTGTACTGTTTGTCTTTATGGTTCGAGCATATATTCCATTGATTTAATTTGGCTTAACTGAACACAAAGATTTTAACCGAGGGATAAGAAAATGGCTGCTCAGCCTGTGACAGGAATGCCTAAAAAACAGCCTGAAAAGAGGCATAAAATAGGGTGTTTTGTGTTGTGTTTGATTAAGTTATGGCATGTGCAGTTTTTTAATCCATTTCTTTTGTAATGCAATAGCTGTGGTCAAAACTAATATTCTGTAGATACAGCTTTGGTTTTAATCCACAGTAAATCTTTAGAAGACCGTGATACACATGGCACCGCATAATTCATATTGAGGGTGAACACTCTAAAGAATGACTGCTGCATATGGGATAACTCTCAAAAGGTGTTGTAGTTATGTTTGTAGGCTGCGCAAACTCAAATTCAAGAAGTTGCAAAATTCCAAAATTAAGGTGGTCTGCGAAATCATAGTTTAAGCCCTTTGGGTACATGCTTTGAAGGCAGTATCCTTAACAAAACCCTTAAGTTATACTATCCCATAATATTTTTCCCATGTGACTCCTTTGATCAGGTTGGGTGAGATGTAAGGATTATGTAGTGAGAGACTCTAGGAGGTTTTTCTTCATTTGTTGTCATTGAGGAAGCCATACCTTGAATGGATCTAGGGCTTTGGGAGAACAGAGGTATTAATGGGGAAGATTTTCTTAAGACATGGGAAAAGACTGTCCCTAATTCAAACCCTAAGCTCTGAGACTTTTCCGGTTCCTCCTGCAAAAGTAACAGAAATCCTGCAAGAAAAAAAAAAAGTTTATTTAACTCAAGGGAGGGAGAAAATTTCTCTTTAAGATTTAACCAATAACTTGAGCTAAAATTTTCTAATCTAATTCAACCTGAGGCAGGCACATGTGTGGATAATCTAAGTCCAGAGCATTAAATGGGTAAAATCATACAGAATTGAAAACAGAAAACCAAGTAGTGCTGGCTGGAATGGGTGCAAGAACAAAGCAAGGGATGTACAAAACCCCATGGTTTGTAACACCAGCTTATTTTCAGGGATTCTGGCTGAAACACTGCAAAATACTCTTTACTACAGGGAGCAGCTTAAACAGGATTTCTGAGGCATGGTTCTGGAAGGTAGGGCAGTTAGTTGCAACTTCCATTGCTTTTTCCCTTACTGGATGAATTAATCGTAGAACTAAAGGCTACCATGACTCTTTCCCTGGCTGTGCCCATTTGACAGAAAAGTCCTCAACATTTTTGAAAAGAGGTGGTGTGACAGTTCATGTCTACAAGAAATGAGCCCAGCCTTTCAAAAGTAGGAGTTTCTGTCTTTGCAGTGCAGAAGTCAGATGCCTGAATTCCAGAGAAAGGCAAAGGATGCTCCTTTTTGCTCAGGTTTTAACGGGCTCAGGCAGTTGCTGTCCGCCGGCTACTGGTGACAACATCCCAGGTATCTGCTTCCACCCATGCATTAAATCAGGGCATTGGCTGGCAAACTTTCAGAGGCTCAGGAAGGAATAAAAAGCATTTACAAGTTCAGCACTGCCAACAGAAACCCAGCAGGAGCCAAGATATGGAATGGCAGGGATCCTCACTCGCACAACGTGGGAAACCAGTGGGAGCGGTGGGACAGGGGCTGCCTTTGGGGCCGTGGCTCGTGCTCCCAGCACATCTCCTCCTCCCAGCTGGAAGCCAGAACTGCATCCCTCGTGGCAAGCTGTGCTGCTTATCCATTCGTTCCCCTAAGGAAGATGCATGGTGGCTTTTTATTTCTCCTTAAGGCGAAAACACTGCTGATGGCATTGATGATGGATATTAAAAGTAAGCCATGCTCCTCCTCTATATATTGGTTTGTGCTGGCATAAAAGCCCCAGAGGAATGGCCCAACCCTGGAATTCCCCCACAGTTCTTGATTTATTTTTTTTTTTGGTTTTAGGTTTAACATAGTCTCTCTGTAGATTTCTGAATCTGCAGCAACTTCTGAAAAGACTGAAGATTTCAGAATAATTTCCTATTTTTAACAAATCTACCCAAATTACCTTATTTACCATTCCAGCCTTACCTGGCTGTAAAATAGCAGTGATGTGGGATACTGAGAGAGTTCAGTGATGCTGAGACACACTGTGTGGAGACACTTTAGTACGTTAAAGTGTACAGCATCAATATTTCAATAGTATTTTGCAAATGCACTGCATGACTAATGTGCTGTGTGTTTTCTTGCTCCTTTGATTTTTCTCAGTCCATCACCTGCAGCAGAAAGAATAAATCATAGGTGCAGAAGTGTGCAGGTTCTGAATTTCCTGGCCATTGCACTTCATGCTGTTGTTGGTTTTTTTACCCTAGTCCAGGACTTGAGGGTTTGCCTAAGGAAAACCAGCACTAGGCATTGTATAAGGTACCAAAAATTATTGAACTTGAAAAACCGAGTTTAAAACTGGAGCCAGCTTTCACGGCCATTTGGATCAGTTATGTCGTTTTTCCATCTCTGAAATTATTGCATTAGATCATATGCAGCTCAGTCCTTACAGTGAAAACATTTCAACAGAGACTGCACTTTACTTAATATTATGTACAAAATATTAAGAGTAGAATGTAGCGATGGATAAATATTTATTTTTATTTTTTTTAAATATGTACTATGTATGTAATTAACAAAGTTTATTACAAATTGATATAAATAGATCCTTTAAAGCATTAGATTTTGCTTTAAAGGGGAATATTGCAAGCATCTCTCATGCTATGCCTTTGGTAATTGCCCCAAGCTTGAAGTTTTTAAATTTAGGAGGAGACCAAGGTTGATGCTTCAATAGATGAACAATAAACATTAAAATTTCCAAATGAGTTAAGGTAGAGCAAATGAGGTAGAGGGGGCAGGAACAACAGCAATACAAGGGGATTTCTAGGAAGTTTCTGTGCTAGCATTGTCACAGGATGTGGATGGGCAGAGGATTTTGTAACATTGAGGAAAGCTGTAAAATTAAATTAAGAATTCTGATGTAGCTCAAGCGAAACAGCTAAGATTGTATTAAAAATCTTAATTTAATAATTATGTACATTTTCGTAGTAAGTAACATTTTCATTACATTCCAAAACCCCCTTCTAATATGCCAGTGGAAGCTGGGACCATTAGATTTGGTGTTGTGTAAGGCAGTGCAGGGATGCAGCAGCTTCTCTGTGCCCTTTCAGTGCTGAAGCCTGTAAGTCTTCCTGGTGTTCTGATTTCTATGGTAACAGCAGGAAGATAAATGTAATAAAATAAGCTGAATATTTAAAATCACCTTTTTTTATTATTTATTTAACCTCATATACCTCAGGGCTTGGGAGAGATAATTAGTTGGATTATCTGTGAATGGTGATAAAGCCACTAAGAAACTTGTTGTTTAAATGATTAGTTGTTAGCTTTTATGTTTGGCAGGGTGATGGCTGTTAACCCTTTTGTCTTCCCTTGCAATCTGTTAATCCTGTAGTTTCTAAATTTAGGTACATTTTTGCAATCTCTGTCATCTGGCAGTCTCCAAATCCCTCATTTTTAATATTATTGCTACAATCAGAGTTGGTAAGAGTTGTCAGTGTTCATTTTTGCTGATAAATTGTGTGTACAGTCACTGGTCGTGTTAAAAGGTCAGCAAGCACTCCTTGGTGATCCTCCCTGCATGGTTTTTGCTTGCATGTATTATTTTGGTGAGGAATACTGAATTCATGCAGCAGTGAAAAGTGAATGTATTCATCAATAATTTTTATATACATTATGTTTGTTACTACTATTTACTTTTTCATAAAGTGAGGCTCAGTTCCCATCCAAAGAAGTACATAAAGGGATTTTGTTGCATACCCACCCAACAGTAGTGCAGACAAAAAAAAAAAATTGGAAAACTGCTGTCATACCTGTACATAACAGAGGTAACATGCTTCAGCTAGATTTTCCAAGTCTTTATTTTGGGCTTCTTTTCTTTGTAACAGGTCGTTGGTTGTGCAAAGCAATAGATTCGGTTTCTTTGCATAAATTTCTAAAGGCTCTGCCTTTTAGTGCCTCTATCTCTAAACACTTCTAAATTTCTGAAGTGTTTTGCTTCAAACTGTGAAGCTTTAAAGGAAAACAGGAGATACTGTTGTTTATCTTTGAGAATGAGGAAATGTCAGAAACTGTCCCTCTAGCAGAGTTTGTCATCCTTTAAACTGGCCAGAGAAGGTTTAAGATCAGGACAAGGGGCTTCTTCATTTGCCCACTCTAGTAATTACTTAGGTGCTTTCTGAATGTGAGATTGCATTTGGACAGTTGTGCTTAATAACCCTTCTGTGTCTTTCTCTGTGAATTTGCCTGTTACCTCTTTGAATACATTTATAATCTTGATATCTAAAATCTTCCATGGCTGTTGCTTCTGCAATTTAATTATGCGTATTTGTTTGTTGGAGATGTTTCTAAAGCAGGTGGCTGATAATTTAATGGAGTGCCACTTCATTCCTGTGTTTGCAGTAATAGTGGATATAATCCTTCTCATCCCATGCATGCCATTTATCACTTAGATCTCCTTCAAGTCCTGTTGTTTCTTCTGTGAGCTGAAGAATCAGTGAGTTAGTTTGACCTCCCCTTGTATATCTGCTAGTTGTCTGCTGTCCCTGGCCATCCTCAGCTCCTCCTCTCATGCTTTGTATTAATTTTGGGAGGAGACCAGGCTGACACGCTAGATTTAGAGCACAGTGGATGCAGCAGGAAAATTACAATTTCTGTTTTGCTCTCAACTCTTCTCTCACATCTTTGCATTTTTTTGAACACTGAGCAAGCATTTTCAAAAGGCAGAAACCCAACAACCTGACCCAAGTTACACCTAGGACTCTTTATTGTGTGATGTTTGTTAATCCAGTTATTTTGTATGTATGGTGGGATACAATTATACTGTCTGCATTGTCCAGTCAGTGACTTTCACCTTCCATTTTGTCAGCCAGCCCCACAGACTTGCAGGATTTTTCAGCAGTCTTTCACAGGCAGCTCTTGATTTCATTGTCTGGAGCCATCAGCAAGCTCTGTCACCTCCAGAGGTCTGATTTTTCCCATATGATGTATGAGCCCAGGCCCCAGCCCTGTGAGACTTCCCTGGTAACCTCCATTACTTGTGAGAGATGTCCATTTGCTATTACCCTTGGTCTCCTATTTTTAAGCTGCTAATAATCCACAAAGAGACAACCTCCTTATCCCTTAGCTGTCTTTAAGAGCTTCCAGGAGATCATTTTAATAGCTTTAAAATCCAGCCCTGCCGTGATTGCATCCTCCCATACCTCCTGATGCAATTCAGTGTGCAGGTCCTAGACCAGTAATTACTCACGCTGGCACGCTGACAGAATTTATTAGAGCCCATACCCAAGCTGCATGCCCCAGTTTCCTTTGTGTGGAAACCAGGGCAGGGGAGAGGAGGAGGAGGAGAGGGTTGGTGTTTGCTTAGGTCTCACCCCATATGGCTGTGGGATGCAGCTAGACCTGGCATGTGCAAAGCATTTCCGTCGTGCAGACGTCGCCCGGATCCACCAGAGCGCCCTCGTGCTATCGTCAGAGTGCCCTTTCACATTCGTGAGACCTGACCTCTCTCTGCCAGAGTTGTGCTGACTTCCTCCCCTTACAGCATGTTTATTTATCAATTCATGCTCCTCTTTCAATGGTTTTGCTCAATATAGAACTGGAGCTTACTAGCCTCTGGTCTCCAGTGCTCCCTTCCCACCCTCAGACCCATTTTAAGAAATCAGTCACGTTTGTTGCCTTCCATGACTTTTATAAGGGCAATTTAAGCAATAAGCTGCACAGCACAGTTAGTAGTTCAGCAATTCCGTATTTAAGTTGCTTTACAGCTCGTGGATGGATGCCATCTGGTCTTGGTGATTTATTACTATTCATTTTACTGTATTTTTTTTCTTTATAAACCCTCTTCTACTCGCACTTGAATCTGAAACTATTTCTCACACTTGCTTACTGAAAAGGGAGAGCCCTTACTGGGCTTCTCTGCAGAGAGCACTGATGCAAAGATTTTATTTAACTTTTCTGATCTTTCTCAAATGCTTCATTTTCATCTTGCTCATCAGTTGGCCCAGTGGATGTTCTGGCAGAGTCCCAGCTTGTGATGGGCTCAAAAGAATTTGAGCGTTGGTTTTTACGACTTTAGTGTAAAGACTTGTCCAATGACTTTACATTTAACGTAGACCATAATTATGCTCTCCTGGTATTGTCTCAGCATGATTTTGGGACATCCACAAGCATTTTGGGAGGGTTTCTTCTCACTTCTGTCAAGGTCTTAGAACAGAGGTTTGTTCCTTGCAATTGTGTCTGAATGTGGTGCTGCTTTAATCTTCCTGCACATCGATGAGCTGTTTAATGGCATCTCCAAATGCCTCTCACATGCACAGTGCTTGCTTCTGCTACTTCCCCTGTAGAGTTAAATATGAGCGAAAGAAAAATTAGGAAGTAATTTTTCTAAACTGGCATGAGAGGAAGACGTGCCTCAGTCGACTTCCAGAAAATGCCAGGCTTTGCGTGACAGCATGAGCAAAGTCTTAATTTTTGAGGCATTGTTGGCATAAAAGGAGAATTGCTGCTGCATGTGGAATATAGTAGTAATTTTGTTGATGAACCACTGCAAGTGACAATGAGCCCTGGCAGAATGGATGTATAAAACAATACCTAATGGGCACCTTTTCTGGCTCTCAATACCTTTCTCTGATGAACTTTGAAATGGGGTATTTATTACCATGTGTACATTATCATCACTTATTGAATGTGTTATTGAAAAAGCATTTTGGTAAAGGCATAATTATGTATTTTCTCATTTAAAACTGTGATTTGTCTCTTTTGAAATGCAAATGCAAACCAAAAGAGAGTATTTGGTATCAGCATTCTCCTAAGTGCATAATTAACTGTTAATACCAGCATGTACTTGGGGTTTTTTGCTATTGATGTGCCTGGGATTTTAGGGTTACATAACTGGGTGATTATTAAGTTGGATTTTATCACAAGTTCTCTGCTAGTGATTGAGAGCTGAAACTCTCCTTTGGCAATCATTATCCATGGGCTGTTGCCAATTCCTTCTTTGATAGGCATATAACAGGAGGACACTTGGCTGGGACTTTTAAAGCAGCTCTAAATTTCTTAGTATCACTTATCTGGGATGGTTTTCTCTAGGGTCACCATGATGATTTTCTTGTGAGAAAACTAATTTTCAGACTTGACTTCTATAAGTTCAGTTTAAAATTGCCAAGTTGAATTTAGAAATCGCCAATTGCCTGGGTGGCTAAAGGCCAAAAAATAGCAGCATAATATCTGTAGATCTGTTTTAATGTGAAACTGTCTTCCTTGTCTGATTATCAGTGTTCAGACTGGTGGTCCTGGGTCCAGTCACTATTTTGTCCTGGGTTTGGCAGTGCCCAAATTGGCCATTGGTGCAAGGAATAGGTATTTTTGCCTCCCTGGAAGGAGATGACTCTAAAGCTTTGCTTTAGGAGTCAAAGGCAAAGTGTTGAAGAGAGGAGGTTTTGTCTCTTTGTGCTGTGGTTTGCAGACTAAGCAGAGATTAGAAAGTGCTGAATAAAAAATAAGTACTGAATGAAAAGTCATAATTGAATTTTGCCTGAATCCTGCATGCGTTTCGGCTTGGATTTTGATCAGTGTGTTAACTTAATGAGGCTGCTCCAGTACGGGTGACTTCAGTGGCATTTTTAATGGCTTCAAGGTGGGACACAGGTGTCTGGGTGCAGTCCATTGAGCAGAGGGATGCTCAGTGTTTCCTGCCCCTGTGCATGGAAGAATTTGTTCAGGTAGTGGCATTCTGTCACCACTGTTGGAGTAGAATACTCCCTCAAGAGACAGATGTGTGTTGTGACAATAATATGTTTATTTTTTTCTTTCCCCAAGAACCTCAAAATTTTTCTAGTCAGAATGCCTTCCTAATGCAGGTAAATAATTCAGGCCACAAGGGCTTTTTATGATTAGATGGTCTGAGCCACTGAGCAGGGGTTTCTGTAATCCCATGTCCTAGGCTTTTTCCCTCTTTATCCTCAGTAGCTCTGCCTTGCCCTCAAGGTGTCTGGTGATGTTTTTACTCCTCTCTCTGTCAAGTTCAAACTAACTTCTTTTGGCATGAGGGAAAGCATGTCTTGGTTTTGGAGGCTTCCAAACAGGTTTTGACTTTCAGGCCTTTGGCAGGTTTACTTGTTGGGCTGCATTTGTTTGATTGGTTATTTGTTTTGGTTTTGTTACAGTGTTAAAGTGCTTTCTGAAGGTGCCTGAAATCAATTTAATTGGTGGGCAACCTTCAAATGGATACAGGTTTTAGTCCAGCAAGGGAAAGGTTCTTGGTGATAAAATTGGAAATGGTTCTTAGAGTGGTAAGAAGTGTGAAATCAGAAGACACAAAAACAGTCTTTGACATCAAAGTTTTGCTACAAATATGTATATTGGTCTTTTCCTAAGTCTGTTCTGGGCTGCAGAGGCCTAGGGACTAACTCAGATGCATTTCTGTTCCTCTGAGGTGCTGTGAAAAATTGGGCTGGGTCAGTTTTTCCTTGGGATTATCAGCATGTCACTTAAGTCCTGATGAAACCTCAACACACCCACCACAGCTTTCCGTTTACTCACTTCTCTGTCTAATTTAGGAAGATGCCTTGTGCTGCAGCCTTGAATAGTACCCATGAGAAAGTAAATAAAACGTGGTATCAGGTTTGGTTTGGGGCTGAGTTTCGCCTGTCAGTGAATATTTCTTGCTGTGTGGGTTCCTCTTTTTGGTTACGGTCAGTTGCGTTGCAGTTTCCATCCTTGGTGAGGAGATTTACGATACTGGGCTTTATGATGACTTCATAAATGATGAGTTACTTATTCATAACAAGCTGTTTCTCTTCAGCCTGCCTGTAGTTTCACAGTTTCTGGTGTGGCTGCCTGGTTTCTGTGGAGATCACATTAAGGGCATTATGAGATATATGGCTGGTTTGGTATTCCGGATGCCTTGTCTTAAATGGTTTCCTCAAGCCATCCCTGCTCTCCTGGGGTGACTGGTTAAATCCTACATATCTGTTGTAGCTGGGTGGCTCCACTGGCAGAGCGGTGGAAATGGCTGGTAACAGTGGGAATGCCTGGCAGAGGTGGGAATGGCTGGTGGCAGAGCAGTGGGAATGGCTGGTGGCAGAGATGGGAATGGCTGGTGGCAGAGCAGTGGGAATGGCTGGATGCCCTGCCCGTGCACAGGGCTGCAGGAAAGGTCAGGCAAAATGTGAGCTGGGCATTACTTTAAGCCTGTAAGGAGACACTGGGGGAACTTAAGATGGATTAATGGAAGGTGTAAAGTTTAAAGCGTGTTATTATGAAGGAGGATTAAGCTAAACTGAGCTAATGACACCACTTCTGAATGCATATCCAAATAGCGGATTCAGAGCTTTGGCTCCACGCTTTTTGTTACTTAAATGTACTTACCTTCTTACATGTCCCCATAAAGATACGTGCCCTTATATTCCACCTCTTCATATCCTCCGTTTTTCATGCTGAGAGGCTCAGGAGCTGTGTCAGAGGTGGGGCTGGATTTGGTTAGATGGGGTTTGCCTTTTTTTTTAATCCCTCTTTTTTTTCATTTTAATTTTTCCTCATGATGGTAAAGGCATTTGTGATGACTTGGTGGCATTTATTCTTAGCTGATGTGTTTGGTGAGGAAGAAAATATCTTTGCTCATGTTATGCTGACATGCCTTATTTTCTCTGTGCCTCTTCACTTTTATCATATTTCTATTGCTTTATTTTGTTGCTCCTCTCAAGGTATTGGATATCTGTGATATCAGCATCTGAATTTTTCAAAAGCTCTGTACCCTCTTATTCTACACAGTGTGGGGTTGAAAACCAAAAACAAACTTGACTACCGTAAACTCCCACAAAATGCTTATCTTTCATTAAACAGAGTCATGAATTGACTAGCATAATTTTTAGTTGGTAATGTTTTGTAAATAAGTAATAAATCAACTTAATTGATTTTGCAGGTGGCAAACTGATTTCAAATAATGTGTTTGCTGTATATTAAACAAATCACTTAGTAACTCATTCTGTGCATAATTTTATCTCGCTACAAACAGTGCCATCAGGTTTTCCTTCAGGGTAAGCCTAGAGATCAATATTTGTAAGTAGATAAAAAAATGAATATTTAAAAGACAGAAAGAAATAACTATCCAAAAAAGCCCTGACTATAACTGAAATTATTCTATGTGGGCAATCACATATAAGCAAAACAAGTACAAAGAAAAACAAAAGGCAGAAAAATTCGGATGTCAGAAAAAGTGCAATTCAACATAAAAAATTGAGTTTTTGAGTTAATAGTTTTACAGTTAACTCGCACAGAGAGTGTTTCACCACCAAAAAAAAAAGGCATTAGAACCTGAGACAAAACATCATAATGTTTTATTTTTCTTGCTGTGTGGCTTGTAGTATCTGATGAAAAATCTGTCAGTTCTCTCTGTAGAGGTCAAACACAGGGATGGTGGCAGTGGCTTTATATTCTCAGTCTGAAGGAACAGGAACAAACCTTGGTGTCCTGCAGAAGTAATGATGGATGTCATAGATGGCTCTTACTTCGAGTGCTGCTGTCTCTGGCCATCTGAGATACACTTCAACATGCAGAATTTAAAATACAAATGTCCTTTATTAATCATTCGCCTTTCAAATTCAGTGTGTATCCCTCAGAGCCTCCTGGGAGCAGTCCATGATGCATAATAAAAACAAATACGTATGGCATTACTCCTACTATTAAATTTAATTAAAAAAAAAAAAAAGGAAGCTGGAAGTTCGTAGTCTCAAGAAAAGAGGGTGGAGCAGGGGAAAAGTGCAGGGCCCATCTAACAATGGGGAGTCTGCTTTATTAGTATTAAAGAGGAAAATGAAATTGCTCTGGCAGCAGTGCAATAAAACACCAGGAAGATTATGTCAGTCTTTGTTTGCACACAGTATGATTCTTCTCTTTCACCAGCCAATTTGTATATTTGAAAAAGCATTTGCTTGGTTAAAATAATGAGCTGAACTTCATCCAACTCCCCAGTTATGCAAAAAAAAATCTTAGAAGAAATACAGACAACTGGTTTTGAGCAACTGAAAAAAAAGATGAGTAGTGGCCACAGAACAACTATAGGACCTTGTCTACATACCTGCATGTACACATGCACACATATATATCAGAGTTTCTGCTGAGACAGGCACTCTCAATGACTCTTTTCTGTAGTGTTGTGGTTTGAGACGGCAGCTTCAGAAATTTAGCAAAATTCTAACAAATTCTGCCTGAAACTTGAGCTGGGTAGGTTAGTCTAGGATTACCTCAGAGAAGAGAGCCAAAGTCTGAAGGTAAATTTATGTAAGTATATTTAAAGATACAAGTCATGTATCCTAATTATTTTACGATTTAACAGGCAGAAGTCTGTGTTAATGAATGAGTTCATTTTTAAAATATATTCCTTTATTCCAGATTGTTTTCAATTACTAGTTTGGGGGCAAAACCACATGTTTTTTTAATATTCCTGTGTTTGAACAGGAGATGTCAACTGATGGGGGAGTGTATCATCTAGAGCATGCATTCAGTGGGTGTAGGTTTGTTCCCCCATTGCACCAGCTCTGACCTCTTCAGCAGGCACGCTTCCATCAGCCAGGGCAGAGCTGAACAAACACTGACAGTCCAAATACGTTCTAAAACGGTTTTGCCACTCCATTAATACCATCAGTGACAAATCCCAAAATTTGCCATTCCTTTTCCGTGGTCTGCCGGGAAGCGAGGTGAGCTCAGCCACACGGTGCAGGAGCAGGCTGGTGCCCGGGTGAGCCCCTGCAGGTTGTGCTCTCCCGTTCTGATGCCGTGGATGTTGTTCCCTGTCTCCGCAGGGAGCGGATGCGCCAGTCGGCGATGTTCGAGCTGTGCCAGGGCATGCACCAGATCAGCCTGCAGTTCGTCCGCCTGCAGCTCAGCTTCGAGGAGTACACCATCATGAAAGTGCTGCTGCTCTTAAGCACAGGTGAGTTGGGTCCGTGGTTATGTAGGAGAGCTTGAAAATATTCCAGCGCACAAAGAGGTGCAGTGATTTTAACCAACTTGACAAAAGAGCCAAACTGTTTCCAGATGGGAATAAGCCTGGGTTTATGCCTTGGGGTTTATCTATAGCTAGCACAGGAAGTGTCTTTGCAGTGGGAGTGTGTCATGTGCATTGGAGGGACAGGAGTGGCCAGGCATGGGCTTTGAACCCCCTTTCCATAGGGGGACCACACCAACAGACATGCCAGGCAAGTGCCACAGCTGTGGGGATTGAGGGAAGATCCCTGCTCGACATTCAAAGCCACCAGGGTTTGGCTGACTCAACATGACCTTCAGGATCAAAAGATGTGCATTTCCTGTACTGCAGAGCAGGTGATCTTGTAGTGCCAAGTGACTTGAGAATGGAAAGCCCTTCCCTGGGCTTCTGAAAGTTTATTAGAAGTCAGTATGTGCTTCCTTTTTTCTCTTGAGCATCATGCTTTGAGTTTTAAGACACAAAATTACATCTTGGTGCTTGTTACAGCACTGTGTAGTAATTAGCAGATCTCTTGATCTTATCTTACTGAAAATATTGAAAACCTCCTGTCCCAGTGCAATTGTATAAATACACAGGCAGTTTGTACATTACTTTTCCAGCAGTAACAGCCTGTAAACCTGTAAGGAAATGTTATTCTGTGGAATCCTGCTCCTTTTTGTGGGGAACAACTCAGTGACACCATGACAAGCCAGCTCTGTGGTTAAAATACCTGCCTTTGAAGGGGCACATGAGGCTGCAGTTCTGTCAGAGCTGGCATTTGGATCCTCTAACAGAAACTTCCTGGGGCTGTAAGTTTTTTGGGCTCAGCCATCTCCATCCCTTCCCTCTTCCAACTGAATTTGTTCCAGCTTGCTGGGGTTGGGAGAGACACCACTTTTTGGGGAGCCCTTTGTGTCATGGCCTGCAGAGTCTGACCCCAGGGCCCACTCCACCAAGGGCTGGAGATGGTCAGCCAGTGAGCCTGGAGCAGTGGGGAGGGGCTGTGCTCCAGGCATTCCCTGAGGGGTAAATGGGCTTTTTTTAAGGTTGTCACTCCTCGTGTTTCCAGAAGCAATGTGCTCAGGAGGGCTTGGCCCCCAAAGTGTTCTTGAGAGAGTGTCTGGACTGGAGATCTGCCTCTGCAGCATTTTAATCAGCCTTAAAGGGGAAGAATCTTTAGAAAAATAACCTGAAGGTATTCTAAATATGCAGCAAAATGTCTTTAAGCCAGGTATTTATTATTCTACCCTCTCAAGAGTGTAAACTAATGAGTTATTGTAAGAATCTCTTAGGTAAGATCAGTCTGGCCAATTAACTTCAGTGAGCTGGGTCCCTTTCAAACACACACCATAGTCACTAGACAACCTGCTAAAAATAGTTTGTTTTGGGAGAATCAGGATATTTATATTAGAGAGAGAGAGAAAGGAGAGCAAAATGGAAATGGAGGTGGTGATAAAACCCAGAAAGTGTCAAGTGAAGGGCAGCAAACCTGGTTTTGAGTGCTTACACCTTGGTACAGTCTTATGACAGAAAACTCCAGGTTTGTTTTCATTTAAATTCTTTTATTTAATCATGTGATGAATGGAGTACAAGTTATTCTGAAACTTTCATGGCGACCACATCAAGGAAGTTTCACTCCATTTACATGTGGAAGAAACCACACATTACAACTCAGTTGTTTTCTAGCTTTCCACAGACCATAGATTTTGGGAGCTTGCCAACAGTATTGCTGCATTTAATAAGTAAAATCAGAAACACTGGGCAAACCTCCAGAATTTCATGTTTTGCTTGAGTTCTCTTTATTTGTGGTCTTTCTTTCTTCCTTAATAATCTGGCTGGGGTGATAGTATAATAATTTTCAGACAGAACAGTAAAATACATAGTAGTAGACAAAGAAAGAGTGACTCTAACAGCCTGTAAGCACTGTACATATTAAAGGAACTGCAAAGCCCCTGTGTACTTTGTGTGAGGGCCACAGCATGCTCTGATGGCTTTACTTATCTTGATTGGTGCCTCTGTGTTCATTCACCTTGAACTGAATTTGTAGATTGGTTCCAGACAGTTTTTTTAATCTGTCAGCTGACTGAGTTTGCATCTAGAATTTGAAAATTAAATTAACATATGATATTTATATTATGATTGTGTAATATAAATATATAATATTTACCAAGCAGCAAGCAGGCTGGTGTGTAACCTCCTAGGCTTTTTCTAAAGATTCTTCCTTTTGCCCCCTTCCAGCACTTGGGGGCCTCAAGTCCCTGCTGCTCTTGTGGTGGTACAGCTCCTCCTTGTTCCCCATCACTAAATTTTGTTTGTAGAGACTGATGCTTTTTCTTAAAGCTTCTACTCTGGAGCCATTTAGGGCAGTTGTTACATGCTTCTGATGTGATTTCAGTGGGATAGAGGGCAGTTGAGAGTATTCAGAAGAGAAAGGAATGTATGAACAAGACAGTTTCTGTCAAGAGGTTAAGTCAGGGTAAGCTGAATTGGAAGATCACCTTTTTTTCCTTTCTCTATTTAGTAGGTAACTTCCCATTTAGCTTGATCTGACATAGTTGTCTGACTGACTTAGGAAATAAAGTCACTCATGCACAGACTATATTTTATTTTCCTTCTATGGACTATGCCTAAGAGATACAGAGAAAAAAACACATTTGATGGTTAAGCAGTGTTCAAGGAATTTGGATATTAAAACTCACAATATTTTGAGTAATGTTGTTAATAACCCCTTTGGAGTTTTCATAGGGATCTGATCCCCATTGCTGTTTGGGACAGAACCTGCAGGAGTGTTTGCAGTCTGTAAAAAAACAGGGTATTTGCTTTTGTAATCAGCTCTGCTGATATTGGTCCCAATAAAAAGTATCAGAAAACTGTGCTTCTGACCCATTTATAAAATGATGATTCCATGATCATGATTCTGTCTCTGTCTGGCAGATGGAAACTTTAACAGGACACTAGAAATGCTTGCAACTGTCTGTCATGGTCAAGCCCTGGGTCAGGATGCCTGTTTGGAAAACAGTCCTCTGTTCTGTGCAGAAAAAAGGCTCTGTTTTGTTCTAGATGCTATGCAGATGCTTGCTAACATTCAAAGAAATTTTAGATCTTACTTGATGGCATAAAAATGTGTTACTTGATCTAGCATTTCTGCAGATAACAGCTGTGATTCTGTACCTTCTCCTCCTCTGCCAAGTGTGGGGAATCATTCAAGAATGATAAATCACGTTTTCAGCTTCTAACAAAATACCCTTGATCCATCTGCTTGGTTTTTATGTGGTTGGATTGTATTGAAAGCAGTTTGGACATGAGGTTAGCATGTGTCCTATTTCTGAGATGTTATCTTGTCCTCTGCCACAGCTCCTGCAATCACACATCTGGAGAGGATGCCTGACTCGCTTGAGAATCTGTGTGATGTTGTTGATCCCTCACCAATGTCTGTAAAATTACGGACTTTGCTTAAAGGTTTCATTCCTTCATCCGCTGACTGGTGTAACTGTTTAAGTATGCACATCAAAAGAATAAGCAATGCAGTTAATACTAATTAAAGACTGTCTTTTCAATGACAGTTCCCAAGGATGGTCTCAAAAGCCAAGCTGCATTTGAAGAAATGAGGGCAAATTACATTAAAGAACTAAAGAAGATGGTAACTAAATGTCCAAGTAACTCTGGGCAAAGCTGGCAGAGATTCTACCAACTGACTAAACTTCTTGACTCCATGCATGATGTAAGTATAACTCCTCAGGGAGCTCAGAAAACTTGAGCAAAAAATCTCTCATTAAGGTTAACAAATAGTCTTTAATTGTGTTAACTGACAGGGATAAAAAAAAAAACCACCCATGTTCTTTTTAAAGGGACATCTGAGAGAAGTTATAGATGAATTTAAGAAGTTAAAATAAGAAAGCAGAAGTCATTAAGGTGAAAGGTTCAGGGTTAATGTATTACACATCCAACATGCCTGATGTGCCAACAAACACAGAATTCATTTGGTGATCTTTTACAGCTGGGTTTGTAATAATGATGGCTTGAAAAGATGCACTGAGTCCTTGAAGCCATCCTGGGTGTTTGAAGCTTTATTTGAACTTTTCAAGTGGAAGATTCCTTGTTGGGTTATTTCTGCCACCCTGCCTTATTCCAGCACAAGGTGTTTTATGTGTCTCGGGTGTGATGTGATGAATGACATAGCAAACTAAAAGTTTGGTCTCAAAGCACCTAGGCTGCTGATGCCTCTGCCCAGAGTGACAGAGTGGTTGTGGTAGGTGTGGTAGATTCCAGAAGGGGTGTCCATAATGTTGAGCTGTTTAGCTGGGAGCAACCTGGTTCTAGCCAGTGTAATGGCAAGTGCAAAATTTACCTCTGCAGCAGCAGGGCTGTGTCTCCTTTAACTTGCTCTGAGGGAGCGTGCAGCCTCTGCAGAGGAAACGAGTGACCCTCGCTGCTAAGGTCTCCTGAAACTGAGGGTTTTCTTAGTGCCCCTGAGAGTTCCATGGGGACCAGCCCATTGCCTGGGCCAGCAAGGCTGGCACCCATCCTCTCCAGAGCTGTGCCATTGTGCAGCAAGTGATGGGAGACTCCTGGGGACAGTGAGAGTGACCTTCAGCTATCTTTGGGTACATGAGAGGAGGGCTCCCAGCACGCTCATCACCCTCCCAGTAAAATCTGACAAACGGCAGCAAAGGAGAAAACTGCCCTGTTCCATCCTGGCTGGGATGGGGTTAGGGAAGGATCTTTGCTGCATGAAGAAAGCCACAGCACTTGCTTTCAGAGCCTGCATACAAATGTGTGTCTTTGTACTCGACTTAAATTTCATTTTGCAGAGACGGTACAGTACGGTGCACTTCAGGTCGTATCGGTGTAACAGCCTCAGGTCTGTTTACAGAATGTACATATGGAATTATTTTTCAAATATTGTTCTGTTGTTCATTAAAACATTGCAAACCTTAGAGGGAGGCAGGGGGAGTATTATTAGTACTGCAGTAATAGCTCATTCTTCAGAGATCAGGTTTCACTTGCTCAGTGCCAGCAAAGGAAGTTGTAGTGTTTTAGTGGAGAAAAAAAGGGATGGGTGATAAAATCACTTGCAAGAATTTACATCTGACCCTCGAGGCAGCATAACAAACCCCTGCATTTATGGAGTTTTCCAATCCTCTTCAGGATAGGCAGTGTCTGATTTGTTGCTGAAATTGGAGTGTTTGTGTGGTTAAGGTGACTGGATGACAGACTCGTGCTTTCTGAGAGCACTCCCATGTCCTACAGACATTTTCCAAAACACAGCATTAACCATTGGGAACTGAACTAACCAGAGGAAGCAGGCTGCTCTTGCATTTTATTTAATTTTTAATTAAGCTATTTTTGCATTGCTTTTGTTTTAATAGTCAAAGGACTTTTTAAAGAAAGTCCCATTGTCAGCAATCTCTGTTAGAAAGGCCAGTTGTCTCCACAACAGTGCTTCCTTTCAGAGATGATACTGGAGACTTGTTCAACAAGGGCACTTGTTTATTTTTTCTCTTTAAAACATTTTTTTTTGGTTTTTGAAATCCATCAGAATAAATTTAGAGTGGTGATAATATTAATGAGAAGTGAGAATTAATATTCTCTCCCCACAGCCTGTTAGTGCAGAATTTCTCTGTTCAATCGACGTGAATGCAAATTTTCTGCTTGATTCCTTAGTCTAGGAGGAACGCTTCCTCAGCTGTCACCTATGTATTTTTAACTTATTCCATTATAATTTCAGAGGATCAGAATATATTTGGTGCTGGGCAGTCTAACTGCAGCTGAGGCCCCATGTTTAGATGCTGCTGTAATCTTGGCATTGGCATTTTCAGTGCAAGCCTGAAGGGGCTGGTGCACAATCCGTGCTTGTTCAGCCCTCCTGGTGTATCCACAATGTCCATCTGAGCAGAGCAGCCTCTCATCACTCGTGGAATTCACTTTACCTGAGTGTAGGGGCAAGCAATAAAAAACCCTGCTCCTTCCCACCTCCAGACTTGCTTTCATCAACCTCATTTATAAGACATCTGTCTGAGGAATATATGAAATACAGTGCATGGAAATATCAAATTACAGTATGCTTGGCTTATATAATATGAGGAAGAACAAGAAAACCCAAACAAGATAGTTTTACATTGCTCAGTATGCTAAATCATTCATCCACACAGCAAACATATGTGCAGGTAGAAAAGTGCCAAGCTGAGGAAATAAGAAATTTTCAAGAAGGCCAGGCAGGCACTTAAGTATTTGAAAACATCAGCAACTTTATTTAATGATCCATAAAGCCTCAAAGCACCTTAAGAGATGGAAACCCATCCTGGGTAGACAAGATGAACAGGGTTTGTGCATGTGCACACCTGTGCTGGGCCTCTGGAGCCTGCCTGCAGCCTGTCCTGTCACTCTCTGTCTGCACGGTGCCCTGTGGAAGCTGTGGGTGCTGAGGCAGCAGGACGTGGGTTAGTGGAGAACATGGCAGTGCAGGGTTAACAGCTGGACTCAGTGATCTCAGAAGTCTTTTCCAAACTTAATGATTCTATGATCCCATATTTCCTTCTCGTAGGGATTGTATTTCTGTTATTTTGGGTGGTTCATGTGCATTATGTCCTGAAGAACCACAGTGTAGCAAGGACAGTGCCCCTCTACCTAGACCCCACAAGTTTTGGTCTTGTGCCTGTGAATGGCTGTGGGCATTTCAGAGAGAGATGCACATGCAGCACTTGGATGGAGGTGAAGTGCCTGACAAACACCCTCAGGAACATTAGAAACAGATGTCCTGCACATGGTATCAAAAACTTCATCTGGATCCTCCTCAGCATCTCCTGTTGGCTTTGGCAGGAAGGGCTGTATCTTGCATGGCAGGCCTCATTTCATATAGACACCGTGCAGTGTATGGTTAGGCAGTTTGCAGAACAAAAGCTGAATTTGGTTTCAATCTGGCTGATACTAAACAGGCTTTGAGTGAAGAGGGCTTTTGTTTCAATGCCATGACATTAAACCCTAATGTGAACCTTCCCCTTGGCAAGGCAGCGCCCTGCGCTGTCATTTGCTTGTTGACATTTTCTGCCAAACAAAAATAAATTCTTTAAGGCTCATGCTGCTGAATAATTAATTTTTTATGGCTCCTGACGGGAATACTTTATAGCTGAGGTGGATCTTTCCATAGGCTGAGAGCGCCAGGATTTCACTCGCTGAAAGAGCTGACAGTGGGAATAAGGGCACGGATCCTCCAGGGGCAGGGCTGCAAGGGATGCTGTGCTGGATGCAAATGTGCCTCTGCAGGTTCCTAATCCACAGATACAAAGCTGCAGCTGAGCCCCTCAGCTGTCACCAACACCTTTGGGTACACTTACTTCTGCTGCTGATCTGCCCAAGTTGTGTCCCAGCAGTTTGGAGCCTCATTTAGGTCCCAGTGCCTGAATTCTCAGGGTGAGCATTTGCTCTGTTTAGTGAGAGGATAGATCCAGCCTCTGCTCCCAGAGCAGCAGCGATGTGGGAGTGTGCCAGGTGTGTGTTTGTGGCAGCTAATATGCATCTGTCAAGTGAGAAATTGATTCCCAGCTCCCTAATGTAGACAGAAGCTACTCTGAGCGTTGTCTTGCTCAGTTTGGGATGGTCGGATCCCTCTTCCTTCACATTTTGTTGGTGTTTGTTGGGGAAGGGCAGAACCCTGCTACTGCTGAAGAGCAAAGGAGACTTGGCTCACAGTTTGTGCTGGCCAAGGGATGAGGATGTTTCGTTGCTGTGTGATGCTGTGGGTGCTCCTCCAGGCACAGAACACGAGTTGAACTCAGGCTCTTCTGTGGCACGGCCAGGTGTCAGGTGCTGTGGTTTGGGTGTGCACGTGGTTATAAAGGAAAGGTGAAAAAATGAGTGCAGTTCCTCAGTCAGATAAATGCATCAGCCCAGGCAGAACCAGGGTCCATGTTAGCTCTGCCAGACACTGGTAGTGCCTAATCCATAGGTATTTTATCCATCTTTTACTCCTTACTAGCATGAGGCAAATTCTCTGCCTGGGAATAACCAGAGGCTTTATCCCTTGCTCTTCCCTTGTACTCCCTGTGATAGTGGAAGGCTTTACTCTTGGGTTAGAGTTCAGGATTTCCTAGGCAGCTTGGAACTGGCCACTGTGGGTCACCAAAGGTCATATGGATCTCCAAGATTCAGCCTCTAAGCCATCCCAGAGGGAATAACTTCCTTCCTGAGCCCTTGGAGTAATGATTACTTTACATCATGGGATTTTCATAGGACTGGGAGCAAAAACGAATATAGTGGCAATGGAATAATCAAGACCTGCTTGGCAGTGGTTTTCCTTAGCCTTCCTGGTTGTTGGAGCAGGAGTTCTGTATCCACTGGGTGAAGTGGAAAAAGCAGGAAGTGACAGTAGTCCTAAAGTCACCAAGGGCTCTGCTGGGTGATGAGGGAGCTAGGTGGGCGGAGACCCATTCCTGAAAGGGCAGAAACAGGCAGTTTGAAGTCTCTCTTTTTTTTTTTCTTTTTTCTTTTTTTTTTTAATATAGGAAAACACTGAAGTTTCTGACAGTAATAGCTGTAGCTAATAATAGGAAAAAATTACTCAGCATTGTGTTGTTACCCTACTGCTGTATTAATTGCTGTCTCAGTAGGCTTAATCACAGAGATGCTCCTGGTAGAGAAGTGACTGAGGGCTTTCATACCACACTCAGAGATTCTGAGAGAATTTGGAGAAAAAGAAGCACAGGAATGTGCATCCTTGCAAATCCAATAGTTCTTACCATTTCTGGAAATGCAAAGGCATCATGGTGAGATTTCCAAACTAAAATACATTCTTTTTGCTGCAAAAATGGGGCAAGTGCTCAAAGGTCACTTTAACTGTATTAACTTCAGGGACTTCATTAAAGGATTCATTTTTTTTTAATTATGAAGAACAGTATGCATGAAAAAGTCCATTTTATACACACCCCACCCTAATAACAGAAAATTACATTTGATTAATACTTCTATTTCTCAGAGGTGCTCAATACAGCATACAAATGCAAAAATTGATTAGGTAAAAATACCAGAATTGCTAAGACTGCTGTAGCTCTGAAAATGTTTGAAGCACAGCACACTGCAGGGGCAGTGATGAGAGAATTGGGAATTGTTTTAGTTGTGGCCTTAACTGCACTGCCAAGCTGTGAATCTTCAGAAGTGTGCTTCAGTAGATGAAATAATCGAGATTGTAGAAGCCAGGATGTTTCTAGTCACCATTGCACTGCTTGTGCAAACAGCAGTGCTTTCACTGTCACTGCTATATTGGAGTTGTCTCTCACATTGCTGGAGTGGGGGAGCTCTCAGCTTTTCCAGTATAAACCACCAGAAGTAGAGGGTAGAAGTGGTCAGCTAAAGTGCAGTCAGGAGTTCTGAGAGCACAGGGATTTTATAAGGCTTTAAAGAACAACCATATTTGATCTAGGGGATTCATAAGGCACATTCAGAGGCGCTGGATAGCTCGTGTTACCTTGCTTGTCACCTGTGGTACAGTCACTGCAAAGACACAGCTTGTGTGTTCCAAGAGAAAACAAACTTTTTGATATCCTTACTGAAGAGGGAACTCCTCTTCTAAAGCAAAAGACCATCTAAATTATTTACCTGTTACAAATCAAAACTCCATCAGACAAATGTTGTTTGGGATGCAGAAGCAAGGATTCACATTTCAAAATTAACATTGCCTGTGGGACTCAAGTTTTTCATCCTTTCAGTGCATCCACTGCCAAGGCTGCTGAGCTGGCAGGGGACTGGTACTTTTGAAAATGCACAGGAGCACACCTGCAGAAAATAGCCTGCTCACTGCTCAGCTCTTGGTCTCATAGCTTTATCTGTCTAACCTTAGCACAGTGTTTACATTTTCGTACTTCTGAGCTGGCTTTCAATTGTGCCACGTTTGTTCCTCTTTATTTTAAATTAATGCTTTCCCAGTCCCAAAAAGCCATGCAGCTTTCAAGGCTGGAGTTAAAAAAGATCCTGACTGCAGTCCCATGGTTCTGGTGACACATGGGGTCACAGGTGTGACACACGTGCTTCCCAGCCCTCCCTTTTCTTTATGTGGATGATTATTGTCAAGTGTGTTAAAGCTGATAGCTTAAGAAAGTGGAACAAAAGTTTTAGCAGACTAAATAGGTGTAGAAAGTCCATTGTCCTTAGGGCTTATGCCCAAGTATGACAGGATAGGAGGGCTCTAGGGATTTTCTTTTAAACTGTTGTGCAAACTGAACCATTCTCCTCTGTGGTGAGATTCATAGTGTGCTGTGCTGTGATTGTATCCATGATCACGTGCTGGTTTTGACCCACTGGACTGCTGACTTGTTTATTGACTAGAGTAGGTTATGCTTCCTTCATTAGTGTTGTTTTTCATTTCCCCTTGTCTGCATATTCACCAGACATAAATGTGTGCTTGGTACTACTAACAGCTTGCAGAGAAGTCAGAATTAGTACTTTGTAGGTAGGATTTCCTGTGACTTGTCTCACTGAATCCAGAGACTCCACAGGGGCGTGAGGAGGTAGGAATTCAAGCTGCACAGAAGGCAGTGGGACAGAGGTGATCCCAACCCCCTCTCACATTCAGTGATGAGAATTTAAGGAAAAGGAGCACATTATTCACAGGGTCATTGTCAAGGCTGTGCAGGGGTGCAAGGCTTACTTTGCTTACAGCTGGTGTTTGATGCCAGAGGCAGGGAGGAGGGAGTGGCAATCACACCAAGACACAATTTCCCTCTCTTTGGTTTTGGGCTGTTTAGAGTGTTTTTGGCACAGGATGCATGCAGTAACAACCTCCTCCTGAAGGGTAAAGAAAGCCTTTGAACATCAGCATTTTTTCCTTGAAAACCAGATTATGTCTATGCTACTTATTTAGCATGCATCTGTTTAATTAATTAGTGTTGCTTCATGACATGCCAGATCATCAGGAATGACCTAAGCCCCAGCAAGCAGACTCACCTAGTGCTCAATAGCAGTGAGTCATGTGATCTCAGCACTTCTCTGGGATGTTCATAAACTGCTTACATCTTTGCAAGAACAGCTGTGAAAGTCCTGAAAATGAGCAGTAAGGTATGGTGCTACAGGATGGAAATGTTGCTGCCCATTTTTTTTATTCATTTTCTTTTCTGCCTTCCAGAAGTCCACTTTTATTTCCTCTATCTTTAACAGGGGCTTTTTGGCAGAGTGCAACTCTGCATGGTAAGAATTGAAATTACAAACTTGTGTTTGATAAACTACACAAGCAGAAGTGTTTCAAGTCCTCTGCAAGGACACGAGGTGCCAAAATTAATTTAACACTTAGATTTTTAAATAGCAGAGGCTCTTTCCTTCAATCACACACTGTTGTGTGAACTGCAGTGGAAGTTCACACACTCACCTGGATGTGCTTCATTCCTTCACGTTTCTTAAAGATTGGGAAGGGTCCAATATACTGTAAGGCTTTGGGAGATGCATTTAGGTCACAGCCACCAAAAAACTTGTAGATTGTGTCTTTGTAAAACCTGAAATGCCACTGTGTGACGCAGCAGTTGTGTTGCTGAGCTGCAAACATCAGCTGCTCTGGCAGTTGTAGGTTGTGGGCCCTGGAGAATGCACTGAAGTTAACCAAATAATCTTGATTTAATGAATGTGTATCCAGCTGAAG
Organism: Passer domesticus; assembly: GCF_036417665.1. Taxonomy (NCBI): domain Eukaryota; kingdom Metazoa; phylum Chordata; class Aves; order Passeriformes; family Passeridae; genus Passer; species Passer domesticus. The sequence continues at coordinate 26,487,892 of NC_087477.1, forward strand.
CTGAGAGATACAATAGTTTATGGCTGATCTTTTCCCCCTGGGCAGAAGCCTTTATTTTTGTAGACCTGGAGTTTTCATGGTGGCCAGTTGCTGTTAGTGAAAGGAAAAGTGCAGCTAGGCTGAAAAATCAAATCTGTGGTATCTTGGGTTTTCCTAGTTTGCTGATTTTTAATGAGTCAAGTAGCCCTTTGGCATTTGGGTTCTTTTGTTTGCTTTATAATCCCTGTAAATGGAGACTGTCAGGTCAGAGTAAGATGGTATTTCTTAGAAATAATCAATTATCAGTAAGCTGTTGTTGTGTGCAAAAATACTGGTGTTTTTCCTGAAAAGTGTTTCTTTCTGTATTTCAGCTTGTTAGTGACTTATTGGAATTCTGCTTCTACACCTTCCGAGAGTCTCAGGCACTGAAAGTAGAGTTTCCAGCCATGCTGGTGGAAATCATCAGTGACCAGCTACCAAAGGTGGAATCTGGGAATGCCAAGCCCCTGTACTTTCACAGGAAGTGATAGAAAATGTCTTAAATGGAAGAACTTTGCCTTAAGTTTCCCTGTGTTATTCCACACCCATGAAGGACCCAAGAAACCATATTTTAAACATGCTCTTTACACTTGTTCAGCAGTCTCTGAATAGTCTAAAATCATACAAAGGGTTTGGGGGAATGGAAAGCAGTTGACTCGGATTTGGCAAGACCTAGATGTTTGGAAATTACCCCATAACCCTAAAACACTTAGAAAATGTTCCTGTTCCTCTGGATGAAAAGCCATATCTAGTCAATAACTCTTTGATTTTGATATTTTAACAGATGGAGTTTTAAATATGCCATGTAGTTTCTGGTATTGTTTGCTTGTTTTAAAAGGGTTCGAGAACTAATGAGAACTTTTTAAAGCTTACCCTTGGTTTGCACATAAAACGTAAAGTCAATATGGGGCATTAATATTCTTTTCTTGTAAAAAAAAAAAGAAAAAAAAAACCAAAAAAAAATTACAAACAAAAACTATATATATACACACACATATATACACAAACACAAACCCTAACGTGTAAAGTAATAACAGAACATTTGGTGTGGAATACTGTTATCCCCACCTGTGGCATTTGTTATCCCATGTTATCCCATCATAGATGATATACACTGTGTTAAGTGTCCATTTACTATTTAATTCAAAAGGATAAGATGTGAAAAACAAATGCCCTGGTATCAATTTATAGTATCTATTGTGCTGGCTTTACAAATAATTTTTTGCAGTCTTTTGCTGTACTGTACATTGCTGTATGTATAAATTGTGAAGGACCTGAAATAAGGTGTAAGGAACTTTTGTAAATGAGACAAAAAATCTTTAATGGTTAATAGGATGAACGGGAAAGTATTTTTGAAAGAACTCTATTTTGCTGGAGACTATTTAAGTACTATCTTTGTCTAAACAAACAAGGTAATTTTTTTGTAAAGTGAAATGTTCTGCATGCATAATGAACCGTTTACAGTGTATTTAAGAAAGGGAAAGCTGTGCCTTTTTTAGCATCATATCTAATTTACCATCCTACAGTATCTGTTGTAAATAACCATGCTTAACCTTTTCAGTTGTGTTTTAAGCCTTTCTATTTCTCTCTATTTTCCTTCCCTTTTGTCTCTCTTGCAAGCGTATGTGACTTGAGCACATCTTAGAACTCCTGCTTCATATATCTGTAGGAAACTACACATTTTTGTGTTTGCCACTTTACCAAGGTTTCATTTAACAAGACAAATTATGGTCTCTCTCCAAAGCTTTCGCCAGCTTAATGATCTAGTGAGTTCTTGCCCTCTATTCCCTTTCTCTCTCAGGGGAACAGGGGCGAGCAACACGTTGAATGATTTTTCTTTTTTTACTAAGGTTTCCCAGATTGTTTGGTTTTGTTTTTGGTTTTGTTTTTTTCCTTTGAATACTGGATCTATAAAACATCTTAAAAGGTCAGATTATTATTTCAGATGGGGGAGATTGATTTCTGGTTATGCTGAAGGGAACATGCAGATCATTACAGTAAGTATATCAAAGAGATTTGTACTGGTGAGAGGGATGGTGAGGGATGATAAGGGCAGATAAGCTGAGTAGAATTTTTAGTGATAAACTAAAAGCATCTGTAATTTTGTAAGCATTTTTGTAATAATCAGGATACATCCAAGAAGACAAATGTTCACACTACAAGTTCAACTCAGTTGGTCTGATTTTGTCTCAAAAATGTTTTCTCTAGAATAAGACTGCAAAGAAAAGAATTTTTGAGGTGATTTTCACTATTTCACAATTTATAAGCAACTACAAGATTTTGGAGTAGAATAGAGGACAGGTGAACTTTTCTGAGGCTCAACTGTTGCTACCATATGCTCATGTTTAAATAGAATAGTTTTTCAGAGTCCTAATCTGTAGTGTTCTCTCTGGGTGCCACTGGTATTTTTGAGCTATAGTGTGTCCCTTGGCCGGTCGGAATGTAGCATTTCTTGTCAATGGTGGTTGAATTAAGAATTCTACACCCTTTCTGAACTCAAATTTGGAGGTGCAATGTGGTGCACTGAAGACAGTCAGCGCTACTTGTCTTTTTAAATGACACCTGCCTTATGCAATGGGTAATCTGTAAAGACTGTATTCAGAGAGGTTTTTTATATATAAATATATACATACATATATTATTTGCATTTTGGAAGTCTAATTCATAGGCAGATCTTTAAATACTGACCTGCACAGCAATATGAAAGCCAAACTTCCAACATGAGATATACAGCATGCAGACTGGTTGTTTACAGTAAAGACACAGTCATACATCCATCTTTTAATTTAGGTTTGGGGTTTTTTTAAGTCTAAAATAGAAGATTTCAAAGCCAGGTTCTGGGTGAATACAGTCTGCAGCAGCTTTTTATATTAACAAAGTTACTGCCTCCTTTTCTGTCTCAGAGTAACTTTGCTTGACTAAAATAGCAAAGCCATATTCTACACTTCACTGTTAAATGCCTGTCCCAGTCCAAATTGTTGTCTGTTTGCTCCTATTTTTGTACCTTATTACTTTTAATCTTGGTTTGGTACAATTCATAATTCACAGAAACTTCATATAATTAAACACACTAAATTAGTTTTAAAAAGCAATTTATATCTTTATGCAAAAACGTATGTCTGTCTTTGCAAACAACTGTAAGCAGATTATAATAAATCCTTTACTTTAATCACCTGTTGTTTATGAAACCATTCATTGATTATTATTTGCTAGACATCATTGAAGTAATAGATACAATTGGATATAGATGTTGTAAGAGGCAGTATTCTCTTATCAAGGACACTTAAGCAGAATAGCCATCACTTTTTTTATCTAAACCTGTGTACAGAAAAAAAGAAAAAGAAACCACAAAACCCAACCCTAGTTTTTAGCTACCGGGAAGTTCGTTACATTCTTTTGAATTTGTTTAGAATGAAATAGGCATTTTGTCTCCTGCAAAATACAAGACAAACTATAACAGCTTTTAGAAAGTGGGCTTTTGTTCATTGAGCTAAATTATTTTGTTGTAAGAAGGAACAGGGATATGCAGCCAGAGCATTGTATACACAGTTAAAATGTAAAATAGTGTAATGTACTGCAGTGGGTATTTCAGGAATACTACACATCGTGCCACTGAGCAGTTGCACGGAGTAAAATAGAAAAGACTAAAGTTTGCAATATCAGAATCTTATTAAAAAGATACTTTACAATCAATCATGCAAAAAGCTAATTCACAGGGTGGTGTTTTTCACTGACTTGTTTAAACATTTATGAAATTAAAAAATTCTACAGTTAATGCACTTTTAATTGTTTATTAAAGATTTGACATTTTTTAGAGCAATGTTTTCAGCTGGAGGTCAATGACTTGATAAGATAGACAGCAGTTCTGAGGCCAGGAAGCTCAGAGGAATGTTTAAGAAATTCTTGGAGTTTAAATAGATTCCTGGATGAAAAAAGCAGCCAGCAGTATGGTGTAAACAGTAAAATCTATGCATAATGATGCATTTATAATTAGGGGTTTGCTTCTGTATGTTTAAAGCTTTTTAAATAAATAGAAAATATTGTTTGGTCTTTATGTTAATGTCTGCAAGTACCTATTTTTCCTTTTTTTTCTTTTTTTTTATACAAATTGTACAAATATACATGAATTAAACTGGTTTGATTGCAAGTATTTCTTGCATTTTAATCTCAGCTAGCTGCTGGTGCAGTGATATCCTTAGAGGCAAGCCTTCTGCTCATGCAGGAACATTAGAGAACCAAAGAGGGGGTTGGGCTGGAAGGGACCTTAAAGATCATCCAGTCCCAACCTCCAGCCTTGGGCAGGGACACCTTCCACCAGACCAGGTGCTCAGAGCCCCATTTAACCTGGACATGAACACTTCAACATAAAGTAACTTCGGATGCACTGCAGCATCTCTCTTCAGACAGCTGGAGTGTTGGTTCCAGCAATGTCTGTCAGCTCCAGGTGTCACTGCTTCGGCCAGGGAGAGCTCCTCAGGCTGGAAGAGAGGGAATGTCCAGCACTGAGCAATGTGGCTCATTGCACCTGCCTCCCTGTGCTTGACAAACCATGTGCTGATACTGTCCTGGCCATCCCACTGGAAGAAACAAACCTTCAGTAGCCAGACCAGACTGGGCTCCAGTTTTTGTTAACCTCCTGCTGCTCTTCCCATTGACCAAAGCTAGTGACTCTCTCTTGCCCTGAGAAAAATTCTATTTTACATACACAAGGTCTCCCCACTGACCCTGCCTTCTCAGGGTCAGACCTGTTCCAGTTGTAATTACAGCAGGATGGCAGGAGTTTTATTTCCCCTTCTAACGATCTTAGTTTGTTCTGGACACTCTCTCAGCAATTCACTACCAAGTTCTGCACACAGCCTGGTCTGTGGTGTAAAACCACCATGTAATTGCATTTTGGTCTTTTAATAACAAGTTGCATGAACTTTTTTATTGCCAAAAAATCCTTGCACCTGCTTTCTCTTTGCTGAATTGTCAGAAGGAAAGAATAGTAGGGGATCAGCAATGTTAAGAAAAATTTCCCATATGTTTACAAGCAGATGCATCTGTCATTTGGTGTTCTAGAAATAAGACAATGCTATCACTACTTAAAACCATAATAAAACTTGTAACCTGGCCTCAAGCTGGGACACTCAGGTATCTCCAGAGACTGGGAGTTCATGAGGAGCACAATATTACTAAGAAAGGAGTCACACATTTTGCTTGATAAACCATGCCCTGCCAAAAAGTTTTTGAGGTGATCTTACTTTAATTGTAGATGTTGACAGGGTGAAGTTTATTTGGTGCTTACCTGTGGCTACTGCAAGGACGGGTGAGGGCAGAGTGTTGGACTCTGATGTAGAAAACAATGTCCAAGGCACATTCAGCTGAAGAGGTGAAACTCCAGTGAAGACTTGCAGTGAAACCCAGTTTAGCACTGGTGCATTTACATCCTACACAGGCCCTCTGTCAGCAACTTTTCTCCTTAAACTGCAAACCAGGTAAGAATTGTGAAATGGGTTAAGAGAACAAGGAGCAGCAATAAGGAGGCAAGTTTCTGCCCAGGTTTCTTCTGTGACACAATTACAGAGTCTTGGGTAGCAAAAGCTGCAACCAATGTGGCAGTTGTATTTTCATTACAGGACAGATAAATCAGCTAATGAGATTTTTCTTTCAATCACAAAAGATGGCATCAGAAGGAAACCTGCCATGAAGATCAGCTGGGACAACACTTAACCCTCAGCAGCTTGAAAACCCCAGGGTTTTTCACCCAGCAGAGTAGAAGTGCTGCTGGCCAAGGCACAGCACTGCACCAGTGACTAACAGGCTATAACTTTCTGCTGAGCCCAGCTAGTCTCAGCTTGGCCATTAATTGTTCAGCAAACACATCCAACCTTAATCCCCAGGCTGAGGGATTCAATCTCTGGCCCCACAGTGATGGCAACCCCAATGCCATTTTGCACAAAAAGCTTTTTTGGGTTTTTTTTTTCCCAATTCACACTCTTAATTTTCAGCCCAGGCCATGCATTCACTACCAGCAGCCTCAGCTTTTGAAAACTGACAAGTCTGTGGCCCTGCCCACAGTAACCAGCACAGAGCAAGGGAAGGGAACCCAACGCAAGGATTAACTCCTCTGTGCCCCCAGCTGTGACAGGAGAGCAGTTCCATGAAAGGAGACAGAGGCCACACATGGAGAATGAGCACTCCTGCTGCCAGGCCAAGAGAAGGATCCTGCAACCAGCTTTCTCCAGAATGGACTCCTTGTCCTCCTTCCTGTCTCGACAGCACATTACTGCACTCTTCCAAAATCTACCAAGCCATGACAGACGGCTGCCAGATAAGAGGCATGCCCTAAAGCCACCTTCAGGAAAGCAAGCAACTTATAAGTTATATAACTTATAACTGACTTCCTTTGTATTATTTTTTTTTTAATTTTAGCATCTTTTAATCTCCACTTCCAAGCAGTGAGTACCGAGGGCATCGTTCACAGCTCTGCTCAGCAGCGGGGATGAAGAACGAGCTGTGCCATGGCTACTGGGCTGTGCAAGCCTGTACTTGGCACTGGTGTAACTGGGCTGATGTGGAAACCCATCTGGTGGGTAGCAGTTCCCACAACTGAATTCCTCAGAGGCAGTGTGGTTAGCCTGAAAGCCAGATCTGATCTGGCTCAGCTCACACCACTTCAGACAACGGCTGGGACGTGAGAAAGTCTGGATTAGTGTTACCTCTGTTCAGTGTATTGCTTCTCAGTTCAAAAGTTTTCTTCTTGTTTGGGTTCTGCATAGCTTCAGGAGTAACAGGAGTCTCAAAACACCTAAAGGTAAAACAGGCTCACAGGACTGGATGGAAGAGACACTAAGACTATTATTCCTTCTCTTTATATCTGCCTTTTTAAACAACCTCAGTTATAAGGAAAAAGAGCCCCACCACACAGAGCTAGAGCTGAGCAGCACATTGAGAATTTTGGAGGACAGCAGCCAGAACAAGAACAAACATGCACTGCAGGTTTAAAGCAACAACAAAACAAATGGAAGCAACTTCCAGAGCTTGAAAGCTCCAAGTTATCAGAGCTTCACCATCTGACAAGCCAGCATACCTAGCTGCCACACCTGCAAGGCTAACACCAAAGATTTATATTCTCCCTCTCCTTTCAACATTTTCTACCAACTGGTAGCCATGAAAACTGAGTTTGGCACACAAATACCGTGCTGCCTCCAGAATGAATCTTTAAGGCCACAGATGAGGAGATAAAGCTGTGGGCCCAGGCAACAGGAGACCCAGCCAGAACAGAGCTTTGCCATGTGAACAGATCTGAGCAAAGAAACCTGCAGGCTGTTGCTGCAAGTACTGGTGCAGCTATTTCCTTAACACTGAACCAAGAAGCAAATCAGTCAGAAGTCATTTTCCGTGCTTGGGTCACTTAGCCAAGACAAGAACTGCCTAAAAGCTTTGGAGCAGGGAGTCATTGCTCCAATACCAGGAGAATTCTCCAAATTAAACTCCTCCAAGCAATGAGGGTCAGTGCTGGAGAGCTGTACTGGCTTGGCCCACCATTGCTCCATCTGGAAATGATTTGTGCATACTCCAGTGGTCTGTGCAGTCCAGGCAAAGGAACAAATTAATGGCATGGAGTTAAATCCTCAGGGAAAGAAGCCATCCCAACCCCAAGGCAGCATTAACCATTAACTAGTTTACTAATCTCATTTGTTAGGAAAACTTGCAAGCTAAGTAGAGCTGCAGTAAATGACTCAAAATCCACGGAGTCCAGTTTAACAAATAACTGAGCCTGTATTAGCATGCCGTCCTGTCACACTTTCCTGCATCCTCTCCATCGTCTTACTTGAAGGAGAGAAAAATAGAAAATCAGTGATAAACTGCATGCAGCTTTTTTGAAGTTCTACTAATTTTGAGGCATCAATAAGACCTTGCAGTTGACAATTAGAGGGAAGGAAGACAGGCAAGGTGAACAAGCAGCTAAAACAGACAACAGATAAAAAATGCTGGAATTCTCCAGGATGCAAAAGCATCGTAGCCAGAGATTCTCTTTTCCCATTTGGCTTGAACTTCCAAAGTTGCCTATTTTGCGGGAGGAAAGCTCCCCATCCCTTCTGGAGCCTGCTTGAGGCTGACTGCACAGAGCTGCCAATAATTATTTCATGCCACGACTTCCAGAACCAGAGCAAAATACTCTGCAACATAGGAATGACAAGTCAAATAACAAATAACATTTTATTTCATTTACAGTGATATTTTTGAGTAGCAAAGGAACCATGACATATAGGAGCCTGTAATAAAAGTTCATGTGTCTTATCTTTATAAAATAAATGAAATCATACACGCAACATAAACGAATGTGCTCTTTGAAGACATTTGAAAAATGTCATGTCTTGATAACTATTATTTTTACTTACTGATGTCTGTTCTGCACTGGCTATTCCACTCTGAAATATAATGTAATTGTCAGCATGATAGCTTTTTTTAATCCATCAGTATCTTCCAAACCTAAAATGATCATAGAATCATAGAATGGATTGGGTAGGGAGGGACCTTAAAGACCATTTAGTTCCAATCTCCTGCCATGGGCAGGGATACCTTCCACTAGACCAGGTTGCTCAGAGCCTCATCCAACCTGTCCTTGAACACTTCCAAGGATGGGGCATCTACAGCTGCTCTGGGCAACTTGTACCAGGGCCTCAGCACCCTCACATTCTGTTAAAAATGGTGGCTGTCAAAGCATAATCTGCAGGACACTAAGTTGAGTCACAGATCAACCAAATACTTGACTTCAAAAGCTATTTATCTTGGAAACAAACATACTACTACTGCTCTTTACAACTGAAAAAACAAGCACCCTATTAAAAAATTACCCTATCCCTCTTTCTTGCCCCCCTCCCCCACCCATTCCAACCCTCAAAGAATCATTTTTTTCTAATTCATATTTGGCAACACTTAATGTCTTTATACAGATTAAGATCTTCAATCCATAGTCCAGCTCTTCACTGATTAAAAGCAGTCACAAAAGTAGAGACAAGTGACTAGAACAAAAATCCATGGATACCATGTACACCTTCTTGGCCTTCAATGCACAACGCTATAAAAACTGAACATAATTTTGTGGAATAAGTCCTCTCTTGCCATTTAACGTGCCTTCTAGCCATCCTGGCTCTCTGGAAAATTGCACTGCAAAAGAAAAGGAGAGAAAATTACTGCATCTTTTTATGTTTGAATTAGTACTTTTCAGCTTTAGCTCCATGACACCAGGCAAGGCATCCATAAAAACTTCCCTTCATCTGCAATCATCAGTTTAAGAATCTGGCTAGGAAAGATAAAGAGGATTATTAACTTGACTTAAATACTTCATAATATACTTCTGCAAAGCCTACATGGAGACTTCATTAAGGAAATGGTTAATGGAGCTTAGGACAGATTTATAAAATAGAAAAATTTGTGCCTTAGGGGAAAAGTCAGAATTCATGTCAAACAGTGGGAAACACATTCAGTAGGTGGGGCAAAACAAGAGCAAAAACCTGTTTTGAGCAGAAGTGGTGAATCTGGAAGCTCAGAACCACAGAAGCACAGCATAGGACCTTACTTGGCATGAAAAGTAAGCACAGAAAGGATTGTAGGGGAAAGATAAATGAGCCAGATGTCATTCCAAGTATCATCTCTTCAGAATAGAGCTGCTATTAGAAGTGACCAGGAGACAAAATCTGAATCATTCTTCTGATTAAATCCTCTCGCTGAAATTCAAATACATAGTGCAATTCACAAAACACAGGCTTGCAAGCTCCTTGTGCCATCCTAAGTGTTTACCACTGTGAATCCCAAAGTTTATGCAAAAGTATCCATGAATATAAAATAAGAAATATTTCAGCTTGGACTCTCAATGCCCCAGAAGTTACTCTGTGAGCAAGAAAACTAATGAAATCTGACTTCCTGAATATATATGTTGACCACATTTGACAGGAAGTGAAAAAAGAAGCATAAGCCTCCTTTCTTTGGAAAACAGACTAAAAAGGCCTCAAATTCCCCTCTGAGGTGTCTTTTAAGGATACAATACAGATACCTATTTACCTATGTAACTGTAAAATCCCACACTTTTTAGCAACCTACAGCACTCTCTTCCATACTAATTTATCCTCACAGTGCTTCTGAGACAGACAGTATTTAGGGAAGACATCAGACAAATGCTGAAACGTGCTGCCAGCCATGTCAGTGCTTTATTTAAAACACATTAACACATTGGGAAATGTGATATTTGTAGCCTTCTACATATGAGAGAAATAACAGTTAAGAGAAAGCAACATGTTAAGTCTCACTTCCAAAAGCTCTTAATTTAAGGCTCTTAATGTAAGGCTCTTAATTTGAGGACTTAAAATCATACTTTCCCTGTTTTTTTCCTTGTGCCCTTTTATTGTTAGACAGCTGTGCTCAGAAACTACACTTTAAACAACAGCTACAACTCCAAAGAACCCAGAAAACAAAACTGCTTTCAAATGATACTGATAGTTTAGATTCAGCACGAAATGCTGGGCTTATCTTTGTAATAAATGTGTTCAACAAAAAGATTGCAAAGGAAAAACATGCATAGACAATTACCTTTCAGGATCTGTGCTCACACAGTAACTTACATTACTATTAGTAATTAGCAGGCCCTCCTCTCCCTTTGTCCTTTCTATTCCACAATTACAGAGTACACATGCGTTTGAAACTGCATGGCTGACACCACCACAAACCTCCCTCCAGAAGCTGTAATTCTGCATTTCCAGCAAATGCACCAGCAGCCAGACAAACCCCTCCCTGAGGTCTCCCATACCTACAGAGCACGTCTGCACTGCAGGAAACAAACCCCCAAAAAATGACAGATTAGGAAGAAAAGCAACTGGAAAACCTAGAGGTAGGAAATTTCTACCTGTCCTCCGGTGCTTAACTTTAATTTCCATTAGAAAGAGGGTAAATACCACTGGCATGTGAGTGTCTATAAATCCAAGGGCTGGTCAAACTGAGGGGAGCCCTCATCTGAGGGGATCACACTGAAATTAAAATTTACCTAAAATTTACGCAGAGGAGGAAATGCTCAAACTGTGCTGAATCACATCACTCAACACAACAGCAAACTTCCAAATAAATATTTCCAAGCAAGTTTGATGAGATGATGGTGAACTCTGCACACTACAGCACATTCATGGTCCAGCAGTTGGGTTTGAGTGGCAAACACCATTTTCACCCCAGAAGATGAGACCTGGCTGGTACAACTGAACTCTGGACTTAGGAAATTAAATATTGCCCATGTACATTACACAGCTCAGGGTCTCACTTGTAGGCAGACAGTTCTTTTAGACTCTAGGAAGACTGAAGAAGGAATTATCACTCAGTTACACCTAAGGCCACTATTCCTAGAGATCTTTGGTTTTTTTTAAAGTATTTTTTTTTTAGTAATAAAAAGTAATAAAAAAGTAACACTGCGAAAAGTAATTCTTAATGTTCAGCAGCTGTGGTGACTGTCACAGCAGGGAAGGTTTCTGCCCCCACTCCAATCACCTTGTGCAAGAAGAGGTGAGATACTTGTGTACATCTCTGACTGCTTCTGTAGGTAAAAGATATTAATGAAGGTGCCATCCAAAAGTAAAGCTGCTTTAAGCTCCAGTGATCCTATTTACTTTGCTAATCCATTTCTGAAGCACGGCGTACAACAGCATGCATTCCTTTAAAATCAAAGCCACTTAACCACACAAACCCCATTCCTCTCTCATGCACAGCTCCTCTCAGACCCAGGACACAGCCTATTTCTGAAAAAATACCCTGCTCAAGAGTAGACATCTGTAGTGTCCCCTTTCTGTCATTTCTTCTCAGTCAACAACAATTACAGTTCTTAGCACTTTCTCAGGCCCCTCTCAATTAAAAATACCTTGATGCAGAAGCACACACTTGGCATTAAAACTACAACTCATTACTAGAGCAATCATCCCACAGGACTAAGGTTCATGTTGACACAGGACAGGAGGGGAAAATACTCACAGAATAAAAGACACAGAGCAGAGAACTAAACAGTAAATATTTTCAGCAAGACATAATGAGTGTACAGCAAGACTGCACAACAAGACCAAGCACAGAATCACCACTAAAAGCCATTGCCTCTTAGGACAGTGCAAATAGCAGCCAAGCTGAGAGCTCAGAGGGGCACAGTGACTTCCTCAGTACCTGCTGCAAGGCCTTTTCAGCAGTCTCTCTCATGGAGGGAAGGTGCAGGGAAAGAAGATGTCTGAGCCTCAGTACGACAGCAAGTGCTGTGGAACAACCACCCCAGCCCAAATGGGCCAACAAAATCTACAGACTTGGCAGTTGCAGTGAGATCTGACTTCTTCTAATCAAGAAACACCATTAGGTCAACATGGCATTTGCAGCATTGCCTCTTACTTTTCTGTATTCTTCAAAGGAAATAGCTTTGATATTACCAGTGCTATTTTTTTCTAACTGCAGATGCATAAAACTCGCAAGCAGCTCTTCCCAGAGACCCAATGCCATAAGCAGACTTTGCTCTGCTCTGGCAGCTCCAATGTTTCACAGATCTCAACCACAATGAGAGCAGGACTTACTTCCTCAGCAATATTAGTTCATTGGCTGGGTGCCACTAACTTCAGCAAGACTGAATCAGACACTGATTCACACAGATTTCCACGTCTTTGTGGAAACTGCCTGTTTTGGGAGCAAATATAACCTGCATGGTGTCTGGCAGAAGAGGGCCTCCCTTTCTCATGGACTGTCAATCAGAGTAAAAACCTCAAAAAGCAACATAAATGAGGATTACTGAGAGCAACAGAAATCTCACTGCTAAAACCACTACAGCACTAGAACACACTTCCATAGAACTCGATGATGCTGGCTAATTTTTCAGCAGGAAATTCAATTAAAGCAACCAAATGTGCTTGCAAGCCCCCTGTGTTTAGAAATCTCTTTGGGTGTTTGAAACAATCTCTGTGGGTTGAGTTGATCATAGAAATATTTATCATGCTTAGGGTTAGGCTAGAATTTGAAATTTCCAAACTTGCTGTTTCCCTTAATTATGCTGTGAGAAGCAGAATTGTCTTGTGGACAGAACACAGGACTAGGAGTCAGGGCATCTTCTCCCCATGAATGTTTCCAAGTGCTCTGAAGTGCATAGATGAAAGGTGCACCAAGAAGTAGCTCTATCTCCATTTTTACCCCAGCAAAAGAACCATTTGCACATACAGTGCAATACAGTATTTTGGGAGTACCACTTCTCTTTGATGTAAATCCTGGATTGGTCAGGACCATACAGACAGTCCAGAAGGCACAGCGTGAATCTGAGGGCAGAGAGTGCCTTGGAATCAAAACCAGGAACATTAACTAAGGCTGGCACTTTGTTACAGTGGGACAGAGAGATGGGGATGACAAGGGCTGGGTGAATGTGGCTTTTTGTGTTCCTTTCATACTTGGTGGGATGATGGGTGCCCCACTTTTCCTTAGGAACAAAACACACTCTCAGTTTTCCTCATGTTTTCTCTCCCCTAAAATCGGATTTTAAAAATTGTAAAAAGCCTTGATAAGAGCTATCTTGACAAGTTTTCAGGAAGCCTTCCTGCCAGCAGTTCTGCCAAGGAATTTTTATTGTGTAAACACCATTTAACCTATCTGAAACACTTCTCCCAAGTGAAATTCCCATTTACTGACTTTTAAGCAGTCTCTTTCAAGAACCAGAAATTTAATAACACTTGGCTCCAAGACTGGCAAAATTCCAGTGCCAGGCAGACTGATTATTCTTTCCCTGATTATTGGGAATATCTGCCTCAACAACAGACATGCACAGCCAGCATATGTCTCTCTGTCTCAGCTCCTACTCTGCTTCTTCCCTTATGTGCCCTTATCCAGCTGCAAACTCTTCAAGCTTTGCTTCCAACCACTTGAATTATATTGTTATGTGCTGTCAATAATATAGCCTGTAACAACTGGGAAATAAAAATATTGGCACAGCCTAAGGCGAACTGAATTGAAGATTTAAAAAAAAAAATCTAGTGGATATTGTTCAGATTACGTTATTCATTTTCCTACACAATTCAATTAAATAGAAAACTTTGCTTTTTCTTCTTAATTTACCAGATGGTGCCTTAGCATTTATATTCTACGGCACTTTAATGGAAAGACTGTGGGATTTGGGGGAGCACAATGTACATGCAGTACTGAAAATACCTGAATGTAAATCTGCTATACAGATTCCTATCAGGTGATGCAAAGCTTAACTTATAATATTAGTAAATCTAACCTTGGCAGACTGAGACAGATTTTTTTTTTTCCCTGTTTAGAAACAGGAAGTGGAGAGGGGAGCAAAGATTAAATTCACCTTCTTGCACCGATACTACATTTAGTAGCTATGGCAGGTGCAAGTCTACTTCCCTAAATGCCATTATCCTGTCTGAGGCTGCAGCAGCCACAAAGATTCATCCAGAGTAATGACAGGTGAGAGAGAACCACTGCAATCAACATCGATGGACCAAGAGAGACAAACCAAGAATGGGGAGGGGAACAGGAAAAAGGAAACAGAGCAGAAAAGAGAGGAAAGAAAAATAAAGAGACAGGATTAGAAAGTGAGACAGGCCGGGTGGAGAAAGGAGAGATGGATAAAACCTTCACTAATGGAAGCAGCACTTTTTAGTAGACATTAATTGAACAGTTACTTTAATGGTTGATACTAGCTGTATGTCAACTTGATTGATGCGTTGTCACTTTGATAGTTAAGGTTATTGGTAGAGCTGCAGAATTGATGTATTATTACTTTAATTCTTCATTTGGGGGCTTTATTAGGGCATATGGGAATTTAAATTGAGTAACTAAAGAACCTGAATTGATTCACTGCAATCTGATTTCAGCACAGACACAGGGGTGCCTGATACAGAAAGAAAAGGCACATGTTGAGGCATTTCAGAGGTTTCAAATGTGGAGACAGGTCTGCACGTGGCTTGAAAGAGCCATCCCTGACATAACATACTGGGAAAAGTTATGAAATTACCATTACATGCAGTTATTGCCTTATTACTTGCATGCTCTCTCTATTTTTTTCTGCTAATCCACAGCCTACCTGAGGGTGAGAGCCCTGCAGGGCAAGGACAACACCTGTGAAATAACCAGGATACAGCAGAACAAATGGAAACTAATGTATTTAAGGAAATGTGAGCTTTGCCATCAGAAATCTGCAATTCGGTTTTCCAAATTCAATCCATGCAACCTTTTTCCCAGGCTTTGGACCTTATTTGTCTGATGACATGGAAAAAGTTACAGTTGAAACATTTCTCCACAGATGCCAGAGTCAAATTCCGTACTTGTTTTGGGGCAATCCAACTCTGCAGTTGAAAAACTCAACCGAGGCTGCAATGCACCGAATCATGGGGCCTTTGTCACCACTTCCTGAGTTCTCCTACAAGGAGAGAATCTTAACATTGCTCTCACACAAAAACATGACACACAAAGAACTACTTCTGGAAAGACTTCCTTACCCCAAGCTGACACAACCCTTGCTGTTCTACAGCAGAATTGCCTCTCCCAGATGTCAAATCTTTTCCACCATGCACTAGATTTTCTTTCCTGTACACAGTTTGATATATGCTGAAGAGCCCTATCAGTCATGTTTTAAAAAACTTAAATTAAAATAAGTGGTGTTAAGGACTTTAAAAAGAGCAATCACTCAGCTAATTCATCTTTAAAAGGTTTCCACCTAACTTGATTCAGACATGATTTGCCTGCAAGGCAGCTCTAATAGGAAACATCAAGAATGATTTTGTAAAGTGGGTGCTAGTAGGGAATAACTTAGTGGGGACCTCAGACCACTTTATGTTATAGAAAAAAAAGCAGAACTGAAGTCTGGACCAGGCTTGCTGTTTACTTGTTTGGGAGGAGACAGAGGACAGGAATATCCTATTGCACATACCATTAAAAAAAAATGTGCTGAGCTTCCCATTCTGCATCTTCAGAATTTGTATTACAGTAGTCATTGGCATAAGGTTTAAGTACTGAAATCATTCCTATCAGTTCGAACTCCCTGTGCATTTGCTGAAGGGGAGATCCATGGAAGCTCACTGAGAATAGAGTATTGAGCACAGGAATCACCTTCTGGATGCTCACATGTAATGCTACATTTGGATCCACAGAAATCAGTAAACACAGGCTTCCTTCCACATCTCGGTGAATATTCCATTTTCTACCAGTACACGCACACACTAATGCAGACCTTGATCTAAATCAGTAAAAACATTATTTTTCCCTCCATTGTTCACCTGATTTACCTGGCACTTTGTTTGCTTCAAAATCCTGAAACAGATTATTTTTTTTTCTTTAAAGGAAAACCCCTGTGTTATCTTACAACAAGAGTTCACATTTTAAAAATTTAGTTTCATAGGTGACGGTGCTCTATTACTGAATAACCCTTTTTTTTGGTACTACAACACATCTAATTGATGCTGAAAAATTATACCAGTTGGAAGAGTCTATTCACCCAAAAATCAAAAGCACTGCCTCACAGTGCTAAGGATATGTTAAGTAGCTTCTCCATACCAGAAAATATCTCCATCACCAACTGTGTGCCATCAGCAATGTTGGCAGAATAGCAGTCAGGCTTGTATTTTTATCCAAAGCCATTTTAGCAGTTTTGTCAATTTGTTTTTCATTGCTTTATATTTACTCAAGCAGTACTTACCATCTTCAAATATTGCTCCTATCTGAAATGACAATTCAGAGCTGTGTTCTGCTTCACATGGATAAACTGCTCTTGCTTTTCGGTGGGCAACACTGAAAAATGAAATTATGAATTATAGCAACTTTTTACTATTATGGAGACACTGTCTCAACCATTCTCTCTCCATTCACATTTGGAGATGACTAAAGCTTTAAACACAATCTCACATGCATCATTACAGGCTTATAATTCATACACACAGCCAAAGCTGAAGCTTCACAGCTTACTGTTGGCATTTCTGAATATCATACTCCCCAACTTTCTGCACACTATTTTTATGACAAACTCGACTTTCAGCTACAGTTAAATTATTTTCATGTGCTAGTCAGCAATGAACTCAATAGCAGGCAAAGTATAATATACTTCAAAAATTCAACCAGTAATAAGAAATAGGACTTTTTTATCAAGTGTTGGGAAGAATTTGTGAATATACCTACTACTTAAACTACTTAATTAGAAAGGCAAATATTACTAAATTTGAAGGGAAAACTAAGAGGGTGAAGACCTTCAAAAAAAACCTCAAAATACTTCAAAACATGGAAGGAAGCAGAAACAGGATGGAAGGAAAGCTGGACAAAAGAGTAAAAGAAAAGAATGAAACCACAGAGAAAGGAAAAAAAGTCTAGGAGGAGAATCTTAAATCTGGCAAAGGTGGAAGAATCTGCATTTTAAAAGACTCTAGGAGAAACACCACAGGACAGAGACACTATGAACTGTCCACCCATTGTTAATACAGCCCTCCTGTATTAACCAACAGACCACTGGCTCAGTGCACTGTGTGCCTTCCACCAAGGAAGGTGTTCAAAGGAAAAGCAAGATGAAGCAGACAGGTATTTTATTCTGTTAAAATTCCTACAGTTACATTTCCTGCTTTCATTCACATGCCACAGGAGACTATTTTTGTAAAGCTACAGAAAAAGGAGGCAAATAAAGAGCCAGCAAAAGTTGAAGTGCACACCATACCTTTCCACTGCTCTGTCAGTGCCAGTGGCAGGGCTGGGGAAGAAGAAAGTGGGGAGTGCAGCATCTGTGGCAGCCGGGTTAGCAGATGGAATGTTCATCCATGAGACCATCGACGGGCGGCTTTGAGCAGGACTAAGAGGAAATACATTCAAGGCAGAATTAACAACATGAATAAAATTTCTTATCCTACCAAAATATTTGAATCTTTATCACTGGACAACCTGTGAGATTTTCAAATTCAAACCAATTCATATTGTCAAGCTGATTTTGCAGAAATGGCCACCATATGATTCCGCACTCCTCCTTGGAATTCTTTTTCCTACTTGCCCTACATCCTAAGCTAAGGAGAATTACCTGAGGTGCATGACATAAGCAATAAAAGGGCAAAATCCCCCATTCCTTATCTAATAAAGACAGACAAAGTGAAATTGCATAGAGCAGGCTATTATTTGAGCTGCCACTCTGCCTTTACAAGTTTTGATGAATCTATTTAAAAATCTCCTCAGTACTGTACAACTGAGAAGATTTCTAAAGAGGCTGCAGCTATTCCAGCACTGGGATCACGATGCTGGCTCTGGATTGAGATCTTCATGGAGCTGTGCAGTGTCTCAGTGGCTGCCCCCACCAATGCACTGCTCAAATACATATAAATTAATGGCTGAACACAAAGTTGCCATAAGAGGAAAAGAAATAGCAGGTAAAATTCAAAACTTGTATTAGTAAACATACAAAGTTGCCCCCAACATACAGAACATTTCTAATTTTACACCTTAAAAGGACTGAAGTGTTCCAGCAATGGAAGGCTTTCCTTCATTGCATGGATAAAACAACAAACAGTCCAAAAGCTGGCTGTCAGCATGTCTTTGGAACAAAGAGCTGGACTTCAAGCAGTTTCTAAGCAGAAGCAGAATTAAAATCATTTGCACACAGCAATCGCTCCCTCAGAAGCAGAGACTTCCCAATACAGCATTTAAGATTTTGTCCTACTCCAAGATTAACCTCTTAGATAGCATTGATCTGAAAAGCACCACCAAAACATAAGAACTCAGTCAAGAAGGTTTTTGTGGGAGTCTAAATGCACACCTGATCAAGGTGGAGTGAACACAAGCAAAAAAGAGAAATCAAGAATCAGCCCAGTTATAATTGTAGATGAATAAAAGCAAGCAGGAAACCTAACTTAGATAGCTAATTTGTATCTTGTTGTACACTGGGATATTTAATTTCTAGAAGAAATTAAATTTCTAGAAGAAATTTCTAGAAGAAATTGTCATTATTTGTTGGTTTGCATAGCATTATTTACAATCAAATTCAACTTGTACAAACTCATATCTCATAGTCATTCTAGCAGTTATATAGTTAAGTAGGAATTTATTTTCTTTTTTTTTAATTTAGTACATTATAATGTGAATGTCACATTCCTTATTACAAGACAATGGCTTTTCCTTTGGAAATGTATCAGATGGCATTTGAATAAAAATTGGAATTCACAGTTTATAAAACAGCATTCTATAGTTAATTCCACTAGTAAAAATGAAAATTAAATGTGCTGGAATCATAACCAGAAGGGTTTATCAAAACATACTATGTTCTGCTTTCAAAAATTATCACATTTACCAAATAAGGAAAGGAATCATATGTATTAAACTGAATGATGAGCAGGATCATGCTGTCTAGAAATATATTTTATGCTTAACTTCAGGAAGAGGATATCCAATCATCTTTTCTGTCTGGGAATCTTCCACTGCACAATTTTTTACATCTTCCAATAATTACATACATTTAGGAACTGCACCTATAGAATTTTAGGGTTTTCTTTTACTTCAACTCGTCTCCTTCCTTCCATTTTTACCTAATAATTGAAAAAAATTCCTCAAATAAAAGGAAAACCTTCAGCTAAAAGTGAGTTCATTCAGACAAACCAAAAAAATGAACACCAGCATTTGGATCATTTTCTCTAAATACTGAGGATAAAACAATTCTCAGTGGTACTGTAAAGTTTATAAAGTTGTCCAGAAAGTAAATAATGTCTTCATCATTCCTCAGTCATAATGTCTACATGCAGAATTAATTTTAACTCAGCAGGTGAACACAAGAAAAAAGTTTTTCAAAAGTGAATTTAAAAGAAGTATCCTACTTGCACAGACTAAACTCTTCTACTTAAAACAGTCCTGAGACTTAAAGAAAAAATATTTTCCTTGCTATTTATTAAATTCAAATCCATCTCTTGGCAGGGGGGTTGGGATGATATGATCTTTAAGGTCCCTTCCAACCTAAGCCATTCCATGATTCTGTGATGAGGATTGGTGTTAGGCTCATTTCTGAAACCTGTAAAACTACTGAAAACAGAAAAATAACACTCCAAGTATATTGCCAAAGGAGTACTAAAATGTCGCTAATGCAAACAATTCATAATTCAAGAATATTCTACCAAGTGGCCTTTTGTAGTGCAACCTCAGATGTGTGGTTTGATTCTCAACAAGTGAATATTCAAACTTGCATTTATTAAATATTTCATTGATAGATGTATCATGCTAATCTCTGCAATTTACTCAATCAGCTCTACAACAACACACACCACCTGCACCTCACACACAGAATTAATGACTTCAAAGCAATGCTCAGAACAGAGAGAACACAAAAGGAACCCTCTGACCCAGGGAAGCATTGGTCATTCATAAGAATACTTGGAATAAATACCAGATGGTTTCTTGCTGAGACTTGGAGAGGAAAGAAAGAGGGAGAAAAAAAAAAAAAGAAAAAAAGAAAGAGGTGTGTACATAAAGGAACAGGAGATGAAATGTTCAGCTCCATGCCATGGCATGTTAATTCCTCAAGTTAGAGAGACTCAACAAGAAGCATAATCCATCACCAAGTAAGACTACACTGTCCTTTACCAGACAGGATTATATAGAAGCATGTTAAAATTGGCAGGTTTTCTACAAATTGTGAGCCACTCCAACAGCTGTGGTGGAAAAACACTCCAGAAGTACAGGTATGTGGAGTGCTGGGCTGCTCCCTCCCCCACTTTTTTTGATGAATTCCCTTAATACTTTACAGCTGTAGGGAAAACACTGCAGCAGAATTTGCCTGTCACTTTAGGCTCCTGGTTACCCAGCAAGAGATCGTGCTCTACCATCCAGCAGGAGACAAAAAAAACCCAACACATTTTTCAATAGTAATAGCTTCACCATGGTAAGAAGAAAGAAACAAAGGGGGGAAAAAAAGTTGATAGCTTTAACTATTAAGCACATTCTAGAATTTATGGGTTTGGTTGCGAGGTTTTGGGTTTTTTTATTCATTGTACTTGGTTACCTCAGGAACCACTTAATTCTTGTTACTGAAACAGAAGGTTTTACTCAATAAGAAAAATAATTTCCAGTGTTGCGGTGTGTAAGCAACAAAAGGTTAGATTTTGTTGGTTTTTCCTTGAAAAGGCTCTTGTCACAGCAAGGCTGCCTTGCTATAAAGATTTGCATACCTTGTTTATCAATATAATGATATAGTAGAAAGTATTGCATGTGTTATCACTCAGCACCTCAACTTTAAGTAGGTATGTTAAGAAATCCTTTCTTCTAAGGCGAAAATGAAGGCAATGCATTTCCTGTGGGTAGGAAAAAAACCCAAAAAGGCTGACATAACCATCTCTCTTTGAGAAAAAAATGCTATTGTCTAGCATAGTGAACGATGGGAAAAGGGAGGAGGGGGGAATGGCTTTACTGAAAATAAGCTAGAGATTTTGTACTGATATTCAGAAAGAAATTTCTGAAAACAAGATTTTATTGGATGTTTATCTGGCTGGTTCCTAAGGTAACACAGCTGAAGAGCAGCCTCTTATCTTGAGAGCAAGGAAGAGAGTCTGTGAAAAGAATCTACACTGCAACTCCTGAGAAAAAAAAGGGTTGTTTCAGACAAGTTTGGCAGCGCCAAGGCTGTTGTATCGCAGTGTCTGGCTGACAAACTCAATGCAAGCGTTCTTGAAAGGTTTCATTACAAGATGACAGTGTGGATCAAAGGCTGTTGGCTATTTCTGATTCTTCATGCAAACCAATAGTGACCACCACCAACCACGCAACCACGTCTTCCTGCATGACAAAATCCCCTGTGCCCTGGGGAGTGGGGAGCAGAAAAATATGTGGCCAAAATTCTAGAAATTGTCATAGCTGCAGCAAAGCTGGAGACAAACAGAAGGCCAGAATTTCCCCATCTGTGTTCCCCCTGGAAAGAAACTGCATCCTCAAAATTTCAAGTATGTGACATGCACGCAGCTTTCCTGAACCCTCATTTATACAGAGCACATCAGTCAGCACTGAAATAGAGGGTTTTTTAACTTGGATTGTGATGTCTGAGTGAAGCAGCTAACACATTAGTGAAATGATCTTTCACTCCAGTCTGGTAAATCCAAAGAGAATGTCTACAGCAGCTGTCCCAAGTTAAAGCATTCTTAAATGATAATTCAGACAAAGCTAAAGTGAAATATGTACATCTATAAGCTCACCACTGCTCCTTTCAGGGGAAAAGAAAAAAAGAGGGGGCCGTGTTACCCTGGAGAAGTGCAAAGAATAGAAAAATAATAATCATTTTTTAAAATTTGAAAAGGAAAATTTAGCTCATCCCAGTGATTGCATCCACACCCCTCCCTGCCCTGAGCACACACACCATTTACCCTGTGCAGTGCTGCTGTCAAGCTCCCTGGCAGCCAAGGAGATGGCAAGGTCTGTTTTGTACGAGCCACATGACTAAGTTATATTATGCCTGTCTCAAAGAAGCTGCAAAATGAGGGCTCTTGCTCTGCTTGCATAACGAAAGGGTACAAAAAGAAGTGCCTGCTCCGCTAAACCCGCTCTCAAAGTGCTGAGTCACTGAAGAGGTGGCAGCTGAAACAAAAACAAACTGCAGAATAAGCACAATGACCCAACAGCAGCTACAGCACCTTCTCCCAGTGAAACAGGATGGGGACATTAGATATTATTAAAAGTTTTCAAGACAGTGAAACCGAAGTCACTCATCATTTATGTAAAACTGCAAATTCACGCCACTGCCAGAAAGTACAAAAAAGAAAGTATTACCATTTTAAGGAGACCAGACATGCAGTCTACTGATGTAGATATAACAAGGCTGATGGGAATTCACGCAGCAGTCAAACAAAATTAATAACTATCTCCAAGGCTTCTGTTATGTGCACAACACCACTATCTCTGCCCGCCCTTGCCATCTGATGGCTCTTTTAACATCAGTTTGCTCACCAGCAATTTGAACAGCTTGAGATTGCATGAAGAATGAGTAACATCTTCCCAGCCTGGTCAAAAAGACCGTGGATGCTGCACAGCACAGATCTTGCCACCATTTTGCATATTAAAAACCCCAAAACTAGATCCACAGTGTAGCACTTGCATACCATTGAACTGGGTAACAGAATATTTTACTGTCAGGAGAACCAATTAAGAAAAATCCATAAGAAATGAAAAAAAAAAAAGACTGAATTATTTCATCTTCCATTAGTCCCTTGCATGTTCCTGAAAATCCATTTATATTGCTGCTTCCATTTCTCCTCTGGGCTTTGAACACTTTGGTATTTGGACTGTCAGGACTGTACCTTGCATGCTCCTACAGAAGCATCCAAGGTGAGATTCAGTTTGGAAACTATGAATCTTACCATTCTTAGCCCAGAAATGTAATTGCTTTAACAAGCCCTGCACCCACCCACACTACTGAAAATGTTTGAGGGACAGGAATGCTTTTCATCCCCTCCAACTGCAAAATCCCAAAGGCTTAGAGAGGGAAAGAAGGTACACAGATGCTCAGTATCATCTTGAGGAAGGCTATTCCATATCCTGCATCATAACTCCATCCAGAACAACCATCAAAAGTCACCATGTTCCAGCCCCCTGGGAAACCCAGACACCCTGCAG
Organism: Passer domesticus; assembly: GCF_036417665.1. Taxonomy (NCBI): domain Eukaryota; kingdom Metazoa; phylum Chordata; class Aves; order Passeriformes; family Passeridae; genus Passer; species Passer domesticus. Next base: position 26,511,502 of record NC_087477.1, read on the forward strand.
TCTCAGATCCCAAAAATGAACTCTCCATCTGAGAAACAAGGCAACAGTTTTCATTATTTGAATGAAGAAGTGATCATGCAGTAAGTGTAGGATACTTCCAACAAAAAAAGGAAGACTGACCCAATTCTGAAGACCCAGCACTGTGAGGGGTAAGTCTGTAAGGTCTGTAGATAAGCCCTGGCACAGGGCATTGTACTGCAGGCACAAAGAAATCTCGTGACAAGAGGCTAGTTACAGCAACAAATCTTTCCTTATCAGAAAAAGGTCCTCAGAAAGATTAATTACAACATATAGCAAATCCAGAGAATACCAAGTGTTCAGCTTTTTTGGTTCATTCTGAGGTCAAGTGAAAACAGACATAAGGCAGCCCACAGTATTTTAGGACATGACTTGCAATCCACCTTTCGACAAATCAGTCACTGCAATGAGGGAAACCTGTACTAATCCATCAGAGGTGAGCTGCCATTACAGCCAGAACTCTGGAAAGGCTGAATAGGACAGGATCATCAATAAATGATTCTGTAAGTAAATTCTATAATCAAACCACAAGAGCTGCAAAAAAAAAAAAAAAAAAGTTTCCCTCACCCTTTCTTAATTTAATTACATCACATCAGATACTGAAATTTGGCAATACCACCACCTTCACTATAAGAGGACTAGAGGACTTTACATTACACTTTGGCTTTACTTGCTTAGGTATATTTATTAGACACCAAAGTGTATACCCAGTTTAGCTATCACTGTTATCTTCTGCATGTGCAAAGCCATAGTGCAATAGGGTGAAATTCAAACTGTATTACTATCAACTGCAGGTAAAAGGGAAGATTAACTATAGCTCCACAGTTCAAATGCAGTTTAACAGCTGCCCATAACCCCTTATAATCCACATCTACACACCCAAGACCATCACTATTACCAAAACAGTCTGGGGACTAGCTTAGAAAAGCTATCCAGCCTCTTAGTATCTGAAATTCTGAACTCCTCTTAGGAAACTACATGTTTTAAACTATTAAAAATTTCACCACAGGAATAAAAATCTGAGTGATTAGGGTGCACTATTTTTCAGTGCCAATTGGGAAGGCACTGAAAGTAACATCAGGGTCACATCCTCCAGGAAAAAGCTATCAAGCCTCTTGAAGAAAAGATGTGGCAGATTTACTCTACTTTTTGGGCAAATGCAATAGAAAAACCAGAAACTGTGTAGGAGAGTCTGTACGGACATTTAGAGAGGAAAAAAGGAAGAATGCAAATGCTGTGGTTAACATTAAACTGAGATTGCTGCTGCTGCTCTACCTTAAAGGGAAAAAATGTCCATGCTAGTGGAGAGCAATCCTTTACCCAGCTCAAAACTACAATTATGAATTCATGTTTGAGATCACCTTGTGCTTATATTTGAGATCACCAAAGTATCCTTGGATAGAAGGTATTTTCCAACAGTGCTCCATCAAGTAGAAGTGGTAATTCACCCATCCTAGGCTATTTGGAGTTTGAGTCCTGTGTCTACAAAAACTACTTGGTGATTGATGGGGGAAAAAAACCAACCTATGTTCTACCATAGAGTGTATGTAAAAACAAAACATATTTATTTTTAATATTTGGTTCTAGATGGAAGTGTGAAGTTAAAAATAACTTCAGGAAAAAGGTTAAAGAAAGTTTAGGGTGCATGATAGTCTTAAAGCAGCAAACTTAGGTCTCCACTGAGAACCACCCCTGCCAAGCATCACCCAAATCTCTACTCACCCCTACAGCAGCACGTGACAACACAGGACATATGTCTGCTCCACACAGAGCTTTCAGAGAAAATCTAGCATCAGGCAGACACACACACTTACAGACATGAAAACCAACAGCTTAACGGGGCTTCAGAATGGCACATATGTGAAACATCACCTTCAAGTTACACCGTATGCACAGCACATCTTTAAACACTGACATGACAATTGAGCAGTCAGAGCTTTGTGAGATATTTCAAATTGGTGGCAAAGCCCTTGCTCTCTTGGCTTCTTTCACCACTCTGGACAAGAAGCTTCTCCTAGAGCCCATCAGGAGGTGAGGATGTATTTGCTTCCATTTGGTGCTCACCTCACCATGGTGGAAGCTGTAGCTCTTGCTTTGGAAGGTGGGGACAAGGAAAGGGCATGCATCACAAAAATCTCATCCAGGAAACATCATGGTGACAACAGCTATCATTCTGGAAAAAAACAAGCTTCTTCTTTCTTGAAAACAAATACCACAAAAAGTATTCTTGCTTTCCATCACGTACTCCCACTTAGAGCACACTACTGGTGTAAACCAGCTCTTGGAATATCTGACACATCTTGACCCACAATGCAACATCCCTCCCCTGGGAAAAGCTGCAAGCAACTCTTCTGCCATGAAGAAGTCACCATCATCTTGTTGACTGCATAACTCCAAGTGATCGATCTCTGACAAGTAACACCCATGTGTTATAAACATCAGCAGGAACTTGAGAAACCAGATCCTCTGGTATAATTCCATCTCCCCTAAACTCACTATGGCATTTGCTGTAGCTCACTGAACACCTGCAATACCATTTGAGAGATGATACTGTGGATTTAAGAATTCATTCTTTTCCCAATTTGGCTCAAAATACAAAACATTTTGAAATCCTGCACAGACACAAAGGTTTGTTCTTCACCTAACTCTAAGGTTGGTTTATCTTATGAGAACAGTCTACAACCAACAGCCAGTGGTACATTTCCTGGAGCTGTGAGAGCTACCAGAGCTACGTTCTGCCATCACTACACTGGGGCTGCTCTATGTTTTGGTTTGGGTTTTATTTATTAAGGCAGGGCCCTCTGAGTCATCCGAACTAAAAGGGGAAGAGAAGACAATTTGAGGTGAGAAACAGAGGAAAAAAGCATGCAACGCTCACAGACTATTCTGTCACTGTCCAGGCTTGTTACAGAGGTAGCTCTTAAGCAGGCTTCACAGACAGGCGAGTGGAAGAAAGAAACTACTTTTGACAAATTATCTAAATGCACATACCATACACCTTTATTTTTTTCCTTCCAAAGAGAACTCTAAGTACTGTTTCCAACTGAGCAGAAAACCTCAAGCCATCAAGTCAGGTTTCCAAACACCAGTGCAGAATTATTTTTGATGAAAATTAACAAAGAAACAAAGCAAACAACAAACAAACAAACAAACAAGCAATGTTCCTTCAAACACCTGAAGTTCCCAAACTCTCTGGATAAAACCAACCTTTTTATTAAAACCTTTTATTCTCTGAAGTGACATTATCTCTGTCCTGCTAAACCTGTGTTCCTTAATTAGCTTTCACTGACAGTCCGGTTTTATACCAGCTACAGCATCTTTTCCACACATGCACCTCTCTTTGGTAAGTACAATTTGTTGCTAATTCTACTCACTTCTAGAGGATAGTACAAGAGGATAACAGAAGAGTAACTTCATACCTCTACTGAAGAAACAATGTTTATGGAAAATACCTATAAATCTGGAATTCTGTCAGTACATATGAGAGGAAAAAAATGTTCTAGTTAATAAACACTCAAGTCAGCAGTTTATTATTAATAATTATTCTATGACTATCTATATATTCTCATGTGTTACATACATATACATATATTTCACACTTGTTTCATCACCAGAGCTGGCTACTCAGAATACCATTATGGAAAATATTTGTAACAGATCTTTTCTCCAGACCTGCTCCTTCCACTGGTCTTGGCACTAAAGGCTGGAAAAGTTTATCTTGATAGTGGTTAAAGTCTGAATGAATAGCAAACCAGAGAATTCAATTCAGGTTCAACTCTGATTTAAAAACAAGTTATGGTCAGCTTTTTGTGTATCAAACCTGAAAATGTCTTAGAGAGTCAGGACTAACATTTCAACGTCAATATTTGCTAAATTCAAGTCACACTTAGAAAGTGAACACTTGCAGCATCTACAGAACGTGACAAACTGCACTTCCATTGGAAACCATGCACCTAATTTGTTAAGAAGAGATTAAAAATAATAATGTTTTTAGACAATAGCATCTGAGCACAAAATCATTGCAGTGTGTATATCCAAACCCAAAGCTGGCCCCAAAATCTTAGCAATGTAAGTGTACCTTAATGTTTTCTTTAAATAAAACTAGGGTAAAACATCATATAGAGAATAACTTACATAGTCACTGCTTAAATTTAAAAAAAAGTTAAAAACATTTAAAATGTTGTAACAGGAAAATGAACTAGATTTCAATAGAACAAGACCACGTTTTTTCCTACAAGCATGCAAGTAGGCTCTAAGCTCCACCACAACACAAACACATCTTTTTGTAGCAGAAGAAAACAAACACAATTATATGCAATTTCTAAAAATCACTCCTCACCCAACTGAAAAGGAAAATGTGTTTCACAATGATACCAGTGGAAACATCCTTACTTAATATTCAGTTACTTACAGATTTGTTGTCCAGCTTGCAAGATCTCCGCTGTCCATGATAAGGTGATTTCCATCCAAGAGCCCAAGGGGGCTGCTGGAGAATGCAGGTGTTGGAGACTGGGAAGAAAGAGAATCCATGCTCCCAGTTGGGGTGTCTTCTTTGGGAGAGCTGTGACTATCAGCTAGGAAAGAGAGAACAAGTCAGGACAGTCAAGGAATTATCTCATAAAACCAAATAATCTGCCTTGGAGATAATGTCCTGAAATATGTAAGAGAAGAAACCTTTCTGTTCCATCTCCACTGGGTATTTTGGAGGACAAGAAATCTCCCAGTATTTCCCCAAAAGGTATCGTTGCACAATTTCCCCCACTGTTCTCACCAGGCTTTCTTCACACACAACATATTTTCAGTCCCTTTTCAGTTGTGTTTTATGTGAATGAAATGCTAAATTTCAGGGAAGTGTTTTCAGACAAAGGCAACACTTCTGATAAGAAAACAGCTTAGGCTATGCACATTTGCACGTCTCCCTAAAAACACAATCTCTAAAGATAATTTAACATCCATTTGAGGAAATGAGTGCTCTCAAATACAATAAGCACAGTCTTCTCAAACATGAAACAATGACATTTAGAAAGGTCAGAATAAGCAAGAGATCTCTAACAAACACACAAATACCCAAAAATGTTACTTTTATTACTCCTTTCTAATGGTGTTACTTTTAAGAGAGCTCACTGTATTCTGTTTGTTTTCTTAGGCTACTCTTAGGATATCACTTGAGAGGCAACATATTCAGATGTGATTGATTAGGAAAACATTAAAGGAATAGCGTTCCTATCCCAAGGACCACAAGATAAAGTTACCAATGTGTCAGAGCAGTCACTGCAAACCATGCTGACACATCAAGCCAAACAGCACGTTCATAACTGAAAAGCTAACCTTCACCCACATAGCCTTTTCCTTTCAATCTTTATTTTTTAAACATCAGCTGTACATTTCAGAAATTCTAAAGGAGGTGCGTGAAATGAGGATGTTTGCAAGCATTAAAGTATCCAGCACAGCTAAGCCAGCAGTCTCAAATGGGACCTGTAGCTGTTTTCAGCATATTAATATTTAACAGTAATAAGGATCAGCCACCCTTTACAGAATTCCTTGTATCCCTTCCTCCATCTATCCTATTCCCAGTAGCACTCATAAACACAACCCACAAGCCTGCCAAATAACACCACCAGAAAAGACTAGAGTGGATTAGATACCAGTGTCCCCACCATCCCTGTAAAAGAGTTCTGCTCTTTTAGGGCCAAAAGTTTTTGTGGAAAAAAAATTAACAACTATGTCCTGACACAGCATCAAAATACTACAATCAAAAAAAAAAAAAAAAAAAAAAAAAAAGCTGTTTGAATATTGTGCTGTCTTGACAAGTTATATCTCCCATATATAGTAATATACAAGATGAAGTCCCATACCACATTACTTTCTATTTCTAAATTCATTAGCATCTTCTCAGGGAACAACTGAGCTTAACTCTACTCCACCAAGCTAAGCACTACTGTTGCAATGATTTCATTTAGGATTTTTTTCTTAATTAATGAAAAGTGCAACACAACAACAAAAAATGTGGACAATGAAAAGCCACCCTTGATGGATAAAATCCTTCTCATAAGTCTATCACAGCCTCAATTTCTTCTGCTACAATAGTTCAGAGTTAGCAAAGCCCTCAGCTGCTTCCCCAGCCATCTCATCCTCACCCCCTCCCAGCAGCTCTGAGAGAACAGCTTCCCTAGAGAGTAAAATGACATACAACTGAAAACAGTGAAATGATAAAAGTGATCATCTGGAAATTTCTCCCCAAGCAGCTGCTAATTTAAGGATCTAAATTAGCCCGTAGTACCAAAGTGTGATATGCTCTGAGGAGGAGAACATTACCTAGGAAAATGAGTCACTTGCACTGTGGCCCAATCCTGCTCACCTGGCACCTCCTCACTGCACCAAGGCCATGGTGCTGCTGCTTCACATTTGCATAACATGAGAATCACAGGAGAGCCAGGTAAAAACTGATTAATTACATCTCATTTGCAGATGTATGTGTCACAGTGATAAACATCTGAGAAATGAGACAGTGGTACTGCAACCTTACTCCATAAACTCCTTAGAACTAGAGTTAAGTCCTTTCAATTTATCCCGATTTCTTTTCAAAGCAGTACTAGTAGCACAGTCTAGATTATCAAACCATATACACCATATTAGGAGGCCACATTTACCTCAACCATTCACTTAGCATTACTAAAACACACATTTGAAATGAATATTAATCTGGTGCTTAATATCACAAATATGACCAGCTCACAGCACCTCCCTACAGAAAGCGGAGGATATTCTGTTGAATTGTTTCCCAGAACACACAGAAGAATTTAAAAAAACCCCAAAACACTGAACACTTCAGTCACGCACAGCAGGGTCAACACTGGAGACTGTAGTATACAGGCAATTATGTTTGACATTATCTTAAATTAAACTGTGTGTTAAATCTTTCCTCAAATTTTACTTCTTCCTTCCTGACCTGGAGTTTTCTCACAGTCTGTACTGCACTGAACTCCCACAACTAAGACTGGGTTTTGAACACTAAAAACAAATCAGGTATTTAAACAGGAAAACTCCTGCTAAATTCTATGGGATTAAGTAAAAACCCTCTAAAAACATGTTCAAAGACACTTTACATTTCTGATGTCTTCTGTTATCTTCTTTTGTAAAGTAAAACAATATTTTTATTCAGGAAGCGCTGATTCTGTATAACTGCAAATACAGATGACTAATGACCATCTAGCACATTTTCATGATTAAAAACATGATTAAATATATGCTCCAAACCTAAATCCTCAAAATATAGGGTCGTTGCTATGATTCCAACAGCACAAAGATCTCATCCTGTATGTCAGTACCAAAAGTTCTGGTAACTTCAGAAATTATAGTAACTCCTGTACATGGCAGAGGCAACAGAACTGTGCCTCATTATCTCTTCATTCAGCTTAATAAACTGCTTTTGATTAATGCCCATCTCACACTGGGGTCAAACTACATCTTCCATATAGTCATTGTCCGAAAACATCAGCAGATGATAAAGGGAATGAAGAATCAATTGGTTACTAATTAACAGTCTTGCCAATCAATGCATGCACCTTCAGTTTGTTAGGCTTTATTTTCAGGCATGACCCATGTAATATGCACTACTAATTATTATATTACCCCTCATATCAGATTTTTGTGCTGTGTGACAGTATTTCAATGATCCCTTTTTAAGTTTTACACCGAATCTCTTACTGGGAGGGATTTTGCAGCTTTGGAATCACATACCTGTTTTATAAAGGTGTTACAATTTCCTGGAGCTCTCTCTGAAGAGGCTACATCAGATGTGATTCTATGGGATTTTTCTGTGGTTCCATCAGAGTGATATTAAACATTCATTCCACCGTTTACTCCTACTCATAGTCCCATTTGTACATCCAGGGCTGGCACTTGTTTTAGCCATTAAATTAATAATATGATGAGTTGATTGGCCTCTGTAACCAACAGACTTAGCAGAGTCATTGTTTCTGAGAATGTGCTCCTTTCTATAATTCTGGGCTACATTTTCCCTCTAAAACCTGTACATTTGTTTCTCAATACAACCACATTTATTTTGTGTGAATGGGTGCAGCCACAATTCCTACTGCCTGTCATTATTTGCAATTCTCCTTTGTCCCATGTGCAAATATATTGTCAAAGATTTGTATTTACCTTTCTAAATACTGCTACTTCATCCGCATTTCTGCAGTTGCTTCAAACTTCTTCAGCAAGATACAAGATGTTTTAAAAATTAACATTGCCAAGCTATACAACCCCATGACCAGAGACCTTTTTTCAGACAAGTTAGGTGACTTTGCATTATTCAAAATATTCACCTAGCAACAGACCTACCTGTGAACATCTCTGCTTGATTACACATTGATTATCATACATAAGTTCTTTTTGACACTTTTTCAGAACTTGTAACATACATTGACTTCTAGCTATTTCCTCTTTTTCCACCCCCCTGCCCTTTTCCTGTAGTTTGCTTTGTAGAACCAGTAAAGACCCTAAGCTACTGGAGACTGCCTTTTAACTTTTGACATGTTTTGTTTCTTTAAGTGTGTGTTAAGGACATTGCTGGAACTGAATCAGTTTTATGGGTTTCCTTTTACCTCAGAAGTCAGGGGCTCCTAATATTGAAAGTCCAGTATTTTTTCCTCCTCTCATTCCTCTTTATCTCCAGCAATGTTCTCCAGTGAGCAGCATTGTCAGGTCTCCCACTCCTATGAAAAAGCTGACTGCCACATTGGACTGACAGGTCCTTTCAAAGAGGAGCTCCAGAAACTTCCTACTCTTCTTTCCTACCACCTGAATTCTAATAAGCTCTTACCTTATAAAACATGCAAGATGTGACTGCCTTTAAAGCTCATTTATATTATTCTTTGAACATACAGTCTGGTGTTCTTGGTGCCTTCACCTTCTCCTTCTAAAAATGTCAATCCCCCTCCTTTTTCTCTCATATTACACTCATTTTTGGGTGCCAAAGAGTGCCTGAACAGATGAAGGACACGAGGGTTCTCAGTACAAAAGCAGTAAGTCTGTATGACATCTCACAAATTTCTGTCAACATTCCAGCCATCAACTCTTCACCTTCCCTTCGTCATATTTGTGGGAAGGCTCTGAATGCCTTTAGCTTGGCCATTTTTCTAGAGCTGCCATCAAACTGCTTCTACAATTCATGTCCCATCCTACGCAAATAGGTGTAAGAACCAATTTTACTATCAAGAGAGTTAAAAACTTGTTTCACATTCTCACCACCTTTTGCATACTATTTAAATTTTTTGACTGCTTGGATCCTTTTAAACTGTCATGTAAATTAACTTCTTGTTTCACTGATCTAATCACAACACTCATCCAAGCCTTTGAGCTTTCACTGTGCCTCTGCAACAGACACTCTCTGCTCTGCCTTTATGGCTGTTCATGGTTCAGAGCAGCCCCATCTAGAAAATAATAAATATCTTAGGCTGATCCCAACAATTTACTGGTGTGTCTAACTGGCACTACTAACCCCTCAATTTCTAACCCAAAAATCCTTCCTCCTTCCCCCCCTTTCCTGCCTCGTGTCACCCTTTCTCATAATAACAGATACCCCCAAAGTACCAGCACAGACTAAGACCTTCCTCATATCCAGCTTTTCTCTAGCAAATACATAAACCCCCAATTCCTTCTGCTTTTTATCTGAAGGAGCCTCAGACAGTAAAAGCTCTCAGACCCTCCTTACCAGAAATCTGAACTAAACTTCTACCTAACTGAGCATGACATGTCTCCCCACTGCCTTTTTTTTCTCCTTTTTCCATCTGGCTAGTCTAAGAATATTTTTTTGTTGGCATCCAAAGTTGAAAAACAACCTCCGAAATACTTTGGCAGTGTCAATAATCAGATCCTTACTTTACTCTGAGAATTCTAAATAAGAAAAAGTCATTTGTATTAAGGACCATGAAAAGCAGAGAGTTAACACTATCAGTTACTTGCTTAAGTGACAGTTTTCTTCCAACTTCAGCTTAAGTAAACTACTGAATTACATGATTTAATGTTAAAAGCAAGACTAATCTTTAATGTCAACAGTACAACCAATGTCTACAGTTTAAAGGTAACTAGAGAATGAAAACAGTTTATGAAAGAGAATTTTTCTGGAGTAAATGAGGGCTACGTGACTGTTCCTGTTGAGATATACACAGAATACACCAAACAGAACAGTTATGTATGTTCTAAATGGTCATTGCATAGGCAAATCATGCTAAAATAAGAGGATCAAAATCCATCTCGATTTTGACACAGACAAGGGATGATGGGGACAGTTACTGAGGAGAGCAAGTTAAGGATGTTGCAAAATCCCTGTTGCCACCTTCAAGTCTGCCATTTTCTGCATCACCAGGTGAGGAAGCAGCAGCTGAGCTGCAGCCACCCATCCACCCCCATCAGCATCACAGCTGCATCCCACTCTGAGACAACAAACATTCCTTCCCCATAAATAGCTAATGTCCCACAATAATCCAGAAGTTCAACCAAGTAGAAAGTAGCTTTGCTCTTACATTAATTTGTGGGTATGTACTGTATTTTCACTTTAATAGAAATCTCATAGATCAGGGACAGAGAAAAAAATATTGGTATAAATATCCTTGATCAAGCAAGTACTTACTTCCAGGTGTTAGATCTTCAACATCTACAGAAAACAGACACAAAAAGCATAACCAAAGTTTCTTCACACAGTTAATAAATCTTTAAATGATCCCACGAAACGGTGTACCAACTAGTCTGGAAAGGATTCAGCCATTCCTGGAAAGCTAGAAGTAACTCCTCTGGAGAAAGTTTTCTGTGATAGTTATCAGAGGAATCTGCAGTCAAGAAGAGCCTTTTCAAGATGCAGGGCTGCCCCTTTATTCACTGTTTACTGTACCACTCATCCTCTGGTAAATTACACCAAACACCAGGGGAACTCAGATATTCTTCTACTTCTTCAAACTTTAAAAAAGTTTTCTGAATTAATGAAGCCAAGTCATCTGTTTCTCAGTAAATTAAGAAGCTGTGTACTTTCATTTGTCATGCCACTAAAACTCAATTGTTTATTACCTCCAGACCACAGAAACTGCTTTTTAAACACATTTTAAAACACATTTCCAAATCAAGGTGAAAGCTTGATTGCAAGCTAATAGTGACCTATTATTTGGTTAAAAAAGTAAGCATAGTGAATACTAAAACTAAACAAGAGAGTTATTTCAGTGCTCCTGAATAATGGGTATTTTGGAGGTCAAATTCCTGTAAAAACTCAGAAAAATAGATTTGTACTACCACATTCCATTATCCAAAAGCACCCAGTAATAACCCTGGAGTGTAGCAAACCCTATACAATGCAGCCCTGCCCTGGTATGCAGCTAGTTCTTACATAAATTTAGACATCATAGACTCATCACAGCCTCAAGCCAGCAGAGCAAATGGACAGCAGACAACCCACATTCCCATCAGTTTCATGCTGTCACACAGAACACATGGAGCAAGAATCAAATCCCTGCTCCAGCTACTTTTTTTTCTCTCAGACAAAATAATTAACACAATTATTCGAGCTGACTACGGTTTTTCCCAGATAAAGACCAACTTTGATATATTTTTCAAATGCGTGCATGTAGCAGCATGTGTATGTTAGGCACAAAGTAGCTTTGCTGTACAAAGGTTGTTTTCCCCGACTCCATAATGGTTCAGATACATCAGGAACAGGAGGAAGCTGTGCTAGACAGAATTTGCCTCAAGACTGGATGATGCAACTCAAGAATTGTGCCAAAAGGGCCACAAGGTGTTTGAGTTGGGCTTAGGAAAGGGAAAGAAATGCACTCATCTGCAAGTTAATTAGAGGCAAGTGGAGTTTGGGGACCATCACCCTGTCCTAGCCTCCTCCTTTTTGATTTTTTTTGTCCGTTTTTAAAATGCGAAGTTTAATTTTTAACAAGCATCTTTCTAGAGATACACTTACCCGGTATCACTAAACAATTAACCTGTACGAATTAAGCAATTATTTCAATTAATATCCCCCTTACTGCAGGCCATCTTTCAAAATCAGAAGAAATCCTGCTCAAATTATTTTACATCAATAAAATCCAAAAGACACATAGCCTTTCACTGAGCAAGCTAAAACTAAAATGGGTAAAGAATCCACATTTATCCCTCAAGTTGTGGAAAAACAGTTCAAGACAGTCACAGATACAATGTTGGGATATTAATTATATCACTTAATTGAATTTTGAAACAACAGAAATCACATACAAGCCTGCAGAGGGGTTCCTCTTTTGATTTGTGTACACCACGATAACAAGAGCAGTATCTAAACTCAACAATTACTCATTTTTACCAGAGCTGGCTTGGCAGGAAACCACACACGCTCTCCAGCCTTACCAGCCTGGCCAGATGCCATCCAATTTCATGGCTGAAAAATGCAATGATGAACTGAAGCTACTTCCTGAAAATCCTGACAAATAGTAAGATAAACAGACTGTCCCACTGCTTCCATAGTTTTTTTGGTAGCACTGAGTTTGGGTTTCCACCAGTCCAGGCAACATTAAGCTATGGTCCAGGTTTGTACTGAAACATACAGGGGAACAGCTCTAGTCTAATCCATGAGAACTCTGAAAAACCAGAGCAGATCAAGAAGGGGTACAATCACCAGACCTAAAAGTTCCCTAAGTCAGAAGCACTTCTTAAACAACATCAAAAACTCCAAGTCAATGAAAATATTATTCCATTTCCTTTTCTGTTTGGCTGGCAATTGAGGCACCAATAAGCTGGAAGATGTGTCTGTAAGGGTGCTTCCACCCTCAGAAAGTGAGGTGTTCAAAAGTTCTTTCCCTGAGCTGTCAAACAGGGATAACATCATGCTATTGTCTCCTTTTCTCTTGCTATTAAGTTTGCTTTACTTGCAGTCACTTCCTATGACTTCTGAAAATAAGTTTCTCACCAATAATTCCACAACCTGGCCAATGACAAGGACTAACTGCACCACACTGTGTATCTGATGGGTCTCTCACAAGAAAGCCACTCTGAAATATTTTCAGTGTGCTGCTGACACTTGGCTGTGCCTCCTTCCTCATTTTTTTCACCTCTCTCCTTTTGCCATAACAGTCACTTCAGTAGAGGAATGGATCAAGCAGGATAGGTATGGCTTGTTAAAAAAACTACTGAAAACAAGATAAGCAGCCCTTAGGGGAAGTTTTGTCAGTTGTTTCAATTGAACATCCAGGTGACAGGTTTGTTGATCTCCCCTAAGAACACCTTCAATCTCCCTGTTGGTTCAGCAAGTCACAAAAACAGCTGGGAAGGAAAAGTGACAACAATGTAATTCACCTTGCACCAAGTGCAACTTTCAAAAGAAGAAAACAGAAAATTATAGAGAAAAAGAAGAGCAAATAGGACAAAGACTTCCAGAAGCTAATGGACAAACAAGAAGACATTCTTTTCTGACTGAATGAAAAACACTGATGGAGTGGGAGCAAAACAAGAGGAATATTTTCTAACTTGCATATCAGCCTTATAAACATTTCTCCCCTGCAAGATCACTGCTATTCTTGTCACCAGTGAAGAGAAGCAAGAACATGTGAGGAAACCCCTAATTCAGTGCAATGCATGTTCTCATCCATAGGAAGGTGACTGAAGAGCTGAAGTCTTTGTTCTACTTACACTCTTGTGTGCTGGGTGAAAGAATTTACTTTTACCAGTAAAGGTTGGCCAGGGCACAGCTGGCATGTAGTAAAGATATGTCAGTGACTTCCATGCCTGGGATTAATGGCTTTTAGCATGCCAAATTGGCCTTTTTACAGCATTATCTTCCCCTGTATGTCTGTGTGCAGAAGGTAGAGAATTAGAGATGAAGGATTATTACAGAAGGTCAGAGATTTTTAATAATGTCTGGCCTCAAGGAAAGACTGGCCCATTATCCTGAACTTGCCATTCCTTCTTTCAATTCAGATTCTAGTTTTAAGTCTATTCAAGTTCCCTTTCCCTGCCCCCTGACTCCTGTTGTATGCATGTGTGTGAACACATGGATTGTTTACTTTGAACATTTCTACAGCCTCTAGATTTCATAGACTGAAAACAGACAAGCACCGGCAATGAAACTAAGGCAATTCTCACACCAACCATGAAGATCTGGTACACCTCATTCAACAAGATGTAAAAGTCAGGAGATGTTTACTACATCATGATACAAATTTGATTTTTGCTAGCAGTGCAGCAAGTAAACGGTAGCAAAAAGATTACTCACAGGGATAAAATGGACAGATAATGTATATTGTGCATGCAAAGTATGGACCCAAATTATTCTGTATCTCTTAAAAAAAAAAAAAAAGGCAAAAAAGTATCTTCTGTGGACGCAAAGCACTCCAAGCAGAAGTCAACTTTCTGATAGGAAAGTAGGACCCACAATTACATAAGAAAAAGCTGTACCTTCACTGGCAGTAGCTCAAAAAGACTTAACTTTGTACAGCACACATCCTACTCGGAGCCATCAGGTGGGAAAAGCTGTGGTGAATCACACAGAATTGCAGGAGCTACTCTTGCAGCAAGATGAAATACAAACTGTCTGAAATTCCACATGGCAAACAGCAGTCATCCTGATCTTCCCCTCATGACTAACATTGGTGCACTTATTTTGTGACAGCATAGCTGTGTTCTACTCAGCTGTTAACAATAGCTTTGTAAGCAAGTGTTGCAGGGCCTTATGGCTTTTTGATATGCCTATGTAGCTGCTTTTCTTTCCATTTCCCCTACTATGTGCCAGGTTACAGAAACACTTCCAAGCAGCAAATTCAGAAATAGAAAGAGTTCAAGGCCAGGTTTCACACCTGCAACCTTGCAGTTCTGGGCTATTTCAGCCCTAAAGACCAGTCTCATTATAAGTCCAAGGCTTCCTCTAACATCCAGGTTTTCTGTTCCGTAATTCCAAATGAAGTTCATGATTTTTTACTTGTATTTGGGGCAGGAAGGGATGGGGGAGAGAGCAGGGAGAGGGAATATTGCTATGTAGCCATTACACATATCACATTTTACTCTGATAGTGTAATTTAATTGAATGACACAGTAATTCATGCAAATTAATTTATCACCCAAATTAAGACACTGTCTCACTCCAATCCCCACAAAAAATCAAGACCAGCTACTTCTGTTCAACACTAACATACCATTCATAACTATGTGTCCTGAAATACTTCAAAAGGCAATATAAGTTAGCACAAAGTTTTGAATGGTTAAGTAGCAGTTCTAATTTCTAGTTCTTTTCAAATTCTGCAGAAGAATCTGTTTTCTAAACCACTATAAAACAGTATTTAATTCACAGCAGCAGCAGGCTATCAAAAACAGCCCATATGATCCCAGAGTGGGGGGATAGGACACAAATGCTCTAGAAAAGAACAATGCAGCCCCCCTTTGACACTAATGTGCTATGTCCACATATGTGCCAAGGAGAAATTTTGGCACCTAGAGAGTATTCAAACAGAATAAGGCATCAGCAGGCCCTGTGGCTTGAGGTGTATATTCTGGTTTGTTTAGAAAACAAGTTGTTCTGTAGTTGGACAAAGTGCTACGCACGACCCATTTCTTGACTCCAGGTGTGACTTATGCAACTTGTGCTGATTCTCTGCTCATCCTGGATGGACTGCATTACACTGCCTACCTTACAAAGGATTTTTCTTCCTATATTGCTCTAACGGCCCTGCAAAACTTGTTCAACAATCTCTAAGTCTCTGGCACGGAAAAAAACAAGAAAAAGAAGGCAACAAACAAACAAGAGAAATCCCAAACCTGTTGCATTTGCTACAAGACAAGAAAGATACATTAAAATTTAAATAAAATTGTAGGGGAACAAGATTCTAAATCTGCATTGCCCTCTAGGAGAAATGTAAACAGCAATCTCCTCTGATATATACTGACTGCCCAAATGGAAAATAAAGAGCCAATGACATGCTTAGAACAGGATAAACAACTCCCAGTTCTAGCTAACAGTCTTTCCCTGTCTGCATAGAGAGACAGAGGCAATGAAAAGGCATTTCTACATAGCTGAGACTGTAAGTAACAGGAGTTTCTGCACTGCTATTCATTATAAAGTTCATTCAGATAAGTGATGGGGAAAGAAGAAAGCAATTTCCATATATTAAAAAAACCAAAACCAGCAAAATAAATTCTAAAAAGCCATAAAAACACCCCAAAAACAAAACAAAACAAACAAACCCACCACCAAAAAACAAACCCTAAATCTTCATTTAGAAGGCTAGAAAACTCTGGAAATGGTCCTAATGTAAATCTCAGACAAATCTGCATTTTGCTGAAACAAGAACTTTGGGTCTAGGCCATATATGAAAGTAGCTCAGAGTTCCCCATTAGGTCCAGTTCCACTTAAGAAACTAGGATGTCAAAAAACTTCAGAGGAAAAATTTAGTAACTGGCTTACCACAGAGCAAAGAAGATAGAAGTTGAAAGAAAAACAGACAGCATCATCTGTGACTTAAGTTGGTCTTTCAGGAAACAAAGATCCTCACGGTAGTAAACATAATCCTTGAATTGTTTGCAAATAGGTTTAATCATCTAATTGCCATGTACAAGGAAGGAAAATCTATGCACTATCAGAATTCAGTACAGCTAATTACTAGAAGGCAAAATAAAGATTTATATCAAACATAGTGTGTGTTCTTCAGCTATTATATCTATCAATATTTATATATCTTACAGCCCTTTCTGGGTGGTTGCTGCATACATTTTCTGTGCAGTCAAGAAGCTTCTCGACTGCAAACGTGCTTTTAAAAAGAAACCTGGCCTGAACCCTGCATTTCCAATTCAAGCAGTGGATTCTGAAGCCTGTTAACTCCCTGGAGCAGCTGATAGCTAAAGACTTGTTTCCGCTTTTCTAACAATTTCCTGGTTTGCATAACAATCCTAAAAGAAACACACTCAAGAAGTTTTCCAGCACAGAGAGATTTTGTCTCCGACACAGTTCTAGTTTCAAGGCATAGAGAATATTTATATACAATTACCATAACTTTAGAGATATATTTGTCTACAAATATATTTACATATAAATATGTATCAGCTGCTTGTTTAAAAGAAGATTATGATAATTTTGCCATATCCAGGAAATACAAAACACTGGCTTGTGCCTGGTGCTTAACTCATGCCATTGTGAATAAGGGGGGGGGCGGGGGGGAGGGAAGGGGTTTAATGTTTAATTTCCTGTTAAAAACACACACAGGATAAAATCTTCCAAAGAGCAGTTATAAAACATGCATTTGTTAGCCAAGAAACTAGGTAAATATGGAATGAAGCCCAGGCTCACTTCTATTCCTTCACCCCCTCTGCAAAGAAGAAAGCAACTGAAGGCCACGCAGTGTATTTGGAGGCACTGAGCTCTACTCAGGGACTAGATAATTCATGAGCCTGGCTGATCCCCACAGCCTGCAGCCACTGGGGCAGTGGCTCAGAGCGTGCAGTGACACAGCTGGGCTGGAGGCACTGCAGCGCTGCATGTGCGTGGCACACGTGCCCAAGAGCCATTGTCCCAACCACTGCCCACTGCCCTGGCACAGCGGGCTGGCTGAACAAGGAAAAGAGCCAGGAGCATGGGGCCAGCAGCCACCAACAGCCTGAGGATCCTGCTACCTTTGGGAGTGGCTTTACAGACCACAGAAGGTATTTTTTCAGCAGTTACAAGGGGAAATGTTATTGCCAGATCCCACCCAAAATTCACCTGCAGCCTTCGCTATGGGTTTAATATGTACTATGATGTATTAGGCAGTTCTGCAGTTCAGCCCACTACAAATCCCAGACAAGCACCAAGGTTCTGCATGAGCTGTAACTATTACAGCCTTTAACAACCCCAGCTCTTTGCCAAGATGCCCAAATTAGACAAGAATATGGACTGCATTTAGGCAAAATACACTCTTTATAACAGTTTTCAACAGTAACACTGTATTTTTTGCCCTCAAAATAAAATAAAATAAACCACCAACTGCTTTTTGTCTTCAGTGTTTGGGTCAAAGTCAACTCCTCAGTGCAAACCTTACTCCATGGAGTTTGAGAAGTTGTGGTACTTCTTGGGTCCTGCTAGGATTCACATTCAAAATTAGATGTGAACAGCTCTGTGAGTGGCTTCAGTTTAGCTTTGTTTTTCAGATGAGGATAAACTTATTATTGCAGATGTAGCTCAAGAGCTTTCATAGCTTTTGGGAGCATATTATTCAAATTAACACATCTTAAGCTTTTGAAGCATCTTCTAGTCAAGGCATTTAGTTTCACATTTGATGCAAGACAGACACAGATTTCATATCTCTCTGGTGAATCAAATCCGATGGCAGGAATGCTGAATTTCTTGCTGACTCTCTGCAAAACTGGCTTTGAAACTATAAACAGTCCTGAGTTTGTTTCTAAAAGCTGCACTTAACAGCTGTTGTAGGTATTTGTGTTCTTGCCTTATGAAACCAACCACTGTTAACCACTAATTTAGTGACAGTTCACCAGTGAATCTCTTACTACTGCGTGATTCCAAAACCTTCCTGTTTACTTTCACTTGCTGTAACTGAACTTTGTACCCTGATCCCATGGCTCTTCATGTGAAAAGACAATTGGCAAAAAACATTAGGAAAGAGAAAAGGAATAGGGTGGAGAAAAACTGTAACACAAAATGAGCCCTGACTTGCCTCCTCAGTACTGTACCTACCCCCAAGCAACGAAATTTCAGGAAAATTATTATGGTTCTGGCCAACAGTCAGGATTCATCAGATGTTATTATACACCCTCTGCCTCACTGTATGTTGCTACTGCACAAAAGGAAGACTTTTTTTTTTTTCATTGCTTTTCAGTGGTAAGGCAAGTTGACAAGTATTTACTGCTAGTTACAGCAAGGTATTAAAGATTCAAGTGAAGTAGTGGTATTCTCCAGTGCAGTGGTGACCTGAGCCTTTAATCCAGATGAATTTAACTGTAAAGTGCATTAGCTCTTCTCATAAAAGATTTGCTTTAATTTTAGTTCTCTCTCCATTTATCTTATGGCTGTGTAATCTTCAGTAGAGGTCAAAGAGATTTCCCCAAAGAAAGAGGAGCTGCTTTTTTTTTAGAGGAGAAAAGCATATTTAAGACAGTCCGTCCTACTTTTAAACCTAAGTCACAGGACAGTACTCCCTGCTGTCCCCTCTCTGCAGCTCTCCTTGCTTCTTTGCATGTTCCAAAGCAATTAAACCAGCGTGCATGTGCATCCACACATGTATACAAATGAAACATGAAATGAAAACACCTCCTGGAGATAGGATACACAGCCCATCTGATGCAAGGACTGAAATTATTACTAACATCTTACCATCATCCAACTCCAGGCAGAGATTGTAAACAGCCAGAGGCCTCTTAATACGCTGTCCTTGTCTTCTTGACTGCCTTGGTGGGGCATTTGGAGGAGATACTGACATAGAGATTGGCTCAGGGAAAGTAGCATCAGGCAGGGTTTTGAAAATCTGCAATCAAGAACACAAAGGGTGTTAATTATTTATCATGAAGAGCAACCTGTGTAATGCAACTGTAAACCATTATCAAACAACATTTGTTTTGGATTTCATTCAAAGGAGACAGGAGCCAAAAAATCCATTCCTTCAAGTTTGGGAGTATGCTGTGGGTTTTTAATGAGTGCTTTAAAAATAAATAAATAAATAAATAAATAAATATAATATGGAAATAACCAATAGCACTATCTACGCATTAACCAAGCTGCCAATCAGTTAATTCAAACACAAAACATTTGCAGCCACACTTACCAGCTAGGATGAAGGGGAAGGAGAAAATGAAAGACACTAACTTAGGAACCAGTAACCAAAATGCTCTATAGCTTTAGCTAGAACCTATAATTTTTCCAGAATACCCATTTTAATTTTCAAAGCTTGTGATGTCATTATATCAGTCACTTTAATTAAAGAAACACCACACTCTTGAAGAAAGCAAGGGGAAAATTTTGTGGGCAGGGGTTTTTAGGGAGAAATACCATAGTAACAAACCATGTGAGAATTTATTCTGTTAACTATTAACATTGAGACAATTTTATATTAAATACTGACATTCACAAATATGCATATAAAAAGGATTGCATTTGCTGTCATAATTTTATCTTTTGAGTCACAACCATCAGCACATCACCACTCCCCACAGAACACCACGCCATTTCTCTCTGAATTAACCAACAGCATAGATTCCCTGTACCTGACAGCACTTTAACTGTCACACGAAGGGGACAGTCTAACAGTGCTGATTTACTACTAGAAATTACCAGTGTACTGGCATGCAGTTTACCAGCAGCCTTCTACAAGTGATCATGGCATTAACAACTTGGCTTCATATGTATTTCAGCAAAGACAAAGAAGCAGATAAAGGAAAACACAAACAGGAGCTGTGTAAGAAAACTCCTGTTTGTACAGCACCTCACAGCAATGCAACACAGTGATATAACAAGATGTAATGAAACAGTGTATGATGTTCTTGTGCTCTGCAACTGTATAATATTTACTATAAGGACAAGTGGCAGAGGAGAGCTGTAATCAATATTTAAGGGAAAGCATTTTATAGATTTCTACTTTTTATAAAGTAGAAATTCATGCAGAAACTATAAAGGGACAACACAGATAACACATTTTTGGATAATAACATCATGTGTTAGGTGCAGTATGACACTAAAAGCCAGACAGGTGAGAAATAATGCCATAAGCATCCTGTAGTAAGGCACTCAAAACACCACGTTAAAAGTTCTAGAGACCCTAAATGTCATCATATCCTGGCCTGCTAACCCTGAATATTAAAGTGTAGGAAGAAGATGACCCAAGATCCCATGTATGCATTGACTTACAGCCATTTAATCATCACTTTGGTATTGGCAGGTAGAAGACTGTGCTGTACAAAATAATCAAGAAAGGACGTATTCCACAAAAAGAGTGGAGAAATTATCATAGTCCCAAAACTGGGCAGCAGTGGGCCAGAAGCCCATGTATGGTGTGCACAGAAAGCTTCAATGGAAACATTACCTTCCTTTCCAGTAAGTGAATGTTGCCATGGGGGAGGTAAAAATGCTCTAATTTAAAGTTCCCCATCCCAGCATTAGGAAAACTCTCCCCCTTCCTTCACATGCCTATGAACAAGGGACTACGAGAGAGCGCCAAAACAGCACCTCTCTAAAAACAAAATGTTTACAAAGAAGAGAGGAAGCTGTTCAACCTGGTTCTCCCCAGTACAGACACAGCGGCACTCTCAGGCTGTGACAAAGCTCTAGTTGTGCTCAGAGTTCTAAAGCCATTTCTTAAAACATGACGCAATATATAACAGTGAAATCTAATGCGCACCTCCACGGCACTTGGCTGACAGTACCACACTGCCCCCTTATGTGTAAATACAAGGCTGGATTGAGCAGGTTTAGGGATAAATATTTGCTTCTGAAAAATTCAAAGGTACCAAAAATTGAAATGCCATCTTGCCCATGGACTAAGCATTGCATTTGGGCTCCCTGGCAAACAGCTCTCTGCCAAGAGGTTTCAGCATGTTGTTTACTATGCCACGTTCCACAGCTGTGTTTATTTCTACAGCCTTATCCACTGATCTTTGCTGAAATTAGTGATGGTGAGAAGAACAAGTATTTCCCAGGAGCACTTCATAAGAGATGAGCTTTCTTGTATGCTTCTAGGTGACTTGCACAGGTGGCAGTGAATTTCTTCAGTGGTTGTTTTTTTTTTGTCTCTCACAAATATTGCAATATACTCTTCCAAAACTATTATAATGAGAAATTAGGAGTCACAAAGGCAAAAGACAAAAGGACTTTTTTGCTCTTTCAAGCAGTTCATAGTTGTGTTCATCTCTACTTTGCTATCTTTTTATGTCTTTTTAGTAAGAAAATAAAATCCAGCCCAGCCCTAACTAGACATTTTTCAGCAGCAGCAATCTCTTTCTGTAGTAGGCCAAAGCCTCAGCTCATACTACAGTTTTGCAAAGGAGAGGCATCTGAAAAGCAAGGAGAACATCAACCTCTGCCTTCAGAATTGCATATACAGCATATTTCTTGCTTTATTTTCACTTAAATGGACAAATGTGTTTCATCATGGCTTGGATATTTGTCTGCTGCACTGACAGAAGCACTGCTAGGTCTGCCTGAGAATGAGGGGATGGAGAGCTGCTTTATTTAAGCTGTGGGGAAAAAAGTTGGTTTTGATTTTATTCAAATTTGCTTCTAACCTTATTAACTATTTAAGCATCACTGAAGATAAATGTTTCATGGCTAATAAAAGATGCCAGCTGTGAGTGACCTGTTGTCAGAAGCCCAGTGCATGCACACAGAGGACTGAATTCAACATCACACAGACAATATGAGCACGTGAAATGGCCCCAGCAGCGCTGTGTGCTGGCCGACTTGCACAAAAGCAAGTCAGCATGGGACCACGGGTGAGCAAGTTTAGGAGTAGTCCTGCACTACAAGCAGCTGCTATCAGATGCACGGCAAGGCAATCACACATATCCAGTCGGAGGGAAACTCTCTCAAGGAAGAACAGATTGGAATGTGCTATTTAAGTGATGATTGTTTTGCTACTCAAAAAAACCACACCTCCTGAAGGTCAGATCTACCACTACCACTCATTTGGACTGCAGAATTCACCACAGCTTAGACTAATTCCTGTAATAAAGACAAGAGTGAGGTATTCTCATTGAATTACATCATTCTAGAAGTGATAAAAATATACTAAGCCAGCCTCAAAGTTTAAAGACTTCACAGTCATGTCCAATGTTAACACGGTTTTTGACACTGTGGTCAAACTGCATGAGATTTATAGATTATCAGTTCTCTACAACTTAGTTCTCAAAAGCTCTGGCATCCTGCTATTGAACTACCTGGGAGTAAACTCTGAAGTTAAGTGTAACAATTTACATTTGGGAGAAGACTAATATATGCAGCACTCAAAATTTTAATCCTGCAACAAATCCCTCTGTTAGTCAGTCCCAGTTCGTCCACTATGTAAATGGTTCTTTAGGTCTGATCTTATATGAAAGCAAAATTTCAAAGTGCACACTGAATAAACCAGAGGATGAATCTCCGAACCTGCAGCGTAAAAGTTACAACAAAAAAGATGAAACTCTGGTGGATCAGTTTAAAACTCTAGTAACTCTGACCTATTTCTCTCTCTATGTAGGAGTATAAAATGGATATTTTACAAGCCTAAACAAACCACAAACCATCTCGAGCATACAGCACTAATAACAGCTCTGTCTAGAGCAGTGAGCCCAAGATCATCCCCACACAGAACCATTCCAATTCCTAAATCTGTGTCCCACAGTGTCTATGGCAGCATTTCTTCAGAGTAATGAGCCAAATTCAACATATTATCGTACTGTATTCTACCAGCAGATCCACATGGCAGCAGCCCAAGCAATTTTGCCAGATTCCCCTTAATCTGCAACAACAGTGTTGGACTCTAGATCCTGAGCTCTTACGAGAGCCGATTTTAGATACTAAAAAAACCCACGGCTGGGAGGATTTACCTTGGCTTATTCCACAAGTTTATGACTAGATGTATAGCTGTACATGGAAATGTAGATTAGATTCTGCTGCTACAAGAGAATACTGATCTGTTCGTTTTGGTCTCAAGCAGAACTAATTAATGAATTTCAGTATGTTTGCCAGGAATTACTTTAGGAAAAGACCCAGACATCAGGTCATCTCTGTCTGCTTTGTTTCACTGGGGTAATTAAAATTTCCTCTAAAAATCAGTGGGAAGCAAACAGCAAGGACAGAGCGGGATGAAAAAGAGGGGACAAAAAACTGGAGGCTTAGTAATAGAGCTAATGAAGATAAACTTACAAGAAATCAGCTTAATGCAGTGCCATGGTTTTGTTTAAAGAAAAAAGCCCTATCACCAAGCACCTAGAACATGCATCTATGTCCTTGGAATACACAAAGACAAACCAGAGCACCAGAAGTCACTGTGTAATGCAAAGGAAGCTAGAGCATGCAAGGTGATTCCAAATTCTTTGGAATTCCACTAGTGGGATAGGCTTCACTACTACATTCATATATTGTGGAGAAGGGTATTTCTCATTACAAGAAAAACATAAGTTTCTATTTGGGCAATTTCCTACAATACAAATTTGATTTGCCATTGTTAAATAAAAGATACAAACACAGACACTTCCAATAAAGTTTACTGACCAATATAAAACACTATCCAGCTGTGGCACATGTACTGCTCTCCCCTTACACATTTTGTCCCTATGGTACTCCTTGCATTTCCATGACAACTGGCTATAATATATGCTGATCAAAGAATATTTTATACATTAGGAGTTAACAGGATAGTGCAAGAGGAGCTTATCACCATGGTCTTTCCTTGACTTAGCTTCTTTTCAATGTAAGGCAAGCCCAATTCAGGTTAAACCCAGCAATCTGCAGAACACCAAAATCATATATTATATTAGAGACAAAACACTAAAAAAAAATGCCATCTCTTTGTGGTTCACCGAGTGCCTTACTCAGATTAATTTTCAACATTTTTTTCCTCTTAGGATAATGAAGACAGTGGTCATAGCCTGCTTTCTGCCATTTTCTGAAACCAAAGCAATGATGTCTTTAATGTCAAATTACAATTTTACTGTAGATATAAGCATTTCAGAAATTGAAAGGTGAAAATAAGCATCCTAAAACACTACTACAATAGTTCAGCCACTAATTATAACCACTAACCACTAATTGCACACTAATTGTAATCCATTTTTTAACAGTAAAAACCACATTCAATAACATGAAAAGTTCTAGGGTTTTTATTCCCTATTTGAAGGGATTACAGAAGCTAATTTGAGTTATTAAAAGTTTAATCATAATAGAAGTTACAAAATATCAACTTCTAGAGTGCTAGGACAAAAGTTTTATTTCAAAACTGATTTCTGCACCAATTCTAACGATTTTATAAAACTTCCAGAGTATTGAAATATTTTTTAAAATACCCTTTGTTTGTAGTTTCTTACTGGTTCATATTTTTACTTTACTATTGACAATGTTAGAACAACATGTTACATTCCTGGTTTTAGTCAAAATATCTATTTCTTTTTCTTGTTCACAAACACAATTCAATAAATAAAAACTACATGCATTAGGAATTCTTGATATCTAAACAGAATATGTGTTCAGTGTGCAAAATGTGATTAAAGTTGATTATTCTAAAATTCGTATTCAATATTTTTTAAATGTTTACAAAATTCTCCAAAAAAATTATCAGCAACTTCATCAGAGTTCTTAAATAACTTACCTCCCAAATGTTACCATCATGTCTACTCCAATACAGGTGTGCCTACCTCAAATTAGTTATCCTGTCTTTTGCACTTTAACACTTATATACTGTAAAATATGATTTGCTGTGCACTGCTTTCTGTGAGATTGCACAAGATGCAGGTTTTCTGAGGCTTTGGATTTGGAGGCTTGCATTCCACTACAAACCACAAAATGCCTTTATAGATTATTCACAATCATTATATTGGGGGTGAGGGGTATGAATTTCAGATGTCGAGCTGAAAACAACCTGTGGCTCAGTCTCTAGAGGGCCACCAACCAGAGACCATCAATAATGCTCTTGATGCTGCCTGGCACACACTGTTGAATTACAGTGCAACTGGAAAGTAACCAGGTGTAAGTCAAAACAAGGAACAGGAATCATCCTTGGCTGTGAGCCAAACCACAAAGGTCTCTAAATAAATAAATTAAAATTGAATCCATCCAAGACAGCCTTTTGTTCATTGCAAAGACATCATTTGCTGGGCCCATCTGCCTGGCAGTCGGACCACGCCTAACTAATGAAACATTGAGACTCAGCATGCCCGCAAATCCCTATAAGCAATCTCCTTCTGACTGGATTATCTGCTGTCTCCTGTTCTTATACAAAAACTACTACAGATCTGGACAATCTGCAAGCTACAAGAATGACAAAAGAACCTAGGGAAGTTTCAGACAGACCTGATGTATCAGTAGGCTCTAATAGTCACCCATCTGCCCTGATTGCCTCGAACTGTGTAGTGCAAATTTTGGGATGTAAGGAAGAACCTAAAAAGCCTGCAAACACAACATTACAATCTAGAGGACAGCTGCAAAAGAAGGGGGGGGAAAAAAAGGAAAACCATATCAAGGTTAAAAACACATGTCCTTTGATCACTGGTGAATTATGAGTTTGTTGAGTCAGCCTTTCTATAAGTAGCACTCCTGATACAAAGACTGCAGCTTGCACCGTGTCACATCGCGCTCCACCTCTTAACAATTCATGAGAAGAACGCTCCTGATGCAGCCCATTCACTCTATCAACCAATCCATTTTAGCCATCGAGGGGAATGAGAGAGTTAACCACACACCAGGCTGGGAATACCTCCACATTTGTCCACTGCACCAGCAGGAACAGCAGGTTCACCTTCTCTTCTGTGCTCGCCTACTCTAACTCACACCAAGGAGAGTATTCTAAAAGGTTATCTTTCCCTGTTACACACAATAGCTATGTGTATCTTGTTTAGATACAGGAACTACTTAAAATAGCAGAGAAATTACTTAAAATTAAAATATTGAATAGTCCATCTAATTACCTTGATTTCTAAAACATTACACACTTCTCAAAGGAAAATAATGCAGAAGGAGAATGTTTGCATGTATTTTCTTTTACAAAGAGTGTGAGAAGTCCTAAGAAGATGAAAGATGGCACTTAGAAACCTAAGTCAAGACTCAGCCAAAACAACAACTATGGCCAAACATAGCACAGGTATCTCCCCTTCACTGGTAAAAATATGTATATGTAAATATATTTATATATATATACACACACACATATACATGTGCATATACACACAAAAACACCATATATACATATATATACACACATATATATAGACACATCTATTTTACTGCAGATTTTATGAACAGATAAGAGTACAAAAACCCACATTTTACCCCCTACCACACTGTCACCAAGCAAAGCACCAGAATGACATGACAAGATCTTCAAGATTATTGCAAATTACACTGTTCCAGCCGCAGCCAACTTTGCAGCCTCATCAGCATTTTCTTTTTCACAGATATCCTTGTTGCCAGTACAAGGAGTTATACCATCATTGCTTTTTCAATTATTTTCTGCTCATTGTTTTTGTTAAAATACATTTTTTACCTTGCATTATGACTACAGGCTCTTTGGAGGTGCAGAACATGCTGTTCTATTGTATGTCTAAACGAAATATTGATGCTTTATTAGTGCAACAAACATGCTCTTGAAAATATTGGAAATAAAAGTATTATCAGCTGACTGCCATGTATTTTTAATACAAAAATGGTTAATGGTTTGAAATACACTAGCCCTTCTGGTAAGGCAAAAGCTTACTAGAATTCCAGAGAGTACATGCAAAACATTATGTCACACAGTGTCTGCATAAGAATTTACTTTTTAAAATTTTCAGAAGTGCAACAATTTTTCCCCTCTTTATGTCCCTTGCAATATTTTACAGAATATTTTCTTTTACTAACAAGATTTTATTTAAGAACATCCATTTTGGCTGTCTCCATAAGGACTTGTCCCTTGCTTCCTCCTCCATACATGCAAGCACAGCACCCTGACCATCAAGACTGAAACAAATATTAGTCACTTGAATTCCACTGCTTTATCATCCTTTCTCTTTACTTAGGAACATGGCTTGTGGGCAGCACAAGATGAGATCTCTATCACTTTGAAATTTTGCATGAAGTAGAGGGAGGTTCCCCCAAATTAACTCAAAATAAGCTAGGAAAATCAAGAAGTCAGAAATCTATATACTATTTCTATGTGCCATGCATTTGTAGTGCAGCATCTCAGCAGGTCTCTTCCACTCCTGAGATCATGACTTTTGTTTTGATTTTCTTTTTTTAATATAATAGGATTTCTCACAGTGCATGTTTTGTTTCTTTTGGACGAGTCTAGCAGCATACCAATCCAGGTATTGATCCAGACTGCTTCTAATATCATCAACTGCAGTCACAAACGTGAGTAGAGATTTGATATTCAGTCTTACTATATGCATAGACCACATTTAGAAAACTGGAGTCTTTTAAACAAAAAATAAAAATATTTGTGAATTTACTACCACTTGTGTGTGTCTCACATGGTAAGGCTTTATGCTATCTACAGGGCAGAGAAAGGACTTAAAAGAGTTTGCTCACACTACAATGGAACAAAAGAGCTCCTCTGACTCCTACTGGAACTTCTTTGTTGTGTCTGTTGCCCTTTCTGCT
This sequence comes from Passer domesticus, assembly GCF_036417665.1. Lineage (NCBI taxonomy): Eukaryota > Metazoa > Chordata > Aves > Passeriformes > Passeridae > Passer > Passer domesticus. The sequence goes on from NC_087477.1 coordinate 26,539,778, forward strand.
TGAGACTCAGCCAATGATTAAGGCATGTAATTAGAATTAAGTTCAGGAACCGTTTCAATGACACTTCTGATTAGTTACATGCTTCAAGTTCAGCATGTGCTGAATAGCCTCCTGAATACCCTCACCTGTTTTTACCACAAACTCTGTGCAAACGGAGCTATTTTAATGGCATTTTTTCCCCTCCCTCCAAGTCCAACATTTGTTGACTTGAGAAACATTGCTCCACTACAGAGAACCACCAGAATTACACTGCACTGCTTCTTGGTCCCCCTTTGCAGCCCAGCAAAGCAACAGGAAAGTTGAAACAAACTCTCTTCAGTAACTCTCATGTGTCCCTTCAAAAGATCTGCTCTGCTGCCAAAAAAATAATCTTGAGTTTATGTGGTGGCGTGGCATTCCACCCTAAAGCATTTACCTGCAACAGAACTGCTGCATTTCCAAGGGGAGACTGTGCTGCTTCATGCTCTAAAACAAACTGACTTTACCCGCTTCCCTTTCTTCTGTCTCACAAATATTGCATGTATTATGCACTGTAATACGTTTTAAGACAAGATTTTTCAAGGATTACTACATGAAGTTGATGTTGGCTTAAGAGCTCAGTAGTATTAAATTCTTCTCTTCCTTTTCTAGTTTAAAAAAGAAATCATGAAAGTGCCCTAAGTAGAAAAAAAAAAGTATTTAATTAAAAAAATTCCCCTTAAAACTATTTTGAACATATCAAAGCTAAGCCAAATATATTTTGTCTAAAATATGTAAAATCTTTCCCTGTTATAGAAAGAATGATAGAGAAAAGGTATCTGACTTATATATATAGGAAATACTGAGTTTTTTAGCTTGAGTGTCTTTGAGATAATTTTGCCCATACGTTGTCTGAATTTGATAAAAAGGTATCTTTTACAAATCCTATTCTCTTTCCTAAGATTCTGGTCTTCCAGTCTCCAGAAGGAACTTCTAGGTGTAGCCCCATGGTTTTTTCCTTCTAATTTTCTTTCACTGTAATCTTCATCTTCTTTCTGTTTTTATAATCTTGCTATTTGTAGTCACTATTACTTCCTCCCCCATATGCTGGTTTAAATATTCCAGTCCCACTGAGATTTTTATTCCAACCTCCTCCCTCAACTTCTTTCATTTCTTAGATTTTTTTTTTATCCTGGTGCCTTTTTTTTCCTTCTTAAAATAATATTCAGGGAATCGAGAAACCAAAATGGTTCGCATTACCACTGAGGCATTTTGAAATGACAAACAAACAAGCCCTCTGAATAGTGACATCCACTCCAACAACATACATTATAAACACTATAACAAACAGCAAGATAACCATGTGCATGCTCTTCATGCTGCCATGGCATGGACCACCCTTCTTCCTTACCACAAGTCAGAGAAAAGACCAGAAGAACTAAAATGTCCAAGCTTTCCAATCTGTTAAGCCCATGGGAAGAAAAACTAATTGAAACCCTTGAAACTCATTTGGAGGAGGCAAAGAAGAGGAATCAAAACCTTTTTTTTGGGGGCCAAGTTGACTAAGACTTGTCATTAGAAGATTACCTAAAGGCCAAGATTGCTCCAGGCACTGTACAAGCACAGCTGCAGTCAGCTCCTGAGCTTGTTACCTCAAAGCAAAATAAACATAATTATGAGACACAAACATGATATTCTTGATGAAGCTTCTTCAGTGAAGGGAAAAATACAGGACACAAAATCTGGCAATCCTTTCCCTATCTGGCTGTCCTTCCCCTATAGCCATAGGACAGAAGCAAAGCAATACGTTTTATGGGTCTAATTATCCTCTGGATTGTCCTTGCTTCCACAGCAGGTGGTTCTGATGGTCCTGAGTAAAATAGCTTGGGTCTAATTTTTGTCTTTTTCTTTCAAAGCAGAGATCTGCTTGTGCAACTCACTTTCTAAATGGACACTGTGAAATCCTCTGCCTGACAGAGACCTGCCTAGAACTGACAAAAGCTAAACAATTCCCTCCCTGGTGCTCTTCTATCCCTTCCTACTCTTAATCATTGTGGAATTCTAATGCCATTTAAGCAACACATCAGGCTGTATGGTCTAGCTTCAGTGTTCCAATCTCAGCATTTTGCAAAACATCCCCTCTTCAACACACTGTAATTGGTTCACAGACATGAACTGGATGTACATACGCAGCCTGAAAACAAGGTGGAAGTGGCACTGACTGGTTTCTAGCCAGGAGGATGCACATATCAACAAAGCTTAAAAAAAAAACCAAAACAAAACAAAAAAAAGAAACTAAACAAAAAATAAACAACAAAACCAGCTTACTCACTAAGCATGATATTCTTATCTTAGGGCAAGTCATTGTGTTCAGGCTTCCACACATTCATTGCACAGAAATTCTCTAATTAGAACAAAAAATTATGATACTGGAATGACAGCACCAGGATTTCAAAGCTAGTAACCCAGTTACGTCTCCTTCTAAAACTGAACAGTGATTCTCATTCAATAAAGCTATCCACAAAACACATAATGGGCATTGATGGAATTTAAAAAATATTTGAGGAATACTAACAATTTTTTTACCATTCTGCTTACCAGGTTTCTGCATTTATACCATAAATGCCGATGGCTCCTGCTTCAGCAATTGGAAAGTTTGTTGGTGATTTCCTTTGCTAGAGGGGAAAAGAAATGCCTCTCTGCAGAGTACCAGAGCTGGAAATTACATATGCACCAAGTGTGAAGGGTCAGTGCACCTCCATCGACTCCATCACTCTCCTACAATTCCAAACTTTGCTCCTATCAGCAGAAGCTGCTAAAAATTAGCAGAGTTGGAGTAGTGGCTGAACAAAATATTTTAAAATATTTTGATCCACAGCTGGTGACATTTCCTAGGACTTCACCAGGGCTATAAATAAAAATATCTAATGCAAGACTCTCAGAAAGTCTGAAATGCATAGAAATTTAAACTAATAACATAAAATGAACATTAGACTGGCAATGACCTTGCTAGCTTTTCAAAATGGGTCCTTGGTCTGCCCCTAAATGAAGAAATGTCACTTGTAAAAGCAGCATACTCAGTTTGACTATAAAATTTTTGTAATGCCTCAACACACCTCTCCACTGCCTTTGTTATAAACACACAGAGGTCACACTTGGGGCTGCCTTCATTTTGGAAGCAGGTCTAGAATGGGAGAGGTTGCTGCAGGCAGACCACTGATGACAAGTTCACTGTTAGAATTGGCAGTGAAATGACAGAAATCCCTTAAAAAATTATACCCTTCTAGTTCTAAAGAAGGCATAAAACCAAAAAATTATGGAAAATGATGCAGTATTATACTGATGTACTTTCCATTCCTCGCTTCTCCACTTTTTCAGAGGAGCAAGAAAGGCCACTAATGTTTCAAATGTAAAACTGATGTCCACTTTTAAGAGACATGTGACTGAGCTGGCATAAGAATAGGATGGTGCTAATCTGTGGTTATTTGAATAAACACAACTCAACCTCCACATGTTATTAAAACATCCTGGCTCTGCTTGCTCTCTCTCGACTTCCTTTAATTTGTGTGGTCACCTCAATAGCTTTAAAATCATGAGCTCGACTGCAAGGTTTACTTTCATTTCTAAGATCCAAAATTAATACCATGGCTTACAGCTCTTGGAATATTTATTGCTTAGAACTTGAGCCACATGTGCAGCCCAGTATTTTTCCAACAGAACAATACCATATCTGCTCAGTGTGCGTGTGAAGACAGCATTACACCCTAAGTCAACTAAGCCAACAAAACCCACCATGTGGACACAGCTATGCCAACAGCAGCTTTGCCCAGCCTGTATCAATCAGGGAGGGAGCATAATTACATTGTCAGAAAAGCCTGAGACATATATTATTTAGAGTAGATAACACTTGACTTAAATAGCCAATTTCAACACTGCTAACCTTTAAAGGAAATAACAATTTCAATGCTCTGAATGCTTAAGAAAGGAGAGAGGAAAAAGCACATCTTGGGATTTTTCCAAAGCACCTTTTTTTTTTCTGACAGTAAGAATTAGGGAGATGCTGTCCATCTCTCAGTACAAAGTACCTTAAATATCCAGTTACAGAAGTCAAGTTAGACACACGGGACTCCCAAAGGAGTACCTATATAAGGAGACAGGTAAATTACCTTCTTACTATTTTTATTTTTAATTTCAGATCCCAGATTACATGCAGTGATATCCTGGACAGTATCTTGTACGTGTGAGGCACTCTAGTAACTGACAACTTTAGTAACAGCAGCAACAACAATTTCTATTTTCAGTACTACCTCAAATACAAAGGCTTAAAATAACACACGTTCAGCTGAAAACAAAGGAAGTGTTAATACCTGGCTTTCTCATAATACTTTTTACTGTACTCTAAATTTTGTGTGTAAAGTCTTCTTTTTTACACTGGGAACTCTGAGATAAAATGAAGACATAAAACAATGAATTCAGACCCTGGTCAAAGTACTTGATGGAAGAGCCAGAAACTGAACCCAGGCTTTCTCTTTTCTCGTTTTGCATCACTTTTGTTCAGAAAGAAAGCAAATGCAAAAATCATCATGCAAATTCACTGGTGTACTATGAACACAGAAGCACTACCACTGCCACAAAACATGCATTCCGAAATGTCAGTTCAGCTATGAACAGGAATGATTCTCAAGGATAAATAACCAAAAGCATACTGTGCATAGAGAATATTCTTTAGAATGAAACTATTAGTTTAATGGCATGCCTAATTCCATGCTTAACCCAGTTACGGCTAGCAGATTGTTTCAGACAATGCTCAGAAATGCGAAAATGCAGCAAAACTTACCTTCTCATGATTTTCTATCAGGATTTCAACGACAATATTCTGAAACTTCAGGTCCATGATGGCTGCTACAGTTTCCTCCTGTGGCCTCATTAAGGTTGGTCCAAATACTACCCCTAGGTTTGCCACAGTCATTAGATTCCTCTTGGCATGCTTTGAAACACTTTTTGAAAATAATTGGAGGAAAAAACAGGAAATGGGTTATGAAAAATTTCCATTACTGCTGGAAACTGCAGTCTACGAATGAAAACACTACATTTTCTTAATCTATGTTTTAGAAGTTTGTTTTGTGCAAAGTTTCTTCAAATAAAATCTTACTAAATTCTGGTAAACTGAAAAGCCATTCTTCCACTGGCAACTTAAAAACAAAACCAGTCTCTTACTGAACTTACATACATAAAACGCGCTTAGCCTTGGACCAGGGCAAGTGTGAAACCAACTTAAATTTGCTAACAGATCTCCACTATTTCCTCTGCCAGAATTTGCAAAAAGAAAGTATAATGTTCCCTTTCTCACTTCAATCAAACTCTCAGCTGCTGGCAGGACTGCTAAAGTAAATACTTCTATGGCTTCATTAATGTCTTAGATTTCTGCCTTTCCCGCCAAAATACGCACAGCGTGAGTCAAATGTCTTGTCTGCTTTTGCACGTTTGGTTCTTGGGGTTGTGGATGACAGCATCAAAATGGGCTTTAGCTCCAGCCACACTTCACTAAAGCCCTTTGTAGTTAAAGAAAGGTAAAGACAAGAATTCTGACAAGGTAGGAAAGCAGGTCATAGCACTCACTTTGCTAAATGTTTCACCAAAATTTCCAGCATCTCTTTGTTCTTTTCTGGGAGTTTGTGGACCAAGAAGTGAACAGCATTGACTCGAGATTCTGGACTCCCACTTTCTATGGGATACAGAAATAAATATCTCAAAAAAAGATTAAGATAAAATAAGATCCACAGAAACACCAACCTTCTCCCACTCCTGCATGGAAACATACTGCACACACTTCACTTCACCACTTACGTATCTCCAAACATAGCAACACTGAACATATGTGCTTGTTTTCACAAGTATATTGTTCTAGAATTATCAACTTATTTACTTATTTTGAGAACTTGTCTTTCAATCCACCTGCAAAAGGATCCCTTTGTTCACCTATTTTTAAAGCCTGACAGGTGCAGTTATTGTTTTGCAGCGCTGGACTCATGTGCCTAGAAATAGACTGCAAGGTGAGCAGCGATGTTACTGGGTGCCACAGAGAGGAACTGCACTGCTTTCCACTTTAGCATCATTAACTGATTGTCCTCGTGATTACAACTCAGTTTTGTTGGTACTGTGCACCTAATGATGCTGCATTTAGGCTACCTTGCATTGGAAACTGCATGCAGATCCAAATGCTTAGAAAACCTAATGAGCTCTGAAGACACAGAAGAATAAACATGCAAAAAACCTACAGAGAATACTACGGTAAAGGTTCTGAATAACAATGGCCTCTCTAGTACAGTACAGAAATACAGATAAGCAAAGAGCTTTTATTTTTATCTGTTGCATGTCAAATGAAATAATTTTGGTCCCTACAGGTTTCACTATACGCAGATGAAAACAAGAACCTGTAAAAGATGAAAATAAACCATCTTCCTACTTCAAGTTGCATTAAATCATAAAATTACATCTCTGTAGTGGCTATAATGAGAGCAAGGGAAGCATTTCTATTACCTACAATAATACTTACTAGAAAGAGCAGAATGAGAAAAATTTAGATTTTATTCTGAATGCAGGAAGTTTTGACATGAGGACTACTGATCAGGTCCTATTTTTCTCTAAGGCAACTTTGATTGCTAAGTGTATTTCCTATAAAATACCACAGTTTCTTCAGATTCTTCAATGCATATTGCTTCAGACTTTTTTTTTGTCATTGCATATTGCTGTAGATTTAGGGCTGTATTTCATTCTTTTGAAGTGAATACCCCTGCACGGATTGGAAGAAAAAAGGCTACCAAAAGGCAAAATGTTTAATTTCTAGTGAACTACTCAAAATTCTCACAGAAAAAATATGCCTTCTTTAAAACGAGACTATTTTGTGTATATGTGAGATCACAAATTCTAATTAAAGAATGGCTAAACAATTCTCTTACAAGATACAGTCAAAGCTCATATAATTTCAATCTACACTGATATGTTTAAAGGGAACAGAATTGAAGGAAAACCTTTTAATTTTGGCTCCTCCTCCAATAGTTTCAGGGAAAAGGATACTCCATGCTATTTCCAGTGTTGGTTTTTTATAGCCAACATAGGAAACAACACTGACTACCTATTTTTGAGCATACTGTAACTCAGATCTGCAATGTTGATTGAATTTCCCTCCCCAGAACCAACTCCTTTACTAAGCTGTTTACTACTTATGAACACTGTACTGTCTCAAACATGTAACTTAAACTGAATTCCTTCACTGAAAGACTATAATATAAAGAAAAATAAAGTGAGGAAACTGCTGGCAAAACTTCAGAAGAAGAGAAATTATTTTAACACTTTCCAATACAAACGTGAAGACTCACATAGGTAAGGATGTCAAATTTTGTTTAAGCACTTGCCTGCTAGCATGTGCTTTGGCAACTAATTTCCTGAGCTAATTCTCATTTTGAATTAAGGACCAGAAGAAAACACATTCTGCAGCCCTGGAAAGTCATTATAGCAATCTGAAGATGATAAAGCAATTGTCTGAAAGTTTATTTTAATTTTGCTTTCCACAGTTTGCCAGACATGCTACAGGCTGGAAAGAAAACCAGCTAAATATCTGTTTGATACTTTGCCAAAAATTTTCTTACACAGTTTCCCTCTATCCTCTTCCAAAAAAATTCCGTGTACACTAGATACCATACAACGGAGCTACAAATGCTGTTGTGTCTTCTCCAAGTCTGTATTTGAACTGCCACAGTGTAATCTGGCCTGCTCTTTCCTTTCTTCTAATACATGAGGAACATTCAAGCCAGCCTACACGCAGAGCTAGCAAGGCACTGAAAACAAGGGTCAGGCAGCTGTGCTTTAAGGACCCAAATGAGCTCAAATGAATGTACTTTCTTTTGCTAAGCTTCGTACTCTTTATAAATGGAAGGCAAAAAAAAAACCATCGCAGATTAAGTAGATTCTTATCTTTATGCAATTAAGATAATAAGAATAAATGTTTACACTGGCTATCCAAAAGTTTTTCCATAAAAGTAGAAACTGTGCTAGGCAGTCACATTATATGTGACACACACTGGAACTAAATACTGATTAAAACATATTCTTAAATCATTTATTATTTCTTGTTCCTGTATTTTTAGCGGGATGCAGCATTTTTCTGGAATTGCATTTGCAGAGTGCTCCTGAGGTCACAGCAGCACAACAACAAAAGATTTCTATTTGAACTAGTCTTGTATTTACTGGCAGGAACGATGAATTCTCCATGCAACTCGTATGTCATCAGTGGCTCTGGAAGGCTTCTGCAAAACAAGGATGATATAATAAATTTAACTGTATTTTCTTCTAGCTGCATTTACTCTAATCAGGAAGGCTTTTTAACATTCAGTAGCATAATCCTCATACTGGAAGCAACCATTGTTACAAAGGCCCTTGAATTCAATGGTTTCTAGAACAAAAGGAAAACTTGGTATTATCAGGAAAATAAGACTAAATGCATCCATTCACCTTCCATGAGCTGAAGTGATGCCTCCATCATAAGATATCTTTTCAGTTTCAACACCAAGACTGTACACAAATACTGTGCAATTCATTCTTTATTAGCATTTTTTAAATGCTAAGAATGCAAGTCAATGCCTTACTGGAAAGACACTAAGGTTCTAACAACAACCACCACCACCACCACCAGAGTTAAAACAATTTATTGTATTTATTTACTGATGCTCATGAAATATTGCATATCTGAGTAAACTCTCAAATGGGAAATACTGTAGGGGAGAAATACTTTACCGTGTACACTTATACTTTTTTTTTTAATACTTTTCTACACTATGTAAGAATTGCATCCTTACAATATTTCTGCAGCACTTGTTGATAGTGGTTGTAATAATATTTAATAAAAATAGCAGATTAAAAGTACAGTGTTTATGTTACACTACAAGAGATGCACAAAAGTGTGACATTTTATGTTCTTAGGCAATTTAGTAAAATAGCTTTATTAGGACTTGGCAAAGCCATTTGAATAGCAAACATATTTTAAATTCTTATTTAAAAATTTTTGACACTCAAAATATTATTACTGTTCCACACAGAACATCAGAGCAAAGGTCAGAAGGAAAAGAGGAAAATATTAAAAATTTTACAGCCTTCTCCCTTTTCATTCCACCACACAAACACAAAAAGGAAACAAATTTTAACAATCTTAGCTAACTTTCGGTAATGATACTCAGCAAGTTTAGTAACACTTTAGGTTTCTGAAACATCAATGAAATGCTTCTGTGTCTAACACCAAAATGTTTGGGGGCTTGTCTCATATGAACATGAGTATTAGTGTTGGTGAAGTATTTTGCTTCCCCCAAAACAAGTAACAAACATGATATTTGTACAAAATGAGCTCCTATTCCAAAACATAGCAAAACTAACTAGTGCAGCTTAACATACTGCATAGGAGAACTAAAATATGAATTTATAGTCTAAAAAAAACCCAAATGAACAAGAGACAGCCTTACCGCAGATACTGCTTCATAGCACTAGTAATTGTCTTCACTTCCCAATCTACAGAGTTTTCCAGGTCAACTTCATTGCAGGTTTTTGAATCTAGAAAATAACCAGAAAGAGAAAAGGGACATGAAAAAAGGGAATTCTAAATGAGTATGAGTTACATGAACAGCAACACATTGACTTTCAACACTAAGTGTTTGCTCACATGAGCACAGAAACAACGTCCTTTTTATTATTATTCACTGATATGAAGGAGACCAAATATCCAAATCTTTTTATAAATTCCATTTTCATATTTTGTTTTTAAAACTATTTACTGCTGATTTTTTTTACTTTAATGAAGGATTAAAAACCATCCTCATGTAAAAAGATCTCTATAGCAATTGAAATTTTCACACCTCTAATTAAACAGAGAGATGTTCACAAACACAGAAAGATGTACAAAAACAGTTTAGGGAAAAAAGACCCTCTAAGAAGAATTTATCTTTTACTCTTTTCTTGCGTATTTAAAGTGATAAATTCTTTCCACAGCTTTTCTTGTAAACTGTTGATGAGAACAGTTGAAGTGCAGCATGACCCTCTGCAATGCTTGAGAATGTTTAAGAGGTGCTCCCAAAGTAGGAAAAGGAGTCTTTGCTGAATGTTTGCCTTACTGGATCAGTTTTAGCCACTGGACAAGAAATACTTGTTTGCTTGACCATTTGTCAGGACCACAGAACTCCCACCTTCTCCAAGTTAGTTGGTAGAGCCTCGGAACAAGACCGACCAAACCAAAAGGTTTGTCTGATTGACCCATCAGGTTGAAGACTTTCTGACAGATCGAAAACAACATGAACACTGGAACATTTTGCAATCAAAAAAACCCTTTTGGCCTCAAAACAGGAAGTCATAGCTAGCTGACACAAGAAGAGAGCACATGTATATGGCCAGCCTAGCCCTATGTGTTTGCTGACTTTCCTGTTATTATTTACTGCTACATGTTTCCAGCAGTCACTGCAGTGGCTGATGCAGATTACGTGTGGACCCGTTCATAGAATTCAGAATTCATTTGTTACTTGGCTTGTCAGACAAACGACAGACACATTTAAAAAATCAAATTAGGATCCCTGATTAAAGGTGCAGTCCTTTTACCAGGACTAAATAATTTTGTTCTAAAAGCTGTGCCAAGCAATTATTTCTGTAACTGAATATTCTCCCTCATTATATCAATTATTTAAATCTCATTTTAAAATACAGGTCAGATAACATTTTCTAGCAAACTGTTACTAGCCAACCACCACCCAAAATACTCAGGATTTCTCAAATATAAGGTTCATTTTTTTTTTCTTTTTAGCATGCTAGCTGTTTCCATGTTCAAATTCTCTTTTTTGAGAAGAAAATTTGTCTCCAGAATTAATTAAATAAAAAACTGCCATCAGAAGCTATAAAATCTATGGGGGTTTTGTTACTAAATCACCATGTAATATCCAGTTTTTAAATAGATGCTTCATAATCATCAACCTCCTTTACATTCAAAGTATGCACTCTGTTCATTGAAATTTGTTGATGAATTTTGGGAGGAAAACAACGGGCGTCTGAATTCCTAAGCGAGCCTCTTAAAATAAAAAATAGAAAGTATTGTTGAAACATTTCATTATCTCTTGGAGAAAAAAAAAAAAAAACAAAAAGCAAAAAAAAAACAGCCCTGCTACAAACCCCTGGTTTGATTGTAGAAGCCATCCAGATTTGAAGACATTTTCTTCATTTTTTAGTGTGGCATTTGCTTTACTTTTCTCTGTGCCATACCACCCAATAGATTTCACTATTCCTGCTCCATTCTCCCCCTCTACTTCAAGCATCCTTTTCAGTAAGAACTGGAACTTCAACCAGATTTTAAGAAATATTACTCTGGCTTTTTTCATGCTTCTTGTTCATGTAACAGCTATAGTGCACTCAAGGGCAACTTTATGCCTGTAAAACTAACTGTGCATGTTTAAGGAACAGCTTTTGACAGATCAGCTCTAAATTTTATGCAAATCTTTCTGACAATAACGGAGCCAGAGTTTACAGAAACTGTCCAGTTCACTAAGTGGGTTAGGAGGAGACTCTCTGCTTCCATATGCAATATGCCCACTGTAGATGTGCACGTATACTGTCATCTATTGTACAGAAATTAGCAAGGAACTCCATGCCATTGTTTTGAAACCTGCAAGTTTTGGGAAGGCAGAAATACCTGAAAGCTTCCTGCTACATGTAATATCTGGTATTTTTCACACCAGAAAGCATCAGAAATCAAACCTGAACTCATCAGCAGAAACTGCAAGTGCTCAGCAGTCCCTTCCCACAGCCAATGGTCCATCTGAAAGCTGATCCATGCAGTGGCTTGTACAAAATCTATGGAACAGTGTGTAGGGAATCGGCCACATCAGATCTGTAATGCCGATCATCGATGAAACAGGAACTGGGCCCTGATGCACTTCCAGAACTGAGGCTCCTGACACCTCACACTGCAGTGCTTGTAACAAATTTCCATCATATTGGAAGTTCTACCTTTCTATCCCTGTTTACAATGAGGTATTTGATTAATTTAACATTTTCCCTTAAAAGGCAGGAAGTGTTTTCCTCACCAGATGCCTCCCTTTAAATTTAAACAAGATTATTGCTGCAAAATAGCACAATACCAGTTACAGGTAACTTCATGGATTAAGTCAATTGCAAAATTAACTTTTTTTTCCTAAGTAGAATAATATATTTGATTGCTAAGCCTTATTTTGCAGAGACTTAGCTCCACTAGATTTTTGCATTACAGCTGAAAATCTATGCATTCATAGTGCTAGAAAAGCATATGTTGGTATTCTCATACTCTCTTAACTCTCAGTCTACTTTCCAAAATTCTACAGAAAATAATCTGAAAAAGAGACAAAACTATATAAAAAAAAAAAATTACATCCCTGGTTACCATTTGGAAGACTCTTTTCACACAAGGCCTTTCCAACTGTGAACTTCATGGTCAGTGATAGGAAGCTTAAAATACTTTGAAATCTTATCAAACATTTTAAAATACAGAAAGTTAATATGAGTTTTTTTATGATTCCGAAAAATCTTTCATATAAAAGGGTATCTAAGAGTATGTCCAGAGACAAAGGATTAAAGATTAATCAGTCATTTTAAATTCTCTGTACCACTGTATATCAAAAAGGAACCCTCTTTGTTCTCCTCTGAGGACAGATAGATAAAGAGCAGAGATAGGATCACTTTCAACAAATCATCAGAATAGAGCACCTGCTTGCACCCTAACTTTTTCCTGTACAGTATTTTGCCTCATCTTGATACGACTGTATTCTTCCTTTGTCAATTAAATATATGAAACTTGGGAAAGACAAAAAATGATCCTGATTTTAAAAAATAACTAAAAGCAGATGCTGGAATCCCCAGTAAACTCTTCCAGCTGCTACTGAGTCACTGGCAACCTGAGTCTATTTAATTTGGATACCAATAATGGCAGCAAGGAAAATCTGCCTGCCAGACCTGCAAGCCCAAGCTAAGCCAGCAAGAACAAAACTAAAAAGCATCTTGTGATATCAAACACATTTAATCAAGGCTGTCTGAGTGACAGCACGTCATTCTTCCCATGGTCAATGGCTAAAGATGGTTATTGCTTACTGAGGCTAACCCCAACACACATAAACAACTATGAAAATCTGTTATAGATCAGTCATTTTTATTAATCCCAGTTTGTATTTCCAAAAAGAGCCTTTTTTCTGTAATACTTTAAAGGTTTACTAATGGAGTACTTCAGGGTGCTGTTAATATTGATTAAAGTAAGACATCATAAATTAATATTTAGCAAGGTCATTATGACAGATTGATATGACATGCAGGTCCTCAAGTCTCAAGATGTCTTATCATTTCTGAGGAGACAGGCTGTTTGAAAAAATAAAGGAAGGAAAAGAAAAAGTCTTACAGGTGGCACTGAACTGACAGCAGCATATAATATAAAAGCGCTTTGTCATTCACATAATGTCTGGGGTAATGAAATGAATTCACTTTCTGGCTTCCTTCAGTTTGCAGTGCCAAAGAACACTGTGTTATCAGCACAGATGGAGCATGCATGGTTCTGGAGAAGAGCCTGGTGCAAACTGCAAACAAGCTTCTTTGCATACCAATGAATCCCTGAGAATCAGACCTTTGCTGTCAAGTGACAGGTTTGGAAGCTCTATAAAAATGAACTAATCCCAGTGGTCTTGTCTGACTGCATGTACTGTCAGTGCTCAGGACAAGAAATGGGGGAACATGGCACATTTTGCAGTCATGGCTACTACTTTGGTGAGAGATGAGGGATCTCATCCAGGTGCCAATATTTCTCTCTTTTTCCCTCCCCCAGGGACAGCAGAGTAGCAAGACAACTCCAGTCACTGGAATCAAAGATGCATCAAAATTTCCAGAAAGAAAAGGGAGAAAAAATTTTCTGCAAATTATTTTAGCTAACTGGGTATAAAAGAGCGTAAGATGTTTAAGTTTACTAAACCAAATCCTTTCTCCATCTGTCTCCTGCCTCGACACACAGTTATTATTAATACATATATCATATCCCTCCTCTTAAACCAAATAGTTCTTTAACACTAGGCTTAAACTAACTGTCTTATTTTGCACAGTGATTAACTACAGACACATGGGCATGTACACTTGTACACTCCAGACATGGGAGAAGGAAGGTGGAAACTTCAAACAATGAAGCAACCAGCTTCAAACATCCCTGACTTTGGTATTTTGAATTTTCTGATCAGATCCTTCAACTTAGGCTGCTTTAATCCCACTTCTATCAACCTTGCACAAAGCACAATCTTTGCTCCTACGTATGTCTCATAGCAGTTCTTAATTTATTCATACCAACTAATCCAGGACTTTCTAAAGTAGGGAAGCTTACAATGATGTGGTGATTATTTGCATGGACTAGAGCAAACTACTGGAAGGTGCTTTTAAAACTAACTATTGACAGTAAAACAACATGAAATAAAATATTGAAAAGATATTTGTAAAATAGAGGCATACCCATCAACAAACTCAGAAGTCTCTGGACCTTTGAACTCACCCCCACAACTCTGTACAATCCTTGGTCATTTATACCTATTATGTAAAAAAAAAATAAAAAAAAAAAATCATGAGATCAACCACAGTCAAATTTAGCATTAAAATTTTTGCCCCAGGCAACAAATTATATTCAAAGACAGAGAGACTACATAGTATTAACAGTTCCAAGAACAACATTATAAATGAAGACTCCTTTTCTTACTCTGTTTTTAAGGTAAGTTCACGTTATATTTGATAAACATTTCATGTACCTCAATTCCACTTCTGAAACTGAGAGGAGAAGCAAACAGGGACAAAGCTTTACTTGAAAATAAATAAATAAAACACTGTCTAATTTCAAATATTTTCAATTGCATTTTGGGTACATTAACATCCACATTCAAATAATGCAGGAACTGAACAAACAAATGCTAAATTAAGATTTCTTCAATAACTTTAACATTTCTTTTTTCCCCTGCAAAATGCAGTGACTAAATCACTTTGCATGAAGAAAAACCTAAACCTATTTCTAGTCTTCAAAATCAGTACTTTTTCAAGTTTATAAATGCTCCCCATTTAAGATACAAGGCCTCATTCCAACCCACTGTGGTCCACACAGGAGTTACATCCAGAGGCACCACCAAAAGCTACTGAACAGTTTTTCTTGGAATGAACAGAGGAGCCATAACCAGCAGAGTATTTTCAGTCCCCTACTCCCATACTATATGGACACTGGACCACTTTCCTGGCATTCCTCTGTGCCCTTCCATCATCTCACATACATTCACTTCCCAACCCCTTTTCTCCCCCTGCTTTTGCTTTCCATTGCATTACCCAGTTTTATCCCCAGGGAAGTAAAATTGTGAATATAAATTGGAAAAATTGGGAGGCAAAAAAGGGGCAGGGAAGAAAACGGGCAAAATAAGGTATTGCTGCATTGTTCCAGAGCCTAGAGAGTGGGAGGAAAAATACTACAGCACACAAATGTTTGAGAGGCCTCATAATAAGCAGCCATCTACAAACACAATCTACCTTCATAATCACACTGGCCTGGAAGAGTAGAAATGCCACAAAATAGCTGTGTTCCTACTCCAAGGAAATCTTTTTAAATAACAGATTATGTGGTATTCTTATTCAAAATATCCTTCAACAAAGGAAGAATTGTGGAGAATTCCCAGCTTCAATACCAAGCTGCTCCAACACCGAGAAGGAAAATTAAAACCAGTCATATGAGAAAAAGTTTCTTCCCAAATAAATATTAGATGAAGTATGCAAAAATCATTAGCCTTTTAATGAATTACTGTCAGACAGAGCCATAATACACAGCAATAATTCTCAATATGGTAGAGAGAACTCGGCATTTTCTACCTCCTCCTCCTCCTGCCTAGCCTTGCTGCATCTCCTCTCTCTTCTCTGACGCCTTCCTCTTCCTCACACAGTCTGCAGCCTCCTCGGCCATCCCAGATTCTGGAGCTTGCTGAACTCCTCCCTGCCAGCACTGCTCTTTCCTCTGTCCCAGGGCTGCAGCTGCCCCTTCCCTTGCTTGCTCCCCCTGGGTAAAACTGGCCCTTTTTCCTCCCCAGGATGCAGGCGCTGCTGGGAGGGTGCTGAGCCTTAAGCGAGATACCAGGCTCAGAGCTGACTCAAACTAACAGAATAAGTCAGATCTCCTTTATTTTATCTGTGCTCATCAAAACACACAACTTAGGAGTATGCTCACAGCTCAGCTGTGCAGAAAAGAATGTTTCCAATGATCCCTAAAACAAGTATGACAGCAGACTATACACCACTTGAAGACACTAAAAAAACTTCAACAATATAGTCCTTGATACACTCCAAACAAGAATGCACTACAAATCTCTCCTCAGAGTAGCAAATCGTTTTGTTTCAAACTTCTCAGAGGTGTCCAGGAAAATTCTGGACCAAACTAACACCAAACTCTGCCAAAATGCATCACATTTTTTTATACAATGTCTTCTATTACTTTCAGTACCACAGAGCAAGCCCTCTGCATAATATGCAAGATAAAAAAAAGCTGAAGAAATACTGTCACACTCCGCTTTTGCTTATCTCAGAAGTTGATTTGTGATTTCCTGTGTTTCTGACATTAAAACTGGGGGGAACCAACTGTGCTGACCCCAAACATACCTTTACAGTCTTAGAAACAACCAAGGTCAAACCACAAAACCTATTCCTCAGTATTAAAACAGACATGATAATGCAGAAGTCTTTGGAAAATGGCACTATTGAACAATGACAATCCTCCAGCAATAATCATGAGTTTATGATAGAGATTATCAGATAATTGATCGGTTTCAAATTCATCAACCTGAAAAAAGCATAGCTAATTGCTAGCAGACATCAAGGAGTGCAAAGAGGCATTAATATTTTAACATAGTTTGAGATTATACCTTTAACCATACCCTCAAATGATGTTTTATTTAAAATATACAAACCTGGTTTGAAACAGTCCTACTTCTGATTTAATCTGCACATTTCAGATCTTCAGCACATCCAACACTGATAACGCTTGGCATTTACAGAACACAATTGACAGGATGACTCATTGCAAGGAATAGCTCACCACTGCCTGAAATGCTGAAGGGTTCAGACGCTGTGTCTGCCGGCTCAACCACTATTGGCAACCTGGAACGGTAAAGCCCCGCAGCACAACTTCCTTCATATTTACATTATCTCAAGATGTTTGGCTGCCTGATACAGAATTTGGCACAGGGACGCAGCTTGTGAAGCATGCTTAGGAATATAAGGTATTGAAAGCAAGATAGTAATTTATATTATTGTAAGCAAGGTACAGTGTAGGTGAGTTTATTTTGCGACTGGCATTGTACATGAGGCTGACACAGACTTGCAATATAGCTGCAAATACAAATTTTTATACCAAAATCCATGGCACAGAAACAGCCATACAAGTGACACTCTAAATTCAAGGTAATGACAGAGGGTTTTATGTCACTTGCAAAGGTTTTTTACTCCCTCTTCACCATGTACTTTCTGCCGGAGGAGCAGCCAGCCTGGTCATGCAGCTCAATGCTGCCATCTCTCTCTGCAGCTCAGATTGGCAGCTCTGCTAGTCCTAAACTCAAGGCAAATACTGCTCTGGCAAACTTTACCCATCACATCCCCTCAGAAGGTACAACCAGCTACTTGCACACAAAAACATGCCCAGAGCCTTTACTAGTGGAGCATGCAGCTCTTTGATGTTTCTATAAACTTCTACCCCGTTCTATTATTCTCAGGAGAGAATAATAAATTAAATACTCCAAAGAGAATCCCAAAATGCTCTCTCCAAGACAAAACACAGATGCACATCCAACCAGCACGGTGCTCAGTATGTGATAGATGGGATGCATATCCTGATGCCTCAGCATGTCCTACCAGTGAAGCTCAGCCAATCTCTTGTAAGGCAATGCTGAATCAGAAGCTCGCATGCATTTTAACCAAAACACTGATTTTTGTGCTTCTATTCATTCAGAGCAAATAATTCCCTTCCTGGCTTTATAAGAGGGAATGTATCTGAGAAAAAAAATTATCCAGCCATTGACAAATTTATGTTCAATATCTCCGTTATGCTCTTCTCTCTCTGAATACCAGACTACTTCTGCTGTGACATGACAAGACTATTCTCAGTTTCCACCCACACTAGACTGTCCTCTCTTCCCACCCACGCCAACCTCACACCCATTATGATTAAAAGAGATAAAAACATGGCACACAAGCACCGTCTCTGAAGAAGCATCTGTCCTGTTTTCTCCTGCTGAATATAACTTGCTTTTGATGTGTTATCATTAAAGTAAAATAACCAAGTAAAAATGGTTTTCAAGGAAAACTACAGGTAGAAAATTCTGCCACTTGAGAGATGGATTTTTTTCATCATACAACTATTTGTCCAAACTCCTTTGAGACAAATGACTGAATGGTCTCCTGGCCCTTGGTTGCTTAGCTCAGCAGACATCAGCAGAAGGTCCTTTAGAGGTTTTTGGTTTTGTTTTGGAGTTGTTTACTTGCTTTGTTTTTTAAATGCAGTTATTGTTAAGTTCAGAATCAGTAAACAGAAAATCATCGACAACTGCTTGAAATGTAATGGAAAAATCAAGTGGATTGAAACCAAACTAAGTAGATTGTTGAGTTTCCGGAAAACAGTACCTCACCTCAATATATTCTTGGAACCCCAGGATGAGAAATATTAATTGAAAACTGGTTTATTTTCTTTTATGAGTACTCTCTGAAACAAAATTAATAGGCACAAGTCTTTTTCATTGGTAGTAACTACCACAAAGCACTCTATTGACTGCAGATCTTAGAGAGGCTGTATACATAGGACAGCAAAGGTGCAAGGTCTGCATAGACTTGGGGAATGTTAATTTTTTCCCAAGTATGTTTCAGGGAAGACCCCACTATGGGGAGAGTGAGAGTTACACAAATACTTTGCACTTTCTTACACGCCCCTAAATCAAAGCATAAAGGACAGAGTGAACTTAAACCTCCATTCAGTTTAACCTATTCACCCACCGCCCCGAGGGAAAAAAAAAGGCAACAAAAAACATTTTTCCAAATAGTCATTTCATGAAGAAAGCGTTCACATTTTTTCCATGGTTGTGTTCTTGTTTCACTTTTCTTGTAGGGTATCAGAAAAATAAAAAAATAATCAACCCACAACTTAAAGAAAACTATTTGAACACATTTATAAATAACAAAACAAACTGTAGTATACTCTACACTGTTTATAGTAAGGAGAATTCATGAGGTATTTTAAGGTAGCCTGTAACTGTACTACAGGCCAAAACTAGCCTTTCATTACATGAACACATGCCATCCTTTTTATTAAATCTGCTTCATTCACTGTAAAGAGAAAATCCAGACTATATTGAGACAGGGTTTTGCAGTGAAGACAACTTATCTGTGGGACGCCAGCTTTATCTGCAATGTTTCCCAGCTCAAATATTCAGATTTTAAATGCCAGTAACTGAAATTTTAAAGTGATGAGACAGACAAACTTATCTGCAAAAATATTCAAAAGAACAGAATGAACAAAAATAACACCAGATAGAATATGGCCTAATCTGGAATAACATCTTTAATGCATCAGACAGGACTGATACAAAAAGGTCTAAGAGAAAAAGGACTTCAGATACTTCTTGCTGTTTAAATGCAAAACTTTATGTACCACAAAGGCTGCTTGTGTTCCTAATAATATTGTATAGTAAGTATATGCTTAGAAGACACTGTTTTTCAGTAAGATGCTGCACTGACAGCAAGCACGAACCTGCTCTTCTGTTCATCTTATTTAAGCTGGACTGCAATACACAGAAAGATGTAAGTATTCTGCCCTGTGCAATGCCAGACCTCCAAAAAAAAAAAAAAAAGATCCAGTTTGTGAAAAATTCTAAGTGTCCACTTCGGGAGTAGGGGGGAAGTCAACAATTTAGGAGAAAACAAAAATGCACAGAGAAATTACAACATCTCTTTTAACAAACTGAGAAACATATTGTAACCTTACCTACTTTCACACCTTCACTTCCTTTTTTTAAAACCACAACCAAACAAGCTGGTTCTCCACACAATGCCATGTACAATGCAGTGAGCCTCAGAGTGGCTGGTCTGCACACACTTCAGCAGAGCCTCTCCAAAATCAATCCCAAATACCTCTTGAAAACTGTCTGCACACTACTCTCCTCCATCTCCAATTCTGGAAGTACAACAATGAGTATATGCAACAATAAACCCTGACAGTATCTTTGTCCCTGGGGTGAAACTAACTCCATGAAAAGTACTTCAACACTTTTTTGTTAATCATCTGCCTGTTCAGAAATGAAACACTGAAATAAATTACTGTTTCAACAGAAAAGCAAAGGTGCAGGCAATGCCTACAAAACACAACAGGTTTCTCTTAGCTTTTGTGCACAAAAACTGGCTCCCTTTGTCAAGACAGGTGATATTCCCCACTCGTGAACACTTCTGGCAAACACATTTCTTGAAAGAAAGCCATGCACAAAAGGACAGACTGGACAGACTCCGGTCTTGGTCAATGTAAACAGTGAAATGTCTTCCATGGTGAAGTCTTTTCCAGAGATCTACAGGAGAATTTACCACCTTCTTGAGCAGACCAGCTCAAGAAACCTCTTCAGAAACAGGTTGGGTTGATCATTACCTCGTGTTTCAACAGCACTGATGCACTTTTTGATGATGGTGAACCCTATCTTATCCAACTGTGCACCTAAAAAAATAAAAAGGGTTGAACAGTTTAAAAGCACCATTACAATTGTGTCTTTCACTGAAAATATGGCTGGACTTAATCATAAAGCTAGTACTTTTGAGGCAAAACAATAAATATTCTGAAATTGGAAGAATACATCACTTTTTACAGACAAATTCTGCTTTTCTCCTTCACAAGCCTGCCTAGCTGAAGTAAAGGCTTGTTCTGGTGATAGTGGCTTCAGTGAATGTGTTCACAGCAGCATCCTTTGAAGAATGGGATCTCTGATTAGTTACACATGTTGGCAGATGCAAGATGGAATTTAACAGTACTTACTGCAACATCGACAACATCTGAGAGAGTTCACCAAATGGGACAAGGAAGTACTTATGATGAAAAAACATAATTATCAACAGCAGGGCTTTTACTGAGTCCTACCCTCAGCCAAAGAAATTCCCACACTAAAGATACAGGACACATGTATATCATTTCACAGCAGTTAATGATCTGACTACATGAAAGCAGATGCATGAACAGGACAACAGCTGAGCTCCAGCATTCCTTTGTTGTTCCTATCTTACTCTTTTTCATCACATCAAAACTTCATTTAAAAGCTTATGTTGCAAAACTGCCCTTCCCCCAAACATCTGGCCTACTTGCTCCTGGGGACCTGGTCTTGCAACATGAAAAGACAAATTCGAGGAAAAATTCCTATGAATAACACCAGGATCTAGCTTGAATCAGCAATTTCAAGTTTTTTAAAAAGCAAGCATAAATTGCCTCATAATCAAAGAAGGATACCTGTTTTCAGTCTTACACTTAACCAACAGAAGAAAGCTAACGTTGTGTAAAGAAAGCCATCTCTTATACTTCCATATTTTGGTTTATATTTTAAATGCACAAATTCAGCTTTTTTGCTGATCTTGATCTTCAGCTGCAACTGCTTTTAAAACCATACCTTCACATTCTAACAGAAATGTACACACAGTTCACATTAAGAAATTGTGATGCACTTACATACAAATTCACTCTTGAATCAATTTCAGGCATTAAGTATATTGGCAAAAACAATCAGACTTTTTCTCCAGCTTATGTCCAGTCCTATACAATATGTACTGAGTTAGTATGAAAATCCATTAATTACAAAGTTAATTAATTACTTGTAATAAAAAAATACAAGTAATATTCAAAACTCAAGATTTAAAAGCGAAATAATTAAGGGGGAAAAGTTTCAGAGGTGAAAAAAAATATCTTTGCCTTTCTCAATTTTAAAATATTAACAAAATCAGCCTTAATGCTAATTCAAATACTTACTTCCCTCTTGTTTTGCATTCGTTCTATTCACGTTGATGAGCAGCTAACACAAAAAGAGTAAAAAAGACAAATTATTTTAAAGACTTTCATGAAACCAGAAAAAGAAGATACTCTCAATCTTAATGCTCAGTAGGCACAGATACAACTGATTACAGCCAGAACACAGCACCACCAGCAGCTCTAACAGCAGGACCAGAGGTCTGGGCTCCCTCAGAACAACATCAGCTACAGCCACTGCACTGCTGTAGCCAGGTAACTGGGATTTATGTGCTCCATGTTCCTGTGTTTCCCTGCAGGTTAAATTCCCACTGTTTCAAGGTCATTCAAATTATTAAGAATGTGATGATTCCTGGGACTTATGTTCCAGTTTGGGTTTCCCAGAAGTTTTCAACTTACTGGGGAGTCCAGCTCAGCCAACATGTCATGGTAATGAACACCTCTGCAAATGAAACCAGATCAGCGTAACAATGAGCTCAATCAAACAGCTACTGGGGCAGACACGTGACTGTGTCATTGTCTAGAAAACCCCATCATTTCTGGCACACAAGACCATTATTTATCATTGTAAGAATAAATAGTGTGTTTCAATTCAACGTTTCAGACCTGTTTCCTGATGAGAGACAGAAATTAAGCAAATTCACGTACAACCTCAGCCCCATTGACAAGAACTTTTTGATCTGATTTTAAAAAATAAAATAATAACATCATGTAACACACTTTTGCCACTGGAATGCAGCATGTCAGCATAAGACTGATTGAACATGCTTATACTAGACATTTTCTACAACACCAATATTATCATTGGGATGGGAAACCATTTATAAAAATTGATGCTGTCATTACAACGAAAAAATTCTCATATCAGCATTAGCAGTTATCTACACTGAGCTTTACCAAGTTACTCATCTCTCCCGAGTTTTATTTCACTTTTATCCTTTATTCATTGAATCTATCATTTTACAAACTACATAATGCCAGTTTATTAAAGTATAAATGGGATCAGAAAGCAGAGGGTGAGAGAATTTCCCATTACACTATAAAAGAGTATTTTAAAAATTATGCTTACAGCTTCTTTTCCATCCAAGGCTTCCATCCACAGTTTCCTGTCTTCCTCAGAAAATGCCTGCATGGTCACAGGAACTCCAGGCCTGCAAATGTACCGACAACATAAGGTAACTGCATTCATCAACAACTAAAAAATGCTTGTCAAATTCTATTTCCAACTACAAGCAAAAGCCCATTGCCCTAAAAGTCAGGGTTCATTTTCTTTTGCTTAATAACTGAACACTGCTGATCTTGAAAATAAAAGGTATAGAAGTGATACATGCAGTAAGAAATAGGGAGAACAGAGAGGGAAAAGGAAAATTAATGTAATCTGCAAACTATTTGAAATAGCTCATTGTTGATCACCTGCTGATTCCAACACTTGCTGGAGTGACTGATTTTTGTGAATTGTAAATAAACTTGGACTTGTATTGCTGTTAGACAAAAAATGGAATTTGTTAATTCGATATGTAATTTTCATCTTTAAAGCAGCAACAATGATCATAGCTTGCAACCATTTAGTTCTTTTCACTAAATTACAGTTGTCAAGGTATCAGAGTATCAACCTAGAAGCAATATATCCAACTAATATATGCTGCATGAAGTATCATTTATTTGTCTTCAAAATAAGGTCAAAGGAAACAAAATCTTCTCTCATTGTCCTGTATTGGAAAAATAAAATGAAATCTAGGTAGTATTTGAGAAGGATAATGCTCTCTATCAATAAAATAACTTTCTCCTATCCTGGAAGACTACTGCTCTCTCCTTAAGATTTAAATTTCTCTGCATTTACCACTAGTCACCTTCAAGCAAACATGATGGAGTACTAGAAACAGAAGTGTCACTTCCCAGAGATTTAACCAGAATCTTAGCACCCTAAGAGCCATAAATATCAGAATATAAAGAAAATACAACCATCTCAGCATTCCTTTTGAAAGAAAAAGATGCAAATTTTCAGCTAGCTCGAAGTTATGCTAAATTCACACACAAGGCTGAATGTTTGCTACTTAAAAGTCTTCCCTAAAATTTTACGACCTTGCCTCCTTCCAAAGCACAGTACTGAAGAAAACCCCATGCCCAGCTGTCAATCCCTGTGTTATTTTTTAACTTGGACAAACTGAGGGATAAGTGTGCCCTGAATTGATACCAAGGAAACAAGCTAATGGCCTGCAGCACAGAACTAATCTCCATGGGAACATCTCAGTATCACACACATATATTATTAAAAGAAAAATGTCTGATATCAAGGTCACAGCAGATCAAATTGTGTCTATTACATCAAGACAGAAAGAGGAACTAGATTTTTCCCCCCTTTTACCAGAGAAGAGATTGAAAAAGTGTTTTGCAGGATGAAGGAAACCCTTCTCTCCATCCATCTCTGTATAAACTCGATACCCCACTGAGCAGATGCTACATAGAGGGGGGCAGACTGACATTTCTCATGCTACTTTTTAGCAATTTTATCAGACTCAGTTTGAAATCTGTTATCCCTACCGACCAATCAATGCAGTGACCCAAGAGGAGCTGATGCCTGGAGTGTAAATCTTTACTCCCTTTCATACTGTTGGGACACAGCATTAGAACAGCTAAACCACATCCTGCTCAACTCAAAAATGCAAGTTCAAACCATGCTGTAGAGTGATGAAAAACATCACCTGAGCTGGAAATTAGCATCTTCTCATCTGCCATGTGGGCTAGAAGTTTTCTGATGCAGTGGGACTTTCACATCCCTTTACCCACTGTTTGTTGTAGGAATGAACATGCCTCAGGCCTGTCTGAGTAGTCACACAAGCTCAGCATAGACTCTGATTAAAGTTTGAGCACATAATCACAAACATACCTGCAAACCATGAGCAATCACAGGACAGGGGGGCCCAAGAGCATTGGCCCTGCTGCTTTTGAAGTGAAAAACACTAAAAATCTGATGCAAAAAAAAAACCAAACCCAACAGCCCATAAAACTTGAAGACCTACTATATTATGTTAGCATGTGGTTAATTGGTGTAAGTAAGGAGCAAACATATAGATTAAAAGCAGCTCAGAGGGGATGGATGCAAAAACTAAGCAGCAATTCAGCAATTTATATCTAGCATTTAATTCCAGATATGATCCATTTCTGCATCAAAAGAATGTAGCATTACCACAGCCTAATTTATTTGGAGTACCTTATGAAGTTGGATACCCTCAACTTCATAAATGAAGGAAGACTAGAACAGTTGAATGACAGTGTTCATCAAATTTTGAGGTCCTTTAGAGAAAAAGATTAGCAAGTCTTTTCTTCAGAAATAGTGCAAGAAGTGGTGCTTCAAAAAGACAGTAAACAATGTTCAAGATGCAGTGGATGATTATACCAGGCACAAGAAGCCTCAAAATCCCAATAACTTTATTTCAATCTGAAAATCCAGCATATCTCCTCAGCAACCCATCATTTTGGAACACAGGAGTGTGACACAATGTGGTCATGACTATATAAATTATTACTGCCATCAGTGTTTCACTGTAGCTGTATGTACTTCAATTTAAGCCATGTTTCTTCACTATAACTCTTAATAGCTCCTCTTAACCTTGTGCTTTTCTTCAATGTGAGCTCAGGCAATGTCTACATTTGAGTTGAGTTCCTCTGCATCTGCTACACACAGCTGAGGTAAAACCCAGTGGGCCTTGGCAGTGCCTGCCTGCTCCTCCAGTGACCATTCCCATCGGATTGAGGATTGAAGAAATCAGAAGAAACGGCAACAGTAATTTTGCAGAAGTTTTAATTACTGCTTCAAAAGAGCTCTTCCTAGGGTGTTTCACAAGCTTACCTGTCTGAAGCTTCTAAGTCAAAACAGAATCGCCTGTCTATTGTATCTGTATTTCTTTTAGTACAATATGTAAGGACAAAGAGTTCTGCATCACCCTGTGAAAAGAAAATTAGAAAATTTTTATAAGTTCTTGTAAGTTTTTATAAGCTCCAGTAAGCCAGCTGTACAAGGCAAGTAAGGTAAATTTATATTAAATGGCAAAAGCTGTACTGAAAACTGACACTTGCAAAAGAATTCACCCATGTTTTCAGTTCACTTTTCTACACAATAACATAAATTCTATGGTCATTTCTGGGACATAAATCTAAAAATATTGAGTCCATTTCAGCTGATACTTTACAGAATGACTCAGTACCACAGTAAGTTAAACTAACAAAAATATTTTGCACTGGTTACAATATAAACACGCAAAGAGCCTTTTCCAATTTTACGTCAGCCACAGTGTTTTCCATAGCAAAGGCCATAGTAAAGGCTACACCAAGTAGAACAAAGGAAGTGTTCTTTACTATCTGTAACATGTCTCACAGAACCAACTCTCTCCTTCTTCGAGACCAGTACCAAGATCTTATTTTGCCCAGGAATCACAAACTCATCTGTGAATGCAGTCGGAGTTGTACCAGATTAAATCAGGATTAACTGTACATTTTAATTATTTCTTGTCTTATTCAGCATCTCCAGATATAGAAGGCTGTCACTGAAGCAGTAACTGCAGGGGTTTTCAAACAGATCTTTTAATACAGCAGAAATGGCTTCATAGGTGTTTTAGAATGCTTAATGCTCAGCCACACATACTATATACTATACAAACTAAAATGGTTTAGTAAAACTAGAGCAAATTAGGATAAAAAATTCATAGAAGTGCTGAAGTGATTAAGGAAACCAAATACCACTAATTTTCAGTACATCAGGTTTTCCAAAGCTTTTCAAAGATTCTTCCAAATTCAATATATTTGTAAATACACAGTCCTCAAAATTGTGAAAGTCATCTCCCTCTGCTGAAACTAATAGGATATAATAACTTGATAAAATTCCAACAACATGATCTCCTAACCAAATCTGAAGACAGGGCAGGTTGCTGCATTTACAGCATATTGACTCAAGCGTTAGTTTCCAGATTCAGATATTCTTTTTCTGTGCAATGCATTTTATTCCTATCAATACATTCATTTAATGTGTCATCTTTAAAGGTAATCAATTCCCAACTATTTCAGTAGTTTAGCCATTTAAAGATAAACAAAGCCTCAGGTCTTGAATATTTCAGATGCTTTTAAAGATATCCGAAATTACATTCAGTTATCAGTACAAATTAAATTCCTATCTACTTTTCCAGTCCTACTTCTAGTATTTAAATCTCCAAAAGAAAACTCTGAATCATTTAATAAAGAAATTTCTAGGTTTGCTATATTTTCCTGATTTATACTTTAGAAAATTAAAGACCTCATGGATAAACAGGGTTCTAAATAGTGAAACATTGCATGTTACCTGTGCCAGGTTCTCTGCTCTCCTAAAAGGATGCAACTGAAAAATCTGGAGAACTCTTATCTATTAATAATTTAATAGGAGATTAATGTCCACTACTTAGGTCAATGTCCTTTGATGGCAGACTGAATTGCATAAGGAAAGATTGAAAAAAAGGGGCAAGGAGGGTAGAAGGGGAAAGTACTTGACGAATCTTATCTGACACATTCTCTGATCTTAATACCAGACAAGTGTAAGAGTAGAATACATAAATATACATACAACTTTCCCTCCTGATCTGTGTTCAAATGGGATCATGGAGAACTTCTTTGTCTCTTTCCTGTACATGCAATAGTGCTTCACCCAACTGGAACCAAAGGGAGCAGGCCCTACATAACACAAAAGCAACAAACAGTATGAACTTTTTCCAGTTTCTGCATTCTCCTCTCCTGCTTGTTAAAATGATACTTAAGAGCCCTAGTTAATTCCTAATAATGCAGTATTTAAAGGAAAGGTACAAATTAAGAATATTAACATCATACTAATGTTAACCACTGCTTATCATTCTAAAATACAATACATGTTGTACTTCACTTTTATGCTTAATGACAAATGGAAAGAATTATTAATGTATCTTTCTCTCTCTACTACAGACAAAATAATTTTCCCTATAAAGTAAATAGCCCTTTGAGACTTTATTTAGAAAAACACAGAAAGCTAGATTTACACTTGGTAACTTGAAGCTAAATAACCACAGATTACCACACCTCTGTTACAAGTTTTAAACAATCTCATGATTAAGGTCTGATCGTAACTTCTGACACCAGAACTCTCTCCTCTGCATACCCTGGACAGAAGGCACTTCCTTTGGAGCCCAGCTTACTGCAAATATTATTGCTGAGATTTGCACCTTAATGCCAACTGTTCAAACTTGGATTCTGACCCTTTGTATCTCTGCACTTCTTTTACTTAACTCTTCCTAAAAAACAGGTCTGCAAATGAATCTTTTCACTCTATAAAGGCAAACCTCTAAAAAACATGATTTATGCAAAATGTTTAAAAATAAATAATAAATTACAATAAATTGTCATTCCTTGAGCAACAAGAGCTCTACATCTTGTTTGGCTTTTTTACTAGTGTGAGAAAGATTTATAATTGTTTGAAGTGTTGACAGGATATGATTTATGCAACATGCACCTTCACAGCAAGAATTTTAACACCAGCTACCTAACATATAGTTGGCTTTATTTGACCCTATCATCACAATTAGGTAATGAAAATGTATCAATGAATCAAGGAAATGACACTCAATTTCATCATATTCAACAAGCCAAATTTTCAGAGGCTAACTTGACAACCCATGTTGCTGGCTGACAACAAATGTTTGACAGTTCTAGGGGAGGTCATTAATAAGGGATTAAAAATAAGATGAAATCCATTCTTTGGTCAAACAAAACTTCCCTGAATTCAGTTTCTTTTACTAAAAACTGTCACATTTTCAGCTCAATATGAGCCACAGTAACAATGCTGCTAGAAACTTTGAAAATATACTTAGATGACTCTTTAATTACCAGTAAATGCTTTGCATCATCACGTTAACCTGTAGAGACAAGACTTGCCCATATGCCCAATATGGGCACTGTGCAATACAAAATACACCTTACTTTTTTCCTGTACATAGAGGTAGCCTTCCATTGTGAAGTGATTTGCTCTTTTATGTTCCTGGGGATTTCTTCTGATCTTGTTCATGAGCTCCTCTACCTCTGACCTTGTTCCTTCAAAACGATTTCGTGTCTAAAACGAGATAGCAAAAACCCTTTGGTAATGAGAGTGGAAGAAAGACTTACTTTTCCTGGCTGAAAGGAATCACGTCTGGGCTTGCACAGCAAGGATTTTTGTGGTGGGGGGCTACAGAGAGGGCATCTGTGAGAAGGTGATAGAAGCTTCCTCCATGTCCCATGGAGCCAGTGCCAGACTGCTCCAAGACCGACCAGCCGTTGGCCAAGGCTGAACCCACCAGTGACCGTGGTGGAGCCTCTGGGATAACGTATTTAAGAGGGAAAAACTGCACAATGCCAAACGCAGCCAGGAAATGCAGCGAGAATATGTGAGAGGAACAGCTCTGCAGATCCCAAGGTAAGTGCAGAAGGAGGAGCAGGAGATGCTCCAGGTGCCAGAGCTGAGATTCCCCTGAAGTCCCTGTGGACATTGGATAAGTCCATGGAGGACTGTCTGAAGTGAGAAAGACCCCATGCTGGAGCAGGGGAAGAGTGTCAGGAGCCTTCCCCTGAGGAAGAAGTAGCAGTAGAGGCATTGTGTGAAGAACTGATCATAACCCTCATTCTTCTGCACCACCAAGGGAAGAAGGGAGGGCTGATGGAAAGGTATGTTTAAGATTTGGGTTTTATTTCTCATTACCCTACCCTAATCTGGTAATAAATTAAACTGAATTCTCCCAGTCAAGTCTGTTTTACCTCTAATTGGTCTGTAATTGGTTTCCCTGACCTGCTCTTGATCCACAAACTCTCTAGCTAAGGAGGGCAGTGATAGAGCAGATTTAGAGAGAGCAGAGATAGAGCAGCAGGCCTCTGGCATCCAGCCAGGGCCAACACACCACAAATAACTACAAAAAGAGACAATAATCCAGGCCATTTTAGAACATTTAGTCCTAAAGCACAATTCCCATATATGCATTAACCCTCCAAGCTTTCTGATATTCTTAAAAATCAATGTGAGGTTTAGATATCAGCTGCTGTGACTGTGGAAAGCACACTAAGACTGCCAGAGTAGGTTTTGAAGCAATGCACTGACCTATTCAGAGAGGAGTGAAATACTGAGTGCAAAATGAATTTGAATATTGAAATTTCCTTAGAAAAATATTACTACATATATTGGCTTAATTCATGAGAGTCTTACTTGTTGACAGGAAGTAGAGGATTTTCTGTGGTAATTGAGGAAAAAAGTGTCAGGAAGGTCATCAACAGTGTACACAGATTGGTATTATATATGTGCCAAATGTTTTGACCACACACAAGCAGAAGCATGCAAAAACAACCTAAAAAAACTTAGAAGTTCAGTTGATTACTATTCCTGAATGTCACTTATTCCAAAGTCTGCAAGCAGCAGGAAGAAAAATATTTATCAGAATATTAGCAAAAACAATCAGAAAGTAACCATGCCACCCACAAATTATATGACAGGACTACACAGAACAACAGAGTAGCTCACACCTGACACAAGAAACTCTTTGGCTTGGTCTGAAAAACACTGATAATTGATAAATGAGCAAATAAAACCACAACAATCATGGTAATAACTGGTTTTCTCTACATATGCACCTGTCCAAGCTGAAAACACTGAAAAACACTTAAATCCAGGCTGGTGTTTTAAGGAAAGCATATAGTTCCAGAGTCATGCTTATGTGTCTTTTTGCTTTCTGAAAGCACCTTAATTTTTCTGAAAATGTGGCCTCACCTACTTTATCTTTTCCCCAGGATAAGCATACAAGATAACACAACTTTTGGAAGAATCAACTAGATTTCTAGATCAACAATTTCTTGAACTTGGGCTACAAGGCTGGGGTGGGTCTTTTACTTTCTTTCACTTGAGGGGAGGAGATGAGCAGTGAGAGGAAGGCAGGGTTTGTGGTAAGGTGGGGAGAGGAAATTCATAGGATAACTCTCACAGTAAAGACAACCCAAATGAAAGGAAAGGCAATTACTACAGCTATACTGGCAACTCTAAAATCACTCTCCATATCCAGCTAGGCTGTCTGTACTGGATCTTGTACCCTTCAATCTCTAACACATCAATCCAGTGTTCTGCCAGCAGCTCAGCTGTACCACAGGCAAACCCCAGTTCATTTTTCCTTTGGGATGTCTTGCTGATCTTCAGCACAGAGGAAAATGTGTCATGTCCTCTCACAATTTTTTCAAATGCTTCCTTCTATTCTCCTACCTCTGATAGCTGTTCTGCCTTCTCTCTACAGCCTCTACCTATCCATAAAGCTTGAGCTGCAAAGCTCAAGCGCTTCACAATCTGGTGGGGCACACTGTGCTACCATTCAGTCAATTGAAAATGCAGCTGCTGAGATTAGCTTACTTTATTACTGCTCATCACTTCTTCACATCACTCCACTGGCTCTTTTCCATCTGTATTCTGAAACCCAGCTCATCAAAATTGTATCAGAGATTCCCTCTCATGTTTCAGCTGGCATCAGTTCCCCTCTAAGCTGCTCCTCACTCTGTTAAGCACACAGAAAAAGCAAGTCTAGCCTGATATTTCCCCCACAAGCACTGACTTCTAACACAGAAGTCTGCTTACAAAGTTAACACTAACCAGTTCCCGTTCTCAAACCAAACATCACCTCAAAAGGAAAACTGATACTTGAGCATACAGGAAGAAAATTGAAGGAATGGTATCATGACACGTGAATCACGTCACTATGCATTACAACAACTGTAATCCTCCCTTCCGCCTCCCTGCTAGTTAAGCCATTTCTAAAAACAGACTCCAACAAGTAGTTTCTGTGTCTTAATTCCAGATGCCCTCAGAGGTCAACAGGACAAATGCACCATCAGGAATTGACTGTTTGCAGTAAGGTGTGTGACGTGCTTCCTACCAAGAGGCCTCTGGCACACCCCAGTTCCTCTGAACAAGCTTTATTCTTCATAAATCTCAAGGAAGCAAACAGACCATCTGAATAGTAACTCTGTCAGTCCCACTGCTTCAGCCTTCACCTTGTCTCCTGCTCTCCCAGTCCAGATCACACTAGGAGATTTGGGATGAGGGCACACTAAACTAGTGGTGGCCCCATTTGTCCTTGAAGGAACAGATCATTTTGTGAAATACACCATGGGTGCCAACACCAAGTCTCCTTACACAGTTCTGCACCCCAAGCCCTTTGAAAGGGCTGCTGCAAGACAAACTCCACACTGCTGTGACCAGCTGTTTTTCTTCCCTTTTCTAGTTATGGATAATGTAAACCTATAGGGAAATGACCCTCAGACCTGACCACCACATACTCAATTTCAAAGCACACCCAAAACACTGAAAACTTCATCTTTCATTACCCATACTCTGAATTGTCCAGTGTTTTGTGCATTTTTAACAGACTTCACTAGTTTTAAATAATCCTTGCATTATTTATGTCTCCAAAAAAAAGTAAAAAAGGAGTGGAGGCCTTTTATTTCATGCTTGTTTTTTACAGTATTATTAGAAATTACAAAGAACTCGCTGGAATTAGTGATGATTTGTTCAGTGATGTGGTTGGTTATCCAGGAGATGGCACCATATCCCCAAAATTCATAAGCAAAGCATTCACATGGAACTCCAAGTGTAGGCAATACAGACACTGCACATGCAGCAACTTCAGCAAGTGATTTTATTCCCAAAAGTAGACTCAACTTACATTTTGTATATTTATCTGCAAGTTCGTTTTGTAATGATTGAAGTCTTTAGCAAGTTCATATCCCTGGTGATAGAAAGTGAACAAACCCTGAAAAAATGATAGCACCTGAAATAGAAAAGAAGACTTGTTAGAACAAAAAAAACCTCCATTTTCTTCAACACAATTGCTGCACATAGACTTTTTTGGGAACATAGATTACAAAACGATTATTTTAAAATAAATTTCCACTAATGTCTACACTATATGAGTAATATTTAAATCCAAATGATGATCTATGTATACAGATATTTTGGATGGTTCTGTCTCCGGAATTTCACAACCAGTCTCTACTTTCCATTTGACCTTAGGAAATGCATATCCCATGTTCCCAAACTTTCCTATGTAGCCTTTTCCTACAACTGCTCTGATACCAATGATATCTGGAACAGATATTTGTGCACAAGGAGGTAATGATCATTCTGTCCTTTCGTCACCATTTCCCTGGTCATTCCTCTCTCTGCTAATGACCACGTGGAGGTGACTGTCACATCAGTCATCTGGCTTGCTGGAAGAAGGAAGCTTTGCCCATTGCTGCTTTTTGTGCCCAGATCTGACCTTCTGTCAGAACCAGCAAGTGCCCCACTTCGCATATGCTGACTTTAGTACTTCAATTTAAAAGAACAAACAAGTTGTACTACAGTGGAAACAGCATGAGGTGTAGTCCTGTCTAATGCTCCTGTTTAGTTCAGGTTGCTGGAACAAAGCAAGTGAGACATAAAAGAACAACTCTCCAAAGAGAGCAAGCCAAAGAACTTATTTAATAAAAGTCTGAAGTCATACAGCAAATAAAGC
Source organism: Passer domesticus (assembly GCF_036417665.1). Lineage (NCBI taxonomy): Eukaryota > Metazoa > Chordata > Aves > Passeriformes > Passeridae > Passer > Passer domesticus. The sequence continues at coordinate 26,573,363 of NC_087477.1, forward strand.
GTTTTCAACAAATGCAAAAAACCCTATATATTTTAAGTATTAAGGGAAAAGGAAACAAGAATTTGGTACAAAGCTTTCTAGTCTAGTGTAAACTTCAAGTACAGATTAGGCAACATAAAAGTACAGCCCCATCCAGAAGGAGCTTTAAGAAATGAGAAAGGACATGTTGCAAGAACATAATTTGAAGATTCATTTATCTAGTCTGGCTCTGAGGAAACTTCAAAGAATCTGAAACACAATAACCAAATGCAAAGCTATTTAGGGTTAGAAAAATATTTTTTAAAAATATTTTTAATAAAAGAAAAATACAACATATCTACAACAGAAAAACTCCACACAACTACTCTTTTCACAGCATTTTGCCTTTCTTTAAACAATGCTAATATAATTGCACCAATTTATTCCCCCTTAAGTATTTTACCAATTTTTTTTTCATACATAGGAATTATCTACATTAGAATAGACAGTTCTTAATAACTGCATAATGACCAGCTATTTTGATTAGGGTCATTTGAAACTTTTTTTTCATTATTACATTAAAGCAATTGTATCAGAATAAAAGGACAAACTTGGTCCAAAAGCACAGACTTCAGACCATGAGAGAATGGAAGTTGCTTCTACAGTCCATCCTCTCTTTATTCTCAGTATTACACTTACTGTTCTCTTGCTGTTAGATAAATTTGTATTTAAAACACCAAGCTACTGTACATCTCAGAGAAATTTTAGAATAATCTTCTCATAGATTTAAGAAAGTCTCATCAGTGCATGCAGCATTTCCACCAAAATTAAATTAAACCGCTTAATTTCTCCACAGATTCAACTGCAAGTGAAATTAAACATATCAGGCTACCCAGGAACTGGCTTCTTACCCAGCAGCATCCTCCTAATTGATTTATATCTGCAATTCTTTACTAGCAGGCCTCTAAGCCCAACCTTCATAATTAAAATTAGATTCCTTGCATTAGTCAGCAATAACATTTCATTGGTCAGAAAACTCAATGCAAGAATCCTGACACCAACATCTTCTTGAATCCTCTATTCTATCTCACAATGTGAATTGAGGTTTCTGTAGTACCACAAATGGTTTCACACATTTTCTGAAAATCAGCATCAGCGGGTCCAAATCAGTTCTTATTATGAGGTAAGATTTGACATGCCTGATTACATTTATCTGCACTAGGAATCTGTACAGATGCAACAAGTTAGTTTAAGTTCTGTTAAGTCACTCAATTGGTTGTGTTTTCCAGAAAGCCAAGCTTGGCTTTTGTCCAAATGCATTCCTTCTCCATCCCTTATGAAAGGCAGAGTAGTTTGAATTCCCTGATACTCACAGGCTCCACGCACTCAAATTTCTTCCGCTCCTGGATCTCCTGCAACTTGCACACGTACTCAAGGGACAGCTCATAGAAGTGTTTTCTGTTCTGCTCCACTTGGTTATCTGCCTGCACACAGAGCACACCTCATGAAGTTTCACAGACATTTTGCAGACAGCTTCAGGATAACACACACACACAGAAGTGGCAAGCAATAATTGTCACCATATTTGAGAGATTTGTTACAACACAGATCATTCATTACTTTTAAACGGGAGCAATTCCCGTTCACTAGGTAACATATGTTGTTTTGAATCATAAGGCTAGACTTTTTAGAAAAATCCCAGCAACACCACTTTTCTAGAGAATCCAACGTTTAACAGTGTTGCAAAGGTACCTGCCCAAACAGAGAGTGGGAGCTAAGAGCATCATCCATTAGAAAAAGAGGAAATCATCTCTCCAATCAAATTAAGGAAGAAATTATTTTTGAAAACTACAGTGCTGGTGCTGTAAATTTTACCCTATAACCCAAAAAACTGCTGTAAATAGCCAGAATGCTGTTGTACCCATCCCATCCATACCTGTGCTCACTCTCACTGGCAAGAAATGCAATGGAAAAAAGTTCACTTATTGGTACAACACTCCACAAGTTTCCCCAGAGCATCCAGTGTTAAAAATGCAGCTTTTCTACCTGCAGCTGATATTTAGCACAGCTAAATATTGGCACTACATTGATGCCAAACAGTTACATTTCAGCTGCCATCCATCTGCATGTAAATATTTCACTTCCTAGCATCTACCCATTATTTTATGAAGTTATTATTTAAAGTACAGGTAAGATCCGTTTAAATTAATCTTAAAATTTGGTAACACAAACTGTTATTAAAATACGTTAAAGAAAAGGTTACTCTAAGTAAATAACACTTAGTCTTTGCCCACAAAGACAATACAAAATGCATCTACAGTGAATTACCAAAGGAAGTGGAGAAAGGGTTAGGTGAAAGGACAAGACTTACTATGAGACTCTCTCTTAAACACTGAGACTACATCCTTCAGGCAGAACAGTGACTGCTGTGCTTTAAGAGGATAAATCAAATTAGCTTTAAGACAGTTTTGCCTTAAGACGTGCTTGGCCTTACTGCTCTGTGCTGGAGAACTCTCAGCAGTTAAAGGGGCATAACCACAAATGCCATTAAATAAATTAAGCCCTGATAAGTATTCCAGTAAGCACATGTGTTTCAACAAGCCATGCCATTTTGGTGCATGCCATAAACTGTGGAATTGTTTGAGTTGTCAGCCTACAAACACAGGAATTGTTTGAGTTGTCAGCTAAGACTCTAATCATATAGACATGAAGGGTACCACAACACCCTAGAAAGAGATTCTGAAGTGGATCTTTGAGGACATCTGGCTTGCCAAACAATCCAGAATACATTATCACATCTCAGTTTTTTGAGGCATGAGCCTCCCCATGCACCCAGCAAGTTGCATTGTAGTTTGTCTACTGCTGAAGAATGAGAGAAGTGAGAAACAAACTGTGCCTCAGTAAAATTACAGGAATATCCCACCATCAGGAGAGTTAAAAATTGTGTTCATGCTAAGACACACTTCACAACATAGTATGTTTTTCATCAAATTTTTGTCAAATTTATCCCTGCACTATTTACTCCAGTCAGGAACTAACACAACTAGACATGAATAAAACTAAATTATATACATTATAATGCAACTATATACCCCTTATAATATAACTATATAAACCTGTTCTCTGAGCTTCTGCAAGAAATTGTTCCCTATCTTCTCTGACAACATGCTCCAAGGGCCTTTTTTTCTTTAAATTGCTTATATATTTATACTTCAAAATTAAACACACAAATGTGAGAGCCTGACTGAAGCATTTCAGAATTTTTGTTCATGAAACTTTGAAGGACATTTAAAAATCTAAAAATCTATTTGCTCATTCTAGATTTCATACGTGCTCTAAAGCTTCAGGCTATATTTGATACAGCTTGAAAATGCCTCTTAGAGGCATTATGTATTTTTCCATTGAGATTAGGTCTCATTTCAGATTTGATATCAAGAACCCATACTTCATCAAGCAATCATAATCAACCCTTTATCATTATCTCTGCGTCAAGTTCTTTGGCAGCTGATCAATTGGTCCTGACACGAGGCATGCCCAATAACTTCACTGGGACAACTCAACTCCCCAAAAGACAGTTCTTTACACATTTTAGGGTCAATGTTACAAGTGCAGCACGGTGAAGTGACATCTTAGTGAAACTCGGGAGTAGAGAAATTCCAGGGTAACTTTTCCAGTAATACTAACCATTTTTATGAAAAATGGCATACAGTATTTGGGATGGGGTAGAGGGCAGGGACAGGAGGATCCCTGAGGAAAACGCTAAGGTTTTTTTATAGTCTAAGCATTAATAATTCTGACATAATTACATTGATCTGGGAAAAAAAATTCCTTCTGGCTGCAGCAAGTCTCTACAAGATTTCCCAGCAGTCTTTTCACATACTATTTGCTGTTGCTCCAGAAATCAAAACTATTACTAATAAGTTCATCATGATAATAAACCCAGAGGGACAGAAGGAATGCCAGGCAAAACAAATCTATCAGTTATAAATTGTCAACAAACTTTTTTATAGCATTGCTCAAAAAAAATCCCAAAACAAATCTTCAAAACATGAGAAAAAGCAAAGGCACAAACCCACTTTATTTGGGAATAAAAGTCTTGCTGTCCTCTGCATTAAGTGCTATCACAGGACATTCAGTCAATACTCACAATGCAATGCAATTCACATTAATGGTAAAGCCTTGTAAGAAACACAGAGTTTTTCACAGTATGTGTGCACTTCCCTATTCCCTCAATTATATATAAAAAATGACATGAGGCTCAGTGCTCCATACACACAAAACCCTTGATTCAGAAAATGGTGGAGGTACTAAGTTCAGCAAATATTGATTTTCTCACCAACCTTTCCAGATGAGAACACTGAGAATGCTGTTTCTGCTTTTGCATAAGTATATTTACCTATTCCAAAGCCTTCAGCCTGCATAAGAAAAAGAGATGCAACAATACCTCTTGTAATTGTAGCTCTTTCTTCTTAGCTGATAAATTCAAATGTTTTTCTAACAAACTGTAGTTCTTCTCTGTCTCTTTATCAAACTTCTTCTTTTCCTCCTAGATGCAGAAACAAAGTAGCAACTATGTCAGTATAAAAGGGTACTTTTTTTTTTTCTTTTAAAATTGTAGTTCATCAGGAACAAAGAGGAAAAAAATCATAGCTCCAGAAAGCAGAGAAATATATGCTCCATCTCATTTTAAAAATTAATTTAAAGGCTAACTTGAAATGAAATCCCATTGCATCATTATGGTGTAGCTTATCACACAGATGCACACATTTTCTAAGTTAAAAAAAAAAAAGAAAAAACCTGACCTCTTCTTGATTCATTGCATTTTTCATTACTATCAGGCATCATCCACACCACCTTGTTTTTGAATAAAAGGCATTACATGGAAATAAAAGTTTCACTGAAAAAAATAGCTTTCTAAAATTGACTAGGAAAAAGTTCCAACAGCTTGAAACCCAAAGGAAATACACCTCTATATTCCATAGGATTTCTTCATTTTAAAGCCATACAACAACCCGAGTGCTGAATTCCTATTTCTACCAGAGATTTATTGTGCCCATGACAAAAACCCAATAAAAAGAAAAAATATCCATAAAACTTAATATCATGGTATCAAAAGAAAAACTCCCACAGACATGTAGTAATGTCATTTGCACAATGCAAAACCATTCCTCTGACCACCAAAAGCAATGTATTACAAGAGGGACAATCACTATTTGTTTTAAGAAATCTTAATTTCTGAATCTAATTTAGTAGAAGATATTGTAAAACAAATTGATTCCTCAGTTCCACTGTATTAAGGTAAAAAATCAGTATTCATTAATTCAACCAACTAGTTTTGAAGCTATTTTTAGTATACCTATTGTAGTTGAAAATAACCTCAAATACGTAAAATCAAGTATTTAACTACATATGCCAGAACTGGTAGATTTAATGTTCAGAAAGAGGCTAGTTCAATTAAAATATTTTTCCTCATCTGTAGACTTGAAATCACATTTAAATGTATTCTAACCAAACCCCTGGTTACACACTACAGACATAATTGCTCTTTTTTTCTCCTCTTAACCTTTGATTTTGAACAATACTATATATACTATATTAGAAGAGACACACATTTTTGGTCTCTGAACCTTTAGATTCTGAAAATGGCATTACATTAAAGAGGCTGTTTAGGATTGCTTTTCAGCAAGGACTTCTACCAGAATTTTTTTCCCCCACTCTTGAGACTTAAAATTGCCTTTAAAAAATGAGTCTTAAAAAATATTTGTTAGCAACTGAAAAACATGAACATATGCATATAGTATCAGGGTGATTAGAGATAACACACTAGCAAGATGGGGAATTAGGAACAAAGTGCAGGGAAATAGGTGAATCTTTGTGTTTATATTAGCAAAATTTCCATTGATGTGGTGAACATTTCAATGCTCCCAAAAAGAGTTCTCTTAACTTCTTAACAGGCAAAGCCAGAAACTTTACACACATAGCTTGGCATTAGTGTAGTGACACCTTTCAATAAGGGGTAATTCAATGAGAGTCTCAGCTTCCAGCTCTATGAAGCTAAACTTTCCTCCCCTTCCTTTTCTTAAGCTTAACTCACACCCTTTCATCAGCAAAGGGATGCAAGATGCCGAAAAAATCTGAGGCAGCAGATTCAACTTTTATTTTATAATGGTGGAGCATAAATCTTTCCTAAAGTAAATACTATGCAATGTTGCAGATATATTTCACCACTAGATGCCACAGCTTGGTTTTCAGAGCTAAGCAGAGTTATATTTCCAATGTCAATGTTTTGATTATATTGAATAAATATTCAGTTAAGAATATTCCAAGAGCTAAATATTTTTAGAGGGTTTTTATTTGAACATTATACAATTATGTAAGACTTCTATTTAAAGGTTTAAATTACCTTTTTTGACAGAATTCTGTTTAAAAATGTTTAGATCAGAAATAAAAGCTACAGCTTCACAGAAACAGTATGCAGGGACACAAGGAAAGACACATTCATCCAAACAAAATGGGAGATTGTAGGCTTTGTGAATGTAATTTGTGTTAGAAGCATCAGGAAGAGAATTCTGACTAGGAAATGAGTGAAGATATGAGATAACTTAAAGCATTAGGAGTTCCCACCCCAAAACCAGCAATTCTTTAATAGCGAAAATACTGCTGAAATAATGCATTCATTACACAGCTGCTTCTATGACAATTGGCTACATTCAGAACAAATTCTCTCTTTCCTTGGAAGACTGGCTATATTACAGACCAAGTTTTTATTGTGTGTTGGTTGGGTCACCTAATATACTTCTCTCAAGTGTATAAAATTACACAAAGCTCATTGTACCATTGAACTGAAGGGATTTATGATCAACAGAGCATTTTCAGTTCACGAACACTGAAATCATATGCAGACATGTTAATCATTCCTGCCAAAGTCAAAATGCATAGCGCTCTTATAAGTGAAACATTGTCTTAGCTACTAAATATCACTGGTGATGAAGACATAAAATTGTAAAATAAACCATATGCAGGTATTTTGAAAATGTATGGAGTTTTACAATAGAAAACTTGAATAAAATGCTGGTTTCTTTCTTTTCTACTTTCTTTTATAAGCACTTAAATTTCTCACTGCAAGGAAGGTAGACAGACACAAATTTGTCCTTGCTACTTTTATCCAAATCTAGTCTGTACTTAATACATGAAGTTCACTTAGCTTTTTTTTTTTTTTAAATATTCACAACTTAGTGACAATCTTCAAAAAATAACCAAATACTTTTATCAAAAATACTTTCAATAAGATCTTGCCCTCGGCCTCTTCATCCCTGTTATTTCCATGCATTTAGAGCCAATGAGTTATTTATTCAAAACAAAAAATTAAATAAAGGCAATTCTCACTTGCAGGTGGCAAAAATGTAGTTAAAAGCATATGGATGAGTGAGCTCCTTTAGGTAGTTAATATTTTTCAGCCTTTGATTGTGCAACTGCAGGCAAATACAAAGCAGAACAGGGTTACCCATTAGGAAGGGGGGGCAGGCTGTTAGCAGAATTCTTCCTATTCCAGACAGAGGAGATAAGGGAGGTGGGGAGAAGGAAGGGAAAGGACACATTCTTCTCTTCTTGAAACATTCCATTTGTTTCTGAAGCAAGTTTTCAAAGTAGAAACAAAAAAGTGTGAACACATGAAACATAAACAATAATATGTTTCTGCCAATTACATGTCATTATTACAATGCAATCAAGTAGAGAAATTAAACAAACTTATAAAGGCAAGGAGGGACAAACCTTTACAGCTCCTAGCTGCTCTTTCCTAAATCTTTCCAAAGGTTTGATCAGAGTTTCAGTAACACTGAGTGCCTAAAGAAAAAAAAGCATGGGTTAGGTTTCTGTAGCCAGATTGATGAGTCACGTCAGTATCAGCAATTAAAAAAAAAAAAGCAAGGAAGCTCTGGGGTAAAATAATAGAAGCATGCAAGTTAGAACTTCTAACAAAAAAAAAAAATCACATCCGAGTTCATTCAAGCTTACAAAATTTTTTAATTCAATCCACTATCAACAAAATGAAATTAAAACAAATGCAAAAATTTCAGAAATTTCCAGGTTGCACCCAAAATTGCAACTGCTTCATTTGTGCCAGTCTTGCAGATCAGGCTGAAGGTATCATGACTGAACACCAGAATGACACAGAGGACAAATGAGCTTCATTAGGGGATGCAAATATTTCTAAAACAAGAAGCACTAGATTTCTGCAACAAGAGAGCAGTGGAATAGACCAGTGAGTAGCAAATCATAATCTTTTAAGACAGTTAAAGCCACTAGGCATTCATATAAATCTCCAAATATTAACACACTTAATTACATTAATAAGACCTTAAGCTAAATTATAAAATCAAAGAGGTGCAAAGTCATTAAACAAGAGGTTGAGATGACTGGTTGAGCATCCACCAGTGAGCTTATAATATAAAGTCTCATGGTCATTGCAAAAAGAAAAAAGGAGGACACAATATTCCATCATAAGATAGAAAACTGCAGCTTATTAAATCTGCACAGCTAGTAATTCACATTAAATTCCCCTGAAGATGGAGCAGGGTTCCATTTGGTGCAAACAAGAATTCAAATTTTAAAAATATTTGAAATTTCAGGAAAGGCTGGTACTTCTTGAACACAGCAGCAGCATGGAAAAGATGGCAAGAGCATTGCAGGTGAGGAGGAGCAGGGGGAGCAGACCATTTGGTCTGTCCTAAGGCAGACCCACAGAACAAATCTTAGCACAGCCGCTGAGCTGGGATGCCAAGAGTTCAGGCAGAGCTCCCTGGAATCCCCCTAACATACAACAGAAGCCTTTTTCTCTCTTTCCTCCCCTGTCCCCTCCCTTTATAGTGAAAATTTTCAGATAAAACATCACAAGCTTAAACCGGCCTTCTGGAACACTTCTAAAAATTCTTATCATAAAACACACGGGGTGTACCAGAGATCTGGCACAACACAAACCCGAGCAGCACTGTCTGCTCCCGCCCATCCCTGCAGCCATCAGGGATTACTGCGGGAGTCATCCTGCCAATTCACTGTAACCACAGCAACCCACATTTCTACAGGGCCAGCACAGCACACTAACCCTGCAGCTAACTGGAAACCCAAAGAGCTGGCAAGTCTGGGCCAAACTGGGTGCTGCACACTCGTCCGCACAACAGCTACATCCGAACTCCAGAGCACATTTTCTGAGAGCAAAACTTCCCCCTGCATCCAGTTCCTGATTTTGCCAAAAACATTTTAAAGCACCATTCAGTGCACCTTTGGGAGCAACAGGAAAAGGAAGAACTCTCAAGTCAGAGTGGAGAGCATAGAAACCCCACAATCAGTCCTTCTCTACTGGAAAACTTTAAATTGTTCTCTGTTCTAACAAAGTGAAGGAGAAAACTCCTCGGAGGAAAACTCAGGATGGCACAAGCTTCCACGAGGTAGAGCACCACACTTACTGGAATCATTTCAAAGCATTTAAAGGTAACAACTGAGCACTGTTGAGAATTAAAGAATTAACTTAACTCACATGGTTAGAGGGTTAAAAATAATTAACAAATGCCAAGTTGCTTATTAGTTATTTGAACATTTACACAAAAAAGTGTAAGGTTAACACGCATTGAATGTATGCTGAAAACAAAGTCCAAATCAAAGAAAACCATAGCATCTTGATGTAACAGAGGAAAAGTTAAAAAAAAAAAAAATATGCATAAAAGGCTATGCTTCATAAAACCACAGGGCTGTAAATCACTTGATCTCCTACTCCTGTGCAGTATTAACCATGAGAACCACTACAGGAATTTGTTTGAAGCAGAAAATAATCTTTAAATCAAAATGGGATGTTCTCTTCAGCGACTGCCAAGAAGCAGATTCCACTGCTGCCAGTGGGATGATATGCCAGTAATTCTTTCATTAAAAGAAAAACAAGCTTCCTCTCCTTCCAAAAAAGACATTTCTCACTTTGCACAATTTAAACTTTTGTTAACAGATGTATTCCCAGGTGCCTGCCATGAAGGTACTTTTGATTTGTCACCCCCTTTGCTTTCTGTGCCTGGGCTGAATAACAGGACTCTTGATTACTTCTGGGTAGAGTGAGGATTTGTAGATCTTTGGTCATTCTCACAGAGCTTCATACCAGGCCATATATTAGAATGCAAGACTGGTAAATTCAACAGTGAATTACAGAGATGTTCTTCTGACTGACCAAGTTCATAACTAAAATACCTCCAATACAAGATTAAATAGAGATGCATTCCTGCTGTTTTCCCGTACGTAGAATCCAGTGCTTGTCATGAAAAATTACAAAAAGATGTATTATTATTTATCAAAAAAAAATTATTTACACTGCTTTCATTCTTAGCTTATTTATAACTTGGAAACTTGAAACAACTCTTTTTTAAAACTATAGATAGCAAATTAGCAAATAGGAAATAAGTGAGGGATTACGTAAGTATATTCGTAATTATCACTTGTACCTTTCTTCAGAACTAGAATCATGTTAAAATGGAAAATTTCCAGCAAAAGTTAAACTAGGCATTTAAGTTAATATGAAACTAGATGTTCCTTCCTTTTTCAACTTCTGTCTTGACTCTTACATTCATTTTCTTCCCTCTTCTTCTCTAATCCTGACAGATTATGACAGAAATGTCCTATTTAAAATGACATTTTAAAATCCCCTTTTTTACATCTTTCATCTATCCAAACTTACATGAAACAAATATATATTCAATTATATCTGGCAGGCAAACCGTGGCACACAAGTTATAAGTGAACCAATCTAACAAGGTCATGTCTCAGGTAACAGAATTTTAACCAGCTTTGTGAATGTCAGAGTCTCAGGAATGCCCTGAGAAATGTTTAACCCGACGTGCACACGTGTCTGGGGCAGACAGTCCCAAACTGCTTATGCTAGTCCTGCTCTGTTTGCATCACCTACAGAAAGGTCAAAGAATTAACTTAACTTGAACATGAACCTGGCAATGGCAGCAATAAAGTCATCAGTGCCATCACCACCTCAGAAGACCACTCTATCCAACATTTCCAACATTCTGAAGCATGCTGTCAGCTTTGTGTGTATCTATTTCAGATGCCTTTACAAAATTCCACTTGCTCAGGCAGAGAAATTGTACAGATCATAGATTAAGGGGCCCCAAACACTCTTTCCAACTGCAGCCCTCAAAGGCACAGGCTTAATCCATCAGCAAGCTCATTCACAGCTGCTGGATACTTCCTCAGTCAGGTCGACAAGACCCAACAGGTCACTGAGCAGTCAGTGGCACTCCACAAGATGACTCCATTTAGACTGTCACTACTTCCCTTCCCAGAAAAGGTGGGAGTAGAGGTGTTTAAGGACAAACTGCTTCCACCAACACCTCCTCCTATGCACTGTAATCTGACAGAATCCCAGGCACCAGCATTCAATGCCCCTCCTGCTTTCTACTGCAGTAGGTAGGAGCAGGTTCTCTAAGTTCCCACTCCCTTTCCAGGCACAACCAGGCTTATATTGCAGAGGAGGAAGGCTGCTTGCACGGCCTGGAAAGGAGGAGCAACCTACAAGAGCTCTCCTCAAAGTTCAGTGGCTAAAAAGCTTAAACCAACCTAAGTTAATCCAAGTTTGTTATTAGACAAATGCAGCGCTGGCCTCCCAGCCTTCATCCTAAAAACATCCTTAGAGCTCAGCCTTTACTGGAAGCACTGGAAATTGCACACTGCTCATCAACAACTGTGGTGGTGAGGTAAATACATATCCTGACTCTGCTCCATTCTGAATTCATGCATTTTCCCATAAATAAAACAGGTTTACTGAGAAAGAAGAAAAATTAAGCCATAAACATACACACCTTCCTGCAGACTGCACTGCAACACAGGAGGGCTGAGTTCCCAATTGCACCTCAGGAAATGGAATGCAGATTGGATGCCTTGCATAAAGGAGGGGGTTTAGTTTCTGAGCATACCAACTGGACAGATTTATTTGTAGTCAGGCAGGATTGTTGATTGTCCCTCAACAAAGCTATGAGGGAGGCCAACAAGTCAGTAATGCAAAGCTCATGAAACTGAGCAAGTGTGAAAGAAACCAGATCTGGGAAGGAAGCTTTGCCTTAATGAGTGCAACAGAGAAGGCAGATAAAGGAAGACATACCTAGCAGTGATTCAATAACAAAATAGTTGATAATGCTGCTAGATAAAGAAGCACTTTCCTATAAGGATATTTACCACTACAGCTCCTCTTCTACTTACAGAGGAGATACGGTTGTGTTTTCCCTAAGAAAATGCACCATTCAGCCTAATTAAAAAAAAAAAAAAAAAAGCTAATTCTGATACCTCCAATGTTGGGAAAGAGAGAACTACATAAAGAATATTATTCTCCAAAAAGCTTTCCTACTTCATATAGTGATTTACTACTGAAATTTCTCAAAGCATTAAGACCTGTGCCTGAAACCCTGTATTATTAAAATCTGAAGATACAATGCCACTACTGAAAACATCAAACGTTATTTGCAAAGCCTGAATCTCTATTCTTTCCTTTCCCATGAGAATATGATTTGCTCTTACAGTTACACGTGCCCTCAGTTAGCTGCACAACCAACCCCCCTCCCAGCCCTACAGACAGAGGTGTCTCTAACCACACCTCAGCACTGGTTCTGCATTTATCTGGAGCACTGATGACTGCAGACAGTGCAAGCCACCCCCAAGGCTCATTATTTTGTTTTCAAATCAAGTTTTCTTTTAGTAAACATGTCTGGATTTTCTCCCTGCTCTAGAGCTTTCCCTGTAGCTTTACAATGTTAGATAATGAAAAGGCCTCAGGCACACTTTGGGACTACAGACATAGGAGTTTTTTGGTTTTTAGAAGGCCTGCAGTATATGACTAAAGGCTTTTTAAGGAGGTCTCACAGCACATTAATACTTGTGTGTCTTTGCATTTGTGCAGAGGCTATAAAAAAGAAGTGACATCCATTGCTGTGGATTCATTTGCTGTGGAGGAAGCCATCTGGTAACAAGAGAGCCAGGGGGACCAGTGAGACACCTCACCCAGAGACAACATATTTTGTTCAAGCACCAGGAAGCATCTGTAACAAAACACATCACAGCCCTCTTAGGTGTTCCAGAGAACTACCCCTCAGGGTTTGGTAAGAAGACAAGAAGTTCCTCAGAGTATTCCAGAGGGAGTTTCCTAGGCCATTGAGCCACTGCCTCACAAGCCTCAATACAGCCAGAATCCTGTGCTTTGCACTTCCTAATTCTTTCAGAAGCAGCAGCCTTGGCTTTCAGGAAATACAACAGCTGAACTCATGAGTTCACCCTTCTAAAGAAAAGTTGCTTCCTGTTCATCTCCTGGAAGTTCGTGACTCACCTTAAGGACAGACAGCTAAAAGGGCCTCCTATGATCCATCTGCTGTGCTGTGCCCTACTCTGAAATGCTGCCCTCATTCTCTTGTCATGAAACCGCTGGCCTCCAAAATCAGATCATAAGGAAACAATAAATAATTTCCTTTTCTTTAAAAAAAAAGATAATTAAATAGACAGTGGGTTTTAGTACAGATTATTTACTGAAAGCTATCTAATAGTCCTGTCTGAGTAAGTTTATTCTTATGCAATACATTCCACTACAAAGAGAAAAATACTACAAAGCCATAATCATAACAAACAAGAAAACAAAATAAAGAGAAACAGACTTTCACAGACTGCAACAAATCAGCTTTCCCCACCTGCAGTGAAGGAAAGCTGGGGATAACTCCTCTAAGAAAGACCTTGCCTTAGCAAACGGCAACACACCAGAACATGGACTGGTTTTCATACCATACACAGCATATGTGGTCATACTGACCAAGCTTGATCCTGACCAAGCAAAAAGGCTGCTCAGAAAAGAAAAATGCATAATGCCCATTTTCTTGGTGCATGGCAAAGCTCATCATGGAGCAAAAAGATGCCTCTAAAAGTCAAGGAATCCAGCAGCAAACAACGGCATCAGTATTCAGTCAAGAATGAATTGCTCAATTGTCAGCGCTTTCCTCCAGAAGAAACAGTGGTGTTATTACCAACCAGCAAAATCCAAACTGGTGACAGTTTTACAATGCAAATTCCAAACATTTCCCAATGATGAACTAACAGAATGAAAGTTCTCTAGTGAATTATGTCGATGCATGTGAGACCACAGAGTTATCTGGAAGGGGAAGCCAGTGGTAACAGGATTTGTCAGCTGTGTTCACTCAGAGGTGGGAGGAACACACCCAGATCTGGTTTTGCACTTTTTTTTCTATTGTATAGACAAGTCATCTTTGGTTTATAGATTGATGTAGACAAGTCCATATGTAACTCACAAAACTATTTCAGAAGACTGTATATGACATTCAAAACCCAACAAATAAAAGAAACATTCCATGTCAGGAGCCACCAAATCAGACTAAGATGTGGCTGAAATACTCATAGTTCCACCTTCATGTTCCATATTCTGATAATTACATTATTGTCATCTGGTCTCATGCCCAGCAGAGGAAAAGGGAAGGCTGGGCAATGAGATATGGCAGCAATTGTTCTGCTTGTTTCTAAAACTGGAAAATGTTTTATTAAATGGGGAAAATTTCACAGGAAATAAAAGAATGTAGATGCTGCAATTAAGGTACTCAAGTGCTGTTCCTGAGAGATGCTGTTTCTTTCATCTGTGCCTCTACCTCTGCATCTGAAATATTCAATGTACTGTTGGCAGCCTAATTTTTCAGAAGTGGTCAACATTTATGTCCTTTCCACTGTCTTGGCAGATATATTTAGCAGTTTGCACTGTCAGCAGACTTAAAAGCATCTGAACATATGGAGCACTACATAATGCCTTCAACTCCTATTGAACAGATCTTGAATCTATCACACATCTAAGACTATTGGGTACTTTTTTACTCCACACACCAGTGAGTAAACTGATTGCTCCTTCACACAGATGTCTTCAGATTACTGTCAAGAGAGATTAAGATTTACAAACCCCTAAATACCGCACAAAGAGTGCCAAAGAAAAGATTAGAAAAATTAATACCGCCATCTTCACAGCAGAGTCAACTGCTGAATTGAATCCAGATACAAAAGTCACTGCACAAAAGGATACAGAGTTAGCTATTCAGGAACACTGTGTGTTAAGTGAGCACTTCACCTGTAAAATAAATACTCATGCACGTTCATATCTAATCATGAGAGGTAGTTTAAGTAAGAATAAATAAGTAAATGTACACATGTGCACAGATTACTTAAAGTATATCTTTAAACTTTTGAGTGTATACCTTTGAATGTTAGCAACATCTTTTAACTTGTGAAAGCACAACGGAGAAACCCTCTCCCCTTTTTTTTAAGGAAAAATAAAAAAAAGACTAAAAGAGTGACTTCACAGGGATATTTCTTTAAAAATCCATAGAGAAACCATTTATTGTGCTCCTGATACATGCCAGAAATAACTCTGCTTTTCAGAGATACTAATCTGGATTTGATTCTGCCAACCTGGCAAAACTGACAAAGAAGGCAAAAGAATTGTTTCAGAGGCCAAAATTGCAAAGATACCCACAGCACAATAACAAGCCCATTTTGTGCTAAAAAAATAAAAAAGAGGAACAAGACTTTAAAATATAGCTGCATAGTACCTTTCCTCTTAGGACATCTGAAGGGGTAGAAGTGTGCAAAAAACATAGCAGGAAATAAAAGAGAACGTAGCAAAGTAAAACAGCTTTACTGCCTTGGGAAATTACAGGGAATATAGTAAAGTGAATATAATGATATCAGAAATCCTTTACAAAGAGAAATGTAATGGAGTGAAAAGAAAATACACGAGTGTGTAGGGGCAAAATTAGAAAGAAGGTAAAAAACATTTTGTTTGCCAAAAGCAAAAAAAAAAAAAAAAAGAAAAGAGGTTCTTCATATGTATCTGGAAAGAGAGAGGAAGGAAGCTATAAAACCATTATTGAATTGAAATTAGTGTTAAATCAATTATGGTGCATAAGACAACAGATTTTAATTATCTCCAGAAAGGAAAAAATCCTCAGTTAAATTATAGCAAACTATCTAACAAAGGGGGGGGGAAATAGTTCTTAAGGGGAATAAGCACTCCTTAAGAGCCATTAGATGTATTCCTACACTACACAACAGAAGTATTAACTGCATTCAAGTCAGAAGGGGCTTTGCCTCAGAATACTTTAGGAAGTCAGCAAAGCAAACTAAAGGGAGAGGCAAGCAAGGTCCCAGAGGATGCAGAAGAGCAAATACATTGGCAACTTAAAAGCAAGAAGAGGAGGAGAAAGCAGTAATTCTAACATAAAAGATAGAAGGTCTAAACAAAGTGTGAACAAGGAAAATACAGATGTAAAACATCACTTAGAAAAGGTAACCATAAAAACACTACTATGAAGGAAAATTATAAGTTTTATTCCATGACTACTGCAGAAAAATTCTCAAAAATTTCCCAGCTTAACTTTTAGTAAAGGAGACTCTGTGAAATGAAGACTAAATATCAGAATAAAGAGAAATCCATGTTCCTGGAACTGTTTTAAGAATAGGTTAGATCAGCTCTTGACAAGGATCATGTGAACTCCAGAAGCAGATAAACTCCAAGGAGGACAGAGGAACTCCAATCAGGGAAAGGACTCAAAGCCAGCACACCAAGGTGACCACAGCAGGAGTGCCAAGCACTGCCAAGATAACTGAGGGAGCAATACAATTGTTTGATTATGACTTAGCAAGACTGGAATCAACAGGAAAAAGTAATTAGGGGCAAGCTAGTTTTTTAGGAGTAGCCTGGGATGGAGAAAGGGAGGTGTGAAGGAAAGGACCAACAACCCCAGGCTAACCAGGTAACACTTCTCTGCTTGCTACCACAGCTCAAATGGGGGCAGACAGTGAAGCCTGTTGTTCTCAGTCCCTCACAAGAATCAAAGCTCCTCTCTGCTGCCAGAAAACTGGGGCTGGGAGGGAGGGTTTGGTGCTCTCCCTGGCAAACAGGGGAACAGCTGGGTACTGAGACAGAGCATCTGAGCATCACCGTGCTGGGTCTTGCTCATCCCCACCTTTTCCTACCATCTTGCCAAGTTCCCTGTCATCCCTGAACTTCCACAGCACTTCTGCAGTGCCACAGGAGCAGAGTCTAAGTCCTACAACTCCACTGACCCTCAACATCTAAAAGTAATTCCCAGAATATTCTCAGGGACAGTGATCTATTTCTGCCCTGGGGAGCACCACCAAACTACAGTGCTATGGAAAGATGTAATTTGGTTTTTTATTGACCACTCTGTAATAATTTCAGTGAAATGTTTGGATTATTGCCGACTTCCCTTTCCATATGCAACTAAATCCTTTGACACCTGGGATATAATTTCAGCAACCTTTGCAGGAGATGGGAGAAATTATAAAACCATGAAGTGCAAGATTCCATCTGAATGAAATTATATCCACCAAATAAATATTCACCAGATAGATTTACCTTTCTGGTCATCATTCATTGTAAACACTGACAGCAAGTTTTACGGACTCTGGATTCACTACAATTTCAGAAAACCATGAGAAGTGTAGATGATGGGCATTTACTTTGAGTCTAGAATGTATTGAAGTGCAAATTTGTTTCATTTACAATGTGGTTCTGAAAAAAATAACTGTTTTCTCAAGTATCTAAAAAGCCAAATATGCAGCAGTGTCTGAAATGCTCTTTGTCCTGTAATTATTAATGGATTTCTTTAATATTACTTTATGGGCCTGAAATTTGCCTATCTATTTAATTATGCACTGCCACTGAAGACAGCAGTTCAAAATCCTCTGGTCATCTTCAAAATAGTAAGGGGGGAAATGGTCAATAATGAGCATTCTTAACAAAGACTGAGTGCTTTTGAAAAAAAATCCTGCTATATATTTTGCATCTTAATGGAAGGCCTTTGGATCCCTGACCTTGTTCCAAACATCTGTGAATGCAACATGTCCTAATATTCTCCATGGGAGTATCTCTAGAGCTCATGCCACTGTTAAAACATCCACTGAGAAGTCAAAAAAAAAAAAAAAAGTCAGAGGAGCAGATGCTGGAAACTACCTTTTTCCAGTCACCACACAATCATTTTCTCAGAGACTTATGGCCACTGTTACATAAGCTCACTCCAGAAATGATACATAACATTTGCCTGACTACAGATGAAATAAAAAGGCCACGCATCTGCTAACTCAGAGAATATATTCTGTTTCCATTTGGTATTAAATATTTTCCCCATTACAATATATACTCCCTGTTTTTCATCAGTCATGGTTCTAACAAAAACTGCATTTCATCCTTGTCCTATCAAGAAACTGACACAAGTTAGCTTTCAGGATGATAGCACCTTCTGTGTAAGCATGGGCACCATACCAAAAAAGCAAGTTAATACAGTTTCATGGCATTCAGTTTGAACAATGGAAGTATTTTAGGATCCAGACAGACAGCACTGCATTCTGTACAGCCTGCTGTGGTGGTGATCTATCCCTGCTGAAGAGCTATTGACACAGTCCCCAAAATGTGCTGTGTAATTGTTAAGTCATCCCTCAAAAGCCTGACATCAAAATAATGTGGCAGTTCATTAAGTATTTTTCATTATAAAACTTCATAAAGATTTTCATTAATTAGATTTGTGCAATTCATTAAAATAAAATACAGTTATGGATGGCAGGAAAAAACAGAGTAAAGACTATACTGTAGAATTATGAAAAACAAAAGAAGTATTGAAACATACTTGAGCCAATCTCTACAGTTTAGCAAAACAGCTCAAAACACTGAAAAATTGTCTCTCCTATGCAAAGACAGTTTTTTAGGAAAGTGTGAAGAACCACACTGCCCCTAATTCAGACCCAAATGTGGTTCCAGATCAGAACAGCATACCAGAACAGAACGCCACACTTACAAGGAACCATGACTATTACTGGGATCAGGACTGAAAAGAGAAACATGGAAAAAAGAATTTTTCACAAGTTCTTTTGTTACTTATCTACGTTTTCCTGCACTGCAGGCACAGCTTCTGGCAGAAAGAAACAGGGAAGACAGCAGATTAGTCTCAGCTTCCTCTCAGTGATGCCAAGGGATCACTGATTTCCAGGAAGGCAAAGATATAATCACATGTCAAATACCAAGAAATGCAATTGCTATCAAGTCAGATCTAAGCACATGTCCCAGATGGAGAGTCTGGCCTGACTCAGAAGAAAACAGGGTACACAGCAGCTGCTCTATGAATCACTGCTCTGAAACAAAAGCTGGGCACACAACTGCTGAGAACTAGAAAGCAACCATCCAGAAGGAAACCCCCCCATCTTCTGAAAAGTTAGGAAACCCAGGTGGCAAGGTGTTTTGCAGAGCTCTCAGCCCCTGCTCTGTGTGCAGCCAACATGAGCCATATTTCACTAATTACACCCCAAGCAATCACAGGCAACAGAATGAAGAACAGAGAACTTTCACACAACAGAGCAACTGTCTGCAGCTCCAACCTCTCACTGTGAAGCTCAAATTCAAGGTAAAGGTTTCTAAGTCTTCTACTTCATAAATACAACAGATTGCATCCCAGATCCACATAAGCACTGAAGCCAGAGCTACAGAGATCCTGGAGCCAAAGTTGGCCAATTGCCAAAACCTGAGTGTCCCCTGCTGCAGCATTAACTCTTTCATTTTGCTTTTTACTGGAAATGGTAAACAAGCTTATGCAGGTTTTCTCATTCACCCAGCCATAATTAATCTGGGCATGGCTATTTTAAACCAACTCATATTTATCCATCCCTACCATACAGATTTCTTCTTTAATGAGAACTAGTTGTTGTCTGTACTCTAAACTACAGAACCAGAAGCTGCACAATGAGAGCTCCCACTGTTAAGTCAGTGATATCAACATCTTGGTGATTAACAAAACAATAAAAGCATTTTCACCTAATGTTGATCTCTTTGCAATGTGCACAGCTTTTTAAATCATTTATTGCAACTCACCAAAATTTCTCTTTGTTCTTCAAGATTTTTTAGAAAGTTTGAAAACTCGTGAAGTGATGCATCTGTAATATAAAATAATACACCGAAAGTTTAATCATGTTGCAGAATGGCATTGACAAATATAGCCACTTATAGTCACTTCTTACCTACCTATGTATCTTTCATCATCAGTCTCTGCATCACCAATGAATTCAAATTTAAAGTCTCTCAGAGAATGGGCAAATTTTCTCTGGGCTGCTGAAAGGTCTGCAAGAAAAAGAGCACAGGTAAGGGTAAGGGTAAGCAGTCATTTTATGTAGGCCAGAAGATCTTTCTATGCCTAGAATAACCATCTTTTACAAGAAACTCTTAAGACAGGTCTGCCTAAGGACATTACAGGACATCCAGTGTCGCCTAACCCTCTTCTGATAAGGGATTTGTCACACAGATTTCTTTATGCAAAGCTACATAGTAGAAAGCACATGTGATCATGTGTAGAGTGTTACATCTATCCTTCAGTTTAGGACACATGAAAACAATTTAGGCCATGAAAGAAATCTGTAATTACAGAAGTTAAGGTCACAACACTGTAAGCTGTACCAGTTGACTTGCTCTGCTAACCTAAATTCATTCATATATTCATCAGCACAAATACACATCTTAGAATTTTCTAGATAAATATATATAGATAACTTTCACTACTGAAGCCTTTATACATAAATATACATTAACCAAATCAATAGAATTATTGCACTTGAACTAAAAATTCAATGGAGTTGAACTCCGCCAAAAGCTAAGTTAAATGCACAGCATTAAAATTAATTTTATATAACTGTTTTGTAATAGCCATAAAACATTTCCAGCAACCCAAATTTAACCTGCTAACGTTTGACAATTTGAGTCAGAGCCTGCGCTCCTCAAGAAGCAATCAGACTCCATATTCAGTCACAATATCATCATGATAAACCCTCACTGAAATTCATAAAACTGTAAATAAACAGTGTGCATACACTTTTCTGTTGTGCTGACATGTGTAGGTTGGGAATGTCACAAGTTCTGGAAGGATTCAATTGTTCAGTAGGGACAAAAAAAAGGGGATGCATGTCCTGGAACACCTCCACCCAGTAGTGAAGGTTTTACTCACATTTTTGTTGTCAGCCAAAGTTAAGGACAACTTAAAGTACTTAGTTAATCTATAATCTTTTTCTTATCACATGCAGTTCTGAAGGGTTAAGAAGAACCCTTTTAACAGGCCAGCTAAGCATTTTGCTCTTTAATATTAACAGGCACTAAAAGATTACTAGCTTGGTCTTTTTTGTTCTAGTTTTAGGAGGGAGGTAATTTGTTTTGGGGTTTTTTTTAGTTTTGGTTTGCTTTTGTGGGGTTTTTTTTGCCAACAACAAACAAAAAAATCACTTAGTTTTATTACCAGCCCTGCATTTGACACATCATGTATTTTATCACATGTCATAATATAACCCCTCATACTGGAAGTTCAGTTCAACCACTTAAAGGTTAAGTCAAATACTCTACAAATAGAAAAACAGTCTAAAATGGAAAAAAGTAATGAATTTTGCTCCTTTTCCTTTCTTTTCATCCATTTCTCATTAGACCTCTCCTCGTCCATTGTGTAACAGAGCTGTTCCCTCCTAAACCTGTGCGTGTACCCTCCAACACATGATGTAGCAGGATGCTGCACAGGGTTGAAATAACAAGGATGAGAAGGTTGAAGGAAGCAGTAACCTAACTCCCATGTGAAAGGACGCACGGGTGTTTTAATTCAAATGTCTCATGGGCTGAACAGCTGGTCATAAAGCAAACAGCGAAAGAAACAAGTTCTGTTGGCTGTGAAAGGCTTAAATATGGAAAATAACAAGGTTCTTAACCATCTAATGTTACACTTATTTGTGAGCCAGGTCACAGCACAAGGCTGAAAATTTATGGGAGAACAGTTCCAATAACACTCACTCTCCCAAACTTATTAAATTTTCTTGAATCCAATAATCCCCTCCCAAAGCCCTGTCATATGAGAGTCAGCCCCATGCCAGAGGAAGGAATTCTTTATTATATTTTCTCCTGTTTGTAGAGGTGAAGCATTCAAATCATGTTGAGCAAGGTACATGCTAAGACATTCATGCAGCACCACATACACACAATACCCCCACTTCCCTTCACAGACTGAACAGGGACAACATTAGTGAGTTCATGAGCCTTTCTAGAGGGCTGTCAAACTGCCACCTCTCTTGTGACAGTGACAGCAAACAAAACCGATGGCTACACCCAGACTCTTTCAGTGCAAAGTCCAACATCTACAATCAGCTTGAGAATGGGCTGAATTAAAACACTCAGCTTCTCACAGGATCAGAAACCCACATTTATGCATTTCTCATTACTGCAACTGCTCAGGGGTTGGATATTACTGACTCAGGCCTGACTATGCTGTTGGAAGCAATAACCTTTTCACACATCAAAGCTATACTTGAAGAGTTCCTCATTAAAACCATGAAGACACATTAAATTTTTGCAACATATTTCCACAAATAATTTCTGAAATGTTTAAAAAGCATTACAGAAAATTTTGGAAGCCATCAGTGAGTTGGAGGGACTTGGGGATTTGGATCACAGAGTAACAACCTGATGGGTCAAGAGAAGCTGGAGATACCTGACTATTGAATCAACATCTGGAAGAAAACAAGAAGAGATTTTCTGGATTTTAAGAACTTGCCACTTTCAACAAAATAAGTCACTGGAGCAAAATCAAAAGCGAGTATCAAGTTGCAGTGGAAGAAAATTTTCTCAGATGGTCAGAGCGAGAATACTGATTTCATTGTTGTTAAGGCACAGCAAAAGTTACAAGGATGGTGGCTGGGAACAAACACAAAAGAAAGAGATAACATAGCTTTTTGGTGGATTTTCTTGCCACCTGACAAACCACAGCCAGAGTGAGATACCTGAGACCACCTGCAGTCAAACCTTCCACTGTGGGACAAACAGCATCAAACTGCTCTGATAAATTCCAAATGCCCTTCAGTACATACACAGAAGTTCACCCAACTATAAGTATTTATAAAAACCAACTAGATGCTGATATCATCCTAAGTACTATAATGTCTGACTATTGTGCTACAATTTAAATGCTGAGCATTGTTGCTTGAATTAAAAATTTCATAAATGTAACTTGCCTTCTTCCACGATGCGTCAGAAAACCTTCACTAGAGCAAAATTATTTGTCTGGCACTGACAGGTACATCCCAGCATTGTTCCACACCAGCATGAGAGCCTGCAGGATCAGTATGTGTTATTCACAAACACTAGAATAAGACAGCACTTGAGTACAATTACTTGAGCAGTTATGCTGGTTTTGTGAATAATGCTGTGGCCCACTGAAGAGTAACTATTTTTTTCCCTTTAATCTCCACATTTTACAAAGTAACACCAAACTGAAAGATGAAGGAAGCAGCTATAGGGTTGTTGCTTGTTACAAGCTGTGGTTATCATTGAAAGGAGGAACAGGGCATTCAAGATCAAAGACTGCTTTAAATATCAACCAAACACTAACGCTGCTGAATACAATGGAATCCCGGCAAACCCATAACAGAGTCATCTCAAAGCTTCACCTTCTGAAACACTAAAAGAAACCAAGCATCTGCTAAATGTTTTGGCCAAAAGGCTGAAGACAGATTTCCAAGGAGAGAAGGGAGGGGACCCAAGGACACCAGGGCTTTTAATTTTTTTCTTTGGCATTGTTCATATCAGTAAACAGTACTTCTTTCATGTTTGGACGCAACTACTTAAAAATACAGCAGACGAGACAGGAGCAGCTGCCTGCTTCCTCACTTGGCTCTGAAACACCTTGGTAACAAGTGCTCCTGTGAGTTTGTCCAGTGCCAGATGTGCTGCCAGTAGCCCACACAAAAAGGTCGATATTTTTTCCATTTGGTTTTGAAAGAAAATACTTTTGTTTCTTATCTGAGTCTACACCATTAGTTGTTGGGTGGTGGCCAAGCCTCACTTAACAGCACCAGAATCCAATGATTCCCTTTAAGATCAGTACTAATCTCAGTGCTAGCCACACAAACCAGAAGTCTTGCACAAAGCCAGACAATACTGCTTTCTAAAGCTATTCTGGATCTCTTTGGGAAGGCAGAAGAACTAAATGTGTTTGTATGAGAGTTAATATTTTTCTACAGCAATATATACATTTCTGCATCAAGCTTTTAAGAAGGAGTGGAATTACATCACCATTCCTAAATCCTAACTTAAAGTTTCACTGACTCTTAACATATACACTCCAGGAATAACAGATTTCCAGCAGCATATTTAATATGGATTAAAACTGCTCTGGCTTCATTGAACAACATCCTCCCTAAAAAGCTAGAAGGTTAACAAACACTTAGCTTGAAGAAGATCTTAGTAGTTAAATCTATCTTAAGGACTAATATTAGATTTCTCAAGGTATTTTCTTTGCAGTGGGCCAAGATCAGGCAAGCCACACACCATCGTGAAACAGGCAAGAACAAGCTGAGCCAGAGTTGGCCTCTCCCCTCTTCTTCCCAGGCATCAATCTCCTGCAAGAGCCAACAAAGCAGCTTCAGAGGAACAGAGCACTTAAAATAGTTTGTCCAAGAGCTGCAGTATGGGCTCCTATGACATTTTATACAAAAAATGCACCATCTCAACACTTTAAAAGCAACTCTGTGTTCCTTTTCTGTGTCCCCTTTCACAAGCTGAACAATGAATCCGATATAATCCAGGACACTGAGAACATGAACAGGATTTAGTCACTACCGTAGCAAGGTGGATAAACAGGATTAATTTAGTAACTTAGCAGATGCAGGCCATGTGGCAGAATTCCTAAGAGCAGTAACACATTCCAACTCCCTAAAACCAAATAAACTTTTTACTCCTCATTTTTATCTGATAAACATATTGAAAGAGCCATCAAAAACCAGAAAATTTACAAAGAAGCTAAAACACACAGTTACTCATTCCCATCCAAAACCTAAATGGAAATCAAGTTCAAAGTCTAAGAGGCTTCTGGAGTCTCATTTTAATGTCACATTAATCATGGCAGTTCACAGGTTTCTGAAAGCTTACCAATTTTGGCTAGGAGGATTAAAAAGCAACATATTACTGACCTGTCAAATGGCTCAACTTCCCTCCCCACTGCCTCCCCTGCATAATACAGTGCATTTGGGCAATCCCACACCTTTAAAACAAATAAGGAAAAGCTCAACCTCTCACTATTTCAGTTTAATCCAATCCTGCTCATGCTGGCCCAAAGGCTCCTCTCCAGCTGTCAACAACTTCACACCCTCCTCATTCATATGCTCAGGTCTGAGGCAACTCCACACTCAGGGTACCGAAGTTACAAATCATTTTACTATTTCGGAAAATCCCTCAGAAATTTTTACAGGCACATAAGTGAGAGTTTAAATTTTCAAAATACAACAGAAAAGAGGGATGGCAGCAGCAATGTTTTAGGAAAAGTCTTTTAAAGTTTAACATGGAAAGAGTTTTTGCAAGATGAAAAAAAAACAAAACACATACAACCAAACAATTTGCATCAAACAGAAAAAAGGAAATTGCAAGAGTAAAATGAAAAACAAACATCTCCAAGGTAATTTATGTAATTTAATGTAAAAACTTGAGATCAATAAGAATTTGAGCAATCTTAATCACTAATAGAATTTTTCTTCTTGACATAGATAAGAACCAATGTCATTCTTTTACCACACTAGTTCAGATTTTGTCATGACTCTCCCAACAACCCAGAAGCCAAAAACAAAAACATATTTTTAGTGTTCAATCTAATAAAAAGAGAACTACTAATATTGGGGCAGTGAATACCATTCATCCAAACAGTGCCTCTTTTTAAGAGGCTACTGCTCCCAAATGGTTCTTCCATAGTGCTGGACATTCCCTATTACCAATTTTACTGCATGCTGGGGTCATTAATTGTGGTGTAATTTGGGGACAAGTAAAACCAGGATATTTAGTCTGAGCAAGTCACATTGTAGAGCACAAAAGACACATGCTAACCTTCCTAAAAGAGACAACCCAATTCTTGCAAGAATTTTGCAATTTTCCATCTCTCAAATGCATAATCCCCTGTCTAAATGCCACTATCCCCCATACCAATCAGAACAGGCAAGTTAAGGAATCTTTCAGATCTCAGCAGAGTAGACTAATTTTTTTCATAAACGTGCAAAATTGTTCAGATGCCAACACAACCTCCAACCATTTTCTTCTCCTACAGAAAGTGCGCAGCACAATAAAATATGTATCAATTTATTTATCCATTTCTTTTTCTACATTCTCTCGTTCTACAACTTTTACCAGGGAAAACAGACTTGACTCATTTCTCCTCTTTCTAGCCTTGCAACTACAAGGGTACAAACTCCATAATCCTCCACATCAGGAAACATGTAATTAACATGTTAATTACCACATATTAAATAAAGTAGCATCTCACTATGGGAAAAGTGCCAAGTCCTGCTGGTATTGTCCCTCGGCTGCACCACACCTTCCTGGACTCTGGTTATTTGCCTTTTTAGTTGGATCTTTGAAATCTTCCAGCAGCCCTACTCCACCCTGCCAAGGGCATTTTCCTCTTTGCATCAGAGGCATTAGGCAAAAAAGCACATTCAGTATCTCAGCAATGATTAAGGTTTTTCTAAAGCATCTCCAAGAAGCTCTTATGAAAAAGTGTTCCCACCCCTTTGCCAGCTCAGATGGTGACTACATCTTTCAGTTCTGCTTTTCAGGAACAGCATAAGTTACATTATGAAAGCAAAAGAGAAGTTCCATTCCTGGTCCTACAATCCTGCAGATAAATTCACTCCTCCAGTGGTGAAGAAGTATTCCTGCAACCACCCTGACATAAGACCTGTATCCCAAAGTCTCTGCTGAAGAGTCTTGTAACTCTGATGGAAGTTCCTGTGAAGCACCACAAAGATAATCTGTCTTCAAAGGAATCAGAACCATCTTCCTGATCCCTACAAACTCTGTAACTCTAACAATGAAACAGAATTTGCAATGCATGAAACTATGAGGGCATTTCACCAAATTCACATGGTTCCCAAAGACAAAAGGCAGCAGTTCAGGATTTGCAGCAAAGGTTTCTCTTTGCCACTGCACCAAATGGCAGCACGAGGGACACCACTGTTCTACAGTCTGCTCCCAAAAGAAAAACTCTTAATCAATCCAGAGGCAATGCTGGAACACAAAATATCCAGTACTTATACAATCAAGCTTTCCCTGATAAAACTTCCTAAAATATGTGCAACTCTTCAAGTAGCACAGACCTGGGAATTGCCTTCCAAAAATGACTGCATTAGACAACGTGAGATGAAAAAAAATTCCTTTTCGGAGATTAGGACTTTACTATTATTAATGTGAAGATGCATGAATTTAGAATGTGAGATTACACTGCTAGTAACAAATTCTGAAATGGAAATTGAAAACTGATAGAATTTATAAAACAACTCTGATCACTAAATAGATCATAGATTTCCAGATGTTTTATTCTTCAATTAAAATTCTTGTCAAACACCACAGATTTGAGGGCCTTCATGCATTACTGCTGCTCAGTAGCAAGTAAATCAGAAGACCATACTGCTTAAGGATGAAAAACTATGCTAGTTAACTGAAAACATTCTCAACTGGGAAACTCTGTGAAAGAAATAAAGCACTTGGAGGAAAAAAAGTGTTTATTCTACAGCTACTTATCCAACATCAGCATTCTGAATGTTTAAATTCTGGATCATTGCTTTCATTCCCAGACTGAGTTCCCAGACAACTACAATGTTTACATAAAAAAGAATATATTGTGCTGAAATACTGTTATGATTGCAAAAGAAAAATAGCAATTGACTATTGGTCAAAAGCTAAATTTTGCCATTATAGCCTACAAATTATAAAAGAGGTTTGTGGTCCAGGGACAATCCCACATAATCCAATCTACACTGTGAAAATGGGCAATGAAGCAATAACCCCACACAACTCATCTTAAGTGAAATAACCACTGAATTCAAAGCACTTTTCTAAATCCAAATAACTGACAGGACACGTCTACTTTCTTCAGTCAGCAAAATTTGCTCATGGCAGTCAGGTCAAGTTGAGACATCAAACCAGCAGAGGTCCTGACCCACCACCAAGACACAGAGATTCCCCCTTCCAAGAAACAGGACTGACTCCATTACTTGAAGTCTCTTCTTGTAGAAAGCACACATGACAGAAACTTCATGTGTCTGGGAAAGCTGGAGGGGAAGCCCAGCTCAGCCTGGGACGGGAAGGTCACAACAAACACACCAGCTTGCAGGTTTTTCATATGCCACATCTGCTGCCACTGGGCAGACATCATCTCAGAGTTCGCATCCAAGAAATATTTCCAGCATGACCTTTTTTTGCAGAAATGTCAACATTAAATATTAAATATCTTTGCAGGAAAAAATATCATTCACATGTTTTTTCCCTCTAAAATGGCAGATATCTCAAAACTTTGTCACTTGTATGGAATTACTACCTAAATATTTGTGTATGTAGAGAAAAACCAAGAAGGAGATCAAACTTGCATGATATGTGATTTCTCCACAAGAAAACAGGTCCAAACATGCATCCAGCACAACTGCACACCTATAATTAGGGTGTTATATGAAATGGCTACCAAATACTTCACCACCAGTAAGCCCATACAAGGCTCAGAAAAATAAAGTCATATTTTCATCAATTCCTCTGCTCATGAGACATGAGCGTTAAGCAAAATTTTTGCAAAGACTTGAGACAGCACAGCTTTATTCTCCCAAGTGCAACAGGATTCAAGTGGGAGAGAAGAGAGGAAAACACAATGAGAAATCAGATAAATGAGCAGCTGAGATCTATAATTCAACACATAATGACCAAGTGCCCAATCCTTGGGCTATTTATTTCCTTATTTATTAAAAGATGAATCTTCAGCATCAAGAAGGACAGAATGCCCACAAAAGACCCTCAAAGATGGAAGATAAGAATAACCTTGCTGCAGCTTGACACAGAAGTGAAATTAATCCAAGTTTTGACAGAGAAAACAGCTGGCAGCAACTGTGGTGCAGAGGACAGCCTGTACTTCTGTCATATATAGTTTCCAGAAAATGCAGCACACCGCATAGCAATGGGTAACTTAAATAGATTTTTTTTTTAATTTGGGTAAATTTTAAAAAATTAAAATAAAATTTTTAAAAGAGCCTTATTCTACACCTTTTCAAAACTGTCAAATAGGGACTTTAAGTACAAAGTGACACAAGAGTTGTGTGTCAATAAAAACTTTTCTGACAGCTCTAATATGAGCTGTTCCTGACTAAAACATGTTAAAAATGAAGCTTCTAATTAGGTCAGACCAAAGCCTTACATGTGCACGACAGAATATTTCAACATCTTTATTGTGAGTACAAGTTTCCTTTAAATAAACAAAAATTGCAGGAAGCACCAAAATATAAGAAACTTTACTTTAAAGGATGAGTTTTTTACTCTCCTTTCCCT
The DNA here is from genome assembly GCF_036417665.1 of Passer domesticus. Taxonomy (NCBI): domain Eukaryota; kingdom Metazoa; phylum Chordata; class Aves; order Passeriformes; family Passeridae; genus Passer; species Passer domesticus. The sequence continues at coordinate 26,602,776 of NC_087477.1, forward strand.
GCTCTCACTGTTGCTCTTTTAAAAAAAGTTATTGCTAGAGAAAGCCCAGATGTTCCAGCCTCATTTCACCTGCCAGCTTCTCCAATTATTGCAATTTATTTGTCTGGGCAAAGAATAAAATTATTGCTTCTGCCACCAATAACTAGTAAGAGAGCTTAGCAGGAAATACTGATTTAAATAGTCAATAATGTAGTGTGGTACATGCCAAAGGAGAAACTTCACTCATCTTTGGTCTGGATGGTTGTGCAAGAGTTGGACTCTGTGTGCAAAGAAATCCTGTAATCCTTCTGACAGTTCAGATTAGAAACTTTACAAGAGGCCAATGAATCAAAAGTAGGCTGATAATGTGCATTTCAAAAGTGACACACAGTAAAACTCACTGACTCTGACTGGGAAAAAACTTTTGACCTCAAAGCTTCTGGCACACAAGCATGTGAAAGCCTCATTGCTTTGGCTTTTCAGTACATTTCTCAAAAATGTGTTTCCAATCCTAGATATCAGTGGCACTTGGTTCTTGAATCGAAGATCACTAAATGATCAAAAAAAAAACAAAATAACTGAGCAAAAGCAATTAAGGATAGGTAAAAGCAACCACCACATCCTCATGAGAAGCACAAAGCATGAGAAAGAAACATCTTGCAATCCTACACAGTAGGAAACAAAAAATATTCCAGTCTTCTAATGCAATTCTATACTTCATTCTGTTTTCAAACACAAAGAACACTTACAGTATACAACACAGTGAGAATATTTTTTATATTATTTATATGTTTTATGTTTTGACACAAGAATTAGCTTAAATATACTATTATGGTTTTGGGGAAAAGTTGAGCTGGGTTTGTTTCAAAATAAGCATAACATGCAAAATCTCTGAGTGAAAGCCCAAGCCTAAGTAGCTTTTTGATTTTTCTCTCAGTTAATTGTTCCAGCTACATTACTAGGTATTGTGCATTTTGCCATAAGATGTTCTCAGGAGAGAGCAGATTAAGCAGTTTCTTGCCCAAGACAAGCAGTACCATGAAAGAATTCACAACCTCCTTTAGAAACTCTAGTGTCTATCTCCCACAGCAGAAGTGACTATTCTCCCCACTCTGACAATATGAGGAAGACTTCCTATAACAGAGTAGGAATACAGAAGTTCAGGACTTGGTTCAGTCATGTTTGAGTTTCATTGGTGGAAACTCAGAGAAAAGGAACGAGCCAGCATTTCCAAATAGAAACATGTTTTCTAAAGTGCTTCCATTACCACTTCTGGAGTTGAGGCATTATTAAGCTTGGGATAATTTGTTTATAAAACAGAAATAATTGATTTTTCCTTTGTCTCCCTTCCCTGCATCCTGTAAACAACAATGTTCAAATACTGTTCCAGCTTATCATCAGCTTAAGTATCCACAACCCTGCCCTTGTAGCCCAGACACACTGAACACACTTGAAGCTTTAATTGCACATCACAACAAGTGAGAAGCAGACAAAACCAGAGCAGAGACTAAAGCAACTCCTGGCTGCCAACAAATGTTGTCAGCTTAATTTAGACATGTGGCCCTGTGGCACTCATTAAAGAAAGATGCAGGACACACTTTTTTATGGACCAAACCAGAAGATCCCTGTTTATTCCCATGTCTCTTTACATAGAGTTTTTTTAAGAACATCCCCTGTCTGTCCCAAATTGGATGGTAACAAGTTGTTACCCTGTACTGATTGGTCACTCAATCCCCCGGTGTGTACATGCAGAATGAGTTGTTTGTGACACACAGTTTTCATTTTTCTACCTAATGGTGCAAAAACAGTTTATACAGGTGGCTAGTGTTTCTCACAGTCCTAGAGTTCTTTCTCAGGGAAAGCAGGTTGTTTTCCGCACTCCTAGCATTTTTCTCAAGGAAAGCAAGTTGTTTTTCACTGATGCAGGACTGTTCTCACTAAGAGCTGTCAGTTTTCTCGTGGCTTCTGTCAGCTCAAGTTAAGATTCAGTTTGTCAGGCCTCTGGCCTGCTATTTCACCACCACAGACATGGGCTCCCTTTTCTAGAAAGTGACAAAACAAATGAAAAAAAAACCCAAAACATTTTGCCAGGCTAACAGCTGAAATGAGAAGCTACTGCTTGGACTGTGACAATCTGTGTTGTAGAGTCATAGAATCTCATTTCGGTTGGAAAAACACTTGAAGATTGAGTCCAGCCAAAACCTAACACTTCCAGTCAACATGTTCCTGAGTGCCAAATCTACACAACTTTTAAATACCTCCAGGGATGGTGACACATGGTGTCTCCCCTGGGCAGCCTCTTCCAATGCCTGACAACCCTTTCAGTGAAGATTTTTTTCCTAATATCCAGCCTAGCCTTCCCTGGTTCAAACTGAGGCAGCTTCCTCTTGCCCTGTTGTTTGTTCCTTGGGAGAAGAGGCCAATCCCTCGCTGGCTACAGCCTCCTTTCAGGGAGCTACAACAAGGGATAAACTCTCCCCTGAGCCTCCTTTTCTCCAGTCTAAAAAACCCCAGCTCCTCCTCATAGGACTTCTGCTTCAGACCTTTCTCTTGACTTCTCTGGACATGGTCCAGCCCCTCAAAGTCCTTCTTGTCAGGAGGAGCCCCAAACTGAACACAGGATTTGAGGTGCAGCCTCGCCAGTGCCCAGTCCAGGACAATCCCTGCCCAGGTCCTGCTGGCCACACTATTGCTGATCCAGGCCACACTGCCATTGGATCTGTTAAATGTACTATACTCACAGAAGAGCCCCAAATTCTGAATCTGGGGAATGATAAATATATCAAATTATATATACAAATACGGGATGATAAATTACACAACAATCTGAAGGAAAAGCTCCAGCTTTCAGCAGTGAGAGCACTGCATCTGTACAATCCAGGGAAGGGACATGTACACCTACCTACCTACTCTGAAGTGTCCTGCAAGGACAACCCCCCTGCATTCTGCACTGCAGCTGCACTGGCTCTATAGCTCAGCTTCAGCACTCACGGGTACAAACTGTCCTGCCTGCTCACAGAACTGGAAATGCACATGCCTTTTATATCCGATTATTTATTCACAGATCAAGCTTGGGAGCAAGCAGAAAACAACTGAGTTGATGGAAGAAATCAAAGTATATAATTAATAACAAACATCAAACAAAAAAATTTGAACAAGGCATCACATGTGAATTATCATGACAACTGCAGGGTATAATTGCTTGACTATGTCTAGATTTTATCAAACTGATAGGAAAGATTAAGTAGTTGTCCTCTGTTTGTCCCACCCTCTGTCACAACACACATTACCATAAAAAAGAAAAACTTGAAAATATTAGCAGTCAAAATTATCATTCAAATTATCTAACTGCCACGCGGTTAAGTTGATACATTTAGAGTACAAATCAACAAGAAATGCTTTCTACATCAATTTGCTTGGCTGACATTCCAGTGAAAAGGGCTCTCTAGTAAACTGTCTTTAAAATAATAACCAGATCTAAACAGGTTTCTGTGGATTGCACTGAAGAGGTGGTGCTCAAATACTCTCTGATCTCTGGTTTGGAGCAAAAGAACAGATTCAGTCTCAAGCGATCAAGCCTGTGTCTTTTGAAACAGAAGATGACAAGACTGCTACACGGAAACTCCTGATCACTGAGGGAAAAAAAATCATAGTCTGTTAAGGAAAAATATGCATTTAAGTTGTTTTTTAAAATCTTTCCTCAGGACATCACAGGCCTTTAGAAAAACAAACACTTTGTTTATTTTAAATAAACTAGGAATTACTCTGGACCCTTTCTCCTGTTTTTAAAGCACTCTAACATGTGACAGGAATGGTCACAGAGGAAAAGAAGGGTATTTATTAATCTATTCCTGAAAACACGCAAAAGTATTTTAGGAAGTCTGGGCAATACTGCACAGAGCTACTTATAAAAATTAAAAACAACCTGCTCTTGATGATTGGTAAGGGGTAAAGGGAGGATTTTATTTATTTTTTTCAGTCCTTTCCCTTCTCTTTGACTTTTTCCTTTAAGAAAACAAAGCCATGTCTTCCTTAATGCAATACCCCTTGCTTTCTTACAAGTTTTACATTACATTTATTCCAGTTGCAAAACAGAAACCTTTAACAAATACTTATCAAAACATACAAATTAACTATGAGATAAGAGTCACTCAAGCAGTGAAGAACACCCTGAAAGTAACCTAAGTAATAAAATAAAAACGTTTCAACAGATATGGGAGTGGCAGAGTTGTTAGACAATGTAACATACACATTTCCCAAAATTACACCTTTCCATCTGGCTCCTTCAGAAGTCTGTTTCTTCCCACACTCAAGGGAAAAAGAAAACCTACAGCTCAGGCTAACATGAAAGAGACACAGGCTTTCCATAAATTCAAAGTCATAAGCTGAAAGCAAAAGAGGGAAACAGACTGACCGCCAGTGCAGTGATTACTCAGCTAAGGCACTCACAGGACAGCACGGGTTTTACCTACAATTTAGTATTTACCTCCACTTAAGCACCTAAAATAGTACAAAAAGAGACATATTGTCAAAAGTATCTTGTTCTAGAGAACTGAAATAATTGCATTCTCCTCCTCTCCTCCCTCAGAAAGATTAAAATCCAAGAGAAAGCATTACAAGAAGTACTCGAACAAATTTTGTCCTTAGCTAGGGAAAGAGCAATAGTAACACCAGACAGAAAAGTGTCCCCTCAGGTTTTGGTCTCTGCTCCATGCTCAGTCTTGCTCAACCACAGGGATTTAATCCCCCCTGCCTTTCCAAGTGCCACTGTAATCTAAACACCTTGGTTTAAAATACACACAGAAGAGACACACACTGAGGTACAGCAGCACAGTTATTCTCATTGGACATTCAGCCATGCTTTCTACATCAAAAATAAAGCCCAAAACAAACAGCAAACAAACAACCAAAAAAATCCACTAGGAGAGCAAACATTTCACAGCTGGGCTCCTTAATGCAAGATAACCATCTACTGGCACACTTGAAAAGTTTGTTCTTTCCCCTGAAGAACCACCATGAATGATCACAGTATCCTTGGATCCAGCTCATGGCAGGCTCTTTAACTGGCAAAGCCTGTTCCTGAAATTCTGATACTACTTCTGACAGGTAGTTTCATATGCAAAACTAGAAGAATCCATGAAGAAGATCTTTTTAGCTTTGACAACAGTTTACTTTGTGTATCCGGAGCACTACCTTCATGAGAAAACTTCCAAGCACCTGGAATAACAGCTACACATTGTTGTTCCAGAGCAGTGACAGATGCTCTGACATGTCAAATTCCATCCTGCAATAACAGCATGCTCAAGAGCTACTCAACACACAAGTATTTAAAAAGCAAACGTAATTAGAGGAGTATTGTGAAGGAGTTATCACATGGTAAGCTTCTGAAAGGCTGTCAGTAGTTTTCTGATTAAAGAAAAGAGCCTGTCACAAGACAAATCAAGTATACTTTCATTTGATCAAACCTTATTTTGGATAATTCACAGCTCATCTGCCACACAGTCCAGAAGGAAGGAGTCAGGAATCCCAGTTTTGTATCTCATTTGTGCTGCACTGATGGTTTGTAATGGTAGGACTACACTATCTATGAAATATCCACAAAACAAACCCCAAACCATAAATGTCAATAAAACCTCTCTACACCAAAGGAACTGGCCTCATTCACTCTACCACATATGAAAATAAGGCAGCAAAACACTGGAAACCCTGACGTGTTCAGTGAATGCATTTGTCAATGACAGCTGGAAACAACATTTGCCGATTTCTGTAGGACACAGGGGATTCTGAATGAGTCTAGAGATGTAAACCAGAACAGTTTCTAACAATTCTGGTCCATGGCAAACTGCACAGACAAAAGTGGTCCATCCACACATGGTCCTCAGAACTACAGTGAATGACCTAGTGTACTGTACTGGCAGCAGCAACTCTCCTACCTATCACATCCTATAAACACAACATTTTTAGGTTGGGATAAGTGGAATAAATATTGAAGACAAAGTGTCAGTTCAAATCTTCATTATTTTTCTTCTACTCCTCACAAGCAAAAGCTCTTTAGGATTGTTGCAAAACTCTGCAAGATGTGTGAAAGATCCCTCAGCCAACTAAGGCATATGCCTTAAAATTCTTCCTTAATCTCATCTTCTAGTCCCAGTTAGCACCAAAAGATAATTCTATTACTGAAAGTTCCTCAATGCATTTCTTTATTTACTAATATTTCTTCTCATGTCCAGGTTTATGATAAAATTATTGCTGAAGCAGGTGAAAGAAAACCCATTTTAACACATGAGCTGTGGTATTCCAGACTTAATTGGTTTCTTAAGCATAAGGCTCAACACTGATGAGTCAAAATCAGGCTGTAATTTTCTCCTTTGCCCATTTCAACCAGCGCCCTGCCGTGCTTTACAGGAAGATGCAAACATACACACTACAAACTCGGTGAAAAGCAGCTGTTCAAGGCCCAGGCTGTTTCAGTGTGTCCCATTGCTGTTCTGAGTAGGTGCAGCACAAAGGAGTATCAAGAGCCACCGACCACAGCAATCAATTAGCACCTTCCAGACTCTGGGGATGGAAGTGGGGAGAGAGGGAGGGAGGGATAAGCAGATGAAGCAACTCAGTGGAGCTCAGCAGCACAGGCCAGACCACAGGTACAGTCACGGTAGGTCTGTACTTCCTTCTACTGTCACCATGATTTAAGACCACCTGCGTGTTAAAAACATTACAGTACCACGGCAGTATTGTTTCTTGCTGTCCTGAACAGAGGAAGGCCACACTGGCACAAAAATCTCAGACAGGATCAGTCAGGAGCTACGCAACAAAGAACATTAAGCCTTTAAAGATGATTAGCTTCAACAAGTAAGGGTGCTGTACTTTTGAATTGGCACTTTCAGTCACAATTCACCCTGCTGCCAAAGCTTTAGAGCTGTATATCCACCCTGTGTTTGTGACTCTCCAGCTGCAGCCCCCTGGACCTCCAGTAACCTGCAAAACCTCTTAAATGTGGTTCAATTGCAACTCCTCTACCTTTCTACCCAAAAGACCAAAGTCCATGAGAAACTTTGAGGAGTGACACCAGTCAAAAGAGACGTGGGGAGGTTTTGAGTGGTTGTATATGGTACAAACACCACAGAAAAAGAAATTTAAAAGTTAAAAAAAAATTTAAAAATACACACACAAAAAAAACCCCAACAAAACAACCCAGCATGTGCGAACCTGTAAGTGCCACTTTATCTTATGACAGAGGTATTTTGCAATGCTAATTTAAGAGCAGGAATGCCGAACTAAGAGAAATGCAACAGACTCACTGACTTTTATTTATCTTTCTTTTTATTTTGGTTGACTGAGAGACAGATGAGAAAATCTAGAAAATCCACATGACTGCTGGAGAACAGATATCAAGGATCTTTCCTGGTCAGTAGTAACACCTCCCACACCAGCATTACAACTGTAACTCTCCATAAGTAATAGATCTATTAAGAAAAAAGACTGTAAATCATTGCATTTGTTGGGTTTTTACCAAATTCTTTCTACCAATGTCAGCATACTTGCAACTACAGCAGAAATGTTAGTTGGATGCATAGCTAAGATACAGATATTTTGTTTATATTTTGCTTACATGGCCACAAGCATTTTCTAGTAAGCAACAAAGAGAGTTAGGACAAAAGCCTTTCACTGAACAGAAAACTGGTCTTATCTTTTTAGACTACCTGAAGAAATTTCAAATTTAATACCAGGGGAATAGGGAAGAATAAAGAAAAGTGAAGGCAGGACACAAGCACAAATTGAGAGCATAGGGTCTGACTCCACATGTAGATGGCTAATTTTAATGACATATAAAAATGTACTGCTGGATACACGGTGTAGTCTATTCATAATATAAACATGCTCAAATCAGACCTTCAGGGCCAAAGCGAAATAATCAATTAGTAAACTCACTTTTTCCAATCCTATAATCTTTGTTTCATCATGTACTCTAGAGTATTGCAAGAAGGCACATTTTAGTCACTATCACATATTTCATAGAATCATAGAATTATTTGTGACCTTAAAGATCATCTAGTTCAAAACCCCTTCCACAGGCAGGAACACATTCCAGTAGACCAGGTTGCTCAAAGTTCTCTTCAGTCTGGCACTGAACATTTACAGGGATGGGGTATCTAAAACTTCTCTGGGAAACCTGTTCCAGTGCCTCACCACCCTCACAGTAAAGAATTATTTTCTAAAATACAATCTAAACCTACTGTCTCTCCATTTGAAGCCATTTCCCTTGTCCTGTCACTACATGCCCTTGTAAATACTCTCTCCATCTTTCTCATAGGCTCCCTTCAGGTACTGGAAGGCTGCAATTAGGTCACCCTGAAGCCTTTACTCTTCCAGACTGAATAATCCCAGTTCTCTCAGCCTTTCCCCACAGGAGAGATGCTCCATCCCTTTGATGATCTTGGCATCCCCCTCCTCTGCACTTGTTCCAACAGGTCCATGACCTTCCTGTGCTGGGAGCCCAGAGCTGGATACATCAGTGCAGATGGGATCACACCAGAGCAGAGAGGCAGAATCCCCTCCCTCCCCTGCTGCCCATCATGCTTTAGAAGCCCAGGATACTCCAATAATAAGCACACAGCCCAACAAAGTGCCTGTGACCCCAGGAAATGAAACTTTATTTTTCCCTCCTATTTTCATGCCACTAGAAGATGTCACCTAGCCATGATACAAACATGAGAACCACTTACACAAAGCATCCAGAAATTTACTGCACAGTGTTGGACTGGACAGCATCTTGAACTACACATGCACCACTAAACATCAAAGACCACGTAGCTCCTCCCCACCTTCCTCCACCACTTCATTCAGCCGAAAGCAGCCCAGCAGTGTTGCAGCAACACTGCAGCTCTGGAGAGCAGAACACAGTCCAGGCAGATCCCTTGCTTCCACATTACAAAGAAACAGGAAATACATTTCCCCTCCCACAGCCAGTTTCCACTTCAGAAACAAACTCTGATGACCTGTAGTTTCATTAACTGCTGTCATGTTGATCCTGGAGCATTTATCACATCCAAAAGCCCGAACAAAGTTCAAATGAGGATGATAACCCCTACACATGTGACTGCTGGGTGTTTGAGCTGGAAAAAGGCCAACACACAGCCAACACTGCCCTGCTTCACCAAGTATTTCCAGAAGTAGATCAGGGAAAACATAATAGTGCATTTAGTGCAAACAAACAAACAAACAAACAAAAACAGTTGGAAACACAGAATTCACTTCTCAAGGAGCAGAAATGCAAGCAGAGGAGCAGATAGCAACTAAAGCAAATCCTTTCTAAGGCATCTCAAAGTCTTTGTATTGATTATCCAACCCAGCAAGTAATGTCAGATGATGATGGGGGAAATAGATTTTTAAAAGCCCAAAAGAACATGTTTTGGGTTTTTTTGAAACACCAACTGACACTATTTTGGGACATAGTATCATTAGGATTTATTTTCCAAGAAAGACCGTGTATTAGAACCAGCGAGCTGGTAATTTGATCAAATTGCACATTCAACAGACATCACTGAAGTCCCTGATCAGTGGCAGCACTACCTTTATTTCTGCTACACCACCATGTGCAAATGTGATTTCACAACTAAATGTGGAATGAAGATGAAAACACCCATTGCTGGGCTTGTGCAAATCCTGCAACCATGAGAAAAGGACCACCAAGGATACACAGCACACATGGAAGAAGCACACTCATCCTTTTAAGAGCCACAAGGACGAACTGAGGGCCAGTATTGCAAGGAAAACGGGATTCAAACATGAAGCAAGTCTGACCTGCTGCTGGCTGAAGCCAAATCATGTACCCAGAGCAAGACACAGACAGTGTGACTCTGATGATATCATTTATAGCAGCTCAGCAGCTGGCAAATGCCACACACATCCATGTTCTCTGCACACATCAGCCTGGCCACAGCACTAGAAACACACCTTCCTCCCAAATCAAACCGGTGATTGCATGTTTGCAAACTCCCAGCTGCAAACTATCTGCCTAGCTTCATGCACTTGCCACTGTTCCAGCATCCCAAGCTCAAAACAGCTGTAGTTAGGCAGGAATTCTGAAGGAGCAGGGGGCAATGATTTCACACTAATGAAATGCCCTGAGAAAACAAACAAACAAATAAATGCAGTGTATGTCTGCCAGTACTCAAGTGACTTGGCATAAATTCTGTTTAAAAGTAGAAATAAATACAATGAATTAGGAAAAATGGCTTCATGCACAAAACAACAGAACGAGGCTCAAGAGACTTTGTTTCATGTTCCAGCCCATGAATAGACTTTGATAGAGTCACTGACTCATGCTGTGCACCAGCTATTACACAGGAAGGTACCTCAGCCTCTTATCAGCAGCATAAAATCTATTAGTGAACAATATACTCAGCTATTCAGGTCACCACATCTTCCTCTCACCACTTCTGCTACAGGTGCACTGGTATTGAAACAGGGTACAGCTATATCACTAGAACACCTATGAATCTTAAATGCTTGGGTTTTAAAACAGTGGGCAGAACTCACACTGATTATATGTTAAAGGGAGCATTAGTTATTCTTCAGGAAAAAAAAATGCATTAATCCGCAATTAAAACCTTTGAAAAGTCATCTGTATAATGAAAAAAAGTACTTTTGGAAAAGAGGAATCTATGTTTTCAGGCAAATCAATCTACAGGCACTGGCATAATCCCAACACAACCTGAAGATGGAAATATAACAAATATTTAATCAAATCTTCCAATATAAGAATAGACAGCCACTATAAATCTTAACCTTGATGACTCTATACAGCATGTGTAAAGCAATAGCTTTAACTACGTACAAAAAATTAGTATCCTCATCCCTAGTCTTTACTCTTTTAAAAAGTTGAATGACCCAAACATAACCTCAGAGTAAACCCAGTGTCTTTATATACAATTTTCCTTTCTTAGCTGTATTTCACAATATTTTTTTTAAGTTCTCTTTAATACTACAACCAAAGAAAAAGGGATTATGCTGCAACTTTACACATGTACATAATGTTAAACAAATGCTGTAATTTACAGTGAAGGTCCACTGCGAGCCAATTGTCAACAAGCTGGGGGTTCATTATCCAGATCACCAGATTCATATCTGACTTAGATCACAAGTAACTAGACGGTTTAATCCTCTAGCTGACAAATTCTTCATCATGCTATGAAGACATGCCCATCAAGTCACATTCACACCACAAACCAGTAAATATTTATTAAAAACTTTAACAAGTTTGCCATTAAAGGGTTATTTTAGGAGCTTAGGAGTCATAGAAACAAGAAACAGTTTAATTTGTTTACAGCCACACCTGAGCTTCCTCTGGCATTTTCTAAGTGTTAGTCCCTAACTAGAGACAGAAGTCACCAGTTTCTCTCTTGCAGTAGTGACAGGATGCAGCTAATTGAGGGAAGGGAAATCTCACCAGGCATCTGGCAGTAAGTTTCCCCATCAATTCTGCACACACACAGTTTAGCTAACCTTCTTAGCCTCTGGGAAAACCTGAAGGCATTTTAGCACTTCTCAGGATATCTAGGCATCTTCAGGGAAAAAGAAAAGGGTTGAAGTCTATATTAATAATACTCTTAAGTTTTTTATAGCACAAATTCTCTCACGGATCATATCTTCACTTTCGTAAAGTAGGAAACTCCCTTTCCCTGGTAAGTTTGCTTTATTCTTGGTTAAAAAAAGTCTAACAACATCACAGAAATTGGAGAGAAACCAAAGGGCAACAAAAGGAAAAAAGAGAGCTAGCAATACACTGGTGGTGGGGAGGGAGGGAATAACGTCACAGTACCAACTCCTGTGACACAGCTTAAATAATATGCTGTGATACAGCCAAACCGGCCAAATAAGAATAAGATACAAACATTTGTTCCAGTTTATCTTCTATTTATTTGAAAAAGCAGTGGGGTTAATGACACCATAAACCAGAATTATCACTTCTTCAGGGATGCTCAACTCTAACCTCCCATGGACTGGACCAAAGGAATCTCTGGCTGCTGCACAGCACTGCACCAAAGCAATCCAGCAGCCAGATTTGTATAATAAAGAACAGGGTGTGACAAAGCCAGGCTATCAGCTGGAAATTGCTTTAGACAGCTGCAAACTTAGCTTTTCTTTGGCTTTCTTCAAGCTTTCAAAGGGGCTCCAGTCACAGACACTCAAATTCTCTCTGTGTCCAAGGCCTGACAGAGTTAGAGAAAACTGGAAACACAAAAAAAACCTCCCCAAAGCCTTCAGATAACACAAGCCATAAGCTCACCACATAGTTTTTATGCTTTGTATATTTGAAGTTTCATTCGATTCCAGGAATTTCATAATCCACTCTGTAGCTCCAAGCAAAACATCAATAAGCAAAGTTGTTTTGCTCAACTGGTGCAACTCCTGCTACCTGCAGGAATGTGCATTTCAGAAAAACACCACTAACTGCTCCAATTTATTCTTTCCTTGAGTTGTGAACTTTCTTTTGGAGCTACAAGAAAAAAAAATAAAAAGGTGCAGCCAAACAAATTAAGAAGCAGAGGACAGAATTATGAAGGCAATTGAGTAACTGGCCACATTTGGTTGAAAGCAACCACAATTATTTGTGACTACATCCATTTAGCCTGTTTGCCACAGTTATCCAGAAAGACTTTCCTCTGATACTAGGAAACTAAAATAAAGAAAATCTTAAAGCTAGAAAGCAAAAAAACACACTCATCCAAAGCTCTTTTAAAGGAAAGAAGAGAAGAATTTTTACTTCATGTTGCATCATGTACTTTACCGTCCCTGTCTCTCTCTTAGGAATTTGCCTATGATATGAATAATTTCTGAATTACTTTAAAGCAGCTCTCTTTCATTTATCAGTAAGCTAAATATATTTTCGTTTCTTAATATAAATGAGCAAATTTTGATCTGAAGAACACAGAAAGGCATTAGGGGAACAGAAAATAATTGTTTATGCTTTTCCTTAAACTCAAGAGCCAGCATTTGCACATTGTGCATTTATTCTGCAGAAATGATGCCCACAGAAATCCCAGGTTGTTTAAAGGATTCTTCCAACAGTTAGATGATCTTGGTCATATTATCTGTAATTTCAGCAATCAAGCACAAGGACACTTCTGCACACTCATGTTTTAGTTGCTTTCTTTTTCTAAATTGCATCCCTCCCCAGTCATTAAAGAAAGCAACAGCAGCACCTAATACATTGCATGACAGCCTCACTTAATCAAACATTATAATCAACTTTTTTAAAAAAGGGAGACAGGGGATATGAGGTCAGTATTAAACTAAAGAGATAGATGGTTAAATGTTGCTGTTCCTCAGCACTAGGAAGGATTGACAGCTTAAGCTCATCCTGTGACTCTCGGATACTCAGAATTAAAATGTTTGAAGTATTTCACAATGTCTGCACATCTCCTAATCTCCTCTTATCAATCAAGGAAAGTGTTTATGCTTTAATTAAATATATAAATAACCATTTGGCATAGCAAAACAAGCGCCTTTTATTTTAGCACAGAATGGACGAAGCATCTATACATTTTTTTTCTAGATGTTCTTTCTGCAATGCTCCCTTCTCAAAAACAACACTGGCAACCCAATACAAACACATTCATTGCTGACAAGCCATGATTTGGCCACATGACTGTCCTGCCTGTATTTCAGGTATTAGCTATGTCACATCTAATTATCAGAGACAGCTTGACAAGGTCTTTCAAATTATTCAGGAAAGGTTCACTTGCCAGAACCCTAGTTGAGGCCATGGTATATAAAAAAATCTCACCCAGCTCAACTGAGGCTTGCAGTTCTGCTGACAGTTTTGCCCAATAAATCACTTCACATAAATAATCTCAGTCTAGCAAGCTTCTGAGTACTGTGAGGAATTTAGTGACCCACACGGTGTAAGAAATACTGCCCTCAATGTTTACACTCAAATGAATGAGGTTTTTTTCCTACATGATGACTGCAACAGAAATTATACTGGTATTAATTGTACTAATTATGAAAGCTTCTGTGTTAGTATGACAGAGTGCTTCAGGCTATTCTGCCCTCAACTTCAAATCCTGCAATTCAAATAACAACCCTGTCTAGCAAGGGACAGCATATCAAAGAAGTGTAAGGACTGAATTACAAGTTTTTCTAGTTAGTGGGTGTTTCTTACCTTCATTTCCCGTCATGGGTACACAGATACCAGGACGCGACACACAAGCACACATCCAAGTATCTGGAGTTCATGGGAACACAATATAAGCATAACTCATATTACCACGATTTTCCTGCAAAAATACCCATCCAAAGCAATTAAATGTTCAGGCAGTGTTTCAAACAGAAATGTCTAACTTAAGAAGATAATGAAAATTACCCAAGGGGAAGCATGTTGGCACATCTGATTAAGCAAGTGTCCAGTATAGTGGAAAGCAAGAAAGGAAAGTACAATATCCATTTTCCTCAGAGACTCTACAATAAAAGTTCTGCAATAATTTATACTTCAACTCTTTTGTTTCTGTATACAGAAATTATACAATTAATTGTTTAAATAGAAATGACAGGTACATCTTCCAGGGGTAGAAACAGAGCAGGCAGGGAAAGCAAATGTTTTGCAAGGGCACAGGAGAGCTAACAGAAGGGAGTTGCAGTGCCTGAGACTTTGCACCAAAAGCTCCAGCACAGGACAAAGTCTCTCACAGACAGCTTCTGGCCCTTACAGAAGTTGTATTAACCAGGGAGGTTGCACTGGCAGCAAGAGATAATATCAAACCCAAGCCCCAGTACTGCAAAGCATCAGTAGCTTTTCCTCTGGAAGCTCCAGCAGGGCCTTTCTATTTTCTACCACCACAGCTTTGCATTGGGTGTGTGCAAGACCCTGAATACAAGCTTGCACCCAGGTGGACATGGGCCCTCAGTACTATCAAGTATTTATTTAGTTTTCATCTTCTTTAGAAGCACATTTAAAGCTGGAAGTGCAACTTGTACTAACATATGTTACTGACCACAAAAATGGTCACCAAAGTACTGTGTAATTGTGGGGTGATGCAAGAGAAAGAAGAGATGCCCTGGGATGTCAAGAGACAGAGTCTGATGAGAAGGAAACCTTTAAACAAAAATAGAAATAAGATCAGATTCACTCCTTTCAGAAGACCTCTCTGTTCCTGTGGCCAAAACCCACAGCAAAACAGTATGGCTTTTCTCCAGCCCAGCCCACGCTCTCAAAACTAGTGGTTTGGTCTCAAATTTATTTAGAGTGCAGAGTTAGCAGTACCAGTCACTTAATAAAACCAAACATGAGTATCACAAGCTGATCCTCCCTATTTCTACACTGCAGCAACTTATACCAAAACAAAGTAAAACATAGCAAAGACCTGTGTAAGATTCCCAGCCAAAGGCAGTGCACTAAGTTTTGAACAGTGCTCATAGTTGCAGAGATTCTATAGAACTGAGGGCAGAAAATGGATGGTGATTTCTCAATTACAGCCCAGTAAATGAAGATATATTTTTCCCCACAAAAATTAATTTCTCTCAGTAAAATACATATAAAATCATTATCTAATCCTTCTGTATTTAAAACTTTAAATAAAGTGCCATCAAGACAGATGAGACAATGGTTCACATACAATCAGCTACATGGATGCAAAGAGAAAGAAAACATGAGTGCTTTTCCTTTCTCATGTATGGTTGCGGGAAGGAGGAGGGGAATCTTCTCCTGATATGTCTCAATCCCACAGCAGGCATCTGCAAATGGGAACCTCTGCATAAACAAACTTCTTGTATTCTTGGTCTGATGTCAACTCAAAGCACAACCATCCTCTTGTCCTTATTAGTAACAGAGATTAAAAAATACTTTATAAGGCAAGTAAAATTACTAATACAAAAATAGCTTAAAATTTGAAAACTTTGTGACTATTGGCAATTTACAATTAATCTGGCTTGCTGTTGCCCATTAAAAACCTCAAATCCTTCCTGATTCTCAATTTTTTATCTTCTTTCCCATTGGTGGAAATAAAAGGCAGACCGGCTTTACATACATTCTATAATCTTCACTCCTGGTTTTCAGAGATTCACACATTTATCCCTATGTAATCAATATAAAACAATGGAATCAAGTAAGATTTAGTTCACGCCTCATTTAGCAGTTCAGCAGGAGCCACATGCTTTGTGTTAGGGCAAGACGAACTAGGATTTACTTGCAAGGCTTTCAGTTTGGTGGTTTTTTTTATTGTTATTAGTTACCACTGTCAACAGACAGCAAGAGAAGGATCCAAAAATTTAGTCAATTACTTTTAGGGCTGGGTAGCAGCCAGCAGGAATGCTCACTGCTGGGTTCAGCAGAGGTTTGCCAGATGATGAGAGATGTTAGAATCGGCAGGGAAAATTTCCTTTCTTGGCTTGTATCTGCTAAAGGCTACAATCACCAAATTAGGACTAAGGATGGGTTCAGAAGAAAAAATTTAGAGCTAAATTTAGGACTGGTGTCAGTAGTAACCATCTGTAAGGGCAGAGACTTAAGTTGGGTAGGGTCACTGATAGGAAAAGCAGAAAACAGAGTCAAAACTGGCAGTGAGTTTCAAAGGCTCTGGCCCCTGTGAGGCAGAGGGAAGTAAGGAGCAGCAGAGAGGCAGCGCCGAGCCAAGGGACACTGCACGGGCACAGGGTGGCACAGCCAGCTGCACCTCCAGCCTGAGTGAGCTGCTCAGGGTGAGGTTTGGAGAAGCCAAAGCCACTGTACTGTAACTATGCACTGTGGGGAGATTGTTGCCTGACTGGATGTAGTTCTGGAACCAATTGTTGGAGTTGCAGTATATTTCCAACCAGCACAAGCCCAAACATTCAAAATTCTGTCAGAGCACCAAGGTAAGAACAGTTCCATGTCCTCCATATTCCAGAAAGTACCAAGAATCAAACAGACAACATCACCCCCTCGCTGGAACATTTAACATGACTGTGCAGTAAAACCAAGCATTTAAAATCCAACACACTCTTCAAATCTGCAAGAACCTACACCAAACAGTTCTGATCACTGGTTAGGGAATTCAATGGGCAGTCCAAAACTCTCACAATTTACAGCACAATCCCAATGTCTCCAAGCTGTCTGACAAAACAAAATATGCCAATGCATAGGTAAAAGGTTAAATGTCAGGGCCTCCTAATAACTAACTCCATCTCCAGTGAGGGCTTGATGTGCAATCCTATCTAATCACTTGGCCTCTCACCTCAGCTATGTGTAAACAGAGCCACAGCCCAACCTAGTGCACAGGATGTTGAAAGGTTCCCATCTAAAATGCTTTACACACTTTGGATTTTTAAGTGCTATATAGGTTCAGAGCTTTGCTTATTTTAAAGAACAATCTCATATTAATGTGCTATAACGTGCACATACTTCACCTGACAAAAAAACCACAGTGCTACAAATAGAACACAGGAAACCATTAGCAAGACTTTAAAATAGATTGTGACTTGGCTGATCATAAGTAAATAAACTCACCTTTAATTCTTCTGATTACATTTTCTGCATATAAATCCTGCTACTGGGTTTTTCTAGTGGCAACCCTAAATGAGGAGCTTCATGCTATCAAGAATCCCAACCACACCAAGCTGTTCGCTGCAGGCGTATAGGGCAAAGCAAGGAATTTCCTTCTAACTTGAATTCCTAAGTATCTGGTATCACTAAGAGTATGCAGAAGAATTACTCTTTGCCAGACAGATATGCTTCATTTTGCTGGGACACAAAACAACAACTTTCAATTCCCTCTATTCACATTCATTACCCACTTACAGCTGTAACTATGTATCTTCTTGAAATGAAAACAAACATTAAACCAGCTCACAGACAAACATCATTATAACTTAAGAAAACAAACATGAGTGGAACTGTTTACCACACCAAGGAATCCTCAGCTCCCTATACTGCACATACCACTAAAACATTCCCACGGGCTTTGATCCAAAAACCACGAGAAGTCCATGAAGTATCAAAAGGCAACTCGAGAAAAGTGACTGCCAGCAACCAAATTCAACAGGCTTAAGCAATCAAAAAACACAAGGGAAAATGAAAACAAATTAACAAATTCACTCAATGATGCTCAATAAATGAATGCTATAATTCAATATTATTAAATATTATCATGTTATACAAAACTGTTTTTTTTTTTTTCTTTTTCCCCCTGGAAAAGGTTAGAGAATCCATCACCTGAAAAGGCTGAGGCAAACTGCACTAGAGAGCAGTATAATGGGTCCCTCTCTGGAAGCAAAGCAACTGGGAACAAGCAAGTGTCTTAAAGAAAGCAAGGGAGAAAGAAACCCCACCACACCCCTCCTCAGAAGAGAACTGATGTGCTCTCTTCCTCTGACATTACTAAATACGGACATCAATTTTTACATAGACACAAAAGACATGATTAGACCCTTCTAATTGTTGTGCTGTGACTAAAAATTCAACTGACATTGGCAACCCTGGTCTGAGGATATCTTTTCCAAAGCCTAGCAAGGAACTAGCAGTACATGCTTCGAAGAGGATTTGATTCAGCCACTGCTCTGTCCCAAAACCTCTTAGGAAGCATGAGCATGTCTCCATGGTAGCATGTGCTAAAACCCATGCCTATTAGACCTTTGCTGCTCATCCCTAATACTTAAACTTGACCATTCACCTAAGTTTGCTCTGTAAATGTTCACCAGAAAGGCAGCTAAAGACATGAAATGAGGTGAAGAAGGTAACAATTTCTGCTGACTATGGCAGGAATCATCTGAAAAGTTACGCTACTCAGACCTCTCAGACAGAAGACAGAGAAAGAAGAGACAGAATCACCAACCACTGAGTTCATGTCAATTATTTTCCAAACTAAATTCCTTCCTGGCATCCCCTAGTGCCTCTGCTTGTCACTGGGAATGCCTCCCCAACACACCCACCCAGGCTCTCAGAACAAAACTCAGCAGCTGCTCCTATCTCTCTTAGCTACTACACTAATAATAGGGTCTAGGAAGCAATGTTCCAATAAGGCTATTCAATAATGTCTTCATGATATGTGAGATCACCTCCAGACCACTATTAAATATGGAATTATTCTATATTTAAAATAGAAACTGAAAGAAAGAATTTTCTTTTCCTGAAACCCTATGAAAAACAGCATCCTTATGCAAAAGATAACACTCTTTAAAGATAAATTCTCTTAACAAGGCTTTGCTATCCAACCTGACAGATAAAAAGCATCCAAACTCTTTCATCTGCTCACAAGTCTTCAAGATTCTAAAAGCCAGCAAACCATAGCTATGGAAATGTTAGCACATTTGGAATGGAAAGCACATACAAAAAACTTTATTTACAAAAGGACTGAAATTGAAATAAATGTTGATAGAATTCTTTGGGAGTTATTTGACATTTTTGTGGTATCAGAAGCTTTTGTTTCAGAAGGGGCTTTGATTACTTGTTTCAGTTACCTGTTGCTTACAAACACAGTTAAGTTCCACTGAAAGAAACCTTTCTGTGTACCAGAGGAAAGTGATGGAGGAGGCACTATCAGATTACTTGCCTGTGTGGTCCAGTTGCTTGCCCCATCCAAAAAAAACTGCTCTTCCTGCCTGACTTCTTAGTTCCTAAATGCAATTTTTAAATGCATTGATGGTAATTATGCCAAGCTAATTTCGGATAAGGTATTAAAGCCAGCTTCCTTCTAAACACTTTAATTTCAAGAACAACAACAACAAAAAAAAACATACAAGAGGAAAAAAACCCTCCCCAATGAAGCAAGCTTTGCAGTAATTTTACCAACCTGAACTAGACTTCAGTACATCCATGAAGTGTTACAGGGAGGTGGGCATACCCGTTTTTCTTCACATCTGCATGCTTTCTATTAGAAAAACTGAATGATGAAATGCTATAAACCTTAGAAAAGCCAAACTGCTGACTGAAATTTCCACTGGAATAGTCTGCATGGCAAGGGCAGTGCAGCTGCTTTCTGAGCTCATACTGCCATGCCCTCCATACTGAGATGGCCACCACATGACTGCAGGAGAATATGGAACATTCTCCTCTCACATTCTGTAGTAAGCTAATTTACTTGGAGAGGATAAAAGCAGTTTATAACTACTGCTCAATTCAAATCATGACTGCAGAAAAAGAGCAGCCTCCCCTAATGCAGAAAGGACTCATACACAACACTTCTTTGTGACATTTCAATATTCATGAAATGCTTGACAGATTAATAAGCCTAAATTTGAAGCAACAGATTAAAGAGTGATGAAAAGAAAGATATAAACTAGTGAACGGTTTGCCCAAAGCTGCTCACAAAGTCACTTCTCTAGACACAGCTTGGTCTTTCATTTATATCATAAAATTATTCATGTGTATGAAAAGAGAAGTAACTTTGCAGACATGAACCATGACCACTATAGAAAGATCCTCAAGACTGGCAGCAACCTATTTGCAGCAACTAAAAAAAAAAACTGCACTATATATACAAACTATGTTGCATCAAAATATAAGGTGTTTTTGTAAATTAATAAAGAGGAATTCATACCCAAGACACATTATAATTACAGATATATTACAGTGGGTAATGGAGGCAGGAAGGGAAACAGAATTCCCAGGTAAGTGAAGACAAAGAATCATTTCTCTTGAGTCTCAAAGCAACATTTTCCAAATAAAATTCGCATTTTGGATATCACATAGTACATATACAGTGCAATATTTGTATACACACAGCAAAATCTTCTGTTATGTTGTGTGTGACTGATCTTTCTCACAGACCTTCAACCTGCTTGTTTTCAGGTCTCAGCCCTCTCCAAGGTCATTTCTAGTCATCAATACCCTCAGAGCTGGTTGGCTGCTACTTGGCTCACTGGGTTCCAATCTCCTTCCATTTCACTGTAGGCCCCCAGCAAAATTCATCTAAAGAGGGCCAAGTTCCACATGTGACATTCAAGGATGCAACAAAAACATTTCCTTAGTTCATTAGACTAACTACACAAAAATTTGAGCTACGTGTCTGGAGCTTAGAACTATTCCTCCACAAAACATTGCAAAAAACTGCAGTGACAGAAGAGACACAACTGCCAACAATAAATTTCCATGCTTGACTAGCTAGTTCCCTACCCCTCAGGATGGCAACCTTCCCCCTCAGGTACAGCCCTACAGAACCTCGTGGGACAAGCAGTAATGGTGTTGGAAGACACATAAATGTGTTTTGTGAAACAAAACAAAAATAGCCATGGGAGAGAGGAACATTTCAACATTAGATTCTTCTACTTCTTGTATTGGTTTTGGCTGGGATAGAGTAAATTTTCTTCATAGTGGCTGGTATGGGGCTGAGTTTTGGATTTGTGCTGAACACAGTGACAGTAATAGCGATGTTTTTGTTCTTGCTGAGCAGGGTTTACATAGAGCCAAAGCCTTTTCTAGCTTTTGTATAGCCCTGCTGGTGAGGAGACTGGGGGTGCACGAGAGGTTAGGACAAGACCCAGCTGGGACAGGTGACCCCAACTGACTGAATTATACAGAATATGCTGAGCTGGAATGGACCCACAAAGATCACTGAATCCAACTCCTGGCCTTGCACAGCACCATCCCCAAGAGTCACACCATGTGCCCAAGAGTATTGTCCAAATGCTTCTTGAGCTCTGTCAGAGTTGGTGCTGTGACCACTTTCCTGGGGAGCCCATTCCAGTGCCCAACCATCCTCTGGGGAAAGAATTTTTTTCTGTCATCCAAGCTAAGCCTCCCCGACACAATTTCAGGCCACTCCCTCACATCCTGTCACTCGGCACCACACAGAAGAGCTCAGTCTCTGCCCCTCCTCTCCTCCTCATGAGGAAGTCAAAGACTGCAATGAGGTCTCTCCTCAGTCTCCTCCAGGCTGAACAAACCAAGTGATTTCAGCCACTTCTCATCAGGCTTCCCTCAAAACCCTCTGGTGTTGTGGTGCACCAGTTTAGTTGTTCTCTTGCACGGGGTGATTTGGAATCTTTCTTGCCCTCCTTTGGATGCTTTCCAACAGCTTCATATCTTGGTTGTATTGTGGCACCCCAAACTGCCCCCAGCACTGGAGGTGAGGCCACCCCAGAGCAGAGCAGGACAATCCCCTCCCTTGCCCAGCTGGCCATGCTGTGCCTGGTGCCCCCCAGGACACAGCTGCCCTCCTGGCTGCCAGGGCACTGCTGACTCACACTCAGCTTTCCATCGAGCAGGACCCCCAGGGCCCTTTGCACAGCGCTGCTCTCCAGCCCCTCATTCCCCAGTCTGTCCGTACATCCAGGGCTGCCCCATCCCAGATGCAGAATCTGGCATCTGCCCTGGCTGGACTTCACCTGGCTGGTGACTGCCCAGCCCTCTATTTTGTCAAGGTCCCTCTGAAGGGCCTCCCTGCCTTCAGGGAGTCACCAGCTCCTCCCAGTTGTGTGTGATCTGCAAACTTGTTTAGTATCCCTTCCAGTCCTGTATCCAAGTTTTAATGGAGACGTTGAAGAGCACAGGGCTTAAGATGGAGCCCTACAGAGCACCACCAGTGACAGGTCTCCAGTCCACACCCTCCACTACAGCCCTTTGTGCCCAACCTGTGAGCCAGCTGCCAACCCACTGCACGGTCTGTCTGTACAGCCTGTGCAGAAGGACCCTGTGACAGACACTAGCCAAGCTTTGCTGAAATCCAAAATGTTTGCATCAGCTGCCTTCCCTTGATCAACTAGCTGCATTAACTTGTCATAAAATGAAATCATGTTTGATAAACAGGAATTTCTATACCTATGGCGTCACGCTCCATATACAAAGAGGGGAGAAGAAGGAGGAAGTGGAAGAATATTTGGAGTAACAGCATTTGTCTTTCCAAGTAACCCTTACATATGACTGGGCCCTGCTCTCCTGGAAATGACTGAACACCTGCCTGCCTGCCCATGGGAAGTGAATAATTGCTTGTTTTGCTTTACTGATGGATGCTCATAGCTTTTGCTTTCCCTGTTGAACTGTCTTGATCTCAACCCAGGAGTTTTCTAGCTTTTACCCTTCTAATTTTCTCCCCAGCTGGGAGAATGAGCAAGTGGCTGTGTGATTCTCAGTTGTTAGCTGGGATTAAGCCATGACACTGCTAAACATTATTTAAAATAAAAAAAGGCAATAATTATAGGTAGCTTGATTTCTTCTAACAAAGATGCTGAATCCCCTGGAACAAGGGAACGGCTACAATAGGCACAACAGAAATTTGAAACTGTGCATTTTGAAATGACTGAAAGCATAAAATGAAGCACAATAAAAGAACAGTAATATTACCACAGAGCAAGTGCTTGAGAGCAGACTGGACAAAGTCAGCTTTGTTCCTGTAAAGCTTGCAGCCTGAGGAGTTGAACAGGCAAAAGCTTTGGAGAAACAGTCCTTTGGCTCGTGACTGAGTTTGTCAGTCAGTCCAGGCCTCTCCAACAGAGAACTTACAACCCAGGATTTTAAGAGGAAAAAGGCATGGACAAGCTACACGGCTTTGCTCTCAGAGCACTGATGTGTTCCAAAGGCTGACACTATGCAGCAGTTACAGTCTGTTAATCCGCATAAGCTGCAAGCTCAGCCCCACACCAGATTTCTAAGAACTGGGACCCACTGTCAAAATGATATTTTGACAAGTTTGTGTCAGGTCCTCCATGACCTGGCAGCATGCTCCCTCCACCTGTTTGCAAGGCAGCAGGATTTCTTTTGAAGAAGCATATTTCCAGCAATTACACTTTTATGTAAAAATGCTACAAGTTTCCATATATTTTTTTGTTCCAACACACATACATTCAAACATTAGTAATATTTTCCAAAGTAAGCAACTCTAATGACTGACAAAATCACAGATTAAACCAAAACATTTACATCAGCTGGCCTCCCTTGATCAACTAGGTGCAAACAAAAATACAATGTTCTCTCTCTGCTTGGGAAAACATCCCAATATTTGAGATTTGATACAATAAGGCTTAAACACTTAATGTATGACAAACTTCATACTCCACAACATTAATTATTTCATTATTTCTAAGCCCCTATGCGTAATGGGGGAAATGGACACATTCAAAGCTAAAAACCATTCAGCAGCAACGAAGTGGCTGAGAACCTATTCCTGGACACCACACACACTACAATGTCCTTCAAGGCCCAGCTCTGGTACAAAGCTCAGTTTCATCCTGGATACTCAATTTTCCCTGCCAAATTAAACAAAGCATTGTTTTCCCTCTTCAAGGACATGCAGTCCCAACCAGCCAGGTGCACATACAAAAGCTGACAAGGACCCAGGCAAGCTGTAACAACCAGATCTACTGAGAGACAAAGCCCCTCTCTGACCTACCTAGTGAGCCAATAACCTCCACCTGCCCAGTCCTCTCATTTAAAGAGGCAACAACAGGCAGTTTATTCAAAGGTCTGGGCTGTAGTAAAACCACAATCTGTTTAATAACACTGTGATTTTCCATCCCTGGAGATAATTTTTCCCCTCACATTGCTCCTTTCCCACAAAGGACAAGCCTAGCATGAATGATTTACAGGAACTTCTGATTTGGCCTTGGCCTATGATGGCCACATAGCTTCTGAGGGCCTGGATGTTTTCTATTTTTATCCTGAAAGATGAGCAAACACACAGGAAAAGAACAACAAAGGGAGGGGAAAAAATACAGAGTAGAAGGAGTAAAAGACAAAGAACGTGGTATCTGCAAGAATCTCCATCCATAGTTACAGTCAGGTATGGAAAAACAACATGACATTGAGGTTATCTGTCAAAATTTGCCAAAATTATCTGTTTAGGAAAAGAATTGGAGGATAGTGTAAAACATGCCACACACTCCACTTTCCAGCAGCTTATTTCCCAGTGAGATACCAAGACACGTTTTGGACAGAAGGCACACATTTATCCCAGCTGTATAATATAGGGCTTCATAAATTACTGCCCTCTCTCCATCAAAGTCACACCCAGAGGAAAACAACCTCCACAGGAGCTGCTGGGATGGAGCACAAGTGCCTGCTTCAACTCATTGCAAAACTGATGGCTGAGTTTAAATTTGGCAAGGGGATGGGTTTGACTTAGCAACGAGGCAGATTTTTAGGTGCTGATTAAGATTAACAACTACAGTGGGTGGCAGCAACCACCAGCAGAGAAATGTTACATTCCTTGAACAATATTTTCTTAAATTATTCTGCCAATATATGCCCAAGTTTATCTGATCACATATTTTACAATCATTAGATACTCCAGAAAACATTCAATTGCTCCAAGTGTCTTAATTAGCTAACTCAGAAACTTGAAGACTTTTACAAGATAACCAAAACACTGAGCGTATTTTAATATCTAAAGGACAACTTTAGATAGAACAGTAAATATGATACTGAAACTCAGAAAAGTGGCATTAGACACAAAAGGAAGCCCCATCAGACATGAGCAAATCATAAAAATTATCTCAAGAAGCCACAACTCACACTATCAAAACATTAAGCACATTGCCAAGATTCACATGCTGTGAACTCTCTCTCTAAAACAGCCAAGCCCCTGGTTTTTAAGTTAATGTGCTAAGTGTTGCAGTAGTGACTGAGGCTGGCATTGTAAAATGAAAGCACTACAGTCAATGTAAACCTTACACACTAATTATGTAATGTTACAAAACAGCTGGGAAGGAGGAGACAAGTACTGGGATGCAGCTCTTCAGTGCCAGTCCAAACATGCCTCCATGTGCTTCCTGTCTAAAGCACCCGCAGAGCACCCAGCCTGTTTGCTGTTCCCAAAAAAAAATCACCACAGCACCCTCCTTCCTGCCCCCTTGGAAAAACATCTGGGCCAGGCAGAAAGAGATGTTCTGCCTCAATAAAACTTACCAAGTTATTTCAGACTGGACTTGAGAAGTGTTATCAGTGTCAGAAAGTCAGCTTGCTAAAATTTGCAACATTTTTGCAATACAGAGCTGGAAGGCACAGGATCATTTTAGGAAGAGCATACACCTACAGCCTTAGCAGTGGGCTTTTTTCTTAATTGTAAGCAGGTGTTGGCACTTGACAGACTGTAGGGCTAATCCACTTTTTTTTACAACTCCTTAAGATAGACTGAGATTCCATAGAATTCTAAAGTTACCTTTCTAAAAGTCTTGTCATTTAAAAAAAAATTAAAGAAAAAAAACCTTCTCAACATAATCTACTAGACAACATCTCTAAAAATTATAAACTTATTTCTGTTTGTTTTGTCCTGCAGACTGACAATTACACTTATAAGTGATGCTCTCTTTAATGACCACTCACACATTTTATCTAAAGCTGAAAAATTATACCTTTTCTCCAAATGATTAAAAGACAAAATCACTTCATTTAATAACAGTATAACAGTTTTTTTCATCTCTCAGAACTGAGAAAATCCATATAAATTCATGAATTTTCATATTTTCTGATATCACAGATGTTCAGTAGCACAATGCTCTGCTTTCAATACAGAAAAAAAAAATGAACAGTGGAACATCTCCAGGACAAAGACAGTCATGGAGCTAGTTAGTAATTCAAGCTGAAGAGATGAGATTCAAGCTGACAAACTGGCATCCTCCACAGAATGAGCCTGACACTTTTTATAGCTACTGACACAGTAACGAATGCTCTACTTGGGGTGGAGCTAAACAAAATGTTCTTTAGAGTACTTTCTTAAATTAAGCATTTCCCTGGTCCTTGTACAGAAACAACTTTATCTACAAGCAGAAAAGAAAAAAAATAAAGTGCTGTCATAGTTAATTAGGCCTCAGCTGTGGCAATTATCTTGAAGGGAAGGGAAAAACAACATTTTATTATGTTATTATCAGCCGCTCTTTCTTAAGGGAAATCTCTATTAGATGGGCCCCAAAGTACCTGTTTGCCTTGGTTTACTAATGAGCTCAATAATGGAAACACTTCCAATAGAAAGCTGGAGGTTTTTAAAGGTACATACAGCTCAGTAGCCTTTGCAATACTGCCCCTGAAGTCATTTTTATCTAACGGGGCCCTAGCATGTATATTTCAAGTATACTGAGTATATTTCAAACTTAAATCTCAGAGCATTCCCATACAACATTGATTTGCCCACAGTTATCACACCTAAAGCATGCCTTACAATAGAAATAAAGCCTGGGTGTGAGTTACTAACTGAAAAATAAAATCGCTTTCTAAAATGCTAAATGTAAAGATTTATTAATTCAGAGGTTTTACTGAATTCAAGGCAAAATAATCAAATATAGAGCCCTAACTAACCTCAGTTGACTTAGGAAATTTGGTACAAAAGTTCAACTAAAACCCTCTTGCAATATTCCCCCCTTCCCCACTAAGTTAATAGCATTAACTTTTTACTTAACCTTTGAACTCTACCTAAATCTTTAGCAAATGCCCATTTCTTGTCTAGAAGTTATTAATAAGCCCTATGTTAGTGGTTTTATCTTACTTCTTTGACATGTA
Organism: Passer domesticus; assembly: GCF_036417665.1. NCBI lineage: Eukaryota > Metazoa > Chordata > Aves > Passeriformes > Passeridae > Passer > Passer domesticus. The sequence goes on from NC_087477.1 coordinate 26,630,158, forward strand.
CTGGAATGTCAGTAGAACATTTTTGTTGCAAAAAAAAAATTCCTAAGACTTTGAAAGCTGGCACACATTACGCATGGTTTCATAACTGCAGATTATATTAAGGAAAGCTTTAAAAAATAGACAATTAGTGCTTAAGAAAAAAATGCACCACAGCTCAAGTGGTCTGAGAGGTTTTTATGTGGTGTTAGTATGTGGATTACCACAGCTTCTACATTTACATAATAATGCATACACCATGTCAGGCCAAAATCTAACTAGACCAGTGTCTGGAAGGTCAACCACCACCACACACCAAGAGAACTGGCCAAGAAAAAGCATATGGGTTTGGACAACTCAAGTACCAAACTGGGGCTTGGATTAGGCTCTTCAGTCATCTTTGTTAAAACAAATACTCATCAGTAACTCTATATTCCAACAAACTCCTTCTACACATAAAATAAATTTGGTTGCCATTTTGTATGCTGTCTGAAAGAGTGCAAGAAATAACTCTTCCATGAAAAACACAAAATGAAAATGGCAATTAGAAACAGTCACTGAGTATACTGGGCTGCACTGGATAGCCAGGATGCCCACTGCATCTTCTGTCTCCACCAGCCCATCACAAAGTCACTGCAGTTGACTCAAACAGAATTCTGCTGCGATTGGAGCCTAAATCCAAGAATGGGAAGCTCTGCTTTCAGGCACGTGGAACAGCTGTGAGCATGCACTCGTGAGTATCCTTTGCAAAGGCCCTGTGAGAGGGCCAAAACCTGTACTTGTTCTGACTCTTCCTACTCCACTTAACATCTCATTAGTAGTGACAGCTTCTGCTGCAGGTATACAAAAAAAAAAACAACTTAAAAAAATATCTTCAAAAACCCCCCACAAATCTTCACACTCGTGTGAAGAGACCTAGAGTTGGATCAACACTGGGAGAAGAATTCAGACTAAATATACAGTATTTATCCAGTGTATTCTTTAGCTTCCAACAAATCGCAATGCCGATTTTTAGGAGCTCAGAACTAAACCTCTTACATTTCTTTCATGATTCAGAATAAGGATTCTCTCATCAGGCACCTTTAAATTCACTTTCAATGAGGCACAAGAACCTCCATCCAGAAGTGATTTATAAACTCTATTGATCCTAACTTGTTTAACTGAACTGGAATCCCCTAAGAAATATTGCATTTCTATTTTAAAAAGCATATGTGTATACCACTTATATTTACTGATTAGTAACAGAGAAAAAATGGGTTTGTACTCTGTTTAAACACTTATGACACTTAACTGTCATAAGAAAAGGAAGAACCACCTATTGTTTACTCATCCTTCCAATATTTAGCTTGAACTAGACAACTTGGTGATTCATAACCTTACACAGGAAACAGACAGCTTTGAGCGACTCTTGTTTATCTTTCTGTCACATTCTTGAAACTACTGAAACTTTAAAGTGTAAAGATACACTTGAAGTATGCTTCACTCTGGAAATTGAACAATTTAAAAACGCAAATTATTTTGGCTTTTTTTTGTTTTCTTTTTTAAGCAGTATAGTCCTGTACTAACAAAAATTAATTCTGCTAAGTTTTAGGTGAAAAATACCATCTCATACAAGTGAGGAGACAAATGGAAAAGAGCCAGTGAGAGGATCCACATCATGTTACTGTTGTGCCCTGCAAGACACTGATATTTCCTATGAATTAGAGGGAGTGGTAGCAGTGTCTGCTGTCACCTGTCAAGATGTAGCCCAGTGTAGGCAGCATCAAAGTCGCTTACAAGGCTGCCTGTCAGACAGGAAGAGGGATCTGTGCAATTGCATCAGTTATTCACACCTAAAGAATCCCCATAACATTTGCTGCTAGCTTTACAAGTGAAATGAGGAAATCGCTAAGGGAGGGAAATGCTGACAGTGTCTACTGCAGTCCCACAAATTACACATCTACCACAAATTCAAGAATAGTGCACCGACTATGTTTTATACTTTACACACCACTCAGAGCAGCTTATCACACCCTCATATCAATTACACCAGGTGCAAATCTGATATTTTAACTGGTTCTAGAAACAGGAATATTTTCGCTATTATCAAGATGATATTTTTTGTTCAAAAAAACCAATTTTCTAAAAATTGTCAGGAACTGTTGTTTAAGAGGCAATCATCTAAGCTCACTACAGCCTGCTTTATTATCACATTCTCAAAATTGCAGTGAAACTCTCTGTGCCGAAAATGCAGTTTGGACACAAATGAATAGACCATTGTGTCTAGACCACTTCTCAAGCTGGGTTTTTGGAACAAATACTAATCCCATTTGGTTTCCTGACAGCAAACGAATCAGGTTCCTCAAAGAATTTAGATGATAACGTTTTCTTCTGAAAACACAAGGAGGGCCAATACCCTAACCACTGGGGTTTTCGTGGGTTTTAGCCACTGGGCTTCTTGTGCTTCCTCTACTCCAATTTGTCTTTAAATGTCTGTTGAACAGCGGCAGTCCTTCAACAGCACCAGCACAAGGCAACTCAGCTTCAAACCTGTCACTCAGGGCACTCTAAAGAGGAGAGGCAACTGCAGAAACCTGAAATGTGGGAAGAAGGGTCTAACCTGTCTGTACTTTGTAGGCTGAAGATGTTTGTTAGAATAAGGTACAGCAACTAAACTCGAGAATAAACCTTCTGGCTGTCATCTCAGAAAGGAAGGCAGTGCTTAGACCTGAACAGGCAGGATCTCAGCCTCTGTAAATATTCCTCATGGGCTAGCCCAAGTATTTCATGGAGCCCTCTCAGGCCAAGTGGCTCTGGCCAGCACATATGGCTTCCACCACACACAGGAAAGCACCCTGCACACAAAGCCATTTTACCAGCACAGGACTCTGGTATGCTGTGGACACCCAGCTGTGGACAGAGTGCTCATTTGAGTTGGGGCTTTCCTCACCACAGCCAGCTCCACGCTTTCCAATTAAGTTATGTATACATTACTGTACATGAGCAACTGAGAGCTTAGGGCAGTTGCCAAAATATTGTCTAGTTGCTTAAGGAAGACTAATTGAATGATTTCTCTCTACTGTTCTTATTCAATTTTGAGACACTTTTTTATTTTACACTCCAAGTTAAAATGATTTATACTGACACTTCAAGTCACAGATTTTGAATAATCCTCTAAGATCACAATTTGCAGTAACTGAATGTTAACTGGTCAAAGAATAATAGTTACAGACAAGTGACATTTGATACGGCATTTTCTACCAGAGACAAAACCAGAAAATAGTGGTTTTTATCTACAGAAATGAGTTAATTCTAGTTTGAAAAACTTAACCATATCCAGGCAGCTACACTGTTCAAACCACCAGCCAAAACCCGATCAGTTTCATGGAAACATCCTGACAGCATGGTTTCCTGGCTTCAGAAGTTTACCATACCGTAGGTGCTGTGCACTTCTGAGAACACAGTGCCAGAGTCCTGTATTAGTGGTTTATTTGAAAAATTGGTATAGCAAATCTTCCTACTAAATATTTAGGTGACTACACCACTGTGTCTTACGTTAAATGGAAAAAAATACACAATAGAATAACAACAAAAATACTAACATGCTTGAACATGGTTATTCAAGGCAAAAAACATGACTCCCACATAAAACACATTATAGCTAACTATTTATATACACTACGTATATACTCAGCAAATAAACGCAAAATTAACGATTTTAAAAATCACGTTTTAAGAGGCAAAAGGCACAGAAGTGGCAAGCAGTGCTGTCAGCACACAACTAAGTCAGGTAATTCCTGAGCACACTTCTTTTGACAGAGCCATTTCCAGCACAGCCGCGCACAGGCACGCCGTGGTTACGGCCAGGTACGCGATTCGCAGCCGCTCAGCTTGCGGCGCGCCAGCAACACCTGGGACCGCGTCCTCCGCACGGCAGCCGGGGCCGCGCCGGGCTCGGCACCGCCGAACACAGGAGCCAGGCCCGGCCCAGGAACCGGGCAGTGCAACAGGAGTCACCCGCGCTGCCACCGCCTCTATCCCTTATTCCCCTCCGCGGAGAATGGAGAGGACCGGCGTCTCCAAGCGGCTGATGGGGAAGCCAAGGGAGAGGCTGGAGAAGGGCAGTGCACAGCTCTGTGCCACAAAGGCGAGCGCCGCCGGCTCAAAGGCGAAAGCTCCCGGCGCCGGGCAGCCGCCCCCGCAGCTCCCCCGCCCCGCCACTCACTCTTGGTCGCGGCGATCAGGTTCTTGCCATCCTTCAGCAACTCCTTGATGAACTTATTGGTCTTCTCCAGCTCGGCCTCGTGGGCTCTCACCCGCTCCCTGAACCAGGGGCTGTCCAGGTAGCAGTCGCTGAACTCCAGGGGCTGCAGCCCCATGGCTGCTGCTGCTGCTGCCGCCGCCGCGCCGGGGCTCGGCTCCCCGCGAACCGCAGCAGCACCGCCGCCCTCCGCAGCCGCGGCCACAAAGCCGGAGCAGCAGCTCCCCCCGCGCAGGGCTGGGCGCGGGCACAGCCGAGCTCGGCGGAGCCGCCCTCCCGGCAGCGCCGCCGGGACACGCCCGACCGGGGCGGGCAGAGCCCGCGGCCCGCCCCTTCCGAGCTGCCCGCGGCGGCGGCGGCCCCTGCCCGGTGTCCGGGCAAGGCGGCTGAGCTGAGGCACTGCGGGCGTCCCCGAGCGGAGAACGGGGGCAGGTACCGCTCCAGAGAGAGCCCTCTGCTCCGCAGGGACACCTCGGCGAGTTCGAGATGGACAGTCACCGACCGCGCCAGGGCAGCAGTCCGCTCCCGGGACGGCACAGCCCTGGCTCTGTGTGTAGCCTGGGGAACGGGAGAGCAGCGCTGTGCAAAGGGCCAGGGGGGTCCTGCTCGATGGAAAGCTGAATGTGAGTCAGCAGTGCCCTGGCAGCCAGGAGGGCCAGCCCTGTCCTGGGGGGCATCAGGCACAGCATGGCCAGCTGGGCAAGGGAGGGGATTGTCCTGCTCTGCTCTGCTCTGGGGCGGCCTCACCTCCAGTGCTGGGGGCAGTTTGGGGTGCCACAGTATAAAAAAGACATTAAACTATTAGAGAGCATCCAAAGGAGAGCTACGAGGATGGTGAAGGCCTTAAGGGGAAGCCATATGAGGAGCAGCTGAAATCACTTGGTTTGTTCAGCCTGGAGAGGACTGATGAGACACCTCATTGTGGTTACAACTTGTTTGTGAGGGGAAGAGGAGGTGCAGGCACTGATCTCTGTGGTACCCAACGACAGCATGAAGCTGAGTCATAGGCGGTTTACTTTGTGTATCAGGAAAAGGTTTTTCACCCAGAGGGTGGTTGGGTACTTGAACAGGCATCCCAGGGAAGTGGTCACAGCCTCAAGCCTGACAGAGCTCAAGAAGCATTTGGACAGTGCTCTCAGGCACATGGTGGGATTCTTGAGCTGTCCTGTGTTGGGCCAGCGTTGGACTCAATGATTCTGATGGGTCCCTTCCCACTCAGCATATTCTATGGTTCTATGATTGTACCAGCCAGTGGGGCCCCCTAAACCTCTGTGAGCTTTAGGAAGGGGCTGAGCAGGCCCTCAGAGGGAACATGCACAGAGCAGCACATGGGCTGCTTGACCCAAAATTGGCTGTGGTGGTGGTTGTCTACCAGCTGAGAAGGCTGGTGTTGCTCACCCTGTGCCACGTGTCTGCACATGAAATACTCAGTAAAGGAGATACAGACTCACCTTTATGTCTTCGTTCAATAAACTACTACAGTCTTGTGAACAAGAACTGTGGCAACAGCAAGACCTTGAGAAGACCACTCAACACTGAATTGTTTCAGTTAAGAATGTGAGGAAGACAGAAAAGGCTTATAGTTATATTTGTGTTTATAATTTAGCTATAATTCATGGTTTCAATGGTTTGACAGTAGTGCAATTCAGAGTGCTTTTCTGGGATTTTCTCAGATTATTGGGAAGTATATATATTTTAGTTGTGAGTGTCTACTTTGGGAGTCAATTCAATCTAATTTTTTTCCTGTATTTTGCCAAATTGGGTTCCCTTTCCATTTGAAGCAACAATCTTTGGTATCAAATGTATTATTGTTGGACACACAGTAAAGCCTAAACTGCATGTCTGAGATGAAGACAACTGGTGGTGTAACTATCAAGCTTCTTCTCCATGCACTGACCTGGAGAAGTCAAGTATGGAAATAGGTGGGCACTTTACAAATCTCATTTTTATTTACTCCTGTTCATAAAGCTGTATATTGGGAAGTATTCAATTTTGCAAACATTTGGGTTTTTTAATACCTGTCCACTTCAGAAACCAGACTGAGGATGTGTATTACTCATCTGGCAGCAATCACAGAGCTCAAGTGAGTAAACACAGAATTTCATGATCAAAGGGCAAGATCATGTCCTCATTGTTCATGTAGATAAGGATGGTAAGAAAACACAATTATGTAAAGACAGGGGCAGGGAGAAGGGGCTTAACATGAAGGCTCATGGGTAAGTTGTTGTGGTGCACCAGTTTAGTTGTTCTCTTGCACTGGGTGATTGGGAATTTGCACAGAAGAGTTTTGTGAAGGCTCATGGGTAAGTGTAGTGTCTGAAAATGAGCGTGGCCCCTCCAAATGAGGTGCTGCCTGAACGTGCAGATAATTTGCCTGAAATCAAGTAGACCAGGAAGGGTTATTGAGAGATGATCCTGAACGTTCAGTTTTTCAGCCAGGTGTTTCACCTGCTAGATCACATTATCTGCTGATACTTATTTTCTAATATTACTTAGCTGAGAAGTTTCTACGCTACTCAAAAATCAGTTTAAAAAGAAAAAGGAAACCACCTTAAACAAATAACAAATAATCCTTATCTCTGTTTAGATTACTGGAGCAGCATTTCAAGTATAGGTATGCCTTCCATGGGTAGCTTGTTTACTTTGTTCTGTAGTTGTCTTCAGCATTAAAGTTAGAATAATATTTTTCATGGCTGTTTTTAGTTATTTTAATTTCCCTTTTATAATATCACTTAAGTGTTGTAATGTAGTGGGATCCTATGCTTTGTGTGGTGTCACCTGCACTCAAATTAAGTTGTTTTGTTGTTTTTTTTAATTGAATGTTTGTCTTAGTCCTGGGGATTTTTAGCTGGCAAAAAAACCCAGCAGACCTGAAATTTAGATTTTTCCTACTAAGACAGGCCCATCAGGGGAAATTGGTCCACCTGCCTCAATCATGTTAAGTAATAATGTATATAACATTAATTATAATGTATATAACTAGAAAATATTCCTTTCTAGTTGCACCTAAAAAGAGCAGTCAGCCCAACAGAAATACATAATAATAACACTTTTATTTCCCAGAATAAAGAAACTCAACTTCTATTTACATAATAAAGCAAGAAAGCTTTATTATTTAAAGTGTAGAAATCAATCACTACTAAATTGATTTCTACACTCTGTCCAGTTAGTCAAAACAATCTACTTGATTTGTACCACCACAGTTATTAAATATGTTTAATAATTAATTAATAATTAATAATAAGTAATTAAATATGTTTTCCTAAACTTGACCCACCAGTTCAAAATATTGTCACACTCTGAAAAAGCAGAATTATGATTTAAAACAAAAGCTAGAACACTGAGGAGAAATAATAACCTTTTATTTATGCACAACAATTACCTATGTAATGAGCAATAAAAGGAGTTGCCCTTTTACCACTAATTGCCACTAATTAAGGCTCAAAGTGGCTTTATATCAGAAAAATCTCTGCTTTCTGCCACTCCCTACTCAAGGTCATCAAATTTTACAGCCTTCTTGTAGCTTCTTTTAAGAGACTATGACATAGATTGACTGTGTGAAGCTGTAGCAATATCCTGTCCATAAACTGTGTATTTATCTTTGCTTTGGTTATTTTCCTTTGACATTCACTGCAAGCATGGTTTCAGGAAATACCCTCTTCAAGTCATTTTATACAATAGGCAAACACCAGCATATCATACGTCTTGTTCCATCTTACCTTCCTTACGTTCTCTTCAGATCACCATTCTGATTTTTATGAAAGATGATATTCTGATGTGTGGCTGATTGCATTTCCAGGCTGCATGTTAAGGAGAGACAGATTAGAAATTAGTGAATTTAACTTTCAGTTTTACAGATGTTTTGTTACAGGGAATTATATCAGCTCCCACCACTTCTAGCACACAGCTGTGTTGTTCAAAACATCATTAGCAACAGCAGCCTTCCAAGGCATTACAATTTTTTGTCTTTGTCTAAGCACTTTTACCTCTGTCATGGGTTTAACAGAGGGTTTAAAGAGTTTCCTTCACTCCCATTTTGCTTATGACAGTGTCATTGCAGTTGACTTGTAAGACCTTAGGGGTGTGATGCATATGTGAGATACCTCGAGGCTGCATGCTCCCTCTCCTCTCATCCATCAGCAGTTCATGTATGTAAACAGACTGGTCTGCAACCACCCACGATGCAGACCAACCTTATTTATTCTACTGTCAGCCAATCTGATGATTATTATGGAAATCATGTATATCTCTGATGGGCATTCCTTTCTGGCACTCCTTTACAGCACAAGCTTTACCCAACAAATTATTTTAGAAAGCAGCTGTATGTTTTGTCAGTGTTACAAAGTATTGCATCCTGGGGCCATTTTTTTCCTGAAGTGTTCCATCAAAAAAATGTGAGTGTGAAATTAACAAGTAGCCTCCCCAGCCTTTGAAATGAAATGACTCTTGTGAATTCCAAGGATTTTACACTGCCATATTTTAGTAATCTTCACAAATGGGTCAAAGTAGCACACAGTACTATTTCATTTGTGCTTAAAAATATGCATTATAAAGAATTTATGCTACCCACTAGCATTTATTTGCTCTGACAAAAAATACAGCTGAATTCATTTGGAGAACCATGGAGGGCCAGAGATAATTTCCCATTACAGTATTTGGTACAATCCAGCTCTTGTTACACCTCACTGACCACAGGTGATAACTGCACTGTGTTTTTTCTCTCATTTTCGCTCGTGATGTCCCACAGGTGCTAACATTTTCTTTGCCTCATACTATCATTGTCTAGCTAGAAAGCATAATTAAGCCAAAGTCCAAGAAGTTTGCTCTCTATCTGTAACTAATTTAGAGTTCACAGCTTTTTTTTTTTTCCTTCTTCCAAAACTGAAGACTTGTTGGCACAAATCAACAAGTTGATTGAATAAGGTATTATATCCTCCTTTGAAGCTCAGTCCTCATATGAAGTATTTGATACTTTTTTGATACTGATACTTGCACATCCTCATGGACTTCATTCAGCCCAGGTGCTAGAAAAAACATAACACAATTATATTTTTTCTAGCACAACTCACAGTTCAGCTTCTACAGCTAAACTGTTCATTGAGACTCACGCTCGCACTCCGTATGTGCTCTTTTCATCTTGTTCAAAATGCTGGCCTGGCATTTTTACACAACGCTCATTTGTTTCTAAAAGGGCATGCACACACAATATCCACAGCTGTAAAAGCATGGAAGAGCTGCATTCATGCTTTAAAACGGGAAAGCAAAGATGAGCCGCTTCCAAACACTTGATAATTAGTAAACAATGCCGCGGCCTGTTCCTGTCCCAGAAGTAGGACATGACCGAATGAACTCTGCCTTTTTCCAGCTGCACTCCGGGGCTCTGAATGGGGCTGTTCCCCGGAGCAGACACAGGGAAGGGAAGTGATGGCACAGGCGTGGGAGGGAGCAGGATACGGAACTTGAGATGTGGAGCCGAGCTCTGGATTTTGCTCCTGCCGGGTAGAGCTCTCAATCAAAGGTCCAAGAAAAGCTTGTTTATTACTTAAAGCCTGTGTTGTTCTCATCTGAGGTTCTCGGGAACTTACCAAGAGGGGAATTAAAACTTAGAGTCGGGAGCACCGTGACTGCAGGGCGGTGCAGGGAGGCAGGGCCTTCACAGCGCGGGGCAATGTTTAAGGTGGTGGTTCTTCCGTGCGGGCCGAGCAGCCCCGAACAGCCCGGACCGCCAAGGGACCGCATCGGGCACGGCTGCGGATCCCTTCCACAGCCCTGCGCTAGCACGAGCTGCACTGCCGGCTTCCAGAGGCGTGGATGCGGGCCGAGAAGGGACGTGGGCAACGGGAACACCTTTACCCTCAGCACTGCCGCCCGCCCGGCGCCTGCGCGATGGCTCCGGCCCGGCAGCGCCATGGCCGCGGCCCGGGAGAGCCGCTCCGCGCACGGCCCCTGACGGCTGGCCCTGGAGCCGGTGATGGATGATCCTGGAGCAGGTGATGGTGATCCTGGAGCAGGGGGTGCCCGGGGGCAGGGGAAGCCCCCCACATCCCCCCGCAGCCGGCCGGGGCAGCCCCTCGTGGGGCAGTGCCTGGAGCCCCGCGGCCCCCGGCCGCCCTGCCCCGGGGCATCCCCGGCTTTGGTCTGCGCTGTGTTATTTATTTTACTCTATTTTCAGGAAAACAAACAAACGAAAAAAAGTCTACTCGTGATGGTGTTGTGTTTCTTGCAGTCCCTCTGCACGAAACCCTCGTGTTCTTCAGCTTTGGGACCTGTCTCTACATAGCCGTGCTCACCTGAGCACCTTTAGGAGTTACAGCGGTAACACAGGCAAGTATAAAAATGTGCACATTGTTTCTGGTCGCTGTTTTTAATGTTTTCTTAAGGGAAAAAATCGCCGTGATGCCTTGTGTAAAATAAACTGCAAACTCATTAGCTCTGTGGGGCTTTGCTTTATCAAGATGCTGTTGTTCAAGGAGAAGAAATTTAACCTGCAGGTTTTGTGGTTGATTGTGAAATTTATTGAGTGCATAAACTGCCAGTGTGCCACACTGTCTGGTCAGAGACATGCTAAAATGTCTGTTATGAAAATAAATTTTACAAAGTGAGAAATGTAATCTGTTTCCAGAACACCTGGTTTAACCTAGATGTGGTACACACTTGACTTTTGAATGGTGAACACTCAGAGCTGATGGAATTACCAGCAGCATAAAGATTAGATGTTTTTAAGTCTTTAGGACTTGGCGGGAGATGTCTTTACTAAATGCCAGTGAAAACTGAAATATTTTTTGATCTGTCAACTTTGTGTACAAACGTTTTGACCTGCAGTATATAGTATGTGTGACCTTCTTTGTTTCTGTTTTTTTTTTTTAGAATAAGTGAGTATTTACATCCTTCAGAATGCCCAACTCCAACGCCAAACTTCATTCTAACCACAGGAGTGGCCGAGAAGCCAGCAGACGGGAATTGGTTTCCAGATCTTTGCAGAGTGCTCAGCATTGCCTGGAGAACCAGGATTTTGGAACTGCATATGCTCACTATCTCCTGGTACTAAATCTAGCTCCTGAGTTAAAAACTACTGTCAAAGTAAGTGCTCTTTGAATTACTTGGAATTTTATGTACTCTAATTATCTTGAGGTCTTTGTGACATGTTTTGTGGTTTGTTGCATGTAACTGATTCCTGCTTTTATTGAAGACAGAATTGGAAAATCAGTAATAATTGGGATGGCCAACTATTTCTTTAATAAGCTCTGTATGAAGGGAGTTCACAGAAACTTCTTTTAGTCTCTGTGTGTCAATGGCATTTAATAAAAGCAGGGCAGTATTGGAGTATTGTTAGTATTGGAGCATGCATTAATGCATACGTGCAGGCTCTCAGTAAACCCTGCTGGGTGCTGATCCTCGTCTGTGGGTGTCCAGGTGTATGTCAGGACACCTCCAGATGTTTCCAGGGCTCAGTTCCCTACTTCTGGCAAGTCCCAGCACCTCAGTGGTCTGTGCTTTATTTCCTAGGAAACATTTCAGTATACTCTCTTTAAATGGGCAGAAGAACTGGATTCTCTGGCACGGATTCAAGATCTGTTTAACTGCTATGAACAAGCACTTGAGCTGTATCCCAGTGATGAAGTGATCTGTAACAGTATGGGAGAACATCTCTTCAGGTTTGCAGTGATGTATATTCAGTTTTTGTAAGGGTCACGTTGTGAATGCAGACACATTCAAATCTGTTGGTCTCAAATAGCTTAAAAAGAGTAGCCAGTTCTAAAATAAGTGTTGTAAATCACAGCAAAAGTGGGGGGAAAAAGCCACCATGTTTTGTTGTTGCTCAGTTCTTCTAAGGCTGGAATTTTAAGACTGAAATCATAGATCATAATCCAGGTAGTTTTAGTTAGGTTTCCTTTTTGTAACTTCTTTGTCTTAACACCTCTCTGAGCATTGTATTAAAATGTATACAAATATTTGGTAGATTTAGGGCTTTTTTCAGTGCTGTCTGATTTGAGATTATTAGGCATCATTAAGACTTGATTCAGATTCACAATTTGGTTTCTTTTAATTTCTTTTTTTTTTTAAAATTGGCACTTAATGCAAAAGCTGGCAACTCAAAAATTTGGTGGTTTTGCAGGATGTTCCAGTTAAATAGAGTACCCACAGTTTTATAGCATTCTCTTGAGTCTCTAACATTCTCTTGAGTATCTGTGAGACTGGATTGCAGAGCTGCTGCTGTCGTGTTGTTGCAGTGAATTCTTGTAAATAAAACCCATTTTACTTTGTCAGAAGATGCAGTAGTGTATGAAGGTTGGTGCACACAGTGGTGTTTCTGAGCTGGCTTTGCATTTTACAGTGACTTGATCTAAAGCTATAAATCATTCTTTTTCATAAAGTAATGGCTCTGTTTCTAAAGATAATTTTTCCAACTAACACAAAATATTTCTGTTGTCTTTTAGCTGACGTAAGACCTCTTTACAGACCCTCAGATGTTCACAGCTGCATGCCTACTTTCCATTTGTTTGTCACTTTTGCTCTTAGAATGGGTTTCAGAGACGAGGCAGCTGGCTATTTTCATAAAGCAGTGAAGCTCAACCCCGACTTTGCCGACGCCAAGGAGAATTTTTACCGCGTGGCAAACTGGCTGGTGGAGCGCTGGCACTTCATCATGCTCAACGATGCCAGGAGGAACCTCACCTACCTCAGGGCCATTGAGAGCGCCGTGCACTCGGGGAGCAAATCCGTCCTGGATATCGGAACGGGAACGGGAATCTTGAGGTATGCCACAACACAGGCTTCACAGGAATTTCATAGAAAAGTGTTGGTTGCCTGACAAAATTTGGCTGGGTGTGGAAGAAATAACTGCTTTGATCTTTTTATGGAGATAGAACTTAAAAAAACAAGCAAAGCTTTCAGAAGCCAGTGAGTCTGGAGTAGTATTTTTTGCAACATTTTTTGTTACTTGTTGCAGATGCTTTTTGCAATGGTAAGTGCTGCTGAGATTGAAGTACTCACATGGGTTTTGAAGCTGTAATGTTATTTGTCCTGTCTTTAAATATTGACTGTAAAGAGTGGATTCAGCATAGCTGAGGGAGTGCCCTTATGCTAACTTTGGTGGTTTTTTTGCTGATAACATACTAAGACAGTATCAACTTGTGCAATATCAGTGTTCACACAAGAGATACCAGATAATCTAAGGATGGTTTTTAGACTTGAACTGGTAGAAATATGAAGCAGATGTGGAGGAGGGGAAAAACCCTGATTCTTGTTTTTCAGTATGTTTGCAAAAAAGGCGGGAGCATCTTTTGTCTATGCCTGCGAGTTATCCAAAACCATGTATGAACTTGCCCGTGATGTGGTGGCAGCAAATAATATGGAAAGAGAGATCAAACTTCTGCATTTGAAGTCACTTGATATAGAAATTCCAAAGCACATACCTGAAAGGTACGTTGTTGCTTTCTCTTCTGATGGCATTTTGAGTTTGCTCATCATTTCAAGAAAATAGGAAATGTCTTGTGGCCTAAACAGGAAGTAACAGTTCTGTAATATTGCTCATAATGTGAGAAGGTTCTCTGTATCTTTTATGTGTTTAAAGAGCAGAAATGACAACATATTCTTCAGATCATTCTAATTTCTGTTGGTAGACCAACAATGTCTTAAATTAAGGAGTTTAATTCTTTGATGGTGGGAGCTTTGGAGCATATCTAATGATGCTGCAGCAACGGGAAAAAAATCAGATTACTGTGTCATAAAAGTAATTTTAGCACACTTTTATACTTCTAAGATCTTGTGGCTCACTTCTGCAGCCTTTGAATAGATTGAGTTAACAACATTTAATAAAGTTATGGTGATGATACAGGCTCGTGATTGGAAATGATGAAGCTCCTGGTTTAGGCCAATCAAGCCTTGCCTGATCAGCTGAGCTACTGTAATACATGTATCCCTTTAGTGTACATAATGAGTTACTAGATGCCAGCTATTAATAAATTACTGCTGTTCTGGAAGTGTCTCCTCTTATTATGCCATATGTTTTCTCATTTAATTCCAGAGGACTTTAGATTTTAGGGTTGTTAGTCTGTGTAGGATTTTTTTTTGTGTTTTGATTATAGTTTTGGGGATTTTAATTCCTTTTTGTACACATGCGTGAGTACACACTATTGCACAAAAGATGTATTCTGCAGTATCATTGGCTGTGTGCCCAGGCTGAAACATCTTCCTGTTTTGGCTAGATTCTACCCACACAACTTATTTATAAATGCTGAGCAAGAAGCTTTACAGTAAATTCTTGCTCAATATTTGCTCTCTTTTATCTGCATCTTCAATAACTTCTGACAGCAATTCAAAACACATAATTTTTTGGAAGTATTAAATTGTCCACATACACTGAAACTCCTGGTGAAAGAGCTCTGGGCTCATATTGGTATGGTGGGTTTTTTTTCTTTAAAAGAAAAAAATTGTTGACAGGAGTGTTCGTTATAAATCATATTTTTCTTGTCTAGAGTTTCCTTGGTTGTCACAGAAACAGTCGATGCTGGTTTATTTGGAGAAGGAATTGTGGAGAGCTTGATACATGCTTGGGAACATCTGCTTTTACAGCCAAAGGTAGGTGGTGTGGGTACCTGTGCACGTGCACACATTCCAGACATATGGGAATGAGAAACAGTTGTCTTGTAAATGCTTCATTCCTTTTGGTATGCTAAAAATGAGTGATCTGGGCTTGCTCCATGAATTTGATTTTGGTGAGTGGCAGTGGGGCAGAGCTTACATTGTACTTCTGTGAGCTCTGTTCTGAGTAAACATGTGTTTGCAAAGCATGTTTCCCTGTAACCTTCCTTCATCACAGATGGTTCACTCTTAATCACTGTTCATTCATTTATTTTAAATCTTTTTTGTCCCCCATCTTTGTAAGTAACAGCAAAAGGGTTTGTGTGGATTTTAAATGTACAGCCAATCTAGGCAGAAAATGCTGAATTATGGTAGTGTTTCTCATTGTAACATTTGGGAACACTCAATTATAGTTTGGAAAATAAATTAATTTATTTTTGCTGATTTGAACCTTTTTGCAAGACTGAGCAATTCCACTGGGTTTCAGATTTTACCTTATATTTTGTGGTTTTGCTAGTACATTAAGCAAAGTAGTATGACAAGGAGTCTTACATAGCCAAATCTCTGTTAAGCTAATATTCATCCTAATAGAAGGACTTCTCTTTATTTTGCCCTTGCCTTGATTCAAACTCATTTTAAAAAATGTTTTAGCTGGCTGAAACCTTTTGTTGTACTGAGTTGAAACTGGTGACCTCTAGTGTTAAGTACAGGAATGATGCATAATGGAAAAGTCCTCGAATGTTTCAGTATAGTCTGACAGTGTTTTTCCAGCTGCATTTTGTTAGAGTTACACACAGGAAGGAGTAGACTGAAGAGTAAAGCTGATACCTGGTTATATTGAGACACTGTATTTAAAAAACTGCTTTAATGGTCTACAGAGTGCCAAAGAGAAGTGATTTTACCAGTCACTAAGAACTTAGCAATGTTTTGACTGTCACTTGAATGGCTCACTAATATGTAATTTAGGCTTTTCAGTGATGGTAGAAATAGGCCACTGTCTCATTGCATGTTGCTGTTCATGTTTTCACAGCCTAAAAACCAAGACATTAGTGCTGGAAACTATGGCAGAGTTATTCCTGCAAGTGCTACAATATTTGGAATGGCAGTGGAATGCAAAGAGATACGTAGACATCACAGGTGTGTTTAAACTCTAGCACAGCTTGAGCCCACATTTTTTATTTGGGGAAGAGAGACTGGTTGTTTTTTTGACCAATTCTAATTTACTTTATTTTTCGAATGGCTGATTATCTGTTCAACAAAAAAGATTTCTGCTCTCAGCATCCTCAGCCCTTTTCCAGGCTGTCTTTTTTTTGCCCCACCTCCCTATCCCTTTGAGGTTCAGATTTCCTGGACCTGTTAATCATACAGTTATGCTGAAATACCTGCCTCTAACACATGCTAAAGAACTGTAATTCCTTCTTAGTAAAACTACTTCTTGATTTTTGCATTGGAGATTCTTGGATTAGTGCTTTATCCTCATTTTACCCTCTTTATGATCTGCTATACCTCACTTCTGGATCTAACCCTGGATCTAACCCCTGTAAAGCCTAAGTGTTGATAACCCCAGCTGTCTTTATCTGTCTGAATGTCCTTTGCCTAATTCTGAATGGGCATACAGTAGAGTTCCTTTGCTGAGACCAGTTCTGACAGTGTATCAATTACTGTCATATTTATTCTAATCTTTTAGAACAGTATCATTGTATGGAGACAGTCTCTGTCTCAGAGGTTTGTTTTGGACTTGGGGTATTTTGTTTAGGATTAATATTGTTATAAGTTAGAGAAAATACTGACTTCTAGAGGAGCTCCAGTGCACTGGATGAAAAGCAGCCAGGCTCCATTAGTGATTTCTCCAATGCAGTAGACCTGGACAGTGGCCAGAAAGAGAAAGAAGTTCCCATGGTAGAGGGTCACAAAATAGTTTCTTTTATAAGTTAATTATTCATCAATTTGAAGAGGTTTTGCCTTGAAACTGAGCATTGACGGTTACTTACAAAATTTAAATACAATGAAAGTTAATTTGCTGTTAACTTTGGATTGTTGAATTGATGTTCCATTTTAATAGCTTAAAGTCAGGTGATTAGCAGGACTGAAGTGATTGTCACAAATTCATTACATGCTGTAGGAAAAAAAGTCACTTTTAAATTTCTTGCCTTTATAGTTTGAGATCCCTTTTTACTCCAGTAAGAATATTTAAGATTATTTTAGCAAGTCCTGTTTTTATGTAAAACACTTGCCTGTTTTCAGATTTAAGCTACACAGATCTCTTTGAATTATTCTGATTCACATTTCCTCAAGTGTTTTCACAATCTACAGGAGAGCTTTGGCGTTTGGATGGTTTTTTCTGAGCAGGAGGTCTAATGAAATAGCAGTATGGAAGTATCTCTTTTATCATGGTTTTTATATAATCTAGCACAGTTTCCGCCTTGAACAATTAATACAACTTTTCTTTGAGCTTTTCCTCATGCTTTAATTTTTCTGAGTGGTTAGAAGTAGACATAGAGCCCAGAATTAAATGAATACATGACTTTTTTCCTGAAGTACATTTGAAAGTGTGTTTAATTTATCATCAAACACTGATTCATCTTGCTCAGAGAATCCCCTTTCAGTCCAGTTGTTGATAATGTTGCATATCACAGCCATCTCTCTGTGCCTGATCTGATCTTCTACTTTTTATTCTGTCCCAGTGTTTCAGTAATTTTAAGTTATGCTTTGTTGCTTGTGCTCTGATTGGTATTGGGGTTTTTTTCCTAGGATATAGTGAAATTCGTAATATGTATTGGGCTTTTTCTTAGTTTCTGGTGACAGCATTCAGTTCTGATTCTTGAAACTGAGGTGCATTTTCTGTGCTTTAGAGTGCCCTGAACAAGACAAAAACCCCACAGAACTGTGTTACTGGTTTTTACCTTCTCTATTCTAACATTCTGTACATTTAAAAATAATTAGTCAGCCTAGGGATAATTTCCTTTAGGTTTTTGGTCAAATTACCTGCCATTTAATTTCTCCTCTGTTTGCCTTTACTCCCAGAGTGGGAATGCAAGAAGTTGCTGGTGTGTGCTTGTCAAATTCAGTACAGTTCTTCAGTCCCACATATGCTGCTGCTGGCTCAGAGGAAACTGTGGAGCCCTACACCACCGAGAAGCTCAGTCGTATTCCTGGGGGTTACAGAGCCCTCACACAGCCCTGTCAGGTCATGACAGTAGATTTCAACAATCTGCAGGTAATGATTTTTCTTGCACCCTTCCTAACTAATCTTTTTATGGTAGTGGAAGTCCCATATGTCATTTGGTTTTGGGTTCAACTTCACAACAGTTCACAAGTGCAAAGTTAGCAAGGCTGCTCTGAAATCCTCTGCTGGTTTTGATGCTTGTCTAGTTGTGTGGTGATGTGATTCCTCAGATGTCAGTCTGTAAGTTTTTTGAAGGTGGAATTTTTTTGTTTATTTGGCATAGCTTAAGGAACTTTAAAAACTACCTCACCATAAGATCTAAGAGCTGCTGGCCTCAGTACAAGGAGGGGAAAGAAGGATGCAAGAGATCCATCTTAAATGATTTATGTAGTCGTGGAGCTTATTTAGCTTATTTCTCTAAAGTCAGTCTTCACAAACAGGCTGTATTTTTCCATCTGGCATAAAAATATAAATGTTACTGGGTAAATGTAAAAGAGGAGATGAAGAAATTATTCTGTTCAACCATTTGATTCCACACTTCAGCTTCTTTGTATCTTAAGGTATTTCTGTAACAGAGCATTCTAAAATCTAGTAGCATAATTTTGTGTGTTTAGCACAAAATACATTTGTATGTGTATGCTAAACAGGCCTGAACTGGAAGGCAAGGACCTCAGCCCCTGCAGCTGAGCTTGCTAAAAAGATGATACAGCTGATCTCTGGTGTGCTTCTTGCTCATTGAGCTGTGGTGAGGAGCTGGCATTGAGTCAGAGCTTAAAATAGATTCTGTTATATAAATGAAATTATTCTTGGCTGCTGCTTGGCCAGGAGTTGCAGTTTCTGAATCAATAGCTTTTCCTAGTTGGCTTGTCTGACATCCTGAGATGAAAAATGAAATAAGACAAGGCTCTTCAGTATACTATTGGGAGCAATCTCTGTGACCTAATGTTGCTTCTGCTTCAGAAGAAACATTGCTCTCATCTGAGATGAGAAGAAGAAGAAACTATTGCTCTCATCTGAGATGTCTGTTCTTAAGCATCTGCCTGCTGGCAAACATGTAAAGATAATTTTTAAGAGTAAAGAACAGTGTTATTCTTGAAATCATGTTTCAGAAGTGCTCCTTTGAAGTTTTGGTTAGACTAATGGAGTGCTCCTGTCATGAAATATTAAGATATTGTAAGTAAAAAGGAAGAAATGCTTCTGTTATGAATCACTGATGTGATTTGGTATCCTTGGTTACTGTTTGTTGTTACTTTGTCACTGGGCAGATGTGGTAGTTCCAAACACTGGTAGGTTACTTCCAGCATGGATTTTTGTTTTGGGGTTTTTTTTAATGCATTGTGTCATGGCCATACCTGAATGTTCAATCAATGCAGCTAAAAATGAGAAAAAGTTGTCTTTGTTCCTATTGTAATAAGAAAAAAATCCTAAACTTAAAAACAGTGGCAGAATTACCAACTAAGAACAGAAATTCAGGTAAGAAATCACTTTGCACTAGTAAGGTATTTTGTAAGACCTATTTTCTAAATTCCTATTTCAAAGAACTTGAGGGATGTTGCATTTATTCTGCTTATGCTAACTGTCCAGACCTAAACTGGCAGAACTGAGAAGAAGGCTTAAAATACAGTACAACAGTGTTTTTCAAACTGAGTTGTAGGAGATTTCAAAGACATCAGTGCAGATCAGATAAATAAGAAGTCAAAATTCACAAATAATAATAATTTTTAAAAAGCAGCTGCTTTATGGTGATTACTTTATTGCTGCTGTTATTAGCAGCAGCAGCTCAGTCCCTCCCAGGCAGGGGAATGAGGTGTGGCTGTAATTACACTTGCTCCCAGCCTGGTGCTGCCTGTGTGCATGTTTGCTGGCAGCAGATCAGTGCCACTGGCAGGGGAAGTGTTTACCTCTGCAGCCAGTAATTAAAGCTCAGTCTCACTTTCAGGCCCTAAAGGAACTGTGCTTTTGCCAACAGTTACAGATTTTGGCTCTTCCTAATCCTTCATGAGAAGTTACAGTGTGGAATATGTGAGAAATTGTGGATCAAGACATAGGAAACTTGATAACTGCATTCTTGCTGTATATTTTCCTTGTGTTTGTAGGTCTTTCTCATTCAGAGGATGTGTGGCATTGAATCATTTTGGGGTTTTATTGCCTAGTCCTGTGCCATTGCTTTATTTCCTTTGCTCTCTCTTAACAAGACTATTTCATAAATTACCATCCTGATGTGCCGTGGCTGTTTAAATCTGCAATTGGCATAAAAAATAGAAGAAGATTTATAGAGTGGCAAATGTGAGAAATAAATATGGTTTAAGCAGCATGGCAGAGAGCAGGGAAAGCTGAAATAAGCCTTTAAATGTGTTTTTAAGTGATAGCAATGTAACACTGCAGTTACTAGAACCCACTGGATGAGAACCTTGGGCCTGCTGCTGTTGAGGAATAATCAGGAAGAATACTTCTATAAAGTACACTTCTATGCCTCTCCAACTCCCCAGAAACCAAGAACCAGATGCATGCTTTGTGCTCTTGCTGTCTTATTTCAAGGGGCTTGATGCCAGCAAAGCTTCCACTGACTCCTCTTTCCTTCACTAGCTGAGGAGGTACCAAAAGGATGACTGGCAGCAAAGCACTTCTGTTGGAGAGCAGTGACATCTCACTGTGAACTTGGTTATCATTCAGTAATTTTAACTTGCCCGTTGCTCAGCCATCTCAGTTGTAAAACGAGGGATTTACAGGCTCTTGGAGAACACAGAACAAAGAGGGGAAAATAAGAAATGCAGCATGTGACAGCTAGTCCTGTCCTCAGAGCAGGACATAAACTTTTCTTTTGCCATGTGTATTTTGAGATTGAAATGTAAAGAGAACAAGTGTTGACGTAAGCAGATCAGGAGGCTGATAAATGTTTTGGAAGGGCTGTTACAAAGCAGAATGGCTGTGACTTGAGAGAACCTTTGGTCCCTTGTGCTTGACTTCCTGTTAATTGGTTTATGCTGGAACTAAAACATTAGTGCTGGTCCTTTTGTACCTCTTTTGCTACCTGTTGGTAGCAGAAGGTAATTCCTGAGAAAAATTAATTGTACATGGAAAAAGACATAATTCCTGTTACATATTCAAAACTCTGTAGAGTATTGGAGAATGTATAAATGATCCCTTTAGGATAGACCTTAAGGTGTTCCCAGTAGTGAGATTGTACATGCCTTTAACACAAGGGCTACACAGCCCAGATAGCAGATAAAACGCCCACAAAGATGTTTGACTTCCTATTCTTATAATGACTCTGCAAGCTTGTGTTTGAGCAAATTCACAGTACACAGTATTTCTAGAACTGACTGAACACAGGTTTTAAGTGAAACATGCGCCTGAGCATTGGCTTGAGTTCAGCCAAAAGCCTGGCTCTGTTTTTATTCATTCTTGTAAGGCAAGCCCTGCCAGTCTGAAGTCTTCCTTGCAGTTTTCAGTGAGTTTAAATGTGTGTGTTCTTAGATGTAGGCTTGTTTGCTTCTCACAGATGTGGGCTGTCCATGTGGGAAATGGCTCTTGCATGTGGGAAGACAGTTCCTATGCTAATGAGTAGTAATGATGGTATTGTAGAGGCTTGGTAACTTCAGGTTTCTGTTGGATGCTCTCATGGATTGGTGCAGAAATTTTGGATTATTTAGTTTAGTGAAACCAAATTTTTATTTATAGAAATAAACTCCCTCACTTTTTTTTTTTCTTTTTGCTTTGGTCAGGAGCTGAAAAGCCTGGCATCTAGAAAGCCCTGGAAGCTCAGCCTGCCAGTCACTGAAGGAGGAATACTGGATGCTGTTGTGGTGTGGTTTGTACTGCAGCTTGATGATGAGCATTCTCTGTCTACAAGTCCCAGTGAGGAAACTTGCTGGGAACAGGCTGTGTATCCTGTGCAGGGCCTCCTCGGTATGTCCTGTGGGTTTGCTTGTTATGGTACATTAACTTGGTTTCATTTAGGGGTGTTTTTTTTTTCATTTTGATAAGTTAGCTTATCTCAGAGATTAGGAAGTCTAAATAGGATTGGAAGTTCAACACCAATTAGCTGAGAGGTGGTTCCTGATCATGTTTCTGGTCTGTAGAGCACAGTCACTTCATCAGGGCTTATTTGTGAGACTTTGCTGTTAAGAAGATGAGATCTGGGAGAAAACCCAACTTAATGAAAATCTTTCTTCTGTACTAAATTCAATGCATTGTGGAGCATCTCCAAAAAGTGGGGCTACTGACTGGCTCACTTGTGACTTAGGAGAGGAAGAGGGGCAAGGTGAGGTAGGAATTGCTAGCTGCTACTGCCACAAAAACAAAACTAAACATTCCTACCCCTTGCCCCATGTGGGATTCACCTTGAATACTCTCCACATACAGGCATTGGTAGTGTAATCTTTAAAAGTGTCCACTCTCTATTCACCCACCTTTTATTTCACAGTTTCCTAGAATCTTACAATATCTCAAGCTGGAAGGGACCCATAAGGATCATAGAGTCCAGGTTCCTGCTTCTTGCAGGACTACCTAAAATTAAATCACCTGTCTAAGAGCATTATCCAGGTGCTCCTTGCACTCTGGCATGCTGTGACTACTACCCTGGGGAACCTGTTCCAGGGACTGATAATCCTGTGGGTGAAGCACCTTTTCTGAATATCCCATCTGCACTTCCTGATGCAGCTTCATTCCATTTCCTCATGTGCCATCTCTGAGAGAGATCAGCACCTTCCCCTCCACTGCCACCCTTGAGGGGGTTCTGGACTGTGATGAGATCTTCCCTCAGCCTGCTCTTCTCCAGGCTGAACAAAACAAGTGCCCTCAGCTCTTCATAAGCCTTTCCCCTGAGGCCTTTATCTTGGTCACCCTGCTCTGCACACACTCTTAATGGTTTGATGTCCTCATACTGTGGCACAGATATGAACAAATGAGATATTGGGCTGGGTTGGTTGGTTTGTTTGTTTGTTTCAAGCACTGTAAGGCTCCT
The DNA here is from genome assembly GCF_036417665.1 of Passer domesticus. NCBI lineage: Eukaryota > Metazoa > Chordata > Aves > Passeriformes > Passeridae > Passer > Passer domesticus. The sequence goes on from NC_087477.1 coordinate 26,653,090, forward strand.
CAGTGATGTGTTTGTAAAGTAACTGACACGACTTTATTATGCTCTTCTGCCAAGATTATTCTGTGAAGACTGGAGATACTGTGATGATGGAAGTTTGCTGCCAAGACTGCTACTTGAAGATCCAGAAGATTTCTTCTTTGCCTTCAGAGTGTGGGATGGATTTCAGTGACAGAGACGACACGCTGAGTTTGGGCAATGAGGCTGAATTATGTAATGCTCTGGCTGGACTTCAGACAAGCACCAAACAGGATGGCAGCTCTCCAGTGTGTGTGCTGGAATCCACAGAAATAGCCCTGCTGAATGACATAGCTTACCACGAATGCTTTAAAGCTGCCATGAGCAAAGTGCTGCTGTCATTAAATCCAAGCAAGGACTTGCACTCCATGGACGTTGATGGACATGGCAGCGGGATAAACCTCCAAGAGAATGAAAACATGAGCTCTGTAGGTGTGGATCCTGATGCTTTGTACGTTTTAGATGTATCTGAAGGCTTCTCCATCCTGCCAATTATAGCTGGCAAGCTTGGACCAGTTAGAGCCTACAGTTCTGTTGAGAAAGATCAGCATCAGGCAGCACTTCACGTCATTGCAGAAGCAAACAATTTCCCTAAAGAAACATTAGAGTTTTGGCTCAGCCACTTAGAAGAAGAAAGTGTGGTGCTACAGAGACCCAAATCAGACAAATTGTGGAGTATAATTATCTTGGATGTTATAGAGACATCAGGTTTAATCCAGCAGGAAGTGATGGAAAAGGCTGCAATATCCAGGTACAGTATAAAAGGACAAAAATATTCCTAGGAATCTGTAATTACCTGAAAAATTTTGAGAATATTCCTTGTAACTATGTAATTACTATTACTACTTCTGTAGAAAAAGGGTTTTTCTTTGGATTGAACCTCCCAGTGTTTCTGGCATGTTTTTTTTTTTTTTTAAAGCATCACGATTCCACCATCTCAGATTCCTTTTTTTTTTTTAATGCAAGAATATGGATGATCATATTCCTTGGTCTGTCATAGGTTTGCAGGATAACAAAGACTAACCAAGGTAGCTTTTAGTGCATGTTTAGAAAAGCCTAGATTCGTGTACATGTATGGTTGTCAGAACAACCTGGTCCTGCTAACACAAACCCGTGGTGTTAGAGCAGCCAGGGGGGCAGCAGCAAAGCTGCTGTGCCCCCCAGCAGGAGGAGTGGGAAGGAAGGCAGAGGAGAAGTACAATAATGGAAATGGGTAACTAAGTGTGAAATGGATTTGTCCCCTTTTGTGGGCCTAGGGAAACCTTACTGTTAACCTTTGTTTAGTGATGGCACATTATGCCTAGGAACACTTGGCTTCAGAGACAGAACTAGTGTGCCTTTCTTAAATGCATTTACTGTTCTTTCATTGCTGTTGATTGATCAGCTTTACAGGTGAAATCCCTCGTATTTTACAGGTGTTTACTTCACAGTGGAGGGAAGATTTTCCCACAGTATGTGTTGGTATATGGGATGCTTGTAGAATCAGAGTCTCTGTTGCTGGAGAGTGCTGTTCAAGGAACAGAACCAACCCTGGGGTTTAATATAGCCCCTTTCATCAACCAGTTCAAGGTAGGAAGCTGGTGGGTAGCTTCCAGGCATGGTTTCAAAGCTGCAGCTGTTTAGCTCTTTTAGATTTGGTGTGAACTATAAAAAATTGAAATTATCAAGAGAGGTTTTTGTGACCACACAGGGACCTTGAGATAAGGTAAAATGGGTGATGTTTGTTTTAGAACTGGCATGGAAGTTTTGTCCCTGTTACTGTAGAGAAGAATGACTGTGTTGTTACTGTTCCCAGGCAACTGTATTCCAGTGTTTCAAAAGGGATTAGAGGGCTGTATTTTGCATTTTGTCTATCTCTGACAGCCATTCCAGTAATTCCTGGCAACTTTAGTGTTATGATTAAGTTCACTACCTTTTCCCTTTGTAATGGCTGTTGCTGCCTGAAGTTCTGGTCTATACTTTCAGGTACCTGTTCGTGTGTATTTGGATCTCTCCACATTACCCTGTGTACCCTTGAGCAAGCCAGCAGAGCTTTTGAGGCTGGATCTCATGAACCCTCTGCTGAACAGCCCCAGCAGAGAAGTGAAGGTGAGTTCTGGGGCCCAGAGTGCATTTAACTACTCTTCTGCAGTGCTGCTTCTTAATTGCTCCTGTAGGCTAAACATTTCAACACAGGATTTATTTGTCTGCAGCTGTCTCTGAAAAGGATTGAAATGGCTTGAACTACTTAGGTTTCAAAGAACAAAGTATAACTAATCATTGTTTTAAATATTTTTAGGTACAAATTTGTAAGTCTGGCCGGGTCACTGCCATTCCCTTCTGGTATCACATCCACCTAGACGAAGACCATAGCTTGAACACATCTGATGAGTCCTCACACTGGAAACAAGCTGCAGTTGTTCTGGATGAGCCCATCCCAGTTCAGGCTGGAGATGAACTTGTACTTGATGTCCAACACCATAAAAGCAATATCAGCATTACAGTTAAAAGGTGAAGAATGTCCTGTGTGATTTGTTTATTACCTATGCATAAACTGAATGTTCAGAACAACACTGCTGTTACTTTGTATTAAAGACTAAACTTTATTTACTGATCAAAAAGGGTGAGTTGTTGCTGTAATAAAAGACACTTAGGTTCCACTGGTGGATTAAAATTTGCACTGCAAGGGTATCCTACCAAGCTAGAGGAGGTATTGTCTTCACTGCAGCACAGACCTGATTGCTGGCTCGTGTAGTGACTGCAGCAGTGGGACAGAGTTTTGCTACCAGGTCAGCTGTAGTGAGGGGAAAAAGCACCTGGGTACCTGTACCAGCAACAAACAGCTGTGGCTGTTTGGGACAGAGTCCTTGTTTCTCAAACTGTGATTCAGCTCCTCAGTTGCCAGAGCCTCCTACATCAGTGTATAGAGATGTGACCCTTGTGGGAGGACTGAAGAGCGTTCCAGCTGCAGTATCAGATCACAAATTAGTGCTGCACACAGAGCATTCTAAAAGCTGTAAAGGAGGGCTGTTGGGCAACTCAGGCTATATAATGGAAGGTAAATCTGGTAAACTTTTTAGAATCCCACAGAGATGTTTTTCCTAGGGAATACAGTGGGAATTAACTTATCTGTAGAAAGTTGTATAAAATACATCAATCACTGCAGTGCTCGTGACACTCTTCTACAGCATTACATCTTGGTATAATGCAGGTAAGCAGTTCCTTCTACTAAATTTGTATACACATGGAAGACTATAAAAACTTTGAACTCAGCACTGATTCTACCTCTGCAGAGAGGAGGAAGACTGTTACCAAGATTTTTCTCTAACTAAGCTTCTTTTTTACTGTGCATTTAATGGAGAAGAGGCAATTCCATGATCTTGCTTTAACAGCAGCCACTATAAAGAGCATCCAAAAATGATTCTTCTGTAAGTTCTGGGCCTGTTGAAGTCATTATATACTCTTCATTAGGTCAAACATTTCAGATAGTTTAACTTATTTCTATATATCAATTTATGTTCATTTCTGTAAAGTCTGCTCAGTTTAACTTCAGGGACTGTTAGAGCTGGAGTTGTCCCAGCCTCAGCTGAACCTGCACCTGAGAAATTGCTGTAATAAAGCTGCTTTTGGAAGGGTGAAAGAAACATCTCCATTTTATTTTTTTCAAAAGTAGAGGCACAAAGTCATGTTTTCTGAAGATAATGTAACTGGATACCATCCTTCATCCAAGGGGTACAGTGTATAATGAAATGCAAGTGAGTTAGAGTAGGACAGAGGCTTTTGATACTACATAAAAACTAGTGTTTCTTAAACCTAAAACCATGATCCATAAAATTTTAAGTTAGTCTGACACAACTAAATCTGGCAGGTACGTGGTGACTTCACCAGAGTGCAGCTTTATAGAAAAGTGTTTAGATTTCTTGTGCAGGAAGACCTCTGCTAAAAACAAAAACCTTACAGAGTAGGTTAGGTGTATTTATTAAGATTTTAGTAATTAAGATGAAAGCAAAATGATTTTGAGACAAATGAAGGACATTCTAGTCTCCTTGAGTAAGGCATGAGCAAGCCTCAAGACTTCTGATTAAAGAACTTGGGAGGAAATTTGGCATAAAACAACAGAGGAATAAATACAGTTAAGAGGAAAATGAACATTTGCAAATTAACTTTTTATGTAATTTTGATAGGTTTTGCTGTGGAATACTGTGGTAGTGGTTTTCAAAAGACAGGGAAGGTATCATTGCAAGATTTGTATTTATTTTTTAAATTCAGTAGCAGTCATTAGGGAAAGGTACAATCCTATAAGCTATGGCAATTAAAAAAATAACTTTTCTCCCAGAAAAAAACAAACAAGCAGGAATATTATGTTGTGCAAATGGAATAACTGAACAATAATAACTTAGTAGCTTTCAAGAAATACTCTGAAAGAAGTAACCAAGACACTTAAATAGCTGTTTTCCTATCAAGGAACCTGTTTCACACCAAACAGACATAACTTCAATTGTTAAAAAAAACCGCTTCAGAGTGAGGTTTTTGAAGAGCTAGAGTGCAGAAGTTACTCTGCTTGCAGCAGCCCTGCTCCCTCAGATATTACTCCTACCCCTGCCCCTTTTTACCTGTGTACATGTAGGAAATCAGGTTATTTCTGGTAGTGGCTGCACTGAGGTCCCAATGCACTGTGAACCTGTGCAAGTTGTTTCCTTTTAGAGCAAAGCTGGTACATGCAACCTGGGATCAAGCATGGATTAGAAGATTCTGATTCTTCAGAAACCCAAACAAGAACTCCCTTTACAGTGCAAGCCATGAAGTACTGAAAGCACAAACTCTTGCAGTAATTCTACTAAAGATCCTCTTCCTTTATGAGGATGGTTGTAGTCATGTGTCATTCACACTATTAAATTACTGTAATAGTAAATCAAAGTGATAGAATATGAACAGTTTAAATAAAATCTTTAATTGCTTATTTACAACAAAGGCAATGAGTTGGCAAATTGAAAATCATGATTTACACTTTCTCACTAACTTCAGATACAGCAAGTACATACTCAGCTATAAAATATGCAGCCTAGTGAGTAAGGCGCAATATTTACATCACACTAGTACTGCAAAAAAAAGCACTTAAGATGAATTTACTGACAGCCAGAAGTTAAACATTTATCCTGGAAATGCTAACAATGCTGAAAAAGAAACTTAAGATTTTGTCATTTAAAAAGTAGCGCTCTACTGGTTTGGTTCTTTTTGTCAGATTGCAAACATGCAATAATAGTAAAAATCTGATAATGGGATAAAAACAATACCTCTCTGACATTGTCAGTTTTTGCAAAGTAACATTTTGATACAAGTGTACTGCTTCTTGGGCTGAAATCTAGTCCTAGTAACTCCAGTATTAGACTACTACATAGTTTTACCTCAGCAAAGGTCTTCTCTGGGGAGAAAAAATAGCTATTACATTTGAATCCAGGCTATACTAGAAGCATAATACAATCACACACAGACACAAATCTAAGAACACAAATTACTACAGACGCAAGATATCCTGCTTTAACAGCTTAAAAAAACCGTAAGTGTTAAAGAATTTACTGCAGCCCAAAATAAAGAAATCCGTTTTTTTTTTTTTTTTACTTCCTGTTCAATATCCTTCATTCCTCCTCTATGTATTTTAAGGTAAGTAACCATTATTCTTATTTTAGAAGCTAGGGAAAAGAATAGTCAAGGTAAAGTATTAACCCAAAACCTACCATCCTGGCTGTCTCTTCTGGATATAAAAGACTTACATACTATGAGCCTCAAAGACAACAGATACACCAACCACATGATCTGGGCATGGACTTGGATAGCAAGGCCTGCAGGGAATGTTTTCTTTGTAGGGTTTCTTTACTAATGCTTGGTAGTAACTATCTTCATGAAGGGACTTTATTTAGCTATGCAGGAATGGAAAGAAGGTGGCATCTGTACAGAAAGCTATCATATCACCCACATTCCATTCAGCATTGGGCATGGAAGTTAACCATCATTAAGACAAGCAAAGTTAACACAAACAGTTTTTACTACTGCTCTCCTTAAAATACATTCTTGAAATTAGGCTTTGCCATTGCTAGTAGTACTTGCACTTCATTTTTATATGAGCAGAGGATTTTTTTAAAATGTTTCTTTTGCGCTAATGAAATTTAGTGTAATTTTGATATGATGTGGAAGCATTTAGCAGTTTAAGGAGATGATGCTTAAATTTATGCAGAAACCTTTACAGTGTGCGTGTTTCATATCCATGGGGTACTCACAGATGCTCACATCCATTATAGATTCTGGATTCCGATGTCAGTTACAGCCATACCATATCCTCTTCCTGTCCATGCAGCAGCTTTCCCAAGCTTTTCATCTTCCATCCTTAACAGTACATGTTAACAGGACACATGCGGCAAGTATGTAATGACTCCTTGACACATTCAAAGAAAAGGCAAGTTTAACTTTTATCCAGAGCTTTCTCTGCTAAGTTGTTCTCTAGTTCAGGTGTTTCCTCAGCATCCTGACTGGCAGAAGGGTTAAAAATCCCATCGACTGCAGGGGCTGTCGTCGGTGTTGTGAGAGGGGTCACAGTGTGTCCAAACCCCTGATAGTGACCCATGGGTGAAGATGGCATTGAAGAAGCATCAGAGATTGGGTCTTGAGTAGATGAAGACAGCAAACTTGTATGCTCATTTTGTTCATGATCCTCAGCAAAAAACATTTTCCTTGGCTGGCCCAAAACTGTCCTCCCTAGAATTATGCGAAATGAAAACATTTTTTAATCCTTCCAACACTAGTCTTTGAATAAATCAACTCTAAAACAGTCACGTTAAATTGGAAGATAAGTCTTTGTTTTGTATTAGTTTCACTTGGGCATTGTTAGTTTTAATAAAGTATGTCTTTCCATTTAAGAGGAAAACAACTTACCTGACCTTTGTAAAAGAAAAATTAAAAACTAGACTCTAAATAAGTCAGGAATTCTGGAAAGACAAAAGTGCCAGATAAACCATGAAATCCTCTAGGCATGCAGCTGCCACTGATTTGGTAATAGAATGTTCTCAGGCTACTATAAAGGTGGGCAATAGTGTGACATGAAGCTGGAAATACAGATGCTGATAGATTGTACAAATCCTGTCTGTTACTTACCCACATTTCGAACCTGTTCGGAGATATCTGCCCTTAGATCAGAAATATCCCACATTGCAAGGAAAGAGTCAAAGCATGAGCCTTCTTCAGCTTCTTGAACATAAGGTTTATAGGAAAAACTGTAGTGATGTGCAATAGCAGCCAGAAACATCTCCACACAAATGATAAAATCCTGCAATGACAGAGATACTCACTTAATCATTCATAACTGGAGACAAAATAGTTCTGGGTTTCTTCTACAACTGAAAGGCTGCAATTGCCCTGGGATACTGACATCAGCTACTTTTCCACTAGGATACTCCTGGCAGCTTTCAGAGAGCCACACATACAGGACTTCTCTTAAACAGATAATTAAACAAGCAGCAGCTCTACAATGAATACCTGCAAGAAGAAATGCAAGGCCATCCAGACATATTTTACTGGGGCCCATTCCCTCTGCCGTGGATATAGAAAGGTTAAGCATAAAACTCACATGGGCTCATTGGCTGAAACTTAGCCCAGCTTAGAATAAATCATTACTAATCAAGCCTGTGTTATTTCCTTGAGAATTTCCAAGTATTTCCCTGAGATCAGCTATGTCATCTTACATATAACCATTTCTCCCCAGAGATAACCGTCTGCTCCTACCTGTAAGCCTGTAGCCACAGCTTCCACACTTTGCCAATCCCAGGTGTGTTTCTCAGAAATAACACCAACTTTCACCAGCAATGCAATGAGCACAGCCTGCCTATAAAAAGAATTATTGTAAGAAGTATTTGTATTAGAATTGTAACAGTAGTGCCAAAAATCTGCAAGCAAATCTGGTCAAATGTATACATAGGAAGAACTTAAAAAAAAAACGTTTCTGTTTATATACTTAGATTTTAAGAGGAGGAAACAAACTTAACAAGAGATGTCATTCATCCCTGACCCTAAAGACCAAAGAACAGAGAACTAAAGAAGAGTTTGTTGCTCCAGTTAGTCATTAGAACAAGTTCCTTCTCTTTCAGGATGTTGCTGTAGCTCAGAGAGTAATGCTCTGATAGTCAAATACACTCCCTCATTAGCAGCTAAGTGTGAGCAATGCTCAAACAGCAATTTTTATTTAACTTACAGTAACTTATTTTGAAAAAGTAATTTTTTTACTTTTAAAAGGAAAAAAGAAATAGCTTTGAAATAACTGCAATTAAAGATTCTAAAATAAGTTATGTTCCTGAGAATCACCTAACAAAAGACAGTCTAAAAAATAATCTTAAGTGAACAAGACTGCTCTCTCACAGTAGTATCCTTTCCCCTCACTGCAGCTCACTAAGATTATGGGTAGACATTTTAAGCCCTCCAACTTCAGTAACAAATCCAGCCTTTTTAGCTCTTTTATGATCTGCCCTGAGAGCACGAACTAACAAGTAAAAAATCCACTTACCAGAAAGAAACAAAAACTACCATCTTCACACAAAGGAACTTGCCAACAGGCTGGATAGGGTTCAGTTCCTCACGCAGTACTTTATAGAACAGCACCAGACAATACATGGCAAACTGACAAGGAAAAGGAAATTAATGAAAGCTTTCAAATCCATGTTTATTTTGTGAGGGAGTTGTGTTACACCATCTATACAGTTAAAATGTGCACATAGCATATTTTGATGGTGTAACACCTTAAAATGCTACCTGTTTTTTTTTGTTGTTGTTTGTTTTTTTTTTAAGACTTAAAGCACTTTTCTTTTTTTTTATTCCTGGAATTCCAATCATTTCAACCAGGACACAGAAGTTTGTGCTGCTGTTGGGACTGCTGTCACAGCAGAAAGCAATTACAGCTCCTTCTGTGACAGTCACCCATCGAACATAGGGGTGGCAGCAAGAGGAGGACAGAATTTCCAAGTGATCCCAGTTGTTACGTTGTTCTGACTCCTGCTGCTGTTGCCAGGAGAAGTAAAAGCAATCCATGGACTCCAAAATGAAACTCTCCATTTTAGGGGCTGACATCTTACCCTGACATTTTCTGGCAGCTGACCCAACAAAAAAAGGTGTTAGGTAGGCCAGACTCCCAGCACTGCACACACCATTTTCATTTTTTCCTCTGAATGTTATCACCATTTTTAACACAGAATTTTTAACATATTGATTCTTTGTATGAGTGCTGGGAGGAAGCTGTGGGGGCAAGTGGAGTCATCTCTTACCACAGAGGGGCAGCTCTAATGTCTGGGCCATACCACCTGACCCATCAAATAATTTGGGGTAGAAAGATGCTTACTTTATGGAGCTTCATAGTAAAAATAACAAAGTTTTAGATGATCCGTTTTCCCAGTGTTTTTCACACATAATATTTAACAGACAACAATTTTGACTCAAAACAGAAAATATTCTACCTGTAAGAATTACCAGACATTTACACAATCACTGCCAACAGTTCACATAGAAGATTCACAGAATACTGATGAATTCCAAGAGCAGAAAGATGTACTCCTGATACTCACTAGCTGTGACATGTTGTTAAGTATAACTAGGTAAGTCCATGCATTGTTGAAGCTGAAGTTTCCTTCATCATACACTCCCACCAGTTCACAAATTCTGGAAGAATTTTTAGAATTAATCACTGTGGAGTAACAGATCACTTCCCTCAAGTGCTACATCTTCACTACAACAATCAATCCTTACAATTCAAAACCTCTTCTGGTACTTACAGAAGGGCACTGGGGGCCTGCACAAGAATCAGTTTCCAACAGCACATTTATATATATATAAAATAGAAATACTTATATGGATATTCACTGTGAGTAGCAAATTTTTTTTCACAGTCCCACAGAATTAACAGTAATGACCATCAATGCAAAGCTCATGAAATTAAGCTTTCAGCATCATCATGCCTGACTGCCTACTGTTCCTTTACAAACACAGGCTGTAGGATATGAAGGCACACAGTCAAGCTTGTCACATGTGAAGTTTCAAAAAATTTAGAAGTTACACGAAACCTGCCTTTAAAAATTCTCAGTTGTTGAAGTCAATGAAAAAATGGGAGGAGGAATAAAGTATCTAAAAATTAAGAGATCATAAAAAATGTTTTCCCACCCCAACAGTACTTCACATTCTATCCCACTGATTACAGAAGCTGGCATTAAGTATTTATGATTTCAATTCTGCAAATAGTCATTTGCTATAGAAAAGCCATAAAGAAATCATAAGTTGATTCAAATTGTTGGGACCCATTTAGCATGCAACATGAATCTGCTTTCAAACTGCCTTGATCCAATACAAAGGGCATGAAAATTCTTTCCAGTGTAACTCAAAATCATATCCTGAAGATCAATATTAATTATTTATCAGTGTACTTACAAAGCAATAATGGTAGTAAATGGTCTGACAACAGTGTACTGCAAAACACCCAGTTTACATCTAAATAATAAAACTCTGAAAGAAAAACACAAAATTCATTGTACAAGGATTTAAATACAATTCTGGATGATTCATATTCTCAGTAGATTTACTAAGGTAAATTTTAATTGTATGGTAATTTCAACTTCTATATCCAGGACTTAAGATGTTGCATCATATGGTGTGTGTACACAAAATACACAGAAGAGCTGGATTTTTACAGACACATTACAGGAAATATTCAATGATTCACTTATTTTAGTCATGAAAAGCTTCTGGCTGGGCTAAACAAAGAGAATGCAGTTTTTGCTGGGTTTGAAGATGTAAGAAAAACTATGTATAAATATAAGTGATTTAAAAATCATAATAATTTCCCTAAACACTTAAGAGAACCAAAGCTCTTTGCCCAGTATGGCAAACTGTATAAAGAAGCTGTGACTGTATAAAGAAGCTGAAGCCCACCTTCCCTTCCCCTCACCCCAAACAGCTTTATCAAAACCAAAATCACCTGAGAGAGAGAGAGATCAGTTAAGCATTCAGAAATAAACAGTTTAGATGCATAAGGCCTTTCACCCTTCACCTGAAGTAAAAACATCAGGCTACCCAGTCTACTCCAAATTCCACATGAGATTTTTGGCAAATAGCAAAATAAGCAGATTCCGGGAGACCTTGTTTTAGTATTTTTGAAAAATAAGAAAGTTTCCTTCAGCACTCCCTGAGTCAATGCATATTAGTAACTAAGTCCAGTTCACAGGATGTTTTATAGCTTGACTGGCACTCATCCACAGCTGCTTTCAGCAGAGGCTCACAGCTGATCAAACACACACAAACCATAAACTCACTCCATCAAGCAGCAAATGTTACGCTGCTAAATATGAAAACAAAATGTTTGGATCTGCCTACACAGCCTAAATCTTGAAGATGTCATGATATACTCACTCTCCCATAGCCCACGACGGACAGCAACAGAGAGGGGGCAGATGTCTCTGCTGATCTTTCGCTTCTATTATTAACACGAGGTTTGGGTACCGGTTGGTTAAGTAATTTGAAAGAAAAACCATAAAGTTATAGATGACATAAGCTTCATAGCATTCTCGACATGTATCCACATATATTGCAATCTTGGGGTATTTCAAAGCTATCCACTGCAAGAAGAGAGGTACACAAAAGGTTATGTGCGAGAAAGACAGCACTGGTTCAGCAAGCTCTTGAGCCAGCAGGCACTGATCAAACAGGGCTGGGGGCACTGGGCTAAGGGGAGAGCAGTGCTACAGCTACAAAATCACACACACAGCTGAGTTTCAGACCAAAACTGGATTTTTTATTTGTAGTGAAACTGTGGTTATGGATCAACTGTCAGAGCTCTCCGTTTCTGACTATCACAATGCTGTTGTACTGCGCCGAGGATGTTATCCTTTGTCCCCTGAACCAAAAAGGAATCATTTTAACACTAACCATAACTCAGGAAAGAATTCTAGTAGTAAGCCTAACTTGGGTAAGGAAGGCACAGCACTGAATTTTGAGGCAGTTCTTGGATCAGCCCTGTTTCCACTTCTGCTGTTAAGATGGAAGGGCCAAAAGCAAGCTCCTGTCATACCCCCTTCCACATCCATCACAAAGGATACCCAAGTACAGGGTTAAGAAAGGTTATCAAAAGCAACCCCAAATCTCCAGAAGAAGAATGTGGTATGACTAGAACTATGCTTCTGACATAAACAGGAATGCCCAGTAGTTTCCAGGACTACCCCCTCCATGCAGCACAGTTTCTGCCTGGCACTGTTTTCCCTCACACCCACAACAAACAGAATTTGATTGAGCTGGTAACAGTAAGAGAACACTTACACTGTCTAAACTGTAAATCGGCACCATCCACAGAATCCTGTTACAACAACAAAAGAACATTTCAGGTTACTTGAAGTATTTTTAGCCTGAGTTAAATACAATATTTGTAGCATAGGTAAAACATGAAATATTACCTTATTATTGGTTTCTGTAGCTCAGGTTGAGTATAATGGACTAAGTGTTGTAGTATCCCCCAGAGAGATATTGGAATAGTCATTAGCAGAAATATCCCAGCAATAAACCATGCCTTGGTATGAATTCCAACCTTGCAAGATCAAAGTTTCAGTCTTAATACCATCAAGTTATTACAAGTACACAAAACATTCCACAAAAACAGAGTGGGGTACTTAATTTACTGAAACCCAAAACAAATTCCTTGTTTTACGTATGGAACTTGTCTTGATTCAGTGCTGCATTATAAAGTTTATGAAAACCTGTGCCTTTAAAGTCTTTTTAGCTTCAAAATCAAGTTCCAAATAGTAATCAATTAGTTTTCATTTAACGAACTGAAATAGATATGCATGTAGATACATAAAACCTCAATGTCTGCTAAAACACAGGGTTGAAATTTTAAACCAAAGCTCTCTGAAAAGCAACTAAAAATCCTAAATACCCAAACCTGAGAAACATAGGAGACTCTTCTCAGTTTCCTTGGATGAGAATCATTTCTCTGATCCCCTACTTTACATCAACATCCCATTTCTCCTGTTGTTTTCTAGTTTTACTTCTGATCAGTTTCTCTACAAGTATCAGACTTAGATATAAACATCTGTTATGCTGAACATATATTATGCATCAGAACAGGAGTTCAAACCTGAAAATGTTAAACACATTCAAGACAGATCTTACTGTCATTAAGTCCTGAAAATTACACCCTGAAAAAGCCTACCTCCAGGGCCTGTACCACATTGAACAATGCAGATATTTTAAGGTTAAAATTTTACTTCTTGTTAGAGAAGCGATGTGATCACATGAGTGTGTAATTCACACACCACAGTTACAGTACCACCAGCATGAAAGAGGAGCTTCTCTATCCACAGAGATGTTCTATTAAATTCTCCCAAAACAGACAGAAATACCTTTGTGAATGCGAGCATGAGAACTAAGTTTCAAAATCTGTGTTCTGGGATGAACTTATGGAGAGAGCCAGACTCTTCTTGGTGGTGCCCAGCAATAGGATAAGAGGCAATGGGCAGAAACTGATGCCCAGGAAGCTTCACCTGACCATGAAGAAGAACTCCTTTACTGTGCAGGGACCACGCACTGGGACAGATCACTCACACACCTAGTGAGGGAGGGGAGTCTCCCCTGCTGAACATATTCAAGAACAGTCTGGACACAATCCTGTGCCATGTGCAGGGATGACCCTGCTTGGGCAGGGAGGCTGGACCAGGTGATCCACTGTGGTCCCCTCCAACCTGACCCAAACTTGTCACTCTGAGACTCTTGGCTGACGTGAATTTCTTCAGAATTGTACCAGCTGTTCAAACACCAACTATTATGGAAACAGAAGGGGAAAGAAACACTGCCCTGCTCCTCTGAAGTTCACTAGGGCTTCAGCAGCAGGACAAATGAGCCCAGCAGCACCATGGCACTTCTCCAGCCTGTCCTTTCAGGGAATGCGTCAGGCTGGAAGGAACCACGGTGGATCATCTGGTCTAACCTCCCTGCCCAAGCAGAGTCGCCCCAGAGCACATGGCACAGGATTGTGTCCAGATGGTTCCTGAATATGTTCTGCAGGGGAGACTCCACAGTCTCTCTGGGCTATCAGTTCCAGTGAGTGGTCTCTGCACAGTAAAGAAGTTCTTCCTCATATTCAGGTGGAACTTCCTGGGCATCAGTTTCTGCTGTTGCCTCTTGTCCTATTGCTGGGCACCACCGAGCAGATCCTGGATCCATCCTCCCGCACAGGTGATTTCGCTACTTTTATACTTTTACACTTTCCCCACGAGCTAACACATCTCCCCACCGCCCCCCGCCCGGGGCCGAGCCCGCTGCCAGCGGCCCCCCGGCCGCGCCCCTCACCTCCAGCTTCTGCAGCTCCCACACGCAGAGCGGCACCACCACCAGCAGCCCCACGATGTAGAGCAGCACCACGAGCGGCCGGATCCATCGCCGCCAGTTCCCGCAGGTGCACGGCATGGCCGCGGCAACGCCGCCGGCGCTCCCCGCACCGACCTCAGCGGGCCGGCAGCCCCTGCGGAGCGCGCATCACCGGCGGGGCCGCCGCCTGGGCTCCGTGCCTGGGCTCGGTATCCCGGTCGCGCCCCGTATCCCGGCCCGGCCCGGTCCCGCCCCGGCGCTCCCGGCCCGGCCCTGCCCTGCCCCGCTCACGCCCCCACGGCGCTTCCGCCCGGCGCCGCTTCCGGCTGCCCCGCCCCGATGGCCCCTCTGATTGGCTCCGCGCCCCGCCCATCACCGCCGCCCCGCCCACCGGGGGGAGCGGAGGGTTGGTGTGTTCCAGCCGCCCCCCCCGCCCGCCGGCTGTGGGCTGTGCCGCGTTCCCGGAGCGGCTGGAGCCGGGGAATGCGCGCCTGGGAATGCGCGGGAATGGCCGCGGAGCCGGCCAAAGCGGAGTGACTAAAGCGGAGCCGGCTAAAGCGGAGCTGACTAGCCCAGAGCCGGCTAACCCAGGGCCGGCTAACCCAGAGCGGCTGCTCCAGCTGCCCTGAGCGGCGCCTGGCCGGGAGCCGCCCGCGGCGCGCAGTGCCCGCGGAGCCGCCCCTCACGGTGCCAGCGTTGCCACACAGCCGGGACGGGAAAGCTCCCGCGGGCGCACCAACTCTGCAACAGTGCAGTAATTGCGAAATAATGCGAAATAGGTGTTAAACTTCAAGCGTTGAAGTGTGTTTCCTTTGCTTTGGAAGTGCCGTGTAAAGGCTGCTGGGTTGCCAGCCCGTAGTGGTCATTGGCAAACACGGACCCTCAGGTGATAGCGCTGCCTGATGTCCGAGGAGCTGCAGCTCCCTGCCAGGAGGCAGATGCAGGTTTTACTGCACTTTATGGTGTCACTAAACGTGCTGGAGGAATCCCCATGAATGAAGAGGTGCTAAGGAACAGGACTTGTTATTCCTGTTGTAGTTGACATCCAAGAGAAGGGGGCAGTTCCCCAGGCATTGTCTGTGAGGGGCTGTCAGTGAGCAGCACTGCGTGGCGCTGATTCCATCTCCAGAACACACGCACTCCTCCTGGCTTTCAGCCAGAAGCTACTTGTGAAATATTGGTAAAAACCAAATGGACAGAGTTCACCTTCACTAACTGTTAGATCTTCTAATATTAGAGCAAGAGTAACAAAGCTACTGCCCAGAATTTGCAGGTAACAGCTGTATTAGCAGCATTCCCTGCTACTGGAAAGACTGATGTGAATTATTGTTGGTGTCAGTCATTATGTACATTCTGCTCTCATGAATTTCAAATTTATTTAAAGGAGAGTTATGTCGAAATATAATAAACTGGGATTATGGAACTCTATTAAAAATTTACTAAATTAAAATGGCAAAGAAAATAGACTATAACTGTGGTTGGAAAATTATGTGGTATTTATTATTCATTAATTATATTTTTATTTGTTTGCCATTTGTTCCATAGGTTTCATCATTTGTTGTTCTTGCTTTGTGTTAGGCAAGTGCAGATGCATGGTTACAACTGGGCTGTCCCTCTTGCCTGATCATAATTTCCCTGTGAGGTGGACAGTAAGGATTAATTCTCATACAGTGAAAAATCACACATTTCCACTCAGTTGTGGTGGTCTTACTGTCAGCTCTTTGATATCCAACAGCAAACACCTGATCAGTCTACTCTCCTCTCTGGTGCTTACTCATACCACCAATCTTTCCAGGGCATTTTTATTTCATTTTATTAAAACTGAATGAGATTTAAAAACTCAAATTAATTTCTTTTTTCTTTTCCATCATTATTTCTCCATCAGAGGGCTGTCACCAGTTATAAGAAATTGATCTTTGTTAGGGAAATGCTGCCACCACAATTTGATTACTTCCTTGTTTTTTTGGGGGGTGAACGTGGGAGTAACTGGGTTTTGGATCTAGAAGCATCTGTAAGCAGTAGTTTGGGTGGTAACTTTGCAGCTTCTCTGTTTTCTTGGTCACTCAGATTTGTGCATGTTAATTGGCTGGGGACTTTTTAGCTGCCTCCGTAGGTCCCTTCAAACCTCAACCATTTGGATTATGGCATTCGTGGGAATAAGATTGCTGCCAAAAACCCCTCTGTTACCTCTCACCTTGCAACTACAGCTTTGAAACACAGTGCATGTACCCAGCTGGGGTTGCTAACAAAGTGCTGGAGCCTCTCCCTTCTTTCACTCCCTTCTCAGGAGAGAATCTTTGAGACCTGCACAGCGTTGGAGGGAATGGTGGATTCGCCTGTAGGTGGGGCACCGGGACTATTCCTGGGCAGCTTTTCCTCTCAGCCAAATGAAGACGTTAGCACTGGCAGTAACACATGGAACGTGAGTCAGGCAGCAGAAGACCATGAACTAAAAAATGGGGATCCTTTTAACTCACTTCTGATTTCGGAGCCTTTGGAAAAGCCACATAATAGTAGCAGAAAATCTTTTTCTCTCATATAATGTTTTTAAACATTTTAACCATAAACAGAGAAACCAAAAATTTATCAGGTGATAAAATTGCCCTGGAACAACTGAAACTGATTGAAGAAGGGGGAAGAAATATGTGAATCTGAGTATAAAATGGTCACTGCCTGCCTTCCTTCCTTCATGGTATCAGGTTCTGTAGCAGAAGTGTGCTGCCTGCTGATTATTGCAGATATTCAGCAGACAAATGATAGAATGGAATGGAATGGAAAGGAATAGAATAGAATAGAATAGAATAGAATAGAATAGAATAGAATAGAATAGAATAGAATAGAATAGAATAGAATAGAATAGAATAGAATAATTTCAGGTGGAAGGGACCTACAACAATCATCTCTTTGACAACTTCAGTGCTGACCAAAAGTTAAAATATTTTATTAAAGGCCTTGTCCAGACACTTGTGAAATACTGATGGGCCTGGGGCATCGACCAACTGACCAGGAATCCTGTTCCAGTGTTTCACTCCTCTCTTGGTGAAGAAATGCTTCCTGATGTCCAGTCTAAACCTGCCCTGATACAGCTTTGAACCATTCCCAGCTGTCATATCCCTGGATGCCTGGGAGAATAAATCAGCACATCCCTTTCTACTTCCCCTCTTCAGGAAACTTTAGAGATTAAAGGGTCACCCTTCAGCCTCTGTTTCTCTACACAGTCATGGGGTTCTTAAGTGCTCCTCATAAGGTGTCCCCCAAATCCCCTTTCACCAAAATTCAGCTTACAGAGCCTGTTAAGGATACAGCACTGCATTCACAGGCCTGCTTCTTTAAAAGACACACAGGTCACCTCATCTTTCCTATGGAAAATATATGTTATAAACATGACAATACCAGAGAGTGAGAAATATGCTGAAAGGGTTTGCAGCTATGCAAAATTGTGAACTTACCTGGGAGAAAATATCTTGAATATTTGCCATGCCCATGTCCCCTACTTCATAACCCTTCTCATATGAAGTCATTAAAAATCTCTAAATGGGACTATTACAAAATGTGACAGAGTTAAACAGCATTTGCTTTCCATTTTCTCTTGATTTTTGTCTGGTTCAACAGACAGCTCTCTGATTGTGCTGCATGCTTGACTGGCAAAGCCACTCATTAAAAAGCTGTAATAGATGCATTTTTGATGAGTAAATATATAGTTTTATTGATTAGTTATTATTAGCCTAGTACTTAGTAATATGCACATATTACTGAGCTCATATTTGCCAGGTAAATCTGCCCCTATGAAACTAGAGTTGTTTTTTCGTATTGGCAAATGAAAACAAAAGAACAAACTACACTACCGTTCATTGCTTAAAATTGGTTAAAATTATGCATATTCAGAAGCACGTTTTTGCTTAAAAGATACATGGAACCAATTGTAAAGTCTTCTGTGTTCCTGAATTATCTCAATTTTATTAATTGGCACACACTTCCAAAATCCTGACTTCATTCTTTGTTATTCCATGTAGGGAAGGAAGAAAATGCATGCACTGAATGATGCTACAAGAGTGTTTATGCAGCTGTGACTGAAGTGTAGTTTAAAAGCCATGGAATAGTGTGAGTACCCACTAGGATGTGCTGTCGGCCTAAAATTGAAGCCCCGGTATTTAAGAAACTGAAATTTCAAAATTCTTAAGTATGATGTATACATAATCCCTGTAGTATTCTCATCTGGAGATTTCAGAGAAGTACAAAATACAGGCTTGTAAGAAAAGGCATGGGGTGGTTGAATGATAGGCAGGCAAATTTTCCTGTAGTGCAACTATCCTTAGCTAGCATACTTGAAGTGAGAGTTTCCCAAAGAAGTGTCACAGCCATGACCATGTCAAATTTATTCAATATCTAACATTACAACTTCTTCAGCTAGGAATTTTTGTGGGAAGGTGTGGTCCCTGTGCTAAGACATCCCGTGTATATCACACGGGCAATAAATGTAGCACCTTTACACACACAAAAAAATGAAACGTATTCTATAGTGAATTACTTGTAGTTTTGGTCTTTTTGCCTGTTGTGAGTGTAAACATGTATCAGACTGTTCAGCTAAGATTTGTGGAATTAAACTGCTATATTGTGTTACTGGGTGTAAAACAATGTACATTCATCAGGATGTATAGTTCTGAAAACGTATGATGGAAATATTTGATGCATCATTGCTAAGGCTTGTGGTTTGTCATTTTAGTAGTACTTACATTTATCAGTTTTGATACTTTAGCCTAGAAATGCTTTCCTATGTAAGAATTTTCAGCACTTGCAACTTTACAGTGGCCAACATACTGTTAAATTGTGTATATAGAAAGTGGATTGATAAGATGTGTAAGAGAATTTAGGGAAAGGTCTTTTTGAACTATTCAAACCTAGAATGTGATATGAAGACCTTGATAGCTGACAGTACTTTCATGCCAGCAACAGTTTTTGCAGGCATCCATAATTTTGGAATTCCTTCAGCAACAAAAAGAGAAAGAATCTTCCTATTAATTTTCTTCTGGATTTTCCATCTTAAAAAACAAAGCCGGAATGTAAAATGTTAAAGATTCCTAAAATACTTCAGTGTCAGTGTAGTACAGACAGTGCTTCCAGTGGTAGTGATTAAGTGATCTAATGAGCCTTTTCTTTATTTTGAGTGATTGTCTAACTGATGCATCAGGCTGGCATAGTATTGAATACAGTCTTTCCAGTCATTCCTTTCTAACTCCAAACAAAAACTGAGTTTTATTGGAAGTAAGTTTTGGTCATGTTTACTCAGTTCTTTACCCATCAGTGTTGCTAATAGTGTAGAAGAACTAAAAAGTTCTAGTAGACTGCTGCAAAACTACTGCAAAGTTTTGTGTATAGTCTGAAAGATGCCAAATCTACAACATAAACCACTTCAAAAGAAAAAGGTCTCGGTCAATTAAAACTTGTCAACAGCACAGCTATTCTGTCTGAAGATCAAGATTTTTTCTCCTTCTGAGAGCCATGAACAAAGTTCTAGTCTGAGAGCCAGGAATTCCTCCATTCTCATTCGGATACTGACTCTGTTGTAGCCTATGGCAATTTATCACAATTTTTTTGTGTATGTAAAATGGAAATATTTGCCCAGGGGCAATATGAAAATTAATTACTTAATATTTATTTATTTTTCCGAAAATCAACATTATGCAGATATTATGATTATTTCTGAGCTGTAGATTCTAATCTGGAATGAGGTCCAGAAAAGGTCATAAACAACTGATGCTCAAGTCAGGTGGAATTTAGATGCCCTGGCTCAAAATTGCTGTCCTGAAAATGTTTACACATCTGCCACAAAACCCTGGAAGTTCCTAAGGTTGAGTGGAATCACTGGCATTTTTTATTATGAGGTGCATTTTGTACTCCAGCAGTGCTTATTTGTGCTCTCAAAGGTACTTAAGACCTAATAAGACTGAGCAGCTTTGTAATTAACTCAGGCTAATGCCCAGTAGGTGTCCAGAAATTAGACATTCCTCTACATGTCTCCCTGGAGAGTTCAATCCAGGAGGTGAGCTCTGAAAATGCTGGCCCCACAGTAGAAAAATATTTCCCTTCACACTGTAGCTCCGTGCTTAGTACAGACAGAAATGTGGGTGAGGTCCAGGTTCAGTTCCCTTGTCTGTCCCAAAGGATCCAACTCCTCTTTGGACCATGCTTTAGTCCACAGGCAGAAGATGTTTTGGAACGTAGGAAGGATTCTTTCCTCTTCAATTCCATTTTGCAAAGAAAATACTCACTAGTCACTGCCAGCTTCAGTCTTGCAGTTACTGTTGGTGAAAAAGAGGAATTATTGTGAAAATTTACAGAAAATAGAGAAATATTCAGTTCTGGAGAAGTACAAAAATAGTTGTAGGAGCTGGGACTAGAACCTAGTGCTCTTAAGTGAGTGCCTGCTTATATTAGTCTGCTCTCTGTACCACATGATGACTTTGTGGGTGCACCAAATGAAAAAAGTTTCCTCCATGCTCTGTGTAAATACCCTAACCTCTGGATTCAATTACAGAGATGAAAATCAGATGCTGTGATACTTGGCTGTGCAGTGTTTTGTCTCCTTCCAGATCCGTCCCCGGTTCAGCCATAGAGGTCTGTCAAATATAGAAGGACCAGACTCTTCCTCCCTTTCTTGCCTTGTTTCTCTGTTTCTCTCCAGGCTTGTGGTCAGTCCTTAAAATTAACAGACGAGAAACATAATCTGAGCCTGACATTTTTCTTCAGAAGTCAAAGAGAAAACTCCTTGTGATGTTCATTAAATTAGAAAAGGGCTCCAAGTATTAATGGAAGAAGATTTTTTGGAGAAGTTTCCTGTACAGTACCCATTACGTAAAACTCCTGCCTTTCTTCAACTTCTCAAAACTGCTATGGCCACCAAGTCAATGCCTGCCTCAATACTTTGAAACAATGTAGCTAAAAAGCAGTTTTATAGTAATTTAAAATCAAGTGCTCTGAGATGTTGTCTGTTAAGTGACTGAAAAGACAACTAAAAAGCAGGGAAGAGAAAAATAAATAGGCTTTTCTTTCCAGAATACATGCATGCTTGTGCTTTATTCTTGCAAGGATATGTTTAGCAAACATATTTGTAACAGCTTGTGTCTATGATTAGGCAGTCATTGTGGCACAAATTTTGAAGACAGAGTTTTTACTTTTTGAGAAATGTTGGCATAAAGAAGCACAAAGAGGTTGGAGATACAAATGGACTTTAATCCCTGGCAACATGTAAACAGTGATGTGACTGAAAGAAAGTCTTCACAGTAAATACATTTCTAAACATCTACAGATACATAGATGACTATTAGTGGAAAAAAACCCCAGTTTTTCAATAATCAATAAAAACTGTAAACCCAAATATTTTTGTTCTAAACCAGCATTTTTGCTTAAGTGTGATAATTGTAGAGGCTTTTTTTGCTGTGCTGCACCATAGAAAAATCCATGAAACAGACTGAAACCCCCTGAACTGGGCCCCTGGAAAAAAAAAAAAAAGGAGCTTTTCCATATTTCAAAGTGGCTTTTTAGGCCTCTCGAGTCTTTCTGGCACATCATTCTCAGACCCTTATGGACTGGGATGCTGCCAAATAGCTTTTTTCCCACAAAACTTTAATAAACTTGGAGTGCTGGACAGAAGAGTAGTGCAATTCCCAAAGAGAGATTTCACTACAGGATTCCAAAATGTGCACAATATAGAAGCTACCCTCTGAATGAACCCAGCAATACTTTTCCTTGGATTTCTTACAAATATAAGAAATGCAGTTCTGGGTCTTACACTGATTTAGCGTTTTGCTTTTTTCTTACCACCAGTATGAGTCCTAGCACTGTTTTGTAAATTAGATGTGCTTGTTCTAATGTAAGGATACTTTGATTTTGCCAGACATGAAGCCATACTTTTATTTACCTACAACCACATGAAAATACTTCCAACTGCAAAGTGTTTGGACACAGAAGAAGAAATTTACAGGAGGTGACAAAGAAAGAACTACAGCAAAAATATTCCCATTAGTCACATCAGATTCCTAGTCAGTGCTACAGCTGCTACTCCAGTTGTGGGCAAGAACACTGAACCTGATTGTTTCAGTTAATTTATAGAGTGTTTATACATCAATACACATCGATCATTTATGCAGCAGGGGATCATTATCACGAGCTTGGTCCTGTTTTCTGAGCCAGCATTCCCAGGTGCATGTGAGCACTCCTGTGGACTTGGCTGGAAGTTGCTTGCACATAATTCAGAAAAAAAAAATTAGTCAAATAGCTAATTCAGTTCTGAAAGACACTCTGGCAATATCTGAAAGAAGACATTGACTCACCTTGTAATTTTCTGGTCCTTACCCTGTTCACTCAGGCAAAGCTTCCACGGACCTCCAAGAACACAGTTTAGCCTGTAAAGCAGCAGTTAATTCCATTTCAGTGGAATTTACCTTCCACTGAGCTTTGCTAGAGTGAAGAGAACGTAATTACTTAGCCCCAAAACATAAATTCATGGAGGAATACCCATAATTTAGCCAAAATGTACTGATTCTCACTTCAGTTTGGTGGAGGTTTGGGCACTCTACCAGGGAAGTGTTGTTGTGTCTTATACTGTCCTTACACCCTTCTCTAGGGGCCTGTTTTGGATCCTCATGGGTGACAGAATATCTGCTTTAGGTTTTTAGATCCTTTTCATCATTAGCACAGAGACAGCTCATGCAAGTACAAAACAGAGCTGGTCAGGAATGTGTTAATTTAACATGGATAGTTTTAAACTAATCTATTTTTATAGCATGAATTTTTTCCTGTATTACTTTTACTGTTGAAGGGCCTCTCAAGAAATAGGCTTGTTCACTCGCTAAGCTGTATGCTACCAAAACAGAATGTTTTAAATCACAGTTGTGCAGCTTGAATGCAATTATTTGACATATAATCACACTACAGTCACAAATTAAATCCTTGCCTTGTAACACTTAATATCTCCATGTATTAATTCCAAACCACTTCTCCTTCTTGATGCCATATTTCAATTGCAAACGCATCACTTACTTGGTGAGCACAGTCACCTGGAGGTCTGTTTCCATGATTCCATCTTCCCATTAGAGAGCAGCTTCTGATTATCTTTTATACATGCATTCTTATAATTTTCTACAAATTGATGCCATTTATCTCCTGTCTACTTTTATCTTTTTTAAGCTTTAATATGTTCCATTATGTTATTATAAAATTAAATTTATTTACTTACTTGTTTATAGCAAAACCTTTATCTTCTATATCCCTTTGGGTTTTGTTTTTTTTAAGTAATACTTAAAAGGTGTCAGACTGATTGTCCTAAAACATAAATTCTCCAGCTATTCTGGATCATGAACAATAAAGAAAGACCTGTAAACTGTTAAATTTCACACATTTCTTTATTAATACACTTCAAATTTGACTTGAAAGGGCTTTTTAAAGCAGTGTTTATATTAGTGAAATTTCTAATGCAACACTCCTTCCACTCCACAGATATAAACTAATGGTTTAGATTTGGGTTTTCCTTCCTTTTCTTGTAAGTATGCAGTTTTGGGACAAAAAGCTAGTTTGTGTTAGATTCTTCCTAAAGGATACATTTTTAATTGGAGTCCTGAAGAAGCTTTGTGTTCTGGAACTTTGTTTTTTTTCTTAAAATTCATAATGCAAATCATGACTGCCAAAGCTACACTTGAGCTGTTTCTGAATCAATTCATTTGGGAACCTGTAACCATGAATTTAATGTTTGCTGTGTTGCTGAGCAAAGTTTGGGTTCTCTAGGCCGAGAGAGAGTATGTGTCTGCATACTGGGATTAAAAATACTGAATCTAGATTAAAATTACGTTGGCTGTATCTCTTTCTATCTGTAGTTAGACAGCTCTGAAACAAATCTATTGCAAATTAGCATCAAAATCTTCTATACTATGTTCATCTAAAAGTTTAAAATGCTGTTTATTACTCTTTGTTTAGTGTAAAGGCTGCATAAAACCTTTTTCTTCCTTGATTGATTATGATTCTGAAGAATCTTTGAGAGAAAAGACATGGAAAATTGACAGAAAGCTAGTCCTAAAGTTAGAAAACTCGTTTCAATGCAACCTTGTAGCCATGATATTTTATGAAAAACCCTTTGCTAAGATTTTTCTCCTATTCTAGCTGAGAAGCCTCAGAAAAGAAATGTAAACAATAACTATCTGTGGCTGTGGAATGCAACAGGTGCATCTGAGATTGGTGCATGTTGGTTGTTTCCAATTAATGGCCAATCACAGTCAGCTGGCTCGGGCTCTCTGAGAGTCACAAGCTTTTGTTTTTATTCCTCTCCTGTCCTTTCTAGCCTTCTGATGGATCTTTTATCTCTGTTCTTTTAGTATAGTTTTTAGTATAGCATTTTAATATAATATATATCATAATATAATAAATCAGCCTTCTGAAACATGGAGTCAGAATTCTTGTCTCTTCACTCGTCCCAGGAGCCCCTGTCGGCTTAACTATACAATCTTTAATTGGTTTCCCCTATTTAATTTCTCACTGTTTCCTGTAATCACCTACACTTAAACTGTCACATTTTGATCATTCCATCATCAGAAACTACCTGAACAATTCAAAGTATGTTCATATAGGAACTTTTGTTATAGGGCAGTAATACTTAAGGCCAGTTTTAGGCATGGATAACACTAAAATCTGAAGAAGTGGAAGCAGTCAAGAGTTGAGCACAAGTTAATTCATCCTGCTTGTTGGCAATGATAAGTCAACAATAAGAAAGGATCTCAGAGAGAGTGACAAGATAACAAAAAATATTTCAAGGGCAAAAGGTAGGCATCAAGTCATAGAAATTGGAATTTTCAACTTCCAATTTCTTTAACTTATGCATTACATTATTTAGAAAAGGTTTCTCTTAACTTTGCATTTGCAAAGATCTCAGGGTTCTGTAATTTGGATAAGGAAAATTAGTTAACACTGAAAATGTCTTACAGATTACTGCTCACCATCAAACTTGTAGGACTAAACATTATAAAGTTGCATTTTTCATGTTCCATAAAATTGTTATGCAGCCTATGTTGCCCTGGGTTTGCAGAGCATAGTTTTGAAAAAAAAAAATATTAAAGTATTTATACAACAGGCAGTTAAAGCAGCATTTGGAATAGATTTTCAGCTCCCTGTTGAGCTCAAAATTGTTCTTGAGTTGTATTGTTTGTTTATTTGGGTTGGTCACTCTTTTCCATTTTCCATCTTGGCACCTACTGTAACAAATTTTTGCTAACACGTCTGGAACTGTTAACCAGTTCCATGGGTACCATGGTGAGTCAAAGTAGCCTCACTTGAACTAAGACATAAGCAGTATTTTAAATTAGGTGTCTGTGTTCAGTTTTGAGACTCAACATGCAGAAAATAATCTATTATTACCAAGTGGATCTTTACAAAGAAGTGTGTCAGGTTGGCTTAGTTAGAGAGTGCTCCTTTTCTTGTGACATCTAATTATTTTTCATGTAGTACATTTTCCATATTATTTTACTTGATTGGTTTTTTTGAATACAGAGCAATGTTTATGAAATCTCATCCCCGTGGCAAAAAAACTGCAAAGTGGAAATGGCTGTACATGAGAGTTCTCATACAGTCTTTGGTTTGAGCACTCTGTTTTCCCAAAGCTTAGAAAACACATCCCTAGAACAGCTAAATATGTAATCAGGACATGATATTATCTGAAAAGAGGCAGATCCCAAAGGCCTGCATATCAGGAGAATTGTAAGGGTTTTCAGTTTGACTCAGCAGTGTAAGCTCCCACAGAGATATTTTTGTACATATGGAATTCTTCAGGAATACAGCGTGCTACATCCCCTGCAGTAATAAATATTGATCCATGGTTCCTCTGACATAGGATCACTACATTTTTAAGACATATGTGCTCATGCTATAATATGTCCACATTGATTTCAGTGTAGGCCAGAATTGGTTCAGTAAAACTGATCTGCATAATTGCAGCAGGCATGTCATGGATACATAGTGTGAGGATATTCCAGCCAATGGTACTTTCCCAATATTTGCCTGGACAGGGAGGAGGACACAGCAATAAGAACATTGGCATAGATTATTCCATTGACATCTGTGCAATAATTGGTTTAAATAATAGTCACATCTTGGAGGAAGGACAGGCTCAGGACAATACTCTGGATTTTCAGAATATCAGTATTCTACAATGAGGATTGCTCCTTGCAAGTAGACAATATTCCTTTTCTTCTATTCTGTCTCTGTTGATAGAGTAGTGTGAGGGGAGAACGTTGACCCCTGACTTCATTTATTAAACTGACTTTATGGGAAACAAAGTGTGCAGAGGTTTCTTTCTTTGAGGCTTCCCGACCAGAGCATATGAGATGATAATTTCATAATTATTCATCCAAGCCCCACAGAATCTTTTACTTCTTTCCTGCTTAGCTGCAGTGGGTTTAGTCATGTTGCCACAGTTACCATTGCAATGGGCTCCATCACAAATTCTGACTGAAATCCCAGTCCTACTGAAGTTAGTAGGTTCAGCATTTTATCCCAAGTTATTTATCCCTCGCCATTACTTTATTGTCTAGTTTTAACTTTGATTGAGGTCTTATACTGCTAAAATAAATGGAAGAGAAGATTTGTTTGGGTGGGGTAATATTAATAATGGACTTTGTATGGAAGAACAACCATTGTTTAAGGTTCTGCCAAGCAAATTCTCAAATGATATGTATATACATATATACACAAATGATCATTAAAAGGAACTAAATTCAACACTGGATTCCTTGATTTTGGAGTAGTCCTTGGTATTGCTGTTGTTGCAGTTCATTTGTGGTACAAGAAAGCTAGAATATGCTGGATATTATGAAAAATATTGGTCAAAGATTTTTGTGCAGTTCAAGAAGGCAAACTCAGTAAGCATCTCCCTTTCTTCACAATTATCTCTGAGTGTGAGATGTGTCTTGAAACTAATACTTTAGAGAAACATTGCAGGGAAATCAAAGAATCTTGCATTAGAGAGTTATGTCTTCCTACTCCCCAGAATTTACATGTATTTATATAATGGAGCATGAAGATTTATTGCTCTTACAGTATTTTATTCCAGCTCGTGAAATGTGGAGTTTCTCGTTATTCTTGTTAACACCTGCTCTATCCTGAATTTCCAAAAGTGCTACGGTCTCTTCCTTATCTATTAAAAAATCAATGTATTTTCCACAAGTAGTACTGAGCTGTAGTAATTTGTCCCAAGAGTACTCTCCTAATTTTCTGGTAGTTTGGTTAATTGTGCTTCCATATTGAAATATATTTTGGTTTAATTGTGCTTCCATATTCATCTGGAGATGAATGCTTTGCTAACACTGTGTATATATTGGAAAGAAAGCTAATCTAAATGTATACTTTATTTAGAGGCAATACCAAAGAGCCCACTGTACAACAATTTTAGAGGGAAAAAGACAAAAAAAACCTTTTTGACACAGATGTTTCAATAAATATGAAGTGTGGCTACAGGATGGCACAGTAGTTAATGATGGATTTCTAATCTTCTCCTCTGTTTAAAACATGTAGTAGGAGGTATGTTCTCTTGGAGAGCTTGAAGTGCTTCTCATTAATTGTTCTGGATGCTTGATTCAGTAACTTCTCAATCTTGTTGCTCCCAAGGACTAAGACAGTGAGATTGAAGTAAAGGCCTTATTCTGAGACACACCAAAGCATTGATTTCAGAGCAGTTGGCAGACACTCAGTTACTCTCACAAATGTGGACAGAGTGCTTCTGAAGTTCAGATTGGGCTTGGTTTTCTTTCCCTTACCAGTTGTAAAACTTACTTTGTTGAGCTTTATTGTTGTAATAATAAGCCACGGTAACTAACAGGACTTCAAGGCTGTGACTCAAGTGACAGCTCCGTTCAGAAGCAGTGGTGTTTGTACAGGGGAAAAGGGATTTTAGACAAATAGTAGAGGTCAATTAATTTCATCTTCCTTAAGAGAAACTGGAGATGACCTACATTTTTTTATTTAGTTCATATCTTCCTTTCCCACACTTGAACTAATGATAAACTGTATTTTTTTAGAGCCATATTTTAAACATGCCTGGGTTTGGTGTCTTTTTTTTTTTTTTACCATGCAACTTGAGAACTGTTTCTGGTCTGTAAACTTTTTATGTGTCTTTTTTTACTCTGATTTTGGAGAATTGACTTTATTTAGTCTTTGAAGGAGTGAGGAGTGTAAATTAGGAATACTTTGCTGAGCCAATACTTTGGAGCATTGATTGTGTGGAAGAAACTTTGCAAGGCAATGTTAGCGTGCTGTCCTGGTGTTTCTTCTAATGAAAATGCGTGCTTTGCCTCAGGGACCTTTGAGCAGGAATCTGTTCATACAAATGCAGCAGAATTTGAATTTGTACCATGACTTCTCACACACTGAAACCCATAAGGCTTCACAGAATCAAATTATATAGTAAGAAGATTGCAATAAGTATGTAAATGATGGAAAACAGGCATATAAAAATAAAATATAAAATAAATAAAAGCAGCAAGTAATTCCACGAGCAAGGGAACTTACAAATACTCACTTCCAAGAATATATGGGTTGTGGTTTGATTCTCAGATGTATTACAAGTTCTGTGCTCTGATCAAGGCTTTTTTGTTTCCCAGGGAAAAGGGCCAGCGTTGGTGTTCAGGGGCCCGTGGCCCGTGGTGGCTGTCTTCCTGCTGAAATTCCGATCGTCGCAGGATGCCTGCCAGACCCAAGCTGCCACCACCAGCAACTGTGGCTGCTTTGACAGTGCCAAGTGCCTCCTGCCAACTGACATCAGGAACCTGGGCTGGTGACTTTTGTTTCCCAGGAAAAGGGCTGGCGTTGGTGTTCAGCGGCCTGCACCCAAGGGTCGCCATCTTCCTGCTGAAATTCCTAATGCCACACGATGTCTCCTAGACCCAAGGTGCCACCACCAGCAACTGTGGCTGCTTTGACAGCACCAAGTGCCTCCTGCCACCTGACATCAGGAACCTGGGCTGGTGAGTTTTGTTTCCCAGGAAAAGGGCTGGCATTGGTGTTCAGATACCTGTGGCCCTGACTCTCCGTCTTCCTGCAGAAATTCCGAACTGTGAGGGAGGCCTCCCACACCCAAGGTGCCACCACCAGCAACTGTGGCTGCTTTGACAATGCCAAGTGCCTCCTGCCACCTGACATCAGGAACCTAGGCTGGTGAGTTTTGTTTCCCAGGGAAAAGGGCCAGCATTGGTGTTCAGGTCCAGGCCGGCGTTGGTGTACAGGTCTGCATCCATAATGTTTATGACATCTTTCTATCAAGTGAATTTATTGTTATGCACAAACTATATTTCAGAAATTTTCTGCATAAAGCATGAGTAGAATTTTGTTCTTCCTGCCATCGTGCAGTTCTGTTAAATTCTCTACAGCTTTATTAGGATGATAACTCTGTTCTGTAAAATTTATTGAAATTGGACAGGGGGTTGATAGTTGGTTTGGAAGGATGGAGGGACAGTCAGGTAAACACCTGAAACTGACTGTATTAAAATGAAAAAGAATCATGTTCAGATTTAAGGGTAGCATAAGTATCTTTTCTTAGAACCAAGCTAATGGTTTTGTCAAGTGAGATTAATGATGTACTTTTTTTAATGCACATGAGCTGGCTAGGTCAGTTCTGAAGCACAGAGTTTCATATATAAATAAATAAATACAGACATAGATATGAGTGAAAACCCATGTGTGCTGTTTCCTTGAAGTAAATAAAATATACCAAAGAAATGTTTAGTGAGGGAGTTTGAAAAAAATGCATATTGAAAACAAAGAGAACAGCTGTATTCTAAAACTAAGTTAAGAAGTGAGACTGTCAATGAAATTTTACATTGAGTGGTCTGACAAAAGTTGGGAATTCTGAGGTCTGCAAAAAAAAGATGAATGTGACAGTTAAATGGATTTTGATTATGATGAACAGACAAAAAGTTTATGAAGTTAATCTGAAGTTTGTGGAATAGACCCTGTTTTGTCTGCAGACAAAAGCTAGGCTTAGTTCAACTGAGATTGATGCAAACAGCAGGATTAAAAATGTCTATAAAATAAGAAGAGAATGGAAGGATACTTGTGGAAAGTTGTACTGATGTAAAAGAGAAAGCAGCTTCTGTGTGACACTGGAATTGTTGAATACTTTTGTTGGTTCTTTTTGAAAATCAGCTTTTTCAGAATTGAGGGTAAACACTGTACCAGGAGGAATATTTACCATTCTCAGTGTGAAGAAGAGGAGGGAATTAAAAAAGTACCTTGGGAACTTTTTCAGAAGCATTACCCCCACCCCCTCGTTGCAGCTGCCACATCACGACACCCTTTGTTCTTACAACTGGTTTGTGAGTGGGAGCAGCAGCCACCAGTAAAAATACAAAAAAGCAAACATGGCAAAAAAGACTATGAGATCTCCCAGGACCTCACTTGTCACTGTTATTTAAACTCTCTCTGTCCTTCCACAGGCTGGAGAACTGGAATGAGGGGCACCAGTTAGTTTTTGCAGGCTCTGATCCTGAAGTAAGCTCACGAAAATAATTCTAAAGGGTTTTAAAAAGTACCTCTCACTTCTGTTAGATAATTTACCCTCTTCTTTTCATTAGTTAAAACGTTTTGTATTTTTTATTGCTGCTGCCAAGGTCAGTCAGCATTATGAGCAGTAGGAATATAGTTTTTCCATCTAGGCTGAGGTGGTTTAAAGGATGCTTTTTGTGTCGTGTATCTCTGCCACATAACAGAGCCTGCTCTTGGGATGAAGGCAATACATGTTGGAAATGTCTGTCCTGGAAGGAAAAAGTTTAAATTTTCATGACTTATGGTTTGCATCAGTGCTTGTAAAAGCATAGAAGTGACCCATTTCACAGTCTGAAACTTTTGCAGGTAGATGGGGATTTTTTGGTAGAAGTTAAGAACCCTAAACTGACCTAGATTGTCTAAACTGACCTAAACAGTCTAGATTGTCTCGATTGCTTACTGTCTTTTGTAGGCAGGTAGAAGCATTGTCTCTGGGCAATCACATTACTGGTTTGCAAGTGTATAAATTTTTTTTGTTCGTCTAGCCATCAGGTAAATAGCAGAAAAGGGGAATGTACACAAAGCTTTCTCCTGCCTTGAAATAAAGGAGGAACAATTTACAACTTAAATCCAATCCTCATGTCTTTTTCTGTTTATCATCTCCTCGATACATTCAGTCAAAGCAGCAGGGAAGATTTCAGGATTTAGAGACTCAGTAACTCAATTTTCTCAAAGGAGAGCATTGTCACTCATTTACTATGATTTCTGATACAGTTTGAGGATGAAATGTTCTGAGTAAAATTCAGCCAAGTCTCATTCCATACCATGCTCTTAGGCTCTACCTCAGAGCACTGTCAGAAGAGTGTATTTAGGTTTATAACATATGAACATAGATTTATATGTATTTATACAGGCATATATGTCACAGAGACAAAAGCACACAAAAAATACACAAACCAACCAATTTAAAGAACCTTTTTTAAATATACTTCAGAAGATTTGTGTGAATGTAAACATTGGGGAAAATTGTGCAGCAGAAGTCACTGTAGGCACTAGCATTTTGACCTCTTAAATAAAACTATGCAGGATTCCATCTTTCAGGAAAGGAAACGGATGTTTAAAAATTTGTGGAATTTTGATTACTGCTTCTTAGCCTAGCACAAGAGATGCTATAAATTGCCTTAAAGATTTGTGCATGAGACATATTATATATGAAACCACACTATTGAGTTCCACCATTTAATGAAAGGCTACCTATTAAAAATGTTTATAGGCAAACTGGAATCTCTTGCCATGTAGCCTTAATGGATGGAAATAATAAGGAAACCATCAGTTTACATATATGCAAGCAATAGCTTCTATATATTGTTAATAGTATTTGTATGGTTAACAATGCTGATAACCTATTAAACCTCATTAAAATCTTTGAGTGTCTTGTAAGACAAAGAGCTCTGTAAGAAATAAGGCACAAAATATCCTTCTGCACATCCAACTCGTATGGACTTCTACATTTCTACATTCACTCTGACTATAACCTCATGTTCACAATGTGAAAACAGAGTGCATAGCTGCTCTGATAGTAACCATATTCTCAGAATGCTGTGGACAGCTTTAATAATGTTCCACTGACCCTCATTTCAACTTAGATTTAATGCAGCTATAGTCTAAATAATTAAAAGGTTCATATAGTTTAAGAATTAACGTCAGGTTAATAAAACACATTGTAAGGTGCCCATCTGTGAGCATCTTCCATTCTTTTCACTGATACAGATTATGTTTATTTTGTACAGAGCATTAGAATAAATAACACAGTATAGTACTGTATTATTAATACCTCTTTTTTTGGTATTAATCTGTGCTTAAGTGCCAAATGTTGATGCTGTTTAAATGGTCTCTTCCTATATTTGAATACTGAAGTGCTACAAATGTGAACTGCCCAGCTAATGTCCCGATCCATTGTAACAGGTAAAATTCTGGTGTGGACCAAAACATTTTCTAACATAAACCTGAAAAACAGCAACAGCAACAACATGCAAAACAAACTGGTGTGTGGGCTTTATCCACCACAGAAACAGAACTTAAAAGACAAATGGGCAGAGAGAAAATACAGTCACAGATAGATTCCATTTTGATATCTTCTCAGAAGTTCCAGAGTGGTTAATTTGAGGTGACAGTCAGGTAAAAAGATTTCATTGTACCAGTCACAGACACTGGACAGTTCCTGCCTGCTTCAGAACAGCAAAACCACCTGTATAGTTCAAGCCAGTTTTTTGTGTCCTAATCACATCAATATCCTTTTCAGAGGCAGAATTACCATCCAGTGGATCTCAGTTCACAGGACATCACAGTTACACTCACTCCATCTACTCAGTCACCTCTAGAATTAGGTACAATGGTGCAGATGTCTGAATTCATTACGGAACAGTCACTGGGCTTCCTGTTGAAATAGCTTTGTAGTGACTTTTATTTTCCTGTTTCATTCTGAAATGGTGTGAGAGTCCTTAATTTTCAGTTTATGCTGTCCTTATGGCTGCTTCGGTCTGTATTGTGATTGTTTAGTTCTTGGTTTTTCCATTGAATGCTTGTTCCATTCATGGGCACTGAAGTCACCAAACTCTTAGACTGGGAGCAGCAACAGCAAAGACATGACTGAAAATGAATAATAAATAAATAAATAAATAAATAAATGTTAAGACAAATCTCTCTGTTCTGTGCAGATTGCCAGCCATATTTTTCATTCAGAAATGACAGATAACAGATTCTAGCTGATGGGAGTTCTAGCTATATTCAGGGCAATTTTTATCCTAGAACATAAATGATTGTTGTGATTGAGCGTCACAAGTGCAGCAAATTAGGGCCAGTCTGTGCCTCTTATTTGCAAAAAACTTTCACAGTATGAAAAGGAAAATTTATTTCACTAAGGTAAATAGATTGAGAACTTACAGAATTCAACACATATTGTTAGGTGCCGGGTTGATTGCTTTTCCCCCCACTTTATCATTGTACTTGACAAAGTTAGGGATCAGCATGCTGTTTAGCATGGAAGAAAAAAGAAGAAAAATTCCCCAGCCCGTGACTTAGTCTCTTCTCACATCTTAAAAAAAAAGTCAAAATTATTTTGGAAAAGGTTCAATGAACGTAATGAGGTGTAACATCTTGCACACTTAGGAATAGAAGCTGATTTCTTACTTATCATGTGAAAATGCTCCCTTATACAGTTTGTAAATCTGAGCAGGCTACAGACAAACAGGTATTCCCTAAGTGTAATAATTCTTCTCAGTTTTTGTCAGTAGTTTGGATTCTGCCTATTCTCAGACTTAAAGTTTAGTAGTACAGTCCTATCATCCTTTGTTTTTCATTGCAGATATTTCAGTCTTCCATTTCATTACTTTCTTTACTCTCTTTTTTTTTTTTTTTTTTTGCTTCCTGTTGTTGCCTTTAATAGGCGGACAGGGACTGCAGAGGCACATTGTCACAATGAAATTATTTTAGCCTTAAAATACGTTTGCATGTGTAGGAACTGGAAAATGCAGGTAGAAAACATAATTCATATTTGATTGCCAAAGTCAAGTCAGGTGCCTGATTTGGTATTCAAGCCTGAAAATTTTAGTCATTAATGAGATTGTTTAATACGGGCAACTTGGTGTCATCGAGAGTGGACAATTGTTATCAAGCAAATTCTATTTAATGTGCATGTCACGTGCAGATAAATAGTATTTACAAGAGCATGTCTATCTCAGTTTACACATATGAGGACTATGTCAAACTTATTTATTGGTTTAGTATTTCAGATGAAGTGGATAGTTTCACTTTCATCTTGGTACATGTGCTATGTGAACTAAACTGCTAGCTGCTAAACCAGACAATTTATATTCTTTCATTCCTTTGCATGCCTCTTCTCCCAGCTGTTAAAAATAGATAACAGCCAAGTGGTCCAATACAGTTATTTAACTGGACATAAAATCTTATCAAGAGAATCTTACCTGGAAACAGTTTTTAAACTTCTTGCTCACAAAATACAGAGCTATGGGGTTTATACAAGAGTTCATGGTTGCCAGGTTGATGCTGATATAATCCAAGGGCAGCAAGAAACTAGGGAAGAGGAAGACAAACATTTAAACAGTTCATAGGCTACAGAAGCATCTGTTTTCCTTGTGGTTACAGCCTCTTCTGTCACACAAACTCATTTTCTCTTACCTAACTCCCTCAATCTAATCTTCTACCATGCCATGTCTGTAATAACCTGTCTCACAGATGTTCAAAAAATCCAAAGTGATTGAAATAATGACAAACAACATTTGTTGAGATTATGCTATCCCATTAAAACTGAAACTGGTGAAAATAGGTGCAGCTTAAAATTAATGAACACCACAGTTGCATTGCACAGTGACATTCCTCATAGAAATTCTAAGCATAC
This sequence comes from Passer domesticus, assembly GCF_036417665.1. NCBI lineage: Eukaryota > Metazoa > Chordata > Aves > Passeriformes > Passeridae > Passer > Passer domesticus. The sequence goes on from NC_087477.1 coordinate 26,688,395, forward strand.
AGCATTATATTTTTCAGTACAAACTATTGGCATAGAAAATGAAGTACCTGAGCAGTTCACATCTGCTGGGGTCTTTTTCATTGTATACCATTTTCTTCAAAATCCGGCTCAGATGGAGAGGGAACCAGCAAAGAGCAAAAATCACGACTAAGCAGAAAACTGTCTTGGCAACTTCTCGGCGCTAGATAAAGGAGATAAGAATGCCCAATTCTGAGTGCCCAATTCATATAGCAGGTGATTGTAGTTAGTAATGCTGGCAGCAAAGTCAGTAATATAGATAAATTATAAAAGGATTCCCAAAGTGAGGCTTTCAGACTGATGTAGTACTCTTTTTTTTATGGGGTTTGTCATGCTCTTGATCCTGGCCATCCTCAGCAGAACCTGCTCATCACTGAGGCTGGAGCAGCTGGGCACACAGGTATTGGTACTGCTAGAATATTGTAGGATTCTCTCTGATATAGTGTTCTATAAAAAGGGATACTGCCCAGTATATTGATTTTGCTATGTGATCCTTACTATGAAATCTTGATGTTCTCAGGTAAATAGTTCCTCTACAAACATTTCAGTAATGTTGGTATTACAGCTTAATCTTGTAATACTTAGGAAATAATTGCAATTTAAGGGTTTTTTTTAAGTGGCTCTAGAGAGTTACAGATGTTTTAGTGAATTTTTGACAATGCATTCCAGCAGTGTTTGGTAGGCATGGGTTTGATAAAGAGAAGCATATGAAGGGGTAAGTATTCCACGGTAATATAACAGTGACAAGCACTGCTAGGCTCTGCCATGAAAGAACTTGAAGTCAAATAGTGATTACAGTCTTGTTAGGCTTTGTAAAAAGATAAACATTTTCAAATTGTGTCATAAAGTCATCCTGCAGCAGCCAGTCTGAGAAGCTTAGTAGGCACTGCAATTTAGGACAGTGGATTCCCCCACCTCCTAGTACATACCGTTCTACTTCTACTGGGTGGAGTAGCCTGTGTGTGTGGCCCCAGGACACTGTGTTACAGTTCTAGGGCCTGGTGAGGGAAGAAAGTGGAGAATCTGCACAAGGGGAGGATTTTCCAGTCAGCCTTGATCTGGAATGAACCAGCAGAGGAGGAACCTCTGTGAGAACTCACTGTGATGCAGAGAGGACTGCTTTAGGGATTCACATCTGTGAACATGGAAGTCAAAAGAGTGGAATTTGAAGGGCTGATATTAATGCAGGGGAAAAGCTCCAGACTCTTTTAAAGTTCAGTTAAGTGTTAAACGTCAGCCAGCGCTGCCAAACCAGCAAAGAGACCTGATGGTTCCATGAGCAACTTTGTTCTGTGATCCTTTGCTCTCTTCTCCTGTTGCTCTTTTCAAAGCAGCTACAGCAGTGCAATAACCCTGAGAAGCAAAATGCACTCTTTTCTAAACTAGGTTATTCTCAATTTGCTTTTTATATGAAACTACAGTTACATATCAAAGAGTGCCAAAAGGACAGAGGATCCATGGAGTCATATCTTTATAGAGAAAAAGAAACATTTTTGGCAAATCTTTGTAGTTAAATTTCAGAGCATTTAGCCAGTAGTGATTTGAGGTTAAAGAGAAGGAGGGCACAACTGTCAGCATAAGAACAGAAAAGGGTTAGCTTCCTGAGCACACTGTCTTCAATGCCTCCTTATACAATGATTTAGTCTTTTGTTCCAGGTTTAAATGAATGCCTTAACATCATAAATAACCCACATGCTCACTTTCTACTTCTGTAGTTTACTGTATTCAGGTACACTTTGAAATATTTCTAAGGTAACCCATAGAGAGAAGAACAAAATTTTCAAGCATTAGTGTTTCTAATATATTTACCTGCTTGAGGTGTTCACTGAGAGCAATTCTCAAGTTGCTGTTTCTTCTGTTTAACATTTCACAAGTCATTAGCGTATAAAAGATGGCAGTACATGCCAGCGGCATGCAGAAATAGAAACCAAACAGCCACCAATCCTTTGCATCTTTGTAAAACTGTAGATAAGGAAAAGAAGAAAGCAGATATTTTCTTATGATTGAATGCAAAATACCACAGAAAGACCTTGGTAAAGCATGACAGTTGGTACACTGGTATCTGTCTGTTTGCTTATTGTCAATCTCTTTTTGACCAACATCAAAATAGGAATTGTGGTAGTGTAAACATTTGCAGATAGTCTGCCTGTACCTTTGTTGCAATCTGTCTTAGGTAGGAATTAATTTTTTTGGTTGTACTTTCTGAGCATTTATATTCATTCATGAAAACTGGAATACAGCTGCATGAAAAAGACCTGCCCAAATGTAGACAGTGTCAGTCTGAGATAACGAATCTTACTAAAAGCCTGTCTCAGGAAATGCCATTTACCTCTAAAGCTTCTGTCCTGATGCCAAAAAAGGAAAATTCAAAATGTCTTGTAAGTTTAATCACCTTTTGTTATCAGTGAAAAGGTTGGCAGTTGGTTTGCTTATGTACTGGGCAGATAGGAGCCACTTCATAAGTGTTTGTCTGATATGTGCAAAGCTTAGGGATGGCTTCCAGTGGTACAGTTACTTTTAACCCCTTGACTGCCATTTCTACCATTTGCCTTTTGTGACGGGACAATGAGGTATTGATAGAATAGCCACACTTTTCTCTGTGTAATTTTAAGTATTAGCTGTGATGTAAGCAGTGCTGTGAGTTAATACATTTATGTATTGTGGGAAATACTACATTTGAGAAAACATTTAAAATAGCTCTCTTCTGTAGAGAATCGTGTTTGCAGGCTTCAGAATACTGTATCTTGGTTTTTAACTTTTATGCTCAGCCAAAAGTATGTGCTGAAATATAGCATTTCAAACACTTCCTGTGTCTAGGTTATTAGTATAAAAGGGATGTGTCACTCTTTCCCCCAGCTTGTTTGTTCCTAGAGGATGTGCTCTCGTAACATCACAGTTCCCACACCAAATGTCAAAATTCTTATGCCTGAGGATTTTTTTGGATCCTGTTTGAAAAACTCAAACTTTTGACATCATGTTTACATTTAAAACCAAATAGCACTATACTTTGAAAGATGAGATAAAGTTGATACGATTCACATGCTGGTGTTTAATAATGTTACTTTAAAAATCTACTTCAGTTACATTAGGAAGTTGATTTGCTAAGAAAAAGGGAGTGCTTTTGATTTTTTTCCCTCTGCCCCAACACAGCTGCATACAGAATTTGCTAGTTTAGATTATGCTGCTGGTTTCTAAGCCACAATCCGACCTCACTCTGGGACACTGTGTTGTGTTGATTAACTTGTTTCCTCCTCCTCATTGGCTTCCTCCCTGAGAAGGGGCTGCAGTCTCCTGCATAGCTGCACTTTCCTTGGGGGCAGAATTTCCCCCTCTGGGAGCAAAGCGTTTGCCAGCAGAAAACCGGAAAACAATATCCCTCATATTGGAGGAGCTTGTACTGAGGGCAAATGTAATTACTGCTCCTTCTGCAGAGCAAAGGATTACAAATACATGGAGACAATTATCTTTTCCATGGCAAATTCCTCCAAGTCAGCCTGCAATCACATTGGCTGGGCAGCACAACAAAATGTGTACTACGTGAAACCATTCCATGTTTACACGGAAAACTTTGTGCCCTACCAGTGTTCCAGGCTCCATGAGCATTGCCTGTTGGTCAAGAAAACACCGGAAAGGTCTGTGTCACAGCCCTGAGCAATACATCACTTCTGGATGAGGAGTTGGCCTCGTGGAGCTATAAAACCTATTCTAAAATGTCTGTAAATGATTAATTGAGGAATTTGAGTTTCACAAAGCTTACATCAATGCACAAAAATGGGTTGATTGAAGAGAAGTAGACATTCTTTTGTTTGTCTTGAAAGCCCACATGGAACTGGTTTTCTACAGGAAATGTGCATTTTAAACAAGTTTCCTAGTGCGCTCTGCCTCTTGGGAATCATGGTCTAGCATGAATATTTTAAATCTTTCAAAGATAGCTTTAAACATGAATAAAGCTCCTATTAAAAACAGAAGTTAATAATAAATCCTTCCTGAAGTTTAGTAATTGTTTATTGTGGTGTTCGTGGTAGTAAATACTATAGTTAAGGTTAAAATGGTATTTCCACTTTAATCTCATGTTTGTACTTGCTTGCAACACATTGAAACACAAAGCTCTCCATTTTGACTGACACATCCAGCATTTACTCTCAGCTTGGATGTAACTGCTGGTTTGTTTCCCTAAAAACTAAACTGCTATGGGAAGATTGGCACTTCTGAATTATACTGAGCAAGTAAGAGATACTACTTCCTGCTGGGAAAACAAACCAAGCTATTCTGCTTAGAACATTAAGAACAGAACAGTAATCATTAAAGTTTAGCATGCCTATGGAAGACCTGAACTATAATGTTTTTGAGAAAAGGGAAAACTGTTCTTTTTCTTAGGGAAAAAGGATGTGAAGGTTGTCCAGGTACATTTGAGGAGAAAAACAGCCATTAGAGAAGGGAAATTTTGCTGTAGTGTCTAATTCATAAATCACAGTCTTATAACTACAGTATCTACAGTCATATAGGCTGTGGAGTGAAGAAACAAAAATATAATAAACTCTGGGAAATTCCACTCCATCTTTACCTGCATTAATTATTTTCATTAGGGAATACCTTTTGTCTTCTCTTTCAATTATCTCATGCTCTTTTGGCCATCTCTATAGTCTTTGTAACCCTACCACAGCTGGGGGTATTCCTCTGAAAAAGTAATCATTCACACTTTTTATTTTCTAAAATTCCTAGCTCTACTTTACCTTATCTTTCCCAATTCTAGGCCAAGTTACGTTCTGGTCCAATAAAAGTAGAAGAACCAGACATTCAAAAAGGAGAAACTTAATACTCTGTTATGAAAAATTCTAGTCCAGAAAAAAATACTGAGTTTTTCTCAAGACTGAAGACCTGGTGCTATCTGCCTTCTCTGCAACAGATCAGATTACTCTTTCTTTTTCATTACTGGATGAATGATACCTGGCCTTTCACTGTATTCAGAATTTTAAAAAAATTAAAGATATTTTCTCCATTGTAAGGCCAGGTGGAAAACCACTATGCCCCTACGCAGTAATCTATTGATTCTGTAGTGACTTCTCACCTGAGCAGCTTTGCTCAGAAGTTGATGTGGGTATTGACAGCTGTTAATCTGCAGGAGCACAGAGGGTGAAGGGTAGGAAATGTGCCGAAGCAGCCTGGGGTGTCTCAGGCACTCCTCTTGCTCTTGAGCTGCTGTATCTAATGGCAGCTAACACTGCACAAGCACCTAGCTGGAGGTGTGGGTCTGTCAGCTGTGTAGTCACGATTTCTTGTAAACTACAGGATTATTTTTTTTATTTGACGTTAATGCATGTAGCATTGCCCCACCCTTTTCTTTCAGTGCCAAAAGAGATGACTACTGCATAGAGAAGGATGACTAATCATGGTGAAGCATGTGTTTTGACATTTACAAGCTCCAAGGTGTTGTACCTTGAAACTTAAAACTTTTCAAGGCTCTGGCTACCTTGATACATCTCTTGATTGTACTTTTAGCAGGTATGAATTGCAAATGTCTGTAGCAAGAATCTTCAGTAGCAAAGAAATGAAAATGCAGTAAAGCTCCATTTCATCTCTCTGGCTGAAAGCAGAGACAAGTCACTGTGAACACAGGGTCCTCTCTTTGCACCAATACACACTGAAATACATTTTGCAGTTTAATCCATGAATAAACTCTCTTATCATCCAATATCTTGATTATCTAACCCACATACTCTGGGTTCCAAAAAACAGAAGACAGGATGTTACTTACCAACATGAAATCATTTGTAGGTTTGAGCATGCAGGTAACATAACTTGCATCCTTGTATTTGAAAGGTACCACGGCAAAGCCAATTGCTTCTGGGATGGCCAGTATGAAGGACAGAAGCCAAATGGAGAAAATTTCAATAGCAGTGATCATCGGGATTCCAATCCCCTGAACACGGCTCCAGGATGCCACGGCTCTGTACCTGCAAGAGACAGGTGTTATTTTCCAGCCCATGCTTTCCTTCTTGAAAGTTCACGGTTCAGTGTCATATGGCAAGTAAATTCCTAAAGCTGACATCTGAGACTTGTATTGCTTGTTTTTTCTGCATATTCCAGGGCCTCTGCCAGCTATCAACTTACCTAGGACATAACAGGACACATCAAGAGGTGGAGAGCCCAGAGCTGGCTGCTCCTGTTCTGCTTGGGTGTGGGATTGTGTGGAATTCTGCTGGGTGGACTGCGCTAATGATTCTAATTAAAGTAGGCAAGGTTTGTGAGGACAGACTGTATCTTTCACTAAATAACTGCCATAACAGAGGGAAAAAAGCTTCCAGGCACACAGTCGTTCTAACAGATACAAAGCATCCATCTCCTTCAGCTACCTCAGCTGTAGCAGCAGTGCTATCCAAAGTGAAGCTGTCAGCTTCCAGCAAATTAAACACCAGGAAAATACTCTCGATGAAGTGAAAAGGCATTTGTACTGTTCAATGAACTGAGAGGATCTTTCTTTAGTTGTCTCTCAGTTTTCAATGAGCTTGTAGAAATTTATTAGCCTTGAGACCTCAATCTCTCTATCAGCTCTGGTCAGAAGGTTGTAAAATTATTCAGAGAAGACTGATAGGTATAGGATACAGAGTGCAATCCAGTCCATAAGCATAGGATACAGGGTGCAATCCAGTCCATAGGCATAGGATACAGAGTGCAATCCAGTCCATAAGCATAAGATACAGAGTGCAATCCAGTCCATAGGCATAGGATACAGGGTGCAATCCAGTCCATAAGCATAAGATACAGAGTGCAATCCAGTCCATAGGCATAGGATACAGAGTGCAATCCAGTCCGTAAACTAAGTTTTCAGTAGTAGATTTAACTGTTGCCCTACAATTACTGCAGTAAACCACTTGTTTAGCATTTGCAATAATTTAGCAAAGACAGAATCAGTGGAAAGAACCAATATTATTTTTGATCTTGTATTAATCTGAAATTCATTCTGGAGAGCTCTCTGTCATTAATGATGTTACAGCTCCTGAACTGCTTATTTTGCTTCCTTAAAATAATAGCACCTTACTGTTTGGAATGACAGTGCTGCATGAACATATCATGGCATCCACTGACGAAAGTCTTCTTTGGTTGAGGATAAAAAAAATCAAGAAAAGCTGTTTGTCTGATTAAAAAAAAATCATATTAGGAAGAGAAATACTGTGTCTGGAATTTTTGAGATCACAGAATCACAGAATGAACTAGGTTGGGAAAGACATTTTGAGATCTTCAAGTCCAACCAAGATGGAAGGAATGAGGAGCTTCCAATGGGGAAAAACACTTTTTGAGGGCTACAGGACCTAGGCTACAGAGATCAGGAAAATGTGGTTATTGAAAGGCTTTCTAAGCCCTCCTTTAACCAATACAGTAACACTGGATTCACGCACAAATCATTTCTTCTGATTTCTTGTATCACACCCTCTTTTTAGCTTGGAAGTGTGCTTATTAACTAAATGGAAGACTTGGGAATTCCATCCCCTGTAGCCTCAGTGTTAGAGGAATGACAATGCCTGAATTCAAATCCAGGCTTAAGCCCCTCACAAAAACTTCAGCAAGCATTGTTACCCAACATCACTGGAAGGTGTCAGGGCCTGCCATCATCCCTGCAGAAAACAGACTGGAGAGCTTTGCCTTGATACCTACAGCAGTGTCGTGCACAGCACAGTCACAGGTGAACTACAGACAGGTTCTCAGAGCATCATTTCTACAGAAATGTGTGTAGAAATACTTCAGGTGTAAAAAAGCAAACTACAGCTTTGAATTGCACATGAAAAATAAAGATATCATCTAATGGCATCCTTATCTTCCAAGAATATGAAAAAGGGAAGGAGGTCTCTGAGATTAAAATTCTGAGACTATTGAAACAAATTGAACTATACTGGGAGAACTAAGAAAGAAATATCCAGTATCATATCTTCTCACAAATATTCATATTAAAATCCAAATTTAATTTTAAATACTTTGTCATCCTGTAATATTTCTTTTTGCCAAATATCAAATTCTGGCTTTCATCACCAAACGGAATATGCATTGAAATGGAACCTTTCACACAAATGTTCAAGTATTTGTGAACTGTAGAAATTTGACAATCAGTTCAAAGTTTACTTTCTACAGACTGGCAATTTTACAATCACTTCTGTCAGCTGCACAAGGTACTATCCCCTCCTTGACTGACTGATGCTCTTAGCAAACCAGGGCTTGTACACTGTATATATTTTTCAAGTAGCAAATATAAAGCTTGTTTTGTGTTACCTCTGTAAATATAAGAGTGACAAACAATGACTTGAAAACTGTGAATCCAGTTATTTGCTTTCTTGCATTTTTTTTCCTGTTCTTTTGAGTTACATCTGTTTTGCACATGAGGAGATTGCTATGCACAGCAGTAAGGATTTAGGTCCTGTATGTATTATACAGATTTTTTTTTTTCAGTTTACAATTCAAATAACTCTCAAATAAGGAATTGTTAGCTGAATAATTTTATTAATATTTTCAGCTAAAACCTAAGAAGCTCAGGAATTACATCAGAATTTGCTGAATGCATATTAAGGTGCAATTACTCGGTCTCTTTACTCTCTGTTGTAGGAATGATTTGAAAAATAGTGGTAGCAATAATAATTTTACTAGTAATAATTTTTCAGGTGGGTGTTCTGTGGGTTATGTAATACAGAGGAACTTTGTCTAGCCACAAACCTCCCACAATCAAGAGTGAGAAAGTACTGCAGGGTTTATTTCCCTCATACTTGGAAAATATAGGATGTCTGCCAGGGACCTGACATAAAATACATGCATAATGCATTGCATTTAATTCCTCACTCTAAAATCTGTGTGAGATGTGTCTAACTTTCCTTTTCTTCTGTTTATTTCCCTCTTGTCTCCAGTCTTGTCTAAAATGTTCACTTTTTTTCCAGGTCATTTCCTGTTCTCTGCTTGATATTGTGGCTCCTCTTCTCTCCCTTTTTGATTTTCAACTGCTCATGCATGTGCTGTCAACTTGCATACATACACACAATTAAATAGTTTGCACTCCTATCCAGTTATAACATGCTTAAAGCATTTCTTTCAGAAGGACATCTTGTCTGGATCTGAAAACATCAGTGGGTGCTTTTGTTCCCCTATTCCTTTTAACTTAGATTAGAAATTAGGTGTTAATTAGAAAACTAGGTGTTCAAATGAACCTGTAATATAACAAGTGTCTGTTCTGTGAGTATCATCAGCCCTTTGTAAGAGTGAAAAGCAATGCAGAAAACATAAGAGACAGGATCAAGCACGTATGAAGCAGTCACTGTCAAGATGAGTGCCAGGACAGTTCCTAAATGTCCCTGATGTTGCTGGTACTGAAGTGTTCTGCTTCCTTATTAGCAACCACAGCTGTTCTTCATTTTATGCAACTATCTTAACATAATAAAGCTTTTAGAGTTTTATTTTAATGTCAAAATCCTGACTTGTCTCATACACTTACTGTGAGATAAAAGTATTTACTTTAGGATCATTGTTCTTTGCACTGTGCTATGCAGAGGAGGCAAGAAGAGAGTGTATACATGTAAAATGAGATCCATATCTTCACTTTTCTTCTTCAGCCTATTTCTTCATCAAAGTCATTATGCCCAAGACATAAGCAAGAGTAAAAACTCAGGCAGGGAAATATCCTTCCTCTTAGTCACACTTAGGCACTGTTTAGAAAAAGAGTCACTCTATCCTCACCATCGTGACCTAGAGTTTAAAAATGCCTGGGGGGCATCTGAGGCAACTTCGAAGTGAGCTTCCTCCGAAGGGTGAATGGGTGGCTTTCTGCCAGCCTCTTAAAACCCTCTCCACATGTGAGTGGCCATTGTTCCCCTTGGGCAAGCACAGTTAAACCTTAATACACTGTCAGGGCAAGTCACTTCAGGGCAGTAGTAATGAGGGGAGTTTCACAATAGGATGTAGTTAGCACAGGGATCTTTCTGATAGAAAAAAAAAAAAAAGAACCCCGTTCTAACTTATGGCTGTAGTCTGCAATAGGGATAGAGAGTCAACAGCGACTAAAAATATGGAGCTCTGGATTCACTCTACCGATTGACTTCATCTTTTATGTGCCATAGAATGCAGTATATAGAGACCCAAAATAAGTATAAACAAGATAACTTTCAGGAGCTTTTTTAAAGCAAGAATTAACTTGCCCATAAACCAGAAACAGTCCAGCTGTGACAGCACACTATTTCATATGGACTCATTTTCCATTCTAGAAAGCAACCATTAGCTGATGTGGAATTTTGTGTTAATGTGCCCAACTTTCACTGTCCAACCTAACTTATTGAAGGTGCTCTCTGCTTTCATGGTGATTGAAGCTAGATTCAGTTCTTGTTAGCCAATGTCAGAATCTGGCTCCATACATCTGTTTCCTAACACACATCCTCTGCAACCACTTACTAGAGTAGCAACAGATGATAAAGAATATGTCCTTGGCAAAGTGTCTAAGCTAAGGGAGGAAATTAAATAGTCTGAGTCTGATCCCATACCAGATTTTATACTCAAATGGAAACAGCATTTGGTTATTGTGAGGATTAGCAAATCAGTCCTTGTAAAAAAACATATATATCTACTAAAAGGTAGCTTCAGCTGAGTTAGTTCCAATTTATAAAAATGTATATGACAGTGGAACTTCATCTACTGAAACTGCAGTTGTCAGAATTTATCTAACAAACTGTCTCATGTTTCGTGTGCTTGATCTATGATTTATTCCTTAGAGGGGCTCATGGAGTTTTGCTCAGTGGTGGGCAGATATTGTTTGAGAAATATAATTGTTTTTGTAGTTCTCAGACTCAAAAAATGGAAGTAGAACAGTATTACCTTTTTAAATTTTTAATTTTTTTTTTTTTATGGCTTTGGCTATTGGGGTATTAATGCAGTAAGGAACTGTATTTTAGGTATGGATAGTACCAAGTGATTTATCCACTGCAAACCTTATACATTAACTTTTTCTCAAAAGCCAAACCAAGATTAATTTTAAAACTTCTTTGCATCCCTGTACTCATAATACACATACTGCATTTTATTTAACAGTATTTTCTGTATTTAGAGGTACTGATATTTTGGAGTAGAACATGATCAAGTAACTCAAGACATAAAACCAACTTTTACATAAGTCAGGTGTTCATCTGCTATTGCATTTTATGTATTAAGAAAAAATAGCAGAGGCATTAATTCTCAAGCCACCTATGTCAAACTATCAAAGCAGGTTTCCAGCATATTTTCCAGTAGTGCTCTGTTAGTTTGGAAAGTTAGCAGAATAACCCCCTGTTTATTGTCCATAGGCAGTGAGTTGAAAAACTGATTTTAAAGCCTAAACATTATGATCTTTTTCAAATACAAAAAAAGCCATGAGTTCTTATGAAAGAAAGAAATTTGAATACTGAGTCAAACCCCAGTAAATTCTTGTCTGGTGAAAGAAATTGAAATAATGCTTTACCAGAACTTTTAAATACCTTTAAAAAACATGTGAAGTTCATTATCCCAAGGACTTAATATTATACTTCGAGCCACAAATGTGGTGCTTTGCATTAGCCAAAATATAAAAGACCAGAATCTAAGATATATCTGTATTGTAATCTGCCTGCTAAAAGACCATGCTCAGTGCTCCCAGATTTAGAAAGTCTGCACGTGCAAGAACAGTGGCAAAAGAGTAAAGGATACTGTACCTGTCCACACTAAGGGCACACAGGTTAAGGACTGTGATTCCCACTGATGCCTTCTGGATAAAGGGAAGGAATTTGCAAAGAAACTGTCCAAATTCTGTATTTCCAAAAGGCCACTTCTGAGCCAGGAGCTAAAGAGAAGATACAAAATAATCAGAATATTTAAACAGTAACCTAGCAAGTATGCCACAATTGCAGTTATTTCCTGTCTTAGACGCAGCCAGTGTAACCTTGAATTCTCCTTAACTCAAGCATATCCTTAGTACTGAGCGGATCTGGGAACTAACTGCTACTGTGGAAGCACAGAAGTTGAAAGTTTACATAAAATGTTGACCTCATGGTGTTGCAATAGTAAATTGCATTGTTAATTTTTTTATTATTGTGAACCTGCCAGCAGTACTGAATCATGAAAATCCAGCTCAAGCCTGTCATAAATGGTTGTGATTGCTGTGTCCCAGAACCAGGCAGTCAAAACATAACTCGGGGTCCATAATGAAATACCTCAGGCCAAGTCCTGATGCTGCACGCAAATAGATTCTTGTCATGGTAAATGTACCATTGAGTAACTCATGGCAATATTCAGTGCCAGACTCTGAGGAGTGTGAAGAAAACACTGTGCATGCATAATTTGTTCCATATTGCATTTTAAAGGACAACCGTGCAAACATGTGGGCTGTGCTTCAAGGCAACAGAAAGGCATCCATTGGAAAGATGTGAGTGACTGGGGCTTAGAGCAGTATTTCCAAGGAATAATTTACATAATAAATATTAGTACAGTGATTCATGTGCATAGTTGTGAAGAATTAGCATATAAGTAGTAATATTTCCAGCTATAACTGCTAAAGCTTTGAACGTGTCTTTGGTAGCAAGTGTACATATAAAATACAGGACATAAAATTATTCAGGATAATCAAATCCACAACTGGCTGCAGAGTCACAGAAGATCACCCTTTACCTGTGCTGACATTAAATGGCAGATTACATTCAATGAAATCTACTCAATAAAAATTGAATACATACGAAGTACTGAGCCCCAATTTAGCTATTTTAACTCAAGTAAGGGATATTTCAGCCCTCGTGAATAGTTCTATATAAAAACAAAGTCAGTAAACCTCCTCACTCTTGCACTACCATTTTGTTCACCTTCTTCTCTAAGTCTCTGCTGCTGAGGCTTTCTTAGTGGTAGGATGTTCATGTTTTGAGAGTTAGCTTTGCAACCACAAGGACTAGAAATATTTTTTAGGTCTTGGAACACACTTATCTGCTAAAAGTGGGTGTATTCTCGTTGTAGAATTAGAAAAACAAATTCTGATTGTAACTCAGGACTATAGTATTCAAAGTAAACATTTTATTTCTATTTAAATTACTGCTTATCTGAAGTATGCTAATAATCACGACCTTTAGCAATACAAATGTCAACTGTGGGAAGTTGAAATTCTCATCTATCTTTATCTTAGTTAAGGTAGATGTTACCTCTCTGTTTTTTCATAGCATGAGTTTTTCAGAGAACTTTGCTGTAGTGTATAGATGTTTATCACAAAATTCCACCTAAGTAGGAATTAATCTGCTCCTCATAGTCCTGCAGTGGATTTTTTGCACTCCCTCTGTTTTATAGTCATTCATCACAATGCTGAGTTACTTGTGATTTTGTCCCCCAAATGATACCTCAAAAGTGCTGGAAGCAGCTATGCACTCTACATTGCCTGTGTCTCTCTAGGACTATATTAATGTCATTTGATTACTTGTACTTCAGGACAGATTTTAGCAACTCACACCTTTCAGCCAGCTCGGTGGAAACTGTGGATCAAACAGTGCAAGCACTTTTGGTGTGGTATCCCAGTTTAGGATAGTCACATTTGATGAAAGGAAATTCCCCTTTTCTCAAAAGACTAGGGATTGGATTGCTAGGATTGGTGATTTAACTGCAGTACCTTCAGCAGCAAAGGTGATAAGTTTATATCTGCAAGCTCTTGATTAGTTCCTCTGATTCTATCTGTATTTATAGACTGAATGAAATACATTGAAAGCTCCAGCAGAATTGCTTTCCAGATAGGTTTGCAATAGTGTAACAAATGTTTGCAGAGCATATCCTGCCTTTGCCTAGAACTCTCATATGAGATTTTAGTTTTTATCACAAAAAAGTTGAAAAAAGAAGGGATGATCACCCATAGTAATTCAACCATGTTGTAGTCACATGGAATTTCAGCTCCAAACTCCTGGCTGGGTTTGGGTAAAACCAGAGTAGTTCTCAGTCTGGGAAGGCTAAATTATAAATGGCACTGCCATGGAAAAGCAGCTCTAGCAGACTTCTGTCAATCCCCTGTGCCAACCAGAGCCCCCAAACCCATTTATCATTACAGATCACACTTTAAAAGGCAACTGAAAGGCACCTATTCATTTCAGTGCCCTGACTGTGGCTGTAGCTACACCAGCAGTAGAAACGAACAAGCACTTTGTAGTGACTGTGAAACTCTGCTACTACAAGGCAAATATTAGCTTCAAAAAGAAAAGTGTTGTACTTGAAAAAGGTTCACTAACTCATTACTCCTCACGGGGAAGCTTTACCATGCTTCCAGCATGTACGCTTCAACCCCACACCCCAGGAAGCTCTCCTTTTTTGAGATTAAAAGTATTTTATTCCTTTTGTTTCTTACACTTTCCACTAATTGAAGTAATCTCAGTACCAAATCATTAGACATTCTTTTCAAGTGGATTTTAATCAAAATCCCTGGGACCAGAAATAAGGTTTTTTGATTTCAAGATTCACTTTGCAATCATTTCTGGGGGTGTACTCCATTATCACTTGGCATCAGCTATGCATTCATTACTTCCCCTTGGATCAGGTGCCAATTTTTTCTTCTGTAGATATTTTTAGTCAGCAAATCTGACCCTGTCTTTAGTTTTACTAATTTTAGCATCAAAATAAGTCCATTTCCCTCTGTTCTGCCCTAGCATTGTATGGAAATTTCAGAAGGAAATAATACATTTATTTTGTATTTTAAAAAATGGAGCCAGGAATTTAATTTAATTAATCCTGATTTACTTAGGTGCAATACAAGAACTGGAACTACTGGCTTTGCCCTTTGAGTGCTTTTGCATATTTTAATATTGAAACAAAATTATTATAAAATTCTAGAAAATTATATTTTCTCTCAAGGCTCTAGGATAGAAGAAATCAGACTGATTGCTCCTACTTATGTCCCAGTTCTCTATAAGTTGTGGAAGTGGATTGTGCTTTTGCAAACCCACTTACAAAATCTCTGAGGTTTCAAAATAAGTCATGTGCAAAGGAAACACACTTTTCCCTTGTGTAGTTTGCAATTTAAGAGTATTTCATACTGTGGTGCAATTCCTGAGAAAAGAGTGTGGTCAACATGTATTTTTGCACTGACATCAGAAATCAAGACTGCCCTTTAAAAACTCACAAAGTGACCAGACAGCCAGCCACAGCTTCCTTGAGCATCCTCCCTTCTCTGCTGCTTTATATGGCCTCTCTGCCCTGAGTGCAGCTGAAGACAAACAAGACATCAGCACTGAGAACATTCCTTTGCAGTGATTTTTAAATGTCACTCCGTTGATTTTATTCTGCTGCTGCTGCTATTTTCTAACCCCCCTCAGTATGGTAGCTGATGTACAAAACACCAAGTCCCACTGTGCATCCCAAGCAATTTATATATAGTCTGAAAGAGAGACTGCTGTAACCCCACCACATGAGTGCTGCCCAGAGCAGGCTCATGTGCAGCCACAGTGTTTATCTCATGCCAGGCTGATCCTGTGTTTGCAGGCAGATGATGGCCCTGGAGCTCAGCTCAAGATAGATGGGCTTGTTGGGGTGCTGGATAGGAACTGTCTCTGAGCTGCTCTATTAAAACTCCTTCAGCTCAAGTGCATGTCAGGAGGTCCCCTCTGTCTGCCATGTGCCATTGAGGATGGCAGCAAAGGCTTCATACCTGCCCTTTCCTGCTCTGATTTCATCCTAGTGCTCTAGAGACTGCCTCTTCCTATATCCATGTGGGACCATTGTTGTGCTGACACACAAGGTGTTCTTCCCAGAAACTGAACTGTGTTCCTTACAAGCATTGTCCCTCAAGCTGCCACCACCTAGGACGCTCTCCTGAGTTTCATGGCATTTAAATGTTCCATGATACTGCTGGAACAACTCTGGCACAACCATGGAAGTCAGCTTCTATTCTGTCTTCAGGAAAAATAGAAATATCTTCTTTATTCCACAACTGAAATTACACTTGGGCAGTAATGGAGAAAGGGATCCAGCCAGCAGATTTAGTCTGTGTAGATACAATCCAGTTGTGTAAGTCACCAACATCTCCTAACTGGGGAGCAGCAGTTACAAAAGCAGTGTAGTCTGGGGTGATTGTCTTTTCTTGCCACATAGCCCAGAATGAAAGATAAGGGAAATTCTTTTGGTTTTGTTACATCAGCACATTTGATATTGCTGGCTTTTTTTTTAGGCTAGTTTTTTTCTAGGAGATATTGAGCTGTCTAGATAAAGCTTAAATTGTGTTATACCATTATATATGTCCTTGTCTGATTGAAGGCATGATCCTTCAATGGCAATAGTATCTGGTGGTATTTTGGGTGGAATCTAGGAGATATCTGGCTCAGCACAAAAGTGTCTAAGTTCTGTACCACTGAGTTGCTGCATTAAGTGACAAAAGATGATGATTCCGACTGAAGTGTCTCACCTATCTCTGATCTGTAAGACTGCTTAGTTAGGAATAAGGATGTATTGAGTCCTCAGCAGTGGTATTTTGGTTGTGGTGACTGAACAGGACCTTCTGTCCTCATAAAATGTTATAGGGTAAGAATTCATTGCATGTTTTCAAGCATTTCCCTTCTTTCTGAAACCCATATATACAGGAAAGAATTGCATTGCTGGACAAAGCTCATCCATTTCTTGCTTCACAAGTCAGCTGTGCTCCACCACTTTGCAGCAAAGAGGGAGAGCTGTCAGGGTGGAGAGGAACACAGTCTGTCTTTAAGTATTCCTTCCCACTGCTGAAGTGAAAAACCTCAGATTTTGAAAGGACAGCGACTAGAGGAAAACAAAGAGTAGAGGAAAACAAAGAACAAGGGTAGCCTTTATACTGCAGGGCATAAGATCAGTACTGAGTATATGGTGAGGTGATTGTTCAAGCTTCTGCCAGCTTTGGGATAATTTGTTTATTTAGTTATACTTAGATTGACAGCCCTGGCATGGTAGAGAAAACACACTCTATCTCTTCAACTCTTCTTTGCAGGAAATACATTCCTGATTTTGCTACAACCAAGAACTGTCTTTTTCCCACTTTGGGTGGATAAAAGACTGACTGGTTTTCTTCCTGGAAGAAAGGTTATGTGTGGATGCATGAGAACCATCAAAGATATTTTTTACTCTGAATTGCCCTGCCAGGGCTTTTTCTGCTATTTTGCTTATCTTAGCCTGGCTGAGTAAAGGTGAAGGTAGCAAAGGGTCTCATGCCATTCACTGAATGCCTACAGTGTTTTTCTCCTGCTTAGGCAGCTATGGAAGGGAATGTATAGTTTTTACACAAGGGAAAATAGATTATACTTCAAGAGATCCTGAAAAGTAAGGAAACAAATGCCCTGGTTTTGCAGCTGAACATTCTGGCTCAACTAACTGGACGAAAAAGAAATCCTAAGTTTTAGGTTCTTGTTAAAATGCTTATATTTATTACAAAAATCTACTTAGCGGTAAAACATTCCTAACAACTCTAGGCATCTCCCCTGTGGTATTTTTGCTGTTTACAAAGCAGGATTACTTTCCATGGTGTTGGCTATCTTCCCATCCTGTTAGGTAAACTGTTTCTCAGGCTGAGCTGCTCTTCTTCAGGGAAATGAGCTGCAAGGTGTGCTTATGTGCATGGTGATTTGTTGAAAGGAATTTTTTCAATCCCTGGGCATAATATTTCTTTTGTTGTTCTTCCAGCTGTGTTTTCTTTTGTGTGTTGCTAAAAAGAGTGACAGGATTTCTAAGAAGTTACTGCAGAACCCATAAGCCCTGAATATGCACAATCAAAACAATTCCTTGTTATCTGTAGAGTTCAGATGGTCGAGAAATAAAGACAGAAAACACACTAAAATATTCTCTTAAACCTAAAGTCGCTAAGTACTGTACACTATTTCAAATCCACAGAGCAGCAAGGCAAGCATGAGATGAGTTGAAGATGAGGGAGGAGCTGTGCATTGATGGGAACATATGTCCCACTCCCCAAAGAACAGCCTTGAGTTAAAGGCAGAGTGGATCTTGAACTAAGACCTAGAATATAAAATCTCTTCATTGACTGCTACCCTGGTATGCACATTTTGCTCTGCTGGGAAGTGGCAGTTTGTAAATAGAACAGATTCCTGATGGATTTCTGTTTCCTGCTCCATTTTGGGAAATTTCTGCTTTCAGGACTCAGTGATCAATTCCTGTGCTGCCTCTGGGTTTCTGCTGTGTTTGGTCACTACATGGAGACATACACCTGAAAAAATAGGTCCTGTGTGGAGCAGGTTCTGTGGGTTTCTGCATCACACTGGGCTACCCATTCATTGCCCCTTGGAATCCCTGATAAGAATTTCTTGAAAACCAGAATGTAGTTGTTCTGAGGCCTCAGAGTTTCCTACTTGTGTTGGTACTTCATTGAGAAACACACACTATACATATGAAAAATTCTGCCTTTAAAGAAGGGTATCGTTTCTACCTTTTTGTGTGCTGTTGGCTTGGCTTTATACTCCTTTGGCACAAAAGATGCCACTTGTTCTATCAGCTGTCAGATATAAGATCAGTGCCAGTGTGGCTAATTAGAATCCCCATGTAGTTATAATTATTCTGTTGGTGAAGGTATTCAGATATGCCAAATAATTTTTGATTCAGAAGGGATTGCTCTGACATTTACGCACGTGCTCTGATGCTAAAAATTGTCCATGACTAGAAATGCTTTAGCTGAGTCTTTCTTTACTGAAGACAGAATGGATGAGCATGTTTGCTTGCTGTCAGGTACCTTCTATATTTAGATTTTTAATATTCTGGGTGGATTACTCAGATTTATATAATGTTGCAACTAAGTAAGCATGAATACCAATTAACAAACTGGAAATCCTCCTGTTTTATTCAAGAAAACATCTCCTTGAGCTGTCTGAGCAGTGAACGCTTGATTTTTTCCCTGGGTAGATGCCTTCCACTTTATAACAGTAAAATTGCTAAGAAAATATTATTAAAGAAACAGGTTAAAAGCTGCCAAATTTGTTTCATCTACTTTGTAAACTAATGGTTTAAGGAGTTAAGCATATTCTGATCTAAGGCAGTGCAGTTTATGTCAGCCCTTTTTAGGCCAGTTTCCAAGAAATAGAACCCATTTTTATGTTTTTCTCTAAAGTGCATAAAACTGGAAGCAGAGACAGCTGAGGACTTCCCAATAACAGTTAAAATTTTGCCATTCTAAGGCTGAGAGCCTTGATCTAGAGTGTTTCAAGCTCCAGGAGCTCAGGAAAGAGCAGTGGCCAGCAGTGTCTGTGGTGAGTACCTGTTGTTGCTGCTGTTCTGCTGTGCTCCAGCCATGAGAGCAGCAGCAGGAACAGCCATAAGGGTCTGCCAGAGCTCAGAGCAGCCAAGCCAGCACTGGTGCTGTGGATATTCTGCTGCTGCCTTTGTACTGCTAATGTAAAGCCTTTGTGGAAAGCAGCCCTCTGAAGAAGTTTTCTTGCATTGCATCTGAATTTGTTTGCTAAAAAATGCACATGGCAGTGATGGGTAATGCAGGTGATCAGCAGCTTTCTGTTATGTGCTAATGCCACCTGATACCTTATACAAGAAAAGGAACCCGTCTCTTCTTCAATGCCTTCAATGCCTACCTCTACAGCTGTGTAAAATATGAAAGTTTTATTTTCTGGTCTTCTTTTCCCTGCAGAGAAATAATTTTTACTCATATAGAGGTTTAGACTTTGACATCTTGAAAGTCTGAGATGGGTATGTTTTGGGTAAAAAGGAGACTATTTGGGTCCTGATGGTATAAAAATGTGATTGAAAATTAAATTGCCTTAGTTTAGTCCATTAAGATTGGATTTATAACTGATTTAAAACTCAATTTATTAAGATTTTTAACACTGATTTGATACTTCAAGTGGATATAATGTGGTAATTAAATGTAATGGAGCTTTAACACATCCAGAACGTCTTCAAAGGACAGTAAATATTACTCACTTAAGCAATCTACTTAAGAATAAGGGGATTCCACTATATAATTACAGTAATTGGAGAAAGTAAGGAGTGAGTTTTTGAGCCTACTGTACCACAAAGAAAGGTTAAAAACATCAAACACCTGTGACCACATCTTCAGTTGACATAAATTACATAATTACTTTTTTCCCAGGATCATATCTTTGTTAATTGTGTAAATGCATAATAGTATAAAGGACTCAATTCTCCTGGGATCTAACATTGCCAGTTAATACAATTTTATACCTGCTTCTTTTTAAGGGTTTGAAAAATGGATTGGAGTACCAGCAGCATTATCTACTTCTCTTTTGAAAGTAGTATCAAAATAGTTAATAGTTAAGTACATACGTTTCAGGAAAGTGATTATAACTGTTTCTGATATTCAATAATAATTCCAGGTATTACACATTTTTCTACACAATGTGACCATCTTAACACTCTACCATTTGTTATTTTAATATGCAGATGAATGATTTAATCTGATTCCAGACCTCTTTTGTCCTAAAAATGAAGGTCTGACCTAAAGGTATGAAGTGTTTGAAACCACTTATATGTAGGATACAAATATATGGTTCAACATGAGGCTGACCCTGAAACTAAAAGAATCTTTTAAAATAAAGTTCTGAAGGGTATAAATTACTTTCTAACAAAAATAAAAACACTTGATTTTTTTTCCTTAAAAGCCTATCACTTCAATTATCCAATTGTCATATTTCCAGGGGCCACTCTTCACTGTCACTCAACAAGAGGAGCTGAAAGATGACACAGATTTTAGGATCCCTAGTGGTACAAACAGAAATGGCATTTGACGAACTAAACACAATTCCTAATGTAAGCATCCACGTTACTGAATGGTTCATATGAAAAATGGACTATAATAATAATAATAATAATAATAATAATAATAATAATAATAGCATTTCTTATCAGATATACCAAAGCCATAAATTCTTGCAGCAAACCCCAGACAACAAGGTGGTTGTATGTAGTAATTTATAAGTAATTTATTCTGAAAGTTAAATAACTGAAAAATAACTAAAATCTAGAATTAAGCTTTAAGGTTTATTTTAATTCTGCCTTCTTACATTGGTGACATTGGTGTCAAGGGGTTGCAGTTTTGTTCATAGCCTTTATTTATCCAATACTTCTCTGCAGCACAGAAATAATTTCTCATGTAGGCTAAGGAAATTTCATTCATCAAATCAGAACCATAGTTCAGCTCATCATGTAAGATATACCAAGACAAATGCACCTATGGAATTCCAGAGAACTGAGAGAAAAATAATAGGAAAAAATACATTGCAAAATAATAAAGAGAATATAAAAAATTTGTTTGTTACTTTCAACTAAACTTCCAAAGAATTTTCAGAAGACCATCAAAAGGCAATTCTGAAAGGCATAATTAATTCCAGATTTCCATTCCTCTTTGCAAAAAAGAAGCAGAGCTCTTGAAAGGTTAGAAAAAATTGTGAAATAAAATCCTTGTTCTTTGTTTGAACTTGACTCTGAAAAGAACTCATGCTATATTTCCTTAAAATGTACTATCAGATATACCATGAGAGTGACAATGCTGCCTTAGCAATTATCCATAAAGACATAAGAGCAATTTACTAGGGAGGAAACTGTAATACATCATGGGAGGTGCACTCATAGAATCACTGAATAGTTTGAGTTGGAAGGGACCTTAAAGATCATCCAGTTCCAGTCCCATGGACAGGGATGGGACAGGGATGGACACCTCCCACTAGCCCAGGTTGCTCAGAGCCCCATCCAGCCTGGCCTTGTGTAGGCTCTGAGTCCAGCTAAGAACCCCAGTCTGATGTCCCATAAGGCATTCACCCTGCTGTGGAAGACGGGAGGATCTCAAATCAGGAAGCTAATCTTTCTCATCAACTTGTTAATCCAAAATACCCTACAGATAGCTTATCAACTAATTGACAATTTAACTTCCCAGGTGGAGTATTGAAAAGTGTAAACTAGAATTCCCATTAAATCACATCCATAATAATTTACAGTCATCCTAGTTTCAAATTCATGCTATATTAAACCCAGTTAAACTTAAAAGACTTATCTGTAATATATACCACTGGATGATCAGAACCAGGTGCTGCATTTCACCATAGATAATGTCACAGAATCACTGGGCTGGAAGAGACCTTCAAGATCATCAAGTCCAACCCATGCCCTAACACCTCAACCAAACCATGGCACCGAGTGTCACATCCAATCTTTTTTTAAACACATCCAGGGATGGTGACTCTACCACATCCCCAGGCAGACCATTCCAGTACTTTATCACTCTTTCCATAAAAAACTTTTTCCTAATATCCAGCCTTTATTTCCCTTGATGCAGCTTGAGACTGTGACCTCTCATTCTGTCAGTTGTTGCCTGGAGAAAGAGACTAACCCCCAGCTGACTGCAACCACCTTTTAGGAATTTGTAGAGGGTGATAAGGTCACCTCTGAGTCTCCTTTTCTCCAGGTGAAACACCCCCAGCTCCCTCAGTCGTTCCTCACAGGGTTTGTGTTCCCAGCCCCTCTCCAGCCTTGTTCCCTCCTCTGGATGCGCTGGAGTGTCTCAAGGTCCTTCCCAAACTGAGAGGCCAGAACTGGGCACAGCACTCCAGGTGTGACCTCACCAGTGCTGAGTACAAGGGAAGGAGGGTGACCTCCCTGCTCCTGCTGGCCACACTGTTCCTGATACAGGCAGGATGCCACTGGCCACCAGAGCACACTGCTGGCTCGTGTTCATCTGGCTGTCACCAGTACCCCCAGGTCCCTTTGTGCCTGGGCACTGTCCAGCCACACTGTCCCCAGCCTGTAGCACTGCAGGGGGTTATTGTGGCCAAAATGCAGGACTCGGCACTTGGACATGTTAAACTTCATCTTACTGGACTCTGCCCATCCATCCAACCATTCCAGGTCTGTCTGCAGAGCCCTCCTACCTTCCAACAGATTGACACACGCTCCCAGCTTAGCCTGCAAATTTACTAATGAAGGACTCAATACCCTCATCCATGTCATCAATAAAGATATTGAACAGAGCTGGCCCTAGCACAGACCCCTGAGGGACACCACTGGTGTCTGGCCCCAGCTGGATGCAGCACCATTCACCACCACTCTGGGCCCGGCCATCCAGCCAGTTCCTAACCCAGCACAGAGTGCTCCTGTCCAAGCCATGAGCTGCAGTTTTTCCAGGAGTGTGCTGTGGGAGACAGATGCCAAAGGCCTTGCTGAAGTCCAAATAGACAACCTCTGTCTTTCTTGCATCCACTAGGTGGGTCACTTGGTCATAAAAGGAGGACCAGGCAGGTCACACACGACCTACCCCTCCTAAACCCCTGTTGGCTGGGTCTGACACCCCGGCCATCCTGTAGGTGCTGCATGATGACATCCAGTATAAATTGTTCCATAACCTTACCTGGTACAGAGGCCAGGCTAATTGGCCTGTAATTACTGGGATCCTCCTTCCCCCCTTTTTGTGAATGGGCATCACATTGGCCAGCTTTCAGTCCTTTGGAACCTCACCAGTGAGCCAGGACTGTTGGTAAATGATGGAGAGCAGCTTCACAAGCTCATCTGCCAGCTCTCTCATCACCCTGGGGTGGATCCCATGTGCTGCCATGGATTTATGAGCATCCAAGCTGCTCAGCAGTTCTCTGACTGTCTCCTCCTGGATAGCAGGGGAACCATTCTGTTCCCTGGTGTCGTCTACCAGCCCAGGAGGACAGCTGTCCTGAGGACAAGCCAACTTCCCACTAAAGACTGAGGCAAAGAAAGCGTTAAGCACTTTCACCTTCTCCTCATCTGTAGTTACTGAGTTCCCGCCTGCATCCAGTAGAGAACAAAAGTTGGTCTTACCCTTCCTTTTGCTGTTAATATATTTATAAAAACATTTTTTGTTATCCTTTATGAAAGTTGCCAAGTTAAGTTTGGACTGAGCTTTGATCTCCCTTAACTTTTTTGCTACGTGCCCTAGCAAACCCCTTTAATAATTCCTGAGAGACCCTACCCTCCTTCCAAGGATGATACATTCTCTTTTTATTCCTGAGTTCCTTCAAAACCTCGTTGCCCATCCAGGCTGGAGGTTTGCCTTGTTGACTCATCTTTCATCACACAGGGACAGTCGGTTCCTGGGCCCTCAAGATCTCTGTTTTGAAGCTCACCCACCTTTCCTGAACTCATTTGTTTTTAAGGGCTGCTACCCATGAAACTCTCTGATGAAGTCTCCTAAACAGGCCAAAGTCTGCCCTCTGGAAGTCCAGTGTAAAAGTCTTATTCATGTTCCTCCTGATTTCACCAAATATCAAGAACTCTATAATTTCATGGTCACTGTGCCCCACCTGCCCTCCAACCACCACATCTCCCACCAGCCCATCTCTGTTTGCAAACAACAGGTCTAACACAGTCCCTCCCCTGGTGGGCTCGCTCACCAGCTGTGACAAAAGTTCTTCTCCACACACTCTAAGAACTTCCTGGACTGCCTCTTTTCTGCTGTATTAAGTTCCCAGCAGATGTCTGGTAGGTTCTACAAGAACAAGGGCTGGTGATCCTGAAACATTCTCCAGCTGCTTATAGAATAAATTGTCTACCTCTTCCTCCTGGCTGGGTAGACAATAACAGGCTCCCAGTGCCTCTGTACAAATGTAATACATGCACATAGAATTTTTCCCATTAATTAATTCAAATTTTATTATCTTGTCCTATGAATACCTGAGTTATAATGCAGTTATGATGTCAGTGTTATAAAGATGCAAAATGCATGTTTTAAAATCATTGTTTCCTTAATTTTAAAATCCAGTTTGAAACCACAGTTATTATAAAACCATGCATTTAAATGCATTAAAATATAAAACACATGTAAATAAAAGTAATTTGAATCTTTAAGGGCTGAAATTGTGAACAACACTTTTTCTTAATTATATGACATATATATTATATGATTTAGTGTTTGTAAATAAAACTCTTAATGTTTCTACTGAAAAAAAGAAAGAAAAAGTCAAATATCCTGTCAGCTATGCACCTGTGTATGGTCCACAAAGAGACAGGTACAAGCTTACAAAATTCTTTGATGATTTTATAAGATAATTCTAAGATTATTTTCTATGATGATTCTAAGTTAATATCAATGAAATATATTTTAAAAGGGCTCAGTTCTGTTCACCCAAGCATGTTCTGGCTTGAATTATATCTGTAAACATAAACTGCATCAATAAAAAAGCACTGCTTTAATGGCTTTGTTTAATTAAATTGGAAAATCAAAACACTGGATAAAAGAATTGCTGAGGAGCCTTTTTACACTTTGACAAATCCAGATGAAATTTAATATTTCAGAAATGGTCTGTGATATAATTGGAATGATTTTGAGAATCTGCTATTAATGAATATTAAATGAAAACTTTAAGCTCAACTTAACTGACGTAACCTCTTCCTTCAAAGTCATAATATGAAGCCTGCATATCACGGGGAGTATTTTCTATAAAAATATAAAGTAAGGATTGGACAATATAAAAATAGCAGCTAGTTCATCAAGGAGGAGAACAGTTTATAAAAAGTCTTCCCTCATAAATTCTTTTGCTAGCTGTAGCAGCTATGAGAAATGAAGAGCTCCTCTGAAATGGCCAAGGCCACACTTGGGTTAGGAGCTAAGAGCTACATTAACGGTAGAAACACTTTTTCTTGATGGAGGAGAGACCTGAGAGCAAGGGGTTTGTTGCAGAACAAAAAGGAGTTGTATTGTTTCCTTAAGTGCACTATTCATTGACAAAAGAGCACTAAATAGAGGAGGAAGCACAGAGAACAGCCAGGGAAGCGGCAAGGAGCTGCAGCTGGAATGGGTGGTGGTGTCCTACCTTGTAGACGATGATGGGGATGTCAATGACGATGTAGATAAGGTCTCCCAGTGCCAGGCTGGCGATCAGTGCGTTCGGGCCGTTCCTCATGCACTTGTTCTGGTAAATGATCCTCAGCAGAGTTGCATTCCCAACCATCCCAATGATGAAAATAGCACAGGACACCACGGTGTTGATGTATTTGAAAGTTTCAGCAATCTTAGTCTGCTGGGAGCATTTGACAGTTTGGTTGGACACCGGGGGCTGCATGGTGGTGAGGAGAATGCTGGATTCCATCCCTGAGAAGGTGGAAAGGGGGTTTCCCAAGTCACTCCTGTTGGAAATGTCTCTGTCAGAGCTGTCACTGAGGACAAATCCCGGGACCAGCAGCAGCAAGGAAACTCTTAAACACAACGCTTCCATCCTGAAGTCCCCAATGAGTAAATTCAGTGAGACAAGCGTTTTGGTTGTTTTTCTTTAGTATTTCAGTGAGACACTTCTCACTTTTTCACCTGCAGAGAGAAACTGTAAGCAAAAAAAGAAAAGGAAAAAAAAACACATAATCAGTACAACAGGTAGTCTAACACATCCTGTTTCTACTTAGGGAAGGTATCTGGATGTTCAGCCTCTGCAGCACATATGGATAAACACCTGTTTATACTCACTGTGCTGCTCTGAAATCTAGATTACCCCCATTACCTGTCTGACAAGAGGCAAACACAAAAATTTCCTCAAGTGATAGCTTATGCAAATAAGATCCCACAAAACCCTGCTGAAACAGAATTTGTATAGGGATGGAAAAAATAAGGGGGATGAAATTCTGTTTTGAAATATAGTCTTGGAGTCGACCTCTCTCGGAGACTGCTAAATGGTATTTTAGCTAAAGAAGAACTTACTATTTTTTTCTTTGAAAATGAAAGGTAAAGGCACTACATTAAAAATTAAAGGCAGTAAATTCATCAATTTTCTGAGTATTTTTGAGTTGCTGCAACAATTAGACTTTACATTATTTTTGTCTGACTTATTACCTGGATTTCAAATGAAAACTGATAAGACATGTATTTGAAATCAAAATCTGGACCAGATCCAAAATCCAGACCAGATCCAAAATCCCTAAATATTAGGAGGAAGATTTTATAGTCCTAGGATAGATCTCTAGCCAGGAAAATGCCTTCAAATTCTGTCATCTGGTTCTGAATGTAATTGCAACTCATGCTCAGTACTTAGCCACAGTGAAGTTAATAATAAAAACTTAAGCTCTTTAAGGATAAAAAAGTACTTGGTTATATTACTTAGTATTCTAAGCAACAACTCATGACAGTTCCAGGTAGGGAAGAAAGCATCATAGACTCCTGCCCTAATAAGTGTGACTGTCTGTGTGTAACCACTGCCACTGGGTTTGTAGATACCAAACCTCCAGTGAAACCAGGGATGCCATTTAAGTCCATTTTCCTGAAGTCTTGATTTAATTTAAGATTAAGATTTTTTTACATGGTTTATGTCTGCAAAACAAGACAAATTGCTGCAGTGTTGACAAAAGAAGAGTTGCAAATTGAGTATTTATAACTTTCTGATTTCCAGGGACTCGTCTGAAGTATTTGGGAGGATCCTTTTAAATAAATGAATCTTAATTTCATTCCCTGTGGGGCTGTTAAATCAGAGTTTATAGCAAGACGTTTACCAGAGAAGGAGGGAGAAAATTTACTGATAGTACTTCTGGAGCAGGCAGAGTATAAATATTTACTAGTATTGCAGGCTCCTGTTGTATGTGGTCTGTGGAAGTGTGTGTACCTCTGTGGAGCAGCAGATGCGATGCTGACCCGAGTATTCCTGTCTGGCATGCAGAGTGCTGTGCCTCACAGACCAGGGATCCGCCTTTCAATCCTTGTACTGCTGTATTGGAGTTCAGGAACTGGCCAACTGTGAGTTTCCATGGAGTTAATTTCAAAGTTTAACATACTAAATAGTAAATCCTTCTTTATTTAATTAAATTAAATGCTGGTTATGACAGTATCTCAGGACATATAGCAGCAGCATGGTCCAAGTGTTTTCACTTTAGGTTTCTAAATCTTACGAGAAACAACAGAGATGTTTGGCTGTAATTCTTTTCAGGCAAGGATTAATACTTGTATTATTTTCTTTGATTATGGTTCTTTAATTTACCAATGGGAAACATGTATCACTATTAATGGCTTTCCCAAGGAAATGTGATAAAGCTATGAATAGAAACCATAACCCTATGTTTTAGTAGTTATATTAGTTTCCTCCTTACTTTGTGACCCTTTTTGTGAAAATTGATGTATGTATCATATAAACATGGTGGCAGCATGGCTGCGAACAAAATTGCCATTTACCATCTCTTCCCTCTCCCGGAAGAAACTTTTGCCTTAGAAGAAAAATGAGAAAGTTTTTAATAGGCTAACTACTAAGGGTACTTTTTTTATAGGTTCCTGACAGCCCTTCATTCCTCTGTGAATATTTTTAAAGTGTTTATCTTGTTGCAGAATATAACATGCAGTCTGCCTCACATGAGTAACACACTGGCATCCCTGATAACTTTCTGTGATAAGGTAATCTAGGACTGTCCTTCACGCAGGCAGCCCGGGTACCTGGAGGGTGTGAGGATGCTCTGTGAATGTGGGAGCCACCCGCCTGTGTTGTGCCTGCAGCCGCGGATGCGGGGAACTGAATTCCTGACTTGCCTGGAGTACCAAACCAAAAAAATTCCCATGCCGAGGTTCGCAAGAAGAGACCGTACTAGTGGAAAAGAAATTGTTCCAAAGACCAGCTAAGATGCTAACAGTTCTTGATGAGTGCAAGGCAGCTGAGATGTGAACAGGAGCAAATGAAGCGGAGCAGGGCAGGAAGGCACCGAAGGGAACAACGCCGGCAAGGGGGATTCTCTGGGCTGCTCCCAGCGAGCGCTGCCGGGGAAGCCTCTGCTCCTTCTCCAAGGCGAGAGGAAACACGCTCCTTGCTCCGCCAGCGAAGGATCAATTCCAGCACGCACTGGCAAAGCAGTGCTGCCTGCCCTGCCGCCTATACAGAGAGCCTCTGGCAAGATCCATACATTGCTGAACTTTATGGAATAGCAGCTCCCCCAGGCTGCCTTGTGCCCGTCTCTCGTTCTCTCTCCCTCCCTCTGTCTCTCACGCTCACACCCGCACACAGAGGCGCACCACCGGCCCCGAATCCTTGTCCGGGGCGTTCCCAGCGGTGCGGAGGCGCCCGCGGCTCGGGCCGGGCTGTTCCCGGCGTGGGATGGGGATGGGGCTCCCGCAGCATCCCGCACTCCCCCCGCCGCGCCTCCCCGCCCGGCTCACCCTCATGCTGCGGCTGCCGGCGCCGCCGCCGCCGCCTCGGAGAATTCCTTCGGAGTGGCTTTTCCTGGGATAGTCTTACCAGATCCTCCTGCCTGCGTCTGACTGGGTGGAATTGAAAATCCCCACCTCCGCTGAATCAGTGAACGAGAGAGACAGAGTGAAGAAGTCGGAGCGTCCCCTCTTCACTGCCCCCTCCCCCAATTAAAACAAACCTCCAGCCCGAACTGAGCCCCTGCCAATGTTAAACACAAAGGCTGCCTCCCGGGCACAGGGGAACACGGAGCTCCTTAACTCTTTCCTGGCTGAAACTGAGCGCAGCTGCTTCGCTGGACTCATCCAAACCTCAGTTCCTCCCCGGAACCCACTGCTGCAGCTGCCTGCTATGGCACGCAGGATTCTCTGCAAGGGTCTCTACCTGATCCCACCAGACGGCAGAAGATCCATGAGCAAAAACTGATCCATGAGCAAAATCAGATTTCCGTGGGAAATCGGATTAAATAAACTTCTTTTGCTTTGCATTTGCCCCGGGGCTGGCCGGGATCAGTCTCTGAAACAATCGGTAAAATTTTGTGTGTAAGAGTTTCAAAAATGCTGGATCCGTAAACAGAAACTGCTCCTGAGTGAAAATTTCTTTGATCCATCAAGGACAAACACATCTGCTAATACATTTACTTGCTATTACATTTTTTGCTGCATTTACAGGGATAATAAGAGTGAGGCATTTTCTGTCATTCCTATGTTTCCCATTACTATTCTTCTGTCAAGAGAGAGGTACAAAAAAATCTGTGCAGAAAAAGTGGAAAGTTCACTTATACCTAATGATATTTTCTCACAATGAGAAAAAAAATGTGTATCAGAGGGAGCAGCTTGTACAGGAAAGAGTTTCAAAATCCTTTCTTTCATGCCAGCAAGTTTATGAAATTTTGAGTCCTTTGTTGAATCATTTCAGGTTTTTCATTTCCTGGCAAGTTGTCATCTGGTTGTACCACAGAAATTATTTTCTAAACATATATGGACTTCATCTGAATAAAAAAGGCAACCTTCCTAAATAAGATGTAAAAAATGTCGTCCTAAAACTGCAAAAGTAGACTGAAAAAAACCAATAGAAAATGTGAATAAAAATATCTGGCACTAAATCACATAGGAAATTGGTTTGAACTTTTTCAGTTTTGCATAGTTAAAAGTATGCTTCTGTAATATGTTTGAAATCATCTGATAAATCTTGAACAGGAAAAACCAGCAACTGGATTGACTGGATTAGCAGTATTTTATTACTTCTAGAAAGTCATCTCAGTTAAATGAAGTGTCAAAGCACAGGATCTTTGAAGGAACATACATGTTCAGCTGAGAATCACAAGGAGCCCACTGTTTGTGAATCAGATAGAAAGTTTTATTGAAAATCTCAGGTTGCTGTGAAATTCAATAAAGTCTGATAAGCCACTAAATTATCCATATACTACTAAAAAAATTCTTTACTGTTTGGTCCTAGGTGCTTAGTATTAATGATTAGCTTTGTCAAGAATCAACTTCATGGTAACTTGTTGGAAAAAAACATTGAAGAGCTGGAAAGGCTGTTATTAAAAACCATGTTCACTTTATGAAGTGCTTTATTGAATGCAACTCTTAAATCTCTTGTATGTTCTCTAAACATTGTTAAGACCCAATTCCTTTCCTGGGATTATTTGACCTTTATGTCTAAACAATTAGAACTGTAAAAAAAAACAACAACAACCCCCCCCAAAACAAACCAGAACAAAACAAAGCAAAAAAGTACGTTTCTGATCTCATTCAAGCACACATTTTTTATTTAAATTCATAATACATGATTCCATGCGTAACTCTATTTACTATTACATGAAATAAATGTAATGAAATTATCAAATTTACTACGCTGTTAAAGATCTATTTATAGACAGCCTTTATAACAGCTTCTTTTACTGCTAATCCACATAAGTAGTATTAGCTATTAGAAATTACTGATCCTTGTTATTTTTACTGTTGCTGATTTTTTAAATGAACCTTTGTTTTGTTTTTAATCTTCTAGGTGTCTAAAGCTCACTTGATATCTTGTCTTAAACTAAGATAAATTCAAAAATTATATTTAGTAGTTCCTGCTTTTATGGTGTTCAGGAAAGTAACATGGAAGAGGAAGTTTTCACAGAATTAGGCAAAAACTGTAGTTGCAAATGCAGCTGACCTCAGCTACTGGGAAAAGTGATAAAATGCAGTTCTTTAGACCAAGATATTTTCATCTTTTAGAGACACTTTCACCATCATTGTAGGACTGCTGTCCTGTGTGGGGAAGAGTTGACTGAGGACTCTGTGTACCAGTTTCAGCACAGTGAAAGTGTTTCCCCTGACCTCTTCTGTTTTGTGACTTCAGCAAACTGCTTAGCTTGTCTCAAATAACTCCAGAGATTCAGAGTAAGGGCAATGTATCAATCTCATTAGGAAAAAATCCAATTGGATTTGCAGCTGGAGTCGAGAAGACTATCAGCAAATACCAGCTTTTATAAAGCTATTGATTTCCATGAAGCCTTCAGGTATTAGAAAGAAATATTTTCATTTTATTGGATTGAAAGGTGTGTTAACCAAATGTATTACCTGTTAAGCCACTTACTTCCATGGATTTGGTATGAAATAGGAACATATGATCATCAAATTGTTGAGTTCTAAATCAAATTACTGAGATTCAAAAGACCAAAATCAAAACCAGGCATTGTCTATAACTGATATTTCCATAAGCAGTCAGTTGGTGGGTTTATAATCCATAGCATTTTCAGAAAACCAGATGTTATTAATGACAAAGGTTGCAAATATCTAATTATTCTGAATTCTTTCACTAGATTTCTGATACAGTTTTTATCAGAAACAATACAAAAATAATAAATAGGAGCCACTTGGAGAATTTGGAAAAATGCACCTAAATACTTTGGTTACAATACCAGATAACTGTTTCGCTTTGAATTCAATACCTAGGTCTAGTGAACAAGAACTCAGCAAATCCAAAACTTCTCATGGAATCCTGCTAATTTCAAAAATACTTGTTGGGCAGGTTTCTCAACTTTTATTACCCCAGTTCAGTCTGAAGCTGCACATCACTGAACAAAACGAAGAATCATCCAAACCATAGAGAGTGTTTCTATCTTGTGTAGATTGTCTGTTCTTTGACAAGAGATGCACTTACGCAGCTGCCTTAGAAGAATTCAGTTAAAAATGGCACCCTCCACAAAATCTAAATACATTGAAACTCAGGGCTCATTAATTCCAGTGATCACTGAACCAGTTATTTGCTTCTGTTGCATAACATTTCTGTTTCCCAGCAGCTGATTTATTTAAATTGTATCTCTATTAATGCCATATCTGTAACTCTATTTATGGGCTTAGCACAAATAAATCCTGTTTCTGGCAAGGCTGTCTTGCTCCTCCCTTCTTGCCCTCTCCTTTCCTCCTTCTGTCCTCCCCCTTTCCCTGTCTCCCTCATTTGTTTCCTTCATGTCAATAGAAAAATCTGGCAATTTACAATAGGAATTTGTAATTCAAAGAGAATTATAACGAGAATACTATTGTATTAATTTATTCTTATAACTAGAAAGGTGTTTGTATTAGAACCACTAAAGTGTTCCTGCCGTTGGACTATGGAAGCTGTAAAAGAATCAAAAGGGATAAAGGATTGAAGTTTAAAGGACAAAACTGACCATGGATCCAAACAGTTAATACAGGAACAACTGCAGGAGCTACTGCACCCCAAAAGGGAATATTTGTCAGGTGCTGTGGATTGGGTGTGTCTAAATTTTGCAGAACCTTGATGGAAAATCTGAGTAAGAAGTGAGCTTCCTGGGCCTTTAGTGTGCAGATTAGAGAAGTAATAATATGTGTTGATAATTCCCTTCAATTGCTGAGCATTTCAGATTCCTCTGGGGAGCATTTACCTACTCTGTGAAATGTGATGGACTAAGAACATTTCAGAAACGACTTACTGGGAGAGGCAGTGCTGTTGGTCTTCATTTCCATAGATGGAAGCTCTAATTTTCAAGGTCTGGATCTTATAAATCTATTTGTTGGCAGGCAGTAAAGAAGAGAGAACCAGACTCTTCTCCCTGATACTCAGTGACAGAAGGGGAGGCAAAGGACACGAGAAATTTGCTCTTGAAATACAAGAAATTAAATTTGAATATAGGGAAAAACACTTTCCCTTTAAGGGTCATCAAACAGTGGCACAGGGTGCCAAGAGAGGCTGGAGAATCTCCATCCTTGAAGATATTCAAACCCCAGCTGGGCACAGTCCTGAGTAACCTGCTTTAGGTGGCTGGGCTCTGAGCAGGGGCATGATGATTTCTAAGGGTCTCTTCCAATCTCAAAAGTCTGTAAATCTGTGATTCAGGTGAAACTTCCATTATGTCAAGAGTATTTTGACCTGAGTTCTGGCATTATGGCATTCAGAATTCTTCAAGTTATGTTGTTTGTATTGACAGCTGATGTGCTGTTGAATAGAGCACAAACGACACACACACACACAAACACACGCACACAAAAGAGTCCTTGTAAATTATTGCCCTGTGGCTAGTTGGATAATGTCCAAAAGGATAATGGGTGATGGTAACTGAAATATTTATCAAAGAGTGTACTTTTTAAATACTAGTTCTATAAAATGAAGAAATTATTTTCGTCTTCGCTTTTGAGGCCAAAACAGCAAAATGAGTGACTGTAGGGAGCATTTGGGGATCTTCATCCCCATTGTTTCAGGCAACCCTGAAGCTAGCTGTGAGCTAAGGAACCTGCTCCAAAAAGACCAGTCTTCAATGGTGACAGATAAAAATATTTCTACATGAGCCCCTCGGTATGCAGTAAAATATATATACATGAAGAAGAATAAAATAGCAATATGTCACAGAAGATGCCTGTTATATAATCATGCAATAAGTGAAATTATGCAATGAATGATTATAAACACACAAAAGAAAAAAACTAGAAGGAATGAAAACCAGAAAAAAACTAGAAGGAATGATTTAAAGAACCACAAGAGGAAGAGAATGTCTTAGATTAGAAAATCTTCCATAATTTACAAAAATGTCAATCTGCATTTGCAGATGTGAGCCTGTGCAGAACACAAATTCTACAATAGAGGAATGCTATTCTGCTGCCAGATGCATCTTTTATCATTTTAAGCACTAATAAAATTATCTAGATAAGATAGTGAGATATTAGAATGCCATTTTATCTTAATCTAAATAAGGTTAAAATTATTTCTATTGGCTACTCTGCAGTGAAGCTGTTTTTCATGGAAAACCCTGACTCATCTCACTTCTTTCTAATGTTTCTACATTATCTAGTTTTTTGTTAGTATAACTAAAGCTGAGTTGAAATAAGCTGCATGTACATTTACTTTGACTCAGTAAAGTCTCATTTTTATATTATTCAACATTAAATGGCTAGCATAAACTGTTCGACATATTATCTTTCTGTAAGCTATATACGTAGGCCTATTTACAGACTTATTGAGTGATAGATTAATTACAAATTTCTGAGTGTTTTTATAGATGTAAGGAATTCTCTGCCATACAATTTTGAGATAAATGATCAAGGTTTCTGGAAAAATATTCACCATTCTTTTCTGCTATTGGAAATCAAAACACACATTTAGGTAACTAACACAGCATTAAGACAGTATGAATAGAAAAATCTAGATATGAGACAGAAGGAGCTGACAGTTCTTTAGGTTTTGGTGATAAAGGCTCTCAATCCTTTAAAACAGTACAGCTGGCTCCAGCTCAAGTTTGGAAAGGCTGGGGTGGGATATGATTGTGTTCCTGGCTATAGGATTGGTATGATGTGCTGTCTCATGTTGTCATGGCCTTACTGTGACCTGGATTTCCACTGCAATGACTTTTACCTGCTATGTGGATTATGTGTTTTTATGGTATTTGGCGGTCAGTGATACTAAATTTTAGAATGGTCAAGAAATCTGAATTTTGTCTTGAGGATTCAGAGGTCTGGGAGGCAATTAACCCTGGTTTCCTTCATTCCTCTTCCACCCCAGCTTCTTCATAGAGAGCCTTATCTCTTCTGCTGTGTTCTGTCTAATGAGAACCCCTCCCTTCTCCTGGTAGTCCTGGTAGTCCTCAGCCACTGACACCAGTGATCCTCAGCTGTCTTCCTCTTCCTGATCCTTGTCCTATTGATGACCCACTGTGGCTCCTCCAGCAGCTGGGATTGTGCCCATTTCTTCATACACTGAACAGGAAATGGTTGGATTTTGTTGTTTTACCCTCAATCCCAGTCACAGTGCTGGGGCCTGGTGGGGTGAGGACAGACAGACAAGCAAAGTGGGAGGACTGTGGCATCCCCCTTGGCTGCTGGCCATCCCTTGCTGCTCCCTGGCAGAGGGAGAGTGCACTGGGAAGAGGGAACAATTTTATGTGTCTTAGTCCAAGTACCCCAGACAAAAGGTCCAACTCACTTCTGCTATCTTTGGACAGAAATATTTCTTTCTCTGGTAACAGAAATTTTATTTGGTCTTATAAAATAACTTGAAACTGAGATGATTTCCATGTGTCCAAGTCACTGTGTCCTCTCAAATAAAGAGAAATGATGAAAAGGTAAACTAATGATTCTGTTAAAATACTAGCATATAATAATACATGTGTATTGTTTAATTTTATTTTTATTCTCGTGACAGTCACTACTTATAGGTTATTCAGATTATGAAATGGAAAGGAGCAAGAGATATTGTTGCCATCCTCCCTTTCCTGGCTGATATTTCTCTACAGTTATAAGGACTTTCATTTTATGACATTGGAATTTTGTCATAAATAACACACAGAAGCAAGTATACAATAAGTCCTTTGTATTAAGCTGTAACACAAGACTATTCTGCTGTAGACTAAAAAAATTAAATTTGAGACCAATGCAAATCCTGGGCACCGTGAGGTCAAAAATGATAGTAGTTTTCTATGATAATTCTTATGAATATAAGTAAAAGCAAACTATTGTGAATAACTAAAATCATGTATTTTGGGTATCAAGCAACAGTAAGCTCAGGTTTTGTATTTGTAACTAACAATTATCCTAGTCACAAATTTTCATCTCCTCTTAATTGATTTAATGTGCTATTCAATTAAACTATTTAGGAAGGAGGTTAAAAAATACAGCCAATAAATGCATGCAAATAGAAGTTGATGTATTCTTTGGACTAGCAAGTTTATTATTTGCATCATACTTTCCTGGGGAAGAACATCTGGAAAAATGCTTTCCACTTACTTTCAGATGCAAAACTCGTGTTTTCTAACCCATGAATAAATGGTATCTGCTCAATTTAACTCGGTTCAGATCTAAGATGGTGGGAATGTAATGTTCTGTTTTCCCCATGAAACCTCTGTACATATTTAGAATACTGGATTAGGAATATACTAAACCCCAGGAATATTGTTGTGAAACAGGTGCTGAAAGCATACATATCAACCTTCTGGTCCTGTGTTATTTCCTACAGACCCCCTAAGTCAAACATTTCTTGTGGGGCTCTTACAGCACTGTAGGATCAGATTTTCAGCTGGCATGATCATGTGTAAATCTCTTGTTGGAAATGGAAATAAATTTATTTGTATTTTCAGGGAATGATCATAGATGGTGTAATTATTTTCAAGTCACATTCATGGACATTGAAGGGAACCATGCCATTATGTGCATGTTTCTCAAGATATACCTGAAATATAGCTGCAGCTGCTGAAATTTTCTGCAAAAGCTGATCCTGCTTCATAAGAATTTTGATTTATTTGAATATTTTTTAGTACTTCCTGAATTGTTACTTATTATTAATTTGCTAGTGGCTATAATAATCTAAATAGGCTAGTTTTCAATAAGTGTTGAAAAAAGGTTGAAATTCAAATTTGGATTCTGAAATAATCTGTAGTTTAAAGTAATCTGCATCCAAACAAGCTTGAAACTGAAATAAAACTACTTTGTACTGACATTCTGAATGGGCCCTACAGCTTGACTGAAAGCATTTTTAAAATTAATTAAAAATAATGTATATGTGTGAGGTTATTGATAAACATAAAGTTTATAAGCAAAGATAAAGTTATTTTTAAAATGTAAGCAAATTATTTATACAGGCATATGAAAATAAAATGAGTGGGCAAGGCCGGACTCCTGTAAACAAAATAGTTTCACTGTTTGGCATATAGTCATAGTGAAATATCTGGATCAAAGCACCTGCAACTGCCTGTGGTTGATTTATAGCACACAAGAAGCTATGTCCTTCTCTTCCTGTTTCCAGCAGGTGATATTTAGATCTCACCTATACTATTACTTTTGAAGTGATGGCCAAGAAGAACAGAATTATGCACTAGAATGATGAGCCACATAGGACAGAAATGCCTTTTGGATTTAGGTCTAGAGTACAGTAACAGTCTAGCAAAATGCAAGAGCTTAACTTAGAATCTTTATTTTTCACCTCAGACTGAACTTTGTGTCAGGACCTGTGTAATGACTTCTGGAAAAATAGGGAAAGCCGTACCAAAAGCCTCAATATTATTTGTTGCAATTCTGTAGTGTTTTCTTGGAATTTTGCAATATTCTGAAATACTTGAGGGAGTTGCTTGTGAAAAACCCCTGGTGAGATATTTTGGTCTCTGCAAACTTTTTAAGTTCAGGTTGAAAAACAAATCTATGAAAACTGTCCCACCTCTGAGGAATGTTTGTTAGCTCCACTTTGTGTTTGTCAGCACCTTTATTCCTCGATAGATGCCCTCAGATTAAATAAATTTACCCACCTTTGTGGTTCTTTGAATACACATGCCTGTATGTATATATCAGATACAGAGCACTAGATTTCATGTATTGTCAAAATTCATATATGCAAAGAAGTCTTCCAAGTTATGCAGAAGTAGGAACAAAAAGTGTGTGATTTTTGCTGCTAGCTTTGGCGAGACTGAAGGGAAATGAAACAAACAGATGTCCTAGAAGCTGTCAAGACCTAATAAGTCTGGTATTAATAGACATGTCTGGGCCAAGCATTCTCTAGAGATAGTAACAATAATTGTTGCCTCCAGATAGTCACATGCTTCGTCTCTTCAATTTTCTAAAGGGTTCAAATTCTCAATTGTTGTGTTTTCATTTTTATTTTTTAATTAATCGTTACTTATTATAATGCTGTCTGTAGATTTAACTTCCCACCCCCAATGAGGTGTCTCAACATGTAACAGATTTTAAGGGTTTTCTTGGTGGTGGGTAGGAACTGATAGTTTAATTCCTTCTGCCCTGGAGGGCTGGTGTGATTTGCAGTATTAAGAAATTCTAGTTTGAGGAAATGTGTTTGGCAATTTCTATCAGGGTCATGCTATCTCCTTCTAGAAATTTGTCCCATGATAGTACCCCTTGCCTCCCATTGTCACGTGAAGGTTCTGTCAATTACAACTGACAGAGCACCTCCCGTGTTCTGGAAGGTGGATGAATAACACACAGAGTCTCTTCTTCACTTAGGCCTTTGGGTGTGTAATGATATCAACTCAACTTTTAAAAAATTTTATTTCTTCTGATAGAGTACAGCAATTTTTGGTCTCTTATTTAACCACTTTAAACCACTTATGTGAAAACACATTGACCTAGTGGGGGACTTCAGTTTTGTATGACAATGCTGCTTTGTGGAATACATGCTCAGAACAGCTGCAAATGCAGGTGAAGAGAGGGAGGGACACAGAGCATTATTGTGTTCTAATATTTTCCCTGGCTGAGCTTCACACCACTTCCCTTGCTGAACAAGTGACAGCACCACTCGGTTACCATCTTAGGAAGGTTCTTCTTCAAAGAACTGTTTCTTGTGCTTTCTTATTCTCTAATTTGCTTGTGCTTTCTTAGGTTTATCATATTTTCTTTACTTCACCTGATTATGTCCCCTGTCACGACCTACAGTGTTCTACAGACTAGACACCGCATTTTAAGATCTACACTGAAGCCTGTATCACTCCCCTGTGTTTGCTGAGGCACTGCTGCAGAAGGTACCACTGCAGTGTATCATCGTCTGCTTTGATTAAGCTCT
This sequence comes from Passer domesticus, assembly GCF_036417665.1. NCBI lineage: Eukaryota > Metazoa > Chordata > Aves > Passeriformes > Passeridae > Passer > Passer domesticus. The sequence goes on from NC_087477.1 coordinate 26,727,505, forward strand.
GCTTCTCAGAGGCCATGCACTTCTGAAAAAATGTTCTGTTACTGTATTCATTGCAGACTTATTGCAGTGTCCTGTTTAGTCGCCTATTTCTAGGCGACTATTTACTTATTGTTAATGTTTTATGCTTCATTGTTTCAGAAAATGTACTTATTGAGATTAACTGTGAGTAATGGAGAGCAGAGATACATCCAAGCCTCTAATGAAAACCACCATTCTTCTTGGAAGGAAACATATATCATGATATGCATTTCATTTGTCTGAAGGGCTCGGGGTTCATTGTCACTTGCTTTATTTATGCATACATAATAAACCTCAGAGAAATAGTCAGGGACTGTGTATACATATATTTTTAAAAATTAAAAATATTTATATATTTTAAATACTGGAAAGTATTTAAAAGACTGAACTGTCAGTTTAACCAGATCTTTCATTAAACATATTTAATTCTCTCCCCCCTGTACTCACAAACATCCAAGGAAATAAAACTATCAATGTTTTTTAAAAATACACTTTTTGTATGTAACATCTCTGTAGATGCAGGTGAAATTCTCTGTGGCAGTCCTTTGGGTTTTTAAAGAAATAAAGGATTTTAGAATTTTTTGATTTCAAAATGATTGAGTCAAGTTTTTTCAACCACTTAATGAAAACAAGCTGGTACTGAGCTTTTAAAATGGCTGGCACTAGGAAAAATATCTTTGCACAGAAATTAGAACATTTCTGCAAGTCTGTGGTATTCTTCTGGGGCATCAGTAAGAGGAACCAGTATACAGAATCTGCTCTCTCATTGCTTTGAAACAAAATAGCTTCTCTCTCCCAGTGCAAAGGAGGCCACAAAGAGGCATCCTCTGAATGTAGTTACCCAAATTTCATGTGGTGCTGCCCATCCATTGCTTGTTATCAATCAGAAGCTGAACAAATCCATCTCCTAAAGCCCTGTTTTGGGAAGGAAGGTTACGTGTATTTCTAATTCTCTTCATGCCAGCTCCACCTGATGATAATCCCTGCTTGAATTTAGGCATTAAATCACCACAGCTGAGTTGGTCTGAAACAAATCAAAAGAACTTTGGTCAGGCCCTCTGTCTGCAAGAGTGGGCATTGAGAAACAGGTAATGCTGTTCAAAAGAGATGTTAGTTTGTGGCTCTGACTCTGAGGTTATTATAAAACTCAGGAACATTTCTCAATTATTTTTATGTCAAGACTGTGGAGTTCTTCTTGTGAAGAGCTGGTTAGCTAGTGTGTGCTGGCAGTTGCTAAAATTTAAGTTTTATAGAGGAGGAAAGGGTTAAACAAACTGATGTTTTACTTAAGTGCTTTCAGCTTCCTGTATTGCACAATTTGACTTTTCCTTATATTTTTATATCCTATTAGCTTGTGAGCATTGTTCTGATGAGCCTGAATCAGTTGTGCTTTGTGATATTATATGAGTTTGCTGACACTTCTCACCTTGGCCACTTTTATGTTCAGATCAATTGGTTGAAAAAGTTCTTCAAGTGTGGAAGACCAACTTCTAAGCAGAGGGAGAAGCTTTATCTTTATTTTTCTGTTTATTTTATTTGTATTTGCTCTTTTGTTGTACTACTGTGTTTACTTATGCTTATATTTACTTAATTCCTTACTATTATGCTTATATTTACTTAATTACTCCAGTGTGCTTTCTGATGGGTGTCTAATCACCCTGCCTCATTTTCAGCTTTTAAGTCAGTCTATAAAATATTGACTTTATTTTATTTATGACTGTGATGTATGTGACTCTTTGGTGGGAGGCAAACTTAATTCAAAGTGTATTTCTTGAAAGGAACATAATAGTTGCTCAGCCACAATCTGTGATTAGAAAGCTATCCACCAAATATGAGAAATTACCCCAACTCCAAATCACAGAGAGATATTATAGAAACAACTCCACAAGTTGTAGGTTTAACATCTGCCTAGACTAAAATGTCTAAGTTATTTGAATAACTACTGGTGAGCAAAGAGATAATCTTTTGCTCTTGCATGTGTGTTTTACGTAGAAAAAAACCCTACTTTGGATGAGATTGGAAAGATTTTTCTCTTTCCACTAATCTGTGCCAGAATCCAATTATAGAACACATCCCAGTAATGGCAACAAATAATAGTTATAAGAGGAGAATGCATGCTACAATTTGTTGTTGCCAAATAAGACCTTTTAATAAGAAGCCTGGGTTTTCTCTTTAAAGTGACATTTTAAAAGGTTTTCTTCCCCATTTACAACTAAGGAATTGGTACACTTCCAGCATCTTGGTGCCTTTGAAAGTTAACTAAATCAAGCCTATTTTTTATACTTCAACAGCTTCTTCCTCCTCTGAATAAAATATCTGAAGCATATAAGGAATGAAATCCTGACCACTTTGAAGTCACTTGGAAAATTCTTTTTGTCTCTCAGTGAAGCTAGAATTTCACCCCAAGTGACTCAAGTATTACGTTATTCTAAATTGCATTGTGGAGGAGGTTAGATTGCTATTTTATACCATTTTCCTGCTTCAGGCTTTAAAGTAAATTTCAACTGGCATCTTGCTTGAAGCCCTTAAGAAATTGTTCTCTTCAGCTTCTCTGCCTTGTGACAGAGGTCTGAGAACCAATATGGGTTTTTTGACATTTGCAGACTGAAAACCAGAAGGCTCCATAAGTATTCATACTCCTCTGATTGTACACCAAAGAATTTGTACAGAAAGGCTGCTTCTGAAGAATCGGGAGTGTTTTCTGCAGCAAAAAAGAAGCAGCAAGTCCAACAGTTATGATTCCTGGAGGGTCAGAATTCCTATTTCACTGACATTGCATTAGAAGCTTTAGGGTTTCTCACCACTGATTACAAACCTATTGCAGAGGGGGGATTGGGCACATTAAGAATTTTGATTTGTGCATTTCAGGTAGATTAGTTTCTTTCCATCTATTGCCTACTGGTTCATTGATAGTCTGGAAATATTGTGCTTGTTTTCTGATGACTATCACCACAGCATTCAAGATTTTGGGGGTTGACACTAATTCAGCAGACATGAAAAGCTCTGTGTTGGAAGGGACACTTCATGAGGTCACACACATGACTTTAGAGACCCGCTATCAGTAGGAATTAAAAATCTCAGCAATTTTAATGGAACTTTTGGAGCCTTTTAGTTCTAAACCCTTTTCTCTCTTCTGTGTCTGGAGTAGAATATTCTGTGGATATAGAACTGGTAGCCTGTATTGAGTAAACCGTGTCAGTGTTACTAACTATATTTTTTTTTTTTATGACCGGGAAAGTAAATGGTAACACTTCTGAAAGTACATGGGATAAAATATTGGGCTGAACACAGATTAAGAGAAAAGATAGACAGCCCAAGAAAGAGGGTGAAAAGCTCAGGATATGTCTTGCCAAGAAAAATTGTTTGTGTTTCCAGAGCTACAAGAAGCATAGTATGTTTTTTACTATAAAGCCAGTTCAAATTCCTTTCAATAGAGCAACATCCTGTAAAGGGTATCCAGTAATATAAACCATAAATAAGCATGGCTGGAGTAAGTAAAGTTGATAAATAATAAATGATAGCTTGTAATCTATAGAACAAGTTTATATTTGAATGTTTATAGGGCATGGGAAAAATGTAACCCCCCCCCCACCCGGAGATCAACTGGGGTTTTTGGTCCCTATACCTGGGTTATTAACTCACAGCCATTATATATTTTCCTTTGCTTCCTGTCCCTTGACAGATGATGTAATTAAATTGCAAATGTATCTTAAAATATATACATATAATGACTACACCACTGTATATATCCTATGTGCATGAAGTTTATATAAATGGATAAAGAAAAAGAAGTTAATTTTTCTCTATGCCATAAAATTGGTACCATATAAAATCAGTTTGAGTCCATGATAAATAAGTTTTCAGTGGTCTAGATTCATATCTGAGGTTGGTCCAGGATGTAGTGGCATTGCTCTAAATAAGATTGTACTGCGTGACTTGTCAGAAAAATTGGTAGCAAATATCTCACTTCACAAAACTCTGCCTTGCAGATCCCGTTCATATGAGGACACCCTCTTTTTTTACCCTGAATTCCATGGATTTCAACTAATTTGATTGCTTGAATTTGCAGGTATTTTGTCAATTCTCTTGACATTGACATTGTTAGTCTTGCTGTAGATTTTGACAGAAGTAGGAGAGAGATAATTTTTACAAATTTCTTTCATTTTCGAGAATCATCTGTGCTTCCGAGAAAGCCATAGAATTGTCCTATGATTATGTGATGGTTCTTGAGAATGTGTTGCCCCCTTTTGAAATGAACAACACTGGTCTGGTAGCCTCAGGGGACCAGGCTTTCCTGGAACTGTTCTGTCTTTGATGGAAATACTCTTCAGACCATCTTTCCCACATCATTTTGGTGCTGCAAGGCTTGACTTTGTCTAAAGAAGCTTCATGAACATTCAAAAACATAACTTACCAATTCTCAGACTGAGCTGATGTTGACAGTCAGTGAAATTGGTTTAATTTATATTCACGGAAATACTTTTAAAATGTGTTTTCTTGAGGAGAACGCTTCTGAATCCCAAGCGTAGACCTTGTTCTACCTGTAAATTAGAGTGTTTCAGTAATTCCCTGTTTATCTAATGTGTGTAGTTTGTGTTCTTGCATTTCTACAATTTTTGGATTTTTTAGCAGGCGCTGGATTTTCCACATAGAATCTTGCTTCCCATTGGAGAACTTAGATTTTTTTTTTTTTTTTTTTTTTTTTTAAATCAGGACAGCCAGAAAGGACAAAAGTAAAAAAGACAACAGTATTTAGTCAATATTTGAGTACAAACCATCAATATGAAACAGATCACAGACTTGCAGATTAGCTGGGGTTGGATGAAGCTTTAAAGATCAGTGCAGAAAATGCAGTATTTAGATGCAGTGGCAGGTAGGAGCATTTCCCACGGATTCAGGGAAGTTCTACAGAGCTCTGGTGAAATCCTGTGTGTTCTGTTTGAGAATGCACGTTCCTGCTGTGCATATTGCATTTATTTGTTTGCCTCTGTAAGTAAAGGTTATCTGTTCTCCTTCAGAGATGATATCTATGATGATGATATACCTAATGTCCTGATTTGCATGATCAGGGAGTGTTTTCACAACATTTGAATGTTGGCAATGAACACACAGAGGTGTCTGCACTCATCCCACCGAACTGATGCACCTAGGCTAGAAGGGTCATCTGTCTGGAATCTTTCCTAATCAGTGGGGAGAGAGATCTTGCTGTGCTGTAAAGGCAAACCCCAAATCCCTGCTATCACAGGCACCTGCATGTGATCATTTAAATACCCTCCTTTCTGCCTCCAGCCATATTTATTAACATATTCCTGCTTTGTCTAAGAATTTATTTGTTCCGTGTCCAACTTGGTGTGAGAAGATTTTGCTAGGTGTGTCTACTAACTCACAGAGTGCTGATCCTAGCTCCAAAAGACTTGGAACTTTTATGGAAAGGGGAAGAGATACAAAATGATACACACATGGTGTTACTTACTTAGAGGTAGCTTCAGATTTATAAGTGCCTCAATCTTGCTGTGTTTAAGAAGATGACCTTTGACGTTTTTGTCAATGTGCAGCTGAAATTAGGCATGTGCAGCTGTTAATAAGTTATGAGCACAGATGGATGTTTGCCAGGTTTTAACTTAAGAGAGCATTTTTTTGCATAGTACCCTTGTAGGAGTGCATCATGATCAGGCACTGAGTGCTAGAGAGAGTAGGCTAAATATGGACAAACTGGGAAACTATAAAGAAATTATTGTTTATTTAAATAATAGTACACTCTTTTTGTTTGTGGAGGTGTTTTTTTTGTTTTTTTTTTTTTAAATAAACTTTAGTTTATATGTATGAATTAGAGAGTTTATTTGCAACAATTTGCATCTCTGTGAAAAATGTGATTTTTCACTTTGCCACTCCTCATGCAATATTTCAATGATGTATGATTTTCACATTCTGCCTGCCACCTTAATATTCCTAATTTGCTGAGAAGTCCTTTTCTGTCTTTAATACTTGGACTGTCAATGAGTAACAATATTCCTCAAAATATTAAATTCCTAAACTAAGTAGATCTGTATATCTATATAATATATCTGTATATCTATTTCATATATCTGTATCCACTCTGCACACACAGATTGACAGAATTGTCAAACCATGGAATGGTTGAGGTTGGAAGGCAACTCTGGAGGTCATTTGGTCCAAACCTATACTCCTGCAGAGCTACCTGAAGTGGGTTGCTCAGGGTCTTATGACAACATCATACTCATGTGTATTTTCTGACAATCATTAGCATTTATATTTTAAACTGTGTTTGTTGTGAGTAGTGCTTGGAATTTTAAACAGCAGCTCATTACTGCATAACTTTTGTGTTTTGAATCTGTAAAAACTACATAACCACACTTGGGAATATTAACAATATCTTATTCTTGTAATTTACTAAATATTAAGTTATTGGATCTTGGAAAAATACTCCACTCTCAAATGTAAGCTGAAAGAACTAGGAAAAACAGCTTGCAATAAGTAATTGGTTCCTTCTCTCTGGTGGCAGTAATAGCTTCTGTAAGACAGCCCCAGGTCACGTTTAAACAACTTTAATATAGATCCTGTCATTCACCTCAGGAATCAGTCTACAGTGGGCTGTCCCATGGAAGCATTTCAGTTCCAGGACATCCTTTTGCCCTCACAGAACTGTTAACAGCTGCTTCATGGATTCTCTGAAAATGTGGACACTCCAAAGAAGTTGAAGTTCAGGCTCGCTGTGCAGAGAAGTAAGAATAAAGTTAAAAGGCATAGTGTGAATTTTGTTACCAATCCCCTTTGTGGCTTATTTTTCCAGAGAAAAAATTGCAAATACAGAACAAAAAAATTTGTTGAGATCAAGTTGGCACTTCTTGTCCCCATGGTTTTTCATGGTAATGTGAGCAGAGCTTACTGGTAAAGAGATTTGTCTTTCTCTGAGCTCCATGCTTTTTTCACAGATTATATATTGTTAAGTGTGCTTGGAGGAGAGGGCACTTCAGGTGTATCTCTACAAGAGGGTCACAGTTATTCTCACTCATCCACAGCAGCTTTAAAGGGTAAAAGCTCTGTTGGAATCTTCAGTGTAAACATACCAAACTGAATGTGTGTGTTTGCAAACTCCACACTTCTGCCCATGTAATTATTGCTTTTCCCATATATAAAATATTAGTTGGAAGTCCAACAGCCTTATTCAAATACTTCTGAAATTAAATGGATTCTAGTTCTTGACACAAACTTTGAATGATGTTGTATCATTTTCTAACTTCAGTAGTAGTGTTTGGACTTCCATTAAACTTATGAGATGACTAATGTGCTATGTAAAAATATTGGTATAAATAATTGCTTTCTGACTTTCCTTCCTTGTTGAAAAAATCCAGTATTAAGAGAACTCATAGCTGTGTGAGATACAGTGAGGATGAGTGTGTGTCTGGGGCCAAAGAGTGGGAACTGAGATGTAACTGAAACAGAGGAGTGCAGCTCCAAATGTACTCTAGCAGTGCATGGATCAGATTCTGGTTGCAATCCATGGATGCAGACTGTGTCAGTAGCACCAGTTCTGGATTTACAGTGATATCTAATAGATTTGAATTAAAGCTGGTGCAAATTAGGTCAGAATTTCAGAAATGGTCAGTTAAAATTCGACTTTAAATTTAATACCGGACATCTTGATTAAATGACTTAATATCAGCTGGGATGAACTCAGAATTGCATTGGAGGTAAAAATGATCTATGCTCAACCTGTTTAAAACTTAGGACATAGTATTAGGATTTTTAGACTGGCTTGGAGACACATGAGAATTACCATGAAACTTGGCCTTATGGATCAGAGTAAAATATGACTATGCTGGCCAATAGCATGGACTATGCATACATTTGATTGATTAAAATACACCAGGGTTTCTATAACAGTTCTACAAAAGTCATGTTTTTATTATTTCATTTCTTTAACTGTATTAGTACAGCATTTAGTAGAATGTGGCTTTTTCCATAACAAAAGCCCAAGGGTGTTACAGTAACACAAATGCCTACATCAGGAGCTGTTAAGGCATTGTTTAACTCCTTGTCCTCTAGATCATAAGCACAGCTATGTATAGAAAATATATTTATTTTCTTAAGAGATGTAAAGGCTTGGTATGTGTAGTAGATTTAGTCAGTTAAGGTGTATTACAAACATCCTGTGTGTGCACTTGTGAAATTCCCACCTCCTGTGTCCTCTTCTCCAGACACTGTTGATTTGGTTTGAAATATATCACATTGCTCACTTTCATTTGTACAGCAAAAGTTCTGCTTTTTAAAATTGCCTGTATATTGATAACATTATCTGACAATTCTAATACTGAAACTACAAATCAAACTGTGTTTATTGATCAGGCAGTGCTATATAAATGTGTTTATTACAAATGGGAAGGGTTTAACTCTTCCTGTGGTGGTTTGGGTAGCATTTTGTATTTGGCTTTGGTAACCAGGATTGTTCTAGCTTTTGATGTTTTCTTACTATTCTTACTCTGATCAGACTACCCCAAAACCCACTGAGAAATGTGTGCATTTTTGTAAATACTTCACAAATACCTTTGGTTACAAAGAAATGGGACACTGGGGAACAAAAGATGTCAAGGTTGAGTCAGCTTTGGCTAGATATCCAGATTTGTCCTGGAAATTGAGCAAGAACAGTTGCCTTATGAATTTTTATTACCTCTCTGTGTCAGCCAGATCAAAAGTACTATTAGAGTAACCTCTCTCACGATCTTTGTCTCAATTCTTTTCCCCCTCTTGTTTCTTTGACTTCAGCTTTCGCCTCATTTTTAAAGGGGACAGTTCAGACTGAACAATATATTATTTTGAAATATGTATATTATATGCTTTTGGCTGTAATTTTCAAGGAGATCTTGTATGAAGTAGTTTTCCTGCTTATGAAATTCTTCTGTTACAATGTGGACTTGGGTCAAAACTCTGTTCAGGTATCTGCATTCCAAGGGGGGGATGTAAGCACCTCACTTCTTTGTCTTTCTGAAAGCTGAACTCAGTGGTGATCCAGAGGTGGCAGCAAGATATGGGACATGTTGAAGAAGGACAGCTTGAAACAGCAGCTTTAGGTAGTGAGAGTGGTGATAAAATGGAGAAAAGATATAGAGGTATTCTTGAAGGGCATGTAAAGATGGGTCTTAGGTGTTTGCTTTTAGTGCAATTGGATGCCAATGAACACTTTTGTTGTAAAAGATGGAGCAGGAGAACGTGAGGAAAATTAAAGAGGGATAACTTTTATGAAACTTCATATTAGAAAGTTAATTGCTCTACTGAGGCTACAGAAAAGAGTTTTTAACAATATTCTTGTAAAAATTTAAGGTTATCCCTTAAATTCTTGAAATAACACATCTCTGAAATATTTGAGGCTTTCTCACTGGTATTTAGTGAATAAGATTTCTTTACCACTCTGCTATCAGCTATGTAACCACTTCTTCTGCCTCTTTATATTCATGCTGCCTGGATGAAGGACAATTCCATTCATAACTGCTTCCAGTTCAGAAAGTGGTCACTGAATTCTCAACACATAAAGGACTGATGCCAGACTTCTTGTCAACTACTAATCTCCATTCATCCTGCTGGTTAAAAGTTTGAGTGCTTGGTCAAAGTTTGGTTTTTTTAAACTTCCTGTTACTCATGGTAACTCTGGGTCTGCACTTTTGATGACGAAACACGAAATATGTTTCCCAGCTTTCAGATGAGAAATCCTCCTGTATTACAGTAACTTTGAACTGATTTTATATAAAATTGCTGTTAGGCAATAATATAAAGTAATTATTAAGAAATGTCTCAGTCTATAAAACAAAAATCCTGCAGTTCAGTGATGTTCTCTAACTGACGTCCTGGTTCTCTAGTCCTACTATTTTCTCTTCCCTATTCCTTATTCTTTAAAAGGAACTTCACACTGAGTATCCATTTAGGAACAGTAACTAATTTCTATTTTGGGAAAAGTAGAACAGGGTGAATGAGCAATTAGTTCCTTGGCAATATATGTTAGTCTTAAAACAACATTTTTTTCAAGAAAAAACTGCCTTCTTTTGACTGGACTGATTACTGTTAGTTTCCAAACATTGCCATTCCTTTTTTTTTTCATATGCTTATTTTGCCAGCACAAACATCTTCATACCTACTGGTATATTTCTAAGAATGGAATTCTGTCATCTCCTTTTCTTCTGGATACCTGGCAAAAGCTTTTGAGAATCAGTGACTCATGAGATTTAGCTGATTTATTCTCAAAGTTTTTATGCCAGCATTGGGCCCAGGTTTTGCAGTTTGGGAGGCTCTTACATTGTAAGTAAGGCATTGAAGTGAAAATACTTTATTTCTTTTATTACTTAATAATTAGGTCCAGATGCATTTTCTTCTTCCATGCAACTTCTTGTGAATTTAATGAAGAAAAAGAGCACCAGTTCAAATTAAATCACAGGCTTTCAGCAGCATTTGCCAACTGTCACTTGCTCTTCCACTGTGTTAAATACACACAATGTTCTCCGAAGAGCTGCGTTCAAACTTTTGTTGAGATAAGAACACTGATAAGTCATTAGGAGCTCTGGATGAAAAGGAAAGTCGGGAAGTTTTATGTTGCTTATTACAAAATGTGGGATGTGGTTGTATTTCAAGTGCAGTGCCATTGTAAAAGAGGCGCTGCGTAGGCAGGGTGACCAATCTGTGGTTATGCAGAAGGTCAGGTACTGGAAGGGTGAATTTTCCATTGGAGATGCCCAGATAGGAGGTTTTGCTCCAACAGTGTGCTGTGCTTAGCCCTCAGGGAGCCCAGCTGCAGGTGCTGCTCATGTCGAAAAGGATTTGGCTGGTTGGTAAATACGTAGGTCACAAGAGTCCTTACAGTAGTGTGTTCCTGCCCTTGTGTGTAGATGGAACAGAACATGGCCAAAAGCATGGGAAAGAGGAGAACCTATGTTCTGCCTTGATTCTCCACAGATGTATTTGAACAAAAACAATCATATCAGCATTCCTAACTGTGCTTCGGAATGGGGTTTCTTTAGGGAAAGAGTAAGAACTGGTGGTGTCCTGGGCAGGTAGGAAGATCTGAACTGTTCAAATAATTGAAGATACTGAAAAAGAAACCAGGCCTTGGTCTCTGTGGGCAGATTTGGGATTTTTGAATTGGATCACTTCTTCACGCTGTTGCCATGGAATTAATCTGGCAGCAAAACTGTATATGCAGGCTGGCACGAAGAGAAATCCCCCAATTTTCCATGTTAGGGAAGGAGGAGAAGCAGTGGCAAAGTGGAAGGACCATCTTTGGTCCATCAGATTTGTGCTTTTGCAGTGCAACAAGGCATGAAAATGTTGACGGATTATCTTGAAAGGATGGCAAAGGGGAGGCACATGTGATGTAGCTCACATCCCTGTTATATGAACTTTTTAGGCTGCTGCCCAGTTTAGCTTCAGGTCCATGTCTTTTCCCAAGTTCAGTTAAATTCACAGGGAACGTGATCACAAGGCTTTAAAAAGTGTTAGTTTTAATGAGTGGGAAATAGGAGCCCAGAATTAAACAAAGAACAAAGTGAATGCAGCTGCACTTTAAATGCATTGAAATCCCCCATCTCTGACATGGTCTTTCACCCTTCCTTCAGCCATCTGATTTCCTGGAAGCCGCTCTATATGTATGCAGACCACTAAAGCCTTTCCAAAGAGTCTAAATTAAGGAGCACTTCCATGAATTGTCACCTATAGTTCATCTTGTAGTGCTGGCAGGTCCTGGCAGAACTTTGCACTGCTGTTCAATGTGAAGGGTTGGTGGTTCATTTTTACATCAAGCAAGCCAAAGGAGTTTTTCCTCTTGTTTCACTTACAGCAGAAACCTAGTAAAATGAAAAACAAAATATGTGCAGAGCTGACTTTCTCATGTTTTCATCCAAGAACCTTTATCCTACATTATTTAATATTATTCAAGTGGATGAAGTGTCTGACCACATTATATGGTCTCATGATCAAAAATGAGAAGGATCACATATCTAACAGGGATGCAGTAATGGGGGAATCATCCAGAAAAGTGAAAGAAAATGACATTTGTATACCCTGCTGAGATATATAACCCCCTTCAGCCACAATGATGGAACTGTCTTGTGTGCTGAGGGCTGGATAATTTCATACCCCATGTGTGAGTCTAGAAGCACATGCTTGAATTATATGTTATTCATTACAGGCTCATGATCTTGTGAGCTTATATTTTAAAAGCTGTACTGTCTATTTCTATTTTGTCCTTCAGAAATCTGACTTGTTTACCTTAAGTTCAGATTCCAGTAGTTTGGTGGTTTTGGTTTGGAGTTTTTGTTTTGGTTTTTGGTTTTGTTTTATTTTGTTTTGTTTTTTTGGTTGGTGTTTTTTTTGGGGGGGGTTGTTTGGGGGGTTTGTTTGTTTGTTTTAATGGATTTCTCATGGTTTTATATCAAGAATGTTTTAAATGTCTGAAGATTACAGTTCAAATTACATAAGCTCCAGTTCATTTTGGTTTTATGCATTGCCACTTGTGGTTGCTTTTTTAATAAGAATATGGCTTTTAGGTTGCTTTTTTGAAGTGCCTTTCTCTTATTTTCCCGGTGATAAAAACAGGGTGCCAAATTTCTCTCCCCTGAATTCACAACTGTCAGAAATCAGTCAGGTATTACAAATGTGACTGAATGAGAATTTGGCCTAGATTGTGTAAAGCCCCAGGGAAATCCTATAGCTGTGTGGGAAACATCTAGCTTTTCTTGCGTTCTCCCATTCATTGCTCCTCCTCTTTCCTGTTTGGCTTCTGGGATTCTCCCCAAAGGAACCCAAGATGTGTCTCTCTCAATACAAGTAGACAGAGCATAGAAACAATCTTGGATTTTGTGCCTCTTGAAAGAACAAATGAGAGTAAGTTCACATTATTTCCAGTTCATGTGGTGGTATTAGCTGAGTTGCCTGTTTTTATGACAATAAAAGAAAAGTCATTCAAACAGATTGTGATTTAGCCTCTATAATTTTTGGCTGGACAAAAGATCAAAAGTAAGATGATGTGGATTTGAAGTAAACTAGAAAATAATACACCAGATTTTATTGTTTTATTCTTCTGGAAGGACATTGTAAATTGTGAATTTTCCCCAAGAAAATTGTTAGCTCAAGTTAATGCTTTGCCCTCTGCTCTTACTTGGACATGCTGTACTTCACGTAATTAAACTATTTTGACTCGTGATCAGAGTTCATGCTACCACAAATCACCAGCTGGCTGGAAGGATCTCTGCAGTGGCTGTGGGATCCACAGGCTGCAGCCCACATACATTTCCTCAGACTTTTGAAATCCCTTGCTATGCTTGTTCTGGAAATACAGAGAACACAGAAAAGATGGTTACAGGTTACCTGTTTCTAATAAATATTAAAAAAAATAGCAACAGTTTATAATCAGCTGAGGCTGGACATATGAAATGAATTAAGCTTTAAAGTGCATAGCTACTTTCAAATCCGCTGTTTTCTCCCTTTCTTTAGCCCTCACAGTCCATTTTTCAGTTTGCTGTGTTAAGGCAGGGGTGCATTTCATACAATGACTACAAGATAAGAGAAAACAACTTCAGATCCTAATATTTAAATAATCTGATGCATTTCTCCCAGGTGATGATATTTCTCATCCCACTACAAAAAAAAGTAGCTCAAGTAGGCTATATATATGTGTGTGTGTGTGTGTATATATATATATATGTACACACACACACACATATATATATATATATCTATTTTGTTTAGGGACTTGGTGATCTGTTTTATTTGTAGAGATTCTTGTTCCCATGCTGATTTTTCTTCCCTCTATATTTTCAGTCATCAGTTTCTTCCCCTCTCTGCTATATCCACTCTGATCAAATTACCATATGTATAAAATTCAGCTGCAAGATTTCTGGCTTGCCCTGGGTCCTGGGAACATACCACCCTCATTTTGATCTCTCTAAATTAGCTTCCTGTACAATTTCCTGTCAAACATGAGTTTCATGAGATTTGTCCTTGAATGTGTGTGTGATCATCCCTTCTCCCTGTAATGAAATTTTGGCTTCCTAACTAGCTGGAATGTTTTCACCAAGCCTGTTTTTAAAAAAGCCAATACTAATGAGATTTTTTTTTTGAAATAATGACTCTTGGAAATAGATCTGCAGAGATAATGCAAGTTAACTCTCATGTAAGAATATTAAGCAGGGGTATCTGATAGTTGTGTGTTTGTGTGAAAGAATCTACCCCCCAGCATGTTGTAAATTACTTTTCATATTATTAATCATGATCTTAATTTCATGAATTTTCTTCCATCTAGATAAAGGAAAATGAAATGCAGGAAGAAAGAATTGTCTGCTAGCTAACACTATTGCAGGAATCGTTTTTATTGCAACTTGATATATGACTAAGATGACCTTAATAAGCATTCTCAAATGCAAATGTTATTTCCTGAGACATAAATCCTGAGGATGTTTTGTGTCTCACTGAGTCAGCTTCTGCTGCAGGATACATTTATCCCATCTGAAAAATCAGACAAATAGACTTTGAGTCTAAAATCAGTAGATGCTTTCAAAACTTTCTCAGATTTGTTCTTTACTACTTTCTTTTGGATATGATAAGATTTAATTCTGTTTGTGGTGCAGGATTAAAAGTGTAGAAACAAAACTCGTAAAAATCTCATTCCTCACTTCCCAATTTGTTTCACAACTGAATTATCTAAGGAGTGTGTTCTCAAATTAAAGATTTGCAGGGCACAAGGCTAATTATAGCTCTGCTTCTGGCATGGGATGCTTTTTCTGCTGACTGACAGACATAAGAAAAAAAAATGTTCAAAGAAACATCTCCTGGTAAACCTGGAACTGGAATAGCTGATTTGTAGTAGTTTCTGAAAACACCAGTTCAGGAAGGAAGCAAAAGAAGTATGTTTTGTTTTCATGCATTATTTGTAGGATAACATTCAAAAACCCAAGAGAAAATTTTTTTAACATTGGGATTTTCATGAAAATATCTAATGTTAAGAACTGGTGACTGCTGCACAGTGTTTTCAGGATTAATTTTGCCCTGACTTCATAGTCAAGCAAGAATACTTTCCACACACAGCTGGGAAACATCAAGACAAACATGAGTTAAAGGAACAGCTCCTTCTGCTGAAGAACACTTCTTTTTGTAATCTGATTATTTATGTGGGATGTTTACATATACTCCAATTTGTCACTTTTTTCCTGGCATACCATCCTCCCAACTCTATAAGCAAGAAGCAATAAGAGGAGCTTTGCAAATGCCCCTAAATCCAGTTTAGCAGCTCCCAGGAAGTTCTCTTGTACCAGCAGAGTGGCAGGAAGTTAAGGGTGAATAAACATTTCTGGTCTTGTCAAATCTGGGTGAGAATCTAAAGCCTAGCTGAAATTCTGGGGTGGTGGTTTGGGTTTCACCTAAAAATGGTTGGAGATTATTTCAGCCTTCTTTCCCTTAACAATGCAATATGCCAGAAGACTGTGTGGGATTATATTTGAGTTTCAGGTTATGAGAGAGTCATTTAGTCATGGCTTGTGAAAGGAAAGAGGATGGCACAAATAGCTTGTAAAGTTTGATATTCAGCCTGAGTGGGGATAAGTATAAGGTGTGTGTGAAGTTATGAACAGGTTTTTCATGTGAATGCTTGACCACATTGTAGGAGGGTACTACACTTCGTGTAAGAAGTAAGAGAAAGTAGGGCTAAATATGGAATTTTGCCATTTTTTTAATGAAGACTCATCTTCAGAGCAGTTTTTATTCATGTCTGGATAGGGCTGCTTGTCTCGATAGGGCTGCTTCTGGCATTCACATTCTCTGAAAAATCCCTTCTCCCAGGATTTTTCTCCTGGAAAGCTGAGAAGCCTCAGAGAAAAAGGAAAACAATCCTTATGTTATTTGATTCTCGTGTGTTGTGCTCACATGTGGGATGTGTTTGGAAATTGTTTACCCACAGGTGATTGTTTCATTGGATTCTGGTGAGAGTTGTTTTCACTGTTTGGCCAATCAGGGCCAAGCTGTGTTGAGACTCTGGAAAGAGCCACAAGTTTTCATTATTATCTTTTTAGCCTTCTGTAAGCCTTTGTGTATTCTTTAGTATAGTTTAATATAGTATTCTTTAATGTAATACATTATCATAAAATAATAAATTAGCCTTCTGAGAATGTGGAGTCAGATTCATCCTTCCTCCCTGCCAGGAGGGTCTCTGCAAATACAATAGCTGCTCATCAAGAAATGCACTTGAAAGAAATAAGTAGTTTCTGATGGTTTTGTTGACCAGTCCTGGGTGATTCTCCAGGCTGTTTTGGGAACCTGGCTGAGGTTTTTGGTGTGTGGGTTGGAAGAAGGAGGGACATATTTGAATTTTCAAAATGAGTAGCAGACAAAATCAATGGTTGATGCTAGGATAGGTCAGCTGTGAGAGACTTTTTGAAACCTGAAAGAAGCTTGGTTTAGGGCTAGTTAGAAACAGGATAGATTTAAGGTACAGGAGTTAGGAATTCTGTCTGGTTGTGAGCTGTGATCCACAAAAATTGAAGAACTGAGGAGTGGGGTCATTTTACTTGGTGCCTGCAGTGTATGTAGCCACAGGCCCCACTAGTGTCTGTGATTGAAAACTGCCAACAGGTCTCCCTCTGTGCTAAGAACAGGAAGCCTTGCAATGTGAGATTTGCCTTATACCATCATCACACCCTGGCTCCCCTCCCTGTGCCCCACGACAAGTTAAAATTTATCTCTTTTGTAGAAGAGGATAAATAGGAGCAGCCATGGAGAGAGAGGATTTTGGTAGGTATCAAGAACAGAAAAGCAGATGGATGGAGGAAAGGATAAGGAATAAAGTGAACACAAAATAATTTCCAACTGTAGATAATTTTCTGAAGGTGGATGTAAGGAATTGGGCCCAGTCATACGTGGAAAATTCATATATCAAAGTGCATTTTGAGAGAGAGCAGCTTTACCCTCTTATCTTTTCTCTTTGAAGTATCCCTTTGTCCCACTCTATATTTAGCAGAGGCAGTGTGGCAAATGTTAGATGAGCAGTTGCTTATCAATGTGAGCCCAGGACATGCATCAGCCCTGCTATGGACACGTGTCCAAGTACCTGAAAATGTATCACAGACAGCTCTTCCCACTTATTCCTACCTATTCTTAGAGGAGAGAAATTTTCCTCAGATATCATCCATCACTGACTAACTACTAATGGAACCTCATTTTTTTTAAAAAGACTCATTAGAGTTGCAGTGTGACACTTGTGCATTCTGAGTAACATATCACTGTATTATCTGGTAATTTTAGGTAAATAATGAATGTGGAATGGCTGCTATTCCAGAGTTTTTTAACAAAACAGATATATTTTTATGACTTAATTATTTTCTAATTTTCCTGCATATAGCCCAGGATTTGATTGTGATTTACCTCTACTTTACTGGGGCAATGAACAACATGCAGACTACAGGGTTTCAGAAGGTCAGTTTTCAGTATAGCTCCTTATTTGATTCAACATTACTGTTATAGTTCATACATTATAATGTCACTCTTGCACTTTCATGTGTCCATCATTATACATTTTTCTCTTGATCTATGCTAGTTTAAGCAGAATGATCACAGAGCTCACAAGCTGAACGAAATGGTTGATTCTTTTGGCTGAACTAAATGGTTGATTTCTTTCTAAATGATATCAACCATTTATTCAACAATAAGAGAGCTTTCACAATGATCACTTCTTTTTTGTTGTTGTTCTTGCTGATCCCTACTTTTAATTATCATTCAGGATTATAGTTTTCATGCAAGTTTCCCCAGAATACTCTTTTTTATACTGCTGACTGCTGTACTCTGAATATTTCGGCTAGACTGTTGTTTTTGTCATTAGGTAGAGATCCTGAATTTTGTACTCCTGGAGGATTGAGAGTGCTACTCAAATAAGGAAGTTGTTCAAGACTCTGGACATGTACCTCATTAAGATTACTTGGAAACCATAGGTGCACAATAGTGCTTAGATCTTTTGTGTGACAAAGCCTGCTGTATTTTGCCCTCAGTTTAACTGTTTATATTCTGCTTAAACCACCTCTTAGGTACCTGTATCTTATCTTTGAACCTGTTCTTAAACCAATTTTTACCTCATTTGGTCAGTGAAAGTGGTAATATCTTTCTTTTTACAGGACAATTTGTGTTTGTTTAGTCTTCAGGTAGTCTGCTAAGACAGGTCATATGAATGCTTTGACAGCTCATAAGGCCAGAAATGTGATTTTATGCCAGAACAGATGAGTCTGGGTAGGTCAAGAGTCCAGACGAAAATTGCACAGGGTGTTTGTGTGATGCTGAATATGGTTCAATATGTTTGCACACCTTTTTATTATTTTCAAATTGTAATAAGAAAAATGCTTTTTCATTTTTTTGCAATGGCTAGTGGGAGCATCAGTAAACGTTTTTGTTTTCCTGAAGTCTCATTTAGCATAGGAAAGTCATTCAAATGAACTAAAGTTTGGCTACCAGCCCAAACATTACAGGAAACAATTATCACTTAAGGAACATATTTCATACTGATTTGCAGAACAAAATTGCTTCCCAAATATATCCTACTCAGGAAACAATACCAGGTAGCTCAAATGAATTGGTGCTTCCTTTGAAGATAAAAATGAAATTATTCATAGCAAACTTGATCAGTCTCATGTATTTTTTTACAGTCAATTATTTAAATCCATTTTAGAAGAAAGAAAAATGCAGTAAAGTTGACTTAGAAGAGCAAATGCTAATGTTAAGTGATGGCATTATTTATTCTGATTACTCTTATGTATAATATGAATATCAGTACATGGTACTCTTCTTTGGTTCTTAGTTCTTTTGTTCTGTTTTTTTTTATACTTCAGAAATGAATTTAAATACAATTTTTTTTTTGTTAAAGCATGTCTCTTTCAAATTCAAGATTGTCTACTGATTCAATACATCAGAACAAAATCTCATGGTCTTATTTGCAAACAATTACAACGAAAAAGAAAAGCAAAATGCTTTTCTGAGAACTGGAACATGAAATCCATATGAGCTCATGATGGATACCTCTAATCTCAGGAGATGCTCTGTGCTTTAGTGGGAACCCATGACTTTTTCCTAGAGGTTGGCCAAGTGCCCAGTAGGAAAATCAACTTTAACTGTTACGTGCTGTATTCATTTGTAAGTCATCAAAATATTTAATCTTAAATTTAGAGTAAGAGAGAAACTGCTGCAAATAGTGCTGCAGGTAGAGACTTAATGGCTCTTTAAGAGAAATCATGTTCAACTGTTATTTTTCCACACCCTTATTGAAATAAAAGCTTCTTGGAAAAGAAAAAAGGGAAGAATGTTTTGTGAGAAAACATAGTTTCAGAAAATGCAGAGAAATCCTGGAAGTTCCTACTGAAAATTAGACAGACAAGCAAAATAATCTGTCTGTAAGACAGTTGTATTTCAAAATTTATAAAACTATATTGTCCTTCTTTCTAAAGTCTACTTTGTCACTCTGTTCCTTTGAAATGGTCAGCACCAGCTTGCAAAACAGAAGCTTTGATTGTTGCTCAAGAGAAGTGCAGCCAATGGCTCTAATGAGTTGCTTCAGTGACCCTTCACTAATGTGGTCTGATTTGATCTCAAAGATCAAAAAGTTCCATTGCTTCCAGAAGACTGAAAACCATTTGCTCTTACAGAGGCAGCCTTCCACGCAACTTTGAGCAAGCTCATTTGACTTTAGCCTCAGGTTTGCCACTTCAGAGTCCCTGTCCCTTGCCATCACGGTGGCCTGCAGCTCTGGCCAGGCTCCAGCTCCCTTCTTGGCTGGCTGTCACAAGAGCAGCTGCCTAGCCCAGGCCGTGTACCTTCTCCTCGCTTCTCTTTCTGCCCATGGGATCTCTTTTCTCTGTGTCAACCCTTTCCTTAACCCTCCTTTAAGTTTTATAACTGCAAAAGAACAGTTAACTTCAGTCCTGTTATCTTTTGCTTTGCACGTTTGTTAAGTCAAGACTGGAAAAGATAATTTTCTAAAGTGACATTTTAGCAAATCCCAAACTGTTGTGCTTAGTAGCTATTATCACTTGTTTAATCTTTGACTGTTTTTTAAATAGTAAAACCATCTGAGCCTCTGATTTATGAACATGTTTTGATATGAGTAAGAGTCCCTTCCCCCTTCCCTCCAGAGAGAAGTTTTTCCTATCATACAATACAAAGCAGGGTAGAAAAGGCCCTGACTTGTATTTGTGGTATCATTCTCATCTTAAGCTGTGTAAATAATGGATTTATGGGCATGATACCTTGAAACATCCCACTTAATTAAACTGGATTTTGTTTTAAAATAAATTATCTTTGGATTTAGGCAAGCACAGAGGGAAAGGGAAGAGATAGCAGAAGCACTTTGTGTTTCCAGAGATGCCCTGTAGAGTGGAACAGGCTGTCCTGTAACATGGTTCTCTGAGTACCACTCAGCTTTTCTGGTTCCACACTGTTCCCAACTCATTTTGGGCTGTTGTGTGCATCTAAATCTAATCCTGTCTTTTAAATTCCCCTGGGTTTTGAAATAAGGGTGAATTTTTGGCAAGAACCACTCTTGGCAATTTAACAACAGCCCAGGAGTAGTACATAGTCAGTTCTGGGTGTACTGGGTTATGCAGAAGAGCACAGTCAGACCTGCTCTGAGAATTTTCAAATGCACTTTTTAAGACATTTTTTCAAACTTTATTTAAACACAGTTAAATACTGGACAACAGTATTGCAGCTACATTCTGAAAATATTCAGTGAAGGCCATTATTTGACAGTCTCTTGAAATCAATGTGGAAGAGATTTTCTGTTTACTGTTTTCCTTGTCTGATGCAGAAATGCAGTCCAGCTGCCAATGCTGAGGTCTGGTCACATCTGCTAAAAGATAGTGATCATTTTTCAGAAGGGAAAATTTCCCCGTATCCGGGACGTTAAACTCCTCTTCTGTCTTATGTTTATAAGGAGTTTGTGTTCTGGTACTTTTCACATTCTGAGTGAACCAGGTTAATAGAAACTAATTCCATATTGAAATGGGGTGTGTCTTTCAGAAAAGTATTACATTTGATTAAAAAAACTCAGGTTGTTCTAAGAGAAGCCTGTATCAACTGCTTAAGAAACAACCAACCAACCAAAGCATGTTTTATTTTTTGCCTTGAAATTGTCCTTTTTGAGACCTATTCATAGTATCTCCTTAGAACTTCAATGTTGAAGTATTTTCTATCATATTTCTACTTCCTGACCAGTACTCCCAGGATGGACTAAGTTGCTCCTTTAAATAGTTTTGATTAGACTAGATTATCAGTTACTCCTATTCCCCTCTTCAAAGTTGTATTTTCTGCTATTTGGACCTTCCTTAGAGGCTAGACATGAGATCTGAACATGATACTGACATGAAAA
This sequence comes from Passer domesticus, assembly GCF_036417665.1. Lineage (NCBI taxonomy): Eukaryota > Metazoa > Chordata > Aves > Passeriformes > Passeridae > Passer > Passer domesticus. Next base: position 26,748,917 of record NC_087477.1, read on the forward strand.
CTCTGCCAAATATTTGGCCTTAATTGTTCCCTGCTGATGTTCTAGATTCCCTTCTATAGGTACCCATTGATTACATTTGTCCTTTTGGATTCCACCAGCACAGCAGAAGCTTCATGGCTATCTGTTACCCTCTAAACTTTCTAGACCAATCCACTGTCATGGTTTTCCTGGAAAACATTTAGTTTTGTATATTTATACCTTTTCCCCCCTTAGACAACTGACTTAACACACAGCTTCAAAAAAGCCACATACTGCTTGCAGCATCCAAAGTACTGAGCAACCCTGAGAAATCCAAATCATCAAACTGTCCTTTTTACCATTCCTCCACTCTTCCTGGAATCATGGAACTGAACAATCATTTTGTGTCTCCCTGATCAGCAAAAGGATTGAGAGGCTAACAGCACAGCACAAAGGAATGATTATATGATTTTTTGCCTTTTGTATGTGCTGGGGAATGCAAAAATTTGGGTGGCCATATCCTTATGCCAGCACATCTAGCATTTTTTCCTGCACACTGCCTGGTGTGCAGGCTGGGAACTCTGATATGCTCAGAGTCAGTTCCAAAGTGGGTTAAAGAGCAGGACTGCACAGTGATGTTTGAAGCACACTGGCTGCATGGTTCTGTAGAGCCCAGCTAAATCCCAGCTGGAAATGTGCCTGTTCAGTGAGGATTTCTCTTTGCAGCTCTACTTTGACAGCAACCTCTGGTATTTTGAGCCCCTTAAATGTGTGCCATGTTGTTCTTAGGGTGTTCTGTCTTCTAAATACAAACGGCTACATTAACACCAAGCTGAGCTCCCTTTGTTGATCCCAAAAGAGGCTGAAGCTGCTTCCTCTCCAAATACACAATTATCCAACTGTCCTAGATCTGTGTTCAGCCTCTGATTCACTGATTTTTAGGCAGCACTCAATAGCAAAGGCTTTACAGAAGAAAGCTTGAGTAGGACTTGGATTTCAAGCAGGAGCATTCCCTGCTCACTGGAATTGCATTCAAAAAAGTAGACACACAACAATACAGTTATTTTTCTAACTCCTTATGAGGACCATAACCATGCTTTTTGCCCATGATTTTGTTGGAGCAAAGTGGAAAGTTAGCTAAAACAGTAAGAAAAATTTCCTCATATTCGTCTGCAGAGAGGTCTGTTTGAGAGGCAATTGCAGAACATTTGTTCCATTTATCCAGGTCACAGCATCATTCCTGCTGTTTTCTCTTGTTTCTTGTAGTCTCTTTTAAAATAAATTGCTGCCTTTAAAGCAAATTACTTTACTCAACTGCTTGGGATCTCAGTGTTTTTCCATGAGTCTTTGAAAACAAAATTCTCCCTCGCTGTTTTGAATTTTTTTTCTTTAACGAGCAGATTTCTGTCTCCCTGCCTTCCCCTCCTCCTTCCTGCCTTTTGGCAGAACTTGATGTGTGAATTGTGATGTTTGCCACTGTATGACCAAAATGCTCTGAACTGTGCTCCCCAAAGCAGCAGTGAACTTGACAGAGAAAAACATCAGCCTGTTTGTAAGACAGAAACAACAAGGACTTCACACTTTTCTTCTGATGTTTGTTTGTTCTTATCTGCTGTGCAAATTCATTTGGTTTTGGTTACAAACCACTTGGGTGTTTTTGACTGCAAAGTTTTTTTAACTGAATTTATGCAAAATATTATGCAAAAGCAATCTTCCTTTGTAGTTATGGAGCTTTTCAATGGGAGCAAGAGTAGAACAAAGTACCTAAAACTGATTTTGTTACCCAGACTGGCGGTGAGATAGGACAACTTTTATTAAACAAAGCTCAAATGTTACAAAATGTGTGGTTTTGAAGCTTAACTGTGAGAAAAATGCAATACAGAAAGGATAGCAGCAGCTACTCCAACTACTGAATCAATGCTAGAACATATTATACAAGTGTAGTTATGTCATATAGGTTTTAGATGTCTCACAAAGACAGCTGAGCATTCCCTTTTAAGTAGTTTCTAAATGTTCTGATAACCACCTAAATTTATTCTTGAAATTTAGCAACTGCATTTTCAGGATTTTTCCATTAAAGGATTATCTGTATGTACCAAATAGTTACAAAAGCTTAGTGAGAAGGATGTACTGATGACTAGGCTGGTGTCTAAGACTAAATAGGTGTTTCTGATATTGTATTTTAACATGTTGTTATTGGTTATCCAAGGCTGAAATACTGGAACCAGTTCTTAGAGAATTTACAGTCAAATCCCACTGGCAAGCAGTTGAGATAAAACAAAAGTTAAGGAGCCTTTCTGAATTTCTTAATCTGTGTTCATCAAAATATTTCTAAACAACTTAAGAATTTCTACAAAACAATTTTTCAAGTTTTCTAAATTGGTTTTCCAAGATGCTATATAAAACATTTATTTGGCCCTTGCTGTACACATGACTTTCCTCTTTTTCTGATGTGTCTCTTGCTACTCTTTCCCCAGCAGGCAGCTTGTAGAGATGCTGTGCAAGCAGAGAGGCTTCAACAGGAAAAGTAACCAAGGAGGATTTTGCTAAAGCTTCTGTCCATGTGACACAGACATTCAAGTTACTCCTGTGCACACATCCAGAATCTTTTCCCAGGCTACTGCAGCAAAAAATATACAAATTGTCCAACTTCCTTTTTGTTTTATCAGTGATTTTGTTGTGATTTTGTTTGTTTATAGTTTCTGGGAGTCATATGATAACTATGCGTTTTCCTCTGTGGTAGCATTTGTCTCTGATCTGATTACAACTCTATACCATTGCAAAATGTACATATATTGTTTGTTGCTTCATAATAAGATCACAGAAAACAGAACGTTAAAAAATTAAAGTGGAATCAAAATATGTGTGTGCATGTGTAAAATGAATGGTGGCTTTTTTAGCTATATCTCAAGGAACCACTGTTACCTTGGATGTTTCCATGTGATTTTTCTGTTTTTTTTTGATTATTCAGGTTAGACCTATTTTTACATCAATGTATATATAAAGTTATTGATAAAAAAGGAAGTGCACTTAATTCGAAGGTGTTTCCAATATGAACTCTAATGATTACTTGGTTTTGTGATTTATGTCAAATTCTTCCCTTCCATTTTAAGTATTTGTTTTTAAGATATTATGATAATAATGACTATTGATAAGATATATAGTGACTATTGATAAGATATATAGAGATATATAGAACTATATTCAGGCTGTCAGACTGAACAGGACTGGTGTGATTAAAATGTTGCAATATTTTAGAATACTTGCTTGCCCTAACAGATTGCTTCTGGAGTGAACTACCAGTGGTGTAAGATTTTCAGTGAATGAAAAACTCAAATCCAAGGACTTAATGTTGATTCATGCATTCAGCAGAGTTGAAACTGAACTATTTGTCTTAAATATGGCCATATCTCTGGTTTTTATCCTACCTGGATAAGTAATATTAATCTCCTTTCCAATATTTTCCTGGGGAATGTGAAATTTAATTTTTATGCCAGGCCATCTTAGGTTGAAATGTCTTTGAGCTTTCCTGTAACTTCTGAAGAGAAGTAGTCATCACAGGCATGCCTGTGGCACTGAGGTAAAAATGTACACGTTTGTGAAGGAATAAAATTTCCACCATAGTGGAGGAGCACTCTGGATTCTGTGCTGTGCATCAAACACCCCACATGTATTGTGTTGTACACAGCCTCAGATACCCAACTTAAATTTTCCCTGGGATCATTCCCAGCCCCAGCTGACTCACTGTAGTGGCTTCAACCAAGATGTTTTTCCTTCTGGTGGTGGTTTGTTCTTCTTGGATGCAACACATGAGAATCTCAGTGTCTGTTGCTTTGTTCTGGGACTGGCCCCATGGTTACAGTTCTGTTCAGAGCACTTTTGCTGAATTAGGCTGTTCCTTTAGTACAGCTGTGTGCTGCTTTTTGCTTGGGCTGATTTTAGTCTCTGCAATTTTTTTTTTTTTTGCTCCCTTTCAAGTTCCCTTTTCTTCCCTAGGACTGGTTGCAACAGAGCAAGGGCTAGGAATATGTCTCAACTTGTGTGTGGCAAATCTTCTCTGGAGGGCCTAAGTCAACTAACAAGAATTTGGTAGAATATTTTCTCCCAACCATCTCAAGCAAAACTCTGGGTCAATTACCCAGTGGTCCACAGTCATAGACTGCAGCATTGTCCTCTCACTACTGTTGCACATAGAAATATGGGGCTTCAGATGTTTCCTGCTTTCTTTTTTGACTCTTTTCCCATGCTATTAAACATTTTTAGTTGGCCTTTGGGAGAAAAGAAAGTGTTATGATAACAGAAGAAAAAGTGCTAAAAGTATGTGGCTAAACTCCTCTTCTGCATGCACAGCTTAAATAGCAGCATGTCCCCGATGTTCTTCAGGAGCTGCTGAAATGCAGCTGATGAAAACAGAGCTCAGGAAAATCTGAAATGATGGTGTAGAAAAAAAGTGATTTTCATAACTTGCTTGTACTTAATTTCTTTCCTCTGTTTATGACAGCTGCTTTCAGACTACTCTGGACTCTAGTTTTTATTTATTTAGAGACTTCTTAGTGGTTCCAGAAGCTCAGTGGCAGTACAGTTCCATCTGTGATGTTAGTTCCATCTATGGTGAGTGAGAGGAAGGTTCTAAGTTCAGTGAAATGCATCACAGCAGTGATCCACACATGAACCTCAGGTTTGGCTACCACAGCAGGGATTTCTGCTGAATGCTTGGACAGGTATAAGCAAATGTATCAGTAAGTGACTGCGTGTGTTTCAAAGGCTGAGTAGCTTTATGACCACCAGCAGACTCCTGTTTATTTAGCGGGAAGGGGAGATTTGTTTTGAAAAGTCTGAAATGGAAATACCTACATGGACTTCAGCTGTTGAATTCTGATGTTATTATTCAATTATATATTTTGTAAAAAATGCTATATTGTCATGAGTATGCACAGAAACCTAATCTTGCTTTTTTGTGATTTTGAGTGAGGTAACTTGTGTGCATTTCTTAGCTGGGATTTTATTTGGCTTATTCCTTTCAATCCTTTGTCAAACCTTGGAAAAGCTGTAAGTGTGAAGGTGCATAGCATAATTTAAAACAAGGCAGCAATGTGATACAGTGATCCTTTTTTGCTGGTCGTAGAGTAAGAGTAGCTCTTTTTGACACACCACAAAGGTATATGTACTGAGTCTCAAGGAACTTTATAGCTGAATAACAACTGGCTTTCAAAGGTTTAACATTTGTTTTTCTGTGCCAAGTGTGTATGGGAGAAGCCTAGAAGGTCAAGAGAAAATAAGCAGAAGTCAAAGACAGATTGTAAGACAAATAGTAACATCTGGTAAATGACTTCTACATTTGTAGAGCCCTTGTTTACTGCACTGAATATGAAATGTTTTTCTTGGCAGGATTATAGCATTAAAGTCCACCAGTCTGGGAATAGAGTTCATACAGGTTTGTAACATTACTAATACACAGTAAAAACCATCAAATATAATTGCATTAAAAACCTGTATGTCGTAAAAAATAATCCTCATCAGTAATGCTAAAAAGTTAGAAAATACATAGATTTTGTAGTCTTTTGTCATTTTTGAGAGGTATTTTGAATATTTCTGCTGGTTCATATGCATGTATAAAATGCTTTGACTGTGCTCTCTGTCAACTGACTGTCTGTAAATGCATCTTTGTGCTTATTCAAGGCCTGTTTCAGAGAAATAATGGAGCAAAGTAGCTAAAAACTGCTAGTGGTCTAGGCTGAGGACATAACTCAAATGCATGTTTGTGTCTCTCATATGTGGGACCCCTAAAAGGGAAAAAAATATGCTGAAGAAAGGTAATAAAAGAGGCAGAGCAGATCTGCTTTGGTGAATCTGTGATAGTTTCCAGCTGATCCCACACAGCTATTCCCTCCTGACAGATTATTCAGGGAGAAATGGTCATGCAAACAGAGCTTGATTTCTGTGGGAACTGTCTTCCCAGATAAATGTTGTTCTTCTATTAGGGGAAAAAAAAGGGAGCACAGATTGTATAATTTTTTATAGCATGGGTCTAGCAAAAAAACAACTTGCCCCTTCTTCAGTTCCCCATCTTCTTTCTTTGTAAGACTCAAATTCTGCAGAGGTTACAAAAAAGATCAGGGCCAGCTGGACTCATTAAACAGAAGTTGAAGAGGTTTATTCAGTTGTGGGAGTCCTTCACTTTGTATTATCATTAAAAGTTTTATTCTCTGAAAATTAGTGTTCCTGTGGTATTTTCCGTTGCTTGGATTTTGTTCAATGAGAAATAGCTTAACTAGAGCAACAGCAGTGATGTCTTCTGAGATCAGGACACTTGGATCAAAGGGAAATGAAAAAAAATCCATGGGGCTCGCTGATTGAAAGACTAAAATCAGTGATGTAGTTTAATCTCAAATGCATTGTGGAAACTCCTTTGTAGCTTTTAAAAGTTTTAGCTGTAATACTGACTGGAGTCCCTAAGGCTAGGGAAATGAAGATTTCTTCATGCTTGCAGGAACCAGAATGTTGGAAGAGAAAAGAGTTGTTCATGTACAGCTCTTTGTGTAGGATTTGGTATAGACACATTTCTAAACAGTTCCAAAAGCCATGATTGTAATTTGGCACTGTATGTGTATCTGGTACTGAATCATGCTTGCATTACTTGAGAAATCATGCCAGTTTCTAAAGAACAAAATGTGTCTGTGTCAAAATTCTTGTTTGTTGCCTACAGATGATTTGCTAGTTGGTTTTTATGCCAATCTACAGCTTGGCTGCATCAACTTGACGGAGTCCCTCCTGATTTAAACTTGTGTTGTGGAGCCTGGGCCTTTGCATTTATATTTATGAAGAAGTCTGTTTATTGTCTTTGATAAAAGCAGAAGAAGCCAGTCTGTTTGAAAAGCACTGTGAATTGTTCAGTTGTCCTTGTAAAGAGGGACAGTTGTATTTTGTTGTTATCTTTTGATTAATGTGCTCTTCAGCACTACATGTCTTCCCTGCAGATTTCACCAGCCACATGTCAGCAAGTGTAAGAGCCAATTTCTTGCCCTTTGTAAGTCAGACCAAGGGGAGGTCTTGGGAGCAGAGAGCCATAATGGACCATGGAAGTCTGAGAGCAATTATTTCTAGATAATCAAACACAAGAAATAGCAGGAAGCAAGGTTTATTTATGGAAGAGATGTCTACTAAGAAACCTACAGTTTTTATTTACTACTTCCCTAGAAGATTACTAGAAAAATGAACAAAATAAAAGCCTTGTAATATTTGAAAATAAAAACAGTTTTAAAATTAGTCAGAGGGAAAAATCTCATGTACTCAAAAGATGCAAGTTCATTTTTTCATATCTGCTTTCAGAATAATGATTTTTTTAGGTGATAATGTTGTGAGTGATTAAGACAATAGAAAGTGGATGTTTCAAGGTGAATAAGCTTATTTTCTTTTGAAAGGTAATAGTTAAGAAAGTTTTAAGATACAGACTAAGACAAGTTATTTATAGTCTGGATTCAGGCCAGTGCAGTGCTACATCAGCCCCTGGGTTGCTTAGGGGCAAATTTCACCTTAAGCAGGAAAAAACTTTATTTCACTGTATTGTAAAAAGCTGCTCAAAGCTACCCCACTTCAGGGAATAATAGACTACTAACATCCAAGATACTCTTGTTCTTTCCCACTGTGCAACCATATTTTTCTCTTTGGGGGTGCTGGAGGGGACAGTTCCTCCCTGATGCTGCAGTAGAACGAGTGTCCCCTGCACGTGTCCCCAGGCAGATTCTGTGTGGGTTGTTCTTGGTACCCACCTGTCCATTACGACTGTCACGGTCTGCCTCTGCATCTGGTGTCACCTTGAGCTCAGGTAGAGGCTACTTAGGTGGGCAGCAGACTTTCATGACAAAGAGCAAAACCTGCTTGTTTTCTTCATGAGAGTTGTGTCCTACATGTCTTCATGATGATGTATTTGATGTGCTTTTTGTGGTTTTTTGGTGGGCTACCTTAGGAGGAGCGTGGTGATGCTTCTTCTCTACTCAGCACCTGTAAGGCCACCCTTGGAGTGCTGTGTGCACCTGCCCAGCATGAGAAAGAGATGGAATTATGAAGAGAGCCCAGCAATGGGCCACTAAGATGATGAAGGGACTCTCATGTGACAGCTGGGACTGTTCAGCTCAGAGAATGCCCAAAGGGAGTCTCATCCATGAGAATGAATGTCAGGAAGCAGGGTACAAAATTAAGAGCTGTTTTTCTCATCTCTCCTGTTTACCATCTGGTCACACCAGACAAGCCATTTTAATACAGACTCAACTCTGAAAATATTTGACAAAAATTTCCACCAACCAGTCAATCATAGCCTGAACTAAATATTGAAAAGCACTAGAATGTCTTGGCCCAGCTACCAGGCACATCTGGATGCACTGGACTATTGTTCAAACGTTCATTGTGCATAACTGTGATTCTGACATATGAACAGTCTGCCAAGATTATTAAAGAAAATAAAAATAAAGCCATCTGTTTATTATACTTGCAGGTCTTTTCCTGCATATGCACTTCTTGGAGATAGATGCTGTGAAGTATGAAACAGTGCCTCTTGTACGTTAAATTAATCCAAGAAGGCACAGTGGTATTTATGACTTTGTAATTACATGCAAAGGAAAAGAGGGAAAATCATGCCTTCAGGTAAGAAAAGCTGACCAAGAAAAAAAATTGTGTGTGAGCTCTTGAAATGGCCTTATAAATTAAAGAAAAAACAACAAAAACACAACAAAAAACCCCAATGAAATAGAGCTTCAGAAAAACATGCACAGGTTGCTAAAGTGAAGCTTTTCTTTATCCCAGTAAGAGGATATGAATGGAAAGACTCTGAGCCTTTCTGTATATCTGTTTGGTACAATTTCTGGTATGCTTTGGCTGTGTGAATTTCCCTGGTATATGCATGAGGGATTCCTCCCTGTCAGTGATGTACTGGGACAATGAAAGCAGTTTTAATTGCTCTGTGGTGGCACAGGATGCTCTGCCTCTGTCTGTGGTGTGTAGATGGACAGAGTGCTGCTCTGGTGACACTGCGTAGTCTGTGTTTATACTTGAGAGCTTGCCTGTGGGCTTCTGGAATCCACTGGAGTAGATTCTCAGAAAACAGAGTTACAATTTTGTTGGATTTGGCCTATGGGAAGCTATCTTTTTACCTGCACTTACAGTTATGAAGGGTTAACAGTTTATTTTTTGTTCCATTTAAACAGACCTTGGTAACATATTTACCTGAAGGACAGTGTGTGAGCTGCAAGGGAAATCAACATATGTCAATCTATTCTTCTTTGGACAATGGCTTACTTCTTTACAGTGCAACAAAGAATGTATTTGTAAAAAAGTGATTGCACAAATAATATAGAAAAGGTATTCATGACATGCCACTGCTTTTCCAGAGGAACGGAGCCTAGGTGCATCAGTATTTTCTAACATTAAGAAAGGTTACTGTCTTGTTTGGAAATTGTTGAGTTAGGAATTGCCCTGGACCTTAAATAGCCTTGATACTCTCTAGCCATAATTATTACAACTTTTGTAGCCCTGGGAAATACACTCATGCAGAGGTAGTACAGGCTTTTGCCAATTGATTGCTTTGTTTCTGGCAGACAAAAAGATAAATTAATATTGCAACCTGCCTTTCCTTTTCCTTTTTTAAGAGTTTGCTTAAAGGACTAAGACTAAGATCAAGAGCTTTGCAGATGTATCAAGAATTAATGACTCTTGTGTAAGTCACACATTCTGTGCCAGAAAATCTACATCCCAGTGAGGTGATGAGTACAGAGACAAACTCTGACAGGGAATATGTCATGGGAGTAGCAATTGTACAGGAACAAGTATTGGGAATGACTTCTTACAGGGAAAACAAAAGAAGATTATAGATTCAGAAAAAGACATGACCAAGATGTCCATAAAAATGAAAGCTGACTAGTCTGACAAGTCTTGAATTTCAAAGTTTTATTGAGTGTATATCTAGACCCTAATGGGTCTGGTTTTTTTCTTAGTGTCTTTTATGGCTTTCCTTTGTTTTACTATGAAATAGAGGTATTCTCCTTTGCAGTGACTCCCTAGAGCTTCTGCTACTTATCTGTCTTTTAATCATAGTGAAGAAAACAGGCCTTTTGATATGGTCCCCTATCGCAGATGAGGATTACTCAGGGTTGAGGGGAATTGCCCACTCCATAGCAGGCAAGGTTGAGATACATTTAAAGGAAAACTCTGTCACAGAACACTTCATTTTAGCTTTTTTCTCCATGTGCTAGAGACCTTTTGTGGGAAGAAGAACTAATGCTTTCTTCTGGGGAAGTGATTTGGGGTTACTACTCACCCAGTGTGAAGTTCAGTGTGGCCTCATAAGGGACAGAGGGAATTGCAGCCTGCAGGGACAAACTTGGACTTCTGGGCTGTGACAGATGGGGTCACCACAAGGCAGAGAGTTATTAAGCCTCAGTGCAGTGTGTAAAACTGTTTTAAGGTGTATTTAAGCTCCTCATGGCAGAAATGAAATTATGCAGTAGTCTTCTATTTATTGTCTCTGCAGAAGTGCTGGGCCAGATTGAAGATCTATGCCTGGACCCTTCCTGCGGTACCCTCTGCATCAGGCCTTAGATCAAAACCATGGGGGTCATGCCTGTCTGTGCCCTGGAAAAAGAACAACCAGTGCAGCAGTATAACAGAGTCCTTGCTAATGTGATTTAAGCATTTAGGAAAGAAAAGCAAAGACCAGATGTGTTATTGTTGTAAGGCAGCCCCTGCAAATAGCAAAATGATTGACAAAAGGGTTAAGGCTGTAGCATCACACAAGGAGAGACTGATGAGTCTGGGACTCTCAAGTATGAGAAGAAGGCTAAGGAAGATGGAATTGATTTTTACAATGAAAAAGATAGTTCAAATGCAACCCATTATTGACCAAACTCTGAATTAATAGCAAAATTTCTTTGGCTTTAAATCAGTCATCTTCTGGTTTCATAACTATGCAATGTAAAAAGTAAATTCTGATATGTGCTGCCACATAGGAAACTGTGGAAGCAGACAATATCAACAGATCAAAAAGAAAAAAAATTAGACAGAACCATGGACTGGAGGTCCATAAAGAAATACTGAAGGAATTAGGCAAGAGACTTCTACACAATATAGCTTTTGAAGGAGAAACAGAATACTTGGCTACCTGAAACCTAGTAGTGTTGGATGCCATATGTGGTGTCTGGTGAAATCAAAGGCTTAAAGAGACAGGTGAATTCACTTCTTCAGCAGAATTGAAAGTTTTTTTTTCTCTTGGGTAGGCTATCCCACCTTATGCACTGTAATACATCAGTCTGTAGGGAAGTTTTCTTTGTTCTGTTGTCTGTAAATGTCAGAATTTCAGCCTAGTGGAAGAGAAAGTTATAGTTCATTCTTTTTCGTAAATTTTATTTATTAAATAAGATTTCAACCAATCCTTGTAGTTAAATACAGTTACATATTGTGTAAGGAGAGGTGGTAAAATTGTTTTATTATTGGACCATAGTTTTCAACAACACCTAATGTTGAAAACAATCTATAAAATTTCTGGGGAAATGTGGTTTTACAGCTTAATATAATTGTGCGATATTCAGAAATGGCTAATTTGATTAACTTTGCTGTTCTCAACTAGTATGCTTTACTTTTTGACATCTTTGATGGGACGGCCTGCTAGATCTGACTAAAATTGGCAGAGTTGATCCCTTTTTGGTACCAAGTCACTTTGTTCTAGATTTGAGTTCTTTATACTCTATTCTGAAGAAGTCTGCAATTATACCATTTTTGGTGAAAGAAAAGGTTATTTCTTCCAACTTTTTTTCTTCCATTTGAGTGCTATGTGGCTGTCAGGTTTAAGAGGATGGAGTTTATTTCCCTGCATGTAAATGACATGAGTCTCTCAATGTAGTTATGTAGAGCAGCCTTTTGGATCCATCTTTTGGCTTTGAACAGTCATGCTCTTACTCTGCTCCCTGTGAGGTGGCTTAAGAGAAGACTAAACTATTCTGACAATTTACACACTCCACCAAGATTTTTTCTGCTAAGATTTCGAGTTTTAGGGGTCAATAAACACTTTATTTCCTCTCTAAACACCAGCTTAAAACCAGTGTGGCTAAAAAATAACAGCACCAGAATGTCTGCAACTCTGTTTTTGTGTTAGTTCTTTCAGCACAAGTTACAAGACTGTGCAGTCTTAATGACACCCTGAAGTGGCCCGTTCAATTCTGCTGTTTCCTACTTCTCTGTCTCTTATTCTCCCCTGGAAGAAGGACAGGCCTTTCCACAGCAGCATGGGAGAGGAATAGGCAGGAAGTATATGCTTTCTTCAGTATCAAACATCATCTCTTTATCTTTTCCCCCATAAAATGCTGGAATATTTCATCCGAGCTAAGCAGATGCCAGGCAAATAGTGAGCAAATGAGCCTGTGCAGAGCTGCAGGACCTGGCAGTACAGGAGGGGATGAAGGGTGGGTCTCTATCCCAGTGGTGCTTCCCCTCTCCTCCGCAGTCGAATCCTTCTGCAGAGGTCACAGAGCCCTTTGCAGCCCTTCCCAGTAAGACAAATTCTTTCCAGCAGGAGAGTCATGAAGAGAAGAGCCCCACACCTATCTGCAGATACCCAAGTTGTTTTGCTCTTGCTGTTTTTGTGAGTGTCACAGTAGTTGGTGTTATCACAGGACAGTCACAATTTGTGTTGGTGACACCGAAGGTTCGTGCGGTGTCACCCCTGTCACAGCCATTATCGCTGAGGCAGTTTCCCAGCCAAACTTAGCTCATTCCTCAGGAGTTTGGGGGGAGGTGGGAACCAGAGCTGGTGTTTGACATCCTGCACCTGGGAGAGAGAGTACATGCAGCCTTTTATGCCTTATCACACAGCAGTGCCAGTCAAGTCCTTTGTGTGGCAGGAAAAGCTGCAGTGACAGGAGCAGGCTGCCAGTGTTCCACAAGAGTGGTGCAGGGAGAGAACTGGATATGTAGCTGCAACTGAAATGTTTAAAGCCGTATTTTTTATGGCATTTATACCATAAATAATTTTTAATATATTTATTTATAAATTTATAATCTTTTATATACATGTGACTGTGATGAAACAACCTTTGCAGTGCTGCTAATTTATCATCTGGTCTTGAGGTTGTAGTTCTTACATTGAAGAGATTTTTGAAGGTTACTGTTTGGAAGGGGGAAAATTGTAGGAATATATTTTCAAAAGTCCTGTTACTTCCTTGTTAGCTCTCAAAAACAACTTTTAGAGACTTAAAGTAGTGGCCTTTTCTTTTTTTTTTCTTTCTTTCTTTTTTTTTTTTTTTTTTTGTCTTCCTTGTGTGACAAGGCAAATGACCTTGCAACCCTTTAGTCTCTTTTTTTCATGCTCACTGATGGCCAGGCTCTCTTACCCTTACAAAGAGCGATGTGGTTTGACAAGATTTAGGGCTGGCTCAGTTATTAGCTTCCCAAACAAGTTAGCATTGCTGTAACTTCAATGCCAGAAAATAAACACACATACACTGAAAATCCAGTGAAAGTCAGGCAAAGTCTTTCCAGGGTTTTTAGTTTTATCACTACAGCCTTTCTCAACTAGGGAGCCTGGAGAACAACTACAGAGTAGAAGGAAGAGTCCTGCCTGCCTTTCATGTGGAAAAACCTGGCTTCTTCATCCTTTTCAAGGCAACAGAATGTCAAGTCAGGTTGTGTTGCCTAAGGCTGCTATGCAGTAAGGGGATTTAAATGGAACCTCTGCATACAGAAAAAGGAAGTCCCTTAATTCATTCAATATTTTATTAGAAATCTCTTAATGTTGGTCTTATTCCTAAAGGTAAACATCTCAGAGGCTTTTCAAAGGCTGTATTTCATTATTTAATAATCTGTTTTCACTAACACAATTCCCTAGCTCTGAGCCTGTAACCAAGTCCACAAGCTGGAAATATCAGCAGTCCAGGAACTGTTAAATAATTAAGCCATTGGTGCCTGTAAGTGCTAGGGCTTGAATCACTCATGTTTTATTTTCACAAACTGCTGGGGAAAAGGGTGTCATTGCAAAAAGATTACTTACTAGCTGTCTTTAAGGACAAGATGACTTTTTTTCTGCAATGGTATGGCTTGAAATTGTATGAATGTTTGTTTAGAAAGTAGAATTTATAGGATAACATTTAATAGTAGCCTGTACAGACCTGGTTCTTTATTTTTCAGCTTGTATCTGCAGTTATCCCGTCTTCTGGACTCACTGGAAATCCTTACCTCCGTTCAGAGCTTTTATTAGGTTTCCATATTTACCTTTTAAAAAGAATTCCCAGGAATAGCCCTTGACTGGGCAATAGTGTTTGGCTGCATGTGTGCATATGTAAACATGAGCACGGATTTGCATGTGTCCCATCTCTCAAAACAGGGGAATTCTCTGAAGGTAATTGAAGGGCAAATATTTGGGCTGCTCTTTTTGGCATCTTGGGCTGAGATCCACTGAGATGGATGTGGGCTCATTTTGACCACACAGGAGCTGACCCAGACTGCTCTCTAAGTTCAAGCAGATGGAGACAGGTCAGTCCACTGAGGGAGTTTCTCATCCATGAATGATATATGTCACGATTTTTCTCCGTCAGAGAAAATGGGATTGGTTTTATCATAGTAACGTTTACTCTGGAGAAGGACAAAGTAGTACAGTCAGGGATATAGTGCAAGAGAAGAGGACTTCAGGGATAACAGCAGGCTTCTGAGAGCACTAATAACATGATCTCCCTAATTTAGTCCAGACAGAAAACATGTGAGTGCCATAATTTGTTATGGCACCAGATTACTTTCTTTTGTAGACAGTTTGAATCCAGTTGCTATGTGGAGTGAGATGGCTGGGTGGGGAAGGGGAAGAAAATGAGATTTTGAAGAAATGTAGGACATGAGAATATTTTCCTTGCTCTAAGTGGAATTCTGCAGTTTGCAGTGCAAAAACCAATGTAGTGCAAGGCAGGAAATACATGTGGACTGTCTTGAGTACTGGGGTTTCTGTTGTTCTGTTGCACATGGTGATATGACAATGTTACTTTTCTGTGTCCATCATCAAACATAATTATTAGGCTGAGATCTGGAAATAAATATCTAGAATTAATCTATTTTTTATTCATTGACTCTTTGTTTACTTTGGCTTTTTGAAATACCTTGTGACTCTTGTCATCTCTAATGGGAAATCTGTCTTCATTCCCTTTAGAGTTTATTTGTTGTATTTACAAGCCTAGACAGTATTGACATAGTTACTAAGGAGAAGCTGGGTTTTGGCAATGATAGAAACTTTAGCAACTTTATATATACATAGAAAATTTAAATATACAAACATTAAAATAAAAAACCAATTTTTAAATTATTTGATTTCAAAGTACTCATAAATTAGGAAATACACCAAATTCACATCTATGACTTCTGTTATATCCATCTGTCTTCTGTATGTTCAGGGTAAAATAGCTGGTAATTTTAGCTACCAGCATGAAAATATTTTTCTGGTAACTTTGAGAAGAACAAATTGCCTCAAACATGTAAATTACCAAAAACACAAAGATTGTTTTTCAGGTGACCTAATATTTAAAATAACTTTCCTCCTGCTTAGGATTGACTGGACTTATTTTCAGCCCTGATTTAAACCTCTTATTGACATGTTTTTGTTGTTAGACTCAAAAAGAATGTGGAGATATTCCATTATCACCTCCATAATATCCTGTGCACTAAGCAGGCTGTGGACTCTTCTGTAATTGAGTTGTGGTGAAAAAGAGGTGTTTCTCCTGAAACACCTCTTTGGTAGGGGTGAATGACTGTTGAAATTCAGTCAAAAAGAGTTTGTTATTATGAAGACATTCTATTTCTTTAATGGCTCTAGTTTAATTACAAAGCACTTTTTTCCCAAGCAGTTAGGGATTAATTGAAACTATGAGTACTGAAACTAAGGAACTCCCTCCCATCAAATCCTTTTAAGGCTCGTGTAGAAAGCCCTACCCTTACAGTTTATCAAAGTTTAGGATTATATTTACTAGTAAAAAATAATAATTTATGCAAAATTTTTCACCAAACGTCCCCTTACATTTCTGCCTGCTTTCCAGCACATGGTGTATCTTACCTGGTGGTCATGCTTACCCTTCTGTGCAGGAAAGGGAAAAAAAGGAAGCTTCTAAAAATTGGCTTAAATCTCACTAACTAATAAAGTGTCTTCTGCTGTCACTTCATTCTGACCCAAGACAATTTTCCTCTGGTTCTCATTTCTCATAAATCCTATTATTTTTCTCTTTGCAACTAGGATTTGAGAAAATTTCTGTAATGTTCTTTAATATCTCAAGTTCAGTGCCACTGCTCTTTTGAGTCACTACACTTGCTGAAGTGCACAGGTGTTCCTTTCAGTGCTAAAACTTGCTGATTTGTCTGAATGAAATAATTCAATACTGTAGCAGCAATATAAGATAAAACTAAGTTCAAGACATAGCAAGTTAACTTTTGTTTCTGAAAGGACCTAATTGTTTTAATAGAAGTGTATGTGTATGGTATTTACTTCAAACCAAGAGGATTCTGGCTCTAATACAATGTTGTGTTGTATTATATCATGGGTTTAGAGTGCAGGATTGTTTTTTTCTTCTGGAATATTTTAGTCTGATGCAATGACAATTTATTTTTTTACTTCTTTAGATGACCTTTCCAAACTTACAGAGCATGTTTTAAAATACCAACTGGACAAAAGACAGGATGGACAGTTTTGACATTGTGATTTCATTTGAGTTCTGCAACATTTTGCTCTTTAAATGACACAAATATTTTCTTTGGGTTTTTTTTTAATAGTTGTCAACAAGTTGCATCCCCAGGCACCTCACAAAAATATCCAGTTCCTTGTATTCCCTTATGAAAACCACAGCAGATGACTTATTTTAAAGGTATTTTATCCATTTTTTTTAGCAGAGCAGAAGCATTAGTGTGAAGGATGAAAGATTACTTAAAATAGTAATAAGATACTTAATTCAAGATAAGCAACCCCAAATCACCTCAGATTTGCAAGAAGGAAAGCACACCTTCAGTTGGCATAGAGCTACTAAAATGAGGCAGCTTGTCAAATTTTCTGCCATGTCCTTGTTCACTCTCTGGTAAATATGACTCAGCTCACCTCCCTTTTTTTCTTCACGTTGGGGATAAAAGGACAGGAACATAAGAGGCTCCTGATAGTTTTTGTTCAATAGGTAAATTCAGTATTATCTGGGGAATTTATGTCGCTGAAGAACAGAAAGAAGAAAAAAGTAGCTCATCTTGAATGAATATTCTTTTAATAAACAGTTGTGTAAATAGGAATGATTTAGTGCACGTTATTCTTTAGAATTAGGATGTCCCTTTGGAATTAGCAGGCAATTAAGTGTCAAATTCGAGGCAGAAATTGAACCAAGATGCTAATGGATTTTTTTTTTTTTTTTATCTGTTGTAACAACTCTCATTTCCTTTTTAAAATCTGGCTTATTAAACTGTTTCAGATGTCACAAAAGGGCCTGGACAAATAGCTTTAGATGGCTGCATTAATCTTGATAACTTTGGTACTGTTGGATTGCTGTAAACCACAAAAAGCCATACTGTTTGTCTGCCCACAAAATTAATCTCAACACCACACTACAGATTACTTTAGAGGCCTCTCCAAACAAAAATAAGTTTAAAGAATCCATCAGTTGTAGCTAAATTTTAGTGTCTCTCTGAAGAAATGGGAGTGAAGGTCAAATGCAGCTTTTTAATACCTGTTGAATTCACAACTTACTGGAATTCATTATTCAGGTCTTTGTTTTAAACCCCTTATTAATGAATTGATTGTTATATAATTATTTAATTTATAATCTATTATTTAAATATGTAATTATTTTATTTAATTAATCTATCATACGGTTATAATTTATTTTCTACATGCCAAATAATTGCCAATTAATATTAAATATTCTGTATTAATATATAAATTATTCAGTTCTTGATCATTAACTTCCAAGATATTATGAATCTCCAACAACAGCTGTTTATTTTCAGTACTCTACACTTTATTGGTAACAGATCTGGCATTTTTCTTCAATAACAATTTTTTATACCACTTGGGAATTTTTATTGTTTATGCGTAAAAAATTTTCCTGTTGTACAAGTTGTGAACATTTTCTCTACAACGGTTTCAGTGTCTCAGCTCTTTGTGCCACAAATGCTGCCATATTACCTCTCCTCTGAAACCTAAGTGATGGTACAGTGAATAATTTCAGGAAAGTTTTACCCCAATAACAGCTTGCCCAGAATAAATATGTCTTGGGAAAGGACATTAAGGAATTTAAAAATTGTTTGTTTGTTTATGTCTCTCTTAAAGCTTTTGCTTTTACAACATTTCAAGGAGCAGAGTTAATTTTAAACCTATTAGTTCAATGGCAGATCACTGGAAGATGATGCAGAGAGATCTAATTAAATTGTTCTTTACAGTAACATCTTCATGGATAATGTATCCTTTCTGTTTTTATGCTCTGGGAGAGCAAATTTCATTTTAAGGTTTCATGGAGCCATAGAATGAACGAATTGCAGGATTGTTTTCTCCCTCTTGCACTCTCTTGCATCTTGACCAGGTCAATAGTTTCTAGTTATTAAAGCTTTTATTCATTTATTCAGAATAACCAGTAAATGACTAGAACACATTTAAATGCATAGTGTTTGGAAATAAAGTAAAATGTAACAATAATCATTGTAAGGGACAGGGAGATGACAACAGAGAGAGGAATAAAACTGAAGAAAACCAATTGCATTGTGCTCACCATTGTATTGGTGAGCACACTGACCAATGCTCAGCCCATCCCTGAGCAGCAATCAGTGCCTTCCCAGTTTATATACTGGGAATGATGCTGTGGTGTGGCATATCCCTTTGGCCAGTCTGGGTCAGCTGTCCTGGCCATGCTCCCTCCCAGCTTCCCTCCCTCTTGTGCTTCCTCACTGAACAAGACTCATCTTAGGGTAAGCACTACTTAGCAACAACCAAAACATCAGTGTGTTATCAACAATCTTCTCATGCTGAATCCAAACCACAGCACTGTAGCAGCTACTAAGAAGAAAATTAACCCAGCTGTAACCAGGATGGAAGGAAATAAGTAAGTGGATGATGTAAACAGGAAAAAGAAGGTATATCTCAAACTGGGTGCATTGTCCTAAACTGAGTGCAAGAATATTTTGACCTTTATCCTCCATTTGCTGTCTTAATTAGGTCTAAGCATTCTATTAGGATTATTGTCCCAGAAATGTTGCATTGGAGATTTTTTTTAATTATGCATTTTAGCTCTGATACCATATACCAGGACAAATGCAAATCCTGTCAGCCTTTCTATGGCACATCTACTTCTGTTCAGTTGACACGTTTGTGTATTCTGGAAAAGAAACCAAATTATAAATGACAGCCCACAGAATTCCCCGTTGCATTAGTTTTAATGAATTGAGTAGGTTATAGAACTAAGTTTTCTTACAGCTTTTTCACTGAAAATTATTGATTTTGCCAGATCTTTGACTTCCTTTGTCTTAGGCAAGGGGTTTCTGCAAATCCACATTACCTTAAGGAGTGTTTAAAGAAATCACCAGTTCCTAGAGGGTCTGTAGCTCCATCAGTTCAATGAAAGACATAACAGGAATGCAAATTATTTCCATTATACAATTTTAATAAATATGATTCAAAGACAACTGTTCCTGCGGCTTGTCCAACAGAGAAAAAAAAAAAGCCAAACCAAGTGCTGAACAACAATGCCAGTAGCTGTGATGAATTATAATTAATTTTGGAGAGGAAACCATAAATATATGACCTAAAGGAAAAAGTAAAAACAACTTTAGGCAATGTTATTAGGGTGGGGAAATCCCATTAGGAGTATGAACTATGGGCTGAGCAGCAAACTCCCAAGTGTTAGGAATGAGGCTCTAAAACTGTAATTGTTCAATACCAACCCAGAAATGTATACGGGAAGGATGCAGAAACTCTTCCAAAAGGTGAGGGACAGCTTCTAAATGCTCATCCAGGGAAAATTCAGAAATATTTTATTTCACATACAGCCCTAGCAATAGCACAGTCATTTCCCTGTTAATATTCTTGCCTATAGATGACTTAACAGGTTGCTGCCTTCTCATGCTTGAAGAGCATCTTCAGTTTGAGACCTGTTCATTTGCTCTTCAGGGTGATTTGCATAGCCTGCTGCCTTTTCCTGTGTTTCTTCTGCTCTCTCCTCTTCTGCTTTTATAATGTAATACCTCTTCTTGCTTTCCTTCTTACCAGGTATTTCTTACCCTCGAAGTCCATGTGAAATTGTTCCTAGTGTTCTCTGCACTGCCTTTTTTCTGCTCTAGGAGAAATCCTGTGTCTGTGACATGAAATGTACTGTTATCAAGTTCAAATCTTGGATCACCCATCAATTGCTACAGATCCATTCACTGAGCCATTCCTTCTTCAGTGCTACAGTGGTTTTTCTCTTTTCCTCTCCCTGTTCAGATCATTCCACTTTCCATGGGATTAAGAATGGTTGTGGATCCCTCTTTTAGGGCCTCAGTTTACAGCTACAGTGCCATGCAAGGAAGGATAGGGTGTTTGCCATTACTCTTCTGGCTTCAGATCCTAGAATAAAAAGAGTGTTCAAAGATGGATCCCTGAATGTTGAGAAGTAAAAATGCTTTTAAAGTTAATGTTGTTACTCATCATTTCTCTATTAGTAATCTCAAAAGGGTTTGTTTGTTTGTTTTAATTATGGAACTCATGTTATCACTGGATTCTAGTAAAATTACTGCTATCTGATGGATTCAAACCAGTCTTAACTGTGCACTGTCAGTGAGAGCTTCCTCTGTGGATGTGTACTATTGAAACCAGTAACAGCCTGCAGAATGGAATGATGTGCTATGTCATTATTTCAGATGCACAAAGATTGCAATTTGAAGTGGTTGTGTTGGTTTTTACTGTATGTTTCTCACATTGCAGTATAAAGACTGAAATTCAGAGGGGATATGCAGTAACAAAGAGAATGTGTTTTACATACAGTTCTAGGGTCATGGCTTGGTCTCTAACCAGTGACTAAGGTGGAATGTGCAGAGGCTGGAGTTGCAGGACCGCTCTCCATGCGTGGGAGCAGGGCTGTGCTGCCGTGCCCAGATACATAGCAACAAACAGCGCACAAAATATTGGAGCAGAGTGAAAGCACAGAGGTGGCCTTTGCTCTGCTGGCTGCCAAGCCCAGGCTCTTGGGGCCTGATGATAGGAAAGTTCTCCAGAGATGAGGCCATGCTGAGTGAGATAGCTCCTCTGTGGTGCCTGGGGAGAGACAGGGAACACGTACAGGCTCCATCTGATGTTTTCTCCTGGAACTGTGAAATGGAAGTCTATGTCTAAGAACTGAGGTGGTGTCGATGGGTTTGTGTGATCCTTCTTGACACCAGGGTACTCCAGCAGCCATTTTCATCACTTACCAATTGTATTTTAACATAAAAGGCTTTTTGAAGTGCAGTTGAAGTGTGGAGGAACAATACAAGTGAGCATGAGCAGGAGTATAACATTTGGGAGGAATTCAGCTCTGTGAGAGCCAGGCTGACCTGAAGAACCCTTCATGGGCAGTCCATGAGTGACTTCTGGTGTATCCATTGACTGTGATCCACTGCTGCTCTCCTTCCTTCCTTAGCCAGCGGCATCCTGGTAAATGTGGAGCACTACACTGGGCACTGTATCCCTGCTTTTGTGAGGGTGGCAGGAGGATTGCAGTAGCTGCTCTGCCATCTCCAGTGACATTTGACATTCCAACTATATGACTCCAGAACCAAAAACTCTCTTGTTCTCATCCAGTCAGAAGAAGGGGCTTTCTATTTAAATGTTGAACATTAAATTAAACATTAAGGGCCTGATTCTTCATTGCATTGTACTCCTTCCAGAATCAGTATTCAGACTGCATCTTTAAATATTGAATTTCTCCTGACAGGATGGAAGGTGATATGCAACTTCTGACACTGGGCTCCCATGCTGTTTCTTATGTCACAGGTGATGACAATCGCCAGAAACAGTGACTACCAGCAAGAGACTGCAATATCCACCTTAATTGCATTCTGTATTTTCAGATATAATTTACAGTTTTAAAGTGTTTAAAAAATGAGCATCCTGACATGAGTGCTCAGTATCCTGTAGTAAGCCACTGGGAACAGGAAAGTTTTCCTTTCAAGATTCAACAAAAACAGTCCCTTACTGTGTGACAGAAACAAGCTGCACCAAACCTGCCAATGATTCAGAATGTTTTTCTAAACTCAAACTGGGCTGCAGCCTAAAGTTTGCAGTGGAGATTCAAACCCTGCAGGGAAACACCAGAGGCTCAGGCCTTTCTCCCAGCATCCGTCATGGTGCCAGGTAGGGAACCAAATGAGTAGCAAAACACTCTCTGTACTAAAACAGCACAACAAATGGCTCCAGGGCACACAGAGAGGGGCCAATACGCAGCATTAATTAGCTTAAAACTAATTAGCAAAATATTGCTAAAAAAACTTAAGTGGCACAGTTGAGAGCAGGATGAGAGTTTGAACTCAGGAATATTAAAACCCTTGTGCAGTAGCTGTGAATTTGATGCACATTGGGAGGTTTCAGTGACAACCAGACCAGTTTTGACTGGAAAAGGAATACAGTATAAAATATAGCTTGCTATGGAATTAAATGTTTTGAATAAAATTTTTCCAGTAAATTCTGACCTAGACAAGACAGGGAAGAATCACACATTACCCTTTACTAGAATTAATCTCTTTAATTAAAAAAAGTTTAATAAACTTTTTTTTCTGAATTTAGCTGTGGGGTTTTTTTGGATGGAAATTGTCTTGAAGTGAATAATTCATTTTTTAAAATATTTTCATTATTCAAAAATTTTGGACAAATATTTATTAGATTAGATTCCAGCATATGGATCATGCATGAACTATTCTTAGTTTTACTTACCACATTCAATATTTAGTATGGCATCCTTGAGCTATGTGATGCCTCCCATAAGTCTCAAGTTTTAAAATATTTTCCCATTTTTCACTGTACTTCTGCTCTTGACCAGTCAGAAATGAAGAATGTGTTTATCATACTCAGCTAAACACGAGAATCTGTTCAGTCTTCTCTGTTTAGTCTGAGCACTAAGTAGAAATTTCTTGTGCCAGAAATTAAAGCAGGTTGAAAATCACAGAACAACCTGGGGAGGGATACATTTGTATGCCTTAAAACTGCCTAGGCAGCATGTAGAAGAATTTATTACCAATATAAATTATGTAAGTGGAAATTCAATGATAGTGATTGCGTAGACATAAGATGTTAGAGTGTGTCCGTATCAATCATTGCAAAAGGTCTTTAAGAAGGAGACAGTACAAAAATTTTCAAGATGGACACAATCAGTGGAGATGTCTAATCTAGGTCCTGGAAGAGGGAGTAGTGGACAAACAGAGCCCTCTGCTCAGCCAGCCCTGCCCACAGCCTCTGGAACCAGGCAGTGGTTGGGAATGTTTAATTCAGGGGAGTTTGTTTGTTCCATGGGCTGGCTGCCTTGGAGTCTGCTATTTCAGGTAGCCCTGGCACTTCTGGAACACTGTTAGCAATTAAAGTATGAACCAATATGTCTTTTAACACAATGCATTTATGTAAAAATTAATGAAACAATCTGCTTGCCCCCCAACAGCCACTTTTCTCAAACATTCTCATTGCCATAAGAGTGGTCATATACCTTCTACCAAACAAGTGATAGTTGCTGTCCAGTGTTGCTGGGTCTTCCTGAAAGCACTTTTATTTACAGATTTTTGTTTTTCTGGGAAGTAGTGGAATTCCTCAAGGAGCAACTGTTTCCTTTCTGTACAAAATCTGGAAAGCTATGAGCTACTCAAGTGCTTTGATTTTGCTACATGTTATAAATGCCCAAATGATGAGATCTGAAACAGTATTTACAGTGGAATATACTGAGAGCCACGATATTTAGATTCAAGAGCTCCATTTTATTTCTGTTGAAACTTGGAGAGCAACAGCTGTTTATACAGTTTGTATGTAGGGTAACACTTGGATTTAAATTACCTTCATTATTTGTACATTGAGTTTTTAGTTTACACTTAATCCTAAAAATTACAAATAAATATTTTTCTGTTCAAGTGTTATTTATTTAAACATGACATTTATCAAGTCTTCTGTGATAATGACAGAGAATTTTTATGCTATTTGGTAATTTTTAAGTAACATGATTTAAAATACATAGGTTAATAATTGTTTTTTAACCCTTAGGTTGCATTTTGGATGGATGAAATCTCCTGATGTGTCGTTCATGAAAACAGGCAAAGCATCTACCTAGTGCTACCACTGCCTGTTCCCTGTGACCTAAAACATTTTCTGAAAAAATAAAAAAAATTTGCAAAAATAAACAAAATAGTTGGCATTGACAAAGGCTGGGGTTTGCTTTTCTCCAAAGACTGTAAATCTCTTTACAAATAGTGCTGAAAATCTTGACCTCAAAGCATCTCTCCTTCAGAAGCCAAGCAGAGGTGGTTTTGCAGTTAGAAAACATTGGATGTATCTGTCAAATTACTGGAAAAAGTGAACAGATTGTGTTAATTGATGTTGATTCATGTTTGCCTCTGCAGACTTTCCAGATCCCTAGGACAAAAGCTGCTTGGCAAGTCTGAAGTCTCATCCTTCTTTTTGAAGACCTTGAGTGGTCTCTTCCCAGTTGTATTCAAGACTAAAACTATCTGTTATTTAGAGACCTGAGATAAAGACAGGAGTTGGTGATTCTGCTCCTTCTGTAGAATTGTCTTTTAATTTTTGTAATAAGGTTCTTTCTGCTCACTCTAGACACCTCAAGTGTCAGAAAAGTGACCATCTTCACTCAGGAAAAATTCTTGTCTCTGGCACTATTTAAGAAAAAGCTGGTATGTAAGGAACTAGTAAGAGTATAGTAACTTCCTTGGAACTTTGTCAGTCCCCTGAACAAATGTGGGATTAATACCCTACTAAATTATAAATGGCAAAATGGGATTGGTTGCACTTTCTTAAAATATCCCATCAAGTTAATTTCAAACAGTGATTTAAGTAAATTTGAAGTGTATATATGGTCTTGCTTCAAGTAGTGAGGGACTAGCAAAGGAAGGGGATGCTGCCAAAGTCATCTCATGAGAACATCTTCACACGGGACTCAGCTGGAGGTGGGTGTCTTTGGCTAAAATTAAACCAATTCCAAAGGTTAGGTTTAGGATTAAGGATGGCAGAGAAACAAAGCCTAGCATTCCATTTGGGGTGGGACTGCAATAAATCTGCCAAAGGAAAGAACAGTCTGCAGAAAGACTTCTCCCTGCAGAAATGCATCATGTGAGGCAGAGATGGGGATCTTGGGCTGACACCCAGACTGTACCTTGACCCCTAAAATAAAGGATTATGTTTAGGATTGGAGATGGCAGAGAGACTAACTTCTGGGATCATTTGGTGTGAGGATGCCAAAAGCATTGTCTGCCAAGAATTTGGAACTAGACCTAACTTCACATGGCTTGACCTAAGGTTTAGTTTATGCTAATGCCTAGGATTAGGATGATGAACAGAGGAGAGAGAAGGCTTAGGGCTGCAGGTCTACTCAGTTTGGCTGTAAATGGACAAAGAAGGGGATAAAGAAGGGGAAAACTGCAAAAAAAAAACTTATCCTCTGATAACTTCGTGCAGGACTGTTCTGTGGGATATTTGGGCTAAGGCTCAGTACCTGCACAGGCCTAAGGCTGGGGTTGGGTGGGAGACCAAGTGTGGAGCTGTAGCTGAAGTGGGAATGGGAAGAAGTAGGCAGTCTACAAGCAGACTTTTCCCTTTGGAAATTTTTCTTATGGAAGAGGACTGTGGGGCTTTCCGTGTGGCTCAGCCAATGCCTGGGGTTGCTGTTAGGGCTGGTAGAGAGGCAGAGCCTAGAGCTGCAGGGGATTGGGACTGCAAAGGGGCTGTCAAAAAGGAAGGGGCATTATGGAGGAGGGCTGCTCCTGCAAAAACTTTGAGACTTTGTGTGGGATTTAGAGTTCCGTTCCAACCTATATTATTCTGTGATTATGTATTTACTCTGGGAAACAATGCAAAATGAAAACCAAAAAATCTCTGTGGCTCCAAGTTTCAACACCAGAAAATTCAGGATTATTCTCCCATGGTCTTCTCAACATGAAAGAGTCAGATGCAGCACTGCATTGGCTGCTCTCCAGTCTAGTTGGGAGGTAAATTGTAATCCTCCTCCTGGAATCCAGCCCTCACCGCCAGTGCCCCCGACCCCTCTTCTCCTGAGAGCTGAAGTCAGCCAAGAGGAACCACAAACCCTGCAAAAGACTGACATTCACAAACCAGCTCTCCCACTTCTATACCTCAATATTTCCCTCATTTGCTGAATTTCCTTCTCAGCCCAGACAACTCCAGGCTAGACAAGTCTTTGCTGTGGCCAACCCTTGAACCCCTTTGGGTGCAGAGAAGACAAAGAGTATTTCCTGGCTCCAGCTTGCAAACAGCTGAGACTTCATCACACCAAAAACTCAGCTGTTGATGCTGAACATGTGATGCTTCCAGCACATGTGGGAGATATTGCCTGGGAACTGGGAATGACATGTCTTGAATGGCTGAGCCACCCCTCCTTGGGAAGGCTTTTGGGTGTCAGCTGACAGGTAGTTTTGTGGGGCCATTCAAGAAGTCAGTCTGGCATGTCAGACCTGTAAAATATTGATTTGTCAGCCAAATTTACCGCTCTCTTTCTGCAGGAATGCTATGTTAGCCCTTAGAAAACATCCTCTCTCATCAGTTTGCAGTGCTCTGTATAAATCAAGGAGTTTGTAGAGATAAGGTCCAGAGCATAGAATAAAATATTGCATTAAGTACTAAAATATTGCATTAAGTACTTAGTGCTATATTTTTAAGTGTTGACCATTTCAAGGGCCAATTTAAACAAGACAGGATTAAGCTGAGCTGTTTACCTTCCTAACACTGCTCACTATAGCATAATAAATGATGGGGCTGTAAGCCAAGGAAGGCGACTACAAGAATGTTTTGTTTAGACTACTACAATAGCCAATTCAACATCATGAGAGGAATGCAGGATGTTAGGAGTGATCTGAACTAGCAGAGCTACCATAAAAGTGATGAGTTACTGAAATGTCTGAAGATATTGAAGCTGTGCTACAGATTTGCCCAGAATCTCAATATTATTTAAAAGTTTTAGAACTGAGGAAGATATTATCTCTGTCTCCATTTTACTGTAGATTTTACATTTGTTTCTTATGGGTAGTTATTTAACTGTTTCCAATTTTACCACTGGCTAAATACTTTTTGAGAAGCTTCATTTTCCATACCACTGTTTTTCTTTCTGTAAAACAGCAACAGAGCTTCCTTTTTTGTCCCTGGAGTTTCCAGCTCTCTAACGTCTCTAGAGACCCTTCATTATATTCTTGTTCTATTGGCAGCAGGACCAGCAACTTCAGAAGCACAGGGAACAAAGCAAATTTAGCTTGTGAAAACACTCCTATCCAATGCAGTGAGAAAAATTCACCAAGATTCATTTTGCTGCAGGCCTAAGGAGGCTTGTGACTGGGGAGGTGGGATGAGAAGAGGAGAAGCCCCCTTTTGCTGCACAAAGAAGTGCACCTTTCTGCCAGAACCTACCTGCCTCCTTCATCATGCCAGAAGTTCACTTTCATACTATGTTCAAGCTCTGTCTTACTCTTTGATACGATTAATAATAATTGACAAAATTGAATTTACTTCCTATTTCTGATTTTTTCCCCTATTTTTAACTCCTACTCTGAAAGCAGGAATGGGGCTGTGGCAGGGAGGTGTGGAAATTAGAACTATACAACTTAACAGAGGTTTGATATAACTCTGTCCATGAAAAATTGAGATTATTTGGTCATAGCCTGTAAAAAAAAATTAATCCTAATTCAAATAACCTATGTCCAAAAGAAGGAGAAGAAATTTGAAATATTTGCATTTGAAATACTGAGGCAATTTGTAGGTAAGGATTTACCAAGACAAAGTATTAGAAAAAAACTTTATTCTGATTACTATTAAGTATAAACTTCTCCCAAGTTATGTCTTTATACTGTATGCATTCTTCATTGTCTTCACTAATTCTGGCTAATAAATGATGATGGGTTGGCTAAAATGAGTATAAAAAGATTGCTTATTTACACAGAACAGTTTTGAAGACCAAAGTCATTTAGGTCTAATCCTTAAAAATCTATTGTTTCTTTAGACTATCACTGAGCATCTCAGCTAAATATACTGCAATATTTTTTTTGGGGGGGGGAAGGTGGTGGGGAGAGAAACACCAGAGGCACTGAAGACTTTCAGTAAGACTGAGATTCTGAAGAAAATAAAGGCCAGGTCTTTAAAAATATTTGGTACTTTCTATTAATTTCTCTAAGAATGTGACTGGGGAGGAATTGAGATAGACTGGGAAATTGAAACTGACTGGGAAATTGAGATAGAAGGATAATCAAAAGTTTTATTCATGATGTCAAAATCTTCCTTCGAACTTTTTTGGGGGAATCACAGCAGTCATAGAAGAGAAAAGCAATGAATTCATAAATCTCCAGTTGCATATTCTTATAGGTGATACTGCAGGGGAGACCTGCCCAGTGGTAATTTCACTCTTTGCTTCATTTAGGATTTCTTGTAAAGCTTGTTTTCAATCATGCCTACAAGTGGAAAATAAAATAGTTGCTGTGGTTAAAGATTTACTGAGAGGTTAAAAAGTTGGTTTAATGGTATTTTAGGGTTTTGGTAACATTTTCTCATGTTTCACTTTTTCACCACAGATGTAACCAATTTATCCCTTTTCTACTTCTCAGACTAAAATCCAACCAACCAAAAAGACCCCCAAAAACCAAAAACAAACAAAAAACCCCAAACCATGTTTATTGTGCTGAACAACACCTTTAAACAGTGCCACTGATTACTTACCACTTCTTAAGTAAAACAAAATTAGAAGAACTTTTCTTATGGTATGATTGTTTTTTATGTCCATAGAAACTATGGAACCATGAGAAGTTTCACCCTTGGCTGAGAGCTTGATCTTTACAAAGAGCCATTTTCTGCTTCTGTGGGAATGTGTGTGTTGATAGATCTCTGAGAAGGTCATACAAACAACATATTGGATACGCATTTTTATGGTGCCTTAAATGTTTAAAAAATCAGACAAATTTGCATAATGTTTGGAAGTATTGTTTAAAAATCTCCTGTGATCTCTTTGTCGTGGCTATATGCTAAGTGTTCTGATTTGGTTTTAGAAGGTTTTCTGTATGGCATTAATTGTCATTCAACTTCCTAAAATGTTCCAGTGTTTATCTTCTGTACTGATGACAGAAATCTGACATTTCATACAAAGCTGGGCTAATAAGCAGCTTTTGAAATTATTAGACAAGCAGTACCACTGCAAGTACTGAACAATTTGAAATGGTGACTCAAATCAGCTTGCTCTGAGCCCTTTGAAATGAACAAGCACAGTGTTTGTGTGCTAAGGAGTCTCCTAAGGAGTTCTCTGTCCTTATCATAAATATTCATCCGTTCTAAGAGGCATTGCTTGAAGTGCTTTTAAACCATGTTTAGTATTCTAATAAAGGATACTCAGATAAGGTTCACACTGTGTTGTGTTGCTGCTCTACAAACCCATTGGAAGAGTGGGAGTCAATTCAAAGAAGAGTTCACCATTTAAACAGGCTAGAATAAAATAAGAAGATAAAAAGTGGGTACATGGGGACAGTAATTTGGTTGATCTCCATCAGACACAGTTGGGAATAAAATTCAGGCCAGGACTCTGAAATATAAGAATCCGAAATTAAGTAGAAACAGCACAGTTCTGTGAGACATATCTTGACTTCTTCCAGTAGGCTGAGTGAATAGAAATGGTGACTTATATTCAGGCTATTCCTCTTTGTTTAAAGACTTTGTAGCATTACAGCAGGCCTTTTAATTTTCTGCAACAGTGTAAAGGCATAAAACTGTGTGCAAAGCAGTTCTTTTATTCTTTTAGTGTTTGACATGCAAAAGGTATACTTGATGAAGGTCAGTTCTTTCTCCAAGTCTGAAGTCCCAGTACACTTTTCTGTCCTAAAATTACTGTCCTAGTCTTAATCTTTTTGGTATCTGTTAAGAATACTTGGCTAGCACCATTTATTTGTGAAAATAGTGAGGACCCTGCTCCCATAGACTGGTTTAATGTCTTTGCTACTTTGAGGGGCCTTCAAGAGATTTAAATTGGGTTACATACGTAGTACATGTATGTAATGCAAAGAAAATATTACAGTCCTATTTTTCTCAGCCTGGTGGATTAATATCACTTAGGAATACTTTATCCTACAATAGTCTTCTCCCTCTGGGCTGCAGCTGAGCTGAAATTGCTGGGGCTGATTCAGCCTGAAATGGTGGCTTTGCCCACTGAAGAATTTAAAACACAAGAGAAGAGCTGCACCATTTAACTCAGCAACAGTCTGGGCCAGAGAGTGCAGGAAGTTTTGATACCATGAAGCTCTCTGAATTTGTCCATGTCCATAGGTAATGCTCATTCCTGTCCTGTAAGCTGGCATACTGGTGTGGACTCATGGGAGATCATGTATGTAGCAATTCCGTTCTTTCTTGGCAAGAGTGGAAGTATTTTTAACTCCAAAAGAAAGTTCAAGTGCTGTGCAGGATCTTACACAATATTGGTGATTCCAAGTTTGCAGCCTAAGGTAGGAACCCAGTGCAAATAATATATCCATCCTGCTGTTGGTTCATACTGTGTTACAAGTCAGACACAAATATGGATTTTATTTCAGAATCAAGCAAATGGAACAGGGAAGGCATTGTTCAGGAAATAATTACAAACAAAAGGAGGCCTGGCTTTTGCAGAAGAAAAACACATTTGTATTTGAATTAATGATTTCTTGAATTAAGCGTGTGTTTCTTATGGCCAAGATATAGAAGATCTGGAATTTACTGCTATTTAAGTGCCAGTTCCCGAGGATGGCTGTAAACTGCTGTAACTTGCACAGCTAACTTTTAGTAAATGATGTCTTTGTTCTCATAAATCAATGCAGTTTTTTTATCTCTTGTAAATCTTATTCTGTCTCTCTTCCTTATCTTGTGGTTTTCTCATTTACCACCCATGACTTTTGCAATTCAACAGTTTTTAGCATGTCAGATTAATATAAATATGTAGAGTTTTTGTGGATTTCTAATTCTACTCCAGCTGCATCTGGTTTTATGCTGTGCTTACATACTTTGTTACCCGAGTACTAGTGCATGTGTATCCCAATCAATGATCTTGCAGAAGTGTTAAGACCTTTACCTCTTCTCGTTAAAGTCTAGAGTTTGCCTTTTTTCCATTTGTCTTCTGGTTTCAATCTTCAGTTTTCTGAAAAGGACTTTCATTTCAAATGAAAGAGGATGCTCCTGGGTATACATTTGACTGCAAGAGCTATGGTGTTTATTGGAGGAATTTTATAAATCTGGATGGACGTGTGAGATTTGGCAGCTCTGATCACAGGCAGAAAGGATCCCTAAAGTAAAGAACCAAATTCTGGTTAGCTATGTCTCCACTCCCTCTACTTTTCTTTTGCTTTTCTGAAACTGTCTAGACACTTACTGGAAGAAACTCTCATGGGGCAAATAAACTGTAAGTTCAGTGAACTATGGTGGGAAATTAATTTGGAATTCATCAGTAGAAATGCTGGTGTAATTCCATGAGAAACCTGGCTGTAAGAGTTAGTAATTTAATAAGTAAATCATCACATTACCATGTGGTTTGCATCAATCTAACCAATGTTGGAAAATTTGAAAGCCTCTCATTTAGCTGTTGATAAATTATAAATCAATTGTTGGTAGACGTTGTGAAAGTAATTGTTACAGAATTAATAGAATCAATAATAGTTTATGCTACTCACAGGATAAAAGGCTGCCTTTGCCAAATCAGTTACTGTATGGCATTTGCTATTCTCATGTATGGAAGTATTTTAAAATACAAATGCTTAACACAACAAAAACCTCCATGTCCAATTGCTATATTTACTCCATGAAAGAGAAGAGAGCTGGAAAATTGCATAAGCTGAAGCTGGTTTCTGTATTCCTGGGGATACTTTCAGTGGTGCCAAGTATTGATTGGATAACAGAAAGCAGGATTCTTCCTGCAGCCCTAAGGGATCCCTGGGACTTCTTTTCATTTTAGGTTTGTTTCCTTTCACATCAGCCATGAACATGGATGTTGAACCTTTTGTTGCCTTATTTTCCTTGCATCCTTCCTGATGGTCCAGAATTGGTTCCCTGCTTTTCTACGATCCACTCACACTGTTTTTTGCCTGCAGTGGTTCACTGGTTTTATGCTTTTAGATATTGACTAGAAATTGATCCATTATTGATTTCAAGTAACTGTCCTTTTACAGCATGACGTGCACCTTGACACAGGAGAAAGAAGAATGTACTGCAGGGAAGAAAAAAAAAGGTGTTTTGTGGAACAAATCAGAAGGTATTTCTAGGATAGGATAAAAATGCTGAAAATGGTAAGTCCTCCCGAATATGAAGCACATGAAATTACACCAAACATTACCAATTGTGAGAACACAGTAAATGTGGGGTTTTTTTGTTTGTCCTCATGTAAGAATGATTTGATAATGCTTTGATGAAAAAAGGAAAGAAACAGAAAAAGGTGTTGTAACGCGACTCCGTCCAGGTGCAGGAGTCATGGGGTTAACAAATTATGTTTCTGTATGATACTGTGTGATTTATACCTTTGAAATTTCCATTATAATGGATTATCAGTTTGCCATGAACACTGTAGTCTTTCTAACTTATTCTTACTGAGTGATAAATCTGCTCATAAATTTCTGAGATCTTTTTGCTTGACACTTTCTATGCCTGACATCAGCTACAATGTCCAGTCTTCAGACACCTGAGGCAAATAACATTCAGCTGTTTTGAAGGCAAAATTTGAGGCAAAATTAGAGTTTTCTTGTACTCCCAGTGACACTTCTGTGCTTTTGTAACTAGCACAGCTGCTGTTATAAATCTTGAAGTAGGATTGTTTCATCATTTTCAAACTGGAGTGAAAAACAAGCTGAAATTCAGAAATGTGAGTTCATTATTTCAAAAGCTGACATTTGCAAATGCACAATAGAATGTCCTTTCTCTTCTTTCTGTCTGGTTAAAAGAATAATTTAAGGTCTTACACATCAACAAACAGTGTAGTAATTAGGACCATCTGAGGCAGATGCAAGCAGTGTTTCCTCAAGACTTTAATTCAACATTCTCAAAGTACGTGCTTTAACTTAAGGTATGTTGATTGAAAATGTGTTGTTCAAAGGACAGTTTATTTTAAAATTCACATGCTTTTTTTTTTTAAGCCAAATATCTTTTTTCAGTGTTAGAACTCAAGAAAAGCAAATGCAATTATAGGGACTAATGCTGTGACACTGAAGCACACTGTACATATTCAGAAATAAAATACATGTGTTCAGTTTATCTTAATTCACTTCCACAATTAATTATGATAAACACATAAATAGTGCTGGGCTGTTTAAAGTCATTCTACAAATCTATTTCAGAAGTTCATTGAGATTATTTCCTAGAGTGTATATATACAAATATATCTTAATTTGAAAAGAGCTAGATAACTATATGAAGTAATTAACCTCTTTTGTACTTTTGTTGTTTTGTCTATGTTGTAACATGAAGTTTAATTAGTGTATCTGCTTCTTTGTTTAACTTTATTGCTTTTTATGGTAATGTGTATCTTTTTTTTTGGTAATGTGAATCTTACCAGTATCAGCAGAAGAAAATTTTTCCAAAACTAGAAAAATCACAAAAGACCTCAAGCATACACTTTACAAAAAAAAAAAAAAGTTGTCTCATCTTTTATGATAGATAAAATTTACATTGCTTCAGTTCAGGAGTATGAAGATACTTTGTGTGGGTCTTGTATTTTTCTTAAAAGTTAGAGAGCATAGCTTTTAAAACTATATTTTTTTTACAAGATGCAGCCAACATCTGAACAATCTGGAATCAGGTCTGTCTATCAGAAAAGTTTTCTGCCATCCATCATTATATACATTTTCATATATCCATTTTCACTAACAAACCTAAGCTTTGGCTGTTTTTAGATACTTATAAAAATAGCATGGATTTGGTAATACTAATTTTTCTCTTCTTCATGTAAAATGGAGGCACTATAATATTTGGAACCCCCCTTGAGTGCATGGTTTGACACAGCTTGACATTAATGTTTTGTTTCAGCACAGTAACATTATAAAACTGAAGCCAAGATCAGTAATAACATTTCTCCAGACCTCTTTTAAAATCAACCATATTTGGGATTATTTTTCTTTCATAAAATGTTTTACAATAATTTTGTTTTCCTGTCTTCCATGCCACTCTGTATGCATGCCCATGATACACGGCAGTCTTCTGCTGCGAAAGATTAAAATCTAAGATAGATCAGGTGGTGTATAAGAAAGGAATTTTTCATTTTAGGTTTACCACTATCACTAGGAAAGACAATATTGTTATGGAGACAGCTGCAGGGAAAGCTGACAACAGGACAGCATTGATCACTCTCTTAGGTTTGGGGATACTGTGGGTAAGGATATATTCTCACTATCAGCCAGCCTTGATGCAAAGCATTCTAGCTAAATATCAGTGGTCTATCTGTCCTTGTAAAGATGTTGTAACATAAACTCATGGTGCTTATTCCTCCTTTGGTAGTTCCATTTAGGATCATGGTGCTTTTATGGTAAATGTGATTCATGTACACGTGAAAGCTGAACTAACCAATGCTAGTAGCCCACCCTTCACAGGTGCAACAGAGCCTGAACAAGATTGATCCCTTATCCAAGCCTATTGCTCTCCTGCTTAGAATTTCCTAGAAAAGCTGGATGCAAAATTCACTCATTTAAGGAAAAAAAAAGGGGCGCATAAAATATGTCCAGCTCAGAAGAGGGCCCCCCTGAACTGTGGCATTAAAGTGCAGTGTGTGCTTCATTTTACATTGCTGATTTTATTTGAAATGCTTTTGTCAATTTGTTTCTTTACTTTTGGGGGTTTCACTCATAATCTGTATTAATAGAGACATGCTAATCACTTCTGGTCCCCATTTAAAGAAATTGCAAATAGCACATGCCCGATACCTGCCTGATACCCATCTCAGTTTGAACAAGGAAGAGGGGAATAACTGCTGGTGGCCATGAGTTAAAACTCTCCCAAGGAAAATAATGGCTTGGTTGCTGGTTTTACAGAGCATAAACTTTTTCTCATACTTCTTTTCATCTTCCTCTTGCAGACTGAGTTGTGTGTATGTCAAATGGTGCTCTTGGCCTGGTGTCTGAGAAATCTGCTGCTTCTGACGTATTTTCCCCAGGGAATTGCAAATGTTTGTGCTTGTCCTTTGGCAGCCCATGATCAGAATATTTTAATTGCCTCCTAACAGCTTTAAAATGGGACTGACTAGAGATGCCCCTTGCCTTTGCTTGGCTCCTTCTCCTGGAAGACAGTCTGAGTATTTTTGAGGTGCATTGGAAGTGACTTCCCCAGTCCTGGAGAGTTATATGTTTCGCTCATTGCTAAGGGCTATCCAAAGATGAATTCAAGTATAGAAATTCCCATTTGGAGATGTTGCTGAGAATTAAAAGAACAAAAGAATAATTATTCTCTTCTTTAATAATGCTGTATAAGCTTGAGTCTGGGCAGGGAGTCTCGGCAGATAAGCCAAGGTGTGAAGCACACACAACCCTGTCAGAATTTCCTGCCTGGATATTTGTATCTAGTGATATACAAATTAGACTACAATAACCATTCAGAGACTGGAAAAATTTACTCAATGGGGGAAAAACAAGAATGTTATTTAGAATGACTATGACAATTCTCCTCCTTGCCTAACAAACCTTAATTTGAAAGAGGGCATCAACATTGCTGTTACCTGCTCTGGTTGCGTGTCAAGCAATTCTGACAGGAGAATTCATTATAACTGGCAGTCAGTTGATTAGTTCAGAGTTTTCTTGGGGTTTAGTTTTTTTTATTTTATAAGGCTGTTATGATAAAGTTCTACTGTTGAGAAGGCTGTTTTGTCATCCAGGAAAGATTTCAAAAGTTACAGGCTGCACCAGGGGTGGAAAGGTCTTTATTACACTTCTTCTGTCTAGCCAAACTTGAAAACTAGACATGTTTGCTCACAGACTGAAGTTTATCAGGCAGAAAGAGTAATTAAATTTTAATTGTGTCAGCCAACTACCTTGAAATGAAGAGAAGTCACTGTGTGTTGCTCCAAGGAGAAAGAAGGAAATGATTAGTTATAATTATACTCAGTGTCCAAGAGAATTGCTTCACATCCCTTGCTTGAATCTGTTGCTAAGGGAGGAAAAAGATCTAAACAAAGGATCTCTGATCCTTTTCTTAATGTCTTAGAACTTCTTGAGTTCAGGATTCCCTTTGGGAGGTAGAAGAAACCAGATACTACTGAATCATAATATTTTAAGGATTGACAGAAGAACTGTTAGGTGGATGAGGAATTGGTTGCGTTGTTGCATCCACAGGGAGAACCGCTCACAGTCCTGATCAGGGACATCAGTGACAAGTGGTGTCCCTTAGGGGTCCATAATGGGACCAGTGCTATTTAATGTCTTCATTAATGACATAGACAGAGGGACTGAGTGCAATCTCATCAAATTTCCTGTGAAGACAGTCTCAGAGAAATGGGATTGTCAGCCTGGAGAAAGGAAGGCTGCAGAGAGAGCTTGTAGTGGCTTTTCAGTACGTAAAGGGGTTTTATAAGAAGGATGGGGAGACCCATTTGGGCCTCAAAGAGTAGGGCCCATTGCAGTAGGACAAAGAGGAAATTGCTTTAAAATAAAGATTTAGACTAGACAAAAGGAAGAAATTTTTTACAATGAATGTTGTGAAATAATCACACATGTTGCCCAGAGGGGTGGCAGATGCTCCATCCCTGGAAACATTCAAGGTCACATTGGATGGGGTTCTGAACAACCATATCTGATTGAAGATGTCCCTGCTCATTGAAGGGGTTTGTGCTACACAACCTTTGAAGGTCCCTCCAACCCAAACCACTCTGTGATTCCATGGGCTCTCAGCAACTGAGTGCAACCAACAAAGCTCTGTTAAAAATACACTCACAAGAAACTTGCTGATTTTATTTTAATTTAGAAACTGTTATCAAGAGGAGATCTCAAAATATTTGCATTGAAACCTTGGCTTGCAGTTTAATCTGGAAGTCTCTGCAGAAATCATTTGTAGAATGTCACACAGCATAAAGTAGGTGGTCCTTTGCTGAGAAAACAAAAGATAAAATACTCTAATGTTAAAATTTGGTTTAGGTGAAGCTGGCAAAGGTGGCTGTCATTGAAGTTATGTAATACATTCTTTATGAGACCTTTTCCATGCTATAATTTGAAAAGTGTGGACCTGATTTCTCCATGGATATCATCAGTCTTAGGCTCATTTTCTGGGCAAAGTTTCAGTAGACAAAAAATTCAAGGCAAAACACAGTCTACACAGTGGGTTTTCTTTAAAAAAAATTTGCAACCACCTTTATCAGGTGGTTAAAGAAGCTGGAGAGCCTGGAGTCAGGAACCTGTGTAAATCTGTAGTCTCTATGCAAGTTTGGCAGCAGCAGTCCCTGAAGATTCCATCTGTGCTGCCCATACTCTCGAGCTCAGGGGATCTGGGCTCAGTAGGGGTTTTCTTAATGTTTGACATCCAAATCTCCCTGTGGCTCCTGTGGTTTATCTGTTCTCCCTTCCCAGCATCTTTGTAGCTCTATTTTATTCGTATTGGATCATGTTCACTGATGTTGAGAAAGGCAGATGAGAGGGATTTACACCAGTGAAGCTGAATATTCATGGTATTCATGGCACTTTGGATATCAGGTTTTACTTACAGTGATACAGGGATAGAGGTCCGGAGTTTTTTGCAGGTAAAACCAGCAGGATTTGGAAATGATCCAAATGTGGGATTTGGAGGAAAGAAGAAAGAAAAAGAAAAAAGCAACCACAAAGCTTAATGAAAAAAAAAAGTGAATTTTTAAGTGATAAGAGTAAAGAGGATGGGCTGGATTCATTTTTTGTTGTGTTTGAAGGTGTGGTGTCACAACAGAGCAAAAGGCTGGAAGAGCCCAATTGGAAGGGGACAATCAGAGCTTGAAAGAAGGAACAAATTTTTAAGTCACTGATGTTCACAAGGTGAAGGTAAAGACACTCTTTTCAGTTTGTTGGCCTTCCAACCCCAGAGACAAGGTACTCTATTGAGCCCCACTTTGAAGAGATTACTGTGCTTTGTACAAATGCTCGGCTAGATAAAGCAAGAAGCTTGCAGACCTATGGGATTTGTTGTCAAAAACTGTATGCCTTTGATTTCCACAATAGGGATTTAAAGAGAAACTGAACAGGTGGTTGGAAGAGATACCTATTTGGGTAACTGAGAAGGAAAGCCCCAGGAAGCTTGGAAAATGCCCTAAATGGCTCTGATTGGAGGCCGAGAGGTTGTACTGGGTGAGGTGCACTCTTGACCTGCCAGTCATGTACTCTTAGGATGACAATTTTTGGAGCCCATGTTTCGTTCTTGCACAGTGTTAAGGTTCAGGAGCTTTAAGGAGGAAGGGAGAAGGCCATTTTGAAAGCTCCTGGGCTGCAGACAGAGCACAGCTGAGATATTGAACAGGATTAAAAGGGCTTCCAGGGAGCTGCTTGCTGACCCCTGGGTTACCTTCCTGTACAGTCTGGCACCTCTCTGTTGCACTTATACTTGCTGAGTGCAACTGGTTGGATTGCTTATTTATTCTCCTATATAACATTCCATGTCACATAGAAATCACCCTACATTATATTATCTTACAAGCCATGCCCCCAAAATATACATTGACTCTTTAATTTTAGAAGATAAGATTTCTCTCTAAAAATTAAAGTGTTTCTCCAGCTATTTCACTGACTCAGAACAAAAAAATCTGTGTATTGTTTAGATGTAATTAGCTGCAATAAATTACTGAGAAACGGCACAGTTTGTGGATTTATTTTGTAAAAAGACTGTTCTAATTTGATGTTAGATAATGACACTAATAATTTGGTAAATAATTTATATTTAGTCTCTCTTTTTGTAACAGTATCTCACTTTAAAATTATGTTTATATTTATAATTTTTTGTTACATTTTTACTTCTTGGCAATGTAGTAGGAGGGAGGAAGAGATAACTGCAGGACAAGAATAAGTTGTTCCTCCAGCTCTCTGTTTCCTTGCAAAGAAAAAGGCAGGAGACAGGTAAAGAAGTGACCTGGTGCTACATATTGTGAGTGATGGCACAGAGAAGAAGCTGTTGCAGTAGTTAACCCAGCAAAACACAGATGAAGTTCAGCCAAAAGCAGATGGCTAGTGGTCCTATAATCAATAAAGCTTTTATTTTCACTGTTTTTGGTCACCCCAAGTTAAATCACTCATATAAAATCTGCTTTCCTAATAGTTAACATCATTCTGGCCAGAACTTAATTAAACTTATCACAGGTTGTGGTGAAACATTTCTCTCACAACTACAACAGGTGTTCTGTATATTAGCTGTCTCCAAAAATTAGGCCTCCAAAATTTTGCCAAAGATAAATCACAATTTAACCAGACTAATGGTATCTCTTAATTAAAATATATGTGGCATATTTAAGAAAGGAATACCTGAAAGTAAGTATGGTAAGGAATTCTATTTAGGTGTTGGCAATTACTGTGTCTGAAAAGAAAAAAAAATGACAAGTGTTCATTTATCTTTTTTAATTATATGTAATTTGTAAACTTAAAATTGTTTCCACTTTTAAATTAGATCTCAACTACATATTACTTACATACCTGCAATTCAGAATGCTACTTGAAGTGGAATTGTTATGATTGATTTTCAAATTGTTATGAAGAGAGAAATTATAGGGGATGCGCTCAATTAAACTTCCATTTATTTTTCTTAGCTGAAATTTGAAACAAAAGATAGTCCCAGAAAATGCTTTATCGTGGATTCCTTTTGGCTGTGAAATACAGATGAACCAGAATTCATGGTGACTGGTGGAACACAACATTCACGAGTAGTTTAGTTCTTTTCTCCACTTTCACTTGTTTAAATTATGTCTGAGAAATTAATTCCTCAGAGATAACAGTCCATGTAATTTTATTCAAAATATGCCAACTAATACAATTTCCAGGCCAGCAGAATGAGCACAATAAGTATTTTACAGCTTTCAGTTTAAAGGCTATTGAAGTATATACAAGTCTTTCAAAGAGAATCCATTTGGCAAAAATTAAACTCTCCAAGCAAAGGTTTTCCTAGCTGGCCATTTCTTAATGTCCCCTCAACCTCTTTTTACTTTTCCCCACTGAGAACAATCTGATTTACTATCAGATTCTTCCTTCTGCTCCTGCCTTCCCCAGCTCAGCTGAAGGCACTGCCTGGGAGGTAACTGCTGCCACCTGGGCTCAGGATGCACCACGGGAAAAGCACTTCATTTCCTTCCCTCTCCTCCTGCAAGGACAGGAGCAACAAGGTGCTACCTCTTACTTAAGCCATCTGATTTTTCTCCATGGTATGTAATGAATATTTATAATTTGTTTTGTGGGGATTTTTTTAATTGTTTTTTGATGTATTTCTGAAAATCTGGTTTAATTCTTTGGTTTCTTGGTCTTTTCTGCCTGTTCTTGTTTTGGTGGGCAATGTATCAAAAGGGAATAGAAGTGTTACTGAGTATGAAATGGTCTGCCCAAGTCCCACTGTGTTGCTGGCCTCCAGGAAAAACAAAATCTCTTTGCACTTTATGCAACTTGGTTGATTTTACTGCTGGTGTGTTTAGAAGAGTACTTCACATTAGACACAGGAGAGCTTTCTGGAGGGCAGAAAGTAAAAGGATTATGTTCAGTGCTCTAAACAATATCCATTTTCTGCTAGAACCTGAGAATTTAGAATACAATTAGAAGGAATCTCTTTTTCAGTGGTGTTGCCAGTTGGCGTAAGAACCTCACAATTTTTAATTTGAAAGGAGAGAAAAGAGATTATACAGCCTAAGAGAGAAAGGAGTAGTATTAGTAAAATAAATTTAGAGTGAATTTTCTTTCAGGCCTTTCTAAATAAAGTGAGCTTTCATGTACATGCAAATAGAGAAATGTATTTGTGTTGGATGATGATGGAAGGGTTTATAACAGCACTGTTTCTGCAATTGATTTTCCATCAGAAACATGGAGGTGTGTTGAGTTAATTGGTAGTTTAGTGCTTTGAGGACAAAAAAATAATTAGCTGCTACAGTGCTGGTTTTCATGTATACTGAGTATGGATTTTCTCCATATAAATGGGCACAATCATGTGTTTTTCATATGTTAGCTCTGGCCTTCGTCATCTTACAAATATGTTTGAAAATATTGCTAAATTTCGTGCAATAGGAAAGAACAAAGCATTAGAGACAATAATTTCATGCTTTGTACAGAATAAACAAAAAACCCCAGAACTTTCCAGGCAAGGGAAGGGAGTGTGTCAAATTAATCTATAAAAGTCAGACAAAAGGACTTTGCTTGGAAAAGAAATGCAGAATGGTTTTAATTAACATTTTGCTGCAGGTCATGCCATGTTCTTCCAATTAGGACTTTGGTGTAAGAAGGCCTGTCTCGTCCTGAAATGTCTTTACTTCTTTAAAGAGAAAGACTTGGTCATTTTCCAGAAATTGGGGAATGGGATACTTTCAGTTATCTTTAGTTTGGGGCGAGTATGGATTGTGATTATTTTTCATTTTTGAATATAATTGAGAAGAGTTGGGATCAAGCATGTTTAAGAGTCATTCTAAACTCTTCAGTTTTTTTCTTTCAATTCAGCTCTGTTTCTTCAGGATATTTTTCCATTGCAAAACTCTGACATAAATAATTTCCCTTCATGTTGTAGTCACTGTTTTTCTCTAATGCTCTGTTTAATATTTTGTCTGTAGCATTTAGACACAATGGGAGTAGGTTTCTCTGTGTTGTCATTCAGTGTTATGTGTATGTTAGAGTTTTAGGGTTTGTAAAGGCGTCACTCCTTTTTCATTATAACAACTCCTTTTTTTTAACAGTCATGTGTTTCCTCTGTGTCTCTGCCCTGCAATGGGCCCCTTTTGTTTGCAACCTCCTAGTTCTGCCTAGAAAGAAGTACTGAGGTAAACAGGATGGTTTACTGAGGGAAGAGTTTCATGCTAATCTCCCATTTCATCCAAGATATATCCCACTTCCAGCTGAAACACACAGAATGAGCAGCACAGTTCCCATCAGGCTGATGAAACCAAAGCTATACAAGCAAGAAGGATAAACTAATATGTTTCTGTATCTAAAGCAGACTGACAAAAGAACTGTGGTAATCTTATTCGTGGATATTTCTCATGTCAAACACTATTAACAAAAGATGCCCCACACTGCCAACCATTGGGCATTGCCATCCATTGTTTTAAGTGCTAAGACCCATTTCTGGGGAAAAGAGTATCTACATCAGAATAATGCTACATGAGGTCATATAAATATCAACCTAGGTCTTTAATTATGTGAGGAACAATTAATAATTATGCCCTCCTTACCACAGAATTTTGCACTAATGGAATAGCACAGGTGTTACTACAATTATACTCTAGATGAGCTGTAGATCAGCAGCAGTGGGGAATATTTTTTTATTAGTACTTGGTTTGCACACCAAGTCGTCAAGAGTTCAGAAGTTCCAAATCCAGACTTGCCCTTGATCTATCATTGGGGCACTCTACACAGTCCTACTCTCCCTATGAAAAAACCTGTTGCATTTATGCATGGTCCTCTAATCAGAAAGGATCATTGCATCTTGATATAAAGACATATAGGTAATTGTAAATTTACTATTTCCCAGTGTCTGGTTTAATCCACTAGACAGTGAAAATTATTTTTAGAAATTCTCTTAGAGCTACTTTTTATTTTAGAATAGGAAAAAAAAAAAGGTAAAAGAACATTTCCTTGTCATTCTTGAGTGCAGCATGCTGCAGCTGCTGCCCCAGAAGTGGTGTGAGTCAAACTCCTTCTCATAGTTAGGGCCATCTTTTTCTTTTGAGATATTACCAGTATTTTTCTGTGGAATGAATGTGGCAGGGGAAAGTTTTTTGGCCACATCACTCACTTCCAAAAAGAGGGACTTCTGTGTATCCTTTACAGACAATTTCAAGTGTTTAATGAAAATAATGTTGGACATCCTCAGGCAAAGGTCAGAGGAAGTTTTAAGACTCAAAAATCTAGCTTAAATATGGGACTGTGCTATGAGATCCCGAAATAAGTGGAAAAAAGGAATTATTAGTGTTATACAATAGAATGTACTTTTGAGTGCACTGGTTTGGGGTTTGGTGCTGGCCAAAAGCTTGCTAAATACTTTAACTTATTAACAATAGAAAGTGAAGAAAGTTTGGGTTTGGTGGAAAGGGTATTATATACAAAAATATAAACAATACTTGCTCTAGCAGCCAATCAGCATCTGCTGTTGGGATCTGACATAATCTCACAGGCATGTCAGAACACTTCACGCTGTTATATTTACAGACCAACATACTGAGGGCAAAAGAGTTCAGTTTTTTTGGAAATTGTGTCTGGAGATGCTCCTGTTATTCACAGTATTGAAAAGGAATGGTCAGAGCCTACGCAATAGTTGTGTTGCTGTGTTCCCTTCAGCTGTGTTTATTTCATTTAAATAGTAATGGACACAATTGCTATGTTGTTTTTCTCTGAGTACTTAGCCATTTACAGGCATTTGCACTTCTAAGATGGATCCTGTTTTATTTTTACCATTCAGCTATACATTACTCTACATAATGTAAATGAGACTCAGCGATGAAATCAATTTGTTGAAAGTATTTTGTACTTTCTAGCTGTCAGGAAATGCAGTATATTTTTGGTGCCATGTTTTAGCTCGTAGGCCGAGTCAAGTGTATTGAATTAATTCTAAAAATTAGGATTGTCAAATGCAGTGTCATTGCTTTAAATGTGTATGGATTTTCTTCCAGCTTGCAGATGCCTTGCAGCCCATTGCATGCCTGAGTTTTTCAGTGCTGCAGGAGCTATCATTAGGTGCACA
Source organism: Passer domesticus (assembly GCF_036417665.1). Lineage (NCBI taxonomy): Eukaryota > Metazoa > Chordata > Aves > Passeriformes > Passeridae > Passer > Passer domesticus. The sequence continues at coordinate 26,792,910 of NC_087477.1, forward strand.
AAGCTTTGAGTATTATGTGTACTTTTCTAAATGGGCTGGGTGCATGGGTGTCCTTGTGTCTTTAGGGGAGAACCTGTCAGAATCCCTTTAAGGTTTCTGTTAGGACTGGGGGATGGCAATTCCATGTAGATCTCTGGCATTGTTGGGGTGAGGAGAGCTGCCAAGGGGAAGCTTTCCTGGTGCCCTCCAGTAGCCTCAGGATCCAGCCCAAGGGTGCGAGGCAGAAGTTGAACTTGCTGGGAAGAGTTTGGATCAGGCTCCTCTCTGAGAACCAGCACTCTGCAGAGAGCTGAGGGGAGAGATGGCAAGCAGAGCTTGACCCAAACAAATCTCAGTCCCAGCACTGGGACAGCTTGGCCCCTGCTGGTCAGGGAGGCTGATCCCTGGAGATGCTGGCACTGCATAAGAACACTTTGAACTGAATTCAGCACAGAGAATCCGCGCAGCTCTAATTGAAACAGCCTTTTGTTGTAATGAAAAGAAAGCTGCAGAAGGGATGGTAAATGATGAATCCCTTCCTTTTATTTGGGGCCCACAATTGGCCTGCTAGTGTTATACAGAGAACGTTCTGCACTCCAAGTCTATTTGAAATTTAGTCAAGCATTGCAGTAAATGATGTAACTCACTGCTGGGAGCTTCTCCAGACCTCTACTGTTTTACTTGCTTGTTAGTAAGGCATGTTTCACAGTGCAAATACTTTAATTCCTTTTTGTAGCTTTCTCTTTCTTTTTTTTTTTTTAATTTACAGATTCTATATTTGCTTTTCTCAAATATTCCTTACTTAGGTCTTTGCTTAAAGCAATTCTAATCAAATGATTGATTTAATTTGTATCCTTTAAATCATGGACTAGGATCTTTTTGACATGTAATAATATTCCACATTCATTAAACCCTCAGCTCTTCAGCTTTAATAATTGCTTCCAGGCTCTTTGGAAATAAATAAAGGCTGGACTCTTCCACTTGATGCATTACTATATCCTTTATCATGAGTTGCAACTCTTACTATTTTTTCTAGTCTTCTGCTTATGTCATTTTAAATAGTTTTTGATCTCAAGTCTTACAACACAGTAAATTAGCTTAAGGGTACACAACTGAACTTTTTCCTTGTGACATTCAGATGTGTTTATAAAGAAATTTAGGATCATTTGTGGCTTTTGAAAACAGTTAGGGAGCTGTAGATTCCTTTCCTCCTTCAAGTTACATATAAACTTTCATACATATATGCTTGCTTCCCCTGTGTGTAAGGGACGTGCTTACTGCCTTTATGGGAGAGAAGGTTGGATGCATTAGAAACACTTGAGAAAATCTGTTCCAAATTTCTCCTCTGTTGCTGCAGTTTTCTGCAATAGAGGGTCAGAGGGTTTTTTTGCTGAGCCAAACCCCTGGTTTGAGTTAACTGGAATTTAGGGGCAGATATAACTGGTTATTTTCTCTACCAGCTACACCCAGCTCAACCAAGAGGTCTGTGAACTCCAAAGGGGATGCTCCATGCATGGCCTGTTTAGCTTTACAGGAGATCAGCCTTTCAGTTCTAGCTTGTCTTGGACACTGTGTGAATATAAAGCTAGCCAGGCCTTAAAGTCACTGCTGATCATGTTTTGTGTGTGTGCAAGCTGGTCCCAGCAGCCAAACTTACATAAATAATCTGCTATAAGAATAATGGTCTGCCTTACTCAGTCTCCCAGCTCCAGAGACTTTCCAGAGCTTTGCTGAGATCCTTTTCACCCTCCCTGTATCTTTTGAAGACAATAAATAAGAGATAGTGGGGCTGCAGCAGGCAAATGTGGAGATAAGAAGCCAAGGTTTATATAGTCAAGGTGCAATATTTTGCAATGTATTGAGATCTGAGAAGTGTAGGCATCCCTGTAGATCCTCTTGAGTGCAACAGAACCCAGTCCACATGTGATACACTGTCTTTGTCTGCAAGATTCCTAAGTTCCACAACTTTTATGACAGATACACAGATATTTGCAGCAGGGAGGATTTTCAGGAATATCTTTAATTTCTGTTAGAATCCAGGTTTAATGTTTAATATGCTCTTGCCAGAAATTACGTACTCAGTTTGGAATTTTTTTTAATCATCTGATAAGAATTTTACAAATCCACCTGGAACCCCTGGAACAGGGATTTTAAATGTAGGATGTTGAGTTGACCCACAGATGTTCTGTTCATAAATATATGATAATGCAGAAGATGTGTTGTGCCCCAAAGTATTGACTTCCATATGCAGGAAGTCTTTGTTGTAATGCTGTGTGGTTTTTACATTATTTGAGCTACTAAGAGAATAGTGTGGATCAGATCCCATGGGGGGATCCTTGCAGCTGGCTGACAGATGTGATTTGTGACTTCTGGGAGGAAGAAGAAAAGGGAAGAGTCTTGCTGCAGGTGTCTCTTGGTGGTACGATAATACAGGACCTATGTTTGTATACAGATGACTGAGTTCCTGTGTTGTTCCTTTTGTCTAAAAAGGATTTGTTTGTGTGAATATTATTTTGATGTGGCGAAAAGGGACTTTTCTTGCTGGGCCACAACAGCAAGCATAGACCGCACAAGAGAGGAGAGCTATCCCAAAAGTGTTAAGTGTGGTAGCATCTTAACTAGAATAATGTCTCAGGTTTGTGAGTTTGCAACTCAAGTAGAAGTTGGCCCACTGAAGGGGTTACAGATGAGGACAACAAAAATGGTCCCAAGTCTAGAAACCATGAGCTATAAAAAAAAGTCAGTCTGCTGCTTAGTCTAGAGAATTCTGAGGCCACCACTTAGTCAGTGTCTAATAAAAAACCACAATCACAGATGGTAACTTTCCCCCTACATTTGGGTGGGGTAGGAGGACAGTAAATTCTGTGAGCTGAAACTGCCACAAAGACAGCCTGGATTAGGTTTTAGGAAACCTACCAGGAAGGTGACTCACTGGAACCCCACAAACTGTCTGCCATGGGAAGTGCTTCTGAGAACAAATGAAGCAGCTGTTGGTCAGGAAAGACATAGGTGTAGGTGTTGTTCCACATGGGGTACTTGTGCAGAGAAACAGGCCACATGGCTGTTTAGAGGCTCTCTTTAACCCCATAGTTTCTCGGAGGATCTGATTATACTAAATGTTAATATTCTCTTTCCCTGAAGATCTTCAAAAGCCATCTGGACACAATCCTGAGTAAATGCTCTAGGGAAGGCTGCTTGAGCAGGGTGGTTGGACTAGGTGACCTCCAGGGGTCCCTTCCAGCCTTGCCCATAGCAGGTAGTTTTCCAGCAGGGCACAGACTGAACACTGACCCTTGTTGTTGACAATTTGGTGTGGTTTACAGCCTGGAGCTTTCCAGGAAAATGCATCTGCTTATTAACCAGCAGCTGGCACTGCCTTCTCCCTGGCTTCTGAGGGAGATGATGCTAACCAAAGGCAACAGGAGGTTCTCTGATTCCCTGTTTTGAGCAGCCATAGCACTCCAGGCTTCAAAGGGAAAGGAAGCTGGAACACTCTGTATTCAAATATTAAATATTGCTGTCTAATAAAAATTGACTGGAAACACATTTCAGAGAGCCAAACTCCAAACTCTTCCACTGGAAGTGGTTATCAGACCATCAGTTTGATGCTTGCCCAGTTAATATATGCCTGCTTCAGCTTATCTGAATTTAAGTCTTCTCAGAGAACACTGCTTCTCTCTCAACCTTTTTAGTATTACTGCTCTTTTCTTCCCAAATAAGGAAGCTTCAACCACAGTGTGTGCCTGCCAAACTTTAGCTTTTTGGAGCTGCAAATCTGAAGCAGGATGCTATCTGGTTTTATGAGGTCTTTCTGTTATTTCTATAATCATCAGCCAGCCAAGAACCCCTCATTTATCCTCCTGTTCTAATCCTCCTGTGTAAACAAAAGGCAGACACAGTCTTGGTTCCAACTCAGCTAAAAATCGAGGCAACTCAATGTGCAAGTATAACTTAGAGAGGGACCTATTTTCCAGAAACATATATGTTATTTCAAAGGAATTGTATTAGGGTCCTCTACTGTTTGAGAAACACCTGAAAAATGTTACTTTCTCAAATGCATTTAAATTTGTGTTGAAGGAGAGTCCAGAGGCCTTGCTTACAATTAGGGTTTAATTATGCCAGATGTGGCTGAGCAGTGCCTATGGTGAAGAATTTGTTTACTTTTAAAACTGATGAAGGGTTTGTCAATGAAACTCAGAGCATGATAGCGAAATAATGGGATTATGGGCATAAACACTTACTTGAAATGAAATGAAGTCATATTGGTAAAATCTGTAAGACTTAAAATAAAGAAACAAAAATAAACAAAAACTCTCACATGAAAATGTTGACATTACTAAATCTCTGGTTTGTTTGTTGTGGCCTAGCCTAACATAAGAGACATCCCAGCATTAATCCCTGCTATGAGCACATAGGCAGTTTTAAACTTATTTTCAAGCAAAAACCCTGTGTGATATTCTAAAGGCTGATGCTTTCCATAGTTTATCAATTTGTTTAAATATAGAGCTTTTAAAAATGTGTTTCATGACTTTATGATGCAAATTATAAAGCCTTTTGTTTTTTCAAGATGATTTTTAATTCCAAAATTCTGGGTTCTTCCTCCAGCCCTTAAATATTGCAGATAGTGGGGTGAAAGTCTGACCAAGTCAGAAGTTAATGGAAATTTGACTTCATAGAACACCATCTCAATAGTAAAATTACACAAAATCAAGTTAAATAATCAGCATATGAGAAACATGGAAACATTTGGTGGCATAATATTTGTCAGCAATCAGTAAACTCACTTAAAGTCTGTCTTTTGAAGATGTTCCAGAAGCTGCACAATTTCCATAGTTCCTGAAATCTTAGGAACGAATATTTTCATTGGATCAGTTTTCTGCTCTTCAGTAAGACTTAAATGAGTAACAGCTCAGACTCGAATGCATTTGTTTATTAGCCTTTCTTCCTAAAGGCAAAGAATCAAACCTTTGTCTGAAGTAAAGTACTTCTACCTTGCAACAACATTCATCCTATGCCAGTTAATGCCAGCAAAAGATTTCAACATTTATGGATATTAAAATGTATTACAAATATAAGAATAGTTTTAAAATATGGTCAGACAATAATGGCAGACTGGGGTCCACAGAAAGATTTAAAATTGATGTGGAGATAGTTTGCATTCAGAAAACAGCAGATAATACACAGATCCTACCTAAAGACATGAACCAAAACAAAATGAGAGCCAAAAAACCTCAAAACAAAGAAACACTGGAAAAGGCAAAGAAATGGGTAGATAAATCCGCTGAATAAATCATTACTGAAAGAATGTGCCTTTTGAGAGCTGGGCTAATTGCATACATTCCTCAAGCAAAATGGAACCTGACTGTGAAAATGTGAAGATTGGCAAAAATCAGGACAAAATGAATCCAAAATATCAATAAACCTATTAAGGGCCATGTGAGAAACCAATCAATAGGGTGGCCAGTAGGGCACAGCTGCTGAACAGTCCACTTTAATGCCATCAATAGCCCATGGGGACAAGTCAGCCTGTTGGTTTGGGAGCATGAAAGACAAAGATTAAGAGGAAAGAGAAGGAAAAAAGAAACAAAGTAAATTCAGTGATTTTGGGGGGGAAACATACTCCTTGCAAGAATTTAATTTAGGTATGATTTAAGTGAAGCATCTAGTGCTGATTTGAGAGATGTTTATCATCTGCACTGGAATTGAGAAGGGAATGATGGTAATCTTAAGGTAGATTGTTCAGAAGTCAAATGGCCGAGTTCTGGTCCTCTTGAGTTTCAGTGGCAAAAATCCAAAAACTGCAGTTAAAGAAGAAAAGGATCAACACATTTGGCTCTGCAGTGCTCCTTAGCTTTCTTTTTTTTTTTTTCCCAATTGTTTGTTAATTTAATTGTCATGCAGTAACATTGTGAGTTCCTTTGCTAAAGCACCCCTGGCAAATTCTGTGTGTCAGAATACAGAGCTTGTATTTATTTTAAAATCTTAGTGGAAATATTTTTGAGACTAACACACTGATGGAGACGGGGGGGGGAGCTTGTCAAATAACACTAAAGCTGTTAATAAAATGGGCTTCCCAAACATGATGTGTTTCAAATGTGCCTCTCTCTGTCTTGGTAGTTTCTATCACTGCCAGAGGCTTTGCTCCAGAAGCATCTTTTTTGTATCTCCATAGGAGCACAACCCAAGCCTTCCCTCTCCCTGTGAGCTCTAACAAGCCTGAACAGCAGCTCCATTACTGTTCCAAGATGCAAAGCCTTCCCTGTGCTTTAGATTGTAGATTTAGGAGACTAAATAGACTGTAGTTTTAGGAGTGGCTGCCATGCATCCTTAAACTTTCTTTAGTTCTGTGTTGAGCATCTTCCAACATCAAAACCACAGAAGGATAGAGTTTTTGACTCTTTGTGAAGTAAAGAGGGAGGTCAACAAAACATTTGTCTTGGACTTCCAGAGGATGGCCTTTGGCCTGTTTAGGTTGCTGGTTTGGAGGTTGGTTGGGAAGCAGTCCTTAATAACAAAAGTCTGGACACACTTTAAGAAAGAAATCTTTAAGGTGCAGAAGCAGGACATCCCTGTGTGCTGAAAGAGGAGCTGGTGAGGAAGAAGACCAGCCTGGCTGTACAGGGTTAAAAAAGAAAGAAGAAGGAGCAGGCAACTCAGGAATAAGGATGTTGTTAGGTCATACAGAAAGAGAATCAGAAGTTGTCCGTCTGACCATCACAGTAAAATCTAACAAAAAGTGTTTTTATAAATTCAGCAACAACAAAAGGAGGGCCAAGAAAAATATTCATCCTGTTTCAGAGGTGGAGGGGAACACTGTGACCATGGGTGAATGAAAAGCTGATGTACTTGATGCCTTCTTTGCCTCAGTCTTTAGCAGAAAGAAAGGTTATCCTGAGGGGAGCTGGTAGATGGGGACAGGGTCAAAATACATCCCCTGCAATCCAGGAGGAATTAGTCAACAATTTGCTGGCATTTTGACGTTCAAGTGTCCAAGTGGGGCTGGATGGAATTCATCCAAAGATATTGAGAGAGCTAGTGGGAGAGGTCACCAAGCCATTCCATCATTTGTCTTTAGTCCTGGCTCACTGGGGAGGTCCCAGACAACTAGAGGTTTGCCAGTGTAACACCCAGGCACAAGAAAGGCTGGAAGGAGGATCCAGGGTGCTACAGACTTGTCAGCCTGACCTCGGTGCTAGGGAAGGTTATGGAACAGATTATCAGGACAACCAAGGGGTCAGACCCCAACATGGGTTTAGGCAAGGCAGGTCCTGCTTGACCAACCTGATCTCCTGTTATGACAAGATCACCTGTCTGGTGCATGAGGGCAAGGCTGTGCCTTTGTCTGCCTTGCTGCTGGTTTTAGTTCTGTACCTCTCTTGCTGACTTCCACAGCCTTCCACTGTAAATGCTCCTTGTATATCCCACATCCTTGGCCTTACCGGCTTGCCTGGGAGATTGGATTTTGACCTGCCATGGCTCTGCCATCTTCTCGGGCAAAGTCCCACAGGTGATGATTTGAGTAGTGTAACTTTGCTGTCATTAAATTTTAAGTTTGCTTGGTGACCTTTTCTCCATCTTGCTGAAGAAATGCTTCGGATGCACCTTCTTGCATCACCATTTTCCCCATAATATTTATCAGTTGTCTTCTGACACCTGGAAGGGAGCCCTTCTGCTAACTTTGTGGGCATCCTTCTCTTAAAGCTTAATGGAGGATAAATGATATTTCAGACCCTCTTAATCTACACTTGCATCTTCTCTACCAGTCATGAGTCAGTTTTAAGTCTTTGATTCCCTCTGAGCAGCCCTAAATAGTACTGTTGAATTTATTCTGGATTTTTCTTTTAATATTAAAATTTCTAGTTCATATGCCAGAGGCAATCCACTAAGTTGGCACTGTATTCTGTTTTTTCTACCACAGAAAGAATGATAAAATTAGAAAGCTGAAGGTTTATTGTCCTTTTGCTTCTTCTTGTTTATTCTCTCCTTCAGATTAAATTTCCACGTTCTTAGGTTTCTTCATGCTTCCCAATATTTAGAAGCTGATCATTGCAAAGAAAGTTTTTCAGTTTTCTTTTTTCTTTTCCAATGTTTTTAAAACAGAATCTGGAGGAAAAAGTTTTCAGATCACTTAATACTTGTTTAGTCTCTACCAAAATTTATTTTAATTTAATAGGGTTTATTTCAAATTTTAAAAATCTAATCTCTATGAGTATAAGAACAAAGCACTCTGAAAATTACTCTAGGTCATAAAAATAGGATTTTATTTAAATTTATTTTTTAAAACTGTAGTTCTTCTAACACAAGAAATAAATTTAAAAAATAACTGCAGCTCTATCTTAGTTCCTGCTGTGGAGATACATTTAAATGTGTGTGTGTATTTTTTAAAATTTAAGTTATTGACCTCAAAAACATGATGTCAACAGCTAACACATCTAGAGGTATGAACGTTTCTGAGTGCAAATCATCCTCGACTTTCAGATAATGTCCCAATTGTGCTTATGTGTCAGAGCATACAGCTTTAAAGAAAATCTATTTTGGATGTCTCAGGACACTTTTGTTTCAAACGGTTATGTTTTTGTGACTAATAGTGCAAAATTTACTCTTCTAGGACATCTTTGCTGAAGAGAGAACTGTGTTTGTCTTGTTTTGTCTTTTCAGTTTGGTTTTCAGGGTTCTCTGTTCTGATAAAGTTCATTTCCCACAACTGGAAGCTGTGAGTCCCACAGGACTTTACAGCAACAGCAGCAAAAGCTCAGCCTTGATTTCTCATTGCCAAAGTACTGCAGTGAGATCTATGTGTCTCTACTCTCCCAACCAAATTCCTTGTTTAATTCACAGTGATTTTTGTCCCACCTCACCACCCAGGTTTGTGTGTGTCTCTAACATTAGGAGCATGTACAAGACCAGCTGAAGGTTAAAGCCTGTGTGCTGACAGGACACCTGGTGTGTCAAACAGCAGCAGCTCTGGCTGCTCCCATCTCCAGCCTGCTGGCCAGAGCTGCTAAACATAGCTGGGCTTATCACAGCCCCAGTGAGGGAAGTGTGGCATTCCTGGGGCAGGGAGCCAGCACCAGGCACTTCAGACGTGCCTTTCATCACTCTCCTTCCCTGGGATAGAAGTGGCATTCCTGGGTCTATCAACCAACATCAATTTTGGACAAGCGCCTGCCATGCAGAGCGCTCACAGTTGTTTGGCCCGATAGCTGCTGAATTTATTTTGTGCTAATCAGTTTTGTTATGACACTCTGCAGTGAAAGAGGCAAAACAGGGCTGGGATAATGCAGAAATAACTAGAATTAGTGTGTGTGCAGATGGACAGCTCTAGCACTGCGTGTCACTGTGACCTGTTTCCACTCGGTGAAGCCAAAATGACCTTGAAACAGAAGGCTCTGCAGCATGTTAAAACCAAAAACAAACCTGGAGAGCCTGGAGATTTGCAGGACAGTCATTGTCTCTGTTTCCTACTTAATTAAAAAGTGAATTTGAAGGTGATTAGGATTAGTAGTCAACTAATGTTTGACTACTTTATGTATTTATATTTTTTTAACATTAGGAAACTTGGACACACGAGGAGTTCTGCATCTCCCTTTCCATTCGTGCTGTGCTGAATGTGCACTTTCTAAAGGCACAGACCATGTAAATGGCAATGGCCATTCTTGTCTGGGGCAGGCGAGCACCCAGCCCGCGTGCTTCAGATGGAAATGCCCCTCACAAAGGCTGATGTGGAACTTGGAGGGCAGTGGAGTAAGTGCAGGACTGTGACAGGGGTTTCACAAATAGTTTGAACAAAACCTATGCAAGTCACACTTGACCTCTTTCAATTTTAATATTGAAACTTAATGACAAGAAAAAATTATCCCATTACATATAAATATATATTTAGGGTGCTTCCTGCTTTTCCTGGGTTTATAAATAGCATAAGGACAAGCTAGCAGGAAAGCAGAAACATGCATATTTGAAACCCTGTTCTCTGAAAGCAGCAAATCATCCAGAAAACACTATTTTCAAGATATTAACTTCCCATCTGTACTATTGTGGTACTTCTAATACATCTCTGCTGGAATCTAGGCACTTAAAATTTTAAAAATTGCAATTAAAAAAAAATCCAATAAGCAGAAATTTATATGTGTTTCTTCTAGAAGTAGTTTGTACTTAGGGATAAAAATATGGATAAAGCTCCCTCTATTATAGTGACCACATTCTCCTGAGAGAATTTAGGCCATGGAAGAAAATAGAAAAACAGAGGATTAATCAATATCTAAATTTGACTTGACTCTGTTCTGCTTCTCAGCAGACAGGAACTGCTGTGGGGAGGTGACAGTGCTCTCCTGGGAAAGGGACTTGGCTGCCTCTCCTGCAGGGGCTGGCTCCTCTCTAGCCACAGGAGAGGTCCTGGTGCCAGCTACAGAGGTCACTGCTCATTTGCCCTCTCCCTTGAAATGGAAAAAATGAAACATTGCCAAAGAAGAGGGGAAAAAAATGCAATGGAGAGGAGGCAGTGTAAGGCCAAAGGCAGAAGCGTGGGTTGTTCTGGGTGTGCTGGAGAGGAAACGGCTGGAAAAGAAATGTAGCAAATTGAGACATAGACTGAACATCCTGGGGCAGGATTGATGGTACTGGAAGTACAAACCACCCTTTTAAAGGGAAATATCAGATGGGAAAAGAGCAGGAAAAGGGAGGGAGTACAAGGGCAATGAAAGGAAATACAAGGGCAATGGAAATCTTTCATTCTTTAATGATCTATATTGTATCACAATGTAAACAGCACTGCCAGAGAGGGAATACAACATTGTTTCTTTGTCTCTCAGTACAATTTGGCAGCCTCAGGCTGATAAAGCCAGGGCAGGAGAAGCTAAATTGAAATTAAGTTGCAAAATGTCTGTTGGTTTTTTGAGGGAAAAGGAAAAAAAAAAAAAAAAGAACCTAAATGTATATTCAGTGTTTAATGAATCTCAAAGACTTGGTTGTTGAGATGGTAAGATTGTGTGCTCTGGGAAAGCCATTAGCAAACCTTCAGGTACCTGGCTTTGACAAGGAAAGATGGGTTGCTCTGCAGGAGCAAAGTGGATTAGAAAGAAATTGGAGAGATATAAATGAGTGGAGTGAGATGGACAGGTGAATAGTGGGGACCTGCCCAAACACCATTACCAAGTTCTGCTCTATGAGATCACTCTTTGCCACCTTTACTCTGAATATGAAGAGTAAAATCCCAGGATCTTCTTATTGGCTGCCCATGGGCTGCCCTTGGATGGGCAAGTTCTGTGAGCCTCAGTGCTGTGAGCAGGACAAGCATGTTAGTATGGGCTGGGTGTTGTTTTGGGATGGGTTGGGACCCCATGGTAGCACTGCCTTGCTTCTGTTGGCCCTGGAAGGAATCAATGTGACCAGCCCAGATGTGAGTTTCTTACATTGCACATACCTCAGGACCTGCTCAAATGTCCCAAATCCTATCTGGAGTATATTTCTCTGGACTCAAGTGTTCTGGCATGCAGCTGAAGCATCAGCAATATCCATAGATATTGATAAAATGGCATAGATGGAAGGACAAGTTGCATGATTTTTATTCATTCTCTAGTGGCTCCTGATAAAGTGTCTTCCCATGGCACAAATATTAACCATTTTTAGCTAATATTTGTGAACTAGTTTTCACTGAAATGAAACCTCTAGAGAGACTTCAGGTCTGAGTAGGTTTATTCTGGGTTTATGAGAGTGAGGAAATACTTGTAGACTGGAGCACTAAGATTTTTTTTTCCACAGCTATGTGGAAGAATTGAGTAATTGAAGAAAAAGACAAGGTTTTGACTATGCCATTCTGGAATTAAAGCAATGAACTTGAGGAGGAGCAGCTATTGTTAAGCTGATTGTTTTTCCTATCTTTCTATAATCCTGTCAGTTCTGCCAGCGTGGCTGTGCTGTGAACCAACTCAGGGAAGAGAACTGATTTTAAAGTAAGGTTTATAGGGAAAAAAAGGAAGAGATGTTGTGTGTTTTTACTGAGTCAGATCAGCTCTCCAAACCAGCTGATAAAATGCTCACCCTAATAATACCCAGTTTTAACTGAGTGGTTTTGGAAGTCAGCTGGGAAGAGGAGAAAGTGGGATGGACAGGGCAAGAGCAGCTCCAGCTGATGTTGCTGGCTAGGAAATGTCTCATTGAACCTGGCCTCAACTCAAATGCATTTCTTTTAAGGCAAGAGTGGTTTATAAAGTACTTGGGTCCATCTGGTTCCCAGCTCTCCTTCCTGCTCCCAGACTGTCCCTGGCATCGATGCTTGTAAAGCCACATGTTAAACAGATGTGAATCAAGTGAAAGATCCTCTTTATGTAAGGATGACTATGTGTGAGTTCTGGACAATGGAGAGAAATGTAAGCTTACCTTTATCTTCAGGGCTCACACAGACACAGCTGTACTAGAGACAGCTAAGAATTGATGATACAAACTCTCCCTACTGCTTCTGTCACCCAGCCTGGAGGATCACGTTTGCACCATGAATGTACTCAGAGGGATACAGAAGGAAGAACTGCAGAACAAGTAGAAAAAGTGGAGGTTTCCTGTCTGTAGAAATCTGTCAAAATTGGTTAGTCAATCCTTGCTGTGCAAGTAACAGAAAGATGATCTCTGAGAGAGCCCTGGAGATAAGAGATAAAATACAAGGCTGAGACTGTCCAAGACTTGAGATGAGCAGGAGCACAGTCTGGTTTTTTCCTGGTCTACATGTAACCTAGTGACAATATTCACTACAGAAATATTCCATAGCAAGGATGAATCAAGAACTTGCTTTTTGTAGCAACTTGTCACTGCAGCAGGCCTCAGTGATCAAGTGAAATTAACCTTCAGGGTGAAAAATGAGTGAGACTAGACTGTGTATTTTGAAATCCAGTGGTAGTAAGATGTGTTCCTTAAACCAGTAATCACAATTAAATGGGTGAGAGGAAATTTTCAGCTCTGCTGTACACTGGCTAGTGTTAATGATTATAAAGAATTTGAAATAAAATCAAATCTTTGTATAAAAGGACTCTCTTTGGAGAGACCTAAACATCTGTGAAGGATTGGAAATTCCAAGCCTACAACTGCAGATTTATCAACTATAATGTGATGTTTACTTAGTGTGTTTTATTGCTAAGCAACCATTGTGCTCTGGAAAATCAGACCATTCTCAGCACAGCCACTGGACAAATATCAGCCATATGAATGGGTGGGAATGTGTCTTGTGTTGAAAGTTGCATTCTGTTGGTCATGAAGCCTTGATGATTCCTGTCTGCAGGGGGAAGGGAAGGGAAGGAAAGGAAAGGAAGGCATTCTCCCTCCCTAGGAAGCAAGTTCTTGGCATGGCTTATTAACTTGACTGTAAAAGGGTGCCACTTGCTGTTTAGTGCTCCTGAGACTCACCATGGGATCTTAAGAAGCCAAGAGACTTTTTGTCCCACTTCCCATTTCTGTCTTGTGGAGGCTTCTTTCTTGTGAGGATCTTATTTCTTCCTTCTAATTAAAAAAAAAAAGAGTAAAATAATGTTTTCTTGTTTTCTTTTTCTTGCCCTTTGTAAAAGTGTAGGAGACTGAAAATAAGTAGATTTTTTTTCTTCTTTTTTTTTTTTTTTACCAGGGTTCCAAAACCATAACAAGGCTCTGAGCTTTTTTATGCATACATAGCTGAAAAACAGAACCTGGAACATATTTTGCCTTGCAGCCTGCTTAGATCTGTTTTTCTCAGACATTCCCAATTTTCTATACCTTCACAGCTCCAGACAGAATTATTGCATTTTTGATCAAGATAAATTTCCATTGCTGTTCCTTAAACAGACTTCTACTCACTCAAACTCTTACGGTACTGAAGTGTTGAGGTGGGAGTTAACAAAGGCTGTTTCTGGGACAGAGGAAGAAGCTGTCTGTGCTTTGAGCAAACCAGAAATGTTGTGGGTGAAGTTACACAGTACTGAGCCCTAGCAAGCAGCTTCTGGGGGCAGGATGAGACTATATGAACTTGTAGCAAGTTCATGTAATCTGCAAAATCCTTCCAGTGATGGGAGCAGACACAATATAGACAAGGTTTTTCTTCTGAAATCTAGCTGTGATCTGCAGAAAAATTAAACTGGTAATTTTTTTATGCACCCTTATGGCTTTCTTCCATGACTAGAATGAACTTTATTTGCTGGTGGCTAAATCTGGATTCTGCTTCCTGTTCAGACTTCAATGGAAGTAATTATGCCAAAATAAGTGTTTTCATGCAATGCACTTTAAATATCCAAAACTACAAATTGATTACAGGTGTCCACAAAAAAAATTCTGTCAGGATTCTCTATCAATATCTTTCCTCAGGCATACCTTAATATTAATTCATTAGCTTCATGATAGATGAGAAAAAATTAGGTATATTATGTGGATTTTTTTGTTTGCTTGCTTGCTTTATGCCTTGCTTTTTTGTAATAGATTTGATGGTTTACAAATATGAGCTTTTAGCTGTGTCCCATGTTTCCACTTTATGTCTGCTTAGGAGAAGTGAATAGTATTTCTCTAGAGACTATTCCTCAGTTTTTGGAGGGTGTGTTTTCCTATTACCATGATATATTAACAGACATCTGGCAAAATATAAAGCATTTTCGTGAGTAAAATCGATGTCTTTAAAAGCTTGATATTCACTCTCAGTTCCTACTAGTCCATAATTGACATCATATTGCTTAAGCCATTTTTGAGGAGGTTGTTTTGAAAACAGAGCAAAGGAAAGGACAAAATTAATTCTGTGCTTTCCTGTATTCCCAGAGATGTGGCTCTCAACCATGCCTCTGCAAAAAAAGTGTGACTTGAGGTAAGGAATGAGGGAGTCAGAGAATGATCAGAAGCAGGATAAATGGAAAAGTGGAACTTGGTTTAGGAATCTGCAACAAAATCAGAGGATGATTTTGACAGAATCACATAGACAAGATCAATATTCATAGGAAGGTTTATGAGGCTTTCTTTTTTATGGTAGTAAGAATGGAGTACAGACTCGTATGAAGTTCTTAGAGACATCTTCAGAGGTGAAGTCAATAAAGAAAAGATAATCTCTTCTGAAAGAATAAAATCTTAAAAATCAGAAAATGTCCTGAATAGGAGAGCTGTTCACATACAATGGTTTTGTTCACGGCAGAAACCTGATAATGACCTTTAGAATTTCAGGGCAAAATTTGCTGTAGGATTGACTTGGGCACCTTTTCTGATTTTTGACATTTCTAATAGTTTACAATATCAAACTGAATTGAAATCAGAGTTTTCTCCTAGCTGTGGAGAGTCCAGTGTCTAGTTCTGTTCTAAGTATTCAAAGATGTTAAATAACTTAACAGTTTCTGAAGGGCATATTTTCCTGACTTTAATCAGCCCCACTGATTAAATTTTTATTTAATAAATTAATTTGATCCCCACTGCACTTCCAGTATTTCTTACTGTGAAATAAGTAGATGCAAACTGAGATTAATGTGCTTTCTTCTACATTACTTGGAAAGATGCAGCTTTTTTTTGGATGAGGATATTAAGTATTTAAATGTATCCTTTACCATTCTAGATGGTAAATATTTCTCTGGAAAAGGTGCCAAAATTCATAGAAATAATGTCTCAGATAATATTAGAGAAGTGTCCTCTATGTTCCTCCTACTGCTTACTCAGCTCAGATGTTGCTTTCTTACAGTTATCTACTTTACACTGACAAAGATCCCTTTCCATGGAAAAATCTCTCTTAAAAACACCAAACATTCCTGTGAGATCACTGAGACTTACTTTGAACTTAGTAGACAAGGTGCTGCTGTTCATAAGGTCTTAATGAAACATTTGAAGTATTTGCCTATTTCAGACATGAGAGTTAAGTCATACAGCTTCACAAGGACACTCCCTTGATTAAAGTTAGGCAGGGGGCTTTAAATATTCGTACTGGTCTGTGCACTAGTAAACCATGTTCCAGCTGCTGTCGCTCACTTATGAGACTCAGTAACATTCTTCTGCCTTTAGGAGCATACTTAAGAGAGAAAAAATGAACTGTTTAAAAAAGGCTTTAAATTAGTATGTCAGGTGGGTTGGTTTTTTGGTGGTTTTTGGGGGTTTATTTTTGAGATAAGGTGGCATCATCCTTTATCTGATCTGGCTAGGCATGAACTTCAAAGCTCTGTCAAGATAAGGAATGTGATACCCAGATTATACCAAGAGAATGTTTGCAATAAACCAAATTATTCAGTGCAGTCACTCGATCACATTGACACGATCTATGTCTGCTAACAAACCCTCTGTACAGCACCCTGCTGGTTCTCATCTCCTACAGCATATGCTGCTATTGCTCAGACATGATAACTTTTTTCCAGTTAACAAAACAAATGGTGATTTTGACTGGCTAAGTTAATTCCATCAGCTTTGCATTGCTGTTTCCATTTTGGAACACATTTAGGGTTTTCCTTTATACTTTCAGAAGAAACTCTTATGTATTCTAGGGGATGGGGCCAATGGTGCCCTTACTGTTGTTTTCTGCTACCTAATGAGGAGCTATAGACAAGGCAGAGCAGGCTCTTACTGGTGTTCACAGGGAAAGACCAAGCAGAATTAAAATATCACATCAAGAAAAACTTTCATTGTGCTCTCTTTCTTTACAGATGTAGCAGTCCTTACTCTCAAATCAGTCCCTCTGCATCCAGAAGGGTTTGCCCTGTAACTGTAATTTGTAGTCTAGGAGTTATGAATGCATGTTGGAATATATAAGTTTAACTGCTGTATATCAGGAAGAAAAATCTAAGTCTGCTTTTTAATCTAACCTGCATGAATAACACCGAGGGGAGGGCAGCATGTCTAAAGGAAACCATGCAGTTAAATCCTCAAGGTCCTGTGTGTGACTGATTAATTTTAAATTGTTTTCATCACCCTGAAAACTGGCCTGGTCTGTTCTGGCATAAAGAGGGAAAGCAGCTCAAATTCAAAAGATAAGTTAGTTGTTAAATGGTCGGTGTGGGGACTGTGGCTTTGACTCTGAACATAAACAAGATTTTTCCTCATTGCTTAGTGCTGCAAGGGCAGTGTAGCTGTTCTAAATGGGAACCATGTGGAAGAGGTTAAGGAGGGGACTTCTAATCTGACAGGCTGATTTGTAGGTATGTGATGATGTCTGATGTCAGCCAGAATTGCCCATAGGTATTGCAGGGTGAGGATGGTTGGGTTTCATTTTTTCTCCCCCTTTCTCCAGGCCTGAGAGCGCTGTGTTGTTGCTTTTTGTACAAAATTATGGGGAACAAAAGGGTTCTTTTCACTATTCTGTGTGAGAATACCTGGAAAAACCTTGGTGTACTCTTGGCATTATGCTAGCAATAGACTTCTGTGAAGTTCTTTGGCATCAAGAAAATTAGGGCTGGCAGTTTTGGCTCAGTGCTTAGAAGATAAATTCCTGAAGTTGCATACCTAGACTTCCCTTGTGTTTCTTGATTAACAGGCTATACATAGCACAAACCAGAGCTACTAACCAGTGCAAAGAGATCCGAAACTTGCCTAAAACTTGGTTCCTGCAAATGTCTTATTTATAACTTTAAAAATTCTCCTAAAGCACCAAAATGGGCAGGTTAGTTGGTGACTCACAGATTTAAGCAGTGCTGCACTTAAGGGGGGATCAACAGAGCACTCCAGTATGTAAGAGACAAAATATGAGGAGTGTGGTTATTCCTCCTTGCATTTTAAGGATATTAAAGGGAATAAAATTGACTCCTAGGTGAAATGTAATCTGGAAGTATTTATTTTCACTGGCTCTCAACCCATTTTGACTGCCAACTATAGAAGGTTGATTGATTTCCCTTCAAAATTTATAGCCAGCTGCTTCAAAGGACAAGTTTTGAAAATCTTAACAATACCAAAGGGGATCCACTATTAACAGTGGTAGAAGTGTTATTGTGGAGCTGCAGTTTTCCCAGGCAATGTAAGATGGTGGCCTTAACTCATAGGGTAACACATGAGAATTCCTAGCAGTGCTCCACTGCACAAATGCAGTGTTGGATTTGTATCATTCTGCTTGCTGAGTTGGGTTAAAGGACACAGTTCTGGAAGTTTGAGTCCACACAACTGCATGTGTAATATTATCCTAAATTTGAATGTGTACCTAGTGACCAGGTAGGTTGTCAGGTTAGTGATGGCCACTTAGGCATCTAACTGTACCACAGAAATCCTGGAAAAACAGAAGCACAACCTTGGAATGCCCAAATTGCAGGGCTTAGTGGATTTTTTTAGCATATTTTGAACTTAGAGGGATATGGGAGGCTTTCCATATCCCTCTTTAAATGACTACATTCATGTAGTGGTGTGGGGGAAGCCAATCACAGAGAAACATAGTTGATTGATTATTAAAATCACAGATGTCTGAAATCGTGAACAGGTCAGCAGCACTCATGACATCCCTCAGACATTTCTAGTAAAAGGAGAATGAATTATTTACCCCAAAAGTAAAACACAGAGCTTTCAAAGACCAACTCAAGATCTCTAAACTCAAGTCTTGTTTTCTTTTCTTAGTAAAAAGTTTTGTGGGAGGCCATGTAGGTGGAAGTGATGTATATTAGCACTCAGAGCTATGAGTTATGTAACACTTCTTAGTTTTAGCAGCGTTTGCTGCACTCATTGGATGTTTATATTGTGATAAGGCCTAGAGACAACATGTATTAGACACATGAAAGTGTGTCCCACCCTTAGGATGAGGAAGGAATGAGAAATAGCAGATGTCCAAGACAAATACTTGTGTCAGAATAAGAAAACTACCATGATATACAGCATCTTACCTGTCAGGCTGAAACACCACAGCTTATCCCTTGTCATGTAATGGTTCTGGTTAATTCTGTCCCTGATGGAAGCTGTGAGGTAGCTCTTGAGAGAAAATGCAAACAACTTTGCAGCATTGGCTCCAGTAGAAGTGCTGTGAGAGAAATCATGATCCTGTTCCTCAGGTGAATGTAGAAATGTGTGAACACTGAAAGCCTCTGGCAGGTGTCACAGCAGAGCTTGTCACCTGAGACTTAAAGGAAAATTCCCTGGTCTAGACTGCCTCTACAAATGGATAAGCCAAACTGGCTTTCAAAAAAAGGTTTTACTAATGACATTTCCTACCCACTTGAAGCAGATGTCCCCTGAGTACCGTTTATGTTCACAGCTTAGTTCAGTACACATACACAAAAAGAGATAAAATGGGCCAATAGGGTCATAATATATTCTTGCTCTTCTCATGTAAGAGGAAAATACAAAGGAATACCTACTGAAGAAGATGAAGGAAAAATGATCTCTTGATGAAGTTTTTCTGTGGTTGGATTGTGGTTCTTTGCTTCTTGCTGGAATTAACAGATCTTTTTGTCATGTAGCTCTGCTAACCACCTATAAATGGTACTTTCGAAGGCTATTTTTTCCTTTTAAATTTAGTTTGTTCTGTTTAAATGAGCTACTGATGCAATCCTCTTTTGTCCTTTGAACATATAAACAGATGATATTGAGGAAAGTCAAAAGTTCTATATTTTTATTCCTAAAAAGGAATGCCAAAAGTGAAATTTAAGCTAAAAATAGGAATAAATACTAGTCTCTCAAATTCTCTTCAATGAGACCAAGATATGTGAGCTATCAGAGTGCTGAGATAGGCATGTGTCATGCATTATGTCCTGCAAGATGCACTGCAAATTGAAATATAGGATAGGCTTACTAGGGACTTTTTGCTGTGTTTGAACAGTTGAGGCTTATTCCTTCTTCAAGTCTTCAGATCAACATCTCTCTATGAGTGTGGTATTTGGTTGTTCAGTATCTCAAAGAAGACTGGGTTTATGTTGCCTTTTTTTCCCATTATGTTGTAATTACAATAGTACTATGGGGAAAAAGAAAACTGAAAATTGCAGGAATAGAATATTATGCAGTGGTGTTTCCCTGAGGGCTGGTTACGGTAGGTGGTCTAATAGATTGTACTAATGTGACTGGGTAGTCTGCATTAAATGCATACTTAACTGTGATTAAAGAAGGACTTCAGTTTAGTTTTATTCTATAAAAAAAAAAAAAACCAAAAAGGTGATATTGTGCTACTTTTTGCCCATTTCTTTAGTTAGGCTGCTTGGAATGAACAGTCTTTATCTGTCAAAGTAAATAAGAACTGTCAAATAGGAACTTTGATAGCAGTTGTGATAAGAGGTAAGATCAGCTGCAAACTGAACTGAATTTAGGATGGCCAGAGAACAGCACTGAGCGTTCTCCTTGCTCCCCAGGTTAAAACCACTCTTACAGACGCTGTGGTGTGACGTCTGCCTGACATCCGTGTCAGAATGAGCACAAGGCTACGGGTGCCCCATGTGTCTTCTGTACTCTGTCACTCATCTTCAGAGACACTTTCTAGAAGGTGGCTTGGGACTCCTTTGGACTGAGGACAAGGCTGGCTTTGCATCTCCAGCTTTTGCGGGGAGCTTTCTCAGCACCCACCTGTTCTCTGGGTGATGCTCTGGCCCTTCCCAGGATTAAAATGAACCTGTTGGTGTCTGGTTTAGTTGTGGTCTGTGCCACAGCTAAATCGAAATTTTTGGTTGGATATTACTGGGATTGTGCATCCATGGGCAGAAACAGAAATTTGCTGCTGCTCTCAAGCTCTCATAGTGACAATACCCAATCTCCTCCCTGTTTATGCCTGTGCCCAGTGGGGATGTCCAGAGCAAACAAAGGTGAGTTTGGTCCTAAGTACACAGCACAAACCATTTGGGTCAATTGTTTGTGTACTATATGCTTTATTCACTTACCCAATGCTATTAGCTGAGTATTATACAGTTAGATTTTCCTGGCAAGTGACTAAGTGGTTTTCATTAGCATAAATGCCCAGCTTTTTGCATTTGTGTCAGAGACCTGCTAAGCACTATGAGACAGCTTAGACTCTCTCACAAATTACTTATTCCCTTTTCCCACCTCTCCAATATACTGTTAAATGACAATATTTCTAATGCAGTTGCTCCATGTGCTTGCTTTGATTCTCTCCATCAGTAGTTTTAATTTTTGAAATTATAATAATTTTCTCTGTGATAAAGATTCAGAAGTGAGTCTCAAGGAACTGAGAAAATAATGTTGAGGGGTTTTTTCTGTTAGCTGAAAGCTGCCTAGTGTTTTCTTAAAGTGAAATGTACCTATTTATATAAATGATATCAGGGAATGAATGAGGGAACAGCTCACAGTTTGTATTGTACCTATTGTGTTTCATTTTATACAACTAATCACAAAGGTTTCTGTTGGGGTAAACAACACATTTCCTACAAAACACAGTTTTGGCGAGTCTGAGCTGTAAATTATTTATGAATATTATTCCTGGCAAAATACATAGGTAATCATATGGGATGCTGCATCAGGAACAAGATACCAAGTTATGCAGTAAGTAGGACAGTGAAGATTAAAGTATAAAAATAGGTGACTTCACAATGTACTTCTGCTATATTTGTCAGTATTAAACAAGTCAACTAAATGGAAGTCCTTCATGGTGGATAGTCAAAGGAAAGTATGGAAGTAAAATACTATTTTATATATATTTTATATACTACAAAATACTATTAAGAAAAGTACTGACAGTGTTGTTTAGTCTGTCCAAGGAATAGCCCATCCTCAGAGTATTTATTTCATGAAGATTTCATGGAGATTTGCATCCTCTCTGTAGATTAGCCAGAGAGAGAAATAAACTTTTTGTGACACATGTTTAAGCCAGATCCCTCAATCACTCACCCAGCAGAAATGTTTGCCTCTGCTGTCCACCCCATGGAGCTCACAGCAAACATTCCGTGTGCAATCCCATAACATCCTGCTGACATAAAAATGCACTATTGAGCAAAAACGCCAAAGCATGCCCTCACTTACTGAATATTTATAGAAAGATGCTATCAAAAGATGAAATAAAGAAATTTGAAAAGAGAAATAAAAATATTTTTGGAGGAATTTTTAGTAATATGTATTGATATTTGGCATCAATTCAGAAAACATACCATGCAGGACCTTGGAGGGCTTGCACATGGCGGTAAAAATATTAATGTAGTTCACCAAAATTGCAGTGGGCCTGTTCATGTTCACCCACCCACTGCTGTTCCACTGAAATCCTGGCAAGAGTGTGTGCTTTTACTTTAGACAGTGGGGTTTTTTTAGCAGCAGAAGTTGGTAGGGTACATTCCCATGTTGGTCTACACTGGGAATGATGACAGATGCAATCTGCATCATGTTATTCTATTTATTCTTACTTTCAAACTAGAAAAGTGAATGTCTGTCTGCTAATGCTGCTGCTCACAGCTGGGCCACAGGCAGAGCCCTTCTGAAGGTGAAGAAGAGACATAAAGTGGGAAAACTGTTCCTGAAATTACATTTTTTTAGATTTTTTTAAAGGGAGAAATGTCAGGTTCCCTTTATTTGTATTAATTTCTAAGCAAGTAGAGATATATCTATATTTTTTTCACTACTGAGTATTTCAAAATTTGCATATTGAAAATGTCAGCCTAAATTTATCTACAAATTTAGTAGCTGAATTTTATAGCCTATTAAAGGGACTTCATGAGAGCATTTGAAAGTGAGATCAAGAATAAAACAACCCTTGTCAAAATGAACAAAAATACATTTTGTTGCATAATGGTCTGTTGGTTAGTTTGTTGGGGTTTTTCCTAATATATTTGCTCACTAAAATGTTGATTTACAAAATTTCTGTGTCTCACAATAGGACATGAAATCTGTGTCCAGTAGAGGGTTTTCTGAAGTAATACACTGTTGTGAACAATTTAGAGACATCTGTTTCTAATCTCAAAAAGCAATTGCAGAATGACCCAAGGCTTTCAAACATTAATTTTCAATAGGCTGCATCTTTTTTTCCTTTCTGTTGATTCGTGATGGACCTTTTCTGCCACAAAACATGTGTAAATTAAAATGCATGTGTGAAAACATGTTTGTACTGTATGATGTGTGCATTAGTGCTTTTGGAAACAAGGCATTCTTTTCCTGGAGTCAAATTTCTGAGGTTTGCCCCTTGACATGAGCAGTTCACTTCCTGCTCGCCAGTTCTCAGCATAAAGCTGGGGTTGGATTTTTTTTTTCTATTATTTCAAATGAACCATAGGAAAATTGATCCCATGTGATGTAAAAACTTCTCAGCGTGGTAAGTACACTTCTTTCTTTTAAGCTGCAAAGGACTGAAGTTAACATTTGTTTCAGATTTCCTGCAATACCATCACTGCTGTGTAATAGCTGAAATGGTTCCATCCATCCCATTATGAAGATACTTTACTTCTTGACAAGAAGACATTAAGTACAAGGCAAATTGGGGGTAGGGAGAATCAAAACTGTGTGAATTGTTTAACCTTCCACCACGGTTCAACAAAGTTTAAGAAAAAAAGAAGAGCCTTTGGCAAACTGCCTAGATTTTGTAAGGCCACTCGCACTTTGTGAGCCCCCAAAGATCACAGTGTTTCTGGCTCAAGGCTGAAATCCCATTGAGCCAGGGCTGAAAAAAGCCTTTCAACTGTGTTGAGTAAACACTTCAAGAAACAGCTATTTGTCATGATGCTCTTAAATGTTGGATGGGAGCTGACTGCCACATCTTGGACAAAGATGAACAGTAACATGAATACGTTGTTTGACATGAAACACTTTCAGAAGGCATGGCTGTGCTTGGTGCTAGGTGGAATAGGGTGTTTGTTGTTTCTGTTGAAACTCTGGGCTGGAAAAAGGAGCAAAATGATGAATTTGTGAACTGAACACTAATACTTCTTGAAACTCTACTGAATAAATCATCTTGAAAAAAAAATGAAGCAAAAGCTTCTTCCTATAACAAGAGTCCTGATTTCTAACACCCAATTTTCTACTTAGGAGCCTAGAAGAAATCATGACTCCAAGAAATATACTTCATTCTGAAAAATTTGGACTACTGATGAATTCAATGTGGGGATCAGCTAAGAATGCAATTGGTGGTCTTATAGCCATTTGTGTGTGTATGTTTGCTGGTTTTGTTATGGTTTGAGTTTTATTTGTTTGGGGCTTTGTTTTGGTGGGAGAGTTTGAGGGGTTTTTTTTGGTTTGTTGAAGAAATGCTGGCAAACTCAGGAGTGAGCATGTTCAGTCCTGTGGGCTCAGGCACCATCCACAAGACCTTCTCAACCTGTGCAAGGGTTTACAGAGTTAAGATAATATCCTTTTGGTCACTGTGATGTCTCCAGACCACAGTAGTTTTATTTTAGCTGATTAATTTATAAAGTAGAAAAAAGGTTTGTACCATATTCAGTGCTTGAGGGCAACTAGGGACAATGAACACTGCTCAAAATCTCATCATCAGCTGACTGTTTGGATATTTGTGCAACTAACTTATCTAGTACAATTCAAGATATGGAGAAATGGGTGTTCATCAAGTTACCCAAGCTGCAGTGACACCTCAGACTTATCTGTGCAGCAACATAAGTAAAAGGAAGGTTAAAACTGCTGCTGTTTTTTCCCATTGAGGAAGATATTGGACTGCTTACATGAACAGAAGTTGTCGTCGCCTCACCTTTCCATGACACTCAAAATTAGTCCAGCATACTTAAATACCTAGCCTTGGACCACATTTAGTACTGAGCCTTACCTCACATTTAGTGGCATCCTCATCCTGGCTTTACTTTTTATATGGCAATTTTATAAATGCTTTGATTTTCTGTGCTATCAATCTCTCTTTAATTAGAAATACACAACCTTTTCCAGATAAGAACTTTGTGTCCTTTTAAAATCAAGAAGCACGGGGATTTGTTACCTTCTTGAACTTTAAAAAAAATTTGTTTAGATTGCATTTCAGGTTAATATTTGAGGTAGGGTTGAACATAAGCTAACTAAAATATTATGGGCACATTCCTTTATATCTTGCCCAAGGAATAGAAAGTTTTTAACATTGGGGCATGTAGTAAAGAACAAAGAGAGAAGGGATGAGAGTATTCTGCCTGGAAATGGAAGCACCTCCTTAAATACTTGATGAATTTGATGACTTCTTTGCTGTTTTATTTATTTGTAGAAAGCATAGATTTATTGACAGATTTGTTGTAACTGGGAATAAAATTGTCAGGTTTGTTCCTGCAGCATCAGTAAAAGGTATTTAGTTACATTACTAGGCAGTTTCAAAAACAATTTGGCCAATTTAGGTTCAGACAGCCAGTACAATAAAGCAGATGGTATAAAAATTAGATAAAAAATACACCAATGAAATTAATATTAGAAGCTTATGAAACTTTGTATTTTATTAATGACATTGAAATGATGCTGATAATATATATATATAGTGGAGTGTGGTATTTGATGTTGTAATATCTACAGGGCTTAGTACCACAATTATTTGGTCTTCAGACTCACTCAGCAAAATATTCCTGAATCCTGCTGCTGTTCCACTGCAGGACACACCTTGTCATGTGTTTCTACTTAGAATCTGTGTCACTGGACAAATGTTTGTTATTAGCAAAAGTTTCTACAAATGAGTTTCACCATATATTTTCTGGTTCATTTCAATTCAACAACAGTTTTATATTTTGCCCAAAGGCTAGAAAGCTAAGTTTATGTCAGAGATGTCTACTTCAGCTATCATAGTTCAAAATGAACACTTTGTTTTAAAAAGAACTTAGAAGAATTATTTCTAAAAAAAGGAAATGTAATTTAATTAGACATTTTTAAAAAAACTCTTATAAACAAATATTTGATTTATACTGTACAATAAGTATTCAGTTTCACAGCAAATAGCTGAAGATGGGCCTGATAAAGTGCATTGTTTTTATAGTAAGTTATGGTGGTCATAGCAACGTCAAAGTTCTCTACTAGATTTTAACTTTTTTTTTTTGTGCACTGCAACCCAAGTTGTTTGTTTGTTTTTTCCATGGATAAGCTCTGTATCTGTTGTGATTGCAGGGAATAATTCTGACACTCAATAGCATCACAGGAAAATACTAAGTGTATGAAAACTGGTCATACATTAGAAGTACTGTCAAAGATGTGCTGAATCAGACACTTGCATATGGTTTGCAGTTAGATTTAATGTTTTGTCTGTAAACAAATATTGGAGTGTCTCAACTTCATGCTTAAGTAGTGACAAAACTGACTTAGAGTGTGCAACCTTTTCCTGTTTAAGTGGTATGGATTAAAACTCCTGATAGGTATGCCCAGAGGACACAACCAGTTTACAGCGTGTCACTAAGTTTTTATCACTAGGGATTTCACATATGTGCATAGTTAAAGTTCAGGGCAGGTAAGGTAATTAATTTGTGGATGTAATTTGTAATGTAACTATGCAAGCAGGAAGGCCTTTGTCCTCATTCCCATAACAATCTCTGACACTTTTTAGATTTTCTGCTTTTAGACTAAAGCTTCTCGTGTTTCATTTGAACTCTGCTTGATTTTTGGATGGAGAAAATGGAGCAAAGGGAATGTAAGATGTTGATGTTCCTCCCACACATCCCTTCTTTTAATGCATGTGTAGGAGGGACAAAGAAAAAACTATAATTTCCTTTACTTGCTACAGCTTTCATTTCCTTTCCCAATGTGGAGGCAAAGACTGTAAGAAATAAACAATGCTCTGGACTGTTTGTTGGGATTTCTTGTTGAAATTTTAGTGTTTGAGTTTTTCTTCCACAGGAGATTTTGCAAACTTGCCTTATAGAAAACACATGCCCAAATCAATTCCTCCTGAGTCATCAGTCTCATTCAAGGATGTGTGCTTGATTCCAGGAACATACCTAAACATTGTGCTGAAAGTTTGTTGAATTGCAAGTTGTGCGAATTGCCCTCAGTCTGTGCTTGGGCAGGCAGGCAATTTTATTAAGACATCATTTGCCTAAAGACAGAGCAAAAAAAAGAAAATATTTACTGTAAAATGAACTAAAAGTAGACCTCATGAGATCACAGGCAAGGCAGGCTGTGCTGTGGCATTCCTGAAAACACTTCCCTCATCTTTTCTTGAAGGCTTTTGATGCTACAGATTTTATGACTTTTCAGGTAATCTTTTCCAGGCCTTCACTAATTATGGCATTAAAAAGGTGTTGTTTTGGGTTTTTTTCCCCTATATGCCTCTGTAAGTTCACTATTTCTTTCCTGTCTGCCATGGGCACAGTCAACACATTAATCATTTTATTCCTTGCAGCAGCTTGTCTGCTGTTGAAGATTGTTATCTTGTCTTTGCTAAGATACAGAATCATTATTCAAAGATTTTCCAGGTGGTATTTTCAGCTGTTCCCAGAGTTTTACAATCTTCTCTTAACTTCCATCTTTGGTTCTTCAGGAAGGGTGATGGCCCTCTTCCAAATAAGTAAATATAGGAAATGGATCAAAAAAGTACTTTTAATAAGGGAGTAGAGAAATCTAAGAAGACACCTGCCATCCAAATTAGGTATGGCAGCCAGCCAGCTGGCAGCCAAATATGCCAGGGGAGGAATTTCATGTCCTAACCCTAGGATTAGACCACTGAAGTGGCCTCAGAGAGCAAAAGTAAGGTCTATAGCCAATGTTAGTTGAGCTAGAATTGAGTCGTATGGAAAATCTTGTAAGACTTCAGTAGTTACAGCTATTTATTTTAGAAAATAGGTAAGCTATATAATAGAAAAATTAGCCTGAACATGTTTTTTCTTTGTAGCAAAGGGGTCTCAAAACACCCAAACCAATGCAGGACACAGAATTTTTTGGCAAAGCTCCATTGGCAGATAAAGGCACGTGCATGCCACTGTGTTGTAGTTAAAATTACCCCCTTCAGTTGAATGTTTAGTACAGTGGTACTAAAAATTCTTTAGGATAGTAACGCTTCTTTTATTCATCTGGCAAGATACTGAAGCACATACATAATTCCAACCTTGTGGCCAGTCCAGTTAAGTGAGTAAATCTGTTCATGTTCTGTTTTCTGTCAAACAAACAAAAAAAAGCCCAAACCTAGCAGGTTTCTTCTTAAGAAGGAAAAAAAAATTAAATATAGCCTTCTTTAAATACACCTCCCTGTCTTCTTTGTAGAGAAAAAGCACTCATCAGTCAGGAGTCCTTCTAGAGGGCCCTGTAGGAGCTTATTCTTGTTCCTTAGTTATTTAATATTTAAAAGAAAGTAAAAGATAAAAATTAAAATAGCAAGTATAATGGGAACTTATAAGTAAGGAAACAGATGGAAATGGATCAGGAAATGGGAACAGGAAAATATTAGGATTGTCTTGGTCTGAGCAACCAAAAGATATTTCGTACAACAAAACAGATATTTAGGAGCTAAGATTGTTGGCTGAATTTCTGTATGACATTTCTCCTCATAAGCAGTAATTTTATTTATCATACAGTCCAGGCCTTCCTCAATCAGCTTTATTGAAGTTCCAGGAGTACTTAGAACAAATGTGTATAAGAAGCAGTAGAAATTCTTGTAAGAACAAAGTGATAAACATAACTGTGTTTGGTGCTAGTTCAGCCACTATTGGAACACTGTGTAATGTGCTGGAAGCCAAACTCCAAGAAGTATTTCCATAAACTAAACATGGCTCGGGGAGAAAACACCAAGGTAACTTGACAGATTCTTGTGGCTTGAAAAAGGTGTTGGATGGTAAGTGGTCACATTTGCTCCAGTCCTGTGGAACAGGGCTAGACAGTCAGAGGCTCTGTTATTTATGATATATTTC
Source organism: Passer domesticus (assembly GCF_036417665.1). Lineage (NCBI taxonomy): Eukaryota > Metazoa > Chordata > Aves > Passeriformes > Passeridae > Passer > Passer domesticus. Next base: position 26,821,487 of record NC_087477.1, read on the forward strand.
TCCTGTAATTTTTTTCTCTCACTGGTTCTGCTACATTTGATCCAACAAGGTGGTTTGGTTATTTTTTAAGGGATCCAGAGAAAGGCTGTCCTTCAAAGATAGTTCCTCCTTTTCTTGAACTTTTCCATTTGTGGAACATCCCTGAACTTACCTTTGACACCAGTCCTTGAGTCATCACTTGATCCTGGATGTTTTGTCTTGCTTTCCTGCTCCTTTTGGAGAATTGAAAAATATCCACAGAAAATTGTCTTAGCCTTCCGTGGCTTGCGTGTATTCTTCATCTGCTTCCATTGCTTTGTTCCACTACCCCACCCAGGTTTTTCTCTTTAAGTGGTTAGGGATTTTTGCTTCAGTTCATCATTGTTTTCATTATTACAACCCTTTTTTTTTAACAATTTCCAGCTTTGCATCTTTTTTTTGATAACTTGTTTGTGTCCTTGTACCACCCTATTCCTTTAGCACATGTAGTTCTTCTCTGTTCCTAGAATTTACTAAGACTTATGTCCTGTCATCCAAGTTCCGGTTTATTAGGATAAACAAATTAATTTAATCTCCTTCATTAGTTTTGTCTTGGTAGGATGGATGAAATGGGTTTATCAGATCAGTTATCAAAGACTTGCTTGTGCAGAAACATTCTGCTGTCGCATAAAAACCACTAGTCCTAAGAGAAAGCATAAAACATATTGACAGTTATTCCACACTGGAAATCCAGTGTGTTCATTGACAATATTACTGGCAAGCAGCTTGGTGCTAGGGGGAGAAAAATTCTGTGCCTACAGTTAATCTGCACAACACATGAAATTCATGGTCCTATATTAACACATGGTCTCTGCAAATTTATTGGAGAGGGATTAAGCAACAGTTTAAAAAAATAATAAATTTGCCTTCAAAAAGGGCATTTCTTTACTAAATGGTAAATGGTTGCAGCTGTTAAGTTCCTCCTAATTGTGGGAAGAATAGTAAAAGAAGAGGTTTTTTTCATTAGACTACCCTTTCTTTCTCTTTAAATTCTCAGGCTCATTGGGGGAAATTAATGTTTTCATTTCCAGGAACTCTTGCTCCAGATTTCTCTGGTGTATTTGGAGCTGACTTAAGACCAACAGAAGTCAGAAACAACAGCCCAATGCAAGTCTGTCATTCTTCAAGTAAAATTATTTTTGAAAGTGTATTATCTGGGGTCCTAATGGATTCGGCAGCTGGAAAAAGGAACAGTGGAGTAAAAAATTAGTTCTTGCTGTAGACAACATTAAACCTGTCTCACTTCAAGAGCAGGTCAGCCCAACTGGGGAAGGAATTCTTGCTTCATTCAGTTCACTTGACCACATGGTAATCCATTAAGCCACTGTTGACCATTCCCTCTTGATACTTGAGCCCTTCCTTGGCAATGTCCATGTTCACTGGCACTGAGTCTGTTCCCATGTGGATGTTTTAAAACTTTCACTCTCATGTATATCCATGAAAGTGTGGGATCTTTTTACATGAGGGTATAAATCCCTGTGATAAACTGTGATGCAGAAGAGAGTATTATTGAAAGCATAGCTAGAATTAAACTATTTCTGTAATTCAAAGAAAAATAAGGCTAGTGGCCTTCTTTTCCTTTTTACTGAGATGTATATACAGCCTCATAAAGCATGTGAGATGAAGTTTCTGTTCAATCAGTAGTTTCCACTGCAATCTGTAGGAACTTTTGTTGATTTACTCAAAATAAAAATGCTTATTTAACCTTAAAAATATCAAGAACATCAACTCATGACTTGTCTGTTTTTACTGGAGATTCCTCTGGATGACTGGAAAAAGTTGTTCTGAGTTAAAAAAAGAATAACATGGAGAGAAAGCCAAGCTAATGCCAAAGGACAGTTTAAAACTGTTGAGGACAGATGTTTTGTGTGTTCTCTGGGTCACTTTGGGGAAAAATATGCTGCTGTGACTCCTTAGAAACTGAGTCGATACTTACAATCTGGCTTATTTCTTCATAAATAGAAAAGGCATCACATCAGTTACCAGTAGTAGTGCATTTAAAATTTATCTCTTTAGTTATGATTAATTACGTCATTAGCTTAGTCAAGATTTAGTTAAACTGTGGGCAATCAGAAATAAAAAAGACAAAAATGGAAAACAAAAATAATCCTGTAAGCTGGACCTTATTAAACTGGATGAAAGAAAATCGAGTACTTAGAGGTCTTTCACCAGGACAGACAAGCGCCTGTGAAAACATTCAAAACATCACCTTTAAGGTTGTTTGGTTAGGCTCTGCTCTAGCATGGGTTGGACTGGGAGTAAGAGGTGTGGGTGAAAATTATGACTGGAACAGAGAGAATCTCGAAGCTGTCCCACAAAGAGCCCTGTATTTTAGTCATGTACTGAAATGGGTAATTATCAGCCTCCAGAGCAGTGCAGGTTTAGGAAAGTGCAAAGGGTGCTGCCTTCGAGGACAACAAGCATTGTAATGTCCCATTGTGCTGTTCAATATCATTCCCAATGCCTTCCTTGCAAGACCTTCCCAAGACCTTCCAGGTCTTTCTGGATTCTTCCACTGAATCATCTGTGAACGACGTGAAAGTGGCAAATCAACTAAGGGATGGCAGAGTAACATCAGTGTTGTAACACTAGGGAGAAATCAGCAAGACATTTGTGTGGAAAAAGAGAGGAAACAGTTCTCCTTAAATCTGGCATTACACTGGGCAAAGGTAAGGGTCTGCCACTGAAGGTTTCAGGGTTTTTAGCAGCTCAGAGAAAAATTGGCTTGAGGTCCTCAAAGGGCACCCTGTAGAGAAACAAAAATATTTTGGCTAAAGTTATGGTGCTGGCTGAGCACTGATGGGTTGTCATGGGTCTTACATGGGAAAGATGGCTTGGAGCTGGGCAAAGAGGACAGCCTTCAGAAAGGTTTCTTTGATCCCAACAAACTTGCTGGGGCACTGCACCTATTGGGAATCAAATTCTGCTGGAGCTCATAACTCAGTCCTTGGGCTGACACGGAGATTTTTTTCTGCCCTGTAGTGTCTGTGTAGGTTATACACAAGTGGGGACATTGCCTCTCTGTATGGGCTCTGCATGTGGAAGAAGCGTGTGGTGCTGGGCAGGGCTTTCCTGAGGCAACTCTTTAATGCTCAGGAATGGTCCAGTATGTGGCCTGAAAACTGATGTTTTTGGTGCCTAGGAAGCAAGTACCTAAGCCCAAAACCTGACTAAAGATTCATCACAGTGGGGTGTTGATCCTCCCAGATAGCATCAGCTCTTCTGCATCCTGCTGCTACATCCTGAAACATTCAGTCTTTCTAAAATTCCTCCTGACGTTAGTCTTTCCATACCTTTCCATACTCTCTTGCTAACAGTTCTTGGAAGGCAGAATGAAGAAATGAGCTAAATGTTTTCTGACTGTTCTTCTGGCAATGTGGACGTGCATCTGCTGAATTACACTTTCTAGGCCAAGTGCACATCTGATCAAAACTCAGAAGGGAAACAAAGGGGCAGCTCCCCTTGCAAGGTACTGGGTATCCCATTCACCTGGGGGAAGGAGACATTGAAGCAAAAGTTTTCTTATTATTGATGCAAATTTGACACCTTGAACAATGCAAGAAGACAGAAGAATCCAAACAAACTCAAAGTAACCCTGTCGGAACAGAAGGTGCAACTCATTCCCTATGATTAAATGTATTGTTTAATGATTTACTGAAGCTTCAAGTTTTCCTCTTTAGTGTGAGAAGTCCTGAATCTGCTATATAATGGTAGCGTATAACCTTCACATTAGGGCTGCAAAAAGCACCAGCACCATCTTTAGGACTGGCTACCTTGACTTAACCAGATCTTCCAGTTTTTCTCAGAGAAAAATTACTCTTTTATGAACATGCCTCATCTCCAAACTGAGGCAAAGCACTTTCCAGACTGCTGTTGACTCCTGCAGTATGAACTTCACAGTTAAATATCTTTTACTGTAGCCAAGAGTACAGACAATACAGACTTTGCCTTAGAATAAAGGATCCAAGGAGAGTTGTTGACTTATTGATTTTACAGTACAGGGCACAGTTACCACATTTGTTCTTTGATCTGACACTCCAGATATCAACCACTACCAAGAAGAGAAGTAACTGTAAGAAGCTGATATTTATAGTGGTACTCTGCTCTGTCCAAGCAACAGACTCCTTTGTCATGGAACAGTGACCCCTGCTAAAGCAAATCACTCATTTCTACTACATGAAATAGTAGCTTCCTCTGAAATAACCAGTTCCAAGTGCTAGATGAACAGTGCTGAGGTGAGGTAGCAGGCGGTGCTGTACATGAAGGAATATCATCTTTCTCCCTGCAGCAGCTGAGATGCGGGGATGCCCTTTGGAAAGCCTAGTAGGAGTTTCCTGCTGACACTGTGCAAAGCAGCTTTCCCACCAGATGACATTTGAACACCCACAAACATTTACAGCTGTGGCAATGTAGATTTCCCTTAAACTCCAGGAAAAACACCTTGCAAGTGGTTTATTTGCATAACTCGAGAATGCAATTTGAAAGGGAGAAGACAGCTCACAGCTGTGTATTCTTACCCTCACCTGGGCTTAGCACAGAGTGCCTGGTCTGTGCACCAGTGCATATAAATAGAGTCCTGTTATCCCAAAGCATGGCAAACACTCCAGTGATATCAGCACTGCTGTGGCTTTACCCCTTAGCATGCAGCTCAGCTCCTTTTAGCAATAACCAGACATTGTGTTTAACCGTTTCACTGGCAGTGTTGCACAGCTCTCCTTTAAGGGACCATCTACATGTTTTCATAGCAGTTTTACAGCCTTAATTCAGAGTGGGTGATAAATAAAGTCGTTCCCAAACTTAGAAATGCTGAGAGCCAAGAATCACAGTTTCTCAAATCTCCAAAATAAATAAGTCATGTGTCAAACTTGCCTATCCATTGGCAAGGGAGTGCCATGAACGCTAATGTCTGATTGTTGATAAGGGAATGTGGATGTTGTGAAGTGTTGACTGATATAGCACTCTAGGGAATGGAAAAGAGAAAGTGGTGGAAGATGCAAAAATGTGTCAGCTGATATCTCAGTAGGGCCTTTATTTTTTTTCTGGTTCGGTGAGGATACAGTCCTGATGGGTTGCAGAGGAGAATAACTCTCTAACTTCCAGCAAAATCAGTTCTAGGAATTTTATTCTAGTGGTTTTGTGGTGATGAACAGTCTGAGTGAGGTGAACAAGGCTTTTTTAAGTGACTATCAGGGCTGGTACCCTTGGCTTTTGTTTTTATCATCATCTTTCATCTTTGATGAATTACGACCTTTGTTATCTTTATTAGAACATCCAAGAGCTCATGTAACAGAAATGATACTTTGGCTTGTTCTTTACTCCATTTACTTGTCTATAAATGAGGGCTATTGTATTCCAAAGGAGACTTTTCCATCTTTTTTGTTTTGTTTTGAGTACCTTCCCATGTATCTTGAGGCTTCTCTTTTCTTTGTGGTACTTCCTCTCTAGAATCATACTTCTTGTTCTGATAGGATGTGTCAGTCACTCCTCCTGTTGCCTGCAAATCAGCCAGGATCATTTCCAGTAACAGAGGCCAGTGTCATGATGCACTAGCACTGGTATCCCACAACTATAAATAGATCCTTCCACAGACCTCAGAAGGATAAATAGACATTCAGAGTTGCTGCAGTCATATAAGAGAAGAATAAAAGCTCTAAAAACTAATGCCAGGACCCAATGTTTGGTTATTCAGAGGGCTGCTTTTTCTCTCAAAGGGCTTGGCTTTTGTAACTCTTTAGATGTTTTTAAATTTTTTTAAATAAATTTTTATTTTATTTGTTTTCTTCTGGCACATGGGCAAACTGCTGCTACCCAACGTGTGCTGTAGTTTTGTTATTAGTTTTTAGGAGAAGGAAAGGTTTCACTGTTATGGTAATTTCTGGTTTTCATATGTCCTTTTCACAGCTTCTGTCTCCATATCTGCACAGAAGTGTGATATGTGTGTAAGAAGGTTCCCTGTATGCTGTGTATAAGAAATCTGCTTAATTCTCTGCTGAATCAAGCAAGAGTCATTTCAGTCAGGGGCACCCAGGAAGTATTTGAAAATACTTCATCTTTGCCTGCTTGGAGTGCAGGAGCTTTTGGCAGCACATCAAGGATATATGTACTCTTCTCAGCAAAAGCAGTTGTGTAGTCAGGAAACTCCTACTTGCTGTGGTATACATGCTAAGCCTAATCCCCCTCCTTGCCATCTTGTAGGGTACAGCAAACCCGGTGGATGTCCGTAAAAATTTCACTGAGTTCTTTTTGATTTGGAGACTTAACCGACAAATTCTGGTGAATATTGATATGGTATCTTAAACTGTCTCCTCAGTCTGCAGGTCTCCGCTGTGTCTCTGCTGGAGGTTTCTGCCTCTGAGTTGAGTCAAGGAAATGCCTGGAGTCTCAGCTATTGTAATGTGAAGCATATTAGCTTTAAACAGGAAAAAGTGTGTATTTCCTTCTTGTAAATCAGATTTGGGGTTTGGAAAGCAAGCTGGGGATGGTAGAGATGTGTGGCTACAGCTTAAACCATCACAGCTCTATTTGCCTTTTGCTGAAGCCTGTGACAGGATAAACCTCCTGACCTTTGTTCTGGTAAAAACCAAAAAGAAGCAGAAGCCTCTGCTGGCTTCTGTGGATGACAACTAAACGCAGGGCTCTCAAAACTTTAGTTTTGGCTAAAGAAACTTCACGTGTCACACTTCTGGAGGAATTGATCCCATGTGCTCATGGAGGCATTATATGGACGAATCTTCAAAAGGTTTTTGTCATGTACTTAACATTTCCTATTTTTCAAGGACAGCTCCAGCAAGTGACTTTTATTCCTTCTTAGAAATTTTGGGTCAACTTACATGGGTGTAATAAAACACGCAGGCTGCAAAATAGATCATATTTAATTTGATTTCCTTGTGTAGCCTGTATAAATTCTAGACTAGAACAAAAATGACCACATTTTGCCTGTGTTTGCTCAGCACTCCCATTTGTAAGGCTCTTGTTTCAACTGATTATGACGTGCCAACTTTAAACCATTTAGCCTTGGCATTTCTATGGCATGTTTTCCCAGTGTCACTATTAGGCTGAATGAAGATTTCCAGAAACAGCAAAAATTACTCAGCTTTCTAAGATAGAAAGGTGGAGAAATGTATTTTGCCATTGTGGCCAGAAAATAACTCATAGTCTCTTCAGTAAGTGGTTCTTGATACTTATTTATTTGTTTGTTTGTTTATCTGGCACGAGGTGTACTGAGGATTTTTTCGTTTTGGTTTGGTTAGTTTTTTTCTGAAAAAGCAGCTGTGTATGCTGACTGGGGCCTTTTTAGAGTTTGTCATATTAAATTGGCAATTATGGACAAAAGAGGGATACTTTGAAGTGCCTGAGGGATGAGATGTTACCCGAGGCACCTGGACAATCTCAAGAAGAGAACCCATGGGAACCTTATGAGGTTCGACAAGGTCAAGTGCAAGCTGCTGCACCTGAGTTGGGACAACCCCTGGTATTAGTACAGGCTGGGGGAGGAAGGGATTGAGAGCATCCCTGCAGAGAAGGGCTTGGGGATGCTGGTGGATGAGAGGCTGGGCACAAGCCAGGAACATGAACCACAGCCCAGAAAGCCAATAGTAACATAAAGCAAAAAGAACAACCAACCCAAAAAGCAGCTTGGCCAGCAGGTCAAGGGAGGTGATTCTGCTCCTCTGCTCTGGTGAGACCCTAGCTGCAGTGCTGCATCAGCTCTGGGGTCCCCAGCACAGCAAGGACGTGGACCTGTTAGAATGGGTGTGGAGGAGACCATGAAGATGATAAGAGCACGGGAGCACCTCTCCTATGAGGACAGCTGAGATAGCTGGGGTTGTTCAGCATGGAGAAGGCTCCAGGGAGACCTTAGAGCACCTACAATAGCTAAAGGACCTACAAGACAGCTGGGGATGGACTCTCTAGAAGGGCCTGTTGGGGTAGGACGGGGCAATAGTTCTGAGTTGAAGGAGGATCGATTTAGACTAGTTATGAGGAATAGGGGTGATGAAACTGTAACATGCCATGAGAGATGGCAGATGCCCCATTCCTGGAAAAAAAAAAAAAAGGCCAGGGGCAGGATTCTGAGCAACCTGATCTAATTGAAGATGTTCCTGCTCATTGCAGGGGGTTGGACTGGATGAGTTGCAGATGTCTTTTCTGACCCAGCAGCCCATTCTGTGCCCCTGACCCTGTGACATCCCTGGTGTCCCTGCCTGCCCGTGAGGCACGGCGCTGTTCCCGGGAGACACATCTTCCTAGGGAGACACATTCCCCCTGGGACACAGATCTCCCGGGAACACAGATCTCCCGGGAACACAGATCTCCCAGGATCGCCGCTTCCCGCGGCAGGCCCGGCGCGTGAGGCGCCCCGTCCCGCCGCTAGATGTCGCCGTTGCTCTTCGCCGGCTTTTCGGCGCCCTCAGAGCGTATTTCCAGGGAGCGAGGTGTTCCGTGGAATCCCAGTGTGTTCCATGGAATCCCAGGGTCTTCAGGGCTGGGAAAGGACCCGTGAGACCGCCGAGCCCACCCGTTCACCCAGCACAGCCAGGTCCATCACTAAATCGTGTCCCCAAGTGCCGCATCTACGTGTCTTGTAAATACCTTCAGCGGTGGGGACCCAAACGCTGCCCCGGGCAGCCTGTCCCAACGCCTGACCCCTTCAGTGAAGAAATTTTCCAAATTATCCAAACTTAAACCTCCCCTGGTGCATCTTGACTCCGTTTCCTCGTCTTATTGCTTGTTCTCTCGGAGAAGAGAGCCATCCCCTCCTGGCTGCAGCCTCCTTTCAGGGAGGTGTGGAGATCAGGAAGGGTTCCCGAGCATCCTTCTCTCCAGGCTGAACATCCCCAGCTCCCTCAGCCGCTCTTCACAGGATGTATTCTCCAGGCCCTTTCCCAGCTCAGTCACGCTTGTCTGGACTCACTGCAGCCCCTCAATGTCCTTCCTGTAGTGAGGGGCCCGGAACTGAGCCCAGGATTTGAGGCACAGCCTCACCTGCTCCAAGTACAAGGGATGCTCGTGGCCCTGGTCCTGGTGGCCACAAAACACACCCGAGGAGTGAAGGTCACCCCAGCTCCAGGCGTGTCTGACACAAGCACCCGTGCATGGGGTAGGTTTCCCAGAAGTGCAGTTTTGGTTAGTTTTATCTAGAATTGTGATGCTCTGGGGGTTGTGCTTCTTCCAATGGATAAAACACCCAAAATCCACATCTTTCACAGAGTTCACTATGCCTGAAAAACACAAGTGGAAATAGTAAACTTGCTTTATTCCGTTCTTACTGCAATGAATTATGATTGTCTCAGTGCCAGAAAATTAGTCAATATCACATAATTAACAGAACTTCATGCTGCAATTTGTTCCAAAGTAACACATCATGTTACAGTTCCCAAATTGGTACAGAATCATAGAATTGTTTGGGCTGGAAGCAATTTTTAAAGATGACCTAATCCATACCCCCTGCCATAAGCAGGAAAAATGGGTTACCCTTTTATTCAAAGTTTGAGCCTTCATCTCTCCTATAAATTCTGAATACTATGTAGATGAGTTTATAGCATGTTGCATTCAAAAATCTGGATTAACAAAGCATTGTTGAAGCTGAAAAATCAAGCACAGTTGTCTGTACATCCCATGTTTTCTCCTTTGTACAGAAATAGAAATGACCTGTGTATACAAACACACTGTTTATTTTTGCCATGTCAATGTGTTTTCTTCTTCACCAGGGATGGTCTTTACCTCATCAGCATTCAATGCTTTGTTCTATCTTCATTGAAAAATATGAAATATGAGATTCATATTCTGTGACGCTGATTGAATTAGTAATTTATTGTGGACACTTCTGTAATACTTCACAATATCCATACAAAATCAGGCAGTGTTACTGAGCAACAAGGACAGTGTTTTGAGACAGTTTAAAATTATCAAACAGCTGTTAATTCTGGTGAGCATAGCGAGACATCTTGAAAAAGCTTTCCAAAGCATTCTGCATTTTTATGCTATATTAGGTATTCAGAAAACTACTATAATAAATTAAACTTTGGCTGAAACTGTGAGTGCTCAACAAACCTGGCCAGATGTTTCACATGGGATGTGCAAGAACTTAGAGAGTTTGTGGTCATCAGGTTAGTTAAGGTTTCTGCTTAAAGTTAAGAACTGCTTAGTTCTGCCTTGTGTTATGTACAGAAGCAGATATAGAATCTCATTTTTTTAGGCAGCTTTTAACTGTCTTGACCCTAAGAATTTACTTTTTTTTATTTTTGCTATAGTGATTTCCTGATTTGCCACTCATCTTCTGCATTATTAAAAACAAAGAAAAACAACAGAAAAATAAATGAGACAAAATTATAAGGACAGTAGCATTTATTACCCCTGTAGAGCAATGTGCATCACATGAAACATGGAAAGAAGAAAGCACATTAGAAAAAGAAGAGGCATTTCTAATCTTGATACTGCTTATCTTAATACATTCTTTACTTGCAAGCATAATATTGTTTTTAATATTGTGTGTGATTTCCGTTGGTATTTAGAAGAGCAAAGTGAAAACATTGAACTAGATTTTGTGGAATCATAACACCCCCCACAGGGGTCATCAGCAAGATGGCAATCTCTGGGTGCATCTGACAGCCATCTGCTACTTGAGCTAACAGTGGCACTGACAGCAGTGGCTGGGAGTTATTTCTGTGCTGCCTGTCAGTAGAAAGGAAGAAAGGGTGTGCAACCTCTTGCCACGTGTGGGGAAATTTTCCCATCCAAGTTTCTGGGAAGGAAGTCTTGGCTGATGGACTGGATCCTCAAAGACTGAACCTTTCTGTTGACTACTCCTCCTTTCCCTGTTTCAGCCTTCCATCTCATCCTCTTTCCTGCAACTGTAGTTTGTCCCAGTATTCTCCCCTCAGTCCTTCTTCTCATTTCTCTTTATCATTTGTAGCTACCTCAGGGCTCTCTCTGGTTTCCTGGCTCACTTCTGGTTCAGCTCTCCCTGAGCTGCTGTCTTCTGAGCCCAGCCCTCTCCAGGATTAAATTAGATTAGCAGATATTCCTCCCAAACCTACCAGTTTCCTGTTACCTCCTGATAACTCCTGATGTCAGGCTCTTACCCCAGCTGGTAGCACTTTTGCCCTGTGCTTGCCATTTTAATTTCATTTCCTCCTGCATCAGTTTCTCTCACCCCATCCTGCACAACAGGGTCCATTCTATGTCTTGGACCATAGGGCATTTTCCTGAATAGGGTCTCCCCTGCAAGCCAAATTATTTTCCAGCCTGTGTTTAAGTTAAAATTTTGTTTTCAGCTCTGAAAAACTTTACATCTTCTTCAGTGTATTCTTTCCTAGAAGCAGTTTTCACAGAAGACACCTTCAGAGCTATTTGAGTGAGTGAGAAAAGAGCATAGTCAAGGACTGGCTTAGATTCTGTCTCAAATTTTGTACTTAAATCAGTTTGGTCATATTAAAAGGAGACAGAAGGGGGACAGCACATCTTCCAGCTCCTTGCCTTCAGTGCTGGGTGTCACAGTAAGGCCAGAAGGGATGATCAGATCATCTTGTTAACTCTCACATGCTGCTAGCCTCTATATTTCACTCCCTTCATATATATTGAAGCTGATAAATTGAGTTTTGACACTCAGATGATCATAGTTCCTTAGACAAGGATTGGAAAGCCTGAGGATAAACACTGAGAAGCAGTGTGAATCACTGCCTTTGCAATATGGATGGTTTTTTTCTGGGAGCTGACATGATGGCAGTGTATAATACAGTCATGAGCAGATTAAGCAGGTGATGTCATAGCATGTATCCGATGCTTTCTGTCACATTTCTTGTTGCAGGGCTTTTTTTTTCCACTATTTTCTCCTATTTTCTTCCACTTAATCAAAAATATAAAACATGAAAATTATACTAATACTTTGAGTAGTTGTGCAATTTTCTTTTTTTATACAACCAGAAGTGAGGAACAAAATTTATTCTCTTTAAGCTGAATTTTATTTGATCCTCTCCTAAGTAGATTGCCATTTAAATACTCCATTATAAACCTGCAGAAAGCAAATGATGCCACTGAGGACATTCCCTGAAAATGCAGGAAAGTGAAGGATTGTGGTTTGGTTAAACCTCAGTTACTCGGTTTATGTCAATTTATCTCAACACTGAGAATATGGGTATTTTACTTGGAAAACCTTATAATATTTAGACATTGATGAGTGAGGTAAGTTACTTTAAAGAGCTCTGCTTTTTATGGGTTTATGCAGCTAGAACAGCAGTCTAACAGATTTCCAGAATTTCTGTTCTCTTAAAGCTGTATCATGCTTAATTCAGAAACAATTTCATGAGTTCTGAGTGCATTATACACACCATTATCAGTTCAGGATCTGGGATGTTCAGGTACTTTTTGCCTTTTAAATATCCTTACATTTATGAACTCTTTCAGAAACTTTCATTTTGAAAAATCCTCTTCTGAAACAACTTTCAAATTAGGAAGAAACACAGAGAAGTTTGCTGGTTTTGTAAGAATAAGAAAATTTGCATCCAAATCCTAAATAGGCCCAGCACATTAGATGGACAGAGGAAGGTGATGACTTTTTTTTAATTATTATTTTTTTATTTACTATTATTATTTACTATTATTTTTTTCTCTTTTGAAAGAACACCTGGAGAGCCCATTTGTGATGGCTGCCCAGTGAATATTACATATCCACAGAACAGCCCCAGGTATGCAGAAGGTCAGACAAGGTGTTCTAGTCCCACTGGCTTCAGCCTATAAATGATAGAAGGATTTTGCTGCCCAGTGTTTGCAATGAAAATAGAATGGTAGATGGTGATGAAATATGGAGGTGCCCTGAATTGCCACTTAATATCTGGATAATGGAGACTGATAGGTGACTTGGCTGGTGTCACATAGGAAATTGAGTTAGTACCAAGATTTAGACTGAGCTTGGCATAAGCCTGGTCTTTCTCTTGCACTGTCTCATAGTTAACCAACTGATCTGTGCGAAGGCTGGATACAATTGCCAGCTCCTCTTTAGTTCCCTGTGAGGAAGTTATACTGCTATGAAGCAATCTTTGTTGTCTCCACCTGTAAAGGATGCACCAAGTCCCAGCCTTTGGGCTCATGTAAATGTGCTGGAGCAGGACTTTGCAATTAACTTCTTCTCTGAGCCCTTAATGAGGGTGGAAAACAGCCTCATGCTAAGCAACAATGCTCATGAGTGCATTTAGCAAACCAAATAAGCAAACTTCAGCAGTGATGGATGCAAGTGTAAATTCTCATCAGGGACTCACTCTTCACAGAGGTGCCTGCCCTTTGGACTGCCTCTGTTCAAAGTTTAAATCTTTGCAGCATCCTTAAGGATTCTCACTACACATAAAGTTGGGGTTTCTCTGCCCATCCCAGCTCCTGTGCTCTGCTTTCTGTATTTCTTAAAGTGGACTCTGTAAAATACATGAGAGTAGGTAGAAAATGCTGCTATAGCTGCTCAGTGGTTCTGATATTTGCCCAGGAAAGCTTGGGTGTGCTGTGACTAAATTTATCCTGTGTCCCAGAAGAAATGCTTTAGTTGCCAAGCTCTCACTCTCTCGGTTAGGATTGTGCTCACTTCCCTTTATTTGCCACAAAATGCAGTGTGGTTCCTGCTTATTATGCTGGGATAATTTTTGAGTCTCCATTCAGAGAATCTACATTTCTCCACACATCAGCTTTAGGAACACAGCAGCACTTCACAGGGAGGACCATATAACCCAGTATTTTTGTCTTGTGCAGACAATTTTCCATGCCTCAGGTTCCAAAATGTGAACTGGAAACAGTGTACCTTATGCAGGGGAAGGCAGAAAAGAGGAATGTTTATTATTCTCCCACACATATGGAAATCTAGAAAAAAAAATCATCTGGAAAAATGTGTGCTGTTAAAATAACTGTACTAACACAAAATGTTTTTAGGTATTTCATGTTATTTTTCTGTTGCAGAGAAAGAGAGCTGTTGCTGCTTTTTCCTTGTTTCAAGCCCTAATCTTATGTGATGCATATCTAATTCAGGCTTTACAGCAAAGATTTCTGGTGTAGTGAGAAGTGAAAATGATGGTGAAATTTTCCAGTATTTCCTCATTTGCTTTTTCTGGATCCAATTGTGTTTGTTACTGCCTGAGTTGTGTGCAGACTCTACACTTATTTTTCCTCCTGCGTAGTTGTGATCTCTTTAATGTTTATTTTTGAAGTCCCTAGGAATACTACAAAAGGGACAAAAGTTGAGATGCAGTTACAAGGGGCTTTTTAAGGCTAAAATTTATTGTTAAGACTCTGCATGTCCCAGACCACAGAAGTAATCAGGGTAAAAACTTTCACAGTGTTTCTTGAAATGTATTTTCTCTCACATTTAAACAGTGGAAAAAAGTCTTTGTGTCACAGTAGAAATGGAGTCACTAGCAGGAACTCAAATGACCAAATGGCCGAATTTTCACATTTGAGTATTCTGGGTTTGGGTCCTCTTTGTAGGGTTTTAGGTTTTGTTTGAGAGTTTTTTTCTGGTTTGCTCTCAGCCAAAATGCAGGACATGGACAAAGCTGAAGTAAAAACTTTTTGCTTGAGAAAAATTTGAAAATTTTTTTTTGTTTTGCGCAAACAAAAATGTCTTTATTTTCTGTGCCTGTGCTCTCAACAGACATTGGTCTTAATGGAAAACAGAGCTTGGGATTTCCTACTGGTCAAGAAAATTTTGACTTTTTCATGTAATCAGAGGCAAATAAGCATTGATTCCAGGGCTGTTTGTTTCAGTGGAAGCATCGAGGTTGCTTTATGTTGTTATAGTGGAGATGTGCACCTATAAACTGATTGCAAGCTATGCTAGAGATGTAGATAAAAACAAGAGTAGTTTGAAGAAGACAGAAATGCAGCTACATTATCTGAGAGAGAGGCACACATAATATATGTGTTTTGCAGGTTTGATATTTTAACTCCTGCTTAAGACACATGTGAGTCAGTCACTGCAAAGCTGGCACTAGTTTTGGAGCAGAAATGTAAGGCTCGCAGACTGCTGTTCTTAATTCCTCTGGAGCAACTTTGGGAAAATTCTGTGTATAATTCAACTGACTTTTGTGTAGTTTAAGTATGACTTAGTCTGTGCACAGTTTACTCATGTGCTTGGATGTATGGATGTACAGAGAAATGCGAGTGGAAGATTAGTGTTCAATTAACACATTAAAAAAAAACCAACAAAAACCACTTCTTCATCTAAATAATGCTCTATTTATTTTGACTGGATAGTTTTGCTTTTAAAAACTTGGATGAAATTCAGCCCCAGACAGTTTGAGGGTATTAATTGTTCTTAAAGTTGTATGATGTTATGTTTTTCAAGATTGCCTGGTTCTTAAAACGTTTAAAGAAAAAAAAAAAGAGGTACAGAAACATTATTGAGGATGTACTCCATTTCCAGGAGAGGGAAAGAAAAAAAAAGAGGAGATCTATTATTTAAGGAAGAAATACAGCCAGTGTGATAAAAGTGCCTTCCCACGTCTTGTGGCCAGGTGCTACGTGCATATAAATGTTTCACGTTAAGCTTTAAGATCAAGGAAGAGTCTGTGGGGAACCTTGTTTCCTGGAGATCTGCTTGCTGGAGTAGCTCCCAAGTACTGACTTCCCATTTTTTATTTGGTTATTAAGGATGAAAGGCAACATCGTTTTCTGGAGCAGCGTTCCTTGCATGCCATTATCTTTGTCCACAGCTATGAAACATTCATTTCTATAGGTTCATGTGGATGCTTAGCCCCACTCAGCTTAGACTCCTGCTTTATGTAAGTTTAATTCAAAGGATCACCTTTATGTCGTCCTGTAGACTGAACAAAAGACAGATGGTTTCATTAGTTGAGAAACTGTCTTTTTTACATACAGCTGAGTATCATGGGTGTCCAGCCTGAGTAATTCAGGGCACTCTCTGGTACTGCTGAAAAGGAAACTTTGAAAGTCTAATTTTCTGCCATGATTCACTCTGGGCAATGTGTGTATGTGCAGACTTACATGTGCAAATTGCCAGTAGGAAGTTTTGCATGCTCCAAATGTGTACAGAACCTGGAGGAAAAACGTGATTGCAACCCATTTGTACTCAGTTTGCATCAACAAATCATCCCTAGAATTAGAGATTCCAGCACTTACCTATTTATTACAGTGGCTCTGCATAAATATCCCTTCCAAAAATATTTCTTTTTTTTTTTAATGACTGGCATCATTAACAGATAATTAAAATATAACAAGCTTAGCAATTTGGGGTTTTTTGCTTGGATACAAATCCTGGTTTAACTACTCTATTTTTAAAATTTAACTAATTATTCTATTTCTAGTAAATGCTATCAACATTAATGTTTCTGGAATTAAAACCAGGCATTTGCCTGGCACTTGCTCTTCAAAAAAAATAATCTTTAAAAAAATTCTAATTAAGATTTTTTTTTTAAGCTAAGCAATTACTGCAAAATATTATTAGCCATATGAGTGTCAGAATCATGCTCAATCAAATGTAGCATGCTGCTGTAAGATGGGAAATGATAATCATTATACAGAGGTAAACAGGAAAGCACAACAGATGCAGAAATTTAGAGTGAAAGAAAACCCTTCTAAGTTAGCAGAATTTGGTATTTTACCAAGGCTAAGGGGAGTAAGAGTAAGTTATTTGGGGTTTTTCAGGGATGAAGGATCCAACCTATAGATATTCCTTCCACTCTGACCTGTGTGCTTCTGTCTCACTCTTTAATGTAATTGAAGGTACTGAAAACAGGTGTCAGGGAGTTGCTTGGGGAAAAGCTAATAATGGCAATCTACTGTCTGGAGAATTTATGCTTGTGCATTTTCTCTAACATGACACTCATATCAAATATAAACTTAACAAGGACTGATCTATATTCTGTTCTCTTCAGATGGTGTTACTGAATCCATTTCCTGATGGCTCTGGGGAAGAGTAATTGTGTTGCTCAAAACCAGGCACGTGGTTAGTATTGTATAGAAAGAGAAATATATTTTTGCCTAAACCCAAGGTTTCTTTGCAGAGCCACAGAGCCCATGCAGATATATATTTATGTATATGTCTGAATGCATCTATATATATAAAACTCAAACTTCTTAATCCTTCTGACACAGACATCCAAGCGCTGCCAACTTTGAGTTTAGTTTAGAGAATAAACACAGATAAAAGCACAGTAAGCAGGGATCTTGGCAGAGGAAGGAGACAGACACTCTGCATGGTCCATTGCCAGCAGCTTTTCACTGCAGTAAGTACTTCAGCCTGAATACTGTTTTTAGAATAGTTCAGGCAAGTTTATGAAACCAGTGTAGGAGTAAGAGCTCAAAGATTTCTCACAGATTTTTCAGACCTGGAAGGGGATAGCAGGGAAGGGAACTCCACCTTCCCCATCTGAACAGAAATGAGCACTCATGCTTATGCTCCTAATTTGAAAATGCATTTCCTACCTCTAAGGATGTGTTTGAATACACTGGGGAATACATATAATTTGGGAATACCTTCACTGAGAGAAATGATGCATCCTAAGGGTTGTGTTATCTAAGGAGCTAGAATTGAGTGCCCAGTATCCTCTGCTTTAATGTATCTTTGGATGGCAGGTCTGTATCAGTAAAGGTCGCAGGAATAAATGTTTTCCTAACTTTCCTGTAGAAAGCATGGCAGTACAGTTTCTGAGCATTTTAAACTAAAACACCTTTTTTGTGGGCCCTATGATACACATTCAACTTTGCTCTCTGCCTCAGACACTGTATTTGGTTCAGTAAGCATGGGTTTTTTAATTAAAACACTTGCTATGTGGTTCATTGTCTGACATAAATTGAATATTTGGTGGGGAATTCTGATCTTGGATTCCATAATATGACTCTCTGTGACTGCAGGGTAACTGAATTGGGGAGCAATGAGAAGGCTATGTCCTTATTTTATACCTTTATATTTTTCCTTCCCTCCATGCACTCTCATTCTGATTTCCTACATTTATTCTGGTTTATTTGGGGTTTTTTTGTTGTTTTGCGTTTTGTTTGTGGGGTTTTTTGTTGTTGTTGTGGGGGGTTTTTTTTGTGGTTTTTTTTGTTTGTTTGTTTGTTTTGGTTTTTTTGGGTTTTTTTGTTTGTTTTTTTGGGGTTTTTTGTTGTTGTTGTTGGTTGATTGGTTGGATTTTTTCCTTCAGGAATCTTTTTTATTCACTGTGGATGCTTAACATTTTCTTTTTTTCCCCAGACTTATGTTAAACTTAACAGATACATCAAAGTAAATACCTTTAGTTCTAGAATTTCCATTTTATCACTGTACAGTTTCTCTCTTTTTATTGTTTCTAGTCCTGTGGTTTTGATTGTCTTCTTGTCTATCTTCTGTCATCTAATCTTTGTTTTCCTTTTCTACTTCCTATCTTTCTTAATTTATCTGTAATTGTTCCCATAGTAGGGTGTGATTTTTTTGTTCCCCCATAATATGGAATAGCTCTATTTCTGTTTTTTATTAATTCAAGCCTGAAAGATAATTTTGTTTTGGTTATTTTATTTTTTAGGCTCAGCTTTCACATTATAGAGGGACAAGGTGGAGTCTTGTACTTCTGTGTAAAGATGTACAAAAAAGTTTGCTGGCATTTGCCCACCATGAGGAATAAGGCCTTGCACTCCAAAAATAAAAAAGTAAAGAAAAATCCAAAGTGAAGGATCCTGGAGGAGCCCCTTGAGAGCTAAAAACCACCCTCCCCTGATGTGAAAGACTCATCATTTACGCTGCTTCTAGTGGGTCAGGTAAACCTTTTTTATCAGTAACATTTGTTTGGTTGTTGTTAATTTGGCAATGCTTTGGTCTGTTTGTAGCTGTGAATTTCAAAGATGTGTTCTGGGAGGGAAAGGGAAGTTTTAAAAGTAGCGTTCCTGCTTGGAAAGTGTACCCTGAGATAGCCAGAGCTTGGATTCAGCTGGATGCACCCTCGTGCTTTCCCTGCTAATGGAAGTGCCTGGTCATTAACACAGTGAGTCACAGTAATGTGTTATGATCTGATCTGGCATTTATAAGGAAATAGAGTGGCTGGCCTTGGATAGCTCTCCTCCAGGTCATTTGTCCTAGTGATAAAGAGAGTGCTTGCTCCCCAGAGGAGGCAAAGCTGCCCATTATGTCAGCTCACACCCTGGAAAAGGCTACTGATTCCAGTGCCTCTGTTTGAGATGTGCTCTCTCAACGGGGTCAGTGTTATAACTGGGAGGGGGGAGCAGCTTCAGCTGTGAGGGAGTGCTCAGAGAAATGGCATAACTGGCTCTGTCACAGATGAATAAAGAATGTAGACAAGCGGGCTTGTTTTATATTCACTTTAAAAAAAATACATATATAATGATTTGTTTTTTGGATCATTGATTTATATGTCAGACAGATGAAAAGCAAAATTTCGATGATGCCTTTATCATTATTCTGACAAGGACTGCTTTTAAGTTAAAGAGTGATAAAGAATGCCAACTTTTGACATTACTAGAACAGCCCTATCAGCTTTAATTTTCTTTTGTTTTCTTCATGTCAAAGAAAGGCCATTAGAGATAAATTGTGATCTCAAACTAGTTAATCTAACGTGCATTTTTTCCCCATAAATTACCCCAGCCACCTTCTAAAGCATTATATAATCTCAACGAGAGGCGAGGTACAGAAAGTAGAAACTGCAGATATCCAACGTCATCCGTCTTTAGGCCAGGGGTTCTGAACTCCGGGAGAGCTGCCCAGAGCTGAGGCTGTGTCACAGTGGACAGACGGACGTGTGGAGCCGTGTGTCCTGCCTGCCTGCGCTTTGGTGTGCGCGGCGTCAGGCACCGCTAGAGTGTGCTCGGCTACAGCTCTCATCAGGGGCACACGCCGTGCAGCTCGGGGAGGGGTCAGGGCTGCTGAAAGTTTGGTTTTTCCAATAAATTAGGGAGCTAGTGCTCTTGTCATGATAGATCAAAGTTAACTGACCTCACGGCATTAGCATCAGTGTGCCCGAAGTGCAGAGTTTATACGTAAAGCTGGAGAGTTTCATTTTGATCAGTCTGTGTCTATGCTGGTTTCATGTTTCTTGTGAGAAGCAGCTGTGCAGATTTCATGCAAAAGTTTGTTTCTTTACATCACACTTGAGCTTTGATTTTTGCTATTCCAAAGCTGTAGTTTCCCCCTTTTTCTCTATTTTTCTTCTTTCTACTAATTTACCAATTTGATGAGTGTTCAGCCATGGTGTTTTCTATAAAACATTATTGACAGCTAATAATAACTTGCACCTCTTTAGCCAGGCATAGTCTGTGTTTTCAAAGCCTTTATAAGCATTGCCTGAATTAAGAGTTACCCAATCAAGAAGGCCAGTATTATTCATGTATTTTGACAAGTAAACCAAGCTAGAAAACAAAATCAGATTGTTTCCTTGAGACCACAAGACTGTGCAAAAGCCAAGACAACATCTATCTTTTCACATCTATTCCTGTGCTCAAACATAAAATGCTTGGGTTTCCAAATATGTGTATGATCAGCATTATGATTAAAGGGTTTTGATTAACATTTTTTGGGAGTAGATAATATGACTTCTGTATATTGTTGCTAGAAGTTTTCAAGTGTAATTTATCATCCTGAGTATGTTATAAAAGGTCTGACACAAACAGAGAGTACACTAAAAAAAATTCCTTCCTGCAGCTCAGCTGGATGTTACCATAGATAAATAAGGCAGTATGTGAAGTTTAAGAGAGAAACAAAGAACTGGCCAGAGAAGATGCTGAGAAAATCAGCAGAAAATATAAAAAATGACAGGGGAAAAAAAGGGAGAATAAATATGAAGAAAGATGAGTAAGATTGTATTTATTTATACCCAGGGCTAAATTATATATTATAGATACAATATGCAGCATATAATAATTAGATTTTATTTAGTAAAATAAGGGCATAGAGCCTAGAATCACCCAAATTTGAAACAGAAATAAAAATCATGTTTTCTACCAGAGTATGTAGGCTCTTCTGTCAGTCTACCCTGTTTTTAATGCATACTGGTAATGGAATGGAAATATTCTGTATGTCTCACTATCGTGATGTGATATATCAGTGTGTGTCATAGCATGTCATATTATATATATATATGTGTGTGTGTGTGTGTGTGTGTTATAAGAATTGAAATATTTGGAGAGAAAATTAATTGAGCCATGAGTAGTAGCATACTTGTAGGAGTGCAGAGGCCCAGAATAACAATGCCATGCAGAGAGTTATTGTAAATATAATCACCCTAGATTTTAGCTTGTAGACTGTGTTTGCAGCATCCTCCTTCAAGACTTTGGGATCACAGAATAACTTTCAGTGTTTAGTCACTTTCTGCACCAGTGATTCCATCTGATGGGGATTCAATTGATTTTTCACATCTCAGCATAAGAAGGCCCAGACTGTGCCCTCTTGCCTGTGAGTGTTTGGTGGCACCAGCAGTAAGGCATGTGAGGAGAAATGCTTTTAGGAAAAGCAATGAAGACACAAATACCACAGAGAGCTTTCAGGTTTCATGGAACTGCAGACGTTTTTTATCTGAGCAGTTCAAAATGTGGATTTTACACAGAAAGAAGCTTTGCCTGGTAAAAATCTTGGCTTTTTACTTAAAACATTAAACAAAAGTATGTTACTGTTTCTTAATTTGAAGCTGCATTAATTTCCTTTTACAGCTGCATTTAATACTCAACCCTTAAGCATGAAATTAATTCATATTATTTTCTTAATCCTGTTAAAAATACTCCTGAGAAGGATATCTTTCCTGGGAAGAGCAGAAGGTTAGAGACAGATGTGGGAGCAAAGCAGTTGATGCTATGTTGGGTGACATTTTACTTTCTGAATGTACTGTACCACCAGGCAGTTTATTTGCATTAACTGCATTTAGTTGCTGTCAGGGCACTTTAAACTTCTGGACAAACTGAGAAGAATAATATATTCTCCCTGTGTCCTTGCTGCTCTCCTCTGCACTTCTCTGATCTCAGTTTCCTGAAGCAAAATGCAAACAGACAGAGGCCAGTGGAACTGTACTGGCATTGTCTGTTAGTGAAATGAAAAATGGGACCACCAGGAACAAGCATGTTGGGAAATATCCAAGGTTTGGAACTGGGTAACATCCATTTTGTGAGGTGGGGTGGGAATTAAGGGCAGGAAGTGGTAGTAGAATTTATGTGATCATGGAAGCCTTGAACTTACCTAAAGAACAAAAAATGTCCACTGAAAAACCCTACATATGAATACCGTAACTTCTTTTCCCAAATTTATTTCCAACAAAGTCAGGTCTTGGATTTTCTCTGAAGTAAACTAAGGTAGATTTGTTGGGTTTTTTTGGGGTTTTTTTGGGGTTTTTTTTTTTTTTTGGGGGGGGGGGTTTCTTTTGTTGGGTTTTTTTTCAATTTTTATTTTTCAACCAAATGATCAGTGAACTAGCAAAAAATAATCATGTGTAATGCATAGTTTCTCTGAACAGCAAGACCTAAAGGGTCTGGACATAAAAACTGTACTTAGACCAGGTTCCATATTTGGCCAAATTTCTCTCTGAGAAATGTGAAAGATAAATCCATGGTTCTGGGGCTTTAGAATGGCAAACTGAAAAGCAGAGGCTATTTAGTGACTGCTGGGAAGATTACATATTTGAATGAGGAGGAGACATATAATACTCTGAATCAAAAGAAGTTTTAGCAGCAACCAAGATGATACTATTAGGAAGGGGTACAGCTCTCCCTGGAATGAGAGTCATCCTAAGCTGTGTGTTAAAAGTAAGAAGAGAACCCAAAAGGAATGAAAAAGGGGATTGTTTAGGAGGAAGAATTATGCCCTGGAGGTTAAAAGATACAGAACTGAAACAGGAATGGCCAAAAGCTGTGTTAAACCAGACTTTACTATTCATTTCATTTCAGTTCCCTGCAGAGCTCTTCAGCTTTGCAAACAAAAATTGAACAAGGAGAAAAAATTCTCATCCTGTGTCTTTTCCAAGGAGCATGCTAACACTGAATAGAGAGATGTGTTGGTGGCTTTAAACAACACCTCACACACCTGAGAGCACATTCCTTGGTATTGAGAAGTGCTGAAAAAAAGGGGCTACTGTCCCAATACTTCCTTGTGCTTTCTTCCTTTCCCAGAATCTGCACTCCCTGGCTTCTGTGGTATAAGCACAGTTTCTTCTGCCCTGGTTCTTGTCTGTAATGTGCTCTTTCTGCCTGTCTGAAACAATAGTGCATTAAAGTGAACTAGAGCTATAAAACATGCTTTGTAAACAGCATCATTACAGCAATGCTGCTCATAATGTTAAAGTACAGGATTAGGGGTTTGTTTTTCTGGGTTTTTCTGGGTTTTTTATGAAAAGGATGAGCTTCTGAAATGATCATGCAAATATCATAGCTATTCCAGCATATCTGCCCTTCCTGAGCTCCTGTTTCTCTGAGATCCATATAAAATTTGACTGTTTTTTTCCCCTTTATTTTCTACCCTTAAATATTGTAAATCAAACACTCAACAGATTCAAAACATTCCTTTGAATCTTCCTGGAAGACTCCCTACTGTGCTCTCTGAATTTTTAAGCCTTTCAGCCTCTCATATGACAAGTGTGTTTGTTTCCAATGGACACGTGCACAGCACAGTCTGTCGGATTTTCCCCAGCGCTGTCGCTCACAACGAACTTCAGCTTTGCTCACATCAACTTCTTTTTGAACACTGGGAGTGTTCAGGTCTTTCTCAATGAGTTCTGGAACCATAATTTTTGCATTGGAAGAATAAATGAAGATTCCTGCAGCCCCTTGGTTAATCTTTGCTCACATTCAGCTTTGCTTTTGGGCTGGAGTCACCAAGGCAGGCAGTGTGGTTTTTTTTCAGCCTAGCTCTGTGTGCTTCCTCTAGTGATCCAGCCATGTCAAACACTTCCTTCTGAGGGGGGAGAGCTGGAATTTCCCAGGTGCCTCACAAAACGTTTAATGAAGTGTGTAGCACAACCATTTCATTACAACATATTGTGTACTTTTGCCTTTAATAACTGCATTCCTCATCTAAGATGTCTCTGTAGCTCTCAAAAATGAATTACAGTGGTATTATTTTTCTCAGAATATATTTTTCCATGACAAGAATAGCACTTTCCTAAACTATTGTATTTATTAGCAACCTGTTACCCTCTGACACTACTGTCATTTTCATCAGCTTGATAAAGTGAGTATCATTTAAAATCTCTTTAAAAATTATTAAACGAGTTCTAGCGGTTTCCCTTTTTATTTCTCTTTTTTGTTGTTTTTTTTTTTTTTAAAATTCTGATTGGATGGCAGTCAAAAAATCAGATTAGCTCGAGGGTGAAATAATTTCCTGTGGTGGTACAGAGGAATCACAGTGTCTGGTGAAGAACAGGCTGAATTAGAAGGTGTTGTCCATCTCCAAGCCAAAGCATGAAGCTCTGTGCTGCACTATTGCTTCAGCTTCGGGATGAGCTGCTGCTTTGTTTCTTTGCTCCTTCACTGCTTTTGCACATTGCTTTCATCTACTACCCTTTTCTGGCCACTAAAGATGGGAAGTTATAGATCAAGATTGTATATTGATGGGGAAGAAAAATTTGTTAATTAACTTTGTTCGTGGCTAATGAATTTTACCCTGTTAGAGGGATATTGTCAAATCACAGAATGGTTTGGGTTGGAACAGACCTTAGAGATCATCCAGTTCCACGCCCCCTGCCATGGGCAAGGACATCTTTCACTTGCTCAGGGCCCCATCCAGCCTGGTTTTGAACACTTCCAGGATTGGGCATCCACAGTTTCTCTGGGCAGCCTGTTTCAGCGCCTCACCACCCTCACAGTACAAAATTTCTTCTAATATTTAATCTAAACCTACACCCTTTCAGTGAAGCCCACGTCTCTTGTCCTGCCACTATCTGCTCTTGTGAATAGTCCCTCTCAATCTTTCTTGTAGGCTCCTAATGATGGCATCAGAGAATTTATCCTTTAAAAGAAAAAACAAAACATAAAAAAACCTGATTAATACATTGCCTCTCTGTACCTTAAGAGTATCTCTGCCGTAAGTAATCATTCCTAATTTAATAAGCAAGTTTTTAAAAATAGTTAAATAGTTACTGGTGGACAGAGCTGTGAATTAGTTACCACTGGCACCTCTTAGCTAGGCTGTGGAATTAAAGGCAAAGAGATTGAGCTGCCTTTTGATCCGAAAGTCATCCTTCTGAAATATGCTCTTACATCTTTGGAGAAATCATGTGTGACCTAGTTGCAGTGGACAGGGGTAGGATGCAAACTACTTCCAAAGAGGTCCTTTCAGTTCAATCCCCTGTAATGAGTGTCATTATGAAAAGCATCACCCACTGTGGAACTCAAAGGGGTTAGAAGAGTTGTGATCAAAATAATTTCATTTCTCTTATAGTTGAACAAAATTCTCAGAACAAACTATTCATTTTTTTAAACTCTGGCTTTATTGTTCATATCTTAATTCTATCCTAGGAGCAGCAACCAGTAATTCTACATTGAAAACAATCTGTAGCAAAAGCAATCTGCAATTAGCCTGATAGCAAATTTTGTCCATTTCTATTGTACCTCAATATTTTCATACTTTCTGCTGATGTTTCTCTCAGTTAATTCCTGCAATTGAAGAAAAAAAAACCCCCGTAGATTATTTCCTATAATTAAAAATCAAAGAATTATATCAATCAAAGAAAGAAAGAAAGAAATCAAGTTCTGTAGACGGTTTCCCCATGCAAGTCAGAGACAAGGGGGATGTGAAAGCACTGGATCATTCCAGGTCTACCAAAAAATATGAACTTGCTGAGTGGATGGTGCAGATCAGCTAGAAATTAGCATCTCTAGGGACAAATAGGCAGGAACTGCAGGAAACTGCAGCGTTTTCACTTGCAGGGATGGAGGTAACAAAGCTGAAAGAGATTTCTATAAATCATAAATAAATATGATAATATCTGGGAGATCTGTGCATATTTCTATCCATTTGTTTGAATGCCTTGTAAAAACTGAAACCAAACCAAAAATAACCCAGTTCCTGGATATCAAATAGAGCCAATCCAGCAAACGAGAAAATTCCTGAAATTTGTCTGAAGATTGTGGGCTTCAGCAAAGGGGTGATGGAAGAGAAACCTGATCCAGAAGGAAGGCTTAGTAGGGGTATCAAAATGGATCTGAACACTTCTTCTCTATAATCATGACACATTCAAAGATGCTTTCTATTTATTTCAATTTTTTTTCCAAAATGGAGTAGTATCTTTATTTTCCCTTTCCCTGTGTTAAATTCCTTCCTTTCCATAAATGAAGTACTTTCTTCACACTGCTTTTGATCCAGTATGAATCAGCCCTTCAATGTTTTTTAATCTGTATTTAGCATCCTGAGTGTTTCCAAAAGTGCTTGACCCTCCTCTGCAAATCATATGGTATCTAATACTGAATCCTCCCCCCTCATTTGTGACCTGAGTCCAGAGAAGCTCTAGTGGAAACTAGAGAATGTGAAGCCAATGTTTCCATGTATTTCAAATAAGATAAAGGTAGATTTCCATTTTAATGTAAATGTAACCTTGCCCTCCGCCCCTCCCCCCAAACCCTGAAACCAGCAAAGAATAAAATAACAGAGGAGTTGATCTGAAGAGTTACATCAGTCAAATGGTTCTCCAAAGCAAGGGAGCAGCTCAAATACAATTTTAGCACCTCTGCCTTTCAGAACTCAGTTGGATGTAATGTCTACATCAAGGAACTGACAGAATGAAGCTAACTGGTGTGAAAAAAATCCACTCCTTCTGAAGAAGCTTCTAAATACCAGTTGTCTAAATCTATTGATAAGCAGGGATGCATTATTAATGAAGCCTGCAGCCTGCCTAGTGCTGCTCAGATGGTTCAAGCATTTAGTAGGAAATATTTCTGTGAAGTGCTGCACGGAATAATGACAGTGTCTGTCTTAAATCGAACAAATGACTGTAGCAAGCTCTGGGGAGGCTCAGAGCAAGCAGATGCTTTCCAAGTGAAAGGCAGTGGGGTACCACCTGCTGTAGGCAGGCAGGCAGGAACAGTCCACTAAATATTGACTTGTTAATAATTCAAGACAACAGGAACCCCTAGCTCTTCATGGATGGCACTGCCCCTTCATCATGTGGCTTTTCATCACCCTAATGAGCTACTTGAAGAATCAGACACTGAAATGTCTTGCAGATATTCCCCAAAGACTGGGATTCAAGCTGCCATAATTCTGAATAAGAAGTTTTTGGCAGTACACAAAATCAAGAGAATTTTTAAAATGGCAGGATCAGTACTTTAGCTAAATATTGCTGCTTGCTGTGTAGTGACTCAGTCTGCAGCTTGTGCAGCTCCTGGGGCAGAATGTCTGCCTTGTGTGACATTTCTGTGGCTAAGAATAATTGACATTCCAGTTTATTAAGGGTATCAATAGTTTTATTTGCAACAAAGAAAATCTACAAGAGATTACTTGCAACAGGGATTCTCAGTCAATATTCTCTGAAAATGTATTAGAATGTGTTTGAGACCCTCCACAATTCCTACCTTCATCATGGATGTAAAAGCAGCATTTTCAAATGAAGACTCTTCAACTGAAATATTTGGAATTGAATAATCCATTAAAAATTAATAACCCCTCAAAAGTCAGCAAAGCTTCTATGCAGACTTTGTGGGCCTCTTGGTTTGCTATCAACAGCAGTTTGTTCTGCTGTAGCATTGCAATCTTTGATAAAATGCAGAAGATCCTGTGTTTGTAGTACATGTCCTGGTGATTGGTGCTGTTGCTTCTCTTTAAGATGCAACATTAAAAGAACCTTCCCATTCATTCCCTGGATTTGAGTCAAGATGTTTTTCTCCCCCAAATATATATTTTTTTAAAATTTTGTAATTATATTATTTGCACAATTTTCCCAGCTGTCAGAGAGTTACCACTTAGCTACCTGACTTCTTTGCAAACTTCACTGGATATTTTGCTGCACTTAATCAAGCTAAGCTTCACTTCATGAACAGTTAATAATTCCAAGTGAGCTATGGTAGGCTCTTTCATAAAGCATGTGATTATCTATGAGGACCTTAACCCTGAGTAACTTTAAATTACATCATATTCACTAGTGTTGCTACAGTGTGCTTCCTCTGAGTCACAGCCGGTGAAAAAGTCTTGTGACTTTCCAGCACTGAGCACAAAGCTTTAGTTGGAAAAGCCCGGAGTGTGTGTGACTTTCACTGCCAAGCTTCTGCTTATGGCTTCCCAATTTTTTTGTTGTCTTCATGCATTCATAAAGTTCAGATTTGCAAGGACTTAGAAAATTATCTGGGCTCCCTTGTGCAGCTGCCATTGCTACACTGGTGCAAATATTACTCTTCCTTCTGCCCCAAAAATGCAATTGCTTCTGCTGCATAAAACTCCTGCACTTTGTATGCTAAGGAGAAGCAATATGAGCTTTTACTGAAGTTGAGGTTTTTTTGTTGCTTAGACAAAAACCTGTTTTACAACAGATCAGTTGTCTGATTAGACATTATTGCTAGAGAGTATAATTTCCTCTGCAGATTAAAACTGTCTTTATCCTGCTTGCTAGTTTTGGGATAAACTTGAAATGCCAGAGCATTGGCCTGCTGGAATGTCCTAGATGTCTCTTTCTCAGTTTTGCTTAGTGGAGATTACTGGTGCTTCTAAAATGGTGCATGTTCCCTGTGACTTCAGATAAGATAAAGATTAAAAAATGTCAAAACTTCTCATGAGCAGATACATGTAAAACCAGAAACAGATGAGTATTTGTATTGTGTAGGTATCTGCAAAACTTGAAGATACTGGCAGATGAGAATACTAATTCTTATATATTTGCTTGAGTGTTCATTTTTCATGCAGAATATGGAGAGTCTGATTCAAACCTTTTGGAGGTGGCCACAGGTGCTAATATTTTGTAATTTGATTTTCTTTTTTTCTTTTTTTTTTTTAATTTGTGAAAATCAAGTATTTAAAAGCCAAGATCAGGGTTTAGACTACAGAAGAATACAACCAGGTAACAGTAGGTCACAGACCCATGTAAGAAAGGGAGGTAGCTGGTGTCTTTCTCAGAGCTCATTTTCTTTGCGGGAACAGCTGTTGCCTTCCTGTCCTTTCTCCTCCAACTTGAGCCAACAGATAGGAATTAAAGCCCTTTAGTAGGCTGCAGTATACCTAATTTTTATCCCAACCTCTTTCTCCCCTCCTGGGCAAGAAGAGAAGTTGTGTTTGTCATAGTGGCAAGGCTAAGTAATCATGCAGGTTCCATGGACAATTTGAACATTTAGTGATATTAAGCTATGTTGGTCAAACAGAGAGATAAAACAGTTTAGAACTGAAGGTTTTTACTTTATGCTAATAAATCCAGGTGTATAAAACACACGTAAGGAGCTGTATGGCCAACTATCATTTATGGTGAACCAGCTGGCACCTGCACAGAGCTGTCTGGATACATCCTGCCTTTGCAGATAGGAAAGCAAAGAAAAAAAATGGCGAGAAATTTTCAAGTCAGAGACTGAAAATTTCGTCCCAAATTTTATTTTCAAATAGATGTTACTTTCAAGGTATATGACTACAAAGTGGCACGTACATGTTTTTCTTGCCTACAATGTTATTACTAAACATTGATCACTTTTCTGCTTTCTAAATTAAGTGGTGGGATAAACAGCAATCTGGTTTTCTCAAAATACTGCTATGTGTTGTCAGATCCTGAGATGTCAACAGAATATGTGACACTGTGGAGGAGCTCTGTGCATGCAGTTTGCATGTTTCAATATGCTGCACGAGTAGGAGCAATAAATTGCCGAATTCCTCACCAACACTGCCAAGCAGACAGGATTTAAGGAGGAGAACATAATAGTGTGATTCAGGAGTGCCTTTGATCATGAGAAGCTTAAGCTTTTGAAATATCTTGCAACTGGCTAGCTTAGAATGAAATTTTTAAAGGCTGCAATGATCTTAAAGCCTTCAAAGGTGTGCTTTCTGTCAAAAATGGCTGTGATTGCTCTGCTGTGTGAGGCTTTGCTAACAGGAGAAGTGCTTGCCTGCTACGTCAACATTAGCATGTGTGAATGCCAGAGAAGTGCTGTCAGGGAATGAGTTTTAATGGCCATTGAGCTCTGTAGTGCTTCCAGGGCCCCATCAGTGCAGCCACCAGACGATATGTTGGGGTAGATGCTGCAAGGGATCTACCTTGAGAAAGCACAGCAGGCGGACAAGATTTTGTCCAATGCTGAATATCTGTTTGGAATCAGAAATTCCATAGGCTGCACCATAATTAAGTCTGAACTAGACATTTCTTAAAATGTTTGCCTGTGTTCTTAACCAAGCAGAAAGTCTTCATTTTCCAATTGCTTTAGTATGATCAGAAACAACGCTCCAAAAATCTCTACCAAAACATCAGAGGAATCCCAACACACTCTTTGCAAAAGGCTGAAAAGGGAACAGAGTAAAATATGCCTTTTTATTAATTCAAACTTCTTCTGTGATTAAAATTGTAACTAGTTTTCCTCTGCAAAACCAATTTTGCTTCATCTGCTGTTACTCTTGTGAGTGCTCCTTTGACAGAGGAGAAAAAAATTTGTGGGAATTTTGCATTGTAGCAGTGCATGAGATTGCATCTCCTTGGTGACACTTGCTGCCTTGTTGGAAACTACAGTTGCTGCTCCATTTTAAAAGTTTCTATCCTGCCCTTCCTCATACCCCTGCTGATTTTATTACTTTTGTTTCTCTCTGAAGAGAGACGAGTGCTACAGGATGCAGTAGGTTAGGAATGCATATATTCAGTGCCAACTCTTAATTTGATGTAATTTTTCTTTAATTATCTGGACTCTCCAACTCCAAAGCCAAAAATATCCTCAGAATTTATGCTATTGGTCATGCAAACAAATGTGCTGATTTTTCAAATAGGTTGACTAACAGGCTGAGGGGCTTTTAAATGGAAAAGGACTAAGCTGTTCCACTACCACAGGTGGAAGTAAAGCTCAACCTGTTGCTAATCTGCCTGTGTCCTGGTCCTACTGTTGATTCATTCTTATGGTCTTGGTCCCTTCCTCTCTTCCTCTCTCAGCCTTCCAGGTTTAGGCCCTCATTTAAATTATTTCCATGGACTGAATTGTAGAAGCTGAAATGCACAGTGAGATGAGAATCTGATTTGCTGGCTGAAGAAATTAATCACTAAGAGCATTATGCAGTCCTGCTGTAAGAACTCATGGGGAGGGTGTTTTGAAAGGATGCTCTAGAAGAGCTGCCTAGTCTTGTATCATGACTCCTGACCAATGCAGATAAAACCATGTAGATGGAAAGTTATAGTCTCAATTAAGTTATAATATTTATGTTCAAATTCATTTTTTTTCCCCATATTTGTTAAACAGTAAGAGTTATTGGATATCTTCTTTATTCAAGTAAGCAAAATGAAGCAAGGAAGTTATGTGGACTATAATTCTTGGTACCTAGATGTTCTGTGTAACAACTTTTACAGGAACAAGGCTCTTACCTTGTGCAGCTTTGCAAGAGTGTAATGTGAGGAAAACATGCCAGACACTACTGCACCCCTAAGGAAACAGACCTTCAGAGTCTTTCAGCCTTGGTTTGCTGAGCAGCAGAAGTATCTGGATGTAGAGAGAGCAGGAAGCCATTTCCACACAGGTTTTGTCAAGGGAGCAAGAGTGGAAGGTGTGATGCAGTACAAACATCATACAGAATACATTGGCTCTGATTATAGATACACGGATTTTATCATCATTGGTGTTACAGCACTAATGGTCTAAAGACAGAAATGAGGCAAGGCTTTAGGAAAAAGAAATCTTCCATGCAGAGCAGCTTTCAGGTGCATGGATCTCTTCCTCATACTTCTATAACATACTTCTATAACAGACTTCTATAATATACTTCTATACCCACTGCAGCAAGGGCTGGAGCCCTGAGAGCTGCTGGCTAGTGGGGAACATCTCCTCTAGTGAGGCCACCTTCCATCCACAAAGAGGTGGAAACAGCAAATGGAAAGGATCTTCCATGCAAAATGAAACTAAAGCTCTTGGAAAGCTGCTAAATGCCAGGATGCAAACTTCATTAAATATCATTTACATTTAAAGCGTTTTAAAAATCCTAGGAGATTTTTGTTTACAGTAGCTATGTAGTTTAGTGTAATTGGTTGTTCTATCACCTCAAAGTCATGTTGTTTTGGTTTGAGATATGATGTTTCCTGCCTCAGAAAATGACTGTTCTTTTTTCCAATCATTAGCAAATCACTGCCTTAGACACCTTCCGCCTCTGGTTTTTCACCAACTGATTGGTTGCAAACCACCTTATAATGCAGTGGCAAACTTGCTGGCATACAAAAACACATGGAGTACTCTTTTCATTATACAAGAGGGAAAATATTCTGAACCCATTCTCAATATTTTTATATTAGACCTGAGATCACATTAAGTCTCTCAGTTTCACTTTTTTTTTTTTCAATTTTTGCTCAGGACTGTCACTTGATGGCAACTTTCAGAAATGATTGGATGCTTCTTTCAATGAACTGATCCTTCCAAATGATTTATTTTAATATTATTCTTCCTTTCCTTAGCAGTATTCACTATTTGATACTACCTTTAATAATATGCTGAGAAAGAAAGTTTAAATAGTAAGGCAATTGGTCAGTGAGAACATGACCATGGTATTTAACCTGGTTCCATGTTCTGTTATAAAATATTCTCACCAGAAGAAGTAACCTTATTCCCTTTTTTCCAATTTTCCTTTTAAAGAACTAGTGCATTTTTAAGTACATCTTAAATAAGTTTGTAGTTTTTGGCATCTTAAGGTGCCAGAGCAGAGAAATGAACCATAAATGAGAAACATCAAAAGTAACTTAGAATTTTTTTAATATTAAAGCGATGAATCACAGGCCAAATTAACAAGTAAAGGAATCCAGCTATAATGAAATCTTTTTTTCTAACATAACACTTCATTATAAAGGGAGTTTTTCTATAATAGTAGCAAGTGTAATTACATTTTTATATATAATTAGGACATTATTATCATTTCACCATATCAAAGTTCATTATAAGACATCTCCAATGCATTTTTCATAGAGCAAAAATAAAAAGAGAACAGGGGTCCTTCAATTAAAGTGGTATAAGGACATCCACAGAGACTGAGGAAAGCTGATCAAACAGCTTAGCCCAAAAGGGACCAGGTGGAAACTCAACGCTTCTCTGGCGCAGAGAAGTTGTGTTTTTACATATCCTACTTGTTATTAATTATACTCTTCACCCCTCTCATCTACCACTGCATTGTCTGAGAGACAAAAATTCTTTTAAAGTTGTAAACCAACTGAACTGAATATGGAAGATATGAAATACCTGGGTTCTGTGAATCTGAGTCCTGAGATCTCCTCTACCATCTTGTGCATGTGGCTGTTATGCCCAGGAAGGGAAATCTCTGTCACCAGCAGGACATGCAGCTGGAATGAATGGGAAGTGATCCATTTTCTAGATTAGTTTCAAAGTGTTTAGGTTCTCTTTATTTTCTAGTTTGAAAAATAATCGGACCCTTTCCTCTTTCAAAAATCCCTTTCTTCCTGAGTAAGGTGAGGATTAAGGAACTGGCACAAGAACAGTCAAGTATCATATTGGTTATTAGATTGTGTATTCCTCAAACACTGACAAAACTATGCATCATTTGACTGTGCCTTGCTTACTTTCCTACTCCTGTAGGATTTTTGTTTGCTGATCCCCCCAAACACACAAATCCCTGTATGTTTTTTTAACCAACATAAGTGGTGTGTTCTCTTCTGCCTTCAAAATGCATGTTAAATTTCTCTGGCAGAGCTGTGGGCTGGATGGTGTTTAATTTTGAATTAGCATTAGGCTGAGGGTATTTCATGCCATTTACCTGTTGGTCTTGAAGCAGGACACAGGTAGGTTAAATCACAAATAGAGCAGGAAATTGAGTATTTCTGGCCTTGTTTCAAGCAATACATTTCAGACCTGCATTTTGGAGAATACTTCCTGTTCATTTCTGGGTCTGGCAGAGGCTGGAGGTGAAACCCCATCCCACACTGCCAACAGCCCTTCTGCTCACCTGCCAGCTTCCCAAGCTGACAGGAAAAGGCACCAGTCTTGCAGGACTGAGATCAAGCTCCGTCCTTTAGAGCAGCAGTATAACACAGGTATAGCATCCCTAAATTAAAACAGATGGATGTTCTTACGTTTCATTTCTTAATTTTTTACTTTTTCCTTTCTTTTCTCTCCTTGCAACTTCCATTAATTGTTTGCATTTAGTCTGGGATTATCTCCTGTTAACTTGTTTTCCTCTTCTCACTTCCTCTGGACTTAAAACCCTTCTACACTACCATCTATAGGCAGCTATATTATCCCCATGGCTTTGCCAGATATCACCAGATTTGCCAGAAATCACAGGATTTTTATCCTGTCAGGACAAAATTAGTTCAATTGTCAATTCCATTAAATTAGTTCAATTGTTAAAAAATGAGATAGCATTTTTAGGGATCTGCCAGCTCTCTCCTGAAAGGAGAAAAGACTGAGATAACAAGAAAGGGATGACAAAATCTGCAGACCACCTGTGTACACACATAGGCAACTTCTATAAGTAACCACAGGTCTCCACTAACCTCACCATTGTCTGTTAGGCTCTCTGTAACAGCATAAAAACTATTTTCTTTTTCAAAAGATTTTTGAAACGGGTCTAGAAGGAAAAGAATGTGGAATCTCAGCTTCAGGTTATGTTATGTCTTTGAGTCTCTGACACAAGGGCCTCTGTAAATCTTTTAATTCCTGCTGCTATTCCAAAAAGACAGAGATACTCCCTTCCTTATTTACCAAACCAGCAAAAACACAATCACGCAAATATTGGCTGCTATGTAGTGCCATGTGAGTGGGGTTTGGATGATTAGGGAAATGAAAAACCAGTGAACTAAATAAACTGTATTTACTGAGGGACTTCCTTTAACTGCCCAAAAGAAGAAAATCTGTCACTTCATCTTAGCAGTACCTGGTAAAAATCAGGTGAATTACCATTTTTAATGTGTCACAGCATATAGAGAGTCAGATGTTATGTAAATTTCCTATTTTATTAATCACATGGAGCTCAATTACTTCATTGCACTCACAGCCAGTAAAAAAATGGTCATGTGGAAAACTCCCAAGCTTCCTGAACTGCTGCTCTGCCTTCTCAGCACTCTTTGTCTTGTAGAGTGGCTTCATTCTCTGAAATAATAAAATAATAATTTTTAGAGAAAAAAAAAGACATAAAAATGATTTTGTAAAGAGCAAAAATATGTTAAACCAGCCATGAGAGGCAGAAGATGAAACTTCTTATCATTATATTATTTTATTTCTGAGACAGTAAGGCAACAGGTGATGTTTATGATAAGTCTATGAACTGTTTGTAACTGGATGTCATGAGGCTCTGCTGCATCCTGGGCAGCTGAAGCCAAATAATCCCATTACTGTAATGCTGGTTTTCACTGCAGAGCCCACTGCTCCAGGTTCATCAAAGCACTGGCCGTGGCTGCAGGATTTCAGCTTGGAGTGATCCATGCCTGGAAAGCCCAGAGAATGAACAAAGTGGGCTCTTGTCTGTTTGAGAGACTGTAGATATCCCCATAACCCCTCACCACTGCAGAGCCTGACTTCCAAAGTATTTATGCAGCAGCTATTTGGCCTTTGGCCTTTTCTGAAAAAGATTTTTTTGCACTCACATAGATACCTGGTGGCAGCACTGTGAATTTCTGGTGCAGGAGTGCTGAGCTAGAGGAAATCAAATCTCAAAGACCTCAGTAAGATGCTGAGAATCCAGTTTCTTGCACCGAAACTTTTAACACTTGGACTTCTACCTGATATAATTTGAGTTTAATTTTCTGTAACAATGAGCATAGACACAACTCTTCTCAGCTGCAGCTGGGAGAGGCCAATATCTTATAGACAAAGAAGGAGCACAGGAGGAGAACAGAAGGAGAAAATATGGACCTGGGCATTCAAAATGCAAGGGGCCAAAAATGAAGACCTAAAAAAATGTTTAGGCAAAACTTCTGTCTTGGTTTTTCTTCCCTGTAAAGTAAGGATGTTAACAGCTACATCCCTCAAAAACTGTTTTTAGAAATTTTAGGAATTTTAGTATTTGTTCAAGTCCTGAAGAAATCTTGTCTCCTTAATTAAGTTCTTGGGAAGAAAATTAGTTTAGTGTTAACATGATTCTGTCTGCCTTTCTTTTTTCTTCAGAGATATTCCTGTCCCTAGCAAAAGTTCCATACTGCACTTGAAATGTGGCAGGTAGGAAAACAGCAGGAAATATTGTCTATGGGAGCTTCTCACACACAAATATTAACACAGCTCTCTGCAAACATAGGAAGGTATCCATGACTTTATTTGTACTTACATCATATTCTGGAATTTTTCTTTATGATTAGGAGTGTTAGAAGAATTTTATTTCAGCAAAAATGTAATTCTTTTGAGTTTGATGAACTTTTCATGAACCTTAAATGGGAGGTAAAGGCCTCTAGTTGTTCCTATAGCCACAATTCCTGGTGTAAACATCCTCAGGAGCTACTCTGTGCAGGGAAGGTAGAATGGATATGGGAAAAGAGCAGCATAGAGCACCCATCATTGTTTTGACCACTAGTAAAATCTTATTTCTGACAGTTTCAGTCAATTAAATTTCCATTGCATTTTTTCTTTTACTGGTCTTGATCAGTCTCAAGATTATAGTAAATTATTTCAGCTTTTTGGATGAGAGAAAGTACCTTTTTAAATAATTAATACTATTGGTATTCTCCTTTCCCAGGAACACATTTCAGTATGAACTGATTCTTTTAAAGTTGACAATAATGTGTTTCTAGTGATTGCTCCCCTTGGGGTCCTCTCTTCTTTCTCTTGCTGCCCAGTACAGCCAATCCAGCAGTGCCCAGCAAATGAGGCATTTCTCAGAAGATTCCCAAACATGTTACAGATGCACTGGCAATGCATCCTCACTCAGATGATCCTCACCCTCACAGCTGGTTTTGACCAGCTGAATCACTGTTCAAGTGCAGGGTATGCATTACCTCGATTATTATAATACAATATTTCCTCAATTATTATATATGACAAACAATCCATAAAACAAACACAGAAGAAGAAATACAATTGGTCAAAGTGAAATACTCACCTTGGTACAATCTGAGAGAATACTGAGAGGTACTTCAAGGACTGTAATGACCACCAGTCGTACTGAACTAAAAAAATGAGTACTAGAACTAAATTAAATTATTGTACTAGAACTAAATAAAACTAACTAAATAAAATTATTCACCTGGTGCATTACATTTTAACAGTATAAGCAAGTGGAAAAACTCAGTGAAGAGACATAGCCCTTGATTTGGATAAGCAGCATGATAAGCAGTATCTGGTGAAAAAATGACAAAATCCATTTGTGTAGAGAAATTCATTTAAATAGGATGGTACTGAGATAAGCTGAGTACCAGATGCCTGCAATTGAGGAAATCATATCTGAATTGACTGGAGCAGCACAGACTGTCTCACAACCAGGAAATTTTGTATTAAGCAAGCAACTGTTTACCTTAATCACCACACTGCAAATGGAAGGCTGAGAGACAATGTGGATTAAATTTTCTGTAGAAGAATATTAATGCTGTCAGCCAAATGTACTAAGAAGGCTCCTTGAGATAAATCTCCTGGTGATCAGCATGCTC
Organism: Passer domesticus; assembly: GCF_036417665.1. Lineage (NCBI taxonomy): Eukaryota > Metazoa > Chordata > Aves > Passeriformes > Passeridae > Passer > Passer domesticus. The sequence continues at coordinate 26,859,127 of NC_087477.1, forward strand.
AGGTCTAGAAATTTGAAGTTAGCAGAAAGTCAAGGTAGTTCATGTCTGCAACATCCTTTTGCTTCTACAAGCAAGCTAAGGAAGCATAACTAAAGTAAGGGAAAACAAGAGAAGAAATGACTGCCAACAGTGTTATACAGGGGTCACTTGCTCTCTGTCATGAGGGTTCCCTAAACGTGGAAAGGCTAAAGGGACATGACAGCCACCCATAGTTGAAGTATGCCTTCCTCCTAGTGAGGAAGGACAGGCTGAGAAACTTTTAATATCCGTAAATTTTCGGAACTAAATTATTCCCAAGCACTTAAGGTGTCAGTGGAACAAAGATGTGGACACAGCTGCTTCATCTTGGTGCATGCTGTGTGTCACCCTGGAGCAGGTGACTGGCTGTTCCATGAACAAATGCAGGATTCAGAAGGTAGGGACAGACAGAAGATGGGAAGCCAACAAGAAAGTATCTGGAACAATACTGCTCCAAAAACGACACCAGGCACCTTTCATATAAAAGCTGCTGCTGTCAACAGCATGCAAATGATGAAAGTAATGAATTGGCTTTTTTAATACAAAATTTTGTCAGTTCAATTTTGCCATTTGATAATTGAAATTCAGTTTGAAAATAAGTGTGAGTAGTCAGAACTTTTCTTAAAACCAATAGAAGTTGACATCAAAATATTTTCAATGCATGAAGCTGAAATATCTATGTTACCTTTATTCCTCAATTTAGATTAATTGAACAAGGTACAGATTGTGGTTGAACCTTGAAAACAGCAGAGTTCCAATATTGTGGTAAAATATATAAAAAATGTTCAACCTGCAAGAAATACAAAAGATGTGTAAAGTCTGCAAAGCTATCAACAGACAGTCTTTAAAGTAGCTGGAAATATCCAAAGATGAGAACAAGAAACAACTAAATATTTGTTGGTCTGTCAGTCTGGCCAAACATCAGGAGCAAAGGACCCCATGTACACAGTGAGTTCAAAGAAAAAGAATTATCCTGGTAACTCCTCACAATATCCAGGCCATGGAAAATCTGATCTCTGAAAAACAAAACAAACTCTCAGATAGAATTGTGAGTGCTCTGGAGTCAGCACATGCTGCCCAGACATCACCCAGGTAAGCAGTGACCTGAGAAGGGAGTTTTCCCATTACCAAAGCAAAAGCTGCCAAATCTGTGTTTCTTTCAGGTGTCCAATGCATAAGACAAATATCAGAGCAGAAAAAAAACCAAAATCAAGCACAAAGTGCATGGAGTGTTGTGTCTAAAAAGGAGATTTGGACAGATTATTCCACTGTCTCAGCCTTACCTTCTGTAAGAAATGTTTGGTTCTCCACAGTAAAATTGTTTGTGTATATTTTATTGTAACTGTAGATTTGTAATTATTGTCATCCATGGAGCCAAGCTGACATCTCCTAATTACATTTTGTTTCCCCCAGTTATCTGAACAAGTGTGGCAGTGCTGTTTAGATTAGGTTTGCTCTGTTTCACCAGGATATTTTAGAACAATGTGATTATGCATAGTTGCACCTAGCTACTACTATCATGACAAGTACAGAAGTTAAATTATGAAGCAAACGTAAGCTTTGAAGAAATTTTTATTTAATCTGTATTCCCCTGTTTCATCTGCTCATCCATCCAGCACAATCTGCATCATTATTAACCACACCATATTTCTAAAAAAGGAGTATAAAAAGTAAGACATCTGTGTTATAGCATTAATATATTCAAAGGTTTTTACTTTCATCTTCCAGGCATTAACACTATGTAAGTGCAATGTAGGCACAACTTACAGCATCGATGAGATACCACAAGAAAAACGTACTAAGTGTCAAAAAAGAAGGAAAAGAAGATACAAGCAGACTGAGTATTATGTAAAAAGAGGACTTTTATTCATAAATAGAGCACTTTCGCCTATTGCTCCTATATACATTTATTTCTAATTGCTACCACAATTTTTAAGGCACTGAGGCAAGCCTCCAGCAGTGTGCTGAAGGTGTGTTTGTGCTGTTATGCCCTCTGGCTTTGCTGCCAGCCTATTCCCTTAGATCAGAGCCAGAAGGCAGACTGTTTTCGAATACCGATCACCTCACCCGGACCTAATCCTTTGAGTTCTCTTTGGCATCTATTCCTTCTGCCAGTTTCCTCTTCTGTTCCTCTCTTTTCTTCTGAAGTTGACAACAAAGACATCCTCAGGGCCCTCCTTGATGTAAGACCACTCTTGATGTTGTTACAGTGTGGTTTTTTTTTTTTTTTGTACCCTAAAGTTGTGCTACTTTTATATTCAGCTAGCACAATATTTGCACACCAGAAGATAAAGAAAATGAGAATATGTTACACAGAATGATAGTTTCTTTTTTATTTGTACACCTTGGTCCTTTCAGTGGAAACCATTTTTTTTCTTTTTCTGTCATTCATCTACATACCTGATCAAGAACCTAAAAGTATCTTTTTACAGGCTGTGCTTCTTATATACCTTAAATTGGCCTGACCTGCCACTTTTAATTTTAAAAAGATGGCTGTATGGGATGTGGATGAATATGGAATTTCTATGAAGCACAAAACTTTTGAACGGTTCCTGTCCTCTGTGATAGTGAGTTTTAAAAGGGAAATCTCCAAAGAGCTAATTAGTAGACAAGTAGAGCTCAGGCTGAACAAAGCTGAAAAGATAGCAGATAACTAAAAGGACCTGGCCATAGCTGACAAAAATCAAAGCACTGACAGAGAGCTGGCAGTAACCTTGGGCTGCTAACTGACAGGGACAATAAAAAAAGCCTCTGAGTGTGGCAGAGAGTGACAGCCACAACCAGAGGCTCTCTGAAGAGCCTGAAACCTCCACCAAAACGAAGATATAATCTTCTGCCTGGCAGTGCCATACATTTTCCCCTCCCATTCCAAACTGGGGAAATTGGAGCTAATCTAAATAATTCTGCTGCATGAATGTGAGCCAAGAATGGAAACATCCAAGACTGGTGGGCAAAGTTTAGTGCCAAACCTATGGTCTGAGGGGACAAGTCTGCAAAAAATGTAAGTTTGACTGGGGGACAGTCAAGGTTTCTTTGCTTACTCTGACACTTTTGCTAGAGTAGCCACAGAGCTGCTTGTTTCTTACTCTCTGTAAACCTCCATGAGATAAACATTTAGCACAAGCTATGAAAGAAATTTAGTCACCATATGTTCCCTGAAATGTAATATAAAATGGAAAAAAAAATTAGCTTCTCTGCAGTTGGTGGGATAGGGGAAATGCTCGTTGCTGCATTGTGTTCATGGAGGAAAATGTGCTTGATCTGATTATTCTAGAATTCACTTAATAAATGGTGGCAATGCTTTGTATTTGTATGCCCTCATTGATTGTAAACATTTGTACACTGTGATCGACAACCTTGGGAACACTGTTCAGTAAATGATCCCTCACAAACTGAGATATTGAGGAAGGGCACACATTGGACCAGCAACCGTGCAAGTGAGTTGTGCAAAAAAGCCATGGAGGTCATTTCAAGAGACAGAGGAGAGGGTAACTGCAGGGAAACTAAGGCTGCAGAGGGCAGAGAGCATTTTTTGCTTCTCAGCATATTAATTTTAAGACAGAGATTTAACATTTTTTTCATATCTTGTTGTTCTACCTGAAACCAGTTGGTCTTTCATAGAGGAAAGACTTTGTGAAACAGTGACAAACCATTTCAAAAGTGGCCAGTTCCTTTTATCCTAAAAACCACAGTGAGCCTACTAGATATCCCTCTAAGTCACAGAAAATTGTAACACAATTGGGAAATGTCTTTTGTTTTTTGGAAGGGGTGGAGATGATTTTGACGTTAAAGAAGAACTGAACTTTTCTTTATGGACTCCAGAAAATCTTGACATCTCTTAACAGTCCTTGGTTTACCCAGTCCTAAACCCATCACTGAGGCCCACTCTCTTGGATATGTGTGTTTAACTTGATCTTTCAGCTAAAGGCTCAGTTATGAAATGTCATGCATGTATTTGAAGCATCAAAGGAGTCTTAGAAATATCTTAGTATCTATCTGCCCCAGATATGCAAGGACAGCTCATATACCTCAGTATTATTATTTCAATTTGCTTAAAAGCTTGAAAACATCTCAGTCCTTTTTTCAAAATTAAGACTGCAGTTTCGTAGTTTCCACCTGTCTGCAAACCAAAGCAAATCCAAAATCTTATAGAAATTGTCTTGCAGCTTCTCAGCCTCATAAAAGAGATAATATTTTGCTTCATTTATATCTGTAATTTCACAACTTCAAGACTGGGAAATTCTTTTATATGGAATTGTTGAATGTTAATATTTTTGTAAGTTTCACTCATTCTTCTTATCATCTATTTTCATTCTTGATTTCATAAGACCGAAATAGCCTTTGGCTATGCTTCATTTCTCTTTATTCTAAACCATGTTCTTCCCTCTTAGTCTTTGGCCTGAACTGTCCCTGTAAGATTCCTTTTTCCCTTCTTTCATGCTACATGTCTCACAGTCTCTTTTCAAGCCTTTGAGTTCTACTCCATGGCTCCCACTTTCTTCTCTGCAGGCGTTCCTCATTCCTTGCCTACATATATTTCACTTGCATCTCCTGCACAGGATATGTTTCCCTTGCCTTTCCCTCAGAAAATGACTTTACTCTTCCAAATATTTATTCTTTATTCATTTTTAGATACAGCTCTGTAAACATATATGAACCAGAAGGGCCAGCAGCAATATGTCCATCTCCTTCCTGTCTCAAACTGTAGTGTTTTCCTCTGTTTTACTGCACTGTCCTGGCAAATGCCCTCCCATTACAAAAAGGTTCACAGCTTCATCCTCTGTTCTTATGCTGATACAGCTGAAGAGAAAAGCTTTTACAGTCTGGTTTTGTTAATCTTCATGCTTTAATTCCTCACTGGCTAAAGGGCTGCTCCAGGTTAATATGCTAACACATATCTAGACTAAAACCCTTGTAAATTGGTTTTGGAAGGTAGCACTGCACTGCATTATACTCAATACATTCAAAATGAACACAGTTTGTAAGGGTGACATTCATTTCTGGTAGCAACTGAAACAAAATTGGGCCAGTTTAACTGAGATTGACATTAATATATCACTGAGCAGTTAGTTATATCACATGAATTAGATATTACAAATTCAAGAATCATTTGTTATGCTTTTAATACAAATTTTCCTGACATAAGTGAGATAGAGATAAATAGCCACTCACAAAGATGTCATTTGGTCTCTTGGGTCTATATTGATGATTCCTGCTGAGAAAATTTAGCAGCAGTTTACCATGCAATAAAATGTGGAACAGGCATCCATGGTTTTTGTAGGGGTCTTTTATGATTGGTTCCTTTATTTTTAGTATTGATTTTTATGAGTAGTACATGTGTGTGTGTTTGTGTATTGGCAGAAGAAAATCCATGGAGAAACTTTGGAGTCTCCTCCATTTACCTAACATTAAAAGAAGTGTCATATTGTAATGATGAGTACTTCTTTGCTGCTTCTTCCAGTGGCAGGAGAACAGCTCTAATGAGGTTTTATTTAGATGTTAACTCAGATAAATCTCTACCTCCCTTTTCTCAGAATTATCTTGCACAGCCCTACTGGATGTCAACATATTCAGTATTCCAGTAATTGCCTTTAAACTGTGGATACCTAAAAAAGCTAATGTTTATTATTTGCATGTCACATTTTATTTACGTAGACAGCTTCATGTATTGCTATGTATTATTACATTAGGTTGAATGGTTCAAAATCTTATCTCCCTGAGGTTTGTGGGAAATTAGGAAATGCTGCCTTCTTGTTCTGCTTTGAGGCAGAAATTCAGAAATGACAAAATTTTCTCTTGGGTAAATATGTAAGCCTCTTCTCATGCACCAAATGCTGACGTTAACCTGTGCTCAGGCTGTGTAATCTTTCTCAAGTACAGCTTGGTGACTCTGGGTCTTGTGGGCAGCACTTGTGTCCAGGAGCATTCCTGGTACTTGGAGGCAGCAGGCAGGGGCAGTTTGTCCACAGGTGTAGATAACACCAGCAGTTGTTCTTGCAGCACACAGGGCTTCATTTCCCTAAACAAAAGTATCCACTACTCAAAAGATGCTCACTGAACATCATGCCCATTTAGAAACATCCAAACAGAGATGGAGATCAGCTCTTTTTATTTCTTGCATCCTTCCTCTCAGGATATGAGTCCTCCTGTCAGGATGTGAGTCCCGTCAGGCTGCCTTTTCCCCTGTCTGCAGGGTGGCAGGGTGGCCTCTCCGAGGCTCTCTGTGCACACAGAACCCATTACACTGACGAATAACTCGGTGCTGCTGTGAGCCTGAGAGAACTTGAGGCCTCATGGGCCTCATCTGACTCTTCTGCAACTGCTTCTGCATTCCAGTGATGTAAATGAAAGCGCCCGCCGCTCTTACAGCAGCAGAAGCTTGAAGTGCCTTTTCTTTTCATATGTACATTCCTTGAATGCTGCCTGAAATGACCAACAGAAGAATGTAAAAGAAATGAAAGCTGGATCTCCTTCTACCAACGAAATCCCAAATAATCTGTTATGGCAGGACTGAATATTTACTGAAGAGACAGAGTCACAAAATTAAATTAATATGAGTGCCGCCAACACAGCCTCACAGAGAAAATGTGGAGAAATCTAAAAATCTCTTTTCTCCCAGTCATACTACACTGCACATCCTTCTGTAGTTTTTAATTTATACACATAATAAAGCTGTCAGACATTGCATGCATACTTTGGTCCACCATACAGAGATTTTCAAGGGCTATCTTTAAGCAGCACCGACAAGGGATTATTTTGTGTACATCTGGTTCGTGAGAACTCTGTCTAAAAAATTAATATGAAATTTTCTCTTGTTAGAATTTTGAATTAGTTATTGTGGCATTAGTCAAGTAAGATCTTTTTCAGTCTTTTCACAAAAAGAATTTCCTTTCTTCTTTTTCAAAAATTTTATTTGGATAATTTTTTTTTATTTAAATGAAAATCAATAAAACCCACATTGCAGCTATTGCTGTTAAATGCATTTTAGGGAGACCCTAATAGTTGCTAGAGTTTTGCTGTTTATTATAAGGAAATGGCATCTAGTAAAATACACCTGATGGAAAAGCAAATCTATGCAAAATATTAATTTCCCTATTTTTAATGGGCTAATAGTAATATTTGGAGCCAATAGTGCTTTCTTCCTTCATTCTTTTGGCAAAGAGAAACATACATTCTCCTTTTGGAGATTCATCTCCACACTGTTTTGCATTCAAGCTGAGCTAAATCTGATGTCTCTTCATGTCACAGGATGTGCATGCCTGCTTGCTGTGGTGGGATTGCTCACAGGGAAGCTTGCAGTTGCTTCCAGATTGTTGCCAAACACAGGAGTTTTATGGTTCGAGTTACTGATTAAAGGTCACTTCTCTATTTGTATTCTACTTTGACACTTCAGGTGAGATTAAATTCTTGAATTATAAAGATATTTAGGCTGCTATGAATTGTGCTGAGCAGTGAGAGCTCAGAGTTCAGCTCCCTGGTGACTGAAAAAGCCCCAGATTGTTCCCCTAGAAGCTTCAAGGGCTGACTGTTAGAAGAGCCTATGTTGAGACCAAAACCTGCAGTTTTGGAGCAGGCTTTTAATTGACAGTGCCTCCACTAGTCTAATGTATTTTAATACCATACATGATTTTAATCTCATAAGCATATTTTATAAATCAAAAGGGAGATGTTCTGTTGTATTTAAAGCTGTTAAAAAGAATATTAACGTTATTTAAAAGAACCAAATAGCATATGGGGATAAGTATGAAATAAAAATGGACTACAAAATAACCTCTTCACAGTAAAAATATTACTCAATCATGTGAAAAAATGTTAATTGCAATCAAGCGTAAAGTACAATTAAGTATCAATATTCCCTATTCTTGTCTGTTCATTTACTGCAGTAAAAATGATTCCTGAACTGGATCTGGCCTAGTGACCTCACCTACCTGTGCCTGAGGATTTGAAATGATGCTTCTGATCTCAGGTCACCACAGCCTCATGGGGCACGGGGCTGAGTTACTCTGGGACTATCAGAGCTCCCACTCTGCCAGGATATAGCTCCTTCCTCCTTGGCTTCCCCCAGGACCCATCAGATGAAAATTGGTGGGAGGGTGATCTGTAACTTAGGCAAAATAATCTTCAAAACATATAATTTAAATTCATTTTGTGAGTTTTCATTTTTATTTTTCATTTTCATTCAATGTCTTCAATATTACCTCATCACAAGTTTCTATATTTCATTTGAGGGGGGAAGCTGTGTGTGCACATCCAAATAGCTGTCAGAAAGATATTTCCCCAAATTCCAGTGAACACACTGGTTGTCAGTAGAACTATTCACCAGCAAAGCTGCAGGTTAGTTTAACTGAAGTCCCAATTGTCTTCCCTTTCTTCCCCCAAATTACCTTACATGTATAAAAAACCCCATGGGGGAAGTCGCACACACTAATTCAGGGACATGCTTGCTTTACTCCAGTGCAAGGGAGACAAAAATACATTCTGAAGAGTTGGTATTATGGCTTTTGGATGCACAAACCAGGTGTGTTAACTTGACTCTCTTGCTGTGTAATGCTAAAACATTGTGTTGATTCTGCATAGAAATTCTCAAAGTGCGCAGTCTTCCGGCACTGAGCACCAGTAAAATCTCTGAGTACCTCATAAATCAGATAGAGAAAGCAAACAGTTACGTACCAAAGCTGCATAGCAGTATATTTGGCTTTTAGAAGTTATTTATTGTCTCTCTTTCTAACTGTAAAGAGCATGCTAAGGGCATTTGATTTTAGTTACCTGTTGCTAACTGCTCCATTTTAGTGGGAAAAAAAAAAGAAACCTGCTGCAGCTTTTTAATAATTTTGCAGGTCTACAAAGACAAGAAAACAATGTATTTAGATCGAGCAGAAGCAGTGGGAAACATGGGAGTTGCAGTTCACTTTTTCTCTATGTTTTTCTTAATGTTTATTATTAGGGTGATGTATTTTTATATTCTGATCCCTGTGATCTTCAAAGTCAAGCTTTCAGTAGTTATAGGCCTATGAAGATGTTTTTTTAAAGACACATATTATGGTGGGGGTTTGGGTTTTTTTCATTTGCAAAGTGGCTGTTCTGTTTCAATTAGGCTAACTCAAAGAGTAACATGAATTAAATCTGGAAAGGCACCCCAACTAGGTAGAACACTTCTCAATCTTCAGGAGTGAATGAATTATGATAGCCTTTGGCTAATCATTTTGCAAGATTTATAGCCATTGCATATTCAGTTGCTGACTGTCAACCCTGTCAGGGCACAGAAAGCCCAACATGATGAAAGAATCTGCTGCTGCCAGTGGCTTTTCTCCACTACCCTCAAAAATGCTTTTCACATGGAGAAGTCAGAAAAACACAGAAGGGCTCAATCAATCACTCAAAAATGCTTTGAGTGAAAGTTGTTTGCATCTTTCTAAAAACCAGCCCAAAGATCTAGTCCAAGTGTCCCTGTCTAACAATTCAAACATCTTGGATGATACAGAAATCACACAATACAAAATCCAGACCACCAAGAGTTGATGGGTTGCTTCACATCACAGGTGTGTTACAGTGCTCCTCTACTTCTCAGTAGAGATACAAGAGAATTCAGCCCAAAGGTCATGGCAAAATATTGACTCAAGCATTCTGCCCTCCACTGAGACAATAATAGTGATGTCCCCTTCATCTGACAGATACCTTTCACAAAAAAAACATGGCGAAACTTATTTTTCACCAACTTTGTTTATATTTACCACAGGCAATGCATCAGCAGTTTAATGGTCAATAGGAAAACCTGGATTATAATTTAAAGACTTGAGTCAAAAACATGTTTCTTACAAAGGTGTAAAATTTGCCTGGGAGGACAAACATGCCAGTGAACTAATAAAAGAAATGTATAAACATGTAAATATTATTGTAAACTGTAATGATTATGGCAACACTTTAATTCCCTAAAATTACCACTTTGCAGTCAGGCTATGCTTCTGTAAGACTTAGCTTGATTATTTTGTTTGGTTTTTAATGACTACCTGTTTGTTATTTTAATTGGTCACAATCTCCTCTAGTGATTCACTAACAGCACTAGGCAAGAGAAGCTTCTTTATATCCACAAATAATCAGGCAAAAATTGCTTCACAGTCATCAAACATTATTTATTCATCTCCATCTTTTCAATAGAACTAAAAACCCTTACTGATAGTTGCAAACATGCTATAAAAGCAGAGATACAATGGCACCTGCCACTCTCAAAGCTGTTGACTTGAAAATTTCTCTTCCATCAGTCCCTATGTATTCTAGAAGCAGTCTCTCCAAAAATCTACCTCAACAGAGACACCCAAAACTATGCAATTTGAATGAGACTTTTAAGACATAAACCAGAAGTGTAAGATTAAAATAAAACAGATTGTTGTTTTTTATCTTCACAATTGTAGAAGCTTTATTAATTCCATAGCCAAGTTCATCTCTCTTTGGTCAATAATTTTGTGTGATATGTTGTTTAAACCTTCTCTCAAGATTGGAGAATTCAACCTTTCTCATACTCTTATCATAACTCCTCGATATGAGATGGAGTTCTCATCTCATCTACTTCAGTTCTTTATCAATAAATGAGAATAATAGTGCATTTCACAGCAAAAAGATATTGGTGAAAATGTATTGATAGCAGGTGCTTTAAGAAGCATCTCACATTTTGCTGGTGTTAATCATTCTGAGAAAGGGTCAATAAGTGGTTTCTTTTGTTTTTTTAAACTTTTTGAGAGAGTTTTAGAAAAAATGTGAACTGGGGGCAGGGGACTTTCTAAGCTGCAAGACTTATAAAAACAATAATTATTAAAGAGTGATTGGTAAATATAATTGCTTAAAGGAAACTGAGGCCAGCTCCTTTCCTAAAATTAATCTGTGCTTTTTGATATCAACTACACATTCTTCTAACCTATCTGAATTCAGATTAGTTTAACTGTAAGAGGTTTCACTTACTAGAAGGCTGTTGCAATTAAACTTGCAATGGATAAACAATTTTTAAAGATAGTAAATTATACCCTTTCCTTGATACTGCTGCAAGCAATTCCTGCTGGTGAAAAGGGATGTATGCTCCTTGGAATTATTTTCCGAGAAATAATTTATTCTTATGAAATAGTGAAAATAAATACAGTCTCCTACAGCCAGGCATACTGAGCATTGGATAATTGTATCCCAAAGACTGCAGATAGAAACACTGACAGAAAGTTTTGAAGATAAAACAATTGCCTTTTAAAGATTCACTTAACTGTTGATAAAAATGAAATGGCATATCTGAATAATAGTGTTGATGCAACTAAAGATTATGGACACAGATAAAGTCACTCCTGGCACTGCTTTATTAGCAATACCTGAACAAGAGAAAGGAAAATTTTAAAGGCTTTTGGAAAAAGATCAGTTCAGTACAATGGACATTAGATTAATGTCAGGCTTTCAGAGCTATTTTCAGAAAGGAAGAGTATTAAAAGTGTTTTCACCAAAAACACCAGGTGATGTACTCTCTTGTAAACCAGACAGATTACTTGCACATGTGCCAAGAATGCGCTGAGACTAAGAAGTAACCAAAACAGAATGAGGGGAGTTGGGTATTTCTTGTCTTGGACACTGCAGAGATGTTTGTGTCTGTGTTATTTATAAACAAATATATTTAAATAATTACTTCAAATGGCTAAGCCTAGATTTTTTCAAGCACAACAGGACCAGGTGTATCAACATAGGAGAAGGAATTAAAAAAAAAGATAAAAATAAGTATTTTGCATTAATTGCTCCATTCACAGAGATTCATATGTTCTGTCTAGCCTGGTGGCCTTTTTCACCCACTGAAAGGTGTTGCCTAGACTTGGGATTCCTTGGGATTCAGGCATAACTGATTCAAGTTAGAATAGTAACATCTATTTCTCTGAAGTGTTCTTATGTATTTAAAAATAAAATGAGAGTTCTTATCCAAATCCTGCAGATGAGGAAACTAAGACACTGAAAGTTATGTGATTAGAGTAAATTTGTCCTGCAAGTTAAGGGACACGGTCCACCAAACTCACTGCTATTGACCCTGGGTCATGTTGATGTCCCTTAGGCGAGGACTGCATATATGAGGTGACAAATGTCTTATTTTTTAAATATATGGCATTAGCTGCTTAACAGAAATACTGATTTATGTTTTGGACACATAGAACAAAAGTGAGCAAAAGGGTTCACTGACTCAAGTGAGTCAAGGTCAAGCTATATAATAATAAGGAACTTATGTATCACATATCAAAAGCTGTCTGGACCTCAACTCTCAGAAATTTGCTATGGGGAAAGATATTTGAGGTTATCAGTTGTCTCTTGCTTCGTTATGTGCCTTCATTTCTCATCCTCCATCTCAGCTCCAGTTCCATCTAAAACCTGCTGCCTGTGCCTTTATTACACTTCTCTCTGCACCAGATTCAGCTCCAAGGCTCCACAGCACTCTTCTACTGTAAGACATAGCTCATTGATACATTGCTGGGAAATGGGAATGGGAGGAATAGAGCTTAATCCAGTTTCCAACCCTGGCTCTCCGTTCTCCCCACAGCTCTGCCTGTGCACGGAGTTTGGAAAGGCAGACCAGTGCCACAAGGGGTGCCATGGCTGCTCATTCTCTCTTCCTAACCCTTAAATGTTCATCTGTGACAGAATTAAGGAAGGCTTAGATAGAACTGGATATACTCTTGTTCTCTTCCCATGCATCCTAGTAAGAAAAGAAATTGCATGTGTGAATGTTTCATTTAAAATGTGAAGGTTCCATGTGTTTTCCAGTCCCTTCAGATTTCATTGCACTACATCTGAAGGCTTACTTGAATATAACCCAGTACACATACTTCACTGATCTCAGTAAAAATATTGCCAAGTAATTGTTGATCATTAAGTGACCAGATAAAGAACACTTATGTTCGATAAGTTTGTGTGGTTATCACCTGAAAATATGTGCTGAGGCAAAAGAGCTTAGGGAATTCAGCAGCACAGTGGATGAAACTGGAAATTCCTCTAAGATTTTCATTGTTTTCAAACTAAGCAACTCTTTGAGCAGACATGAAATTATTCATTTACAGTCCCCAAATTCCCATAAAATGATTCCCTTTCGACTCTCCATTTGGATGACAGTGCAGTGCATTAGAAACAAGACTGTTTGCCTGATGGGCTATATGTTTTTATTCACACATATCCAGAAATAATAGAAAAAGTCCCTCCAACTTTCAAAAAATAATTTCCATCCAACAGAGACCTAAACTATGAAAAATTTCACTCAGCAGCCAGAAGTTTTCAGAAAGTTATGAGCTGAAAATGGGGATAGCATGGCAAACGTCACCACAGCCTGAGCAGTAGTAGTCATTTTCTCTCCTACTGTAATATGTAGCTGTATAATTTATTCATGTTCCAAAATACATTAGGTAAAGGAATGAATTCCTAGTGCTGGTAGACTTAACTCAAATCCTCTAAAAGTCAATACAGTTTCTCATGTGTAAGATTAAAATGGGGGAGTTTCCTCAATTAATTGTTTTCCAGTTGCACTAAATGAGCAAGATTCCATTTTGGTTGGAAATACAAAGTGCTTGTCAAAATGCCACTTCCTACTGAATTTCATCTTCCTGCCCTGGGAAAACAATCCCTAATAGCTTTCCCCTCCCTCCATTGACTAGCTCTCTTCATATTTTCTCTGCTTTTTTGAAAAAATTACTTCAATCCCTAAGAATAAAAATGCTTGCCTGCAAAGTATATTGTTTTAATTTAATTCTTCAGAGAGGAGAGCTCTTCAGAAATTAAAACATATTCTTTTCTAGCTATTGAGCTACAGTGCCTCCTTCTGCTTTTTTTGTGACCATCTCCACTTTTCACACTGAAATGAATTCCTTTTGTTCATTTCACAGAATTCCATGGCTTGAATTTTTGTTTTGTTTTTTTTTTTGCATAGAAATTAGATTGTTTTTCCCCCCTATATAAAAATCTGTTCGCATAGGTCCAGATTCAGGGCAGAGTATGTATTTAATTACCCATTAATGTCTTATCCTTGGAACATCAATGGGTAAAGACAAAGTTTGTTTTCACCGGGAAAAAAGTTAAGCCCCTAACGTATTTAAATTGTTTTGAGTTAATAGGCAGCATTCACTGCAAAGTTTGTTTTTGTATTACCTTTTTTTCTTGAAACCATCAGAAATTTCTGTTTTACGGTAAGGATTGCAGTGTGTTCTAAGCAGGCCAGGACTTCCAAAGCATTATTTAAATGCCTCAGCTGAATACCAGCATTCTTTCATCCTATTTCACACACTGAAGTACCAAAAGGGTAAATAACTTGCAATATCATTTTTGACTGACTTGACTTTGAAAAAGGCACAACCTACACAAACAACTGAGCAGTTGTTAGGTGCTTAACTGGATCTCTAAATGATCCCATATGCTAGTCAGCTAATGCTGATAATGATTATAAACACCTCAGTTCATCATATTAATGAGTTATGGCCAATAGAAAAGGACAAAATATATAACTTTTCCACAAACTTAGTTAAATGTCAAGGTTTTTAAAGGCCTAGTTAGCAAGTATATTAGATGAGATATGTCAGTTTTCCAATTTACGACTCTGACTTGTCTCTTGTGATTCCTTATAGCCTCTAGCCATTCTCCTCTTACCTGAGGCATTCTCTGGCAAAAACCTGATGCTTCCAGTCATTCTGCATTCTTGTGTTCCTTCAAAAATAATTGGACAGGCACCTCTCCATAAACAATCATCATTAGTCACATAAGGTACACAGATAAGAATACCATACAAATAAGTTTCAATAGAATGTCTTGAGCTAAATAATAATAATAATTTGGCCAGCATGCTAAAAATGTGATTGACAGGGAGTTAATGCACTTAACACTTTTTCCAGCAGGCTGTTAAAATTAGTTCCTTGATGCTCAAAAAGTCCTGCTCCCAGAAAAGTGACACCGACATTGACCAGTGAGTTTGTTGCTGTTCAGTAACCTGCTCCATTTCCAGACTATATGATTAAAGTCATTATGGGAACTGTCAGGAGGAGGGAAAAAAATGAAAACTGTCATAAGAAGCAACTGTTGGAAATCTTGGGATTTTTTTTTTATAATGCTAAACTATTTTAAAATATTTTCTGTAATTTAAATATCACAATATCCAGCCATATAATAAGGATCCATGTAATAAAATAAATCCTTTGAGGTTACACATAAAAATGGTATATATGAGCATCTTTATTACATAAAGATATATACATATATATATATTATATATAGTAGGAAGAAAATTAATCATAAATGTCCTTCTACATGAAAGGAGTGAATTACCTTACCAAAAAAAGATTTTTCTTTTAAAATTTACTATCAGAATTAAATCCTCTAAATTAAATAAATGACACGGAGAGCAGAGAGAGAGAAAAAACAAAGATTTGTAATTGAAAGAATTTTGGTTTTTAAAAAAAAGCTTTTTGACAGTGCAATGCTTTCTAACATTAATCCTACAAAGCCAATAAGATGCCTCCTGAGAATGCACTAAATTAGAAAATTAAAATGTCCTGATTTCAACTTTCAACTTTTGTAAATTTATTTTAATACTTGATGCAATTATAGATTAAGAATTTTACAGAATATTTTACAATATTAAATACCCACTCAGTTCTGGTTTTGCTGACCCACCAATTGCACTGTAAATTGTTGTTAGTTATATAGAGATTGCAACATAAGTAATGTGTTGCTCAGACATAAATTATAATATTTGTCTTGGATTGAAAATTGATTTAACAAATTCACAAATACTTAAAGTGTTTAAAGATCAGGAGGTTTTACATTTCAACATAAAGATCTGACTCTTTACTTACTTTCGTTTAAAATATTTTTATAGATCCAAAAGGTGTTAAGACGACAGCGTCTTTTATACAATAATATCAACAATATAATTATCTTATATTTATTTTTCTTTTCTCACCTGCTACGCCTAGGTTTTGACATTAAGAATATTGCTTTTGATATTTTCAGCATTAAAAACCACTTTATGCTTTGGTTCCATTTTACTCCCAGTCAGAAAGATCAGAAAAATCTCAAGTCACACAGTGAGAAACTTTATCCACTGAATGAGACATTATCCATTCCACCAGACTACAAATCAAAGAGTATCTCTTAGGCTGCTTAAAAATTCATTTTAAAATCTGATCCTGATTGTACTTTTATGGTAATTTCATACCATCAATCATCCTTTTACCTTTAGTCTCTAGGTCCACTGCTTTCCCCATAGATCTCATTCTCTCTACCTCATTATAATTCTTTAGGTGAGAAAACAGGGTAAGAAACCTTAACAGAAAATGAGAGAAAGATGTAAATTTCTTGAGAAAAGTCAGGTTCACTAAGAAGCACAGCTAATGATATGTTCTGATCTAGGATTTTTTTTTAAATTAAAAGATGGAGGGCGATAGAATAGAGTGAAAAACACATTTGCCATGCAAATAATGTGTTTGTAATCTGCATTCTAACTCAACAATATCATTTGTACAACCCAGCTGTCAAAATATCTTCTTAGATGGAGTTTCTGAAAAAAAAGAAAGAAAAATAATAAAATAAAGATTTTTGGATCTCCACAGAACTTTTTCTAATTAAGTGCTGAACTTTCTAGAATTCTGTACTTTCCATTACCAATGAGGCTGAGCCATTTTTGCTAATCCTATAGATTATGTGAATTGCAGTAATTAGGAAAATGGAGGTAACTGAGGCGAGCTAGAAACATACTGATCAAAACTCCTTTCTTACACCTAAAATTTAAGCTGCAAAATTATGTAAAATGAACATAAAACCTTGTTGGTGTGTTCAGCAGTGGTGGTGCCTTCATCAGGCTGATCATGGGAAGGAAAAGCTGCTCTGTGTTGTTCCACCAGTTCTTTGTGGCAAATACAATTCTTGGAAATTTTCAAAGTCTGGTCGACTTGCGGTGGCTTCTACAAGAGCTGTACTTTCCCAGGAGCCAGTGTTGTAGTTTCACTCCTTTCATTGCAATCCTGGCCATAATGAAAAGCCTTTTTTACAGCATTGAGAGATATAAGAAATAATGAAACGACTGTTCAAGACATCTGGGTTGGAAGAAAAACTATTGTTAATCACAAGGGAAAAGAAGGATTTTTTGAGTACTTTGGCTCATCCATGTTACAGCTCCTAATGTCTTTAACAAAATGTAGCCATAAACCACTGAATTCTGGTAATAGCAATAATCCCTCCAAAATGGTTTGTTACCAGCAGTTAGTGACCAGTTTCTTAGTTAATGGCCTGAGGGGAAAGGCTTTAAAAAAGCTGTATGCACTGTTTCCTCTCAGGCAATTTAACTGGCTGTATTAAACTGTATTTTCATTGAGCTTCCTAACATTTGTACTCTGATAAAATTCTAGTCAGGGAAGGGAATGTGGTGGTGGTGGAGTATGTCATCACTCTACTTTGTAGGAGAAACACCAAAAAAAAAGCTATCTAGTGTCTTCCTAATCTGAATAATGTTAGGACTTGGTTCTGATGGTAATAACAAATGCAAGAGTCTTTAAATATCATGTAAAATTAGGAGTAATTAGCAACTTTATCTGAAGAAAGATGAAAGAGTCTTCAGCTTTATGGTATGATACAATGCCCTTGGAACAATCAGGGAATACAAGAAAAAACATTATGTGCTTTCATGCAAAATCAAAATGCTAATCTGAAATGCTCATTTATTTTCATAAACCGAGTAAAAATAGTGCCTTATTTGGAGGAGTATCACATTCTAGCATGATACTTGATAATATTAAAAAGTTAATAAAACATGAGTATAGGAGGGCACATAAAGCAATTAATATACAGTTTTCATTTGTATTTTACTGACTTAATACATTGTTTCATAAAGTGTTTTCAACTATGTCACTAATGTACTGACTTACACAAGTGTTTGTTTTTTTTTAATTCATGCTTTATCCATACTTTATAAAAAACATTTTCAGTCGATGAAAATATTGTACAGCACAGTGCTCTCTTAAAAGGTAAAACAAGAATAATCATTCACTATCTTAGTTGTGTAACAAGCTGTAAGTCAGTCAAATCCACAAACAACCCTATACTGATTCCTCTGCCTGCTCCACAACTCACTGGGCTTAAATGGCATCTCTTCGTTTTTTGCTCACATGGGTAAAAAAACTCATTAATCAGAAAGTTTTTCCCAAGTATAGCAATAAAGTCAAAGGAATGATTGGCATTACACAGAACACTCTGTAACATACACACAGGAATATAGGCTCTCATTAGGCACAGCATATTAAAAAAAAATCCAAAACAAAATACTGTACGTCTTAGCTTGTGCTATATAGGATGCAGGAAAGGCAGGGAAAAGAACCACATGTAGGGAAGTGGGGGTGAATGGAGAGAATTTGAGGGTTCTGGAATCCCAGCAGGAATAGCTCTGGGGAACTCTGACAAATCTCCCTTACTGCTTTGGGGAAGGGCTGTAGATGGCAGAATCCCAAGGGATGCTGCTTTTGTGCAGGTCACTGAAGTAAGGAATTGTTGGGACAGAATTGCTCCATTTCTGCATGGCCTGTGTGAGGCCCTTGAGCAGCTGGTGCCATTACCCAGCCACATCATGTGTGGTTAAGACTTAGTGAAATTGGCTTTTTCATGAATCTTGCTTTTGTCAAAGTGATACCAGAGCATTTTTTGCTGTCAGATCCCAGTTCAAGTCTCTCTTCCACCCACCACAGGAAGAATCCTACTCCCAGTAATTTGGAATATGCCATAGCTATTATAAGGACTAGACTAATTTCACAAAACTATCAGTGGTTTAAAACAGCACTCTTGTGCTGAGGTGGGCTCATTCGAACTGTGTCATCTAACTAGAAAGTCAACTGAATTATGGAGAGTAGATCAAGTATACCACAGCCAAATATTTAGAAATAAACAGACATGATGCACATTGGAAACACACCATTCATGCAGTCATAGACCATCTTAAGTAAATAAATAGTGGTAATAAACAGCATTAAAAATTACCACATTGAAAGAATTACATAGCAACCCTGGAATTTTAGCAAAGTTGTGTAGAAACAAAGGGACACAGAAAACTAGCAAGAAGTGGAGAGATGGGCTTATGATTTGAGAGTAGAGACTAAGGTCATCTTGGGAAAGAAAGGCTGAATACACTTGGGAAAGTGTAATCAAGAAAAATACTTATTTCAAAGAGCAGACCTTATGTCACATTTCCAATTTCCAATTACAAGCTGAAACATCATTCTTTAATAACAAAATAGTAACTGCCTTTTTCTTTTTGTTTTCTCTGTGTGTGATATATAAAGGGAGCTTGAAAACCTTTTGGTTTTTGGGGTTTTCGTGGCCTTCCTAATCCTCAAAATATCAGATGTTAACCCCAATTTTGCTGGAGGACGTTTTTGCGTTTTTGCATTTTTCCTGTACTTTAATTGAACTGATAAGAGAGAAGGGACTGAACATTTAATAATACATTCTTCCTTCAAAAAATTAATGAAACAAGAGTATGAAACATTAATGGAATTACTTCATATTAAACTATCCAGAGAAAGTGCTAAACATAAAGGGCCTTCTCATTGAGGTGATGGTGTAGGTTAAGTGCTCTCTTTGCATGGATGGGGATTGGAGGAATCTGGGTTCCCCTGGACATTGTTTCATCTCTCATCCCTACAAGGGGCTGGGCTGTTATATTCACTTGTCTGAGGCCAGGCAAGGTTCCAAAACATCAAACTGAAGACTAGTTCCTTTGAGCTGAGGGACACCTCAGTTCAAAAGCTGAGCAGAGGAAGGAAAAGAGTGGACTAAAAACAAGAGAAAGAGATGAGAGAGAAGAAAGGGACTTTCTTGACATCAGCGCTGACTTGGTGCTGTCTGATTTGAATATTTGAAAGCAGAATTACTCAATTTGGATCACCTCTGTTAAAACAAAACAGTTGGTGTTCATGTTGAGTACAAAGACACCCAGAAGCTGGGGCATTTCTCTTTTGGTTGTAGAAATCTTAGAGCCATTGTAAAATCTTGATTCTGCTATGACTTGGAATGCAGCAGCATTCATTTCACACTGAGCTGACAATAGAAGACATCCCATGTAGGAAAAGTTCCTATCTCTGAAAGCCTCCACAGAAAGAGTTGGACTGGCAACAGCCAGTTGATTTCTAGACAATTTTCTTACACTGATAGTGAAGAAACAGCTGATGACTGAAGTTGGAATTTGAGGAAATTGCAGCTGATGGCTTTTGTGTTTAACAGTATTGTGGTAATTTACAAACTGCCAGGTAGAAAACTAACCATTTTAAGGTTACTTCTTCAGAGCATTTTATCATTAGGATGACTGTGTTCCCTACCAGTTGTTTTGCAGGAAGTTGTTAGCTCAGGAAGACTGGCAGACAAGTGCCCTGCTGGTGCCAAAGCAGTGATTCTTTGCTTACTTGGTTTGTTCCTGTCATTCTCCAAAGAACTCTCAACTTGTTTCACTTCCCAATGTTTTATTTAAATCTCAGTGAGATAATGGATCATGGGAAAGTGCCTCCTATTTCATGGCTGAGCCTGCTTTCAAATCTGCAGGCTCAAACAGAATTGCATAGTGTTATGTGACCCTTTGCACTGCCTGCTCTGTCAAAGCTTTGGCCACATCCTGCCCAGGTGGTCAGTGATGAAGAGATCTCTGCCATGATTTCTGGATTAGAAATGGCGTGAAAATACAACTCTTCCATTTTAAAAAATAAGAAAGAGAGAAATACACAAGTTGGTTTTGTTTAAAATCTTTTTCTACTTTACTCCTCATGCTAATACATTTGTGACAAATATTATTTTCCCGGATGACATTTGTACAGTCGGTCTATAGGAAATGTCAGCCAGAGAAAAAAAAATCCTGCATTAATCTGCATTCTGAAAGACTCCTCATTATTTCTTATCCAAACTAGGAGCTTACTAAATAACAAAATAGAATGCAAATAATTAAATAATGCAATTAAGCTCATATAAAGTTAGAGCCATCCAGAAATAGCAGGGGAAAATTGTACACCGTATTTATAGGTGTATATATGATTTATAACAGAAAAAATGATGGGATATTGATTTTATGCATACTTTATATTCTTATCACTCAAATAATGTAGTTAAAAAATATCTAAATTAAGGTGGTACTGTGCTATGGAACAACATACAGTGATGAAATCAATGGAATCTGTCAGGGGTCATCTTCATAGACCTTTTCAAAACAAATTTCTGTATGGGATCTGCAATGGGGACAAAAAGGAAAGTTCAAAAATATCATCAATGTGTGAGATTTAAAAAATGAATGAGAGTAATTTCTCCATCTTTTTAGCAGATTAGATTACACCTAATGTCTGCAAGAAATTATTTCCCAAATTTTTGTTCTGAAAAGTGGGACAATGAGCAGTCATTCCTTGATGACTTTCTTCCTAACAATAATGATTTAATGATTATAGCAGCTTCCAGTTACTCCTCTTTTATAACTCTTTCTAGTTTATGACAGCCTTTCTCTTACAGAAACTCTTCCCTACCCTCAATTGTCCCAATGATTATGCACAGATCCAAGAATGGACCTCCAGGGGAATGTCATGGAGAACAGGGGAACTCTATACACTGTCCTAGTCTCCTAAGAAATGAGGAATGCCCACTAAGCCTGTCCAGTCCAGCCCTGCCTTAGGAATATAAAACTGTGCAGTTTCATAAATGTGCTGGTCCAGAAACTGAGGCACACTGACTCATTACAGAGTCTCCGTGCAATTTTCTTTAACAAGACAAATTACTGTAATTAAAGAGATTTTTCTTCATATTTATTTTAACAAGGAAGGTTTAGAAAGTTCCTGATACCAAAATCAAAAAGGGTCCTAGGGCAAGAAGAAACATTCTTTTGACTATCTTAAAAACAATCCAATTTAAGCTTAGAGCAGAGAACAGAAGATAACTGGTTCAAGAGGTTAAACTCATCCCCCTGGGGACAAGGAAACGTGTGACCTGCATGGCCAGACAGAGGGAAGAGTCTTTATAGTTTGGAAACTAACCAAAAAAACCAATTGCACAGCAGCTATTGGCAGAACATAATAACTTTGTGTAAATAATTTCAAATAGATTAGAAAACATATGCTTGTGGACAAGCAGCATTTATCTAAATATTAGAGACCCTTTCTTGAGTCAGGTTGTGAAGTTCATTCAGTTGTAAAACACCAAGAAATGAGTCTGAGAAAAAAGCTTTTCATATAGCTGAGAATTGAAAATTAACTATTTTTAATTTAATAAGATCAGTCAAACTTAAAATTCAGATAATTTTATATGTAATCCTTAGTCTATTGAACAAGTAAACATAAGTAAAACTCAATACAATCGCAGGAATTAATAACAGAATATCTAAGGAAGGAGAAAACAGCTCTTTTTGCTAACATGCTACAGATGATGAGAAATAGTCTTAATTTTAAATAATTTGAAGGGTGTTTGACACTACAGTAGGGAGCAATCAAGTAATAAGAACAATTTTCTCTGTCTTCTAAAGGATCTCTCTTTATCTTCAGTATCTTGCTTAGGTTCGCTAGTCAGATCTGACTACTGCATCCTATTTTCAACCGATCCCTTACACCCTGTTAGTCTTCAGCCTCCTGAGAGTATTTTTATTCTAGCCTAAATTTAGGGACTTTAGAGAGAGCATTTGGGAAGTTGAATTAAATTGCAATTAGTTTCTTCCTGATTTTTTATATTGTTGGCATGCCAAAAGACAATCAGAAGCTGCTTACAGGTACTTATAAAGTGAATTATCTTTTAAACATACAAATAGGCACCACTAGCAATGAAAACCAGTCCCTTATGGACCAAATCATGAGCAACACACCCAGGCCATTTTAGACATCTCAGGAAAGTGCTTCAAAAGTCTCTGTTCTACAAAGACTATGAGAGTCTGACATAAAGAGTGATCTCTGCTGAGAAGAGCAGCAAAAGTGCTGCTCGTAATCGTGAGGGCAACTTTGCTCACAAAAACAAGTAAAGCAGAAGGCACTGAAGTTACTCACACGGAGTTGCAAAGGTCCAGGTGTGCGTGTGATGCACACCCCCAGTAGCTCCTCTGCTCCACAGCCATGGCAGCAATGTCAATAACAGACAGCCCGTCCTACGTGCCTGAGAATCCACAGAAGAGAATGCTCTGAAGAGTCTTGACAAGCAGTGCCCTGGGAGTTACTCTGCTTTCAAGAGGCTGACTGCATTCTTTGTGCTTTTGGCAGCATCACTAAAAAAAAGGGAAAAAAAAAAAGAATAGAGAGGAAAAAAAAAGGCATTCTTGGATCTCAATTTTGTTTTCTATTGTTGAAAACTATTTCTGAAACCAAAAGAATACAGCCTTGCATCTGCTAGACCGGAGCTACAATGTTAAAAAGATCAAAAACTTATTTGGGCTGGTAAACTGAGCAAACAGTATGGAAGTTAAAGAGAAAACATCTACAGAAACGATGCTTTTAGACCCTAGATTTTTGAGAGAGGGCATGTCTTAGTTAAAAGAAATTTAATATATTTTTCCGTCAAGTTGTTTTTTAATAAATTTTAAATTCTCTGTGCATATTTTTGGGTAAATTCAAAATTTAACTTAAATTTGAAAATCATAGATATCTTGTTTCTCTGCTATGTCTCCCCCCTCCTTGTTTTTCTTTTTATCTGTTTCTCCTGTTGACAAAAAGTCAACAATTTCAGTGTAGTATTTTTCTAGTGTCACAAATGTGACCTTGATCACCCTTTCTTCTGTTAAGTCTTCAGAACCTTCTTGTCACAGCCAGCCATACTTTTCCAGAATAATACTAAACAGCTTGAGAATTTATTCAGTCTTCAGTTCTAACTATATCTTTTTCTGCTCCCTCTGATCAATCTGTCTTGAGTGCTGCTTTACCCTGGTGTATTGTTTTCTTTCCTGCCCATATTTCTGAACAAGTCTATTTAGATAGTCTGTTTCATCAATTTTAACATCAAACTCTATCATTACCTGTTTTGCCTTAAAAAAAAAATAAACTTTGTGGAATCCCATAACATCCTAACTTCAGAGCAGCTGTCTACCTAGTAAATTAAAGACACAACTTCTTTATCATGTGTCGGCATCCCTGGTTAGTTAAACCCAGCTTGGTCTGGAAACAATAGCCCAGCAAAGGAGGGTGCAGCATGAGCCTTGTGAGGCAGGAGTGCAGAGGATCCTTTTCCCAGGATCCTTGGAAACACTGCACTTGGCTGTGCAAAGCCAGCACAGCCCCTGATCTGACCACAGAAAATAAGGAGCTGCTCTTTCATGAGGGCCTTGTTCAGTGTTCTAGACTGGACACGTCTCTCTTCCTAGCTGTATTTAATTCATTCATTCCCTGTCTCTGCCACTGCAGATCCCACCTACTGTCCTGAAACAAAAGCACAAGCTGTGAGTGTGGTCAAATACTTTGTTAATGATTTTTTAAAATCCAAAATAACACAGAGCAGTATCATAATTTCTCAAGAAAACATTTTCTGCACTATTTAAGTAACATCCCTTATTTATCCTCACAAGAGGATAAATACACCTGCCAAATCAGGCAGAAACAGATGTCCTCTCTTTATGATAATTTTTCTCTCACCTATAAAAAGGCATATGACATCTCAGTGCAGAATTGTGACACAGTCTTCCCTGTCTGGATGTTTTCTTCTCACTCTTCTATCTACTGGTTTACACTTGGAAATAATTCTATGTAGTCTTTGTCCCCTTTCAAAGCTAGTCACAGTTCTATGGTTGAGCACTAAACTTTTTCCTTTTTTTCTTCTTTTTTTTTCTAGTTGACTATTTGTTGTTGCATTTTAAAGTGCTATTCAAATCTGGAGCACACTACATTGATGAGCTGCTAGACTTAATATGTGCATATAAAACCACATATATATTTATATATGCTAATCCGTTTGGAACACCCCTTATTTGGGAAATGCATTATTAATTATTATCTCAATAACAGCAAAACAAGTAAAAATCAATGCACTATGAATAATTCTGAAAGTAAAGATGTTCTATTCCCTAAAAATATTTGTTAACAGGTATGAACTCTGAAACATCTGTTTTCCTGACTTTCCTTATTTAGAGAATAATTCTGAAAATCTCATTTGTTTCACTTTTTTTTTGTTTGTTTCTATCATGTGATACAATAAGTGAAAGGAGGTCATAGGCATGTTCTCAGTTTATGAAAAATGGCATGGCTAAGTGAAAGATCCTTTATGCTAGGTGAGAATCTAGCCCCACATTTCTAAACACTACTCCTTTACTATTTAAAACACATTTTTAATTGAAAGAGAAATGAAGAGATCCAGTGAAATTTGGTATATATACACAAGAAGCTGTGAAGCATACTGCCTGTAATTACAAAAATGAAGGTCAGATTAATACCTAATATTAGGTATGGCTAGGATAATTTATATCACTTCTAGACAAAATAAATACAAACTATTTCTTATGTGCACTTTAGAATGGAGCTGACTACAATGCTGCATGGGAGTTAATTTTTGCAGTGGAATTTTTAAAAGAATGTATGCAGGGAATTCACGGAAGAGGAGACACTGCCATGCTGCATTGAAGGCTGAAATAGTCAAGCTAAGAAGAAGCTACGTGTAGAGTTCATAAAGTAGTTGTGAGGGGACAAATCACATGTAATACGTTTTAAAAATATCATGGCAATTGGAAATGAATAAATCAAAGCTGAGAGGAAGTTTCAAACAAAGAGAAGCACCCAAATATGCAGAGATGAAAATCACACTGAAGGCTGGACTGATTTCAGTGACACAAAATGTAAAACTGCAGAACACAAAATAACCTATTTAGGGACTAAATATGGAGAATGTTTATGCAAGACCAGGTTAAACTTCTGAGCAGGTTCAATTTTCAGAATTACTGTTAAGTAAATATCTACAGGCTGCAGAAGGAAGTTGCAGTACATGGGAATGACAAGTTTTAGGGACAACTTCGGAGCCAGGAAGTCCAGGGCATGTTATACAAAAGCACAGATTCTTCCACACAGAACAGGATTGTAACTGGGATTTCATTCAGGATCTTGGACTAAAAGGGTTCTATTAGTGCCACATTATTACATTTTTCCAAGTCACCTTCAGTTTAGCTAATCTCATCCCTAGCACAAAGAGACTCTGTCTGCATTTGCTGTCTTGTCCCATTTCCTCTGATGCTCCTGCAGTTAATACCATACCAAGGTGGGGGATTTGTAGGTCTAGCATTGATTTTATCCCTGGCAAAACAGGTCTGAAGAAATGGGCTGAGCAGGGACTGCTTTTCAGCTTCAAATCTGGCTACTGGGTTTGTGTGTTTTGCTGGAATGTTTTTTATCAATGTCATAATTTTAAAATTTTTCATCTAATTCCCTTCCCAGCCATAACTGATCACATTCTATAGCAAATAACTTATATGGGAGCAAGTGTTTTGCCCAAAATCTTATGGGGATTCTTAAACATAAATCCTCTCTCCTATAAGTCTACCTGCTCTGCTGGAATTTCCTTCTCAGAAAAAAATTCCTTTTCCAGCATCAGTCACTCCTTTATCTCAGCTCTGGCAACACTGTACAGAAAAGGTCAGCTCCAAGCAGCACTACTGTGTGTCATTCTCTTGACCTAGTACTGGATCTCTCTTCTCATCTCTGCTGGATGCAGCAGTGCTGGTTTCTCTTCTTTCAGAAGTGGCTTAGGAAGAGCACTCTTCTCCATTTCAGAGTCTGCTGCTTTCCTTCCTTTTTATTTAGGAAAGAATAAAGCATAAAGGTCAGCACCTCCTTCTAACACAGCACCAATTCCCTGGCACTCAAACAAAAAAATCAAAGCCAACACTATTAATGTGGTTTTTGCAACTGAGATAATATGTTAAAGGATAGTTTTTGTTCCTCTCCTTAAGAGAAATGCCAGATAAAACTGTTACTCTGTTTAAGTGGTGCCTGACTGAAGATCTTTAACATGTGGAATAAAAAAAAAGCAGTAAGAAAATAGTTCCCTTATCAGGACATTCCCACCTGGCAGCTCAAACCTATCCTGCCAAAACTAGCTGAGAATGGAAAGTCTGTTGACATATCTGCCAATGCCATCTCACCTACCCTTCACAACTGCAGGCACTGTACTTGGCAGCTCTGAGATTGGTTCACTGCATATCCAGTTCTATTTACCTGCATTTTCACTTTCCTTTTCTCACACAATCATCAGCCTGACAGTGTTTTTCCTATCTTTTCACTCCAGAAGTTTATTCAACAGGTTTCCAACAACTCACTATTTTCCACTAATATTAGTTATTCTTCTTTTTCACATTCTAATATCTATACCTTTCATCCTCCTCCACACTTCCTGGTGTTTCTTCACTAACCATTCATATTTCTTTGAGCTACTTCTTTCCTGTCAGAAGTTTATTCTCCTTCTCTTTCAATGTTTTTCTCAATGTCAGTCTTTATTTAAATCTTTATCTTTTTCTGAAAAGTCACCCTGAGTTTTCACATACATCCTTTTCCAAAAAAAATTTAATTCTTAAAGTGATGTCCTTAGTCCTCCTAATGGTAAGTCTCAGGTCAGCTCAAAAACAATGATGGATGAATGTCTACAAATTTGCACTAAAATACAGTTTGTTACAGTTGATCTCTCCAGGGTTTTAAGCCCCTTCTCACTTTAAAAGTTCCTTTACTGTATTTAACTGCATCACTGTGAAGAGGCTTAGCATGAACTGACAACAGTGGATGTAAAGGCAAATTATGAAATGCACCAGCAATGTTTTCATATTTTACACAGCCCTGTCCAAGATTATTTTACACAAAGCAATCTGGGCATTTTCTCCTCACTAATAACTAGCAGCATCTGACCTGGATAATTAGAGAACAATATAACCACTTTAAATTTCACCACTTAACATGTCATTTACTAGCCATGAGTATCTATTTTGATTTTTAAGTTTAGATGAGTCAGTTTCATAGTTGGTGGTTTTGTAATACGACAAAATTCTAGTCAAAATAAACACAGAACAAGGTAAAGACACTGCATCACAGAAGAAGGAGCCTTCTGCCTCAATGAATAATTCATTTGTGAGCCATGGAGGCCATAAAAATCTGAGAACAATAAATAAACATAATCTGCACCACAAAGCTTGGGAGTGCTGAGTGGGGGTTACTCACTTGAGCCCAAAGCCAGTGATAACAGTTTGGTTCTGGCTGCCCTGCCGAAAGCTCCAGGACTGTGTTAATATAATAAAAGCTCTGATCAGATCCCTTCAACCTTAGGTGCAAAGAAAATGCTGCAGCAGAAAAGCAGCTGTCAATTGTTTCTAAAACAACCGAAGAAAATAAGTAGAACACGTTGCTAATCCAAGCTGATGAGAAGAATGTAGAAAATTAAGAGACCTTTACTCCAAAAAGATCTTCAGTGGCTGGAGGCAACGAGTGTAGGAAATTTACTGTGGGCTATAATAATTGCTGCCTGCCCTGGGAAACAGCATCAAGGCCAGAGCAGTCATGGCTCCATGCAAGCACATCCTCTAATTATTGAAAAACCTGTGTGGAGTCTCAATGTTAATCAGTCTCTCAGAGACTTCAGCTTTATGTAGTTAGTGCAGATTTATGGCATTTTTCTTTTCTTGTTATTAAAACTGATATTTCACAAAGAAGAAACTATCTCCAGACAACTGTTAAAATGCAAAGTTTCAGCCATAAAAGAGAACTGCAGAGTTATTCTGAGACTGTTCCACAGAGAACCCAAACAAGAAGGCTAAGAAACAAAACATCAAAGACACAGGGAAAAATGGAGGAAGATGAGACTTTAAAATATTAACTAAAGACGCAACAGTTGGCCTATAGATTCAAGAGGTTATAGTGTAATTAATTAAATGCTTGTTACAATTAGGGAAATAAACAGCACACATGCTAATGCAACATGAATAATGCATAACTATAAAAAAGTAAAACAAATTGAGAGGTTTGCACAGTCACATTACCAGAGTCATTTGCATTATTGTATCAACGATGTACTTAAAAAACAAACACAGAACCTCAAAAATCTATTGCAAGGCTGGAGTTTGCTTCCTTTTATGATTGCTGCAATAATATTATAATGTACAAATTCTGATTATTCCACTGAGATGATTTTATAATATATTTCGGTCCCTAATGCTGGAGCAACTTTGAAACATTATACACAGTGGTCTTGGACAAATAATATGTTTAATCAATATTTCAGATTTTCTACCAGCTGGGTCTGCAGATTTCTGGAAAATAAAGTGGGAAAAGTTGTGTGTCTCAAGATCTTTTCTCTTACTCTTGCATATTACATCAATCCCTACTTTCCAGAAGTACCTGCCACTTCATAAATAGATGAACCCTGGGAGAGTTCACAGAAAAGAAACCATAAAAATTGCGAACTTCTATGTCACTGACAGGATTTGAGAAGGGCTTGGGGGTGGGGAGGGCAATAGATGTGCTATTCACACCTCATTGGGTTGTCATCATTCTGAAAAATATGAAATAATAGATCTGATTTGTCTACAGGTTTTAATTTACTGGTGATGGCTGACTTTACTCTTCAGTGGCCTAAATTAGCATCAAAATAATCTTTCTGGAAAGATGTGCATAAATACTGCATAAAAACTGACCATAGATAGTACTTATAACCCAAAAGTGGTACATTTATTCTGTC
Source organism: Passer domesticus (assembly GCF_036417665.1). Lineage (NCBI taxonomy): Eukaryota > Metazoa > Chordata > Aves > Passeriformes > Passeridae > Passer > Passer domesticus. Next base: position 26,888,812 of record NC_087477.1, read on the forward strand.
TAGAAAAAGACTGTGCAAGATACCCAATTATCTGTATGGGAACAGGAAGTTCAAAAGATGTAACTGGAATAAGCAGTGGGAATGCCTGAATCAGAGCACAAGATTGGAATCAGAAAAGGAGATGCACACTGACACCTGACATCGGCTCTTTATTCCACTTAAGATGCTAACACTTGAAAAGAAAATAAGGACTAAAATACCGCGGCCATATGTGCAGGAAAGATGCAGAATCATTTGAAGTACAAAAAATGTTATGCAAAAGCAAGCAATGTGTTCAAGAATTCTCTTATCAGTGCAGAAAGCTCTTAGATGTAAAGACATCTGGGACATTATTTTAGACAAACTTGCAGCTGTAACTTTAACTATGGTCGTATGATAACTTAAATCGTGTTGTGCACTCAAAAGTGAATCACTGCAGATTTTACTGACTGATTTACTCTGAAGGTGCCACCAGTTACAACAACAAAAATACATTAAAGCATTCAAGCGTCTTATCTTCTGTAAAGATTGTGACCTAGTCCTACTCACCACCAGAATAAATATTTCTCATTTCAAGATTTAGCTTAAACAAACACCAGCTAATCCTAGGAGGGAAAACATGCAGTGGGATTGGTATTTTATTCCCAGAATGACGTTTGAAAAATGTATCCCCATGTGAAGTTGGCTGTTACCAATGCAACAAATACTGCAATAATTGTGGCAATAGCAAATAGAAATAGCAGGGGCAGAGTGGAAAGCTGTGTGTGCTGCTGTGTTTGTGAGCCAGGCTGTGCTGGCTTTGGCTGCAGCAGAGTTTATGTTCTTCCCAGTGCCTGCTGTGGATCTGTGCTTTGCATTTGTGCTGAACACGGCGTTGGTGTTTTCTCCTGCCACACAGGCAAAGGCATGTGGAAATGTGGGAGAGACACAGCCAGGACAGGTGACCCCAGCTGACCAAAGAGATGTTCCAGACCATGTGACATCATGCTCAGTATATAAACTGGGGGGGGGGAATTAGGAAATGGAGGATGTTTGAGGTGATGTTTGTCTTCCCAAGTCCCCTGTGACGGGTCCCTGCTCTCCTGGAGATGGCTGAACCTGCCTGTCCATGGAAAGCAGGAAATTAATTCCTTGGCTTGCTCTTTGCTTTTTGTGGGTTTTGCTTTCCCAGTTAAACTGTTTTTATCTCAGCCCATGCATTTTCCAGCTTTTACTTTTCAAATTCTCTCCCCAGTCCTGCTGGTGGGGGAGTGAGCAAGGGAATGCCGGAGGCTGGGTTGCTGGCTGGGGTTAAACAATGACACAGGTAAAAGTAATTAGACCAATGATTACTAATTACAAATTATAACTCAGATGTCTATCAAAGAGTAAAGCCACTCCATAATAGCTGATGTATTGCATTAGCTCTTTAGATCCACATATTCTTACTGGCGTGAAGTTCTGTTTTGCAGCATTAGCTATCACTTTCTGCCTTAGTAGTAAGATCCACATCCAGAAAAACCTGATGTCTTCCTCACCTTTTTATAATAACAACATGCTGAAATGCAACTCTATGCAGATTATATGAACATAGGCAGGGAAGTCTAGATTTTCACACTTGTTTCTCTATCTGCATAATTGTATCTTTGCACTTTATTATTTACCTGTTTACCTTACAGCACATTAATTTTAAAACATGAGCAACTGAGTTTTACTGGGTGAAATATTAAATGCCACCTTTATAAAATATCGTATTCTATAGTAATTACTGCAAACTGCATTATTGCCCTCATTACTTAGAGTGTCTGAAATCATTGCTACAGAAATCCTGTAGTATTTTTAAAGGAGGAGAAATGTTGATTTGTGTAGGTACATAGGATTTTCAATCCCAAAACATTTTTAACCCTCAGGAAAATTAACAATACTTAATTAATTTTACTTTCAAATTATACATACAATTATCAGGTATATATATCCTCTGCTTCAACTTTTATGCATGTCTATTTATATTATTGTCAATTACTGAAAATACAGCTGGCAGCTTCGAAGACATAAACAGAAAGCAAATTTTTCTGAAGACTTGCTTCACTGCTTTTCTAAACTGCCAGTTATTGGCATTATAATAATGAGATATTATTTCACCTTTTAAAATAAGTAAAAATTTTTTTGGATAAGAAACTGTTTGAATGAACAGAATCTTTTAAGACTGAGTGGCAGATTTTACTAGACCTTCTTCACTTACAAACAAAACAAATACGCTGCAAAGACTTAAAAATTTTAAATCAAAATTGTTCCATTAAGTGATCAGTGACTGTATAAGAACAGATGTGTGATTTTCATTTTATTTTATTATTTAATGGATCTTCCTTAATTTTATTTTATAAATCATCTAAAAATTTTTGTTGATATCCTACCTTTGCCACTACTTTTACTAGACATGTGGTGTCATGATGCATCTTCATGTATGTGAATAAGAGATCTGAGATTAATGTTTCTTGACTAAATCTTTCCTGGGAAGAAGGAAATATGTAATTTTTGCTTACCTTCCTTGTGGATATGACTGTGTCATAAGCGTATGACCTGCTTTTCTGGGCATGCCTGCCAGTGTTTCTGTATGTTGTGCTGCCCTGTTTGCCTACTCCCTATCTGTATGGACACTGAATTATGTCCCTCTTCAAAAGACACCATAAAAATACTGAGAAAAATATAGTACAATAAACAGCAAAAACAAAGGACTGCTCTTTTAGGGAGAAGGTCCATATTGCTATGAGTTCTAGAAAAACAAAAATTCAGCTGTAATGACAGAAAGAAACACCAATACTTGAAGGAAAACACAAGGCAGAAGGAAAGAGAATTACCAGCTCATCAGAAACAAGCCAGGCAGCTGCCTGTATCTCACACCATTTTTTCAGCTCTTTATGTTGTTAAAATCTAAGTAGGATCTGTACACTGCCTGTATTTCATACACTTCAGTCACATATTTCTCTGCCGTGATACTTTAAGAACATTTGCCAATTAATTTGCAACTGAGAAAAGAAAGGAATTCCTGATGGCTCCTGGGGAGCTTGTCTTTGTAAAGCCTTTCCTGGTTGGACAGCAGGGACCCAGCTGTCAGGGACTGTGCAGGGAAACGGCAGCTAAGGCTGAGTGCAGAGGCCAAAAGGCAGTGCCTGAACTCTGCTCAGGTTAAAGAGGGCAAGGCTTCACTATGAGGCCTTCAGGAGAGTTCAGAGGCAAAGTTCACAGGGAGGACAAGAAGGCAGTTGTTAAAATTGCAAAATTAGATGATTATAAGATTACAATGTAGGTCCTTATAATCCTACATTATGCAAGATTCTTAACCCTGACTTTATGTAAATTGTTATGGCAGACAAGACAGTTCTGCAAAGAATCTTAGCTGAATCCTCCATACTGGGTTCTGGAGACCAGAAATTCCTCTCAACAAATCCAGCACAAAGGACAGATGGATGCTGACATTACAGTGAGGAGGAGTTAATGTTGAATTTCATTATGGACATTAGTTTGCAATATTTCTAGCAGTAAACTCAAATTATTATCTTTACTATTGCCATAACTCATCTCCCAGCTGGGCCATGTTATTAAAATACAATTTCACTTCAGCTTGTTCCCATGTACTTAGCTCAAACTGTTTAAATAGCTTTGTCAAAGAAATTATCATTAATCACACTGTAAGAACATCTATCTGGCAACACTTAAGGCAAAGCTGAACTGATGTTACAAAATAAAGGTAAAGGGCTGTTATAGAATCATAGAATGTTAAGGCTTGGAATGGACTTTAAAGATCACCTAGTTCCATGCCACGGCCATGTGCTGGGACTAGAGCAGGTTGCCCAAGGCCTTATCCAACCTGGTCTTGAACACTTCCAGGGATGGGGCATTCACAGCTTCTCTGGGCAACCTGTGTCAGCATATCACTACCCTCACAGTAAAGAATTTCTTCCTAAGATCTAAGGTAAATTTCCTTAAATTTTCTAAATATCCTCCCACTGCAGTACCCACCAAAGAGTCCCTCTCTGGCTTCCCTGTACCCTGCTGTAGCCTGAAAAGTTGCTACAAGGTCTCCATACAACCTTCTCTTCTACAGAGTGAACAGCCCAAATTTTCTCAGCCTGTCTCCCTCCATAGGAGAGGTGCTCCAGCCCTCTTATCAACTTCATGTCCTTCCTCTGGACTTGCTCCAAGAGTTCCATGTCCTTCTTATGTTAGCAGGGCCAAAACTGTGTCAGTACCCCAGGTTATGAAGGTTTTGAGCTCATGGTCAAGTCCCAAGAAAAGCCACCTTTAATATCATCCTTTCCAGAGCTGAGAGATTTAAAATTCAGAGTAAATTTGTGGAAAATGCTGGTCAGGATAGAGCAAGATAGACAACATGCCTGAATTCTCTGCATGTGAGGAAGCTGTGGTGTAAAAAGGCCAGACAGATGTGTACCACAATTACAACAGTGTGAAGCTTGTCCATGGAAGAATGCCAAAACCATCTGTTTTCAATAAACATGCTCTCCCAAAGCCTAATTCATGAGAAACTGACACAAATGTCTGTTTCAAATTTGGGGGAGAATGTGACTCAACAGCCCGGGCTTTGCAGCCACCACAAAACAAAGGCATTTACATCAAAGCCTACTGCAACTGCACATAGATCCAAGTTCTGCTCTTAGCTTACTGATAATGCTTTTCTCAGGATTTATGGCCCCTAACTGCCATTTCCAGCTGCTGTCTTCTGCTTTACACTCCCCAAAGATTTTACTTTGACCAAGATAAGCAAGCAAAATAAGGGTAAGGCTAGACTGAACCAGTATTAACTGGAGTTACACTTGGGCATCCCTGCAAACTGAGGGACAATAAATATCACCTTCATCTGTGAACACTTTGTTTTGAGGCAGATCCATAAAGAATGAGTGAAGCCAGCGGCTTTTGCTGGGAAACTCCTGCTTCCCTATTCTGGACATCTTGCAGGCAGCCAAAAATCTTCCTCTTCTTTGCGTGGTAGTGAAGAAAATCAAGCAAATGTTTCTGATTGCAGTAACGTATCAGTCCAACAGCAGCACTTTGCTGAATTCTCTGGCTTTAACTGTTCAGTTATTATTTTTGTATTATCTGGTAATTTTGATACAGTTATTGTGGATTCTTCATCCTATGTTAGGTACTCCCTGTACTCCCCAGAGTTTTGTATCCTGTTTTATACTTCTTCTCTTGTTTTTATCAGTTGTCACCTATTGTGCCTCAGTATTTTACTCTCGGGTACTTCAATTATATATGAATGTGATGTGCTTCACAGCAGCCACTTTCCATTTGCCATCTGAATATCTTTGTAGATGAATGTAGTAACCTACATTTAACTTCACAGGCAGTTGTGCAAATCTACTGCATTTCAGCTTTTGTGTTTTGGTGTGGTTATTTTGTCTGCTTGCTTTTATTTGATAATTGATTTCTAGATGTTTTGGGGTTTTTTATCCTCTCTTTCCAAATAAAAAATAAAATGGGAAAAGAGAAAAAAACCAAGTGCTTTGGAAAGTCACAGAGCCTGTTCCTAAATCTGAAGGGAAAGAGGCCAGCTTGGGATATGAGGGCTCATCTCTAAGGTTTAATCATATTGGCTCCCTTGGTGGTGCTCATTTACTTAAGTTCAGCAATTTTTTAAAGAAAAGTTTTATTACAAGACAAGGTAGCTTGTCTGGTTTCAATGTCTTAGCAGAAGAAGTAATTATTTGCAAAGCATTGGTAATACCTCACCAGACTGATTTTCAGAAGTGCTTTTATCTCACAATTAAGCAGAATCTGTTTTCCCTGTACTCCTATAAATAAGACACTTTGAAAACAGAGAAGCAAGATCCCTGTTCTAGTATTGCCTACAGAGATAAAAGCCAGGTAAAGAAGGTGGCAGGCATATGAGCTGGCATTAACATTTATAGAAATATCCTTTGACTTATTTCCAGAAAATATCTGTAATCTCTAAGACACAAATATTTGTATGACACTTTTGTAATGTTTTTGTGTAAATATAAACACACTGAAGGAAAATCAAGTATACCTCACATCATACTTCCCTATGCTCCTTAAAAACAATCACAAGATAGTGAAATAGAATTTAGTATCAAGCTCTTATAACTTTGAGGTTGGGCTGTAAATCTTATTAATGATGTGAAATAAGAATCTGTGCACTACAGTATATAAACCATTTTTATTTTTATAAATTTGGCTTTTTTTTCCTTGACTACTTGTAAGATATCTTTTCCTCAGTCTACAATATTTAGAAAATGTTCCAGGTAGAAAACATATGCTGAAAAAAAAAATTAACCTGCCCACAAAGCTTATGGCTGACCACAAATGTTTTAAGGGCGTTCTCAGTTCCTAAAGGTACTTCACAGAGCAGATAATGATCTTCTCAAACTCATGAAAAGTAGGGGGCTTTTGTGGAAAACTGAATTTTAGACTAATATAACGGTTTCTTAAGCAGTCGTCTTGCTGCTTGAATCTAAAAATACATTTAATGTAATATACCACTATTCAGGAAAATATATAAAACAATAAGCATATATTCTTGCAGGAAAAAAATCCCAGTGCTAGAAGAACAGAAAATAGCTGCATTGGACAAAAATAATTCAAAAGAGAAGCCTTCAATTTATAGCAATAATACATCACATTTGTGTGGATTTTTGCTTTTCTGAATCCCATGAGCACCTAACATATCTTTTAGACTATTTTGAAATAATTTTAAAAGTAAATAATTTGGTAGGAATTTTTAAATCAATTGTTAACCCATCATTTGAGTGGCAGTCTGACTAATCAGGAAAACAGCATGAACAAATGGTAAGTAAATACAAATCAAAACACATCAAGAAATAAATGTGTAGAAAAAAAAAAAAACAACCCAGAAATGCACTAGGGAATTCTCTGACTTCAAATGCTGTGCAAATACAGAATGAACTTCAGATGTGTTGTTATTGGTTAAACAATTTTTAATGAAATATAAAGACCTATGTGCTCTTAAATGGATAATTTATGTGCAATGTTATTGTCTCTCAAGGTTTAATTAAATGTTTGCCTTGTGGCTAATCAGCTACAATTAATAAATGAAGCCTATATTCATGTCACTGATAAGGAATGTTAAAATGGCCTCCACTGTAATTTCAGCATCACTTTTGTGTCTGGTTGATAACAACAATCTAATGTATAAGAAACTTCCACAAAATAATTTGGTAGGGACACTATGACAAAGTTCCAGTAGTATAATGGACAGGTTTATCACAATGGCTAATTTCAAGTTTGGATGTAAGTACCCAGTGGTACTGGATGTGGAAGTGCATAACAAAGTGCTTTTCACCCCCAAAGTTTCCAAAATTCAATTTAAACACCAACTCTGCAAAAAAAGGAGCAACATTTCTTAGCCTTGTGGATAGAAAAGAGTTAACACAGTCGAGCATAAACATCCATTAATCACCAGACCTACTGAACCCAAAGCATGTGAACTGTCTCTGGCATGACACACCTAAATGTTGCCTTAGACTGTGTAAGAACACATTATTTTCCTAGACATGACCTTTCCATGCCTTTTCACTCCTGCTACTTTAAGTTATAAACCTCTGTAAGTAAGCCTTTAAAATGTAGGTGAGCCTCTGCTGGGTATTCTCCCATCAGAACACATCCTATAAATCGTGGGCTAACAGAGAACAGGCCAAAGGCAATGCTGGCTGTCACTGACACTGCTCCAGAAGTCATCTAGAAAGAGAATTTTAGATCTGCCAACCTCAAAAGACATCTGTTCTCTGTAGTTAGCAAGTTGTTATTTGTTAGTTATCATTTACACTGCTCTAGTGCACACAGGTCTCAGGGCTGGGCTCCATCACAAAAAGGGATCTGTTGCCTGTGTCAGTGTTTTAGATGTTCCCTGCAATAATAATTGCTCTTGCCTGTATCAGTGCTCTAGATGAGATGCAATCAACGGGTGTGACCAGAAATAGAAAATGATAATGAAAGAAGAGTTTAATAGCAATTAAGAGCAAACAATTTTCAGGGACCAAGTGCAAAACTCTGGAGTTTCAGCTTATTGGGGAAAAAAATAATTTATCCGCCAGCTGAATATGAGCATGTCTTGCTGGCAGTCTTTCTTATTATCTCAAATCATTTTTTTCACCAATTTAAGCATAATTTATCATACAAGGAACAGAACTGTAAAGGATAATTCCACTGTCATCACTTAAGTCATTCATTTTGATTGCACCTCCCTTGATTTAGTTAGAGTCTCATTCAGCCACAAGCCATACCACGTACAGCATCATGAAATTCACTCAGAGGAGTGTGAAAGGCTGTAAATACTGCTGTCTTCCATTAGGATAAAGAAAGGCATAATTAATTGCTGTACAGTAAGAATATTGGCTGCATATTTTGTCTCAGGAAATGAAAACTTATTTAAGAATAACTTATTTCTCTTGGGGTTGTAAAGACATCTTTATCTGTACATCACGGTTCTTGTACCCAGGCTTCCATTTATTACAGAATGAAGACTATACAAATTAATGTATTAGAACTATTTAGCTCAGTTTTTCATGGAACAGCTTGTCCCAACATACAGCAGAATAAACAGATAATCACAGATTGAATACTGAAAATACAATGGAGTTTTCTAAATGTGATTACAGTGGCTTTTTCTCTCAGTTACTAATATCAGTTCTACACATAAAACATTTTTTTAAATGCTCTATAGGATAAACAGTCATAACCTAATTCTGATTACAATTTCCCATTCAGTCATGAAGGAGACCTTCAAACTCACTTGCCTGAGGCACTGAGAAGCTCCAGGTCTTTGACGCTCATGAAAGAAAGATAACAATCACTCTTCAGGGGAGAGAGATTTTATTATACATACCCCGTGGGTTTTTTTTATCCTTTATCAAACTGCACCTTTGTGGGCCTTTAATTTCTTAATGGGTTGTTTATCCTTTCCCCCATAATTCATGATGATAAGCTAGATGTCACAAAGATATTGTTATTGTGATGAAAAAGTTGCTCTGATGAGCTGAGTCAGTGATGTAGTTTGATTAACTTTTTATATAAATCTTTCTAGACAGCTTTCAAAAGAAGGCCAAACAAGTCAGTTGACATTGTAACAAATTTTTCAGTAGGTGAAAATCCATCTGATGCAGACCTATAAAAATACCTGAAATAAGTGAACAGAACCAGGAGGAGATATTGATGGCATAAATTTCATTTTATCACAACATATAAAGTGCATGCTGAGGCACATTTGTCTGTAATGCACATAGAATATAGAGTTACAATGGCATAATATAAAGACTTAGAGCATGACTTTTACAAAGTAAAAGTATTATTTGCAATTCCAACATTCACGACTAAGCTTATTAGGTGCTCTCAGGGAAATGCCAAGAAAATCTATGTACACTGATTGCTACCTGATAGCATGCTCAGTGTTGCCACCCTTCAGTTCCCTGGTTTTGTATTTTTAACAGTTTGGCCTTTCCTCCTTATTTTTTTCCTTCATACTTTTCACACCATCATACTTCAGTTTTCACCAAGCCTCTCCCTCTTCCCTCCCTTCTAAAGAAAAGGACTGGGGACACTTCAGGTTTGAGGCATTTTTGTGTAGTGGACAGGTGGAGAAGTAACAGGAAAATCAGAACTGTCAGGGACCAAAGAAGAACAGGTAGGCAGGAATCAAAACACTTATTTTTTAAATGAGCAGTATTCAAGTATTCAGTATTCAGGAGTATCCAGATATGTCCTGGTAAGTTCTGGATATTGCCACATTTAAGCACAGCAATTTGTTTTCCATGTAACCATTAAAGGTGCACAAACATATTTCCTAAGGGTAGCAGCTACTCATAGTAATCAATACATTGCACTTTTTGCCTCGCTAGGTTACATTTTTGAATATGCCAATGTCTGAAATCAATTTTTTTTCAAACAAATTAACTCTTCATGCAGTTTTTGAAAAGAGTATCTGCTATAAAATACTGTCATTCCTTGGACATTATCATTGCTTACAGAATTGGGAAAAAACCTACTCTAATGATAGGAGCAAAGAAGTGCTAGCAATTGAATTTTTTTTCTATAAACCGACATCCTTTCTCTTCAGGACCTGCAGGCCAAACATTTCTAGGCAAATTAAATTGGTGCTAGAACACAGCACTGTAATAGGAGTTGGTTTCATCCTTAACCACAGAAAGGCTACTGCCTCTTTTTATTACTATAGAGATGTAGACTGCCTTTGATTCTCTGCTAAAGAGTGTTCTCTCTAACTTACATATTGTTTGGCATGCAGGATCCTTTGAACACATCTCCATAAAAAAAATTCTTACTTTGCTTCCAAGTAAAATGAATTATATATGTTTAACACAGGAGATGTAGCCATGGCATAAATGTCTGCTTGTGAAGTACTTCAGATATCATTCCAGAATATTAAAAGTAATTTTAAATCTGCTGGTTTATTTTTTCAGTTTTTACAAGTTTTCTTTGTAGGTTTATGTACAGGATACAAACAATTGTCTCATTGAAGTGCTTAATCCAAAAAGCCAAATGATAATAAGTCCAATGCTTTACTAAAGTCACATTAAATTACATCAATAAGCAAAATCTGCAGCTTCATTAAGACAGCAAAGTCTGATTGCCAGACTCTATTTTTTCACCAGGATATAAAGATTTTTTTAGCAGGAGCCCACAGTAATTGGAAATGTCTCTCTTCTTTGAAATTATCTGTTAACTGAGTTAACAACATTGTCTATTCCATATTTTGCCTGATCAATGTCACATTGGTAAACTATTATTATCCCATTTATTATTATAAAGTATTAGAACAATACTAGCTTCACCCTCCTTAAAAAGTCTTAGTGTTTCAAGAACTTCTGAATATTAACATTGATAGATATGTTCATTCCAAAAGCTTTAATGGCAGTTTTCTTTCAGTAGCTGAACCATTCTCCCTCATCTTTGAATAGAAAACAACTCTTCAACATATTTAACAACATATTTACAACAACTGCCATCTTCCCAAATGACAGAACAAGTATGTGTATCTTCAACATTTGAAGTTTCTCACTGATTAATGTTTAAGCTCTGCTCTTGGGGTCTTAATAGGGTCTTGCTATTCAGATAATTTCCTGTATCCTATACTTGCAAACCCCCTCCAATTTCCTCATTTTAACTCAGTTGAACATATCTGTATTTCCCTCATAACCTTTTACTTGCCACAGCAATTTTCTGCAATTCTTGCCTTTCAGAGTACATGAATGACACCACATTCTTTCTCCAGTTTTGCAGATGTTTGCCTTGTAAACCACCCTGGCTTTTCAGCAAACATATTCTTTAGTTGTGGCATTCTGGCTGAGTGGGTATCTGCACTACCACCCTCAAACCACTTCCAATTACTATTCTCCCACTTCAGATTAAATTTCTTCTCCCAACAGACTTACCTTATAATAATATTCACCTTTATAAAATTAGCACTTCCAAAGCATTAAGTATATGCATTATTGGCTTAGACTTAATTCTGTTTGCACATATCAAATGTGATCAAATCATTATCAGTTATACCTAAGCTATGGCTAATTTTTAGTTCTGTGATCAATTCCTTTTCATCTGACAAGATGAGGTCTAATATAGAATTCCTCTGTGTTGGATGCAACATTTTTTGAAGAATTAGGAAATTGACATTTTAAATATTTTGAAATTCCAAGTACATTTTAACGCTGGCAGCATGAGACCTTCAGCATTTATCACTCAGACTGAAATTCACTCAGTACAGCAGTGCTTTCCCTATGTGTTGTGGGTGGGTAAGGCATAGGTCATGCTGTTCTCTAGTGTGATTTGATATCAGCTAAGTACCCTGTCAGCTTCTGACTTATCCACTAGAACATTGACCCATAAACATGCAAGATTCTTTGTTTCCGATTGCCATCAACTCAGAAACAGGTAATGCCATTTTTAAGTGCTTTCTGTCCACTTGATCCTTCCAAAATAGATTACAGCAATTGATTCTGACATTCCTGTTTTCTGAACAGTTGTAGCAATAAAAACTAGGTCAAATCTGTGCTAATAAAATGATCTCCTGCCAGTGTCAAGTTTCCAACACAAAAAGAGAAGTCACTGACAAATCTCTGTTCTTTATATTCTGTGACATCCCAATTGGGTTTCTCTTATAGTTTTCATTTGCACTTAGCAAAAGCTCATTGATTCCTTCTCAGTATTTCCATTTCTGACCAGTCCCCAGACATCCAAGCAGGCCAGCCCCTTAGAACAGCTCCTTGGTGACAGTATGTGCATCTTTAACATTAAATTTAAATTAAGCAGCAAACCCTCATCAACAGAAGTTGAGGACATTTGCCACAAACCAAATGCCTTCATGTTGTCACTGAGAGATTCAGTCTAATGTTTTTTTCTACTTGCTCTTTCCCTTACTCAGAAGTCCTGAAGGACTTTGGGAAGGTTCAGAGGTCCTGAAAGGATGGAGGGCAACAAAGACGATTCAGGGACTGGAGCATTTGTCTTACAAGTAAAGGCTGAGAGAGATGAGCCTGTTCATCTGAGACAACTGGGAGGGGATCTCATGAAGGTCTGTCAGTATCTGTAGGAGGGATGCCAAGAGGATGGACCAGGCTCTGCTTGGTGGTGCCCAGCAATAGGACAAGAGGCAACAGCAGAAAATTATGCACAGGAAGTTCCACATGAATATGAGGAAGAATTTCTTTACTGTGTAGTGACCACGCACTGGAACTCATAGTCCTGAGAGAGTGTGGCCTCCCTCACTGAGATATTCATGGACCATCTGGGCACAATCCCGTGCCATGCACCCTGGGACCACCCTGCTTCAGGAGGGAGGTTGGACCAGAGACCGACTGTGGTCCCTTCCAACCCTAACCATTCTGTGATTCTGTGCAAGAAGAAAACCTGCTCACTGCAGGTGACCCTTCAGCATCAGAGAGGCTGCCCACACTCCCTCAGGTGTCCGTACGATCCTGGCTCTTTGCGTGCCAGCTTCAGAAACTCGCTCAGCTTTGAGGGACGCTCCCGTTTGAGGCAGCTCGTTGGGAGCTCACCTGAGCCCCTGGAAAGCACACCAACACCTCGGGCCGTGCCGACTTCTCACAGCCCCCGCGCTTTCCAGGGTCTAACCGGGCTTCGGCGCCTCCCCAGCCGGGCAGGGAAGGGGCGGGATGGTCCGTGAGAACTGCGGGAGCCCGGCCCTCAGCGCCGCCCGGCCCCAGCGCCGCCCGCCCCCGTCGCCATGGCGAGGCCGCGGCGTCCCGTGAGGGGCCGGGCCGCGGAGGGAGAGCCCGTCCTGCGGCCGCGCCATGGGCCCAGGTCTGTCCGCGGGGAGCTCCGGCTGATGGGGTGCATTTATCGGTACCCGAGCCAAGCGCCAGGGCTGTAGCGGGACAGGTGAAGCACACGCTGAGGTGTCCCCAGGCGGGCAGCAGCGGATGGCGGCTGCATTCCCAGCGCCGCAGGGACCGCGGGCATTGAGGGTACGGGTCGGGCTGAGGCCGTGACCTCGTCCGCGTCACTTGGAACAAATAGCCTCCATCACGCTGGCTGTAGATTTCAAAAATCGTTTTTATTTTTTAAATCAATTTACACTATTACTTTCAGTGTAGTAAAGCAGCGTGCCAGTAAGTCTGTCCTGTCACATTCTGATGTGCCTTTATCTTACGAGGTGCCAAGGAGCAGCAGAAATGCCCACAAAGACAGCCGTGTGGTGTATCCATCCATCCATCCATCCATCCATCCATCCATCCATCCATCCATCCATCCATCCATCCATCCCTGCTTCCTCTCCTCCTTCCTGGGGAGGGAAATCCTCAACCTCCTGTTAATACCTCAGAAAACGTGTAAGAAGAGCAAAGGGATTTCCCAAAAGGTGCCGGGAAAGGCACCATTGCTCTGAGCGATCAGCTGGTGTTTTACCTTCAGTGCTCCTTGGAGCAGCTGCAGTCCATGGGGAGATTCCCTCCATTGTGAGATTCAGTGAAGCACTTCTCTAGAAACAAACTGCACCACCTCATGTTTCGCTGAATTTGGTGGCTGTTTGATTAAGTAAATGAGACATGGCTTGGACTTTATCATAAAGGATGTAAAAAGATGTAAAGTGGTCTTTAAATGACCAGCAATGAAATAGCATGGGTTTCAGAAGAATGTGGCACCTTCTGTCATGTGTCTGTGGTTGTAATTTACCTGTAAGAATTAGTTACCTTGGGAATGAGAGAAATACACCCTCCATTTCACTCTGAAAACAATCTCCCACATCTAAATTAAAAGTGCAGTTGGCATTATTATGAAGCAGCTTGGGGTTTTTTTTCCCCCTCTCCCAAGCTTTGAGTTTGAAATAGAAGCCAGGGCAATATTTTAGTTCTTGTGAGGCAGAAACATGCTAAGAAAAATGTCTGCATATGTGCCTGCTGTGAGACCTGTGTGCCTGATAGCCTCTTTTCCCACAGAGCTGATTTCATGGAGCGTGTGAGCCAGCAAGGACTTGTCGTGTGCTCCAGCCAGGTGCTTTGTGGCAGTCCCCAAATTACAGCTCCCTATCAATAGCTTTCCATGGCTGCAGTGGCTCTGTGGGGGTCTCCTTTCAGCTGCTTCCCCCCCCTTGTCTACCCCACAGCTGCAGTCAGCCCCTCTGGCTTGCCAAATTCCTCAGCCTCCACTAAAGCATGGCTGTGTTCATTTTCCCACTCAGTACCTCACAACAAAAAAGCTTGTAGAAAGCTTTGCATCTTCTCTGGGCTTCAGTATTGTTGTTCCAAAAGTCCAATTACTATTTCTCACGGAATAGCATCTTCCTAAAAAGGGGTTTTCCTTTCTATATAGTTTTTTGTATACAAAGCTGTCGTTCTCTGTGAGAAGTATAATCTTTTATACTGATGAATTACCCATATGTTTTTTGTTCTATTGATTTTTTTTTATTTTCTAGGACACGCTTCTGTTAAATTTTGCTGCCTCTAATTGCAGACCAGTTTATCTATAAATAATATCTATTTTCTTTCTGTAAAAAATATTATCATTAGCACGAGGTCCCAAAATAATTACTTAGGAGAAATATCCTATCCTGTCATCCTTTCAAACTATAATTCTCCTTATCATTCAGTTCTAAGTAACACAATTTAAAAAATTACTTCAATATAACCACAGCAAAATACTGCATCAATGAAATGGCTTTTGATCCCAGAAAAGCTAATATATAAAATATCTGCTAGTTTGATGCTGATCATTCAGTAACAAATTGATTCATATCTAATACCTATTTCCCAAAAAATAAATTTCCTTTCACTAAATGTAGCAAATAGTTAAATTCTTTTCCCCCTCTTATTATATTCTGTTTTTCCATCCCTATTAAAAGTTTATGCCTTCAGGCCTACCAGCAGGGCATGCAATACCTACATTAAACCAAATTTAAAAGTAAGGGTGCTCCTGCTGCTAACGTCCTCAGATCACAGACATGCAAAATGAAGGAACTGGCAGCTGAAACTTTAATGGTAGGAAGTGTAGACTGAATACTTGGGGAAAAAACACAGTAGCTCTATATGACAAAAAAGTCCTATTAGCATTTATGTACTTCAAGATGACAAGCTAGACGATTCTAAATAACTGTGAGGCTTTTGGCTTTTGTTTTAAGTACAACCCTGTGTTGTAAGTATAGCATTACTTACATTTTTTTCGCCTTCAAAAGCTTGTTTCTAGTATGATTATGTAGGATTTTGAACATTAACACAGTGCCTGTCGTTGCTTTGCACTCTGTGTATTCCATCATCTGTCCATGTTGTGTATTAACTTAAAATATTATCACTACTTGGACCTAGATAGCTTGAGGAAGTAAATGAGATAGCTCAAATGAATCCCATGCAGTTATTGGTTCCTGAATCAGCTATTCCTATGGAAATCAAAAGCACCTCAGTGAAAGAGAGAAATCCGTGGAAAGTTAAATAATGACCATTCCAGTGCTATGTCCTACTGAAATAATGCTGTAATTTGTGTGGAACCAGAGTTGGGTTTTAATGCACTGGAAATAACAAAGAGTGGCCTGGGAAGCATCACAAGAAGGAAAAGAAGCCACATTGCTGTGAAAGGGTTGTTTAAAGTAATGTTGGTTTTGTTTGTTTGTTTTAGTGAAAATGAACGTGTTGCCTCAAGCAGTCCTCCAAAGCCCAGGGGAGCATCCCAAGTTCATAGAGCAGCCTCTTTGCCCCCCATTAGAGTTTGCAAGGTAGGTAACTCTTCTCTTTCAAAGCATCATTTTTGCTGTGAACAGCTTCAATCAGCTGTGCCACGGTGACAAATCATGTTTGCTTTTTTGCAATATTTAAAACTACAAAAATCATAGGCAAGGAAATTCTCTCTTAGAAAAGTTCCACAATTAAAAGAGAAAAAAAAAAAAAAAGTGTCCATTGTATTTAAATGGATTTCTTGTTAGCAACTGAGTGATTTAAAATTAAATAGGAGCCAACTTACAGGTGAAGCAGACTCTTTTTCTGCACTTTATGAAGTACTGTGAGTAATTATGGAAACACCAGAGAAAAAAGGATAAAGTAGCTTGGAAAAGGCAAGTGACAACCTCTGGAAGAAAAGAAATTGTGTCTTTTAGCAAATGCCGTCTTCAACTCAATTCTGTAAAAAGAAGCAGTGTCCATTCCAAGTCACAGTCTCTTTTCTTCACATTGATTAATTACTTAATTAATTTTAATGTTTTTAATTCTCATTGCATATAGGAAGCCATAATGATTTTCTTGAGTTGATGGAATTTCCTAGTGTATTTTTTCCTAAGTATCACCTGCCCATGTTTTCTGTGTTATTGCTATACTAGAATAACAGCCTGGGTGACATGAGTATTTGTTCTTTTTAGTAAGCTCAGCTCTTTATGATGGATGACCATGTTTGTAGTTGCATCAGTCCAATACAGGTTATTACAGAACTTTGTAATACAGTAATTAGTTTGCAGGTTTTTGCTTATGGTTTGTTTTCCCTTTGACTGTAGTTTTCTTTCAGTTTGAGGGTGTTACCAATCAGAAGTCAGAAATTCATACTTTGGCTAGAAGGCAGGTGACATTTTAAACTGTATATGATTTTAAGGGCTTTCCCTCTGATTTTTTAAAAATTATTTATTAAGATACCTTTGTAAAGACAATGGAAAGGCATCAGGCTTTCCTTTGTTTCATTTTGAAATGTTTAACTGCAGTGTGGATCGAATTGCAGTAAGCTGATAGGAATTTGCTGCTGTAGTTCAGTGTTTCTGTTTGGGGGTTTTGACATTCTCTCCCTTCTTCCAAAGATCTTCCTAAATGTTGATTATTCTGGTGTGAAAATTTTGATACTGAAAACATTTTGTTGTTGATTATAAGTGAATTTTCATGGCAATATCCATAAGGTGTACATCAGCAGCAACTCCTGTGGATTGTGTTAAGTGCAGCCTCGAAGCACAAGCCTCTGCTGGTGCCACTCAGCAGCAGCAAATTCTGGAACAAATTTAAAGGCACTATTTGTGAGGGAAGTTTTCACTGTTACATTGTTTTAAATACAGATATGTCAAAATATCTCTGCTTTGCTTAGCTATTTTGTTTTCATTTAAATGAACTTTGTGAAATGTCTTCAGTAGTCTCAGAGCAATAAGGAGCATGACACTTATAATAGCTAACATTATGAAAAGAGTTTACTCTCATCACTGTAATGAAAGACAGCAGTGTAATACAGACAGAGAAAGAGCAAAGTAATGGATTTATGTGGAACACTAATGCTGAATTTCTTTTATCTTTGAGTGATTAACCAGACAATCTTTGTGCTCTTTCTCAGAAGGATGAAAATAAATTCACATTACTTTTATAAAGATAACATCTTCTACAGCTGGGATATCAGATTGTATTTATATTCACTTTATGGCCAGTAAGTGCATATTACCCTTTCCAGGCCTCTCGTGTGTGTCAGAGTGGAGATGCAAAGGTATGGTGGCTGAAGTGAAAGGTGAAATGGTGCACAGTTCAAATTTTAAACCTAGATCCATGCATCGTGAAATTTGCTCTTTATTTTGATGACCTTCAAATTATCCCCTCAGTGGAGCTCCTTTTGCACTATGCTACTTAAACTGTGGAAAGCCAGGAGCAGTATTAAAAGATTCCATTGCACCAAGGAAAACATTTTGAGTTGCATTTGGGAATTCTTTTCTTGATTTGCCTTTGTTTTTTAATTTTGAAGAAGCTAAATAGGAAATAGATTGGACCACTTTGGTCCATACTGATAATACAAAAATGTAACGGTTTTGATTTAGGAAACAGTTTAAATATGGATAGCTTAATCAATTATTACTGATTTAGCTAATACACAATTTCTTCTAGTTTAGACAGAAATATCAGATAACCAGATCCCCTGAAAGCTTATATCACCTCTGTTTTCTTTCAGAAATGAAGATTTGAACTAGCTACCGACCAAAAAATTAAGGCTATTTGTATGTGCTTATAGAATGTCTGATATATTACTGTGTCAATATTTCAGTGTTTAGCTCTACTTGGCAATGATAATATATTATACATGCCGCAGAAGTCTATGTTAGCACCTTACAGTGTTTCTTTTAATTTTTTTTCATTTAAATTTAGGATTCATTTGATCAAAGACAAAGATGCCATAGATGATTATTTGGCGAAGAATATCAAAGGGGTGTCAACACAAGAAGCTGCTGCGTAAGTTGGCTTTTTTGAGGCATTTTAACATCCATAAGTTTATTGTTTCCTTTGTTTCTAGTCATCATAGTAATTTAAATTTAAAGTTCCCTAGGCCTTACCCTTTTTAGCGGAACTTGGCATTTAAAAATTGAAGTTGATATTAAATAATGATGTTTCATTTCTCCTGATGTTAAATATATCAAAGCATTTATCTCCTTGGTTTTACTAATTTGTATATTTACCAATTAGATAAGATTTGTAACATTATTGTTAAGATTGTGTCAGTAATTATATTGTGCTGCCTTTTTTGTTTCTTTTTACTTCTCTTTTTTTTTCTGAGCCTTTGTGAAATATCTCCTTTGGGGTGGGAGCTCAGTGTACCGACACACACGTTCTTGTAATTTTGAATTACTATTTAGCCAAGCCCAAGTGCTGAATTCTGTGGTGAAGCATTTAATACCCCATTAGTTATTTAAAAACCCAGTGAATGAAAGAAATCTAGATAACTTTTGATTTTTTTACAGCTGAGGTATTTACATTTAGAAGTTGCAAGAGACTATGACTGACTTATTCTTCCAGAGTCTTTTAACAGATCTGGGGTTCAGCACCATCAAAATTAATGAAAGAATTCTAACAAACTGGATTGCTGATTGCTTAAGTGAGCTGATTTATTTATTTCAATATTTAAATAATAAAAGGATGCATATACAAGGGCTCTAGGCACCTTAACAATGAATATTGCAAGATCACCCTTGCAGCATAAAAATATTCTATCAGTCAGACAGGAATTCCACCAGCTAGTTTCTTGCACAACATGCTTCTTTACTCCTTCTTAGCCTAAGAATGTGCCTGCAAACCTTCCCTAAAAACTTCCACATTGAAATCTAGAAAATTACTGCAAGTATCATACCTCAGGGAGTAAGCACAGAAGTGAGGACCTTCCCTTACTGTCCCCCTGGTTCCACAGAAGCTCTGGAACTGGCTGATCTGCTCATTACACTCCAACAATTGTCAGGCTGAGTTGCCTTCCCAGGGAGCCGTTTCAGTCCTCAGCCCCAGTGGATTTCCATACACCATGCCAGGCACACAGTTACTCTGAGGTAATACACAAGAGGTCACTGCTATTTTGGGAAGGCCTTGGGACTTCAAAGTGCATTTTACAAACAAACAAAAAAACAACGCAAAAAATCCTCCTAAGTGATGTTTTTATATCTGAGCCCTGAGTCTGAACATTGTGGAAAAGGAAACCAGAGAGGACAGCCACAGGATGGAAGAATTTTATCATCTGTTCTGTAATACCTACACAAGTGGAGTTCCCTTACAGTTTTGTAAGAGGATTTTTCCAAAGTTACCAAAGCCTCTTAGAAGATTAAACTGAAATATCATATGTATTCTGGTGTACTTCTATGGAGATTTTTTTAAGTACCTACTTTAAAAGGTAACATTCATGTTCTGTGCATTTAATTCTCTTGGAATTTTAGCTTTTGATAATAAATCAGCAGTTACAAAATTTCTCTCCACATATATAATTTACTAATGCTCTTCCATAACCTTGACAAAATAATTTGAGAGCAAACAAAAGGTAGCAAACTAACTACACAATTACATTAGTACTACACAAATATAGTTAGAAAAAACTAAATGCATCAAATTTAATCTAAACCAAATTTATTATGTAAGGCAATGCCATGTCTATAAATGATCTTACTAAAATCAGTGTAATGCTTGGTATGTCTCAGCAGGCAACGGGTATTATTATTTTAAAAATATGAGAGATGGCTTGTAATATGCTGTGTAGTTTTTCAATATTGTTTCCATTCCAGAAGCAGATTATTACACTTCTTTATAAAAGGACCAAATTTCCTTCCTCTGACATATAAATATCTGTACTTTTGTTTAATATTGAGGTTAACTCTATATGTCAGTGATTATTGCACTGACAAATTCTTGTAGCCACACTTCTGCTTAACATTAAATACCCTTTTTTAAAATGTACATTAGGCAAACAACAAATTTATTATCTTCTAAATAAATGATTGTATAGGTAGTATCACATTTATAGAAAAAAGCAATATTCTTTAAAATTTTCCCCTAAAATTCTATCCTTCACAATATTCCTTAAAATTGAGATGAACTATTGAAGGAAAAAGGTTGCAGTTATTCTTGTATTGTAAAATATTGTCCTGTGTTCAAAACTTCAGCAAAAGAGAAGAATTCCATTAAGTGTCTTCATGATATAATCTCTCTTTTTTTCTGTGGAAAAATGAGGAGATGTTTTTCATTCTTTTTCTTTGTAATAATTTTTTGTCCCAGGTTGAGATGAGGGAGAAAAAATAGTGCTTAAGAAAGATAGTACTTTAATTATATTAAAACCGGTTATTGCTTTGTTTTTTCGTTGATTTTGTTTTGCTTCCTTCTCAAAGATTTTAACTTGAAATAAGAAGTAAATGTGGTGCAAGGATCTGGAAATAGAAAAAAACCTAAAAATTAATGAATGCAGAATGTGAGTGCTTTCTTGCCACAGAAGCAGGCTTTGGTATGCGGAGGTTGGCTGACTCCTGTGGCCTTCAGTGTGCTTTCCTTCATACCTTCTCTTCTTAGTCCTGACTCACCAAGTCATTAACAGCTCAAAATCAAATTGCAGTAAAAATTAAAAATAGTTCATGTGGCTGAACTAAGAGTCAAGAAGTTCACGATGAACTGTGAAGTAAAGCATTTTTCATCAAGAGATCGATTTCAGGATGGAATCTTCAAATTAGTTTAGAGCCTAAAGTGGGCCAGAATTTGATATTGTCATTCTTGTTTCCTGATCTTTTTGTCAGGGCCAGAAAGATCAAGTAACAGTTCTCTCCTCTTCATACAAATGAAAATTGTTGAAAGAGGAGGACATCATTAGAAGAGAGTTGAAGACTAGAAAGAAAAACTTTGCAATGTATTTGATTAAAGGAATAGATTTGCTTAGCTGTAACTGAAAAAATAATTCCATTAGTGGTGTTACTACATGTATTTTAAATACATTTGAGTTGGATCCTCAAGGCTCTGGTAGTCAAATGAAATGCAAATAGTTAAACAGAGATTGTAAAGGCTTACCTAGGTATGCAGAAAATTTGTATTTGTGTTTTCTGTCTGTTGAGTGGTGGATCAATGTGTTATGGAAAGCTTGCTTGATAAATCTGTGTCAGTAAAGACAGGCTCTGAGATAAATTTTTTCAGGCAGGTGATGACATTCTTTTACATGCATTCTATCAGATGTTTTTGAGATACAGTGGACTGTTCTCCAATGGCTGCCCCACTTTAGGGTTACCTGAAACAGAAGAAGGCAAGGCTTTAATTCTCAGGTGTGCTGTGTCCCCCAGAGCAGCTGTTGGCCATCTCTGCCATACTGGGAAGATGGGTCATTAAACTATTTTCAGATTGTTGGCTGAAAAGTGGCACGTGAAATTTCTGCTCTAGCAGTGAGGAGTGATGAATATAGTGAAGCACAGCTTCTGTAAACTCCCTGCAAAAAGAGCAGAGGGATTTTCACCCAAGTTTGACTGATCCAGGTTAGTAACACCAGCCTTGTGATTCGTTGAGCCCCATCTTTCAGGATCCAAACAAGTGCTTTAGAATAAAGTGAATGAGACTTTTGAAGCACCTGTTTCTCTCCATTGCTTATAAAAAGATCATAGGGTGATCAGATCAGATCAGCTAGACACATAATTTACCACTCAATCCCACACTGGAGAACTGTGGAATTTTGAAAGCTGTAAAAAGGATGACATAGAGGTCTTAGAGACTGATTCCTGAGGCAGCATTTTTACAGGAAGTTGTCAACTGCAGAACAGAAGTGACCTGGCATCCATTTTAAAACTTCTGTTGGTGCCATCTGATAAAAGATTCTTTTTTCCATTCTTCAGTCAGAGACTGAAAATTATTTACTACCCTCCCCAAGTTTCTGCTCTTTTCAGTGTCAGCATTCAGCTAGGTAGAGTTAAGGAAAAAAGATGTGGGAAAATTTATGAGGGATTAAGAGTTAGAGGAGTTAGTGGAAATAAATTCTTCCCTACATCCTGGTATGTCTTCTGCCAGTGATCTCTAAATACTCAACCCTATCTGTCCTCCAGGACTAAAGAGGGAGAAACTTCCTCACCTGACTAGAGGGCAGGAAGATCTGGAGAGTTCACTGAGGGAGAAAAATGGGATTTGTGGGCTGATGGAGAGGAGAATGAATGAAACCTACAGTGAAGGTTTGTTCTGTACTTTCATCATAGCCATGATGGACTAGTAAGCATTACTATTAGACTGGGATTTTTCTGACCTTGTCCTTTGTTAGTTATTTCAATCATGAGAGTTTAATTTATTTATTTGCTTCTTTATCTGTCTGTGTTCTGGTCTTTTGCATTGGAGGACCAGTGCTTTAAGGAAGCTGAACACAAATAGCTGATTGGGAATTTGATTAACCCATACTTTTAGTAACTGTCACCTTTACCATAAATTAAAAAGGTGACTTCTTAGGTTGCTAAAAAAATAGGTGGGGACCTTTTTGTCATTGACATCTTATTGCCATGTTGTCTTTTTCACTACCTGAAATTTTTATTGGGCTTCCCAATTTGAAGGGGCTTGGTCTAGGCACAGCTGTTTTATGTTGTAGGGTAGATTGACCATTTCTCTGTTAGTAAGCAAGGCTCTCGAGGAAGAGAAGCACTACCAGAAAAAAGGTGAGGAATATATCTTGTTGGTGTGGGATTAAGGCAAGGAAGCACGAGATGCATCTGCTATTACTAACAAACTTTCAAAAGGCAATTTGAGATGCAGACAGATAATGTGTCGGAGCAGATTCTGCTTTTCCCTTGTATTTCAGCCCTTGATTGGACTGATTGATTTGGTTCCAGTGATGCACTGCTGTGAGCTGCTTCCATTTCTTCTGTGTAAAATGCTGTGGAGACAGAGGGAGGGAGGCAAGCTCAAGGACACAGCAGCAAACAGAGAAAAAGTAAACTTCTTTCCCTTTCATGTTCAGTCCTAGCAAGACTTTGCTGTTCTTCCTGATGTCAGTCTTTGGGCAGGACCTGTAAGCACCTTATGGCCTCTTTGTTCACATTACTCTGGTTGAAAACTTGTGGAATGTTGTGTAAACTCATTTACATTTTATGAGGGTATTTCTTCACTTTTAGATACTAAAAGCTATGGAAGAGGGTAAATCAGAACCAAAGAAATTTATCCTTTCATGGTAAAAGAAATTTTAAATTAAGGCATTCTGTCCCAAACTCCCTGCTGGTTGTGGAAAGGGAGATGGCACAAGTCACTTAGTGAGCTAGATGATAAATTTTAAATTCCTTTCACAATATTATTTAAATATGTATTTTTTTCAGTCTGAATAATTCCTAACAATCTCACTTGCCATGACCAGGATTCAATGTTTATTAAACAACTTTCAAAAAGAGATTTTAGAACTTAGAGGCACACATTCTTTTTGGTCAAATGAATGATCTCTGTGAATTTTGAGCCTGATAAGCATATTATTTAGTGTAATTAGGCAGTGATCTGAAGAACAGAACTGTGTAGGAAGCGAATGGTTTGCCTTTCCTAAAGAAACTTCTCTGTGCATTTGTGTAATGTGGAAGATTTTTCTTGAAAAGGTTAAAAAAAGTTCTAATCAACTTCTGTACATTATGTAGAACTTCATTTTCTAAACTCTGCAAAAGAAAGTTTCATATTTAATGGGAAATCATGAATTATTCCATTTATTATCTACTTCCTCCTTTCAAAGACATGATCTGGATAAAAGGCGGGGTGAATAATTTCAAAAAATACAATACATTTTTAATGGGAAGGTGCAAACTACAGATTCTCATGACTATTAGCAAGTATAGAGGAAACAGAATTTTACTTGCAAAAACTCATCAAACTCTTGCAAAGATAAAATACATGACATACTTTAATAAAGAAGAACACAGCGAGCTGAAGTTTTTCTTTTTTTATGTAACTTGTTGTTTTTACTAAGTTTGGTCTTACGGTTTTTTAGTGCTTTCATTTCTCGGTCGTTCAACAATATTTACTACTGAAGATAATACACAAGCAGTACACAACTGACTTCTATTTTTAAAAGACTCCATAAAGGTGAAGCATCTCTAACACACAAAAAGAGGATGAGATAAAGAAAGATTGTCTAATCTACCTTGGTACAGTCAGGACTTCCTAATAATTTTTGCAATGAATCCTGCATTGTGTAAAATCCTCGCCTTTCCTTTCTTCTCAATCTCTGTGTGGTCTATTTGTCCTTATCCTACTGAGTAAATTCAGCTGGGGACTTGAATAACAGATCTCCTAAACAAAAGCAAAAGTACTGTGGGAATTGTTCATGTCAATACTGCAATAAATGCAGAACATTGTAGAGGGTTTTATGAAATTTCATAACAGCAGCTTGAGAGGATACAGAAAGTAAATAATTGTTTATCTGTAAAAAAAAAAACTTGCAGAGAAATGTAACAACTGCTTTGATATCATGCAAGTCCAATGGAAAGGATTCCAAACTCACATGTTTCCAGCTCTCAGACCGTCAGGTGAGCTCTGAAATAAAAGAGGGAAGTTGAGAAATACTTCATTTTGATAAATAGTAGTCCATAAAATATGGTTCAAATTACTTTTGATTAATGAACATTATTAATATAGAAAGAAAAGCAGAAAGATTAATGAAGATCATGTTTTTTTCTGATTATTCTGGAAATAATCACAGGTGTGTGTACTTCTGTAGGATGAACATTTTTGAAAGGGTAGAACTTTTGCCTTTCGTTTTAGTATTTTCTTTGCATTTATGTTTAGGGATAGAATGTTTCAAAAGTTCATTCCTAAATTTATATTTCCATTTTCTGGGTTAATGAGGATTCTTAATTATTACAGTGCTTACATTCATTTTAAAACACTTTTTATGTGTCATCCTTTGATGTTTATAATTGATTAATTTTTCATTTTATGTAGCTTTGAACAAAGGGAAGTGAGTTCAATATATGTGTTCTTTGCAGGATCCTACTGACAGGGTGTGCATCTCCCTTTGATTGCATGATTTAGGTTAAAGTGTGGTTTGACAACAATCCAGTGACTGAGGCAGCAGATGAAAAACACTGCATTGTTAAAGCTGAAAGTTCTTGTACCTATATATATATATTTAGTTTAAAGTACCTAAACCTCCTTTTATTAATATATGCTTTATTTTCATCTTTCTGTTAATAGTTCTGGATACATAGCTCCATGAAGCTTTTTTTTCTTTAAAAAATCTGTATTGTTACAAGTCAATTCCAAGTGCTGTTTTTCCATCTCATGATGTGTACAAATTGTTGTGCAATATTTTTTATTTATAATTAGAATAGGGAATCCTTTTTATAACATTTTGGGGGGTTGTGGATTTTATTCTTTTTTGTAATAAGATATTAGCTATTGCAAGTTTGTAATTTGGAATTAAAATGCAGGCACCTCACCCCAATGTAATTTAACACTCAGCCTTAGTAGTAAAATATTCTGAAGTGTAAGCTGTCTATTACTGCTTAATGGCATTTACTGTACTGTCATATCTTTTTTTAATGAGATTACTATAGTCTACAATTTAACATATTACCATGCAGTAAATATTTCATTAAAAGAAAAGTATTTAAATGGACAGTCTTTAAAGCAGGATTAAAGAGGCTGTGCCCTGATGCAGTTAAATAGCTTTGTATCAGTAGCAGAACGTGGTACTGAAATGTGCTGAGTGCCTGGACCATACGAGGGCTTGACTTACCAAAATACTTGTGTAGGTAAATTTTCCCGGAGAATTGGGATAGCACAGGACTTGGATGCATTTTGAGTTAGCTGTGTGCTCACCTTTGGTGGGTTACAGCCCAGGGACGTGGCAGTGTAGACAGCAGCAGTGTGAGTACAGGGGCTGGCATCACTGGAACCTGGGTGCTGAAAGCACCTCACCTTCCATATTTGCCAAGTGTTTGCACGAGCACTTTCTGTGTTCAACAATTCCCTGCACAAAATTGAGCTCATTTTGGGCATGGGTCACCAACGGTGTCGCAAAACTGTTCTTGGTTTTTGGCTGTCCAGCTATAATTAAATAATAATTCCTCTTTCAATTCCTAGGCAGAGCAGCCTGAATTTGTAAATTCTTACAGCATATTTGGCTTTTTTTGTATTTTATGTACTTTATTTGTTTTCACATAATGCATATATTTTTCAAATTTTAGGGAGTAAATTTTGATATTCCCATGTTTATGATGTGATTTTTTTTGCATATAGGTTAAGGAAAAAGTAGCTAAGTATTCACATACTTTATGTAATTTTAATTTTCTTGTAGATTTATAGACAGAAAATAGGGGGGAAGTAAAATAAATTTTTTAAAATAAACATAAGCAAAAATATCTTTATTATTTTTTCATAATTTTGTGATGCTTATCTAAGGCATTTGTATCAGTCATTGGCTTGCCAACTGCAGAAGGAAATCCCAAGTGGATGAAACCTATTTGAATACAGTTTTTAAACATTATAATAATTGGTAGAGTAATTATTTTACACTGGAAGTACACTTTAATATTTTATATACTATCGTTGTTTAATCCGTGCCATTTTGTTCTTTACAAAATGGGATTGCTACAGTACAATACAACTACTTGTATTGTAATCAGCAGCTGGAATTAAGTGGAAATACTAATTAAGTCCTAAAAAATCAAAATATATGAAACCTAATGTTAAATATATATATTTATAAATATATAAATCTGCCATCTGAAAATAGTAGTCTTCTGGACTTATTTTGCATGTCTGTAATTGACCACATCAGACAGGAGGCATAAAGAATTAAGCTCCTGATAAATGATTCTGTTATGCTATGCTGACTGTTTTGATTATTTCTAACACCAGTTCCTGCCTCTTGGCCTCTTAATTTCCTTTTTCTGTCCTCTCTTTCAGTTTAAAGGGTAGAATGCAAATAGCCTTATTGTGGAGGATTTTAACTTGGAGGGAATGTTGTGAGGTGCTGTGCTGATCTCCCAGCATTGCTTAAGGGTCTTGTAAAAGTGCAGTACCATAGTATAGGAAAGTCCTTGAGACTGGAACAACAGTGTAATTTCATTAATCTTACTGAACATTGCTATTTATTATTCTTCTACTGGTAAAGACAGATTAGAATCAGGTTTCCGTGATTTCTCAGCGTGACTGGAGATTGTTTTGAAATAGCAATGATAATGCAAAAAGAAATCCATATAAGAAATTACTGAAGTAGCTGTATAGTTTAGGAAAAAATTTGAATGTCTGTAGCAATATCTGAGTACACTTAAATTAAGCACAGTGTTAACAGCAGTGTCTTTTCAAGCTCACAGATCCACATTGAGTAAGTAGCTCCTTCCACCTTTGTGATATTACATGGCACAAAATCGTCACCTGTACCAAGGTGCCACTAAAATGGCAACTTTAATTTTGGTTATTTATTTGGTGCTGAAACTTTTGTGACACACAACCCCCATCGTGACACAGAGACTCTCAGAAGATCACCGAATTTTTCAGCACTTTCTAATGCTGCATCACAGTAACTGCTGGTGTAGGATCAGATCCACCTGGAGCTCCCTAATGTGTAAATAAACATTTAGCAACATCAGGGGTAGCAGCAATGACAGAAATGACTGCACAGGCAGAGAGGATCGGGGGATTCTTAGAATCAGCTGGCTCTGTGGTAAGTGTGGTTCTGATCTCTTGAGTTACATGGATGAGAAAAGCGAACCAATTCTGCTTTAAATTAAAACCTGATTAATTGATATCTTTGTTTTAACCATAAATACATAGGGATGCTCCAAATTTCATTTAAAAATCGTTTGCTTTATTAAAAAATCCATCTGAAACCTTTTTCTCTGGCATGATCTGATCACCCTGGGGGAGGGAGGACTTCGGGTTTGCAGTCACATCACATTCGGTTTCAAAATGAAACCCGGCTGCCCTGACGAAGCTGCCCGCTCTCTCTGCTCCGGCACATTCCGTGCCCTGCGGGCGGCCGTGCGCGCCGGGCCAGCCCCGCGGTGGCCCCTGGTCCTGTGCCCCGTGCCCTGTGCCGGGCTCGGCCGGGCCCTTTGTTCCGCGCCTCCTGCCTGCAGTTTCCCACTTTTCCAGTAGATGCCCCCAGAGACCATTAAACGCCGAGAACGGCTCCGCTCCGAGCTCTGCAAAGGGCAGGCAGTCTTCGCTCATTTCGCTCCTGGAAGTGACTTAATTGTTCAAAGGAAACCTCAAGTCAGCGCGGACCAATGCAGAAAAACAAACTCGCTTGTTTAACAATGAATCTTCATTTATTAGGTAGCAAGGTTCGAAAGTGTTTAGTGTAAGGTTGTTTATCAACGTAGAAACATATTACACTAATGCTAAGGGTGGGATTTTTTAAAATAAATCACAGAATCATAAACTATCCAGAGTTGGAAGGAACCTTAGGTATGATGTTTTAACATTGATATTGGAAATCAAGTAATCTTTAGTTATCTAAAACATGAGTTGTTCTGCTTAACCTCAGATTTTATATGCTGCATGACATCATAAAAAGCAGGATGGAAACTGTTCTGAGGACTGAGGATTTATAGTTTATCTGAAGGTATCATGAAAAGTTTGCTGCTCTCACCTACACTATGCCTCTATTCAAAAGGAATGTTTGATGGGGGGAAAAAAGGATCCTGGAATTTTCATCTGGAAACACTGATAAGTGTAACTATTTTAGATTTCATTGCAGTGTCAAGACCTCTTAGGTGATACAGATACCATTTATCCCCATAATACCATTGATCTCTTGCCCAGTTTTACTATTTGTGTGTGATCAGTCACTTGTAGCTTATATATTACAGAAACTTAAAGAAACAATAGTATTATTATTGTGTGCTTTGTACATATTAACTGACATGACTTTCATTTTTATGCCACTAAATTTGAAGGGTTTTTACAATCGATAGCTTCATTGCTTGTGTGCTAAAATCAGTCCTCTTTGGCTCAGAAAAGAAATGTGCTCTGCACAGTAGGATTACCTCAGCGTTATTTCAATTTCTCCATTAATTGGGATTGGATTTATTTAAATGCTCTCGGTTTTTTAAAATTACATGTTTTACTATATGCTTTGTTTTCCTGTACTGGTTTGCTAATAATGCTTTCTTGTGGGGAAAATGTGCTTTGACTTCAAGTAAAATACATCAGTCTACAGAAAATAACATGGACACAGTTTTCTATTGGTATGAATACCAGTTCTCTGCCCAGTGAGTGTTAAAAATTACCTGAATTACATTTTGGGTAGTGACTGCGGAGATCTTTTAGCACTGCTTCCTTTTTACTTCCAATATATCTCCTGATCTAATGCATGCACACACAAACATATACAGATCCCATTGTATAAATAAATAGTCATGTGTGTGCCTGCTATGCAGATTGTTATTCCACTGCTCTGAGTTAGGTTACTGTAGGATTCTGTCCTAGGCCTTTGGAGGTTGGTAGGAATTTTTTACCTATGCTCTTCAGGTTGGGGTTTTTGGGGTTTTTTTTGTGTTTTTTTTTTTTGTTTTTGTTTTTTTTTTTTTTTAATTACATAGAATTTTTAACAGTAAAAAAAAGGTATTTCATATAAAAAATAGAGAATACTATATTAGTATAGTATCTTTACAGTATTTTGAAGCTATATACTGTACATTTGGTGTATGTCAAATATAGTATATCATAGCAAATTGAAACTTAAATATTTAAGCATATTTTTCATATACTTTTATAAGACAAATGTTGCAAATTTTTGTGGTGCAGAATAGTTATATCTTTTCCCTTATCTGTCTGAGAAATGTGTGATTTTCAATCTCAAAAAACATCTATTTATATATTAAACACAAATTCAGTACTGTCTGGTCTAAATTGTATCAGGATTATTTAATATTTTTATGCTAAGTTCTGCAACTAAAATGTGAAAAGTACATGTGAAGGATTAATATGCATCTGTGTGGCAAGAGATTTTATTTTAATTATGTCACATATGAAATAATGCAGATTATTTGCCTCCAACATCTTACATTGCTGTCTTTTTTATTGGCATCTAACTAAGAAGTTTTTCACATCAAATCCATCTTATCAACATTGTTAAAGAATTGCAGTAACTGTTTTTAAGATCAAAGTATTAGTCTCATTGCGCTGTTATTATTACACCTGAATTTATTACATACACTATAAATCTCATTTTTCAGAATTCGATATTGATTTTAAAGCTGAGATAAATTTGGATTTAAATGGTTTTTAATCTAAAAGGACAGTCTTGAAAACAGTTTGGTAACTTCATGGAATATACACGATAAAGGTAACACATCTGTGGCCTTGACATTTTATTGGGGTAAAGGTTGGTTTTCTCCGACTGGATGACCATCCCTGCAAGCCTTTACATCTGTACCTTTGTGTTGCAGTCCCATTGGACTCATATTTTTCTCCAGAATAGGACACAATATGATTGTTTCATGCCATATAAAAGAAATATTTTGATTATTTCCATAAATAATACTTCCAAAGGCGTATTTCCACTTGAGAATATTTGATTCCACAACTTTTTGATATTAATATCTTATCAGAGTTTATGAAGCCACTAAATTCAATAAGAATTCATCATAGCATCACTTGTTTGTAAAATTAGGGAGAAATTATCAAACTTTTGCATCATTAAACCAGATGAAGTCATATGCTAAATGGAAGGAAAATAATATCTAATGATTCTGGCATATAATATGTTTCTGGCATAGCATTTGTTTGACATTTTTAAATCAAGCCATCCTGTCCTACAGCAAAACTGTTTAATGTATATATATGTAGCAACATATACATATATATATAAAACATATAATAACAATGTTATATATAACAACATATATGTTGTTTTGACATGAGCCTCAATTTGCCCTGTGCACTGTCTTAAAGCAAACTAAGGGTTCATTGTGTTTTCATGGACTAATGTAAACATGAGGGGGTTCCCATCAGTCAGCCTTTTCTACCAAATATCAGCTAAAGAATACCAGTGAGTGTATTTTTGACCATGTTTTCAATATATATATTGGTATTTATTGATTATTGCCATGTTTGCTTCCCTAGGGTATGGCATTTGCAAGCAGATTTTAGCAGATCTCTTTTTGAGCAGGAGAAATAATACCAAATAATACCCGCTCCCTGCTGCTGAACTGCAGAGGTCTCTTCCTGAAAGCTGTTGTAGTTATCTGCACTTATTTGGTAAGGTGGAGAACAGAATACAAGTTTAAAGGCTTAAAACCTCCCTTTCTTATTCCCAGTTACAGGAATTCATACAAGAAGAACATCTGCATAGACATGCTGCGCCGGGGTTATCACAAGTCCTTCTCTGAGCTCCTCACTCTGATCCAGAAGTGGAATGCCTTCAGGGAGGCTGCAGGGCCTGGGTCAGCCATATGGCATGAGAAGTCCCTGGAGGAGCAGCCTGATAAGCTGGATCAGCTTTACCACTTCCTGACCGGGGCTGAGGCAGCCCGGCGAGCAGGTAAATGGGGGGATTGTGGGTAGCGGAGCAGCGGGAGCCGCAGCCGCCAGTGCCTGGGGGAAGCTTCCAAATTGTTTCATGTATGAATTTGAAACGCTACTGCATCTTAGCACATTGCAGCCTTAGTCAACTGAGCTGTATTTATAGAATAAATGATTAGGAGCTGCAGATATCAGGAGAGGTTTTGTGAAGGAAGGGGAAAAAAAGGGAAAAACATGTAGAGTGCATTTTGATAACATCAGAAATGTTTGATGTATTTATAGCTTTGATAACGTCTCAATTATTTCTTCATAGTTTCATTATTTATTGTTTTTCTTCCTGTATTGATTTGAGTAGCTGGTTTTGTATTAGAAAAATTTAATAGGTGAAATACTGTTTCACACAGTAATACTTTTATAAATCTGTTTTTATTAAATACCCTGCTAACTGTGTTTGGATTTGTGACTGACTTAAAAAGGATTGTGAACATGTCAAATAAAATACAGCACACAGATGTAACATGCCACCTGTGAATTACTAGATATTAGTGAAGACATAACTCCAAATTACTGTATTTTCTCTATTGCCTACTATTTACTAAGCACTCACATTTATCATTTCCTTTTACTATAAATAGCAACATAACTTACTCCATCTTTTTTCATTGGAATAATTGCAGAGATGGAGGCAGACAAAGCTCTACCTGCAATCTTGTGTCATAGCTGAGTTGATTTCAGTGTAGTTGTGTTGTTTCAAGTTGCATTTTGATCATTACAAATATGAAAACATACAGTAAAGATTGTGAATCTGGAATCTGAGCTTTTTGACTGAAATTTAGAAACAGACAGCTTCATTTCAAAAGAAAGGAATTGCAAAATAAACCCTTTTGGCACTTAAAAAATATTAAGCGTTTATTTGATGCTTGCCATGAAAAGCCAAAAGTTGTGTTTCTTTATTTAATTCACTGTAATTCTTGACAGGAAATCCAATCAGCCATAATTGGGAAGAATCTTTATCTTTGCCTGGAGTATGACTAAAACCTGAATAGGCACCCCTGAATCTTGCAGAATATGAGAGAGAAGTCTGGGGCTTGGACTGGCCTGGCAGAAGAATTCTGCCAATAGCTGATGGTCAAAAAGTACCAGACATGGCTTATCTCAATGCTCCCTGCAGCCACTTGAGGAGAACAGTTTGTCTGCCTTCAGTGCATGATATTTTTCAGTGTTACAGGCCGATGAGTGACAACAGAGGGGGCAAACATAAGAGGCAAGGCATTCCCAAACGTGCAGTTCCTGCCCTTCTCTCACTGAAACTGGCATTTCTTGTGTGCTGGGCTCTGCAAGTCTTTCACCTCTCCCAGAGACAAGGTACCACCACCAGCTGCCTGATAGCACCTGGCCTCTAGGAGAGAGTATCTCCCAACTTTGCCCATTGATTAAAAAGAAAGAAGAAAACATAACGAGGACTTAAGAGTTGGCTAGTGTTGTTACTGAATTGCTGGATCAGGGCATAATTTGTTTTGATTTTTTTTTTACCGGTTTCAATGCAAATCTTTGCACAAATGTCTTGTTTGTATAAAATGAGGTTTGAGTTGCCTGGCACACGAAGGAGTGGATGGTAATTCCTGTTGCAGGTCTGGGAGCCAGCAGTGCTGTGAAGATTCACATGAATTGTGCAGCTCATCAAACACTAATTCAGTAGTTCTGCTAATCCGGTTACTCTCTGATTCTAATCAAATTGCTTGGGGCTCTGGCTTATGATCTCCTGACAACTCCAGTTGACACCATTTAAGAATCATTCAGCAGTTCACCTCAGCTAGAACTTACCATGATGTAGCAGCCACAACAGCAGCTGACCTGCATTTGCTCTTCAGCTGCCACAGTTCAAGCTTAAAAGGGTGAAGGTAATATTTGGGGCAGCAAATGGTGAGAGTTTCATACTGTGGTTGATGTTGCTAATATTAGGTTGGCTGAAATTTTACCTATTTCAGGTAACAGTTGTACTGAAAAAGATAGCAGCTATAAATGATGACCATGACAATTCATTGCTTGTAAGTTTTTTTTATTAATTGAAACTTCACAGAATGTTGGGGTTTGAACCTGGAGTGGCATGTGGAAAGCAAAACACTTACTTTGTCAGTAAAGAATTTTCTTATTGGTTATTAATTTTCCTCATCTGTTATTTTTGAATAATAGGGTTTACTGTCTTAATTTTGAATATAACTTAGAATGTCTCATTTTAGAGTTTTATGGTACTTACCATAGTGTACAGAGCAAGCTATGTACACATTCAGTTTTCATATTTATTGGTGGAAAGTGTTAATATTGTAATGGTTTCCACAGCTTATATTCTAGGACACTACAATTCTGGACATAAATAATTTGCTTGAACTGAATCAGAGCCATCCATCACAATGTGCAGGCTGATATCAAAGAGCAATTGCTTTCTTTACTGCTGGGTTTGAAAATACTAAGATTTTGATTACCAGCATTACACTGATTGCCTTTATACACACCAGTAAAGTTTCTCTTTGTTTTCATTTTCAATAGAATATTTTGGTTGAACTTCAAATGATACGGGAGTTGTCTTTTTTTTTTTAATTGCCTATTACCTGTACTTTACTGTGTGCAAAGAAAACAGCTTTTCTGGCCAACTTAAACTCATTTTTGTTGCATTTGAATATCTCCCAAGTATTTAAAAAATAGGGAACTTTAATCCTTGCAGATTCTCAGAAAAATGACTGATGGAGTTATTTTGCCCCGACTTCAGCATTATTCTAAAAGCACTGGCAGAAATATTGCCAATGCTTGACTATATTTTTATCTTGCCTTCTTTATACAAGTAAAGTAAATGTTTCTGACTTCAAAATTGAGGAAGTTTTAATTATTCTTTGATGTTCCTTTATCCTGGACTAACCTCTTTTTTTTGCTAGTTCTGGTTTCAGGAATTTAAAGGGGAAAAAAAGGAGGTAGTTGAGCTGTTTAAATATGCAAAGTTGTAGGTCTTTTTACAGAAGTATGCAGGATAAATGCCAGAGTAATGGATCTGCACAGCTCAGCATTTCATGTATACAGTGATTTCTTGGCACATACATGGGGGCTCCTTCAAAAGGCAAGCTGTATTTTGTATTTATCAGTACTGATAGTACTCTATCAGTATAGAGTGAGCTGTTTTGCTTGTAGATGTGGAAAGCCATACAAAGGAAGTTCCAGCTGAAGAACAATTAAATGAAGAGCTGTCCCAGCTGTTAACTCTGCTTTAAATATAATAAACCAGAGAAAGTGCCGCAGTTCAGTGGCTGCAGCATGTGTTGGGCACTCAGCACTGCAGTGGCAGATCACTGTGCCAAAGCCAGAGGATGGAATCCATGGGTATGAACACACCTTCAGAAGGGCAAGACACTGCTTATTAGCTGATCACTGGAGCAGCTGCTGGAAACCAGGAGTTAAAACCTGGGAGCTGCTGCCCTTCTGAGGTTCCACCTGCTCCTGGTTCCTGACCCCACTCAACCTTTGTGCTGTGCTGTGTGCTAAATGCTGAATCTGTGCACGTGCTGTAGGCTGCTGACCCTTGTTCTAGACAGTACCAGACACACACAATTAGAAAGAAGTGACAGCTTGGCTTTCTTTCACTCTAGTGTAGAGAAAAATTTTGACAGTATGAGTTAACATTAGTTTTTGTTGTAAAAGATTTCTTTTCATAAAGTGTATGAAGAAAGCATGAGTATTTGATGTGCATGCACTGGAAAATCTTTGTCCAGTATACTCAAGGTTGAAAACAGTTTAGCATTTTACAGTAGAAAGCTTTTCTGTAAGGTTTCCCACTTATGCCCTAGGCTTGGGCTAGAAATATTGCAATAACCATATTGTCCATGCTATTTTGAAAAAAAAAAATGGAAATAGCTTATGCCTTAAAACAAAAAAGTATAACAAAACCCTCTTTTAATATTTGCTTGAATGAGGCATAGTTTTGTTTGCTTTTGAGGGGCTGGACAGGGGAACACTGTTTTATTTTCTAAGCAGGTTTGTCACTCCTGACTTAATATTTCATCACAGGAAAAAATGCAGAAGTTTCTGGAGACCAGTGGAGAATGTTATTATTTTTGTAGTTATCTTAGAAAAAGTTGAAGTGATTCTGTCCAGGAAAGAAAGCAAACCATCTCAAAATACGGCCACTTGTAGTACTGCCATTGACTTCAACAGAAGCAGGACTTTTTAGAAAATTTCTGTAGTATATTTTTGTGCAATAGCTTGGAGTTCCCTTTTAGCATTCCAGACTACCAGTTAATTGACTCATATTTTTATCATTAGCTGGTTTTATCCTTTACCCAGTAAAATTATACCCTGACAATTTCCTTAGCATTTTTTTTTTATTGACTGCATTGATTAAGCATTTTCCCTATACATACCTGGCAGTGTTGGGAGTGGTGTGCTCTGTGTACACTCTAGGAAACAGTCTCTGCCTGAAACTTGGTGTCATCATGCTCACAACTCACATTTTCACTTTCTTCCTTTGTGGACTTACTTACTTTCCATCCTGGATCTTTCTCTGTGTAAATTCTTCACAGCATCAGCTGTCTTGCTACTAAGTCACTGATTTTGATCTTCCTGGCAAAAGAAAAATTTGTCTTCCAGCACTGTGTGTGGTTCTGACATAAAAAATTACTCCTAGTGACTTAATTTACCTTAGGCCACACCTTTACGTGCCTTCAAGAGTGAAGGGTCAGTTACAATCCAGTAATACATGCTTTAAACAGCTAACTGGAGGATGAGTGTTAACACCCGTTGAAAAGTTTCCATATGGCCTTTGTCTGGCAGGAACAAAGCACTGACTGGTGGCTTTCTGAGTGAGAAATAAGGACTTGTAGCTGGATGTTGAAAGATTTCTTTCTGATACCTGTAGTTTAAAAATCAGCGCAAATTCTTGTTAATGGAAAATGGAACACCTGCCTCTTATTCTTCAAAGGAAACACCAAGCCGGGATCTCTTCCTGATGTTTTCATCTGTTCTCTAAAGACGATTCCCATACTTCTTTCCCTTTTTTCCACTGCATCCTGTCACAAAGGAAATCATAGAGATATGGCAGCAAGTTGTACTTGAGTCACACTAGGATGGCTTGCTGACTTTCTGTGTGTTTCTTTCCTCTCATTTAGCCCTGTTGGGGTTCTCAGACTGCACCTCACTATCCCTTGCATTGCACTGCTTAGTAGTGGTCTAGCTGAGCACAGCAAACATGCAGATATGGATTTGACTGATCCTCTGCTCTGTGCACAGCCTTGCAGTTCTTGAGAAGAGTCCAGGAGCAAAGGTATTGTTAAGTGGGCTGATCAGGGTCTATGGCTTGAGCACAAGAGAAGATGCTGCTTGGCAGCTGAGGTGCATCTAAAGAGATCCTGATTCACAGCAGGGAATACCCTGTGTGTTTGGCGTTTAATGTTTAAGCTCAAGTTGAAGAGTTGGTTTCTTAATTTCTGTTTACCAAAAAGATCTCAGGAAGGTTTGATAGCCCAACTCTCCTTTTGTGCATAAACACTCAATTAGGGAGTTGCTTTTCGTTTTTTTGATCAACAGATACCTAAAGATGACTTGTCTACGTGTATTTTATAATCAGTTGTAGAGAATGTACTTTACAAAATCAGAGAGTTCAAAGTTTGAATATCCAAACTACTTGGAGCTTTTATAGTAGAGAGTATTTACCTATTCCTGTATTCCTCTCCTGGGGATATAAACGTTCATTTTCACTAATTCTGGCACACTGGCTTTGCCACTGTCAGTTAACTCCTTGATCGGTAACTCAGACTTTGGAGTGAATCTAAATCACTTGTAAAAGTCTGGGCTTTGGGGCTTTGTTTTATGGCCTGGGTGTCTGGTCAGCCGCTGTCCAAGGCAGTGCCAGAGACAAGGTTGTCTTTGTGCACTTCTCATTGTTATGCACCGGCAGGATCCCCATCAGAGGGTCACATTACAGTTCATTCAATCAAAGCCCTGGCAGTAGCTGGAGTCTGCCTCAGGTCACTTCCACCCCTTGGGATTTGTAGGGCACTACCTGAAGTTATTTGTGTAATTTTATGTCACATAAGTGCCTTGATACTTTGTAGCAATGATTTCAGAGGAGCAAATCTGTATCCAGTGTGTCTGTATCCGATGATGATACAATTATCTCTTCACTTTCTGGCTTATTGCAACTATTTTAATGTATCCTCTGGTATCTTGGAGTTCATTTTCACTTAGCTGTGATCTAATGTGTATTACTATTTTATGTTAGTGGTTATAATTAGGTTTTGAATTTCGCTGCTCATGTGGTAGTGTGCTTGTGGGAAGCTCTGCCTCTACTTCTGAGATAATCTCTAAAAACATTCCCTTGTGCTGCAAGCATTGTTCAAGATAAATCTCATCCAAGAAGCATCTGCTTTTCTTCACTGTGAGGAAAGGAATCCTAGGTAACTCCTATCCATATCTAAATTGGTTAGTTTGGATGAATCCCAACTGGGTGTTGACTTGATCTGTGTGTGTTGTCCTGGTTTTGGCTAGGATAGAATTAATTGTCTTCTTAGTAGCTGGTACACTGCAGTGGATTTAGTATAATGTTGATATGTGTGATAGATAATGATGTTGCATAAATGTATAAATATATGTTATAAACATATACAAATACAGGCATATATATGTATATGTGTGTGTGTGCGTGTACACACGTAAATATATATATATTAAGCCAAACCTAGTTTTGTTATTGCCATTCCAGAATCATTTGAAGAGATTTTTATGAGGCTACTGTACCAAAATTGTCTTAATTTCTAATGTATAAATAGGTTTTATACAATGCAGACTCCAGGATATTGTGAAAAAGAGGCACCCAAGAGGTGCTTCTTCAGTCCTGAGGAGAAACAAAAGGCATGAAAACTCACAGCCATGAAGAATATTCAGATTAGGAATACTTGAAGTCTGTATATTGATAATTATTCCTCTCAAAGCTGAATTTCAAAATTTAATCTGATGTTTTGGTTTGAAACCTTAGATGCAAATGATGAGATGATAATCTAAATGTAATTTCTGAGCTATTTCTTTTTTGGTGATTTTAAAGAGATTGTGAATCACTCATTTCTTGGAAGGGATGTTATCTCTTTTAAAATACTAGAAATAGAAATTTATATAATACACATTTCTTCAAAATCATAATTTTATATATTTTAATGGGAATTATTAGAAAGGTAG
Organism: Passer domesticus; assembly: GCF_036417665.1. NCBI lineage: Eukaryota > Metazoa > Chordata > Aves > Passeriformes > Passeridae > Passer > Passer domesticus. The sequence goes on from NC_087477.1 coordinate 26,928,150, forward strand.
AAATCTGAGGTTACAACTTCCCATAAGGCAAAAATCTGAGAAAATAAACAAGAAAACAAAATAATAAATAAAAGTAATAAAATAACACAAGCAGTAAAAAAAAGCATTTTTTACCATTAGAGGAATGAATTTTTAAATCAAAAGATAAAAAGAGTGTTCAAGAATGGGGAAAAGGTTTCAGCTTGATTTCAAAAAACTTTAAACAGGAAGAATTCAGACAATGTCTCTGAAATGACCAAGCTGGAGCAAAAAGGAGGGGAAACAAGTAGTAGATGAACATCTTGAAGACTATGGACATGATTAGGTGGCAGCCCTTTTTCTCAAAAGAATAGTCTTTCCTTTGTTGTGCAACACACTGAAGAACTTTAACAGGATATTCATAAGTCAAATAACAGTCATGACAACAGACTGAGAGATTTACATTTATTCAATTAGATCCTATGTAATTTGTAATTTTAAGAGAGAACATACTAGAGAGGAGGCTGACAAATCCCTCTTGTGTGGTTTAGTGATGAATTTAAAGTACTTGTTTGGGTAATTGCTGCTGTGTCCAAATAGTGCAAGTGACTTGCATAGGTGGTGCAATTTAGAGCCATTAAACTCATTGTTTTGGAAGTTGGATTTCCTCCAATTCTTCTTGTAGATAACAGAAGAAGAGAATTTAACTGCATTTTTGATTGAAGTGTTTTGGTATGGTTGTCATAGTTTTAAAACACTTGTGAAAGATCTGGACTTCAAGATCTTGCCGACACTGAAAAGATTTCTTCTTTTGCAGTTGATTTCTGTGTGGTGCTCCATACCCAGAATTAGGAGGGGTTTTTCTTTTCTCCATTTTTTCTCTTTCTAAGCAAAGCTTACAAATTGCAGAGCTCCTGAAAACAAAGCAGTTCTGTTCACACATCCAGCTTAACCCAAAACTCTCTTACCTGCTGCCAGACCTGTGCTTCTTAACTCCTTCTTTACCCAAACACGTGGAAATTTCTTTTAGAGCTGGCTGCTTGGCTCATATTCATTTAACAGCCACAAACACACTAAGTAGCCCACCAAAACTGCAATGGAATTTTACCTAATTACTCAATTTCACATCTGACAGGAGCAGAGTTTGCACAGGGAATTAATTTATATTACCCATGAAACATACAGGTTCATGCTCTACTTTATTATTTCATAGATTTTTCAGCATTGTATAAGAAATAGATCTTTCAAATTCACTTTAGGGTGGGAACAGTATGATAAGATTTGTCAGGAAAGTTTTAGGTTTCTACTCCAAATTAGTAAAGTTTTGAAATAATTCAAGGCTGATATCTTGTGGGGGTTTTTTTTTAAGGTGGTTTTCCAAGGGAAATAAGTTGTTATTCTATAACTTTAAATTGTAAATAATTTTGTATTCCTATTCAGATTTAGGACTTGCAGGTTTTTTGTAAATTTTAGGGATAATATATGTTCATTCAGCTGTCTGAGATGATAAAGAGTAGAATCCAAACTTCAGGCCGTGGAGAAAATCTGTGACTTAGAATCCACTGCTTTCCACATTTGTTCTGAGAACAATTCCTTGGTGAACTGGGTGGGGGGTTCCTAGGGAAATGGGTGTAATTTCAGTTTGTCTTTAATTTCTAAGAGTGCTAAGGTACTAAACATGGGAATATACATGGAAACTCAAAGCATGTCTTGTAAGTCATACTTTTAACATGTAAAATTATATTAACTAATGGATTGTGTTTGCAGAGTGTTCTTTTTGGTTCTTCATCTCCATCAACACAGTTGTTACCTTAGAGGTCCAAGGTTTGGAAAGCTCTTAGGCCTTGTCAGGGCCCAGAAGCTCAGACAAATGTTTCTCTGGTCTCACTCTGACTTCTCTTTTGACTAGCCAGTGTTTTATCCAGGTTCTGTGTGTTTTATTGAACTGAATTCCAGTTTTGCACACAGAAAGGAGAACAAAAATATGTTTCCAATTGAGCCTGATTTGTAAGGTTATAATTTTCCTCTTCAATTTCTCTGAGTGAACACATAGCAGAACTTGATGGTATTTGAATGGTGGAAATAGAAATAGCTCTTAATTTTCATTGTGATTATTGCTATAACATGCAAAATTTCTGAACACTGATGATAATAAAACGTTTTTATTTTGATTTTTGTTTTTAAAGGGCACTATGAGAAGGTGTATGATAACCAGCTTAGCTTGGCCTGCTTTTTCAATGACCCTGAGGACAAATGGTTAAGTAACTACTTTTATGAGCAAAGCTATAACACTGCTCAATTAGTAGAAATTGATGGTGGGAAGAGAAAGGCACAAGCATATGTAAACATGGGCATCATCGAAGAGGAAGAAGGTAAGGCACTGGCATCACAAAGCTGCTTTGGGTGGCATCTCTAGTTACACAAACTGGGCTGAAATAAAAGAGCTGGGGACGTGTAGTTCTGTAATGTTTAATCCTGCTTCCAGTTTACACTTAGCTAAACATCCTGTATTTTTGTTCTTTTTAAAATGAACTTCTGGCTCTCTTGACCATAAGTGACACCCTCTTTGTTTGTTCCTGACTGTCACATTGGTGTTTGCTTCAGCCTTAGACCTCACCACCAGCTCCCTTTCTCCATGTACATCCTTAAACTGTGAGTCTCTGAAATCAAAAGATATTAACAGAAGTGACTAGAATCATAGAGCAGCCTATGCTCTGAGGGACCTTGACAGATCATCTGATCCCACTTTTCTTGGGAAAGGGAGCCTAAATGAGGCTCTTTTAGCACCCTGTCAATCGCATCTTAAAAACCTCCAGTGATGGGGGCTCTACCACATCCCTGGGGAGCCTGTTGCAGTGAACAGTTGTTCTTACTGTAAACTATATTGCTTTCTTATATCAAGGTGAACCTTGTTTCTGTATGTAAGAGCAAATATTACCTTTCATGGCAGAGGGGTTTGTGTGTGGATAGCAGTCTGAGTATAAAAAAGGCATTTTCCTCTGCCTAAAATCCTTTCATGGTGTGGGAGGGCAAGCAATAAGCCTCAAGTAATTGAATGAAACTGTTTTCCAGTTCTAATTTGTAAGTGTACTGCTGCTGCATGCCTAACTATTGCTTAAAATATGTGATTTGTGTAGCCACTATGGTTTTATTTCTAAATTTCACTGTGGGTTGAAACAATTCCAACTCTGAACTCGACTTGTGGTTTCTCATATGAAATGGCTTCCCTTAAAAAAAAATTGACAGAAATTGAAATATTTTGTGGAAATAGTCTAATTCCATTAAATGTCTGGTGGAATGGATGTGTTTTGAAAGATGGCCCCATTTCCCAGGAAAAGCCTTGACATAAAACAAAAAGTCTGCAGCTTTTTTTTTTTTTTATTGAAAGGGTGTTGTCCTATTTTTCCTCTTGTTCTCTTAGAGCTGACACATGGCACCTTTTTTATATTTCCTCACATCTTTCTTGCCTGCAACACCCAGACCTGGATTCAGTTTTAAAATTTGAGCATGTACCAATAATCAGTAAAATGGAAGGATTACTTTTCCTACCTGGTATCATCCAGGTTCCCAGTTGATAAGATAGCAGTTGCTTAAAGCCCAGCCAGTCACAACCAAGCCATTTTTCATTTTGAATGAAAAATGCTTAGGTCAGTTATCTATCTCTTACTCAGTAGAATAACATTACTAAAAATTTGCTGGACTTTAATTTTCTTTTTTTTTTTTTTGCAACCTTTTTACTTGGTCCTTTGGTTACTAGAAAATAAAATTTTAAGAAGGTGCAGACAAGCAAGCATTCATGTCTACTTGTAACTTCAAAGGCAGTGTGACTCACTGCTCTTACCCAAGCACTGCCCAAAAAAAAAAAAAAAATTAACATTTTCTACTTTATGATGTCTTAAGCAAAAGTTGTTGAATACTTAAATATCTTCAGGCCCATTATAAAGGCACATAAGTAAAGTTGTGAAATAGCTTGAGATGATCAGAGAAGCAGAAATTTTATTTTCCTGCTGAAAAATATTAGAAACTTTTAGAAGAGAAGCTTCTTATTAACCTTATTAATGAGAGATAAAGCAAAGTGGATTTTCAGTGCCCAGGGTAAAACTCCACAGAATCGTGGGCTCTGTCTGTTGAAAGTATTTTATTTCCAGAGAGAGAGAGGTAAAAGAAAAAAATCAAGACGCTGAGAAAGTAAGTATAGAATTTGCTTTGAGGGACCACTGAGAAAAAAGACAGCAGATGTATTCCATGCACTTTGTATTTTCAAGGGTGAAAAATTCAAGGGCAAGTTCTGATTGGAGAAAAAGTGTGAGAGGACATATTGGGTTGGCATTCTATAATATTCTATCAGTTTTAATGGTGTTATAAGTAAAATTTTAATTCTGCTTTTTTTTTGTTCAGTTATTTATAATTTGATAATTAATTTGTGAATCAAATTAGTCAGATTCCCTCTTCTCTGGGGGTGTATCTACAGGAATAAATGTAAACATCTGATCCCGGTTATTTTCAGTTCTCTTATCCAATAGTGTATTTTTCATTACTTGGGAAAGGAAGCTGTCTGTATATGCTTAGGACTGATTGCTTGGGAGTATAAAGTTAAACATGGACTTGTAAAGATTGCTGTTTGCCTTGGAAGAAAATCAATAAATTTGCTGGGTAATTTTTGTGTAATCAAATTTAAAGTTCTTTGACTTTCAGCCTGGTCCCTGTCCTAGAGGCTGGATATAACCTGATGTTCATTAATCTTCAAAGCTAAATATTTGAGGTGTTGGTGGTGTAGACTTCAGTCATGATATTTGGATGCAGGTCATTAGTAGCTGCCACTAAGGGAAAGAAAACAATAAGAAGTGAGTAGCCTGCTACAGAAACAAATGGAATGTTCTGCTTGGAGCAAACATTATTTTAATGGCATTTCTTCACAGAATGAGATTTTTAAGCTCTTCCCTAAAATACTCTGCCCGTAAAATAAGGTCTGAAGCATTCATTATTGTAGGGGTGTTCAGATTTTGATGCTGTTCAATTAGCTGTGCTATCCCCCTAGTTTGTCCTTCCTCAGAGGGCTGATAATAAGTCCTTTTATTACTTTTTGTTACTCATCATTTTACTTTATTTACTCATTTATTGCTTATTTTTTCACATAGCTCTTTAATGTGCTGATGTTACTTTACAGACACTGAAATTGCAATGACCTAACACATTTTTCACATGTTAAATCCGGAATTACTTGTTGACCAAGTAAGCACAAGCTTTGTGATAGAATCTTTTAAGAAATGTAAGTTTAAAAAAAAAAAAAACAAAACTTTTCTTCCTGTACTTTCAGTGCATCTTCAAAAGTAATATCAGTCATTATAACCATATCAGAGAGTAAGATTATAATCATATTTTATGATAGATTATATTAATGTGCTTTCTGCTGAAGTTAATTGTGAACCTGAGGTTTACACTGTTGTATGTTGCAGAAGAAACAGTTGGAGTCCACTGAAAAACACCATGTCTAGTATTGTTTTGTACAGGTTCTTGTGTCATTGCAATGTTTGAGTGCTTTCTGTTTTGTGCTAAATGCTTGCTACCTATCATGCATGAAGTGATTTGCACCTTAAATATATGCACCCCAAAGTTTAAAATAACTTATATCAATAAAAAGAGGAGTCTGAGGGAAATCCAGGAGTTTGTACTTGTAGGAGCTCTTTGCTTCAAATATGTTACAACAAAACCAGATAAATTTGTATATTATTCAAAAGCATAGCTCAACCATGCATCTGAAATTAGGGTACCTGTTAGTTGCAGTGCTTTAGGAACATTTCTGGACACATTTAAATAACTGTTTGAGAAAGCATTAAGTGTCACAGTAGAGTCCAATGAATAAAACTTTCACAATTAATTACAAATGTGTATCAGTGCCACTCCAGAACCTGGATGTCCCCTGCTATGAGAGCTGTGTGGAAATCATGACATTATTCTCAAGGCAGTGGTGGCTTTGAATTAGTCATCAGATTTAAATTCTGCTAGCACATAAGGATCAACAAAAGTGGAGGTAATACTTCATCTGAAGTCTTTACAGGCTGAAAAGATTAAAGCCAGTCAGAACTAGGGAGACAAAGGGAGCAAGTGCAAAGCAATGTTGGCAATCTCAGAGCTGATTCCCACTACACCTAATCCAGAAACTCAGTTTTGTCCATGTGTGTGTTTTTTAGATGGTGAGCCTTACGAGACCTCAATAAGGAATTCCTTTAGTCCTTTCTAAAATAGCTTAGACATTTCAAAAATCTGCCATATCCTGCAAATTAATGAAGGGTTTATAAGTGCTCAGTCCTAATCCAGCTCTGCCTTGATTTTAAGCAATGTTAAGGTCGGATTGCTTTTCAAACAGAGCAATGTTATACCAGTGTTGATCACTTCTGATCACTTTGCACCTACCCCAAAAATATTAATTAGTTGCACCTGATTTATTTGAAAAGGTGTAATTGTTTATCTGTGATCATGGATAAAATATGGTCTATTTCATGTGTTGATAGAAAATTTTTGATAGAAACTTTTCTGTTTGAAATACCTACTGAACGGGAGGGACTTAGAAGTTTCATTAATTTGTTAGGAAAGAAACCACCACAGGATTCTTGCAGAATTTAACAATCTCATTGAAACTGAAGTGTAGTATTTTCCCTGTCACTTTGTTGAAATGCAAGTTTTTATTAAGGAATTGCAGAAATTGATGGAAAGGTTCTGATTGTTTAAGGGGCATTTCACAGAATGGCTGGATTGGAAGGAACCTCTGAAGATCACCTAGTCCAATTGCTCTGCTAAAGCAAGTTTCATCTGAAACAAGTTGCACAGGATAGCTTTGAGTTATGAAGCTTAACTATTAATTACTGGATATATTTATCCAGTAATATATGAACAACATCTTAAAGCTGGTTCATGGCATCTTTTGGAACATAAAAAGTCTAAACTTTTTATTTTCTTGTTCTTAGTCAGGAAATTCTTGCTAAGAATCCATTCTTACTAAGAAGTTGTTGATTTTGTATTTTGAATTGTTTATGACAAATGCTTTTTAATTGAAAACTGTAAAGTATAAATAATTGAGAGAAACTCAGCATAAATTCATGAGTATCTATGCAGAGGAAATATGCACGTTTAAGCAGAATTTCCCCAATTGGTTTGCCTTCAGGCAGAAATAATTTATATTCAGATATAAAAAAGAGAATGTTAATATTGCAAAATGAAGTACTAAAAAGGTTTAAAAAGGCAAAAGTTAAAATTGCTTGTGAAATTTCATATGCTTTTGTGTGTGCACAATTTGCAACTTCATTGTAATTACATAAAAATATAGTTTCTTTTTAAGAGATTCCTAAGTATAGCCAGAATAAAATTTATCTGTGGAATTGGTGTCCCACATACACCTTCTACATTAATAAAGCTTTATGTTGTTATCTGTGCTGCAAGTCTGCCAAGCCCACTTAAACAGCAAATCCTCCATAGTATAGTTTAGAAACGTTCTGCTTTACAATCTGATTGCATAATTGCCAACAGCTGGTAAATAAAACAAACCAGGGGGACAGCATTTGTGAAGAGAGATTAAATTCTTCCTCACTACATGTGGAGTGCAGAGCTGTCACTGATAACAGAATTGCTGTGTTTGAACAATCCAGCCTATTTAACTGTGTTGTTTCCCCCATAAGGTGTATGGCCAGTAGCTGAGATCTCCTTACCATCGTATCCACAAGCCCAGGTTAGACACTAGAAGAAGGCAACCTAAAATGAATCCAATCTCTTCATTCAGGAACATAAGCAATTCAGAAAAATCTATCTTTTAGATGATAATTTATCCTTTTGTCCATGTTGGAGATTCTGTTCTGTAAGCAACTTGTCTTGGTACCCAGTTACCTTTGTGATTTTTGATAAAATATAAAGCTGATTATCTTTCTCCTTTTTATAATGACATTTGTCATTGTGTGGACCAAAAAGAGGAAAAGTATTCAAATATATATATTCCTATGTTTTTTTATAGGAAGCTTGTGTGCTAGTTAAAAAAATGGCAGTGGCCTAAAAGGGAGTCGTAGTTCTAGATTTAGAGGTTTTATTGTTTCAGACAGGATGCACAGGTTTGTTCTGCATTTGTACAATACCCTTTCCTCTGTGCTTCTACAGCACTTGTGCTAGGTGAGGTTTGGTGTGTGCTGTGATAAACTAAAGCTGGATGAGAACATGCTGCTCCCTGGCCAAGCAGAATGCTGCTGTCTCAACATGTGTGGCAAGTTCTGCCTGCCTTTCCGTCTATCTGGAGTTTGGATCAATGTCTATCCTCAAGATATTAATTGTCTAAAAACATGGTGGAAACTCAATGTCCTATTGACATCTTACCAAATTTGTTTGAAACTCACTCCAAAAGTAGCTGAAGAACAGGATGATCATATGGATTTGTTCCCTGTGGAGACCACCCTAAAAGTGTTCATTGTGTGGAGAGAACATACATATTTATATAACAGACCAAATCCAGTAGTAACAAAATATAGTTGGTTTATCATGGTATTCCTCCCTCCTCACCCCAGGTTGCATGTCCCAAACTATAAACTTCTCAGATTTATTCCTAGTTGTGATTATATTTTTTTTTTGTCCAAACAGTTTATTCAGGAAAAGGCATGTAAGAATAGTTTAGACCTAGGAACATACTTGTTTCCAAATCCTTTGTCGTTAACTACATAAACTTGTTCCTAAATTTTAAGTTATAAAGAGTCTCCACATCAAGCAACTTTAAAAACAGAAAGAAGCCTGGGACATGAAATTCTGCAGTTTGACCATTTAAGGTACTTCCATTCACTGATTTTCACCATATCAGCTGAAGTTAATTCTCCTTTGTTACTTTGCATTTACTCTGTCTTACTAAGTGTTTATATTGTTTTCTGATTGCTTAAGAATTGAATATATAAGTTGGCTGGGAAAAACTTAATTGCAGAGCATAATTTAAAATATTTACACGGCAATTTGCTAGGAGTTACTCTTTGGATATTCTGCTTTTCTCTGTCAGTCAGAAGCAGCCATAAATCCTTCTAGATTCTTGGGAGAACAGATTGAACAGGTATATTAAATAATTGAGCTCATCCTCCTGCAAGTGTGCAAAGTAGTTCCCCAGCAAATGACATCTTATTATTACAGGGCTGTTACTGGTATTGAACTAACAACTACTGTCTTGAATTGATGCTATGGAAATTAGGAATATTTTCAGCTCAAATTAGAAATCTTAAAGTCTGAAAAAAGTTTCAGAACATGCAACATGAAAGAAAAAGGGGCCTGTTAAGGTCATAAAAATATTCTTCATAAAATTATTTTTTGTTCTTATTTTTAAAAGATTTTGGTTGGTAATGAAGGTATTTTGAATAAGAGAACTCAGGAAAAATTCTGTAGTGATCCTACTTCTGAAAAGAAATCCTGTGAAAATGTAATACTTTCTACATGATTTTACTTCACTTGATTTAAATCAAGGTTTATTATTAAGCACAGGGAAGTAACGATATTCTTTACACTAAGGAAAAGTGAGTTTCTTTAATCTTTTTGTGGCCACTCCCACTTTCCTGCCCTAACTCTTCAAATGAAGAATCTTTTAGTTCATCTATAACACCTGGGGACCAGTCTGTATTCTTGCTTTCCAATAAGATCTTCAGAATATTCACAGCAGTGCACAGGTGCTGATTCTAAATTCTGTCATTTGCATTGTCATTAAAAGTTTTGACATATGAAAAAAAATATCATAAATTAGTTTTCATTCCTCTGTATTCAGTGATTGTAAAGTTCATTTTCAAGTCATAAAATTACTGTAAAAAAGCTATGGCTGTTTACTTGAACTATGAAAGATGAATCAGGAATATTTTAGAAAATATTTGATGTGTGCTTGAATATAATGTGTTACACTCAGGTGAACTGTTTATATAGATACTTCTGTATGAATTGCATTCTAAATGTTTTTGGTATCCAATATTGTTCTGTTTGCTTTATGTGCATGTTCATAAGACTATGACATTTAATGAAGAGATCTTTTTAAAGTATTGATAGCCATGAGTAGATTATACTGTGTTTGATCTGTGTTAAAGATTCAAAGTCCAAGATATTTGAATAGAACTTAGAATAAAAATGTAATTAGGTTACATCCCTAAAGTCTGATATATCTTTAAACAAGACTGCAAATGAAACTTTATTAAAACTTCAAATGAATTATTTCTTTGCTTTTTTAAATTCTTTTTCCCTCTCTTCTCTTTCATGTCTATTACTGACATTGCTGCTTGTATTTTACCTGTCTTTTCCAGGGTATTTTAATTATTTACTGCTTAATGACTAGTACTGAGATGAAGCTGCCCTCTCACAGAGATTTTTTTCCTTTGCTTCAAAGCTTTGAGAGGTCTTGGAATACTGTAGCTGGACCAGCAGTTGTCATCATAAACTTTCCTGGAGGCAGTGTTTCCTTTCAGTAATTGACAAAGGAGGCCATTTCCAGAGGTGCCTTTCCAGTGTCACTGAGAGCTGTTAGGGTTGCATGTCCTCAGCCATTACCAATAAGCTGGAGAAGCCATAGGTAAAGCAAGCACAAAGCTGTTAATAAAAATATATCTTGCTCTTCAGAGAATCCTTCAGGTTGCCTGGGATCTTAGCAGGTCATTAATCCAACTGCACTTCTGAAGTAAATCAGCTGCACCACAGAATAGCTCCAGTGCTGGAGTGCTGCATCTGATAATAAATTTATTATTGGAAGCTATGGAAAGTAAGGGGAACTGGGTGGAATCTGAATAAAATGTAAACACTGCCAAAAAAAGTATTTAAACCAAGGCAGGTATTTAACACAACTTAGCAAAAAAATTAATTTAGTGAAACCAATCTGCTTCAGTGTCACTCTATTTAAAAGATTATGATCACATTAATCTGTGAGGTTGCATACTAATATGACTTGTTTTCATTATTTCTGTTGAACTTAAAAACTTCCTATGCATGTGCCATTCATCCCTGAGTTTTCTGTTCCCTTCCCTTTCTGCATTGAGATATCCACCCACAGACATTGAAATATTTGTGAAACCTGAAATGGGAGCATCCCACTGAGTGTGGACCTGCTCTTATCCAGAGCCTGGAATCTTGCAGTGTGAGCTTCCTGAATGCTGAAAATATTCTTCTGAATATTTTCAGTATTCCTGAATGCATTTTGCATCTTGGGTAGCCTTTGCATATTGAAAGCACTTTGATGCTCTGCAAGTGTGAAAGAAGGCTTGAATAATACTGTGATGCAAGAATTCCATTCTCTCTAAAACAGGTGTGTGATCATTCAGCTCATGTTCAACATTGTTTGAAATGTTGTCCTCCAGATTAAAATGGATATATATAAAAAAGTGTTTATTTAAATATAATAAAAAAAATCAGAAGGCGGCATGTGACAAATGCTGCTTTCGTAAAATGTGTTAACCTAAAAAGATAAAGGAATTTTAATTGTAAACCAGAATTTTGCATGTCGGTTCTTTTGAATATGAATGTAAGACAGACAAGTTAGTGGGATTTTCATTTGGGACCTGTTTGGTTGTCTTTTCTTTTCCCCTTGCTGGTCCACAGTGCACCATTCCCAAAGCAGTTGTCATTTCAGCTGCCTGTGGGAAAACCCTCCTGTTTGCAGCTCAGGAGTGCTGGCAGCAGAAGGGGAAAGGGTTAGAGAGCAGCCAGGCAGCCAGAAAAGCCAACATTATCCCTACCTTGTGAGGTGTCTCTGGGAGAACCCTTAAATAAGCCCTTTTTAGAACAGGTTTGATGTCCCAGTGTGCTGATGGTGTGATACAGAATCTGTGAACTGTCCTGCTGCGGGTTCTACAGTCTGCACTGCCCTCTAGGTTTGTGTAGGTGTATTTTGAGTGCTTGAGATTTAAGGCAAGTAATATGGGTCCTCAGAGGACAAGACTACATATGCTCTAATGCTCACTGGATTACTACAGTTATGATTTTCTTTTCAGACAACACACATTTGTTTAAGTAATGTAAACAGAAATAATGTATCATCCTCTAAGGTGCAGTACCTAAGACTAGCCTGGCAGTCCTTCACCCAGAGAAGGGAAGATAAAAAACTGTCCTTTTGCACTGCTGTCAGTCCACCAATGCTACATCTCAGGTTGTGTGAAGCTCAACTTTCCTTTTCTCTCTTCCTCTCTCCTTTGTGTCCCCAAGTGCTCTACTTCTCAGACATGGCTTCAGCTGGCCTTGGGCAACTTGGACTCCAGGTAAGATCTACTGGTGTATTGTCAAACTGGAGGAATGGGCAGAATATGCCCTAATGAGCCAGCATGTTCATTGCAATATTCTTATGAATTGCCTATGTCATTTGCTATGGTGGAATCTTTCTGGGAAAAAACAAAATCAGCTTCTCTAAAGTAAATTCATATAAGGTTTTACTCATTATCTTAAAAATGCTCACTTTGATTGTTGGCTGATGACTGGTTCTGCTTGAAAAGGATTTGGAGAGTTATGAAACCACAAAATTTTGTCTTATGTTCATTTTACCTCAGGAGTCCAAGGTGGTTCAAGTGAATGAGAGGTGTTTGCTAAATGAGTCTTGTTTTATGTTTCTTGTGAACCCACCTCTGTTAAACACTTTTATAACAATCTCTGTGGCAGACTTAAGTATTTCAGCATGAGTAGTGCTGTCATAATTGAACATAGAAACTGAGCTTAATACAAGTAGTTCAAGCAGTTAGACTGAAATGTAAGCATTTATCTTTTGAAAGACAATAGCATTTTTGGTTTTCCTTGCCAATAACTGATGCTTCAACCAGATTTTGCGTTCTCATTGTATAGTGAAATAACTGATGGCAGAAGATGCTCTAGATTAAAATATACTACAATATACTCAAAGTTTATTTTACCTTTAAGTTGTTTTAATCTACAGTGGAATATTTTCTGGAGCCCTCAACAACTGTTTGCAATTTAGAATTAAATGTGCTTCCTGCTTCTGGTGGTGCTGCTGGGGCAGGTTACCTAACAGACCTGTCACTTTTCTTGTGCAGTTGTTTCTGTGGCATTATTTTCATTGGCAAATACGCGAGCTGATAGAAAAGGAAATCATTAGGTGCTCTCAGTATTGCTGAGGCATGGAGCTAGAGCAGGTCAGTCACTGCATTTTGCAGATTGTGACATTTTAAATTACCTGTACACTACTGGAAGCAATCTGTGGACCTAATTAACATCGCACCTAATTAAAGTCAGGAATGTATGTATAGAATTCTAGATATTTTTGCACTGCCTTTATTTGTTAAATACCACATTATTCAAATTTGAGTCTCTAATTTCAGTATTGAAAACTTCAGGTTTGTGTGCTGTTTTCTTAAGTGGGAGTAACTTTTTTTTTTCCTCCTTCAAGTAATCAATGCACTGCTGAATGAGTTCATTTTAATGCACTCAATCATGCCTCTAATGTTTGTAGCTTACGGGCGCAAGCATCAGTAATGCAGGAATGTTATATGGCTTTAGTTTGGGCCATTTCATAAAATATTCATGGAATCAAAAATGTGCATCAAAATAGCGGCTGGGAGAATTACATTTATGTGCCTGCTTTTATGGCAGCTTCACATTTAAACCCATTTGTGTTAATATCTAGTCAATCTTTCTACTTAAAAAAAAGGCAAAATAGTAGTCTCCATATATACCCCTTTTGGTTTGGTATCTATTTCGATATAAAAAATCTGTATTTTTGAATTGGGTTTTGAGAAGGAGAATTATAAATTAACTTTTAGATGACCTAAAAACATTTATATATTTACAAAATTGCATTGAATTATTTTGCTTGAATGAATAGATTTAATTTTTTAATTTGAAGCAATTTAGTGAAAACAGTAGCACAAATCTGTCAGAATTTCTTATAATAATATATTAACTATTTAAAACTGATTTTTTACTCCCAAAATTATATTGTGACAATGTTAGCCTCCCATACTTAAGATTAAGCTGTTGCTGATGGGACTTCCTTTGTTATGCCCTGAGTTATATTAAACTATAAAAAATTATTAAAGTGTAAAATTTTGGTAGTGGTAGTACATATGTTGTAAGAGTTACCATTCTGGTTTTTGATTCCTTTTATAAGAAGAGAAGAGAGACATCAGAGATTCTACAAGTCCTTTTGGTATCCACTGAGATAAATTCTGCATGGCAGTGTGAAAATAAAGATACAATTCCTATTAATGTTGCCAACTGAAAATAGCTTTACTGCTTTGTGTAACATTCTGCAAATAGATTTTTCAAACATGGATTTCCTAGAAACACCTTCTTGATTTTCTCTTTGAATTCCTAGACCTATGAAAATACATTTCTGCAAGCTGTTCCAAGTGATTTTCTTACTCCATTGTTTTTTCTTCTCATTTTTCTTTTTTTGGTCTTCGGGGTTTTTTTTATTTCATAATATAAGTAATTTAAAACTCTGCCTTTTCACTGCCTAAGTGAGATAATAATGCTTTTATTCTCAGAAATGTTCTGCAATTGGCTAATTGCTTTCTTTTAATGTTTTTTCAAGATTTTCGGATGGCTTTCTCTGTGTGTCTGTAGTCAGCACTTGCAGCAGTTCAGTGTTTAAAAATTAGAATGCACTGGCCTGATCAGTTCTAGCTAAACTGACTCATGACAGGGAGTAAACTCACCAGTCCCCTGAAAATATGATTTTCCCACAACATTTGAGTTTCACAGAAGCATTATGGATTAAATAAATAAGCTGATGTGTCATTTGCCAGTGGCAACAAAAGATTTCAGTTTATTTTCATGGAAGAATAAGTTCCAAAGTCTTAAATGTTTTACCTTCCACGAGTTAGAAATCTCTAAATAGCTCTTTTTATTTGAATGAGTCTTCAGTAAGCAAATTCCTAGCCATGTAAGGGCTTTCGTGTCAGGAATTCCATCTCTTCCTTGTTTAGGAAATGAGGTATTTTGGCTTTCTGTGCATCACTTTCTTTTTAGTATTTCTGTGAACAGATTGTTTTACATTTTACTGTGTAATTTTTCTTGGTAATTCAGTGTAGCCAGATGTAATATAGATCCATTTGAATATTACCAAAGAATCCTATTACTTTATCATTTTGAAGCTTGATGTAGATGGATTGTTTCCAAAGAGTTTTCATTGAGATCTGGCATAAGGAGTGTGGGGTTACAGCTCTTAGGGTTAGGCCAGCTCCTGAGAACTGTGAGGGGTATGGAGTGATGGAATGTATGAGTTCCATTTTTAGTCTGATAGAAACTTTCTCAACTTTTCTCAAGGGGACACTGCAAGAAAGGAACTTGGGTAAGAATCACCACACCTGATAGTTCGAACAACCTGAACAATAGTCCTTAAGATTGCAAGTTTTATTTACCTAAACAATATGTCCTGTTATCATGTTACAGTGTCCAGAGAAACTCAGATAGTGTTCCACTTCGTGGTAATACCACTCATTTGTTTGCTGCTTCCCATTCTTACTGAAAGTTTTTGGGTAACACATGAATCAAATTCTAGTAAAGAATCCATTACACATGTAGTTTATCCCCCTGACTCAAATGTATGATAATACCATTTCAGAAGAACAATCCCTTCATTAATGAACTTGGGGAGAATTCCAAGGAAGAGTATATGTGCTTATGAGAAACCAAGTGAACAAAATGCTGGCTCTACCTATTAACATTACATTTTAACTCAGCTTTCAATCATTTGTCACAAACCCAACATGAGCTTCTTCAATATCTTAAATCTACCTTTAGCAAATTGGATAGCTGGAATTCTGTTGACTTCAGCGTTGACTGTGCCCTAAGAAGTTAGCTGAACTGAACAGACAAAAACTCAGATTGGAAGCCTCTTGAGAATGGACAAGGGCTTTCATCTGGCTTTAGCAAATCTACATGTCTGTCTTCTGTTACATCTGCTGTCAGGGAGTCTGTTAATAGCTTGTACTGGTTGTGATAATTTCCCTTTGCCTTTCTATTTGTGCAGTCTGATGTCAAGCGTGTGATATTTTGGAAAGAATGTATAGAATTTTTCCTGTTTTCCCAGTGTTTTGGCCTATCTCTCCAATACCTGTCCCTAGGTAGGATGGAACTGAATAAAGTCTGCTGATTTCCCTTTCACCTGGCACTGCACTCTTCAGCACCTGTTGTCTCCTGTGGGATTCTTACATGAATTTTAGGCTGTAGAACCATAAAATTATTTGTCTATGACACTCATTTAATTCATTGCATTTTTGAAAGAGGAGTTTCTGCTTGTCAGTTTTAGCTGAACTCGTTTTAATCATCAGAGAAACTTAATATGAAAATAAATTTAATTCTAATAAAGATGAGTTATGTTTTATATTGCAAAGTTGAAAGCATGGTTATAAAGGGGTAACCTATGCAAAAGACAAATCTAAATTGAGTTAATAAGAGAAATCTGTCATAGCTGTTCTGCTGCCTCTAGGTTGGCTGGAGGCCTGGGGAGATAACCTCATTTTCTCAAGGAATGCTTAAAGAAGATTCTTATCCAAGCTTTTCTCCTTTCCTTTCCTATGACTGGGAAACAACTTTTCTCCTTCCTGGTTTCTTTTTGCAGTTTGAATTCAGCACTGTAAAAAAGACTGCAAAACAGCAATAGTTCCTTGTGAATCTCATCTCAGAAGAGGTGCAAGCTACAAACACATAAATGAACCTAGTTTATAGTTTTTTTCAGCTGTTAATAGAAATACAGTTGATATATTGATGATCTATGGGACAAGATTCCTCAGTCACACACAAAGTTATGAAGGCAGGGTCACATTCACAGTTGTCCCTGCTGCAGAATAGTCTTTGCTAAACAAGATATTATGACCGAAATGCTTGCTTTAGAATTATTTTTACTGTAAATAGTCTTATCTTACCTGCTTCCCAGAAATACCCATTATGTATGAGAAAAAGCTTTTTTGTTCTTTCCAAGAACTTTGAATTTTCATTGTCCAGCAGGTATGGAAATCTCCTAGACAGAATTTTATGCACAGAGATAAATCCAGCTGAAGGTAGAGGAAAAACTACTTGGATGTGAAAATAAATTGAATTCTATTTTCAAACTTCGCCTTAAAAATGTTTGAGTAACTTACATTTGAAGACCTTGGAGTATATTACTTAAGGCTCAATAATTAATGTATCAATGGTTAATGCTCTTGCAGTAAAATCTACTAGATAAACTCACCAGAGTTGGCCTTGCAATAACTGTTGAATAAATTACTTTGCATGATAAGTTCTTTTTTTCATTGATTAATTTGTTTGAATGAAGGTTTTTAGTTTTTTCCCACAGTTCTGATACCTTTATCCCCCACACTTCAAATCTTTCCCCACAGGTTTTCATTGTGGAAAAAGAAACTTGAGGAATGGTTTCAGTTGTGATTATTTATGCATAGATGCAAATTTGATGTATGAGAACCACAAAGGCTTTATGAATCTAGAATAAATTTATTTTCTAGAAGATCCTGACATTGCATCCATGGAATCACATCCCTTCAACATGTGGAATTTACAAAGGAAAGCTAATTAAGAATGTGATAAATTTAAATTAGAGCGTTACTGGGTACTGTGAAATTTGATCATATTTTCCAGTGATCTGTGGGTTATGTATTGAAGAGTCATGAAAAATCTGTGGAATGTTTGGCTGCAACTTACTTATAATGATAAAAATATTACAGACTACAAACTTTAACAATTTTTTATGATTGCACTGATTTTAATTATGAATTATGTTTTTCAGGTCATGTCACGAAAGCTGCGGAGTATTTTGAAACATTTTATGAGCTAACAGAGGGCACATCATGGACGGATGAGACAGGCCGCACTTACACTTCACTGGCATGTCAGCATCTCTGGAGAATTTATACGTTGCTAGCAGACAAAATGCTGGAAAATAAACAACACCAAGAGGCCATCAAAATGCTAATAAAAGCTTTAAAGATGGCAAAAGAAGGTAGGTGGAAAACAATGCTTTCCCATTCCTTCATTCAATGTGCAGGCCATGATTTTCCCAAGAGTAAAGTAGAAATTGTCATGGGTTTGAATGGGTGATTATTTCCTATGAAACTCAAATGCTATCAGTACTCTTGCAGATCTCTCTGAAGCAGAAATGCCTTCTTGCTGACTACAAAGATACTTTTAGGTTCCTCAAAGCTTTATCTCCAAAAAAAAAAATCCTGACAAGCTTGTGGGAACAATAATATAAAACACTGAACCCATAATCAGAAAGTAAAGTCACTGATGGAAGCTGATGTCACTGATTTTAACTGGCTAGTCACTGTTGATTTGGCATTTTTTGACTGATATTATCTGCTGGAAAAGTTACCTTTTCACTAGACATAGTTAATTTATACTTGGGAAAAAAAAAAGGTTTTTATAATAAGCAAACAAAATTTTCTACCTTAATGTACATACTTACTTTTAAACCTAAAGTAAAAAATTACAGAATCACAGAAAAACAGAGGTAGGAAGAGAAACCTCTGGAAATCATATGGTGGTCCTGAGCAGGCTGCTTAGGACTACATCCAGTCAGGTTTTAGTATTTCCACAGGTAGAGCCTCTATAACCACGCTGGAAAGACTTACCACTGTTCAAACACCCTCTCAACGAAGAAACTTTTTGTTTAAATACATATTAATTTGATATTTATAAGATAAATTAGGGTTTTCTAATTTAATAATGTATGCCAAATATATAATCTGTGACCTAGTCTTTGACTAGTAGTTGGAATAGATAAACTGTCAAAAACGGCAAAAAATGAAAATACTTTCCAAATTTAAAAATAAGTTCTGCAACAAATAACTTTGTGACTGTATAGGTCATAATACAACCTTGTAGTGTTTTCTACAGCTATAATCTGTAATATATGCTTAAATTACTGCTACAGTTACACTCCTCTTAATATTAGGTACAGTAACTAGAAGGACTGCTATGAAATTACATATGAATGTCTTCTTAATGCTAGTGAAAACTGCTGGATATTAGGTGGTTGTCAAAATGGATCTTACGTCTTTCCAAAACTTATTTTGACCAGGCAGGTGTTCTGGTTGCCTTTTTTCAAATTTCAAACCAATCACTTTCACAGCTTGCTGGGGCATGTAGCACATACCACTATGCGCAATATATGAGCTGTCCTCTTTAAGCATTAGGAATTTCTTTCTGAGGAGTTCTCCAGTCCTCATTCCAGCGCCATACTGGCTACTGGATGTTATCTGCAATGTCCATTCTGTTCTTCTGGACCATCATCTGTGTTTCTGCACTTTAGGAATTAGGGTTAGGTATTACCTGCTTCGGACTGTCAAATCCTCTTAAGAGAGGAAGAAAGTTCTTCATGTCCCCAGCAACTTTTAACTGCTATTCTTCTGTAAAATTGTATTGCTGTATCCTTATGTCTTATTATGCCTTTTAAGGGATGTTGAATATTGGAAAAGACCATCAGGTCTTTGAGTTACATACTTTTAATCATTGTAAGTAACATATGAAGTGCTATAGATAGAGCACTGCTGTGGCCTCGGTAATTATTATCATTCAGAGAGTTTCAGAAGTAGGTGTAGGCTTCTGTGTGTTTGGACAGAAAAGGCTACAACTGTAAGCAGACAATCTCCTTTTTCATTGTAACTGTATTTATTTATGCATTTTACAAAATACTTTGATA
Organism: Passer domesticus; assembly: GCF_036417665.1. NCBI lineage: Eukaryota > Metazoa > Chordata > Aves > Passeriformes > Passeridae > Passer > Passer domesticus. The sequence continues at coordinate 26,947,732 of NC_087477.1, forward strand.
TGCATTTATTCTTCAGGTTGATTTTTCGGTATTTCTTGTGTTGGAGCAGATGGATATTGAGCAACAAAGAAACTGGATTTTGTCTATTTTTAATATCATTTCATCAACAGGGTTCTTTTATGGCTACTCATGTTCTGGAGCTAAATTTTTGGATATAGTGTGATACTTTAAGAACTACATCATTAGTTTATATTTATTTTGGTATCAAATAGATGATTTTCTCTTGAATGAGCCATGCGAAAGAACCAGCAAGCAGTTTTTGTTAGACTGGTATCAGTGAAATAAAGCCTGGCATGGAAAGGTGGGATGCACCTTAGCAAGAGCCTGTCCAGGATTTTCTATAAGTACTGCTTGCAAGTATAAATTAACTTTTTTTTTCTTTTTTTTTTTTTTTAATCTGGTAAAACAAACAGGAGAGTAAGAAAGATGAGAGTGGTCAACTGGTAGTTCTCTCTTGGTGTTTCACCACAATTCACATTAGCAAAATATGTGGGTTGAGATACATTTTGTGTTTATATATTAAGGTTTATTACCTATTTGTACCCACTTTTATATTGAGTATATATAGAGACACTAGTATAATTTTCTAATGTGAAGACACTAGGACCATGATTAAACAATTAATGACAGAGAACCTTACACTTGTCAATTTGATTGTACTTTATTACTGGAACATATTTTCTCTGACTTTGCTGAACTTCCTTGGTGAACTCCATAGCCTTTATTTTTAATTGCTACTGTATGTTTTCAGAAAGAGATACATGTTGGAGATAAGGAAAGGGAAAAATTTACCACAGTATTTTAACACCTGTGTCTTGTTTAAGAACCCGCAAGAACTGTCTGCACCAATGTCATTTTGTGCAGATCATGCTGGTAACTCTGCCTTTTACCCTTCCCTTAGGAGGTGATATAAAGATGCATGGAGAAGCAGCCTATTGCTTAAGTCTAGCATATCATCTTTCTGGAGAACATGAGACAGCATTAGCAGTAAGTTTATTCTTTGCTTTAGCTTTCTCAATGTCTTCCTCTCCCTCCTCAGCATGTTTGGTATTTGCAGAGTGGAAAAAACTTGGAGAGACTTGGCTTATGGACCTTTCATAACTTTATCTAGTTCTGTAGGCAGGGACCCACATGGCTCAAGAATTTGTGGTTCCAGTAAATTCCAGATTTACCTCAAAAACCTGATTGAGTCCAGGTTTTCATGCTTGGATCTGTAGAAATTGAACATAAATTGACTGTTCAGGTTATATGTCTTCTGCTTCTTGTATATATGTGAATATCAAATAGTCTCTATTTTGTTGGGTTTTTAAAACACCAGTTTTGCAAATTAGTTTGGTACAGTGTATTTGTGAGAAACAATGAAAAATATATCAGTTCACACACTGAGATTGTTAGAACATCAGTAATTTAGAAGAAATATTAATTGCTCTTGAAAAGCTGTAATGCTGATGCAATTCCTGCTGTGGATACTTGAGTTCAAACTCCTCTTCTGATGTTTCCCTTGAGCCTTAATAATTCTTAGACAGTGAGAGCTTTGCATGTGGAATTCTAGTCTAGGAGGAGGGTTTCCTTGCTTCCTCTTAGGTCGGGATGAGAGGAAAAGTAAGCAGAAACTTGATTCTTCTGTGCCAGTCATCAGTCACAGTCCTCCATGATCCTCTTAGAAATGTGGAAAATAAATTTGAATCTTTTGTTCATAATTATTGCAATTAATCATGTGAATAATTTCTCTTTCTGTTTGTTGTTGTAACTGCAGAATGACTCAGTATCCTATTAACGAACTTGTTTTATAGAGGTCATTCATTGTGGGTATTTGTTATGATGGTTTTTGTTTGTTTTTCTCAGAAGTAGACCAATAGAAATCCCAGAATAAATTCACCATGTATATCAATATTACTTGCTTGGCTCTTGCAGTGTAGGACGTCTTCTAGATTTCTGTCTGATTTCATTTCTGTTATGATTTTTTTAGAAGTTATTGACCACCTTTATGCATTATTCTTCAATGCTGAAAGTCCTATCTTCTGCATAAATAAGTTGAAGGCTGGAAAGGGGGAGCCTGTTCTCAGTGAATTGCAGTTAAACCTGCAGCTGAATGTAAAAATACTTCAAAACTAAAAAGCTCCAAATAATTTTATAAAATTCTATCTAATATTTGCAACAGCAATGAGAATATTTTACAAGAAGTCAGTGTGATAGATTAGACAAGAATATTTTCTACTTCAGTTTACCTGCAATTGTTTTTTGCCTGACAAGCTTGCTGGCATTCTTACCTGAGCAACTTTTCTCAGACTCTCAGAAAATTAATTTAACTTTTTATTTCACATAATATACTTTGTGAATTCTGAAGCCTATCAAGATAAACAAATGTGCTAAATGAAGAAGTCTGCATCTTAATCTCTCCAAAATATACAAAGGATCAAACTACCCTTGAAAATGTCAAAAATATTAGTTGTCCTGGCATTGTTTCCTCAGAATCAATTTTGACTACGTTTTGTAGCTATTCCCTTCTCTTCATTGCTCTCCCATGTCTCTTGTCAAAAAGTTACAAAAATCATTTGGAAGTTGCATTTCTTTTTGTTGCGTGCAGATTTTTTTTTTAAGGAAACTTCTGAAACCCTGAATTTTTTAATGTACTGCTACTCATTTTAAATATGTAACCAATAGGTAGTACCTAATGTTTTCAGTCCTACAAAAACACCTGACAGTTAAGGAAAGCAATGTGCAAGGGCAGTAAGGTCTCTGTAGTACAAAAACAAGTTATACATTATGTTAAAAGTATAAAATGTTATTTTAACGGTAATGGAAATACCAATACTTTTCAGTGGTAATAATACAGTGGCATTTTCTAATATAATAGCATTGCCAATATTATTACATGAAAAACTTCTAAAGTACTTTTGTTCAAAAAATGCACTGTGTTCTCTGGAATTAAGAAAAAGGGGTACAGTTTTAGCTCCTTTGTCCTTTGCAGTGATCAATATAGACAGCAGTAAAATATCCATGGTTGACAGTACTGTTGAGCAGAAGTTGTCTTCATTCTCCAGTTGGAAATCATCGCCTGAAATTTCCCCTTCTGTTCTCAGTTTAATGGTCTCTGTATCCAAGGGGAGCTCAGATGCTTACGGAGATGAAATCATTGCCTCCTGTTCCCAGGGGCCCACTGGTTATCATTACACATAACATGCAGACAATACTGCTAGGAGCCAGTTTGCCTCATGGTAATATGTAGTTCATCACCAGCTTCTGTAGCATGCTAAAGAGGTCTTGCCACACAGCTTGGGACTATTCGGATGTAGACTCAGGGGTCTCAGCAGTTATTTCCCTGCTTTGCATCAGTTTTCATCTTCTTTATCCCTTTGTGCCGTGGTCCACCTCAGGCAGTCTCCTTCTAGGGGAATCTGAAAGGAGCAGCTGTTACAGGCACCATTTCCTCCAATTGTTGCCACTTGGTTCCTTTTGCTCTTTAGTCTCCCTCCCCCAACATGCACACGCAGGATCATGCATATGAACTTGTTTCTCTCTCATTCATGTCTTCTAGCAGGGCAGAGAAGCATATGTTCAAAATAGTCATTATCTGATGCAGTAATTAAAGACTGAAATGATTAAGCTGCAGCCTATTCTATAAAAAAATGCAGTCCCTTTGTATCAAATGGGCTGGTTTTGTTAGAGAAGGTTTTTATTTGCTAGGGACTTGGTGTTTAACATGATTTGATTTGGTGCATAATCTGTATAATAAGTTTAATTTGATTTGATATATATGATTGATTTCACTGGAGCTACTCAGATGTAAAAATATAAGTGCGTGCAAGTTTAAATAATTACGTTTAATAACAGTGGGGTATGTTCATAATATTTTTCATATCATCTGGTTTCTGATTTTATAATCAAGCCTAATGATTTTACAACAAAATATTAATCGTTCACATTATATAGATTTCATCTTAAACATTATAGATTTTGTCATGGAAAATTCTCCATCTGGGCTAATTTTAAAGTAAAAGTTACTGTTTACTTGTTTTTTCCTCAGACTCGTAATACAAGCAGAATATTAAGTGAAATATTTCTGTGTCATTAGAAATCTTGCATAAGGTATTATAATCTAATGCTTGATGTGGGATTATTTTTTTTTTCTTAGACTGGGCTTTCAAGAATTCTTCAAAGTGTAGGGTATTGTGGATTTTTTTCTCTTTCAATTAGAGTTGCATCCCAAATCATTAGGAAAAATCCAATTCTCATTCTTCATTTAAGTACTAGGGTTTTTTCTAAGTGTTTTCTAAGTGTTCCTTTCTTTTGGATATTGAATTCTGTGCTTCAGATATGTTACGCGTTTAAATAATAGAGGCAATGTTCATGATTACTGAGATTCATGCCAAGATAAATGTGGTAATTTATGACATAATGCTGTCTGCATGAATTGTCAGAATTACAACACACAAGCCACAGGCATAAAATTATCAAGAAAATTTATTAATTTGCATAGATATCTTCCCATTCAAAATGACCCTGTTACAGGAATCAGAGGTGATTAATGGCCATAAACTTAATTTCTGAAAAAGTCTGTGTCAAGACAACTGGGAATTTTGTGTCCTGTCATGCGGCTGGGGAGAATATGAGTGGGGTGCAGATATTCTGAATTTGGTATGAACAGTCTATTTTATCAGATTACATCTGCTATATCTCATGATATGGATTATGCCCAGATGGATGGATGGATGGGTTTGGTAAGTCAAGGAGGATCTTAGCAAGTGAAAGAACTCCAAAAGGTAGAGTGAATAATATTCTCTTTTCTTTTAAACATTGAGTAAGGTTGTTGAGAAGAATGAGCATGTGAAGTTAGAAGGCTGAAATTCAAGTCAGTGGTGTCTGAATAGACCTCTGAGTTTGGGTTTCAGCTTTCATTATTGTTACCTAAAAAAAGTCCCTTTCAAATACGGACTCACAATACACATCCAAAGATACTTTTCAATGGAAATTATTTCAAACTTCCTTCTTTTAAATCAGACATATTGTCCTTTATTCATCTCTAAGTGATCTTTAGCCATTAGTAATGAAGTGTAACATTTTCAGCTTAGCAAATGGTATCACATGCTTGGAAAAACATGTTAGCATACCAGTTTAAGAAGAAGTCTCATCATTCCTAGAGGCTTCACTTTCATTGGAGTGATTTTTAAACTGTATTAAAAATGGTATTCATATAGGAATTTAGTGGTTTTCTTATCTGAAGAATAAAACCCCAAAACTTTGAGCCTTCTTAGAAGGTAGGCACTTCTGATTAATCTTGACACTAATAGATTATGTCCAGAGAAAGGAGTGGCCCAATTGTGAAATGGCTTAAATTTTATCTTCCTGAAGGGTCCCACTGCTGCTAGACACTGGTGAAGATAATGCAAACAAAATTATGTGAGAGGATTAATATTGGGAGGGAACTTTGTCCTGACTGAATATACTGACTCAAATGCTAAGGGAATTAAGAAATTAAAAATCATTTGTGTTGACAATACTAAAGAAGACCTAGAACTTCAGGAAAGAGATGAATGTCTCATCATTCAACAAAATCATTGTTGTTAATTTGGCACTTCATTCTTAAAGTGAAGGACAATTCTAACTTTTTATTTGGACAAGAAAGTTAACAGTCTCTTAGTGAAGGAAGGAGTTCTTTTGTTGGTTTAAGGTAAATAAGATTTTTTTCCTATCTTAACCAGTTTCTTGAAAACCTGTTAGGAAAAGTGTTTTAATTATGAGAAGCAGCAATGCTACTTTCCTTCAATACTTCTTTGTACACCACACAGTTTTGCACCTTGGTGTTATGGTGTCCACTACACTTGCCTTGAAACATGGTGTCATTTTCCTTTTCAGCCTATGGTTCAGTTTTAAATAGAGCTATGCCAGTATGACATTTTCATTCTGTTTGTTTCTACTTCTGAAACTTTATATATATTTATAAGATTATGTAGCCTTACTTAAAATACATGTATTAAACATATGTATTAAATAACATTTAGAAGTTCTGGTATTTAACATATCAAATGTGGTTTCCCAAACTCCAAAACCTATTTTTGGTAATATTTTGACTCTACTTTAAAATGATAAATTGTAATATTGTATCATTATTTATTTATTTTTTTTTTATTGCCTTGCACATGCAAGCACTTAGACACACTTTCTGTCTAAGTATGGAAAAGAACTGGAGGGGAGTGCAGTGCAGCACTAGTTAAAGGATATTTACATCATAATAGAGATTCTAAATCAAGAGAATTGTTTTGATAACTCTGAATTACTTTTGGGACATTGTTCCTAATCGTTGTGTTTGAACTCAGAAGAAGCAAACTGCCCTTACTGGGGGTCTGCTCAGCTCTAATATCTTGAAAAATTGAGGACAAAGCCATAAAAATCCCTTAAACTTCTCAGCTAGTGAATAAGAATATCTTTACATCTGGTTTTCACAAGGCATGGCGGGCACAGCACATGGCAGTCATGGAGCCTCAGCTCAGGTCTCACCCTTTTGGTGTTGCTGCCAGGATGGAGCAGCCTCTGCGTGCTCTCCACTGGTGTGCCCAGTGCAGGTGGCTCTTCCTTGTGCTTTGCCAGGCAGGTTGGCAGCCAGACTGGGGACATAGCTAGACTGGGTCTGCTTCTGGGAAAGATGGTTGCAGTTAGCTTGTCCTGACTGAGATTTCTGAAACTCCAATAACTCTCTTCTGTCAGTTACAGGATGTGATTTAGGCATTTTCTCTGGAATCCATCAAAACGTTTTTTAAAGTAGCTAATAAAATATGCTCCTTTTTTCCTGTTACCCTGTTTTTCTTTTTTTTTTTTTTTTAAGAGCCTGCCAATGTAAAATTCCCCCTCATTTCATTCCCACATTGGATTTCTAGCTCAGAACCTAAATGCTGTACATAATTGAGGGAAAGGTACAGCATATCTAAGTCCATAGTTTGTCATCTGATAACAATAACATACAAGATCTTAGGAACTGCCAGCCCATTAGTGAGCTTCCATTAGTGAAACTGCACATTCTATATCCAGGGCTGTAGGAAATGGCTGAGGAACTGCAAGAGAAATTTGCTAATTTTGTTGGATAATCTACTTACAGAAGTCAGACTCTTAATGTGTTGTGAGAAAGGAAACATTTGTAGCCACACTACAAATTCAGGAATTTCAGTGCTTAAATGCGTATGTATTTGCATTTTAAATGCAAATCTGGGAGGTTTTGTTTTCCGTTATACAGTCAATTCTAATGAACAGGTTATAAAAAAAATCTGTAAAGTAAGGCTTTTAAAATTAGATTGGTTTCTCAAATTGGTACAGTTCAAGCTACAGCAATTGACTTATTAGATATGTGTTTAAATTTCAATTCAGTTATTCTCAATGACTTTGGGGGTACAAGTCATGTGTTCAGGTATTAACAAATGCTCAACAACTTTGCTTGATCAGAACCATTGATGGCTAAACTGGAGAGTAGGTCTTGATTCAGGCATTAGATCTTGAGGAATGTAAAATTTATCATTTGATAGATAAATAACCTGAGAAGTTAAAACACTGAGGCATGTCTGTGTAAAATGGAGAGCTTGATGCCTCCTTGCTAGAAGCAATTTGTTTTGCTGTTTTGCTTTCAGCTTATGTATTATTTCAGAGCTGATCAAAAGAATTGGTAGCAAAGTGTGAAATAAATTGTACTTCGAAAGAAATCGATTTCACATTCCTTGGTGCTTTAAATGATTTTAGTAATATTAATATTTAAAATATTTCTGTCTGAAATCTCTTTATGACTGCATATACCAGTAAAGGTCCCCATTTCATTCAGCTGTTTTTCATACTAGTATATTACACAGTAAACATTGTAGAAATACTATACGTTAACACTGAAATGGATGCAAAAGATCTCAAGTGTCTATTTGCATCTAAATGACTCAAGTTTTATCCAGTCAATAAGAACAGTCTATTAATCCTTTTAATGCATTACATGGGTTAAAACTTGAAGAATATAAGGTTTTCAGCTGAATAAGATCCCTTCTTGAACTTCTGTATTGGTTTACAGAAAAGTACCCACTACATTATCTAATTTAAGTTGGTTTTATACTTTCCTAGTTTATCTCTGCAGTTTTTACCACTGTTATGCAAATTTAACTGTTTGTTTGTTTGCTTCTTGCTTGCTTTTAGCTAGGAAAACTTTGTGTAGTTAAAAATATCTGTTCAAGATATTAGTAAGTATGAAGCAGAATATTTATAGGTGCTTTGTCGAAGAAGTAATGGGCATTTAAGCATGCAGATATATATTATGATACTATTAGCTTAGCAGGTTACAGTGAGTGATCCGACAGCCAGGTACATTCATGTAGACACAACAATCTTATAAAAACAGTCCAGACATCTGGATCACAGTCCTGCTATACAAAAACATTTCTTAACAATTCACGTTATTGCACTTACCCCAATTTCCATTCCTGTCCACCCTTTTCTCCTTGTTTCTTCCCCCGGCTCTGCCTTTGTCTTTTATGTGCTCGCAGAATCTCGCTTTTCCTTTACAAGTCACCTCCATCTGCTTATGTGTCAGAGTGGCCCCGGTGCCACACATCACATAGAGGAATTCTCAAGATGAAGGGCTGTATTCACATCACTACTTCTGTCTCAGCACTGTTTCATGCTTGTCACTGCTCAGCACTCAGCGCCACACTGCCTTGTTTTGTCAATAACCATTTATTTGTTGCTGGAATAGTAGCAACCATTACATCTGACCTCCCTGTTTCATCAATTATGAATAGATTATTGGATGTGAACATCTGCAAAAGCTTGCTGTTGAACTTACCTCCTGGCTGGGATTAGATAAAGTATTAAACTGTTGTTTATTGTCAGGCCAAAACTCTACTGGGAAGCCAGGGAATTCCAGGACTAGCAGACTCCCATCAGCAAGCACCAAAAATTGTTTAGTATTGCCACCGTTTCCCATAAGATCGTAGCCATTTATTATTTACACTTATTACTAGTTGTTATAACATACTTGATAAAAGCTCTTGGCAGGCACAGTGTTTCCAGCTATTGTCACATCTGTCAGGATGGAAAAGATACATAAACTGTTTTTTCCTCTTATATTGCTGTTAAAGGGTAACAGATGAAGCTTCTTCACTCCAGACTGTTAAGCCATACTTTATTTTGAAGAAATATGTCAACAATGTCTTGCTTGGAAAACATTACATTCCTGTCCTAAGTATAGATTGCAGTAACCTTTACTAGGGCAATGTCTTTTGCAGGTGAAATTTCAGATTGTACAATAATAGTAAGTGAAAATACTTGGATTTGATGTTTGCATAGTTTTTTTGCTCTGAAGGACCTGGATGATTTTTTGAAAATTTTTCAAATATGAATGAATAATAAAACCTTTTATTAGATATAGGAAATAAGAAAATTATTACTTCATTCCTGCAAAATTGTTGTTTAAAGAATCAGAATTAATATAATTCTTGGTGGCACAGAAGTCCAGAATTAAGGAGAGTAAGGCAGAAATGAAAATTAACCTTTATTCAATCATCTGTACATTTCATCTCTTTAAGCTTTCTGTGCAGCAAAATGAAGCATACAGGGTGAACTCCTGACCTTGTGGAAGCCAATAGAAGTTTGAAATTACTCTAGGGAAAGGAACCTTTTCAATTAGTTACTTGTATTTACATATCATCCATTCAGAATCAAAGCAAAATGTACATGCCTTGAGTATTATATGAAGCAGACAATACTTGATACAGGCAAAGAGCCTTAGGTCTGATCTTGATAGACTGTTAAGGAAGGAGTGAAATGTTTGCCTTCCTCCCTTAATCCTTCAAGCAGATGCACACACAAGTAACCTGAAGCATGCATTGCTGAGTGTTTGTAGAGCATGAGGGTAAACACTGCACTTGATAGCCCAGTAGATCAGGGGAGGAGGAGTGTGGACCAGATTAGTTATCCACAGGGAGAGTGGAGCCAAGCAGCACCTCAGTGGTAGCCATGTCCTAGCTCTGGAAACTCTTCAACAAGGATGTTCCCCTTTGACATTTGGCTTGGACAGACTTCTGGCTGGTTTCTTCTACTTCCCTCCCCTGTCCCTGACCCTGACCCCTTGCTCCAAGATGTGTCCTTATGCATTATCCAAATCAAGTCCCTGGAATAGGAGTTCTGGAACAGACCAGTTCCAATTCCAGCTGAATTATTCCTGTCTCTTTAAGGAGATTGACAACATTTGTGGGTTTCTAGTAATTTATCCAAGACTGTAGCCTGTGTAAGTGCATATGGCTAAGGGCAAGGAGTTAACATTCACAGGACTGAGTTGGTGAATTTTAGTTATGAGTAAAGAGGGAGAAGTAACAATTCAGTCAAATCAGGGAGTGCTGTCTCTTTCCTGGTCATGGCACCCAATTTCCGTATCCCTGAGCTGTGAGCATGCAGATGGAATATGTGCAGCTTCTACCCTGGATGCTCACTATTCCTGAGCACATATAGCATTGCACAAGGTGTGGCCTGCCATTCAGTTACTGGTGTGTAATATTCCTGGGATCAATGAGCTCTGCACATTGTGATCAATACATTTCATGAACAATACCCTTTTCTTTTGCTGCCCAACCTCTCCCACGCTGTGTTTTGGCAAAAAATAAGAATACATCTGGGTTTGTATTGTGAAACTTTTCTTTGATCTTACTCGGCACGGCCACAGGTGTGTAACCACTCAAATTATGGTAGTAAAGACTGCACTTTTTTGTCATTTTTAAATATGCAGTTCTGGGGCAGCTACTGGTCAGAGTTCATTGAACTGGAGAGTGCCTATGCATACAATTCTGTTGTCTCTTATTTTCACTGGGCTATATCAAAGTGATTATTTAGTAACCATCAGAACTATGTGGTTTTTTTCTAAAAGTATTTAAGAGGTAGGAAGTGGTATGAGTCCTGTGCTCTCACTTGACTTCATTGTCTGTCTACCAACACCTATTGTTGGCTTCAGAAAAATACTGTCAGATGCTGCTAGCCAGGCTGGGCCTTGGCCTGCCACTGCAGTGCCTGTCAGGAATCATTAGCTACTGATCTCTTTGACTAATGGTCCAGTTGATTGTCTGATTCATGTTCAAGATCTGTAAATGAGGCAGAAGCATCTTTCCTGCTCACCAGCTGTGAAATGGCTAAACACAGCTAGATTTGAAGAAATCAAAATAAATGTATTTCCAATAAAGTTTGGAAACAATATCAAATCTAAAGCTGAAAACAGAACTATGTTTTTGTGTTTTTTAAAGTTACAGTATTATAAATCAATGTTATCTCATGATGTGCTTGTCAGAGAAATGTATTTTGCCAAAACAGTGAAATGCTGGTAGTAGCATTAATCTTATATTGAGTTGGATAGATGTTCTTTATTCAACATAAATTCATATTTTCAATATTTTCTCTTTTGTCCATTATCCCCAGATGTATCAGTGTTCAACAGAGCCTCTGTGCTTTTGTCTGAGTCTTGTGTATGCTAATGGGGTGTGTGTGCATGTTTTTGTTTCATATAAAAGAATTACAGATGTGACAACAATTAAAAATAACGGGTGGGATTTTCGATGGAAGGGGTTCCTGAGGGAGGAGCTCCTGTATCTGTTTTATATTAATGGAATAAGCCCGGGAGGGTCAGCCTGGCATAATGCTGAGATAACTGAGAAGTAAATCTGAGTCTGAGAGCTCACTAACATTTTTCTTGGAAAAGCAGGTTAATATGAAATTCACCACTAGCTAGAGAATTAGTGTGAGAGCCATACCACAAACAGGCTCTACTTTGTGGATTTAAGCAGAGCTTAAGACTTTATTTTTACACTGTAATTGTAGACACAACAGACTTACAAAGACACTGAAAGAGAGTTGATTTTGTGAATGGGTGCTCCCACAGGAGCTATCCTGTGGTCTGTTATGTGGAAGACAAAGTTCAAGTCCACCTTCCACTTCTACCTTCCCACATCCTGCACAAAGGAGGAAAAGTGATTGAAACCCACTGTTCATTTCGGTATGAGACTTTGACTTTCATGTTATTTGGGTTTTTTAAGCTAGTGTTTCCACAGACCCACAGAAGTAAAAATTTTGAGATAGTCAATGTGCTTGATCCAAAAAATAATCTGTGACCAGACTCAGTGTGTTTTTTGTAATTGTTATGTTGTTAAGCTTAGGTTACATTTTTATATAGAGGTAGAAAGAACTGTACATTATTCTAAGCTGTTCAACGTCATATACAACAATCTTTTCCCACTAGTTGCTAGGAGTATCAAACTGTCTTTGAAATAATATGGAAATTTTACAATTTTATAATGGAGTCTAGCATGATCAAGATAAATCTATTGTAACAGCTTCCTTCCTCAGAATTCTTTGTACATGGCTAATTCTAAAAAAAACAAACAAAACAAAATATAAAGGAAAAAACAGACATTTTACCCCTTCAGTAACTCTAAATCTCTGGAGACTTTGTCTAACTTTTGAGAAGGAAATTTGGCTAAATATGTGTAATACCCAGAGTAGTTTTTATTATACATTACCAGTATAGATTCTTACATTGTTCCATTCAATATCTATTTACACATTATTACATATTTTATTAATGGATAATTACAAAGGAAATTACCAATATTGTTTTCAAATGCAATATTTTCTATAGAATACTGCAGCAGAAGCATCTTACCGAAATAAGATGGTTTTTCTTTTGTTGTCTGAATTTTTCCCATCCAGTAGAACTTCACATTTGTGTAGGAGTTTTCAGCATTAATTATTAATTACTCCACCTCTTCCTTGGATGTCATTTTCCCCTGCACAGAATGGCCAATATGTGTGTATATATATATATATATAAATACTATTTTCTGGCTATGCTTCTGTCTAAAGGCAAACTTTTCATTGGGAACCTATAAATTCCATTAGGTCCAAATGCTAATCAGTGTTCTCAACATTTATCCACTTCCCAGAGAACTGATAGATGACTGGCAGAGCCCTGCCCACTCAATACTGTCTGCCACATGCATGTCTTTTCCTATATGGTATCCATAGGAAGCCAGTTAGATGGATAGGTTGTTCCTATCCCATAAAAATAATCAGGAAAGTTTTCATGCTTATTTGTTAGCTTTAGGCTTTTTACAGATTCTGTCAGGCATCGCTGTGTTGATCCCACTTGATTTTCCAGCATATAAACTTTATAATTTTCTTGTTTTAAATGAAAATTTAAAATGTGCTGTAATTTCAAGAGACTCTCGGTGAAATCCTGTAATGCTTATATGTTTAACCATCATTTTAATCTGTTCTATCTGTTCCTCTTTTTTTCTATCCTGAAATGTTTCTATCCTGAGTGTAGAAGATTGGACATACAGAAGAGAAGAGCCCTCTTCACTTGTTTCATATAAATGGATACTGGGCAGTTGTGGCATCCAGGGATGCACAGCTCCTTTCCATCAAGCCCGTGTCCCTTCCTGTGTCCCCATGTCTTACCTGAAGCTGGAGGAGTCATTTGAAATATAGACATAAAGAGTACATTTTCTATGATAATTTATCAAGATTTCCTCCCTTTCATGGAGATGATTTAATTAATGTTATTTCCTCATTATTTAGAATGAAATATCTGATTTGTGTAGAGTAGTAGTAACCTGGGACCAAAATGAGCACTTTTCATCAATATGAATGAGGGGCTTTATTTATTTACTTCCTTCTTTCTTGCAGCTGTTGCAGCAATGCAATGAACCAACTTTTTACTTCAGCTATGCTTTGTATGATTTTTCCTTGGGTTTATCTGTACTTTTCAGTCTTTTTGATGTCTTTAATAGAAAAAAAAAGTGCAGTAACCAAAGCCTTAGGTTTCTAAGTAACCTTTCTGTGTCAGATAGTAATGACTGCAGGCCCTGTATCCAAGTTTAATATTGTAGAGGCCAGTTTGAAGTAGGAACTATTTCAGTCCAGCACATAACATTTGTGACACCTCCTGACACTCTAATAGCAGGTTTTCTAATATGGGCACGATTATTACAACAAATGCTGTAGGTCCCCTGAGTTAAATGCAATACCAGGAATTATTTCTCAGACACCTGTGTGTTTCCGCTACCATCGTGGATTATTAGAAGGATGTACTGCAGGCACTGACAACATCATATATGTATTCAGTTTAGGGAGGCTTCTGAGCTGATGTGACAACTTCCTAACTGAGGTGCCTTTGTACTCTTTCTGTCACACCTAATGCATTGATAACTCAATTGGCAGTGACCTGCAAGGATAGGATGCAACATTAGAACACTACTGATAAGAAAGCACTTGAGGGATGATAAATAGGGCAGTGCACATTAATAAATGCTACTTTTGGTGCACAGAGAGCTTGTGGAGCTAAAGAATAAGAGCCATGTCCAGGGATGCTGCTGCATGTAGTAAAACTCTTTCAAGAACTAGGAAATCTGAGTAATGGAAGCAGCAATGGAAATGGTGTCACACACACAGGTTGTCTTCTCCTGAACCATGCACTTTGCCAGTGACAGGGGTGCACTCTGAGTAGAAAATGCCCAATCTTTTACCTCAGTATAAATAGGCATCCTGGGGCATGCAGGATACTGTCATATGTCCCTGGGCATCTCCCATCCTCCTTCAGAACTGGTAAATGACATTCACTACTCCTTTCTTGGAAATGTGCAAAAAGGATTTCCATAGAGAGTCTTTGGAGATTTCCTGTTTTCTCATGTGTGTAATAGATTGGGTCAAGCAACAAAGAGGAGGGATGAAAGAATAAGATTTAATTTTATATGCACTCTCCTGTCATCGCCATTGAAAAAAAAATGGATGAAAAGAGAAATTCTGCAATACAGGTGATGTCAGTGTTAAATTAAATTAAGATCATATGATTTTATGCAGCAGCTGTAAGCCTTCAGTTATGGCAGGGTTCATAATAATAGAGTAGATTCCAAGCTAATGTTAACAAACTTCTCATGTGTGAATAATTAATCAGAAAAATAGCAGCATTATCTACAGTACTTTAAGCCAACATAGATTAAACGTATAACCTAATTTATTCAGTATAATATAATTTATTCCATTTTGGGGCATCTGAATTGTACCAAGATTAAGTTATGACAGATTAAAGAAAGAAAAATAATACTGAGTTGTATTTCAGCATATCATTCTAAAACAGTATGGATGTAAAGGACACCATCGTAAGTTATTGATTATCGGAAACTCATAAAAGCATGGGCTCTTAAAATCTTTTAAATTATGGATAAGGAAATTTATACTGCAAATCAGGGAGTACCTCTTTGGTTTTCTGCAAATTGCCAAAATACAGAGAAATAATTGCAAGTTACATCCTTTTGATTTGTAATTGTTGAGTAGTTTCAAACAACTATAAATAATGATCAAAACCTTAGTCCCATCATGGCTAATTAGAGAACAGTTTTAGAAATGGGAAAGCTTTAATTTTGTGTTCTCTGTGAGCAGAGAGATTAGTAGGGGAAGAAAAAGTGGAAATTCCTATTGGGGTATTTACTGTTTTTATCTTCCTGTTTCACAGGTTTTGAACACCTCTGTAGAAATCTTCACAACCCTTTGTGATTCTGCTGGCCTGGGCAGAGCATATGCAGCTGTAGCCGAGATCCTGGCAAGGTAGGTTAGCACATCCTTGTCTGACTGTCAGTGCAGATTCACTCAGCTGTGAAAGACTTCAATTGTTAGAGGTCTGTCGCTTTCCATTACTGACTGCTTAAATTTTAAGCAGTGCCCTTCTAGCAGTAAGTGACCCTTTCATCGAAAGTTATTTTAAACTATTACACATTTTTTAAAGTGTATGGTTCTAGTTTTTCTTTGCCTATAAACTATAACGTCCTTTTTCTTCCACATTTTGAGGGCTTTTAAAGTGTTGGGTTTGGTGTTTTTTTTGTTTGTGGAGGACCTTACTTTACTGGAAAATAGAAATAGAGACCTATTTTCCATGTTAAGAAAGAAAGGAAATCTGGAAGAATGTACCAAGCTTCAGTAGGTGTCTCAGTGTAATATTTTCTAAACTGTAAGTTTCCATTTATTGCACTCCTTTCTTCTGTGGAGGCATTTCTGGTTTGTGCATGTGTAACTAGGTACAAATTTGTTGCAAATATAATGCTTGTTTTCAGTATTTTTATTTCAGCATCTGGCATTAAAATCTTCCTCTGGGTGAATAGTTCAGATACAAATAATTTTGACATAAAGTCGTCTAATGAAATTATCATATGAAATAGGGAAAAAAGAGATTAAAGTGAAGGTTGCAGCTTATTCTTGACTTATCCTATGTTTGAAGACCTCGGTGCATATGATGCATGGTAGAGCTTGGCAATTGTTTATGGAGAGGGACTTGTCACTCGGCTTATTTCGGTGTGCAGAGCAAATTCTCCTCTTTGAGTCAGGTCCCTTGTCTCTTGGCCTTATGCAAGCATGTAGGGATCAGCCACAACCACAGTCTTCTTCAGCTCTCTGATGCATAATTCATATCTACATGTATTCTGAGCATCCTAAATAAGGACAGGAGAAAAGATATTAAAAAAGACACAGAACAGACGAAGAATACCAGGTCCCAGTTTTAAAACTCTCTTAAAGCCTAAACAAGAAAGATTTAGTAGCTAAATCACCAGCTGTTGCAATGAGTACACAGTTTTCTGAGTTCTCAGTAGCATTCATGAGCTCCTTGTATTCTCAAAAAGCAGCAGTCTGGGTAGAGGCTGGGTTAAGAGAACATCCCTGGTAAACCATGTATGTTAATTTCTTTTCTGTGATTTAGGCATTCTGGAATGAGAGCACATGCATTTGTTCACTCAGATGTTTCAGATTTTGAGATCTTTATTAACTTAGTTTACCAAACCCTTCATCTGAAAGATCATGCCAATGCAATTCTTTTCTTAAAAGCAGATCTAAACACAGAGTGGCTAGTGATTTTCTTCTGTATCAAATCTGTATTCCACACCTTCTGGGGGCATTCTTTAGCTATCCAGGAATGGACAGTCCCACTGCTATCCAGTTGTTGCAATTTGAAAAAAAAGAAAAACAGGAAATGAGGACCAATGGAAGCAGATACTAAGAGCAGTAAGATTCCTCAGTTTAGTATTTAAGGCATTCTCCTGGAAGAGGAATATAATTAATATAATTAATATAATTAATTTAGATGAAGGAGTAGTTCGATCTCATATGTAGGATCAGGGATTGAATCTATTGAAGAATAGATTCGAGAATAGATTGAGTCTTCTTGGTGAGGACCCAACCATAAATCCTTTCTCTGGAAAATGGCTGTTGTTTTACTTTTTATAAAACCCATCTGGTAGTTATGCCATGAGAGCATTTACGAAATTAAACACCTTACATATATACCTGCTCTGATGAGCTTTGGGTATGTGATAGGCATTAATTGTTCAACCCTGTAAAATGTCATGATGGTTCTCAGCAACTTTCAGTTGTCTGAGAAATTTACATGTGGAAAAGTCTGGGCGCCTATGAATCCTAGAATGATAGAATCATAACATAGTTTGGGTTGGAAGGGATCTTTACAGGTCAGCTAGTCCACCCCCTATAGTGAATAGGGACATCTTCAACTAGATCAAGTTGCTCAAAGCCCCATCCTGGCTGCCTTGAATATTGCTCAAAGCCCCATCCTGCCTGCCTTGAATATTTCCAGGGACGGGGCACCAACCCCCTCTCTGGGCAGCCTGTTCTAGTGTTTTGCCACTCTCATTGTAAAACATTTCTTCCATACATCTAATCTAAATCAACCCTCCTTCAGTTCAGAGCCTTTGCCCCTTGTCCTGTTGCAGCAGGCCCAACATTTGCTCAACAATTTGTCTGTGTCTTTATTATAAGCTGACAATAGATACTGCAAGGTCTCCCTGGTGACTTCCCGAGGCTGTACAACCCCAGGTCTCTCAGCCTGTCTTCATAAGAGAGATGCTCCAGCCCTCTGAGCATCTTGGTGGCCTCCTCTGCATCCACTCCAACAGATCCATATCCCTCCTGTGCTGAGGATGCCAGAGCTGGACACAGAACCCTTTGGATAAATGCACCAATAATCTGTCACTGCTGGTGACAGATTCCCCATATTCAGCTTGTTCAATTTTCCTTTACTTGTATTGTTACCTGATCTAGGCTAGATTTGTGTAAATAATTTTAAATTTGATGGATAACATCTTCACAGGAAGATGACCGTCTCCCAAAACTAATGCATTACAACCATAATGTCTGTGAGAATTTGCACTTATTTCCTCATGACAGATTGGAGAAAGTGCCTGGGCCCTCCTGAATGGCTCAGAACCTCTCTATGGCTTTGGAATATTTTGTGAATTCTTTGCTGCAGATGTTTCCAGAGACTATGGGAAACTGAAAATCTTTATCATGTGCATTTAGTCATGTCATTTTCCATGGGAAAGAATCTGACATAATAGCATCATGTTCTTGACTTATTCTGCCAGTGTCCACCATGGTAATGACTTCTTGTGGACACATGATTTATACATCCAATTCCATCACATGAGCAATCCTATAAAAGGTGCATATTTTCATAAAAGTCTAATAGGGGTAAAAATCTCATAGGGCATTTTAGCATGAAACTGGAAAATGAGTTGCTGTAGATGTGTAATCTCTTCTGCTGAAGTCATCATAACTGTTCTGTGGGATCATGAATGACTATATCTTTAGGAAATTGCATTTTATGCATTTAGGAAGGTGATGTCTAAGGAGATAGAAAGTATATGGCTGTATAAAATAACATGTAGATTTTTGAAGGAACTATAAAATATTAGCCCTTTGAGTAGGAAAGACCTGTTTATCATGTTATCAGGTCTTGTGCAGGATAAAGTGTTTCAGTAATCTTTCTAGCATACTTTAAATATCTCAAGCTGTAGTGCTTCTAAAAGTACTTCCTTTGAAAAATTGTTAAACTGTACCAACTGATTTCTAGCTGGCCTAAGTGAAGTCCTAACAGTGAGAAATATCTTTCTGATATGTATCAAATTGATTCCTGTTTTCCTCAAAGAGGTTATATGGCCTAGCAATTTTCATATCTTCTATATGTGGAGCAGAAGTTTTGATGTGAAAAGTAAAAAATGGCCAAAAATACATCAAAACATTTCTATTAATTCATGAAATTAAGAAAACCTTTTTACATTTTCTCCTGTCACTGATTCCATTTGCTTTATTACTTTCAGCCTCTAGCCCACAAACTTGGTGGTACAATCAACAAACCCCTTAGTGGCTGTTTCATCTCTGCTCTATTTGATTTCTCCACTCTGAGTAAATGATTAAGTTTTCATGCATTGGTTCAACCAAAATCTATGTTCACTCAACCACATCCTTTATTGATTACTTCTACTGCAAACAGTAGGCCAAGTGTGATATACATAATTGGACAGTTGTCAGGGGATGTGGGTGTTAACAGTCCTGTTTTCCCAATTGGAAACTGGAATCACCTTGATACACAAATATTCTGCACTGTTTCATTCTCATTCCTTGGACCAAGGAGTCCTTTTCCTCAGAATATATGTTTTTAACTCTCAAAGGTCTGGTTGAATGGATTTAATGATTATACCATATAATATGCTCTTCAAGTTGCACCTGTGCACTGCATATAGAAAACTAGAAAAACTGGAATTAATATTTGTCTAACACTTTAACCTTGTCCTTTAACTTATCTAAATCATATGCTGTATTGCTGTAGGGAAACATTTGATTTTCTGTTCTTTGGAAAAAAAAACAGGTTAAAAAAATATATGTTTCTAATTCTGAAATTTAGATGCCTTTTGACATTTGGTAAATGTTTACAGTCCAGTGTATTTTGTATTCTCATGATAATAAAATATTTAACTTGGGAAAGTTTAGTAAATCCAAGTCTGCTAAGTGACCTCTATGCTTTACAGTAGCATATACTTGAGCATTTCAAGAATGTTAGTTTGCAGTGATTTAGCATTCTTTTGTAGTAATCTTACCCTCTTAGTCACATGCAGATAATCACTGCAATATTTTAAATTTGCAGCTAAGCTTTGCTGTGTTTCCTGTTTCATGGCAGGCTGTTGTAATTAGTCCAACAGCATAAAAGAAGGAAATTCAGAGTTCTGCCAGATTTTGAAAGTACATATCCCTAATGTAGTTTATAATAAAAACTGTATTGTAAATAAATGCCAGGCCATCATTTCCTGCAGGAATATAGCAGCTGAAGGTAGTTTAAGATGGTGAGAAAATAAATCACAATTCTTTATCACTTACAGAAGCTCCTTTTTTTGTGAATTTCTTAATTAAGACTGGATTTTCTGTCTTGCTTGGTGCCTTGACATTTAGCATGCTACACTCCTACATTAGTGACTCAAGTTCATGGCTAATATTGAGGTCATCTGGAATAACACTCCAGCCTTAAAGGGAAAAAGGGCACCCAGCCTTATTCACAAGAAGCTCAGATGTCTGTCTTATATCTTGCAATCACACTGCTGAGGTCTTATATTGTTAATATGACTGGCTTTATTAAAAAAAAAAAAAAAGGAAATCTGCAAATGTTATTGTCAAAGTATGTTAGCCAATTTTCAAGTTAGATGCAGCTGTGACCTCAGGTTGCTCTGAGCTCACTGGGATTTGGGGCTGGCACCCGCAATCCGTAGTTTATAGGTTTGCCTGTGTGACCCTGGCCACCTTTGATCCTCCCAGCCAAAGGGCAGTATTGTGTTCAGGGAAAGGCTGTCACCCCAGAACTGAGATACAGCACTTTTATGGAGCTGCTGCTGCTGCACCACCAGGTTCTAGAGCAGCTCTGAATGACAGAAAGCCTTACTGAAAAAAACCCCTTCTTACCTCCTTCCCCTATTTTGGATGTGAGGTCCAGTCGAATTGAAAATATTATCTGCAGCTCAGTAGAAAGAAAAAATAAAATAATGGAAGGTTCAAAAGCCCTGTTAAAACATCCACCTGTGTTTTGATTCATGGCCTTAAAATATGGCACAATATTCTGAAAGAAAGTTTTGTTCTATTTTGCTGAAAGGATCCAGTTTTGCCCTCAGACATTCTGTGTGAGGTAGTCTCACTGGGCTCAGCACAGGTAGTGCTGGAGGCCATTTGGAAATAAAATCCAGTCATGGATGAGTCACCACAAAATAAAGTTGCTTCAGAACAAGGGGGAAGATCTTCAGCATTTGAAGAAGCCATCTGAGTAAATATTTCATTTTGTCCCTGTCCTTTGCTTCAGTCAGGGAAAATCAAATGAGGCTGTGAAGTACTTGGGAGAGTTTATGAAGGATGCTGAGAGCGCTAATCTAAGCCAAAGCCTGGTGGATGCAAATGTCCTGCTTGGAAAAGTTCACAATGAAAGAGTAAGTACTGTTTGTAGTAATGATCTCAAACAACTTGATTTGCTTCTTGGTAAAATCTGGTTTTGCCTATGAGATGACAGAGGAGGATTTGATCCAGGTGTTGCATCTTGCAGGAGTTACCCCAGGAGAAGTCACTGTGTGACTAAATGAAATGTGCCTTAATTTTCTGAGAAAGGTGAAAATTTCACATCAAATTTAACACAGAGAGTTTTGTTCTAAAACAGATGAATAAAAAACTCCAAATTCAGATCAGGACAAATTTACATGCTGTGAAAAATCTGCATCCAGATCACCATTGGCGCCATATATGCCCATAAAGAGTCATTGGTTAATGCAAATGAAATTTTATTGCACTATATATGAATGTATCCTGCATTGCATACTAATGGAATGTTTACAATCTTAGCTACATTTCTTCTTTACATTCTCTCAGCCAAATTTATGACATGGATTCTAGCAGCAAGTAGTTTGTCAAAGGTCTGTTAGCAGTGGAAGGACTTTCTCTTGTCTCTACTTGCACTGCAGTGACACTTGGGTTTTGAAATCAAAAGGGTTAAAGACATTGCTGCAAAAGTGGAAGATTCACGCTTTAGTACCTTTTTTAGATCTGAATTGCTACAAAAAATTATTTAGATACAATAAGTAATAAAAATAATTTGTTCTGTATGCTGGATAATATGGAACTTAGGAAAACTTCCACTACGAATAAAATAAAAAATAAATACCCTTGCCATGTTCTGTTGTGTATTTTTTTGGTCATAATTTCTGTGTGTAATATATTGAACAGAGTACTTTCGCCTTTTCACTTACACTATCCCTAAATACCCCTTTTTTTGTTTCCTGGGTTGCTCTCACTACTGAAATTGATGTCCTTTTTGTCCTGTTTTTATTTCATAAGCGGTAGAAATTTTTTTACTCTATAATCTCTAAATTGGCCTGAGAATGTTCTGTTTACATGTGTCTTAATATAAATGCTGAATTTCCCATTGAAAACTAAGTTTTAAGGTCTTTGACAACTTGATGAAGTAACTATAAAATGGGTCTGTAACTTAGAAGAAGGGTCATATAACACTGTGCTGAATTATTCTCCTCCAAATCTGAAAAATAATTAAATAAATTCTGTTTAACTACCTTCAGTATTTCATTCCTTCTTCCACCATTGCTAATAATCAATTCAATAGAACTAGTATTTTAATAACTTATCTCTATTTGATTATTCTTCAAATTCTCTTTCTCAGTTCAGAATTTTCTGCCTTTAGCTGAGGCAGTGGTGTAGAAGGGCACAAGTGCAGCAACTTAATCATATTAATGTATACAAAATATTTTGTTTAAACATAAATTAAAAAATCTTGACGTTTGCAATTCCCTGTTTTCTATATAATTTTTTCTTCAAGGTCAGAAGTGTTTAGCAAAACTGAGTGTGACTTAACATTTCCTCTTTTGGATCACTGCCTGCTGGTGTCACCAGTATTCTCTAAGTCATTATTAGGGTCTTTTTATTCAACGATGTATATCCCCCAGTGATAAAATTTGTAGAAATACAGTCCATCAAATTAAATATATTTCTGTTTATATCCAGATCTATCCATGGGGACCTTTAGTAAACCTGGGGTATAACTCTTCCTCTTCTTCCAAACACAAATCACTTTGACCAAATTCACTTTGCTCTGTCCATACTGTTGCTGTACCTTTCCAGTTTTCTCATCTCACTATTCCCTCACCAGCATTGTCTTTCTTTAATGCTGTACCCACAATTTGCTTTCTAGTCACAATTGTTTCATCCAGATGTTTCTTGTTTCCCAACATGCCTGGGTTTGTGTTATGCAGGAGTAGTAGTTCTCATTTCCCCCAGTTCAATAAGCAGGTTGCTTACTTAATATATACACTCTGAAGTTTGCATGATAACTCTGTCATTTCTCATTTCACTTTTTCTGAGTTTCTTAGTCTGATTTGCTACATTCCTCTCACTAATTGCATCACTTAACCTGCTATAGGTCTCATGAGTATGGTAAGTAGGTGTTTCTGCTTTTTATTATATTACAGCTTATCATTCTTTATTCATTGCCATGTCCTCATAGGTCTAATTCTGCTCTTTTGCAGTATTAAACAAAGCTGAAAGACTACCAGAATTGCCATTACTCTTTTTTTTTCCTTTTTTAATCATAAGCACTGCTAACTATTTTTAGCAGTAATAGTTTTCATCCCAAAAAGTGGTATCAAGTGAAACAGGTACCAGTTGGAGTCTCACCTCCCAGTCTCCATACAAAAGAGAATGTCAGTCTTATTAAATCAAGGTGAGAGTGAAGGTATAAAACAAAATGAAAATGCCTGAAAATGTTTTCAGGCAGGAAGTTTCTGCCATCAGAGCAGCAGAATTCCATGTCAATGGTGGGATAGAGAGATAAGTTATTTGAGTTTTCAGTTCAGCAACAGTTGAGCTATATTTTTCCTACTTTTTCTCTTTTGTGATTAGGAATATCCCTGGGGGTTGCATACCCCTCTCTTCCCCCATAAATGAGTAAGTTTAAATTTCTATTCTTTTCTGTGCTTTAAGTCTATCACTTCATTATCCTCTTTTTTTTTCCATTTTTAGGATTTATTTTTTAAGATTTAATACTACCATAAATTAGGACCTTTTCTCACACAGATATGTTGAATGCAGGGAAACAGTAATTTCTAAACAGCCTGGCTGCAATCTGTATTAATACTTAGCACTGATATTCTTGGATTTGTCTGCTCAAAATGCTACAGAAATAACCAAAAACCTGTTCAATTCAAATATATGAGCAGTGTTATCTGGATTTGAGAGGTTAGGAAACTGCAAGGGAGAGTGATTTCCTTAATGCCTGCCATGAGTCACTCCGTGGGCTGCCACACCTCTGAGGTGGCAGAGGAGCAGGCTCTGATGTCAAAATAAAATACAGTTGACTACAAGTAGCTTTTAACATTATTTTCTGGTTTTCTCTCTTCTTTACTAGGGGAACTATAACGAAGCTCTGGAATATTTCAGTCAGGCCTCTGAGGCAGCGAAAGCTTTGAACAATTTGCCCTTGGTGGCTGAAACAGAGAGTTACTGTGGCATCGCCAAGGCTCATCAGCTGATGGTGCCGTTCAACAGCCACGTAGCAGCAGCAGCCGATCCCCTCAGCCTGCAGTGCCTGCTGGCATGGAAGCAAAACAGAAGTGACATGTGCACTGACCCTCTTCCAGCCGGTAAGGCAGTGCTTATGAAACACATTAGTGCTGCATTGTCCTCAACACTTAAGTCATTTTTCTTGTAGAGTTTTATTAAATTATTTCCTGGGTTTAATCCTTGTATGGAGCAGAGGTTGGGCTTTATTCCTTTGTGCGCTTGTTTTAGAGGCTGAATTAAACAGGTTAAAATATAACTGGGAGAAGTGGAAAATAGTAGTTGCTCTGGATGGTAACTTTCAGTAATTTTTTCAGTGCTGTTTGCCAGAACATCACAGTTACATGTTTTAGTCAAAACATTATTGTTTTAATCTTTAAAGATAATAGTAATAATCTCCATTTGCAGTACACTTTTCAAGTGCATCCAAAAATAAGATCCCTTTTACTAAAAGTGAGAAGTAATTTCTGCTTGACATAGTTCTGAATGCAGAAAAACACGCTGCTTTATTTTTGGTATCCTTGTACTTGACATTAGAGAGAAAGGGAAAAAATAAAAGCAAGTCTGCTTACTTTACCATGTTTCCTTATCTCAGAAAGAGCAGAGGAGGGCTTTGTGTGGAATAGCCCTCTTTCTTCATGGGTTAAATTTTCTTTGCTCTTTTTCCCTTGTACAATACATTAATACAAGACAAACTGAATTATGCATTATCTCCAAGTACTGATAGTAGGAAACTGTGTTGTACTGAGGACAGGGGAGGTATATGTCTACTCTACCTTAAAACTTCCTGCTCTGCATTCCTGTGAAGAATGTGAATCTGGATTGCAGTGGAAATAAATGACAACTGGGGCAGTCGCAATATGGAGCTTCAGGGTTACTTTGTTATTCCCTCAATTATCCTACTCCTAAAGACAAAGAACTGCCTGGCTGCTGCTTTCTTGTGTATCTCACCCTCTCACAGAAGTGGAAAATTAAGTATAACTTCAGTGGTGAATTTTGTGTATTAAATAAGTGGTAATTGAAGATATTAGCAGTTTAAGAGGATCCAGGATGCCAGAGGCAACACTGGGAGCTACTGAGAATTATGGAACAAGGGCATACATTTGGAGGCTGAAGAGATTAATTAGATAGCATTCTGTTTAAAGTTCTAGTGATGGTAACACTTTTTCAATGGCTATACATATCTATATTTGTGATTTGTGTCTCAATAAGTGAACATCTAGCACACTGAGAGATTTTGTTGACTGTCAGAGTTATTTGGGTGTATGTCTCCTGTCTAGACCTGTAGTGCAAATGCCGAGAAATCCAGCAGAGATGGTCAGGAAAAATAATTCATAAAATAATTTTATATACTATAATATATATATTTTATATATATTTTGTATAAGGACTACTAACTGCAGCTGATAAAAATAAAAAACAAAAATCAACAATGGCAACAGCAAAAAAAACCCCAAAACACAGGAACCTCACAGACCTGGAATGAACTTTGTATCTCCAATATGAATTTTAGTTCTTGCACTTAAAGGGGTTTTCTGTTCAACTTTTATATATGGCTTTTCCCAGTCAGTTGTGAAACTCATTTATATCCTGAACTGATATGTTCCCCTTTAAGCTCAAGAATCCTGCTCCTCTTTAACAGTACTTCAGGGATAAACAGAGTATGATTAGAAAAGCCCTTTATGTCCTGGCAAGCGTGGTACCACAAACAAGTTTTGCCTGCTGAGATTCTCTTCCTTCTGTATTTCTGCCTAGTTTACCCTCTGTTACTTTCAGTATTGCAGTTTTCATTTCAGTTCCAGTTCACTCCAGGAACCCTGTGGCTACTGCATATTTAGCAGCTCTTCCAGTTCAATATCATTCTTCTCATTAGTGCTCCAAGCTTACTCTCATGATACCCAGATTACATCCAGGAAAACATAGTGTCACACTGTCAGCACAATCTGTAACATTTCTCATGTTTCGTGTGCCAAATCTCTCGTTAGTACTGGCATTACATTTTTAATATCTTTGTCTGGCAAAACATGACCTGGCACCAATTCAAGATTAGGATTTGCTGGCTTTGAGTTTCAGGTACAGCCTTTATTCTACCTTCCAGGAGAATGTCTGTGCATCCTATGATGAACTCATCACTTAGGAAATTCCTGCTGTGATAATAGAGCAGTATTTCTAGCTCTTTCAAACAGCTCAGTGTTGATAATCTACTAGATTTTTCTCAGTCTTTTTGAGGATAGAACAGAGAAAGACAAGATACAATGGTAGTTCTTAATCAGCAGGGAAATTTTATGAAAGGGAGAAGAAAGGCAGTACGTTTTTATTTCTAACTCTTCTGACTGAAAAATTTTTCTGTGTCAAAAAAATAACAGTAATTTCTGTATTCGTAGGCAAAAGAAATACTTAAACTAGTGGGGGAACAATTACATTTGAATTCAAGTACTGCCATATTACCTTATGTCTTTCAACCAAGACTTATTTTCTAAATCAGTCATTCCAATAACCAGACAGGAAGAACCATTAATTACTCAATTTACCTCAACATTTATTAATAAAATGGATGTTTTGACCAGAGTTGTCATGGACAAAAGGGATGGGATTGTCAGAAGACAATGTTTAAAAATGCAAAGGAGAATGTGTTTCTATCTGCTGTCTTTGACTCAGTCACCTGACTTCACTTACAGGAGAGTTATTTATATCATTGTGAGATGCCACTGCAACAACAAATATGGTTTTATTGTTCTTTTTATGTTTAGTAAAGTGGATAAAAAACATTATCAGCAGAATCAGTAGGCAAAAAGGATTGTGACTCCACATAAAATCCAAAAAAGGAGCCTACAGCCTAACATTGTCTGATGAGAAAACATTTCACAGGTCTTTCAATAAATAATCACCTGACTTGCTGCGTTTCTAGAGGAAAGAAGAATAATTAAAGGTGCTGAAGGCAGGAAATTTTTGAATCAGATTTTGCATGTTGATTACATTAAATGCTGACCAGAAATTGTTTTCTGTGAGTCTGGCAACTCTCAGTGCAGATTTTTGCGTCTGGCAGGGCTGTGGCTCAGCAAAAGCCCTTGAATGCTTGAAATCATCTGAACACTTTCAAGAGTAGATTTAAAATGCATTGTTTGCCTCATCCTACAAAGTCTTCAGCTGTTTTCTTGAGAAATAGATGTGCTTTTGACAACAATTTAGATTTACATTCCTTGACTTTGGAGAACTTGGCAAAACTGACACATTTTACTGTAGATTTCCTGTCTTTATTTTGTTGGAGTTTTTTTATGATAGCTTTAAATACTGCATATTGTCATCAATTCTGAAGTCTTATGATCAATGGAATTATCTGGTATCATCAACTTCAGCATGATCAGGACTATTTCTAGTATTCCACACCTGAGCAGCTTTCAATATAATTTAAAATGCATGCACCATCTAAGCCTATAGCTTGGAAAATACAATCCAATGAGCTTTTGTTCTTACTCCCAAATATTCTTTCTCCAGCCTCCTTTCATGGATGTAAGGAATGATACATTCCATAGTGTGACTGTGTCCTTTTGTGTTGTGTAAAAAATTACATTTTCATCCTACTGATTCACATTTCTGAAGGCTCTTTAAGATGTGTTATAGTCATTTTTCTGTGAAGGAATGGGCTAGCACAAAATTTCCAATGTTTTGGAAAACAGCAATCTGACCAGGTGCATTTTAGATTGAACGTGTGTGTACTATTGTCATTTGTTAATAAAAGGATTATCCATAAAGAATGGGAGAGGCAGAAGTGAGATGTGAGATCAAGAATTATGCTAGACAAATTCAGTTAACATTTTTCTACTGTAACTTACCAGGGTGGTGTTTGTGGGCCATTTTGGTAATCATGTCCAAGAGCAGAACAGACTGCTTCATAATGCAATAAACTGCACTTTTTTAAATGTCTCTTTTGTCTAAAGTACACTAATTGCAGGAAAACTTCTAATGTTACATCCTCCCTCTCAGCAGTCTGTGCACTGTGTGCTTCTTTGGAGATAGGGAGAAACTAAAAGGATTTTAGAGACAGATTTTGGGGTTTCTCAGAAAATGCAGCTGAACATGAAGGGAATTATGAACACAATTGTTCATCTTATATAGTGTGTATTTAATGACAGACATTATTGTTCATTATTACTGACAGACAGTAATAAGAACTGTGACTTTAAATTGTATAGAGGAGGTGTGTGAGCAAGTACAGACTCCAAGGCTGTCCCTGTGCCAGAGGCACAAAGGCTCACTTCTTAATAAGCCCGTTTTGAAAGGAGTTCAAATGCTTCAGTCCCCTACTGAAATTCACAGGATGGCTTCTGTACCTTTTTATGGGGTTTCTCAAACAGAATTTCTCCCTTCTGGAAAAATATAGTGGCTAAAAGATGTGAAATATATGCATTTAGGAAAATTATTAGGAAAACGAAAAGTTGAGAGGCGATTCTGTCTTTTTTTCTTTAAAATTTGGTAAACTTGTGCTGCCTCTTCTTTATTCACATCACCTAGCACTCATTGCTTTCTAAATTTTATCTTGTCTCACCTTTAGCTTTTAAAATATCAGTAATTTTTTATATTAATGCTAGATATACTCTTAAAATATTCCTACTAATACTCCTAATACTTACTAATACTCCTACTAAGTCTTTATGTAGTCTTAACTACGTGTTGAAATAGACCATGGTTGTGTATAGACGTTTATGGCTTGGAACAGGTGTGTTTCTAAAAATCAGCTTAAGTGGTTCATATATGTTATTTATGATTAGTTGGGATTTCTTTTTTAAGTATGTGTTAAGTGTGCTCAGAGATACACTGATTTTTAGCAAGTGAGAGTAATTATTGCTTGGACTACAGAAAGAATCAAGTGTGAAGAGAAGAGCTGAGGGTGACAAGGAAGTTTTTCAGCACGTTGTGGTCAGTGGCTGGATGTACCAGATTCTCAGTGAAGAGCCTGAGAACACGGTATAAACATCTGTGTCAGTTTTGCCAGGTGTGCAGTAGTTTGTTCTATTTTCTGTTGATGGCTGAAGTTTGTCTGAAAAGAGGGGAGTGCTGATATTCAGTGTTCTCATGCTTTGTACAAATGCAATATCCCGGGGGTTTTACTGTGATTTCTTTTAAATACCAACGTAAATAATTGGGAATTGCTAGACAGGATCAGATCTAGGTCAGGTGTGTGGATTATCCGTGCCACATTTAAGAGGAGGATTCATGGAACATGTTCATGTTTAACCATGGATTAATGCGTTAGAAGTTTCTTCATAGTTTTTGCTGAGAGCTGGCAGTTTTTTATGACTAAATGGTGTTATAAGTTAAAAAAAGTCACTATCACCCTGACTATGATTGTGAGTGTTCTTGTCACCAATAGTTACATAAAAACATTTTACCCAGAGGAGAATTTGGATCTTATCTAGGCTTTTTGCCATCTGATGTTTCGTTCGGAACCATCTAAATCTTGCCACACATTTCCTTTAGACACATCCTGTGCTAAATATTGTTGGCATCCAGCTGTGTTTTCTCAGACAAGCTCCCTAGATCAGCAGAAAATGGTTTCCTAAATAAGGTGAATTGTTCTTTCTTGTGGAAAAAAAAAAGTTGGAAGTGATGTTCAGGCTGCAGTATATTGTCAGACCCTTTAGTGTAGCTTTATGCACTGAACTAGCATAGTTTTGTGCATTGCACTGTCAGTACTTCTACATAAGTAGAGTTCCTTTCCAGTTTAAAAACAAAAAATTCTCAGGGTAGAAGTTCAGTCCTGCTTAATTTTATAGAATGATGCAAAAGAAATTGAATCTCTTGCCCAGCCTTGTTAGGCCACTTCTGGAGAAATCTTTGATTTGAGTCACCTAGAAGCTTTTGGTTTGACTGCAGCATTGATGAAGAGTCACAAAATGAAGCAGCTGGCAGGAGTTGTGCTCTGGCAGTGCCCTGATGGCAGCAGGGCCAAAGTAGGAACAGCCAGTTGGAAAACTTCTGAAGTGGCCCTAGGGCCTCTCCATGTGCCCATCCTTTCCTTTCCTTTCCTTTGTTGCATACACGAGCAGAGGTGTATCTAGGGGGTTTATGCTCAGAAAGGAGAATGGATCCTCACAAAGAGCCAGAGATAAGATTTTTGTGGGTTTGTTTAATATTGAGGTGGTTGTTGTCATGTTGTCATTAGACTTCGTAAAGAATCTTTTATTGGTGCTGTCTGCAAACATGCCAACCAGTCTAGACCTCAGGCCAACATGAAAACAGCTCTCTGCTGCAAACCCATCCTTACCCAAAGCTCCCCAACAATCTTTGGACACAGAAAATCAAAGCCAAGACAAAGAAACTGTGTTCAGTGCATATGTTCTGTAACAGAGCCCTTAGGTCATCTCAGGAGTCACAGGCAGTGTATCAAACAGCTTCCTTCTCCTGGGTTTCCCAATCCAGCTTTCTTTTCTGCATCCTTGAGAGTTTTTTCTGAGATCCTTTTCCCTGCCTAGGTACATCCTTTTGTGTTTCTATTATAAGTAACAAATTGCTGTTTTTATTAAGACTCTGTGTCTGAAGATGGTCAAAATTTAAATGATTTACATTTAGAATAAGCCAATCTATTTTGAAAAGTGAAGTGTTGTACTTCCACAATTTTATATATTTATGAAACCATGTTTCTTTCACCCAAAAATTCACATATCTTTATTTTTTTCTGTAATCACCAGAGATACTTTGTGATTTTTTTGAACTGGTTTTGAAACATTTATCATTTTTTTGTTTCTCTTCATTCCTTGTCTGCTCTCTTGTGTTTTCTTTCCTGTTCTTCACCTTTATACTGAAAATTATTCCTTCTCATTTTTTTGCCTTACACCTTCACTCCAAATTCCAATTTTATATATGTTTATGCCAACGCTTACGGAGTGTAAGTCAGTTACTTCTATACCGAGTAGCTGGCATCTCAACTTACATCTTCTTAGATGTATCTTTTGTGCTTGTATTAGAATCAATAGGACAGTTTTGAGAGTTTTTTCAGTGTTTTCCTACTGTTTCCACACTGTTCTTCATGCTCAGTGTTTTTATTACATAGGGGTCAGAGAATGGAGTGGAAAGAATCACACTTCCTATTGAGTATCTTGACAAGTTGGTTAATAGAAAGTAGTGAAGTATCAAAATGGCCTTTAAATAGATCTTAATCACCTGTGGGAACGGATTGATGAAGTTTAAGTACACAACTGGGTGATTAATTAGCTTGAAGATCCAAATGCATGCATAAGTAGATGACCATGCCTCCAGGCTCATCCACTTGTTCCTACTCACTCAGTTAAGCATTCAATATTATCTATAATATAGAATATTCCCATGGAAGGCCTCATACAGGTCTCGCCATAGAGCCAAGTAATTATTCAGTATTTTTCATGGTGTGTCATACAGCTATATCATTTTGAACATGGAGCTACTATCCTATAATATTGACATGAATAAGTATTCAATAGAGTAATTGATTTGGAGAGGGTGATTTGAAATGGTTTTTGTTCAAACTTTTTTTCATATTTTTTCCATGTGGTTTAATATAGTTCCTTTTCCTTACAATTCTGGCATATTTTTAATTTTGGGGATGTTGAGCTGCTGTGGATATTAGTCAAACATAATGTAGCTGGTGTCAGCTCCTGTAGGGAATTAATCTTCTACAGCAGTTTTTGAAATGGGAACTGCAAGTGCCCAACACCCGTCAATAAGTAAACCTTATGTTTATTCATCTGCTAATGCCAATGTCTATGGAAGCCAGTACTCAAGCCCTGTCTTTCTTGTGAAGGTGGATTTCACTGTCTGGTATTTATAGGTCACATAAACAGAGATGTGGAGCTGCCTGACTGGGTCTGTGCATCCCAGCTGGGCATCTGCTAGCACTGTGCATTTCCCTCATTGCTGCTAAAAAACTGAACCTGAGAACTGGAGGATGCCTGTGCTCTAGAGTAATCTTGCTCAGCTCATGTTGGGCACGCAAGGAATTTGACCAATAGGAACTCCAGCCCATACCCAGGTGTCAAGGAAAACTGGTTTTAGGAACCAGGAGGGGAGAGGAATGTGTGCTGCACGGTATCCACTGACTTCTTATCCTGGGTGCAGCACTTGCAGCCCTCTGTTTACCTCACACTTCAGGCTCCTGCTGGAAATGTCACTTCAGAGTGTTGTAGAACCAAGTTCTGTGACTCCAGAACCTTTCGATCTGCCAAACAGTGCCTTGAAATATGAAATTCTCCAAGAGTGAGCTTGTACTCACTGATACCTTTAGCTCAGTTCTGAAAATAATATTAAATCAAATTAAATTTCATTTTGTTGATATTCATACAAGTATGCACACTTAGGCTGCAGTAAGAAGAGAATTGAGATGAAACATTGACTATTCCAAACATTAAGAAATCAACTATAAATTGAAGAATAACTGGATTTTTGTTCTTGTCATCTTATAGATCTTGAAAAGGCTCATTGTTCATACAAGGAAAAATAATACTTCAGTTGCTGTATTAAAAGTGTCAGTAATGACTGCAACAAGTTAACTGTGGTTACCAAAAACAGATAGCTCAGGCTAATGACACAGAATTTGATTTAGATACATTTTATTTTTGTTTAGTTCAAAATAAAATATTTCTTTCTCTCACATAATTTGATAAGTTTTTAATGATTGTACTGCAATCCATTTGCCATTTGGAAGATGGATGTGCATTTGGAGTACATGAACATATACGTGTGTACCTACAGAGAGAGAAACTGTATGGCAAAGAGAGAAGAATGTTGAATATCTATTCAAAATTGTGGACCAAATACTGCTTTTTTTATGCCCATGAAATCTTACTGTTTTGAGGAGGGTGGCACAACTGTAACTATAAGTAGATTTTGCCCCTTTGAACTGCATTATCAAAAACTTCAAGACAATCAGAAGTTCAAATAATTGAGGGAGTTGCTAAGTATGATATTTATGCTGGAGAAGATAACCTAAATAAGAAGGAGGTTCTGACTGAGGCTCTTTTAATAACTGGATTTTAGTACATTATATTTTGTATTTCTAAATAATATTATTGGTGGGAAATGCTAAAAATATGTTAGTCACTAATCATAGTTGTAGTATATGTAAGGAATGATCATGCAACTAAAATGTGGAAGATGCAGGAGGAGTCCTAATACGTCGTAGGAAAATATGGGGTTAAAGTGGACTATATTTTAAGCAGTGTTCAGTTGACTTGCTGTGTGGGGAGAGACTGAGCAGTCCTGGCTAATGACTTGTAGGTACTGAATCCTCAGGTCTCTCAGGTGGTTTCACTCGACCAGTTTCAGCAGGATGATGAAAAGGTTGAGATAAAATAAACTGACAGTTGCTACTCATCGCAGGCAGCAAGCTGTACCCTGGCAGATGAGACCCTGGGAGCCCTCTTTTTTAAACAAAGGCTTTCACTGCAGTGAGCAATGAACTCCACACAAAAAAGGAAAAGGAGAGAGAGATTGGCAGCTGGTGACCGACAGGAGGAGGGAAGGGAGGGAAACTGAGAAACACAGCAATTGTTGGCTAATTAGAAGCTATTCCCACCTACTTAATACCAACCCATTAAGCAGAAAACACTTTTCATCTTACTCTCGCTGCTACACATGACATTATACTCCAATCAATACCCTCCCACTGGCTGCCCCACTGCCCACAAATGAATACATTGCAGTTCAAGAATGCGGTAATTGAGTTGGGGCAGTGAAACTGCAGCTCACAGTCAAGATCTTTTTCTGAAGATATGAATGTAATGTTTGATGCTTGGATAAAGAAATCAAATCCCTCTATTGACAGCTGTCAGCAATTGGCAAATGGATGAAGTCAGCAATGGATCCATTTTGTATTGAAGTGACAATAAGAGTTTATTTTCAAAGTGGGGTTTTTCTCCTCATTTGAATAAGAAATCCAGAGGGTTTGCACCCAGGTGAATAGATTTTTAAGGGCATTTTGAACTCTCTTCTTCAGTTATACCTACAAAATTTATAGATGCACACATCATTATGTGCATGCAACAGTACATCTCATATTTACAGCTGCTGGATTTGTATTTATTTTTAGTTTTGTAGGATACATTTACTCAGGCTACTTTTTAATTTCATTTCATTAGATCTCCCTAAGATTTTTAGGCATCTTCTTAAGTTTTACAATTTGGTCCGCAATAGAACCTTGTGCAGTAGATCTAGGCCTTACATTTCAATAGTTAGAACCTGGTACTTAAATTCTGCATTTAGATTCTTGCAACATGTCTCTTTCAAATTAAATCCCTTGTTCCCTGAGCCATCTGGAATTGATAATACCATGCACAATCTGCAGCATAAAGTAATACTGTGCAAACTGCAGTATAAGTCTTTCTTCATATCAGTTATGTTACCACAGAATCAAAACAGCAGGTCACTCTCCTCCTTGGCTGGACTGAAGACATCAGTGCCAGTCTTTTGGAACTGCTAGAAGGAGGTTCCAATACAAGACGTGACATCTCTCCATCCCTTTCAATTCCAGAGAGAATTGAGTATCAGTTCAGGTGATAAGATTCTTTACAGTGCAGGTTTGAAAATAATTTTTGGATGCAGATAAATTGCGTGCTGTGACATGTGATATTTGCAGAAAGAGGCAGCCATCACTATTGATGCTGTTCATTGTCATAGTGGTACTGTGGCATTTTCAGCATGGCATTTCTTCAGATGCTGTTTGCTCAGGAGCTTCTTACCTGCATAATCGTGGAATATGCTGTTATCTTGCCAGGCTGAGCCTTGAACCTCGAGTTAGACTTTATGTATATGAAATAATCTACTGGCTCTTACCATGTAACAGCCTGTCTATATCCAAGTAAGAACAGTCAAAGCTGAGTGAAGTCAGTAAGGCTGACACAACAAATGTTTTGCATCTTTTGAAATTGGAAGCCAAATAACCACAAACTGCTACTTTGTTGCTTCTTTCCAGTTGTATTGTAACATTTTAAGCTTATTAGTTAAATTATCATCGATGTTAACTCATCTAATTTGCTTCCCAGTATTGTAAAGCAGATCTCAGTCGTGTTACTTGGGTATACTCCCTGGGCTTCTTTTGATATATGTTAATGGTACCATTAAAAAGAGATTTGTGCTCTATAAAGTCTGGAAAGAGGAAATAATTGTCTTCTCATGGAGAGATTTGGGATCTTCACCACTTGTGAAGATGCAAGTGCCTCAGACATAGAAGTGGAATATGATAAGGCATGGAGACAGAGGTTTTTTTTACTTAGAGATATTTGGATAGGACAATCAAACCTACATATAGTTTCCATATAGGTATAATCTCCTATTTAAAGTAATCTGGTTCTAACATGTGTCTCTGTAAATTCTGGGACTTTGGTTCCTTTCAACACAGAAGTGTACAAGTTCAGTCTTCCTTTGACCAGATGCCAGTGAGAAGGATCAGAGGCAGGCGAGGGAAAAAAAGTGGAGAGCAGTTGGCAGTCTTTGTGTTTCTCAGTGCCAAAGCCTGTGGGGTTAATTTGAAGATGCCCAAATCACCTTGGCAGCATCATCTCCAGTCATTTCCAAAATTGTGGAATTTAATGAGCCAGCACAATAAGCATAGGATCATAGAAAAATAGTAGTGGAAAGGACTTTAGGAAGTCATTTTCTTCATCCCCCATACAGCAGCAATGATACAAAGTATTTTTGTAATTTCCAAGAGAAGTTTGTCTTTTCTGTTCTTAGAAAAACCTGGCAATTGATTTTCCACAGCATCCACAAACATCTGTTCTAAAGGATAAAATTAAGCAGAAAAAAATGAATAAACCAGGAGATTTTTCACTTGTTTAAAGTTGTCTGTAATTGAAACTCTGTGTCTCTTCTTCAAATTCATCCCTTCCATATTTGCAGTAAAATCAGAGACAGGACATATCTGGCACATACTGGTGTTTAGAATAAAATTCTCTAGTGAATTCTGAAGAGGATGGTTATGAGGATTACTTAGTCTAAGTATAAATTAAATATGTTGGAATGTAGTTCTTCCTTACAAGCGCAACTGATGGAAGGAGGTAGAGAGCAGATACAAGGTCCTGTTTCCCTTTTTGTTGATTTTCCAGTTGCAATGCCCAGTAGGACTAGTCCATATCACTCAGCTGAGCACAGTAGGTGGGTATCCCCTCCAAAAGGGCAGGAAGAGCCAGGGCTTCACACCCAAGAAATAAACCAGTGCAGAGGGAAGGGTTGCTACATATTCTTAAATGATCTCCCTAAGTGCTGTGAAGCTTTGTTATTCAAAGTCTCCTGCATAATTCAGGACTCTTCTCCTTACACAAGTTTCTGAAGAAGGAAAGCAGCGAGATTTTTCCATTCATTTTACCAAGTTAATCCACTCATACTTGAACTCTTCCTAGAGATGCAACTGATCTTAAATAAAATACTTTAGATCCTTATTTATGATTGAGGATTTTTTTTCTAGAAACACAAATAGGAGAACTGAACAGACTCTTTATCCATTCTAGATGGGATGTTTTGATACTTCAGAAACACAGACTGATTTTCCTCTAGTTTCAGAGTTCACTATTTCAATCCATATCCTCAAAAAATAAAATTGCACTACTACTGTAGGCCTCCACAACTTTGGATTCTCATAAAGCTGTACCAAGTCCTGTTTGCCAGTCTTCTGCAAGGAAAACTCCAAATATTTACAAGCCAGATAGCTCACCTTTTGAGCTCTTGTCAAATGCTTTTATTCCCTTTACATTAATTCTTTTTTTTTCCCATTCCATAGCAACTTAATTAAGAGTTTGGGGTTTTTTTCTCATCTTGGAATCTATTTTATAACTATCTGTCATAGCTCCCTTGCTCCAGTTTCTCAACTCACATTCATTTCTAAACGTTGCTCCTTTTTCTGTCCTAAGATTTAACAATAGCTGCCTTCATTACTAAAAGTTTCCTACAGAGACACTTCAACCTAAGTTAGAAGCTGGCAAGGCTTTTGTTTGCTTAGGATTCATTCATGGAAAAGAAAATCTGAGGCTGTGTTTGTCTTTTGCAGAAGTTATAACTAAGGGAAGAGAGTACAAAAAGCATCAATCTTCAACTAGATCAAATGATCAATAAAAACCCACTCAAATTGCAACCAGCAAACATTCTGCTCAAGCAGACTGTGCTTCAGAAAAATGACTTCATCATAGCTGAACAGAAAGTGTATCCTGTGGAAATAGTTATGGCCAGGCAGTGAGCTGATCTTCCATACATTCTTTCACTCCATGTGAAATAGAGGTGTGTTTGATTTTCTTCTACCAATTTCAGTTGTCTCACTGTGCTCTGAAATCTCCAGACTGATTAATGGAGCTTCTCTGGAGAAAAAGGATGTTTCTCTCTCCTACTTACAGGTACCCTGTGCACTGCAGAGGCACACACTGGTGTGGTTGTTATATTGTGTTTGGGGACCTGTGTTCTTAATGGAGAAAAAGGAGAAAATTGTCAGACTTAAAATGAAATATGTTCTCCATCATTGATTTCCATAAACTTGTTCAAGTTTTCATAACCATTGAGTCTCCAATGCCTTTCTACCTGTAAACATTTTCAAGTATTTGTCTCTGAGGATGCATGTGGGGGATCTGCTCATGTCTGACAGTCTCAGTTAAGAGGAAAACTTTTTTTTCCCCTGACCTTGTGAACACTGTGTACACAGAACTTTGTGCTCTAGATATTAGGGAGGCTGTTGCATTTAATTTTACTAGACTGAGGTTTCCTGTGCGCCTGAGAATCTCAGTTTCCATGGATAAAGCAAGGGCTTAAGAGCTTTTGAAGTAATCATTACTTAGAAGACTGAAGGATTGAGCTCTTACAGCACCTCTTACCTTGTTTTCCTGGAAACAGATGAAAAAAGTTTTCCTCCATCAGTGTTGTTTTAATTGTGGTTCTGATGTGTCTGCAGCTGATAAGTTTGGTTGCTACAGAAGGTAGCTGAAACTTTATATTTTATTTAATATTTTAAAAAATAGTTTTAACTTTAAAAGCGATTATTCACAGGCACACTCCCCAGTAAATTCAATTTTTCTTTTGTTTTATTAATCCTAGCTCTTCATAGATCTTTCCTTATTCCAAAGTTGTCTCCACTGGCTGATTTTGGTGGAGTGCTCTGCCCTGTACGTCCTGACTGCAGGAAATACATATAGCACACCACATCTCTGCATGGTGTGACTCCAGTGTGTGCTTCTCTCTATTGGCACAGTGTGAGACAGAAGTGAGCAACACTTCCCTGTTGCAAAGTCACTCTTTATCCTTGTTTTCCTGTCATATGAGCAGCATTGTAAGCAGAAATACTTGATACTACAAAGTGCCTTCCTTAAATCAGTTTTAACTGAAACTGCAGCCACTAATGGTAATTTTTTATGTATTGCATGTCACTACAAGGAAACGAGAGTGTTCCTGAACCTTCAACAGCAATCTCTCTGTAAATGGGAGATTCTTTTCAATTTAACCTTAAGGTAATTCAGAACTTCATGGCTTTATTATGCTCACTAGGGGGATAATTGCTGTTATCATTTAACTGCATTTACACACAAAATCGTGACACAAGCTCAGTCTTGTTTACAACAATGCAGTTATACGCATGTGGAATTGCAAACTTTAACCTAAAAATTTGGTCTGTCTTGATGACCAGAGGAAACCATGAAACAATTCAACATCCAGTTACAACCAATCCATGGTATCCTTTTGAAAAATCACAATTTTTATTAATCATTATGAAAAGTAAGATATTTAATGGAAAATTGTTTATTAATGAACAGAATTATGTGTTGGAGAACAAAGTGTAAGAGATTTAACACAACAGTATTGTTCTGAGGGGAATTTTGGTGCTTTTAGGTGAATTCTTGAAGTAATTTATATAGGAAAAATAGCTTAATACTGTGCTTGCCCCCAATTAAATGAAATTGGTATTCTTTCACACAGATGCTTGTTTTAGCAGGATGTGAAATATGATAAAAGAAACAATAATTTCATTGTAAGCTGAAGAAAAAGGTCCACAAGCATGAACCTTTACAAGTACCTTTGTCTTACTTAAATGACATTTACAGAACAGTTAATTTCCACTCAGCAGTGGCTCTCCATCATTTAATTGGAAATATTCTATACTAAGAAATTGTCTTTCAGTAAGGATTATTGCTTTCAGCTCTGGGATCCTCAGCACAGGGAAGGTGTGGACCTGTTGGAGGGAGTCCAGAGGATGGTCACAAGCATGACCAGAGGGCTGGAGCACTTCTCGTGGGGAAGGGCTGAGAGAACTGGGTGTGTTCAGCCTGGAAAAGAGAAGGCTCCTGGAGACCTCATTGCAGTCTTTCAGTACTTGAAGGGAACCTCTAAGAAAGGTGGGTTCAAACTGTTCAGCAGAACCTGCTGAGTGGCAGTGGTTTTGAATGGAAATTGCATAGATTTAGACTGGATATAAATAAGAAGGTTTTTACAATAAAAGTGGTGAAACTCTGGGACAGGTTGCCCAGAGAGGTAGTGGATACCCCATCCCTGCAAACATCCAAGGTCAGGTTGGATGGGCCTCTGAGTGATTTGATCTGGTTGGAGAAGTCCCTGCTCATTGGACTGGATGACTTTTAAAGGTCCCCTCAAACCATTGCGTGACTCTGATTATTGAATTTAGTACCCTTTTCCATGAAACTGGGGGAATGTGTCTTTTGGCTGCACTTCACTTCCTCTACGTTTCCTTGAAGTTGTGATAAGCTTCATGATGGAGTCCAGCCTGATCAAAGCATGACCCTTTCACTGTAGGCAGGAGTAAAAAAAAAAAAAAAAAAAAAAAAGAAAAAAAAAAAAAAAAAAAGTCACTCTTCAATGAATTTCCACCCCTCTACGGTCCTGGACAGCAATGCCACACAGGGTGCACTCACAAAAGAGCACTCCTTCCCTTCTAGCATTTGACATCGAGACACCAAGGCAAAGCTGATATTTTTAATACCCTCTGACGACTGACTGTGGTCATTTTGTTTGCAAGAGGTGACGAGAGAGGCCCGGGTGCGGGCAGGGCAGCGTGGGTGCCGTGCGGGGGCCGGGGCTTGCCTTTAGCCTCTAGAGGGTGCGCTTTGATCCCTCTTGATCACACAACAATTTGCTGTGACAAAAGCGACGAGCGGGTGAGTGCAGCCACTTATGCGTGAGCAGCAGCATCCGCCGGCAGCGCGCACTGCCGAGGCGAGGCTCCCGGCTTATGTAATAAACCATTCCAGCTCGTGTGTGCCCGCCAGAGATGGAGCCTGCCTCTTGTTTTGTCACTGAATGGGGCGTTAGATGTTCAATCAGCATTCAGATTTATGCTTCAGATGCTCATGAAAGAGGATGCTCTCCTTGGCACGCCTGTCAGCGGTGATGCTTGTGTGCAGGTTTTTTGTATTTTTGGAGGGTTTTTTCCTGAAAATATTAACACAAGCATCCTGCCACATGAACAAATCTGGGGAGATGTGAAGAGTTAAGAGATTTGCAATATTTTATTTTATCCTTTGACTTCCTCATAAATCTTTTTTTTTTTCTTTAATGTGAAAGGTGTCTTCAGGAACATAGCTTATCATCTTCCTATGATATATGTAAGCTTTAAAATGTAGTCTAAATTTGCTGGGAGAAAATAGTATTCAGGATCCAGTAATATAGTTGGATTCGAGACAGAATAAAAGGCTCATATTACTACATTTGATTCAAAACAATGGCTTAATTGGCCAGGAAAATGTAGTTATCAGATGATAAAGATATGAAGTCAAGGGCAAGATATGCCTGAAAACAAGCTTTTTCCTGCCTAAAATTAGGCAAAGTTAATAGGTTAAATTTTGTTTATTGAATAAGAGAACCCAAAGTTGATTGATATAGTAATTTCTGTGTTTGCTATGGCAAATATTTAGCTCATTATCAGTTTTAATAGCATTTTGCAGAACAAGCCTTTTCTTGACATGCAGAAAATACTATTAAATTTCCCTGCATAGATACATTGTTATGACATGCAATAACTACTTGAATATAAAGGGGATTAATAATTTAAAAGGTGTTAACAAATTAGGGCCATCATTAAAAATAGACTTTGAACCATTTTGTAGAAAAATCAGATTGAGGTAATGCTCTGCTCTTATGATAAAGAATTACAGCATTAATTCTGCAAAGTGAACTTATTGCTCCTATTCGTCTCCAAAACCCTGGAGCATTAAAAGACAGGAAGAATGAAATGATCACTGCGTTTTTTCAGGCACAACAGCTCTAATATTTCCATCACAGTTTCACAGCTCAGCTTGCATGGTTGTGCTGGAGGAAAAACCCATAAACGTCACGCTTCCCTTTGTTTTGTTTTTGCTGGTCTTATGGAATCGGGTCGAATTTTTTCAGACAGTTTATATTAATATACTGGGAATTTTGCTTGTACAGCATCTGTGCAGAGTATAAAGCAAACATTTCTTCTGTACAGAAGCTGTTCTTTTCTTGGTTTTTAAATGCATTCCCCATGTTCCTTTTGCATTTTGTTTTTCCTTTCTTGCAACAATTGATGACCAGAGGCATTTCAAGGTTGAATTCTTGTTGCTTTGCAAATTATTAATTTGTTTTGTTTCCAACTTGAGATGAACAGAAATAAGATCCCTTTTGAAGCCTTTTCTTCATTGTTTCAAATTGCATCTATGAAATATGCAGAAAAATGGACCCCTTTTTTTTTTTTTTGTGCAAGTGTATTAGTAAATACAGTTGCAATTCTTACTCATGTGAGTAATCCCTGCCCATATAGTTTCACTGCAGTGAGGGTCAGGTGTGGACCCTTGTTTTAGAAATAGCTCAGTCAAAAGATTTAAATAATATTTAAAAGGCTAACCTTTAATTAGTGCTCATTTGCTTGTTGTTTACTTTCCTACGCAAGTTGGAGAAGAAAAAAAAGTAATTTCTGGAATTTAACTAATAAATTTCACATCTGAAAGAGATACAAGGAGTTCTTAGGCCCCCAAAGGAAGCAAAACATTTGTTCTCCCCCTCTCTCTTATTCTCACTTGCCACGGCAGTCATCTCCCTTCATAATATTTCCCTCTCATCCCCCTTCCTGAGTTTTCCCTCCCCTTCCCCTTGCACTTTCTGAGACCACAGAACCCAGATGGTGCCCTCACTGTTGCCAGACCCTGGGGGAACTGCTTCTGTTTTACCCACCTCTCAGTAGCTGCACTAAGAAGCATGCCAAAAGTCCAGTGCTGAGATATGTTTAATTTTGATATTATTTCCTTTCCAGTGAATTTGTTTGTCAGCACCAATTTTTATCCCTAAGCTCAAGTCTCTGATATTGGCAGCGGTGCAACATCAAGTTTAAGTAAAACAATTAGTTTCTAGACATCTGGTTGTGATTTTAGCAGAGTCAGATGTTGTTAAAGCACCAATCAATAAATGGTTAAAGCATTGTTTATATAGCACCTCTATTCCTGCTAATACTGAAAAATTCATAACATCAGGACATTTTTCAGGCAGACGTGTGTTTTGGTGCATTCAAGGAGTACATCTCCTTTTATATACCAATTTAACCATGTTTGGGATTTTTTAATTGCACAGAATGAAGACATGGATGGAGAAAGTAGAATATGTGACAGAGGAGAAAAGATTCGTGTTCTGATAAAATATAAAATAAGAGTAGTTGTGCTAGAGATACAGTTAACAAGGACCACCAGTGATAACAAACTATTAGTATGTTATTAGCCAGTGGAAAATCAAGGACAGTATTAGTCTGCTCTGTGACAGAGGGGAGAAACTCTTAATAGATGACCTAGGGGAGACCAGTGTGCTTTAATGCTTTTTTGGCTTTAGTCTTCACTGAAAAGGTCAGCTGGGATCATGTGGCAAACAGAGTTTATGTGTGTAACAAGAAAAAAATCAGCAAGATCCTAGGCCAGAACAGGAGAAAGTAGGCTAGAGAGTACTTAGAGGAGATAGATCTTCAAATCAGATGGGCTGCAGAAACTTGATCCTCCAACCCTTAAAGAACTGGCTGGAACAATCTCGAGGTCATTAGCCATTTCTGAAAACTCATGAAGTTCAAATCAGGTTCCAGAGTTGTGGAAAAAGGCAAACCTCCTGCCTGTTTTTAGAAAGGGAAAAAGGAGGAGTCACCGTGGAATTTTGGATAGATCAAATTAAGATCCAGTCTTGGAAAAATACCAGAACCTACAACCAGGTGTTTGATAGATATCTGGAAATAAAAAAAGGAAATCTGCAACAGCCAAAATGGGTTTGCTAATGCTAATTGTGTCAAGCCAAAATAATTACCAAGCAACAGGACTGTCAGGTAAAGAAGTTAAAATAAGGAGAATATATCTGATATAATCTGTCTGGAGCTTTTATAGTGCATATAGTGTTATATGCAACATTTATAAGCAAGAAAGGAAGCCTAAACTGCATGAATCTACTATCAAGTGGG
Organism: Passer domesticus; assembly: GCF_036417665.1. Classification (NCBI taxonomy): domain Eukaryota; kingdom Metazoa; phylum Chordata; class Aves; order Passeriformes; family Passeridae; genus Passer; species Passer domesticus. The sequence goes on from NC_087477.1 coordinate 26,991,566, forward strand.
TGAAAAATGAATATTAATAATGCCTCTGACAAATAAAAGCTATCTGTGCTTGTTGTTAGAAATGGAAAGCTGTTTAGCTTGCTATTCTACAAGGATCTGAGTGTGTACTACTCCTTATCTGGAGACTGGAATAGTAAGTATGCTTTACCTTGCAAGAGAACACAAACTAGGGAAGGAACACAAACTAGGGAAGGAACATAAGGTGGTGCAATTCTAAAGGATCTTGTCAAATTGAGAAACACGTAATGTTTTCAGCCTTATGTGTGTGTTAGTGTGAGTATAGATAATCAGGAGTAATCAAAGGCAGAATTATAAAAAAGGAGCAAGTACAGTTCTGTAGAGGTGGGAAAAAATCAGGACTAGCAGTTAAATCACAAGCTGAACCTGAATGAACAGTGTTAAGCTGTTGTGAAATGTGCAGACATCTTCCTGGGGTATTAAAAAATGATGACTCCTCAAGTAATCCTTCCGCTCTACTCAACACCAGTAAGGTCTCAGCTTAGTATCATAGCAGTGCGGGGTTTAATGCTTTATGGAGTATGCAGAACAACTGGAGAAGGTGCAGGAAGGATGAAAAGGAGCTAAGTATCACGACCAAAAGAAAATATTGATTTAATGGTAGATTTGAGCATCCATGTCTACAGAAGAGGCTCAGAGTAGAACAAAATCGCAGGTCTGAACTTTGCAGAACTTGAAGAGGGCATAAAATAATTAATGATTTTTTCTCTTTGTCCATGATAGTTTGAACTAAAAGTAGTGGACTGAAAAACTGCAGGATGCTTCTGATTAGCCACTTTACAACATTGTAGGAACTTTTTTCCAGTGGTTTATGAATTGTCATTATGATGAGAGTGATTATATATATGTATTTAACATTCATATCAGAATACAGACAGATGCTGTAATTCAGGAGATAAGCCTGTGAAATGCCCATGACAGGATCTCATGGCCTAGAAAAGATAAAAAGGAATGATTTTCTGTGAACAAAAAACTGCATTTTATTTGGCAAAGACTCATTTGCTAAAAAAGAGTGGGTAATAAATTTCATTTCTGTGTGTCTCAGTTTGCCCATCTGTGAAGTCAGCTTTAAGATGTTGATTTTTTTTTTTGTAAAACAGTTTTCCAAAATACTCCTTGGCTTAAGGATATTGAAAGATATTCCTTACTTACTCAGTTCATCCCCTCGTCTTTTCCTTTCTGGAAGTTTTCCAGCTCTTTCATCTATTCTTATCCATGCTCTTCTCCTCTGCAGACATCATTCCTAGGCTACCAAAGCATCAATTTTTTCTGTCCCATTGATTCTGATGGCAACAATATTCATTTTTGCTGGTTATTGGAAAGCCTGGAATCAGTTTTAATGTGTAAACCATTCATGTTTAATGTGAGGAAGGGCTATGAAGACTGAGAGTGAAATCCACTTATTGGAGCAAAGTATTACACAGTTTTAACTCTTCCGTTCTTCCGTTGGCTGTTTCTTCTCTCTCTGGCTAAAATAACAGACCAGCCTTTTTCACCTCCACTTTCCAGCCCAGGACCATTTCATCTCTTCCCACTGCTGGAGTTTTAGAACCCCTGGTAATTAGCATTCAAAGATGAGCACATGCTGCAAGTGAAATGCCTGTTTCCCCCTACCTGGGGTCAGCCAAGACATCCATTTCCTCATTCAATATTTTGTGTGCGATCACAAGATTGCTTCTCTTGCTGCCAAGTCCTCTGATATAGTATGATGTTAATTAAATTTTATTTTTTCAATTTAAATATGTTTCCATGTAAACTCAAGGTTAGCCATAGGTAGCTAACAAGTAAGACGAATTTGACAGAAATTCTATTGGGTCTGTAGCGTTTTCTTCCTCTACTCAGGATTAAAGAATCTATAACCCAAGAAAGGGCTTTTCAAGGGAAACTAAGCAAATAGAAAATTGGGGCATAGGGTGTGTATTGTAACATATTAAATATTTGAGTATTTTTCCATGTCTTTTGGCCTCTAGAAATTACAAATATTTATAGATTTGAAATTCAGACAACTATTTTAAAAAATGAATTGTATGCAATGCCTTATGGCTAAACTATATCTATAATCTTTCCTATATCTATAATCTTGTAGCAGTTTCCTACAAGCATTTAAATTATTTGTTAACATTTTGGAGGAAGATGAGAAAGAGAAAAGAGCTGCAGATTGATGGAAGTTTTTTCAGAGTCTGACTTAATAAATGTGACAATCAAATATGAGGATTTTTGGAAAGAGAGATAAGCGACGCTAGCCTGAAGGCTGAACTTAATGTCAAAGAGGGTGTTCATGCAAAGCAAAACAGTGTATCTAGTAAACTAGAGAAATATCATCTTTGGAGGAAAAAAATCTCTAAAGATTTTATGCCACTTCTAACAGGCAACAACAAAAAAGCCCTAGCTGTACCTCAGGATATGATCAGTCTTTTTGAACTGGATTTGTTCAGTGCTTTTTTGTTCTTCAGTGCTGTCTGCAAGCATTCCCTGTCTCAGTCATAAGGCTCAGAGTTTGGCAGTTTTATTTCTTTGTTATATTTTCATCATGTGAGATAAAAAGTCACGGATGAGTGATATAATGGAAACAAATGTTACCTGTGTCTGAGCAGGAGAAAAAAGCCCTCAGTTGCACTGAATCCATGCTCTTATTCTTTCATAAAATTGTTTGAAATTTTTTAAAAATGATAGGTGATTTTTTTTCCTTCTCTGCTCAGCCAAACTGCCTCTCTATGAGAAGGGGAGTTCAGTAAGCACCTTAGGAAAAGCATTTCTCAGGATAGCTGAGGTTGAGGCTGTTGTAGGCATGATCTGTTCAGACTCTGTAGGAGGGGATGAAGGCTGCATCACTCTCGAGTAGCCCCTGGAGGTTAGCTCAGAGCAGCAGTACAGCTTTGGAGGGAGCTGTCAGCCCTCTGGGCTACAGGGATGTGCTCTTTTTAATAAGTACATTGCACAAGACAGTACCTACGAGGTAAAGGGCATTAAAGGGCATTTTTTCACAAGAAAGTATTTTTAAAATAATGATTAATAAGTCCAAAGCTGTACAGTTAATTTGTGAAAAATACAGTGTGTTCAAAATACCAAGCAGTCCTAGATGTTTTCCATGTGAATAGAGCCTAAACCAAATACATTCTACAGAGGAAAAGTTTGGTTCATCCCTTGCTCAGAGATTTGAATTTAAGCTCTATTTGTTTTCACCAGTTGTGAAGAAGGGCATTAGTAATATGAAGATCACTTAATTCAGTAGTGTCTCTTCAGGTAAACAGTATTTAATTTGATTAGTCAGCATATTCATTTCTGTGGTGGAGGAACTGGGACAACTCCTTGTTTAAAAATAGGGAATAGTAGTAGGTATGCATTTGCTAGGTATCACAATGCCATGTATCTTCCAATCAATTGCTTTTCAGAACGTGAGATGCAGCAGATTTCGAGGGTATTGTATGTAATTTACACTTTCATTTGTTTGTTTTAGTATGTGGTTATGGCAAACACTATATATCATGGTTTTTTCAAGTTTAGCTACTTCATTTATTTTCTGAAAAGTTAGTCTCTTTTCTTGGACACGTATTAGGTAAACACATCAAAAAGTTGCTCAAAAATGAAAATGGAGCATAATGTTATCAACACATTGAGCAAAACTCAAATGTTCATGACCAGCAATTGAGTGAGCTAAATCAGACAATACTTTAAATATTAAAAAAAAACATTTCAAAGAGTCCCTTAGATTTTCTTTTACATATTTTTCATTAATATAAAATCTTGAAATCTGGTGTTCATAGACATGATTCACTGGCTTGCTCACTGAATTTGGACAGTGGTAATCAAAACATCACTGATGAACTGGTCTCAAATGAAACTGCAAGATTGCCTAGGTTTTTATTTCAAGAGAAATGCATGTCTGCCAGAAATGAAGGATGAGGTTCTGGTTGTCCTAGAGTTATTACGAGTGGGAGATTATACGGACATATATGGTAGTGATGAACAGAGATCAGAGAGACCAGAACATCAAGGGGAAGGAGAAATGGGAATTAAGAGATCAAAGACTGTAGAGGAACTGGAGGGAGAGTTGGCTTTGTCTTCACTGCCAAAAAAGGTGTGCTTTTGGTGTGAAAAAACTAACAGTAGCTGTATTTATTTTGCTGTGGAAGACAACAAAAGCCTTGTAGCTTTTCCTGTGATCTGGCTGAACAAGTTCAAGTGCAGAAGTGAACTGCAACACCTCTGTCCTTTGTATCCATTTTACTTAACAGAAAGGTAATTTTTATGAGTGAACAGGGAAAGAATTACTCTTTGTTTTATTTTATTGAACACTATTCAGAGAGGAAAAGCATGACAATAAAGAGCAGCATAAATTGGACAAAAGTCTGACTTTCATAGTAAGCAAAATTTGTCACCACAAGAAGGACTCAGACTACCAACAAAGCACATGGAGAATAATGTCTGGAGAAGATAAGGCACTGAGGGTGTGCACCATGAGATAGGAATTTACTTCACTCCATGCCACTCATTTGCTTTGCAAATGTTTGACTCACTTTTTCTCTCTGATGCACCTTTTTCTCTTGTTTTTTCAATAATCACAGAAAAGCACAGCTGTTAATTAATTCTTCTCTTAATCTTTCAGGAAAGTGATCACTGAAACCTAAGGTCATATCTCTTTAATACTGGCTATTTATAATTAGGCAGTGAAAACCATACCTAAATATTTAAAGCAGTTTGAGATGTTGATTACCCAGAACTCCCAAAGGAAATATACACTTTATTTATAAGAAGCCTAGGGAGAGAAGGAAATGTGTATGATTTTTGGAAGTTTTGAAAGTCTATGTTAAAAAATTGTCCGACCAAAATGCTTCAGGTACAGTTGATTCTGATTCTGAATGGCAGTAATTTATATCAGGACCATTCTTTATTATCTTGCACTTCTTGGATTTCAGTCAAAGATGTGGAATTAAATGCTTAAATGGAGCAATCCAATTTTAAAGACAATTTCCATAAATTATAGCTTTTCATATACTTTCTCATATAAAATTAATTGAGACTTTTAGGAAACTTGTCTACAATTTCCTCCACCTCCTCAGTAGCAGACAAGACTTTGACAGAATGCTTTGTATAAAGAAGAACCTGTGAGAGCACAGCTATGCTGGGTCATATCCTAAGTTTCCGTTATCATAGAAGTTTCTGTGGAAAGAATTTGTACAATAAGAATACTTTCATGACAGTAAATCCAGCAGAAGTAGAATCTATCATGCTTGAGTTACATTGGAAACAGTTGGTTCAGTTTGGGAAGTATTTTAACTCTGTTAAATTTCCATCTACAAATGTGTACTGGAAGGCAACATATCTACCACCAGAGAATACAGTGTATAATTCTCATTTTTAATACCTGAAAATTATTAAGATAAAACTATTTTTATCCCTAATGTTGAAAAGCAATAGTAATACAGCTAAGCTGTAATAACTTTGTCTTCTGTTCTTCGGGATAGACCTCCGAGTAGCATCCTCTTGAATTCACAGCAAAATAATAAGTTTTTTAATAGAGTAAATTTTCCTCTAGGATTATGTGCTTATGTCTACTGCCTACCTTACCGAGGGACTTGATTCTTTGTTTAGTATAAGTAGCATTGGGATCACAATAAAAGAGAAGGCTGGTCTCCTTTGCTGTCTGCAGACTAGATTGCCTTAAGAGACATTGAGACCAGTAGAGAAAAAAGAAATTACACTGATCCAATAGATACACTGCTGAGAGGTTTCTATTATATTCTTACCTCAGACATTGTACCACCATTAAATTCACACTTTCAGGCCCTGGGAATCAGGTCAGCATGACAGAGAAGTTTGGCTAAAATGAATCTGCTATATTAGTTTTTGTGAAAATGATTAAGCTCCGCAGGTTCAAGATCAGGACTATTTTTCAAGCAGTCATTGTTTCAAAGCTAGGCAAATAAACCCTGATAGAAAAGAGAAAATCACAGGGAGTCAGACCAAGATGAAATTGAGTATCAGAGTAAACAAACTACCTGAATACATGATCTGGAGTCAGAAAATAACACAGAGTCATTTATTTGGCACAGTTAAAAATCAGCTGGGAGGCAAATTTTTTTAAAGTATTTTAAGTAGACTGCCCATCAAATAAGCATAATTATAATCAAAATTCTTACAACGTTCTCAAAATTCCTAAAGGCAATCAGCTCCACTCAAATTAGTAACTTGGATAAATCACCATTAATTAGCTAATATAAGCCAGCAGGTGGTTTTGAGCCCAGAGAGATTCCCTGGTTATTTAAATTATGTATACTATACTACACCAAAGATAGAATAAGTGAAATGCAAAAAACAGGCACAAGTCTGCTAAAAAATAAACAACAACAAAAACACTCTGTAGGGAGGATGCCTACCTAAGGTCTTCTCCAACTCCTGCACCCTACCCAAAGCAATACAAGATGTCTTTGACTCTCAGCTCAGATATTGTCATCTAGGAATGTTCTGTATGGATCCTATTTCAGCTCTGAAATATATGCAGGAAACAAAATCTGCAGTGGAAGCTTGCTTGGAAAGGTTAGTTCTGAAGAATTTGTGATTACTAGAAGGACAGAGAGAGCAGTGACTGTGTTTTACAGAAATGCACCACTGAAACCACAGGGATAGCCTTGTCCCACACACATTCATCCAAAAAACAGTGGGAGACTTTTTTTGTGAGCTTTGTAGGCATTTCCTATTAATAAGTAAAATTACATAATTTTAAAAGATTAATGTCCAAGTTTTCTGTGACCAATGCTGTTGTGGTCAGTTGTGGACAGTAACTGTTAGGAACCAAACCAAACACTTTCATATTAGTATGTCAGAAGAAAATGAGAATTTTTTTAAAATACTGGTACCAGTAGCGTCATGAAATCCAGAAATTCTTTGAGAAATGTGGCTCAAACCTTCCCATAAAACTATTGTCTTTCAATAACTCCTACTTGCATGGTGTTTTATGCTAAAAATCTCAGGGATTGCCATAAAATTCTGTCATCATTTACTGTCATGCTTATGTTTGGCAGTCATGCAAAATCGAGGCTCAATTGTATTTTAGAGTCTCTGATTGAAGAAAATGACATTGTATAGGAAGAAACAGCAAGATCAATCCAGATACTTGTATTTGTCCCCCTGAAAATCTGGACAGTGATGCCGTAATATTACTTTAAAGAATTAAAACCCCTGCCAGTTTTTACTGAATGATCTGTAGGTCTGGTAGTAATATTTAGCCCCAAATCATGGTCTGGGATCACCTGTGCCTTTCACATCAATCAGCTCAGTGTGATGTTCTGTTTACAAAGAACTGAGACTGTGTATCTCATTGTATTCCTGCCTCTGTGTCTGCCAGATACTCCGTGTTGCTGATATTTTTTTCAGGATGAGTGATGTATTTTGATGAACTTCTTTTCATACATTTATGCAGTTTTCTGGTCTATCCTACTTTTTTTTTCAATGTAAATGATAAATGTATTATAAACATGTTATCCAATAACTGTTTAGCATTTTCATTCAAGCACAAGTTACAGTAAATTGAGTCTGTTCAATATGACAAATAGCAGAAAAAGGTTTTTCATTGCCATATTACAACCCAAATCCTAAAGTTATTATTTTTCTAAGCAGAGAAAACATGAAGCCTGTACCTGCCTAAGCCTTCCCACCTCAGCAATAAACACATAGGAACTGGGCTTATTCCCACATCAGTGGGGAGCCAAGGCAGTTCCTGAGTTACCTGAAAAAGCCTTAAGACATGTTAGCAAAGTATGTAAAAATGGTAACCACCATAGGTAATTGTGTGGATAAAATTAATTCCATGTGTACCCAAAAGTAATACCCCCAGTTTTTAAAAAATATGTCTTGCATTTTGTTTTAAAGTACCTTAAAAATGCTGGTTTTCTGTGTACAGTACAGTATAGAGCTGTTCAGGGGAAAAAATCCCGCAGACTTGTTGTTCAACACATGCAACACTGCCCTTTGATATCTTTTTTTGGACTTTGTAATAATGCTGTAACTACCACTGTTCCCAAATATTTTATTTATAAAAACTGTCCTCCCACAGGGCGGCTGCAGATGATCTGCAAGCTGAAGACCAGTCTGCAAACTCCTCTTGCTCTAGGAAACGGTGCTCCTATTTGTAAATATCAGTGCTTGCCTTGGGATTTTTAACAACTGGTGTGCTCCCAATTTCAGTATATACAGCACAAGATCCAGTTCTTGGGTAAATAGTGGAGGTGACAGTTTAGCATCCAGTCTTTCCATGACAATGCTGATATGTTCTATTGTTGCTAAAACCATAAAAAAAGTCTGAGTGCCTTTATGTTAGCACCACAGGCAGAATTGGTGTTATTCTCTTAAGAGAAAAAATAGTCATCATATCTTGGAGGGATCAGCACTCACAAACCATCATTTGTTAGTAGCTTTTGAATGAGAGTCAAATAGCTGTTAATGTTCAGAAAATGTCAAGTTTGATAGAATGAGTTTTAGTCACCAAAAATAGGAAATTGAGAGAGTGATGAAAACCCCTGCTAGTGTTTAGCAGAGGTCATTTAAGTCTTGTTTCCTGCATGGAACAATTGGAAGAGTTTCTCTGTAGGTTTTTTATGCTAACCCTTCTCTAGTTTCCATGGTTAAAGATCATGCTTTTCTAATACTACCATGATATATGGAAAACAGACTGTAGTAAGCTGGATCAAAGGCCTCTTTAGCCTGGTGTCTGTCCAGCAGTGGTTAACAGATTAGGGGAAAATATAAAACCAGGAAATTTGGAAGGAAAACCTCTGTGTGGTATTTTCTCCATATCTTCAGCAAGTCAGGGACTTCTTGAAGAAATTGAATCTAGATCCCATTGTATTTAATAGGCTTTCCTGTGTTTGTTCATGAACTTATCCAGTGCATTTCTGTTACACAACTGGCAGCCAGGGCACCCCATTGAATTTGGCAGCTAAAATGCAGATTCCTTGGATCTGCCCTTAGCCCATTTTTTGCAGCTTCAGTTGTTTCAACCTTTGCTCTGTAAGAAAGTAAGTTATAATTTCTCACTCTTTTTCTTCATGGCACTCATGAAAATAGATACATCTCTTTATATCCTGCTATCAGTCATCTTTCTATCAAGCTGCAGCTTCCAATCTCCCTGTGCATAAAAGACATTTTACATATGTGCATCAATTTGCATTTATCAACACTGAATTTTATCTGATGCTTTATTGCCCAGTCATAAACCTTTTTGAAGTTTTTCTAAGTTTTGATTTTGATCACCCAGTACAATATTTTTTTGTCAGCAGTAGGTTCTGTCACTTTGCTGTTCACCAACATTTTGAATTGTTTGGTTTATTTAAATGTTTACAGAACAAACTCTGCCTTAGATCCCTGTTGAATTAACTACTGATGTTTTTCCATAATGAAAATCAATCCATCTATTTTCATCTTTATTTTCTGCCTTTAAATAGTTGTTAATCCAGGGAAGTTGTTAATCTGAGAATCTAATCAACCAGGTAATAGTTCATCCAGATCTCTTGTATTCCTCAAAAGAAAATAACCTCAGGAGACCTCTACAGAAGTGATCTTGATTTCTTTTTTTCATTATAACATTTTAATTTACTTATCTATCATTATATCCTTTATTAGAGTTGTAGCTAATTTGCCTGGTATGAAAGTCAGATTTTTACTGGTCTCTCCTCCCATGGCACATTCTTGGTTTTAATTAATGTCTTGTTTAGCACTTCATGTCACTCTTGTACTGAGGCTGATTTAAGCAATACCTTTGTACATGTCCTTTAAACCTCTTGAGCAAATACTACTTTCTTGCCTGATTGATTTCTCAGCTTGTTCTAATCCTGCTCTGACAGTGTTTTGGTTTGAGACTGTTCCTCCCTTACCTAAAAAATAAAAATGCTGATCTCTGCTGGAGGTCTTCCATAGTGACCACCATCCCAAGAATACATTTCACCTTTCTGCTGTTATCTTCTATTCCATGAGTTCTCATTCAGCTTTTGTGTGTGTGTGTGTGTTTGTTTTTCTGGTGAAAAAAAAAAGAAATATGTAATTGTGCTTCTCCCCACTATTTCATTCTTAGGGACACAAATAGAAATAGGAGAACAATGCAATGAAAACATCACATCTGTGGAGATGTGATGCTTGATATCAGAGCTCTGTTGTTTTTGTGTGGTCATCATAAATTAAACCGCTGGGTTAAGTTGAACTTTTATGCCCATACCCTGAAAACTTCCAGCTGTTGTGTTTTAAAAAATTCTCTCTGATATCTTGGAGCCACAAAAGTTCACATTGGAGTGCAGTTTAAAGCCAGGCTCTCATCAGCTGTTCCTAGGTGCAGTGAGGGGATCGAGTTGATGTTCGTGTGCTACAGCAGAGAGCAGCTTTCTGTGTCAGTGGCAAATGAGCAGGACACAGAGTGATTGCAAAACAGCTGCAACCTCCTGGGCTATCCAGGGGAATTTCTGACAGGCAGGTCAACCTACAGGGGTCCCGCTGCTGCTTTTAATTGAGAGCTATATGTTAGAGACACCTGTACCTTCCTTCTTCCATTTTCAAAGTTCAGGGGAAACTTCCCCAGAAATCAGTGTCAGAATATAATCATGTGGTTACTAAACCTGCATTGTCTTGTTCATTACTTTTTTGGGAAAAAAAATCTGTATTGCTAATGACTATTTCCACTCTTTTTTCCTTCATCATCTTTTCACATTTTTGCTGTCTTCAGGATTTTCTTTCATCTTTTCCTTGCAATGCTTTCCTGATAGGGACTTCACTCCTTTTTCTCTCCTCACAAAACTGGTTAAATGATCAGAGATGAAGTTTGATTTGATAGTGAAGTGCTGTTATTTGAATTTAGAGATAGCATCCTAATTGGTAGTGGGAAAAGAGGTTTATTCAAGGATATTGCTTTAACTTGTCTGCAGAATCAGACAAATACCACAGCATTAGATATTGAAAGAACATTCAAACCTCTTTGGAGAAACAAATGGAGGGAATAGTTCGCTGAAAGTGTTCTGGAAGGCTTTGGGTACTTGAGAGAAAGGGAGAGACAGAAATTGTTTGGAATGCATAAATGTGGTGAAACAGTAGAAAGCTCCAGCACTCAGAAGGAAAGAGTTGTATCTTCTGAAAGTTTTACCTGGTAGCCCAAAAAGTAGGGACAGGGATTTGAAAGAAGCAAAAAAAATTCAGTTTGTGATCCTTTGTGGTTCATTTTTGCCTGGTCTTCACTTTGTACAGGAGTTCTGAAAGGTTCTAGGCCTGCTGGCTTGTTTTGGAAATTTCAGAAGATGCAACATGTGCTCTGTGGTGTCTTGTGTGAGCTTTTCCAAATTAGCTTTAAAGATGGTATATTACATTTTTGCCAAGTCATATTTTCTCACAAGTGTATGATGTATGCTTGAATTAAGACGTCATGATTTATTTAAACGTCTGAAAAAAATTACAAAAAAAATTATTTCCTTTTTTCAACAGCTTAACTTTTAATCCTTTGTTTCACTGCTGTTTTTTCTATTTGCTTTCTGTATATAGTGAAGACCTACATTTATTTTTAAAAATACATAAAAGTACGTAGGTATAAATGTCAACTTTGATTGATATTGTACCCCCTGTGGTTAATGAAGTGACTTGGGAAGTTTTACAAAGTCAGGATTTAGTCCAGACCTGAACCAGAACTTTGGCTTATATTAGGTTGTTTGTTTACACTTATTTTTGGTGAATAGGTATGTCCTTAGCAAATATATTACATACAAAACTATGAATTAGCATTGTCTTACTAAATTTAGTTGTCCATTAGCAAATCCAGAACACTTCAAAATAAATGAGTATTGTTCCATAATTTAAACTTCTCTACTAAAACTACTTTTAAGTAGCTGTTGTCTGTATTGAATTGTAAATCATTTGTGTGCGAGATTAAACTTCAGATGAAGTTATTAAAAATATTGTGGTTTTGCTAGAAGCTCTTGGGGAGTTGTGTTGTAACTATTTCTATCTGTGACATGTTGTTCCTATAAAATCAGAAAACAAATTTCATACTAAACTTGCCTTTTCACATAATTGTTAATTGTGAAGCTACTTTGCCATTACAAATAATAATCTGAATGTAAATATATAAAGAAAAGGATTTGAGATGTCTATACTTTTGATATAGGTGAACTTGGTGATCTCTAAACTAGCTATGTCCTAGAAGACAGAGTGATTCCTCTTTCTGAATGCCATAGCATACCAACTCTTGAAAGAAAAGTACAAATAATGGATGCAAGATTGAGATCTTTAGTGTCAGAAAAAAAGTAGAAGAGAATATTTCTTTTTTTGAAGTGGTATTGTGTATCGTCTCTGCACTCAGGAAGGAGTGAAACCATACAAAACTAAATACTCATTACAATGGTCTGATTAGTTTGCATCTGATGCACAAATTTGGACAAGGTGCATAAATTAATACTTAGATTTGGATTAGTATTTGAAAACTAATCTGAAAGTTGTTTTATTAGCATATTAAACAATTATATTAACAAATAACACTACTGGTAAGCAAACATGCAGTTTGAAGTTCTTACCCAGAAGTAAAATGCACAAAACCTGACTTTTCTTTCAAGTAAGCAAACCTGCACATAGGTTCAAAGTGTTTAATTGAATTACTATTAAAATTGAAGTCAATGACTAGAAAGGGAATCTAGAGCAAACGTGCACTGCAGCTTACCCTAAAGGAAGAAATATTGGGCCAATGAAAGCAACCTATAGAGAATGGGAAATAACAGGCATGTGCTGGCATATTAGGAATGTCTCTTCATAGATGTGCAAGTTTTATTTCACATTGTCCTCACCCTTCTCAATAAGAATGACTGATAGCTTCACTTTGTGATTTCCCAGCTTTTAAGAGTCTATTTTTATTTATTTTTTATGACCAACCTCGCACTTGTTAAATGTAATTTTTGCTTTATGTAGCATAGAAAAAAGCACATCTGCAGTATGCTATCCCATGAATTAACAAGAATGACTGGACATAAGACAAGAAATCCTTTAAAAACATATGTTCACATTAAATATCTGGGCTAGCTCAGTAAAGGAGGTCTTATGGGGTCATTTTTGATGCAGTACAAGTAAACCATTTCTGCTCTTCTGAAATAGTTTCTTTCAGGTTTATATTGAGCTTGTATAACAACGCATTACATAAATAAGGGCTTAGTTTGTACATTAGTCTTTTACATCTTGGATTCTTACTAAATCCTTGTTTTTACTAACTTGATGCTTAAGAGATATTGATTTCTGCTCCTCATGCCGATGGTGTTTATTTTGATATGGCTGGGATTAAAAACTAAATTAACAGGCATAATCAGTTTTCTTAGAGTTAAAAAGGGTGCTTTGGTACCTTTGGTTACATTCTTCTGAAGAAAAAGGAGAGCAGAAGAGATGTGATAAAAAAGGGATCAATTTATTCAATCACTGGGTATAAAAACATTAGCCCTGGGAAAGGCCCTTCCTCTAAGAGCTTTAGCTGCCCAGTCTCACTTGTGTGGCACAAAATAATTTGCATTTTTAGAGAAAATTCACGTCTTCTGCAAGCTCTAGTGAAACATGAATAAATTGCTTTCTTTTCCTCTTTTTCTGATTTTATAAAGCTGAATCCATTAGGGGCTGAGTCAAACTGTAATGAAAGAAAGGCAACAACTGAGATGATGGAAACCCTGGATTAGATTTCTTAGTAGTCCAAGCCCAGCTGTCATGGCCTACGTGTCAAGTTAGTACTCTTTAGGGAGGCCTGGCAGTACATGTGAATATTTTTTTTTAACTGCTGTGTTACAACAGGTCTCTAAAGCAGCTAGGAATTAAACAGAGATGCAGAGATTAAGAATTAAATAGAGCCACAGCAAACATTCCACCAGGGAGATTTGTAGTGGGGCAAGTAAACCTTCCCAGGGCTATTGCCCCACTGCCATGCCTGGCAGGCTCACCTGTGACCTGGAGACTCTGAAACCTCCAAGTGGGGCTGTCTTATTCCAATTTATAGCAATGAATTTTGTCTGTTACACTTTGTGAGCTTTGCTATGAGGTGAGACTGTGGTTTGATCAGAACATACAGATCCCAGCATGGATTTTATGCCAGTTACTGTTTTTATAAAGAAGACCTGGTGTCAAAGCACCAAACATTCCTCTGAGTACAGACTGATGTTAAATTACAAAATTAATGGTACCCAGAGTCTTCTACCTAGTGCTTGGAATTTATCCAGCTTCCAAAGAGACTCTCACATCCTCCCATGAAGGGGCACAATGGCACAGTCAAGTGCCCCGGTCTGTAAAAGATTCAGACACCTGAAATCATCCCAAGTTCACCATTCACTTTGTGAATTTAGGGAAATCATTGTATTTTAAACCCTAAGATAATCTCATAACAGATCTCCTCAATTGTGGGAACAGTTTATAAAAAAAATAAAATCTGCCAGAATCCCTATCAGAGTTGTGCCCTGGGGGAAAATCCCTTCCTTATTTCTCAGCTTTGCATGATTTCTCTCATCTTGGGAAAGCATTTCAAGCCAGCAGCAGCTGGTGTCTGCCTGCACTTCCACTGGTGCCTTTGTGAGGAACAGAACTGAGCAGCAACTCCTAAATAACCCTGTTTCCTTTTCTGCCCTTGCATTGTGGTTGTGGAAAAGATCCAAAAGAAGCCAGGTCACCCACTGCTGCTCCCCGTCCCTTGCACCTAGAAGTGCCTGCCTCCCCTCAGCTCTGTTAAGTGTCTGCTACACTGGGAGTACCTGCTGGTGACTCTCATCACTGTGGTCAAGGAGTGGAATGGGAGGGTGACATTTTTTGCTTCATGAAGACATTTTGCTTTCCTGCTGTGTGCTTCTAAAATCTCTGCTGTTCCTTGAGCAAAACAGTGTGACTGGTATGGCATAATTCAAAGTGAATTTAAAATTTCTGAAGTCAAATGTTTTCTGAAAAGATCTGTTTTGAAGCAATTTGGCAAAGCTGACATAACCATGCTAACTTCAGTGAACCTGCATTGGCTGCATCAGTTGAGAATTGGGCCCAGACTAGCCAGAGCATTTATTTTTAAATTCTAGCTTCTGCTGGCTTTTTCTTAAAAGTCTCTGTAGTTCTATAACTTTCTAAAGTAGCTCACAAGTCTTGTGCTACTGCTAATAAAACAGAAAATCCATTTCCATTTTTCAGTGTAATCTTTTTTTCATGTGAATCTATTTCTCATCAAAAGAAGCGAGTGACTGGCGTGAAAGCTGGAGCTCTCTACTTAGCTGTAAAGACAAGTCTTGGTCTTTCAAGTTGTCACACGTTGTCTGGGAGAACATGGCCATAAATTCAAAAACTAGGAGGGAGAAACTAAACACTCTGTGTTGCTGTGGCCAGCAAAAGTATTGTTCCCAATGCCTGGTGAAGAGAATTAGGTCTGATTTCTGATTCTGTGTTCTCAATCTGTTGGTAAAATCAGCAACAAAAGCTGAGACAAAGAGGATTCTCCCAAGTGCCCATGGGAGAGGTATGTCCTATAGCACACCAGTGTCAGCACGTGTCACTGCAGGGACCCTCCATAAACCAGGACATTCATTTCCAGCAGATATTTTTGTTGGCTATTTTTAAAAGATAAGTAGGAGCACTTTTCTTCAGTCTTAGAGGGGAGCAATATTCTCCCCAGACAAGCTTAGTCACAAGAAAATTGATACTTCCATAAGGGATTCCATACCTTCTTTTTAAAGAACATCATCATCCAGACACTTCCCTACATCTCCTCAGGCAGAGAGGATGCTGTCATGCCTGGAGTGTCTTAGAAGATGTAAAGCTAAAGTCAGGTAAGGAGAAAAAAATCTCCATGGCATTCCTTTTTTTTTCTTGTAGCAGATGCATTGCTGGGATTTCTCTGCTTCGCTGGCTTCTGCTTCTGTACCCAGATGATACCTTTGGCTAAGCTCTTGGAAGACAGTTTCCCAGGCAAAAAAAACAAACTGCATTATAGAGACCTTAGATGACAAACAGTTTGCAAGCCACCAGGCAGAGTCATCACTGGAGATGCTGAAAGTCTCAGCCATGAAAAAGTGCTCTTACAAGTGTAATTATAGAAGGACAGGCAAACTTTTAGAGACCAGAAAACAGCAGACCCAAACTCTCAACATAAGGAATGAGAGCTGTAGAACAAGAAACTCTCAATAAAATTACACAGGCCGCTCATGTCAAAATACAGAGGTAAAGCAGAAAGAACTAAAATCAGAGATATTTTAAGTCAGAACAGTCTGATACTGTATTTGAACCTCAGTATGACGATGGCATACAGTTAAGCAAGAGGACGTGTTTAAGTAATCTGTGTTTCCCAGCTTTCCTCCCCTGGGACACCTTTAAGGAACCTGAATTTCAGAGAAAGGAGTGCTAACCACTCTGTGACAGCCAGGTCCTTTGAAGACATATCAGGCTGCATATTCAGAAATAAATATTACACACTGCCAGTGAGCAGCTCTTCTGCTCAGTGTTTTGCTCAGTGGGTAGAAGGTGGTGTTCACAAAAGACAGGCACATGAACTGTCCTGCTATGCTGTCTTGCAGGTTTTAATTGTGTTTTTATACCAAATATTTAACAGACAAAATGCACTATATCTGAGTAAAGGAAAAAGGATGAGGCTTTATGTGTAGTCATATACAAAAGTTGCACAGTAAATGCAAAAAGTAGATTCTCCAGCAGAGTATTCAAATCTACGGTAGAGACTGTAGTGAATTGGGGGAAGACAGCAAGAATTTTTCAGGGTAGTGGCTTTGTTATGAATTGGTGTCAGAATTGCCACCGTGCCTGAAATCTGTGTTTTCACAGCTACTGTTCTTTATTTATTTACTGAGCACCCAATATACCTGGCTTTGCCTTTTTTTTTTAAGTGAAGTAGCCATGATAGTTCTGCAAATATGCTGCTTCTGTTATGATCAATAAGTTGTCAGAAACATCACCCACCTTACTGCTTCTTTGCCCTTTGCAAAAAAAAAATTTTTAAAAAAAAGTAGATTTCATTCATAACTCTAATGATATGTGTTGAAACTTTGATGCAATATCATTGAGATAGACACATTTCTGTAAAAATCTGTAGGAACGCCTCTAAAAATACTGGTAAACGTTCTGTGAGACAATAAACTGTCTCTTCTGTGAGCAAGGTAAGGGTTTCCTTTCATACGGATTTCTG
The DNA here is from genome assembly GCF_036417665.1 of Passer domesticus. Taxonomy (NCBI): domain Eukaryota; kingdom Metazoa; phylum Chordata; class Aves; order Passeriformes; family Passeridae; genus Passer; species Passer domesticus. Next base: position 27,008,739 of record NC_087477.1, read on the forward strand.
AGTAGATTTCAGGCTCAGTCTTTAGTGATAGGCAAAGGTAGAGGCAATAGAAGTGTTTTTATACTCCTTGTTTGTTCTCACCAGCTCTTCAGGGTAACCAAGAGCAAGTTTGGCTTCTACCACAAGAGAAAGCAGACACCTTTTGCTCAGAAGTTTGCTTTCTCAGCAGGTCCCCCCAGGACTTTAGTCTGTCTTTAGGAGACAGCAAGTAGGTTGTAGTTGTGGTCATTCTGCATCGGGATGGGGACTGAAAGAAAAGAAACCCTTCTCTAGGCCATTTGAGAATTCTACTTTGCACTGTGGAAACTTTGATTAACCAGCTGGACAGATGCTTACTTGCTTTCTGCTGCTGGAAAACTTTGAGAATATTTCAAGACACTAAATGGCAAATACAAAGTTGAGCCAGAGACAAAATGCCATACTGAAATTTTAAGCTAATAGTTTGGATTTAATGTAGAATTTGTTGACAGTAAAGGTAAAACTATAAGCTAAAAACTGGTAGCAATTTTGCTCGAGTTTCTTCATGTTTGAAGTGATCTTCTTGATGATTGTTTTCCAAAGCTGATTTTGCTGTATCACCAATATTTGTGTAGAATTTTTGTGATCTCTAACTTCCAGATACACAAAAGACACAGTGTCATATTTTGGCCTTGAGAAAAATCCTTGGTTTTCTATCTACAGTTAAAAATTTGGTCTAATAGAGCTGTTATTTAAAACTGATATTCAGCAAATGGTTTGAGCAAAAGATGTCACAGATGAATGTATAACAATGCACAGAACTGAAAAAGGTAAGATCAAGAGAGATTTCCATTGTACAAATGTCTGGAACATGCCCAAACTATGTAAGAGAGGAAGATTAATTTGTCTGAGAACTATTGAATATGAGTAAGTAAACAATGGAATTTATTAGTTAGGGCAAAATTTATATTCCTGTTAAGTTTTCTCACCCAAACCAGAAAAACCTTTCCGTTTCATTATAGTACCATAGGCTCTTCAAAAGCTTATAAAATAAATTCTGCTTCTCATTCATAAACTTGCCCATCTGTGAAGCCTGTATTCAGAGAAACCTACCTGCTCAAGTGCATGCTGTAGTTCATTAAAGGCTCCCATTTGTCCTCATAAAGACTCATTCATTGCCCTGAATAATATATATGGTGTGCTGAAAGAGAACCAACTCTTGCTTTTACAATCTAAATTAAACAACTTTGTCTAATAAAAGAAGCACTGTCTCACTTCCACTAGGCCATAAGCCCTAAGGGTCTTGTATTTTCATGGTTTTTATTTATTTATTTTTGCCAACTTGTCCTTCAAGGATCTGAAAGCTGAGAGAACTGAGCCACTTAAATTGTTTCTTTCTCTGCCTGCTTAGAAAGACAGAGGCAAGCAGTACAACTGTACTGAAGCAAATACTCATCCATAAACTTATTCTAAAATGCAATTAGATGATCTTCTGTCTTTTTCTCAGTCCCACCTTCTAACCTTCCTCATCTTGAGAGTCCATCTCTGTTATGTGTGGCTTTTCCAAATGCCCATGATTAATAACTGCTGTGATTCATTAGCCTGTGTTGTTGGCAATGTTTCCCCAATGGGAGCATTTGCTATCTAGGGATAGTCCATGATTGCTCTGCCTCCTGGAACAGTAAGATGCTTTCAATCTAATGCGCTGTCCATGTTTTAGCATAAAATAATATTAAGGCATCCACATAATGGAACCATCTGAAGATCCATTTTATTAAGCACTGGAAGAAAATGTGTGTGTGTTTGCATGTGCAAGGGAAGCATAATCAGCAAACCTATTTCACCAGAAATGTCGTTTCCACAAGGGTTTCACGTAAAGACACAGCTGTTTTGAGGTGTAGTTCTTTAGCTGTGAGCATGAAAAAATACTCCATAGCCAATATCTCACCTGGTGCAATTAACTTACTCAAATTATATACAGCCTGTTCAAAGAAGGAAAAATAGGAAACAGAGGTAGGTTTATTGTACTTATTCCATTTTGAGGGTATTTATTTTAAATGCAATCTACCTTCAAGTACAGAGCTGTACTGCTCTAAAAGATTACTGCTTCAAGTTGCTCCACATACCTTAACATAGCATGGACCCTTTTTACATTATACGATCAACTTTTTGACAGTGCAGGGCCAGCACAGCTAATGGAATAATAGCCTGCAGGGTCCAGCTAAATGATATACGAATATAATCAACCTTTGTGATGACTATTCAAAAGTAATCCCTTTAGCTTTCAACTGCAACATATATTTCAACCAGGCAAAGCCATATGAAGAAAATCTCTGCAGACTCCACTGATACAATATGGCCTTCATATCCCCACAGTGTGTTTGCCGCTCACAGTGAGTTTTAAATTTAAGGTAATGGCTACTGTATATTCATGTGAGCATAGAACAATACCTTTGATTTGTTGGAGAAATGTTACATTAGCTACCAAGGGCCCTATTCAGTAAACTTTGACACAACCCTTATATATGGTTTACTGCTTATTCTAAATGGAATATGCCTGATAGAAATGGTTTGCATGCCCAAATTGTACAAATTCATTAATCTTTATATTAACAAAACCTCCAAGTACAACTGCCTCCATTCCAAGTTAACCAAGTCAGGATACATGGTTAAACAGGTAGGCCCAACATGCTTCTAAAAGGCATTGCATCAATTTTCGTTTATCAAGACAGAAAAATACTTCGGAAGATCATCTACAAATATGGGATATACATGTTGTTTGCAGTCACATTATTTTCTGCTCTATCTCTATTCCTACACCATTATATCATTCTTCAGATTATATAACTCAAAGCAGCTGTGTGACATTTAAAAATGCTAGTAAATTTTAAAATACAATAATGGGTTCTATCTCATCAGCTGTGTATCACTGACATGGTAATACATCGAGATAGTCTTGCTTCCTCTCCCTTTTGTGACAAAAACATGCAGTATTGGCTAGTGGTGGATCTGAATACATGGAAGTAATTCTGTTAAAGAAAAATAGATGTAATAAAAATGCTGTATTGCCTCAGAGTACAACTTTTGTATGTACACTATAGTCAGAGTTCAGTCTCATCAGCAGGAGTTGCAAATAGGGCCTTGTTTGTGTACAGGCACTTGAATCCATGTGAGAACATAAGAGCATGTTACCATATGTTGTTGGAGGATTCTGCTAAGCAGGTGAGCTATAGTGGGGGAGTAGGAGAGCGTGTGGCCTTTCCCTGTATTTTTTTGCCATGGCATTCTTGAGCCCACAGGAACCTACTGCATCCTCAGCATCCTGCAGCAGGGAGTTCCAGTGATGAGGTGACAGTGCACAAAGAAGCCCTTGCTTTGTATCCAAGCCCACCACCTCCCACTTTCAGTAGACCCTACCTCATTTTTTTTTTTATTTGGAAAACACAGTGAAAAATTATTTCTGGGTCAGTTTGTGCTTGCTACACTCACTTTTGTCATCTTCTCAAAAAAATTTCTTTCTTTTTTTTTTTTTCAAACTTGTTTCAGCTGAAACTATATACCTGAAACAATAATCCTCTTATGATTTCATCACTTCATGGAGCTTTCAGTGGAATTCTTGTTTAATAAAGTCCAACAGTCTTTGAATAATGCAGACTTTGGATTTGAATGGATTCCCATCACACAGGCATGCAGTCTCAGCTGTTGTCTGTTTCATTTTCTTTATAATCTTTTGAGAGAATGGTGCCTAAAATTCCTGTCCTTTTTGGAATTAGTTGTAGCTTCAGTCTTTGTGGGTGTGGCCTTCTTTCTTTTGTATGGCTTTTCACTAACCATATAATGTAAAGGAGTTGCAGCCCTGCATTGTTTTCTACAAAACCATCATGAAATAATGGGATTTTTAGAAGTATAGCATTCTGTAGATACACACACGGAAATAGAAGGAACAGAGATGCCAATTCTAGCTGCACTGAAAATCCAACCAGACAATTTTAATTATATTTTATCAACAGCAGTGGTAATCTGTCAGGGACATCCTATTATGATTAATTATATTTACATTCTATTAATACATATTAATGTTATCTCCACGTTTTGCACAATAAGATGGAAGGAGAATGCTTGATGGTGTGATCTGTGGTGGTATATATGTATTATCATTATGAATATGAGATGCTTTTATTGTTTCCAAATAGCATAGGCCAAACAAATGCCAAGAAAACATTTATGGCTCAGTATTCCATCAGTTATCCTTGATATGCTTAATATGTGCTGGGAGGGCAGAGCTGTTAATCAGCCAATAATAGCTTGGTGCCCAAGTGTGAAGGCAAAAGGCCGAAAGGTGCACAAGAAAAGCAATTTCTGCTGTAACTCCCCATCTGTCATGTGCACATCCCCACTGTCTCTTGCACATGTCAGTGTCTGTAGCTGTCAGAGACACACTTTTCTGTGTTTTTTTCCTGGAAATACAAATGTTGCTATACCCAGCCACATTTTGGGCTTGAGTTACCACTTTGTACCACTTTTCCACCAAACTGCATCCACTGGACACTGCACTGGTGTGAAGCTGGGGTGGGACAGCACAGTTCTGATCCCTCGGAGAAGTGAGCACTTTTGACCATCTGGGGCTCTGGGCTGCTTGCCACCGGCTGAGTTTCTAAGCCAAACTGAGCTGTGCAGGTTTCATTAGATTTTTTTCATTTAAGACTTGGTCTGCTAGGAAAGGAATTCCCATTCATTTACTTTAGGCCTGGTTTCAGAACATGTCACTTGGAATAACTACATTGTTAAATACAGAGTAAACCATTAACACACACACTACCCTCATACAAAATGAGATTCCATATGGGAATGCCAATTCTCAGATATTCTTCATAGATTTACTTATCCTGTTCTTCCTTGCATACAACTATGGATAAAGTCCTAATTAGCAACTATACTTAATAAAAGCCCGTGCAATGACAAAATAGAAATGTTATTGAGTCATGAGTGATACAGTAGTTTTAATCTGTTCCAGACATTGTACCAGCAGAGACACTGCTTTGAACATTGTCTTTAACCCCCACCAGAACTGGATGATTTATTCTGGCCACGAGTTAAATTATGATGCCAAACAAACACCATTGGTATTGCTGTGACCGAAAGCTAAAGTCCAGTTTTAGGCATCACAGTACAAAGAGACAGTGACAAATTGAGGAGGATCCAGTTAAGAAAACATGAGTTCCTTTCAAATATTGAAGAGATTGTGTTTTCTTAGCCTCCAAAAGAGAAGATTACAGAAAGGAAAATAGTCTGTCAGGCTCTAAGGAGTTATTCTGAAAGAGGGCTGTTCCATTGCTCTTTGTGTCTGCAAAAGGTAGAACAAGAGAAAAATCAGTTTAATTTGCAATAAATATTTATCTTAAGTATTAGGGAAGAAACAGAGCAATAAGGCTGTGAAGCACTGAAACAGAGAGATTAGGGATGCTGGGAAACAGCCTTCATCAGAAGCCTTGGAGAATAGATGTCAGGGGTGGACTAGATAAAATGTGCACTTTCTTCATTGGAGGAGGCGAAGCAGATCAGTGGTTCCCAAAATAAGGAACAATGCCCCAGGGATGCTGTAGGTGGAACAAGGCAGAGGGAGGTGTTTTGCTGGAGAGTCCCTAGGAACAGAGCAGTAAGTGCAGCCAGGAGGTGGGAGTTTGGTGTGGAAACGGAGTGAGGAAGGAATGAGACAGCACCACTGGAGCAAATGGGCTCTGTGGCTGTCAAGAACTGCAGAGTCAAGCCACGGCCTCCCAGCCACCTTTTCCCTTATCACATCCCATGAGGAAGACCCCACTGAGATGTCACAGCCTCCTCTTGCTTCCTGCCCTGCTCAATTCCTCCCCTGCATGGTGTTCCTCCTGCCTGCCATCTTTCAGTGCTGTCTTGGCCATCATCTTCTCCCAAATGTATCTCCTTTGTTGGCTCCCAGCTGGTCCCACCCAGACCTGTGCTGTTGGAGAACCGCTGCACAGGAGGGCAAGAAATGAGACCAGAAACCCCTCTCAGTTCTGTGTTTCTAGAATTATATCTTATGTGACTCACCCTTTTTTTTTTTAGATTTCCTTTTCTTGTGGCTTTTTTCCATAGGTCAAGTTTTTCAATTGAGCCATTTAGCCTTTTAACCATTAAAAGTGTTGTAAGTCTAAAACACTCATGCACTTTTTTTTTTTTTTTTTAAATAACAGAACCTGGTGAAGGAGCAAGTGCCTCAAAGCCTCTGTGAGCCTCTGTTCAAGACATCAATTCAAGATCTTCCTGGTACAGCATTTGCTCTTAATCTGCAGACTTTATACCAATCTGCTGATTTTTACAAAATGTCATTACCATCAATACTTAACCTGATTTTGACAGGCAATTACACATCATCTCTGTATTACTATGTCTAAATAATTATATTTTTCCTCCTCATAAATGAATGAATTCACACTTCCCTCAGTTTTTTTACACATATTCCCAGTTTTAGAATTTAATTGCCTTTGATCGTGTAATTACTTTTAATTTACAGAAATAAGCCTTTGAGACAGAAACAAATCTGATTAATTAGATGCCAACCCCAAATGTAAAACATGTAGATACCGATGTATATACATAAACTTCTAACATTTTAGTATTTTTCTATTTGCTGTTTTTTGTTCTAGAGGATGCCTGCTTATTAACAGAGAAGCTGAAGTATAATGAGTACAAGAAGATCCTTGAAGAGTGGTGCAACAAAGTAGGAATTTCAGCAAAGGTTTTGGCATTAAATTTTTTTTTATCATAAGTATCTGTCATTTAAATATTTTTTTAAATGACAAAGAGTAGTAGAAGAGAAAGTTTTTACTTTGTGCCCCCATTTCTTAATGTCTTCCAAAGTGTCAAGATCCTCCTGTTAAGATATTAAACATGAATTGGAATCCAAGATGCTCAGTGCCTTGTAAGATCAGGCTCCAAATGTGTCTGGAGAGTTTTCTGTAAATCCCAGATTGTGGTCCCTCTCAGAAAAAACTTATTCATAAAGCTGCCAGTGGTTTTAGCATGTTTGCAATGGTTGGGGTTCAGCTGTAACTGAAACAGAATAGCTCCAGCCTGGGTGGGACACTGTGGTGCAATTTGCAATTTTGATCCAATCTATATCACAGGTTGGACTCAAAACACAACCAGGTTTGTTTAAAATCCATCTGGATGCAATCCAGTGCCATGTGCTGTGGCATAACCCTGCCTGGAGGTGGGACCAGAGGTGGTCCCCTCCCTGACCCATTCTGTGACTCTGTACTTCACACCATCAGGTAAACTAAAATTCTGCTTAGGTTCTTTCTGGTAAATGATCTGAAGCACTGATTTTGGAGTCTGTGTAAAACATTGTGCCCCATTTTGAGCTGATGAAACTCCTGACAGTGGGTTTCCCACATGACCCACTGACATCTGTGGTCTTCACAGTTCTCAGAGAACTCCGAGTCCTCAGAGCCTGCTGCTATTGCTGTTGGCATTAGGAAGAGTTAGAGAAGATGGAAGTTATCACTTTGCAAAATACACACAAAACCAGGATTTGGAACCTTTGAATTTTATTTAGGAAAATTGATGATTCATAATTTCACATATTAGAAAACCCCTGCTTTCAAACTAAACAAAAAAAGCTTTATCACTCCCAATAGCCAACCATTCCTTTTTTTAAATGGAGGTTTCCACACTCAGAGTTTGTAGCAAGGTCCATTAGACCTATAATCAGGTTTTATGATGGTGTTTGAGCAAGCATTAGCTTCTGCCATAGTAATAACTCAAGTCACAGTTTTCTTCAGGATTGTACTCCGAGTATTTGGTTGACATGTGACAACAGGGTTTCTCCTGTTTCCCTGTTAAAGAATAGTAAAAATGTATCATTAACCAGCTCTTATTAGACTATTTTTGATCCAAAATGCTGTATACATGCAATTTAAATACAAATAGCTCAATAATTTTATTCTTTTGTTTATATGTCTTTATTGTCTGAGCACCATGCTTATTATAACAATGTTAATTTAGAAGTCTTTTGCAAGGCTGAAAAGTTGTATAGAAATATTCCCACGTGCAATTATGCACACACAAAGCAACAAATCTCTTTGCTGAGTGTTAAAATGAGGTAAACATTTTATGGAAACCAGAAAGAGAAACAGGACTACGAGTTAAACATAAACATCTGTATTGTTTACCCCTTAATTTGCCCTCCTATATTTTAATAGTATTGATACGAAATAAGAAAACCATTCTAAAATCAGCACAATTTTTCAAATAATATCTTAAAATCCTGTTAATCTACAAGCTCTTCTAATCTTTGTAAATATAGCATGACTGCTAATTTTAGATATTTGGAATTTCTTTTATCAAAATATTGTCAAAAGAAATTACATAATTGAATTTGGCCTTCATAATAAAAAAAATTACATAAAATAACATAAACCATGCCAAGATTCTAGAAAAGACAATTATTAATTTATCAAAGGCAAGTTTCTAAATTCCTAATGGCTTTTAACCCCATGTACATTTCTGCAGGAACTGAACATTCTGGTTTTGTGTCTCAAAAGTTATTGTGTAGTTATGTTAAACAGCATCCATGATTTTCACTATTTTTTGCCAATCTGTAGTCGTTACTGCATGATAACTCTGGTATGCTTGTGAAAAATGGTCAGGAATTAATCCCCTAGAGCATTAACTCTCCCATACTTTTTAACACTTTTTCATCATGCAGCTTTTAATAAAAATAAGGGGAAATCTATCATCCTATAGCAATGTGTGTTCTGTTATTGAAAGTCAGTAAGCTTTGGGAGCAAATTGTGTTTATTGTGCTAAATATACCTGTCTCCCATCCCAGGAACAATTTGTCCCATGAGTAACTGTCAGTGTGGCAGAACGCAGGCGTTGTTCAGCCCCTTGCAGACCTTTTCAGTGGGAAAACAAAGGCACTTCCCCCTTCAAATTAATGGGGCCAGGGGGTTGGGCAGATGTTGTTCCCTGTGTCATTGTTTGGACAGGATCCTGGAGTGAAGCTCTCAGCTGCTGGGAGCAGTCAGAGCTGCAGGGGTCACGGCAGCCCTGGTGAGCACCTCCCACACCCCAACTGAAAGCACAGTGCTCACTGCACTTGGCTGAAGTGCCCACCCAGTGCTGCTGCAGAAGAAAAGTCACCACTCTGAATTAGCAGTGCTCTCCCAACATCACCTCCCTTTGCTGATCTCTCCTCAGACACAGCCCTGCTCGTAAGGTCTGTGGGGATCAGAGCTCCATTGGTGTAATGGAGCTTCTGTCTTTTGTCTCTTGCCATGAGAGGTGCTTTAATTGCTTTAAGGAACTCTTATGAAACACAGTTATTCTCCACCCTGACTCCTTCTTTGTCCTTACAATCCTTCCTCCAAGTTTTACCAGAAAGCTCCTGATCCCCTGACTCTTAATTTGCAATCAGGAAGGAGGACTCGTGAGTACGGATCGCAGTTTACAACTTTCTCTCTGCTCTCAGAAATCACAGGCAGAGTTGACTTTAGTTAGGAAAACAAGCAGAGCAATTCAGCCTGTAATGCCAGTCCATTTCAAACCAGAGACTTGTCAAACATATTACAGCAGATGAATATCTGAATGGTTCTGAAGTGTAATGTCTCTAAAATCTACATTTTGTGGGTGCTTAGGATATGTTAGGATGGCAATAAAGGTTGCTTTTTTGAGTAGGGCTTGAGTAGGTTTTGCTGTGGATGTATCCAATGGTATTGACTAACAATTTATAGCAGAGAGGAAGGTTATATCTCTGAAAGGATTCTGTCTATAATTATGAAAAGCATGTTTTCTGAACATTAATAGGGTGTATCTTGTTAATTATGATGATGTATAAGGTATTTCACCTGTGATGCCATTTAGAAAATTAATGTTTGAGTCACAGAAAGGTCATTGCCATTCTGGAAGGAATCCATTCATCTCTAAATAGGCCATCCGAATATAGACTAAGAAATACTCTATATATAATTACCTGGAAATAGATGGAATAAATAAGATTGATGATAGGTATTACTAAAGCCACATCTTAGTTTCCTGCTAGGAAAAAGTAGATTGTAACTGGAAGAAGCAATAATATGCATGTAAAAATGCAAGAAATAGGTCAAAATCTTGAGTAGTTCTATGAGGTTCAGCTATTACTCATAAGGTAAGAACTCAGCCCTCAGAAATAGTGTGCATCAAGGACTTTATCCTGAGGTATTTCTGAAGACAGCGCCCACAAAGAGAATGAGGACCTTTTTTTTTTTTAAACAAACCTGTGTCTTGTTTGACAACATAATTTCATAATACTTCTATATTTGCCACACAAATGCTTACAAGTAGATAGAATATGTGTGCTGTCTTTGAGGATAAACATGTTAATGGGTATTTCCATGTGTGAGCCCTCTTTTGACACAGGCCTGGAGTCTCCAGGAGCTGGGGAGGATCCTGGCGGGTACAAGACTCACGTAGTCCCAGCAGCTGCTCATTCTCCAGCCCAGTTCTGCAACTTGGTCTCCCAACATGGGAGACATGGGACAGAAAACCAGTGCCCAGCAGATTTTCAGCAGCACGTGGATGAGCCAGAGACTGGGAGCTTGAGCATCCTAAGAGGAGTGTCTGGGAGTGGCAGTAGCTCCTGACTCCTACTCAGCTCCAAACCCAGCTAGGATTGAGATCTCCTACACCAGACAGACAGATGAGAGGTAGCCCTTGTTTCTGGGAGGCAGCTTTTGGCTGGCACGTCCAGCCCCTCATCTGGGACATACTTATCCATACCCAGAGGTAAATCAGCCTGGAAAGGCTGCTGCCTCCTGCACTGAGCTGTTCTATCCCTGGCAACATTGCTCCTGGTCTTCCTGGACTGTCAGAAGACATTGTCCCATCTGGCCACAAGTTCACATTTTACAATTGTAGTGACTTGAATCTGGACTTAACCATAGCAATGCCTTTAAAAACATCTTCAAAGAGCCCTCCCTGAAGCCCAGTGGTCACTGTTATTTTTTGCTGTTTGCCTTCATAAGAGCTGTCTGCCTCCCAGCTCCTCAGTGTCACTTGGCTGCAGAAATTAGACACTCTCTTTCCACACAAGTACCAGGAAAAAAATGTTTCCTTGGCACTGATGGCTGCTTGCAGTACAGATTAAAACAAATTTTATTTGGTTTAATAAATAAAACCAAATTCTGAAGCAAAGGCATCAAATTTTATTTATGGTAAGGGAAGTTCAGGATTACTTGCTTTCTGCCTCCTGGTTGCTTCTCTCTCACAGCAACCCCTTTAACATTCTGAATTGCAATGAGCTTTCACATCTGCTGAGCCTTGATACTCTCAGAGGAGCTCTGTGATATTAGAATATTTTTATAATTTAGGGCTTTGCTTTTACTTTGCCTCTACAAACCTCTGTTCTTGGAGGGCAACATCACTGACACATTCAGGTTCTGCACTGCTTTTGGCAGAAACATGAACGCCTGCTCAAGACTGCACTTCTACACACACACACACCAAACCACCTTGGAATAGATGATATTAAATCAGTGTCCCTGGGTGGGGTCACTCGCACAAGTCATGCTCTAGGGTTTTTATCTCCTTCTTCCTGACTATAAAATTCAGGGTAGTATAACCTGCCTAGAAAATAACTTTCTGAAAGTATCTCTGCCACAAAACTTCATAGTTTATACAAAGTAAATAAAAAAACAAGCTGTAAAAGTGAGAAAAGTAAAAGATTAAAAAAACTAAACTAATATATTTGCAAGTATGCTTGCCTTAGTCACCCTCTCTGTTTCTCCCAGATCCCACCTCCCACTGTAGGGAGCTGGCGTATTTCCATCAGTGAGACAATGCACTTTCCCTTGAAAGCTGCTGGGTTTAATCTCACCATCAGATGCTGTGATTCATTTCTGCAGTCCCTGTTGTACATGTCTTAATATCAGACAAGAGTGAAATATCTTCAGGACTGTGAGACTGAAGTTAACTACTTTTTCAAAGGAAAAAGATGCTGGAAATATATAGTGGTCTCCATCAGCTGAAAGAGTCTGTGGAACCAAACCCAGACTCATGAGCCTGTCGTGGTGGTGACTACATGAGCCAGGAAGAGGCTTTTGCACCTCTGAAATAGAGTGAGCTTGGTTCAGTCTAATCTCAGGCATAGGTCAGAGCTGTTGTTCAAGGAAGATAAGAGGAAGCTCTACCACTTTTTCCTCTGGTTTCTGAGCCTTTGAAGACCATTCCAGGTGTGTGCTAAAGCTCCTTCCTGTGACAGCTCTCCGGTAACAGAAGGACAGGTCAGCTCTTGATTTCTGAAGCAAAGGCATCAATGTCTTCACAAGTATTGCAAGTAAAATTGAAGTAAAAATCTGCATGTGGCAGCCCTGAATTGTGGGTCATCTTACCTTTCCTGATCTCTGTATTGGGGCTTTTTGAATTTCTACCTGGAAATCATCTTCAGCACCTTTGAAGCACAGGTGTTGGTAGCAGCACTCTGAGCTGAAAAGTTTATTTCATAGTTTGATGTGGTTCTGCCATCTTTAGCTGTTTCTTTGCCTCCTTGCATGATGATCACTCATCTGGGGTAAATACTTTCCATATTTTGTCTAGTTTGCCATGGCCAGTCCTTGGTTAGGAACTTGATCCTATTTTCTCACCATTTTCCACATACAGCATTGCATCATTAAAAAGAAATAAATCTTTCTTCAGGTAGGTGGATATTCATAGCAGAACTAAGTCACAATCTCACCCCCCAGCTAAAAGGTTTTCAGTTGACACACAAATACAAATTACAGTAAATCTTATCTTTTTGAGCCTACTGTATCCTTTCCCCATTTGCTCTTTTTTCCCTACTTTTCCTTAGACCCATTTTTTTCCTTCACCTTCATTCAAAGTCTCCTCTGTCTCCACAGTTCCAATGCTTTACAGCCTTCCTTCATTTTATCCTTGCTGCTGAATGGTGATACAGATGAGAAGTAAAAATGAGGAGCTCCTTCAAATTAAGCTTTGCTGCAAACATCTTCCCTGTAAAAATTCCATTACAGCCTCAAGAGAAACAAAGGTACTTAAGCCTGGAATGTCACTGATCTCTGGACACCAGCCTGCTGCTGAATGCCTTCCAAACTCTGCCATTCCACAGCTTGATGGGACCTCCCACAACTTCCCCCTCAGGCCTGGCTGTGGACTGTGCAGGCCTGTGTACTGGAACTACCCCAACTGGCAGTGCTTTTACTCGGGATCATCCACAACTGCTTCCCCATCAATTCCCTCTGTCTGGAAGCACCCTGATGTCTCCTTAATAGGGCTTAGCATTATTTATAGAAATTTACAGGTGTGCTGCTAAAAGATGGAACTGTAAATCACCTCAGATGTTGTTCTATGATGAAGTGCCTCTACATTATTTAAGAAATTGTCCCAACATGACGGAACGACACATGATGGAAAAACTTGCCACAGAAATGTAATATTGAAATGAACACATAAATACTGCGTATTAAGTTAAGGTTTGTAATTGCAGTTTTTATTTTTCTGGCAGTTTTGTACTCCAGGAGGATTTTCAGCTTCAGAAAAGGGGGGTACTTCTAACCAGGGGGTGTCAGCAGGGCAATACAATGACTTATATATGTGACACTGTCGTGCAGCTGGCTTTGCAGAGGTGTTTGGCAGAAAAAATACCAGGTTGCACGTGTGCATCTTAGTTACAGCTCACTGCCTAGGGTGTAAGGTAGCAAGCAATGTTGTTTTACAGTATCAGAGTGATTCTGCCTCAGTAGAAAGAAGACTGAGATATGATGAAATGCCAGCCAAAAGTGCCTACAGGTACCTCAAAATAAAGAACTACACGTGTTCTGAGATGTTGGTTTATCGTGTTTGCCCGTAATCTGAGCACAGTGCTTTCCCAGATCAAGGCAAGGCAGGCAATTTTGAAGTGAGAGGAAAGGTGGAACAACATCTTCTTCCTAGAAAGCCTGGACTGAAAATGAGCCACATTCAGTGTTATATTTTTCCTGTAATTGCATGTGGTTTTCCTCCTTCAGATATAAGGCACCATTATGTGAGAAAAGCTTCTGATTTTTCTCTATTCAGTCAGGGATAGTTCAAAGATTGTCATGCCTAAAACATGCACATGGTTGAGATCTCACTGAGATCTGACACAAAACCCAAGGAAGCAGCCCAGCCACCTGGTGATTTCCTCTGGGCAAGAAGGAAAGAAGAAGACTTGGCTCACAAACATGCATAGGGCAAAGAAGGGAAGTGATCTGCAGGGGTGAAGGGAGGGTTGGTGTCAGCACTGCCCAGGGATTCAGTTTGGAGGTGTATGAGTCAAAGAGTCTTTTCCAAAGTTGAGAAATGAACAGCTCCAGAATACCACTGTTGCTGTTCAAGGAGTATTTTTTTTTTTTTAATCTTTTGGGTTTTCCCAGTTAAATTTTTAACATGTCAGGGCTCTCTTAATGTGAAGGCCAAGACCTTCTGAAACTGTTGTTGAGGATGTTTAAAATATTTCTACAGAAATGAGTTGTCCTGCTTCCATGTGGGTAACAGGGTAACAGGGCTGTTTGTGCTCACATGTGTCCATGGACAGAAGAACCCATGTAACAAATGCCAGCCTCAGCTATCAGAGCTGCATTCAGGCTGCTGCTGCACTGGGAGGATGAGGATTGCTGGAACAGAAGCTGTCTGGGAGGCAGGAAAGGGTGAAGGAGGTGCCCCAAGAGCTGAAATGTCCACACGAGCGGCATCTCTTCCTCAGGTGGCTCAGTCATGAATGGGACCTGGCTTCCTGGCTTCCCCTTCCCTTCCTGGGGGAACCACATTCCACACGGCTGTCCCTGTCTGTTTGTGCCTCTGCTTGTACCTCCCCAGCCCCAACCAGTTTTAAAATTGTTTTAAGCCCACTTCAGGCCAATGGAACAGACAGGGAAGTGGTTTAGCTGTGGATATATCCCCACAGGTTTTGTGCAGCAGAGTGGACAACAGAGATGACAGACCCCATGTCTGTCCCACACAAGGGAAAAGGCAGAAAATCACATGTACTGAAATCCCCAGGCAAGAGGATTTATTGATGCTCCAGCCTCTGATGTCAGCCAGAGTTTGTGCCTTATTTGACACCAGAGAACCCAACATAAAGGCCCAAATTCAGGGAAGTCAGCTTTCACCTCCCCACCACAGTGCACCTGAGGCTGAGCTTTAAAAAAACTGCTGTGCTTCTTAGGGAAATGGGTATTTCATGGAGTATCTCATACTGCCAGTGTCCTGGGAGTGAGATGTTGAAGGGAAGTACTGATTCAGTTTTTTGGAGGTATTGTCAGATGGGGCAGAGTTGGTCCCAGGTCTAAGAGCCCTCTTAAGACTTGGGAAACCTCCTTCCGTTTCCTCATCCATCCTGAACTTCTCTGTACTCCTCTGCAGTAAGGTTGGATAGCAGCACATCCCTACTTCCTAGGAATGTTGTGGGGATGAGTACACTGCTATCAGGGATGGGTAAAAGCACTGAGTTGCCATAACGACCCTGAAAGACTTGTAAAACTCTAGAAAAACACATCCTTATAAAACTAAAACACAATCCACTGGAATGCAGCATTAAATACGCTGTCACTCACTCCCAGCCTGGTTTTTCCTTGTCCTGCATGAGCTCTTCCACACTTTGCCACTGCTCCTGCCATTGGAGCCTGTGACATGTATAAAACAGGACTCTTGGAACATGCTGGAGTTTTGGTCTGTGTGTTTTCCTTCAGAGAGCATCTCTGCCTTGGCACTAGAAACCTTGTCAGTGCTGTGTTTTGCAGAAATAAATAAATAAAGGAGCGAACGAAAATGTCATATACATAAATATGCCACAATAAGTTTAGTCTGTGGATCAAAGTGCTGCAAACGACACAGCTTTGAAACAGAAAGGTAGGAATCAAAATTACACATCCCCACGCATCAGCCCGGGTGCCAGCTGTTTTACTGAGCCGTGCGTGCTGTGGCTGATTAAATGAAAACATTTTAACAGCTGTCTAAGAGAAGGTAAACCCTCGCCCCACCTTCCCAGGCTGCTTCGTGCTCCATCCCCATAAGCTGCCTGGGAGAGCAGCCCCAGCCCATGCCTGACCCATCCCTGTCCATCAGCAGACATGGGATGCAGGGCTGCTCTGGGATCATCCAAAGGACAGGCAGTAGGGTCCTTGGAGAGGTCAGAACCTCACAAAGTCCTGGTGCCATTGCCTGGCAAATCTGTGTGGGGGCAAGAGCCCAGCAGCTGCCTGGCTCCAATCCAGACTATTCCATGGGTTGGAAGTGCTGCTGCCTGGGGCAGGGAGACAAAGCAGCTCAGCTTGCTGGGGGAAGCAGCTCTGGGCTTCATATCCGGGCCAAACACAGCCTGACCTCCCAGCAGGGAAGAAAAAGGCTTTCCAGAAGAGAGAAAGCTTTGGGTAAGTGGTGGGTGGTCTCTGGTGGCTGCATCCCTGCCAGTCTGCAGAACCAGCTGGGAGCTGTGCTCCAGCCCGGGGCCAAGCAGCACTGTGTGACAGCTGATTCCCTTCCTGTATTCCCCTGCCTCCCCAGGACAGCGTGGGCACCACTGATCAGCCTGCTTGGGGCAGACCCTGGCTGGCACTGCTTGGGTGGGTGTTCATCAGCTCCAGCAGCACAGCCGAGGCAGAGCTGTCTGTGCCCAGCCTGGTGCCCTGCTTCATTCCCTGATGCAGGCACAGCCAGGAGCTGCTGACCTGTGCTCCTCCCCAGCTCCAGCGGGGCTGAACTGGGAGGCCTCCAAGGTTCCCATGCCCTCGGCTTCCCTGGGAGGGTGGTGAGACACTTTTTGTAGCAGAAATTTGGGAGGGTTAGTATCAAGCACCAGATGTGTCCATTCACAGTAATTTTTAAAGATGCTGCATTTTTAAGACTCTATTCTTAAAGAATCTGTATTTCTAAAAAGAAGAGCAATCAGGAAAGAAATTTTGCAACTCAAGATGTAAAAACTATTTCAAAAGGTAACACTTTCTGCTCTGTTTTTCCTAACATCTGCTGTGTCTGTATGTTTGTGTGCACCTGAGGGGTGGAGGCTTTTCTTATGCCGAGGTTTGCCCAAGCCCTGCTCACCACACCCTTCTTTGGCCCAGGGGCTCCCTGCCGCTGCCCAGCGGGCATTGCCACACGTGTCACTGCCAGAACCCCCCCACAAGGGTGTCCAGGGTGAAAACAGGACATGGTTCATTTGCTGCTGCACATCCACAAGTTCTGCCCACAAAATATGGCAAGAAACTGAGCTGCTTTTTACTTTTGTAAAAGCTGCAGCCACTGCTGCTGTGAAATGTTGGCGTGGTCATACCATGAGACTCTTCCGTAGGTTTCCCTCCCCATCTGGCATGGGCAAAGTCTGTGTTTGACGTCCTGGTTTGGAATGGCTTTGTTCAATGCAGACAAAGGTATCTCCCTGTAATTGTCCTCCCTAAAGAATGTGCATTCTCAAAGTTTATCCCACCTACTTCCATGGTTTTCCCTCCAAAATAATGTGGTGCCACCGGCAAGAGAAAATCTATGAGTGAGTGAAAAGATGAGTAAGAAAGGGCTTCCCGTCACACAGCGAGCCTTCCTCAAATCCAGCAGGCCACCCACGTGTGCCCACACACGCCCTGGGAGGACTCTGTCTGTCCCCAAGTGCCACAGGCAGACGGACACAGCCAGCAGAGGCCAGCCAGGGCCATGTGCCACTGTGCTGCAGCTCCTGTGTGCTCCTGGTGACAATCACTAAGGGCACATCTGCAAGGACAACTCACCACGTCACCCTCGGGCTGCCTGGTGGCTCTTTGTGCCTCATGCTTCTGCCCACCCACGGTGGCGTTTTCTCTCACTCCCTTGAGGGTATTTTTCTCTTCTCTGTGCAGAGAGCTTTGGGGACCAATACAGAAGTGGTGGCTCTAGGACAGGTCATCTCCAGGCTCTAGGACTAGGACACCTCATGCTGGAGCATGCAAAGTGCAGGAGATGTGCCCAGCTGGTCAGGAGCAGCCTGTCGTGTGAGGGCTGGGTGCACCCCGCACCCTGCTCTGATGGGAGCACCCCTGGGCTCGCTGCCTGAGAGCTGAGCAGGGCTGGATCTCACACACGTGGCTGTTCACACATCACACTTTAGGAAAAACACCTGGGGTGGCCCTGGGACCGTGGGGTGAAGGAGACACCCTCTGACAGAAGCCTGTGTGAAAGGAGCCCCTCGGGGGCTGCAGCGGGGTTTGCAAGGCTGCTGATACCCGCAGCAGCCCCCCTGCCCTGGGGGTCCCGGGGGACTCTGTGATGGGCCGTGAGTCCCTCCCGAATTCCCGGTGCCCTGCAGAGCCTGGGGCGGGCACCGCGGGGCTCCTTCCCTCATGCCCGGGGGCAGCGGCCCCGTCGCACGCCTGTCACCGCCGCCTCCTCCCCGTTATTTACATCCGTCTTTAGCACTCTAATTACCCGCTTTATTGCTTTCGCCCGGGGGAAGCCCGGGGACGGCGGCGCGGGGGAGAACCCTCCTCTCCAGCCCCGCACGGCCCGGGGGAGGGGGGCGCGGGGCTCAGCCGGGGCTGCCTCCACAAGCACCGGGTTTGGGCAGGATTTGGGGCGGGGAGGGGCCCCGAGCCCCCCGGGGGAGCCGGAGGGCGCTGCCCCACAGCTCGCCCTCGAGGGGCGGCCTCAGCGTGGTGCACAAACGCGACCTCCTCCAGCGGAGCGGGGGGGAGAAAAAAAGGCGAGAGGATAGATGGATTTTCAGATAAGCAGCGGAGGTAATTTATTGGCCTTTATGCTCTTCCGATGGCGTGGGGGAGAGGCGGCGGAGTCACGTCTGCACCTCATTAGCCGGGTTTACTCCGCCTCGGCCCGGAGAGGCTCCCCCGGCCCCGCCGTGAGGGGACACCGGGCCCGGGGGGCTGCCCCGGCCTCTCCCCCTCACCCGGGCTGTCCGCGGCGCACCCGCTCCTCCAAACTCATCTAAATTACATCAATAACAGAGCGCACTCTTTAATGAGCTCTCAACTTTAAAGACTTGAAGGATATTAACAAGCCGCTTGACAAATGGTGCTTAGAAGCACATTAAAGACGCTGCTAATGGAGCGCATAATGACGGCTAATTTTCGATCAGATATAAATTAGAGCCCCAACAGTTATTTGCCTTAAGGACTTTATGTAAATGATCCTGTTCTGTATAAACGGGGAGGCGAGCCCGGCCCAGCCCCGCCGAGCGATGCCGCAGCCCCCGGGCCCAGCGCCACCCGCGCAAACTCCGCGGGAAGCCGCGCACGGAGGCACAGCTCCGCCTGCCCCGGGGCCGCCCGGCTCCCCGGGGAGGAGGAGGAGGAGGCCGAAGGCTCGTCCCGCTGGGCTGCGGCGGGGGCAGGGGGCGGCTGTGCCCGCGGGGCTCCAGAGCGGCCCGGCCGGGCAGCCTGACCCCGCGGAGAGCCGGGCAGGGCCGGGGCCATCTGCGGGGCCGGATCCCGCACAGACACACAGACACGGACACACAGACACACACACACACACTCGCTCCAGGGGTGTCCCAGCTGCCGCCCAGCGCCCTGCGAGCGCCTCTTTTTTCTCTCCGTTGTTTTCGTTCGAGGGTCGCGGCCACTTTGGGGACAGGGTTTTGGTTGGTTTCTTTCTATTTCTTGCTTTTAATTTTTTTTTTTCTCTCTCTTGTTTTGTCAACAAGTGCCAGCTGAGGGCCCGGCCCCGGGCCAGGGAAGGCGTGACCCACCCGCGCAGCGGCCGCGGATCCTGCCCGCCCACCCCCGGCCCGGCCCGGCCCGGCCCGGCTCGGCTCGGCCCCCGGGAGGCTCCGGCACGGAGGAGCCGAGTCAGCAGGTCAGGATCTGCCCGCCCTGGGAAGGGGGTCCCGGCTGTCCGGGGGAAACCGCGGGTTTTCCTGGGGGATTTCCTGGCCGGTGGGATGTGATTCCTTTTCTGTCCCCCACCCGCCGCCCCGCTGCCTTGCGGGGTGTCCTCGTCTTCCCTCCAAGCCCCTCCTTTACCTTCGCGGGGCGCTGAGCCGCAGCCGCAGGTTCCCCTCCTGCGCCGCCGGGCTCCCTCCTCCGGGAGGGCTCGGGGGTCTCACCTGCCAAAACAACAACAACCGTGAAGGAGGGAGGGAGGGGAACCTTGTCCCCCCGTCCTCCCCACCGCGGGTCACCGCGCCGGGATCACAAGCCAGGAGTGGGCACTGCTGGGGTTCCCCCGAGGGAGCATCCGGGGAGGGAAAGGAGGGCTCGCCCCATCCTCGGGGCCCCGCCGCAGGCCGTACTCACCCGGGCGGCCCCAGGGCTGCGCCTCCCGCTCCGCGCTCGCCGCCCCGATCCATCGATTTGCTCCTGGAAAAACGCGGCGCATTCTTATAGCAGCTACGAGCAATTAATATTGCATTAACCCTATTTAAAAAAAAAAAAAAAAAAAAAAAAAAAGGGAAAAGAAAGGGGAAAACCCGCACCCCGGCAAAGCCATTTATTATTAAAGCGAGGGTAACTGGAGACCCGAGACGCGGGTGTGTGCGTGTCGTGGGGCAAGGCAGGCGAGCACAGGCGTGACCGTGTGGCGGGAAGGAAGGGGAGCCGAGGGTGGCTAATATTTAATTTCAGGTCTGTGGTTTTCTAATTCGAGATTAAAAGCAGTCACGTCTTTGAAGCCAGACACTTGGTGTAAATGTACAGTTAAAATATTCTATTCCACAGTCCCCAGACAGAGCTCTGCTACTCCCAGGCTTCATTAAATTTTAATTATCATCCCAGACTGGAGCAAGGAAAGAGGGGGAAGACTGTCCACCTAATTGCAATTGATAAAGGCAAAGAAGCCGAGATATTTTTCCTCGCCGTGCACGCACAGCAGTTGCTGTTTTTGTTGTTGTTGTTGTTTTAATGCGGGCAGAGCCCGGCGAGAGCATCTCCGCCTCTGGATCTGCTGCTTACAAAAGATGCACGTGAAGGAAAGCTGGGAAGTGATGCTGTCGATGGGTGTTGGGGGAGAGGGGGGGCTCCTGGAGGATCTGGCGAAAGATCAACGGAAGAGACGAGGACCCTCATTAGAGCTCGTCAGCTCATTGTCTCCCAAAACAAAGCACGCCGGAGCCTCAGCCCTGCTCGGCCCGGGCGGCGGAGGGGCTGCCCTGGCACCCGGCCCGGTTCTCCCGGATCCCGGGCACCCCTGCACCCCTCAGCCCCCCGGCTCTTCCGTGCCTTTTCGTTTGTTAATCAGCTGCGAGCGCGGCACCGGCAGGTACTGGGAGAAGTCGGCTAATTGCCCCAGGTTTTTAATTTGGCATACTAGAGAGCGATCTATCTCCAGGCAGTAAAAGGTAAAAAATAAAACCCACCGCGTTTGCTTTCTAAGCAGCTTCCTATTATCACATCGCCACTTAATTTTATTTCCATTCTCTCCAAGTTAAATAGAAAGCCGAGCTCACAGGGGAGCTGCCATGTGCCTACAGACTGGGGATGTCAAGCAGAGAGACTCACAGTGCAAAGTTAATTTCAATTCCCGAGGAGGATTTCACATTCTCGCTCGCTCTGACCCACAGTAATTAGCTGAGATAACTAATGATTACTTACTTATTCCTTGTAATTATCTGGATTTAATAATTCGCTGTGTAATTTATTAATTCGCCCGTAATAGCCTTTAAGTGAATGGCTCATTTAAGAGGGCGCAGCGGCGGTTCAGGGGCTGTTCTCGCCTTCTCCTGCTGCTGCTCTCGGGCTGGGGGGGCTCTGCTGCCCGGCCGGGCTGCTCTCGCTCTCCGCCCGGAGCCAGCCCTGCCCGCGGAGGAAAGCCCCTTTTTGGGGCCACTTCCCGCGGGGAGGGGGCGCGGGACAGCGCCACCCCCTCCCAAAAAGTTGGGAGCCGCGGCGGGGGACGGAGGAGCGGGCGGGGCTGAGCCGTGACCCCGCGACAGCGACAAGGGCCGGCCGGCCGGGCGCGGGGGCGCGGAGCTGCGCCCGCCGGACCGCGGGACAGCGGCTCTGGAGCCGCCGGCACCCTCGGCGTGCCCGGGCGGCTTTGAAGCTGCAGCTGGAGCTGGTGGCTGGGCGGAAATATGAATATTTAATCGCGCCTCGTGTATGATCTCCCTCCCCCCCTCGCCCGCCGCCGTCGGTTTTTTCCCCCCCGGCTTTTGTGAGCGCCGCGCGGGGAAATTCCTTTTCCCTTTCCAGATTTGGGGGTGATCTCCGCGCCTTGGCCTGCGGGGCACGCTCGGCTCCCCCTTGGCGGGGGACAGAGCAGGGAGGGAGCGGGGACAGCCGCGGGCCGTGTCCCCCCGTGTCCCCCCGCGCACTCGGAGCTGTCCCCGGTGCTGGCCCTGCCCGCGGGCGGGGGAAAAACGAGAGGCAGCGAACGCGCTTCGCCAATGAAACGTAAAAATCCTGTTTTCTTTTTTTTTTAATGAAAGACGATTTTAACAACATTTAAAAATAACTTGTTACATTACTAGAATAAATAAACCTCCTATTAACAAAACAAAAACAACAAAATAATTTTTAAAAAACCGAACAAAACCCAACGAAATCGCGTCATGTACAGAACTTAAGACTTCAAACAGTCTCGGATAGAATAGCGATACAGCGAAATCTGTAAGAATATATCTATATGTGCGTCAACGCCAATGAAATATTTACAATACATACAGGTACCCAACCGAGTACCCCCAGTTTATTGTTGTTGTTGTTCCAAAAAGAAGTGTACCAAATCGGTTGTGAATTTACAAGCAGTGCAGCCTCGCTCGCTCGCTCCCCTTCCCTACAAATTTTAATTTGGCTTTTCTACAAACATACTTCCAAAAAGGGGCTTTCCTCCGTGGGAAAGTATTGCAATTGAAGGTAATAAATAACCGAACAAATAAATAAATAAATAAATAAGCAATCGGATAATTAAATAAATAACCGAGCCGGTCTGAACACCGTCGCGATACACCTTTGAAATCGAGAAAGAGGGACATTGTGCTGGCAAGAAACCCGAAGCGACAATCCCACCCCCCTCCCTCCCCACCCCCCTTCCCCCCAGCGCTGTCACCTACGCGGCCACGTCCTTTCTCACTTCGGGAGCAGCGTGTGGTGGGGACAATGTGGGAATCCCCATTAAATATGTAACGCGGTAAACAAATACCTCGGACAGTGAATCAGGCTACACAAATAACGTAGGACATCTACTATAGGGTGCCGACGCCGTACGAATACTCGCCAGAGAAATACCTTAGGTTCAGGTGACAATTTACAAATGGCCAAAAGGGACATTCAGAAGAAGAAAAGCTCACGTTCATAAATCCTACCAACACAAAATATTTGATTCTCACTAACAATTTTTTTTTTACTTTTACCAAGACTTAGATTAAAGAGGTGTAATTAATTAGAATGAGCACAAAATGAAGTTGCTAGAGAGATAAATTAATAATTTACAAGGGGTTGTTTGGCAGTAATCTAATAATAGCTTTTGAAGACCAGTGAACACAGCAGGATCAGCTCTTTCCCTAAGCGTTATAACTTCAGAGAAGGAAAAGGATAATAACCACAGTAAAAATATATATATATTTATATATTTATAATACGCAGTGTAAATGCAGAAAAACCTGCCATCTGTTTTTTTTTTTAATCATTATTATTATTATTATTATTATTTAAATCAAAATATTTTTAGACGTCTCTCGCGGTGCGAAGCCTCAACTCTAGATTCAAGTTTGGGTCCCGAGAAAGCCATGACATCGTGGCCACCCCGCTGCCACCCGGGCGAGGTCTGTTAGCAATAAAAACCAGCGGTACTTGCCGGGGCGGGTCCGGGCGCGGCTCCGCGGGGAAGTTCCCCCGAAAGTTGGGCGCGGGGTGGTGTGGGGTCGTTTTCCTCCTTTCCTTGTCGTTGCTGTCGCTGTTGGTGGGATTTTCTGCCGGTGCCGGTGCCGGCGGCGCGGCTCAGATGCCCGCCGAGTACTTCATGCGCTTCTGCTTCTGGCGCTGGTTGCAGAACCAGACGCGGACCACGTTCTTCTTGAGGTCCAGCTTCTCGGCGATGGCGGCGATCTTCTCGGAGGAGGGCCGGGGCTGCAGGGCGAAGTAGGCCTCCAGCGAGCGCTTCTCGGGGGCGGCGATGGAGGTCCGCTTGCGCTTCTTCTCCGCGCCGCTGAAGAGCTCGGGCTTGGCCAGCTTCTCGCGGTGGGACTTCTCGGCCTCCTCCAGCCACGCCTGCAGGATGGGCTTGAGGGCGATCATGTTGTTGTGGGACAGGGTGAGGGACTCGAAGCGGCAGATGGTGCTCTGGCTGAGGGAGCCCACCCCCGGGATCTTCAGGTTGGCCAGCGCCGAGCCCACGTCGGCCTGGGTCACCCCCAGCTTGATGCGGCGCTGCTTGAAGCGCTCGGCGAAGGCCTCCAAGTCGCGGGGGTCGGCGTCCACGTCGCTCATGCAGCCCATGTGCGCGGGCAGCCCGTGGGCGTGGGCCATGCCCAGCGCCGCCGGGTGCATGGGGTTCATGCCGGCCATGTGCGGAGCGTGGCCCGGCGTGGAGACCACGGCGCCGTCGGGGGCCGCCATGGCCCCCAGCGCCAGCCCCGGCGTCAGGTGCTCCAAGAGTTCCCCCTCCAGCGCCTGGTGCGGCTGGTGGTGGTGGTGGTGGTGGTGGTGATGGTGGTGGTGCGTGCCCGACAGCGCGGACGGGTGGGAGATGGGCACGGAGGAGGAGGAGGCGGCCGAGGTGCAGGGGATGGTGTTCATGGTGTGGTACGTGGCGTCCGGCTTGAAGGGGCTGTGGTGCGGCGGGTGGTGGTGGTGGCTCTTGCTCGGGGAGACGATGTCCACCGCTGCCAGGGCTTCGGCGCGGGCCAGCAGGCTCTCGTCCAGACCGCCGAATATATTGCTCTGCAATTGCAAATAGAAGGCACACATAACGCTCAGCAGGGAATTCGCCTCCCCGCGCACTCCGCCGTGCCACTAAAACCTTCCCAGCATGTTAAAAGAGAAATCCTGGAGAAGGGAGGGGGGGTGGGGTGGTGGGGGGGGAGGAGAGGAGCGCAGAGGAGAAGAGGGAGCGAGCGGAGCGAGGCAGCGGGCGCGGCGCGCAGCCGCTCGCACGGAGGAGCCGCGGCGGGCGGGCGGACGGACGGACGGACGGACACACGCACCAGCCGCACGCAGCATCCCAGGTCATAAAAATTAATACGAGCGGCAAGAGCCGCCGCATGCATAAGTTGGGCGAGCGCCCGGCGGCGCCGGGTGATTTGCTGCACGGCCATGAAAAAATCATCAGGCGGATCCGGGGGGCCGCCGAGGGGCTCCCCTTAAAGCGGGGCGGCGGGCGGCGGGCACCTACCGGAGGGGCGGGCAGGCAGGCCCGCCGCATCGCCTCCGCGCCGCCGCCGCTGCCGCCGGGGCCGGAGCCCGAGCTGGAGCCGGAGCCGCCGCTGCCGCCGGGGCCGGAGCCGGAGCCGCGTCCGGCGGAGCCGCCGCTGCCGGTGCTGCTGGGGGAGCTGGCGGCGGGGGCGGCGGCGCCGGCGGAGGGACAGGGCGAGGCGGTGTGCAGGGCCGAGTACTTGGTTTCGTGGAGGCCGCCGCCGCTGCCGCCGCCGTGGGGGAGGCCGAAAGGCTGCTTGCTGCTCAGAGACATCATCATGGTGCTCGCCGCCGCCGCGGCCCGGCCCGCCGGCAGCCGGCCGCCGGAGGACGGCAGGGGCGCGGGGCCGGGGGCCCGAACCCCCCGGAAAAGCCACAGGAGCCCCGCGCCCCCACCCCCCGAAAAATTTAAAAAAAAAAAAAATTCCCACTCGCCCCCCAGCCGGCTGCCCGAGCCCCGCCGGGGACGAGAGGGAGAGGCGGCTCCGGCGAGCCGGGGATGCGCGGGATGCGCGGGATGCCCGGGATGCCTCCCGCCCGCCCGCCCTCCGCCCGGGCGCTCGCCGCTGTCCGCCGCCGCCTCCGCTCCGGCGCCGGCCCTCGCCTCTCGCGAAGTGCCCTCCCCGCCGCCGCGCCGGTGGGTTTTACTCTCTCCCCTCCCTCCCCTCCCCTCTCGCCTGTCACTACAGCCCAACTCCTCGGGAAGGGCCCTCCGCGCCTGCCTCCTCGGCCCCGGCCCCCTCCTCCGCCGCTCCCTGCCCGCCCCCCGCCGCTCCCACGCCCACGCGTGCTCCCGCACTCACCGCCGCGCCGCGCCCCGTCGCCTCCCGGAAAGGGGAGGGAAAAAGCCAAAAAGGAAGGAAAAAAAAAAAAAAAAAAGAAAGGAGGGGGGTATCGACGAGCCCACCGCCTCAAATCCCCCTTCCATGAAAAGAAAGAATAATTTTTTAAAAGGGCGGAAAAAAGGTCCCGTCCGGGCTCGCCACGCACCTAGAGCCAGAGTGTCCCGCCGCTGCTCCGGAGCGCGGGGGATGCGCCGGGAGCTGCGCGGGGACAGCGCGGGGCAAGGCCGGGAGCGGCGGCCAGGGCTGCCCCCGCCGGCGGCCCCCATCGGCGGGGAACCGCAGGGATCCTCCTGCAAAACTCACCACCGCTATCCCGCCAATTCCCACGCTTGTCTAATAGGAAAAGAAGAAAGGGAAAAGGAAAAAAAAAAAGAAAAGAAAGAAGAGAAATCGGGGAAAGTCAGTTTTCCTGGAGGTGGTCGGGTTTATTTCCATGAATTTCACTTTGCAGCAGAAAGGTTAAAATAAGTGCTTAGGTGTTTAATTTCTCACCTAAACAGCAGACTTGGTAATTTTAAGGGAAATAAAAAAAAATTACATTGTATCAGCTCTCACTGTCGCCAGCTCGGAGAAATGAAATAAATCAAAGTTAAAAGCTTGAGTATCATTTAATTATGGTGTGAATAGCGCTTGGAAAGAAGTAGAACAACATCTCTAAACAAATTATGGCCGGGCCAGGAAGGAATTATTAGATTGAAATTTCATTTAGGCTCGGGAGACACGGCGCTTCAATATGTAATCTGTTATGCCTCATCTGATTTGTATGCTTAATTCAGCTTGACGAATTTATTAGTTTTCATAATAGTAAAAAAATTGAGCAGCACTATGGGCTAATGCATTGTGTGTACTATAAATTGTATGTCACCGTTGAAAGGCTGAAGTCTATAGAAATCTTTTATTAATGACAACATAGGAAAGAGGATTTTCTTGCAAGCCTTTAAGGAGTTCACGCCAAACCTCCGCGCTTCGTGTCTCGGTAGGCTATTAACATATCGTCATACTAATTAGGCTACTTCATGAGTGATATAATTTCAAACTTTAAATTATGTTCTAATTAACAAGGGTTGTCCAATTTGCTTAATCTTCAAAAGGCTTTTGGCTTGTCTAATTAGTCTAAAGCATCGAGCATCTCCAACGCCCGAGAAAGAGCCATCAATAACATTTTGCGCGTTCGAGGCGGTGGCGGGCCGAGCCCAGGCGGGGTGCAGGGCAGGGCAGGGCTGCCCGCTGTCCCCCGCCTCCCTGCTCGGGGTCCCCGCAGCGCTCCCGGCCGCTCCTGCCCCCGCCTCCGCCTCCCCGGCAGCGGCCTCGGCGCGGGCGTGCCGGGAGGGCTGCGGGAGAACGAGGGAAAGCGCCCGCTTCCCGGGGAAGGGAAAAAAAAAATAAAAAAAAAGAAAGAAAAAAAAAAAGGGAATGAAGGAAAAGAAGAAGAGAATACCTCGTTGGCACCGGGAGGTCCGAGGGCAGCCAGCCTGCCGGGAGCGCGGAGCGGGGAAGGGGCTCTGCCCGCCCGGCTCTCCGGCTCAACTTTGGCGGAGAGAAATGCGAGGAGGAACCCCCCCCACCCCCCGCTATACATTTAACCCCTCCCGCACTGAGTTTAATTACTCGCAATAGTTGTTCTAATGTATGCTGTCACACGGGAGAATTGAGAACGCATATCGTTAATATGAATTAATCTTGATTTTAATAGCAGCTGACAACCGATCTCCAAAACGCCGAGCGGCCGCCACCGGGCCGCGAAGCTGGCACAACTTTGTGCCGGGCCCGGGGGTGCCCGGCTCCCCTCGGTGGCTCTCGGCGCTGCGGGGACTCTCCGCGGCTCTGGCCCCGCGCCGTGCCCGCGGCTCCACCGCCCAGCGCCTTCCCATTCCCCCGCCCTTTCTGGGTGATTTTTTTTTTTATTTGGTCGTGTTTGGGTGTTGGGTTTCTCGCGGAGCCCCCGCGCTGCCCAGCCCCGGCGGGAGCCGCAGCAGCCGCGGAGGCTCCGCCGCCCCCCGGCACCGCTGCGCGCCGCTGGGCTGCCTGAATAAAAGGAGAGCCCCCCCTCAACTTGCCCACGCCCACACCCTGACCCACGCAGACATCTGGGGAGAAATCACTGTCGCCTCTCATGTATCCATGTTCTGATTTACGATTAAAATTTAAAGACGCGCATTCATATTTTACCGAACCTAATGCGCCCTATGAATTTTTAATCCATGAAGATGCGGGCTACACTTTGAGCAAACTCCACCTTTGTTTTGAGGGCAGCGCACCGCCGGTCCCAGCCCTGCCACCCGGTGCCCCGCACCTCCGGGACGCTCCCGCGGGGCTCCAGGCACGGGGGGCGACTCCGCGGGTGCGGAGAGATGCACCGGCCCGGGACATCCCCGCCCCGCCGGGGCATCCCCGCACGCCGCCGGTGCCTCGGCATCCCCGGCCCGCTCGGTGCCGCCCGCCCGGCCCCGCTTCCCCTCTCCCGAATCTCCTGCCCCGCTCCCAATGCGCGGCCGCGCCGCCGCCGCCAGCCCAGTCAAGTCACGGAGTCAAACTTCCAGCCCGGAACGATCAATGAGGAGTTTTGCCGTCCGTGGCGCCTCGTGCTTCCTGGCACTAAAATAAATGCAAGAAATCGAAACTTAATTACTTGAAAGAAATCCAGAAATCCCTCTGCATAATTTATCCGGGCATTTTTTTTCGTGGCGTTTGTGTTGAATGCTCGCGTTTGACTCCGCACGCTCGCTCCCCGCGGCAGGAGCGGGGGTGCGGAGCCCCGGCTGAGGGGCGAGGAGGGAAGGGAAACCCGCATTTGTGCCCCTCTCTTTTCCCCCATCCGAGAGCATCTCCTGGGGCAGGGTGGCAAGCGGGAACCTCTCCTCCCTGCCTGCGGGGTGTGAGCCCTGAGCCGGGCACTCCGCGGGTATTTTCTGGCCAGGAGCGCCTGGTGTAACAAGCTGCGTCTGCTAAGCACGGTGGGAAGTGGCAATAAATAACTCAGCTACTCTGACAAATTCCCCCCTGCATCTGATGGTCCCCCCGCGGATCCCATACTCCTCCTCACGGATGCGGTGTGACACCTGGAAGCCGGGGGTGGGACGCTGGCTGGCGGTGCAGCCGTGGCCTCCTCATTTGCCATCCAGGCCGGCTGATGAGAGCCCTGCCTGGTGAGCCCTTCGCTGAATTCATTAGCGCTGGAAGTCTGCTGGCTCGGGAGCAAACTTTATCATAGACACCTCATCGAGAACTTGAAGTAATGTTATGAAAGAATGAAAAATACATTTGGGAGCTGCCTGGAAACTGAAGTACATTTTGATTTAACTTACATTAACAGAAACCTAATGTAGAAGTGAAGGGATCTAACAAAACCATTAATAATTTAAAAATAATTACAGATAGTCTATCCTTACTATTCACAACCACTCAACATTTTAGACAAAGAAAGCTGAATATTCTTCGTGGGAGAACGATGTGAGCAGACTGCTAAGCAGGAGCTGTCCAGCTCGCACTGCCTCTCCTCTGCTCACACACACTGCACATTCCCCACAGCACCCAGCACACCATTCCAAAACTGCTTTTCCAAGAGGGAGGGTGGAGGTGGAGGCAGGGCCTGTCTTTGTACAGGGTTTTTGGCATTCATTTTGGCACATTCCTTTTGGATTTCAACCCCTCCTCTTTGTTGGGGCTTCGGTTTGAGGTGGGCCCAGTGTGGCAGGGGAGACCAAGAACATTTCCATACCTCAGGCTTGTCCAAGGCTCTGCCAGCCCTGGAGACCTCAGGAAAGGCCTTTTCCATCCGTAGCCTTGGCTAACACCAGTGGCAGTGGTGACTCTCCTGCCTGTGTCGTGTAGCTGGTACCAGCACAGCCATCGCCTGCTTGGCTCGCCATGGCGCTGTGCAAAAGTTATTTTGGATACATTCATTTCAATTCAAGTTTCCATTGGATGCTTTACAGCTCAAGGGCCGTGAGTGTCCTGCAAGGCTGTGATTTTGCCTTGTATTTCTGATTGGGTTGGGTTTGGGGTTTCTCTTTTTGAGATATACCTGCTGTGCAAACACTGTAAAATCAGAGCAGCTGGATATGCAGCGGACTTCGCTGCTCTTCCTTACAGGTGAAGATAAAATTGTAAAGGGGAACATGAAGACATAAAGTGGCTTCTAAAGGAAAAGAAACACTGGATAATACAAAGCAGATAAATTCAGATTTAACTCTCACAGGAACACAGGACCCCACCTTACAAAGAGTCTCACAGGTGGGACCTCTCCCTAACCACATCCCCAGCTCCTACTTGTACTGAAAACATTAAGACCTCATGGATCATTAAAAAAAAAAATCCTATAAATCACACTGTGAATGTCCTTGGGACTCTACTCTTGCTGATTTAGACAAAACCCTGGTATCTTAGATTAGCCTTCATTAATTATTTTCATTAATTCCCCTTGTTATGGATGTATTATCACAAATCATATTCCAAACACATTCCCTAATTAAGCATGAAATTCCTCTCTCCCTCCCTCCCTCCGTATGCCATTTAACTGGAGCAATGAGGACGCCTGCGTTCAGCCTGGTGCCTGGAGGCTGGTGCCAGCCACTCAGTGCAACCAAAGATGGTGCTTGCATTCCAGATATCTTTCAGGGCTTGCTCTAACTCAGGGAAAATGTTGTGGTTTTTAATTTGATCACCAGCATGGGCACGGCCTCAGCTCGGAGCTCTTAGTCCTTGTAAATTTTCACTGTCTTCCATCTACTTCTTCAGTGTTTTCAAGCAAAATATTATTTGCTTTTCTCCCCCTTCTGCCATGCAAGGTGTTGGATCTCTTTACAGGTCCCCAGGATTCACCAGGCAGCCGTCTCCTTCCAGCCAGAAAGAAAAAAACTGTGACAGCTGATGTGCACTGGAAAAGGTGATGAAAACCTTGTGTTTCTGAGCAGGCACAGTTGTGTCAGTGGGGCAGTGTTGTACCTCTGAGCCACTAAATTGTGTGTTAAAATACTTATGTGGGGAGACTGGGTCATGTATTTGGTGTGTGCCATGCCATGGACTGTGCTTTCACAGTCTGTGTAGTTTTGGTGAGGACTGGCATGGACTCATCCATGAATGTGTGGTGGTGGAAAATGCCTGGGAATTATTCTGTTTTCTCCCTTTGATTCAATATTCACACACAGAGAGCATGGTGGGACTGGAAGCTGACTGGAGGGGAAGCCCCGCTAGGACCAGCCTCTCCTGGAAATATCAGATGTGTGCTGGAGCATCCCTCCCTGCAAGGCCAGGCACCCTGACCTAGTCCTTGAAAACCAGGCTTTAATTCCCAGTAGATGAATCTGTGCATAACAGCAATGACAATGCTGGGGGGTGTCCACCTTACATGTGGGCACACTCACTTGGCCAAGTTCTGTTCAAACCTAATCACAAATCATTTTATATTGCTTAAAATTCAGTGGAAATGCTTTCCACCTTTTGTCCAACCTCTGGGCACATATCAAAGCCCTTCCCTTCCCTTCCCTTCCCTTCCCTTCCCTTCCCTTCCCTTCCCTTCCCTTCCCTTCCCTTCCCTTCCCTTCCCTTCCCTTCCCTTCCCTTCCCTTCCCTTCCCTTCCCTTCCCTTCCCTTCCCTTCCCTTCCCTTCCCTTCCCTTCCCTTCCCTTCCCTTCCCTTCCCTTCCCTTCCCTTCCCTTCCCTTCCCTTCCCTTCCCTTCCCTTCCCTTCCCTTCCCTTCCCTTCCCTTCCCTCGCAGAGCATGGACAGGCATCCACCTGTGCTCCCCATCCCTTTTAATAAAAGCAGTATTGTACGTTTTGAAGACTGTTAATAAAATGAAATCAAGTAGTGAAATGCACCTGCAGCTTGCATCAACATTTCCTGGTGGAAGCAGCGGGTTAGGAGTGTGTTGTCACGTGTCTTCCCCAGTCCTGAGACAGCCATCGAATTCCAGTGAAATCTCTTACAAAGGCAATCAAGACGATCAATGGGAGTTTTGCCAGGAACATCAAAGCTTATTAAATGGTTCTGTGTTAAGAACTGCAAACACAGAGACACGCAGGAAAGAAGACAGCTCAGAAAATGGTACTGTGAAGGTAAAGAAAAACTGAAGAAAGAAAAAAAATGATGCCCAGGAAAAAAAAAAAAAAGCAGGAGACTAACAATTGACAGATATATGTACAGCCAATCCAAAGCAGAGTTTAAAATGCAGACAATTCATTCCATAGCATGTTACACAAACTTCTGTAGAGGAGTTTACTCACAAGAGCTTCTACCCACACATCCTACTTTAAATATTTTGATGAATTGGGAGTGAACTAAATTAATGTTTAACTGCTTTACTGTTTGTTTGACAGGGGAGACCTGGGACAACCCAAAGATGCTGTCACTTGAAACCTCTCAAATCATCAAGCTGCATGTGTGTGACTCTGTGTCTGTTGCTGTGGATATATAGAAAATGTAGAATCAAATAATATTTTTACTTGTTAATCCCTTAGCAGTTTTGTTGCCTGGTAGGTGCCATGACATGCTGAACTTAAATAAGTAAAATGCACTTTGCTTTCCTTGTTTAGGCCAGCATGTTTCCTTGGGTAAGTGAATTTGTTGCTGCACACCCATGAGAGGAGGAAACACTTCCTAACAGGTCTCAGCATCCCTCTTTCCCAGTGACCTGTGCTCCCTGTGCACTTGCCTGCCTCTGAAAATGTTCCTGCTGGCTCCAGACACTCTAGCCCAAAGCAGGCCAAAATAATGGGGAGGTTTTTGTTTATTTTTTGTTTGTTTGTTTGTTTTTAGTTTTGTGTGGATAATCAGGTTTTTTATTAGGGGTAGAGTTTCCAGGTTTTTTGCTTGATATAATTATGTAATTTTTAATAACGTTCATGTACATTTCTGAACGAGGAGGTTGGATCTGAAGAAGCTTTTACAAGCATTTGAAGTTTCCTCCTGTAAGTGCTGACAGCTGTGCCATGGCTTTTAGCGAGGGGGGATGCACTCGGGAGTGCCCTGCCTGGAGTCGGGCGGGACCGCGGGTTTCCAAGGCAGAGTCGGGAGGGGAGGGGAGGGGTAGGATGGGATGGGATAGGATAGGATAGGATGGGATGGGATGCGCCGCCCCCTCCCATCCATATAAACACAGCTGGGGCAAGCAGAAAATTAAATGTAGTTTGTGGTAGTGAGTGGAAGGTTTGGGGCTTTTGCGGGGGTTTGTTTTGTTTTGCTTTGTTTGTGTGGGTTTTTTTTTGTTTTTTTTTTTGGTTTGTTTTCTTTTCCCTGGGAGGTCGAGGCAGCCCAGGTGCTGGAGAGGTGAGTTCAGGACCAGGATTCCCCCTGCCCTTCCTCTTCTCCCTCCGCGGTCCCTGTGATAATTTAGGGCCAGTGACAGCCAGAGCTCATCTGTGTTCCCACGACCCTGGGGAGCCCTGGAAGTTTGCTCTGGGAAGGGTGGCTCCTGGAAGTGCTTCCAGAGGGTAGGGCTGGGTGTCCAGGTGTTGGCATCTTCTGGGTGCCTGGCCCTACTGCCTGTTTCTAGGGAATTGGGAAAATTGCTCTCCTCAGCCAGAGTCAGAAGCAAATCGTCCTTCAGGTGCCTAGCAGAGTTTTGGGACTCACCTACTGCAGGGATCATGCAAGAGGTGTATCTTGGAATGAAGTGTGGTTGAGTTCACACCTCTGTAACACCTGGTGCTCTTCCGTGTCCCCAGGAGGAAGCTTCAAGGCATGTCCCAGTGTTTTGCAGGGCTTGTGTCAAGTGCAAAACAAGGTTTTTGCTTGGAATACTTTTTAAGTTCTGGACCAGAAGACCAGAAAATTTCAGGAAGCTGACAAGGAAGGGTTACATGGCTGCAGGTCAAAGCCACTGAAGTTCATCAATTAACAAGGCCCAGCTGCTTTAAATACTAAAAGGTGGTGGTGAGAAATCCTTTCTACCCATCTGTTCTGGGCTTATCTTCCTGCAGGCACGTGAGGGAAAGGAAGTGATGGAAAGAGTTTGCTCTGTTTGATTCACAGTTGTGCTCCAGCTGTGGGTGGGAGCCTGGCTTGGGAAGGGAGAAAGGCAGGGGTGGTTTGGGAGCTGCTGCAGAGGTCAGAGGACTTGTGAGGGGTTTGATGCTCAATATTCATACAGCTGTGCTTTAGCAGGGTGAGCTCTCCGCACATGGCTGTCGTTTTCAGAATCTTGTAGATAAGCTGTGTCAGCACAGCTTTTATAAATCCCATTTTTACCAAAGATTTATGATGTAGCTGTAAATGTGTGCTCTGGACTGGTATCTTCTACAGAGGGTTTTAGCGAGGAATTTTATTTTTAGAGGGTTAGTGCATTTATTTTCCATGCCTAAGATACACGATGAAAAATGTAATTTATAATGTGGCATAATAAAAATGGATGATGTTGCAGGGGATAGCAGACTTTCTTCTGTACCTGCACAATATATCTTTTTGGTAGCATTTTGACAGTGATTTTACACGTGCACTGAGGTGCTGACAATGGTGACAACCTTGACCCTAACCAAGACCACTGCCCATATATAAAGAAGCCTGGCTGGTTGAAGGGGGAGGGAAGAGACATTAATTCAGCAAAGGTACATGACTAGGTTTTGCTTTTATTTATTCCACTTTAAGTCAGAAAAAAAAAACTGAGTGAACTGGAAGCATCTTTGCTGCATTAATACACATGTGAGTGCTCCAAACATTTCAGTGTTCTTTAAAAATTCAGCCAGACCTGGGAATAGCTGGGTAGCTTTCTTCTGAGAGCTGAGATGTGCTGCTCTTTGGCAAGACTATCTGTTTTAACAAGGCAGTCCAATGTTCCAGTTGGCTTCAAAACAGGCTGCAATTCACTGTTTGAGTTTGTGTGGTGTTGCCTTACCTGTTGTAAGGTAAGATTTCATTGTAATAATCAACTTTTTTTTAAAAATTTATTTTCATAAATTGAGTTGTTCCCTGTAAAATGATAGAAAGCAGATCTCTATCTGTATGAATGGTTGCTGGTTTTCCTTGAACTCAGGGATTTAAGGTGCCACTGGCCTCTGCAGAGCAGAAGGAAATGAAAGATGAAAGCAGGGCTGGTGCATTTTTGGTGGGCAAGGCTCCTGCCAAGTCAAACACCAGCTATCAAATCAGAGTTTGAGCTGAACCTAGAGGAGAGACAAGCTGTACTGGTAGTACTAAAACTAAGGAACTGCTAAGTGGAATTTGCAGTCTTATTTTGGTAGGAAAGTTTGCTTGTTACTTTTTCTTTATTTTTCCCATTAAAGAAATTGCTGATGAATCAGAGACTACAAAAACTCAGTCCTTTAGTGTATGCACACAGCTACTTCTTGAAATTGTCATCCCTCTGTTATGTAAGCAGAAATTCCTATGTAAGTTAGCACTCCCCTAGTTTGTTAGTAAATGTATATATGAACTTGACTTAAATCCTATATTGGCACCCATCAAAATAAGATTTCAGGTTATAGCATAGCTTAGGTTAGAGCTGTAACATCATTTTTTGAAACCTTTCCAGTAGTAAAGAAGCCTACCCCCAGCTATAAGTTAACAAAGAAATTATTTCAGGTTTTGTGATGTTCTTGCCAACTCCTTTCTTCCCCCTCTTTGACACTTTCTCTAAGTAGGAGCAAGGAAGAGGAAATATCCCCTTTTAGGTAAATCACCACCAACAGTTTTGCACAGGCCATAAATGAGAAATTTAGCCTTTATCTGAAAGAGAAGCAACTTTGTCTTTGTGTCTTTTTGATTGCTAAAATTTTGCTGTTCAGAATTTTCCTGAAGTCTGCCAATAGTTTATGTTTATGTGCAAATAACTTTTTTAAAAATCTGCTCCTGATTGCTATGATCTGTCATGAAAAGTGAGAACAGCATTTTAAAGCAGGTAGAGGATGGTGGGATCACAGGTGATGGCAGTGCAGGATGTGAGAAGGAAGCAGATGCCTTCTGAGGGTAACTTTTGTTATTTAGGATGGTCTGTATTTCATAGGAAAGCAGTAGAGGAGAGAGAGTACTCGGTGTGAGAGGGTAAAAAGTAAACCACTGCTTCTTCAGGATGAAGGCTTTTTGTTCCTCAGGTGTGGTGAGAGTTAGTGATGTAAGGGATGAGGTTTTTAACTTTTTGTGAATCCTTGACTCTGCAGAAGGAAAATCTTCCTTCAGGACTGGTCCGAGGTATGGAATAAGCACACCCAAGAACTGGGGTCTGATGCTTACTATCTTCTCAGGTCTCAATCACTCCTCTGACTTGCTGGTACATAAATCTCATGCTCATCACCAAAACAAAGTGAAATAGGGGAGGGCTATAGAAATATGAAAACCTAAGCAGGGAAAAAAAAATCTAAGCATTAAAAAAATACATCCTGATGAGTGGCTGGGATGAGGGTAAGAGAGCAGAGTGACCCCATGGCAGTCATTACTTGCACAGCTTAACTTGGCCCCCATAGCAGCACCTGGATATTCCAGTCCTGAGCATTGACAGCTGGAAAGAAGGGAGAGGTCCCAGCAGGCCATGGATACAGGCAGGGGAGGAGGAGTGCTTGCTGCTCGTGTGAGCTGCCAGGACCTCATGAGGAGGCAGAGCTGTCAAGCAGGAGGATGAGTTTGCTCTGGGTCAACGTGCTGGTTCTGTTATCATAAACTCAGGTGGTAGTGAAGGAAGTCTGGGTTTGCATAAATGTGAGGGGGAGTCCTGAGAGAAGGTGTTGGGTGTTCAGGCTCGGTCTGTCACACACCCAGACTGTGAGTGGTTGGAGTCTGCAGTTTTTAGAAGCAATTAACACAAGGAAACAATCACTCGGACTTAGTGAGGCAAAGCAAATATACATTTCAGTGCTAATTCAAAAGAGTTTTTTTATCTTTGCACTTAGCTAATGCAGTCCAGGAATTTACTATTTTTTTTTCCCCCAATTGGAATTTAATCAAGATTTTAATCCCATTTCTTTCAAGATCATGCTCCAGAAAATCCTAAACAAAGATGCCATGGCTGCTGACTGATAAACAGTGGGTTCAGAGTTTAGAAACCAGCCACTGATAACATTTTCTGTTTGGAGTTTCTTACAGGCTCCAAGTTTTGGCAAGTTCAGACTTCCTAGGCCCAGCTGCCATCCAGCCTGGTAACCACCACAAACTCATTTTTCCTGGTGTTACTCTGTCATGTTCAGTGAGAGTCTGATTGCAAACAGCTGAAATCAGATACTAATCCCCTTTGTGTGGGGCATCCTGTTGGTCTTGGAGTGAATTGAACACAGAAGATTTGGCAGTAGGTGGACTTGATCATTTTGATTTTCATAAGAAGCTGACCAACTTCTTACATCAGTGGAGGACAGCTCCTCTTAATTATTTTAAATCACCGAGCAGCTTTAGTCAGGAGGGTAAGCATGAGGCTGCTCGCTCTTTTCCATGCAGGAGTGGGTCCTGGCAGAGCCCATCCCTGGCTCCTGGAGCTCAGCTGTGGGATGGTGCTGAGCTCTCAGCTCTTCAGAGTTGTGCTGTCCTCTGGTGCACATTTATGTGCTGAGAAGCACAAGTGCTGGCCTCTGGCTGGGGTCTTTGGAGGCCACTACGACACCAATAAGTAAAAGTTAATTGCAAATTTATTTCCACATAGCAAAAAGGGAAAAACACTTGGGGCCAGTTTCCTTTAAAGAAAAAAGGAGGAAAAGCCTGTTCTACACCCATTTGATTAACCTGTGCTGTTAATCACTGCCAGGTTTATGAACCTCTATTATAAACTTGTTACTCTAAGGGGTTTCAGTTCAGTGATTGAAAAACAGCTTTAGGGCCTGGGTAGGTAAGAGTAGCAAGAAGTGCAAGTAGCAGCACTGAGCCTTTGAAGAGGTGTATAAATAATTAGCAACATATTTCATGTGGACTCTTTAGTCAAGATATCCTGTCAGAGCTGGGATTTTATCAGAACATGACAAAAATGTAGAAGGAGCTCTACATTTATTCTAGCATAACAATGTTGGTATCTAAAATAATTTTCTGCATTAGAAGCTATTTTAGTCACAGGTAACAGCTCTGCACTCCTGAACTGCTCTATTTGCTGAGGCTTCTTCAGAAAGCAGAAGGTGTCTAAAAGGTTCTTTACACTCTTGTGTCTTTTGAATTTTTAGATCCTTATTTCATGGTTGCAAAACATACAACGTAGGTGAAAACATGAGCTGTGTCTTAATAAAGTAAAGTGATGAATAAATAGCAACCCAGTGCAACTTCAGGAGATGGAGGGTAATTCAGCAGGTAAAATAGAAAACAAAGGTGGGAACTTCTCAAAACCCTCTGGTGGGTGGGCTGGGGGGGAGCACAAATGAACAACCTCTAGGACACATCCTGCCATACGCGTCCCTGCCCACGGCAGAGGGGTTGGAACCAGATGATCTCCAAGGTCGCCTTCCAACTCAAACCATTCCATGATTCTGTGATGCCCATGTATCTCACTCAAAGGTGACAAAAGCTTTCCTCTTATTAGTAAACAATTAGCACAGAGCCTAATGAAAAATACCTATCTGGAAGCTGATGGTATTGCAAGTGTCTTGCATACCAAGCCCAACACTGGTTGATCACAGCTTGATTTAGCATCATTCCAGTTGATTTAAGTTTGCTGTTTATTCTGTTGTTTTGGTTTTTCCCTGCTTCTGGTGGAAAAACAATTTGCTTTTTAGGGCAATTCCTCCTGTTCTTCCATTTCTCAAACACTAATCCTGACCTCTGGGGAGCAGCCCCACCTCCTTGCATGTGGCTTTGCTCACTCCTCCATGGAGGAGCTCAGTGGGCTTTAGTGCATGTTTTGTCCAAGGGAAAATTAATTTAATTCACTCAACATCAGCCAGCAACTGCTGGTATGTGTGGGCAATGTGAGCAATCCCTGCACTCAGGTGCAGAGGATATTTTAGCGGAAGTGTGTTGGTCTCTGATGCTTTCAGAAGTGATAAGGGGACTTCCATGAGGTCAGGACTTGGAATTTGGGACCTAAATCCAGATTAACTTCAGTTGTTGAGAGCACCTTCTCTATTAACCTGAATAGAATCAAGATTTTACTTTTTGCTTGTTCTACCAAGACTTTCTGCTCAGCTTTGAAGTCTGGAAGAATAAATCAAATTCAAAGAATGAACTTATTTTTTTATCTCCGGTTCAAATGCTTGGGCTGAGTGGTGGTAATTAAGTGTGAGACCACAGGTCAGTGAGTTTCTAAGTCGTGGGCATGAGGCATTTTCTGCCCTTCTACTTGCTTCAGGAATTACACAGACCTGTTTAAATAACAACTACTGTTAGTTTTTTAGATCTTTCGTGCTTGTGTGCATTTGTATTTTGAGAGATAGCACTTAGGCATCAGGCAAAACCCAGACAGATACAAAGACAGCTTTTCTCATCCTTCCCACCCTGCTTTTAACCCAGAAGAAATGCTGTAGAAATCCATGGGCTTCCAAGGCAAAGTGTGTGATAGAAAAAGCAGGTCTGTATTTTTTTTGGTCTAGCTTCAGTCTTTTCTGCTGGAAGCTGGCATTAACTCGTGTTTTTCATAACTCCCAGTCAGACTGGCTTATTTGGTAGCCTCCTCCATGGTGAGTTTGGGTGTTATTTCCACAGCAGCCCACAGGGCAGGTATTACCCTTGACAAGTGAGTGGAGGCAGTGCCACTCAGCCATTACTTTTTAATCTGCTAACCAGGGAAATGAGCCTTTCAAGTGCCTGACTTGCAGGAGGTCATCATTAGTCTGTCAAGGTATTCCTTTGCTGCCATCTTCTATAAATGTATTTGATATGGCAACTCCCAGTTACGCTGTTTTGAGCAGACAAGACATACTGTTTATGAAAACAGACTTCTTAAAAGCAAGCTGTGGTGGTGGGAAAAGGAGGAGAGGTTGTTTATAATATTTTAAGCCAAACGGTTCCTTTGGCAGGAGGTTTTCTGTAACAAGTGAGAACAACAAGAATTAGCTCTCTCAGCACTTCAACAAGCAGAGATTTTTGTCTGTAATGAGAAGAATGAGACTTGTTTGACATAAACTACAAAACAACACAGCAAAGATGAAGAAGGAGGGCAGAAATACATTACTGAAGGTGAGAAGAAACAACTTCATTGCTCTACTGTGAATTCAAGATTCTTGCTCATTATAATGTATAATTACAGCTGGCATCATTCCAGAGAAGGGGTTGAAAGAAGGTAGGTCTTACCAACTGTGCTAAATCCTGTTGGGGAACTGACCACAGCAGCATCCCACCTGAGTCTGTGTAATCCAAAAGATTCCTGTTTTATTCTTCTGCACCAGGTCCTTCTTTATGCAGATATGCAAATTATCTTTGGACTCCTGAGATTTGAAAACTGATTAGAATTTTTATGTTCCTTCGTTAAGGGTAAAAATAGGCTATCCCAAGACAGACAGCCCCCCAAATTATACACTGATCTGAGAAAATGGGAATTTTTTTGCCATTAAATGAACAACTTCTTTCAGCAACCATAGCTTGCTTGTGCATCTTCTGAAGTCATTGCTGTCTGTCTGAAATTTTTAGCTATTTAGTGAAAGACTTGGAGAAAAGGAGGCTCAGGGGAGACCTTACCACTCTCTACACTCCCTGAAAGAAGGTTGTGGCTCAATAGGGGTCAGTCTCTTCTCCCAGGTAACAAGTGCCTGGACCAGAGAAAATGGCTTCAGGTCACACCAGGGGAGGTTTAGTTTGTCTATTAGGAAAAATTTCTTCTCCAAAAGTGTTGCCAGGCATTGGAACAGGCTGCCCAGGGTCGTGGTAGAGTCACCATTCCTGGAGGTGTTTAAAAGATGTGTAAATGTGACACGTAGGGACATGTTTTAGTGATGCACCTGGCAGTGCTGGGTTAAGGGTTGGACTCGATCCTTCAGGTATTTTCCAACCTAAATAATTTAGTGATTCTGTGTTTCTAAGCCTTATCTGTGGGACTTTCCTTCTGTTTGGACACAACTGTGTACTGCTTATTAATATTTCATTTGTGCACATGCATGCTGCTAAGAGTAGTGCTTATCTATGCACAAAGAGGCTATTAATAACTGATTCTGTATGTACCTATTATTTGCCAGCATCTTATTACAGAAGCAATTATTTTTGCCCAATTCCACCCTGGTGCTACAGGCTCCACCTACTTACACTTATATTATCTCCATGCTAGCCCATAATTTTTTGATTATGCA
The DNA here is from genome assembly GCF_036417665.1 of Passer domesticus. Lineage (NCBI taxonomy): Eukaryota > Metazoa > Chordata > Aves > Passeriformes > Passeridae > Passer > Passer domesticus. Next base: position 27,049,956 of record NC_087477.1, read on the forward strand.
TATGAGAATGCAATGAGATTATGCATTGAGCTAAGGAAATCAAGATACCTAAGGATCTAAAAGCAACCAAATAATTTTTCTGAGAGTTTATGAAGAATTACTTGGAACTATTTATTCCTTTTATTTTCTATTAGCAATGCTATTTTCTTCCCTAGGGATACCTGGGGAAAGTAGAAATGTGAACATTTGCAGCTGGGAGCTGCCCAGAACTATTTGCATTTCACTGAACTTTACCTACAGTTTTTGGTGTAGACCCTGGTCTGTTATGAAGCCATGAAAAGGGTTAATGGGATTGTAATCAAAGATGGAAAACAAGGTTAGGTCTTCCAAGCAAAAAATGAGAATTGTGTTGAAGTAAAGGTTTATGGGGTTATTCCTATTTGTAGAGGAGAAAACCATGCATGCCTTGTGTGAGCATATAGATATATATTTTTTAAAATGATATTTTAAAATATATGGTCTACTGGACTTTATTTTTTGTCTATATGATAAAAGATTTATTACAATCATCAGGAGGAAAATGAAGAGAGTTCTTGCAATTTCAGGTGTATGGTGTCAGGTTGGAAAACAGGGTATTTTTTTGTTATTGTTGGATATTTTTCTCCTCAACACTGGTATGAACTTTAATTAAACCAGGTACCCATATGTTTACATACAAAGACAAATAGCCTGTTTATTTCAGCAGGTGTTCAGCAAGCCACCAGCACAATCAATTAGATTAATCCCAGGAAATAAAACTTGAAATAAAGATGATATCTGAAATCATTTTTATTCATGGTTAGAGACCATGCAGATTCTTTTGACAAGTTGAAAAATCTTATGGGTGATGTTGAAAACTTCAATGTACAAGTGCTAATTCAATTTGAGGGCAAAAAAAACCCTGTCTTGATAGAAGGGTTTCTGTAGAGATATTACAGGAATGGCAAACCCCCAAGCAATACAAAGGCAGCCTGAGTATTGTATGCTCATTACCTGAATTTTCAAACACTTAACAACTGTGAGAAGTATGAATATGCAAAACTTCCAGACTCTGACCAACGTTTTCCTTTTTCCCTTCAGTTCCTGGAATGAAAAAGCCAGTGGTTTATGTCAGTGCATATATCTACAACTGCCATTAGCTCAGTTTAAAGTTGCATATGATATAAGGTCACAGGTCTCTAACTCAGCAGAGCATTTAAGTAAATCAGCCTCTGCACCGGCTGCAGCACCTGAAATATGTGTGTGACTGCTCTGTTGAACTGGGGCTAAAATTTCAGGTTTTGTGTCTTCACAGATGTTCTGCAGGGGAGATAAAAGGTGGACCTTGCATAGACAGCACGATATTAAGAATGGATTGAATAACAACTGTGGAGATTTAAAAATGCTAAAATGGGAATGAATTCTTGCCTTTAATGGTGAGGATCCTAAACACTCCTCTCTAGAAGAAAAGAGACTTACAATGAATGTCTATATGAGGGAATGGTTTGAATAAGAATTGCCATCCCATGTGGAAGACCTCTTGACCTCCGTGAGGATTTCAGGGACTTGCTGCCAGGCGGAGTCTGAAGGCTGTGAAGGCAGTGTTAATTTGCCTAATTTTAAGTTCTGGGCCAGACCATGCAAGCTCTTGTTTGCATATCTAGTCCATTATGTCTGAATATTTTGTGGCAGCATTTTATGACACATAACATATCAGCCCTGATGCTGTAACTGGAAATGAGAAATACCACAGAGTGCATATCACACTTACACTGGCATTGTTGCTTGACCCTTATCTTTTGCTTTTTCTAATGTGAGCAGTGCCACAAAATATTGATAGACAAAAAACCCCCTGAGATTTCTGTGCAAGTCTTGGAGTCCTGTGCTTACTGATGAATGCTCAAAGCTTTAATATCTAATCTTGAACAAGGGTCTGTGTTTTTTCTTAAAAGCTAAAATCATGTTGCTATAAATAACACCAGACTCTGCAGGTTAAGGCTAACAGGTCAATAACAAATCTGTTTATATTAGGTTGTCTCTTAAATATAAGGAAAGCATGTTCTAAAAATTAAGAAGCTGAAGAGTGGTGCATTAAAAAAGCAGTTGATACTCAATTAATTCTTTTTACAGAATAAGTTTTTATTCTGTGTAGGCATTAAAGGATTTATTCTGGGCATTTTTTTCCATGGTAATCATCATCTTTCCCCTCCTTGCTAATTCTTGCTGGTGCTGTTTGTGATTTCTCAGCTGGTTGAGTTCCTTGATCGCAGAATCATTTGGGTTGGAAAAGACCTCTAAGATCATCCAGCCCAACTGTTCCCCTGCCAAGCCCACCACTAAACCATACTTTAAAGTGCCTCTTCTGCATGTCTTTTATGCACCTTTAGGGATGGTGACTCCACCACTTCCATGGACAGCCTGTTCCAGTACTTGGCAACAGCTTTGGTGAAGAAATTTTTGCTAATATCCAATCCCAGCCTTCCCTGACACAACCTGAGGCCATTTCCTCTTGTCACCTGGGAGATGAGTGTCCCCCACCTGACTACAACCTCCTTTCAGGTAACTGTGGAGGGTGGCAAGTAGATAAACGTTCTAGGTTATGACAAAAGTTCTAGTTCATTCTAGGTGACATTCTTATGACAAAAGTTTTGAGGGTCCAAGCAAAGAGCTGGGAACAGCTGTGTTTTTTCCAAGCTCCCGAAGTCCAGTGTCTGGATGCTCACATTGCTGGGACCTCTTAGAGCATGTGTTTGCACCTTCTGTTCAGTCTGAATGCTCCTGTTGTCTTTCTGTGGAAACCAAAAGGCCAGTTGAGCACCTTGGGGTTGTGTTTCACTGTGGAGAGAGGTGGTGATGTACCCTGGGAGCTGTGAAATGCTTCCTGGTCCTTAGTGTACACTAAATGACAGAGGAGGAGTGGAGGGGAATGTCACTGCAGTCTGGAAGTGTGGTTGTGATTTGAAAGAGGCTTGCTAAAAGCACAGCTGCTCACTGCAGCATCTCCACTGTGAATTTTCTCAATGGAAATATTTTTACTGGAATTTTTAATGTCTCCATAACTTTAATCTAAAATGCGAAAATCGGCTCAAGTTTCTGCTTAAATGTTGTCTAAAAGTGTGTACCTACTTGCCCACTGTAAATGTCTAATAACATAAGTATTAGCAAGCACATACACATTTTACTGAGCTCAAGAAATTAGATTATGAGAAAAGAAACCTGGTGGTTTTAGAGCACTAAATTTGTAAAAAAAAAATCATCTGGTGAATGAAAAGCATAGGGGAGGAATGGTGTTACTTTTATGTGCCCAAGGTTCAGAGCATACCTCAGTCTTAACTATGGTGGGCACTGCTAACTACTGATTACTGAGGGATTTAATGTTTTAGCTGCTGAGTGGCTTCCTAGCTGAGAAGTGACAAGTAAAATGAGTAGTAATCAATATGCTGCTGCTTTCTGTAGTTGTATGCATTTCCTAATAATTCAAATTTCTGCATGGCTGTCATTGCTAAAGAGGACCAGAAAAAAAGGGCTCGTGAGAATAAATGAAGCATCCTATTGCTTCAGACTGTGCTATGTCTGACTTGAGCAAAGAGTCTTGGTGTTAACTCTCTAGCTTTCCTCTTGCATAAGAAGGCTGGCTCTGTACTTTGGCATGCTGAATAGAAAATTAAAAATGCAGGCCAGTCTTCAGGAACATTTTACTTACTGTTTTAATAAACTTTTGTTTATGCCTAGAGGTGCCATTAAATTACCAGCCAGACATTAATATACAGTACACAAGGGATCTTGTATATAAGCAATGATTATTGCTGTGTGACTCAGATGGAGCTTGCTGTGCACCCAGAGAGCTGCTGGACGGGAGGTGAACAGGGAATTCCTGTCTGGATGGAGAGTGCTGCTGCTTAGGCAGTACTGGATGTGCCAGTGGCTTGGGCAAGCTAAGAGGAAACCCATTTTCCCAGAGCAGGAGCATGACTCAAGGGGACAGTGGTCTGTCATGGTAAAAACATCTCTGCTTTGTTTCACAAAATACCAGAAGGCAAGCACACAGTGTGGATGATCCTGGAGCTAAAGGTACCAAGAAATTTTAAGCTGCCTATTACTCTGGACCACTTTAAAAAAGAAGTCTTATTCCTCCACCAAGCAGCTGCTGATTCTGGCTGTGCAGGGTTGCTGGAAATGGTTAATTCCAACATGGCTTTCTTTCTATGCCACTGTCTCCAGAGTGAGAACAGCACCTACAGAAGCAAAGACTTCAAGAACAAGCTGGAGTCAAATGTGGGCTAAGGGCACCACACTGGGCAGCCTCTGAGTAACAGGGTGGAGAGGTAAAATCAGGGTGATGTGCCTTGCTGCAGGTCTTGTGATTGCCTCCTTCCACAGACAGGTACAACATCAAATGCAGGAGTGTTGCAAGTTCATCTAGAAGGAAGAAATTCAAAATCCCTCCAGCTCCTGAAAAAATGTATGCCAATTAATTCTGAATTGGGATTTTCCTTTACATTTGATCTACTTAAGAATGCACCACAAGGAAAGCTTCCTATGAGGAAAGCTTAGAAATGCTCTCAGGGAAAAGGCACCATCATAACTCTCCCACTTCCTAAAGGGATCAGGGTAGAGCTCTGCTTAATGCACATCTTCTAAAGGAAATATAAGGCCCTACCTCATACAGCCTCTTTAGGTTCTGCTGGAAAAAACCCAACCAGATGATCCCTCCCCATCTCTACTCTAACTTCCCTGCTGTGCTTGCTGACTGACTTGTACCTCCTAAAAAGATAAATGAGTTCCTTCCCTCACTTACTGCAGCTCAAGGCTGTGGCATTAAAGCCACTTACACGGAAGGGAATGGGGGAGATTGGATGAGACCTGTGAAATGAACAGTACAGAATTGCCCAAGGATGGCTTGTGTGGCACAAGCTGGATAGATGTCAGGCAGTGGTGCTTGGAAGTCTTTGTCAGGCCCTGTTTATGTTGTAGGAATATTTCAGTTTGACAAAATAACTCTTCTCTTTCCCAGGACTAGACCTATTCAGTGATGTCCTGGTGCAGGTGTGGGGCAGATGCTGAACATGAGAGAGGGTTTAGCAGCTGTGTTTGCTGTGCCAAAAAAAAAGCAAGTGGGGAATATTTGAGCCCTAGATGTGACAGAGGAGTAAAAGTCTTGCCTCCTGGTTAGTGAGGCAGCAGTAAGGGAAATTAATTCACAGTGGAAGGAGAGCAGCAGGGCAGGAGGCTTGGATAAAAATGGCTTTCCCTTCAGGTGCTGTTTACCTTGGGATAGTTTGGATCCCAAAGCTCCTATCTCAGTGTCACATTAATCCTCTGCTCCCCTGCCACCTCCTTCTCGTTGTTTAAATAAGCAGTCTGGGCTGAACACTGCTGGAATAGCAAATGCATCCAAAACTTTTGTCAGATAGTGCTGACTTCATGGTTTGTATCTGATTAACTGCCAAAGAACCACGGCAGTCATGTTTCCCTCTATTTGATGGTTGGAGGGGTTGTGTTTGTTTCCATGGTTTTGTTTTTCATTTATGTCATTATTTGCCAGCAAAACACAATCATGTCTTTTGTTTTAGTTCAGCTTTATTTCCTTGTCCTTGTGTGATACTGTTTTAGGCACAAAGTGTCCCAGTTTTTTTTAATACTTCATAACTTATTAATGCTGCAGACTGTGGGATGAAGAGTTGTCAGCAACCTCATTTTTTATGTATTGACAGATATAATATCTGAATTGTTATTAAATAGATTTTAAAGGATTTCTTCCTCTCTGGTTATACTTTTCCTAATTATTTAACGTATTTCCCCATAGCTTATCTCCCTTCCTGGCTCCACGTTTTTTTTTTTCTTCTGCATCTGCTTTATCATTTGACATTTTTTTCACTTAAATGTGAACCTGATCAACACCAGACATATCAGACCCCATCAATTAATGTGCTCTCATGCACATCTCTAGGAAAGAGATGTGCATTATTTTCTCTCTAGGAAAGGATGTGTGGGAACATTTCAGGACTGAGACATGCAGCATTTGGAAGCACTCAGTGTTCCTGTGACATCACTTCCTAGTCCATTTAAAATCAAGGCCAGATAGGCTGGGATCAAATGAATATATTTGCAAACAGCGTGGAGTTTACTTCAGTGGAGGTAAATGATGGCACTGTCCAGCTTTGTGGCTGTAACTTTCCTGTGGAATGTACTTTGTTTTCTCCAGACTGATGGAGTGCTAGGTCCTGGCAGGACACAGCAATGACCTGCAGAGGTCCAAGAGTTGTAACAACAGGTGCCAATGTTGAGAGGAAGTCAAAGTGACAAATCTCAGGAAGTGTAAAGCCTTCTCTGGCATTCTCCCACAGGGAAGCTGGTGAATTGGCCCTGTTTCTTTGAATCTTTAAACTGTTTAGTAATATTAAAATCAAATGGGACAGATGCACGAGAAATAAGGCTCCACCTTCTTTCCAGGTAAGAGAATGCAAAATTTGCAGTATGGGCTGTCCTTCCTTCTGGACATTCTAGAAGATTGAGCTGAAGCTCCTCAAAGCCAGCTTTCATCAGCCTTAAGACAAACCTCCTAGAAACTTCTGGCAGGTGATTTCTCTGATGGCTGCTCCTTCCAAACTCAACCTTTGTGACAGGTTCCTGATTTCAGCACTAGAGGGGTTGGGGTGACTGCTCTCCTCTTTCTGCTTTCTATGATTTACACACTCTTCCCATTATGAGTGGTTAATTATCTTAAAAGTATTAAAACAACGTAAAACTTTTGCACCTGCACATCTGTGCATCCACACCCAGGAATAAATCCCTTGCTTCTCCCCTGTAAAAATGCAGCAAACTTTTGTAGTGAAAATTCTCATGCTGTAGGTATTTTGGTATGATTATAATAATATTAGAAGGTCATTTTTGTAAGCATAAGGAGAAAAAGATATGAAGGTATCCCCCTGTTATCTCTGAAGTCTTTTATTTAATAGGTTAAATGCAGTTGTTCATTGTGAAATTATCCAGGGAAGCTATTTCCTGTTCTTGCTTTCATTTTTTCTGGTTTAAATACGCACAGCTTTTCACAGTTTTTTGGTTTTGTTTTTTTAAATTTTTGTCTCCTGCTTTTGAATTGCAGTTGAAGAAGCCCATAATTTGAATCAAGAGCAACAGCTTTATTATGCCAATAGCTTTTATTTTCCTTTTTAATTTTTTTTAATGCAGCCTTCTGAATACATTATAGCTTTGCTGTCTACTGGGAAACTGTATTTCTGTGAAAAAGTGCTAAACATGAAAATTTCTCTAAATTTATATGGTCTCTTGGCAGTCTAGGTGGAGAAGTAAGTCAAGAGAATATAATGAGTGGAGCATCAGTAAACCAGGTTCTGTTTCTGGTAAGAACAAGCAGGTCCTAGGAAAGGGATCAGCAAAACCCCCACTTGTTGTCTTTTAAATTTTCTTCCTAATGCCTGAAATTATCTCATGAAAATTTCACACTGAGCTCTTAAGTAAAAGAAAAATCACTTATTTGTTGAATAACTAAATATGTAAGAGGACTTTTTATTACAAATTAAAAACATAAAAAGTATTCTGCATTTACAGTCCCCGGGAAAAAAAAAAGATCATAGCATTAGAATAAACCCAAAGATTCACAAAACCTTTAATCATCTTATAAACACACATATGTTAATGTGCTTTTCTAAATAAAAGTTAAGTCCCATTGAGTACTATTCTAGATTGAACTTGTACATAATTCCTGCTACTGCATTATGCTAAAGGTAGTAAGTCCTGCAGCTGGCAATACCTAAGCGATTAAAGGTATTCAATAATATTCACTAACAACAAAAGATCCCTTGCAGATGCCTAAAGCAGTATAAGCACCTAGGCCAAGGCACAATAAAGACTTTGAAATTTCCTCTTCCACGAGGAAATCCAGCTACTGGGATCAGTACAGCAATCTCTTCCATTTTCTCTGAGAAAATCTGAGATCATGCCACTAAGTGCTTGTGAGAAGTATAAATGTGTTGTAAACCGCCTCCCATATATTTCCACTTTTTCTCCTCAACTTGCCTATTTATAATTAACACCTCTCTTTATCTTGTTCATTCTGAATATCTTTGTTCTTTTCAAGCTAAATTATTTAATACTATCTCTTCCTCTCATTTAAGCTCCCTTTATCTGGTGATCCCCTCTCCTTTATATTAAAATCTCTCCTGTCTAAACGCATAATCAGATGACATCTGCTACTCAGGGGCATGAAAATCCTTGCAGATTCAATGAAATTACTGTGCAGTTATCAGGCAGCGAGGTATGTGGTGCAGATCAGAGGCTGGGCACACAAAGGGAATGGGCTCAAATCACACAAGAGTGGTTGTTCAAAATGTGAAGCCCAGAAATGTCCAGCCCACTCCTGTATCTTTGCAGACATGAAATCCAGCCCTGTTGGTTTCAGCAGGCTACCTGTGAGCAACAAAGACCTGTGCCACGTAGCTACACAGAGCTTTTGTATTATGCAGAAGGAAGCACAAGAGCCTTTGGAGGCAGGAAAGCATCTGGAAGCCCCGAGGTATGTTTGCAGTTGAACAAAGATGAAAATTTGGTCATGTGAAATCAGAGAGAAACTAAATTCTTGTTCCTGTCCTATGTCTAAGCCACAGCTAAATGTACCCCAGAATGTTTTTGTACAATGTAACAGAGAATAAACACACACATACCAGACCATTTCAGATCTGTTTGAGTCAGGGTGTTTATTAGAGTATAAGTATTATCTGTACAGGAACATGAGGAGGAATGTGAAATGTTGCAGGAGGCAGTTTTGGATGACAGGACAGACACGGGATTGTCCCTCTCTAATAGGGACCAAATGCCTCCATATGGATGATAAATTCCCTGATAGCAACAGTGATGCTGCCTTGCAGACAGGTTTAGGATGTGTGAGTGTTCTGCCAATTAGAAAATTCACATGTAATGTTTTCTTCCCTTCTGCTCCACTTGGGTGGGACATGGCAGGGCTTACAGAGCTCTCTCTTATTTAAAAGCAGGAACAGTTTCATCTATTTAATCTGAGAGGCATATATGCTTACCACAGTCATACCAGGACAGCTTTAAAAAACAACAAACAAAAAAACCCAAAAACCAGCTAAAATGTCTTTGTACAAGTCCTTCAACACACAGCTTAGAATATCTACATATAATTTTAAATATTACAGAAGCAGAGAGCCTCATGAACTGGGTATTTTGTAACTCAGATGGCAAAAGTTATTTATTACAAACTTCAGATCTCTTGGAAGAAAATTAAAGGCAAAGTGTTCACTCAAAGCAAGAGAGCCTCTTTAAAGCTTATATTTTTTTTATTTTGAGTGTAGAGAGAAGTTCTGGTATATCTAATCAAACCATTTGATATATCTGATATATCTAATCAAACCGTTTGATTTTGGGGGCTTTTCTTGTTTGTTTGTGGTTTTTAGTATATATTTTCTTAACTGTTCTAAATGTAATACCCAGTGAGCTATCTCATCCTTCTTTAGAGAAGGAGAAACAAGCTTGGGAAGTTCACAGGAAGTGACCCTTTGGAGGGGAAATTGAGAAGAACCTTCTAGAGCCTAGGACTGAACCTGAGGTTTCTAACCTTTGCCAATTGGATCTGCTATGAGCAAATGTCTGAAACTTGTTGGCAAAATTAACTGGAATTAACTTGAACACTAAACAATATTAGAAATGTAGTATTAGTATCCACCTGCAAAGAGTGAGGGGCAGAATTACTACCATGAAAAAAGTATGATGCAAAAGCAGGGTGAAGCTGCTGTCTTTATTGGATGATTGAATTTTTATTGCCAGACTGAGCAAGACTGACTTACCTGCCCCTTCTTTGCATCCCTCTGCAGCTTCTGCAGGAATTGATACTGCAGCATTTTCATTCACTATGAAATTCAGCTGCTTCTGAGTCCATAACTTTTGACCTAAAGAGATTATTTATTATTATGTTTTTTCCTGAATTATGCTGGATCTGCTCCTGCCTTCTAGCCCTGCTAGTGCATGTGAGGCCTCTGCATCCTGCAACTCATCAGCCTGGCTGGAACCACTAGGAACAGGGTGAAAAGTCTCCTTCCCATCTCTCTTAGGAGCTCCAGGACTATGTAGAAATTCACAAGAAAACTATCAGGGACATCTGCCTGGTCTCCTGCTGTGTTCAGATCAGAGGGCCTGTGCCCTTGCTGGTGTGTGGCTCGTGCATGATCCATGAACGGTGTTAGATGTCCTGGAACTAGGGCCACCTGTGAGTGAGTACCCACAGAGAGATTTAGTATAATTTATATGATAAACATTGACTGTACATCTTCATCTGACTTATCTCTCCTGTGCAGCAATCAAATCCTACACTTGTTATAATCACAGCTTGCTTTAGATGAACACATTATGCATTTATTTTCTCCCCAAACAGCCAACCTGCAGTGGGTTGCACAGGGCAAGCACTGCGAGGTTTTGCAATCCGTCTCTCCCTCCTGAGAAGGGAGCAGGGATCAACACGTACTCCAGCAAACTTCAGCAAAGCGGTGAGATGTTAACAATCCCGTCAAACCTCACAGTTTGGATCTGCAATCCCGTTAAACCTCACAGTTTGGATCTGCAATCCCGTTAAACCTCACAGTTTGGATCTGCTCGCGGGTGGGAGAAGGCACATTCCCTCCCGCATCCAAACACTTCGGCTCTGATGTATCCCTGTTCACACCAGCGAAGCTCCCAGGACACGCAGGGCTACGCACATCCTGGAGATCAGCTGAGCTTTCAGCTATGAACATTTCTTTCCTCGGTAGCAGAAAGCCCCGGCAGGGCTGTTCCTTGAAGCTCCAATACCTCGGCAGAGACTGTGCAGGACGAAACTTGCCCGAAGTGTTCGGGAATGGCGCAGCAGAGAGGGAGAGCCCGGCGGGACGGGGCAGCGCCGGCGGGAGCCGCTGGAAGACACAGCATTCCTGCTTTCCCATCTCCCTGCTCATGGATTCGCAGCGCGGTGCCCGCGGCCGGGCAGGATGATGGATCCAGCGGGGAAGCGCCGCAAGAGGGGAAGAGGGAATGGAAGGCGCGGGTGGAGCGGCAGGATGGGGTTCTAGGATACAGTTTTAATGGAAGTGGTTCTAGCACAGAGGTAAGCCAGGGAACCGCCCGCCGCTGGGAAGTGGCTGGCCCGGCTCGGGCGATGCTGTCGCCATGTCGCGACAGGGGCTGAGCAGGTGCCTTTGGCTCTGCCCAGAAAGGCAGGCGCTCGGTGGGAACTCCCGGGCGGTCCCGATCCACGTGTGCCTGGCGGCGCGGCGCCGGGACGGGCGGCCGTGAGGGCACACCGCTAACACCTGCGTGAGGCGGCGGCGGCCCCGGCGCTCCCGGCTCCCGCGGCTGCGGGGAGCGCCGCTGCCGGTGCTTGCCCGGCCAGCCCCGGCCCGCGCCCGCCCTCACGGAGCGATCCCGGATCCCGCCCCGGCGCTTCCCGGCCCGCGCCCGCCCCGCCGCGCGTCAAGCGCCGGCCGTCACGCGGGCGCTGTAATGCACCAAAGCAGCGCGCACACCCGCGCCGAGCCCGCCCCGCCGGCCCCGTGCCCGCGCTCTCCCCGACCCGCCCGGCGGCGGCAGCCATGGAGCTGTCCCGTTCCCGCCACCGCCACCCGCGGTGTCCGCCTCAGCAGGGGGTGCGGGGCGGGGGCGGCAGGAGCCGGCGGGGGTCTGGTTGCTCGTAGCCGTGCTGGCGGCAGCGCGGGGCTGCGCGCCTATTCGGAGGTGCGTGGTAGCGATGGCGGCGGTGGGTGAGCCCTTCGCCGTCAGCGGATCCGGCTGGCCCTGCCGGCGGGCGGTGGGGCCGCGCCCCGCCCCGCGCCCGCAGCGGCCCCGAGCAGCCGAGCGGAACCGGACCGAGCCCGGCCGGAGCGGGCCGAGCCGCGCCGGGCGGAGCCGCGCCGGGCGGAGCCGCGCCGGGCAGCGCCATGGGGCTGCTGGAGCGGCTGCGGAAGGAGTGGTTCATCCTCGGCATCGTGCTGGTCATCGCTGTGGCGCGGCTGGAGCCCGGCGTCGGCGTCAAAGGCGGTGAGTGCGGGCGCTGAGCCCCGGGACTCGGGCAACTCCCGGCGGCCGCGCTGCCCCGCGCCCCGTCCCGCCCCGGAGGGGTCCCTGCCCTCCCTCGGCTCCTCTGCTTCCCTGCTTCCAGCCACGGCTCCTCAGGAACCGGGGAATGCTCCCGCGTGGGTTCCCGTGTCTGTGCTCGGCGCTGTACCGGGGGCTGGAGGAGCGTCCTGCTCTTTTGGGAATAGGAGCGATGGGAGCCAAGCGGTGACTGGCGCTGAATGTGCTCCTGTTCAACTAAGTGACAACTTCAGAGCTGTGGGCATGGAGTCCCGCAGCTCAGGGTATGGATTTCTGCCGTCCGGGAGCTTCCCCGGCTGAAGCAGCGTTGTGGTAAACTCTCAGGTGCTGCGTCTCGGCCAGACCTTTCCTTTCGCTTTGTAGTGGAACATTTGTGTTTTAAAGCTTGGGATTTATTTTTTATTTTTTTTTATTTTTTGTCTCGTTGTTGTTCCCTCTTACTTTTTCATGGAAGATGGGGGGAAACAGGGAAACTGATCCTGTGGAAAGTGGTGGTGTGAAAAATGCGTACCCGGGGCAAAACGGATCTGTCCCTGCAAAGCAGGGAGGGCTTGTATGTTTCCCGGAACAAGGGCTGATGAAATAGCCACTGTTATTTAAACATAAACAATGTATCTTTACGTATAAACGCTGGAGTTGGTTCCTGGTCACTTTCCTTTGGAACTTCAGCTCCAGACGTTCGCAGATTTCAAGAACAAATTAATTTTTGTATTTCTTCTTCCTAGCTGTTCTCTGATGGCTTGAGAAAAGGGATGTAGAGTATTTCAATAGAATTCTTCCAGCAGTTCCATGTTATGCGAGAGGAGATAGATTCTATCTGTGCTTTTATAGGCACAGAGGGTTTTTTTTAAAGTTGTTTTTTTTCTTCTTAACAGAGCTGAAGTGTGAGGATAGACAGCTTCTCACTGAGGAGCCAAACTTTTCTCACCTCTTAGGTTCTGGGGAAAAAAGAAAGTGATTAAAAAAAATATGGCTCTGAACACATGCTGTGGCAACTACGGCTCCAGTACTTCAGGGAGTTCAGGGCAGGCAAATTCCTGCTGTGCAAGGATCCCTCCTGACATCGGTGTGCTGCTCTGCACGGGTGAACAGAGCCCACGTGGAGCTTCCTGCAGGATCCGTGCTGTGTTTTCTGCAGACCTTGGAGACCACTTGAAATTGATAGTATCAGGTGTTTTGTCCCTTTCTGCTTTCAGTGCCGTGCTAATTGTTAGCAGCCGTGTGGGAGGTCCTTTTAACTGGAATAGGAGGTAATTGTTCCTCGGCTCACTTCCTGCATGGAAGCGCTATGATGGAGCACTTCGTTAAATTATCCTGCTGCAAGAGATGTCAAGCTTTGACACTGTATTGTTCCCGGGACAACTTGCTTGAAAAATCTTGGAAGCATTGATTGAAAGTAGCGAGCACATGTTCCCCACAGTGGTATCCCCTCCCTGGAAACTATGGGATCTCAGTGCTCTGAGGAAGAAAAATATTTCTTTTTAAAAGCAGAAAGAGGTGAGGGGTGGGAAGTATCAACACATGAAAAAACCTCAGTTTGTCATCTAACAGCTGACAAAGCCATGCACGGTAATTTGCAGGGCTTTAGCGAATGGTATGGATGGTCCAGCATCCACAGCCGTGCAAGATTGTGCCATAAATAACAAAGATTTGTGTTGTTGTCACCTTCGTGACATAAGCCAAGCCATTTTTTTGTGTTTTCCTATTTGATAAATGAGCCCATTTAGTTCCTTTGTGAAAAGAATTTTTCTGTTGTGACCAGAGTTCCCTGTGCTCCTCCAGTGTGTGGTAGAGGCTTCTCCTGGGAAGAGGAGTTCAGGTAGCCCAGTGAAAAAACAGAAAAAACTGAGTCCTGGAAGAACCCCTGTTTTAGCCAAATTAATCCACTGCCTGTCTGCTGTATGTGCATGTATGTAGAGACTCTGATCTTCTAAAGGATTAGAAAAAAGGGGTAATAGTGTCTGTAAAATATAGTTTTCTGTAGAGGTATATATATTTATATAATCTTTTGGGGCTTTTTCCCCCCATCTATTCAGTTAACGTGCCAGAATTTTGCAACTAGTCATGGGCTTTGTTGCAACTGTGACTCTTGCATTTCCTGTCTTATTTTTACCTTAGTCTTCATATGTGTAGCTTTTGTTTGTTTGGGTTTTTTTTGTGTTTGGCAAACAGTTTTAATGTCTTGTCAGCAGAGTTCTCTCTGAGAGTAGAATTTGTGTTGAAATGACTGAAGATGCAAATTTCACTTGTACAATCAAGTCCCTCTGATTTAAGGACCTTACTCCAGTGTGACCATCAATGTATCATTCATCCTGTGAGCAGAAGGGTTCTTCTCTTCTGCAGTGTTGAGTCAAGGCTGGCTTGTTTGCTGCTGCAGTTTTGCTCAGGACAACTTAGGATCACTTGTAGAGTGAGGATATTACCTTGGTCCTAAGTAGACTGCTAATATTTTCTTTCTAACCTAATATGTGGTTGAATGCTCATGAAAAAATGAGCACATACATTTTATGCCTGGTGGCCTCTGAAGGCAAAGTGTATTAAGAGAATTTGTCATTTTTATAGGAGGGTAGAAAAGACTATATTTTAATCTCCCTGAAAAAAAGTATATAAATATACACAAATGTAAGCCTTCAATACAACCCTTGGTGGTGCAGGCACCTGCATCATCTTGCTGCTCTCACTGCAGCAGTGTCTGAAATGCATTATTGTGGGGCTGAATGAACCATTTTGAACCATTTTCTGTTGTGAGTGGAATAACAGAGAATTGTATTGCCCCGAGGAAATCATTGCAAGGTGTGATTTGGGTTCTTCTGTGCAGGCAGCCAGACAGGGGTGTGTGTGTGTTATAGGGAAAGAAGTGAGAGGTAGCTGTGTGAGGGATGTCAATGCCCTGTGAAGGCACCAGCTGATGTTTTTATTGGAGTGTATGGTTTGAGTTTGCTGATGCTGTAGGGATAGTCTGATGGCAGAACTGTGAAAGGCTCCCCATTTTCAAATTTCCAGGATTTGCCTGTGAGTTCCCAGTGGCCTCTAATTATGGAAGTCAAATTTATATGATGATCTAACTCACTCTGCATACTCACTGGTTTACACTTATTTAAAAATGAATAGCATGCTTTCTGTAACTTGATAGAAATACCATTCTTTTTATTAGAGACTTTACTGATTTGACTTTCTCCAGATATTTTTAAGTATTCTCATTTACTCTGATATAGTATATGCATATCATTATCTCTTTGCCTGTAGTTCACTTTGTTCTCTATGTCTGTATTTTTTAGGACCCCTGAAACCAGAAATTACCATAACTTACATTGCTGTTTCAGCTATATTCTTTAACAGTGGACTCTCCTTAAAAACTGAGGTACTGTAATTTCTCATTTCTTCATTCCTGTTATGCTCTAAAAATATTGTGTTCCTTTTGATCAGATTTGAATGTAATTGGAATGGTGGTGGTACTGGGAGGATGGCTAGCAAGAGAACATAAATGTTAGATATTTAAGGAATAACCCTCCTTCATTTCAGAAAGGTGATGAAGATGATGGGAGGGATAGTGTGAATAAATGTCTCCCATCCACAGAGGGTAGGTGGTTTGTCTCTGCACAGCTTTAACTAAATGGAAGTGATGAGCACAATTTGGAGACTGGATCTACAGCCTGGTTGTGGCCCAAACCCAAATCAGGGTGAGATGCAGCTGTTCACTGCTGGATTGATGGAAGCAAAGACCTGGTGGCCTTAAGTTACTTTGTTTGGTAGGGCCAGGGCAGCAGCCAGGATCAGCACAAAAGGGTTCCTGTGCAGATATAATGTCAATATACAAGGGAAAAATCTTGGCAATCTTTTCCCATAGGATTTTGTTGTGGACAGGTGGATTTGAGCTACCTACACTCTGCTGCATATCACAGGCACTGAGATTTGTTTAAAATTTTGTGTCACTTGTTATTCAAAGAGGAGCAGTCTGGGACTCAGAAGAGATGAAGGGGCCTGTAAAGGAATCATGGAGAAAGGAAATGGTGGCTATGTGCCAAGAAGAGATGGAGCAGCCAGAGCTGAAATGAAACCCTGCACGTCTCTGCTAGTCTAGTCTTCTGATTCCTTTGTGCTGTGGACTAACAGGGGATGCTATTCATAAGTTGCATGATACTAATGCCTGAAAGAATCATCACAATTTTGTCCAGTTATCTCTTGGTGGACTGGGATTTGAGTGAACACTGTGCATTCAACAACAAAAAAAGTCTCTCCACCTGTGTCATGGTTATAGTGAACTTTCATCTCTTCAACTTTAATGGAAATAAGCTGTGGAGAGGCACTCTCTTCCACAGAGAAGAGAACTCAAAACACAAACCTGAGTAGTATTAATAGAGTGGAGTTTTCCTCTTTCAGGCTTAGGAATCTTTACATGCAGAGAAAAAAAAAAAAAAAATTTTTTTTTTTTCCCCAAAAGCAGCTGTGAGAAATCAGTAGTATTGTCAAAGTCTTGATTAGATTCTCCATTCTAGTTTACATCTAACTTCTTCCAGTTAAGGTGATGTGACTGACAGTGTTCTGGGCAATGTGTCATGTCTTACTTTGAACTTACGTAACTTTTTTCTATCTATAGTATTAAAAGCAATAGATTGATGTAAATGAAGCTTTTACAGGAGCTTGTTTATGTCCAGGTAGCTGATCTCAGATTATTTTGGGAGCAGCAGTTGGGGCTGGGGCTGTTATCCAGCTTCATGAAGAAGCTAGGCCTTTCCTGAATTTCTGCCATGAGGGTAGAAGCCAGAAGAAGAAAATAATTTCTCACATTGTAGCTTGTGCTATTACTTTAAAAAGTGTATGTTCAAAACAATCCTTACATATGTTAGGTGGCCAGGTCATATTTTAAATAAAATACTTTGAGGCATGTTTTAGTTGTTTAAGGCACAACCCAAAGTTGGTATTATTACTCAATATGTTTTTCTATTGGATTGCAAAGTATATGGTTTTTGCTTTTGAATTTATTTGTTCTTGACCTGTGTATCAGCTGTTCTACCTTAGATACTGTATTAGTGAGATGGAAACTAGTGTTTGGTATGCTTTATGACAGGATGAAAACTTTGTAAGTGTTAACAGAGGCCTTGTGATAAATCTGACAAATTAGAAATAACTGATGCTCTTTTAAAGTTGCACTTCTGGTTTAATCTGCTGTGTAAGTGCATGCTCAAAAATTTTTGCTAGTGTGTCCAGAAAGCATTTTACAGAATAATTTGCAACATTCAAGGAGAGCCTGCCTGTGCATGGCCTTGTTACACTTTCAGAACCAGAGGTGACCAAGGTCCTCTTACATTTGTAGAAATACTCAGTGTTCTCTGACAAGAACATTTCATTCCACCTTAATATAATGCTATTTCAGTTTGCACTGACTGGCTAGCTTGCTCTTTTAAAGCAAATACCTCCCATAGGGCTCCAGAAATTAAATCACATACTTGAGTTATCCATTTCAAGGAGGAATTTGGCAAGCCACTGAGAACACTGTTTGCTCTGTGTGGGTATTTGCTCAGAGGAGTCCAGCTGTGACTATTGGAAGAGTGGCTGGATGGCAACAGGGACCCACAGCAGCCAGGGAGAGGCTGGGATAAGCTCCCTAAAGGGTGTGAAATACTGGGGAAGACAAGGTAACCTGTTCTGCCTGGTGTGCAGAAACACAGTCCTAACTAGCAGCTTCCAGCAACTTTTTTGAGGTGGCAGATGTATTTTTGGATAAGCCCTTGTCAATTGTTTAGGAGGGTGAAGGCTGTTTGCCTCAGCTTTTATGCTGTGATCATCCAATCTAAGGCATAATATTATAATAATAACTATTCTAAATAACTGTTACTATTCTCAAAGGCAATCACTGGAGACATTTTCAAGACTGGTAATTTGGATTGGCAAAGATTTGTTCCATCAATACAGCATTCCTCCATGCAGTAGTTGTATCACTTCCTTGCTCCCTGGAAGTTACAATGAGGCTTGCTTTCTGTCTTGAGTTTTGGTTTTGGAAGTATCACAGAGTCTTCTTAAAACCCTCTGGTTTTTAGGCATTTTCCAATTGTAAAAATAATAAATTAGAAGGGTATTCTGTATGTGAGATACAGATAGACAGATAGATACGTTTAATGCATCTGGAATGTCAGCTGGAGAATCCCAGAAAATTAGATTTTGAATAAGAGTGCCATCAGTTTTTTTGCATTGTTTACTTGAGAAAAGTGTGAGTTATTGTGAGAGAAAGGAAGAGGAATTTTTATTTTCAGACTGCAAGATTTGAAATGAATTGAAATGTGCAAGGTTTTTTGTTGTACTCAAAAACCTGTATAGAAGGTCCTTGAAATGCCTGAAAAGGCAAAACAGAGAGACACAGAGCTAGCTGAAAAGTTTTTTTCTTTAAAGGTACTTGATCACCTCTCTGGAATGCTCTTACACTATTTAAAATTAAGTTTTTTGTTGTTGTTTTCGGAGTCTCCAGGGTATTTTAGACTTTACTTCTCTGAAATTTATGGCTTAACAGTTTTTAGCTTGTTATGGTCTTGGTATTCTTTCTTTGTTATTCTTCATCAGCCAATTTTTTCTATAAATTTCACTTTGATACAATAAATAATCAAAGTCTGCTACTTTGCTTTTAGGGAAAAAATAACAAACAAAAAAAAACCCAACACCACAAATGAATGGTTGGCAATACAAACATCCATACACTTTTTTTTTTTTTAATATTTATAGTATAAATGAGAATCCCCATTTGTGGCTGTCTTTAGACAGAGGAACCTGAAATCATGTACTCACTACAAGTTTTCATGCCTCTTGATATCAAAAGTCAGTCAACAGCCATCAGTGCAGTTAACATGGGTTTTGAAGCCGTGACAAAGTGCTAAGGCTGCCTGCTCCAAAGCTGCTGTTTTGAGAGCTACACTATTATGGAAGTGCTGGACAACTCTTGTGGAAAAATGCCCAGGAGCAGACAGCTTTTATGTTGTCTGGATGTACTTCATTATTAAAGAGATCAGATGATCCCTAAAGGTGACTTTTTGACATGCACTCCTTTTGTATGATAAAGCTGGTCCTAGTTTTAAAAGCACAAACGTGATCTTACTTCAACTGTTATGACTGCAACTTCCTCTCTTTTTGTTTTGCAGGAGCTGACAAGTGCTTTGATGCATGTGAAACTACACCTTTTTGTCCAGATTTTTACACTTGTGTTCTTCCCAACAGCAATATGGGTCTTTCTTCAGCTGTTATCAATCACACCTATAAATGAATGGCTTTTAAAAGGGTATGTTTAAGTATAATGGAGTGAAATATATTTGTAGCTGTTGTCTTAAAGGGCTGCTTATCCTGCAGCTGGTGCTTTGTTGTATTGTGAACTGATCTTGCTCGTTGCTTTTTGTGCTTCAGCACTTTGCTGTTGAAAACAAAGTACATGCTCAAGATTATCCCTTCAGGAACCTGATCCCATTCTCAGGTCTGGACAGTTTTATGTGTAGGGAGGTTGCAACAGGTTAGCTTTCTTTTTCACAAAACACAGCTGAAGTGATGTGTTTGGTCTCAAGGAAGGTGGGGAGGAAAGAAAAGGAATGCTGAAGGAAATGCATAAATCAGTGAATAAATAGAGTATGCCACATTCTGGTCTTCTGTTTTTAAGTAGTATGTGTTGAGCATTTCTTGCATGAGTTCAGTATCTGCTTCCAGCTAAATTATGGGGGAAAAAAAGAGTAAAGTTTTTGTGAGACAAGAACTTTGTGATGAGCAGAAACTAAGTTACCATGTGTGTAAAAACAGTGTGTTTTAAATCTTGCAAATGTGCAAAGCTGCATGGATGGTGTACTAGGGATAGATGCTATGTAAAAAAATAGTTAAAAGGTGGTTTTTTTTCCTGAAATGGGAGTCAATACTTGGTGCCATGCAGGTATACTGGAATGTTTGTTTGAATGTTAAAAATCAATTGTTTCAGAAAACTACTGAGAGATTCCCCTTTGTTTCTTATTGCTTGGTGAAACATGGCTCGGGGAGTTCCTTGTCTTAAAAGTTTAATGAAAAAGCTGCTCATGTTTATGTTTCTACAAGGCCTAAACCTAAAGGAGCATTTCATTTTGTTTGTAAGAGGCTTCTCCTCATGCTCCATCAGTGTTAATTGGTCCAAATGGTAGTGAAAAGGTGACACTGAGACATCAATTAAAAGTCAACACTTTTTTTGCTTAACAGCATCAGTAAAGCAAGGAAATGACAAGATTGATATATTATGTTCATTTGTATTTAGCTATTTGTAGTAAAGGGTATTCTTTAAAATAATTGTGAAGTTTTTTTCTCAGCTAGGAGAAGTACGTGATTTTCCACAGTAGCCAAAATTCTTTTGTAATCCATGGAGTTTCAGTTTCTGAAGTGCAAGGTGAAAAGGTTTTTGTAGGGTTTTTGGTTCCATGAAGCATGTCTCATTCCTTCTTTCCCATGAGTCTGTTGCATGCATGAGTGTAATTATATGTATATGCATGCACAGCTGTAAAACTGGTTGTAAAACTTGGGATGTATGTATTTTTGTAAAGAAAAGACATATTTATGCATTTATCTCTAAATGTGGAGCCTAAACCGGGCTCATTTGTCATGAGAGTGTGTCTGTGTTTTACTACTGAGCTGCTGTACTTCTGTATACTTCAACTGCTTTTAAGCACTTGTTCCTTGAGTACTGCTTCTGATTTGGCTTTTTTATATTTTATCTTTTAGTGCTGTTAACTCTGTTGTATTGAGTCTTCATTGAAGGAATGATCAGATTGAGGAGTTTAATTAAGGTGGTTTGGTTGGGTTTTTTTAAGAGTGCTTTCTTGAGGAATACTGCCAGCCACTGCACTAGGAGCTGTACAGTGTGATGCAGGTGCAGAAGATACTGAGCTCTGTCCTAATTCTAGAATAACACATTTCAAAGCAGGTCCCTGTGACTGTGTTGTGGCAGCTCTGTGTAAACAAAAGTTCATCCTAATGCCCCACAGTTGTAGTTTTTATCCCTTAGAAACACTACAGTAGCTAAGAAAAATGGAAGGGAAGAAGACAGGTTTGGGAAAGTTACTTCCTTATCACACATTTAGCACAGCATGTGGGGGAGGCTGCTTGATAGCCCTCAAAAAGCCTGGAAAAACAGGCATGTGCTCCCAAGGGCATTCAGCACCCTTTGGCAGGGTGGCTCCCCTGGGCACTGCAGTTCTCCACTGCTCCCTGCACAAGGTTATGCCTGAAGGGCACAGCCCACAGAATCTTTTCCATCTTGCATCAGAATGAAAGATTCTCCCATCCTCTCTAATGGTCAGTTTAGCTGTGTTATTTGGGAGGCAGATTTGGGTGGTATCAGCTTTTCACCTGTGTTTCTACAGCTGAGTGGGATTCTTTTCTTTCCCTTCCTCTCTCTCGGGGATAATATTAGGAAGGTTTTTTGCTTTGCAATTTTTTTAACATTTATAAAATAGAGGAGAAACTGACATCCTCCCAAGCATCTTATAAGTTAATTCTTTTGTTAACTACTCAGGTTTTGCATTGACAACATCTATTTTAAAAGGAGCATGAAGCAGATTATTAATGTATGCGCAGATTCACCTCTTCTCCACTTTTAGCATGTAGCATTTACAGCACAGGTGGTAAGGCATGAGATGCAAAGATTGGGTATAGGGTAGGACTTTGGAGCTTTCACGTCCAAAACATGTGACTTCAGACTCTACTTCTCAGTTGTCTGTAGTGATATCAGCAGAACAGCAAGTGTCTGGACCCTGATGTCATCAGGGGTACTCATGGCATGGCCTGCTCTAGTGGAATATATGAGTTGGTTGGTTGTTATCTCTAGAAGTCTGTTGGCCATTAGAGGAATCTGTTTATGTGTTGGTAGAATTGTGTAGTTGATACAAACTGAAAAACAGTTTACCCCAGTGCATGTTTCAATACACTCAATCAAGAGTGTGTCCATTTAGTATGTAGCAGGGTTTTTTTTTAGATTAATATTGCTTGATAGGGATTTTTATTTTTAATCCCAAATATGTTATTTTCAATTGAGAGGGTTAACAGAGATTGTATGATTAAGTCTTTCCCTTATAGTATGGAAAATCCCTGCCAGCTGAGATGAATGCCCTTGCACATATTTTGTACCTGTCTGGATAACTCTGAATTTAATCCACTCCTTATTAGAGCAGGTGAGAAGTTTGAGGAGCTGCCTGCCACATAGGAGAGATAGCAGTGTCACAGTGTAGGAGATGGACATCAGGATTGCCATGTGTTTGTTTGTCTGCTGTATATTTTCCTATATGTTTCCAAACTTTCCTGCAGTTTCTTTTTCCTGTATTTCTTTTCTTTTCAATGTTAGCTTATTCTGCCATGTGCTGACAACTCTCTGCTGCTTATTTCACTTTAAGCTTGCTCTGTGCTTCCAAGGTGGTGCTTGGCACCTTGTGGTTGGATTTATATAATGCTTACATTGGTTGCCTCTTTCCTCTTTACAGAGTCTGTAGCTGACAGAGGGAATGCTGTCATTGTCACTTACCAGTTTCTTCTCTTTAAGCTTTTTGTGCATTTGCAGAATATCAGTTGCACTGTAATGTGCACCCTGGTGCCTGGATTTAATACTTCTGCTTGCTGCAGCTTTGTGACACTGCCTTTTTCAGGGGTTCTACTGACAGGGTTATGAATGCAAAGTAGTTCACCACTGGTAATTGATTGTTCTGAATTAGAATCTCAAGCTCTGATACTTGAAAACATATGTAGATTCCACACTTTTGGGGATTTTGCAATCTGTTTTATTCCATTCATTACTGTTCCTTCCAAGTCAGCACAGTTTGTCTTCAGAAGCCCTATTTTACTTAGCCCTGAATTTATTTTTCGTGGATTGTCTTTGAAAACAAAGGAAATTTCACCACTTTTTTCTTACTTTGCAACAGCATTTACTGGGCACTTCAATAACTTTGTTGCACAAACAATGCTAAAAAATGACAATAATAATAGGGTATCTTGGATTTCTAAAGTGTAAGAGAAAGCTGTTGGTGCTTTGATGGCAGCCAGGTGATTTTATCTGGAAGCCTGTGATAGATGTATAGAGACCTTTGTGGATGAGAGCTGCAGTACTACAGAGGGGGAAGTGGAGTCACAGAGAGGTTAAGTGCTTGTGCTTTTTGCATGGTGACATGACTTCACTGTGCTGACTGGTGAGAGATGGTGTAGAAATGCTGCCAGCAGGAGTGCCTTCCCTGGTGCAGGGCTGTAGCTGATTGCAAACTGATTGCACTGCACAGGTGATAAGACTTTCTACTTGGCTATCTGGTATTTTAAGGTAGCAGGTTGCTTAGTGTTTGCCTCCTGTAAGGAATTAACATTCTTTTTGTTGTTTTCAGCTTGCAGACAGTGGGCTGCATGCCACCTCCTGTGTCTTCTGCTGTAATTTTAACCAAAGCTGTTGGTGGGAATGAGGTGAGTTTGCATTTTGGCTTTTTTAAACAGGCATTCAAACAAGTATTTATTGATGATGAACTCAAGTGGCAAAGCACAGACAGAAATGTGATGCTACTGTGGTTTGTAAAGCATTCTGGAATTAGGGGTTGGGTGTTGACTTGGTGTCAAACAAGGAAAACAGTGATATGTCACGTGCTGGCATTGGTGAAACTGAAAGAAATTCACTTTTCTGAGGTGATACAAAGGTTTCTGATAGAAATTAGTGTTGGGAGATTTTTGGTGGGTGCTACACTGGAAGTCGTAACCCTATGATGTTCCTGTGCTGCAGTTATTGCATAGACCCATAGATTTGCAGTGAAGTTGTGCCCTTGCAGAGATTCTTTGAATGTGTTCAGTATTAAGAGGTCCTGTAGTAGGAGTTTCTCAAGCTTGAAATTGAAAGTGTATCAAGTGACATGGCAATACAAACATGGATTTAAATCTTACATTGTTATTTGAGACTGCATGAAGTGAAAATTCAGGAAATGTGGAGTTCTCTGACATGATGCAATGCAAAGTTCTCAACAGATAGGAAATGCTGGAATAGAAATTGTTGGTGTAAACTCAGCTTGGTTGTGATAAATTTTTGCCTTAAAATGGCATATTCTGGTGTAATTTCAGACTCTTTATTCACAAAGCACTTGCTGTTTTCAGGAAGGCCAGATAAATGACATTTAGGAAATTAATCCAGCTGTGCTAATTAATGAGCTTGTTCCCTTTAGATTTGCTTCCTCGTAGCTGCTGAAGGTGGAGGAGACCTGGTAGGTGAAGAAAGGAGGGAATTAACATTGACAGATGGGATTTACACCTGGGGTTGTTGGGTGTTATTCTGAAGGGTTAAAGGCAAATCTTAATTCAGCCATAGAACTCCTGTGTGAGGTTGGGTGGTTCACTTCAACCACATGTTTTAAATATGGCCATTAGTTGTGAACTTCTCATTTTCTGAGTTCAGGCTCTTGGGACCGATTAATGTCAGCTTTGAAAACACATGATAGCACTGAAAGAGATTGAAGTTGTACTTTGTACTGACAAAGTGCTGTTTAATTGCTTTATCCTCTGAAGAGAGACCCAAAGTATTTCAAGTCAACCGTCTCTAATTATGGGCAATCCTGATGCACATCACTGTCTGCCAGTTTGCTGCCTTGAAAAAAGAACCATAAAATTGTCTGATGGAGGTGCTGGGGAGTAGTTACTATAAAGAAATAATTCAAGTACCTAATAGTGATCAACAGAGAAATGAGAGGTTTTCCAGTTATGATTCTACATGTAGATGCTGTAAATTACAGCAAGAGACCACACAGTGAACAGAGAGGAATAATTGAGTGAGTGCTCATTCAGCACTGTTTGTACTATCCTTAGAACAGGGTAAAGATCCTCTGGAAAAAAACACAGTAAGGTGGGTTGGTGGAAAGCCATCTAATACAGGAGGGAGAGAGGTACTTTAATTTCTTGATCATTAGAAAGCACTTTCTTATGGTAGTGTTTTTCAGGGTGGTGAGGGTGTGTGCATTTTATACCTGAAAAAGCTGAAAAATGGCTGCTTTCTATGACGTGTATAAATCACTGACAAGGCAAGCTTTGAGCTCTGATTCTTCTGTGCCAAACTGGTGTTAGGGGAATGGAAAAATGCATACCCTGTAGTGAGTTTTACAGATAGTTGCTGACAGCAGAGAGGGTGAATCAAGAATTGGGCCTTGGGAATTGGGGTTCTCAGTCAGGCTCTAAGAGAGTCTGTAAGGAAAAACTCCATTTAAATAAGCTCAGTGTAGACAAAGCCTGTGGTGAGATTATTGCCAAACTTGAGCATGTTTCCAATGCAGGCATATTTTTGGAATTTGATGTTTCTTTGTTGTTCAGACTAGTTTTTCTTCTGAGGATGAGCAAATCACATCCCTTGTGCTGAGGGAGGAAAAGTTTCACATCTCTCCTTGCCAGACTTCACCTGAGCTGTTACTGATGTATTTCTTGCTCTGATATAAGCAGAACACTGCATTTTTTCCCATTTTAGTTTGAGTCCACTCTGATATATGAAGAATTTAAACCTGGGAGTTAATTGGAAGTACAAATGGTTGTACTGTGAGAGCATTTGTTCGTTATAATGCTTCTTAAACTGGTTTTTGCCTCAACAAATGTGTATCCCTTACCTAGAGAAATTGAGTTATCTGAGGATGTATCTACACTGCATAATGTGATATGAAGATAAATGAGCTTGCTCAGAAGGAATATAGCAAGGAAGCTCCACGTGAAGTAATTAGTCTGAGAAGTGTCCTGCTGCTGTAGAGTACAGGCACACCCTCAATAGCTGCTCTGAAGACCTTTTTGGATGTTTGAAACACAGCACTTAGGAGCTTTGGTGGTTGCCTGTGATATGACAGTGTAGAGGAGTTTAGGTTTCTTTGTCGAAGTAGAAGTGACTGTTAATTGTCAGTTTGGATTGGGGTATTCTCAAAGAAATATCAGGCCCTGTGTCATGGCCGTAGTACCCCTGGGGCTGGGGAAGCATGGTCTTATTTTTAGTTCTCTCTCAGCCTTTTGGGTGAAACAGGGTGAGTTATTGTGTCTCTGTGGTTGGCTGTGATGTACAATAGCACATTTGTGAAGTGTTTGAACATCAGTGCTGAAAAAAATCTGATAAAAGATCTATATTTTATTGGCCTGGGATTAAGGGTAATTAAGTATTTGGTCAAGTGCTTCAAAAGTGACCTACATCATTGGAGGCTACTTGGGTGGTTGATTTTGCTGCGTATTTATTGGAAAATTTGGTTGTGAGATAATAAAAGGGAAACTTTCTTTCTTCTCTGTTTCTCCTTCACCCTGATTTCCATCATTGCTCCTGTGATCTTTTCCTGTGTTGCTTTCATTAACCCTGCAAGGAACTTTCTAAACCAGCCTATTCCTAAGTTTTAATGAACTAAGTGCACTTAGTTCCTTAGCAAGGCCAGTTTCAAGAACTGAATGTTAGTTTGATACATATGAAGGCCTGTATGAACAAAAGAAAGTTTCATGTGTTAACTGGTGACAAATGAGGTATCACCATAGGAATGAAAATCTAATTTTTAATTTGTTGATATTTTCTTAATTACTTAGTTGTTTCTGTCAGTCAGTCTCATGTTTTGTGTAGAGGACAGTCCATGAAGCTAAAAGAAATGGGAATGAAAACCAGAAGGTCTCATTTGTTCTTTGCTCTTGTGCTGTGAAGGGTCAGGATTTTAATGGCATAGCTTGACAGCACTGAAGGCTTTATGTCATTTTTTTTCAACAAGTCTTGTAGTTTTTCATTGAAAATATAAAAACAATTTCTTTAAAAGTCTGCAATAGAGACGAATAAATATGTCATCATTTCAAGGAACTGTTAAGACAAACCTATTAAAAGCTCAGAGATACTCAGACAGAAGTGCTGTAGAGATGGCAGATATTACTACAAAGTATTCAGTCAGCAAATGTCATACTCTCCTTAAGAATCAAAGTAATGAAGAAAAGAGATTGGAAATTAGATCTATAAGTCTATTATCAGTTTGGGAGAAAAAGCAATTTGTGATGACTTTTATGGAAGCTTAATGACATACTTTTGAAAAGTGTAACATAACAGGCAGGAGCTGTGATGGAATTGTACAGATAAATCGTGGCAGACAGCTCATTTTGTTGAAGAATACTTTGGTTATTTTGCTATCTCATACACCACACAACCACTGAGGATTTTTTTGTTATTGTTCATTTGAACCATAGCTTGTACAAAACCTCTTAATCAACGTGCTGCTTTATTTTTTTCAACTTTAATGTGGCTCTGCCCTTTTGTAAAATAAGGTGTTGCACATGCAAGACAAGATTTTGAAATATGAAATAAGCTAAAATGAAGAAAGCCAGAAAGGAGTTAATGAAATAAGGTGTATAGTAAAAAATTAGTTATATTATTGACTTTTAGATTTGTTTTTTGAAGCAGATGTATAACATAAAACAGTACAAATTTGCAAGACCCACAGCTAGCCTTTCTGAGAGAGTCAAGGGACAGCAGCAACATTTACCCAACAAGTTATATACAATAGTTTTAAATGGTATTTTGAAAAACATAGCACATGAATGATTTCTGAGAAATGAAGACTGGAAAATTCCTTTGTTTGTCTCTGTGTTTTGGGTTTTTTTTTTTAGTAGAAATAAAGAAAAAGTGAACTCTAACACTACTGTAAAGTCACAGGAAACATATTGATTTCTCTAAAAATATCTGAAGTTCTTTGAACTGTAGATACATGTACATTAACCTTTTAGAAAACAAAATAAAGTGAATAAAAAGAAGTACAAGCTCTAATGGTTTGTGATTCATGCACTGACTGATGCACCAGTGTACCATGAGTGTTTACTCTGGGAAGGTAACACATGAACATTATGAAACAAAAATTTTTAAGGTCTTCAAATAAACTGTGGCATGATGTTTAGTTATCTTCTATAATATAGTTTTTCCTCTCTAAATATGAGTCACTGGTGTTGTCTAAAATTTGATTTTCAGATTACACTTAAAATATTCACATGACCAGGTTTTGTTTATGAAAGGGTAATTTAATTCTATTGTTTTTTAAATGTGATAATGTAAAAGGAAAAGAAATATCATGATTTTTTTTTCCTTTCCTAAGTAGTGAATTTTGTCTGCCTACACAGATTAAACAATTCTAAATGAAAATTAAATAATTCTACTATTAAATACTACACTGAATTCACTTGGAAGTATGAGAGTGTTGGAGGACAAATTTAGGCAAGATGTCTGTACTTCACGTGTACAAACACAAAGAACTGTATCAGCCTAAGCTTTGTATGTACATAGGAGCTGTTGTGCTATTAAACTCTATTCTAGTATTACAGTCTAATTTTTTATGTATCCTAAGAGTTTACTTTTCTTTTATCATTGCTGTGCTTTGAGCAGATGGTTTTTATTGAGCTATTTATTGATACATAGGGTTTTTTCCTTCCCTGAGTGGTGAGTGCATTTTATATCCATCAATGCATAGGAGGAGCCCAAATTATTACTTACAATATGAATTTCATCACTGTAATGTGTCCCAGTCATGCAGCTCCATTAGCTATCTCTAGAGTTCCTCATGGCTTCTCAAGTCTTCCATAACCCAAAGCAATTGGGAGTCTTTGGGGTTTTTCCCTTCTCTCACTGATCTCCTTTTGTTTATCAGTAGTAGCTGTAATACAAACCCACTAGTCAAACTGCTGAGGGGGAAGGGGGTTTTCAAAGGCAGACAGCTCTGCTCTCAATTCAGTGGAGCACATCCAGACTAACATAAGGTGTGTGAAATCCCCAGTCAGGCACTTCAGCTTCAAGCTCTTTACTTTGTACAAGGTTTCAGATTCTCCAGCAGCAGATTCACCTTTCAAAAGCAGCTGATTCACTAACCCAAGGTGTCAGTAGTTGAGTTAGACTTGGGATAAGATTTGTTTGTGGTTGCCATTACCTGTAATTGAGGGTCTTTCATATGGCTCATAAGGTGTGAAAAAATTCCTGGAAGTGCAAGACTCTTAAAGCTGTGCAGTTAAGATGTATGAAACAGAACTTGCAGTCTTGTGCATGTTCAGCCTTCCCTTGTAGCAGTTCTGCCATAATCTAGAACGCTGTAAAATAGCCCATTTAAATTGCACTAAACTGGGCTGTGGCTGGAAGCTACCTGGAATCATCACAGCCTTGTGTTTTTACTGCTGTTTGCACAACTGTCCTAGATCTGACTTTGTGAAAGTGTTTTTAGAGGTTTTGCTGTTGCTGTTGTGCAGTGCTCGGCTGGGAAGCCAGGTTTTTTTTGTCTGCTGTGGCACAGTCACTGACCCTGAAAGCTGTTTGTGGCATAAAGAAGCCAGGACAGAAGGAGAGTCTTGCTCTCACGCTTGACAAAAGTGGCCTTTTAAAGAAAGGTGGTTTTGAATTTGTCTTGCTCTGCAGGTTAATTCAGTGTGAAGTTATACTGTGCAGGAGCTTCCTTTGTTTAGTAGTGAGTGTTGTATGAAGTGCATTGTATGTGCAAAGCAAGCATTTTTAAATATGAGCAATTCAGAAATAGTTATATTAAAGTAGTTGCAGACAGTGGGGTCTAGTGCTCTAAAATTCAGGCTCTGTACTGTTTGCTGTTTAATTTTATGCCTGTTTGAGAGAGAGCAGGTATTTTGCTAGCAAAGAGGGTGTTACCCACTCTTCCTAACTCTGCCTTTGATGATAAATATGTTTTGGAGGACAGTGAAAATTGGACAGATGACTCAAAAAGTTACAAGTGATTTGTTTGCAGTGGAGTGTTTTTGCAGTCTAATTTCCATTGAGCGCCTGCATTCATTGTGTGAGGGTGGTTTTCTGATGAAAACCTTTCTTTGGCAGAGAGGTGCAGCTGTTTGCTGGCACTGGAACCCAGGGATGCTCTGGGTTCTGGTTCCACTGTCCCTCACCTGTTGCCTTACAGCTCACTGCAGGTACATCAAAATCAAATCTCTTGAGAACAAAAAATGCCATTTAGGAATTTCTTTGATGGATTTAGTCAAGGAGCATTGCTGTTAGAGTTCTGAACACTGACTTTTAAATAGACAATGTTACATTGTTTAGTCTTTTTTGATTTTACCTTTTTTGTGTTAAAATCAAAGCTTTAGCATATTGCACTTGGAAAATTTTTTCTTCTATCCAGGCACTGTTTTAGCTGGCATGAATATTTTTGCTTAGTGGCTAATAAGAATATATAGGAAATAAAGCAAATTAAGCATTTACATAATTTCTTTTCTTTATCTGTCTTTTTGGGTGTGCAGTATTAAGTTCTGATTTGTGGAAATCAAAGCTGTAAAGCATGAAGCAGAATTTTCAGTTAAAATTATTATTCTCTTTACATTTCATTCCTTTTCAAGGAAATTAAATATATTTTTGTGTCATTATGGTTATGAAAGAACATTTGTGAATGTTTTTGTCTTCTAAATAGTTTGTTAATTTATTTAAGATGTGTTAAGAAAATGTGTTTTACACTGTATGAGGAAAACCTCATTTGTGTGAAGACATAACAAACTCCTAGGTCACTTTGTGCACAACTAAATAAGCCCAAATTTATTTAAAATTCTTTCATAGGAGAAGTTTGGATATTTTAGAAGTGTTTTCCATTTTTACTTTTCTGTTAAACTGACTTTTTGTTAGTTTGTTAGGTAGAGCATGTGGCAAAAAGTGTGGAGATCAGTAGAGCAGCAATTTTTTACTGATTCCAAAGCATTTTTTGTCCTCCAGTTTCTGGAAAACATTGGTTCTATGATGAAGTCTGAAAAGAACAAGCTGCTGATAAACTATTTCTGGAAATGTTGAAGTAAAGCCATTGTGTTTCCTGGGACCCCTTTTTCAGACATGCAGACCCCATGCTCAGGTGCTTTCCTGCTCAGCCAGGATTTTTGCTCGTGTTCCCTTGTGAATATATCCTTTCCTATTTGAAATCCAGTAGTTTGCTGCCACTTTTAAATTAGCAGAGGGAGGGGGAACAGCAGCACTTCTGCACTTAAGCTGGTGCAGGAGCTTGAACTCTTGTACTCACCTGGGAAGCCCCTATGAGAAGATGGAAGTTTTGAGGGGCAGGAGACTGGTGAAGGAGTGCCCTGGGAGCACAGCAGCCCTGATAACTCAGCTGTGTGATGGGGAAAGTTGTTTTCCTGTTAAACATAATCTTTGCCAACCCATCCAGTGCCTCATGGTATATACCCCCTATACAAGATGCATTTGAAGGCTCTTTGCTTCTCTGATACTTGGGGTCCCCTCATCAGCCTCAGCCTGACCCCCCAGGTCTGTGCTGTCTGCCTCCACATCCTGCCCTGCCCTGGGCCCTTGGATGCATCCGCAGGAGAAATGTTCCCCAAGATTCAGGAGAACAAAAACTTACCTTTAATTGAGGTGGATACAGTAGGTCTGACTTTGTCTATTTGTTTTTAATAGTAAAGACGTGTTTAGTAAGACCTCCCTAAGCAAACAGAGTTTTGCTTATCAGCAAAGAAGTCAGCAGCCATATGCTAGCCAGGCAGTCTAATGCAATAATTCTGGTGATTATGTGGCACATGAGCTAAAGGGAATATTACTGAGCTGTGTTTGAGCTGGTAAGCTGAGGGCAACAGCATATTTCCTGAATTAGTGTGCCAATTTATGTGTGTTACTTTAGTGAAATTTTGCAACTTCCTGTTCTAGCAGATATTGTAGATTATTGCAAATAGCATTCCTAAAATGTTGAATTTCTAGTGTGTAGATGGCTTTGTTTAGTTAGATCTATTTTTTTTGTTATATTTTCTAATGATCTAAATTCATTTTGTTTAATGATATGTTTGCAAAATGTCTGTAATGTATATGGTGATATATACTTGAGGCATGCTGTGTGAGTGCTCCAGCTCCAACTGCATATCCAAAACCTTTTAAAAGGAAATCTCAATGAGCCCTATGGGACAAAGTAAATTATTACATGTGGTGAACTCTTAAGTCATAGACCAAGGTCATGGCAGTGAAAGTGTATTTCAAAAAGGTTTTATCTGTGCTTGGAAAGCAAATGAAATCTCTCATCATTAACTTTAGAATTATAGTTGTAAGAGGATTTTCACTAGAGGTGAAAGATCAAGTTCATGGCGGACATAATGGAGTCTGAAAAGTTATTTCTGAGCCATAATACTGGGGCGTGAAACATTCACTGAGGTTTTCACATTATTGAGTTTACAGCCTGTAATCTGGATACTGAAGATCAGAATGGTTGTCATCATTGCTACTGTTATGGCTTTATTTCAACCTTTGCAAAGGGAAAAAAATATAAAATTTTTTTAGAATTATATTGTAAAGACTTTTAAAAAATATCCTGCATTTTCATGTGTGTCAGCCTCTGCCATTGCTACTTTAATAATAACAGTAATAATCCTTCTACAGGAAGTTAATTTAGTAAACCTGAATGATCTTAATGAATCCATGAAAGCACATGTGCATGCAGTGATGTGATCTCTGTCCTTAGTTGCTGATAGCTCACATAAATCAGAAAGAACAAATGGGGAACGGAAACGGGGCAGAAGAGCATAAATAGAACTAAGGTTCTTAGAGACACAGATTTTTATTCTGTTGATGGAAATGGATATTTGTGTCTGTTTATTCAACACAGTGTTCTATTTTGCTAAACTTTGCATGTGTACACACATTCCAGTGGCACTAGTGAGCAATAGAAACCTGCTCAAGAGTAGAGTCTGAACTCTGTGCCTGTGCCTTGGGGCTGGTTTTGCAAATATCCCTGCCTGTAGCAGCACTTATTTCTTACAGAATTTGTAGTGCTCAGTCTGTTTGCTTGCAGAAGTGATGAAATCTGCCAGTGATGTTTAGAAGACGAGCATTAAACAATCATCACCAAAAATGAATCTGCTTGTGCTTTTGCTGGCATGAAGGTGATTCCATTTACAGGAAAGTTTCAGCTGTTGCAGTTTTATTCAGAATAGTCTGCTTAGCCCTCTTTTCAAGCCATTTCACTTTTGGATTAAAATTCAATGTTTTGCTGTTTTTTTTCTTAAATCCTTCTGTGTCCTTAAGAAAAGGTATTTGTTCCTCAAGTTACAACTGCAAATGACAAGCACATTACATATTCTTGGCAAGTGTTATTTTAATTTCTTTGAATTAAAATTTTAAAAAGTTAAAATTAAATAAAATTAAAATAAAAATTAAAGTAAATGTCTTTGAGCTAATTCTACAGTAGTAAGATTTTGTAACTGGAACTACAAGCAAGTAGCTTTAAGATGGGCTATTGAGTTGTATTCTACTTGAGCAAAGTATTTTGTTTCAAAATGAATGTGTTTTTTGGGAAACTTTTGATATATTCAATGGTTACAAGATTATTTAAAAGTCCTATAAGAAGAGGAAGCATAAACTGGCTTGATAGTTACCTGTAATTCAAGAAATGGCAGCATTGAAATCAGACATAGAATCTCAGTTCTGACCCGTGCATGTGCTTTATGCTTTTATGTGTTCTATGCTTCTGTTTTAAAACTGTGGTCCTGCAATTTAGGAAATATATCCTATAACATTTTTTTCCTGTACTGTTAGTATCATGTATGTTATCTCAAAGACACTTCCTGTACTTTCATTATCCAAATAGCTTGGAATATCAGTGTTGAGTGAGACTTTCTGTGTAGGTTATGTCCTCTAAGGAATACATTTTAATAATTTTGTTGATGGCCTCTCGTGTACCTTTTCTTCTCAACCAGCAGTGTGTGTGCAGTGGTGAGGTATTTCTGTTTCTGAGCCTGGTCACAAATGTCTGTGACCTATTGCTGCTGGGACGTTTCTGCTGTTTGCAGCACCTGTGCCAACAGCTTCTGCACGGCTTGGTTCTCTGTAATTTATGATCTGAGGAGCTCAGAACAACAGATGATATTTGTAGGTATGAAATACACAGAAAAATACACAGTATTGTACAGTGCTGCCCCCAAATCCCTTCTGTGAACAAGTCGCTCTGGGGCATCTCTGCTTCAGAATGGGTCTGCTGTCATTAGCCCTTGAGTAACAAATGCCTCTGTTGCTACATCTGGGTTTCCAAACCTTCCTGAAGCTCGCAGTAGATAAAACTCAGTTTTGTCTCATCTCCTGCAAATAACCACGAAATATGTACCTTGTAACCTTGATTTCTTTTAGTCGATTCCTCAGCATTTTAATTCCATTTTCCTGAAATTTACACTATTCCATTAAATCTTCTCAGTTCTACAGGTAACAATGTATACATGTATACAAATTTGAACCACTAGCCTGTGCAGTTTTGTGTAACTTTGTTTCATGTAAATATGAACTCCTAGAACATAAGGATACTTTATAACTGAGGTGCTTTGTGAGTCTGACAGCTGTGCTCTCTGTAATCAGGATTCGGATGTGCGTGTTTGCCTTAAAAACGTGTAAAATCTTCCTCAATGTCTTAGCAGCACAGTTATGCTTTCCAGCCTCCCAGTTCTTGCCCCCTCTGGGATTTCTGCATAGTGTAAGTCCTTGTGCACATTGTGTAAGCATTCTGTCATATCTCTAAGTGATCAGACTGATTCTAATTGCTCTCCTCTTCCAAATCATCAGCCAGTTGCAGCATGCTGTTTGTCATCTTCCCTACTAGTATAAAACCACAGTGTAAATCTGTAGCAGCCTTCTGTTTCCCTCACTGTCTGGTTTTAAAATCAGTCACTGTTTCTTCCAAATTGCAAGAGGATTTTACACTCAGACGAATGACTTGTCATGCCAACTTATTGTACAGTGTCTTGTGAGGTGGATGCCTCATTTAGCAACACTTCCAGCAGGCTGTGTTCATAGTTTCTTTATCAGTTTGTAGGTGGTTTTGTTTGGTTTGTGAGTAGTGGGAGGCAAGAATATATTTTAATACTTTTATTTTTAATAATTTTTTTTTGCAGCCTAATGCAGATCTGCCATACAAGCAGATTTTAAAGAGATTTCCTGTCTTTCAGACTTCAATTTCCTTCTAAATTGTGTGGTGCAAGGCAATGGAAAATTTAATTTTGTCAGGTTATTTCCTCCTGTGGAACATATTGTAATGTACTGAGATTTTATTCTGAGCCATCTCATTTCTTAGATGTTTTTACAAAGCTAAAAATAGTCAAGTTGGGTTTTCCTTCTAATTAGCACATGCCAGCTGCTTCCAGCAAAAGAACACCTGTGCTGCTAGTGAAGATACCTGGAAACTTGGGCATGATTCTTCTCCTTTATGCTAGTGTAAATCAGGTATTCTTCTGTTGAAGTCAAAGTAGTGGGGTGGATTAGTATAGGTGAGAGTCACAAAGGAAAACTGGATCCATGTGATTTCTACTAGATGGATTCCAGAGGCAGTAATTGGTCTGAAGTGGTGTTCTTATGCAAATGTGTGCAGCTGACATAAATGCCAAGTAGATGCAAAAATAAATAGAGCACTGCATTTTTTCCACTGTATTCTTATGCTAAATACTGTCTTTTTGAAAATATGGTCTTTATTTCAAGTAACGGAAACTGCCTGTAATTTTAAAATAAAGAAGTAAAAACAAGCATCAGTATTGTTAATGCTACAAATAGTTTTAAAGATGGGGCTTTATTTATGGGCTAAGTTTATGTCATTATCTTGAAGTTAGAGTAATTGTACTTATCTCTAGGAAGCGTGTTCCTCAGGAAACATCACTAAGCTTTACCTCTGCTATCTCCTTATGCAGGTATTACAGGACTGTAAAGTCATTTTGTTTGCTGGCAAACTGTTTAATTACAAGATAAGAAGTAGAGCCTTGCTCAGTGGAAGAAATGTGTAGTTCTTCCATCTATTCAGAAGCCTATTTCCTCCAGCTGTCACTGGAGGCAAAGGCAGCCTCCAAAACCCAGGAGAATTTAATCAAAGTGGTTTATGGGTGTTTTCTCCTGGGTTTATTGATACAGGCAGAAATGAAACTCAGAAATAAAATACCTAAACCATGAAGAAGTGCACAGTCAGCAGTGAACTATAGAGCTATACTCTTAAATGCCCTGGACTGGGAAAGAGGAAATGTACCAGTTGTACAGACACCTTTCAAATATGTAGGTTGAATCCTAGTTAGGATATAGTACGTGGGGGGGAATTAATGGTTCTGTAGAGAGGTGAGTGCTTGAACTGTATGCCATTTAAAATATTACTCATTAAACCTTTTTTGGTGTAGACTACCTGGGTTCTTGAAGGAGTTCTTGTTCATGGTGGTGTTACTAATATCCAGAATGGCTTTGCCTCTCTCTGTTCCACTGTAATGACAGAAAAATGGGAACTATTCCATTTCCAAATTAGGAGAAGTGTTAACTTGGATTTTGTTTGAAGACCTTTTTTCTCTGAAGTTTGTATTCCTATTTGATTTGCTTTTGTGTGGACATCTTGGCATTCCTGCCATGCTACAGTGCTTTCTGCTTCCAGCTGTGGAGCTTTTGGAGGAGGGCTGTGGGGAGCTTTATTCACTATTAGAAAGCCTCACTGAAGAGCTGTAATAGATAGTGCCAGGCAGCATTAGCTACCAATGTTTGGATACCCACAAAACATAAATCAATACTTAGAGTCAACAGAGGAGTATTTATGTTCTGGAGCATTTGCTCATTTGTTGTTGGAGTCCTGGTGATGGCATATGGTCCTGCAAATAAGGCTGTACTACTTATGTCTGGGCTGTAACTGCAGTATTTAACACAATCTTACAAAAACGTGCCTTTAGGCACTGTGAGAAGTGTTCATTAGAACACTTATATAGTTTGAATTTGACTGTGTTTGATATGTAGAATTCATGTGAGATTTCTTTGCTTTTTGACTGCCTTTTCCTGTGAGTTTTTGTGAAGTAGATAATGTGGTTTTTTGTGGAGTTCTGTTTATTGTTGATTTAAAAGGAGTAGAAGGAAAGGTAAGTGTGTGGGGTGTACCATTTGAATTCTATGGCTGGTGAAGTCAGAAGGTATTAGACATCTAAAGTGCATAAAATGCCAAAATTAAAATTGTGCCTAGTGTGCACTTCATTTTTCCTTACTTGTATTGATGCCAACTCACCAATAAAGTCACATGATTGTTTAAAACACATTAGTTTGACCTGTTCTGCCTTACAGCACTTTTCTTGTTACACTGCAGTTTGGATTGTTCTGCAGTAGCTGATGTATTGATAAGTACAATACAAGTTTTTACTGTGATGGTGTGGAATATTTTATGACTTTTTCTTGTTTCTGTTGTGTGAAGCATCATAGCTACTTGCAAGATACAGCAGTCACAGAAATCATCAATTAAACTCTAACAGGCTGATATCATAGCAAAGCTTTTAAGACAAACATTTGTTCAGAACAGGTTACATAGAGCATAAAAACCAGTTTATGTTGTCCTTGTGCTCCCAGTATTTTTAAAATTTAATTATTTGTACTAATCCACTTTCACTCTAACAACATACCATACAAGCAGAGGAGAATTTGCTTAGTTCGTATTCAGAAAGAAATAGCTTAGCATCTTTCTGAATATCTCACAACTGTGCTGAATTTTTCAGGAGTTAATTTACTGTTGCTATAATGCAGCTAAAGCCAGTGGTGGCCAGGTTCTTTTCTTATTGGTCCAGCTATTACAGTGCATTAGGAAAGTGCCTAATTACTTTGGGGTAACTTTTTAGTGTTGTTTGTCCCACTGGGAGGGGAGTGTTGTGGTTCAAGGATAGCTGTGGTGTGAGAAATGAGGAAATAAAAAGAGTAGGATGCTCTGTAACAGCATCTGTAGCAGCAACACCAGTAAAGCACATGGTTTTCAAACTGCTTCTGTCTGTAGCACTTGCTAAAGGTTTTCTTTGGGAGCTGGTGTGATACGAGAGATTATTCAGAGGTTTTTCCATGGCTTTGTTCTGATCACTTTGAAAATATCCTGAAATGAGGCAAAGTTAAATCATATGGG
Source organism: Passer domesticus (assembly GCF_036417665.1). Taxonomy (NCBI): domain Eukaryota; kingdom Metazoa; phylum Chordata; class Aves; order Passeriformes; family Passeridae; genus Passer; species Passer domesticus. Next base: position 27,087,848 of record NC_087477.1, read on the forward strand.
CCTGCCTTTAGAAAAGCATTAGAGTCTGCCTTTATTTCGTGTCCATTCTTTTTAGCTTGTTCTTTCCAATAGAGGAGGAAAAAAAAAGGTCTGGTGGCTGATTTGAAACAAAGGACACCCACACAGAAATGAATTCATGCTGTTATGTGCCACCCTGGATTTTAAAAGCAAAGCCTATTGGAAGTACATGGCTCAGGTAATGTTCATAGTTATGGGCATGTTTAATTGTTCTCAGAAAGACACATGTGAGATTTCTGTTTATTCCAGGTCCAAGTGCTCTGGTTCCTCGTGTTGCTGAGTGCAGGCACTAAGTGAGCACTGGGAACACCTGGGATGTAGGAGCTCTGCTGCAGGAATAGGAAAAGAGCCCTCTGCAGGGATTCCTGCAACAGCTCCTTCCACCTGCCAGCAGCTCATCTGATGTGACCCACAGTGATTTGGGCAGGGTGGGAGTCTGGACTAGAGGTTGTGGCAAAACCTGGGTATCCTCTAATGGTGAGAGAGCTGGCCTTGGACTTAAACCTTCCTTTGTCCATGTTTGCTGCCCATTTGACCCCTGTGGGCTCCCTGCATCATGAACTGCTCAGTGTCCAAACCCAGAGCAGGCAGTCAGGCACTCAGCTGGATCTGTTGTAGTTGTCAGAGGGTCATTCTTCAGGGATAACAACTGCTGGCAGCTAAAACCCATGAATGACTCAAAAATAGAGTGTTTGAGGTGTTGGAGTATTTTTTAATAGGTTTGAAAAACATTGTTTGATCATGCCGCATGTGTTGGTCTTTCAATAAAATCTTCATTAAATCCACCCATTCCTTACAGGATTTTTTTTAAACTTCTGTTTGCCTTTGTCACATGTTCTTGCTTGGATTATCATTCATTAGCTTCTCCAAAGAGATTAACAGTTCTTAAAACAGGATCATGTGCATTCTGGTGTTCTGTGTGAAAGCAGTGCTGGAGAGCAGAGAAGCCCTGGGATCCCTATAGAAATTTGCAGACAATTTTGATACTCTAGTCCACTCAAAAAATCTGCTGATACCATAATGTTTTTTCCCTTGCCAGGACCCTCCTTGCCTGGTGTCATTTCTTGAGCTCTCCTGGGATGAGATTAGTCTAAAACAACAAAGTAGCCAGATGTCTGGTTCTGAGAGAGTCCCAGAGGCCAGGGTATGGTAGGCAACAGTAATCGCTGGGGGCTGAAGATCAAAGATACCTGAGAATTACTTATGGGCACATACTATGTGTCATTCCCATTATTAACAGTCTGAGAAAATTTGTATCCCTAATTAACCCTTTTGTTGGTTAAATTTTCTTGCCAGTACAGTCCTGTCTGTAAGAACTATTTGCTCTTTTTGATACCATTACATGTTAGTTTAAAAAAAAAAGAAAAAGTGAATTAAATACTCTCATAATAGCAAATTTATGTAACTCATTCAGATGTTTTTTATCATGTCGCTTCTAAATGTCAGAAGTGAACATGATTTTCTTTGTTTACTGTGCCATCCTTTGGGCTAGTGTCATTCCCATCCAGAACTGTGTAAAATAATGTAAACTTAACTTAATCAGGATGGTGGTTTTAGTTTATTGCTTCCTAATAATCTAAAATGAATTAGTATCTAATTTCAGGGACGGGATGTCTGCATATCATTGCTTTCCCCCTTATTGGTATTTCTAATTAAATGCTAATTAATATTTTTAGTGATCAACACTTGCCTGTATTATACATTCTGAAATAATAAATTGAGACGGTAAGTGCCGACTCTGAATTCTTGTAGTGCTTTAGGAATAAGTGAGTCCTAGAGAGAGAGAAAAGAGAGAGGAAAATCTGATTGTGGCCTTCTGTGCTTCTCTTTTTTATCCTCAGGTGAAAATAGCAAGTTGAATATCTATTTTACTAAGTAATAACATTCTCTGTTGTTGTAGAATTGAAGACTGAACAATTTTCCCTGACTTTTGAGTAATAATATGTAGTTATCAGAGATACCTGTTGTTTGTTCTGATCACTACAATTTCACTATCTTTAACATTATACAAAATTTTGTGTGGCAAATACTCTATGTGCATGTTTGAGTGTGAGTTTCTGGTCACACTAAGTTTGTGTGTGGTTTAATGTCTATATTGCAGGTGTTTAACAATTATAACAGGCATTTTTGAGTGAGCAGTAAGTAAAGATCCCTGGAGTGCTTTAAAGGGTTGAATTGATTTGTCTGTTTCAGTCTTGACAGTCTCACTTCAAACCCTTTTATTTGGGCAGGAAACCCCAAAAGCTGACCTGTCTGAAAGTCTATTGTGGTTTTTTTTGTACTTCCACTTCTATCACAGGCAGTGTGACAAGGTGCAGTCTGCATCTTCCAACACAGCCATGGCTGCTGCTCCATTGTCCCCATCTCTGTTCAACTGCACACCCAAAGCTTTGTTCAAAGCAAATTGCCATCTAGAGAAATGTGAGAGAAGAGCTTTCCTTTTTTTTTTTTTTTTTTTTCCTTTTTTGCTTTGTGAGCCTGGGTTTTTTAATTTGTTGCTACCAGCAGGTATAGCCAATCATTGTCTGAAAATTTCACTGAGGTTCATAACATGAGTAGGATGGAGACAGGTACTGTGCTTCTCAGTAGGTGCATGGGAAGGGGGAGCTGCCCAGGAGTGGTTTGCAGGCAGTAGCTCTTTTCATAAGGATGCTGGCACCCTGGATTTTGCATAATTTGTTGCCATTCCTATGCCATAATCCAGGCACAAGCTTGGCGACTGCCTTCTGCTCAAAAGATTCTGCCTGGCTATCCCAACAGAAAGAAATTAGGTCTTTATAACATTTCAATTCTGTTTTGCACAACCCTTGTGGGTTTCTTTTTTCTTACTTTTCCTTCTCCATTGTTCCTTTGGGAAGCACTGCAGAGTTTTGTTTGTCTGCACTGCTCTCTTGAAGGTTACAGTCAGAACTGGAGTAGGTAAAATCCAGGAGTCCATGAAGTGTGTCTGTGAAGGCCAGTCAGTATAACTCCCTGTGAGTGCTACATGAGTTTGTAGAAGTAGAGGCACAGCCATCTTCCTGTGTTTTCAGGCTGGTAAAATTCATATATTTTGACCACTAGTGCCACCTCACCAGTTTAAGTAAAAAGGTGACTGGGTCTGAGGTGATGTGGGAGATTCCAATGTAGTGCAGGAGCAGAACAAAGCACTGCAGAACTATTTCTCCCTGACACGCTAGCAACTTTTTACATTGAGAGTTGGAGTTAGGAGACACTAGCTGTTATTAAACAAGTACTTGGAGTTTGGCACTAGTGAAATTACTGATATCTTCTGCAAGTAGATTGTCCCCCACTTTCTTGTTCATGTGGCACGTTTATGTCTGTCATAAGGACCTGTAAAGCAGTTATTTATTTGGGTTTACAGAAAACTGGCTTTAGAGCAATGCAGATCCTTGAGTGGGCACAGAAACAGGTGTAAATGCCTTACACAAGTGTATTGGACTTATGTGGCAAAGCCAGGGTGCTACAGGGTGTAGTCTGTGAGAAGCTGCTGGAAGTGTCTCCTACACCCAATGAAGCCAATGCCAGCTGGCTCCAAGGTGGACCAGCCACTGGCCAAAGCCCATCAGCAGGTGCTTGCTGGTTGTGCCTCTGGGATAACATTGTTGAGAAGGGGCAGAAGTCTCTGCACAACAGCAGCCAGGAGAGAGGAGTGAGAAGATGTGAGAGGAGCAGCCCTGCAGACAGCCAGGCCATGAAGAAGGAGGGGCAGGAGGTGCTCCAGGTGCCAGAGCTGAGGTTCCCCTGCAGCCCATGGTGAGGCAGCTGTGTCCTACAGCCATGGAGAGATCCCCCTGCAGCCCATGGAGAAACCCAACTGGAGCAGGTGGGTGCCTGAAGGAAGATGTGACTCTGTGTGAAGGCTGCACTGGAGCAGGCTCCTGGCAAGACTTTCAGATCCATGGAGAAAGGAAACCATGCTGGAGCAGGTTTGCTGGCAGGACTTGTGACCCTGTGAGGGGCCCATCCTGGAGCAGCCTGTTCCTGAAGGACTGCACCATGGAAAAGGATCCAGGCTGGAGCAGTTTGTGAAGAACTGCAGCCTGTGAGACGGACTCATTGGATACCCCATGCCAGAGCAGGGGAGAGGAGTGTGAGGAGGCAGTGTGTGATGAACTGACTACAAGCACTGTTTCTCATCACCCTGCACCTCTGGTGGGTAGGAGGTAAAGAATTTGGGAGTCAAGTTAAGCCTGGAAAGAAAGGAGGCATGAGGGGAAGGTGTTTTTAAGATTTGATTTTATTTCTTGTTATTCTGCTCTGATTTGATAGAGAAAAAAATTATTTCTTCCCAAAAATCAAAGTTGTTTTGCCCATGACAGTAAATGGGTGAGTGATCTCCCTCTGTCCTGGTATCAATCCACCAGTGTTGTGTTATATTTTTCCCTTCCTGTCCTGATAAAGTGGCTTTGGTAGGACCCTGGCATCCAGCCAAGGTCAACCCACCACAACAAGCTGAATAAATTTGAGTACATTAAGGTGTTACATTGCATATTAATGAATACTGCTTCATCCTGGGTGCTTCTATTACCAGAGAGTCCATGAATTTGAAATAACTCTTGTGAAGGAAAAAACATAGGAAGTAAAGGCACAGTCCCCTAGAATTCTGTGGGAGCAATGTTCTCTGGTTAGGGCTGTTGGGAACCTAGGGCTGACAGGGATGCCCTGCTGGCACAGCTATGTAGGGATGAAAACAGTTGTGTCGCTAGAGTGCTCCTGTCTGGTATTTAAGGATAAAGCCTTAGGAACTGTGAAAGAGGAAGGGCTCTATAAACAGTCAGCAAGAGTGAGTGTTCTAAAAGAAAAGAAATTTAGGGTGGAATTGAAGGGCAAATTATGCAGAAAATTAAAACACTACATCTGCATGGAACTAGGTGTGTTACTTCAAGGGAATATGTAGGTGTTTTATGGTTATGTTGTCAAATGAAGTGTATCTGTATATATTTTGCTCTATACTGCAGTTGTTATATTTAGTGGATTTGGGGCTGTTTACTGTTTTGAGCAGCCCAAAAATATGAGAAACTTAAGCCACCGTTTCCCTTTTTACTTACCTCAGCCATTATGACCTTGGGGTGTGTAAAATCAAATTAAAAAATCTCATATTGACATAATTGAGGCAGGGACATGATGTAAAGCTCATGTAATGAGATAAATAGGAAAATCTTTATTTCCATTCACAAATTTATTTCCAGTCTCATGTTCCATTCACAACACTGGAATTTGTAGGAAAAATGAGGAATGTAAATAACATTGAAACTTTTTGAAAGGTGTCTGCACCTGTGAGTAATCACAAGCAAAAGCTGCTTGGTGACTTGATTATATTCAAATTCTTGGCAGAGAATTCTTGCTGTAGAATATCTGGTTTTCCAGCATGTCAACAACAACTTGCTGTTATTTTAGTTTGTGGGGCTTTTGATTTCTAATATGGGGAAGAAAGAAAATGAGTGAGAACAATCTCCAGAAAGCTGTGAGTGTTATGATCTCTTGTAATTAAAAATGTCAGCTCCTTTTCCTGGTTTTTGGATGAGCAAAGCCATCTATGTTTAGAGGTGTTGAAGGAGAAAAGCTGTAGTGAATTTTCCAAGTGCTATTCCGTTTTATGCTAACAATGATGGGAATTGGCTTGTGTGGCAGAGCAGATGATGGAAGGATCAGAAGCTGGTTGACAAAGCCCTTCCTCTTCTAAATTGCAGATCCTAAAAAAAATCTAAATCAAGTCATAGTAATATATGAGCTTGTGGCTGTGTAAGAAGTCTCCTGACTATATAAAGTGCTTAGCAAAGCCCTGGGTTGTCCTGGTGTTTTATTGGTGACCCTGTGACCCAGCATAAATTCAAGGCAAAGGGCTGTTTTAACTGTGCCCCCTTCCCAGCTCATAACTTGCTGCTAACAAGTTATGGCTGTGGTGGCAGAAAAGAATGTCTGTGTTGGGAAAATTAATTGCTTTTAAGCAAATGTTTTAAAATGTGACATGGTTTTCATAATGTGTACTTTTTGTTAGTGTTATGTATTCCAGGAATAATAATAGACAGAGCTTGCCTAAGGATTGCTTTCTAAAATATTTAAATTATATAGCTAATGTTGTTTTCTGTGGTATTTCTCTGACATCCATTATGACATGGATTACTATGCTTAACACTTCTTTGTACGGATAATATAACAACCAAGCATTTAAAATAAAATGCACATTGCCTGCTGAATATTTCCTTCTTTGGGAGGGGTAGATTAATGAAAATTAATGAGGTTAGGGAAATTTTGCTTCACAAGTGATCAAGTAAATTGGGCTTTGCACAGTCTGCAAAACGTTATTTTAGCAAGACTGTATTACATTTCTGTTGTGCCTTCCATTGTTAAGGGTAATTAGGGAATATGTATGTTTCAATGAGAATAAAAGTTATATTGGAACCAAAAGCTTTTCTCCTAGTGCTCTCTGAGGTTGTCTTGTATAATATGAGGAAAATACTGGCTTTCACTGACAAGTGTGTTTATTTTTCTTTTTGTTAAGTACTTTGTACAAGCACCATATATACTGTAAATAAAGGGGTTTTACAGAATTATACTGAAATACACTGCATAATACGTTTATTTAAGGGCTTGATAGAGGGTATGTGCAAATTAATATTCTGAGTTGTAGTTTGCTACCAAAGGCATTTGAAATGTGGGAATATTTTTTAGGTGTTAAGAAATGTTAGTTGGGAAGAGTAGTACTATTCTAAGCCTTCTTTAGATTGGACATTTTCATAGGTCTTGTGTCTGAAATCAGCATTATAGTGATTCTTGGAAATATATGTGTGTTTGTACGCTGAAATCTTGATATGGGCTCTGCTCCTTAATCGGTAGCTGTGTCCTGTGGGGTGGCAGGCCTTGTACCAAAGATTGTGAAATAACTTTGCTGCTGGAAATCCTCCAGCATTCCAAATCCCAGCAAGAACAAGCGAGCCCACCTAAACTGGTTTCCTTGGATGGCATGGCACAGAATTAACAAAGGCACATCTCTTTGGTTTTTCCTGTTCTTTCTTTCAGAGAAGAATCCAGAGGATAGGTAGAGCTGAAAGTTGCATCTGGAGAGCAGTACTTTGTATTTGAGTTCTTGTTCCAAGGTCTGCATCCTGCTGGCAGCAGCAGTAGGTCCTGTTCCAATCCCTAGAATTTCCAGAAGTTAAAAGGCAGGGAGCGAGTCAGCTGGAAATGGCACGGCAAGGTGCATTCGAGTGGAGCGAGTACGGAGCTGCAGCAGGCACGTTGAGGCGTGGAAATGTGTTTTGTGGGAAGGAAATTGGGATGGGGGCTTGGCAGGGCTGGAAGGGCCGAGGTGGGGGCTGCTGCCACAGGTTGAGGGGCAGGTGATCCGGCAGGCTCGGCCGGGAGCGCAGGAGGGCTGCCTAATATGCTGTGTGCCCCGAGAGCCTGGGGGAACACGGCTGGATTATTATGTTAATGCCTGAGCCTGCTGCCCTCTTCCCATCCCAGCTGGGCTCCCTGTTGTCAGGAACTGCTTTGCTCTGACAGTGCAGTAATATACTTCATGATTGAAAGGGCAAAGGGGCTCGCAAGGAGAGAGAGCAGGACTGCACAGATATGTAAATCATGTAGGCTGTAGGAGGGTTTGCGTGTAGGTGTGGGTAGGAAGTTTATTAGGAAATGAGTAATATAAATCTGCTAATTGAATTGTTATTTACAAGTCCCCTTCCCTGATTTGTTTCTTTGTGCATTACCCCCCCTAATGCTGATGTACGGTGAATTTGAAGTGCTTACCAAAGCAGGCACTTAGGTTGATTTATTTGAAACCGAGGTGCTATAACACACTGGTACCAGTGTACAGTGCTGACAATGGTGTATTTTTCAGGACTTTGATTACTGTTTCATGCTCTGCCACTCTATTGCTACACTACAGCTTATAGTGGTGATATGATTCTTTTATGTATTGTAGATAAGTATATCACTCTGAATTTTGTTGATACTTTGAGAGTAGGATATAGATACAGATTACAGGAATACATTTGTTATGGTGTTAGAGCAAATTGAGCTTTGATTCAATGAGATGGTGACGATGTTGTGATATTTTTCTGAGGTCTTTCCTGCAGTACAATTGAGTAAACAGTGACTGGGTTTTAGAATGAATGTGAGAGATTAAAATGTGTTCCACAGACAGGTGGGGGGGGGCTTGATGTTTGTTTGGTTGGGTTTTTTTTCCTTAGGATGATATGGCCTGATGCACTGAGTCTTTCTCTGTCTTTTATCAAGCTTCTATCAGTGGCAAAATGTGATTCAAAATACCAGTCAGATGGGATTTCTAGCATCCTTATTTGTCTGTTTTACATCCCAAAGTGCTGATCACTGACTAGTTAAAGAAATTTATGTTCTCTATACTGAACTTTGGAAAGTGAAAGCCATTTTTACAAAATGCAGCTAGTGTGTCAGATATAAACTTGTTTGATAGATGAGGTGCTGCTCATGGGGCTGGTACTTGGTGTTTGTCAAAGATGTGATTTTTGATTGCCCCTAGTGTACATGGTGTCTTTTTCTAGTCTTCACACATCCAGGTATCCCAGTTCTGCTTCTTATCTTTGTGTTTACATGTGCTGTTGCTCTGGCTTGCTCTTAAGAAGGTCTTGGCATGGGTGCCTCCTGCTATGCAGCCAAATTGGCAGCTCTCACATTTCTGACCTGGCAGCTGTGAATGTTCTTCTTGCACAGTGTTGTCCACTTAGGCACCTTCTGCTACTGAAGTACTGTGTGGTGGAAAAGAACTCTGGATCTAGATTGCTTCTGCAGATTTAGTGCAGATACAGGATGTCCTGTGCACGACTGAGAATTTTGTAGCCCTTGCCTCACTGGGTGCCCATGAATAACCATCACAGAACAGGCAGTAACATTGTGTCCTGCTGGAGCCTTTGTACTTAACACAAAATTATTGATTTCTGTATCGAGGTGTCCTCGGTGTTCTTTGTAGGCAAATCAGAATATGTTGTACCTGTCTCTACAGTTTATGAGTTAAGGTAAGAAGATAGTTTTCACCACAAAATGGTGAAAAATAGGAGCACTGATATAAAATAATTGCTTTCTTGTTTTAGGAGTGTATTTTTCGAAAATTGTATTTTGTTTTTCTTTCACATTGTATCTGCACATAGTTCTTGAGTAACATCTTTGGGAATATGGAACTTGAGCTACGTACTCTCTCAAATTGGGAATGTTTCCATTCTTGTGGTTTTGGTTGGGTTTTTTTTTTGGTTTTTTTTTTTTTTTTTTTACCTTCTTCTCTCTGTTTATGCAATTTAGACTTTGCAGAAATGCTTCCTGATTCTTTGTGTTTGTAAATGTTTTGTTCCAGGTCAGGTTGACTTTGGTCAGTTCGGTCAGTTTTGCAAACAAATAATTTTCACATGGTCCTCCATATTTTTCAGGACAACTTAGGTGTTCCATGTTTCCATTCCTCATGGTAAACTGATCTCCCTGGCTGTGTCTTCTCAGTGCACCGTAAGAATTTGATAGCAGTGCTGCACTGTGGATCAGCTGGAATGGAAAACTTTGTGTGGCGACAGTCACAGAGGCCATCTTCCAGTAGGTGTGGGAGAAATTCAGCTGAAAGTAGGAAAATGACAAAATGAAATTGTTAAAACAGAAAATATCAAACATGTCCAAAAGTAATGATTGGGAAGATAGGAGGACCTTAGGGTTAAAGCACATGTTTAAATACTGCAGTATCCCTTATGCTGCATATTTCAGTTTTCAGCCAGCTCTGGGTGTCAATGGAAAATTTGGTGAATGCTGTGACAAAGTGCACGTTCAGTGTTGTCACTGTTGAGTCAGGGACAGAAAGACTTTAGTCTCCAGGTGGATTACAAGGTTTAAGAAGAATTTTTATTAGTAAAAAGTAGTGAGTTTTTATCATTTTACTCGCTACGTGGGATCGGATTGGTTTCAGAGTAGAAACATCTCACATTATTGGTAGCTGTGAATAGCAGGCTGTGAAGAACCATAACTATAAACAATGGTTACAGAAAGAGAGATAATAATTGTTTGAATTCTTTCGTCTAAGATTCCCAGGCTCAGCCTGGGAGAAATTGTCTCTGTTCTCTCTTCGACTGAACTAAAAATATCTACACAATGTTAATGGCAAGTTTTTAACTTTTTGAAGTAAAACAAACTCACAGCCATCACAGCTTTTGGCAATCCTCTGCTCTCCACAGAGCAGGAGTAGAATTCTGTACATGAAACCCATAGGTTTTAAAGTTTTCTCTCCACCTTTAGAGAAGTAGTGGTTGTATAGTAGTCTATATGACCCATTAGAGAATCAAGTAAATTACTTTAAGGAAGTAATAAAAATATCTTCAAATTAGTTGCTAACGAGTTGCTGTGTATTTTATTTATATGTTTACATAATAAATATATACATGTATGAAGGAAGATTATAAAGAACAGTTTCAGCACCTTTGTACTTCATGATGTGCTCGTGCTGCTTGTCAAGTAGTTGAGAAACCAAGTTCCTGACCTAGACTTGGTTGGCATTTGGGTATTAATCCTTGCACTGCATGGAAGACAAGCCTCTTCTACCCGTTTTGGATTAGAGGATGTAGCAATCCACTTGAAAAATGGGAACAACCATCTGAGTAGATATTAAAGATGTTTTGGGCATGATTCAGAAGAAGGGTGGTGGTAAATGCCAATGCTGTAGTTAATTTGTTGTCAGGGAGAAGCAGCTTGGACCTTGAGTTGTTACTGATCCACCCCTGAATTCCTTGGGCATATTTTGGGGATATGTAATATATAAAGATGCACATTTAGGCACTTTCTCACTCTGTGTAAGTTGTAGTTATATGAATTGCTATATAGAGGGTGAAAGCTGAGCAGCATTTCAAAGAATGCAGTTGCATGCATCAAGATTGTTCCTTTTTGTCTTTCATGCAGTGGCTGTTATGTTGGTTTCTTGCTTATTGTATGCAACTTTTCCTTCTCTCTCTGCCTCTGCCACAGTGTTGCAGTGTGCAGAGCTTTGGCTGGCTCATAAAAAGGGAATTTCCTGTACCAAATAATACTGGTTTATAGTAAAGTCTAACCTTTGGGCTAGGTTAAGGAAAAATAAATTGTTCTTCTTTGAAATATGGACATTTGTTGATGAGATGACAAATTCTGACACAAGCTCCAGAGCTCAGGATTCATGGATCTGTGCAGAGGGCCACACTTAATTTATATTTTACAAAGCTGCTGTTTCAGCCAGCCTCCCCATGCTATGGCCTTCCTTGCACGACTGTTATGTTTCCATCTCCTGGCATTACACACCTGATAGTGAAGCTGTTGCCAGTGGTAGTAGTGACAAGGACTTTCATAACAATGCTATTCTGAGCTGGTTTTGAAGGCATAGCTGTTAAAATGTCTGGTTCTGCTACTAACTGCCCAGAAAGCAATATGAGTGGGATATTTATAGAAAAATACTGGAGCAGGCACAGCCTTACAGTAAATGCAAAGGGCACCTTTTAAAAAGTGGCCTTGTGCTTTCATTTCACTTCAACAGGGAAGTAATACTCTTTGGAGTTGTGGGATGTATTGTTTAACTAGACCTCTAATCATGTTATGGATGATGTGTCTCCAGGAGAATCAGGGGACAAGACCTTTAAGTGTTTTTATCACAGCTTAAGATCTCAGAAAATGTGAACTTAAATAAAAGTATGTTCGGGAGGTTGTTATTGCTCTGTATCCTTTTGAGGATACCTTCCACAGTCATTTTTTTTAAGAGAGAAAGTCTCTTACAGTTATGAAGTGTTTGACCATAAGAGAGGAACAAGTTGGCAGTACTTGTTTAGCACGGCTCAACTGAGCCTCCTTTATTAAATTATTGTTCAGCAATCTGCTTGTCCTGGTGTGAGACCCAGTGTCTTCACTGCTAAGGTGATAAACCTGGAGTCCCTAAGAAATGTATGATGTGTATAAGGCTTGTGGACAGCTTTGATACCAGAGTGCCAGTGACTGGTTAGATTCTTAACCTTTTGCCCTGTAATCATGTTTCACAGGCCAAATGTATGGCAGCTAAGGCTTGTACTTCACAATATGTGAGTACAAGGGAGAAGTTACATTGTTTTTCCCTGATTAGGAAAATGGTGGAAATGGGCTTTCCATTTGGGGAAAAATACATACAGAAAGTTTGGCTAGATGTCTTTGCAGGAACTCGGAGCTTTCTGCAGTGTCAGAGCCATGTGAAGTTTCTGCCGGACTAAGTCAGATGCTGGAGCATGGTGTTTATGCACGTGTGTATTTGGTATGAGAAAGCCTGTGTTGTAGCGAGCTGTCAGCTTTAAATCACTGCTTGTGCCAATGTTTACACTGGCACTGGGCAGTCATCTCAATGTTTGCATTTGCAATTTTTAAGTAGAATAGGAAAAAAAGAGAAACTGCCTCTGTTTATTCATGTTGGTGTTCAAGAGCCCACTGTAGGTGCTCAGGTCACTGCCCCATTGGGGTGTGTGACGTGGGAGCCAACAGCAGAAGGCACAACTGTGTCCTGTGAGAGTGATTTTGTGTTTGAGCTGCAGCTGACAGGAGGTTGGGAAAATTAAATTAGATCTTCAGGCTACTGCTGGGCTTGGGGTATGACTGTCACACAAGATGAGGTGAGAGTATTGGTGCTGTCTCTACGAACAGCCCTTCTCATTGTAGAAAGGAATAGGATCATGGTTGCTAGAAAGAGGAAGACTCCCTTAACCTTGACAGCCTGAAGGAATAGACAAGGCTTTGTGTGTTACCTACATTTGTGTTTCTGAATATGGCCTAGATGGCTTTTTTTTCTGCTTTTCTTATGAACATCACATAAATTTTGTTTGCCGCACAGCCGCAGTATCATCTGGTGTGGGTAAATCTTTGCCATTTAGGATAAAGCAAAGAAACTATGAACAAAGTGACAGCATTGTACAACTGATGGCATGGGCTAGTCAGGCACTGTGCATTGTTTATGGAGCCTCTCATCTCTGATGAGACCAAATCTTTGTTCTTTCAATGTGAAAATGGACATTCCAGCTCCTGACAGAGGTTCTTTCCTCCTGGCTTCATTCATGTGATCTTTCTGATGACAAAAGTCTTTATTTTCATTGAGCTCAGTTATACAAGTAATCTCAAGCAGAATGAGATAGAGTAGTGTTGCTTTCCAACCTTTGCTAAACTTGGATTTCCTGTTACTCATCTATATATTAAAATTGGTGGAAATTTGTAGAGTGACACGTAAACGTTCCTGAGACCTGAATGAATAATCTTTGCCATTTGAATTGTTAGCAAATGTTTACATTCTGGTTTTACTCTCTAAAAAAACCACCCCACTTTAATGCATATACGCTCCTGTTTTTTAGTCTGTCTTTACCTCCTCCTGCCTCTGAGTGAGAAACACCATGCTGGCACTCCAGAGCTCCCTTGAGTCATCCCAGTTGCTGTCAGTAGACACAAGTTAGCATTTCTAACAAAAATAAAGTGAGCAGGATAGTTTTCTTTATCTGCCTCAGCATTGCTAAAATTATTGGTGAAACAGAGAAATCCTTCAATGGGAAGAACCATATAACTTAATAAGTGTGTTCAAAAAGCTTTCCTTTTACCAGATGTTTTTGTATTTGTAAATATTATTTACCAAAAGGTGGTGATGGATATGGGAAACTACAAAAATTGGGGAATGAAAGACTGATTTTCAACAGTAACAGCTTTACTGGTAAGAGGCAATAACTCTGCCAGCAGAGGCTCCAGCTTGTTTCTGTTCTGCTTGTGGCAGTGTTGTGCCTGCCTGAAGCAGCACCAACTTCTACTCAAGCTATGGCAACCTTTGGCAGCCTGGAACAGAGGGCTCAGCGCTGTGTTTTAGAGAGCAGCATTCTCTGGATGGTGTTCCCCTGCTGAAATGGAAACAAACAAGAGATTAGTTATTCTGTTTTCATTTTCTGGTGCCTTTTCAGTGTCATTTCCATAGAACTGATGGTTCTTGAACATGGTTGAAATAAAGCCATGTTTTCATGTTGTCAGCACAGCTCTAGGGGTGGGTTGGGGATTAGGTGATATTTTTGCTGTTTTTCCCAGTCAGCAAATTGTGTTGGACCACAGGGGACATGGCAGTGGATAAATACATAATCCCCTCCATACTTTGGGGTTTTTTGTTGATATTCTGGAGGATTCTTGGTTGGTAGGTATAGTTTTTGTGTATTTGTGATTCTCTGGAATTTTTTTTTTTAATAAGAGTGTAAGGTTGTGTACATTTCTACTCTACTAAAATAATTAGAGTAATTTGGTATTTTTATAAGAGACATTTTGACCATCAACACACTTTTTTAGGAAGATTTCTTCAGACTCAAAATTTAGTTGATATCAAAGTTTTGCGGGGTTTAATTTGTTTTGTGGGGATTTTGTGGTTTTAATATTTTGTGTGTTTGGATGGTTGGTGGTTTGGGGGTTTTGTGTGTTTTTTGTTTTGTTGTAAACATAATACAACTGTTGTGGTGTCCTATCATATTTACAGCACATGGGCTGGAGTCATGTGTAAGATGTATTCTCCAGCTTCTGTGAATTCAGTATGGAGTGTACATACATCAGAGTCAAATCTAGACCCTATTTGTTTCCCAGAGATGATGCTGGAGTGTTAAAAAGGCATGTGCTTTGCCTTAGAGGGGGCAACTGGGCTTCTGGAGATTTGGTTGAGCAGTTAACACTGCCTCTTTCATTTTTGCCATGCTGGAGCAGGATTTTTATATGCATTTTAACAGTTATTTAAGAGTCCCCATATGCTTAGAAAGGAATCTGAATATATGTGCCTTTTATAAAGCTGCATCATAACCAGGTTATTCCATCAATACAGTGGAACGACTGGGAGCTGCAGTTGGAACAATATGTAAAAATACAGCTTGTAAAAGATTTCCTTTATTAACTGTCATCATCCACAGAATATATGTTCAAATAAACGTTGTGTAATAACTAAATTTGAGATTAATAGGCCCCTTAAGAAACAGCGAAGTCATTCAGGATAGTCAGTGAAAAATAGCCTGTAAGACTGTAACATGCACATATTGTCCTGCTTACATGCTCTCTCTGGTGTCATTCCCATTTATCAATGTCGGCAGGCTCTGTTCTCATTAAAACACTCTTGCACAAAAGCAACTTAATTTTCTTAAGAGAAGAGGACACCTGATTCAATTTAGTGCTCAAAACCAGGAACTTGAATATATTTTTTTTTTCCTGTCTGAACTCAGATGAATAGTTATGAACAGCAACACAGATTAAACCTTATTAGGTATATTTATATTCTGGTTGCAGTAACAGTGCTGTGGCAAATAGGTTTCTACAGAGATGTAACATCTTGTTATTGGAAACAGCAGTTAAGACATGAGCTGTGGTAACACTTACATGAGATTTTATTTTTAAATACCAGATTGAAGGAGTTGTTTAAAGGGACTCTGCCAACTCATTCAAGTTATTTCTGACGTCCTGCCTTCTTACACCTTTTCGAACTACACTGATCTTTTTGGGTAGATAAAATTTCCTTTTCTATCCTGTTTGGTCAAATAATTTCTATCACTTTCTTCAGTCTTTCTCTTTTTTACCCCCCTTTCTTCTTCTGTCAAATAGGAGACATGGTTGTATTAATTTGTAATGGTAGTATAGATGCTGTAAAATCTTACACTACCACATTATGTTCTCTGTCTTCTATTGCATAATCCTGCACTAGAACTGCAAGAGTCCTTGTCTCTTCCCAGTTCTTTTCTGCTCTTCTGGGTTTTCTTTCTTCTTCATTGTGCCTTGTGTGTTAAATAGGATAATTAGTCTTATTGCTGCTGCTTGAGCTGTATATCCCACTAGTGTGCAGTACACCCCCCTAGTGCTCAGGTTTTAATTGCAGGGAATGGCAGACAGACAACAGCTATGTGATGCCCAGGCTGCTTCCTTCCAGGATGTTCTGGGCTGTTTGGTTTCATTACTCTGCATCTGTGGCCTTGACCCTGGAATGTCCTTTCCTCAGAGCAGGGATGACTTGGGGCCAGCCCGGCCCTGGTGTCCATGGGGTGTGCTGTCCCAGCTGTGGGGTGCCTGGGGGTAAGTGTAGGCTTAAATACATCTGGAAGGTTGTCTCCCTAAGGGCTGCCAAATGACACTGGAGAATCAAATGTTTTGGTGTTGAAGCACTATACACGTATTGGTGAGGAAATCTCTTGCTTTTTTCTCTGAGGTCCACATACAAAGCTGTGAGGGACTGCTTTTTCCCTGTATTCTGCAGAAAAATTCCAGTTTAGTTGTTCATAATAATTTCTTTGAAATCCTGCTGATAATGATAAAATGTTGCTGTTTGACCCAGGTGTTCCAAATGTAGCCAGGGTGTCTTTTCCTGTTGTTTAATTTAATCTGGCTATGTTATCAAAACAATATCTAATCTAATGAATTCCAAGATAGTTTAGCTTGGTACCAAAAACAAGGCAATGGAACAAAATTCAGAATGTGTTCTATATTTAATTCTTGAATCCTAAGCACACCTGTTTGATTTGCTGCTCAGTCACATGTACTTGACTGCTGCATGTACTTGATGCTGCTTTTGAATGCATACCTGAAGTGACAGGCTCAGCCCCTTGGTAGTGGCTTTGCCCTTGTCTTCCATCTTTTCCCAACCTTTGTGGCCAGGAGGACTCTCTTAGATCTCGTTGCTGCCACTGTAGAAATCTAAGCAGTGTTTCCCATACATATATTCCAGGAAAAGGTGAGAGATGAAGGGCTGGAGCTTTGTGCTAGACTCTGGTATGAGAAAAGTTTCTGCCAAGTGCTGCCAGATAGCTGTCCCTCTGAGGTGGCCTGGTCATTTCTCATTTGGAATTCTCCTTGGAAATGTAGACCCTCAGCATTCCCTCAAGCCTAGTGCCATGCAGAGTTGACTGAAATTGTACCTGCCCAATAAAAACTGAATTTGTTATTTAATGGAGCTAATATGTACAATTGTTAACTCAAGTGATGCTGTCCATGCTCTTGTAAGAGTCCTGGCAGTGACTTTCAGTCATGTTTCTTGAGCTGATGCAAACCTAGAAAATTTGTCTTGTTGATTCTGCTGCTTTTGAACATGGTCTGACCTTACATTTCAATACATGGCTATGCACCTACCTTTTGAAAGGACTTCACTGAGGATTTTATAGAGAGCTCTCCCCTCATACTAATGTTAAATGCAATTAATGGTTTGCAAACACATGCAAATCTGAATTTGGAGTAATTAATGGTTTGCAAACACATGCAAATCTGAATTTGGAGTATTATAAAGACATCCAAATGTTTTCATGTTTTATTGTTTCATTTAAGCTGGCTGCAGACACTCTGATGTCTGCCAAAGCACAAAAAGAGCAAACACTAAAAAAAGTGATGCATTAATAGTGACTAATAAATGTTTCAAATAGAAAATGAAGAGCCTGGCTGTATCGTGTGTCAGCACTAATGTTTATTTGTATCATCCCTCTAAGGATTTCAGAGTGCTTTTTAAGGAATGAATTAATTTTGACAATGCCCTGTGAGGTATGTATCCCTTTGATAGAAAGGAGCACGAAAGTGTTTAAATTCTACAGGGTTATGCTACTAGGTATGTTTAATTACAAATTGGAGCAGTTGATTCAGTTTACTACCAGTTTGTTTAAATTGAACCAGAATCACAAATATAAGCCCCAGGTTTGAGAGTATGAGAAGAAATTACTTCTAAATTTATTTTGCAGGGAAAATGTTTACATAGAAAACTGCAGATAGAGTAATTGACATATGTAAATCCTCCCTCACTGAGGCAAATCATCTGGATGATTGTATCTTAATGTGCAGTCTTCCTGATTTGGTTTTTTTTTCTTTTTTCCCTTTTCTTTTGCCTGTAATGAGTGTTTAATCATCTGCTCTGGATAATTTCTGACACTTCAGAGAGAGAGAGTTAAAAATTGTAAACTTGTGTACTCCAGAACTGGTTGTGAATTATGACTTTTTCACATGACTGGCTAAACAACTGAAGCATGAAATTTGTCCAAGGTTGTCGTCTTAGTCCCTGTGCTTGAGATTATTTGAAAAAAACAAATATCTTCCAGATGGATCAGGAAGGAATAAAAGAAGTTTGATAATGGGCAAAATACTATCATCTAGTATCTCTCCTTAACACTTTTCCAGACACAGAATTTCTACTGAAAGTGTAATTGCAGCCTGTTCTAAGTAAAATAATGTGATATCTCTGGATGATCCCCAAATGAGGACTGGTAGCCATGTTCTAGGTTTGTGTGGATGAGTGTAGTGTGTCTTTCCTTGCTACATGAAAGTGTCAGTTGCAAAGCTTCAAATACAAGTAGAAAATCCTGATTTAATTCACACTTGTTGAAGAATTGTTCATACTACTCATGCTTCCTTTCAGCTATGATCTCTGGCAAGAGAAGCTGTTTGGACTTGTGCCTCCTTTTTTTTTTTATGTTCGAAAAGGAAATGCTGATGAGAAAGAGGTGTAAAAATATGTTACTATAGTTTACAAGTGTCAACTATAATGTTTTATTTAGCTGTATCTATTCAGATGCTCCCTCCACAACATGGAGTGCCATATGCCATTGTCCCTGTTAGTGAGCAAGTCAGCCAGGGTTTCCCAGTCTGCATTTGTTTTTGTATTTGGGCCACTGAGGAGCTGTGGTCCAGTGCCATCTTTTATTGATAGGGCCAGCAGAGGAGGAATCTAATGAAATTATCAAAGCTTTGAATTAATTATGAACTTGAATAAGAAAGCTAAGCTCTCTAGAGCCAAGGATCTCATTACCCATTCATTTTCATTGCATCCTCTTATGGAGCAGAAGGCAGGTTCAGCTACTGCTCCTACCCAGATTTTGGACTTTATTCAAACTTGCTCAACTCACTAGCAGCCTCTTGTTATTAATCTGTGGCTGGAAGTGTCCAGGGTGATTAATTGGACTCTAAACCGGCATGTAAATGGTAGATTTCCCTCCTCCCCTTCCTCTTACCTTTGCCGTGTGGCTTTTCATCATCAGACTGGCTGCCATACAACAGTTTCTGTTCTTTCTTGGTAATTGGGGAAAGCTATGCAAGACTCAAGTTTTAACTTCCTGGAATTTAATGAGTTCATATTAAGAAATAATACCGCTATCTTGTATTTCCTGGATATTTAGGTAAGCACAAAGACTTCTTAAGTCATTATCAAAACTGTTTATTTTCCTATTTTAAAAGACTGTGGAGTGAAAAATAATGACATTTTGGCCTCAGAAGTATGGGAGATTGTGGGATTTCTTTTTGTTGCATTTTTTGTTATTCCTATTTTAAATTTGTTTGTCAAGCTACAGGAAATTCTCTCTGTCAATACTTTATTATGCTGAACTATTAAAGTAGTTTATTTACCAGATTAATATTTCATTAAATTTTTAAAAAGTGTATGAAAATGCAGTATTTTAGTTAAATCAGGTAATGTTTAGTTTAATTAATAGGTCAGTATATGAAAATGTTTGTGGCAAATTAGAGCACAAATAGTGAGACCAAGCTTCTGTGTAATATTCTTAGTTCTTGTGGATATTCCTTTTCACTCTATCAGCAAGGATTTTCTTCTCCTCCTGCTTTTGTTCCTTTCAGCACATTATTTATGAATGCATAAACCAGAATCCATCAGTCTTCATAAGTTACAGGCGACTGGCAATTTTTTAAGCAGTGGCTAACTGCCTAATGGTCTCTGTGTATGTGTGTATTTGGAGGATCTAATAGCTTGGTGGGTGGGGGAAGGACATTTTGTTCTTGCACTGTAGCTATTGCACCATTGGTGATATTTATCCTTTTTTTCTTTCTAGGCAGCTGCTATATTTAATTCCGCTTTTGGAAGTTTTTTGGTAAGTAACACAGTATTTATAGCAAGTGCTTTAATAGTCTCATTTTTAACAGTATCATTGGTGTGTTTGGATTTTTTCACATTATTGTTGATGGAATTTTGCCATTCAAATGGCAAAAATTTGAAGCCTCTTTCAGTTTATGTCACCATGCCCTTAAATACGGATATTGCAATTTCTTTTCTTTTGTTAAACTCTTGAGAAAGGTAGTGAATAAATTGTCTCTGCTCATGGTAAATTAATAATGTGCAAACACATCTTAATTTTCTCCTTAATGGGTTAACAGAATCTATTATTATGCAGATGTTTCAGACATGGGCATCAATATATTGATTTTTCTAATAAGGCCCATCAAATACTCATTATTTTCTATCAAGAGGCCATGGATTTTGAAAAGAAAACATGACCCAGCTGATCAGAGAGTAGATGCTAATTTACTCAGTGACTTGTCATTTGTTTAGCATATTTTACTGTCAGTGAAGCCACTCGATGTCTCTGAGGAACACACTAAAATAGCTGGATATGGGAAAGCAATCAATCCAGCTGGAAATATAACTGTTTCTTTAAAAAGCAAAAGCAGTATTTGTGGTCCTGAAGGTCTACAAACATTTGGAAAGGACATAGTAAAGAACACTAAATATATTTATGAAGAAAGGAAGAATAGATTTATTTTACTGATTTGTTGCTTAGAGAGATACTAATGAATGCTAAGTAAAAAATTATTTTATGTGTTGACTGATTGTTTATTTAGGCAGCTAATAATTGAATTTGCTCTTACTAAAATTTATGCATGTTTAGAGGTAAGTGTTTATGATGCCAGTCTTGTGTCCCAATTTCATACTGTGATGTATAAAATGAATGAATGATAAAAAAATCCAAATTAAAAAATTGAAATAAAAACTGTGAGTACGAAATAACTCACTTTTTATTAATGGCTTTTAAAAAAATTTTATGAAAAGCTGACTTTTAGAATCTTAAGTATAGGGAACTGTACGAGCAAGAGACAAAGTCACATGGCATTTTGAAGTTGTGCTGTGCATTTTTGAGGGACTAGGCTGAAGTTAGGAAGATGGATAGAAGTTTTTTGGGGTATGGACAACCTCTCACATATTTAAAATATCAGTTCCCAAGTACTTGTCCTTTTTGTTACCTGTAATATTCTCCTTCCATGGGGCTGCCTCAAACTGTGGAAGTGTTGGAAAAAACTCTGTAGTCTGTGTGTGTATGTGCATGATATTTTTCTTGTTGCTTGGCACGAGCTCCTGGTTTCCCTGCTGTTTCCAGCTTTCAGTTCAAGAGGTTTCTGTGAATACCCAAAGGCTCAGTTCAGCTGCCATTTGGAGATACATTTTGGCTTCAAGTAAGAATTTAGGCTCCACTGCATCTGACTACAATGCTGGCTCCTAGTAAATCAACAGAGACATATTTTCAATTTCTAGTAGCTGTTTGCAGCTCTTTGAAGAAATCTGGGTTAGTTTTTGTTTTCATGTGATACTCCTAATTTTGGTTTTGGTCTTAGTTCATGATCCTTGGAAAGTTCTGCTTACATGTAATTACCTCATTTCACTTTTTGTTCCCTTCAGGTCTTTTTGCAAATGCTGGAGCAGCATTGCAGTAAACATTAGTCTTACAAAGTTCCCAGAAAAGACTTTTCAAAAAATATTAAAGATCAGCTAGAATGAAACCATAATACCAGCTGATTTTTTCTAATTGCTGATTTTTTTTTTTTTTAGAATAACATGGCAAAGACACTGGTTACTAGTAAATTACAAATACATCCACACATTTAAAAATTTGTTATGGTAATTCTACTTTGAAGTCATGATTATGTAGGGAATACATGTGTATGACACAGAGCAAATCACAAATATGTGTACTGAGTGCTTTGTTCTTACAAACTTTTCCGGTTATGAAGTTGATAGGATAAACCTTGTGATTGACATGTGGTGGTAGGCCAGGGACAGTAGTAAGTAGACAGAGTTGTTTAGCAGTAGTTTCACAGTGGTGTGGGTCTACATGACCTTGAATTGAGCTGCTCCAGATATGGAGCACTGGTAACTGTGTGGTCACTTCCAAAGAAAGTTTGCTGTTGAAAAACTGGCAAAGCATTAAATGCATATGTGTTTGTGTGTGTGTGTGTGTGTATTTGTTTGAAGTCAAAACTATTCTATAAAATGTGAAGATAATTGGCTTGTTTCTGAGAACAAAATGGAAGGTCCTGGTGGAAGTGGTGTTGGGAATCCATCAGTTTATGTTGGTGCCTAACTTAGGGATTTAGCTATGGGTGGAGAAACCATGTCCTGTATCTTCAGTTCAGGATGAATCTAAATCACATCTGCATTTTTCTTACAAGTGTCCAATGATGAGCTGTATGTGGACAGGCTTAGATGGAGTTACAGACCTTTGTGACCAAAACTTTATGGAGCTTTTTGGAAGGCTCTGACCTTAGCAAGGCTGAAGTTTTTCTTATGTTCCTTTTCTTACCACGTGTAGCACGTGGGCAGGTTGTGGTGCTTGTGACAAAGCCAGGACAGTGTTTTCTCTTTTCAGACTATGCCCCATGGGCCAGTGCCTGTGAGATAGTGTCAAACAGGCTGATTTAAAAGGGCTGAAAGAGGTGCTGTGCTGATTACTCTCCTGCCCCCCCCCACCTTTTTTTTTCCCCCTTAAGACTAGGAAATAGTGCTTGAGTAAGTTGTGGAACAAAATGGTTGCAGGAAAATGCTTGCTATAATGTTAGAATGATACTGAGATCAGCTTATTCAGATGAAATGGAACATCTTGTGATATACAAGATGTAGAAATGCCAAATATGTCTTGATGAGCAGAAGTGCACTTAGATTAAGGACCTGGGAGTGTTTCCACTGGTAAAGAGATTTACAAAAACTGCCAGCCAACGACAAAATAATTCCTTTTTAACTCCACCAAAGTCCATTTTCCTATAAATATACAGATTAAAAGTACATGGAATGATACACAACATATTTACATTATTTTGTTGACTTAGTTTAATAATGTCTCAGGTCTAATTAAAACCCAGTGCTTGAAAAAACTAATTGTTACAGAAAAGTGTTTTTATATAGCTAGATTAGTAATAACTAGCAGTAGATGAATTCAATTTACATAAATTTCAGCCAAGAGAATATTTAGGCTCATACCACAGAGGATTGCTCTGAGCTGGGTAGTTAATATCATTATCTCCTCCCCTCGTTTAAGCAGTTTGGTTTACAATAATTGTGCAACACAAGAAGTGATTTCAGATTTTCCTCTTAATGGGGTTTTAATATAATCTGGTAGGGTTTTACTCATACAGAATGGTTGGTTATTCCAAGGTTGCATGCACGTGCTAAGATAGAAAACACTGTATAGCTGCTTCCACTTGGAGGAGAGGATACTTGTGCACCTTAAGGCTGAAGAAATTGCCTGGAATGTGAAGTGTAGGTCTACTGAAATTCTTAATGCTGTACACATTGCTGTGCTTCCTAAGCATTTCTATTCTGCTTCTAAAAGAAGACAGATACTTGCAAATGTACAAATCACAGAGCAATAGGCAGGAAGCTGTAAAACATGCTGTGCTAATGTTCTGTGGTGTTTGCCCGAGTGGTTCAGCTCCTTTGGCTTTGTCCACCTGTCACTGAGGCTCTCCTGCCCTGGAGATGTCCTTGGCTGAGAGCTGCACTCAGTTTGCAGTGACAATGTAATGCCTTGTGTGTGGGACATGGACTTCCAGAACACTGTGTCCTCACAAAATGCTCTGCACTGCTGGACTGGACCAGCATTGTCTAATCTTTCTGTCTCTCATGAACCTCCTTTCTGCTTGAGACTGTGCTGGGAATGCTGTAAGAATATCCAGCCTGTGGTGTGAGTCAGTGTAGGCTGGTTCTTCTATGAACAGTTAGTGAGAAAGGAGAAGTCATCAGCTTCACCTTCAGCAAAGAGCTGAAACTGAGATCTGAAGGCCTGTGGTGACAGGAAGTCAGGAGGAAAATAGAGTATTCTGGGGACTCTGCTCTGGTGACCACTGGGCTCCCGAGCAAACAGCAAAGCCTTGTTTAAGACTTCCTCAGTGCTGTCTTGGATTAGTTTTTCTTTCTCTGTTGAAACATAATAGATGAAATGAGACACATGCCAGGTGCCCATCATTGCATTAATCTCCTTTGTCCAAACTAAGTATGTGTGGTTTTTTCTGTTATCTGACCATCTCTCAGAGGGGACAGAGCTGGTTCATGCTGTTCAAAAAGCTCAAATAATTTTTGTAGCCTCCACATGGCTCATCAAATCAAGGCTAATATTTTTATTTACATTGTCTTCCAATTGCAAGCTAAAGCTAGCAGAGAATAAAGTTAGCTTCTCACATACACCCAAAGCTTAGTTGGTTAATGAAAATGTATGGAATTCTTATCTATTCTGCTTTAGCAGGCATAATGATTTACACAGCCTGACAGCACTAGTGCTGCAAGTAAATGCATTAGTCATAGTGTCCATTTTTCTTGCAAATTTGTGACACAGATTTAATTATGGGAATGACCAGCAACTTACAAATCTAATTTTGGTAGGCTGAGCCAACTTTTTTATTTTAATAACAATGGATTTTTTAGCAATGATTTCATTACCATTTAAAGAAATCCAACCATATGGAAATAACCAATTGGCTGAATTTATTTACTTTATTTTACCTTAATGGATGTTGAATGGTTTAGGTTTATCTGGGGCTTTTTTATTATCACTTTTTAAATCTTAGTTATTTTTAGGATAAATAGATCCTTATCTGTCTTAAGCATTTCTAGTATAAACATTGTAAATATTTTTCTAAAATCAGACACATGTTGGTATGTCCCTTTGTTCTATCTTAATTGTGTCTTTGCAGTATGAAAAGGGGCAGAGCAGTCATCTGGGATTCCCTTTTTACTCTGCTAGCTGTTTACAAGGAAATCTTGCCAGGAAGTCTGTTCACAACAGGTGCTGAATTCTAGATTGAGTCCTGTTTAATTTCAAAGTGGAGCTGCTTTATGGAGAACCACTGCACTCTCAGAAGTGGTCTCCTCTTGCCCTGTGAGCAGTACAGAGGTGCTGCTGTCTGTGCTCCAGATTTGATTTGGATAGTTCTCCAAGTCCTGAGCAAGTTCTCCCTCTTAAGCAGCCACTAGGGAAGGCACCTTATCCTTGGAGGATTGTTTTTTGCATGAGTGAAAGGAGATGGCAGATCTCTGCAGTAGTGAGTGTTTGGGCCAGATAGTATGGACCAGGCAGGAAAATTTGGTATTCCGTGGAATTTAAATAATCTTGGGAGCCACTTATGTTGCTTTACTGTAACTTATTTCATGGCTGATGCAGATCTCTTTTTGTTGTTTAATATCCTAATTTTGATTTCTGCTAGCTGGAGCTGAAATCTCAAAGTAAACCTGGGCATCATTGGCTGTTTCCAGGTTTTTTGCCAAGTAACTTCTCAAAGCGTGTAGGCCTTCACTCTCACTGGGTACTCAAACTTCCAGGGTACAGCATGCTCAGATGAATACCTAAACTTGAGTTACTTTGTACTAACTCAAGTTTAGGTATTTTGGTTTGTTATTTTGGTACAAGCAAGGCAGAATAACAAAGCTTCCTATGGAAGACATCCTTTAGCACAGGCTTGAAGACACACATTATTTTCAGGGATTGCTGGACATGTGCACCCATTCCAGTATTTCTTTATTGATCGTCTCTCTCCCTGCCAAAGCCAAACTGACAAAATGGGTCTCAGATAGAATGAGCTGTATAATGTTTTAATAAATAAAACAATTTAAAAAAATCTGCATGTCTATGACTAATGCTGAACTCCTTTAAAAATTTAAAAAGTATAAAGGTGCAGTACTCCAAAAGGAGTAAATGGGATCTTGCTTCCAAGGGATTGAGAGAAATTGGGTAGAGGCATAACTGGAAATGTGAGTATTGTAACACCCACTGTGTGGTCTCACTCATGACACAGCTGGTCTGAAAAGAGATTTAAGTCAGTAGGGATTGGCAGAGCCAGCCAGCACAGAGAAGCAGTTAACAAATAACACTGCTGGTGGTTATCTTTGATATGTTACAGAGAAGGAGGGTAGGGAACAGTAACCAAGAGGAAAGAAAACGTGCAGGCAAGGTCTCAAAAATGACTCTAGAAGGCCAATGATTAGTCCCTGTTGTTTTTTTTTTTTTTTTTTTTACAGTGGCCAAGAGGAAAATGCCTTAAAATCTACCTAATAACAAAAAATGAAACCATTAGCTGTCAAATGTGTAGAAATTACGTGGGCTATAGCTTGTCTCAGGGCTTTCTCAGTTTTCCCATTAGCTTTTGCTACTGATCATTTAATTCATCTTGCTTGGTCTTATGGGACTCAAGCAGTTCTGCCAAAAAAAGTTTGTTTAAAGATAGCAATAAGTAGGCCATTAAATACATCTCTTTGTATTATCTTTGAGGCCAAAAAATAAGCCACTGCTACCTTTCTAAAGATAAATATTCTGCTTTTCCGACTTCCTCATATGACAGCTAACAGGTAGGATTTTTTTTCCTTGCACCTACATTTTTTGGTCAGCAACCTCATCTAGTGCACTTGCTAGGCATGGTACTCAGTGATGGCTTTGGAAGACAGTAGGTTGAATCCTGCCCCCATCATTACTGTTTCCATGGATTAGCAGGATTTTAGGAAAAGAGAGATCTGAGGATATTTGTGCCAGTAGCATTTCTTGTGTTAGTAAAACAAACAGCAAAAGTGGATGTTGCTGGAGAAAATTCAGAGGCAGAACTCAAGGTGTTTGTTGTGCTTTGGAAAGGTAGTGTGAGAGCTGAAGCAGCTTCACTCTTCCAGTCCAATTGTCACTTGAAGAATTGCAAGGTAGAAGGGAGAGAAGTTTCTATAGCCAAGACTGGACACTGAAAGTATCTTAAACTTCGTGATTGGCATCTTTCTTCTGATCACATAGCATGGGGAAACTGAAAATGAAATATCTCTGTGGCTGTGGTGCAGTCATCACCACAGTTATTATTGTTAATGGAGAAGGAACACTGGAAATTTACAAGAAACTTGATTCCATTTGAGGTGGAAGCTAATGAATTAGAGAATCAAGAGTGCCTCTCTTTGGAAACTATTATTTGGAGAACATCTAGAGAAGGAAATATATGTGTTTAATATTATATAATCAGGTGATTGCTTGGATTAGTATGTAAATCAAATCTGTGCAGATACAGTTTTAGCATATAATCAATTTATCTAAGATTACTTGTGTCATAATTAGCAATTTTTCATTGTCCCCTCTAGTATGAAAATATCACATTTTTGTCAAAAGAATATGCTTGTTTTGGGATATTTTTTTTCTGGTTTTGCCTACTATAGTTATTGGTCAGAAAGTGAAAGAAAAACAAAAACCACAAATAAAAACAATTGTCCCAGGGTTGAAATTGTGTATAGTTGAAAGGTCCCGGGTTTAGTTTGTGATGTTTTCTTGTTTTCTGTATTAGAATGGTTTCCTGTTTTTTCACTCCAAAATAAAGTGAAATTAACAGAAAGAACTATGAATGTAAGATCAAGGTATCTGACTTCTAATTAAGTCACTGAGCTTTATATCATGGAACGGTGCCATGTCATTTAAAACTAGTTTTAAAAAAGATTTGCATTGAAAAGCTGCTTTATTTGCCTCTGATAACTACTTGGAGAAATATATGTATGCTTTAAAAAAAAAAAAGTGAAAATGTACCCTACAAAACTTTGAACAGTTTATTTGTAAAGCAAGAGATTTAAAATTGTTGCAGGAATTTAGTTGTGTCTGTGGGAACCAAATGTTTGAATTTATTGGTTCTTTATGTTAGGTAGTTTGGTGCATCAAGTAGAAATTGAAAAGGGAGGCACTGTGAAAGACAATTTGGTTTTTATTTTGCCCTCTCTAGTATCTTTTAATACTAGAAGAAGCATTCCTCTGCATTCCTCTAGGGCTGTGGTTGTACACAAACATGTAGTCATTTGGCCTGATTTAAGGGTAAATGTTCCCTGCAGACAGATTTGGAAATGCACAAAATATATAATTTTCTCCCTCACTTTTAAAAAATTCATCAAAAGGAAATGAAAATGTTTTTAGAATCTGCTGTTAATGTTCTCCCCCAAAGTTTTAGCTTCTGATTGAAATGGAGCAATGTTCTTTTCTCTGTGCTGCAGCTTTTAGTCACCTGCATAAGAAAAGTATGTGTGGGGTGAGAGGGAGTGGAGGGAAATCATCCTTTCCTTGAGAATAGGGATATTTAAGCCCCTGTTTTGTGCTTGATTAGGACTTTGAACTAGTGCTGCTGCAAGGAGTTGTTTCACCCAACAGCTTTTTGTGTGCTGTAAAACATGAGCTGGTGTGCTGAGCAGTCACCTCCACTGATCCATCGGGGAGCACGGATCACTTTTTCCTTCTCTGGCCACCAAACAGGGATTCAGTAGCTAGCAAGAGTTGAGTTCTGGCATGTAGTACAAACAGCAGTACAAGTGCTACATTGTTCTATACAAACCTTCTTTTACCTTTAGTTAACTCTTTGTGGAAGGAAAATTTCCAAAACATATTAATTTATTAAGCTTTTTGGTCCAGAGCAGGTTAAAACTCTGCCTGGATTTTTTTGCTGTAGTTCTTCTCTACCTGGCTGAACAGTGCCTATTCAAAACTCGGCAGTCCTCAGTCTCTAGGGGTGAAAACAAGACTGATGTCATTATTACTCTAAGTTGAGGGGCTGGAAATCATTCCCCTTGCTGTCAGGGTGACAAATACTGTCTTAGTGGAGGTGCCAGAGGTTAGGTCAAAAGCTCTTGCAAAATCTTTAGCTCAACTAGCAAGCAAGGCATGGTTATAAAACTGGAGCTTCCTTTGGAAATTATGTTTGTTCTTCATTGTGGGCTTTTTTAAAGTCAGTTTTGGGAAACAATCATGACCTTCAGTATGAGCCAGGAGTAGTTCATTAATTCTTTTTTTTTAAATAGCTGTACTTGTGTTGTTGTGGAAAGGCTCTCTTCATTATTATTTTGCCTTATCTTCTTTGTAGGTGTCAAAACAAACTTCAGCTTTCATCCTTAGTGGCACATACTTGAGAAGACCAGTGATTGTGGAGGAGGGAGGGAACTGTTTTAGTTTAGGATCTGTCATTATTTGGCTTCTTTTAACACTGTTCTGTCAGTGGCATAGAGTTCTCATTTTAACTTCTTGTAAAAACAAAAAATAAACATAAATGCCCAACAAAAAAAGAGCACTCCAAAACACCAGGCCAGCATCATCCAAACCATCTTGGAGGTAATGAGGCTCAGGTTTGCTTATACAGTTTTTCACCTTTTGTGCATGGCATGTGAGCAAATGCACTTCCCAGTGTCTTGTTTCCTCCAGCTTCATTCCAATTCTCTACCCAGTTCTCCTCCAGATTACTTTCCTACAATGACAAGTCAATTATTGTATTTGTTGTTTCTACTTCCGGCAAAAAGATTGTATGACAAAATTCCTTTCCTAAGTTATTTTCTGATGGTACCCTCTTGGTTGCTCCAGTGTAACTTGTTGCAAGGATATTTATGTGCTGTCCTTTCCCTGAGAGCTGGTGGAAGATCAGACTAGATGAACATCTGACTTTATCTATGACAAACTCAGTTTGCTCTACAAAGGGTGAAACTATGGAAAACTTGGAATTTTTTACTTTGCAAGAAAAAGAATTATTTATACTTGTATCTAAATTAGGTGATCGTGTCAGATAGAAAATTTTGCCCATTGGTTTATGCAGATAGGTTTTTCATATTATCTTCTGTCTTTCAACCTGTGTACTGAAAGCTCAACACAGGACACTTTCCTTAGATATATTTATTCGTATCAAATGGTTAACTTGGCTAACTTGTGCATGACTGGGAACAGCTTTTGCCTCACATAAACCTGCTGGATAAAAGCTGCAAGTAGTTTCACCCCCTCTGCCTACCCTTTCCACATGCCCTTGTGCTGTGGTAGCTACAGGTGCCAGCATTGATGCCCACCTGAGTGGAAAAGTGATTCTGGCTTCTTTCTTCTGGTGCATTTGAGGCAAGCTCTGATAGTCTGAAAATGCACACCTTGCTATGCCTCATTGCTTAGTTGTAGTCTGCTTTCTTAACCACATTTTTACTACTATATGGAAAGCAAATGTTAACTATCTGAAAGAGAACTATATTACATAGAATTAGATAACATGGATAATGGGAAAGGGCTTTTGAAAAACTCAAACCTTTTAATAAAATGGAATGTCAAATATATGAGCGTGTCTTTCAAGCAGTGATCAAAAAACGTGAAAAGTTTCATATCCTTTTAAAAGTCAAATGATTATCCAATATCATAATTTTTTTTTTGTTGGATGGACAGTACAAAGATGAAAGAAAATTTTATAGATAACATTGCATTTCACAGCTGACTGAAGCAGGTGTTAGAAATGCAGATTAAGTATACTGACTAAAGACTATATAAATTTGAAGTGAAAATGCCACTGGTCTACTTGCAGCGCCCTGCACATGTGAAGTTTCAGATAGTTAAATTATTCATTTTATTGTGTGAGATAGTGCAGCAGTTAGGGAGAAGGTCCTTGTGCATTTATGATTTAACTTTTCCCTTGTAATCTTTTTAATGTTAAGTGATGAGCAGCTGACAGAATTTGCTTCCAAGTTGAGTTTTGCTTGGAAAGAGAATACATAATGCAGGTAGATAAATCCACACTGTAGGTTTATTTTCCAGTTAGGTGTTTTACAGGAACATGCAGTACAAATACACAGTTGTGGGTAAGTGCAGTTTCTGTAAAGAAGAAGACAATGTTAGCAGTGTGTTGCTGTACAAATCTGCAGACATGGCAAGATCTGAATCTGGTCCTTCCACACAAAGTGACATAAGGTGTCAATTTGCAGGTCAGTCTTCTTTGGACTTTGCAGGCTTTGTGTAGACATTATTCTCTATGATGTACAGGTGCCTTGTTGCATGAGTGGTGTGAGGCATGGGAGGAAGGCATGGGGAGAGGAGTGAGGTTGTTTCCTTCCAATAGCTCAGTAACCTGCTAATAAACTGTACTAGACTGTGAATTTAATTTTGTCATGAATTATCAGGTGCCTGGAGCTAGTAATCAATCTGTAAGAGGTCTAATTCTTGGATAAATTAAAATTGGAAGTGGATTGGAAGACAGAGTGTCTTAAAGTGAGGAGCAGTACTGAGGCCCCTGCTCAGCACACAGACTGCCAGGGTTGTTCTCACCCTGCACTGCTGCTAGAAGAGTCTGGTGGGACCCCACAACAGCCCAGCATCTGACTAGCAGGGGAGACAGCAACAGGGACATGGTGCTGTCCTTTGTCACCTAGAGTGACTGTGAGGGAAGGAGAGCTTTTGCAGGATTTATTTCTTATGTAGTCCATGGATCTGCTGGTTATGCAAGAACTGCCTCTTTGATTTTGGTTTTTTGTTTGTTATGTTTTGGAGTTTTTTTACATAGACAGTACTGTTTTGTCCATCAGCTCACAGGGCATGGTATTTATATTGGCAGCAGTTCTGCTCTGACTGGAAGAACTAGTCCATGGTGTGTAAATATTCTGGATATGGTTGTGAAAGCTTGGTTGTAATGAGTGAAGCTGATATTCAAGAGTGTGTCCAGTGCATCCTGGGAAGTAGACAGGAAAACCAGTCTTTGGAAATTGGAAAAGGCTATAAAAGGGTCTAAGATTTTTGCATTCATGTACTTAATTTCTTCTGTAAGAACAAATAAATCCCAGAGGTTGCACTGCTTTCCATAAGCACCTAGACATAGCTCAATTTCTTTCTTATTTGTGATAACTGGTGCTTAGAGACACATGCTTTTGTTCCTTCAGTGGTTATCATTGGATCTTTCCCTGTGCTACAGAATGGAGTTCCCTACAGTGGGTACAAAATCATATGAAGTTGTATTCAGTCCCCAGAAAGGCCACTTGGTGCACTTGTAACGCAGACAATGCGCTACAATGAAGCATTTAGCAAAATAACAGTGTCAATTTTACTGTAGCCTTAACTCTTGTTTAGCATTTTGGTAAGGTTTTTGTGGTCATTGACTTGAGTTATAGCTTCTACATCTTCCTGACTTTGAAGGCCAATTAACATAGCGTAAAAGAATACAGATTCATTTTATAGATTGTGTAGTGTCCCCAACAAAGAACTGGTACATGAACTCATGTATAAAATATATTTATTACTATTGCTTTCCATATTTTTAGTAGGTAGTTAAAATACAAGCTAAGAGCATCACTGTAACATAAACAGCTTGCAAAATAATAAAATCTAGATAAAGCCTAATATTTATAGAGTACTGCCTTACTGCCTAGTTTAGTCACTCAGTTCATAAAAGTATGGTTTTGCTGCATGCCATTTCTTTTTCCTCTTCCCCCCTCCCTTCCCAATTACAGTGTGGGTTTCCCAGCTAAGCTGGCCCATCTGCCATTTTGTCTTAAGTTTCAAAATCCAGTCAGTGTGTATATGAATTCAAGTCAGAGAACTAAAATAGAATTTCATCATTATTATCATTTCAGTTTGCTTACCCCGAAGCAGAGTTAGTGGAGGGCTGTTCCTCCCCATGTACATGAAAGTCTGTCAAACTGGGATATGTCACTCCAAATACATTTGGAAAAATATATTATGAGAGTCTTACTACGTCAAACTGTGGCATAATTATTGCACCATAAATGCTTACAAAGCATTATACTGGATCCTTTTTTATTTTTCAATCTGATTTCTCTTAACTCTTGGGATTAAAATTGTTATGCTAATTCAGACAACAGCACAGTCCAGTGCCAGCTGAACTTGTATTGAGACCATCCCAAGCCAGTGTTATCAAATAATACACAGAAAACTATAAAGTCTGTAATATATGGTAGGAGGTATAATTTGTTTTATTTGCTGTTGGTATTATTTTGTAAGCTGTTAGAAACCCTCCACAGCCTCTTCCAAATAATTACTGTGCTTTCCTGTAGGAGCAGTAAAGGGCCATAGCTGATAGAAAAAAAACCACTACCATCTTATCAATAAAGCTGTTCAAACACTCATAGTGAGATATGCATTAGGACTTATAGGAGTATCTTTTTCTGCAGGGGTACTTGCTGTCCCTAGGCTGTCCAGTTAATGTTTTGGTCATCTACTTGGGTCATGGATTTCCTAAAACCCTGTCAGAGTAAAAAGTTTCTTTCTCTTTGGAGAACTAGCAAGGGGGTGATCCACCAGACATCAGAGCTCGGTCAAGCACTGAAATGTCCAAGCAGATTAAAAAGAGATTTGTGATAAAGCAGGATTTGGGGACAGGAGAGCCCTGGAGAGCAGGAGGTCTAAATTAAGATGATCCACTGGATAAGCGAGAGAGGATGGGCAGATCTCTGGGGATTGTGCTGGCTTCCATGCAGAAGAAGGAACAGCAAGTTCTGGCTCATCCTGAACCACGGTTGTCCTGAGGCAGCCCAGACCTGGGGGCTCCTGTTTCAGCAGCAGGGTGCACACACCTCAACTGTCCTGCAGATTTATTCCCTCTGCACCATTGCCATACATCCTCTGCCTACCTGTTGTTGTCACTCCTGAGGTTTCTTCTTTTTTTTTTTTTTCATAAGAAACACAGAAAGCCTTATTCAAATAATCATTTGAGAGCCAGCACTAACTTAACTTGTTTATGCTGAGATGGGAATGTAGTTCTTCAGGGTGTTAATATCAAGTAAAAGCTGCTGTGGTGAAAAACTTTTGAATTACTTTTTCCATACTGGTTCTGTTTACAAATATCCCAAAAGAAAAATAATTTTATTTATGACATTACATGATGAAGTTCAGTTTTCAGGCAATAATCTTATAGAGGATTTGGATGCTGTTCTCTAGGTTTTACAGGGACTATCTTAAATCATGGTAAAAAGCTAATCAGTGGACTAAGATGTTGAGGCATTCCTTGTGCCATTAAGATTCTTTCTGATCACCTATATATTTATATTATTTCAATGCAAATACAGCAAATGTAGCAAATTAAGGAATTAATTTAAGGTGCTTACCTGCACTGACTTCCTTAGTGACTGATCTTTGTAGGGGAACATTTGTCCTTCTGCCACTCAGGAACTGTGGTGCACATCAGATTGTACATTCCTGGCATAGTGAAGGTACAATGTGGACACATTACAAGCATGTGAACAGAAATGTTTTTGAAGTTTTTTTCTGCAAACTGTAGTCTAAGAATTAGGGCTTGGTTGTGTAAGTAAGGTTTTTCTTGTCTAATTATTTCAAAGCCTGTTTGAGTGAATGTGTCCATGTCTAGAGTTTACCTGAGATTGGCTACTGCAGAAATGCCTGAATTTACTCTGTATTACACACATATATATAGCAGAAGCATTTCAAAAGGATTTGTTCTTTCCATGCTTTGCGCTGACAGGTGCAAAAGGGGATTTTTGCTCTGTGACTCCATCCAGTAGTTGTGCGTGTAACTGACTGTGTTATATACAGAGCCATTGGCTTTGCACCAGTATAAATATTTGAGTCATACAGCTTTATTTCTTAGGCCATAAGCTCATATTGTCTGCTGGCAGTAGCATCTTGCATAGACAACATTACTCTCAGGAGCTGGATTCCTTTCTTCCATCCCATTCTATAATGTGTTGAAAACCCCACTGTACATGCACAAGTAATAGAGAAGGGGGGAAAGGAAACCTTTCAGTGTAATTCTTACAATAATGTCTTTTTAGGACCTGGGATTTTTTTTTTTATTAGAAATGCTCACAGTTTTTGTTGTGTAAATTACAGAAGAAACATTCCTGAAGTCCTTAAGAAGGAACCATTTTCCTCTGCATCATGATAAATGTAGCAATTGTGTGTGTATACTAGAATAGATCATATTGAACATCCCCTGAGCTCCGTTTGCAGACAAGTCCTATCTCCACCATGACAAAATTCCCAGAAGAGTTTAAATTATTAATGCTCTGGAATCTGCGGGGTTCAGCAGATATGTTCAGCGTTATTGATGGCAAACTTTATCCCTTTATTCCTAAGACACATAATGAAATAGGGAGTCCCTCAAATAACTGCATTTCGTGTTTAGGCTAATTTCGTAGAGGCCAGTGGGCTTTGCCTTAATGTGTGTAAATACAATTTTTCTGGTTTACAGCAGATTGTGTGGTAGCTGGGAATGAGACTGATTTGGCACTAATTTATGAATTCTTCCAGCATTCTCTGTGTGCTGCACCCTGTGCGGGCAAGATGCTCTAATTACACCTACTCTGTATAATGAGAGCTTTTAATGACAATTACTGATTGTAATTACAGATGTTTAGGGACCATTCTTTTCTAGCTTAAGATGATGTATTGACTTTTATAAGAGAAGACTTGTGTTTTCACTTTATGCAATATCTCTCCTTCCTCCCCGCAGCCTTCTCTACTGATAGGCTGACTGGTGAGGCTGCTAAAGTATTGCCACAGAGAATTTTTGTTCAGTTAATTTAACTTCAGCAGATATAATTTTTCACTCTTTTTTATTTCTGGATTCATACAGGCACTTTCACATGCTCTTTTTCATAGCAATTTAGTATTTGGAGTGATGTTATACAAGTTGCATTTGTTTTAGGTAACAAGATAAAAGTGCTTCATTCTGAATATTTCACTGCCATGTTAAGCAAGCCCATTTACAAAAGCTTCAATTTTCTCTTAATATACTGGTATAAATGGCATTTTAACATGAGACTGTTGATTTTATATAGGAGTAGGTTTTATATTTGTTCCAGATTTCAATTGGATTAAATTACTGTTCACTGTTGAAATCACTACTGAAAAACAGTGATTCCACTTGTGGTCCCAGATTGCAAACTTGCTTTGCAAGGGGCCTGCTTACATTTTTTTAAGTGAGGCTGTGAGACTTCGCAGTGGCTGTTGTCTTGAGATACAAATAAAAATTTGGACAGCTTCCAGTTTAGTGGCCACTTGAGAAAGTGAGGTATCAATAATTGAAAGATCAGTTTAACACTCGTGCTGGAGAGACGGTTTAAAGATTTTTTTTTTTCCCTTTCACTTTTATTTGCTAGTTTTTAGGTGGTTTAGTGATAGCTTTCTTTGCTTTGGCTTCTGCTGCTGGCAGTATTGTTTTAATATGGGAAGTGAAACCTTCTTGTAATTCCAGGGAAGCAAAAGCAGAGTTGTTGTAACGCAATTAGCAGTGAGATGGGGCTGGAAGACAGACTCGGTCTGAGTATTAAAATCTCCCTTTCCATGCTTGCATGGTTTTCTTGTTCTTTGTTCAGTTTTTAAATCCTGACCATGGCAGCAGTCTAGTTTATCAGACAGCGTTCTTAGTGAGAACATGGTATTCCAGATCATAGGAACAGAACTAAGAGGATAGATAGAAAAGAGAATGCTCTAGGCAATGCTTGATCCTTGTGAGTAGAGGAAACCTGAGTCCTGGGCCAACACAAGGGCAAGTGCTGGCAGGTGCAGCCTCTCAAGAGCTGTCTGTGAAAAGTGGCATCTCTCACTTTCAGTTTCCTGGTAAAACTCACAATTAGTTGAAACTGCAAGAATGTCACACAAGAATAGGAAAGGGACAGAACTGGACTGCTGAGTTTCTGAATGGGCTTGTATCTCTGCAAGCAAGCTTAGTCTCTGGTGGAAATGCAGCCTCAGAGAACAAAGACTTTGTCCAAGGTTTAGCCAATCTGTTCTCTATGCTGATTATTTTTAGTTTATCTCACCTCTCTACCTCTAACTTAGTGATGAGCTGGGGCTTTGATTTTCTAATTACCCTTAGCAGGAAACACTTTCCAGGAAAGCAAAGAATCACAGACTTCCGAAAAAGA
The DNA here is from genome assembly GCF_036417665.1 of Passer domesticus. Lineage (NCBI taxonomy): Eukaryota > Metazoa > Chordata > Aves > Passeriformes > Passeridae > Passer > Passer domesticus. Next base: position 27,124,488 of record NC_087477.1, read on the forward strand.
GTTTATTTTTCAGAAATCTTAGGCAGCAAGAGATTTAACCTCAGTAAAATCAGAGACTCCTGTTCCTTTGTTCTTCTGTCACTGCTTTTGGGAGTGTTGCATTTGTGCCAAGCCATTTTTCCTGCCTTCTTGGCTCAGTGGGCTTATTTTTTGGCATTGTTTGACTTCTCTTGCTTACAAAAGAACCAGCCCTTTCAAAACTGACTGATTCTCCATACTCTTTATGTGCCACAAAAGATGTGGAGTGGTGGTTTCAACTCCCGCCCCACGTCTCTTCAGTTCCAGTATTCTCTTCCCAAGCCTTCCACATCTTAGTAATTCAAAGTCCATGCTACAATTAGTGGGAAATATGCTGTTGTAGGGGAGAGGAGTCACCCTGATGTGTTTTCTTTGCTTGGTGGCCACACCATCCACTTGGTGTCAGCCCTTGGTAGAAGAGGGAGGTTTCTTGTTCTGTTGGCAGAAGGTAGTGGTGGAAGTCAGTGTAGCAGTGGATCATCAATGGAAGTTCTCTTCACTGTCATCCCTAATGGACAGGTGAAAAATTGTATCACAAGGACTAGAGATCCACTAGGAGGATGGCAAATTGCTGTATAGGGCAACGTAGTATTAGGGAGGAAATAAACTTTTGTTTACTAAACGTGTTTACTACACGTGTACTTATGGTTTTTTTCTTGATTAATGGATGTTTTCTTCTTAAGGAACACTGCAAACGTGTCTGAAAAAGTAAAACTGAGCGCAAAAAGTAGGCAGAGGTTTTCTTTTTGACCCGAAAGAAACACTTTAGAATAAGTCAGTAAGTGGAGTTAGTAAATTTGCTTGGTGGAAGTTGCACCTTGGATGTCTAATGCCTGTTTTAGAGAGCTGTCAAATTTTTCCCTGTAATTGGAAGGATAAAAATCTGGTTTTGTCTAACAAAGATGAGGTAGCCTTTTCATAAATCAAGCTGGTGAGCAGGTTTGAGAGTCTATCCTTTGCTTGTCAGTGTAACTGGAGGCCAGATATTGTTGATTTTATGGTGCTTGCCACAGTAAGTTCTTTCTCTGCGGTCCTGCAGAAGGCTTGAGTGGTGCATGTGTTATTTTGTACAGCCCTGAACAGTGAAGAAATGGCTGGGAGAGAGGTATTTCATGGAATGCTTTGGATAGTCAAACCAGAGTCACTTTAAGATGAATTTGGGATCATTAGAACTGCATTGATTTCTATAGGTTGTTCAGGTGAGTGGAATTACAAAAGCAAAAAATCATCAAGCAAGTCAAAAAGCAAACATGTCCTTTTAAAGGAAATGTTATAAATTTGGAACTAACCTGGTTTGGATTTAAAAAAATGTGGCAGTAGAATGGGTGCTAATGTGGCTCCAAATGGGCATTTGGCAGTTCTGTGTGTTTTGGTGAGGACATCCCAGTGGGACACAGCTCTCTTGCTGGTGCCTGGAAGCAATGAAGATCACTAAACTTCTTGCTTTGCTGCTTACAGCAAGGAATGTGCTTTAAATGCTGCAGTTTTGAGGGATTATGTTTCAAATGAAGTACACATTTTCCTAAATGTGAATTTTAGGAAAATTAGGATTAATTTCCTAATTAATAGTGCATTTCTAGTGAACCTGTTTCTGAGAGTCTTTTGGTAGACAGTAGCAGGGTGCTCAGAAGGAGAAATGTTCTTGTCCAGCAACTGTCAGAGTTTTTTTGTAGGCACTTTTGTTTTGGGGGTTTGTTTTTTTTTACAGCACTTTCAAAAGGAAAGTGTGATCCAGCAAAATGGGACTTTTTTCTTTTTTTCCTCCTTTTTTAATCTGAGGTGCAATTCCTCACAGACTTCTCTGGTGACAAAGTCAGTTTAAGAGGTGACAACCCTGCTTTATGCTCCTCTCATGCTGCAAAAAAAAGGTGCCAACATGTTGGTTTATTGGGCCGTGTTTCAGATGAGAATAGTGAAATGAGCTGAGTTCTAAAACAAAAGCCAGGGGTTTATTTCCCCCACTCGGTCATGTCTGTGATCCATTTTAGAAATGGTCTCATGTGTGACTGAAGACAAGATGGTTAACTGTGGCCAAAGGAGAGGAGGCTAAAGATGACAATTTGTGCTGGAGGAGATTGAAATGAAACTGTGCCTTGTGTAAACTTAAAAGGTGGAATTCTGCCCTGATGAAAATCAATGGAAAGGACTGGTCTGGTGCCAAAGTGCAAGGTTTCTTAAAGTAATGTTTTGCTACAAAACAGAAGGATTAGAAGCAGCAGTTACTTTTTTGGGTAGAATTGTTCTTCTGGGGTTTTTTTGGTAGTGTATTTTGAAGTTTATCTTGTCAAGTATTGAAGTGCTCCAAGCTACAGCCAGAAAAAAAACAATGAAACGTGTTTCATATTGCTTTCATATCGACCTTATCTCTCTACAACTACCTGAAAGGAGGTTATAGCCAGGTAGGGGTCAGTCCCTTCTGCCAAGAAACAAGCAATAGGATGAGAAGAAATGGCCTCAAGTTGCACCAGGGGAGGTTTAGATGGATATTAGGAGAAAGTTCTTCTTGGAAAGGGTGGTTGGGTACTAGAACAGGCTGCCCAGGGAGGTGTGGGAGTCACCATCCCTGGAGGCAGATGTGGCACTGAGGGAGAAGATTTAGTGGTGGATGTGGCTGTACTGGGTTTCTGGTTGGACTTCATGAACTTAGTGGTCTTTTCCAAACTAAATGATTCTATAATTCATTCCATTCTTATGGTTAAAAAAGTGCAAATTCTGTAAGTTGGTACACTCATCCTTACACTGTCTTTCTGATAATGTCCTTCTCATTATTCTACTGGGTTCCCTCCCTGATCCAAATAACAAATAATGTACACAATATTCTGCCTTTTTATAAATAGGATAAGAACCTTCCAGCTGGATAAATGTTACTCTTTCAAACCCCTTTTGCTTGAATGGAACAACCGCAAATATTTTTAAGATAAATTTACATGAAATCATTTACTTTGCAAATGCTAAAGTTAAGAGCTTAGGTAAAATATATATAGTACCAAATGGAGGTATAAGTAGTACTTAATATATTATTGACATTGCCTTTTTTTTTAGCTGTTCAAGGCTTCCAGATTAGTTTTTGAATATCTGTGAGATACTCCTTTGATAGCAAAGTTAAGTCTTGGTAATGTTTCTGAAAAGTACAAATGTTACAAGAAACAATCCAAAGAAAAGTCTGCTAGACTACCCAAATGAGATGGAGCCTGGACTCTTCTGCTTTTTGTATAAGAAATGGTAGGCGAAATGCCCTTTGTGGGTACCAGTGATGTATCAGTTGATTGTGGGCTACACTGCTCAAGAGGACCTGTGTTCTACCCAATCTGCTCAATGAAGCAAAGTGGAAGAATTGTCAGTCCTTATTTATTTACAGCCAGCTCTTCTTATTCCCTAAAATGTAAATAAAGGAATAATCACCTCTGTATTTTTCATTGCTGGTGTGAGCTGTGGCATATGTGTGACACAGATGGAGTGTTCTTTGTTACTTCTTCTAGTAACCAGCTTTATCAAATGCCACCTCCTGACTTCCTGATGATCAAGCAGTGGCAGTCAGCACAACAGTAACACTGTGTATTTAATGCTTCCTTTTAATCCATTGTCTTTGCCAGCCTGTTACACATGATTTTGTGTTAAATGCTTTGAATGTTCTGGATGTGCACTTTACAAAGCTCTGTCTCAATTCCTTGAACTCTGTCTATAAATATCTACTTAATCCATTCTGTTCTGGAGCCCAAGAGCAGATAGGTGCGCTTGTTCACTTTGTGCCATCACTCGTAACTTCTGTGACTCTTAAGGGATCTTTATTAAAAACCCAGAATGAAAAAAAAAACAGGGGGAGGGGGCGGCAACAAAACCAGACAAACCCCCTCATATATCTATCTGTCTCTTGGCTTCCTTTTCTGTCCTCTGGGGTTTTTTAATGTGTGTCTCATAAGCCAGGTTATAGACTTGTGGAGGAAGAGACTGCCTGATAAATACATGCAGTTCACTGCACACTGGTTCATCTAACCATTTAGTGCTATTGTAAGACAAATAACATAAATAACTCCGTTCTGGTGCTGAGTCTTCCCCAGTAATTTGTAGGTAAGCACTTATCTGGGTGTTTTCAGTTTTTGTTTCTCCTGTATGTGTGTATGAAGGTTGCATACAGATGAAATAGGAGACTGATTAACTGGCAGTGTAGAAAAATCAGTGCAACCAGCTACTCTGGCAGTTTGACAACCATTTGCATACTAAACTGAACAAAAAGGAGAGGTGCTCTTTAGCCTGTTTCAGTCACAGCAGCCTAATGAATTGTCCATAGCTATAGAGGTTATTAAACATAATTTGTGCTCAAGCTTTTTAAAAAGAGTTTCTAGTATTCCCTTTAAAGATAATCTGTTGGTACAAAAAGGAGGATTTATGTTTTCACTGTACTGTTAAATAATTTGAGCTTATGCCATTTTTTGAATGCACTTGCATAATATTCCTGTCTGGCATTTCATTATACAGAAGATTTGAGGTGGGTGAGAGAATGTTAAAATTGTGTATGAGAAGAGCATTTAAGAAACCTCATTCACTTGTTTGATTAACATTTAGCTGCCTGTGTTCTCTCCATATGCAATCATGGCAACATTTAAGAAAAATACTGTGTTCAAATATGCCATTTCATAGAGGAAAGACAAAGAGAGTTTGCCAGGGCAAAGGGCAAGGTCATCAATTTGTATTCACTGAATGTGACATATATTGCATAAAGAGGATTTGATCAAACCTTTTTAATGTACTTTCTTCAAGAGGTTGAAAGGAATACTGCCATAATTGTCTACATTGTATTGGCATAAGAAGGACAGATGGCTACTAGAGAGCTCTTCACAGTTTTCCTTTCAAAGGATTGCAAGTATTTGATAAGTGAAATCCTGGTTTTGGATGGGAATATGTTGATACCAGTAAGATAAATACAACCATCTACAGAACTTCACCTCATCCAGGTGCCTTAACGTAGAACTATTTAATACCATATCTCATGTACTTGGGGTTGTTTGGATTTAAAAACAAAACAAAACAAAAAAAAACCAGCCCAAGTTTTTATTGTCCTTAATTTTGAGACTAAACACATTGCAAGATGAGGATAAATAGATGACCAAATTTTTTATATCTTGTTGACTGCTGATGTCCATACCATTTCGAAATGCACATTTTGTCATGTCTCATTCACAATGCCATTTTCAGAAACTCTGTCAGCTTGGGTTTTTTGTCTTGCATATACCCATTAACTGGATAGTTAGCTTTTCAGGCCACTTGAAACAAGATTTTATGTTTATACTGGTGAATTTTCTTTTTCCAAGTTTTCAACACTTTATGAGAGTGGAACACATTTGTGTTTATTATGCCTGTGTCCTGGCCATCTGAAATTGTGCAGAATTTTGCAGTGCCTGAAAACCTTCCCCTGTTGAACATCTTTATTATTCCACTGGGTACCAGATTTTGTTCTACAATTTATTTTTATCTTTCCTCTTTGTCCAAAAGAATAACTTCCATGTACAGGAGAATCTGGTACATTTTGCTAGCAGGCCTGTAATACTGGACCACATCATTTGGGAAGAGCTTGGGGCTGTTCTATCCCTTGGACATCTTACATCCTTCAGCCACCAGCAGTACATCCTGATTCATTAGGACACAGTGCAGGGCCAGGCTTTGTTCCCTCTGTAGCCTGGGAATGCTCACTCTGTGCCCACTGTGGTTCTTGGCTGTGCAAGAGGCCCTCAATGTTACCGGGGGTGGCAATTCTGTTAACTGAGATAATCCACACTGACCCAGCAGTCCTGGAGAGGGGGCAGCTGCAGATGTGGTCACTGAGGCTCTTGCTGTGGAGGTGTTTATTTCTACATTCTGAGTGTAGCGGAAAGGAAGATTCTGTGAAGATTCTGTGCCATTTTGGCCTTTTAGCCTGTTTTTTGAACTCGCTGTTCCTTCACAGTTCTATCATGCTATTACAGAGCTTTCTGCTGGATCCATTATTCTTCAAAGACTTAATTAAATTGTATAGTGTAATTAATCTGTCTTCTTAATTTCTGAAATTCTCCTAGTCTGTAGGTAATAAAACAACAGGGAGAGATTCTGTGGCTGCTCAGTAGTATTATGAGTCTGGCAGGAAACAAAGTATATTCCTTTGATGAAAATAACTTTATATATGGATGGCTGCAACTGTATTGCAGCAAACAAAATCTGCTGTGCTGGAACTGATTGAATAATCTTTCTCTATCAGTGGCCTAGAACAGATAGTTAACAAGCACTGTATTTACAGTTCAGGTTATTCTCATACGTCACCTTTCCCTGAAGTTCTCATATTCTCCAGCTCTGTATTTCCTAAATTACTTATAATTTTTGTATATGTAATGAATTTCAACAGGTTTGTCTTCTGTGAGCTTGTCCTGTTTTCTCTTCAAGCCTTATACATGCATCCAGTAGTAAAGTAATAATTGTAAGGAAAGAGTTGTCTGGAGCGAAGGTTCTTCCATTAGATTTTACCAGAAGATTCTGCCATTTCTCCCATATGTTAGCTGTGCTTACATGCTGCTACTTGAGGCACTGCATTGAAATATTAGGGCATTGGTATCTCTGTGTCTCACACATCGAGTGGAAAACAGGTAACTGAGTGCACATCTTTGGAAATAAACAGTACTGCATGCAGGATAAAGGCGCAGCTATAATAATTTGATAGAGAGAGGCATCAGAAAAACTTGCGTTGGTTTGCTGCCTGGTTAAGTCTGTTACTTCCTGAGATCACTCACTGTCTAATGTTTGGCTTTTGGGTAAGGAACAGACAGGAGCAGGTTGAGCAAAGCCTTCTGTAACCTGTCCTTTGTCCGTTTGTTCCTTGTAACACTCCATTGTAACTGCTTTGTCCATTTGTTCCTTTGACTGTATCCCTTCTGATATTTTCAGTCATATACCTTGATTTTGCAAACAAAACTTCTTTACAAAACTGTCAGCAGTCAAAAGCATGTAATTTCAATTATAGCTTAAAAAAAAGGTCACAGGATGCTTGTGTGCATTGACAGGCTTATCTCATAAGGTTCAAAATATGTGGGGGGTTTGTTTTGGTTTTTTAATGTAGCTATTGATAGCAGAGAAGAATACAAATGTAACAAAGAATAACTGAACAGGCTCTTTGAATCTGACTTCACAACAAACATCAAAGAAAACTGCACTGCCACCTGTTAACATGGTATGAAAGGTTAGCAACTGTGCGTTGTTCTCTGCTAAATTATTTTGCTCTATTAAATCAAAGTTAGCTGGTTGAGAGATAGTGTTATTTTAATAAGTATCTCTTTTAATTGTATTACTTCTGACGTTCTTCATGCTGTTGTTGGGCTGGGAGATACTTTACAGTTTTGTGCTCATTTAGTCTTTCTGAGGCACTGAGCAAGTTGAGATAATAGCTTTGTTTTGTTGTTTTGGGTTTTTTTTTTTAATCCAGTAGTCACTAAAAAAAGAAAGATATAATTAAACACAGTGCTTGTAAAAACTGTTGCTGATCCTTTCTGTGCTCACTATTTTGCGCATGTGCTTGCTCACAGAACTCATAAATATCTTGTATGATCTGTGGGGAAGGGCAGGAAGGATGACATATCTGAAATGCCTCAGGCCAACACAAAGTTTGTTTAGTCTGCACATTCTTTAGTTCAAATACAACTGTTTTTATTGATATATTTCCTTTGTTTCATTGTATTGTAGCTCAATTTTCATAACTTGACGTTAGACATTAAAAGCCTGAAGCTGTGGAAGGCTTTCATTGGCTGGCTCTGAGCTCTGTATTACAATCCTGGGTGCAATTCTGAGATCTTTGCAGGATAAAGGAACTGACAGGGAGTGCCAGGCTCAGGAAAGATGGGCAAAGCCCATAGTGGGACACCAGCACAGTGTTTTGACCCAGAATTACCATGGATGTCAGGTAGAGAGCTGGGATGAAGGGTTGTCCAAGCGTCAGACCAAGCTGTGGCTCCAGGGGCCCAAGGTTCAGGACAGGGGGAATCTTCTTTTCTGAAGAGTGGGCAGCAGTGAAACTCCTTTTACTTGCTGACTCACAGGTGTCCAAACTCCTAAACTAGCGGTACTCTGTACACTTCTGGTGTCTGCAGGCAGATATTCTGTCACAGCTGAGAGTTAGTGATTCACTTTGTACAGCTCAGACATAAATGAATGTCAGCTTTCATGTGCAACATTCCTGTTTCTTCCCTTTTCATTCCTCTCAACAAGGCAAGGTTGTATCAGGTTTCCTATCTGTTCTTTCAGCATCCATGTGAAATTGAATGTGTTTGCAAAGAGCACTGTGATAAAGACAAGCTGCTTTCTCCCTCCCTCCCTGCACCTGAAGTGCAGGTGGGTAAATCTCTAATGCAAACATGAGCTGCAGAAGCCAAGAACAGCAGCTTCTCCTAAGCAGAATCTCAAGATAAGCTAGAAGATAAATGGTTTTCTTTCTTTCTGTGGCCACACTTGGCAGCACAGTAGAGATAGCAAATTACTTGAAGCATAGGAAGAAAACGCAGGTTCTGCTTGCAAATATAAATTACTTCATTCATGAAAAGGTATGATAAGTAAAAACCTTAATTTACATGATGATTCAAGTTACATTAACAGGATAGTGAAGGGAAAAAGTGATGTTTATTTTACGTCTGCAAAACTCCCATTGTTTTCCTCATTAGCCCAATGTAATTTTAAAGTAGCAACACACAAGTTGCATCCTGATTTGACCTTAGGAGCCTCGCTGTTCAGCTCAGTGGTTTCCCTGTAGAAACAGAAACTGACACTGCCTCACTGGAATTTTCTTCAATCAATAAATTGTGGCACAGTACAAATTATACAGCAAAATGGTATTAAAGAAAAGCTCATCTATTGATACAGCTGGCTAGAGAATTTTATTTAAGAGCTTTCAACATATTTTCTACAAGTGAAATGGGACCCTGAGGAATGAATGGTGTATTTTTTTACTTTTAAGATGCAGATGTTCTTTTCAGCTGGTTTTAGCAGTGTAGAATTCCTTTGTATTAGAGCCTGTGCAGTAAATAACTGTTATTGTACTTCTCGGATGTAGCTATATAACAGTATTTATGCATATATTTCTGTAATTTTTAGAACAAACCCTCAGAGGTTATGTATTGTGTGAGTGCAAGTCTACAGCAGCCAAACTGTTAATTTGCCTGACTAGAAATATTAACCATACTATATCAAATAACTGCCAGGAACAATTCCCCACCATTCCCTGTGACTTCATTTTAATTGATTTTTTTTTTTTAACTTCCAGCTTCTGAGATTTTGTTTACTCTGACAGAATGTTTATTAAATGTGTAAAAAGAAAATTGTTTTGTAAATTGTTTCTGAGAGTGCTTTTATCTTGCATAAATTGGTGGCTCATTCAACATTTTCCACCTACCTTTGTTTTCCACCCCTGTGCTCTGCCTCATTTGTTTCCTTATTGGATTTGGTGATTAAATACTGATCAGCTGCTGGTCTGATCAGCTGTGCATATTGCTGCCTTTTAAACATTGTTCATAAACACCCTGAGGCCAGGGTGATAAACGGGGTGGGGGTGTTGAGTGGGACCATTTGATCTGTTTTACAAATGATGGGGAGCTCCACAGTGGGCATTTGCAAAAGTGGTCATTGAACACAGACCTCTGTGTTACAGCAGAAATTCATGACATCCAACTGTCCAAAAGGGCTCTCAGTTGGGAGATTTACATTGCAGAGGTGTAGTTTGTGTTCAGGCCTCTGATGCTAAACAGAGAATTGGTAATGATTTTATTAGGGTTTTTCTCTGTCTTGTTCTCTTTTATTTTTCCTTTAAGATACTTTATTTTCAGTGATAATACTGTACAGTCTGTCATGCATTGCTGTGACAATCCATGAAGGAACATGGAATTTACATATGAATCTAAATGATTATTTTCTCTTTGAAAAGCAGAGAAAACATATGTAAGTGCTACCTCTGAACAAAAAGAAAAAATCAGGATAGTAAAGGAAATTGTGTAAGAATGTAGACTGTACTTCAGTTGAAATATCAGACTATTTGCTGGGAGATATAATATTTTATTTCCGCTTGAAACAATTATTTCTGAGTAACCAAGTCCTCTGAAATCACTGTAACAGGAACAAAAGACATGTTAAAAGCTGGTACAGTGAATCCATACCTTTTGGTAGACCTCTTCCAAGGACAATTTAAATCTTTTTGTTGCTGGCTTGGGTACAGTAATGTTGATCTGATAGCACTAAGCTCTTTTGATGTCAAGATTTCAATATATTGAGATTTTGTGCACATATTTACAGTATGTGTGATAATGAATATTATTTCAGGAGTACAGTTGTCTGTTGAAGCACACAATTAGCTTTTTCTGTGCTTTCTAAAGTCATGATAGGTACTTTTCAAAGTACCTAATTTGGTTTCAAGGGGAGTTGATCTTTGTTTGTATGTTTTAAATGTTTCTACGCACCTCTGTCTCTCTTTAGTGAATTGGGTAGCTTCAAGAAATCCAGTTTGTGGGAGTTATGCATTTAAGCCCCTTGATAACCTAAGGAGCAAGGTGTAGTCATGATTAACATAATTTCACTTCATTTTGAAGTGCTTGGATCTGTTGCAGATGCTCAAAGGCATTGCCTGACCCTTGCTTCCAGCTGCTGATGAGTTGGGGTTTTTTTGTTGTTTCTGTAATGTAACATCAGGTTCTGGAAAACGATATCCAGTCATTGGTAAATGACCTGCTTTTTATTGACCAAAAATTTACCAAACCCAAAATTCACCAGATTTTGGTAAGTGACATGCTTATCACTATGTTTACAAAGTAAACACAGAGCTGCTGTTCTCAGTCAGGATGGCAGCAGCTGTGGGCATGCAGAACAGAGGAATATTAGGCAGCTCTGGTACTGATATGTTATTTAGCAGCTACAGGCTTGTTCACACTTATGAGATTTTATTAAATACCACTTCGGATTCAGAAAACTCAATTCTGCTCTGGTAGCACCGTGAGCATTGGAACATTTATGGCTCTGCCATTTGTTTGTCTTTGGTAATGTTGTTATTTTCTTTTTTTCTTTTCTTTTGTTTTTTTTTTGTTTGTTTGTTTTTTTACACTTTACTCATGCTGTGATGTTTAGAAAATGGAAAAATTCTAGGTAACTCTAGGTTCATCTTGCCTACTGTCCTATCTGGCTGTTCATTCTGAGCCAGGCAGAACAGGTGGATGCAAACAAGGACTGAAAACTTTGTAACTTCAACTTGACAATGGGATCTTGAAGGTATTTTCTAACCTAAAAGATTCTGTGATAATAGGGTTTTTCTCTGTGCTGTGGGGAGAACCATTTATGCCTTCTAATTCCAGAGCCCAAGTTAGTTCTCTCATGGGCTTTAAATATAGAAGCTTCCTAACCTATGTGTTTAAATTATGTTAAGGGGTTGGATATCTTCCTCACCAACACATGTGTTTAATAGAGTAGGTTCTACCATAGCAAAAATTGATAATTGCTTATTTTACATGTGTTATTATAGTTGTAGAGATAGGCTCAAATTATTTGGGTTTTTTCTATAGTTTGAGAAACTTTTCAGATTTTTGCATTCCTAATTTCTCCAGCACAATTGTATTTGACAGTTATAGCCTGAAAATTATTTCCTGCTCTTTTTTTTTTGTTTGACTGTTAAAAATACTAGCCATGGGAACCACAATAAATATGTTTGTGTAGCAACTGGTAAAAGTTGAATTGAGTGGGGTTTGTGTCATGAGCTGTCAGGGCTGGAGAAGATGAGTAGTTAACTGAGTAAGTAAAGTGTAACATTACCACTGACGGAACATTTCTTACCATTAAGCCTTCAAACTCTTCTTCAGCTGTCAACACATGGGCACTTTCTGGAGCCAAATTCTCTCACGCTGTGCACTGCCTGCAGCTCGCCTGGAGCTCAACTTTGACTAAAAGTGTTGATTTCGCTCCTTTTAGCCTTGTTCCCATTTAACGTTAAAACCTGCTCCGAGTCTGCCTTTTATTCTGCAAAGTACACACGGATGTATCATCCCTCGCACACTTCTGATGTGGAGTTAAGGCACTCAAAAGATATGCTAGTAATCTTAATGAATAATTGATTAGAGAGGAGTCTGGCAGTGTTAATTGTGAGGTGCAGCTGAGTGAATGCCAAAACAAAAGCTTCTCTAAATGTTTCCGAAAACCTTGTAAAGTCTTTAGCATTGAGCAACAGGGTCAGTGCACTGAAGTGGAATTTAAAGGAGGTTCTTGAATGTAATGGATTTTGACTTCCCTTTGTCATGTGCCTCAGTGCATCATTGATTGATCACTCATTTGTTAAATCAGCTGTATTTTTTGCCATTTGTCAGAGCATAGACACTTACTGCAGCCTTTTTCCTTCTAAACACGAGTTTCTTGTCTTAATAAATCAAGGTGTAAATTAGTTTTTATCTAAGGTGATCAATTTTTCAAGCAGAAAGGCATGTGAAGATGGTCACAGAGAAAAGTACTGTGAGCTTTTATTTTCTTAACTATTAGGAAGAGAGGGAAAGACCAGGGATACATTTTAGCTGAAGCATTGATAATTCATGTCATTAAATTCAGCTTCCCGCAAAACACTCAGAAATTATTTTATTTGGAAAGCTCTAAATTGTGTGCATTGAAAGAATAGTTCAAGGTACCCAGTGTTGAGTCAGTTCTTTGAGAAATGAGCAAAGGAAAGCTCAGGGTTAAGGAACAATCAGTGTCCTGTGTGTTTGCAGCAATGAGAGATGCTCTCTGATTAGTGGCAAGGCTAATTACCTGGAGTATGCAGGACCACTGTAGGTGCTGTGCATACCTGATTAGAGTTCTTACAGCAGGGCAGAAGAAAAAAGACCTTGAGAATGTGCCAAAAATACCCCTTTATGTAAGCAGATGCTATTACCCTTAGAAGAGAATAGTCACTTACCCACAATGGTTATTGCTGCTAATTGTAAGAATTCTGTGGATGGGCCATCAACTTCTGAGAAATGTACTTTTATGGCATTTAATACAGGAATTACTTGTCAAATCTGGAACTGTTCATCTTGATAATCACTGCTTGCTGGATAAGTGACCAAAGCAGATTTGTTTGCCAGTTGTCTGAGTGAGTTGCCAGTAGTTTTGAGTGACTGGAGACAAGCTAATGTTGGGAGTTTTTTCAATGTTGATAGTAGTAATGGAGTCGGAATGCGTACCTTGGTCTCATGATTGAGTAAGAGTTATTAAAAAAACATATATATGACAAAAACGCAGAGAACCTCAGTGTCCTGCTGGGTATAGGCTTAAATGTTAGGTACTTGGAAGTCAGCTCCTTGAAGGGTTATAGTTTTAATCTTTTTGGAAAAGATTTTGGGGCAAGACAGAAAGGAGCAGAAAAGAATGAGCCTCAAGAAGGTAGGGAAGGGAAAAGTGACAGAAGAATTTAAAGCTTCTCATTAGCATAGAGTTTAGCACTGTTACTGCCTAGGTGTAATTAGAGTGAGGAAGGGTGGAGAAAAAATCCTCAGCTCTGACAACACCTCTTTTAAAAACCAAACTTTCCTACTAGGAGCAGAATGCCTCCTTTCTCTGGGAGCAGCTGTAGTTGCTCAGCGGCATGGTCAGGCTTGGATCCCTCATGAGCAGCACTGTAAACTTAGCACAGGGTGAATTTAGATGTAGATTTGCTGGTGAGTAGAATGACAGTGTATTTTCAGTGGATCATGATAGCAATGGAATTATGGCTGTGATTTGCTAGGTATGCTTTGTTTTGCTGGCAAGTGCTCTGCACTGACGCTGCAGAGGTTGTTGCCTCCCCAGCAGAGCCCCTTGCCCCTAGAGCCACTCTGCAGGTAGCTCAAGCAGCTGTTTTCACTTTTGTTCCTGTCAGGCACTGGGGACAGTTTCCTTTTTTTCTCTCTCTGGCTCCCTAGGCTCTATCAAAAGTGTGAATCTGAAACAAAATAAAGCTTCAGTCCACATCTTTGCTCAGCCTTTACATGTACATTTTCCTGTTTTGAGCTCTTTTAAACTGCAGCTATCAGAAAGAATAAAATAGTGCATCACCTAGTAGAGTATTGAAGTGATCATCCAAGCAATTTTCTTCTCCCTGAAGCCAGACAGCCAAAGCTTTTTATTACTGACTGACTGAACTTCCTGTGTCTGTCTGTCTAGGTTGCTAGGCCACCTCGTTGTCGTGATTTGTGATGTTAGAGGCTTTTGATTGTAGACAAACCAGAAATGCTAATTTAAGTATAATATTTACATTTGAAAACCCCTCTTACATAAGTTATATAAAAAAATAACTTAGCAGTTTTATCTTTTGTGTGTGTGCATGTAAAGCTCTAGCAGGCATCTGGCAAGCAATCTTTCAACTCTTTACTTCATGTATCTTCTCAGTAAAACAGCATGGCTTAAAAAAAAAAAGAGTATGTCTTCAGATAGTTTGCAGCTTGGGAACAATCATCCCAAGTTATTGTTACTTTTTACCTTACAGGATGGTTATTTTTTGCTCTGTGTATGAGGTAGCCTGATATCCTTTTTGTCTGATCCAGAAGTGAGCGGGATGATGGCATTGTGGCCTTTTAGTAATATGGCCTTGATTTGCCCATTGAGGTGTTGTGTCAACCTGTATTATGTGCATTTGCATTGCCTGAAACTGCTTTGGAAAATAAATGAAATAGCTGTGTGTAGTTGAAAATAACAAAACCAGTTATTTTTGGCTTTGTCACTTGTGTGAGAGTATACTGTAAGACTTCAGTACAAAAACCCCCATGAAACTGTGGCTTTTTCAAATGGAAATTACACTTAAAATGAAAAGGGCTGACAATAAACTGGTAGTGAGTGAACTGATGGGTATGGATCTGTTCTCTGAAGAAAAATGCTTTTCACACCTAGGCAGACAGGAGGTGTGTTTCTCATTTTCGATCAGAACCAATATTTAACACCAAGATGAGGCTGTTTAACTCTTCCATGTTGTGGGTATTGAAACTCCCTTGTAATGGGTAACTATTAGTTATTATCAGGTAATATTTACCTGAGTGATGAGTTGGTTTTGTGATTTTCAGAGTGGTAGATGGCAATGATGTGTAATGTGTTATTAGATTGCATATCACTGATTTATGTTAGATCAATGAGGCAAAGAGAGCATCTGAGAACTGCTTTGAAAATTATGTCAGTTGTTTATCTTGGTAGGAGTTAAATCTTGCTGCTCTCCCTGCAATTCCCATGTTCAGGTAGGGATGCAAGTGATTCTGCTCAGTGTTGCACATCTTCTGTGGGGAAGTCCAGTCTGCCACCCACCAGGTGAAACAGTTCATGGAAAGTTTTAGGCACACAAAATAGGCACAAACAAATCTCTTGTTGGTTAAAAAAATCCTAGAAACCCTCAGTAAAACTCAAAGGCCTTGGGGTATGTTTTGCCCCTTCAGCTAATGAGGCTCTGTGAATGTGTGGCATGTCATGTCACTGAGAAATTACAAGGGATTCCACTTTTTAAAGGAATATATTCTTCTTGTAGAATGAGAATTATTCTGCATCCAGAGGACTCAGGCTTTTGTAAATTTAAGTACACAAATGGTCTAATCCCATACTGTGAACTTCCAGCCTTGGCAGTGGTTCTTTGGGAAGAGCTGGGGCAAAGCCTGAGAAGGAGTCACAAAGGAGCCACCTCTGGAGCTGTGGTTCTCTGAGGGCAAAGTAGACTGAAAACTCTTGCTCTGAGAAGAGGAAGGTAGAAATCTTGGATAACATCTTTTAGTTGTTGTCTAGTTTTACCTCGTGTAAAATAGAAACACCTTCCAAGTTAACACTGTCTTGCCGTTTGAGCTCTTAAGAGTTGAAATTTTAAAAAAAAGCCTTTGTTGTGGGGGCTGTGAGGGAAATATTTTCTCTTCCTTTAGTTCCAGTCTCACACAGCAGCTCCCTTCCCTGCCTAGTCAGTCTCTGCTAGACTAGGACTGTTTTGTTTTTAGAAACAATTTTCCCCCTCTGGAAATATCCTGTTATGTTGCTGAATCAAAGACCCACATTTCAGGGCAGATGATTTAAATACAAAACCAGTATTCAAATCAGAGAGGGGAAAGGCAGCCTCCTTCTGATGGCAAGCTGGAGTGGCACAACCCATACAGGAAATGGAAGTACAAAGCCAAGTTTTGTTTGGTGCCCTCCTCCTTTTTTCTTTTTTTTTCTTTTCATCTTTGTTTTCTTGTTTGGATTTTTTGTTGTTGTTGTGTTTTTTAAAGCAGTTCTTTAGGATGCTTCTGCCTGACTTTTTTACCTTTCTATTGTCACTTGAGCAATAGTGTCATACTGAAACAAGGCACTGGTCTTTTCCTGAACATGAGATCTGTATCTAGTGAAAAACACGCCAAAAATTAACATGTTTGAAGCAGATGCATTAAAAAAAAATTCACAAGATGCTCCAAGGGTCATATGGCATTGATAACAAGAATGGGGTTTTGGCTCATTCTACCACATATGAGACAACCCCCCCCCTGCATTTTCTTGTTGCAGATGTGCATATTCAGCACATTAAAATGTGTGCTAAGTGGATTGTGTGTTCCATGGGGATTTTCAAAACAAGCAGAAGTTTTGTGCTGCCAAACCTGTGTTTGAGCAGTAGGCTGGAGGAAGGGATCTGAACACTCACAAAGCCATGAAAAGGTGTCACTAGGAGAAAAGAACTTTTTACTGACTGTATAGAATTTGCAAAATGAAATATATTTAGTGTAGTCATGCTGAAGTGCATTTGGAATTAGAATTGAGAAGCAACTTTTTCTGCTATGAAATAATTTTGGAATTCTTTAAATAGGATAAAGTTTCTTTTGTAAGTAAATGATCTCAATTTAATCAGTTTAAACAGAATCATATTTCTGTGGTTTGGGTTTTTTTTTTTAACCTTAGTGTGCTGGAGTGTGTACTTATGATTTTGAGGCAGTTATTTTATTATCTGCCACAGAAAGGTGGTTTATGGTCCTTTTTCCATATTCACACTCATTAATAACATATTCAACCCGTGAAGGAACATTCAGCGATTTATGCCCACTTGAGCTCAGCTGAATACTGTAATATCTCACTGCAGCCATTAAAAACAGTTATCACAAGATAATGTTGGGTCAGAAGGCAGAGCAGCCTGCTTAAATTGTATTATTGATTGCTGCTTTCTGAAGATTTTCCTCAGTTGTGTTGAAACCATGTGCTTATTCTTGTTACTGGCTTCTAGATAAGAAGGCCTGGCAATGTAATCTGAATTGAGATATCTTGCATTTGATGCCAGGTTGGAAGTTCATGTTTATATAGTTTCATTTCTTGTATAAATTATCTCAATTTGTCTAGTTCCAGGTTATTTGAAGACAAGGGTGCATCTTCAGTTGAGTCATCCAAAGTGGAGAATATGTACTCATCTACTACAGAAGTTTATGTTTCTAGTCATTAAATATATTAATGCAGGACTTTTTCTGGAATTTATGCAGATGTAGAAAGCAAGAAAGATTTGGGTTTCCTACTGGGCTTTCAGTCAGTTTAGTTTTTGTGTGTCCTGTAGACATTTTGTAGTCTGCCACCCACCCTCCCCAGGGGGTGGATTGGTAGTGTACCAGCTGGTGTGTTCTGTTTGTAAAATGTGAGATAATCATTCCTGTAAGACCACAGTCATAATGTCTGTAGAAATGTATTTTGGAATATTTGAAAAGAAATAATAAATATAGGTACCACCTTTTTTTTTCTTCATGGTTTCTAGCCCATTCATGAGGATCTGCATAATTTTTAATAATGTAATTGCTTTCTCTGACTGTGTGCATATGCTTGTGTGCATTAAGTCTCTTCTTCAAGAAAAAAAATATTTGATAATGAACTTGCTGGATTCCTAAGAAAAGAAATCCTTTCTCCCTCTATGTAAACTGTGGTATTTGACTCCTCTTGAGTATGTATTCATTATCTTAAAATAGAAAAAACCTCTCCTCCCTGGGCTCAGAATCAACATTATTGTTGAATTCTCAGACCTAGGAGAATACTGGTTGCACTGCAAGCAATGATTTTCTAATCTAGATGGCTGAGGAAAGCTGTTCATTTCATACAAAAAGGGTTAATCATATTACCCCTTTTTAAACACCACTTTGCTTTGCCCTTCCTGCATTTGCAGAAGAAGACACAATCAAATGGCAGACCTGTGTTTTTGTTCCTTTTCAAAAATCCCTGACAAGCCCATGACACAGGCTACTGCTGTAGCTGTACATTTCTATTCATTATTGATGACTTGGGGCCTGGCAGGCAGCACAGAACACAAGCAATATAGATTACCATATTGGGGGCTGGGTTTGGGGGGTTTGTGGCTATGCATGGGCTTCTGTGCATTTGGGTTGGGTTTGGCCTTGGAAATACTCAATGCTGAGTGGAAATCCTTCCTGAGAAGGAAACAGATTAAATGAGCTTTGTCATACATTTTATTAAAACAATTCAGGGCATTTAGATGAAAGATAAAAAAGGGAATGTATCGGTGAGCTTGCTCTCAAGCTAATTGATAATAGCTTAACTTTCCAACAGACTTGGAAATGATCTTGAAGGATCCTGGGGGATTTGGAGGGCATTTCTCACCTTACAGAGTGCAGGTAGCACTTTGGCTGATGAGACATTTCCTCTGATAAAGCCAGTGTAACCTATCTGATTCATAACAGTAATTACAGACAAACTATGCTGTTGGTTTGATTTGAGGGGTTTGGTAAGGGGGGTAGAATCTCATTTCAGGGATACTGCAGATAAAATCCATCTTTTGGGGGAGTGGAGAATTATGCCAGCACTTGAGTGATATGTTTTAGGTGGTATTTCTGAACAGCAGGTCACCAAGAGACCTTTGCAATGCTAAGGAAGTGTTTTACTACTACTGATGTGTAATTAACCCTTATGGATTTTTATTGAAACAACACTCCTGCCCATTGTATGAAGTTTTATTTTCTTGCATGTGCCAAGGAGGGTTTTTACAGTGTTTATAGTTGCGCTGTTTGAGGTTCTTGGCTTGAAGAAGAATGAGGGAGATCAGAGTTTATTTAAACATAGCGTTTGTGTTAACAAAATGAGCTTTGCTTTATATGTTGGTGGTGTCTTTATACAGAACCTGTTCTACTTGAATAGTTTTCAATTACATGACAAGTTATAGAAAGAAATAGGTAGAATCAATTTTGATAACAGCTTAAAACTGCTCCTTTCTCTAGAATTTGCCATAGCTTTTCTCTCAGGTTTCTATAATCATTCCTTTATGCTTCTGGCTTTTTTTACACAACTGATCATCATGGCAGGAAAAGTAAATGCACAGATTAGTTCATTCCAAGTTTCATTGATTCAAAGTGTATTATGTCAAAATAACTTTTAAAATGTTGACTGGAATAAAAGGGTGTCTGTTAAAGGATGGTGAGGTCCAGTCTCAAAGAATGACAGTCTTGTGAGGACCTTGCCTGTTGGAACTGTGACTTGGGACTCTTTCAATTCTGTTTTACATGTAGAACCCTTTAAAGCAAGGTTGGTGTAGAGCATAAAAACTGCATCCTTTTCCTTTGGGAAGGAGAGGCAAGAAGCCTTCCAGTGGAATAGTGGCACTTAGCTACTCCAAAAAGCAGTGTCTGTCAAAGCAGAATGTTTACTTAGTGTCTTCCTTCCATTTCTGTGGCTCTGCTTTCTTTTGTTGGGACTTAGTACTCTTCAGTGTGTCTCAAAATACAGAATCAACTCTCTGGCAAATTGAACAATACAATAACTTCTGTTTTATGAGGAGATTGTTTTCCCTGGAAGGTCCCACAGCACCATCTAGTGCCATGCTGTCCTAGTGCCACATGGCTTTGAGGGAGCAGAGGTGCTCAGGCTGGCATGCTTTGCTGGGAATGGCTTCTTAGTAATTTAAATTGAGATTTGCCTGTGACTTGGCATAGATCCAAATACAGGGGAAATTTAGATTCTTTTTAACTTTCTTCTTCAAGAAAACAGACTTAAAAATTTGGTCCAAAATTAACTTTTCTTGTGAAACATGTTTGTTACTTCTAGTGCATTTTTATTTCTCTGCACAAAACAAAGGAGAAATATTGGTGCATCCTTAGCACTGCACTAATATACTTTGCACTTAAAGTACACCCCAACACATGTGATTATGTTTATTATATCCTTATTATATCTTAAACTCTTTTTCAAGGGAGGGCTGTGCTTACAGCTACAGACACCCTAATCCTATGAGCTCTGTGCCTTTCCTCCTCAGTCCCACTGAGGTCATGCTCATATGCTGTGGAACCTGTTTGCAGTGGTAGAAATTACAGGATTACAGTGTCCAAGTGATTTTTGCAAAGACAAGGGGGTCACTCTGAAAAGAGTAATGTTTATGATTGAAAAGTTCCTTTCTCACTTTTATGTCTCCTCTAACCAAGGTCCACTTAATGCCAGTGTATAAACCCCTATCCTGACATACAGAACCTTAGTGATCTTGTTCTCTGCAGACACCCCATGTGAAAGTTATTTGAGTAGGAACAGACAGTGGTTTAATCAGCTGGATTTAGGGAAAATATTTGCATAGGATGAAATTTTAAAAGGCTTGAGGTGGAAGGTAAAAGAGAGGAATAAAGTCTCGAGGCCAGGAGTGAGGGTCAGCAAAAGCAGATGAAGAGGAAAATGTAGCTCCAGTAGGCTGGACAGTATCCTTGAACTCACTGAAGATAGCAACAAGACAGCTGAGTTAAACGCATTGCACAAGAGAGAGGCAAGAAAAGATTGCAGGAAGATGTTACAAGTGTGGTGGATATGGCTTGATCCTGTTCCAGAAACATGAGCAAAGGCCCCCTGGAACCTCCTTGGTCACACACAGAGCTGTGGAGCTGCTGCAGAGAGGTTGCAGCACTTGCAAAGAGTGGCCAGAAGCAGCACCCGGGATCCCACCTGTTGTAGAAGCTATTGCACACCTGCCAGCCAGCTCCCACCTAACTGATGGTTTCAGGTCATTTGATGGAAGTGGTCATTTCCACCTCTGATTGAGACTTATGTTGTATTTTGTGCATCATTTCAGATATTGCTTCTGTATCACCTGTGAAGCACCAAGAAGTTTTCCTAGTTGCTTGAAAACTTCAGCGTCCTGAATGCTGTGTTCTGAACTATTCTGTTGCTGTGTAAGGAACACATTTCTAATGTGTTTAAGATGCCCTCTGCTGGGAATGCCAGGCAAACTGGCTTATCTCTAGTTTTACCTTTCTAAAGTACTCTTTTCTTATTCTTGGCTTAACACTCAATCTGATATCAGAAACTCCCCCCTCAACCTTACTGAAAAAAAATGCTCTCTCCTTTTGGTTTTATTCTTTACACTTCATCTGTGACAAGTGTGGTAGTGTACTGCTGGTAGTTCAGATCATGGCATTTCGTGTT
Organism: Passer domesticus; assembly: GCF_036417665.1. Lineage (NCBI taxonomy): Eukaryota > Metazoa > Chordata > Aves > Passeriformes > Passeridae > Passer > Passer domesticus. Next base: position 27,145,872 of record NC_087477.1, read on the forward strand.
TCTCTGATCTGTTTTGTTGAAAGAACTGAGCTCTGGCTGCTCACATTCCTTTTGATTCCATTTTTTCATGCTTATATAAAATGTAGGCAAGAGGAACATCTGCAAATAGTAATTATTAATAAATACCAGAAATGCTTGTGATTTCTGCTGTTATCTGATGCTGGTAAGGTTTTTTATATCACCTCATCGTTCTTTTTTTTTTTTAAATTAATGTCCATTCCTACAATTGGGGGCACTAGATTAATACAACAGAACAAAGGTGGGACAATGTCTGGAACAGCTCACAAAGTCCTCTGCATAATCTCATAGTTGATAGGAGATCAGGTTTATTTTGCCCCCACTGATAAATCAAAAGCCATTTTGACATAGCGCTTCTAATTTCACAGTTTTGTTATTAAAATCAAATATTTGCCTAATTGGATGAGTTACAGCTATTGCTGTGGTGTTTATTTCTAATTATAGTTGAATTAGGGTTACATAGAATTTATGTATTTTTGATTTTCTATTGTAGTTTGTTGTCTTGGTGGAGTACAATATTTATCATTTTACCAAAAATGTATGAGCTTAACTCCATAGTCTTTTCAATATCTTTTCAGATTTTCTTATTATTTATTATGGGGAGAATGGGTGTATTAAGTATCCTAAAAAGCATCAGTTCATAAGCCTTTGTTCTCCCCAGCTTTCAGAATAGTAATTTCATATAGAACAAGACAAAGAGCTTAATTACATATTTTATATTGAATAATTGCAGCTGTATAAGCCTTCTCAGAACCAACAATGTCATTAGAGTAGTTGACAGAAGAGGGATGTATAGTAGGAGTTTTACACTTGAAATTGTTTTGAAAATAATTGAATTGAAAACAAAAGGCAAATGATTATCTGACACCAGGAGCTTCTGTGATGTCCATGGGGGAGCAACACAGGGACCCAAGTTGCATCTTGGGGAAATTACTGAAATTACAAGAATATGAGAAAGTTGTAATTTAATCTCTGAGATTGCAAGAGATAAATTCAAACATTTATGTAATTTACATGGGGACAAAGTTAGAAACAGGGGGCAAACATGTTTTATTGTGAAAATCAATTTCAACATCTCAATCAACAGAAAGTTATCATCTCTGCTGCCATCTTTAAGTAAGTCAAATGAACAACAAAGCTTGTGTAGCCATGCTTACAAAAATATTAAAAGCTATTTAAAGAACCCATAAAAAGATAGTATTTCAAGGAGATTCCTGCAGCCAATGGATCCACATACTAAGGCACTGAAATGTTTTGGGATAATTTCGGTTACAAACTTGAAATCTTCATCATCAAATGACTTAGTACTTAAAAACTGAGACATGTAAAATTCACAGTTGCCTCTACAGACAACTGTGAATTTTACAGGCCCTTTCCTGTTATGCCACTTCTGCATCCAGTGGCTACTTGTGGTTTCACAAGAACTTGCTGGGTCCCAGCCTGACTTGTAGTGGGTTTTGCCCTTCTGGTTTGGAACCCAGTGTGTCTATTTAGCATAGGGTTTTTTTCCTTGATCTGTGGTGTCTGTCAAGAGGTTCTGCATAGTTATAAACCTATGTGGGGACAGGAGGAAAAAGGGAGAAGACAGCTAATTGCTGAGGATTTTGGTGTGTGAAAGACTTGGTTTAGCAGATGGACTCATTCTGTATATGATATCTAAAGTTCAGATTACTGCAAAACAGTATGACATGGGAGTACACTTTTAATCAAGTTTATTTGAGATGATGAATAATGTGGTATCACAGGTAATAAACAGTGTATTTACTCAGGGGTGATGCTGTGAAGTGGAACTGTGGAGTTGTGACCGGTCTGAGGGGTGAGGATAGTGGGAGTCTGGTGCTCCTTGATTTGAATAGACTGAGAGTTGGCTCCAAGTGCTGCTGTGCTCTTTACCATTTCTGTCATGTTAGTGAAAACACTGAACAAACAGGTTTTCCATCTTTAGGAGTGCCCACTTTCTTTCTTTTGTGTTTTTTGGGTTTTTTTTTAAGAGAATATCTGTATTCTGTCAGAACTTCAGTATTAGCTGTCCTGTTGCTCACAAACATGCCTAATTCAGACCTAGAAGCATTTTTCTAGAGGCAGAGTTCTTTTTTTAAAATTTAAAACCTTATAAATTGTCTGCAAACTTATTAAAAACAAAGGAAAAAAATTTGAAAGCACACTTCCATACACAAAATCAAGGGAAAAAAAAGACGTAAGAAATAGAAATAACACATATTTTGACATAAAGTTTCACTCTCATTGTAATCATGTGTTTGGAAAATTTTTGTATTTTGTATTTTTGTATTTGTTTGTTGGGTGGTGAGGTGGCACGTGCAGGCTGGGATTTTTTGATGTTATTAACTCCATATTCTAACCAACTGAGCTCACTTTTATTTTGATTGATCTTTTTTTTTTCTGAAAGTGTCAGCAACTCTTGAAATAAATACTTAAATTTGAGGAATACTGCAGTACACAGAAGAAGACTGAATTTCATTTCTCATTTATGCTTGTCTCTGATGAAATTATCCAGTGTTGATAAGCTTTTCTCTCACACCTTTCCTTATCAGTGGCATGGAAATGCTGCCCTGTAAGTTTTTATGTAACCCTGCTTACCCTTCTGCTTGTTTTGTGTCCTGCTCTGATGGAGCATCCAGGAACCTCTGTAGCATTAAGCATGAGCAGGTAATAGGTTTCAGAAAATACATATTTGTTCAGAGCCTTGATTACAACCCCCTTTTTTTCCTTTCTAGCCCTGGTTCTTTAGGCAAATCAGACGTGACTTTGGTTGAGGTTTTTCTCACTAGCAGTTGCCACATGCGTGTCGTACTGATGACCTGTAAGAATGATGAAAAATTGCATGGGAAATTTGTGGGTAAAGGAAACGAAGGAAAGTTCACATGTATTTCATGCCTCATTACAATAATCCCTACTTGTCTTCTACCATGTGTCCCTCTGGATCTGTGCCCATCTCCCTCTTCCCATTTGCATAATTTCATTCTTAATGATTTGCCACCATAGTTTCAAATTCATTAGGTGACTTCCCTCCCCTGTCTGATTTGGCAGCCAATTCCATGTATTGATTTTATATATTCTTTTGGAGGATAAACACCTCTTAATACCTGCTCTACAGCAATGCTCTACTGGATGAAACCTATGGAAAACCCCTTAGCAACTTTATCTAATGAAAGCAAATAACAATTAAATGGATCTCCAAGTACATCCTTGCTGTTTATATGTATGTTTATGCACATGCTTGCACACACAAACCTGTATTTAAACTCTCTTAAATAAAATCCGTTTCATGATCTTTACTGTGGGGAGATGTTTCCAAATATCTGACTGCAGACTCCTGTGTTGTATCAGTGTCTCATGTCAGGCTGAGATTTTTTTCCTGCCCTTTCCACTAAAATCATTGAAATATATTCAGTCAGTCTTTCACATCAGAGGTGTAAATGGATTTCTTGAAAGTTTTTCTTCAGATAGCAAACGGCAGTCACTTTACAACTTTGACTCCATTGTGGGCAGCAGTTGGGAAGCCTAACACTCCACCCGAACTTTGAAGATGCTAAAACTGTGTAATGACCTTGCATTCTCAAGGGCAGATGCTCAGCTTTTGCTGGAAGTGCTAATCTACAATCTGTTTATCTCCATACACTATGTACTTGACAGCACTTGCCTGGAAAGCAAGGCAGGGAAAAGCATTGTCAAATTTAGTTCCATTTTCCTCTCTGATGGTCTCGGTGTCTGATGGACTTAGAAATGGTCATACTTATTTTAATTTTTAGCTTCCTTTGTGCTTCTCAGCCAGTGGCAATCTTAGAAAGCAGCTACAGTGCCAGTGTCAGAATATTCTCATCTTTGTGAAGCCTCTGCTGTTGAGTGAGCTGGGCTCTGGAATAACTGTTTTCTTCCACATTTTCTTTATTCTTAGTGAATCAGACTTTGGGCTTTACATTCAAAATGTAAATTGTCTCCTGTATTTTCTGTCGGTAGGCTTTAGACTCAAAGTGCTCTATTCATTATTCTTTAGTGGATATGAATTGAGATGCATCCCATAATGCTCAGGAGCATTGAGGAGCATGTTCCTAATGAAGAGGTAACGTGTCCAAGCAAGGTGCGTGCAGGGAAGGGTGATGCCTTTTGTTAGACACATACACCATGGTCAGGTAAGCCTTTCTTCATATCTGGGGCAGGAACCTGCAGAGAAGGGCTTCAGCTCATAAAAGCACATCAGTGTTTTCAGGTTAACCTATAGATAGGCTTTACATCCCTAAAGTCTGTTCTTTAGCAGTTCCACCAGTTGGTTGGGTGATAGAGGTTCCCTCCCTGAATAAATCGTGCTTTGCTTGCCCCTGTAAACCATCAGCCACCACTGCACTATTGACTGAAGAAAAAAACCCCTTTGGTTTTAATGTAAACCGTGTGGTTTTTCAAACTGGCACTCCTTATCAAAAGAAAACATTAACATCAAATTACTCTGATTCAGCAACAGCATCTATTTTTTAATATGAACTTGTCTCTTCTGTCAGGTAATTGTTTAGCTTCCCAGGGAATCAATCGTATGTGTGTTGCAAATGGAAAAGTTCAACCTTGTAAATCCTTTCTGTGGTGAGGCAACAGGAAACCCACTTCTGATTATTAATATCACCAGGTTTAATAGCAAAATTTAATAAAAAATTGCTAAAATTGACCTTTTGAATGCTAGATTTGCAGCATGCTCATTCAGGAATCTCTTTACGATGTAGAGAAGGATTCTCTTGCTCCCCACTTACAGAATTACAAGAAGTGTTACTGCCACAGAAGTGCAGTTTCCTTTTGTGGCACATGCTTTGAATTAGCAGTGGCTGTTGCCCACCGTGTTAATATCAGCAAGCTTCTGAAGTAATTAAATAACAAGTCAGAGCTCCCATCCCAAGGAGGAAGGGCACAATCTTGACTTAACAACAAGATAGAGAGAAAGGTTGATTTGGTTTGATGTGGTTTTTTACCTTTGCTTGTTTTTTGGTTTTGTTTTTTTTTTTTTTTTTTTGGTAACATATAAAAGCAACCTGAGGCATGAAGCACGTCAGAAATATCTGATGGTGCTGAATCAATGAGTTTGTTCAGGTTCACAGGAGAGCTGGCTGTGCTCTCAGGCTGGCACTGTGCTCTCTTCTCCCAACGCTCAGGGCTCAGTAGGAGTATGGGATGCTTTCAGATCACCTCCTGCTCCATCCATGCTCCTCCTCACTTGTGCAAAAGCTTGAAGGTGGAACCCTGCTGCAGTGGTGTTCTGCCATCCCAAAATTAGAGGAGGCTAAGGGAGCACTCAGGCACTTGGTAATGTCTGGTAGCATTTGAGGTGTGCAGTGTAGCTGTCAGTGGGGAAATGTGGGAAGGGCAAGGTCTGGCTCAGGCACTCATAGCAGCCGTCCCTAAAAGCTGGAGTTTGGTCACTCTGATGCAGTGACTGTGTTGTCCCTGCTTTACACAGATCTTGCAGTCACTTCTTCCTCACAGATTCTGCTGTATGCAATGTCAGTTCAGCCCTTGATGCCTCCTCCCTTCCCCAACTTTTGTTTCTTCCTCTCCTGCTGTACTTGAACACCTATATTTCTTCATATCTGTTGTCTGCATTTTGGTCTAGACCTCCTGTAAATAGTGAGTGACTCCCTGAAGCAATTCTTACTGCTTCTACTTCTCTTTTCAGTCTTTTATGATCTATCTCAATTGTGACATTTGCAAAAAGATAAATTATTACAGATATCTGGGCTGTGGGGCAGTCAGATATGGCATATATTATTTATTTTGAAATATGTTTTTAAATTCTGCAGAGGCTTCAAGTTGCACAGCTTAACTGTTGCCTCCTTGATCCTTCCTGTCTGTTATAATTTGTGGCATTTATTTGTTGCATTTTGTTTTAGGAACATAATAGGAACTCTCTGTGGCTGATAGTCTGTCTGAATCTGTGATTTTTTGTGGACTCAGAAAGCAAATATAAAACTAGTTGTTTCTGGTATTTCTTTATATTTTCTTCCAAGAGATTGGAGTAAAGACGTTACTCAAGGTTAAGCGAAAACTAGGGGACAACTGGGGTTTTTTGTTCAGTTGTTTTTCACTTCTAGCTAAATAAAATGTAAAGTAAGCCCCCTTTCAGATAAATGTGAGTGTGTTTTGGACCTTTGTCCAAAAATTTTTTAAAAATAAAATTTGTGAATAGCTGAAAAGCTAACTATTCTTATGACCTATGTGGATGAAGAATAGTCCTGGCCTAGAGAAGTTCTGGGCCAGCTCTATGAATTAGCATACATTAAATGATAGAATCATTTTATTGAGCAATAATAAAATATTGAAGTCAGATGGAAGGATGATGGGGAATTGCTGTTTGCAGCTATGAAAGTGATGCATGTCATGTTAACTCCCAACCCAAACAACTCATTCTAAGATTTGCTTTCATGAAACTTAAAATCCTCTATTTTGTCCAATCATCAGCTTTAAACCTGTTCCTTGTCAGTGAAGACAACAAATCTTTTTGCTTGCATCTGCCTGGGGGATGTGGAAAGTTGAGGTGGTCCTGTGTGATTAAATTAGATGAAAGACTTGCCTTCTACCAGTGAGACATGAAGTCTAATCAAGTGAAATGAGTTTTGAGATCTCAGCTCATTTCCTTGGGGAATATCTGCTTACATTACACAGTCACGACACCTAATTCATCACAGTTGATGCAGCTTCTGCTCAGAAGAGGACCTGGGACTGGGTGCCATGGGACTTGATCAAGTCTTTCCCTAAGGAGGAGCTGCTTAGTGAAGTTAAGATACAGCACACTGAGGGGAGAGCTTTAATATGTTTTTTTTAATAAATGATCCATATTTCTGTATATCAGACTATATATCTGTATATTTTAGAACAGAGGGACTTAGATGCAAAAAGGTAAAAAAGGTACTTGGTACTGAGTATAGTTTATAAAATGATTGCTGCATAAATGTTAAAGAAAATCCTCAGTGAAGAGCAAAGTTGAGCTTGTTACTTCATTTCTGTGATGTTAAATGATGCTTGTGTATTTCCATGTACTAAGCTAAGAAAGTAAAGATGTTTCTGCCTCCCTAACAGACTGTTTTTGTTTGTTTCTTACAGGGCATTGTTATAACTCCACTTCTGCTTTTGCTTTTTGTAAGTATCATGATATTAATATATCTTTTACTGGGTAATCTTGCACCTAGTAGACATTATGTTTAAGATGCAAGTTTGGATGGTTTTCATAATGCATAAATAATGAAGATTTTTCTGGTGAATATTTGAAATTAGCTGCCTCCCAGGAAGGCCATCAGAATGTATCAGTGTATGCAAACACTACCTACACTTCATTCTATGACCAAAAGCCGTTGCTCTTACAGAAGTGTAAAATCATATGCTGTTAGTCAGGCTGGGTAAAATACAAACACTTGCCAGGTAAGGAGGTAACTTGGTTAGGAGAGCTCTTGGAGAGCTTTCACTTGCAGGAGCTGGACAGGATTGCACTGATCTGAAGTGGGTGAGCACAACTGGAAAAGCACTACTCAGATAAACAGAGCCTTGCTTTTGGGCAACTAAGCCCATGGGTATTTTTGTGGTAGAGACAAGACAGATTACTGGAGCCCCTGTGCATCACTAAATGTAATGCTGCTTCCTTCCTGTGAGTTCAGTTGTTACCCTTCAGTACCCTTGGATCCTGGCAGCTCATGGTGGAGAGCAAGGGAGGACACCAAGCTTTATCTTCATGTTTTCTAAAGGCATGGATATTAGCATGCAATGGAGAAGCTTTTGCAGGTGTGTGGTGGTGTTTAGTAAATCCCTGGTCAGACAGAAGTCTTGGTGCTTGAGGATTTGCTGGCATAGCTGGTGTGGTGTGATGCAAGCTGCTGGGGGCTGTGGCTTTGTGAAGAGCAGGGAGTATAGGCTGAATTCTTTCTTGAAGAATTTCAAGGAAGACATACGTTTTCTTTTATGTTTGTCTTACTGATGGCTTTGTTTGTTAGTCAGCACCCTGGAAAGGAGGGGAAGTGCAAAGTTGGTCTGAAACAATTTGTAAGTGGCATGCAAGGGGTGCACTGTTTATGGCAGGGATGCTTAAGCAACATATGGGCTATATACAAATATAGCTGTATAAACTGGGATAAACAGTACTGTGAGAGTGGCTGTAACATCAACTACTGCCTCAGAATAACTGTGTGGGAAGAGTTTATTTTACTAGAACAAATTGTAATTCACTGATGTAGCTGTGTTTACACACAAACTGCTTTGACCATATTGTATATATTGATAAACACCAGCAAAGCTTTCTCAGTACACCTGGGACCATAGACTTACTGAGGGTTGAAAAAGATGACTTTCCTTTAAAAAAACACAGGTGTTTTATTATTCTTGCACTGAATATGTTGATTCATATGTTGATGATCTGCCTCACTGTTTTCCAATCCTCTTCTCTCTTGTATATAGAAAGTGTTTCTTCCACAGGCATTCATACAGACACCTGTACCCTTGTTTCTAAGTGAAACTTCAGCTTTTAGCTTTCCCTGTGTTTTACCTCACTGAGTTTGATTCACTGAATAGTCAAAATGGGTATTTTCTGCAGGAACTGAGATGTTAAGGAAAGATCTGTATATATTTTCAGGCAAGATAAAGTTCTTTTCTTTGGTGTCTTTATAGGCAGATAACAAAATATTCTGCCCCATAAATTGCATTTTTCATTATTACTTCTCAGAGGAGGTGGTAAAGCTTCATGTGTACAAGAATAGGAAGGCAAATTATGTCTCTGTTCTTCCTACCAGCCCTGATAACATTTGTATGAGAAGTGTGTAAAATTCCCATTAATTATTGGGTGGTTTGTAACATCACTTGGACTTGTTATTCTTGAGGAAGATACACACATGAATTGCTTTGTCATCAGAGTGATAAACAAACTACTCTGGGGATGAGGGGAGTTACAAGAACTGTGGGGTTTTGTCACAGAGCCCAAAACTTGAGGACTTCTCTTGTGCTATGTAAATATTTAAAACTTCGTGACGTTTTTGTTGAGGGTTTCACAGATGAAGAGCTGTATTCTGGTCAGTCCTGCTAAATGAGGTCTGCCTTCTCTGAAGGTTCAGTTTAGAGTATTTAGGGGAGCTGAACATGCATAAGCCGAATTCCCATGTCCTGTGACATGTGGTTTGGACTGCTGAAACCCTGTTTTCATATGAACCTCTCTAGTTTTCTTCTGAGTTTCCTTGATGCATCTGGCCTGGTGAACACATAGTGGTGGAATCAAGCACACAGTTCACATGTTTCTCTGTGCTTGCTTACAACCTGCAGCTCCATCATTTCATGTGGTACTGTGGAGTAACTGTGGAATGAGAAACACAGACTAGAAAATCCTGGTTTTCTTCTCTGAGCCATTCAGCAGTTTAGTCATGCAACTTAGCCTTAATGCTTAATTAATACAGCGTGGATTTTTCAGCTTTCAAAATAAAACTTCCATTTACATCTACAATAACTGAGCTGAGCTGCTGAATGCTGTTCATGGGCCTTTCAAGTAAACATCAATGAATTTTAGTTCCTGAACCTGGTACTTATGAGCATTAACTCTTCCATCGAGTTGTGCTATGATAGTCTGAATGCTCTGTGGCATTAGTGTTCATATTTGTTATTCTCCCTGTGTACAGTGCATAAAATATCTTTAGTGCTGCCAGAAATAAAATACATTGTTGTCTATTAGCTTGTTTTTGTTATATAGCTTAACCTGAGGTAGCAGTTATTGTTTATATTTTGCCCTGTGTGCACCAGAGAATATAATGTTCTGAGCTGTCTTCTTGTTCATAATTGCCCAGTAATGTAAATATAAATTGTCTAAACAACATTGATAAAGGCATGTTGAAGCTATAATAAATAATGCATTTAATGCAAATAATTTATCATCTTAAGTGAATAGTGTTGAAGAGGAAGTCAGTTACATTTCTGAAAGGTATATTTCTGCTGTGAAACTTCTGGTGTAAAGCTTACTCAAAATTAACATTCTAAGAGGTTCAGATTAATTTAATGGAGCCTTAAATACTGTGCCTGTAATTACTGGACTGTATGAGGATGCTTAGCTAAACTTCATAAAGAATATCTAACTTCATCACAGATACCTCTGATTAACATTTTGCTTAATAAGCTGTTGAATCTTTCTTCCCAGATATCTTAATCAGCAATATCATCATCCTCATGTTATTAACAGTTAATATGCCATATTCCCAGTGAAGATGTTACAAACGGCCAATGTCCCATAAACTGTATATACCTGGAGCTCATGTATGTGGTGAGCAGAGACAAAGCAAGTTAAATCAGTTTCAAGTTAGCATGAGGTTGTACTGTGTGATATTTCTTTGCAGCATTCTGCAGTGCTTCATTAGCAATGATTAGGAGGCTGTGTACCAAAGCATTCAGAGAGTGAGGCTGTCTCTCTCCCTCTTGTCACTTTGCACTCAGAGAGTAACTGATCGATCATGAAAGTTTTTAAAGCAGGAAAACAAGTTTTGTTTTCTCCAAGGTTAGTTATCAAAGTAGCAGAAGTCTTAAGTGTGTGAATCTATGTACTTCTATTGAAAGCCATGAAAAAATGTTAGAGAGAAGTCAGTATTTTACATTTTTATATACTTCACATTCTTCAGAAGCATGCCTGCAGAGCAGTTAAAGACCCAATACAAAATTCACGTGTATTTTAAAGATACACTTGGCAAACCCTCTGTGTGACTGTCAGACATTACTCCCCCATTATCTCCTTTGCCAATAAAACTACCAGAACATTTGTGTCAAAACAGAATCTTTCCAAGGCTTTATCAGCTTGCTCCTGTTCTTGATTTCTGAATTTTTATTTTTACGTTCGTGTTACAGTGGTGACGTCATAAGTACTAGAAAGCAACACTGCTGAAATAATTCAGGAGTAGACAAGTGAAGGAAATTTGGTGCAAGTAGCACAGAGAAAAGTGAAATAAATAAAGTGAGTGAAATTCGAAGCTGATTTAAATGCTGAAGAGCTTTCACTTGTATTCACAATCTTTAAATTAAAATATGGGTCCAAAAGTTGCTGATACTTCTCAGATTTTTACGAAGTCTACTCTAATCCCATTAATTCAGATAAATCTGTTTATTGAGAAGAGCTGCTAGTACTCTTTTGTTTTTAAACAGGACTTCTACACACTATGCCTTGTTTTTCTTCTCAAGCACTTGGTAAATGAGAGTTGATACCAGTCAAATGAATCGTTAAATATGCAAATATCTTAGTAGCTGGAGAGCCTTGGAAGTTGATAAGGAAGTTGCAGCTAATGGATTTCACTGGTATGTGACAAAAGGCTGATTACAGTGGGGGGAAGGGAGCGGGAACAGCACAGTGCATTAGCTATTAACAGATCAACTCATTCATGTGGAAGATTTAAAGTGCATCATTATTTCTACCTGGTTATTTACCTCACTGTTTCCTTTCTTCTTTAATTATTGGGAAAACAGAATTCTCTGATCTGATCCAAACTCTTTACAAATAACTAGAACTTTTCAATGACTGCTGTGAAATATTTACTTAATAATTTTATTGCTTTTTTTCACATGCACTTTTTATGGCTTTGTTATTTAAATTGGAACAAGTAACGGAGAATAATATGGGCCCTCCTTGTTCCTGACTTACACACAAAACACTGTAGGTTTTTCTAGATGTCATTGCTCTTGAGATTTTCATTTATATAAAACTAGGGGAGCCTTTTGAGTGCACAACCTGCTCCAACATGGGCAGAAGTTAACCACACATCTTTAACAGGGTCATAGAACCAGGCTACTAGGAGAATGCCATCCTGGCTTACCCAATCCACCTCTTTTCCATGCTGTGCAATTCACCTCAGAACTCAACATGATCCAACCTAAACATAAGGATTTTCACTCTCTTTCCACCCTTGCAGTACTAGAAACTTGTGTCTCTGATGAACAGAAAACTAATTTCCAGTAGGTACTGGTTAAGGATATGTAATCCATTTGTCTTTGTTGCCTGTGTTATAAAACTGAATAGCACTTCTCTGAAATTCATCATCATGGCTCTTTCTCTTTGCCAGCCTTCAGTCAGCTAGGCTAAACAAGCCATGCATTTCTAATCTTCAAATTCATAAAACAAATCCCTTAATCTGAGGTGTTTTGTGCACCTGCTCCAGTTTTAATTCCTTCTTCAGCTCAGGTAATATAAATCCTGCACAGTTGTGCAATTTGCTTCACCAAGGGCTTACCCAGGCCTCATGCAATGTCTCCAGTATCCCCTACCTCGACTGATTTAGTTCTTCTGGTACATCACAGTTTTCTTGTTCATGGATAAATTATATTCATGTTTCTTAACTACCCTGTATTGACTAATCTGTGTCTTTCCAGCTAGTCAGGCCCTTGTTTGCAGCAGAATTTTTGGATGCTAGTCCTAAAGTCCCTGCTCTCCAAGGCTATTAATCTAATTCCCATTTAGGTGTTTCTGGGTTGTAAACTTGATCTTGTTTCTGTATATTAACCCTCCCGATCATTGCACCACAGTTAAGTGGAAGAGTAGCTCTGGTGTATTTCAGGTGAAGAATACCTATGGTTATTTTTACAGCTCTATAAATGGCTTTAAAATCCACAGGTGTGTTTGGATTGGCTTGCTATTTAATGTGTCATGGGGGAGCCCAAAGGGGATTAGGCATCTGTGATCACTTTAACAAGGGAAACCCAAAATATACACTCTCATTGCCCAACTCAGGAAAAACAAATAAGTCAAGATAGTCAGCTTTTGTTTTTCCTTACTTCTGAATGCAAAACTTTGATTTTTATTGTTTATTTTTTTTTATTTGGCAACAGAACTGGAGGATATATGTAGACAAATAGATACCTTTTCATTTGTGCCAAATCAACTCCCACAGCCACACAAGCATATAGAATATGCAAGAATTTGCAAAATATATCTAGTTATTTAGCAGAACTGGTGGATTTAAGTTTGATTTTTAAGAATAATAGTGAAAGATCTCTTTGTTAAAATACATGACTGCCGAAGCTTTGGATGCCATATTTGTTTGCCCCTTTCTGAGGCAAGAAAAAATTTGCAGTTTTTGACAGGTGTAATTAAAACCTTTATTTTTAAATTTAAACATGTCCTATAGAAACTCTATTCTCAGTGATTTGCCTCCCTTCCCTTCCACCCGTTCCAGGTGGATTATTTCAGTACCAGTCAATGACTGTGGGTCAGTGGCTGGGAGCTGGCATGACTTGCATGGCTTCTGTGCCTTTCCTAGATGTCCAAAGCTGTGTGTGTGACTGCCTGTAAAGTGGCGGGTGGGAAGGACACCCCAGTGACCTGTCAGCTCTGCTTGGATGTTATGTGGGAATGACCTCCTTTGACCTCCTGCCTGAAATCTGGAGCTGGGCTCTGTGGAACTCACAGGAGCACATCAGTGCTCTTCCAAGTGCTCCCTGCTTCCCAGAGCCTCAGCATCAGTACTGCCCACGGCAGTTCCCATCACAGCAGTTCCATTCCTGGCTTTCTGAGGGAGATGTGGTTATTTTCCTGCTGTACTGTAACATGCTGCCATGACCGGGTCAGGGTAAGGGCTCTGGAAGGAGTCCAAAGCAAGAGAGGGCTTTGTTCAGCTGCTAACTCTTCTTCATTGCCCTTCATCACTAAATTGGATGCCATCCACCTCTTTTCCAGAAGTGCATTGTATTCCATGGCCTTTCTGTAATGGATCTGCCATCCCCAACAGGATGTCAAGAGATTGGGGCATGGGGTGCTCCAGACAGGCCTCTGAGGCAGCTGGATCTGGGCTGGATGAGGGGAACCAGAGGCAGAGACAATACAGCATTGAATGCAAAATTTAAAGGGGATGTCAGAGTAGCCAGACCCTTCCACCAGAATGTAGAAAAGAGAAGCTTAAAATTGAATATCTTGTGCAAAAGAGCAGCCAGTAGTGCCCCTCCCCATCAGTTCTGCCCTCTTTTCACCCTTGCCTCACACTGTGCCCAGCAGCTGGTGAGGCTGAAGCTGGTTGATGGTGTGTGAAGAGCACAAAGACACAACCTGAGGAAGCATGAATTGCAGGAGAGCACTGGGAGGGAAAAAGCTGCCCCAAAGGACAGCCTGCTCCGAAGTGGATGCGATGTGTGCAGCACATGTCACTGGGCTGTAATTTGGTGGGACTGGGATGATGTGTTTCCTCTGAGTCCATGGCAGTGTAGACGTGGGGACACCCCCTCTGCTACCTGCCTGGTCAGCCAGGAAGATGAGAATGGAGCCTCTGGCTTGTGCCGACAGTCTAGGCTGGGAGATGGAATTGTCTTGTTTTTTATGCAAGGAAGTTTGGGTTTTGCTCTTTGTTTTTTTACCATATCCAGTTAAATATAGCCTTTTAATTAAGGATAAGCCAGTGTTTCTACCACTGACTCATAAAGAAACTCACTAAATTATTTGTTGGGTTTTTATAAAACAGGCAGTCTCTTGAGAAGAAAGGTCTAGGACTAAATTAGCAAGAATGCTGCAGGTCAGGTTTGAAGTACTGCATGGTGACAGAATTGTTTGGGAAGATTTGCCTGGAATTAACTTTCTGCTTATCTGAGTTACCCTGCTGAAATCACTGATTATTTAAGTGAAAAGTGTCTTTCCCTAATCAAGAATTTTCAGGGTGTTTTCTTGAATAGTGAGTCCATTAAAGCAGGGCTGGCTTATTACTAAACTTTAACTGAAATGCTGCTAATCCAGAATGGTGTGTAACAATATTTTCACAATATCAAACTTTAAAAAGTGTTCCTAAAGAAGCATGGAAAATATGGTGGCATTAAATTTGTGATTCCTTTTCCATTAAGTGGTGCATTTTATCTTCCATCCATCATTCCAGTCAGGTAGGGGTGGTGTTTTTCCAGCGATTAATCAACAGTTTGATTTGATGATGTTTTTGTGCCACTTCTTACAGTACATCTGTTTGCCATTGAAGAAAGGTTCATTTTTAGGCATAGAGATTATTATAACAAGGAGAGTACCCAAAGATAATCAGCCTACTAATAATTTCAGCCTATTACTAATTTCTGTGCAATGCACATCATCTAGATAGTTCTTAAAAAAAAAACTTTAATGACAGCTAATGGAGCACAGAACTTAGCTTGATCCAACTAAAACCTGAATGAAATCCTATTTATTCATTTGGACAGAATATCTGCATTTTGTAAGTATGTAGGAAGGTTTGATTAACATTATATCAAGGTTTTGTTTCCTCAATTCTCACTTCTCTTTCTCAAAACAAGTGTGGCAAACATATACAAAAGATAGTTCAAAGGAACTCTGGAGCCCAGGCAATGTCTGAGAGTCCATGGGACACTTAGAGTTGTGAGCCTGATGAGTTTTCATGCTAAAGATGTTGAGAAGGCCCTGGTCAAAGTATGCCTCCATTAGCTTTGGGTTCTTCAGTATTTTTGTTTCTTTGTGGTTAGCCACTGTATGTCCAGAGTCTGGTTTAAAAATGTCTTTATTTTCTGTGATTGAGAAGTTCATGCCTTCTCTTCAGCCTATATCTTATCTTCTGTCTTTCTCAGGAAATAGATTTATGGGTAAGGTAATACAAAAGTTGATAGGCATAGTCTAACAGATAGATTTTGATAAAAACCAGCCCACTGAAATTATTGTCGAAATTTACAGAAGGGAAACAAAGTTTAAAAGTCTGTTTGAAGATGTAGTATCAGTCCCTTTAATTCAGTTTGTAATTATTTAAAAAAACACAACAAAACAAATACCAAAAGCCCCAAATCCAAAGCAAAACATATCCTTATATATACACAAAGTGCTTAAAAATTCCCAGTGTTTGAAGACACTACATTTGAAGTAACATTTTAAAAAGCTGCCAAGACTATGCCTTTTTCAGCAGTCTGTTGAGTCCTGTTAAATAGTTTTTCATTCTTGACTTAGAAACTGATTATGCATCCACTGAGCATAAAACTTAAAAGTAGTGAGCAAAGTCCAATCAACATTTTTATAGGAAAGCACAGGAGTCAGTGCCAAAGTGTTGTATTTCTGTGAAGCTGTTCAAATGTCCTGGCTTGCTTAGACCAACTCCTCTGTGGCCCAGGCAGATTTTAAAGTTTAAAAATCTTCACTTTCACTTGAAAAGGCTTCCTGGAATACACAGTAAGCAATGCTTTTAGCTCCTCAGCACATAACAGTAAATCCAAATACAATTTGAAAAACTAAGAACTTTTTAAAATTTCAGAAGCTCCTTACAAGAATTAAAACAACAAGGAGATGATGAGTGGGATGATGGAGGTCTGTGCTCTCTGTAGGGAAACACTCAGAGCACCCTGTCTCCCTTGGGAATGTGGCTGCAATGCCAGACTTTGGGTATTTGTGGGTGATCTGAATCTTCCTGTGCAAGCTTTTACTTCTCCCTCTTGTCTCCGTGGGGAATTTAGGCTCACTGAGTCTCTAGCTGCAGACCAAAATTTTCAGCTGTTGCGTCATCCTCAGGTGCCCACGTCATTGAAGCTGGAGGTGACAATGACCATGAGCTGTTGTCATTTGTTAAGAGATGAGACTGAGTCTTAGCTGATGTTGCCAGTCCAGATAGCACATAGGAAACAGCCAGATCCTGAATGTTCCTCCTGAGACTCTCCACCCAGAGTGTGTTCAGCAAGGGACATGTGAAATCTGAGGCCATTTGCCTGCACCAGAAGCTCAGTTTGCCCAGAGACATCCCGCACAGGTGTGTTTGCCCGTTTCCCAAGCAGTGCATGTACAAATGTACAGGTACAAAAAAGCAGTGCAGTCGTACATTGCTGCATAAATTAAAGTACTTCACTATATAAAATTTCAGATTTTTCTGTTCTTCAAATTCATGAAGAATCTTGTTTTATGCCAAACCCATTTGTATGGCCATGTGTTGATTTTTCAAGGCAGGCTTATAGAAAGTTACTAGATTGCATGATCACCTTGTCTGTCAGGAAGGTAGCTTGGAAAGGAAGGTAAGTGTGAAAAGTATAATTTATGAGAATGATGTTTGTGAGGATGCTTTAGGAAATCAGCATCATTTAGATGGTGCTGAAAAGATGGTGTATTCTGTTGTCGTTTTGAGACTCTTTAAAGTGAAGTGTAAAATATCAAATAGAGTGGATCTGTGAAAACCTTTATGTTGTGTCCTTTGCCTTATTGTGAAGCAAGTGGTTGTCTATGGGAGCTCTGACAATGCTATTCAGTCTCCTTAGCATGTTTCTTAATGTGTGTTCCATTGCTGTTAAAGAGGTGTGAAATTAAATTTAAGGAAACTTTCCAATTACCTAGCCTAAAACAAGTCCAGTCAGAACGTAAAAAATACTGTATATTTTCCTAAACATTCTGAAGCAGGTCCCAAAATTCCCACTGACTGTGTGTGTTCCTGTTTTCTACCAGCATCTTAAAAAAAAATACTTGTAGTATTTACAATTATTGTTAGAGATCACCTATTTGAAGACTAAGACTGTCAGTTCAGTTTTCTTAACAAAAGAATAGTTCTATACTTCTAGTATATCTCTTTTTAGACAGCACTGAAATAAAACATGTGAATGTTTTCTTCACTATTTTATTACTTTCATTTATTTATTGAAATAACTACACTGACTTCTGTTGTTTGATGTTTGTATAAATGGTAAAGTAAGTAAAGCTAACTGTTTAGTTAGGAGGATTCACTCCCTGTCTCTTTAGACTATCATCCTACAAATGCTTTTATAATTTACTTGGCATATATATATGTAGCAGATTTTCAATTAAATGAATATTGATGGAAATATTACCCTAGGTTATAAAATAATCAGAGATTGGTTTAGTTCTGTTTTGTGGAACACCAAATGCTTTATTGTGACTTCACTATTAAACATGTGCAGCTACTTCCAGTGCACATAGTTCCCAGTTTTTATGTGTAAAATAAAATGCATATTAATGTGTGATATCTGTGTATGAAATTTGCAGATACTAAGAAAAAGTGCAATGTTAATGGTTTATCTTTCGTTTGCAGCTTGGATCATCCTCCTCTGTGCCTTTTACATCCATATTCTCGCAGCTGTTTATGACTGTTGTAGTCCCTCTTATTATTGGACAGGTATGTCTTTTAAATATACATTCTTATTTAAAAAAACAAGATAAAGAGAGCTATCTTAAAGACAGACTGGCAACCTGATAAGCTGCCACATAGGAACAGCCTCAGGATAGTGAAGTCTAATATCAGGGAAAAGATGCTACAGTGCTCCCTGGAGCCACATTGATCTTTGTTGAGATTGAGCATCTGTCCCTCACTACCACAAACACACGCTGCTGCAGAGTGAGGAGGGAGCTCCTGAACATAAAGTGGGAAAAATGGCAGCCCAGGCTGTGAGAAATTCCAGCCCCATACAAATGAGCTTTGAGAATATTACACAGTCCTTTTGTCACATACCCTTTGCCTGGGGGTGAAGGAAGTCCTTCCTCCCTGTGTAGTATCTGCTAATAATTACAGGAATGAAAAAAATCTCCATATTAATAAACATATAAAGGCTAAGTGGTCACAACTTAAGAAATCATCAAATTAAGGCTGCTCGAGCCATTTTGCTTGTGCTTTGCAGTAAGGGGTTTAGAGGCACAACTGCAAACTATTTTCGCATGATTTCTCTATCATGTTACACTGGGTGGAAGGTATTTGTGAAATGAACAGTTAATTTTATACTATTTGTTCATATGTTCACACAAAGCCTTATTTTCCATTGCTTATGATAGAAAACTTCCACTGAATGTAAAAAATGCTAATTGCATGTATAAGGTTTTCTGTGATCCTTGTCTCTGTAGTGCCTGTTTGTTCACAAATGTTAATATTAGTTATTTTTTCTCCCATGTCATGGTGGGAAATCACAATAGTAAGACCTAAAGTTGTCATAACTGTTGTCACTGCTCTTGGACACTAAACCACCTCAAGTCTAGTTTTTACTTGTTTGTAAGTATTTGTTGTTCTCAGGCACTTGGAATGCACAGAGGGCATGTGAGTGGGATTTGCAGCTCATTCGAGCATCCAGCTGAGCTCTGGGTTCAGCTGGAACCTTCTGAATTTTGTCAGCCTAAAGCAGAGTTTGAAATGGAAGGCATGGTTAAAATACAGGCAAATGAGAGCAGAGGCTGCAAAGGAGCACCCTGGAGAAGGTTAAGCTGCAGGTTAAGAACGTCTGCCATTGCCTGTGCTACACAGGACAGTCAATCAGTCTTTCATCGAACTATAATTGCACATTTCAAAATCAGTATGTACTGAAACTTAACAAATTCCTGGTGAAGTTTCTTTTGATTAAAAACACACATTGAAATCTAATAAAGGGACGAGCACGATAAGCATGACAGTAGTCATCAGCATCAGCACCTGTGTAACCTCTTGCAACCATATCATCTGGAAAATGGACATTAGCTCTGTGTCCCTGAAGGCTGTGGAACTGCTCTCATGCTTTGAATTAAATGCCAAAGAGCTTCCTTATTAATTAGGACAAAGTGTTGCTGATTAACCTACCTCTGTATTGCATTCATACCTCATCACAATTAAGTGTCAACCAAAAGTAGACAAGCGAAGTACTTGAATCCTCTTCTGAAAGGTCCAAAAACTGGAAGCTGTTAGTTGGAAGCCTTAAGTGAACATTTCTAGATAACAAATGCATGACAGCAATTTAGCAATAAAGTGTCCTGTAGTCGTGGAGTATCAGCATGTGTGCTGCAACGTAATAACCCCAAAGCTGATAATAGATTGCTGGACAAAGTGTTGGCAAAATTTCAAGAGAACTTTCACCTGTATATGTAATGGAATGTTACTTTGGAAAGATGTTACAGGAAATTGATATGTCTGCTAATTGGTGGAGTTGGGTGTTCTTTCAGCTGTTAAAAGTGATAAGGCTGAGTATCATCAATGGAGCAGTAGGCATACGAAATAAGTGCTCTGTGTGATCACAAGATCGAAATCAGAATTGTGATTCTGATTGAGATGGGATTTAGGAGTTCTGATAAAGACTGAAAGAAAAACTGAAGCATCTTAAAGCTTGTGTAAACCAATGACAAATTAATAGTTTGTGTTTTTACAAATACACTTCAGCAAGAAATAGGATGATTCTTCATTAAAAGTCTTTGAAGCAGTTTTTGGAAGTGTAAGATCAGCAAAAGTTGATTAAAAGTTGATTCCTCTAAGCATAAAGACTTTGTTTCTGGAGTTACTGCGCTTGACTATATCTGTTCAGAGGCTGTGGAAGAGCATGAAAGCTAGAGATCAGAATTGCCAGTACTTTACAGTGATTGTCTAGATTAGACAGAGCTGTACAAAGGTAAACCAACCTGCCCAGAGAGGAATGAATAAAAGCTATTTCTGAAGGTGGATATCTAAAAGCAATGGGCAGCAGTCAGGGAAGACAAGCAAGAAAAGGACTGATGCCAAGAGATCCAGTGGTAGGTCTGCTTGTCCTTCATCTGCTCCAGTTAAATGGGAAGTTTTGCTCTTTTTTCATAGAGCACCACTGACTCATCACCGAGGTGTTGCCCAGCACATGGCACAGGGACATCTTTGTGAATCACTGGTCACTCACTCTGGGCTTCTAGTTACGTTAGGGGATAATGCCCCACAATCATTAATTGCTGAATGATGCCTTCAGCAATTAATTGGAATTTATCATTTTATGCCCACAACATCAATTCCTTACCACATGCGGCCATTCTGGTCAGCAGAAAAGTCAGTGGAAGAATGCCTGGTAAGGTGACCTGGTAACAAAGAGCTTGACTGGGAGGGAAAAAAACCCTCAAGCTTGAAACCTGCCTGCTTGGAGGATTGCCTCTCCTCAGCCTTCCTAACTCATCTGTGATCAGTGGGGCCTTAATGTTCAAACCACATCAGTGTAAAACAGAGGAGGCTGCTTAAAGGAAGCGTTCTCCAAGGGCTTTCTTTTCCCTTAAAAAAATCTTGCCTCTGGGAAAACCTGTGTTGCCTAAATGCTCATTTCCTGAGCAGGCTGCAGAGCTGGCTGTTTGAGCAGCCTCTGGGATATAAGCAAAGCACGTAAAAAGGTGCTTTTAGATTTGTTTTGTTTGGGGTTTTTTGTTTGCTTTATGGCCAAGAGTTTTGGTTGCTTGGCTGCCTTGTCAGAATTTTTGATGATGGCTGGGAGAAAGAAGTCACAATAGTGTAATTGATGCTTATTTTCTTCTGTTTTTAGAACAGTTTTTATAGCTTTTTAGGACTACTATTGACAGGAGTCAAACACGATCTTCTAACTGCTGCCGTTGAAATGTGTAAAGGGCTGCAGGTACAGACTCTGCTCAGGTGGTAGACTATTCTTTAGGGAAAGAAAGAGCTGTTAAAGGAAGAAAAAGAAGATACTATGTTAGCAGAAAGGCACTGAGTCTCGCAGATGGCAGTGATTGATAGATGGTCCCCAATAAGAATCGCTCTGTTCTTTGTCAGAGATGTGCAGGTTGTCTGAACTTAAAAAATGTTGTAGCCTGTGTCCTCAGTGTCTACAGATGTGTTCTGCTAATTGACAGGCTGATGTTGCTCAAATCAGTATTGATAGTATAATATTGCATTTGTATTTGTAGAGTAACAGATAAGACCCCTCTGACAAGAGGTTTCAAAAAGGGACATAATCTATAGTATTTTATAAAGATCTAATTTCCTATAAGCCTTGAAGATCTGTAGTGGGTAAGAGCTTGTTATTTGTGCATCACTCTTGTATACCTCTAAGGGGAATTTGAGAATACTTGTTATACAATAAACATGGTAATAGATATTTCATGGAAAAGATTTTTGAATCTGCTCTGGCAGCTTGAAGTTCTGATTATTTTTTATCTGGGTAGCAGAGTCCTGGGTAAGATTGCTGCTCTTGAGCTGTTGTGATTTTGCTGCAATCATTGTTTCCCTGCCCATAGATATTGGCAGTACTTTTGGCCATCAAAATGTATGGTTTTGAGAAATATCCAAGCATTTCTTCATGACCAGTTGTGAGATTTAGCTGGGGACTGTTGTTTCTTTGCTTATTTTTTTCTTCTGAAGTGACAGATAACAGGAAAAGTGAAACCCACCACAACGTTTCCTTTCCCCTTTTTGCAGACTTTCCCCGTTCCCTACACCTAAGTGCTTATGACAGACTTTTATTTTATGTTTTATATTAAAGAGCGATTTATGATTAAATGTTAATGAAATAGAATTTTCACTGTGCTTTCATTATATTCTACTAGTTTGAACATTTTTCAAAGCAGCACACCAAAACCCACTGTTTTCTATGAATAAATAATAAAAAGCTTGTCTGTACATTATCATTCATGCATTCTCTAGTCGCCCCATTGGTAATTTGTCTGCCAGCGTAAAGTGGGCACTTCACATTAAACAGACCTTAACTAAAGCTAAAATTAATGTTATGATTCTGTGTAGTTCTTCTTCCCAAATCTATGAAATTAAACCAGTTGTACAGAAATCCTCACTAAATCTGGTCACACACAAAAAAACACCTGGATGTCCTACAAGTAAAGGATCTTAAGTGCCTTCTGCATCGTTGCCCAGAATGTTCCAGAGGAGCCCTATCAGCATCTGGGAGCTGTGCTTATCAACACAAGTCTAAAAGGGTGCTATGTTGCAATACAAGTTGTAAGTGAAATTGAAACTAAAAAGCTTAGCAAGGTATTTATTTTTAAAGAATGAGAAATGGAAAGGGGAAGGTAGGTGGAAGTTGATAGGAAGTAGAAGGAACTATTTAACTAAGGTGGGGGAAATAAAAATTAACAGAACTGTTATTAAAAAAAGGGGGGGAACAATGCCAAATCTGTCTCTTCTTGTAAATGAAATCTACATAGAAGGAAACCTTATTCTCTTCAAAGTCCAGGAGAGCTGCAGGGAGGAGAGGTACCCTGGGAGATGAGCTCTCCAGGAGCTTTTTGCAGAGGACCAAAGAAATGGATAAACAGCATTCAGAACACATTCAGTCCCTACCAAGACCTGACTCAGCAGGGAACAGAGCCTCCTTTCCACAGAATGCAGAATATGAAGGAAAGGTACTGATGCTGCCGACACCCTTCACATTTTTATCGTGTTACACCTGCTTATAAGGTTTTAAAACAACAGTTGCAAATTACTCCGAACTGTGAAACTTAATTTTGAAAATGACCTCATGTGGTTTTTATACCTTGCTTTAAAGGTGTATATGTGTCAGGAGCTACCTCTTGGGAGTAAGCTGACTGACATAATGGAGTAAGATAGCTTTTAGGGGAGCTTGGTAAGCTGAGGGGAAAAAAGCAAGATGCTTATAGAAAAAGATTTTTTTTTTCCCTCAAACTGCAAAAATTTTTTTTTTCACACACTGTCTTCAGAAAACAAACATTAGATTGCACACCCTGTAGCATAAGGATAGATTTGACATTTGATGATGTCCTAGGGAAGCAGGTGAACCATCACAAAATCTGAAACTTTACAGCAGTATTCAGGAAAAGGTGGGAATTTATGCCTCCACAGAGGTAAAACCCCTCTAAAAATATCAGGACAGGGTCTGGCTGAGGTGGTGCAAGTTTTGCTTTATAAAAGGGTCTGTACATTTGAACTGGCATGCAGACCTTGTATATATGGGGGCTGGTTATGCTATAGAAATCTGTGAATGATGTCCATCTTAATATCTTATTTGATTTATATTTTTATACAACCCAATTAAGCTCTCTTCCATTCCAGGATTTGTTTCTTTACGCTGTTACACTGTTTTTTACAGCTGCTGTCATCTTAGTTGATTTTCTTTCTTTTTTTTCCAATTTTCTCACCTTTCATATCTTACAGACTTCACTGACCTAGTTCCTAATATTCCCTGCAATTGTCTTTCTTGGGTTACCATCACTATATAAGAAGAGATGTGGAAAAATTACAGGACTGTTGAAAATATCTACCCTGACTTAAAGATTTTCAAAAGAAAATTTTGTATTTTAGACTTCATTGCATAAGTCTGTTGCTATAAGTAGTAATAATATTAATTAAGAATGACTTAGGAATCTTGCCCTAGAAGACAAATTAAGTAAGGTAACTGCTGCATTTAGGTGTGGTGATAATCCAGCAGTTTTAGCTTGTTTACTCATGCGTTTGAACACAAGGAAAAGGTGACTTGTGTTTCTTTGTTGAGATGGTAAAGCCCCAGGTGGTTTTCCCAGGTGTTTAGAAGAACATACCAATACACAATAAAAAGGAGCAGAAGTGCAGTAAAACCACTATAAATTCTGTTAAAGGGGAGGTCAGTCCGAAATAATTGGAAATTATTAGGAATTAGGAAAAATTTATTTTACAAAATGATGTAAATACCATGTAAATACCAGAGAGAGACTCTTGTGTATAATGGAAACAGAAAAGGTGATTCTTATCCATTTCCTTGGGGGTTTTGGGGTTTGGACTGTTTGGGTTTGTTTTTTGGTTTTTGGTTTTTTTTTTCAATTCTTGGGTTTAATAAACAAATAAGTTACAGATGTAGATAATTTTTAGAAGATGTACTGCATGACTGATGTCAGAAATTATTCCACTCCTTAACTCCTTACAAGGTTGGGGGGGGAGAGCTCCTTGCCCTATTTAGTTCAATTAATAATGAACATTAACGTATTACATTGTTTATTGCATTTTTTACCTTGTGTGTCCAGCACTTGATCAGACAGGTAGAAACAGTCTAGCTGTATTTTACTGACAGATTCCTCTGGGCATACAGTGTGACTGTTTTGAAGGTACAATTAGAGAAGTGAACAGTTTTTTTGTAACACACCTACTGCTATTTTCATGTGTGATTTAATAACAGATGAGCACTGTTTACCTGCTTTCCTGGAACAGCAGATCATGTTTCTTTGCCCAAGGATGTTAAGTGAAATAAGCATTAGAGCAGTGAGCCCGTTTGCTTAGGAAGGTTGGTGTTTAGACAAGAAGGTTATGGCAGGATACAGAGCAGTCTGCAGGAAAAATACTGTGGATATTCTGGTAGGAGAACTAAATTGAAATGGGGACACTACTGTTAACTCAAGTGTAATTACATTTCTTTGTTGTTAAAAATTAAATCCTGGGCAAGAGGAAAGTTTGAGCCTGAAACTGTGTTTTGAAGCAAATTTGAGCTGATGCCTTTCCAAAACCTTTGGAGATTGCCAGAATGTAGTCTTCAGGAGGTGCTTGCCTGCTGGACACATTTATGTTCTTTTATTGTGTGTCTAACTTTTCTGTGAGTCTATCAGGCAAATTATTTCTAAAATATCCCCTACTCCGAAGCTTTGCTTCTCTCCCGCTCTTTTCTCCACTAAACTGCAGTTTGAGGGAAGGATTCACCTTCATGTTCTTTCATGTGCAACCTCTGGGTCAGCCTTTCCCTGCTCTTTGGGGCTGGCATTTGAATCTGCATGAAAATCTTTGCAGAGCATCACTACCAGCATCACTGCTGAGCTCAGCCTTGGCCAGGGCTGGATCCACCTCGGAGCTGGCACTGGCTCCACCAGTCACGAGGGAAGCTTCTGGCAGCTTCTCCCAGGAGCCACCCCTGTTGTCTGCCCCGCTACCAAACCTTGCCACAAAACCCAATACATCCCCTTTTTGCTCTTTTCCATCAGTGGGATGCATCTATTTTGGATACCAGTTGTTTATATTAACATTCAAAAATGACTGTGTTAGCTTTCGCTGTATTTCAGACAAATGAAGCTTTTGTATTTCAACCCAGGATCTGAATGCATGTTGTCTTTCTTGTATTTGTGGCATTTATGATTACTTCACTACAAATATTCACGATTTTGGGGTTTTTTTGTAGTTTCCTGTTTACCCTGAAAAGTTATAGAATTGGGTTAAGAATTAAAAGGCTTTCAAAGCATCCTTGTCCTGAAGCACCTCTGCCAGGCATGAATAACAAATGGATTGTTTTTCAGTCAAAGTGAATCAGCTGACATGAGCTTCTGTAGGGTTATATTTCTCCCATCAAGTTATACAAGAATTTAGGTTGCCTTGAATCAGTGATTATAGGCTGAATTGACCTCTGGAATTACAGATCATGTTGAACCTTGTGACAAGATAAAAATGTATGGGATTCTGTGTTAGAGAAAATGTATTTTATCTGTTTTGTGCACATTTAGTATGACACTGGGTTGATTAGATGATTTCCTGAAGCCACAATTTAGTTTTTCAGGGTCTGACTATGTAATGTAAAAAAATATATAATATGCAATAAGAAGCTGTACTGGTATTTATAGTTATTGATTCACAAAAATTCCAGGATAGAGAGAGGTGGATATTTAAAGAAGGTATCACTCAATAGAAGATTCTAAGGAAATACTTGCAGTTTCCTTTTTAAAATGTTTTTTATTTCTCTTCTCTGTCAGTCAAGGATAAATATGTGTATAATGTTATTATTGTCATGTCTGTTATAATCAGACCCTGAACAGAAACAGGGTTGTAGTTTTTGTTTTAAATACTTCTACTAGAAATTATACCATGGTATAGTGAGCCATCATTTTCTTTTTCAACATCTCGTTACTTTCAGTATAAATCTTCTGGAAGGACCATAAATTAATAGGTGGCCTTAAGTAGTTTTTCTTTTTCCCCAGTGTGACAATTTAAGGGATAATAGGATTTTTTTAACTTTGTTTAAAAAAAAACCTGCTCACTTCAGAAGGGAAGGGCTTTACTTTTTGCTTGTGATAATTACAGTCCCAAATTTGCTCAGAATTAGACTAATCTGAACTTCCCATTAGATGTCTTTCACATTGGTCTCTGCATGTCTTCACTTTCTTGTGTCTCTTTTATCAGTGCAGTGTCTTATTCCTACCCAGTGGCTGAAGGAGTTCCAGTAGAGGCTCTTTCAGAAGTCTGGCCTTATATTTTTTGTTATTTTCTCTCCTTAATATCTGACAAGTGTGACATTTTAAAGTTCAGTGCTTTCACTGGGGCATTGAGCATTCCCTTAGATATTTTCCTGCAAATTTGTGATTTTTCATCAGCAGGAAGCCCACAAGTGCTGGGAGGTGAGTGCTGATCTTCAGCCTGCTTCGCTTGGCATGAAGCCCATGTGCCAAAGTTTTAGTGTGTGCCCTGATGGAGTCTCACTGCTGTGGTGGCTGGGATAGCTGCTCCAGGACTTCCCTGCTGAGAGGCTTGCACACAAGCCAGGAAAGCAATGAGGAAAACTGAGAGCCATGAGGAAAACGGAGAGCAGCTTAATTCCATGGCTGTGGCATTTGTTGTGTGAAAGGGTCCTATGGTAGCAGTGGTGATGATGGCCTGATATTAACCTTGAATACCTCTAAGATTTTCTGTGTTATTGAACCAGTGGTGCTGATGTTTGCTAGCAGCACCACTAAGGGAAGGTCACGAGACACCTTTGGAGCCCTCTGGCAGAAGAGCTTCAGGATCCCAGGCTGTGATTTCCAAAAGAGTGTGGTAACAGAGAACATCAGGAGGCCTCAGGAGAAATTAGGCAAGATAATGTGATTGCTGAAAAATTAACACAAGTTGCAGCTGTACGATAAAAGCTTTAAAAAGTTTTTTCAAACCATATAAAGTAAACAGAAAAACTAAAAGCGACTCCCCAGGCAGGACTAAAATAGATGCATTGTATCTGGTGAGGCTTAGTGCTGTGGTATTCAGCATAATTTGAACGTTGAGGTTGCTTTAAAATTTATAGTTGTTTCTAAAAAATTCTTGAAAAACTGCCTCATATTCTGTTTCCTGAAAGTGCAAAAGTTCTGCTAAGTACAGTGGGTTTCCTTGTTTTCATGTGTTAATTCTGGTATTCTAAAAGCGTGCAAATGGCATTTGTCTTTGGATTTACAAAAACTCCAGATATTCAGAGTTTGAATTATTTAAACTCCCACAACACATGCACTTTTGCTTTTCAAGCTTGAGTTATAATTTAATTAAAAACTTCTGGTGCATCGCTAGCTATTTAAATATTAAAATGTTCCATGGATCACTTTCGATTATCTACCGTCATGAAATTCCTGAAGATGTCAGATTTTTAAGATTCCCAAAGTTGCACTTGGAATTGTCTGTTGATGCAAAGGGGACTGTGATAATTACATACATCCATTAGTATCAGCAGAGGAGATAAACTTTGGGGAGGCTTAATGGGCATGTCTCAGTGACAGCTAGCAAAGAACATTTGGCATGATTAAGGATGGATTTGAATGCACTTGAAAATATACTCTCATTATGGACGCCCAGTGGAAGTTGCACTACAAATGTTAAATTCCCCAGAAGAAGAGTTGTGTGGCAGGGAAGCTTTGAAATCCACTGTGGCCGTCATCCAAATTACTCTCTTCTCTTTGTGTCTTTCCGCTGTCAGATTCACTTTGTGATGCCCAACTTGGCTCCCTGCATCTTTGAAAAGGGACAACCTGTTGGTTTCTGTGTTTCAGATTGTCCGAAGATACATCAAGGACTGGCTTGAAAGGAAGAAGCCTCCATTTGGTGCTATCAGCAGCTGTGTGCTCCTGATGATCATCTACACGACGTTCTGCGATACTTTTGCCAATCCAAATATTGACCTGGATAAATTTAGCTTGATTATAATCGTGTTCATAAGTAAGTTCAGCCCTAAAGTCACTCTTTTTTTTTTTTGTGTTTCAGGTCTGTAATGAGCTACATGTAGTGGGGGAGCTGTGGGGGTACTGGCAAGGTGTTAGAGTTTCTAAAGCATCTAGTGAACCAGATTGCCAAACTTCTTAGGACCTGGATGCATTTAGGGATTTGAGTAAGCATTTAGAGAGGAATGAACCCTGCTATTTAGGTGTGCCTGAGGTTGCTCTGTGGCCCTTCCTTTCTGAAAAGGCATAGTAGTACTTTACAAAGATTCATTGGCATTCTGGTTTTGCCTTCTTTGTTATTGAACAGCCATAAAATACACAGATGTCACATTCCAAACAGCCACAAAAAATTTGGGGTTGAGCTGTTACTCAGAAGCACTGTTATAATTTTTAAACTGCTCTTCCTTAACATATTATAAACCTAGAAACTAGTTGGGAGTTTGAATGTGTTGATCTGTTTCTGTGTATGAGCACATTTCTTAAGAGTTTCTTTTAGAAGCACTCAAGTCATTCAGCCTTAAATAACATCCACGTGAGAATAGGCTGCTGGTATCCCTGCCATCAGCTGGAAACACGCTTGCAGATCCCTCCCTCCCAGGGAAAGGCAGTGCTGTACAGGCACCGTCTCCTCTCCCAGCAGGGAATTCCCATCTTGCTTCAGACTGTCCACAGACAGGAGTTTCAATTTGCATGGAGGAGAGGTAACTACAGTATGCTTCAGTATAAATCACATCTCATACTCTAAAACTGTAGATTTCAAGAGATCACACCATCACCTACTTTGAGTTGTGTGTCTGGATATGCTTCTGTCTAATAAAAATAATGTATCTTCTACAAATCTGACCTCTACTAAAGCCAGTAGGAAATTTGCTCCTGCCCTTTGTGCATCAGATCTTAATTCTGTCCTAATTGTGGCTTTTCTTTGGATTATGAAACACTATACCTGTGTAAAATAACACATGGAATTATAAGTGGTACAATATGAATGTTTTATTCTGAAAGCAAAGGTGTAGGAAGCAATGCTATGGAGCTTTTCTTCAAAATTAAATACTTTGCACTGGCACCCAAGAAGGACCTTGCACTTAAATCAGTGCAAAATTGTCAGCAAAAAAGAATGGTACAGAGATTTTAAACTCAAACTTAATGTGCAGAGAAACTCAGAATGAAGTAATTTTATGGCACTCTGCTGACCACTGCTTTGGGGAAAAAAAAAGTATCTTTTTTATTTCAAGAAGACATGTTCTTCCTAGAACAGTTAAAGTATAGTGTTTGCTTCTGCTGCTTTTCTTGCCCTTCATTTCTCTTCACGACAACTCTGTACTTGTGCCATGTGGAATGAAATGTACCATTTGCTGTGCAATACACTGAAAGTCATATCTACCTGTTCATTGCCAGTGTGCATAACTGGAATTTCTTAGTAAGAACATTAACATAAGCATTGGAACTACTTGGAACATACTAGACAATTGGTTGGGATTTTTTTCTGGAATATTTATAAAACCAAGGAAGTTTTGGTGATGGGTATGCACATTGTACTCTCTAAGAAATTTCTGTATCACCATTGGATGTGTCAGCTGGATGTGTGTATTGTGTTACACCAGGAAGTGAAATCAGCACGAGTTTGAGGTGAAACTGAGTTTGTTATTCTGCTGATTAATGTTTTTATGTAATTTTTATGCTAATATTCGAGCCACAGCAAAATATTCACGAGAAATAATTGGTAGCAACACATGCTTATTGCTTTACAGAATTATGTGTAATAAGGGATTGGTTTTTTCTGTGCATATTAAATTAATGTGCTTCGTTGGAGAAAAATTATAATTCAAGAACAATGGATTGCTCCTTTAGTTCATGAAGGAGGAATTAAGTGCATGCTGAGGTGACATTTATACATTCTAGGAAATGTATGTAGGAGAATAGAAAATGTCAATGGTAATAGCTAATATCCCTGCCATGTTTCCCTGTTGTAAACTGGGGTCAAAATCAAATGCATTGTCTTGACTTGCACTGCCCTATGGGGCATGTCAGCATTCACAAAATTTGCAAGGAGTAGGGAGAGGACCCACCCCAGATTCTGCTGCAAGTAAAAGCCTTTCCCCCAAAACCCACAAACTCAGAAAAGGCCTGTGCAGTCACAGGGTCTCTCCTTCAGCCTTGTGGGGATTCCCCATGCTGATGTTGATGCTTGGTCTCTGCAGCTACTCGTGGAAGCCACCAGCTGCTCCTTGTATGTCTGCAGTCCAAGGGTGGGCTCTGTGCCCCCCAGAGCCCCTGTGGGTGTCAGCAGAGCTGGCAGAGAGGAGCTCCCCCTGGGATGCTCACAGCTACCTGCCCTTACAGAGCTGACTGAGCTGGAAGGAAATGTCTGACACACAGTGCCCAGCCCAGGAATTAGCCTTTGTCTCAGAGAGAATTCAAACACCTATGATGATCTTCTCTTCCTCTCCCCATGAATGATCATGATTAATATACCCAGGGCTGGGAATGTTTTTTTGGATCATCCTTACGCACTGTGCTTTCTCCTGTAAAATAGCAAGTCTAAATGCCCAGCAACCAGAGCATGTCTGACAGATTTTATGTTGTCAACCCCATAAGCAAACCTTGTGCAAAGAGATGTGCAGCATATGCACTAATTCCTGCCATTCATCGTGTCAAGAAATACTTGATTCAGAGGATCTACCCCAGGAAGAACTTGTGCAGCCATAGCATTAATTCTGGCTTCCCTGGATACAATGGTCTGTGTTGTTCTCCCAGGCACTCTTTAAAGGTTGTCTGTCAGTGGCTTTCTATGGATAGACTTGGTCCAGCCTCGTTTCTGACCTGCAGTATGGAAACAAAAGGCATGGACGTGGTAATTACAATTGTGGTCTAATTTTAACTTTTTTCTCTTTCAGTATTTTCTGTTCAGATGAGCTTCATGTTTTTGACTTTCCTCTTCTCCACAAGGTAAATGAATATGCTGAATCCCAAGCTTTGAATATTTCTTTTGTGTGATATCTTTGGTTTGAGTGACAAAGTTTATGCAAATGTGTAAAAGCAGGTTTCTGAATAGGGGTGACCTCATTTTAGTATTTCATATTGTCCTTACTGCATTTTCTCTGTTAGAGCTTCATAGGCTAAGAGAGCAGGACCTGAATTCTGTCCTTTCTTGTGTGTTAATTACAGAGTTGTTAAATCTCAATCAATCACTGCTATACCTCATCCACTGAAAAAAATGGATTTGCACAGATGTCACTGAAGGTATAATTTGCCCTGCAGACATGCTGATGACATATGAGAGAGAGAACTCAGTTTGACTTTTTACATCTCAAGATACATTTGCTGTGCTGGCAATTCACTCCTCTCTATATATGTCAAATTTGCTACATTTGTATGGTGATTCCTAAAAGACAGCTGCCCTGAACTAATGTTTGGTAGAGCTTTTTTTTTTTTTTTCTTTTCTTTTTTAAAGTATCATCCAGGAAGGGCAATTGTAAATTCACTTCTCAAAAACTAGTATTGTAAGAATGGTGTTAGCCAGTGACTCAGGGCATCACTGGTGCTGGTTGGAGTAGCCACAGCTGTCCTCTCACTGAGGCTTACTGGAATATTTGTTTAGCAGCACTCTGCTGAAAGGGGAGTGCCACAATACAGCAGACTCCAAGCATATGCTTTGTATAAATTAAACAATATCCATAAGGGAGAATCACAAAGAAGGGTACAGTGTCTTAGAGCTACTTAGGCTTTTTTAGTGCCACAAGAAAATTTCTCTGTGACAAGATCATATCCTGGCCTTAAAAGGCGTTTTTAAATAACTTCTGGACTGCTAGACCTAACCTGGGGGGAAGATATGCCCCAACTATGAAATGTAAAATGCCAGTAACCAATTCAGTATGGTAAATATTTAGAATCTCATAGAATTACTCCTAATTTAGAGCAAAGAGTGATCCATTGGCCAGTCATATCTCTCTCTCTATATACATATATATGTCATTTTCCCACCCCTCCTGGCCTTAGTCCCAATGTTTAAACCCTTACATATAGTTTTTCTCTGAAGTGGAAGCAAACTCCTTAGTGCAGACTCAATATATTGTCCAAATTGAGTATTTTGTTACTGTTCCATACTAGAAAAAGAAATAATAGGTCATTTTCTCTTCTTTTGTGGAGGCAAGTGTCTCCTGCTGTGACATTTTTGCGTGTTTGACAAAATAAACTTGGCTGGAATAAAGTTGTGTCCTACACACCGTGTCTTCAAAATTTCTAGCTTTCACAGGGGAGTGTATTCATTAGAGAGCTTGCCACAACAGAGAAACAATTCTGCTTAAAAAAAATAAATCAAGCACTACTGTTCATTTATGGGTGGAATTATTTCTGTCACCAGACTGATCAAAGTGATGTAAACATGTATATGGATCCTCAAAGTAATAATTTTGATAGATGCTGTTTTAAGAAGGATTTTGCTATCAGAGATTATTAAAACTCTTTTGTTTTGTAGGAATAACTCTACTTTCACACCAGCAGACACAGTGGCTATCGTTTTCTGTTCCACACACAAATCCCTCACCCTGGGTAAGTCAGGAGATAAGCTTGTGAGCAAAACAACAGTAACATTCATGCCTTGCTGTGTTGAAAAAAAAATGGTAAAGTTGCTGGTTTTTCTGCCTAAATGGTTTTGGTTTTAATGTGACAAGTACTGCTACCAGTATGACACTAATAGTAGGACAATATTCTTGCACAGGTGAAATTAGTGCTTCCTACAGGGCAGAGAATACAATCTCCTCAGCTGAGATTTTAGTAGTTGTAGAGTAAGACTGCCTCATTTGTGGAAAGCTGTATTTTTCTTTGTGTTCTGTTGCCTAATCCAATGCTGACAAAATTTCAGGTTTGTTTCTGAAGACATGGCTAGGTGCATCTGCCCAGTATGACAGTAAAACTTACATCTAAAAGCTGGGATGTACAATTGAAAATCAAAGGACATAGTGTATTCAAAAATCACAAATAGACAATACTCTTTTGCTTAGCATGAGCCAAATGTATGTGTTGAAGTCTGCAGATGCTTTGGATAGCTTTCTTTCTTGGCATTCATTTATCAAAACATCATAGAGTTATTTGTCACTTATGACCCCATAGTGATAATAGAATGTTCTGATGGGTATTCAGGAAATACTGTTAAATCAGAAATGCTTACAGCCACTTGCTGCTGGTTCATCCATTATGTTCAGTCAGGAACACAACTGGTTTTCAGATTGTAAAAACAGATGTTTGGTAAAGCCCATGTGATTGAATATCTGATTCTTTGCAAGAGTGTATCTGTGAAAAAGGAGCACAGCTAGTGTCAATGACAAAGGTAAGAGCTCAGCCTGAAACAGGGAAAGAACAAGATGGGACTTAGATGTTTTCCAGGTTGGTTTGATAGAGCAAAATTCACCTCAGGGTTCTTTGCTTCAGCCAGGCCTGTGCTGCAGAGTTGTTAGCAAGTGCCTTTGAAAGTGTGTGGGAAGTGGGGGAGTTTCTGGAAGACAAGGAGAAGTCAAAGAAATGTTTCTTTTTACAGTGGAAATGAGGAGGGGATGAGGAATTATAGATCAGTGAGTTTTAACTTCATTTTGTAGAAAACTACTGAACCAAGTAATGAAATAAATTATTTTAAAAGTGTAGGGAGAAGAAGGGAATAAGTAACAGTGTCATAGCTTTGTCAAATCCATAGCATACTAAACTAACCTACCTTCCTTTCACACAGGGTCCTGTGGGTTGCAGAGAAGCAGCAAAAGTTGTGTGGCTTGAGAATGTTATGATTTTTGATATTTGCACAAGGTTTTGGGCTCCACAGTTCAAAAATTATGTGGACGAACTGGAAAGAAATGAGAAGAGAGTGCCATGAATGATCATAGACCTCAAAAACATGACCCCAGAGATTGAGGCAGTTGGCATTGTTGAGGGAAGATAACTAAAATACTGCAGTGATCTTCAAATGCATAAAAGGAAGAAAGTGACTCTGTCACAGTGGACTTTGTAAAGGGAAGGACTTTGTTACAGTGATGATGATTTAAGCTAACAATCAGGGAAACCTGTCTAGTGTAAAACAGTTCAGCTTTGGAATATGTTGCCTATTGATGTCTTCAATCTCCTATCATTGTAGACAAGCCTCAGATGGGAATTAAATAGTGGAGTTGATCCTGCCTTGGAGCAGAACATAGATTAAATGACATTGGTCTTTTCCAGCCAAATGTTCTATGAAACTGAGCTTGGACTAATAAATGAGCTTGTATTTGTGGAAAGCAACTGCACACATAAGTCATAACACACTGCTGTGCTTTCTGTTTGGAAACGTATGAACTTAGGGCACAACTGTGATACTACAGAAGAAAAGCTGGAGAAGCTGGTTGTGTTTAACAGCACAAATGTGCAAGTTTCCCCTTCTCTCCCCAGAGAGAATAGTTTTATATATGCTCTGTTGCATATTTCTGCCAGCTTGCCATGACACTAAGAAAATAAGCACAAAGCCTTTTTAAATATTTAAGTCCTAAAGGGGCTTGCCATCACCCCCCAAAAAATGAGGACTGTTCATTTCTTTTACTCACTCTACCAAGCATCCTTATGCAGCCTGTCTTGACCTGACTCTGTGACACAGCTGAGTCAGTTCACTTTTCTTCTGCTACTACACTCTCAATTTTTTATGTTATTTTCTTTTTTAGAAGAACTTAGTTTGAAGTTCCTAGCTCTCTTGACCTTTTGGCTCCGAATTCCAAGTTACTGCTCATATTAGCATGGCCTCATGAGCCAACTTTTGTATTCTGCAGCTTTCTTCGCCCAAGTACACTGGCAAAAATACTTTGGCCACCTTGACTTCAAGGATTCCTGCAGCCTCTCCCCAGTTATAAATACCTTTTTCCCCTAGTCCAGATATCCCATGTCTAAATGTGCAGGTTGAAGTGAACAGGTAGACAGTGGAACATGGTACTGTGGGGCTGTTTCTGAGCTGTGGACTGTTCTGTCAGCTTTGGGGCAGACTGCTTTTCAGTCATCCTGGGAGAGGAATGGGGAAATGCTCCTTTTGGCAGCCCCCTAGGAGCCTGTCCTTGGTAAGCCTGAAGTACCTGCTGGTTTTGTGTGCACCCCTGCTCCATGGGTGTCCAGGTGTGCCTGCTGTGTATCAGACTCCAGCTGGCTGAATTTGGAACCATTGAT
The DNA here is from genome assembly GCF_036417665.1 of Passer domesticus. Taxonomy (NCBI): domain Eukaryota; kingdom Metazoa; phylum Chordata; class Aves; order Passeriformes; family Passeridae; genus Passer; species Passer domesticus. The sequence continues at coordinate 27,181,576 of NC_087477.1, forward strand.
ATTTTATTCTGTTTGGTGTTAGTAGCAGTTCCAGATAACGTAGAGCTGTATAAAAACAAATCTATGTGAAAATAAGGAGTATTGGGTTTTACAAAACCAGGGTGTGATGAGGCATGTGCATGAGCTGATGATGCAAACAGATATGTTAACCAGAGCAGGCAGCATTTTTTCCTTCACTGAATGTGGGAGCAGAGTAGGTCCAATTAGTTTTTAAGGATTAGCTGTTTCTGAATGACACTTAAATCTTTCCCTGTCCACCCTGGTCTTCGTAGAAACAAGATAAACACAGGCATTTTGGCCCTTACTCTTTTGCTGTTCTGGCACATTTCTGCTTGTCCTTAGGTGTTTGTTATAAACTATGCAACAAAAGATCTTCTGCTCACTTATGTTAGAGAGAGCTTTTCCTTCTCCCTCTGTCACTGCAATGCCTGAAAGCACAAACACGGCTCTCATTTCACATCTGTTGTGGAGCTCTGCTTTGTTTGTCTTCAAGATTCCAGTGGTAATGTATAAATGACCCCCCAACACTTGTACCTTCGCTTTGAAACTGATTTCTCTCAGCTTGGCAGGTGAAACTCCAAATAGCTATGTCTGGCCCATTCCCGGGGGAGCTGAGAATGGCACCAACTAAAGTGGGAGAAGAGCTGACAGCTTTAAAGCTTTAGAAGTGGTAATAGGAGAGGCATGAGAAGACTTTTGTAAGTCACTTTCTCCCACACCATATTATGAAACCAACTAATTCCCATGCAGTGCATGCTCATGAGGCCAACTGCCACTTCCACTGTTGCATCCATGAATAAGTGCTTGCTCTGCACGGAGATGAGTGCTGTTCCCATATGCTGGGTCTTATTTTGTAGACAGAACAGTTGACACACTTTTTGTCTCAAAGATCAGAGTGCAGGGCGTGTTTGTGTAAGGACAAATTACACAGGTTAGGTGCCTTTGTGTTCCTTGGCTGGGAGCACGAGCCAGTACCTCTGCATGGAGGTGGGTGCTTCAGCAGGATTTTGAATAAAGGGCATCACACATGCAGAAAAACCAATGTTTATTTGCATTTCACCTAAAGAGTGAAGCAGGATATGAACTTGCAAGGAAGCCAAGATAAATATAGTATCCACAATGGCCTCTGGCATTTTCACCCCCACATTGTTCCCTTTCTCTCCTCCTCCCTGCTCACATATATGCATGGTACATGTGAGCACACACATATGCAGACATTTGATGCATGGCTTTTATTAGTGCATTTGCCATTGATTGATTAGTACTTAGTATTAGTACTTCTTCTATTGATTGATTGCAGATGAAGTGACTATTTGACCTTTAATTATGAGCCTTGCTATTGAAAATGACATTGAGCTATGGCTTCACATAATCCATCTGGAAAGCCCGACATGATGCCATTCCCTGGAGTTCATTCAGTGAGAAGAGAAGAGGCCTCAAGGAAGTGCAAAGCTATCACTGTGGCTCATTTAAAAAAATACTGCAGTTGTTGCTTGCACTTACACAAAAGTTGCAGCCAAATACAAAACATTATTTGATTATTTTTTTTCAGAGAGTAAATTGCTAGCTAGAAGTTACAACTCTGAAAGGAAAATTCAGGATTGTCAAAAATATATATTTGCTTTAATTCTTGATATTTACTATGTAAAATTATATTATCAGGAAAAATCATAGTACAAAGTTACCTATTTTGGCTACCACAAGGGCAAATATTAATATTGGAGGTATTATGAACAGCAGATTAGTAAAACAAAATAGCAAAAAGAACCCTACCTAATATTAAGATTGGGGTATTGTTTGTGATAGAGTATGTATTTTTCCTCATGTGGATTCAGCAATGTAGCAGTTCTCTCACCATGTGGCCCTTCAAGTAATACAATCAAAGTTTCTAGCCGACTAAATACTTTCAGGCAAGAATACAGTTCATTCTAGAAATAAAAGCCAAAACACCAACTTTCTTTTGTCTTGTTTTAATTTAATTCAAATTTATTTTTTTAAATACTTCGTTTCTTACTGCTCAAGTGTTTGAGCAATGGCTGTACTTGAACAATTCTTAAAAGGCTGATGTTGTGCACAAGTAGATTGATTCAGAGGGGAATGTCTGCGAGGGGTTCATCCAGACTGTGGATTAATCAGCCCCTGCCTTCCCCCGAGCTGCCCAGCTGCACAGTGGGACAGAGGGCATCATGCTGACATACAGCTCCAATCTGCTCCCAGGTATCTATAGTTTTCTGTCATGCTTTCTACAGATATCACCTTATAAGATTTTTCAGGATAAAAAATATACCGAAATGCTGTACTAATCCATTGTAGACTCTTTTTATTGTATGGTGATAATTACCTCTCTCCTTTAAATAGAAAAATGCTAAAATGTTCTAACTTGTGCTAAGATTAAAGGTGGATGGTTTTAAAAAGGAGGCATCTCTTAATCATTCTGTAATAGAAAGGTAAGATGGCAAAATCATGTGTGTTGCCCTAAGCGAGTATTGAGGCTATTCTCTGGTATTTTTGGAGTGTAGTGCTTTTTCTCTGCTCCTGGCAGAGAACTTTCCTCTAAGGCAGTTATTCATCAAGGTCCTCTGCCTTTCACATAAAGATATAGAAAATAATCCTGGTTAATTGCTCTCTGAAAGTTTTCAAGAGTAAGACTTTTCATGCTGTTTTTTACCTTCAAAATTTTCCCAGGATGTTGAACAGGAGACTTTACTACATTCTCTCATACCTCTTGGTGTTGGTAGTGCTTGAATTTGCATTTGTGTCTTTTACAGGCTTTTAGTCTCATTCCTTCCCCAGCTGTTTGATAGGGTGATGTAAGTAAAAATTATCCAGCTACCCCTCTGTCTGGAACTGGTGGGTGCTGTCCCTTGGGGCAGAAGGGAAGCTGATGGGAGGAGAATGCTTCAAAGAATGAGTGTCTTCCAAAGGCTGGACCCCTCACTGCTGCCCAGAGAATTAGGCACTCTCCCATTTCTCCTTCTGAAATCCCTCAGGAGTGGGTTTAGTGACTGCTAGAACCTTTCTTAAGTTTTGATACAGTGATTCTTTGGGCCAAAATGAAATCTTTTTCTCATCACTTCAGTCTTTGCCCAGCATTTGCTTGGAAGGAACAGCACGTTATTGTCTGGGCTTTTTTCCTCAACTCTGTGATTCTCCTCTCTGTCTCTGGAAAAATAAGAACCAAGGGATTTGTGTTACAAGAGATGACAGTGGGAAGAACAGAAGCATCTTGATCTACTGCACTTTTCTCATGTTAGCATCTTTCTTTTTAGGCAGGTGAGTCACATTTCTTAGCTTGGCAGTCTTCTAGAGCCAACTGGTTCTTACCCACCAGTGTTATCAGTCAGGTTATTACCAAGTACCTGTCATGTCTTCTCTCTCTTCAGCAGACCTCAAAAAATGCCTGGGAAATGCTGTTACCTATTTCTAGTACAGCTGCAAAACCATGCATAGCTGCATATATAGAATACAAGGTTTTATATAGATATATTTACTTATATCAGAATATTAGCAAGCTGAAATATAGACAGAAGATTTCTGTAACTGGAGATAGGGTGTTTCCAGCTTGCACACACCAATCACCACCTTGCACATGAAAGCATTTCTGCAGTACTTAGACCATTCCTCATGTGGGGGGACTGTCTGCACAGTAAGTCAAACTGACAGTTTTGGGTAGGCTGTGGTCACTGGGATCATCTGTGCCAGAGCAGCAATCTTATTTTCTCTCATTACTCATATGTGGCTGGCCTCTGTTTGCCTCCTTTGGAGCAGAGCATCCCTGGGTCTGAACTTTGCAGGGGGAAATGTGCTGGCAGGCCAGTCTGACAGTAGGAAATGGCATAATCTAGTGAGTTATGGTGGCTTTTGGGCACAAAATACCTGGCTCTCCCTTGGTTTTTTTAACCACAACTATCACAATCTAGTACATTTAATCTGTTGCAGTTAGTCAATTTTGACCTCTCTGTGATTCTAGATGGGGAAATACTACAGCAAATTAGGGAATCTCCTTTCCTTTCTGACCTGAAACATATGTTTCTTTGATTAGACCTAGAATGTGGCAAGAAATTCTGTACCAGCTCCCAGGGCTTCCTTTTCATCTGTATAGGTTTTTTATTAATATTTAGAAAGTTTGCCTGCAGCAGTACTAAAATGTGCATCAGAGGACAACAGTTGTTTACTGTGTTTGAACTGAAGAATCTCTCCCAGGAGATCTCATTCACTTGAAGTTTACATCTCTCAATCTCGACTTGCAGAAAGAGATCGATGAATAACAATTGTCATTTCAGAGTTGCACCTCTCCAATTATTTATTTGGTTGTGTGTCTTTCCAGAAGCACACATAATTGGATCAGACACTAAAAACCAGATTGCAGGTTTTTAATGACAGCAAGCTCATACCTCTTTATAATGAAATAAAAAAAGTAAACACACATATCCATCTGTAAAATGATAATGACACAGGAGCTCTCCCTCCCCACCTAAAACAGTTAAAGTTAATTTATCTGCTTTAAGAAACTGCATTATATTCAGCAGACAGCTGACAGGTTACCCTTGGGAAGATCCATGTTTGGACATGACTCAAGTTGGTTGTTTTTTTTTACCTCAAGCTGGCAGAGGCTACGAGTGTCACCCATACTAAAGCTGGTGACTATTGAAGATGATGTTGAGTCTCCCTGAGAGAGTTGTATCTACATTTGCTCTCTCAGTGCACCTTCTGGCAGCCAGTCTGAGCTGCTCACTCCAGACACTTCTAAAGCACTGGGTGCAAAGATGTGAGAAATCAACAGCAGCAGTGAAATCTGGAAATTTCCTATTGCAGGAGAGTTTGGGAGTCTGGAGTAGGGATCCAGCTCTAAAAGCTGCCATGACCACTGCCAGCACATAACCCTATCCACAGAGTTTTAGAATAGTAGATAGTGTCCCACAGGATTTCAAGGTGTAGGGAGTAGTTTTCTCAAAATGCCTTCCCAAATCGAGCAGTACCATTTTCAGGCCTCATTTATTCCTTTTTTTGGCTACAGAAATTAGATTAATAAGGGAAAAATGATAGGTTTTTCCTTTACGAAAAGAAGTGTTTTCCTGGTTTACTACGTGTATCGTGTTTTCCTTTGCATCACGGTTACTGGTGGAGAAAAAGCTTTAAAAAAATCTGATTAAAAGATAGTATGAAACAGTTTGGAGCATAAACATTTCTTTTAAGCACAAACCTTGCTTGTCTTTACAACATAATAAAAAAAACTATAAAACATTATTTGAATGTTTTTTGGTTTTTTTTATTATGTGTGTAGATATAATCACAACTTTAATACTGTGAAATCTTAGCCTCAGCTGTATGTGGAAAGGCAGTGGTGTTCAAGGAAATAATCAAATTAATCAAATCTCAGCTTTGTGGGTTTAGGTTGCTTGTCCATCTCTTTGTCCAGAATTCCTTTCATTAGTAGGTTTCCTGTACTAAACCTCTAAAAAGGGTTTTAAATTCTATTAAATTTAGCTTTGTAGCTTAGTTATTGATAGCAAATTTGTAATTCATTATCAATTTGCTGCCTGTGATTTGAGTAGGGGGTGTGTGTATGAAGAGTGATCGGGTATCCAAGCAATAAAAAAAACCTGAAGCGTGAGTGTGGGCTTACAGCTTGGCTACATCCACATTGTAGTGCCAAATTAAGAATAAGGCACATATGAAAAATGTCTTAAGGTGTTCAGATCATTCCTGAATTCCCTGTTAACTAATTCCTAGCACCATATTGTCAGCCAGGTGGAGGTGTTCTGGAGTCTCAGGCACCAGTCTTCAGTTGTTGGTGTTAAATGTTTCATTGTTAGCTGCTGGTAAGATTGCCTATGCTGTTCATTAAACATCACTTCCAATCTGAATGCACCCACTGAAGCCCCCCAAAAAGACAAACTGTACTTTCTTTCTCTTCCTCCCAGCTTTTGCTGTTTTATTTCCTTAAAACTTTGATGGTATCAAGATGTGCTGTTCCCTGGTAGCTGTACTTACATTGCACTTGAATTACTGATTTCTGTGTGAGTATAGTGGGCCAGTTACCTGAAGAAAAAAAATGAGCAAAAGCATTCAAAGCATATTAGGTTTTCTTCTTCTTCTTCTTTTTTTCCCCTAAATTCTTGTTTGAGTTACAGCAAAGGGAAAATCCTCTTTCTCATTAATTTCTCTTCCTCCTTTGCTTAAATATTAAACCAGTCCAGTTTCTTATAACATAGCATAAATTCTTGCATCCCACAGAACGGTATGGCCACTATGTGGCCACATCACTGATTAAGGGCAGAGCCTTCCCAGTAATTCTAGCCCTGCAAAGAGGTAAATCATTTAATGTAATGCAAGGGGATTGTTCTTTCCCAAAGAGAGGGAAATGTTTTTGAAGATTAGGGTCCACACCTCCAACGTGAGGATAGCCTCCAGTTTTCCCCTGCAGTTCTTCCGGAGTCTCTTTACACAAGGGACTGTGGGATGTTATCTCCCCCTCACATGTTTGTTTGTCCTACTCCATGAGCCTGGTTTTTGCTTTCTATTACACTTGTCAGTGACCTGAAATATGAAAACATACTGAAAAAAATTGTCTTTTTTTTTCCCTGAGAACATATTAGGCATGAGTCTTCTTCATACAGCATGTATGTGGGTAAAAGGGCACAATTCTCCCTGCAATATAATGTGATCTCATACTACATTGGAAGGTGCTTTCCTTGGCTGGAATGGGAATACTCAGTAGCCAACAAATATTTGCATTGTTAGAGGTTGTCAGGTATCATTTAGCTATCCCCATACCTGAAAAAAACTGGTCCTTAGGGAAAAGCATTTAACTTGAATTCACGGTGTGCTTTGGAGAGGGCGTGGATGTAGGAAAAAGATTCCAGTTAATTTGTCAAAGCATCTTTTTCTATCGTGAGCTCAGTAAGTAATAACACAGTCTGAATGAGGGCTAGAAACATCTATCCCTGGTTTGGCTTCACTGAGGACAGGCACAGTGTGTGACCTTCTGTCTCTTCAAAACTAACCACAGCAATGATTTGCCTGGGAAGAAACAGGGAGACCCTTAAGAAAGTTTCCAAGTGAGATGAGCAGTATCTTGCTGTTCTGGCAGCTCTCTGCATGAACAACTCTTTTCTAATCCTCTAAACTGGGCACTGACTGAATCTTACCAGCCCTTCCCAGCGTGCAGTCACTGGGCTCCACGCAGAGCTGCTCTGAAACTTAATTTCAGTCAAATTTCGGGTGCTCATTTGGCCTGTCTTTGCAGCATAAATTCAGACCCCCCCTGCTCTGGCAGCCTGGGAGAGGTTGAGCACAATATAAGCCCCTCTTTACAGGCCTTTTCTCAGATGAAAAAAGAAATAGCTGTTTGACCAATAATGTTCCTTTCACATCAGTCCCTGAGAGGATCCTTCAGTAAGAGGGTAGTGTGGAGAGCTTTAGAGAAGCTATCATCATGCACTTGATTCATTTTGTGTATTGCACTTGAAGATTGTAGCAATTGAGAGTTCTGAAATGCATCCACAAGTATAAGGGAGAGGTAAAAATTCATAGGCTAAAGCTTTTCTTCCAAGTATTTCCACTGCCTCTTGGTGAAAGTTCTTTGGCATTCTGATTCCTGAATGCCTGATCATTCCATAGCCCTAGGATGACCTCTCTGTTTTGCCCCAAATTTCTTTTGCTGAGAAGAAATGCTGCAGTGTTTTGTGATGTGGAATGTGTTTCAGTAATGTAGGCAATAAAGGTTTAGGATAAATTGTTTGTTATGAAGACACTGAAGGGAAAAAACCCATACAGTGAAGTATGGAAGTAGAGCACTAGCAATAATTCTGCTTTGGGTGTGAGAGATAATGGCCTGTGTTTCAGTGGTAATAAAAATGTTCTATTAAGTTCTCTGAACCCATTGCAATGTGATAGAAAACAGCAAATGATGAAACAGTGCTTTAAGGGGAGCTTACACATCCAGCGAGCATAAAATAAACATATTAAAATAGAAAAAAAAGCCCTGATTTCCAGTACTTATTGTTTTATCATTTCCATCATGGGTATAGGATAAAAGAAAACTCTTACTTGCTTGTTAGAAGAAGAAAGCTCCCACTTGAAGTTCTTACTTGGCAGATGTCAGTTGAAAGCTCTGCTAAGGAATATGCTGCAATGTCAAACTCTGTTGGGTAATTTTAGACAAATGTGTCATGTGTGACATGGAAATATGGCATGCTGTACATTAGTGATTTCCCAAGTGTTTGGATCAGGTAGTAATGTGCTGAGAAAGTGCTCTTTATCTCTCCACACTGTGTACTTGTATAGCAGTGGGGAAAGGCTTTTGGTAGAAATTACTTTAGTCAGAAAAAGAATCCATTTACAATATGTGCCTTCTAACATCTTTCAGACAATGCATTGTATTAAAGAGGCATTTTTTGATTAATGTTTTATAAACATTTTTCAGCATGACAGCTTAAAGTCCCTGTAAAATTGTAAATGCGTGCATAGTGCTCACTTCCATAAAGTCAAATGCCATCTCATAAAGTCTAGTTGGATCCTGTCAGTGACAGTGACACAGAATCAGAACCTTGGAGCATTAAAATTAATTTGCTTCATTTATATTACTGCAGTGATAGCTAGATGAAAAGAGTCCTATATTTAAATTATCTTTAAAATACCTTCAAATCTTTTAGGGTTTTTTATTATTATTATTTTACAGTTAACTAAATGTAGTGAAGTGCAGCATAATATTTTCATGGGCCTTTTAGGAAATGTGCAAATAGCAAAGGGGAAAGGAGAGGATGTGGGAGGCTGTACTGGGTGCACACTGGGGGAAGGATTAAGTAGCTTTCAGTTGAGCAAGTTATTAGAGAAGCAGCCCTTTGGCCAGGGCTGATATCCTACAGCCCTGGACCAAATATGAAGCTCCAGCCTTAGAGCCAAGCTGGAACACCCTGGAGCAATGGAGAGCTGAGAGGGCTTTCCTATGCTGCAAGAGCAGTGCTCTCACTCATCCTTGCTGCTGTTGAAGGTCAAGGATAAACAGTGTTTCCTTTGCTTTCCTCAGATTTGCAAAGTGCTTAATGTCTGGAAAAAAAGAGCTGAGTGAGGACACAAAAAAGGGAGAAAACTGCAATGTGCTCCCTGTCGCAGACCTGTGTTCTTCTCTCAGCTGCAGTGGGACTGTGATGTTGGTGCCCCTGCCCTTAGTGGAGCTGAGTGATTTTAGTGCAAGTACCCAAAACTTACATGGCTGCAATGAGTAGAATCAAAGGTCTTGGGAAGCAAACACTTCCAAGTTTCAGCATGGGAAAGCATGGGAGTGGAGGAGGGAAAAGGAGGAAGGGAGAAAACACAAATAGAAAAAGAGCCCCTGAACACCAGGGCCAAAGAGCAAGGAGGAACATGGGAACATGGGGGATCACTGGCAGGAGAAACATACCCAAACAAAAGGGAAATTTGGGGTAAAAAGCTGGGAATACCAATGATCTTGTTTGAAAGGGATACCTGCAGAACGATCTTTGGTTTTTCTCCCTTCTGCTGCTGCCCTCTGTAGTTCTAGTCAGGTGGAGTGCTGCTGTCACATCCCACTCCTATCTTTGGAGGAAGATGGGAAGCTTGTTAAACCCCCACTTTGAGCAAAGCAGACCAACTGAGCACCAAAGCACAGAAGACAACTTTGTTATTCAGCTCTCATGATATTTAGTGAGTGAGGGTCTTTGGCAGAGAGTTGAACCAGATTGCTGGAAGCTTGTAACTCCATAAACCACACCAGCATGAATGGGTGTTTGTGGCATGAGCCTTCAGTGTTGTTTTTCTCCCAAGTGTAGTGTTTATATATGTGTGTGTATATATCTATATATGAGAAAAATGTAGTTGGTTTTGTGTTTCATTTTAAAAGAGGTAGAAGTTTTCCCTAATTAGATATTTGCATGGGTTTTATATGTTTGGAAAACATTAACAGTCATACTGATGCTTGCAGCTACTACATATTGCTACTAAAAAGTTTAGATGGCATTTTTAAAAATAAATAACACTCATGCTGTTTAGTTTAGCTTTGTGGTAATGTTCCTGACACAAGCATTTGTGACTACACTATGGGGATCTCTGTCACAAAATATTTTCGGAGAGAGTTGCATACTGGCAAAGTTGGAATTATAAAGATCAGAAAGTGCATGAAAAGGCAACAAGGTTGGGTTTCTTTTCTTTCCATTAGACTAGTCCTTACCTGCAAAAATGATTGTCATTTCTTCTTTTCACCAGTTAGCATTTCCTGGTAAATAATAGGAACTTTAATTGCACATTAGTAGCTTCCAGGAACCTGTTGTTGTGACATGTATTTAAACAAGCTGTGAATTAAGAAGCTCTTTCTACCCAGTGATCTAATTATATTGTCATGCTAATTATAGTACTTTGTATTTATATTTGACAACTTTAATTTTCTTTTCCTAGTTTACAGAAAGAGTTTTCCTCTAGAGAATTTACCTTTTAAGCTGGAATTTCTTTTATTTCTTTCAGAAAATGTACAGTTATCTAAAGCATGTCTCAGTGACTTTGGATGCATTCTGTTCACGTCTCTGCCATTAGTTTCTGTGTGATCTTAGGCTAGTCATTGTAGTGTTTCTGATTCTCTGTAGGAGCCCTCTTCAGCTTTCTAAAATGTTTTTGGATCTGTGGATGAAATTGCACTACCAAAACACCAGGTACTGTCTTACAAACAGAAATACAGCATGTTCACAGCTTGGGACTCCAGTGTATTTTTCTGTGATTAGAAAATAGAAAAGGACCCACGAGGGTCAATTTGAGATGTGGAAACAGGCAATGAAACCTTTATCTGTTTACAAAAACAGTATGATGGGCATTTGAGGTAAAGTACGTGCCTTAATATAATGCAAATGCCTATTTAATTTCTATCTACATACTATTTATTCCCAAGCCCCAGAAATTAGTGTTAGTAATAAGCAATTTTGTGATAGGTCCATGATGTTTTGAAGGCAATTATAATACTGTAATAAAGCATGCAAGCCCTTATTTATTTGATTTAATCCATCCCTGCAAAGGGGTAAAGGCTACTAGCATAGACATGAGATTTTTAGTGGTATAGTGTGATAAAGCTAATAATAATAATAATTATAATTATAAGAAATGTTGCTGTGAAACATCATGAAGATTTCAGAAGCCCAGACACATGTCAGCAATAGTGGGGCACCGGTGAAGTGGAAATATTCAACAAATAAGCTGTTTGCTCACATAGGGAGGCATCAATGTTATTAAAGGACATGGTGTTGAGAATGGGAGTTTATCCAAGATATAAAGAAAAGCTTCCATAAATATGACAGCTTTGGCTGATCTGAAGCATCTCCTCCTGGGGAAATGGAGGGTCTGCGGCACAAAGCTCAGTGTTTTGTCATTGCTGAGAAAGGAGACAAGGCAGAGCCAGGCTGGATGGGGACTGGAGCAACCTGCTCTGGTGGAAGGTGTCCCCGTGGCAGGGGGCTGGAACAAGATGGTCTTTGAGGTCCCTTCCAGCCCAAACCACTCTGTGCTTCTATGAGACACTCAGATGAGCTCTGTGAAAACCGTGTGTAGTCTGCTTCACGTCAAGGTTGTTGCCGGCAGAGGACTCCTAGAGTGACATTTAAGATGAGAGAGAAAATAAGGTGCATTCTCAGGAGGCTCCTGAGGAATCACAGCTGCTCTTGTTGGCAGCTGTGCAAATATCTGGTCAGGCAAGACAGAACTGGTTGCAGGTTTTGTCCACACCTGCACTTTGTGGAGCATGGTAGCAAATTCCATTATTTGAACAGATAATTTTGAACAGCAATATGTTCAAAGTAGGCACAATTGGTTTCATTACTGCAGAAGTGAATAAAACTTATTTTTACATATCACATCATCAAGCAGGAAGATTGTACATGGAGTTGTCTGATAGAATTAGCACTGTTGAGTGCAAATTCCAGCTCTTGGAAAAAATGGCCCATCTCTAGGTCTTAGCACTCACTTCTTCCAGCATCTAGCAACTTCTGTACTCCAGCTGCTACCTAACTCTTTGTGGGCAGGATCACTTCATATTGCTCACCCAGCTGACTAAACCTTTTCTGTCTCATGGGTCAGCCAAAGCAGGGAAGGCTCTCATTTGGATGCTCACCAACTGGAGGGAATGTACAAGCAAAATATGACCCTCCTCCAGTAGAGAACAGACCAAAGAAAGCTTGCAAAGGTTACAAGCAGGAGTTGGGCAGGTTGGAAGGAGGACAATCATGTGAACACAGAGCAGCCCAGTGGGAGGAAGTAGTAAAGAAGCAGTACAGAACTGTGGTCAGCAACTGAACAGTCATGCTATAGCAGAATGTATTGTATATCAAGTCTTCAGCAGCAGTTTTTATTTACTGCAATATTAGCATAGTTAGAAGAGATCTTTTATGGCATTCCCTACTTCACCCATTCTGCCACAGAACTTTCTCTGCCATGTATTTTTTGTATTCATGTTCTTGCTCATTTGGGTTGGATTTTTTAATATATGAAACATTTCAGCTCATTTTGGGATTTCTTTTTTTTTATTATTGTGAAATGTCAGTGCAACATAAAATGCTTTGCTTTTATCTGGAGCTCAGAGTCTGAGGTGAGAGTCTGTCTCCTGTTTTTCTGCCTGCAGGGATTCCCATGCTGAAGATAGTATTTGCAGGTTATGAATACCTGTCCTTAATTTCCGTCCCTTTGCTCATCTATCATCCTGCTCAGATCCTTCTTGGCAGTCTGTTGGTACCAACGATAAAATCCTGGATGGTTTCTAGGCAAAAGGTAAGGATTGCTGGATTTGATTTATAATGGCAAGTGTACTGTGAGGGGAAAAATACCAAACACATGTCCTAAACTCCTGGGGTTCCTTCTATGGTTGGGATTGTTCTATTTCCTTGCTTCCTCTGTAACAGTGATAATCACAGCAGTATCAAAATAAAAGTGCAGAACTTTATCCCCCCTGAAAAGGGGATTGAAGAGACTCTGAAAAAGTTCAAAGCATGAAGTTAGACCTCTACAGTTAATTCAAATTACAAATTCATTCAAATTATGAATTCAAAATATGCCCCATAAGAATGTCTCCATCCATTAGCTGACTAATAATCACAGCTTTGGATCTCCTTTGTGGAGAAGTGACAAAGATATGTTGGCTGGCATGGGAGCTGGGGAAATGAGGTAAAATAAGGACACTTTCTGAACTGGATTGAAGTAGGATGAAAACTTTTTTTACGACTTTCCCCCCATTTGTGTCACCCTTTACAATAGCAAGAAGTCCACAGTAGTCTGGGTCATCCCATTTCATGCCAAAATTAAGGCATGGGATAACTTGTAGGATTATAGACTATAACATAGAGGATTTAGAATCAACATCACTGATTCAAATTATGCTTATTTCAGTACAAATTGAAGGTATTGACATCTGACAGCCATTCTGTGATCCATGTGAAATGATTGCAGTGGTTTTAGTCAGGTTCTCAGAATAACCACCCTGCAAAAAGCTAGTCCATGAAACCAAATTTAATGCTGTCTTTTAATGTTCTGAGATAATAAAGATCAAGAAGCTGCAGCAACTGAAGCAACCTTTGGCAGCCATTTTCGGTGATGGTTGAGATCTACTGTGAGAAGCCAAATCCATCAGCACCCTGCATTCTCCACTTAGCACTGAAGAAATTTTATTGCTAACATTCATATTTCCAATTTTCAGCAAAACCCAGTGGCTGTCATTTTACAGCTTCACACCACTAAAGTAACCTTGCTATCTTGAATGCTAAAATCCCAAATCAGTGATTTTCATGTGTTATCTGAACTGTAAAAAGCAGGAAAACTCACAGTGTTCAGAAACTGTTCAGAAATCAGACCTGGTTAATATATACTGGTCTGGGTATCTGAAAATTAAAATCTGAGAATCCAGTGGCAACTATCCATCAGTCTGAAAATATGGGGTTTTTTTAAATCAGAAATTATCAGGACACTTTACAGGTGGTATAAAGAAAATTCCATGCTATTCTTGTAGAAATACAGCCTAAAGTTTATGCTGCTGGTGACAGAACAGTCCCTGCAATGCTGACTTCTCTTCAGCATCTCAGGAGTGGGGCTGGAGCTCATCCAGACCTCCCTGATTCTCAGGGCAGTAATGGCCTTTAGGGACTGCTGTCAGCTGCTGCAAATTAAAACAGCCTTTAAACAGAGCATCAGAACAGTCAGCCAGTACTGGAGAGATTTACAGTTCACCAGCACTAGTTTCTTATTCATTAAGCATCAAATAAACCTCCTGTGCTAAGCAGACTGTAATGCCACTGTAGAACCACTTTGGGGGATTGTTGTTCTGTTGCTGCAGTTTCTTCAGTTGGTCTTCTGTATTATTCACAAATGTTATTTTAATTACTCTTTGAAAAAAATCAATGAGGTTGGGTCTGGTACAGTTGCAATAAGTATAACAGAAGTGAATGTTGTGACTGGATAATGGTCTCCTGCTTTGAAAATAAACATGTCATCATCACCCTTGATGTTTATTTTCTACAAACACCTTGGCTTCATTTTGGCATCTCTCTTGCAGAGGGAGGCAGTTATCCAGTCACAGTACTCAACTGCAGTGACATTCTTACTTAATTATGATAGTACATGTGATCGGGTTGTATGAAATTGAATTTAAATATTTAGAGGTTCATCTACACTAAGGTATTTCTACTTTGTAAATATGGCAGCAGAATCTGCCAAACTACAAAGTTAAAAAATTGTTTCCCCAAAGAAAGTGTGGAATGATGTCTCTCTCTCCAAAGTCTCTTGCTGAATAATATCCAAAAGACTAATCTCAAAGGGCTGGATTTAACAATAGTTAAATGCTGGTGTTTCTGAGGGGAATATATCCCATTTATTTTTAAAGGTTTGGGGTTTTTTTAAGGGTTTACATTTGTGTTGGAGTGATTTTCAAGCAGTGCTTACAAGTTTTAAGTGTACAATATTAAAGGTTAATATCTACAATAAGAAGCCCCATCAGGCATCTCTCAGACTGAAAATTGCTTGTTCAGCCAACCTGCTGGAAACAAGAAGTCAGACAAATGACAGTCTGTCAGGGCTCTTCTCCCAAAAGACTTCCTTCAGAAAAATGGAGGATCCAAATTTCAGGAATGAGCTAATTTGTCTAAATTCCTTTCACCTGGGCCAATTTGTCCCACCTAAGAAGGCACAGAGCTTTTTTTGCTGCTGAGCATACCAAGAGGCAGCATCCTTCCCAGTGCCCCCACTGCTGCACAGGAGCAGCTGAAAACCTAACATTTTCTGAGCCTATCACATATCTCTCCTTACTTAGAGAGGCTGCTTTCTGCCAAACTGGAAGCATGAGCACTGGGCTGAACTTCAGTGTCACACACTGAATAAATAAATAAATAAAGCTGCCATAATTGGCCAGTCCTGTGAGAAACACAGAGCTGGACCCTGCCGTCAAAAAAGAAAGGGGTTTCTTTCTTCCTCAGCAATGGAGCTACAAAGATGTCAGGTGTCCCCTGCAAAGATCACCTCTGGACTGATGGACTTTGGCTATTTCTTACCTTTTCTCAGAAAAGAGAATATAAACATCAAAGGTGCATGACATCCACCACTGCAGCAGTGATTATCCTCTGAACAGGCTTTGAGCCATGTGGAAGGAAGCCAGGGACACAAAGGTGTTGGCACACCTTTTCTTCACTGTCTTT
Source organism: Passer domesticus (assembly GCF_036417665.1). Classification (NCBI taxonomy): domain Eukaryota; kingdom Metazoa; phylum Chordata; class Aves; order Passeriformes; family Passeridae; genus Passer; species Passer domesticus. Next base: position 27,197,250 of record NC_087477.1, read on the forward strand.
CCTTGAGTGTGTCTGAAGCTCTTCTGTCTGTGCCACGAGTGGTTTGAGTGGGGTCCAAATGGTCGCTTTGTAAAAGGCATCTGAGACCCATCTCTGCTTCCTTCACTGGCACAGCAGCCATAGTCCTTGTGCTTCCTCTGTTAAGGCTATATGTTAATATATATATTATTATAGAAGGGAGGTTGTGATGGGCTATAAGAGACACAACATCATCTCAGAGCCCACAGCCTGTCAGCTGCACACTGACTCCTCTCTCAGCCGCTCAGAGGTACGCGCAGTGTTTTGTTGCCCTTTATAAATGAGAGTCTTACCTTGTGCTGTTGCTTGTCTTTTAAGGGTATAAAAAAGTGACTGTTTTGTTTCCTGTTCACAGGCACTGAAATTAACCAGGCAGCCCAAAGCACCCGTGAAGGTATAATTGTGGAGATGGCCTGTGTCACAGTGAATGTATATATGTACTATACTGTACACACGGACAATTGACACAGCTGGGTTTTGTGAATGTTGCTTTAGTGCATATTTTATTTTTTTATATATATCTATCTATATATATATATATTAAAAGATACCTGTTAAGTGCCTTACAGATGCATTTTTGGCAAAAGCATTGTTTTCAGAAGCCACTTTGTTGGTTGCTGCAATAGGTTGTACAGTATTTTGGAATCCATTAGTTTATTTTTCTAACCGAGTGAATGGTCATGCCTGACAGCTGGTTCTTCCATTGCCCCTGCTTTGAAGCCAGGGTGCACCAGCAGCAAGTCTCTGTTTTAAACTAGCCAAAATGACCAGGAGCCTATCCCACTGCTGGCTTACCAGCTCTTCTCTTGGGGAAGAGCTTTCTGAAGGTTTTTTTTCTGAGATTGACTTGAATTTCTGTGTGACTCTGTTACACTCCCTAGTCATATGACTGTGACATGCCTTTTTCTTCTGAGTTTGTGTATACTCAGCATGGGGCCATCCAATGGATAGAAGCTGAAAAGCATGAATTATTTGCATTTGTTGACACTGTTGTCTAGACATTCCTTCAAAGTTAATGGTATCTCAAGAAAATTCTTTCAATTCCATTGTATGATATTGTGCCATTGTATATCTTAAATGCCTCATAAGCTTCTTCAAAGAAATGGTCTGGTGCTTGGGTTATGAGTGAAGTATTTGTGTTTGCAGTTACGAGATCTTTTTATCATTTACCCATGAAGAACACGAATTTTTGGTTTTCTTTTTTTCTTCTCCTTCCCCCTGTGCAATGCACAGAGATCTGCACAGAGAATTTAAGACGCTGAAACAGAGCCTTTATTGTAGTAAGCTAAGCTATGTTTTCTCTCTTACTGCATTGGTAATGAATAGTAGCTTATGAGGATAAAAAAGTTGACAATTTATTATTTTTTTGCTAATTAAAAGGATCCTTATAGTAACAGAAACGCTATCTTAGCTCATTTGACAATCAATCACAACTTTTTAAGAAATAATATTTCTCTTTTTAATAAACTTAGGTAAAAAAAAGAATACAAAATACTATTTCTAGGCATTGAAGATAAAGGAATGCAGGCATATATTTACACATGCAGCCAGCACTACATCTTGTCTGGGAGATGAAGATTTCAGAAACATGCTCTAGTCCAGACTGGGGGGTGTGCCCATCTCCAAAAACTGTGCTGGCAATTGTGCATTAAAATATTAAGTAAGGAAAGGAATAGGTCGATGGGAGATCAATATAAATGCAGAGCTTCCATGTGTGTCATGGTTAACATTGCAGCTAAAGGTGTGGCTGAGTGCAAACACCTCGGAGCAAGTCTGTAGCAAATGGAGATTATCAGAGCTCTGATTAGCCTGAAAGCCTTTACACAAGCTGAAGATCTTCTATGTGACAATAAGCATGTGAAATTCATATCCTTTTGCCTTACTGAAAAACAAAAAATGTGCTTGGTTTACTTAGTCTGTTACTTCCAGTCCTGTGAACAACAGGAAAAAAATAATCTGGTACCAATCCTCGGTGCTTTATCTGATGGCCACTTCCTGTTGCCATCTGCATGAGAAACTGCAGGGAGCTGACAGCATCCCCCTGTTCAGAACTGGCACACCAATAAAAGGACCATGTGACAAAGTTATGGGAGGTGGCACATGCTGAATTCTTTCCTTCCCTGGAGGGGGGATCAAGCTCTCCCTGCTGAGTCGGCAGGAGGGCTGAGGGACACTGTCCACTGCCCATGTCCCCAGGGCACTGCTCTCTTCCCACTGGGCAGTGGGCAGTGAGTTCACAGTTTGATCAGTGCATCCCTAGATAGCACAGGCAGATCAGCCAACAGGCCTGCTAGGAAATAGAGAATTCCTGGGCCAAATTCAAGTTTCCACTTCCTTAAACATTCTAAGTGGTAACTGATTCCATATGGGAAAAAATTCCTCTGGGTTTAAAAAACCTGTTTGTAGCAGGGGACAGCGTCTGGACTCAGGACAGTTTCTTTATGTTCTACTTCCATAAACCTGAATTTCCAGAGAATATAAAGACTTAATCCCAATCCCACTGAAATCAGTGACTCTTTGTGTTGGTTTTGAATGGTGAGACAACAGGCCCAGAGGCAGTGTTCCCTTTTCAAAATACATAGCAGGAGTTCAAGCACACAGTAGCTGACTGTGGTTGTGTCAACGCTAAACAATCAGAACACTGCAAGTACCCTTACTGAGCTACCTCTGTGTACTGAATCTCTGCCTTTCAGTACTTCCAACAACTTGCTTAGATTCCATTGAACACATCCTTTGTTTTTTGGGGAGTTTTTTTCAACCTGTAAGACTATTTCGAAGTGTTTTACAATGTAGTTTTGTTAGTCTCTTTACAAAGTCCTTGTTGATTGCTTTGGGGCAGCTTGAATATTGTGTATGATGTTGGAGGTGTTGGTCTAAAGGGAATATCAAGCTAAACTAAAATACATATTTTAAATTCATACTTAATGAAACTGAATTGTGCGCATCAATTCTGTTAAGACTGTTAAGATGTTTGTGACTTGCTATATGTCTTTAATAAACAGAATGGTTTTGAATTCAATTTTGTTAAAAGGAAAACACGATAAAATTATTTATCCTTTAGGTCACATTTTTACCTCTGTTATCTGTTTTATTCTTTTGTGGGTGAGCTGTTTAACTTTTTGCTTGTTTTTTAAAACAAAAGCCCATTAACTGTCTGGAAATACTTTATGAACTTGGGGAAAGTCCTCAGAATGCTGCTAATTGTCATCAATTGAAAATTAATTCATTGAACCTATATAGTTTTTCAGTAAAAGGTTAGAACAACTCTGAATCTTTTCAACTTCCTGGCTGTAAATATAACTGTTATTAAACATAATCAGGCAAAACTGATGGCAAATGAGAACTTTGCCCTTGTTACACCATGAAGATTTTCTTGATCATCAATTTCTGCATCTCTATAATCCCATCCAGTGACAGCAGAGGAAAAAACCCACCCAAACAATAAAACAGCACTTCAGAGGTCAGGGGCAATGTTAGCACTTTGTGTTGAATTACTGAAATATTTTATTTCCCTTTTTGTGCATTAAATTGAAAAGCTTTTGATAACTCCAGTAACTTATCAAGATAAACAATTTTTACTGTAGTTAAAATCAAAGATGTGGTTGTGTTTTTTCTCGTTGATCCTGTAGTCAGTGTGAGCAGGTTATGTGGTAGAAAGGCAGTCTCAGAGGAAGCTGTGCAGTTGTGCTTGTTCACAGAGCAGAAGGAGCTTGGTTGTACAGAAGTAGTCCCCTACATTACACTGGCAGTCAAGGAAAAAGGAGCTGTTAGTTTTATTTGTTACATTTTTTGTGGAAATATCTTGACAGCGGGAGGTTAGAAGGCAAGATGAAATATGGTCTGTCTGCAAGCACACTGATTTATGTGCGAGTGCATACGTGCATAAGAGATGAGCAGTTATATATGTAGAAATTACTAGAAAGGGCCAAGTCCCTGGGATACTTTTTTTTTTTTTGCAAGACTGCATATGGAGAAAGAGGTACTTTTTTTGATGTTATTCTGCCATTAAAAATGAAATTTCAGACACTGAATTGTGTTTTGTATTGAATCATAATCTCATACAGAACCCTTAAAGCAGACAATCACAGCTTTGTATTTGTAAACTGTAGACTGTTTTGCACTTAAATAGATGTTGATGCATTTGGGAATTACAACACAGTACAGGGCTAAATCATAGTTTCTCCATTTGGTTATAATCCAAATGCATTTATATTACTATTATTATAAAGTGCCAGGAACACAGGCAGTCCCTAGCAAACACATTAAATAGACAAGAGACTAAATTCTGCCCTTGGTTACACTTGCACATCTCCAGTGCAAGGTTGTTAAGCTGCAGAGCAGTCTCCCCTGGGAAGCTGTTTGAAGAGCCCTGCCACCATTCTAACAAAGCTCGGAGATAATGTAGCACATGATGAGACTAAATGAAGAGTATTTTACTTTAGATTTGATGGCCTGCCCTTTCCAGCATCTTACAAACCAAATATCTTTTGTCACTATTTCCATGGGGTAGCTCCAGTATCCCAACCCAAAACTTATAGCATCCTGTCAGAACAATGTCAGGAGAGGGATGAGGGATGTGGTCTCATCTTTGTCATTTTCTTGCTTCAACCACACTATTGCTCATGATCATTAGACTGTGGCTTCTATAAGGAGGCATTTTGACTTAAATTCCTCCAAGTTGATATGTCCTGTTCCTGTAAAATTCTCATTCAACAGAGAGCACCCTGTGGGATGGTAAGGAATCTTCTGGAGTTGCATGGACAAGCTGTGAAGGACTAGAGAAAGCAATGCTGGGAAATGCAGGTTGGAGGCATTGCTCCAGGCAAGTCTGCTTTGTGCTGGCATCTAAAGCTGCAGCAGAGGTCATGAAAGCAGCCTCTGGATTATTCCTCTTGCCAGAAAGGTGGAGAGTGAGATCTTCAGTGAGAAGTGAAATTAAATTTATACGTGATTAAAAGGACAAGAGAGATGTCTTGGAAACAATGAATGCCAATGAGGCCTCTCGGCTGCTCCCCTAAGCAAACTGCAGTCTCGGTGGAGCATCGGCTTCTCAGCCCCCCAAACTGCAGTAATCGAGTCTGGAGCTGATGAGAGCATGAGTCACCACTTAATTTCTCATCAGTGGAGGCCAAGTTTTCAAAATATTTTTAGATGCATTTCCACAGAGATTTCTGCCAGCCAGTGACCTATAGAGTGACAAGAAAATGAGCAATAGCAGCTGCTGAATCAGGCTTTGCTCCCTGCCACCTACCCTTCTGATTATAGTCAGGGGCAGGGAGGGCAGGTAAATCAAAGGCTTTTGGAATTATTGCACAGAAAAGAGCCCTGCTGAGCTGATAGGAACACCTGGATTTATTAAGTAACAAAAGAACCTGTGAATTCTTAGGCTGCCTGGTAGGTTCAGATGAACTTTGACCCAGCCAGAAGCAGGTGTGAGATTAGGAATTGATTGTGATCCATCCTCCGAGGGCCAGCCCACAGCCAGCAGCTGCAGCCCACGGAAGAGGCCGCGCATCTCCCAAGGATCCCGTGCTGCTACATCTCATCTGCTCTTTGCCTGGGTTCAAAACTGCCACCTGGCACAACCATTTGTCACCCAGGTAAGACAAAGGAAAGAAGCCTCTGGGTGGCATCCTGTGTGGGAGGGCTACAGTATAACAGTCACAAAATCAAAGACTTGCAGATGTTGGCACAGTGGTGCTGGTTCATCTCTGTAAGAGAAAACTTACTATTCATGGTCAGTTTTCTTATGAAACAATCTCAACTTCTAAGGGAAATCAGCTGTCTGGAAAGGTAAGAAAATAGAAAGGAAAGACAAGGAAAGAATGAAACTGAAAGGAAACTGAAGGAAAGACAATTTCATTGATAGGATTAAAATTATGGAGGTCATGTGGGAACTGGCATTCTGCCAGAAGAAATTCAGGAAATAAAATTTGAGAGTCCTGTGACAATAATTGGGTATGAAATGCTATTGACAAAAGCTTTTGCAGTTCTGTGCTCCCTCTGTTCTTTAGCATTGTGACTGCAGTCCTTCTCTGTTTCTGTCCTTTCTCTGCTGCACAGCCCATACCCAAGATGTCACAAAATTGTTTTATTTCCCAGTGCCTTCCCTGTGTAGTTTTGCCACTTCTTGTCAACACTGCTTGATGAAGTAAGTGATAAAATGTCATTTTCCCCTTTTTTCTAAATTTTAGCTTCTCCCAGTTAGCTGTCCCTAACTGAACCTGGTGTCATCAAGATGATGCTCTCATCTGTTCTCCAAGCTCTCTTAGAGACCCTGTCCTGTAGCCAAGAAACCAGGGCAGCTTTCCAAGATGATGCCTGGGGAAGCAGAACTCAGCTTTTTGTGCTGACACTGAACAACGTAACCCATGCAAATTACAGTTCTTGTGTTCTTTGTTGGGACTCACAGCTCTCCTGGAAGGGAACACCCACATGATGCAGACCTGAAGTTCACTGCTGGATCCATTAGAGTCACTGTCAGTCCTTTGGGCAATCCCAAACTGCTGCTGACATATTTTGCCAAGTTCTCCGGCAAATTCTTGCTTGTTCTGTTTCATAATATTGCTTAAAATTATAGAAATGTTGGGAGGCCCTCTATTTTTCTTTCTAAAAATTACAAAAAAAAACACCCTATTTTGATCTATTTTAGGTCTCTGCCTGAAAAATTAACTGTAATTTCCCAGAAGTGGCTCAGGACTACTATATTTGCCTCACACATTCACTCTGCCCCTTCCCCAAAACATACAGTCTTTCAGGTACCTCACAGCGAGTTGCATAAAGCCCTTTTTTAGAAAACAGCTACAACATCTGTTTATCTGGTCCAATTCTCTGATAAATAAAATATATCCCAGAGGCATAATAGCATGCTAAAAATAAGAGTATGACACAATTTGAGCCAGCTAATCTGGTAACTCTGTGTGCTGCAGCTCATGGAGTGTTAATGTGAGAAGCCTGTATCTTTCCAGCCCGGCTGGCTGTGAGCATCGCACGTGGATCTCTCCCAGAGCAGAGCCAAATCCCACAGTACTGTGCTGTCCTGTGCTCACAAACTTCCTCCCTCTGGCCTCTGCAGGTGTAAAAACCTGGGGGAATTGTGCTATGTGAGATTTTATGTGTCAGGGAGCAGAACAGAAGCGCCGCAGTCAGCGGAGCCTGACGTGTGTCGAGTTTGCGATCCTAGCGCCTGTTTGTGACACAAAACGTGTAACCTCTCTGATTATAAAAGGCATAAAGAGCTGTATGTACCTGCACTGTCACATACCAATGTCCCAAATTATTGCATGTTAATTATCTATCAGGGCAATATCAAAAACCCAACAAAATTCAAATTGTGCTGGTATCAATTTTTCAGAAGATTTTTTGGTAAGGTTTTTTATTGCTTTGTTTTAAAGTAAGGTGCACAGTATGTAACGAAAAACTCCTCCATGTGTATCATTATGTATATTAAATCATTGTCCTCTATGTTCCCTAATTTGATCACATATTTTTAGGAATGTATTTTGCTTATCTAACCCTCTGATTTCAACAGCAAACTCCTTCTGCTAACTCATCTCGTTTGGATTTTTATATTTCAATTGGATAAGAACCTTAAATTTTGGTATATGCATAAATATGCTCCAGTATATGGCAAGCAGCAGCTTCCTATGTTTAAAAAATAAATTTAGTGAGAAATGTCAATATTTTTTAATACTAGTGAAAATAAAATTTAGTCTGTCAAGATGGCACAGTGACAGTCTTTGAATAGATGCTACTTTGAATGTGTTTTAATTTTTTTTCCAGAAGCCTCAGATTAGGAGCTTATTTTCTTAGTAACAAAATATTTGCTCTGAACAATCCCAAAAGCATAATACATTAGTAGAAAGAGTATTTATAGCCAGTAATTCAGCTGTTATAAATTATGACTGTAAAGAAAGAGAAAAGGGTTCCTTTTTAAAACTTGCTGCCAGATTCTGGTACAGCAATGCTGAGCAGGTTAAGTAATGTTCTTCTGATGAACAGTCAAGTCTTGAGTAGTTTTCATTTTTAAAAGACTTTATTAAGCATTTTTCTCAAACTCATCTTTTTTGTTCTGTTTTGAGCAGACTTCAATCTGAATAAAACTCTTGGTGACTTGGTGACTTTTTAGCCTACATTAAATTCTCACTGACAAACAGATGAGAATTACTATTGATTTTCTCCAGAAAGAACTAATAGGCTTTGCCAAATAAATCATGCAGATCCTAAGTGTGCTATTCATCTCTTCTGCAGATTATTGCTTAAAAGCTGTGATAGTTGTCCTTTAAAAATCAAAAGTCAAATTAGTCCTTTGACTTCAAGTGAAAAATTTGGACTGAAGATTGTCCTGGGCCTTATTATTGTTTGGTTTTTTTGCAGTTTGGAAAATGAGAGGGCTGGCAGGCATGGATTCTTGGTAAGTGTGAATTCTTAGTTTCTAGGGAACTCGACCACACCTGGAGACTGGAGGTAACTGGTTTGTGTTAATGAGTGGCTCAGTTATTTATCCCTCCCTGGTATTATGGAGCACCCCAAGTCTCCTGAGAAGCCAGAGTTGACAGTGGAGTTGATCACCTTCAACTTGGACTCCCTTTGTGTCTGTGTGTCTGTGTGTCAGTGACGGCCCAGGGTCCTGACCAGGTTCTGAAATACTCCAGCATCTTCCACTGTTTCAGTTCCCTCTCTTCTGGAAGTTGTAGATACTTTGTGCCCCTCCTATCTTTCAAGAATATTGAAAATTGTAGATCACTACTATGTTTATCTAATTAGCTTTTTGTTGATTTGAGATTATTTGGTGCAGTCACTGGTGCTTCTGCAGCACACATTCCATCATCTGATTTTTAACTAATTAATGGAAGAGTCTGATCACCCACTTCCAACTAGATTTTACATACCCTTGAAAATTTTTTGTTGTTGTTGTATCGGAATTGATTTAGAGTTGAAACATGTCTCAACTAATTGCAAGACATAATACCACAAAACTGTATGAATTAACAAATACTAATATGTACTTAACATCTATACCTAGATACCAGTGTTTGTACCCACACACAGAGGATGCTGCTGCTGGCTGAATTTAGAAGACAGGAACAATGTAGTTTATCCAAAGTCTGTATTTCTCTAATAAATTTCAAATCAGCATGAGACATATATCCCATTCAAATATTTATCTGTTTAGCATCTTCACCAAAAAAAAAAACTTTCTAGATGAAAATGCCAGCAGAAGTTGTGGTTCTAGCTGATATTACTCAATTAACATTGTATGAGATCTCTCCAAATGTGTTGACTGCTGTATCCATCTTAAAGGGAAAAACAACAACAAAAAAACACCCCAAAAAAAACCCCCAAACCACCACAAAAAAAAAAAAAAAAATCCCCGACCCCACAACCCAAAACAAAGCAAACAAAAAAATCCCCCAAAACAACAACAACAAAAAAATCCACATCCTTTTAATTTCTCCTGTTTGTCACTAAAATAATGCATTATAAATTTGCCAAGTCTTGCAACCAGCACCATTTCATATTCTGGGCACACCATTAATTTTCACAGGAAAATATGTCTTTAGAATCACTAGGTCTGCTCAAACATTGAATGCAGTTATTTTTCAGTATTTTCCATACATGAAATTTAGCTACCTTGTTGTATCAAAAATCCAGCTCTACTGGCAAACAAACACATTTTTAAAAAAAGCTGGAAGAGGAAAAGGGGAAGGAAGAAACCCATGTGTGACCTCTGGTGGTTTTAAGACTTACTCAGAATATTGTGCCTTCATCAATGATTAAATGACTCTCCCTTTTAAAATGTATTGAGCCCTCATTTTTATGTGGATGGATATTACTACCCCAGAAATTCAACCTCTCACTAAGAAAAAGGGTGATCATAAGAATGGGAAAATAACTCAGATAAGTAAAACTAATGCAAATGTTTCACCAACTCCTTAAAAGACACTGACAATCTGAAGAAGTGTTAAACACATGGGGTCTATATTTCCAGAAATAAGAAATGATGGCAGATGCTCAGCTGGCACTGACACATCAGGTAACCAGCACTCTGGGAAGACAGGTACTCTCTGAAAACTGGGCACTTTTAATAAGATTGAAAAGAAAGTGCTTAAACACTGAGGTGTCCAAAATTTTAATTTGGTTTGCAAATATAGATTTTGACTCTTTTTCAAGTTTCTAATTTTTTTCTTCTTTGTGTGTGTCTTTTCCTTGCTCTGTCTGAAAGCAGAAAAAGGGGTAGAAAGTACTGTGCAACTAGAACAATATGTGTATATACACATATTAATTGTATACATCTGCATCAGTCAGCAGTTTAATATTTAGATACCATTTTGATTACATAGTTTATTTTTTGTTTGGTTAAGGATCTTCAGGAGGTTTTCAGAATATATGGGCTGGCATGGAAAGCAAAGCTAGATTTTTATCAGATATATCTCAATGCTTCTTAATACCATGTGCTTTCATCAGTTTTTTCCCTATGCCTTGTTCTTTGTAGGCAGCACTTAGTACTTCATAGTCCTTCAGAGAGTGCTGACTGGCTGAGAAGTCATCCTGGAGAGCAGGGACACAGGTATTTTCTATTTTAGATACACAGGCCAAAATACCACACATATATGACCAAACTGACTTTTACTTAGGTACTACATGATAGGAAAAGTCAGTCAAATTGTCATATTTTAAAGAATGAAAACAAAATTGTCCATCTTGCTGGCAAATGGATCTGTGCTTCCCTGTGCCCGTAGGGCCTGCACACCCTCATCCTGCAAGCAGAGGTGCCTACAAAAAAGCTGGAGAGGGATTTTCTATAAGGACAGGTAGTAATAGCTCAAGAGGGAATGGTTTCAAGCTGAAAGAGAGCAGGTTTGGAATAGATATCAGGAAGAAATTCTTGACTGTGAGGGTGGTGAGGCACAGGCACAGGGTGCCCAGAGAAGCTGTGGTGCCCCATCCCTGGAAATGTTCAAGGCCCAGTTGGATGGGGCTTTGAGCAGCATCTGGTGTGAGACGTCCCTGTCCAAAGCAGGGGCTGGAACTGGATGATGTTAAGGCCTATTCCAACCCAAACCATTCCATGGTTCCACGTTGCTCCCTGTGCCAGAGCTGCAGTGCCCAGACCATGGAACCGGCTGCTCTGTGACATCAGCCCAGGGTGCTGCGGGCACTGCGGTGCTGCGGGCACTGCAGTGCTGTGAGCACTGCGCCTGTGCTGGCACACGGAGTTCTTGCTCCTGTAGCTGGCACAAGCCACGGGCAGCAATGCTGCTGTTCTGCTTCCTCGTGCTGCTGGCCGCGTTCAGGCCTGCGCAGGGTGTGTGGAACACCTGCGAGTAAGTGGCCCCAGGCTCTGGGAGGGAGCTTGGGCAGCACTTTGGGGCTCCCTGGAGAGGGCCTGCTTGTCCTTCATGGCCAGGCCACAGCCTCACGAACCCCACGGGGAAGCCTCCAGCACACACCCCGTGGCCTTCCTGGCGTGCTGTCCCCGCACACCTTGTGGGGAGCTTCTGCTGGAGCAGCAGCCAGCCATGGAGCAGATGGAAATGACTTTCTACTTGCAGAGGGAGCTGTGGGCTCCGGCCCTTGACTTCTGATGATGAGCGAGGCATGACACGCGTCGTGGGTGGCAAAAGTGCTGAGTCCGGGGCCTGGCCTTGGCTCGTCAGCATCCAAGATCCCTCGGTTTCAGGCACGGGGCATCTGTGTGGAGGGTCCCTCATCAGCACACAGTGGGTCCTCACAGCAGCCCACTGCTTTACTGAGTCCAGGTAAGCAGGAGCAAGAAACAGGGATATCCCCACAAAATCAGCAGGTGCCCTGTCAGCAAGTGCCGTACACTTCTCCTATCTCATTTCTCTGCAGTATGCCCAGTGCCTGGGCAATGCAGAGCCCAGCTGAGAAATTGCTCAGGAGAAAGCTGGGCACATGCCCCTGCTTCCTAGTAGCCTCCAGCTGACATTCCCAGAGCCTGAGGCGGGTGGAGCAGTCACCGCCCCACAGAGCTGCTTTCCTCTCTGCCTCGAGAAGCAGAAGGCTGGTCACTGCTGGGCTGCCACAGCTCCAGGCTCTGCTCCCTCTCACCCCTCTCTCCACGTGCCCTCAGGAACCTCAGCGACATGCGCGTGCTGATCGGGGCCACGAAGCTGACCAAGCCGGGCCCTGGGGCCGAGGTGCGCCTGATTAAGCGGCTGCTGATTCACAAGGATTACAGTCCTGCCGACCAGAGCAACGACATCGCGCTGCTGGAGCTCAACCAGCCTGTCCAGTGCAGCTCCTACATCCAGCTGGTCTGCGTGCCCAACGCCACGCTGAACGTGGCACAGCTGGAAAACTGCTATGTCGCTGGCTGGGGTGCCACCACTGCAAGATGTGAGTTTCCAAAAATGGAGGGCAAGCTCAATACACTGGGAAGATGGGTTGGGCTTCCTGACAGCAGAGGCCAAAGTCAGAATAAGGCTGCCCACTCCCTAAAGGCAGACAGGAGGGACAGAGAGCTTCAGCACCTCTGTAGAAGCACAGCCAAACCCTAGGGAAGGGGATCGCCTCCAGATGGGGAAAGTGGCACGGAGCTGCCGGGTTCTCATTCCTTTCTGTGCTCACAGCTCAACAATCGAGTGATGTCCTGCAGGAGGCCAAGGTCCACCTTATCAATGTTGAGGTCTGCAACAGCAGTGAGTGGTACCAGGGGGATGTCCATACCCACAACTTGTGTGCTGGCTACCCGGAGGGTGGCATCGATACCTGCCAGGTAGGAATGTCACTCAGTGACAAGTCACTCAGCCCCCAGCAGCACAGGCAGCAGCACCCCAACACAGCCCAGCCCCTGCTTTCCCTGGCCAGTCACTCTTTCATCCCTGGCTCCCCACCTTTGCTGGGGCTTCCCAGCCATTCCCCATGTGCAGGGCCTAGCCCAGGACCTCCCTTGTCCCCTTGCCTGGCACTCTGCCCAAAAGGCCCTGCTAGTGCTCTTTGCAGTCTAGACATCCAGATGCCAATGCTGAAACATCTGTCCTCTGCACATCCAGGATCACTGTGCAGAGCTGAGAGAGAGCCTGACTTCACAGGCCCCAAACCCACTCCCTGCCAAGCTTCTGGAGGCTCCATCACCTGAGCAGAGGCTTGCTCAGCTGAGAATACAGCTCCGTACAGGGCTGTGAGAGAGAAGGAGACAGCACCAGTGCTGACAGGGGCCACCCAACACATCCTTAATCCTCCCTGGTTCTCTGCAGGGTGACAGTGGGGGTCCACTCATGTGCCGAGACAACAGTGCTGACTTCTTCTGGGTTGTTGGAGTGACCAGCTGGGGAAGAGGCTGCGCCAGAGCAAAACGGCCTGGAATATACACTTCTGTTCAGCACTTCTATGACTGGATTCTGGTCCAGATGGATCTGCTTCCACAAGTAGAGGCTTCTCGGTCATGGAGTATTTATCCAACTGCCTCACAACCATGGACTCATCATACAAATGCCCCATGGCCCACTCAGAAGCCATGGCCAAGACCACCTCCCACTTATAAGCCATGGCCAACAACAACACTGCCCCCTCCAAAGCCATGGCCAACAACACTGCCCCCTACAAAGCCATGGCCAACAACACTGCCTGCTCCAAAGCCATGGCCACCAACACTGCCCCCTACAAAGCCATGGCCAACAACAGCGCCTGCTCCAAAGCCATGGCCACCAACACTGCCCCCTACAAAGCCATGGCCAACAACAGCGCCTGCTCCAAAGCCATGGCCACCAACACTGCCCCCTACAAAGCCATGGCCAACAACAGCGCCTGCTCCAAAGCCATGGCCACCAACACTGCCCCCTACAAAGCCATGGCCAACAACAGCGCCTGCTCCAAAGCCATGGCCACCAACACTGCCCCCTACAAAGCCATGGCCAACAACAGCGCCTGCTCCAAAGCCATGGCCACCAACACTGCCCCCTACAAAGCCATGGCCAACAACAGCGCCTGCTCCAAAGCCATGGCCAACAACACTGCCCCCTCCAAAGCCAAGTGTGATTCCTGCACCAGTGGAAGAGATTAAGACCTGCCCATTTCCACTCAAGAAGCTGATGGAATTCTTCACTAAGATACGGGAGCTCCTGAAGAACCTACAGGGAATTGCAGTTTGAGCGGGAGAATGGACAGGATCCAGTGCAGGTTGCATGGGACCGTGACTGTTTCCTGCTGAGGCAATGCCTGCTGATCCAAAGGCCGCCTCAGTGCCGAAGGCTTCCTCTGTCTTGCCCACATTGCTCCTCTACATGTATGCAAGTGCTAATGTTGACTTAGTTGGTGAAATAAAGTTGCCTATGTTTGTAGTTAACCATGCTTTCAGTCCAGTTTGGTCTCTTGGGCAAGGCAAGGACTTCCTTGCCCAGGACTTACAAAATGAGGCTGCCTCAAACCACTTGGGCACAACGGGAGTCACTCTAAAGGGCTGTGTCTGATCAGACAGAAGAGTGCTCAGAGCCACCACAAGATGGAGAAGACTGGCACATCGAGGCTAGGAAGATGACGGGAGGAGACAATGCCACATGCAGGCACCTTGGGAAGGGACACATTGAGGCACACAAGCTGGTGACTAGGGCCTGGCAAGAGCCTTAGCTAACGGAGCAGAACTGGGAAGCTCCTAAGCATGACAAGCAAAATTTCTGACTGTCACAAAGGGAGAAGCTGAAAGGAGCTACAGTGCCCTAAGGAAGAGCAAGATTTCACAGGTAGCAAAGGGACACTGATGTGTAAGGTGACCACACTTCAGAGATGTTTGAAGGAAGAGTTGGGGTCATTCTGGGGAGGAGAACCTGGTAGGAGCAGAAGGACCCAGGAAACTGCATCTGTATTGCCATGGAAGGCCAAGGTGAGCTAGTTAACAGCACCTGCAACACCAAGTCTGTCCACAGGTGGGACAAACCTTGGATTCAGGGGAAAAAGATAGCAGGGAGGAGAGAATGTCAGAGAAAGAGAGGAGTCAAGGAAGATGAGGGGGATGTGTAAGCATGGCAGATAGGGAGAAGGGAGGATCAAGGAGCCAGTCTCACAGACACAAGCTGTGTCCTTGGCCTCACAATCCAGGTGCCACAACTGCCTTTGTCAGTGTGGGCCCAGAACAGCACTAGCCCTTGTAGACATCAAGGACAGGGAGCCTCCCAGAGGGTGTTGCTGTGGCTGACGTGGCCAGCATGGACTGTGCTGCATCCATGTCCCCCGTGCTTTGCACAGGAAGGATGACACTGTGTGGGTATCTCTGGCATATGTGACTTGTGCTACACTGCTTGCCATGGCTGTAACCAGATTGGACACCTGCATGCTGTCTGCAGGAGCCATGTGCTCTAGTGGGTAATTTTTGGGAAGGAGCTTCTGGCAAGCAGCTGCAGAGCGGGGTGGCAGTGAACCTCCCAAAGAGACCATGATGCCACACAGGATGTTTTCCTGCAAGCTGTTAACAGGAAGTTCTGGGAGCCCCTGCAAACAGAGGGGCTAAAATAAACCTGGAAAGGGACTTTTTACAAGGGCAAGTAGTAATAGGACAAGGAGGAGTGGCTTTAAAGTGAAGGTAAGTTTAGAATAGATATTAGGAAGAAATTCTTCTCAGCCAGAGAAATTCAGTGACTTCAAAGCTTCACTCAAAGCAAGTGTCACAACCATCTCCTCCTCAGAGATGGAAAAAGCCTGTCACAGTCATTACCATGACACCAGCAGCTTCCAACTGCTCATTCAAATGCCAAGTGACAGGCAGATGTTTCCAGTAAGGAATACAGCCCTCTCCGAGCCTTGGGTTGCATCACCCACCAGGACAGCATTGCCTCAGCCTTCTCTGGCCAGGGCTGTGACCTGCTGGAGTCACTTGAGCTCAGCCGGGCTCAGCTCTGACCATGGGGCCCAGACACACCACGTGGCGCTGCTGGAACTGGAGAAGGTTTGCTTTTCCTTGTCACAAACGTCTTCATTAGCAGGAAGCTGTCAGGAGAAGGGGACATAAGACAACTTCCACCCTGCCTATTGTTTTCCCAGCAGCGTTTGTGTAGTGGATTTCTAAAAGAAAAAAAAAAAAAAAACAAACACAAACTGCAGTTGGGAATTTAAAATAGCACTGTGGACAACGGTGTATGCTCACTAGTGGCTTGGTAATTAAGACAGAGTATAAACCATTTAAGCTGAAGTGTCACTGATAAGTGCAGGGAAGGGTTACAAACCCTCCCACCTTCCCTCCGGCGGAGCGCTCCCGCCGGGACGGGCCCGGCCGCGGGGCCGCCATCGCCGCGACAACGCTGCCCCCTGGCGGCGGCCGGCGGGAGCGCGGGGAATGCCTGGGCATGGATCCCTGGGAATACATCCCTGGGGATGGATCCCTGGGGATGGATCCCGCCGCGTGGGCCCGCACGGATCCGCCCGGTACGACACGGTTCCTGCCCCAAGCCGCGTGGGCAGACATCGCTGCAGGCAGCCGCTGCCTCTGACACGTCGCGTTGGTGCTGCCTCAGACACTGGCAATTACTGGTGACACCTCACTCCGACTGGGTTAAATATTTTCCCACTCCGGGCCGTGTGTTTGCACAGGAAGGATCAGCAAGTCACGTCTGCTGCCGTTCCCTCTCTGCACCAGCTGCCCGATGTCCTTGGTACCTGGCCGTCAGTTCTTAATGTACATCAACATGCTCTGATATACAGCCAGCCTGATCTTTGACTCACCTTTGGAACAGCAACACATTTTCTCAACAACAAATTATACTTTGACATTAGAAGGTGGCAATCTGTAATGGATATTGCAATCTAAAGATTGAAAGAGACTATCTGTGATCTTTGTCCTCAGCCGAGCAAGCTGGAGTCTCTCTTCCCTCCTACACATTATTTGATTGTGGGACATAACCTTGGGATGTACTAATAATCATTAGTCAGAGCTGATGTATCCGTTACGGGCCTGCCCTGCTTGGGGAGGGAAACATTCTCTAGAACAGTAGTAAATCAGGAAAACATGCACTTAAATATACAGTAAAATGTGGTTTGAGACACGGTCCTTCATACATCATGTAGCAAAATGTTTTATTGAGAGAGTCACACACACTAATGAGGAAGGAGGGCTGGCGAGACAAGACCTGTGGAGGGAAAGCAGTTTGGTGGCAGGGAGGGGCTGGCAGAGATCTCTGAGCAGCTCCTGGTCCAGGGGAAGTTGTGACTCCCCAAGTCCTTCTCTGCCCTCTCCTAGCCTTGGATGAACTGGCAGGAGAGAGAAAGGAAGGCAAAGGAAGGAAGGGAGGCCTGTAGAGCTGTCCAGACACAATGAGCCTTAAGGGCCTGGCAGGGGCAGTGAAAGGGTCCAGCTTGCCAGGAGTGAGACGTCTGTTCTGCTGTTCACCAGCTTTGCAGGTCAGGCTGCTACTTTGCTGTTTGGTTTTGCTGCTAAGCAGCTGTCTTTTTGGAGCTGAATGTTGCAGAAATTGTTAGAGCTTCTCCTTTGCTTTTTTACAGGCATTTGTCATTATTATTTAAATGTGAGTGAATAAATAACACATGTATCTGTTGAATGTTTTACTCTCTGGGTTCCTGACCTTGCTGCTTTGCCTTCCTTGCTTTTGTGGTCCTGACTATTTGCAGAAACTGTGCCAAAAGAGCTGGCCCAGCCAGCCAGCCAGATCTCTGAAATGCCTGGGGCCACATCCCACACTGATCTGGGAGAGCCTGAGCTCGCACATCCCTGCTGACCGTGATTGCTGCACCCACAGGGCCCTGGGGCTTCTCCTATAAGTCTTGCCACCCTTCTTGGAGCTGGCCAAATCCGTGCATGCCTGGCTTTTTTTGCTTACTAGTGGCAATTCAACCAATGCTGGAAATGTCTGTGATGTCCAAGCTTTGGATCAGCTGTCTTGCTTAGTGCAACATCTCCACATTATATTTTGTTATTTCTAAATATTTTTTTTCTTGAGTAAGTGTAGCTCAAGCATTGCACTAGTCATAGACATTTTTACTGCCTAAACTATGTTTTGATGCTTGTTTGGCTGGTGGGGAGACAGGCTGAGGAGAGGTGTGCATTAGCTGCTTTCAGTACTTCTGGCCCCAAACCATGTCACTTCACTGAGGGATGACAGCCTGGCCCACAGGTGGCTGCAGGCTGAGCTGCTCTGGAGGAACTGAAATCCCAGTTCCAGCAGAACGTCTGTGACCAGCCCAGTCATGCACCTAGAGAGGGATATAAGGCAAGTCTTTCACGTGTCTCTTCAGTAAATATTAGAGTGGTTTGTGCCCTTGTTTTCCTAATTCTGACTTTTTTTTTTCTCAGAAATCTGTTACAAGCATGAGCACAGACTAATTTCCATATAAAGTAAGTCAGTTAAGAATGGGGATGTTTGAATGATTTGCCTTTTAATAAATTAACCAGTGCTCGTGTTTTTAACAGCATTAAGAAGAGATAAGACCTCCATTCCTCCTGTCGTGGCAACTACAACAAACAGAACATCATTCAGAAGTCAAGAAAAAGACACAGGCACTTTAGGTCTCAGCCAAGAGAGCCTCAAAGTAGCAAAACTCATTACTAATTCAGAAGAGCTGTATCCCTCAGAGCTCACCATTACTGGTCTTGCTGTTAATAACACTGGAGCACATCAATTTAGCAGAAGGCAGAGTTTGGCAGAAGGCAGAATGGTGTTGAAGTGCCACTCTCCCAATCAAACACCTCCATGAGGCCTTCTCTTGCTCTAGTCAGCCTAGAAAGAGGCAGTGCTGGGTTGTGGGGAAAGAGCTGAGAGGAAGGTTCTGGTTTTATAGCGAGAACAGTCTAGTAACATTAATTCTAGAGAAACAGTGAAAGAGGCCATAGGTATTTGTAATTTATTCATAAAGAGCTATGCCATCATAAGAAACTTTCTAAAATAATATGTGATAGTTCTTTAAATATGTAAGAGTTTGTTGACCTATTTTCTCAGTTAATTAGGATTTTTTTTGGCTGCATTAACAATGACTTGAATGCAGTCTGTTTTAGTCACTACACAGTTCAGCTACACTGGGTTACAGAAACATGATTTCTTTCTAAGGCACATGACACAGGAGAGGAATGCCATTGTAAGTGTCTAGATGTGTGCTTAAAAACCTGGAGACTTACTAGTAGGTAGAGCATAAGCTCAATTAGTGAATATAAAACCATTCACCTGGCATCCTTCTGAGTCCTAAACCAAACTTTGTCTTTTCAATTACAGCACTACCCTTGTTTTCTCTGCAGTAAAGTGCTATGGTGCAGTTGCCCTTCTCTTCAAAGTGCAGTGGTTAAGAACATCACGCTCATCTCTGCAAGCTGCATTTGTGAGTACATTTCTTTTCTTACTCATTTCTTTTGCCCAGGCCTAGAAGTGAAGTTGTTAAAACCTTGTCCATGTGTACAGCACAAATCACAGTGCAGCAGTATGGTCAGAAACCAGCTCTTTCTGAATGCTAATGGAAGGCACTGTTAGCAAGAGCTGCACTCTGTGCATTGTCCTGGAGCTGGAGCAGGAGAACTCATGTCCCATCTGCCTCCTCTGAAGTCAGTGGTGAGATAAGGGAGGATGTAAGAGCAGGATGACTGACTATCCAGAATGGAGATGGGCAACTAGTTGGAGATGGCCACAGGGCCCTCCTGACAGAGGGGAAGATGCCACCAGGAAGGCTGGCTGAACCATCAGAGTCCTGTCATTATCTGCCTGGTTCAGGGGGATTGCTGTGGGCTGTGAATTAGCCTGCAGCACCAAAATGTACGTTTGTCCTCCACTACATGGCTTGGGGATGATCAGCTTTGAGCTGATCCACTCTAGAAAAAGTCACCAGAGGGGTCAATTCCTGCTCTCTGAAAGGCTCTAAAATGTACATCTCAAGAGGATCATTATCAGGTCTATTTCTGGCTCTTTTAAAGCTGCAGTAAAATAAAACTTTACCCTTGCTGTTTTCACCTCTCCTTCTTAGGAGGTGTCCAGGATCATGCTCGTTTCCAAGAGTTGCTTTAGGGGTCTCCTGTGGAAAACCACAGGGTCAGAGAGAAGTTTGCACAAACTCAGAACACAAGGATGATGTTAACTTCCCAAGCAGCCTTTGCAGGGCATCTCCAAAGTGACCTGGGAAGGGTACTTCTCAGTCCGTGTTTCTGCACAGTGTCACTGAGCTGACACTCAAAGTAAAAGACTAAATAAATGTTGGCTGTCAGGCTTCAACAAGCTTCTTCATCAGGTGCAAATGGACAGGAAAGATTTTCTTCCATTTGCACCTGATGAGGAGGCATGTTTCTCCCCCAAAAGCTGGTGTCTGCCATCCTGTGTTTCACTCCATGGATCAATTCAGAGTTCTTGGGATCAATGTTCTCCATTAATGAGTTATTGCTTTTTATTTTCAAATTGCAACTTGAAATCTTATGGCAAATATTTGTCATCCGAGGGATACCAAGTGCACGGAATCAAACCTGTAAGCTCTTAAATGAGAATGGTTGGGTTTGTAGTTCTTAGAAAGAAATAGAACACTAGAAACTTTTTTTCTGAGATTAAACAGGAGTCAATACCACAGTGCAGAGGAAGAATTTCTATTTTTGGCTACACCCTTAAGGCAACAGAAGAAGTGTATGTCATTGCCACAGTGACAGCTAATGAGCAGATATACAATATTAATTGCAGTAAGTGTAACACACTGAGCAATCTATCAGCTTCAATTTTCTCAGCAGCTGTAGTTTAGATACTTTTGCCTAACACTTCTGTCTGAACTGGCTGCTTTGGGTTAGTTTGCCTATATGGCAGCACAAAGAGGGACTAAACCACCACAGTCTTCTTTGTGCTGCTCGAGGGGCTGACCCAGTTGCACTCAGCTGGCACCAGCACGAAGCTGTTGTCCCGGATCTTTCGGAAATGCATCACCTTCCCGCTCTCCGTGATGGCGATGATGTCGGGGTCGGGCTCGCTGAAGGACACCTCGGCCCGCTTGTGGCAGTGCTGGGCACAGACACAGCGCATGGCAGCTGCCAGCAGCAGGCCCAGCACGGCCGTGCAGACCAGGAGGATGCCAAGTTGGGCTGCAAGGAGTCGGGTTCCTCTGCCAGGGCCTTCCCCTGTCCCGGGAACAGCAGATTCAGGAGCTGGTCTGGTCACCCATGGCAGGGTATTCCCAGCTGCCTCCTGCTCATCCTTGTCCTCCTCAGCCCTGGTGCCTGCCTCCTCTGGCTGCGGTGCCAACTCTCTTTCTGCCATTTGCCTTGATGCCGAGGACAAATTGCCAGCAGTGCTGGCATCACCAAGCCAGGCTGTGGTTGCAGCAATGCCGCCCGGGTGAGTGCGCGCGTGCAGGGCAGAGGGAGTCGCTGTCACACGTGGGGAGGCTTTCAGGATGGTCCCACTCTCAGAACTGCCCTTTGAAAGCAAAAACATGCCAAAATGTGCAGTGAGGGAAAAGGGGGCTGATTAAGTTCTCACTACCTACCTCATGGAACACTTCAACTCTGTTTCTGATGCCCTTGTGTCCCTCTGGCTTTAGATTAACCCTTCTCTATTCCCTGTTTACTCAGTAGCTTTTAGAAAATGAAGGAGATGCAGCCCTCCATACCAGAATTGCCATGGGAGGAACAAGGCACCCGAGTTGGTCCCAGGAGCAAAGGCAGTGTGGGCTGGAGGGGCAAAGATGAAGGGTGAAGGTGCAGAGGAAGGTCACTGCTTTGTCTAACGAAATGTCTGCAGTTCCTGTTGTGGTGGTGGTGTTTTTCACAGGCATCATTATCACAAAATAATATCACTTAATAAACAATGCCCTCCTTGAGTGGCACCAGGGTCACACTGAAAGGGCAGGTGTGATTTTCCCAGCCAAGTTGCATGTGTAGGCTCACATGGACCCACTGGGATTCAGTATTGTCCTTCTGAGGAGGCACACGGGAGACTTGGGATGGCCTTTGCCATCAGCAGTTTGGGGCATTCACATACAACCTATAAACTCTCCCCAAAGCCTGTCTTGCTCTCTCAGTTCACAGCCAGTCTTATGCCCCTCTGGGTTGCTTAACCACCCATTTCAGTGGGAATGTCAGTTCCTGCCTGGCCCTGTTTCTGGGCACTGCCTGGTTCCATGCACCTTATTTTAACTGTCACAAAATGCCAGCTGCTCCACGCCAGTTCTGCAGCTCAGGCTTTGCTGCAGGTATCATCCGAGACTAACTCAGGAACAAGCATGCAATTTAGGAGGCCCCCAATGAATTTTTCCATTCCCACTATGCACCTGAGCCCCCATCAAAACCTGCAAAATGTACTGGAGTTTTTAATTTGGCTCCACTGAGATTTGGATCTGGCCCACAGTAGCTGGCACCTCTCCAGCCTGTCCAGCCCAGCAGGCTTTTTCACACATCCATTAATTACACCAAAGAAACTCTCACCCTCTACCATCATTAGGGATTTCTAAAGCTTCCTGGGAAGACAGTGTGACAGGAGCACAAAGCTGAGGTAGGAGCCCTGGAAAGCTGCAAAGCAAAGTAGTGGAGGGTCAGAGCATCCTTTGTGGAAGGGATGGTTTCTGAAGGTGCTATTAAAATGCAGTGGTAAATAGAAGACTTTCAGTGGCTGAACTGCAAACTATAAAGTAGCAGGCTGGCAAAGTGAGGATTGCATGTCTGTGGATCACTTACCCTCAAAATGCAAATGCTGGGATATGCTGCAGGACTTGGGACTTTGGGATAGAAAATGGAACTGCCTCTTAAGTCCTTGCCCTATCTCAAATCCTTTCTTTTCATACTACTCCCCATTCTTGCCTAATTTCTCAGTATTTTTGTTTCATTATGCTCTTCTGATCTTGCCTTGTGCAATAACTTGTCCTTCCCTTTGGTTTTCCTCTACTGCCTGTTCTCCACCTCTCTCCATGGCTATTCCAGGTGCTCATGGTACACATCTCTCCTTTACTTGTTCTATGTCCTCTGCTCCTTCCTAAATATTTTTGGCTTATTCTGTGCTGTACATCCACTTTCTCTTTTATTTTCTGTGAGATAATTTCTCTTTCTCCTTTGGCATTTTGGAAACCAGATCTAGTTCTTTCTTCTCCTTTTGTTTATCTTCTCTCCATCACCTGCATAGTGGACTTACCCTGTTAATTCTGTGTCCTGTATCTCTAAGCACACACATTTCCAGCAGCCTGTAGTCACATCTACATAAGGGAAAGCAATTGTTTTTACAGTGGACCTCTTAAAAACCCAGGCAGTGGGCTCAAAAGAAAAAAAAAAAAAAAACCAAACTAGAAAGAGACATAAAAGCCAATTTCCAGTTAAGGAAAAAAAAAATTAAGATTTTCAACAGTCTCAGTGTAGTTTTAGCCACTTATGACACCTACATGGGCTGCTAGGGTGTCCTCCCCACCCCTGGTGCTTACCTTCCTGTTGCCTGTACACGTCAAACACAAGTGGAGGGTGGCAGTGCTGGCAATGCTTCCTGCTCTGAAATATGGACAGAGGAAAGGCAGGGTTAGCAAGTGACACCTGTGGCTCACACCAGCAAGAAGTGCTGCTCCTTAGAGCAGTTTTGGGATGCATGCAGTCAATGTGGATCATACAACTTGTATTTTGAATTATGCATGATCATTAATTCCTATTCCCATCATTTTCACCCACAATATGAAATACTGTATGAAAGCTTATGCAGCCCAAACCTTCTAAAATTTCTGAGCAGACATCCTCAAGCCCAAACTTAATAATTGCTTTGCATCCTTTTTATTTCCTTTTCCCTGCAGATGGAGAAATAGGCCTGCTGAGTTCACTGTTTCACTGAATACTTGTATGCACTTTCAGAAGAATGTTATAGCAGTCAATAGTTTTTATCACATCTTTCCACCACCTGGCCAGTCCCCCACTGTGCTGATCAACACAGTGTTGAGTTCTTAGGAGATTTGGATTTTCTCCCTGTTACTGTCTGTCATGTGCAATATCCAAAAGATTAGTTCTCAAAATCTCAGCAAACAAACACCCTATCACCTCCCCCAGACACCTTCCTACACACAGGCACCTTCCTACATTTTCCTTGTTCATCTGCAGGGAAACTACTACTATTTTCCTTCCCCACAAGGACTGGAGAAACAGCTTTTCCCACCACTTAGATTTACCCATTGAAGGTGCTGTATCTGGAGGCATTGTTCTGGGAGAGGGAACCTTGCAAGGCATCCACCATTCCAGCATCTTGGGTGGGAAGGGACAGCTCCAGCCCCCGGCCTCTGGACCGGATACTCCTGCCGGACACAGCCCGCAAAGTCCGGGCCGGCTGCTTTGGCTCAGCAATG
Organism: Passer domesticus; assembly: GCF_036417665.1. NCBI lineage: Eukaryota > Metazoa > Chordata > Aves > Passeriformes > Passeridae > Passer > Passer domesticus. Next base: position 27,221,496 of record NC_087477.1, read on the forward strand.
GGACGAGTCTCCGACCCCACACCAAAACCTGGCTCTGGTGCCGGTGTTGCCACGATGCCACTGGGGCTGGCAGGCAGCAGGGAGCCAGTGGCAGCTGCAGGAGAGATGGGACCTTGGCCAGCAGGGAGACAAAACAAAAATCAGGGAGAGAGGAGCAGAGGTCTATTGTCTTTGGTTTGTTTATTTCAAATCCCACTCGGTGCCAAGGTTTGCCAGGAAGGTTTGTAACAGTGATTCTTTTATTTTCATGTCACTTATTTTTAAGAGGGAACCCACATGGAAATTAAAGCAGCAAAGCTCACTACCTATGTAATGGTCAAGTAAAATAATTAAAACTTAGCCTTGGTGCCATGCCAAAAATGCTGAGAAATACATCTGATTTAGGTATAAGTAAATTCTTAGAGAATCTTACTGACCAGAGGCTCCATAAATACAACTAAATATATACCTGGAGGGCAATAATCACATTTAGAGACAAATATGTTCCTCTATTTAGGCAATGTTGCTAATTGCACTTCCTTCTCTTCAAGAGCTGAGATTTTAGGTAAAGTATTTTAAGATTTGCATTGAAATCATAAGATCTGGCAACCCCATTTAACTTTCTGGTTCCCTCCTTGGAACTGGCTCCTCAAATACTGACCCACACCTCAAATACTGACCCACACCTTCACTTCAAGGAGCTCACCATGGCCATCACTGATCTCCATGAAAGACACAGGAGTTAAATGGGTTCCCCAGCTTGTTTGGGCCACTTTTGTTGGACACTTGCCCACACTAAGCTGTAATACTGTTCTGCAGGGGGTATTGGTAAGAAACAGCAAGGTTTGCTCACCATACCTGTGGGGTGAGGGTCAGCTGGTCCCTGCAGGGGCGTGGGGGCTACGATGTTGGGCTTCTTGTCAGCAAGGGTCTTGTTTTGCCCTCCCTGAGCCACAACAGCAGATTCAATCTTTGCCCAGTAAACAAAGTATGACTGGACTATGGAGATGCTGTTAAAACATAATCAGGCAAGAATTTACTATTACTCTATAGCATTAATAAAACATCTAACTGTTTAGCTAATCACAAAGACTGCTTTAATCTGAAAAGAGAACCAATGCAAAAGTATTTTAAAGGATTAGCCTGTCGTAAGTGTTCTATTACAAATAAAAGGTACCAGGTCCCATAAGAAAGATTTGGGGTGAAGAATCACCACTCAATAAATAATTAAGTTCAGCCAAAAACTGTGTGTAAACTTAAACAAAAAAAAATTAAAAAGTTGTATTACATTCATCATGTTGATAGAAGTACATTTGTAAAACTTGGACTAGCTCTGCTTACAATCTTCTGTAGGCAGGGAAACAACAGTGGTATTTATTAATTAAAACAAGCCAATGTAACTTGTACAAACAGCAGAATAGGTAAGTGGTAGAAAAAGTCTCTCTTCTCAGCCCTCTGATATTTGAGCCTGCCTAATCCTCTGCTTTTTGTCAGGTGCCAAAACTGTGTTGGCCAACCTTTAACTGCACCCCGAGAGCCTTATTTAAGCTGGAGATTTTGGTAAAATTTCAGCTCAGATTGCTCAGCTGCTTCTGAGAATTATCTAAGGGGAAACCAACCTGGATTTTCCTGTGCCAAATGACACTTAGGAGGCATTTTTAAGCCTAAAAGGGCATTTTTTTCCTGATGCTGTAACAGCATAAAAAGGAAGAGTCTATCAGATATCGGCTCAGAGAGTAAAAGGCCAGATGTGAAGGAAATATCATAGTGGGTGGCTAGGACTAGGTCTTGTTGGGATTTGTTTGGGTTTATTTGGGGGGTTTTTTTTGTGAGTTTAATAGTATTTCTTTAAACTGTAATAGTATTTTCTTATATAAAGCAGTGGCCAAAAATTGGAAATTCCAAGCAGCAATATTTCTGTTTCAATGAATTTTTCTTGAATCATGATGAGATGCTCAAGCCACAACACTCAACAGGACACTTAGGTTTTGGGAAGCAGCCAAGGATCTGGCCAAGCAGTTTCTAAGTGACTTTGTAAAGTTGAAATATAACAATTTAATATCTTTTGAAATGAAAAGCCACTGTGCTTCCTCTAAGACAGTCAGTTAGAAGATGTTTAATTTCATTCCAAATCAGAACCAAGCTGCTTGAACAGTTCAGGACTTTGGTGCAAAACAGAGATGTCAAGTTTTGACACAGTGCTCCCTCTCTTTCTATTGTGAGTAATTCTGTTTGCAATTAACTATTTTTAAAAACTACCTCTTTTTTCTTTTTTTTTTGTTATTTTTTGTTCCTTTCTTTTTTTTTTTTTTTTTAAAGTGATATACAAGATTATCCTTTAGATAGGGAAGTCCTATGGGCTGTATTACTTACAAAGACAGGCAACATGGTCACAGTTCTTTCTCTCTTTATGCCTTAATATTTCTGTTTCCTAAAATGCTTAAGCTGTCATCTTCCAGTGAGTCTATTCTGAGAAAACAGTGACCATGTAAATAAAAAGCAGCACTATGCAGCAGATATTAATGGTGATTTATGTACCAGCTGGGATACTGTTGCAGCATTTCTAAGTATTTAGCTATATTGGGTTCAAGATACATAAACCACTGTGCTGGACTGCCTGTAACTGAGAAGACACAAATTCTGATTAGGAACCAGCATGTCCTTACAAAAACTTGATGTCTCCAATGGGTTGGTCTGGTGCTTTCCATACGAAGGACAGGTTTCTCTTCAGTGACTTGTCCGAGTGTGTGACAGTGTCACCATCTTCAGAACAAGTCAGCAGCTTGGAACCGGGGGGCAGGAAGATGAACGTGCCAGCGATTTCATTGTTGGACACTTTGCGAGCTTGCAGCATAAAGCCCATGTAATCCCGGGTGCTTCTTACTGTCACTTTTGGAAGACAAAACATGGGACACAAAGGGATTTGTCTTGCTGTTATGGAGTGAATTGCCTGCAATGGAGTTCCCAGAAAAAAATCTTGGGTAACATTACTGAAAACACTTTACTGTCTTTGTCCTCACTGTGTGTCTTGGACATGGTGCATACAGAAGGCCAGACGTTTACCTTGGGTTTTGCAATGTGTAATTGCACACAGAATTTGCCTGAGACTTCCCCCCATCCCTCCTTGATGATAAGCTGTTAACCACATTGGATCAGGCAACATGCAGCCATTTTTACAGAAGGAGGTTTGGACACTGCTCTGTATGTGAGCGAAAGCTTGTGTTTTGCTCTCAAAGGGGTTTTGTTTTGCCCAGGGATGAATGGGCAAGTGGCCAAGCTGGGGAATGGTGCCTCTCAGCTCTGTCTGCATCTGCTTGAGGAGCAGCAATGCAGGGATGTGAAACGCTGCCAACCATGCCCAAGAGTCAGGTGAGTCACCCAGACCCCTTCAAGTGGTGCAGAGGGGCTGGGAAGGTGACTTTACCCACTGGAGGTTTCTTCTCCTGGGCCATTGCATGTAATGAGATCTGTCTGATATGACTGAGACACAGCTGAGATAAATGAATCCCACCCAAAGCACCCGTGCTGCAAACAGGATTGTTCTGTAAAGATGTCCTCATGACAAGAGAGGTGTTGTAGCTCACTCGGAGCAGTTTTCCCTCTTCCCAGGCCTCGTAGAGATTAATTGCATTGCTTGAGATAAGTTACACTGTATTGTTCAGATGCAGGAATGAGAAGCTGTTCCTTACCTGGCACTTTGTCTCCTGGGAAGAAGAAGGACATGTTGGTGTGGAGAGTGACGTAGTTGCTGTTGGAGCTGTGCAGCTGCACCCTCAGGTGCCTGGGCATCATGTCGCTGCAGGCGGAAAGGCTCGCGCCCTGCGAGAAGGCGGCCGCGTAGGACACCAAGCACAGGGTCATGCAGGCCCAGCCAACAATGGCAGTGTGGGCTCTCCCACCATCCTCCATCCTACAGCAGGACACAACGTGGAGTTCACTTCAAAGCAGTGGCTTCCCAAATGGTGCCATTGATTTATCTGATCTCCAGAGCCACCCTCCCCCCTGTCTTTAAACAAAAGGGAATAAGTGATCTCTGTGGCACCTGGAGCCATTTTGGGAATCCACAGCATTTACATTCTGAAGTGAACTGTTCAGGCTGGGAGAGGGAAGAGCCCCACACAAGAGGATGTATTTCTTGTGAAGCTGCCCATGGAAGCTGCAGCCAGAAAAGATTTGCTCTAAAAAGTCTTGTGGGTTTTAGGAGGAGGAGCAGGCTCTGTACAGCCACACTCAGCATCCCCCACCACTCCCAGCCCAAATGTACTGCCTGACCAATAGGGGAAACCTCTGCCCTTTGGACCTGCAGAGCTGCTGCAGGCCCCGTCACATATGGGGCTGGTGCCCAGGGCAGAGCCTGTCCCTGCCTGCCGTCATAGAGCCGCATCCCTGTGGTGACAGCACAAAACACATTTCCAGATTGAACAGAGTATTGTGCCATTCTGCTTTTTCAAAATGCACTTTTCAAAGTGAAGAAGGATAAATGTGTGGCATTTATTGTAATGGATATCGCAAAGCAGGTGCTTCTGATTTTAATGCAGCACTTTCTACCATCTTCTTTTCAACATGCCTGCCTTGGATGTCATTATACTTAGTCAGTGAGTAAACGTAAATAAATCAGAGGCAACAGAGGCTGAGGTCTAGCTTACACCTCCCTCTCAAGCACCTCTGAAACTTGCCAGCTGAGTAATGAAGCACCACTGCAAGCGGAACAATTCACGCCCAGCCTAAAGCAGCAAGCAGATGGATGCAATTTAACCTTCCACAGCCAAGCATCCTGCCACTCCAACCAATTGTGTGCCAGAAGATGCTCGTGAGAATCACAGGAGCCTTTGCTAACTCTCCCTGCCCTGCTGGACCAGCAGCAGGATGTCTCCTCTTCATGGAGCCAGCCTCCCTTCTGGGCACAGCTAAACAGCCCTTGCTGGATAAGATTTCTCGCAGGAGCTCATGGAAGTAGCCCCGAGCAGCAGCTCTTTCCCTTGGGTGCTGCCCCGGCTGTGCCGCTTCCCATCCCGCCCTCCTGTGCCCATCCCCGCGGGGGAGCAGCGCTGCTCCCGGGGCTGCCCGGGCTCAGGCTGCCGATGCCGCCGGCGCTTACCTTGGGACACGTTCTCTGCCGGGCTCGCTGCCACCACTGCCCTGCCAGCCTGCCCAAGACCCATCCTTTCAGGGACCTTCCTCGTCTGCTCCTCTAATGGGAAGCGCAGCAGCTGTTACTGCTAATACCCACCACCCACGGCAGCTCTCTGCTCTCTGCCAGTGCCCAAATCCTGCTTTAACCATATCATCCTACCCCTTTTTTCCTTTTCTTTTCTTTCTTTCTTTCTTTCTATGTATGTGTGTGTGTGTCAAATGTCCAAGTTTCTTCAATGAAAACAAAGACAACTAGCAGGAAGGGAGGGGGAGACCCACAGCAAATCATGGGGTTTGTGTAGGACGCCCTGAAACTCCTTTGCAGAGGTGCAGGATGATGGGACGTTTTCTCCCCTGTTACCCTCCCCACACACACATCCCCTCTTCCATGCTGAAGCACAGCAAAGCCACATCAGCTCCCCAGCTCCCTCCGTGTGCCCCCCGCAGTGTGCCCTGCCTCTCATGCTTACATGGGATTAATTTTGGCAGTAAAAGCAGAATTTTGCTACAAAAGCTGGGAAGGCTCATCCCATGTGCCAGCCTTGCCAGGAGTCATCAACACCCCACAGATCCCCCGAAGCTGGCACAGGGGACCAAACATGTGATAAGTGCCCCAGCAATGAGCTGTATTCATGCCCAGGCTGTCAGCCCTGCTCCTTGCTTGAGCTTTGCTGCAGCTCTGCTGGCAGTCGGTGGCAGAGCTGATCCTGTTTCTCATCACTTCAGACTGCTCTGGTGATCAGGGCTCTCTGATGACCCTGGCCACTACCACCAGGCTCACCCTGCTCCCTGCCAGTTGTGCCTTATCTGTAATCTTGCTTGGGAACTGACCATTGTGTGAGTGTCCAGGGGGTGCATCCTGGTGACCTCTGCCTAAGGAAACCCCCAAAAACTGGGGGCAAGTTTGCAGATTCTTCACTTACTAGCACAGTTCCCATCAGCCTGCTCTACAGCCTGTCTTTTGGAAAAGACACAAAATGCCAGGCTGGCACTGAGATTCTGCTGCTGACAGCCCAGCTCTCAGTGGTTAAATTGGTTGGAAAGTATGGAAACTGGTGGTACTGGGCTCTCATCAGCTTGCTCTCCTTTGCAATTTGAAAGACGACTTAAAATCACTGAATTTCAAGATAAAATGTAAGTCTTGTAGTTTTCTTTCCTTTACTCAGGGGAAACAAAGCATAGGTCAGGGGGAGGGAGGACAAGTTTGCATTCTTGATTCTGTTCCAGCTTGTAATTGCCCATCTTTCATACACAAAAGAGAGTACCTTTATGCTGTATGGATGACTAATCCTTTCCTGAAACCAGCAGTCTCTTCTGTTTTTTTCTTCCTAACTTATTCCTAAAATCAGTGAGGGCCTTTTCTCCACTGACTCCCACATGGAAAAGAGGGAGAAGCGGCCAAGTGCAGACCCTGAAAGAGCAGTGTTTGGTGTTCCCTGGAGCACCATACAGAGCTGTGGGGAGAAGAGGCTCAAACAGATCCAACCCATGTGTAAGAGCAGAGGATGTAGGGCAGGACTGAACTGTCCACGCTCATGTCCAAGGCTGCAGCAGCCTCTGGCAGGGCAGGGCATGCTGCTGTTCACAGGTTCAGCAGCACCAGTCAGATGGCACTGCCTGGACACTGTTAATTGCTGGGCTGATCTGAAATACAGCCTTACACAGCATTTATCCTCACTGCCTGTTCTCAAATACAAGAACTCAGTGACTTCAAAGCTTCACTCAAAGCAAGTGTCACAACCATCTCCTCCTCAGAGATGGAAAAAGCCTGTCACAGTCATTACCGTGACACCAGCAGCTTCCAACTGCTCATTCAAATGCCAAGTGACAGGCAGATGTTTCCAGTAAGGAATACAGCCCTCTCCGAGCCTTGGGTTGCATCACCCACCAGGACAGCATTGCCTCAGCCTTCTCTGGCCGGGGCTGTGACCTGCTGGAGTCACTTGAGCTCAGCCGGGCTCAGCTCTGACCATGGGGCCCAGACACACCACGTGGCGCTGCTGGAACTGGAGAAGGTTTGTTTTTCCTTGTCACAAACGTCTTTGTTAGCAGGAAGCTGTCAGGAGAAGGGGACATAAGACAACTTCCACCCTGCCTATTGTTTTCCCAGCAGCGTTTGTGTAGTGGATTTCTAGAAGAAAAAAACCCCACAGACCACAACTGGGAATTCGAAATAACACTAGGACAACTGTGCATGCTCTGTAATGACTTGATAATTAAGATAGAGTATAAACCATTTAAGTTGAAATGTCACTGATAAGTGCAGGGAAGGATTATAAACCCCGTAACATTGCAGTTTCTGTGGTGCACAAACTCTGTCCTTCTTGCAGGCTGCTTCTACATCTCCAACATCACCAGGACACAACAGGGCCAGCAGATGTGGAGCAGGTGCAGTGGAGATCATTGTGCAATATGGGCGTGGACATAAACTCAGAGCTGACACTCCAGAGCAAGCTGGTCGCTTCATTGACAGGTTGGGAAATACTTTGCTGCTGCAAGATAATAAGGGTTTTAATGAGTTAGAAGTTCATCCTGGTCAGCTGGCAGCCACCTGAGTCCTGTGAACACAGCTTAAGGGGGGTTAGGGAAGTGTGGGCAGGCTGATCAAGTAGAGAGCTTGAAGGTGGCAACAGTTGAGTTCAGATCACAAGGAACTGATCATCAAACCAGCAAAGCTGGCAGCACCACCTTATTTAAGAATATTTCAAGACATCTTTAAAACAAAGAGAAGTGTCCAGCTGTGAGATGAGTGGTTAAAGACCCATGGTAGTCCCATAGGGAGAATGGAGAACTATCTCCAAACTAGCATCTCAGGGGCTGACCTATGCACGTCTGTGCCTTTGTGTTTGGGGAGACCAGAATGTTTTTCTGATACTAGTTAGGCAAAACTAGGGTTGGCAAAAGTACTGGCTGGTCATTCCCCTTTTATCCAGCTGTTCTTTTGTCCCTTACTGAAGTGTGACAGTGACTAAAATGCCATTGCTGGGAACAAACTGGCATATACACATGTATGCTACATACACTGTGAGTCTCTTTCCCTTACAAATTCAAACCAAAATAACCTTGTGTTTTATTTGGTAACTACTGCAACCTGGGCAGCTATTCTGCTCTAGAGGAAGGGTTGAGGGGAGGAGAGAGAAAGAGAGGTAAGGTCTAGCAACAAATAGCTTCATGATTGTTTTAATAATACTGAGTAAGATGAGGAACACAGACAGCAGGTAAAATGAACGTGCCCTCAGATGCTGGGCTCCTCCCATGCACACAGCACCAGTCAGAGCCCACATGGATTTTCCCAGTGCACTGAACAGAGCAGATGCAAACCATCCATGGAGAGCTGCTCTCCCTTTTTGCCACTTGAGCTGGAAATTTTATAATTTCTATACACAAAACCAACTTTTATTCTAAAGGATGATCTCTTGTTGCTCCTCTGTTAGACAAAGGCAGGGCCAGGCAGGTGGTGTGATCATGGCTCTGAGTGGGAGCTGCCTGTGACTCCATTAGGGTGACCTGGCAGAGGGCTTCTGTGGCTGAGGGTCCCTCGCTCAGGTCAATACAGCAGCCCAGGAAATGCCCCCTCCCATCTGATTCAGGCCTTGGAGAACAGTTTGGCACAGGAATCTGAGAGTTTGAAACTGCTGACTCCAAAGCTTGCTTGTTTTCAAAACACTCCAGGGCTGGAGCTGGCCATGGCTGTGAGCTGGGATATGAAAGATCAGGCATTGCTGTGGCACCCTCAGTCACACATTGCAAGGCTGTCACTTTGCAAACTTTCATGCTTTCTTATCTCCCAGGAAAAACACAGCTGTGGGGCACAGCTGGTTTTCAGAGCTGTGAAAAAGCCTGAGGAACTGATGGCCAAGTCATACCCAGAAGGGCTCTCAGTAGCTGTTTTGTCATTTTAACATCACAAAAAAGATAGAAAGAACTCGAATAATGTTGAGCATAGTTTGCATTAGATTCCCTTTGAACTAGGAACCAGGTGGAAACAAATTGTAAAAGTGAGTGGTCACCAGGGTATACATCTTTAAAACCAAACCTTCCTAGCATGCTCTGCTCCCTTTATATAGGGCAACTCCAGGGCACTGCAGGCTTTAGTAGAGACTCCTCCTCCTTCCTCCAGGCTTTCTCCAGTTTCCATGAGGTATGTTGTGTTGCTGCTCCCAGCCAGGTTTTTGTTTAAGGAGATGTGGCTCAGTTTGGCTTTCCCAGTGCAAGAAACCTGTGGGGGATGTGGGTGTATAGCAAATTTACAGTTACTGCTCTTCACAGAGTGTCTGTGAGCTGAATGTGTCAGGGAGAGTGGGGGTAGTGGTTGAATGGCCAAGGTTTCACAGTGTGATCTCATTGCATAAAAGTACTGACTATCAACATGAGTGCAGCTTCAGTCTTTGAAATTCAGTAATTTTTGTTTGGTTTGGGTTACTTAATTTTGGGTACATTCTTCTAAGTAAAGTAGTGGACAAATGCTTGCAGGTGATTCAAGGTATTAATGTTTCATGGTCAGTTCTGATCTCAATGAGCTTGATCCACAAGTGAAACTGTTTAATACACAGGTATTGGGGCAAGAGCATCAGGATATGGTAAATATTGTCACATGGAGAATTTGTAAAATAAACTGGAAGTCAGTTATTGTAGGAAGTAAATGCTTAATTTCTTTTGCTACTTTTGAAATTTAAATATGAATTACAACAGCTGACCTTCAATGCAAATCTACCTGTCTACCTCACATACTAATAATGACTTCATAACCTAGAATACATTAAAAAACCCCTTGGCATGTAAACTACATAGTATTTATATTTATATAGTTTAGTATGTGATTGGACCACCAGAAGTAGCAGATTACAACAGAAAAATGTTCCATTACGAGATTTGTAGAAACTGAAACACAGTTTAAAAGTTAGCAATGCAAACTCTAGACATTAAATCAAAGTCTGCAGAATGTGTTGCTATACATGGGTAGGTGTGTGGAGGGGGAAGGTAGGGAGGGAAAAAAATTAGTCCTATATGAAAATAAAAACAAAAACCCAAACAACAAAATCTAGACAGTCTCCAGGACTGAAAGCAGTTACCTACCAGCTACATATAGATGACAAGGCAAATGAAAAATTGCATGCCCCACTTGGAGGTACGTCTTCATTTTTTAAAAAAAGTCACTTACAGGAGAGCAAGTTGGTGATTTGTCTTATATCCTGAACCTTTTTCAACTCTTGTCAAAAAATGATAAATTATTGAAGCATATTGTAGAGTAGCAACTCTATTTTGTGTTCTATCATGGCTTCTGAAGTGCTTAATGTGGAAAGGTCAACTACTGACTGCAAAATATTTTAGAATTATTTCTTCATCTTAAAAAACAGTAAAATTAAAATTTGCAGTTCACATTCTCTCCCTTTGATAACTGGAATGTTATTATTTTCTGCTTGCATCAGAGCTACTGGTACTTGGGAAGAATGGGACAATGCTATATTCACACAGTTGTCTTGTGTTAATCCATCCAGAACTAGAAGTATGTTTGTTCTTGGAGGCATTATAAACTGTCCAAAGAATAAAGCCAGGCTTCAGAAAGCTCATGCAAAAAATTGGCTCAATAGCCTCACCATGAGGTACATTACCCTAACTTATAACTTCATCATGAAGAACAAGAAAACATTCTGTGTGTTAAGTTAACTGTGTGTTAAGTTAAGAAAACATTCTGTGATGTTAAGTGCAGGAACACTCAGGTGAAGAAGTGAATCTGAATTTTCAGAGTTGGTTTGGGTTTCTTCTTGGCTGACTGCATATAAAAGAAGATACACTTTATAAATTGGAATAAGTATCCATGTAAAATTGAGCTGCTTTTATTCAGTGTGCTTTGATTATTGGGGAGCATTGTGGCAAAATACACACAGAGTTCCCTCTGGGAACAAAAAATTCCTCTCTGCTGTGGGCTGAGGTTCCCCCTCCCTGATGCATACCCCATACTCCAATGCACTGCTTCTCATTTCTGGATGGACAAAGGGAATCTAGAGATGGTACCAGGTTGTGGGGGGAATGGATGGGAGAAAGAAGGAACTGGCTGGAGAGAACACATGTGGCATGTTTATAAAAGCTTTCAAATTCCTAGTGTATTTTCAGGAGTAGATTTAGGTATTAGTTAAAATTGCTTTTTGCTGAAGAAGTCCATTGTGTTTGGTAGAGAAGCACAAGAAAAAGGTCACCCCAAGCAGAGGAAGGGTGGGGGGTACACAGGCAGGAGGTGAAGTAGCTACTAGGCTGTACTGACATACCAACTGAGAGCTCTTCACCTCTGACTGACTTCCTCAGCTGGCACAGAGCTTTCTTTTCACCCTTAAGGCTTTTCTTCCTTTTGATTCAATTCCTTCCCCACCCCTAACTGTTGAAGTGTCACTGTTACATCCCTTGATTCAATCCACAATTCAAGATTTTTTGGACAGCTGAACTTTTTAGCCGATGACTCTTACTAGCCTGGCATTTAAAGCTGACCCTGTGTTTTCCAAAAGGCACAGGTCATTGTCACCAAACCATTAGCATTTCCCTTCCCACCATCAGTTAAACTATTGTTCTGCCATCAATACGGAGCTCTGATTTGCAATTACTCCATGCCTGCTTACCTTTCAATCAGTACTTTTGTAACTGTTAGCATAATTAAATGAGCTGTTGCTTCAAATTAGTCTTGCAGCACTATTACAAGCTTCCTTTTTATTTTTCTTTTGTACAATGGAACAAAGCAATGCTTTGAAACAAAAGCATTCAGGCAGTTTACACTCACATTTACATTTATTTTAAAAAAATACTTAAACACTTGTGTATTTCACCTGTGGATTCTGAACTACAAATCAAATAGGGCTCATGACTTCAAAGAGGCTCACAAGTACAAAAAAACAGCCTCCTTCTGGCATCTTCACATCCTCCTCTTCTGGGTGCTTATGTACAACACTGTGGAAAAGAGAAAGTGGCACACAGAAGAGGGCCCTGGTAAATAACATGCAGAAGCCTTTTTATTTAAAACATCTTATTTCCATGGCATATAAATTGACACTGTAAGAGATCCCATTCAGCATGAACAAAGCCAGGCAACCTTTAAGTCCAAGTTTCAAAAAATGCCATTAGCTCTAAACATTATGTATTACTTTGGTTCAGTATTTATTTTATTCATAGCCCAACTATGCTCCAGCAGATGTAGGCTGAACATAGCAGGAACAAAGGCAGTGCCCTGCAGTATTACTGAGGGGAGCATGAGAGAGTTCCTCAGCAGCAGAATTACAGGTGTCAGACACTAATGCTGTGATCTTTCAATAAAAGCTGGAAATCCCAAGCACTTAAGGCAAAGCTAATAATTAGTTACGAAGGAAGAGACATCTTCCTCCTGCTTGGCTGATGATATCCCCAGAACAGATCCAGTCACAACATAAAATGATACTGTGCTCCTAAACCTGCCACGTCTTCAGTTCTCTGTTCAGCCTGTTCTTGAGCCTTCTGCCTCTCATCCCCTTGTTTTAACTTTCATAACAGATCATTTCCTTAATTGATTCTCCAGCTGAAATGTCACTCCAGTCCTTAGCATAACAGTCCAAATGCCTTGCAAAAAGCAAGGGCTGGCCTCATTTCAAGGATTATTTCTCCACCCAAAATGCTCTTTTACACTGGTGCCACATTCTCCTCGACTCTTTCTCTAACATGGGGTTTGGTCCTTGTGTCTTTTTATTCCATCCCTCCTTGCTGAGCTCCATTTCCTTCACAAGCAACTTGGTCAAACTCTGCTTCATTTACCTCCTCTACAAGTCTCTTCACCTCTGACTTGTGAACCTTTTCTATTTTTAGATACTCTTCTCCCTGGCATGTCCTGCTATTACAGCCTGATACCAGAGAGTCATTTCAGGAGCCTGGGATTGTCCTTGAAGTGCACTAAAATCCACCTACTGCACTTGGATATTTAAAGGCTCGATATTAAAGCATGAGCGATTTTTTTGACTGGTGGTAAAATCTTTACTCAAAAGATGAAAATAGCCTCCAGGAGTAAGGATAAGCATTCATTCAGTCCTGGAAAAGTGCTTCACCAGAAAGCAGTGTCACTGTAATATTTGCACTGTAGCATAAATTTATGCAGTAGCTTGCCTAAAACACAAACCCTTATGGTGCAGAGGCCATCTAGGCAAGCAGTAAGTGCAAAAGAGTAAGCCTGTCAAACAGTAGAAAATAAGCTCCAATAAGGCTAGAAAAGAGCATGCTTCTCTAAATGAACTTCAGGTTCAGAGGAAAAAAGGACCACAGGAATGCAGAAAAGCAGGGACCCTGGAAAGTGAAACTGTAAAAAGCAAATATTGTAAAGACTTCAAAGAAAGAATATTACTTTTAGGCTTAGAGGCAGCTTACTTACACTTCAGCCACCCCTCAAATTCATAATATCAAAACACAATTTTCTAATGTGCAGTAAGAGAAGGAGTAGGAATTACCATTATTTCCTCGGATAAAGGCATCTCCATACTTGTTCTTTAACTGTCCATTTACATACTCCTCAGTCTGCTCCAGAGCTATGTTCATATATCCATCCAGGCAAGCCAGGACACCTGAAAACAGTGGCAGTTTAAAAGAGAATCAGCTTGAACTTATTTTAAAATAAACAAAAATGCACTGTGTTTGAACAGTACAGGAAAAAAGCCCACCCTGTATCCTTATAACAAACTAAAAACATAAGCATGGACAGATGTCTTCAAAGAATTCAGTTGGAGAAAGGAATCCCAGGCACTCTGGTAGCAATGTTATCAGTTGGTGTAAGAGTTGTGGGAGTAAAAAAAAGAAGTTATTAAGGCATTAATTCAAAAGATGGACAATTTCCATTTTGAAAGTTCAAGCTGACCCTTCTCACTTGTGTTTTAAGCACACACCAAAAAACACCTGGGGCATTAAGTGTAACTGGATAACCTAAGGACAAAGCTATGCAAACTGAGTTGTCACAAAACTTGTGAAGGATGTAGCTGAAAAACAACCCTTTTAATACAGGACAGCATACACATATTTGTCTTCATGCTTACAGAGCTAGAAGAACACTGTCTGCAAGCCTCTGTTTTGATGTCAACAAAATTCTATACATTTTTCAGCAAAGGCCACTGAAATCTTCCCACAAAAATAAAATTACAATGTTTTGATAATGCAATTAAAGAAAAAAAATCTGTCATTTGCAATATTAGATTTTTTTTTGATCAGGAATATACACATTTTAGTAGCACAGAGGTAATACAGCTTTTTACAAGTTGTTTTATCTTCCTCTTGCATGTGGGTCTTCCTGACTTTATCCTGCACAGACAATACTACTTAAATAACTTTTTCCTCTGTTTGAAAAACACCTAGCTATTTACCTAGCAGTAAAACTTGAAATATAGTAAATTGGCTGTTCTTAGGAAGATGGAGAAAACTAAGGACACATTCTCATTTTTCAGAAGTGTTACTGCAGGATCTTCTAGTTAATAATCAGGAATTCAACTTCTTCTGCTAATTTGTCATGGCTTAAAGATTATTATTTTCCTGTTTTTCTCTCCTCTGTTTCCACAAAGAAAAACTGCTCACACAGTGCCACTAAATGCACCAAAAAGACCTAAACCAAAGTCAGGATTCTTTTGCACTCTAGTAATCCTGAGGTATCCATATAGCAACAGAAAACAAAAATATGTTTGTACAAAATTAAAACCGGACCATGTGGATTTACCTGAGCTACATACAACTCAGTTTTGTAAATGTCTGGCTTTTACAAATGCTGGTCACATTTCTGCAGAAAACAAACTAAGTGTGTATTTTTCAAACAAAAACACTACACGGATTTTCTGTCACAAGATCAAAGGAGTACAGGGAAATAAGGAAGGGAAGGGGGGGGAAAAATCCAGTGACAAATAAGAGTGCTCAGGGAACTCTTGTTCAATTAATGTGGTGTCAGACTGCAGGCATGTTAAAACAGCTCTGCTGAGGGGTAAGTTGAGTGGTTCATCTACAGCATTTACAAATGGATCTTATTAAGGGAGAGGCAGCAATGGTCTCAATGAAAATAGGAAGTGCAGCAAAACCCAAATCTGGTTTGGCCCTGCCTTGTGTGTACCCTCAGGTAAATGAGGACTTGCTTTGATTTTAATGAGCTCTCTCTACATTCTCCTGCACTGAAGAATGTACAGAGAGGCAACAAACTTCTTAAGCCCCCAACCCCACCTGAAGTGCCCAAACAATGTGGCTCTCAAAGAAATGAGAGACTGCAAATTTTGTGAGCTGAGTGACACTGCAGAGAAACAGGAAGGAGTAAGAAGCCACTGCCTGCTCTGTCAGTGAACAACAACAATTTAAAACTGTCCTAGCACAAAGATTCCTTGTCACAGCACAAACAAGTCTCCTCCCACAAGTGCCAAGCTAGAGCCACTTGAAGTAAATCTCTCTGAAGAAGGGGGCTGTTGCAGAACCATAATGTTTAAGTCAGTACAGAATAAAATTTCTTAATTGAGCACAGCAGAAAATACATTATTAGTTTTGACTGAGTTTGGATACTGCTAAAAAATTGGTCAGGTTGATATTGTTATCCTAATGGGAGCAGGACCAGGACATTTCACTGCACAGAGAAGTTTAATTTACTGGTTAAAAAAAAATCTATAATCCTATATACATTAAGGTATACTGACAGACTTGATAAAAGCTACACTAAACTTTTTCTTGTATCTCTGTGAGCTTTGATCCAACACAGATCTAGGCAGCTGTTTAACCAACAATGTCAAGAATGCTTTTCATTGTGTAAAAATTCTATTATGACTGACAGCAGAGTTTACTCTGAAGCTTTCCTGGATCAAGATCTGTATCACCTCAATAGAGAACGAAAAGGTGAAGGAAAGTCTAGCTCCAACAAGGGGTGTTTCTGGCCATTTCAGGAGTTGTAATTCCAGACAGTCTTTTCAAGTATTAGTTTAGAAACCCAGAATCATCCAGTTTAATCACCTGTGACCAAAGACATTAATGATTTATCATTAGTAATTTAAACTCTAAATCCACTGTTGTTACTGCCCCTTTTTTATCACCTTCTCCAGAGCTGATTTTCTATTTTTACTGCTACCATTCTGAGATCTCTATCCTCATATTCCATGATTCTGGATCACACTGCTTTTCTTTTCCAAATCAATGCATCTATTCCAGCCTCCTCAATGAATTACTTTACTCACTGTAAGAGACAGATGGAGAACTTACCTCGATAATCAACTCCAGAGTTTAATTTCACAACAACTGGCCTTCCAATGATCTGTTTTAGGAAGTCACTGGGGGTTTGCTTCCGTAGACTCATCTTGATCTTCTCTGGTAAGCTGAGAGGTGAAGAGAGAACGTTAGCATAAGAGACGTGCCTCCACATTGTTTTAAATACTCTGTACACACAGGCAGATCCCTGATTTGTAATACTTTCAGTAGGAGAAAATACTGAAGGAAATGAAAGCAAAACTTTTAAGGGTTGAGGTGGGGAGACAGAGCTCCTAAAGCCACTTGCATTCAACTTTCCCTTTGGCATTTTTATTACTTCTGAAAGTATTACTAAGAATCCTTGTTTGCCACACCGTGCATCTTTTACATTTCAACAGTGCCAAAGGCCTCACCATCCCTAAAACCTTTTGCTAAAATGCTTTTAGAGGGCTAAGCCATAAATAGGTGTTTCATGTCTTTAGGGGCGGAGGGAGCAGCACAGCCATGCTACATACACGGAAGTCTGCGTGACCTCAGCTCACAAACAGAAGCATAAATTTAAACAGAAGAAAATCATAAATTTAAATTCGGATAACAAAGCAGACTCGGTTAAGGTTTGTAATTAAATCCCAGAGGAAAGATGCGGTGATGTGTAACCGCGGCAGGCGCACCCAGTTAGGTGCGAGCCCCTCTCAGCGCTCGCTCGGCTCCCGCTCCAACATCGCTTTGTTCTGGAGCCCAAGGCAGGAAACGCCGCACGCTGCCCGCTCCATTGCGCTGCTTCCCGGGGCAAACGGGAGCGGGCAGCTCGGGCCGTGAATCCAGGGATCCGCACCGCTTCCCCACCAACACCCACC
Organism: Passer domesticus; assembly: GCF_036417665.1. Lineage (NCBI taxonomy): Eukaryota > Metazoa > Chordata > Aves > Passeriformes > Passeridae > Passer > Passer domesticus. The sequence continues at coordinate 27,238,661 of NC_087477.1, forward strand.
GCCACCGGCCATGCCGGCGCCCCACGGCTGCGGCCCCTTCCCGGAGCACACCCGCGTCTGGAGCCGCTCCCCCCGCGCGGAACCCGCGCGTTGCAGCCCGGCCCGGTCCCCGGGGGAGGTGGCGGCGGGAGAGCGCGGCCCCCGGCAGCCCGGGCCGGGCCGGGCCCGCACTCACCGCCCGCCGCCTCCGCCGGCGCTTCCCGCGCCCGCCGCTCCCCGCCCCGCTACGGCGGCCGGGCGGGACAGCCCGCGCAGGGCCCGAACGCGGGGCGGGCCCGCGGCCCTCAGGGCACGCGCCCGAGCCGCGGGGCTGAGCCCGGCCCCTTCACGGGGATAGCGGGGTGTATGGCTTGCGTGGGGTTCCGCACAAAATAACGCCCCATCGGAGGGAAATGTTACAGGATGTCTTGTGGGAAAAATCTTACAGGATGTCTTGTGGGGGAAAAACGCCACAGGATCAGTTAAGCTGGGAAACTATCGGAGACCATGGAGTCCAAGCTATCAGGCAGCAGCACCCTGTCAGCCAGACAGGCCATCCACCAGGGCCCCATCCAGGCTCTCCTCAAACACCTCCAGGGATGCTGGCACCTCCCTGAGCAGCCCATTGCAATCACCCTTTCTGTGAAGGAATTCTTCCTGATGTCCAATACTGTACTCATTGTTGTATTCTGCTCCAATGGGACCCTGTTCATTCCCAAATGGTCTTGTCCCTATAGGAAACACAGTGAGCACCTCACAGGTGTCCTGCCCAGGACCAGACAGGAAAGTGCTGAAGGTCATTTCACTGAGCAATCAGTGAACGTAGAAACGTAAGAGATTTGTTTTTTAAGTCACCTGAGACTCAAAAAGTCACCTGAGATTTTTTTTTTTTAAGTCATTTGGCACAAGAAGAAACTGAACTCACCTTCTGCGCTTCTTCTTATCATCACACTTGTTTTTCCTCCTTTCCCCCAGCTATCCCCTCATGTCTGGAAAAATACTTCTTTTTCCCTTTCTTTTTTTTTTTTTTTTCTTTTTAGAATTTAGTACTGTGACAAGAGTTAATCATTTGTGAAAGCTTCTGGACTGTTTTGTTTTGTTGGGTTTTTTATCTGTCCGGTATTGATTTAGTATCTTGTCAAACCTCTCAATTCTCATGATACAAAGAAAATGGACCGTGGCTTTTCAGAACACAGATTTGTATTCTCGCTTCTTTCTACAGTTGTTTGTCTTCTCTTTTTGAACACGTGTTCAGTAACAATTTTTTCTCCAATGCTTAGACTAAAAGGCTTTTAAGAGGCAAGAGCTGCAAACCTGACCTTATTCACCTGCCTGGCCCAGAGTTCAAGCACAGGCAGGGACAGGGAAGTTTGGCCACACTGTGCCTGTGTTTCCAGGCAACCATCATGTTAATCAGGAGCATCCAACTGTGCTTGATTATATCTAGTATTTGAAGCAGAAAAGGAACATAAAATAGTTACTCCAGGGAGCAGACTTGCAAAGTTTTGTTTGGCTTCCTGGCTTCAGTGAATAATGCTTTGATAAGGGAATATTCCTGTTTTCATTGTTATCAATCTCCAGTATAAAGATTGAGCAAATAAAACTTTCATGTCTGGGCTGGTAAATTTGCATGGCAATTTTGCAAATCCAACCAGGGACACTTTGTTTTTTGTGAGCCTTCCTCTTTGTTTTATTTCTTACAAGCTTGCCTTCAGAGCTTGTATTTTTTTTTTCCCGAGCCATCAGAAACTGATGAGCTGTTTTGCCTTCTGCTCAATAGGCTGCTTTCTAGCTAGCTGAGGCTTATACTTAATTACAGTTTTTGTGTGTGTGGATACTTTGATTGTCTGCTGTCAGTCAACAAAATCCTTGTGCTTTCCTGCTTCACAGCCTGTGAACCTCAAACACATCAGAGCTGAACCGTGGGCATTGAGATTGGCGAGTTCTGTATCCTTAGCTCCCTTCTTCCATACTCTGAGACCAAGTCATGAACCCAAATCTTGGCTCATTTTCCTTGGTTTGCCAGAGGTCTCAAAGCAGTCTCTTGTGCTGTTCCTAAAGGTAAATCAGCCTTAAATTGACTCCTTAAGGATTCAAAATCTCCAAGAGTGAAAATAGAATTCAGATGTCTTTGGCTAATGATTATCTTTTGTTTGTCCTCTAGATGAAAAAGTATTTTGACCTGAAATGTTGCATAGCTGGCTCTCAGTAGATTGTTTTAAATTCTGCATTGCTTTATCTTTTCCTAGTGTACCATGGTAGAGCTTTTTCAGCTGTATAACTCAGGGAAATCAGCGAGATGCTGCCCTTGTGTTTTAATCAAGATGAACTTGAAAGGTGAACATTGTAAGTGATAGAAATTATTTATAATTTGGTAATAAAAGTTTATGTCTAGCACTCCAAATTTCACACATCTGCTATGTGCTGGCCTTGAGATATAGAACAATTGCAATTGCCTTTACATTTGGCCTCAGATGAAAGGTCATAAATTACAATGATAGAGTTCGTAGTCGTTCCCAGCTCACAAAATTTCCATATTAACATCTTCACCTCAAACATAAATGGTTACAGAGTTACAAAGTAAAGAGTTGTGTTGGCCTTTGTCAACTGAACTTTAAGATGGAAGTCTGTGGATCGTGTACTATTGCTAACTCTTAAACATAAAGCATCACAGAATCCTTGTTCAGAGGACCTAATTAAAACTTTACAGTTAACTTTAAAAATGAAATGGGATTTCACTCTCACTCTCTCTCTCTCTCCCCTATCAATGCAGTAAAACCCACTTCAAAGTTAGGAAGGTTTTTCTCTCCCAGCTACTTGAAATAAAAGCATTTTCAGAGTGAGATGGCTACAGAACACAGAATGGGTCAGGAGGAGTGTCCAGTTTCTTCTTTTCCTGTGAATTGCACATCGTTTATATAAGTTAAGTGCAGATCAACAACAATCCAGATGACAAAAGAATGTCTGTGGCACATTTTGAATTCAGCCTGAACAATCCCCAGCTACACCCAGTAGAAGAATAAAAGCCTCAGTCTTCAAACAGTTCTCATCTGAAACTTGTGTCAGAGAGGACAAATCCATTCTGGCCCAAATCACAGCATATCACATGATTTTAACAATTAACTTTGGTGCCTTCTTAGGTTAAGGAAAAAAGGAAAAAAGCATTTTTTGAAATTATGCAATGAAGTAAGAGGCCGAGATCAAGTTCCAAATCCGGGGGAACATTTCTTGTTCAGAGCCTCTGAGAATGGGGAGGTTGAAGGAGGTATCAGCCTCCATGAAATAGGGTTGAGGTGGAGAAGCTCTGCAATTCAAGATTAACACTGCTATTACAGGGTTTCCTGAGGGCCCTGAAGTAAATATGATAGTGGATTTCTGGGGTTTCAGAGGTGGAAGACAAAATTCTGCTCTCACTGAAGGCAGCAGAAATTTTGCTAATTACTCCTCTGTTACTTAGGATGCCTCTGTAAGTTACTGAAAATACACCTGAGGTGTCAAAACCTTCCTTCTGGAGCTATGTTCTTTCACTGTGATTTATGCTTCTTAGAACTGTCTTCTTCTGATGTTTTGGGTGTGAGGAAGAGGACATTAAGGAATTGAAAGGTGCATGAAGAAGCAAGGGAAAGAAAGGAGGTATTGGGACCTTCCTCCTTTTCCTCCTCTGCAAACTTCCTGGTGGACAAGGAACTGTCAGCAGCTCTTCCAGGGAGCTGGGGAGAATAATGTAAGAACTCGACCTGAGGCTTTCTCTCTGTCTCCTATACTTTCAGTTCCCTAAAAAGGAAAGGAAGAGCCTCAGAAGCTTTCAGAGTTCACTTAACCCCCTCCAAGTTCCTGGGAGTGCTTGGCTTCCCAAGGTCTGGCTTTTTCATGAGCATTAGGAAGTCTGATATTCCACTTTGCATGCATTTGGATGGGAGAGTTCAAGCCTCTCAGTATGTGAATGATTGTCTATACAGTAAAACTTCAATGTTTTTCTCCTTAAACAGAGGCTTAGTTATCCAGCATTATTTCCCATCTGTGCTAGGATCATCAGAACTACTGATTTCTTTCCATGTTCTCAACTAAAAAGTTAACGTATTTTTTAATGGAACCTTACTCAAAAAAGTATTGGGTTTGAGCTATGGATTTTAGATAGAAGAGCCTAACAAAATTCTGTCATCTTCAACTTCTCACACTGTGCTCACCTCCTTGGGATGTTCATCTCCTCCTGTATGGCATAAGTGACACAATGACCTTTTGCCACAACTTTGTCTCTCCTATTTTCTGTCCAGTTAAAATATAGTGCGACAGATCATGTCAGGTTTGTGCTTTCTATTAACCAAAGGCTGGAAGACCCACTTGATTTCTTTTTTGCACCACTTAGCCAGATTTTTTTCTAAAATATGATGGAGTTGGAGCAAAGCTTTTTGTGCTTAGACTCCATAGAATATTCACATCAGGGTAAAAACACATTCCATATCTTTTGCTTCAGGAGTATCAATTCCAGATGATATTTCCATGTAAACATCCCCACATCCAGTTTGATGAAGCTGATTCAGTACTTCAGTTGGAAAACTCTACTATCAAGTTTAAGCACAGAAAGTGGTTAAAGTGGTCACTTTAAATTGACCTGCTGGTGCAAAACATCTGCAAATTGGTTCCCAGCTCCCTAGAAATGCTTCTGATGCAGACTTGGGGATATGAAGCAAACATGAGTCAGATTTGTAATGTGGTAATAACAATACATACCTTGTCCTGAATTTCGGTGAAAAAGGAAGGTTGAAGTGTGTTCAGCCACCTTAAACATGTAGAAGAATGGGGATTATGTTACCATCACCATTTACTAACAGGAGAGCTGAATTTCTTTAGAAATAAAATGCAATTTAATGTCAATGTTAGGCCGCTCCTAGAGCATTTGTGAGCTGGTATTTTCCAATAGGCCCAAATTTCTGGCTATTGACTAAAAAGTCATTATTTTGTGAAGGGAATGAAGGAGATTGCAATTATTTTGTAATATAACCAAAAAAAAAAAAAGGGTAGAATCAAAAGGGAAGACTAGAAGGCTATATCTATATAAAATAAACTGTTTTGCTAGGCATACAAAAATAGCATAAAGTTCCATATTAAGTCAAAAGTTAATTTTTCACACAATACATTTTACAACTCTCTTGTCTTTTTAATATAAATTCAATGGGTACACTAGTGAAAATAAAGATTCTGTTTATAAATAGAGATCTGTCAATCTGGTGTGACTGCCTGTGACCCAGTCCCTGGGGCCTGCAGTTTCTGAGGTAGTATAACCTCAAACACACTGTTCAGATCTGATTCCCTGGTGTTCACACATGCCAGAAAATATTCCTCTATACTTTAGTCTTGTCTGCTTTTGCAAGAAAAAATATATTCCTGTAAAAATTACATAAAACAATATTGAAGGTTAGGTACTAACTCTTCCAGATCTGCAATAACAGGTTTGGAGGAATGCTGTCTTCTAGGAGAGGGGAATGATGCAGGGCAACTGACTCACTGTTCCACAGTCTGGTTCACACCTTTCAGGCAAAACTGCCATCTGTGCCATCAGTGCAGCTCCACCACTCCCAGGAATTGGAGGAGCTTTAGGGCAAAAAACAACACCCATCTTTTCTCACTCATTGATCTTACCTGGAAAATGGAGAGGGCAGTAGCACAAAGTGCCTGTAGCCATCCAGACCAGCTGGCATTAGAAATCCCACTCTTGCTGCTGCTGCTGGGCCTGCATGGAAACAGTGGAGAATGCTACAAAAGCACTCAGCATAGACAGGGCTTGTGACAGTGGAACTGCAAAGGTTCAAAAGCCCCTTGTGAGCAGAAGAGAGATGATACAGAAGCCTGATCAGTCCTTGCAGGCTTTTGTGGCCAGGAAGGTGTTGGCAACGTTGCTGTAAAACGGGATATAAATCCTTATGACTTGGATCGTTAAAGAACTACAGCTCTCATTACTCTCTCTGCTCTGCTCCATAGCAGAGGATTTCATGCTACAAAGAGGAACAAAATCCTCTCTGCTTCCAGGAGAAAGTGGAAGGTGAAGAAGCACACTGCGTTCACATGCTTTTCTTTGGTTCTTGTTTCATTGCACTTCCAGCTCCTTTGAGTGACACGTTCTTGGTTTCCTCCATGACGTGTGCAATACTCAGGCCTTGCCTCATCAGCCCATGTCCCAACTGTGTCACCTCCTCAACTACTGCATTTTTCCTATGCATTCACCTTCCTCATCCAAATTATTTCCTTTATTTTTTTCTGTTTTTATTTATGTATTTTATTATGTATTTATATATGTATTTCTGCATTTATCTGGGTTTTTTCCCCCCATGGCTTTCACCTGCTTCTCCACTTGGGACTAACATTACCAATTGATTTCATATAATGCACACAGGACAGCCTAAATATATATTCCTGTCTCTGGATGTAGGGTTTGGACATTAAAATCAATGCCTGGGAGATGAAAGGCTTCATCACCGTAAATAACTGTTAAACTGCTTATTTTGGCTCCTCAAACGGAGTATCAACAATGGAGGATATAATTTGGAAGATGAAATGTGAAAATACACATGCTATGCTCACATGCTGAAGTTTCCTCAGCAATTCTGGTGGAAATGAGGAATAACAATGAATTAGTATTTTTGCACAAAATGGATAAGGAGATTTTAATTTTTTTTAAATAATAAAGAAGTATCTGTGATAATTTATCCCTTTCTTGAGCAATGAATAATAAATGAATATGCTGTGTAATCACCTCAGGGTTACACCAACAAACAGTGCAGATTTCCAGTTTGAAATTTGGAAATGAGCAAGTCAAGTGTCGGACAGGTTAGTCTAGAGATGGAGAATCTGTTCTCACTTCTACTGCTGAGCTGCTCTCAAATGTTGAGACAGCTCATCTCACCTCTCTGTGTCTCACCTTCTCCTCTGTAAAAGAACAAGAATGATATATCTTAAGTGCTTTCAGATCAATGGATGAAAACTTTATGTAGTAGGAAGGTGTTATTAAGATCCTAATGATGCCATGGGAGAAAATTATCAATAATTATTTATATTTTCCTTTGCTGTTTAGGAGGTATTTTTCTACTGGCTGTATTTTCTACAGTCAAGTGCACAACAGCTGAGTGTTGTCACTGTCTTGCAGAACATACAAGTCTTTTTGTATCTATATTATATAAAGATGGAAAACAGGTTAAATTCTAGTATGTCATTTCTGTCAAGGCTGGAGGGCCAAAGTCAAAGGAAAATCTAATGATTTACTGCATGAACAAGTGCTGTGCATTATCTATGCATTAATAAATTCTACAGGACTATATATGCATGCTTTACTCATGCTATATTTTAAGCTTGAATTTTTTTAGGAATTCAAATAAAAAAGATTGCTTTCAAAAATTGCCCCACATCAAGTAATCTCTGTTTAAGGAATTGTGTATTTATTTTTAAAGTAACCTCATTACCACCAGACTACTTCTTCCTTTTGACAGTAAAGCTGAGTGCTTATCTTCCATATTTTCATAATGAAAGCTCCCAAGCACAGGATACAGTGGCAGATTTACAGCCTGCGAGCAGCAGAACTGACAGGCATTTTAATATGAAAGGAGATATGATGTCTTTAATGTACAGTGATGTCACTTCTAACAAGGTAGAAGCGTGCTTTTTGCACTGCAATCACCATAAGAAGTGAAACCTGTCTGCTTCAGGAGTCACCTTTTAACCCAGGAAAAGGTCACAAATAATAGAAAAAAGACAGGACTCTGCTTACTCAGGTGGAAGGGCACTCTGACGTTGGAGGAGCAAGGCTATTGTGGATGTGCATTATCTCCAGGAAGCTGAAGCTACAAATAGTCTAGCTCAAGCTAACCTTGAGAACAGAAAAGGAAAGGATAATGAAAATCCTCAAGGGAGTGTTAAACTGAAAGCCAGATTGCCTGTTGACCACCCTTTTTCCTTTTATCCAGCATTGATTGGACCTAATAACTTGGAAGTGATATTGACAGCAATATAGCCCACCATTACCTGGACACATGATTATTTCATTGAGAGAAAGGACAGGAACCCAGTACCAAAAACCTATTTCGTTCTACATTAGACCAGAGAATTTACTACTTTGTCTAGGAAATATTTGCCAATGATTTTAAAGGCTGATTTAAAATGTGCATTTCTTAAATGTGCTCCCAGCTCCTGACTGAAAGCTTTTATCATGTCATTCTGAAGATGCACCATTCTTAAATATCATATACAAGAGCATAAGATTAAAAGGCCATAAAATGGCAAGAAATCTCAAGGTCCAATAAGTACATTGTGTTAGCATTGGGCTGGTGACTTTGATTAAAGACAGGAAATTAAAATACATTGTCATATATATAGATACAGTATCTCCTCAAGACAGTTGCTTCCTCCAAACTAAAATTTCAGAAAATCAACTTTGGATATTATGTTCTTTGGTATTTTGGCAGTTCGATCTTGGAGGGATTGCAATAAGGAGGAAAAGAACAACATAAGAATTAATTACGTGGTTTTCTATTATCTTTGCAGAAATCCTGATTTTAAATGAAAGTGGTTTTCAGGAGCCTCTGAACCATCATGTTCTCCTAACCAGGGTGCTGGGGCACAGAAACAGTGACAGGTAAGGTAAAACAAGGAGGAAATCACAGCATTGAACAATTAGTACAGTGTTATTGCCAACATGATGCACTCATGTCAATACAGCTGCATATCTCTGTGTCCTGCAAAGTCAGAAATTATGATTGACCTCATGAGGATGCTTTTAATATCCCACTGCTAGTCCTGTGTTCTTTTGAATTTAATTTTTATAGATTACTATATTCTTGGGGGTGATGTGATTGGTTTTCACTTACTTTGAAACAGCAGTCTCCCTTCCTCCCTCTTCAAAATGGGGGGAACAGAAACTGCAAATTCAAGTTTACATATAGAAACAATCAAGTCACATTTCAGTAGAAAATGTCAGAAATACTGGCAGTACCCGTGAATTCTTCTCCCCTTTTTAAACTTGTTATTCCAACAGCAAAGGTACCTTTTGAAGATAAGCCCTGTGTATGCTTAGAGTTATGATAATATTTTAATTGTATTTTCCAAAAAGTAAAAGTACTGGGAAGTGAGATACCATGTGATGCTGCTGTCGATCCATAGATCCCTATAAAAATAAATCTGATGTCATTAATGTAAGGTAATGGCTTGAAAGGGCCTGTAATAACTTTTAAAGGTCCTGTGGAAAGAGAGGAAAGCAGCTTGACAGACACAAGTCATGAACTGCTTTGCTTTCCACGCTGCCTTATATCTGTCAATATATTGGTTATGGAGCTGTGCCGAGGCCAGTCTCCAAAGGCAGACTGTCACATTTCTCAAAAGATAAAGCATCCCTAAGGGTACAAAGAATTCAGGGACACAAGCTGATAGACAGGAGCAGTGCTGCGACTCTAACATTTTATGGCTGAGTTCAACGAGTGAGCCCTTTACTGGATAATTGAATTGATGAAAGGCTTACAGTTGCCCCGATTAAGCTTATTCCTTCTCCATATGTAAGACTCAGGGTAGTTTAAACAGAAATTGAAGAAGAAATTCAGGAGAGAGACATTCATAAGCTCTCTGAAAACTGGTCTTGCATGAAAAGCTTGCCATTTGTTATGTTACATGTGCTGTTTGTCCGTACAAAGAATCCTGTTGTCCAAGAAGTGCTCTTTGCAGCAGCCTTTTTTTTTTTTCTTCTAACTAAGGGTTTGTAAATATTTTTAGAACATGTCTTGCTGCTTCATGACTCATTCCCCTTACGATCTTTGGTATTTTTCCCATTTGTGATCATGCAGCATCCCTGTGGCATATGGTCACCTGGGAAAGTATTATTAGGGAAGAAATTAAGGGATTTTAGCTATTTTTAACATTTATTGGAAGAGTGAAATGTGGAAGAAGAGCACATCAAAGCAACATTTTTCAATCTTCTGTTTTACATCAACAAGTCTCATTTGTTTGTGCTTTCCATGATGTATCCCTCTATTATATCTTTATTCATGGCTGAACTGGAAATTATTTGGGCAATTTTCTTTGCCTCTGCAACGTGCTTGTCCAGTGCCAAGTGCAAGAGACCATTAGGTGCTATGATAATACAATTTTTAAATAATTGTGTATTATACCAGGATATCATAATTTCCTGCTGATGAAAGAGAACAGCCAGGAGATATTTAACCATGTGGTCAGGTAATGAGGACACACCTTCTAGTGTGATGAAAGGGAAAAGGAAGTATGATCTAATTCTTCAAGCCTAAACTTAGATTTAGCACTGTAAGTATTAGCAGCAGGATGCCATGGCAGTGTGAGGGTACAGTCAGAAGGAGGACTTATTTTTTTACAGTTCAGCAGTAGGTCATGTCCTGTGTCAAGTTATGAAAGTTATCATAAGATCACTTAAATAATCTTAATAGAAATTAACTTCTACAAACACAACTTCTTATTTATGAACACTAGCCATGGTGGGCTACTACAGAGCACAGCCAGCTGATCTAATAATGTGAAGATATCAGATTTGTGACAGGACCTCCAGACCCTATCTTTTTACTCTGTCAGGTTTAAGGGCAATGCCTGTAAATAAACCAATTTCAGTTGCTTTTTTTACTGTATTCCCATTGTCCTTCTGAAGACATTAAGGGAAAGGGGCACTCAATTTATACATGAGCTTATAATTAATCAATAGGATCAACAGGCTGGCAGTCACTTGATTTTCAACAGTCTCCATGGTTTGCCTGTACCAAAGCTTCATTTTTTTTTAACATTTCATTTCCAAATTTCACCTCTAGAGACAGCCAGCTACCAAGAGAATCCAGTGCTGAAAATCTTGTCTTGGCAGTGCCTAAGGTTTCATTTGCTCTTGGCTTGGACAGTCAGACAACATCCTTGCTGGACCAGGACAGTCAGATGTACCTAGATAATCTGCACTAATCAGTGTGAGTCTCATATAAATAACTTAATATGGCTTACAAGTTGCAACACTTGGCTAGTGTGCTTACACTCTCTCCCTAAATGTATATATATGTGTATATGCTGAGTATTCTGACAAAATTTTTTAGGGAAAAAATTATTTCATTAACAGTTCATTTTTATTTACTATGTTTAGTGCAATACTTGTACATGTTTAGTGCAATTATATATTTATGCTACTCTCACAGGTTCATGAAATATTATACTATATGCTTAAATTTTTTTTTCTTTAAATTAAAGACTGTGTTACAATTGCAGTTTTTTTCTTTTACCCAAACTGGTTTTGGATTCCTTCCCCACATGTGGTAACATTTACCATTCTCTTTAATTAACCAGATTGGTGAGAATGGTGAGATTGGTGAGAATGTTTGATTTTTTTAAAGAACCTTCTCTTTATGGAGAATTAACAGCTGGAAAACTGGCCAGCCGAGCTCAGTCATTTCTAAGTATTTTGTTAATTTTTCCTGGTTAATGGTCCTTTCGAATTCAAAGTGTGCAGTTTCTTTAGACTTGCATCAAACACTCCTCAGAATTGGCTGCTCACAGTGGGAAATGATAACCTATTTCCTTCAAGCACTGCAGCTCTATCTGTGAACTATTGGCATCACATGAAGATTTATTAAAGTTCTGCCGACACCTAATGCACACAAGAAAAAAAAAATTCTCTTTGCCTACCAAAGGGTAGCCATCTCAAATTCTAGCTGCTTATCTCTGAGGTGTGAAACAGACTGATTCTGTTTATCAATTAGGGTGCCCATATTTAGAGCAACATTCAGAGAGTGATGGTAATGAGGGCCCACATTCCTGGCTCCAGGGGAATACTTCAGCATTAACCTCAGTGCTGGGTCAAGCACTGTCCCCTTTAATGAGGAGTGTTAGGCCTTCCCAGGCAGCTGCATCTTGAGCTGAAGTGTGACATAATCTCTTCTACCTTATCATGTCAGGTGACAAATTTAAACCACAGTGAGCTGAAAAAGGCTTGCTCAGCACTACAGATAATTTAATTCCTCAGTCATCTTTCTCTTTATCTCCTGTTGACATGCTCCAGACTATAAAACAATGATAGAAACCATGTTCAGATAAACATAAACCTTATGAAGGTGTCCAGTGGACTTTGTGCCCTTCCCTAGTTCACCTCTGTGAAGAGCAGACTGGGGTGCTGCTGATGAAGAGGGAAGGGATGAAGCTGGAGTGATCTGTGCTTTGGGATCCACCTGTGTGTGTGACAGAGCTTCTTCCAAATCTCAGCAGCCTTGCCCTGCTTCATGTGCAGCCCATGGGGCTGATGGGGATGTATGAGTTTAACCTAGCCCTTTTTTGCATGGTGTGATTCTGCCAGTCTCTGTTTCCTTGGAGTTTCTATTTTTAATATCATATATATGTCTCCAGAAAATTACCTGGTTAGGCTTATAATGAAATGTTTCCTGGGAACCACCACCTTTTTATCTGTTCCACAATGGGCTCGCTCCTAAAATAGGCTTGAAATATACCCCATTTCTCTTTGGGTTTTAGAGGATAAAAGAAGTTTATTTCATTAGTCATCAGTCAGAGACCAAGCAGCTCAAAGATTTGAAAGTGCTGAATCCAAGTATTGTAGTTTATGGTTGGGAAGCCTCATCATTCAGTCAAATATGCTCCTTTCCCCAAGAATTACATAAGAATTACCACTTTGATGTTGCTTTGTATCCTGAATAAGCCACCTAAACATTTTGTGACTCTCCTTTTATAGAAAGTGCATAATGGGACATATATTGTCATTGTAAAGGGCTTGGAGGCAGTGCCAGGGCCTCTTTGCTGCACTAACAATAGCAGTGATCTTTAGGGCAGTACAGTGGTGAGATACAGAAATTGTCAGCAGTGCTTGCTGTTGTGTAACCCCAGCCAGAAACTCAGCCCCACTCCCTGCTGTGATGGGGGAGAGAATGGAAAGGGTAAAAGTGAGAAAATTTATGGCTTGAGATAAAAGCAGTTTAATAGGTAAAGCAAAAGCCACAGGTGCAAGCAAAGCCAAACATGGAATACATTGACCACTTTCCAAGGACAGGCAGGTGTTTGGCCATGCCCGGGAAACCCAGGCTCCATCACATGCAATGGGGACTTGGGAAGACCATCACTCTGAACATCCCCCTCTGATTCTTTCTTCCCTAATTTTACATGCTGAGCATGACTCCATATGTTATGGGATGTCTCTTGGGTCAGTTGGAATGGCTTGTCCCAGCTGTGATCCCTCCCAGCTCCTTGTGCACCCCAGCCCCTTGCTGCTGGGGCGTGGTGAGAGGCAGAAAAGGCCTTGGCTCTGTGTAAGCCCTGTCAGCAATAACAAAAACATCCCTGTGTTATCAGCATTGTTTCCAGCACAAACCAAAAACATAGACCCATGTTAGCTAACTTGGGAAAAATTAAGCTCCCAAGCCGACACCAGCACACCTGCTCTGCTGGGAGCGTGGAGAGAAGCAAGTCTATTGAACAGCTTCCAAGGCTACAGTGGCTTGGTGATGCCAGAGAGTACCTGTGGCCACTTGGCAATCCAGGATCTGACTTCTACTGCCTCTGAAAGGCCAGCCAGATGTAGTGACCTGACACTCAGGAAAGGAAAGCAAAGCTCTCTCCTACGAGGTAAGATCATTAGTGGGTGTCTAAAGGAGAATACTTGTTGTGACATTGATTTATGCAGTCTTTTAATTGCATTAAAATAGGTATAGCCAGTTTGATGTTTGCACTAGAGTAAGTTTTTATGAGGCCAGACTAATGAATGAGCCCCTCTGCACCCTCTGAAATCATTTGAGTCCCTCCCTTGTGTATAGATTGAAATTACAGCAACAGCCACAGCACAAGTGTGGCAGTGCCTGGAGAGCAGGCCAGTGCAGACACATCAGTCAATGTCCTATTGATACACTAACAAAAATGGACTAGCAGTGTGTCAGTGTTAAATGTTGCCCTGGTTTTATATGTGTGCATTTTTCTAGAGCTAATATAATTTCAATTATATCCTCTATAATTAAGTATCATTAATAACCAAGTTTTATTAAATTAAAAATATCTGGGAAGTGTCAGTCATCTTTTTGTATTGTACAATGGAGAGGGCTGCAGTAGATCCTATGCAGCCCAAAAGCCAGCTGAGAAAACTGGAAAGTTTCAGTTAGTGGAGGGAGGTTCACAGCAAGAAAAATAATGCTGATGCTGTAAACTCCTTCATTCTGACCCTCCCATTCCACTTAGGCATGTTAGAGACAGACCTCCAGTGAAGTCACTACTGAAACTGAGGAGGGTAAGCAATAGCTTTTCAGACATGATCTATTCCTGGTAGCTGATGATTGATTTTAGATGTTTGAATAAATGCACCTACCTTTTTTTCTAGTGATAGAATCATTTCTGGTGCATAAAATGTTGCATTACATCGCCACATTTCTAGAATGCAGTGGCAGCTGTATTTCAGGTGCCTTTCTTAATCATTCAGATCCAAGAAAAGAACATGCCTTTGAGCTGCCTGAGGGACAGCACGACTGGCATCAAGGATGAGCACACCTCCTGTGCAGGCTGTGGGCCTGAGCTCAGGGAGAAGCTGGTGCTGATCAGTGGCCACCTTCACACAAGCACCAATAATGAATGCAGCCCATGGCAGCAGAGGGCTGTGCCTCACTCCACAAAGTGCCACTTGTTAGCAGCAACGCTGTGCCCTGAGTGGACAAGGCAGGGGCTAAGGAAAAAGATGGCTTCCTTTTTTAGGATGATAGAATGCAATTGTTTGTCAAAACTAGTGGGCTGTGCATTCAGTTATTTTATAGCAGCAGTGTCAAGTGTTCTGCGTGTTATGATTATGTTGTATAATGCTAGAAAAAGTACAGAGCTGGCAGCTAAATTTGTTTTGCTAACTGTAACCTTTACTGTGATCCAAGAAGTGTTTGTCTTGCCCCATATCAGTACTTTATTCACCATAAAACTACTCCTTTGCTATGCAGAATTACACATAAGTACTTTTTCTTTCTTCTGCATCTATACAATACTTTGTGGAGTGCAATGTCAGCAGTGCTGTAGGAAGAGGATTCAGGAATGACAGATACCTCCTCTTACCTCTGCTGCTGTAATTCTGACAGGCCTGATCCAAATCCACTGCAAGTTTTTGCAAAAGGCTTCCATTTATTTCACTGATCTTTGCAACAAGTCCCAAGAGGCATTTGTCAGCCTTTTAGAGAAGAATTTTCAAATAATGTGAGTCCCACTTTGGTCAGTCAGGGGCTGATCCTTCGATGCTGGTCTCTAAATATTTTAGATCATATATACCTATCAGCAAAAAAATACACCCCCACTCTATGTACAATCAATTATTTATTTATAAGTTATGTACATGTGTTACTGTACTAATTTATATATGTTATAAAACATGCACAAAATAGACATTTTTTTAATGATTGGTTGAAAATGAAATAGATTAAATTATTTTTAAAAAATATTTATTAATGAGGCACGCATAAAGAATGTCTTCCTTCATCCCAGTGGTCTGCCTTGTGTGTACCCCACTTTGGAGTCCCTCATCTTAAAAAGTTCATCATCCCTTCAGTGGCAGTGGCAACTTTACATCATCTACCAGCCAGAAGTTATCTATGTATGTATAGATACATACTTCTTGTGTGTACACCTCTATTTGGGCTACCACTACTGTAAATCTTACAGGCTGCTAAACTCTGTAGTATTTGGGTTTCCTGGACAAAAAATATCCTGAGCAAACTATGGAGAGTAATAATTGAGCCTGATATTACCCTTTTACATCATGAGTGATCTCATTATTATCATGATTTAAGTGATGATGGCAGAACCACGCTTTTTCCACAAACTAAATGATTCAGCAGAGAATTGTAATAAAAAGAGGCTATCTGTCAGATTATGGTTTAACTAAAGTTGAGCCAAATTTTGGGTTCAGCCATTAAAGCAGCTGTAATCTGCCCTGGTTTAAATTCAGCTTTGTCTAAAAATCTGCTTTTGTTTTGCTTTGATTTTTTTTCCCTAATGACCATTCATTATGGATGTGAACTTTCCTTCTCTGTCTGGATATGTGTAAATATTTTGAAGCTTCTGTTTGCTGATTCCCATTATGTTTGAACTCTGCTTATTGGGGCAAAGTTTTATCAGGTTATCTCTCCTGTGCTCCTGACTCTTGAGCTGGTTCCACTGGAATGCTGTTGTTGCAAAGAATTTTCATGCTGCTTGACCCTATTTGCACATACTCTTGCCTCCTAAATTTTCCTCTCCAGAGCATATTATTAATTATATCAGATCTAAATATGCTAATTCTTCAATAAGAAAACCCCAAATAAAATTGATTCACATCATTATTAAGACATCTGGGGAAAAAAAATCACAATTATTTTATGAAAGGCACAATTTCCAGAGGTACAAAAATATTCAACATGCACAAAAGCTGCTCACCTAAATGTCACTCTGAAATTTTGAAATCTCTTTCATAGTTGTCTTTCCCTTCTCTTTTTTATGACCTTAGGACAAAGAACATGTCTATTTAATGTCTACATTAAAATGTAGCATGTCTACATTGAAATATTCAGTTACTATTGGCCACTGTAAAATCAATTGATCACTAACTTCCTCTGATCTTGCCATTTTATTAAAATCATTAGCATCCCATCTTTTTGGAAGAAAACATTGTTTTAGGTGAACATCCTAAGGCAATAATTAAAAGTTAATTTCTTCCTTATTTTTAACATATACCATTTATTGTGTGAAAATTAAGTAATGTAGGGAAAAGAGGGACAGCTCTGGGGTGTCATCACCTCATTAACATTGCCATAGTCAGGTTGGTCAAAAGGGGGAAAAGGTTAAGATAGCATAGGACACCACAGGATATAAAGTCCCAACACACACAAGAAGTCACTGAGTTAACATGAAAGATTTCAGAATGAAACCTTGGTGCAAGAAGCTCCTTGCAATAAAGGCTTGGAAACATTGTCTCTTGCCATTTGGAATATGTTCACTGGAAGAGAGCTGGAGTCTGTCCCACCATCAGCTCAAACAGGAGTTCACCACTCCCCTGAGGTGAGTGCAGTAGAAATTAGCTCAGTAATGCCTTGTCTTCTGCTGTCATAGGAACTCTGTCATCATACTGGACTTCATCTACCAAATCCATGTGCTGAGTAATCCATACAACAGCAGCTCGTGGAAAGGGTGGCATTTAACAGTTACTGGTTTATTCATGGCTGGAACAGAGCTTACCTAGAAGCTCAGATCAAAAATCATCCAAGCAGAAGTGGGTAAAAAAGCTTTGCTTGGGTAAAATGAATGAAACCAATTAACTCAGAGATGTGCATTTTGGAAGAAGGCAATGAGAGGTCTCTGCAAATTCTAGAAGGCCAAAGAATCCTCATTTAGAATATTTTTTTCATGTAAGTATGTGTGTGTGTATTTTATACATTATATATATAGATATGGATAAGTATAGATGTGTATGTGTTTATAATAAAGCAGGGCATTTCCGTACTAGGCAGTAACACCCAGTTAGTGCTGACTTATAGGTAACAAGAAGAAAGTGAGCAGATGACTTGCTCCAAGCAGTGTCATATTTGTCCCTTTGTCAGCCTGGACTATTTCAGCAGCAGTTTACTGTCACTGCCATCATGGTCAGCAGATCTCAGATCTCATGGGCCATCTATTGTCCATTGCACACATAGTTAGAACCATTACCATGCAATATTAATTCTGATTTTAAAAACATCCTATAACTTTAGTAATACATGTAACATTTACACATAAATAACCTTTGCATTGGAATCTAGGTCAGTTCATTGTCTCTATCAGGGAAAAAATCCCTAATGCCTGTTTATGTCAGATTGAGAAAACTGATCTTAGCCACCTTGAGCTTTGAAGGCAGAGGTTGTCAAGTCTTCCTGACTGCAACAATCTGACACAAAGGGAGTACTCTGGCAAGTTGATTGTATTTATCCATCTTGCAAGCAGTTGCCCAGCCTGTGGATTTCATCTCTGCCTCTGCAGGAGCATTTTGCAGCCAATAGATACCTGCAGGATGCACAGGCACAGAATTCTTGAAGACTCACCAGGTTCCTGAACCTGAAACTACACATATTTAAGTATGACAGTGAACCTACTGGAGTAATTGTGACTGTTTGCATAACTTAAGGCAAGTGTTTTCAGATTTGGGGCTGTGCTGGCTAGCATCAAGTTTAATACTACAGTAGCAATAGATTACTTTGATTCCACATCTTTTAAATGTTCAGTTGTGTAATGTGAAATGGTTTGGACAAAAATTCTTGAATTGACTTGCAATAATGCATGGAAGAGTTTGTGCAACATCAGTCAGAATGAGGAAAAATAAACCACATTGACAGTTATTTAGTAAAGAGAAAAATAAACATGCAAATAGGAGTTTATTCCAGTTCATCATAACCAGATGTGACCTATAGTGTACCATACTTTCCATTATTAAAAAAAACCAAATTATGGGCTAGATAAAATTCTATTACTGTACTTGTTTTCAGTACCAAAAATATGTCCTTGATTAGACAGCTTCAATCACAAACAGTAACATATTTTCCTGCCACCTGCAAATACAAACAGTGCTGTGTTAGAACCAAATTGGAACAGGAATTAATATATTTATACAGACAAATGCAAATACATTATGAAATAATAGATTTTTGAATTATTATTTTCTTCTTTTCTACCAAATAATCACAGCATTAAGAACATATAAAAATTATTCATTAATTTAAATTTAATACTTTTTCCTTATTTTTTTTGCAGTGGTTTAGTTTATTTCTTCTTAGTCAAACTGGTTTGAAGTGATCCTGACTTCCCCAGAAGCCTTCATAAATCCTGTTAAACAAGACACATATCTCTGTTGTTTAAAACTCAGCTAGAAAGGGGATGTTAGTTCTACCTCTGCAGTTTGAATTTGTGTCATCTACATTTCTGCTGGTGCCACAACAGAAGGGGAAAAAAAAGCCCCCAGTTTTCTGGCATTTTACAGGCAATTTCAAAATTCCATTGCTATTTAGAGGACATTTGGATTAAGACAAGAATTTTTCATCCTGGACTTTCAGAGGCATGTGGAGTGCACCCTGAAGTATGAAGTATACAATGGAAATACTTTCATAAGGAGTTGCTGCTTCTGAAATGGGAAAGCTTTGCTTAAGCTTGTTGACATTTGGTGGATTATTTCTGTGTCTGTCTGAGGTTGTCTGCACTTCAGGATTTCCCACTATTGCTAGTCTGCATGTGGCTCTAGTCAACTGTAGACAAGCCATGTGTGTCCTTACCCACAGATAACAACTTTTTCAGAGCAGATTCAGATGCCAGAGCAATACGAGTGACAGCATCTGCTGGTACATGAGAAGCTTGAGCGAAGCAGGCAGGCAAACTCTGAGTACCTCCCCTCAGGTACCACTTTCCTTTGTGACAGCAGCCACTGAGGGAAGCCTTGTCACATGGGAAGACAGGGTTAATGTGCTCTGAAACTGTGTGTGTGCTTCATGTGAGTAGAAATACTTGTACAGAATTTAAGAATTTAAGGATTCCTGGCCAACTGGTTAAGGGAAAGTGGGAGAGTTGGTGGAGTGTGGCCAGGCCTGTGGCTGTCCATGCTGCCAACCTGCAGCCTTCTGTGGTCTGCCCTACTTCTCTGGTGGACCAGAGCTCACACCACCAGAGCAATGCTTGGGACAGCAAAAGCATATAGGGTGGATGTTCATGGCTATCTGGGTTTCCTCTCTGGTTGTAAAGGACATACTTTTTGTTTGTATATATGACCATGCAGGGTGTTTGCCATGCCACCAAGCTACATGGCAATAGAGTGACATATGAGGGACAACAGAGAACCCATCCAGGCTTCCCATGCAAAGAGCTGTCTCTAAGCAGCCTGTTGTCACTTGGGAACAAGATCTGACCTGTAGATCTGTCTGGTGTTCTCATGTGCCTGCTGTTTGTCTCCAAAGTGCAGCTCCTTCTGGAAAGGAGCTTTGCAGATGTACAGACTCCTGAAGCTCAGCCTGCTCCTCATACCTGGGTGAGTAGCAGCTTTGGCCATTGGTACTTGAAGATACAGCTAAAAAAGTGGCTTCAGCAGTATTTCTGGATAACACCTTCAGCATGTCTTATGATATCGAATGTTTCCACAGCCTCCAGTTCTTGGAGCTACGGGAGAATGTACAAATATCCATTTCCTTGCAGAGGTTCAGGTTACACAAGCTCTTGGGTTTGTAAGCTGTCTGAGAGGTCAAATCCAGTCAAATGCTTGTGTGGCTTATCTTGTATTAAATATTGCAGTAGTCATCTTATCTATCTGAGAAAGGTGAAGGGTTCTGTGACCCCGAGACTTGTATCTATGGTGCCAGGGAGTCAGGGAATTTTTCAAACTTGCTGTATTATGCTTATCCTCTTACAGTCTGACTTTCTTTTAGCGGTGGTGTTACAGACAGCAATACAGTTAAAAAGGTACAGTTAAAAAAACCTCAACAATCTCTGATTGTATTCATTTGGAAGACTTGCTTATGCTCTGATCCTACAAAGCACTGAACACCTCAGGTAAAAGGGATTTTAACTTCTCTGGGTTTCAGTGGGAATTCTTGTACTGTATGCTCACAAATCAGAAGAAGGGATCTTGAACAGACTTCAGAAGTGTCTTTGGAGCTCACTCATGACAACACTCACGACCTTATCCACAAGGTCATTATTTTTAAGGGCTTCTACGGCTCTCAGCTCCCATAGCTGTGGTAACGTGAGAATATTTGCTATCATTATACAGATAAACAAATGTCTAATCTTTGTGGCTGCAAAAAATGTAAAAACATTGAATCCATTTATCTCAACACCAGCAAACCAGACAGATGACTGAAATATCACAGGGTTCTGAAGTACAGTAATTCTTAAAACAAGCTCTTGGTATTTTTTTATGTGTTTGGAGTTATTAATCCTGGCATTTCCAGGCTTATTTCCTGCTACCCCATTGTGTTTCTTATTTTAAGTTTTGAACAACAAAATTCTTACACCTCTTTGCACATGGGAGCAAACTAATCCTCTACAAAATTCTGAGACCAAGATTGCTTGTGTTGGTTTTTAGTGGGTGGCTTGATGGGCCTCTACTGGCCCTCTTAAAGATGATTCTAATGCTGTTGTGAAAGGGCTTTCATTGACTGAAGAAGCCCTGCTACGTGCTACAATATTTTGATGTTTTCTCTATGTCTTCTGATACATTCAAAGTAATTTCACAAGTCGTTCCCACAAAATAGTGGGATCAGCTTAACATAAGAAGCAGCACCTTCCCTGTGAGCCCTGAGCTACTGTCTCATCCAGGCTCTTAATATGCTTAAATGAGGAACAGTATTTTTGTCCAAAGCTCTTGGCTGTTCTTTCTGGACAGAAGCACTCTAATTCCTTAAAACTTTTTGGAGCAGCTCTTCTAAATAGCACTGACAAGCACAAAATACCTTCTTTTCTATTTGCCTGCCTGGAGTGTGTAATCTCATATCTGAACAATGTAATTTATTATCAATATCTGAAGTGGATTCCTACAGCTTCCCCCATATATTAATAGCTGTAGCTTTTATTTTCTAAAGAAGGATCTCCTGGGCCCTTCTTGTGGTATAAGCATTGCTGCTAACTGGGTAGCTGGCTGCAAAGGATGATAGTGTCCCCTGCTATTATAAATCTAGTGAGCTCACCTTTAAATGTCTGTCTCTATTCTCCCCTTTGGGCATTGTTCCAGTCACTTTTTGGCCTTTTTATTTTAAAGAAAAATCCTGTCCATATGGTCAAAGGAGGAAGTATACTTGCCCTCAGATTCACTTAATGTCTGCTTGTTCTGTATATTTTGGAACTGGACTGCCATTGTTCAGGAGAGGAAAAAATAGCCATCTTCAATGAAAATCTAAATTAGTAGCCTGCATGCATCAAACAAGAATAAAAGCCCATGCTGGAGGATACAGTAGATCTAAATATGCATGCCCTGATTCACGTAGACGGCCAAACTCTTTCAAACAGAAACATAATTTGACCTATGAAGTAATTAATGCCATGATTATGGGGAGGGAATACACCACAGTTCAGGCTGCAGCCCGGCTGCTTTCCATTAATAGAAAGCTCTATTATTCCCTCCCCCCCACATGGACTTATCTCAGTTTTAAAAATTCTGTTGGCTGCAAAATTCCTGTCTGTGCTGAAGGCATAGCAGATGTTTTAGCAAAGTTTCAAAAAAGTTGGTGTTTGAGTTTTCCATCTTATCTGATTGTAATTTTGTTCCACTATTATGTGGGGGGATAGAATATAAGGTAGTCTTACCCCTGAGGAGTTGCAGCTGTACCAACTACCAAAGATTAAGAACAAGCCACAGCTGTAACCAAGAAGAGTGCTATAAGAGGGAAGGAGTTTGTTGGTTGTGTGGAGTGGAAGAAGTTGTCAGTGCTGTGAGGAGGGTGCTCTGAGATATAGCTAAGAAGGTATGAAACCTTTGCAATAAGATGGCAACACTATTATCTGAAAAGAGTAGCTCACTTCTTTTTCAGTCTTGCCATATAAATCTCTTTTACCAGATTTTTGAGGAAGACAGATTGGCTTAATTAAAACTTATATTTCTTTGTTTTATTCTAGGTAATTCTGAGACCAGTCTCCCACACACCAACATCAATGGGGTTTTTCCTGCTGGATTAAGCAGAAGGAGGAATACCAGCTAGAAAGACCTTGAGAGGAGGGGGTTTTTTTCACACAACTTGTAATTAATTGTGGTACTCATTGCTACAGGATTTTATGAATCTCACTCTTTTGTATATATTGAAAGTGTAATCAGAGTAAAACCTATCATGTATGTTCAAATATGCAGATAATAACTCTTAAAAAAATACTTATAAAAACTATCCCTGAATCTTAGATCTCTAGAAACAATGGGATTGTACTGAGGATGTGTCACTGTATGTTTGCCACTTCTTATTCACTTCCTTAGGCAATTGCTGCTGGCTTCTCTTGGAGGAATGGTACCTGGTGGCCTGGATCTTTGATTTGATCACTCTGGTCAGTCTGAGTGATGTGAAAAAAAATTGACTTTGACTCAAAGGCTGTATTCTATGATCACTTTTGACAATTATAAGCACAAAGAAGATGGTCATATTTTCAAATTCTGAGGTAAAATATATGGACACCTAAAATGTGATCTGAAACTTTTGCATTATTTGAGGGAACACTTTGTCACGATAAGAGCCTGAAATGCCAGGAGCAGAGAAGAAGTATTGTAGGTTAGGCCTACGTCCTGCACAGAAGCTCATTTGTAAATGCTCCCTCTCTCTTCACTTAGGACAGCTATAAAATCAAGCTAATAATGTTTATACTTAGTTTTGGAAGGAACTTTGAGAGCTAGAAATAAATGCTTACTCTGCAAATGCAAAGATTTATTTTTTACATGGAGTGATTGCAACTGAGTAAAAATGGGAAGAGGATCAAAAACATTTGGAAGACTCAAGATCACAAATGACTGTCAGTGACACTAATTTTCCTAATGTTTTAGGTGCTTTTGTATGTCCTCTAGGGAGGCTAAGATGCATCCAAGAAAAAGCTCTGGCATTATGTGCCCTAACTTTTTGATGCCTGGCCCCTGACGTGCAGTTCCAAACCTTAAGTTAGGCACAGCATTTCTGGCTCTGTGATACTGAGCACATTTTGCCAATAGGAGAGCAATGGAGTTGCCTCAGAACACTGAGCCTGAAGGCAAGAACCCTCTGCTAGGTGGGAATTAATTTTTCAGAGGAGCAAAGACCTTGCTGTTAGGCAGGTTTTGCTGGCATTTAAAAATACATCTCATTGTAGGCAGCTACTTCTTCATTTTGGGGAGATTTATCCCCAAAACCTCAGATATAAAAGAGTTGAGATCTTTGCAAAACCCCATCTTATAATAAACCCTGTGTAATAAATACTGACTCTGGCCTTAAATGAAAATGGAATAATTTATTGCTAGATTTGACTAATCTCCTTGAAGATGTCCAATGTGTAAACTGGGCATCTTCAAGGCCTGTTAGGACAAAGATGGATGGGGAGAAGGCTGGCTGTGAGCCAGCAAAGCTGACCACAGCAAGGGAGAAGTGTGATGATTAAACCTGGGCCAGCCCCTGCTGCCCTGACTCCAGGCTGTTCTATGGAAAGATGTGCAAGGACAAGGTGAGGATTTTGCAGAAGCTGGGATACTGAAACTCAGCAGGCTGGGACCACCCCTATGGCAGCATGTGGGAAACAGCAAGCTCATCTAGACACAAAATCAATCTTTAGTTAAAATCCATGGTCTTTCCACAGGTTTTTAAGGCCGATACAGTAACAGGGTCCAAGAACTGGCTCTGAGGGTGCAGTGCTTTAATACAGAGGTCCAGTTAAAGTGCCCTGGAAGCCTGGCACTGCCTCATGGAATGGTTAATCCATCTTCCCTCTCTGCCTCTGCTGTTCCTGCACATTTGAACTGTCATATCCTTTCTCCATTATGTAATAGCCTAGAGGTCACACATGTTCTTCTGCTTTGAATAATACATCTCTATGAAGCCTCAGTATCTGTTTGAAAATTTATTTCTTTCATTTTAATATTTTATCAATTTTGTCCTAAATGGATGACCTTAACTGGTTGCAGTTCATTTCATTTCTTCTCTGCTTAAATATTTTAAAGGTTCCAAAGTACAAACATCATTCATGTGGTGTAACAAAAATGCTCAGCTTGAGCTTTGGATTATTTAATTGTAATTGTCAAGCTATTATTAAAATTGATTTTTTTTTCTTCTTTTCAATTTCTTCCCCCCTCTCCTTCTCCCATTTCTAACATCATTTGTCACATCCTTTATGTTGGTATTTAACTATACCTCAGTGCTTCTAGAAAACCTATGCAATGCATTAGGACCATTACTTGTGGACAACAGACAGGCAAGAGTCAAAATCACCCTGCAATGGGGACAGGCACTGCATGCAGAAAATACCTCAGTAACATAATTGTTCCAGTACCAGGTACAGTATTTGGTGTTAGGTACAAGTTGAGCTTTTTGCCCTATGTTTGGAGAAAAAAGAACCAGAGTTATAATTTACGAGCTGGCCATCTTGATGCTGCAACCAATCTGGATTTCATTAAGCTGGAAAGAGGTTTTATATTAATGGTATATCATCACAACAACATATGCACCAGGAAAAAAAAGAAGTTAACAAATACCTGGCAGTCCTAGCTCTGAAATGAGTCGTGCTGTTAGAGAGATGTCATTTTGGGCACATAAGGTTCTTTGTAAGAGTAGCAGTCCTAGCCTTTCTCAAACCTTTTTAGGTAATTAAATTCAATCTTCATAAATTTCAGCATTGCTTGGCTTCCTGTCCTGAGCAGGTTGATGTCACTACAGGCAGCTTCACACTGACAGTTGCTGAGTGCCTGGTCTCACTGACCCTTCTGATGTCTAAAATGTTTTGGGTTATTTAGACGTGAAAGGCAGTAAAAGCTAGTAAGCACAAATTGATTTAATGATTGTTATTCTGCACTTATACTATGAGAAAGCAAAACTAAGATATCTGCACTTCACACTGTGGCATTTTGATTAAAAATAGGAATAACAACTCTGAAAGAAATCTGACTCATGTCCTTGAATGGTTTCAAAATAACTGTAGCTGTTCTGTGTTTGCAAAATATAAAAATCAGTATACAATCCATTTTTTATATTTAAGATATTTGATTATGTGGGACAGGTCTGTATTTATGCTGAGTGTTACCTTTCTCATTTTCTTCTCTCTTGCTTTTGTTCAGTACTTGTCTTGCCCAGCTGTAGCTGTTGGTAAGATATGGATTCATGTTTCATTTCTGACACCTCTGTGTCATATTACAGTGACATCACCTGTCTTCTGGTTTGGCTATGCTGTATTCCACCAGGAAGACACATTAAATCCTTTCCCTTCCCACTAAGGCCCTCACTGCCACATTGAGGACAGTATGAAAGAAGTGGCACCACCTCTCTTGCACTGGCTGTAGGATTTTGGTGTATCTGGAGTCGTGTCACCGCAACAGATGCCACTCAGGTCACTGAAAGCAGGAGTCTCTGTGCTCCCTGTGAACAAATGGGGACATCTTGTTTCCAAGTGTGATTCCTGGGCTGTGCACAGAGGTGGAAACAAGTGGAAATGAGTGAATGTATAAGCAGGTTGCCTCTTGTTTTTTCCTGGAATGGATACATGGATCCTTGGGCATCGGCCAAAAAGTCCTGTCAGGTGTTTCTGTGGTAATTCTGTTTTCCTCCAAACAATAGAGTAGATGTGCTATAACCAGAGCAAATGCTTTGAATAGTTCTTTAAAGAATACTTGAAACACTTCTTGCATATTTTTTTCGGCCCTTACAAACAGCTCACCTGGTTTATGAGGAAGATCCTGATGGTAACCATCTTCTCTAACCACAGGAGTTTCCAAATTCTGGTGATGTGGCAGGTGGGGTTATCTTGCCTCAACAGAGAGTGTGTTAGTATAATCCTTCAGAAAGTTTTTGCAAACACATCCTCCTCATCCCTAATTATATAATTAAAAAGTATAAGCATTGAAAATCCTTCTAAATACATACTTAAATCCTAAAGGATCTCCTTAGAGTGGAGTATTACATGAGATAGAGAGCTTAGCAATGAGTTGTACTAAGGCATGATACATTACAACAATTATGAACATGTTCCCTTTATTAACTCAATATCAGTAATTGTGCTGTGAGCAGTGCACCTCATACTTAAGTTTAAGCTGCTTTAATGTACTTGTAAACTGTATTTCTATGTAATAAATACTAAGTCTATGTAAGTCAGACAAAACACGAGGGAAAGGAAGAATGATGTGTACAAGGAGAAGACCAGGAACTGAGGCACAGAGGCAAAAGGTACAGAGACAGTTCAGTCTGATTTCAGTACCTGCTGTTCAGCAGTAGCCAGGCACAGATTCCCAAAATACCGTAAGGAAACTGTGGCATGTCTCCAGAAGCAGATTTCCCTGGGAAATCTGTCCCTTTGGCCAAAGTGAGCACATACTGCAGCTCCTTACCTCAACAGGGTAAACATCCCCATGAATAGCAGTATTTTTTTGTGACTACAGCTGCTCTTTTAACTCTCTGCATAAAGACCTGCATTTGGGGAACTAAAGGTTATGAATTCAAATCCCAGTTTCCACTTCCAGATGCATGTGTACATTTGGCTGGAAACAATGCTGGCAGTGTGGATGTATGCAGCCACGGATCATTGCAGCAGCACAAGTCAATTAGCCTTGGTGACACTCCAGTGTCCTGTGAAATAATTTTGTGGATACTTCAGGGGATGTTGTCAGAAGGATGGCGCTGAGAACTACAGGACACAAGGGGCAAGGCCAGCAAAATAACCACCTTTGGCACAGGTTTCCAAACTCCTCTGTGTTTACAGACACCTGAACCTTTCTGCATTTCCTGGGTCTCTCTTGGGAAATACAAAGGATCACAATTAACCTTTCCTTATTACCAAGCACAGGAAGCAATAGGGGAGCCCCTCAGGTGACACATCTCGTTTGAGCATTCCACTGGTGTCTGCAATCATGGACGTGTCATGGAAGTCAAGGCAGGGAGAGCTGAGCCTCCTAATTACAATGTATTTACAGGCCCCATTTTTATTTGAAAGGCAATAATACACAGTAGTCTCCATTTGACCTGCAACGTAGGAGTCAGGCTGGTATGAGATAAATCTCCACTCATTCTTCAGTACTTCCATTTCACTGGAGACTACTCTGTGAAATAACAAAAGATGGCAAGTGGTGACTTTATATTAGCAACTAAATATTTTGTGGGGTTTGGTTTAATTTGGGTTTTTTGTTGTTTTTTTTGTCTTTTACATTTTTCTGTTTTCATCATCCCAAAAACTCTAATGAATCTCTCTTAAGAAATACTGAAATTTTGTAACATTTTTTTCCTCCTAGATTTAAATGAAAGAGACCTCCTGTCTGGTTTGTTTTGTTTTTTGGTGTTTTTTTTTTGCCTTGCCCCTTTTGGAAGAGAAACATGATTAACACCTTTTATTTTCTTTTTAATATGGTTTGAAATTCTTAAAAAATAACAGGTTGTTAATGTCTGGCTTTAAAAATAGTGATTTTAATTTCTCTCCAATGAAAGCATGAGAGGTTTTTTTAACCTCATGGTTCTGTGTTTTGCTTTTTTTTTAGCTTTTTCTCCCCAGAAAATACTATAAGAAGAATAAAATGGCAGACTTTCTGAATAGAAGTAAGTGTAAGTAAAAGAAAGTATCATTATTTTATTCTTTCAATTGTCTCTCCTTCTCAGTTTTGAACTGTAGAAGAAAGTTTTCATTTTATAGAAAATTTAAGGGAAATAATTGTGATTTTTCTTCTTCTCCATACACTGTCATTTCCTTCCCTTCTCAATGTTTTTCACTGAGGACTCAATCTGTGACATTGCACTTTGTTAGAAGCTGAAATAAATGTAGAAATTAAGTGTTAGACATGTGGGAGACCTAATGGGAGACAACAGCTAAGAGAAACATTAGAAGAAAACAAAATCCTTGATGGAGAGAGCTAAAGATATAATAATTCTGTTACTATTAGGCACATCTTGGAAAGAATTTGATAAAAAAAATATACAATAGGTTAAGTTAAATGAAAACAAGTGCTAAACCATATCACATTCCAACCATGAACTGAAAACAAGACATTGTCCTTAAAAGCTTAGTATTGTACATGTTTTGATAATTAACTGTATGCAGAGACGACCAAGGTATTTTGTTTTCTATTTGACAGTCCAATTCAAACCTCTTTTGCAAGGATGTGCTCAGTTGTGGGGCCCAGGTTTGAAAATTACCTCAGTATGTTGGGAAGATTTCAGTTGACAGCAACAAAAATTCCAAAAAGTTGAAAAATTTGGCCTTTGAAGAAAGACTAAGAAATTTTGTCATGGTTCAGCTAGCAAAGCCAAAGTGACACACAACGATTTTAAAAATAACTAAAAAAATATGTTATAAAGAAAATAGGACTCAGACTTGCCAATGAGAAAGAAAAGGACAGTCCAAACTATAGACTTAGGTGAAATGTAGCTGGCTCCATCTGAGGGTTGTGCCAGGGAAAACCAAGTGGAATGCTGGATGATGGGGTGAGGGTTTGAGGTGGCAAACAGTCACCTTTGTCTTTCAGCTCAAGCAGGCAAAGGAGAGCACCAAGGGTTCAGCTTGGGGGCAGGAGGAGAACAGCATTCCTGCTGTGGAATTTTTGTGCTGGTACCCCAAAGTCCCTAGCCAGCAAAATCTAATTACCTTGTTCTCCTTCTTATGAATCCATGGCAGAGCAAGGCAGTTTTCAGCAGACCTGGCAGGTACAGCTTGACTCTGGCCCCACTTTATTTCTGTAGGAGAGGTTGTCAGGGACTGCAGAAATGGCTGCCCTTGTATGGTTGAGCTGAGATCTGGAATGTCTCTAGGAAGAAGAATTTAGACATAATGAAATCAACTGTTCCTTGCAGAAGAATGAAAGCAACCTACCAACAATCCTGAGTCTCAGTATTGATTCTGTTCTTATATTTGCAGTGCTTTGAAGCTGCTATGGTCTGTTGGTTCATTAAGTTACATTTACAAGTTCTCCCTAAACACTGGCTTTTACATAGTCTGCATTTTAACACTCTTTAAGTGCATTTTGATATGTTCTGTCCTCTGTGCAAACCACAGTCAAAGGAATTCCTTTTCTGCAATGGCTAATGAGGTACCAGCATGGTAAAACAAACAGAAGGAGGAATTACACAGTGTCAGGAAGCTCAACCAAAGAAATGTCACCTTCAGAGAAGCAGCAGTGAGAAATGACCTTTCACTTTATTAGTGTGCCAAATTTGGTTGGGTTTAGACAAGAACCTACAATTACTGAATATTTAAAAGTGCACAATCTTACTCACAGAGAAGTCAGATAGAGTTGGGGGGACTTATGTCACAGAAGTACCTATGATGAAAGATGGGTTTGACACACTGACAAGTACCATGACTGAGATTACAGCTGAATTATGCAATTAGGTTTTATTAACTATACATATTATTAAGGACTTTTCATAACAGAGGAAAGGATGTCAGGTCCTGGTGATTGTACTGACCTCTTATGCCACTGGGAAAGATGCAGAAAGGCTTTCAAAAGAGCAATGTAGTCCCTATTTAATCTTTAAATAAGAAAGAAAGGTCAAGGAGCCATTGCTGCTACTTTATTTCTCTCAAGTCTTCACCAAGGAGACATCCCATTTTAATGTGCATTGCCTTAGATTTATACATATTAGTAAAATATGCATCACTTAAACATTACATACTTCTGAATGCACTGAATTTATAGCAGAACTTACAAAGTCTAGTATGTGCATGTGTATGAATCCTCAAAATTATGTAACTAACCTCTGAAGGTTTCTCCCTTTAATTCATGTCTGACACAAAAATAAAAAGAAAAAAGAAAACCCTCCAACAGATTACTTAACATCTTGTAAAAATGTCATATCCACACAGATATTCACATACCATGCCAAAGAAAGAGAAAAAATGGTGGCAATTTATATTCATTATGTAGTTTAATTTTAAAATAATATTAATAATTAAAGATAAGTAAATGAAGGTGACAACCAGCTCAAGACAGGTAGGGGAAAAAAGCCCCAAACAAAATTGCGAGCACCAGTGTAATTACAGGGACTTCTTTAAGTCTACTGGTTATGCTCCAGCATTGGTAGGAAGCCTAATTGTTCCTTAAATTTTGACTTCCCAATTGGGAATGAGACTTCCAGAGTAGGTGCAGCCCAGTTCTTCCAATGGCAGGTGCTCAACAAGAGCAGTCCCTCCCCAGCTGCCTGGCCCGGCTCCTTTCTGCGGGTGCAGCAGGACAACCTCCCTGTCTGCTCCTAACAGAGCTGCATGAACAGCCTCTTCCACCAGGGAATGGAGTGAAGCCTTCAGGATTGGGAAGTGCCAGTGCTGCAGCACACCCTTACCTCAGTCCTTTGGGAATGTCTGCCTTATGACAATCTTCCATTGTTGGCTTTTGCAGTAGGATGCAGCAGTTTGTCTTCTGGGCCTCCTTTCAGAGTCTGCCCCTGACCTTCACTCATGTTTCAAATACAGGCATGTTTCTCCCAATCCATTCCTCATCCTTCTTTGGATGTAGTTTTTGCTCTGTGTTTTAACTAGATGGATTTCTCTCCTCTGCTGAATGCATCCCTACAAGTCACTGATTCATCCTGGACCCTTTTTCACTCCTGGTGTCCAGCAAGCTGAAAGTGACCATGATAAAGAATGTCCTTTTGAGCTGCCAGAGGTGTTGGGGCTGTCCTGTGATTATGTACTCCATAGTATGAGCTGTCCAGTCTAAGTTTGGAATTTTCTGAGGTTTTAGGTGTTTCAGTTCTAACAGCTCTCCCTTGCAAATAATGGAAAACAAGAAATCTAAAAGAAACCTAAAAGCTGTTAAAAGTTGTTTTAGAAGCATAGATAAAAATTGTGCCACAATTCAAAAAGAAAACATTGCAGTCAAAAAAAATCTTAATTATGGCTAAATGTGAAAATAACGCAGTCCAGCCCAAAAAAAAAAAAAGAGAGAGAGAAAAAAATATTAAGGCTTTTAAGAAATAAAAAGTTTGCTCAAATGAGAACAGGAAAACCCATAAAAATAGCAGGCCAATTTCAAATGAGAAATTAAGAAAGCTAAAAAGTAAAAAGAATATGAAAAGAGCCTTGCAAAGAATGCTGTAGCTGAGAGTAGGGAAATTTGTAAATACACCAGAAGCAGGAAGCCAGATGAGGATTAGTGGAACCACACTATGACCAAGGTGTAGAAAGGGTTGCAGCAGATGCAGAAACTTCAGTGTGAACCCTTTCAGTTGTTTTTTACAGCAGAAACTGTCTCATTCCCAATTCTGATGCATACTGTGTAGCAGGCAAGTCAGAAAACTAAATCAATTTGAAGTAAATCCATGGGATGTGTTTATCCAAATAAACAAGTCAGAGGTCATCAAGTCATCACGATGAGACAACATCCACTCAGGAGTCCCAGAGGAACTCAGATATGAAATTGCAGAACTCCTGGCCATGATGTGGAACACAAGAATAAAGAGCCACTCTATTGGAGGGTGGGTGTACAGCCATCTGCAAAATTGCCAA
Organism: Passer domesticus; assembly: GCF_036417665.1. Taxonomy (NCBI): domain Eukaryota; kingdom Metazoa; phylum Chordata; class Aves; order Passeriformes; family Passeridae; genus Passer; species Passer domesticus. The sequence continues at coordinate 27,270,752 of NC_087477.1, forward strand.
CTTCCATCTACCAAAAGGCTCTGGATGGATCCCAAGAGCCACAGATAGGTGAACCTTAGCCTCATTCCAAGCATAACGGTGAAGTACCATCTCTAGCAGTAGTAGTAGTAGTAACAGTGATAATAAATCAGATCAGTGAGCACATAGATAAATTTGACCTGTTAAGAAAGGATCAGGTTGGCATCTGTAAGGGGAAATACAGCTTCACTAAGCTGAAGTTCTTTGATGGTGACAGTAAGAATATGGACAAAGAGGACCGGTTGGACATAATTTATTTGGGTTTTCAAAATGCCTTTGCCAAGGTTCCAAAGGATAGAATAGAATAGGAATAATTCCAGTTGAAAAGGAAACTACATCATCTAAGTTCAGCTGTCTATGGTTATTCCAGAGAGTAAAGTTAGACTTAAAATCCTTGTATGGACTGGAAACTGGGCAAAGGTAAGAGTAGGGATTAATAGGTGTAATAATTGGTGTAATGGGAAATAATCGGTAGGAAGATCCCCTAGGACTTGGTCCTGGGACCAATTTCATTCAGTATTTAATCAAATAACTAGAGAAAACAATGTAGTGTGGAATTTTGGGTTTGAAGATGATATTAATAGATTTTGCATCACAAGTTTTAGTGTAGATAAGTGTGATCTTATGAAAAATAATCTAATCCCTACCTACATGATGTAGAACTCAGAGCAGAGGTGCTGAACTCTTGAATTCAGGGAGAGATTTTGGACTGATTGCTCTCAGTTCTCTGAAGTCATAAGCCCATGGTGCTATGGCAGCAAAGAAAACCTCAAAATCCCAATCCAAACAAAAAACAAATGCAAGGAAAGTACTGAGTACAAATGAGAGGTGACATTCTGTCACCATACAAAGCTGTGGTGCACCCTCTACTCAGTGCTGCCAGTTCTGATTTCCACCTCCCAAGAAGGAGGCAGTAAAAGCAAAGGAGATACAGAGAGGGCCAGTCAAAAAGCTTGTGATGATGTAGCAACAGCCTTGTGAGGAGGGAAGAAAGCTGATATTCTTCATTTTGGAGAGAAGGATGAGGGGAAATGTGATAAAGCACAGATGTAATGGATTTACTAGATTTTCCTAGTATCAGAATGCTTAGAAAGGAATTAGACAACTTCATGGATGTGCATGAAGGGATGCTGAAATTATTATACATGAATGTAACCTCTAAAACCTCTACAGCAACAGTGGATGCTGGAGCAATAGAAGAGGAATACATTGCCAATTGTTGCCAAAGTCACATATCCTCCTGAAACAACTTTTCTTTTTGTTATTATCCCTCTGACTTCTCTATGAAGGGCCAGTCATTAGCCACCACTGCCACCATCCCACCCCCACAAATTTCCTAGGGAGAAAGGTCCAAGTTCAAAAAGAAAAGAGGAACAACCCTACTGTTTGAGGTGCAATAACAGCTCCAATGCAATATCTTAAAAAAAGAAGGAAGGGGTATGGGGGTCAGAATATAAATAATATATAGATAGAGGAGTGGAGGGAAACACAGGAAAAAAGAGCACCCAGGTATGCCTATTACTCCCTGTGGACCTCCAGGGATGGAAAAATGAAAACAGTTGCCAGAATACACTCTCCTCCCCATTTTTTTTCCCTGCTGTCGGAGACAAAATACCAGACTGAATGGATCCATTGGTCTTACCCCTGAGAATGTTTCTTATGTTTGAATGGCCTTTATTGGAGGCAGTCTTGGCCATCCTGGAATTCAAGGAAAGAGTTGTGACAGGTTGTACAGAGACTTACTGCATAATTTGTTTCTCAGTTTAAAAAAACCCAAAACTTTAAAGTATGGTCTCAGTTACCAACTGAAATAGAAAACTATAGGGTATTAGATAGAAGGCAAGTAGGACATAAGAGAAACTGCTAAGGGAGATATTTAGGATGGATATAAGATGTAAAACTGTATCTCACATAAATCAGTGGGTTTTAATCCTTTTCGATTTCCAGTGTAGGTGTGTGGCAAATTTAACCTACTTAGAATAAATTTGCTTCTTTGAATTTCGCTTTGCATTTCCCTTAGTTCTCTCTGAGTTTTGCAGGCTACAGGTTGATAAACATTATAGAAAATACACCATCTTGGAAATTAGCTATTTCTAGATGGCTTCTGCAAAGTGAGAGCTCATCTGCATGGACACTGACCAGATTATAATACAAATGGTCACCCTGTAGGAACATTTCTTTTGTAGAGCTGAGTAGTTGTGCAATGCATAGCTGACTTTGGGGCTTAGGTTTTTTGACAGATGCTCATCTGTTTAGAAAAGCAAAGAGAAGGCTCCAAACTTTACATATCATCTCCCTCCATAGTGCATCTGTTCAACTCAGACTTGCAAGGCACTGGGTTTCATCATTTGTTAAAGTGGGTGACAAACCCAAACAAAAAATACAAAAAATGACTCCAGCTATTTCCCTGTGTATGATACCAGTCAAATTGTGAAACAGATGTTCAGCTACAATAAATCAATATAGGTCCTTCAGGACAATTTCATTTACAGGGAGTGAGAATTTGGTGCTGTACTTTGTGTGTGAGAAAAAAATGCACTTGAAAAAATAATAAAAAAATAAAAAGAAAAAGACAATCCTGTATCTTTTGCTATGCAACAATTATGCAAATATGTTTTAATAGAATAATAGAAGACTGCTGGAGAGCATTTGGTAAAGAGAGGAATTAGATAATAATTGGACTGTAAAACTAAATTATATAAAGACATGCCACACATTAATTATTTTACATCACCCACTTTCCCCAGACTGGAGCACATAGGTCTGACTGTGAAGGTACTAACAGAGTCCCAACAGTCCTATTAAGAGACAAAAAAGCAAGATCTGGTTAGGCTATTTTTTCATGTTAATGCCACTGCCTTATCACTTTATAATTTTGAAAATAAAACCCTCTAAGCGAAACAATACCTCGCTGCTAGAATAAAGATTTCCAAAACTTCATGGTCCTGATTCCCATCTGCTTCAACCCCTCTGTAGTCATTTTGGCCTGCAAAATTTTATTATATTGATCTGGTAGATTGTCCCTTCTTTGTATAAAGATTAGTTTATGATGAGATAAGATGGTAAAAGGAGGTCCAGGGGTCCTCTTTTTTCCTATTATACATTGGAAAGTGTGTGTGTACCTATAACTTTTGAATACTGAAATGGACATTGTAAATTGTGGGGGAGAAGAATTCTGCCCTGTTTTCTTCTATCCTTGCCACTCCAATTCTTCTCTGAGCTCTTCTGTTTACTTTCTTTCCACGGCTTTTATTTTTATTCTCTGTTCTTATTCTTCTCTTCCTATTTCTTTCTACATAGCCATCCTGCTCTTACCACTTAATACTGCAGCTGTTCAGAGTTATTTTGAAGCAGGACAATATATTCAGTCTTACATCTGAATTTCATTTAGGACCTGACTGTGATCACCACTGAACCTGAACACTTCCTTGCCTTACAAGGGCTGAGGAATACAGCCCTACTCTGCATGACCAAAGGTATTGTAATATGGACCTTTGTGTTTAAGCAATTATTTTCTTTTTTTTTTCAAATTAATTCATCATTTGAATTGTAGTTTGCGTGAGAAATTTTAGGGACTGAAAATGGATAGAACACAAAGGGTGATTGCTTCAGAGGGCTGCTTGTTCACAGCCCTCACCTCTGTTTCATACATCAGCACACACCTTTTGTAATTAAATAGATGAGATTCCTCTGAAGCATATCCCTGAACTGGTAAGTGAGATAACCTCGTACTTCTAGAATCCAGAGAGGTGGGAAGGTTTGAGGCAGGCTGATACACAGAGGCTGGGACAGAACTGGCCAGTCTGTGCCTTAAGCTGCATGTGGCTCTCTAAGTAGTTAAATACAACCACTGTGCTGACTGGCATGGGGGCTGGGGCATAATCCCTGCCTCCAGAAGCAGTGACTCAGCAAGAGCTTCCGAGGAGGCCAATTTTAGGGATTTCCTTGGCCTCTGGTTGTTTATCTAGCAGAGCCCCATTCCTCGGGAAAAATCTGCAAGGCCAGTTTATCACCAGCTGCCCTGAACCATTCCCATATCCTCATTACTCCAGAACAGGATAGGTGTCTTGAGGCTTTTAACACAGGGAGGATTCTGATGAGGTGTTTGGAGAGCTGAGGAGATCAGACATTATGGGAAAAGTCTGTGAAATAGTCTGATAGGTTATGTTTTTAAATTACATCTTTTCCTCATCCACAGTAAATTTTTTCCAAGCCATATGATCCTCAAATTACCAATACAAATGGGAATACAATTAATAGCAGTGCCATATCTTTATAGGGAGCATCACATTTTTTGTGCCAGGAAGGCATGCCTTTTATTCTATTAAACTGAGCAAAAGTCTTCTCCTGGGCCTCGTCTCCTCTGCATGGTGCCATCCTTTCAGGAATACATCATCATCAGAGTGCTTTGTCCCAGTGATGTATTACACTAATACATCTGTTGCTTTAATGATATATTAGTGTAATACCTTATCAGAGTGATGCATACCAATGATCTATTGCTCAAAAGGTGGTGCCATTCAGGAATGAAAGAATTCATGGACACAGTCAGTGTAATTATACAGATAAAAGCCGACACAGATTACCCTGGAAGCTGCTTTCATGGAACCAAGCACACCAGTATTATGCCAGCCTGTTTGGTGCCATTTTCTAGTGCCATTGCACTGGACTTGTAATGCTGAGGTTGTTACACCTCTTTTAAACCTTTTAAATATACTAAGAGTGACTACCATTAACCTTGGGTCACTGTGAAGCAGAATGTATCCAGTTACATTATTTTTACTGTATGGTAGTACAGTACTTACTTACCCGTAACCACATGAAACCAAGTAACATTAACCTCCAAATAGCCTGAAGAACACACTATATCTCATTATAATAATCTGGGCTTCATCCTTTGCCTGACTTTAATTATTGTCCATTCTCAAATATTTTCGATTACATGACAGTTGAACTACTTCAGCCTGTCATTAACTGTAGGCCTCTTTAATCTCAGTCTTCATTTTCTTTACCATTACATTTATTTTCATTACTTTAGACACTAAAAAACAGGTGAAGTCAGACTCAATTACATTGTTTTGTGTAGCATCTTAATTAAACATTTCAAAGCATCATACAGAGATTGTGGCAAAAAAAAAAATCCAAGTTCTATTTTCTACTTTTTAAACATTTACTGTAAAGAAGAGGAGAAAACCATAAACCAATAATATAAAAACCCTCAAAACTCAGATCTTTTTCCCCTCTGCCTTAACTCATTCACTAATTGGGTCCAAGCTTCCTCACTAATTGGGTTTCCAAAGAGAAAGACAATCAGAACCACATTTTGCTTGTGGTAATTTAACTGTGGTATAGAGTATTGATTAACTTATTTACATTTCTCTTAATATGCTTTACACCAAAGTGTGAAGAATATTGCAGAGGAGAAAATAAAGACTCCAACTTGTTTCCGTAATCAGAGCAGGGAAAGGTGTGTGGGTAACTTGAGATTTTTTGCCAAATAGTCCAGCACAAAACAATCAGTAACACAAATGAGGGAGAAAAGGACAGGCAAAGTATTTATAGAATGTAAATACTGGGATTTTTCTTTCCTTTTCACTTTCTCTCTGTTATCTTCAGCCTCGCTGCTAGTGACAAGTATCATTTTAATTTGCAGAGAGGGTTGCTAAAGCAACTTTCAGGAATGTATTTAATTGGTGGCAAACTGAATTCCCAGGAGTCATAATAGGGGATACAGGGGATGGATGCAGGACATCCTTCCTGTTACATTCCTAATCCCCCAAGGTCACTCAGCTGACGTGTGACCTTGCAGCTTAGAAACTGCTGACCCAGATCTTTCTCCTGCCCCATGGGAGGATGATATCATCTAGGAGCTCATGGGTGGGGCCGTGCTACCTGATCTCTGTCAGAGGTGCAAGCAGGCTGCTGGGATGACAATGCAGGAAGTAGGGCTGCAGTGAAGAGAAGTTCCTTCAACAGGAATCTGTGACAGATTTATTCCGATCAGAAAACCTGCAAGTTGCCCAGTTGTATCTTGGCAGGGTGGAGGGGGAAAGGCATCCTCTTTATCTGGCCTGAGAAACCATAAACCCCAGCAGGACTGACCCCCCCGGGGCCAGCTATTCAATATTTTACCTGAAAGTATAATCGCTCAAGTCACTGTAGGAGGATATCTGCAAACTTCCCTGCACTTCTCAGAGGCAACTGGTTGTTTCAATTAGTCTTTCATAGGATTTATCAAAAATTTGTATATTTCACAATTGAAAATTTGTAGTTCCTGCAGTGCTGTCCTCCTGATCGTGGTGGGCCTAGTGTGCTTTTTGTGGAAGTCTGATCTGTGACAAAAGCCTTCCAGAGGGTGATTAGCAAACACAGTAGCAGCTAATTCTGATAAACTGCGGGTGAGCAAATAGACCTTTGTGTAACTTGCCTTGTGTGCTGAGCATTGGAAGGGACAGATTTGGGATGGAGAGAGAGACTTAGCAGGTGGGCTTCTGACACTGTTGCTCTGCCTGTGCACATCCTAAATGAGCTTCTGCGACACCATACACATTAACAGCTCGTGACAGGTCATATTTTCAGGGTCAAAAACAGTCAGTAAGGTAGGGGGTGTGTGAGTCTTTTCTTAAGAGATGGGCATCTGCATGGACAAAGGGAATAGAGTGAAATGCTTAACAGTGTACAAGGGCCTAGGGGTGTGCAGGCAAAGTGTGTGGTCTCAGCCAGCATGGCCCTAATGGCCATTCAGTCATAGGCAGTCCTTGTTTTCTGCTTTAGAGGGGCAGTTTGCAGGGTCTTTTGGAACCCATCTGAATGGCGACTCCAAGTTTTTGCTTTCCTGAGTTAATTTTAGCAACATCTGTTTTCCAGTCTTGTTCAATGTGTGCTACACAAATGCTTTTGCTAGTGTGGTGCAGAAAAGCAGGAATGATGGACAAGGTGGGTGGCAATTGCTTAGATTTGCTCTCTCTGTACTGCCACTGAATGTCAAACCACACCATGTTACTGGGCTGTGTTAGATTGTGTGGGGACACAGCTTTCCTGTTAGTTAATACCATCCATTTTAGCCAAATGGCATTCCTTTTATTTCAATAAATAATAATTTATTTTAAAAGTTGGAGTTTACCCTTAAGCTAGGTATAGGAACCTACAAATTTGTGGTTTTGAGCTGAATCAGTCTTTTGGTTCCCTCTGCAGTCCATGGAGACAGCAAGGCTTCCCCAGAGAAATTCATCCTAACTTCCACAGGATGGGGAACAATTGCTTAACTCTCTTTTTTGACAGCAGGTAACCTAGAAATCTAGGTTAAATGAAATTATTCTCTCTCTCCATCATACTGAAGATTAGCAGAATTTGCATTTGTTTTATACCATTTAAAACTCCCCAAGCCTGGTATCTTCCACCAATTTCAAAGAGTTTTGGAAAAAACCTGCTGCATGTCTGAAACTCTGTCAACAGCAAAGCAGCTCAATTAAGTTGGAATTGGTTTGGGATGGGAGAGCTGTGAAGTGGCACTCAAGCTCTGGCAGGTTACCTGTATTTCTCTGGCACAGTCCCCACCAGAAGCTCAGTGTATCACCCTAAGTTTTATGTTCTTAAAACAACAAGATTTTCAATGTGAACTGGAAAATGGTAATGCAGAAAGTAAAATCAAGAGAGCAGGAGGAAGAGGGTGGTGCCAGAGCATCAGAAATGAGCCAGCAGCCGTTTCATCTGGATCAGGAGCAACTGAGTTTGCCTGGCAGTGTCTTAACACCTGGAATGCAAAATGCAGTGGCTAAGATGAAGGTATATGATTAATTCTGCTGACTCTGTTATGGGAAAATTGATTTCTGGCAAAGGGGAAGAAAGAGCAGTTGGGGGCAGTAAAGTGACTCAAACCTTGGAACAATTTCCTCTTATACATGAGAGCTGGAATCATCAGCCTGTATGAGCAAGACCCTAACTATGAGGAGATCAGTGAGGATTTTGTCATTGATTGAATTGGGACCAGGATTTCACTAATTCATGACTAATTGATAATCACAGTAAGTAATTACTAGTTGTGGCAAATGTGCAACAGTTGTGTTGCTGCCTGGAGCTGAAGTGTTTACTTCAGGGTTGGGGTTTTTTTGGTGTTTCAGCATGGGAAGCAGGGCTCATAAATCCCTGTGTTACTCACAAAAAGTAGGATTTGGCTGATGAAAATGGATGCATGGAAGGACCATTCAAGCCAATGAAGGGTGAGGTCTTTCCTCTTTAGGCTCTCAGACACTGCTTGCTGACCTAAGTGTACTAAATAAAGTATTTGTGGATGTGTACTCAGGTGTGGCAGAAGGTGATTAAAAAAAGAACATGTAGTAGAAAAGGATTTTACTGGCAAGTGCTGGCATCATGTCAGTGATAAATATAAGCATTCTCATCTCATGTTGATGTGATAGCCATTTCTGTTTATAGATACTTCTTGAGGAGATTCAGTTTTTCAGAATAGATCTCTTCTGTCCCCAGTCTAGCTGGTTTCCAGAGAGCTGTGATAGTCAGTGAAAGATGTAAGAGCCTAGAAAACAAGCCAACAGAACTGATGATTTTATCAGACTGTTGAAAAGGAACCCAAATTTTAAATTTATACCTATTAAGAAGTTTGGGGAAAAGATGGTTTTCATTTGAAAAAATAATCTGTAGAACAGAAAGGTGTTTGGTAGGATTTCAACATCAGGGTTTGATCCTCTATTTTTCCTAGCAGCCAGTACTAAAGGGGGACTGGGAGAGAGGAGAATAAAAAAATAAAAACAGTTGAGGTGTTCCACCAAAGGGAGGAGAAAACAATCCTTTGATCAGTTGCACCTGCAACTCTGGAAATTAGCAGCCTGGCTGCCACCTTAGTCTGTGTTGGAATGAATCCTGGTTTCCCTCAGAAGGAAACTCTTATGCATGGTGAGGCAGAGAGTCTGGTGAGCAGGAGAACTTCCATGAATGGAGATGCAGACTAAAATAGACTGCCAGGAAGGTACCTGAAGGCTAACAGCAAAATTTGGCTATTTTAGCTCCTTAATACTTGTCCTATACCTTTACAGCCTGTTTCCATCAAACACCCAGGAAGGGTCATTACTATTTCTCTTCTACAAAAATAAACTGGGCTGTTTGAGTGTGGTGATGGGGAAGATGCAAAGAGTTGCCTCAAAATTCTGCTTGTCTAAACTGTGTTCAGGGGCTAGTGTTCAACAGGACTTTAAAAAAAAAAAAAATCCAAACCTACCCAGCCTCCTTCCCCTAGCCTAAACCTACATCTATGGCTGCAATTAAGTGTAAAAAAGTCTCAGCTGCAATTTGGCTCTGGAAGCACCTGCACTTAACTTACATTGTTAAAAGTTCTCTGAATTCCACCTGTGACTGAACCACGTAGCACACAGTTTGACCAGTGAATGTTGTTACTCCTTTCTTCTTCATCAAAGGAGCAGAGGAGAAGGGAAGAAGCTAAAAGAAAGGTTGATGACACCCAGACCTTCATACTGCAGACCACCGCTTAGTGAGCCTCAGGATACAGGTAAGCTAAGCTCAGTTTCTTTCTTGAAGGAAAATGGGCAGGTATTACCTGATATTTGGCTATGTCAGAAGGGGAAATTTGTTGAGGAAAATGCATAAACAACTAGTAAAATATCCCTTTTCTACTGGCTCTAGGCAGTTTCTCAGTGTGTGGTTGGGTCACAGATATGGTTCAGAGGCACCTGCAGTCATGAGCTATGTGGGGGCCTCAGTAGCCTAACACAATTCTGGATTCTGCCCTAAAGGTGAGACTACAAAAAGATCCATTTTTAAACCAATTTCTTCTGTATTTGTGCCTTGTGTGATGCTTTCTGTCACATCCAAATGTGACAGTATCAGCAATGCTACTGCAATGACCAACTTAAAATCAAATTAAGAAGTAGAAAGTGCAGCCCTGAGGTCAGTGGTAAAAGTACCAATTTTCTAGGTGCTCGGTATATGGTCATCAAAAACATAATAAAAGTGGTAGAACTAGAACAGGCGAGTAGTAACAATTGAAAACTCAGCTTCTAAATGCAGAATGAATTGGCAGAGTGACTCCTTTATTTCCAGTCTATGTTCTCGAATTCAGAACTTTGAAAACTCACTGGTTTAGGATTGTACAAACTATCACAGGCTATCGAGTTACAGTGGCATAATGAGGTAGCTAACTGTGTGTTTGTCTCCTCTCTGGCACATTTGAAGTGAAAGAAAAGTATTTTAGTGTAACACATTGTATTTGCCATTACAACAGCTGAAGAGTGTGTGCAAGAACAGTTAGGGAAGCTCAGCCACAATTAAGCCACAATTGCATACCATGTGGGGTCATCTTTATCCTGATTTTTGCGTCCAGCTCTTTCTCTGACACTGCTATGGAATGTGTGCATTTTTGCAGCAGTTGTTCTCTGTGCTTTCCTGGTGGGGAGGAACATTCACAAATACTTTGTGAAGAAGGTCTGGGATAGAAATTGCTGTATCAGAAAACTTGTTTTGGCAGTTTGCATGGTTAACAGCACCAGCATTTACACATTTGACTGGTTTGAGATTGATGGGTGAAATTCATAACTCCTCCAGAGTCTCATTCACATCTTCTGCATTAATAGCAAGCAGTTCCACAGCTAAAGCCCCAGGAAAATGGCCTGAGTAAAAGCCACTGCTCTAGTAGCAGATCATGTGGGATATTGAACTGAGGGATATCTTGTGGGATATTGAACTGGGGAAGCTTCTGAAGTGGGGAGGTGTCAAGGGACAGGCAGCAGCTTTGGCTCACCAATGATCTAGTAGAGTACGTGGAGAGACTTTAGAAGTGCAGGTGGATGTGCTGTTCCACTGGGTAATTTTCTATAAAACATTGCTATCCACGTTGTAGTTTTAATTAAGCAAAAGGGAAAAGTTGGCTGCTAAACAGAATATCTTTGGGCCAATGCTCAAGCACAAATTGAGCCATGCAAACACACAGCCAACCAACTTGGTTAGTTCTAAATGGCATTGATGAAATCTTCAGGCTTGTTGTTGAGGTTTTTTGTGTTTTCCCCCTCTAATTCTTTTGTTAGTTTTACTCAAAAGCTGGCACTACTATATGGTAGCTAAAGTTCTGCCTGAAATTTTGCTTTAATCGTCTAATTTTTAGTGATTTGGCATATTTAACTTCAAGGAGTAGAAACAGTAGTGCCACACACTGCTATGTGTGTTTCATGGGGACTTGGTTGATTTGGGGGCAGTTTTTTAATGCTACTTCTCCTAAACACAAAGGAAGCAAAGCATTTCCTTTGAGCTGAGCGTGGTTCCATCCAAACCATGCTGAGAGTCATGGTGTGGTTCCATCCAAGCCGGGATAAGAGTCTGTAAGAATTAGCGATTAGGACAGAAGCAAGGAAAGCTTCAGTTAGAACCGGAATCATCTCAGTAGGCTCCAATATCGCAACAGAGCGGGACAAACACATCCTTAATCTCGCTGTGTGTTGAGTGTGGCAGCGAGGTGGTTGCGGTCCCTCGCTCCATCCCCGTCCCGATGGAGAGAGGCCCGGTGCCCACGCAGGGCAGCTCCCACAGCCGGGCCGGGAATGCACCCCGGGAGCAGCCGGAGCGCGGTGCCACCGGCACCGACTGCTCCCTGCAGCCCTGCTCTGAACGGCACAGACGGGAGCAAACCCCTAACCTCGGGAAAAGCATCCGCGGAGCCGAGGGAGTGCCTTGGGAGAGCGGCACTGCTCGGGGTGCCCTGTCTCTGCTCACTCCTGCCGGTCTCCTTCTGCTCAGGCTCATCACGGAGGTGTGGGAGGTCTCAGCCTTGGTCCGATGGAATGGCAAGCTTGTTCTTCCTTAGAGAGATGCAAAAGTCGCTTCATTTGTTCAAGATTTTTTATTCCTGCACCCATAAATAAGTCACTCTTATCTTCAGTATTGTTAACCTTATCACTAGGAAACAAGTACTGGCTTGTAACCTCACCTTTCTGCACTGGTGACTTTGCCATCCTCTGTTAATTGGCACAGGCTTTTGCCTCAGCACACTTTCTCCCTTTTGGGAACAGGATTTTGGGTAGAGGTCCTGTCTTAAAGTGCTGGGGAGCAAGGCTTGAAAAGTTGCCTGGCTTTGAGATGTGAGCCATGAAAGAAGTACCTTCCTTCCAAGTGCCTGCTGGCATAGGTGCCTCAGCCTGGAGTCTGAGTACAGTCCCTTAATACAGACCTTTAAAGGCCCCAGAAGTTTCTTTAATATTTTTTATTATTATTTCCTAGGGCTATGGCAAAATCATATGTTACCACTTTGTCTCCAAGAAGGCTTTACTGTGCTGGTAAAAATCCGAGGCTTGGTTGTACAGGGAGCAGCTAAAAAGAATGTGACACTCAGTAGTATGGGAAGCCTTGCTGGAGACAGTGTCACTGAGGTAATAAGGAGATTTTAACAGGGCTTGGAGAGGAGCAATTTGCCAGAGGAGGTCAGTTTGGAAAGTACAGTCAACCTGTTTTGAAAGACACTGGTCAGGAAAGTCTTCATACTGCTGAAGGCATGGCAGTTTGGAGGTGGGAAAGATTTTGGTAAGGATGATTGACTTTTAGTAACAGATTAAGCTAGAAACTTTGAATTAGACAGGATGGTCAGTCAGAGGAAGAATATAAAGCTTATATATTCAGGTAGGTTAGAAGAATATTCTGGGGAGGGATGTACTTCAGCTGTAAAGATAAAACAGGAGAAACAGGGAGATGTAAAGAACTGGATGAGGCAACTTGTCAGTTCAGAGGTAACTTAGGGGAGAGAGGGGGACCCTAAACTTAAAATGTGTATAAATTAGATTTTCTCTTATTACATGATGGTGTGACAATTTCAGCCAGCTAAAACTTTTGAGCTGTCAAGCTGGAAGTCTTCAGACTTTCCTTACAACTTAGAATATCTTCATCTTTTTAGCTTAATTTGGGTGGGGCTTGGGTGGTGTTTTAGTTTTGTTTTTCTTTTTTTTGTTTCCTATTTTGGAATCTGGAGTATCTAGTTCCCAGTAACTTCTTGGACTTAATTACTTTATGATAACTCAGAGGCACTGAGTGGACATAAAGCAGGACCTTTGGTAAAAGCCCATGTGTTGTGAAGGTCTCCAACAATGTCAGCAATGGAGAATGACAGTCTTCACATTTTTATACTCTCCAATGAAGAGTGTTAGGAGTTCTCTACATTTTTAATAAGTGGATGAAGTGCTATGGAAGAGAGAGAAGTAGGTGTGGTGTCAGACTTGACCCAGCTTCCTTGATTAGCAGACCCAGCTTTCTTGATTAGCATACCCAGCTGGACAGCAGAAGTAATTATGTCTGACATGGTATCACAGCTGTGGGGATTGGAGGCTGGTATGAATCATAGAAGCCTGACAAACCCTGAATAGGAGAGTTTCTCTACTCCACTGTGCAGACTTTTTTTTTAAACTAGAAATCCAGAAAGATGTTCCACACTGTTTCTTCCCACTGTTAGCTCCATTGTGGTATCCTCTCCAGTGCTGTTTTCTCTTGGAAAGCTGCTCTTGAGCACCTCCTTGGTCCACTTCCCAATTGCTTTGCTACTCAAATGATTTTAAAGCCCCTGGTTTTACTTTTTCCCCATGTAAATGAAAGCACCACAGTGTCCCCCTTCTGAGTTGAAATGATACAGCTCCTGTAGGGTTCATAAGGCAGCCAAAATGTTTTGCTTCTGATTGACACTGTTCTAGGCACCTTGGGGGAGAGCCCACCTAACTTAACTAAGATGAATAAGGCTTATTCATTTTCTTATAAGCTGCCATTCAATATATTAGAATGAATAAAACCTCCAAACTTCAATAAAGATTTTCAAGAAAACCCAACAATAACATCTTGAATCTTGCAGAAGTCTATGGCCTTGCTCGATCTCTTCTCTAAATGTCAATCACCTTGATTTTTCCCTCTTATCCTCTGCTTGATGGCCTTTGCAAGACTAAGTGGGAGATCCACACCTTCTCTGGCTAGGCACTGTTCAGGCTCCCATCTGCTTCCAGTGATTCTGGCTCATCCAAAATCCCCTATGTAGGACCTATGGGAAAAGTACTCCTCCCTTTAAGAACACTTCATCCTCTTTCTTCTTTAATACAAAAAATGGGTAAATTTTTTGTTGGGAGGTGGACATATACAAAGAAAGAAACTAGAAAGTATTTGAGTCAATCTGTGTATTTTCCATTTTCCGACCCTCGATGCTTCATTCATACAGTTGCTTTTCGAGGAGGGAAGCACACAAAGGGGCAATCCCCTGGCCCACAACTCCTTCAATTGTTTGTTGCTCGAGTTGGGGGAAAAGAAGTGTGTGAGAGCGTGTTCCCTGGGACCGTGACTCCATCTGCAGGCAGGAGCACGCCACTCTCTCCCGAGAGAGCCACCACGACCTCCGTGGCATCGAGCCCCTTAGGTCTTGAGTGACACCGCTGAAATCCCCCGGTGTTTCTCAGTGCACAGCAGTATCTCTGTCCCTCCCAAAACCTAAATGAGAACAAGAGTAATAAGAAGTCAAATTATATGGGTACCTCATGAATTTTACTTCGGTGACCTGGGCACCTTTAGTGCAAGCAGCCAACATACATGAGTAAATTTGTGTGCTTACTGGTGAAAGGAGAAAATAGCACTAAGGAAGTATGGCTGCAGGTTAGTGAGAAAAGCAATTAAATCCCGTGGCCATGGCACCTACATGTCAGGGATGTGTTGATGATAATGGTTTGCTGGGAACAGCAGCCTTAAAATTCTTTATCTAGCTTTGTTGGTGAACTACCACAGGCAGAGTGCATGTCCCCAGCTGAAAGGTGGAGGTAATGATGCTTTGCAAATGTCTAAGAAAAAAGGCAGCCAACTTCCAGTGCTTGCATTTTAGAGGGATTAAAAATACAGTCAGTCTTCTACCTGATCTGCAGTTTCAAGTTCATCTTGTTTGTATAATCAGGATACTGAGGGAAGAAGAGTGAGGAAGTAAAACACCAACCATGAGTTTGGAATGATTAATTAATGTTTTTCCATTAAGTAGCTCATAAACCAGTAGCAATTCTAAGAACAATTATTTGGACATTAAAGAGTTCTGGATATCATAAGGGTGTTTTTGATGAAGAGTCCCAGTAGTTAAAAAAGCCTGGCAGAATATTTGTGTTCTGTAAACTGCTCCCATAAAACCAGAAATTAATACTATGTTTAGCAAACAGTAAATGCTCATATTACAACACTTTCACTTAGATTGGGAGAGTCCATTTGTCCAAGTGGATGAGATGCTTCTGAGCTTTCCCTTCTCCAGGCAGACAGTGTCAGTTTTTCAGCCTCTCATCATGCAGTATATGCTCCAGTCCCTTAATCATCTTTGTGGCCTTGTACTGGACACGCTCCAGTAAGTCCAGATCTTCCTTGTGCCAGGAAGCCCTGAATGAGATGCAGCATTCCAGAAGCAGCCTCACCAGCACTGAGCATAGGTGCAGGATCACTTCCCTCAGCCTGCTGGCAGCTGTCTTCCTCCAGGTGGCCTTCTTGGCTGCAAGGGTGAATTGTTGGCTTGTGGTTGCCTTCTTGTTACCAGGATCCCAAGGTCCTTCTTGGAAAAGCTGCTTTCCAGCTGGTAGATGCCTAGGATATGCTGGTGCCCAGGACTATTCCTTGTTACTTTGCATTTCCCCTTTTGAACCTGAGGACATTCTTCTGCCCAGTTCTGTTGAGGTAGTACTCCTGAAAGGTGATACAACCATCTGGTATTATCAGCCAGTCCTTCCGGTTTTAAATCATTTGCAAAATTGTTGAGGATGCAATCCTCAGCTTTTTTTTTGTATGGAAAAGAAAGCTGCTTCTCTCCAGGTATTACTACTCCTCCTTTTTTTCCTACTCATAAAGTTTAGTGCTTCTCTGTGGGGTTTTTCACTATTACTAGTCTATTTCTTTTGGACAAATAATTTGCATTTTACTGTAAACTACAGACTTGAAAGAGCATGAGTGGCCTTAGATCTTCTGAAAAGTAGGAACTAGAAACAGTATTTCCATCAGTGTTAGCAGGGATTGAGGAAGCCAGTCTATATCTCAAAAGATAAATAACCTTTTCCTGTGTGTTGTACAGCCTGATGGGAAGTGCCAATGCAAGGAGAGATTTCCTACAGGCTGCATGCCTTCATTCTCAGCAGGCTTACTTGCAGTCCAAACCCTTCTGCCTGCCAGTAGGTGAGGGCTGGTCACTGAGAACATGAAGCATGGTCAAGCATAGCTGAATTCCCTGTGACATTCATCACATAGTACTTCCCTCCCTTATCCCGATGGATTTCTTTCCCTTGGGAATGTAAAGTCTCAGCACCACCGTGTTTTCTTGTCTCCCAAATGCCCTTCTATCTGACTCTTCTTTAGGTATTCCAAAGAGCGCATAGTTGGCATCAATACCCCTGCCAAGCCCCTCTGTGCCTGCCTTCCTCCTGCTGTGTCAGAGGGAGATGTGAACGCACAGTCCTCGGTGGTAGCTGAGCTCCTTGGGGTCTTGTCAGCTCTCATGGTTCAGCGCAGTCTCACTATTACTCTGGTGTTTTAACAATAGAAAACTAGCTAGTTAATTGAGAAACCAGAACTGATTTCCCTGAGGAATTTGCCACCTTGCTGGTGCAGCAGAGACTCTGCCTTTCAACGTAAATGTAACAAGGTGTTTAAAAACTTGGACACACTTCCATTTAGCAAACAGCTGTGGCTTAAAATGCTGTTGCCTCGCTACTTAACGAAGCTGCAAGACTTCTCACTGAAGCAGACAGGAGGATAAATACATTCTGTTTTGCCAGTTTGGGGGGTGTTTTTTCCAGGAGGAGTAATGCCTTAAACCATGGCTGGTGTTTGCTAATAAGGCTGTGCCTAAATCTTCAGTTAACCAGTGACTAGCAAACTATTAAGCAGAAGCAAAGTGAGAGAGGGAGTTCTCTGGGTCTTACTCTGATTTACCTTAGACAATTCTTAGGATGGGGTAAAGTTATTGATTTCAATGCACTTAAATGTAGAATATAAAATTATGCTAAAAGATCAGGTTTGGAGCAGATAATTATCCTTTTTTATTTCCACATTTGTAACTGCAGTAGCCCTGAGCTAAGTGTTCCAGTCCTCAGTAGCCTAAACAAATTCTTTTCATCAGCTCAGAAATTGGTTAGTATTTTATGTTGTAAAATATTAATTTATTTTTTCTATATTTAATCTGTACTGGGTAAGAGGTTGCTCACTCAGACTTGGGAAAGAAATTCTGCATTTCAGCTATCTGTAGGCCTAACTCCAATAGTCCTAGGGACAAGTGAGTGGTTGGTTGTTTTTTGTTTGGGTGTTTGGTTGGTTTGGGGGTTTTTGTTTTTTGCAAAATAGGCTTACAGTAAAGGGATGTGAAGGGGTGATATATTATATATATAATTATATTATATGTAATAGCATGACATATATAAATTATGGAATTATGAAACTGAAAAGCCAACTGCAGTAATAGTAAAATAAGAATCGTGAAAGTCTTTGGTAACTCTGAAGAAGTATCCTATAGTATTTAAATAGCAACAAAATTATGTGGACACTAATATGTGGTCAGACCCATGGACAATGTATTTCTGGCCTGTGAAATCTAGAATTTTATATCAGCGTGGGTTTGAGGCCATCAGCCTCAAAGTGTTGATTTTTTAAATTGAAATTAGAAGCTACATCATCTTTCCTAGGTAGTGTGCTATTCTAACAGCTAAAAACTATGAACACCATGGTTTTTCTCAAGAAGTATTAATGTGTTAAATTTGCAGCTCAACTAGAAGCATCTTGTGCTAAAGTTTGTTATGAAGTGATGATGGCTAGTTAGTTTGCCAGGATTCAGACAAGATTCTGAGAAAAGAGGATGTGTTTTAGCACAGAGGCATAGGTCATATTGCACTCTTCCTCCATGATGCCTCTCCATTTGGAGGCTTTGAGACTGTAGTGGAATTCTTGGTCTTCAACCACATTTGTGATTCAATATGCCCTCTGCAAGAGTTCTTGCCTAGAAGTGGCTGTGGGCATTTCATTTTAAGAAAAAAGTGGTTAAAAACTTTACAGATGGAGAATTTGGTAATCTTTTAAAAAAGCTGAAGTCTGTGTGTCATTTAGGATCTGCTGGTTATGTGAGTGCATCTCCCACTTGGAAATTGTTTGTTATCTGTCCTAGGATGATACTCATCAGACAGCAAAGGCTTCTGATCATTGCTCACTGGCCTTTGTAGGGTTGGTTGGTGGCCTTGGCAGTCACTAACTTATTCTTTGTTATTCTTACAAACCTGTTACTTAATGTTATTTGTTTACAAAGCAATTGCAAGCATGGATGATGGTATCCATGAGCTGTTGTCCTATGGGCTTGTTCAGCCCTTTATGTTTGCCTTTCAAGTGCTTAAGAGCAAAGAGAAGTTTGTAATCAAACTTTGTTTGAAGGACAGATTCGTAGTCACTGCTGAGCAAGGAAATATTGGCATAAATTAAAGCCAGAGGAGTTTATGCTGTTAAGGGTAATGGCCAACACATGTGAGAGAGATGGTAATTTCAATGAAAACTAGTGGGCCTCATTGTGCATGTTGAAGATACAGAGGCTACAGAAGGTATTTGCCTATACAAATTTTCAACAGAAAATTAATCCAGAGATAGGAGTAACTTTAAAAAGAGCCTGTGGAGCCTGAATAACTCTCTGCTGCATGCTCAGGGACACACAGAACTGACCTGGCCTTCCTTTTGGTAGGCTATACTTAAAGCAGAAGTAGCTGTAGTTTGGTTTGAGAGGGCCCAGGAACTGGTTAAAATGGTCTAATTTTTTCCCTCGGTGCACTCTTAAAAAAATCTGATCCTGGGAGCACAATCCTTTAAAGTTTCAAAGAATAAAACAAGGATACCAGCTAAATTTTAAGTTTCTGTTTAGCAACATTTTCAAGTATTTTATATGTTGCATAAAGACAGTTTGCATGCTAGATATGCTGCAAAGGTTTTAGGAATGTTACATCATTTATTACTGTTTAAAACCTTATTTACTCAATTTATTTCATTTTTCTCATGTGTAAGTGAAGAAAATATTTACTTTGTTCAAAAGTGGTTTCTGGAGCTGAACTTAATTCATATGTGTAACTAGGTTTGGTGTTTGGAAGGTGCCATACAATCATTACTTATTAATAGCAGGACCTGCAGAAGCAATGCATTATTTATATTATGTTATCTGTGGAAGACTTGCAACTATTTTCTTGTGTTTGTACTAAAAATGTTCAAAAGTGTGGTCAGCTGACTTAATTTTTTCTTTTTGTGCTATACCACCAAACACATTATTGGAGATTATTTTTAAAATGGCATCATGTCCTTAGTCACCTTCCTTAAATCAATGTGTAAAATAGTGGGAAGTGGGGACTGGTGTTCCTATGGTTTCAGTGGAAACGCTGTTGACCAGGACAAGACCTGGAGTAATGCACTTAGCCAGGATAGAGATGAAAAACCAAGTTGTTCCCAAAGAGAGTATTTCCAGGTGTGGGGCTAGAAACTCTTCAAAGCTAGAGTACAGAAAGTTTCTCCCTGATAATTCATTCAAGCATTGGGATTTCTTCCACTGCAGAACACTCTTAAGGCTTGGCCCACTAAACTCCCAGGAAAACTGTTAGGATGTCTATGGAAGCCAAGGTCACCCTCAGAGAGATTTAATGCTGCTCTGCTGTGTGCCAGTCCCCATGGCCCTTTCAGAGAGCTGTGTTCCCGTGGTGCCTTTTTGCTGCAGCCACCTCAACTCCCCTAAAGGGGGTTTCAAACGATGGAGGGGGAAAAAAACCCACACGGCACATTGTAAATTAATGCTGACAATGTCAACATTAATTTATGCCAGAAACGCATGAGGAATCGAGGGTGGAAAGAGTGGTAGTGAAGAACACAGCATTTCCTGTGTCCTGTTCTCCTGGAGCACCTGGGGAAGGGCTGCCACAGCTGTGGTGGATCACAGCACAGAGCCAGTAGTCTCTCCCTCTCTGAAATGGCTACTTTGTGGCCTCCTGCACAGGCAGCATCGCTGGGTGCTGCTCACAAAGCTGGCTCAGTTCAACACACTTGCCATTAGAATGTACTGAAAAAATAAGTGGGCTTGGCATTGCAACTCCTGCAGTGAGCAAAGCTCTGTTGCTAGTCCCAGGCACGTCAAGTTTGAGGTTTGTGAGCAACAGTGGAGAATGCCTCTGATATTTTTGGTTATCACTACTAACACAGTAGAAATCGCCAAAACCAGTATAAACTGGAGAACTGAGGGAAAAGACAGGACCTAAATCTTCTGAGGGAATTCTATCTATGGTACTCTTGGTCATGAGTAAGTGTAAGGCAGCTGTTTGGACTCATCCTTACTCCCAAAAATCTCCAGTACTGACAGTTACACATTTTGGTTTTACCTCTGGATTAAAAATAAATCAATCTCTCCATGAAAATGAAGTATTTCAGCTGTGTTCTGAAATTATAAACCACCTGAAGCTAGGAGGAATTTGTTTCATTTCAGTAGGTGTGTACCAAGTACATGTGGTTTTGAAACTCAGAATTGCACAGGCATGGCAGTGAACCTGAGATTGTCACATGTGTAATCTCATAAATACTATTTAGATTTCTTTTTCCTTCTGAAAAGCTCCGTGTGGCTGTAAAATAAGTATAAGATTATGTGAAACCATTCTAAATTGAGGTGATTAAGAGTTTAAATTTACTGTTTAAAAATATTTAGGTTGCAGGTTTGGTTTTGTGTTTTTCTAGGCAGCTGTTTATTTTTAAGAAATTGGAGTTAGGATGAAAAATAGTGTGATAAAGTGATGAGTCAGGTTGTCAAGAAATTCTAACAGGTATACATGCTAGAATAATGCGTATTTTTATTTTTGCAACATCTGACTCACGATTTTGATTATGTATTCTGCTAAGTTCAAAGTTTTCTTACACAAAGAGAGAGCTATATGAAACAACTATGCTTCAAATAATTTTACTTCAATTGTAGTAACAGGTTTTGGAGTTTAAATCATTAACAACCTCTGTGTGAACTTTTATCCAAATGACTGCAAGTCACAAAGAGAGCACTTCTCTTTCACGGAGTACCTTTTGTGCTTTAGTGAGATCCAATCCCTCTTCTATTTTTTTTTCTCCACCTTCATGTCTGTCTTTGAAGAAAGATGTGTGATTTGTGAAGTAATGAGAGTATGTATCAGTTAATGAAAGCTGCCATCCTGGCTTCATAATGCACACTGGAATTGCTTCAGGATCAAGCTTCATATACCTGCATTACAGCAGGAAAAAAAAAAAAAAAGTAAATTTCAGGAGTCCAGATTGCTGTGTGCACTGTAGACGTATCATGTAGCAGTTAAATCAACCATTAGGGGTGACCTAATCTTGATTTCCTCCCCCCTCCACACACACACACACTCTCTCTCAAGGAGTTGTGATTTTCATGCTGCTTGTATTCTTTCCACTTTTTAAAACCTGCACTAGAAGTTGTCAGGATACCAATTTACCCACCTTTCTTTCTGGCTTATTTTGGGTGCTTGTTTTGGCCTGGAGGGAGTTGTGTATAAAGCAGCCTCTCCCTCCCACACCGAAGTTCGGCTGCATAAACCCCTTCAGCCCCTGTGCTTTGTGAAGGGACAGCTGAGCCCATCCAAAAAATTCTGTGGGGTTAGCTGTGCACCACTATAATTTTGCTTTTCTAACACAGGAAGACAAAACTCCGTAATTTAAAAAAAAAAAAAAAAAAGGTTGATGCTATTATTTTCATTCTCACCACAAACGAGGGGATTACAGTGCGAATGGTCGAGACCCACAAATTCACACACAAACCTTTTTTTTTAATTTAAAAAAAAATTAATTTTTTTTTTTTTAAGAGCGGATTGGCAGCGGGTGCAGGAGCGGGGCAGCGCATCCTCCGCCGCCGCGCAGCGCCGCGCCCGGAGCCCGCGGGGAGCGGGGGCACCGTCCCCTGTGCTCCAGCGGGGCGCGCGTGTGTCTGTGCGTGTGTCTGTGCGTGTGCCCGCCCGCCGGGGCTGTGCGGGGGTGTGTGCGGTGTCCCTGCCCGCCCGCGGGCGCGCCGGGAGCGCCGCCGCCGCCGCTGCCCTTTGATCCCGGCGTTAGTGTTAGTTAGGGGCCGGCGGGAGCGCGGGGCGCAGCCCTCGGCACCGCCGCGCCAGCCCTCGCCCCGGCACGGCGCCCGGCGCCCGCCCGCCCGCCGGGAACACATCCCCGGCCGCTGAGGGATACTGCGACCGGGGACAAGCCAGGTGCACGACCGGGTTGCGGGGGGGTGGGGGGGTGGGGGGTGGGGGGGAGAGGAAAAGAAAGAGAGAGGGGGAGAGGGAGCCCTTCGCGGTGGCTCCGAGAAAACCGGCTTCAAGCCCCCTTTCCCCCGGCGAAGAGGGGAAAACCCGCCCCGGTTAGCAGCTCCCCCGGGGGCCCCGGCTTTGTGCCTGTCCGTGCCCCCCCTCCCGGTCTTATTTGATCTCCCGTTAAACCAAGGAGGAGAATGTGAAAAAAGGGGGAAAATGCCCAGGAGGAAGCAGGAGCAGCCCAAGCGCCTCTCTTCACGTAAGTGCCCCCTCTTTTTGCCATTTTCTCCTTCCTCCTCTCCCCGTCTCCTTCCCCTCTGCAGCCGCCTCCGTCGTTTCGTGCATTAGTTTAGGGTTACAGAGGTGAAACTGACAAAGACACAGCCTGGGTTATTCCTCTTTTAGGTCTGAGCTAAGGCAGCCATGTTGGTGATGAACAGCCTTGTGCCCTTTTAATTTTTCCTCTCTCTCCTTTCCCCCCTTCTTTCTTCGCGTCTCTCGCCCTTTCCTCCCTCTCCCTCCCCTCGCCCGTGATTGTGCATTTGTGCTAAGGGGGGGGGGTGGAGGGGGGGCGGTGTGGGTTTCTCTTTGGGGCCGGAGGGAGGGGGGTCTGTTTTATTGGGGTGGGGAGGGGGGCTAAGCACGGGAGGGGAGGGCGGCGAGAGGGGAAGCGGCTGCTGGCGTCTTGTGCGGAACCAGCCGAGAGGTCTGTCCCCGGCTAAAGGTTGCGGCGGGGCTGGGCGGCCCGGGAGCGGGGGTAGGCGAGCAGCGGCAGCGGAGGGGGCCGGCGGGGCACCCCACACCGACCCCGGAGCCACCCCGGAGGGGGCCGTGGCCGCCGGCGGCGGCGGCGTGGGAGGGGGCGGCGGGGAGGCAGACCGTGGCAGGCGAGGTCCCTGCAGAGCAGGGAGAGGAGGCGGCGGCGGGCTCCGGGCTCCTCCTGGCCGCAGTGAAATGAAGGGTCAGGCGAGCCCGGCGAGACTCAGGCTTCGGCGGCGCTGCCCCAGACGAGAGCAGCAGAGCACAGGGCTAAAGTGCATCCGATCCTCCGCCCGCGGGCACCCACTGCGCTCGCACACACACAAGCACACACTCACACATCCCCTGACACGGCTCACCCTGCCCTGCTCCTGATCGCTCCCTCCCCCCTTCCTGCCTGTTTTCACCCCTCTTTGCAAAACAGTTAACTTTTCTCCCGCTCCCTCTCCCCCCTCTTCTTGTATTCAGAGCTCGGCAGCTATTGAGAGGGAGGCGGAGAGGAGGGGAAGGGACCTAAAAATACCCTGCCCCTGCATGGCCCCAGGGCCGCTTTAAGGAGAGCGTGGGGTGGACGGAGGGGTCATTTGTCTGTGCCCGACACATCTGCTCGGAGCGTGCCTGCAGCCCCTCCGCGCCGAGCTCGGGGCAGGGCGGGAGCTGAGCCGCCGGTGCCGGAGCCGGGCTCGGTCACCGGGAGTTCACCGGGGCGGCTCCTGCCCCTGCCCGCGGGGCGCCGCTGCGGGCGGAGCGCGGCCCGGCCCCCGCTCCGCTCTGCGGGCACAGCGGCTGGGGCAGCGCTCCCCGCGCCCTGCCCGCACCCCGACACGGGCCGGGATGGGAGATGGGGGCGCGGGGGGCGCCTGGCTGGGGGCGAGGGGGAGGCACTTGCAACCCCGCAAAGATTTGTATCCCCTTTTCCTTTCCTGCCGACTCGAGGCAAGGGCATGAGTTGTGGTGGGCTTTGCTTCGGGGTGGGGGGTTGATGTTTGAGGTTGGTTTGGGGGTTTCCCCCCCTTCTCCCTTCCTCCTGCCGTTTGCCCCCGCATAGCCCTTTGGCTCGCCGCAGGAGCTGAGCCAGCAGCCCCGGTTCCTCCCGCAGAGCGTGGCCGGGCTCGGCTCGGCTCGGCCGGGCTCGGCTCGTGGGGAGCGGCGGGAGCGCGGCGCCCGCCTCTGCAGCGCCCCGGCCCCGGCGCGGCGGGCGGGGGCAGGGGCCAAGCCCGGGCTCGCAGGGGCGTTCCGGGGGGGCCGCGGCGGGCCCGGCTCGGCAGCAGCCCCGCGGGGCTCCCGGGGCGGGCGGAGGCGGCGGGGCCGCGCCGGGCTGGCGGCTGACCTTGCCCTCGCCCCCGCCCCGGCGCGCTGCCCTCCGCCCGCCCCTGGGGCTGACATCAAACCTGGGCTCCATCTTAGCTCGGCCGGGCGCCGCCGGCAGCGGCGGCGGGGGCTCGGCTCGGCTCGGCTCGGCTCCGCCGGGCCCGGCCCTGCGCTGCCCCCGCCTCCGGGTTGCGGCTGAGGCCGCCCGCGGCCCCGACCTCCTGACCGCCGCGCCGGGGGAAGTCACGGCTTTTTCTGGGCCGAGGAACAATTGCCTTCATTGTGCGCATAGAGTTCCGCGTGTGTTATTATTTTGATTTTTTTTTTTTAAATACACGGCCTAATTTGTACTTCTTTCGGATTAATTTTTTAGTTCAGTTCATGGGAGGAGGGTTTTGTTTTTTTTCCCTGGTGTGTGAAAGGCACACCCACCTTCATCCCACACCAATGCTACCTTTCAGTGGGATTTATTTATTTTAATTTCTTTTGCAACTAGATTGCACTGGATCAAAAGCTATTATCTGACAGTAGTAATAATACTTTGGATAACTCAGAATAATGGTGTTCTAGATTAAGAAAATACCTTGGAATTCAGTTTGCAGATGATGCAAATAGTTATTTGGTTTGGGTGGGTTTTTTTGTTTGGGTTTTTTGTTGTTGTTTTGGAGTTTTTTGTTGGTTTTTTTTTAGCAACACGTTGCGTTAATGGGTACTCAGTGTAAAGTACGTTTTTATTCTCTGATTCTCGCTGGTTTCAGCAATACATTTCTTAGCGGGACAGAGGGTGTATTTCATGTTGAAGTATTAATGGTGGCAGAAGAATGTAAAGTGCCCCATGCGCATCCCAGAAGAAGCTGTCAGCTGCTGTGCTCAACCTTGACTCTGGCCCACTGAGGGCACCGTGCTGTGATTCACTCCCAAGTCCTGTTACAGGTTGCTGCTGGTGCGTGAATGCTCTCCAGGACACCGAAGTGATGTAGCATCTTACCGAACCTCCCTGGCATATTTCAGCTTCTGCAGCAATTGTTTGCAAGTAAATAGTCAGATGTCGATACATAGAATAATTTGTGAGTGTTACAGTGTAACTGAGCAAATGTAACTTAGTTTGGCAGGTCCTTGTTTGCTCTAGCACAGCTTGGGTAGGAAGCCCTGTTCTCAGGGTTTCTAGGCCTTGGTCAATTCCTCATGCATTGTTACGTACCCTGCAGAGACCTGAGGATTGCTCACTGCTAACTAGCACCCTGATTTTATACTTCTGCCCACTGACTCCACTGGACTGCCCTCACCTACATGTGCAGGTAGTTTCACTTGAGAAGATTGCACTGCCAAAAAACATGTGATGGTGAAGTTCTCAGTACAAGACTTTGCTAGAGATGTACCAGGCTGCTGCAAGAGTTTAATTCAGTTCCAAGAGAGCTGCTAGATACTGACACCTCAGTGTTTGAGGGAAGAGAGGGGTTGATATTATTAGCTACAATAATAATGTGTTTGGTGCCATCTGCTTAAAATGGCAGAGTTAAGGTTGAGCTTTGAGTCACTGGAGTTGTTTGCAACATAATTTAGTTGGAAGGGTCCTTTGGAGGTCGTCTGGCCTAGCCCCCTGCTCAAAGCAGGATGAACCTCAGGGTTCAGTCAGATGGATGGGCTCTTTGAGGCTCCACTATTTACATGTATTGTAAAGTGGAGTTTTTGAGTCCAAAGTGAAGTTTGGGGAACTGTTTAGTCACAGATGCCAGCAGAATGTCTTCAATCACACTCTGTGAAACACAAAATGAAGTGTATCTTTCTTAATTGAAGATACAAATGAATGAGGAAAGCATTTTAGATGTTCCTTGACAGACAATGGCTTGTTCATACCCAAATGAAATACTGCAGCTGCATGGACTTGGTTTACAATGGCAGAATTGAGTCTATAACTTAAATTTTTGCCCAGTACATGTGTGTCTTATGATTACATTTGGATGTGGCTTACTTGGGCAAGTCAATTCACTTCCACTGAAATGTTTTAAGGAATTTTGCTCATTTCTATTTGTATGTGTGTTAGGAGTTTTTTCCCTTTTAGCTACTTTAGCAGTTAGATATTTGTTTTTCACTTACTCAGCATGAGAATCTTTAAAAATATATGTATAAACCAATCCTGTCGTTCTTCTCCTTGTTGCCTCACTCCCCATTCTACCTCAGGCTGTTGTTTTCTTTACCGAGGATTCCTGGAAGTCTGCTACCTCTGAACTGCTCGATGTGACGTGGAAGAGCTCAGCCTGAAAAGTAAAAGTTTTAGGAAGTCTTCAGGCACTCGAGTAAATGTTTAAGATCTGGAGCACTACGTTGCCTTAAGTGCAGCAATCGATACTCCTTGGGGTTTGGTTCTGTCTCGGAGGCTTGTCAGCAATGCAATTTGCGAATGAATGCCACAATTCCATTTATTCAAAGCTTGCATTTATTACAGTCTCAGGCAGAATTAAATGCTACATTGAGAAGTTTGAACTGCTGCTAGTTTCTGAGGAATGTGTTCAATGCAGGACAAACTGCAGTGGCAGTTTCTGCTGGATTTGTTAAAGGAGGAGAGGCAGAATTGATACAGTATTAGTTCCCATATCAAAAGCTGGATATCTGACTATGAGCGGGTGTAACTCTTCTTCCTTTCATGGTCAGGTACAGTGTTGGGTGTTCCAGACATTGTGTTGAAGTGTTCAGCTGTTTCTATACAGTAAAAAAACCACTTGAACTCTGTGAAGCCTTTTATTATATTGTGTCTTTATTGCTTGATTATATCATCAGAGGAAAAAAAATGCTGTCAAACAAGTAAATTAACAGTGATTTAGAGCTTCCTTAATTTTTTTATTTCTGCAGCTCGTTTCATCTGATACTTTCTGATAGCAAGAGAGGATGAACTGGATGGATTTTTCAAAAGACTTCCCAATGTCAGGAGTGCTTTTGCTGTTATTTGGTATTTAAGAATTGCCTCCAACACAAAACACTTTTACCAGGAGCAGGAATGTTTCTCTTTCAGATGAGTTTTTTACTTTACTAGCACACGTGGCATGTATAAGGGGAACCTTTTATTTATTCTTCTAGAATGTTTTATTTATTCTTCTAACGTGCTTACTATTTTTGACCTCTTACCACTACAGGGGTCTTGATATGGCACATAGTCCACAAAAGAATCCACATAGGGAAAATTATTATTCTTGGTATGATGAGGTTAATAATTTCAATGCTCTCATTATGGTTGTCCTGGTGGTGCTGTAATGCTCCTCTCAAATAAACAGCAGTCTTTTGGTGGATTGAGTAACAACCCCATTACTCCATCTGAAAACACTTTTCTCATTTAGTCCATCTTGTGTTAATGAAGTCCTCACAGATGTTTCAAAAATACCTTCTCCCTTTGTGGGGACCCTTTCTGACATATAAAGTCTGTCTCTTAAAATTTGTATGCTGATTTTTTTGTTTGTTTGTTATGCTAACTAAGTCACTTTTACAAGATCATTCAGTGTTAAATGTCTAAAGCACATCAATGTTAGGCTATGCCTTAGTGTTGTCTGATGGTAGAAAATATGGATAAATCACACTGGAGTATAGACTGGGGCACCAAAGAGTCAGTGTTGTGCTCATTAGTTAATTAAGTCTTTAAGATCTTATGAGTGAGATTTTAGAGGGGGTAGGGGTGCCAAAGATTCAGAACAAAACCACAAACCTTATAGTTGGCCAAACAGCAAACCAGCAGGGAGAGCAGTGGAATGGGAAATGTAAGAGCATGCGGACAGAACGCATTTTTACTTTTAAAGTGGATGAAGAATGAGTATGACTTAATCTTTCTAGTAGAGTGATTGTTGTCTTTTTCATATGTAAGAAGGCAGGAGTAGGAGGAATTAAGTGTAGAAAAAAAAAAGGAAGAAGAGGAGCCAGGAGGAGCTGGCTGTTCAAAGTGAAGTATTAGTAATTTCCTATAATTTAATCAGACCAGATCCCAGAGCAAGATAATGAGAGCATGACCTACAAAAGAGGACTTTTTGGAAGTTAAAAGGGTTTCTAACATGAAGCTTCACAAGGCATGTGATTTGTCATAAAGCACTGTATAGAGGACTTCTTTTTTCCCCTTTCACATTTCAAAGAAATCATAATATAGACATCAATTCAGATGGTTAAGGAGAGCTGATATGTCTTGTGTTTGGAATCCTTTTACTATTGCAGCTTTTCAAGCATGACTCTGGAGTTCTTTAAGAGTATATCGTCTAAATAACAATTTGGATTTTTTTCCCCAATTTTTTGTTGCCTAGTTTGCTATTCATGGTACATGATTTGTATCATTTGGGTTTACACATACAAATCCCTCCAGGATGTTTGGAGGCTAAAGTACCATATGCCTTTCAAAAATAATAATAATATACAAAATACCTAGACTGCAAAGTAGCCAGCACTATGTAATAAAATTCAGTTTTCATGGTGATGGGGGGAGTTTTCTTCCTCTCTCTTTTTGCCCCCCAAAGTAAAACTTTTTTTGTTCTACTTTAAATGTTTTCTCTGAACAATACGTATTGATATGGGCATGAAGAATAATAAATTATATTGGGGTAAAGGGAAACCCCAAACCTTCAAAAAGGTGGATAATACGCCTTTCTTCAGGGATTTTCTTTTTTAAATGTAGTTAAATAATAAGACTCAG
This sequence comes from Passer domesticus, assembly GCF_036417665.1. NCBI lineage: Eukaryota > Metazoa > Chordata > Aves > Passeriformes > Passeridae > Passer > Passer domesticus. Next base: position 27,299,780 of record NC_087477.1, read on the forward strand.
ACCCATACTTCATTTGAAGGGATACATGCTCTAGGGTACAGACAGCATCAATGCTACACTTACACACTGGGTTGTGGCTACTGCAGTGGAGGATTCAGCAACCTGTACCTATAAGCTCACTTGAAAGCTTGTTTCAGATTTTCTTTTTTTGCAGACTTACAGTCACCTTTATTGTACTGTTATGCTCCCAAACACAGTTTCTCTTCTCCTTGCTTGGTATCCTTCTTGGTCTAGACACCAAATATTTTGAATGTCCTGTTTGAATGTCCTATCTAAATCTGACAGCTTAGGAGTTAGCTGTATTCCTTGAAATGTCTGGAAATTTATTTCAAGGGATTTCCTTGATTTCCTTGTTTGTGGTGTAACTATACTGAGTATTGGAGTTCCAAGTTAAGCCTAACACTAAGATAAGGCTGTTCCATTTTGCAGGTTAAGAATTCACGCGGAGTCCGAATTAGGGTAATTTAAGTAAAAAGTCGTGTTTGGGTTTTTTCCTGGGAAACATTCAGTGAAGAGAGAAAAACTGGGCTGCATAAACAGTCCTTTCCCTCATTATTTTCAGTACTTGGACAACAGGATTGGGAGCAGAGGAAAAAGAGTGACTAGTGCTGATAGCACAGCAGACCAGGAGAGAGAAGGTTGCATGCGAGACTGATAATTTAGTTGCTGTTTAGAATAAATTCCATTAAAAATTAAAGGGTTACCAAGTGGTAGCAGTCTTTTAATGAGTGGTATAATCAGCAGTTTCAGCAAATGAAATTAGGTTCCAAACATCTGCACTGTTTTTTTTTTCTTTTATTTGGGGTGCTCTCACTAGGGTAGAAATAACATTTTTGAAGCAACTCAAAGCTGAACTACTGTCCTTATCTCTTTGAATTCTGCATGGCCCTACTCTAAGAATTCTCTTCCTCAAGAAGGGTTTGTAGCTCTGCTGGCCCTCATCTGGGGTTTGCAGCTTGGATGTGGTTTTCCTCTGTTGCAGGGCTTTCTATGCAGGTGGAAATAATTCTTTCCTGCATGGTCTCAAGTTTTATCTGAAAGTTTCTGAAAGGGAAAAGAATTGGCACAAGCTAGCTTTAGAGTTACAACTTCTTATTTTGAACTAATGTTTTGGACGTGTTCTGAATCTTGGTGCCTGTTAGATTGTGTATCAGGGCAAGTAACTTTTAGAAAATGCATTAAAAGAGCTGCTGGTTTTACTGTGTATTTAGCTTAATGAATAATCCCCATGTGTGACTTTAATGAACACAAATTCTTTGCAAGCTTCTAGACTTCACTTTGATTTGTGTAGTAGGACAAATAATTACTCATCTCAAAAATTAAAATACGAACAGATCTTCCTCAACTAGATGATCATTATCTGGAGTGCAAAGTAAGGAACAGAGAGGGTGGCAGACAAGTGTATTTAGACAGCAGCTGGTGGTGTAGCTGTGTTTGTGTGCTTTCCTGAAGCACAGCCAGAGTCTCTCCCTTTATAAACCACTGTGCCAAATCTAGACCTGGCAATTAATGACTGAGAACCCATTTCTTTATGTGTTTGGAGCAGAACTTCCTCTTATCTACCTCTCTGTTTCTGGCACTTCGAGCTGATGAGGAGCCCTTCTCAGGCACCAGAGTAAGCATAACAGCCTAGAGCTGCTCCAATTTCTGCTGCCCCCAGGCTCTCACCCTGCTCCTCCTTCTGGAAAGGAAAGGCTGACATAATCCTTTTGTCAATTCTGCATTGCCAAAGGGAGTTCTTTGCACAGTGAATAACTCTGAAGGGAGCTCTTCGGCCCACCTTGAGGTACTTGAACATTGCCCGTAAGACCTAAATATGCTTCATCATAATTGTTTATATTGTCTTCCTGCACAGTGCTGTGCCACACTGAGATAACAAAGCAAGCTCTAAATAAGCTGCCTTGTGTACAGGAGGCTGTTATCACAGCAGTGTGCCCAGGTTAATTCAGCTCGACTACTTGTGGGTATATTCCAGTTGGCTCAGAAATCACCACATAGCACTGTGTTATTTAGTATGGACACGCTCTCAGGAGAATCCAAGTTGTCTTTGAAGGCTTTTACTGGCCTGAATAAAAGTTCTTGGTAAAGGCCACAGAGTTTTCAGCCAAGAAATGCACTTTGGAAAAGTAAAATCAAATTCTACTACCACTGTCACACCTGTTTGTTTGTTCAGCAGAAAAAGCCAGGAATGGATTAGACTTGAATGTGAAACTTCCTCTTCTCTTCTGGCTATTCCCCTTTACTGAAATTTTAGGTGGGTTTTCACACAGAATGTCAAAACACATTGCTGTCATTTCTGCTGTGCCTGTGCCCTCTGTAGCCATAGCAGTAGTTTCTTGTCCTGGGAGCTTGGCGCAGAATCCAAACTTTCTTTAAAATAAGCTAAGGTTTGAGGAATGTCTACTTCTAATTGAGTGCTTGCACATTAATTATGTGACTTCTGAATTAAGGTGGAAAGCTGAGGTGTAGTGTGTAAAACAGCGTGTCTGGGAGTGGGCAGTGCCTATTCCACATGGTCTGCTGCTGTGTGCCTTCCTACCACTATGAGTAGCTTCCTAATCCTCTCTTATTTGGCTTTGCTTGTTAACCCCAAGCAATCCTCTCAGGGGCAGAGAAAGCAGCTGCCTTTGGTAGCAAACACAGCATGACAAAACAAACACTTCTTGAAACTTCCCTTAGATACCTTACTATAATATCATCCTTGCGGGAGGAATTAGAAAGTCGGGGAATATAATTTGCGATGTTTTAATCTGACTTTGGGAGAGAGGAAAAAATGGAATTATAGGCAACTAGATTCCTGTGACAGGCATAATTTCAGTATCTGCAATCTAAACTTTTTGTTTCTGAACCAGTTGGAAGGTTAATGAGAACAAAACACCTTGGGTGAGTAATGGGGCAGAGTAAAATGGTAAATGAGGAGCCCATTATTTACCAGAAATCGAGCAGGAGAAGTTGCTTATAGCAAAAATAAACAGAAACTAGTTAAAACAAAAAGGGATTTTTGTTAAAGCAGGTGCTCTGATTGTTGTCACCTGCTGTGGTTGAATATTGCCATCCACACAGTTTGTGAGCTCCTGCCTTTGCTTTGTGACCCCTTGATAGGGGTTGTGAGCACAGTAGGGATAATTACAGGCACTGTAGCACCTTGATCTGAGGCTTCCCATGTTCTGTTTATTGCCACCTGCATATTAAGATGACAGGGATTTCTAGTTGACTTTGTTGTTTCTTTTACTTTGTTGATCCCTGGAACATCTTTAATAAATGTGTTCTAAAGCAACAATTTCATGTGTTTTAAAAATCCCTTTCCAAGAGTCAATGTTTTGAGTGCTTAATGTGTTTTTTTCTCTTTCTGTGTGTTAGTAAAAGGGAAAGAAAGTTCACAGTGTTTGTTGTTGCTATCTTTCTGACTTCAATATTTAGAATAACTTAAGATGACTTCAGTGAATTCCCTTAACATTATTTTCAAATTTGAATTTAATGTCTGTTATCAGGAATGGGCCATCTTTGCAGCCTTCTTCTATCTCCCTTGTAGTGCTCGGGTGATGCGAACGTTATGGAAGTTGCTTTGGTCCCCAGATGAGGATTCTTATTGCATGGGGATATTTCTAGGAGAGGAATAATCCTATTATTTCATACATCTTCATATCACTGCAGCTTGGAATAGGCTGTGCATCAGAGATGGGAAGGGTTAGAGATGAAACCACAGCTGGAATGCATTCTGATCTACTTACTGCTTGTTAAGAGCCATTTCCAGCTGCTGCTGCTAAGCTGATCTCCAGGCTGAGGCTGGGTTAGAAAACACAAGGGACAGTCCGAGCTCTTGCTGTGTTCCTCCTTTGCCACATATCCACGTATCTCACAGGAGAGAGCCTGGTCCTGCGTGGAAATCAGACAGAAGTGTTGGGATTATTGACTGTAGTGGTAACTATTCTTCTGAATTTAGTGAAATGAACTGCTTTTGCCAGGATGCCACAGGGCTTGCTGGGAAATTGAGATGTCTTATTCATGCTCAGAGAAGGAAGTAATGACCTGGCCAAAAAAGTCAAAGGAGGCTTAGGTCAGGATGTACAACAGCACATCCTCTTATCAAGATAGGCAAACACAACCAGTTCTGTGACAGTTTTTCAAACTCCAGTATGTCCTTTCTATGAAGAGCAGCTAGCCAGACACCTGCAGCAATAGAGAGACAGATAGAGAGAGTATGTTCTTCTGCATTCCCTTGAAGCTACGTGGGTTAACCTTGTGCCTGGGAGATGAAAACCTCCCTTCACAATTAAGATTTTTTTCTGTTGCTATTTGAGTGGTGCTGTAAGTGGTAACTGTGTTCCTTAAACAGTTTTGGGTCCAGGAGCTCTAGATTGCAATGACAGAGCTGTTGGGGTATATGATCATTGTGGGGATGTTTGGAGGCTCAGCAAGATAGTATACAGACATTAGATCTCTCTTTTTGGGTGCTTGTTTGGTTAGGTTTTTTTTCCTTGTGGCTCAACAGGAAGTTTTCTTTAGAGAATCTTCACACCTATGGGCAGAGCTTCACACACAGCTTTTTTCAGCTTTAATCCTTGTATGGTAATAATGCACTGATGAGATCTATTTTTCTTCTTTTTCTTCAAAAACACTTGTGGTGTAATCACTGCTTTTATTGCTGATAATTCTTCTCTTTTTCACCCTTTGCCAGTCAGTATTTATGATAAGGTTTCTATGCCATCTGAAGAAGATTGGTCAGGAAAAGGTAGGAAAGTAGAGAAAGAAATAGCTATTTTTCATTTTGGCAATAGCAGTACTTTATCAGTGTGACACCCTGAGTGCTATTGGTGGTTTCAGAAGTTAATAGAAAGAGAAGTTATTTGGAACTGGTTCAAGAGAAGATACAACATACCTTTAAGCATTGGAGAGGAGAGGAAAAGTAAAGGTTGCCATTTGTATCATCCCTGACATTTTTGGCCTGCCTTAGGAAATTAGACAGTAGTAGTGGAGAAGGCAGATCAGAAGTACCCTGTTCTTGTGTAGGACTTCTGATTACTCTTTCAGCTGAATGTCTCCTGAATTTCTATTTTCTGTGGTAGCTGTAAGACATCAGAAAGTGCTCTCAAAGATTACCTTGTGCACGAGAGACAAGGAAATTGTTTCCTCCACCTTTGTTGGTTATGTATAGGGCATAGGAGTACAAGCCAGGGTGTTAACCTGCTGTTCTAGGCACATATGACCAAACAAAAAAATGGTTTCAGCCTAAATGAGAGCCTGTTTTCTAGTTAGGTCCTGTAGGAAAGATACACTTAGTAGTTTCTTGGGGAAGCTGAGGTAAGCCATTGAAGTTGTGTATCTGTAGAGCAGTTGTCCCTTGGAGGGGCAGTGGTCAGTGGGGAAAAAGTTGGAAAAAATGCTTCTTTAAATGTGTTCTGGATGCTGCTGTGTGTTTTGTGGTGCTACTGAAAACTTCTAACAGAGCTTGCCTCGAGTTATCAGAGCTGTGCTAGGCTTGCATCAGTCTATCCCTGTACAAACCCTGGTCACAGTTTGTCACCTCGCAATTTCAAAACTTGACTATGCCTTTGAAAAGATACAGGAAACCAGTTCTGTTGCACAGTCCGTTGTGTTTAGTAATTTCTGTGTGTAGAGGAAGAAGGATGATACATATAAATATTCTTTTGGTATCAGCATCTGTGCATTAGCTATTTTCTGTTCTCCTGTCCTGGGAATCTCTTGCTATTACCAGTGAGAGAGGAGGCATGGAAAGGGAAATTTTACCTGAGATCATGTGCATCTACCTTGCCATAAGTTTAACATTCCATTTTTAGCCCAAATCAGCTCACTGGCAAGGACCATGGCCTGTAGATTTCTGACACTCTTCTGCCACCTATGAGAATTGGACTGTTCTTTAGATTCCCACCAGAGGCCCTGAAGCAGCTCTGCCTTGAAGATGAAATCAATAATTGCAGTGCTTCAGTAGTGTTTGCTTGTCTTTATTTTCTCTGTGTGTTAAAGATTTCTCCCAATATTATAGACATGAGGGGAGAGCATGGCTTGGGGAGGAAGGTGATTTAGACCTCACAGGAGGAGTTGGGGAGACTGGGAACCTCCTGCCCTGTGTTTGTGCTCAGCCAGGCAAGGAGTAGGGATGGAGAGAGAGCAGCTGCTCTTGCTGTGGTGTTCAGGTGGGCTGAGGCAGCTCTGAGGGTCCTACACAGAGCCAGAGTTAATGTGGAACCAGCAGCCTCAGATAATGACAGCAAGGGAGATTTATTTTCTGGAGCTATCACTTCGGTATTTAGAAACCTTTTTTAAACAAGCCTGTTGCAATCTTGTTTATAGTAATTAAGGATTTGCTAGTAATTTAAATAGTTGGTTTTGGCAACGTGCAGGTCATCTTCTTATAGGTATTGCTAATGTCAGGTTGAAAACATTTACACAAGAATAAAAGTCAAGGAAGCAGGTAATTGACTGATTTATCAACCTTAGCAGACAATTTTTTCTGATACATCCTGATGGCTATGGTAAATTTACTCTGGATTGCTTAAGGGCACGATCCTATATGGTGTGTACAACACATGAGGGCAACTCCTTGGAATGAATGGGTGAAGGAGCAGGTAATCAGCCAGCCTGCTTTTGGTGCTTCAATTAGCCTTTTGGTCAATGGCTTGTCTCCTAGGAAAGTTGAGAATTGCTATGCACAGCTCATGACATTTACAGGGGTTTTTTTGGAGATTTTAGACCAATTTTAGTCCTTCAGGTAACACGAGAACTTTTGTAAACTTACAGCCATTCCCAGGCCATAATGCCAAGTTGCAGTTGTGATCAGGGAATTATTTATTTTTGTTGCAAATTGTCTGAATGCAACAAAGTGATATGTTTGAATACTTTTTTCACTTCTTTTGCCAGCTGCATTGATGCTTGCAACTTCTCCTCTGCTTCCTTTCCACCTGTAAGGGTGACGAAAATCATGTTGCTGTGGTGACCCTGTCAGTTTTAGATGACAGGCCACACTAAAATGGGTCACAGCTATTGAGGGTTAATCAGCAGTGCAATAATCTGTAGCACAAATGGATCACTTTGTTCTTGGCTGCTGTGAGTTGCGAGGAATATTTGAGAATTCCCGTGCCTCCTTTTTTTACTGTTGGGGTTGTGAGTGCTGAAGTTTGCAGTGCATTTCAGGCAATGAAGATGCATTTTGTCACAGTAAAGAGTTGAGACAGCTGTCACTGCACCCAGGTCTGGGGAGGTGGCAGGTCAGGGGCAGGCCTTAATGAAGATGAATTGTTGGCGGATGAAGGCACTCAGTAAGAGCAGGCAGTTTACAGATGTAGCTCAAAACCAGAGAACACGGGTATGCAAAATACAGCAGACCACCAATTTTATTTGTTACCAGGTTAAATGAAGATAAGAAAGCAAAGCTTTCCTGTCGTTTTGTTGGGTTTTTTTTGGGGGGGGGGCGGGGGGTGGTTTTGGTTTTTGGCACCTAGATACAAAATGTGACCTAAGAAAGTGTAGAATTCATAATTACTTCAGTTTTGGTATGGAGGCTCCTGTGACCGAGGACTGAACTACCAGAAAGCACGTAGCCATTTGGAAATGAGTAACTGAGCCTTTGCTTTGCAGTTAGACTATGTTTAAGATAAGGTAGTTTTGTGTTTCTGTTTAGAATTTCCTAATAGAGACACCAGTTCTGTGTTTCACAAGCAACTTAAAGAAGGGTTCATTAATGACCTGCCAAAGGATATAAAATCTTATTCATGGAGTTAGATGCTATTGAAGGATGGCTTTAAAATATTATGGATTACTATATTGAATATTTGGCATTCGTGTGATTCTCCCGCAATACTTTGATCTAGAGTGGAAAGTAGAATTCCTCCTTTAGGGACTTTTCTGGTTGTAGCCAGCTTTTGCAAATTGTTTGCTAGAATTGTTTGAGGTTTCATTTTCATTGAAGGTCCATGTTATGAAATTTTGGAATATTTTCCCTCTTTTATGAGGTAGGCTGACATGATAGGTCTTGTCTCTGTATGCTAAAGATAAGAGAAGTCTTGAGAATAATCTTTAGCTCTTCTTATTTTGGATGTGCCAGCATCCCTGTTATAATTTGGTAGTTGATATTTTCTCACTGTGGCAGCCTATTGAGTTAGACATCTATCTAGAGAAAAACAATGAGCAATCAAAGTAAATTTTGGCTAACTAAAAACAATTTTAGAGTTTTAAAGCTTCTTTATAACTAACAAAAGGTAGAATTTTTAATTGCTGTGCTGAACTTTGTGTGTAGGTGGCAAGTGTTCACTGATGTCAAGGATACACTGCCATTCTAGGTGCAGGGAATCTCTCTGGATAGACTTGCACATTTAAACCACCACAGATTGTTAATACTGTTTCCAATTTCCAGCAGAGCTGTGGGAATAACACTGGAACTCCTGTTCATACAGTTTTTCCTCTACTTTATAATAATCTATCAGAGTCTATCAAAAACTGATATCATAGCTGGTTTTAAAAGACACAGGGAAGCCTGAAATTCCTGATAAGGAACTTTAATCTGGCTCAGAAGTTGCTGTCTAAAAATGGTTTGGTTTTATAGGAAATGGTTTATCATCTTCTCTGTTTACATCAGGAAGAAGAGGTGTATTCCTTTGATATGTTAATGTACTGACTCCAGATTTTAGGTTGGCCATTTTCCTGTAGTGTATAAGTCAGTGTGATCAGTATCTTGTGCTTTATGAAATGTGTGCCCAGCCTCAAGTACAGGTTACTACAGGATACTTGTAAGGGCCTGTGGAAGAAACTTTGAGGAAGTCTGGCTGTGGTATTTTGCTCAGCCTCCATAAAACTGTTGCAAGCACATTGGTAACATAAAATAGGTTTTGCAAGGAACATGGTTTTCTATTGTTTTACTGACACTTCATGTGTTTTATGAACCTGTCTTGGGGCTACTAGGCAGCCTTTGCAGCATAAGCTGACCTCAGAAATATTTGTTTCTTCTGAAAACCTCCATCATAAAAATCAACTGTCTTTGTATACCTTCTCTCCAGTTATTCTGTGTGTTGATCACAGAACGGGTCAGGTTGGAGGATGACAGTGGGTCATCTCTTCCAACCTCCCTGCCCAAGCAGGGTCACCCCAGAGCACATGGCACAGGATTGTGTCCAGATGGTTCTTGAATATGTTCTGCAGGGGAGACTCCACAGTCTCTCTGGGCTATCAGTTCCAGTGTGTGGTCTCTGCACAGTAAAGAAGTTCTTCCTCATATTCAGGTGGAACTTCCTGGGCATCAGTTTCTGCTGTTGCCTCTTGTCCTGTTGCTGGGCACCACCAAGCAGAGGCTGGATCCATCCTCTTGACCCCTGCCCCCCCTTCCCCCTCCTTTAGATACTTTTATTTTATGGTCCCTTCTCAGTTGTCTCTATTCAAGGCTGAATGAGTAAGTTTCTTAGCCAGTTCTTTTAAGAAGGATGATCCAATCCCTTAAATGTCATTGTAGCTGGGTCAGAGCCCCGTGTCTCTCTTGTGCTGAGGAGCCCAGAACTGGACACAGCCTTCCAGATATGCCTCACCAGGGCTGAGCAGAGAAGTCAGGATCACCTCCCTGGTGATCAAGCTGGATCAAGTCAGCTGATGGTAGCTTTTTGTGCAGGCTGTTATTTTGTGGTGCACCTCTTGAGAGATGATCTTCAAAAACATTCCCCTCCACTAAGGCTGTGTGTATTTTGTTCTTTTTCACATGCACACCTCAAGTTCTTAAGCTCGCTGGGCCTGAAATACTGGCAAAATCCAGCTAGAATCAACTAATTCTAAATTATAGCAAGCAAATATCAAATATCATCGTGCATTATTGTATACGTGTACTATTTACGTGTAACATTGTTATTGATTACTTTATAAGATATACTGCTCTGCCTACTTTCATGGTTGCTGATTACTGTGCCTCACTGTTAACATATTATTTCTGGGTCTTCTTCTCTCAGAAAGATGCTGCCTACCAATTTTAGAGAAAAGGGTCTTTTTAATTAGGATTAGAGTCTATGGGGGCTAAGCCAGCTACAGATATCCCAGATTAGGCTTCTGAAGAAGCCTAGATGATACTGACTGCGGTGGCCATCCTGACTGCAGGCCAGGTCTTCTCTGAGAGGTGTGGTATATTGTGGGGGTTTGGGATGGGAGACAGAATCCTCAGTTGATTTTTCACTGACAAATCATGATGTACTTTGTACCCTGCAAGACTAGAGCAGATAGGTGGCTCAGATTGTTGATTCCACCTGTTTTCTCATTCCTGTCTCCTTTGCATCAATGTTTTTGGTTGATTTCTTGACAGAGTGATTAGTTTTCTGCCAATTTGGCAAGTTGAAATTGGCTCATGAAGCAGTGAACAGAGCAGTTCTAAGGGAAGGCACAGAACCACCACTTCTGTTGGCCTTGAGCTTTTGTCACCTCACTGCACTGTTAGGTGATCCCTGTTTCTTTGTAACTTTTAATATTTGTGTCCCAGTGGAAGTAACCCTTCTCAAACACTAATCCCACAGCTACTCACTATAACCTCCTGCCTAGAACAGAAGAATAGCTAATCTTTCTTGGAGGCAAAATGTCAAACATCCATCATTCTAGGAGTTCTCTTTTGAACTTGCTTTTGGGGGAGATCAGACTTGTCTTTGTAAGGTCCTATCTTATGGGACCATAAGATAGGTCATCCAGCCCATAGAACCTTCAAGAAGGAGTGACGGCTCTTCTCAGGAGAAAAACCATGTGTTTCTGTCCCCTTCAGGGGGACCTTCCCTTTGGCAACTAGTGCAACACTCTTGGCACAATTATTCTGGGACTTGTGGCTGAAAATAGAAGGCCTCTGCTTCTGTTTCCTATCTACCACAACTTCTCTCTCCTCTGAGGGACATAAAGGCAGTTTTATGTTGTCTGTGACAAGCTTTTTCAGCAATTTGTCCTGATTCACTTTTTCCTTGGAAGAGTCCATCACACCTGGATTCTGCCTTTGAGAGGAAACTGAGATATTGTACCTGCATTTTGATAATCTATGGCTGTCTAGCAGTTTGCAAACCTGAATGTGCCCAATGTTACAATATTTGGGCACATTCAGTTGTTTGTGTGTGTAGGCAAAGCATTTGAAGAGTTCTCGTTATTGCAATATAACTAACATTCTCTAATCTTTTTTGGCTCTGAGTCCTTTTTCAAAAAAGCAGTACTAGAGAAATTGTTAGGTGAGCATTCTGGGGTTTTCTTGTATGTTGATTTTTTCAAAGTCACTTTAAGTTAGGGATAAAAGTAGGGAATGTATGCCCTGTCTTTAAAAGCTGTGCCTTCCTTTTCCCCTTTCCTCCTTCCCTCCAGTTAGGAAAATCATTATCTTGGAAGATGTGGAGATGAAATAGAGAGTCCTACCTAGGGCTTCTTTCCCTGTCTAATTGTGTGAGTATTTTCACATAACCTAAACACAGGGGAGAAGGACAGAACAGAAGAGCTGTGGCTTTTTGGCAGATCCTTCTTGCAGCTGTGCTGCTCTCTTTAGGTCAGCCTGCAGTAGAGAAATTTGGTTCAAGCACCGGCAACACTACTAAACCATTTTGTGAGGAGGTCAAGAGTTGAATCATCATCCCGTTGATAAGGAGTGAGCCAGAAATTCCATTCAAAGAGGATGGTGACTTCCTGTGCTGCTTACCTATTATAGGTCACAGAAATCATGAAGGGAAAATAGGGGACCAAGACCACTCCTGCACATGGCTATTTATGCAACTGTGACTTTTAAGTCTTATTTGCTGCTGTAGATATAATAAAAGGAGTTAAGGCAGGCCTTTGTGTTTTTATTAAAAATCATGATTTTCTAGCAAGCATCCCTATGGGAAAATCAACACAGCTGCTGCTCTGATTATACAGCCTCATCAGATGTGGCTGTAAATGCTTTTTAGAAGTGGAAACTGGGGTGTGGGTGCATAGTGTGCCCCACTTCTTGGAGGTAGTTCTGCAGCACACACATCTGCATGGTTTGGTGGGTGTGGGAACCCATAAAAGTTGTTCAGCCCAAAGATATTGCATTCACCTTTCTTTTTAATTTAATTTTAAATACTTAAAAATCAGCCTGAATGCCAAAAGGATAGTTTGTAGGCAGGCAGCTAGACTGAGCAATTTATGTAGGATGCCACAGAATAGACTTTCCAGATATGAGTGTCATTTTTAGGTCTGTGCCTTCTGATTTCTGTAATACCTGACTGTGAAATAAGCAAGGACTTACGTGCAGCTGACACTCAGAGAAAATGTGAATTAGAAAGTGATGTGATGTTAGCAAGTGGTCTTTTGCAATTATTCTTTACCCTTGCTGAAGTGATGCACTTACACATTTTACCTACTTCACCTAAAGGTATCCATTGTATTTGGTCTTTAGTTCCTTCATTCTTTTCTTCTCCATATTATCTGGTCTTCAGAGGTAAGGTGGGGACAAGGAGAGCCTGTACTGATCTTGAATTAACAGCTACCATGTGACGGGAAAACATGTCTTGTTTGGATATGATGGTGATGACAAGTCATGATGGAACCTGGGTTCCAGCAAGAGAGGGTAACCTGAACTAGACTGCCAGGACAGCAAATTCTGACCTGTGGCCTGATTCCCTAGTCCTCATTTGAGGGTTCTAAGAATGCAGTCAGGAAGGACTGGAACAAGAGAACCCATCCTGGAGGCCGGATATGAGCATTCCAGTTCACTACCTTGTCCATGACTGGTTAAAAGCCTTTACAGTTATCCTCACCTTCTTAGTTGTCGACTGTTTCTTCTCTTTGCTCATTCCACTTTTCTTGCTGTCACTGATAAAAGTCACCCAAGGCTAAATCCTAGCTTGCTCAGGTATTGTTTCTGCCTTATTTTTGATGCATCTGCCTATTTACTTGGCCTTAAACTGATTGCTCAACCGAACCAGTCAGTGTTTCTGCAGCACTCCTCTTGGATGGCTTCCTGCTTCATTTAAGTTTAATGTGTTCTTTTAAATTCTTTAGGTATCTTTGCAGAGCTCCTCAGTTCCCTAGTGTAAAGCTATCATTTAATCCCAGCTCTTTCAGTAGGCCTAAGTACAGGGTTCACTGTAAAATAATCCAAAGGATGGTTTATGGTAGGTGCTAGAGATGAAATGATAGAGTTGTTGGGGCAGATGATCTGGGTGTCAAATCGACAACAAATGTAATTGTAACTTTATTAGATTGATGCAAACTTGAATGATCATATCTGAAATCCTTATGCAAATCAGGGTAATTGATATCAAGATAATAAAGATGAGGTTTGGCTCTCCTAGATCTTTACATCTTGGTTCTGTAGGTTCCCAGTTTTTCCTTGAAATGTAAGTGCTGAAAAAAGGGCAATTTTGATTAATTTATCTCATGAGCAATTTTCCTGTGCACATTTCTTTGAAATTATTTTACTTCTACCTACTTTTTCATTTGCTTTAATTTTCATTCTGGAATCCCATCATTACAATTTCCGTGTGTTTCCTATCACTGCAGCATATGGATTTCTATATTGAAATTCTGTAATTTTACTCATTTCAGTGAATGATTAAAGTAAAATTTTGTCCTGCTTAGCATGAAAAATCATTCTCTAGGATGGGTTCCTTAGCTGTAGTCTCTTCTCAGATAATTTCTAGTGTTTCAAATGGTGTTCTTTCCATCATATTTTTGCTGCCCATGTCTTGTTGCTCAGTAACACAACTTTGAGACTCTTCCCTTTCCTGGAGATCCAACTCACTACATTGATATTTCTCCCCTCCAAGTCCTACAAAGCAAAGCTGTGGATCATCTCACACTTGCCACTTTCTGGAATGGCATGTGTACATTGCAGTGGGTACAGTTAAAGTTTCCAGCATTTGAACTGAGTGACTCAGTGTATAAATCAACAAACATGTTTGTCCTTTTCAGTTTTCAGATATAAGTAGTTTGAGCAAGTTAATATTTACATTTCTATTGGTACCAGGGTCAGATTCTAATCAGCACTCTAAATAAAAGGGCAGATGGTCACAAAGTGAAATAACACACTTTGGGATCAATAAGATTTGTCTGTCAAACTGATCTCTTGAAGAGGAAAATGAACTTCTCTGTATTTGAAAGCAAGCAGATGAGTTGGCGAGCGAGGGAAACTGGCACTTCTTCAAACAGTGCTTTCTGCACACATTTGTGGCTTTGCCACAGATGGATACATGGGCCACAGCAATGGCAGCCGTCACCCAGCAGTACTTAGGTGCTTTTGTCATTGCTGACAAGAGTGGAAACTATTTTTTTTGAGGCTCCTGGGTGGTGTGCAATGTGATAGTCCCGAAACATGCAGGCAGTCTCATTCCCAACTAGCCTCTGCCAGTGGCAAAGGGCTTGGGAAGCAGTTCTTTGTTCAGAATCACTCTGGAAATCAGGAAGCAGCAGTAATGACAGGTCTTGACTCTTTAATTGTGATGAGAACAGCTCCATAACTGTGTTGTGAGAGAAGGAGAAAATGTGTCATGCAGATTTCTGCCACAGATGTGAAATACAGCTGAAATTTCTTGACAGACATGTGGAGGTTGGGTCCTGCTTCGGACAAACCTGGTCTGGGTGACCCATGAACCCCCTGGGTTCTGAGGGAAGCTTTTGTATAATTTGAAATTATAAAGAAGTTGTTGGGTTGATTTCTCCTGGAGTGCTCAAGCTTGTTCAAACTCACAGGCTCACAAGTCAATGTGAATTAAAATTCTGCCCTGAAGGCCTTCAAAGGCAACTTTGCTTAGCAATGAAATTGCCAGGCTTCACTGTTCTGCTTCTAAAGCAATTCACTGGTGTTTAAAGGGAGGCTTGACTGAGCTCATGATAAGACACTGATGCTGGCTTTTTCAGCATTAACCTTACAGCCTTCAAATACAGTGGGCTTGATGCTGCAGCAACTGGGAATTACTGAGAAAAGGAAAATTAGAACAGTGTCAGCAGTTAGAGGTCTGATTTCTGGCTACAGAAAGAAACTGCACTGGTGGAAAAAAAAAGTATCCTGCTGGCTTTTGGGATAGTGAGACTGGAGAGAAAATTTACCCTTTATTATAGAAATTGCATGGAGCTTTGAGAGGCCTTGAGTGGTCACAGGTAGATTAGCAACAGGAGAGGGAGCTCTCAGTGTGTTACCTGAAGAGGAGGGAAATCCTGAGCTTGGGAGCTAGCCTTTAAATGAAAAATCCTGCTCTCCTGCTGCTCCCTGTCAATAACATGGTGGTGGCTGCCCTTTTGTATAGGCAAGACCAACGGGGAATGTGCATGTCTGGAAAAAGAAAGAAATTGAGGTGTACACGGCAAGGAACAGAGAAGTTTGGGGGTTTAGTAAGCTGTAGATTTCTCGAAAAGTCCACTACTTCTTAGATCCATTTACACTTAAATATGCCTCAGACTGTAATGTTTGAGTGGCTTTCTGGGTGAAGGGAAATGCCATGCTCCCTATGAAAGGATGAGAAGTGCAGAGACAGAGAGTGGAGTTTGCAGGGCAGAGAAGAGATTGTTTCAACAGACAGATGAGTGGTAGGAAGCAGACTAGCTCTGGCTCCAGAGCTGAGTAGTGGTGTCAGCTCCAGGCTGTGTCCCAGAGGATGTGCCCTGCACTTGGTGTATGAGTTCAGACAAAGTGCCAGTAAGATGCTTTTTTGGCTTCCAAACTTGTTTCCATCTGTGATGAGTGAATGGATCTCTCATGTGAGTGCACCCAGCTGTACAGACATGCTCAAGTTACTTTTTTAATGTTCATGGGGTGAAGAGGGAATACATTCAGTTCTCCTTTAACCTACATAAGTGCTGGTTCAACTGATTAGCATTGCTCTCCTTTATTTGAATGTGCATGGTACTTGGCCTTTATGCACATGTTATTGCTGAGCCTGTGTTGTTAACTTTGACAATACCAAAATAATTCTGGCTAACAGCTTGGATGTTTGTTTGGTTTTGTTTTTTGTTTTGAAAAGGGAATATGCTAACCCTCTTCTGCTTGAATTACAAACCTAAGGTAATTGAGTTTATAGCCAGCTTCTAAAATATTGCTGACTTTTTTCCAAAGGGTTTTGAATAAAAGAAACTTTTTGTGAGAGATTGTGCTTCATATTCTAAATAACATAAAAAACTCCAAAGACTTTGCTTTCAGAGTGTACATTTGTATCTCTGTATTCAAGATACATTTGTCTGAGGTTTTCCTCCTTAAATTTTTTGGATCAAAGCAATAATAGAAATCTAAGTTTTATTCATTAACTTCTTTCCAAGTTTTGTAATTTTCTGGAATTAAATTGGGAATCTGGGAATAATACATGATCATAGACACAACGCATATCATGCAGGCTTATTTCCAGAGTGTCAGTGGAGGGTTATATTAAATACTTTTGTCTTGCTGTAGTGTGATTACAAAGATGCTTGTGCAGCTTGGGACATTGTGTCTAAAAGCAAGAAATGTGAGATGTATCTGGCAAGAGGAGATAATATGAATTTAATTCTAGCATTGCTGTTGTTCTTTACTGTGTTCTGATTGGGCAGGAAGATCTGGCAAAAAAAAAAAAAAAAAAAAAAAAAAGAGTCTTGGTCACATCTGTATGACTTTGAATACCTGTCAGGAAGAGGAGCAATCCAGGGTCACAGTTCCTTAAACAGTGCCAGGTCTCAGGTGTTTTGCAATTACCAGAAAGCAGAAAATGTAACTTAACTGCAGTGGAACCAACACTTTTGCTTCTTTTTTCTTTTCAGCTGAACTAAGTTCAGTTTAGGATGATCTTTAAAACTTTATTAAACAGTGACAAATAAATAAGAGTAACTAGTCTGCATATGACAACACTGTGTGTATGATACTCCATTCCCAAGTAGCTGGAGTGACAAGAGCTTTAGTTTGCTTTCATGTATTAGTCATTGCAGCTATTGAGGAATGAATTGTGAATTATTAGTACAAACTTATTTTATTTTATTTTAGATAGGGGTCACTGCAGTATTGGTCTGAGATTTGAGTAGCTACACACCTGATCTGCCTTTGAAGGCACACCTGTGCTGGCTGTAAAAATACAGAAGTATCCAGTACTTTCTGATCTGTTAAATCCCTGCCTTATACCAGAGACTTCATAATATTTTGCAGGATGTACAGACTATGCCAATAAAGAATTGTTTGCAATACATGAATATATATAATGTTTATGTGTATTGTTGCAGTTTTAGCCGCTTTAGTTATGCAGACTGAAAGATGACAGGTTTGTCATCATTTTGTCTTCTAAGAAAGCTTTATTCATTTTGAAAAGCTCTTTTTTCTGGTCACTGAATCCAGGCTGATTCCAAGCCCGTGCACTTTAGGGGGGTGTGCTAGGGGACTATTCAGGGGGGTCATGCAGAGGTCAGGCATGCTTCATGCTAAGAAACTGCTTTACACAGATTTGGGAATAATGCTGTTGTTCATGGTTCCACACAGATGGTACCAGACAGGAAGAAGTGGAAGGTGAGCTCAGTGAAGAAGAACGCTGGTTTGGGAATTCTTCAGAAACTCCTTCGGAAGCATCATATGGAGAAGTCCAGGAGAACTTTAAGTTGTCTCTTGAGGACAGAATTCAAGAGCAGTCCACCTCCCCCGATACCTCTTTGGGAAGTGCGACGCCGAGCAGCAACACAGCGGAGCTGGGATCCATTGAAAATGAGGCACTAAGGGACACGCTACAGAGCAAGGAGCACCTTTCTCCAGATGTGTCCTCTCTGGGTGAAGAGGAACCTCCTGGTCCAAACAAGCCACTGAGCAGTAACCTGAGGCGGCTCCTGGAGGCTGGCTCCCTCAAGCTGGATGCTGCTGTTACAGTCAATGGCAGAGTCGAGTCCCCTGCAAATCTTGGCTCCAACATCTCCTTCTCTCCACCTGCTCACCATGCCCAGCAGCTAAGTGTGCTTGCCAGAAAGCTTGCTGAGAAACAGGAACAAAGTGACCAATACAATGCAGGCAGTCACTTTATATGGAATCAAGGTAAGTGGTTGCCAAACTCAACCACCACCTGTGGTTTGTCCCCTGATTCAGCTATCCTGAAGCTGAAAGCCGCAGCCAATGCCGTTCTGCAGGACAAATCTTTTTCCAGGACTGAGGACACGATACGATTTGAATCCTTTTCCTCGCCTTTTAGCTCTCAGTCAGCCAGCTCCACGTTAGCAGCTTTATCTAAGAAAGTGAGTGAGAGAAGCATGACTCCTGGGCAGGAGCATCCACCTCCAGCCAGCTCTTTCCTTTCCCTGGCTTCCATGACCTCTTCAGCTGCCCTTCTCAAGGAGGTTGCTGCAAGGGCTGCGGGCACCCTCCTGGCTGAGAAGAAGAAATCACTGGTTCCTGAGGATCCTCTGCAGCTTTCAGAGATGAAACAAGAGAAAGCAACTCCACCACAGTCTTTGGAATTACTGTTACTACCAGTCCCGAAGGGAAGAGCATCCAAACCCACTAGTGCAGGTATGGATACAATTTGAACCATGAAGTAGAATGTATTTGTTTTGCCATAGGCTTATATAACATCTCTTCAGTGGGTCTGGATTTGGTTTGATTCCATGTCTTATGAAAATAAGACATATATACTTTAGGTGAAAAGCTTTTTGAAGTACCACTTTGAGACCAAGCTGTCACAAATGTTTCCCTATTTTAAAGGTGTCAGTGTACAGTTTGGTACATTTTTTTCCCCTTTTATTCCATACAATAGTATTTTCCTCTCTTACCAAGTTTAGAATGTGTCCACAAAAATATTTAATGGAGAAGATCAAAGAATCCCTGTGAGGGAGCTCACAGTATCAGTGAGCATGTACATAACTAGTGCTTTTGAAATATTGGACAAGGGAGAATTCTCCCTCCTGCTGTCTTTGTCACAAATGGACTTTTGTGTAATCGCTTACTATCCTGTCCTAATTTGCCAGAGTATATTATTGTGTTGCCACTTTTCATTAGTTTTTTTTTTTTAACAATCCTTTGTTGTTAACAAAAAAAGAAAAATCCAACTAAACTGCATTTCTCTAATTTGCTCGACAAGAACCATTTTACACATCTGACTTTCCTTCATCAGTTCCAGCTGTTGACAGTCAAGGAATCAGGGTTATAGGGAGTAAGAAGAAACTGTCTGGGTAACAAAAGCTTTAAAGAGCTGGCAAGCCATGCAGGGGAATTTAAATGATCCATCTTTAAAATAAGGAAAAATAATTTCTTTCATCTCTTTCTATAAAAAGTTCACATCACGGATTCAAATTTCTGGTGGAGCATATGGCTTCAGGTGTCATCAGTGTTCTGCTGCAAAGGAAAAGGATGCATGGCAGGTATCAAAGTGTTTAGTATATTCCAGCTTTATCAGGCTGAGTTTTATCAGGAGTACTAGCCTGGCTGCACAGGTGTGGTAAGCCAGTGTACAGATATGAAGCCTGACATGCATATTGTGTAATTGTCCTGCTGTTTTTCTGCCCTAACCTCTTTGTTTAGGGGTTTCCTGAGGCCCAGTGTGTCCCTGTGCAGCTTATGGTCAACACTCATAGCTTAGAAGCTTAGCATAGCGTAGTAGCTATTGGATGGACAGTGCTCATGTCTCCCTTGGAAGAGGAGGAGGAGGATGCAATGAGTAACAGCCAGTACCAGTTTTTGCTCTGTGTTACACATGTGTTCTACAAATGCTTAACTGCTGTGTTTTGCCAAGGCAATTAAAGTGGCAAACCATTCTTGGCATGGGCCTGGCCAAAGGTTGTCATTAGTTCAGATGAAGTCCTTTTAGAGTAACATAAGCTAAAAGCTGAATGTGTACGTTTGCCGTGAAAATAAATGTTACATATTCCTGATTCCTTTTGCTCAGAAAACCTTATGGCATGAAAATATTGCAAAAAAACAAAACAAAAAAAAGGTATATAATTATATAATGCTTTACCTTGTTGTGTGTGTCTGATTGTTCCTTGAGATTTTTTTGTCTTGTACCACGAGAGAATTATCTTTTCCCAGTAGGTATAGCTTGAGAGGTCTTTTTCCCCAGACTCACACATTGAACTTTTACACTGATGAGTTTGCTTTGCTGTTACGAATCTGATTCACTTCCCCACCAGCAACGTGTAGCTTTGGTTATGAGATCAATACTCAGTAGATTAATTAGATGTAAGTAAGGAACAGCAAGGATGGAGGCTATTTAAAGAGGAGTAAGTTAATAACAAGAGCATGCCTGCTGCTCTTTAGTCCACCACATTGAGCTATTTGCTCAGAATTATTTCAGGCAAGGAGCCGGAGCCATGGCTTATCAGAGTGTAGTTGCCTCTGAAATGGCATGTCAGGTTTGGTCAGCCTAATCATGACCTGCATGTTTATTATAGTAAATTGGTACAGAGGAGATTAACTTTTCTATCAATCTGTTACTATTGCCAGTTTTATAAACTGCTTACACATTTGGGATGAAGTTGAAAAGGGAGCCTGAAATATCTGTTAAGTTCTGGTTGTTTTGAAAGAGTGTGGGTGACATACCTTTCTTTTACTGACTGAATACTTATTTGGTGTACCTTAATGCCTGTGATGCTTGTAATTGTGTTCCCAAAACTTCTTTGGGAAGCACTGGCTGATTCTCTCCTCACTGAAGTACTGTTGTGATATAAAATAGACATCAATATAAATGAAGGAAAGCTGAAACCCCTGATTTTATTCTGAGCTTCATGCAGTATAGAGCTAACATGGTTCAGCTCTGGAGCACACTGGCACAATTCCTGAGTAACACTAATTGTCACTGTTATTGGTGAGGTCACATGCATTCATCCCACTTGTTTGCATATTTTGTAATGTGCTAGATCACCATTGATTGATCTTGATTGCAGATTTATTTTTAAGGGGGTCAAAACCAGGTGATATCTTGTTACACATTTCTCTTCTGGGTGGTAACCAGAGGCTGAAGAAAATATGTGATAGAAAGAAAAGACATGATAGGTAAAAAAGCCACCCACGTATTTTTTTCTGTGGTTTGTCTCTCTCCTGCCTTTTGTGAAGCAAAAAGTGAAAATATTTTAAAACAAACATAAGCAGTTATGGCATTGGTTTTGGCTTGCTCTTTATAGAGAGTCAGAGAGGGGAACTATTTGATATTTTAGGTCTGATAAAATATTTTACAAGGAGAATTTCTGAACTTGCAATAGTACATGCTTTGACATTGTGTCCCTTTATGTACTTACATAATGACTGCCTAATCAATTGAATTACAGTGGGTTTGTTTCCCACTTAATTGCAAGAATTGTATTTTGGGATGAGACAGATCTTTCTGGAGGTTTTTATCACTTAGTTCCTCATCAAGGGAATTTGATGTTTGCTAGATTCTTATCAGTGATAGTAATGAGATTAAATAGTCTGAGAGAATTTTTGAATAACAAGATGCACATTGCTGAGCTCTGGATATTTGAAAACAGTCTTGTCTTTTACAGTGAGGAAAAGGACATCCAGTTCCACTGTAATAGTAGGCCTTCCTTTATAATAATGAGAGGAAATTGTTGTGAGAGGTTGGATGGATGTGAGGGTTAGTTGTGCAAAGTCAGCAGCAGGGAATTTCTCCTTCAGCCTTGTGATGGTTCTGCAATTGGAAGTCTAACCATATTTTCCTGATCAATGCCACCAAATCCTTTTTTTAGGTGAATTGAGCAGTAAAGCAGAGTGCAGACATTTAGGAAGGCAGTAGATTTAAAGCCCTGGCAATTAGAGGAGCAGAAGGAAACCTATGACCTGGAGACCTTTGATGCCTGATGCTGCAGCAGTATCTGCTTGAGCCATAACTAAACCATTTCAGCAGCAGGACTTCCAAAGTCTTTCAGTTCTGGTGTTAAATATATCTGTCATGCAATACCAGCATGCTTTTCAGTTAAGTTGTGGATTCTTCCTTGCTGCTGGCTAACCATCACATGTGGAAATTGATCATTTTTTAACAGTTATGCATATTTTCTATACTCTGCTACAACCAGCCTTTGATAGGAAATGAAGCCGAAAAGTGATGATTATGAGAGGCATTCATCTCAGTGCAGTTCAATTACAAGGAACATTAGGACCCAGGTGAGAGAGAGTAGCATCCTCTACTGATTAGTGAAAGGAAGTTTGGAGCATTAACCTTTATAAATTATGGTGACCTTTCTCAGAGGGATAATAACTAGATCCAGGGGGAAAGGTATATGCAGGGGGGAATGGAAACTTCTGATACCTGTTGTTGTTTAACCATGTCTCTTTACAGATGAAACTTGAGAAATCATTGAGAAATGATATCTTGAGCATGTTTACAAGGGGAAAGTATTTGACAAGTGGCTGTAAAGGATCCTCTCTTTTTCTTCCTGCTAAGCCTCAGAAGAAGAAGGGGGAAAACCTTTCCAGTGTCCCATCTGTGGTTTGGTTATCAAGAGGAAGAGCTACTGGAAACGGCACATGGTGATTCACACAGGTTTGAAGAGCCATCAGTGCCCTCTCTGTCCTTTCCGCTGTGCACGCAAGGACAATCTCAAATCACACATGAAGGTAAGGGAAATCTTTACTGACAACCAAAATACTCAAATCATCAGTCAAAAACTGATAGTATAACAAAGCTATTTCATTTGCATTTGCAAGATCAAAATTTCCGTGGTTGTACTACAAATGATGTCTGTACTTAAGTAAAGAGGCCATGAAAAGAAAGAAATCACTTTCATTCCATTGCTGGCCTTTCCATTTTATGCAATGTGGAAACTGCCTTGGGTTGTGTCAGTTGGGTGCAGCACAAGCTGTATGTGGCTGATTCAGTTCCAGACGTGGAAGCACCAGAAGCAGGGATGTTGGTTGGGATGTGACACCACAGTCCTCTCAGTGCTACTCCCAGGGTGCCAGTGCATGATAATAACCCTGCATGCCAGTGTCTCACTGTAAGTGGGCAAACCACCTTGGCCAGCTCTAGCAGGGATCTCTCCATCACTTTCTACAGGCAGGCCTGCAGTTTTAACTTTTTTCTTGCTGTAGCTTTTAACTGTGGGCGTTTCAGAAGTGAATCATCCAAACCAAAATGAATGATAGAATATACTGTAATATTTTGTTTTCAGGTTTAAAATGTGTTTTTAACTCAGACTAAGTTTTGTGCTCAAGCTGAAAATGACCTTCTGAAGGAAGCAACATCTGTGTTGATACAGAAAAATATAAAAACATGAAGAAACTGATTGTCTGCTTAGCTGAAGTACTACATGGTTGCAACAGAAAGTGCTGAGTCTTGCAAGCTGTAGAATATTCTTGAGGAAGTAAAATGGTTACCTGTCCTCTTAGCCTTTTGATTGATAAGCTGAAGTGAAAACATTTCTCTTGTTAATGCAGTTGAGTTTTATAATAATAGTGAAATATTTTATTATAATTACCATTGTGTCTGTTTTAGATGAATGTGTGTAACAGGGTATCAGACTGGTGTGAGGGGGGACAGAAATGCCTGTTCAGGTTTCATACATGCTATTGCAGAATCTTGGTTTACTGGATGAGAGTATGGCCTTGCTTACACTCAAGAAGCTGTTCCCTTCTGTGTAAATTATTCAGATTCCTCTTGTCACAACATCAGATCTTGCTATGGTTTAAATTGTTGCTAGGTCTTAAATCATCCCCCTATAGTCTGAAGGCTCGTTCCTTAACACTTCTACTGTAGATCAGTGCCCTGTTTCCAGGCATCCTCAATGTATCATGCTAATCCTTACCAAGTAAGCTCAGTGATTTTGGCTCTCTCTTTTAGGACTTGCTGTTCCATGTTGACTAGAGGGCACAGATGGCCAACCTAAGCAGAGGATGAGTAGATAGGATGGGAACCCAGCATGGAAAGAAAGTGGGGGTTTTTGTTTGTTTTCAGCTGTTGACAACCTGCAGAGAAGTGTGCATCACCTAGAAGCTTATTACTCCCTGGCAAAGACCTGTTGCTGTCCCCTCCTTTGTAAAGGACATCCCTATTGTTCCCTGCAGAAATAATTGTTCTCTGCATTTTTTTTTTGCCTTATTGGAAAAAAATGTTGTTTGAAGGTTGAGGAGCCATCCCTTCCTTTTTGGCACCTTCTGTAGGTGGTCACAGGTAGGATGTTGGACAAAATTAGGGATTTTTTCACCATCTCTGTGTGTTCTTAAAGTGATGGCTTCCTGAGGCCTGTGTGCCTTTTTCTGCTCCCCTCCCAGCATTAATGCTTTCATTAACTGAGCCTGCATCTGAATAAAACATACTTCCTTGTACAATCATGTAGCATGCAGTGTTAATTATTTGGTAATGTTGTGACTGTGACTGGGTAATGCTTAGTTAGAAACCCCTGAGGTCAAAGTCAGGCTTGCTTGACTCAGTGTAAGAGATTGCAGCCACCTTCAGCCTTACTGCGGAGGCCTGAGCTGAAGTCTCCTCCATCACTGCAGTCCAGTCATAAAGGTCATGATGGACTTGGGCATCTTTGCTGGCAGAGCTGTCCTTATTTGAGGTGAAAGCAATTGTCTTACAAAACCAGGTGGTTTGCATTTGTTTTTTGGTCTTACAGATAGATGCAAAGAATCACAAGCACAACAATTTGAAAGATAATATTTTACGTTAGTTTCAGTTTCATACACTTTTCTCAACTGACTAAGCCATTTATAGAATTACTTTCTATCACATCAAAACTGAAGCAGGTGAATGAGGAAGGGCATGTTAGTCTTTGTCCAAAAGTGTCAGACATAATTTGATTTTCCTTTCGTTGGAAGTATAAATTGATAACAGGATTTTATCCTAAACTGATAACAAAAACTTTTTTTTAATGAGATTTCTTTTTTCATTATAAACAGTGCTGCCTTTAAATCTATATATATATGTGATATTTTAAAAACTGGAACAACATTGCAAACAGCATTCAAAATGGACTAAATGCTCACCAGAAATGGTGCAGTACAGCTGGGAACTACTTAGGATGCAGTGTTCTGGTTATGCCAGCTGGGTGTGTTGGTTTTCTTACTGCCTTAGTATCTTTTGGGAGCTACCTGGCCTTGTCTCCTTTCTGGCAGGCAGCCCATGAAGGTAGAGCTGCTTCTGCTTCTCCACCCATTTCTCCCCATGTGTCAGCTGTGGCTACAGGTGAAGACAGATTTTTCAAAACCAAAAAGGCCACTCAGAACTAAGGTACTGGGCTGGTTTGTCATTCATTACAAGCCAACTTTTATTCCAGGATGCTGTAACAAACCAAGCTTTTTTCCAAGCGCAGGTAAATTACCTTAAAATCTTTGTTTATGCGACTCTTTGGTCTTCTTTTTTTTTTTTCTCTGTTGATAAGGATAAGAGGCAAAATGTGTTTTGTTCAGCTGCAGTCCTCAAAATCTGATTATTTTGCTTTTGTGTCCTACTAGGCAACATAGCCATGAGCTTGAACTGCCTTATTTTTTTTTTTCCTAGGGTCTTGTAGGCATTCTCCACTGAAACTGGTTATTTGGAGATTTAATTTCCATGAGTGGTCTGTGTGTCCACATGGGCCTTCCTTACTGCATCTTTAGGCTAATGACCCATAACTATATAATATATATATATATATATACTGTGTAATTTTATGATAATTGTAACATGTCTATGTGACTGACCCAGAACACAATATTGCCAACATTTCTGGGGTTCTGTCCCCTGCTATGGAGAAAATCTTAATAGAGAGCTGGAATGATTCCAGCCCTGACCTGTATTCAGATCTGCATGTGCTACCCACCTCATGGATGAAGCTTTCTTCCACTAAGGGCACTTTGCCAGGGCCAGCTCACAACTGGAGGCGAGGAAGTGAAAGGAGCAAGAAGGGAAACAGAAGGAAAGTTTCCACACAGACACGCAACAAACAAGGGGGGCTGAGTAGCCTGCCTTTTAAGGCATGGAGTGTTAACTATAATTGTTATATTGCGTTTAGATTCCACAGTGATAGGCACCTTATAAAAATCCTAAAATAGACGTAGTGCAGAATTTTATTAGGTTTTTTTTGGAGGCAAATTGTAGTGCATGCATAACTACAAGTTTGGGCTCTTATTCCCAATAATGTGGGGGGAGCTGATTCTGATATCACAGCATGGTTTCCAGGGATGCTGAGAGCACTGAACTGAAAATGAAGCTGGAGAAAATGAATGGGTAACTGAGAGAGGTGTCTTGTCCAAGCAAGCAGCAAGTATTATTCTTGAGTCCTTCTCTCTATTTATCAAAATATATGTTCAGTTGGAATATGTTTTCTTCTTGAGACAGTATCCTATGTACTTCTTCTGCAGAAGGCAATGGAAAGTTGTGGTGTGATTCAGCAAGATGTAGTTAAGCTTTTCTGGTTTTCCTGGTAGGGATTACATTTTCCTCAGAGCAATGCCACAAGCATCAGTCAGACTTTGGCCAATTGGTGCCTTTGGATCATGCACATATCTTCCTCAGCAATTGGTGGACAGATAGGCTGTGAGATCATCCAGATATGTTCCAAGAAAGCAACAGGATATTAGCTGAGCACTTGGAAGGGGCAGTGAAGAAGAGGAGCATATGGCCAAAACCAATATCTATAAATGTTCCTTGTGCTGCTATATAGGCATAAGGCAGGAATGGATGAGCTATCTGTTGTAGCAGTGGAAAAGAAGTTTGGCATTGTGGACATGTGGTGAAACATGAGAGTTTGATAGAAAATGAGGGAAGATGAAGCTTAACAGGAAGGTTCAGTGCAGTGGTCGGCAGGACATGTGATGCTCAACCACAGGATTTTCCTACTTGTGAAGAGCAACCATCTCAGTGAGAGCCAGATTAATGTTCTTGCCTAGAACAAAGAGGGTTATGATCAGCCTTGCAGTTAGGGAGCCTATTAATGACATAATAGCAGGAATCAGGAAAGGTCCTGAGGAATGGGGCCAGGTGTTCAGTTCCCCTTGGTGATTTGCTTTTTTTTTCTTTCTTCCTCAGCTAGTGCCAGATAACTGCATGAGCTTTCCTAATCCATTTTGGTGAAGTATAGGACTGGTTCTTTTCAAAGCATCTTCACCTCTTGGGAGAGGGAGGTTGAATGTGTTTTGTGGGAGGGGGTTTTGTTAATTTTTAAGTTAAACTTGAAGAACCCTGGGAGGCACCTGTGATTCCATGACCTCCCCAGCAGCTGAGGGGAGCTAATGAAAACTTGCATAGCTTTTCAACACATAAAATCTGTGCCCAGAGTCTCAGACAGGCACAGAAATGACTTCAAGTGTCTCCCTTTTAATCTCACTTTTTGCATATGGGACAAGGATAAGACAGGACCTTAAATCTTTTCAAAAAATAATTTTTTTTAACACCTAATCCAGGCCAGCACTGCAGAGAGGCCTTTTTTCCCCCCTTGTTTTCAAGCAAAGCAAGGAAATACTGTAAAAAAGAAAATACTATATAAATAACATATGTGTCTTGAGGGGAAGGATCAGATCAAAACTAGTAACACAGCACTAAACTTTTGAAAATGCAATATTTTAAAAATGAGGGAATTTGTTGGAAAAGAGGGTGAAATGAAAAAGCAGAGGGCACATGCTAGATGTTAAAATGGAAAGTGTACTCAATTTTTAAAATAATCCCACAAAAGAAACATGAATGCCTGTGTCTCATAACCAGAAAGTAGAGTCTGTGCAAAGCATTACCCAGCTTTAGGGAAGGGGAAGGGAAAAGATCAACCTCAGCAGTACCACAAAATTGCAGGATGTGCCTGTGTCACCCTTTTCCTCACCCCTACTCCTGTTTTACCCTCTTTGGTGGGATCACCTGTATTTGTAACTGTGGTACATCTGTATGGCTGGTAAATCAGCAGGGATGTAGCTTAGAAGTATGAAAATATGACTTAAGAAGTGGCTTATGATACCAGGAAAGTTACAATGTCCACAAAAAAAAAAAAACAAAAAAAAAAAAAAAACAAAAAAAAAACACAAAACAAAAAAAAACCCCAAACCAAAACAACAAAAGTAACAGAAAAACCTGCACATTGATACAAAGGATGTGATAGGAGAGGGACATGTGGATTCTGTAAAAGAGAATCATATGTTCCTCTACTAAGATGTTTTGAGCACGTCAGGAAAATCATGGACTCTAAAATCAGTTGAAATTTATTTGGTCTATAAAAAAAGCCTTTGGCAAAGCTTCTCACAGAGAAGCTGCCAAATAAATTAAGCAATGTGATGTACTATGGCAAATTAGAAATTCACCAAGAGACAGTAAAACAAAGGGTAGGAAGGAATTAGCAATTTTAAGCATGACAAAAGGCTAACAGAGGGGTGTTCCATTACTAAAAGTGAAATTGTGCATATTTTAGCAAATGTGATCTACACAGAGTGATGACTGTGGGGAAGAGAATTATTGATGGTACAACCTTATGTGCATGTATTGAGATTAAAAAAGGCAAAGCTTGAAAGGGAACAAAAGGAGGATGGCTGCCTGATAAACAAGGGGGCAAATGAAGTTATTGTTGACAAATAGAAGGTACTGTACCTTGGAAACCAGAGTCTAATAATGCACCTGCCTGTCGGATATAATGAACTGTAACTGCTCAGGAAAAATATCTGGATATTGTTATAGACAGTTCAATGAAAACCTTTTCTTGGCATGCACAGCAGTGGTTAAAAAGCACATTAGATATTTGAGTGTCTGGAGAATAAAACAGAAATAACACTGAAAATGTAACAATGTTACTATTAGCATATGGTATGCTGCCACTTCTGGTCACTGCATTAGAAAAGACATGAGAAATAGAAGGGATTTTAAAAGAAGGTAGTGAAAATTATTAGTAGGATGGCAAGAAAGGACTGCCTTTGAAGAAAGAAGCTGAAAAGAATGGGAGTGCCAGAAGAGCGACAGAGGTGTGATCAGAATAATGCTTGATACAGAAGATGAACTGAATGGCCTCTTTTTTTTTTTTCTTTCTTGTAATGTGAGAATGAGGAGGCAGCAAGAGAAACTGAGAGAAACAAAAATTTAAAATTCTTACCAAGAGATAACTTGTACCCAAGTCCTCAAACAAGGCCTGAAGCTTGTAAGGATTTGGTAATTCTGTGAAAATTACTGCAAGTGTCATAGCAAGCACACACTGAAAAAACTGCAGAACCACAAAATATCATTTGAGACTGGGCAGGCTGCAGGGTCAGAATTGACATGATATAAGTCCTTTGCCCAGTCAAGGATAACATCCCTGGTTAAAGGAAATAAACTCTGAAGCCAGAAGCCCTTAAGTGGTTCTGGCATAAGTCAAACAGCAGTTTTCTGGGATTTTGAAAGGAGCATTGTGTATGAGCAGGTTGTGCACTGTGGTTTGTTGCAGTGTAATTCAGAGAGATCCAAATCTGGCAGCAGCTGGGCTCAGACTGGCACTTTGGGGAAAACCTGCCAGCTGCACTCTTGTCTCCTCCTGCCTGTGGTTCTTGCAGGAAGAGCCTCTTGGAGTCTAAAGAAGACATCTGATGGTTTAGGTAGCATTAGCACAGTATAAGAGCCATTCTCTGCCTCATGGAGGGAGCAGGCAGCTTTTTGGAGTCTAATATTGCGTGGCCTAAATCTCCCCTGTGGCTTTCTGTGTAGCTCTGTGGGGTTTCTTGTTTTTCATTCTGCAGCAAGTAGTTTCTGCCTTGACTCTTTCCCCCAAATGGCAAAGAATGGCAGTTCTTGGATCTTTTAACTGCTGCTGAATGAGAAAATAAGGGCTAGATTTTCCTCTAGTGGTATTTTAGCTTAGTCTTAGTGTTCAAATGTTTTAATTAATGTTATTTATTTTTTTAAATAAAATAAGAGTTAAAATCTTATGGTGGAAATGTACTCTGGATATTGGGGGGGGCAAATCTTTGCCTTAATGGTTTTTTTAAATTTTTTCTTGGTCTAAAATTTTTCCTTTCAATACTCAGAATATTTGGGTTTGAAGTCTGTCATTCCTTGGCTGTGAGTGAGAAACGCTCTTTATTTTATGAGAAATCCATTGGTGATGAAGTTCGAGCAGGAGAAAAAAATTCAAATCGAATGAATCAGTGGCTCCTATTTTCTTCCATTCCCAAAAGGTATTGCAGAGGTGGCATGCCATACTCCCAGGGAGAGGAGGTGGGCTCCCACACAGGCTCTGTCACCTGCCTGCTGCAGTGACAGCCTTCTGAAGGCATGGGATCAATGGCTGTGATAAGGAACTCTGGAAGATGTGGTTAAACACATAGGCAGGGAAATGCTGATTGAAGGGGATCCTGGAGAGAAACCCGGGCACACAGAATCTGTGGGTGTAAGAGATAAAGTTGCCATGGTGAGGGTGCTGGCTGCCCTGAGTACATCTCGGTGTTCTCTGTGAAGAGTGCTCACACACTGCTGTGCTCACAGACCATCCTGCTTCTACTAGAGTACACTAGCAATCTGGTTGGCATTTTCATTGTAACCTGCTAATATTTAGAATTTATTGTGCTGCTATTCTTCTGCAAGGTTGCTTTAAATATGTGTTAGATTAGCATTAGCTTCTTTTTTTTTTCTTTTAGTTGTTGTCAGGTGCAATTATAGGATTCCAGAATTGCTTTGTTTGTAAATGTCATGCTTAGACAGTATTGAGAATGTCATTCTGTCCAAAAGAAATTCTCTCTTGCTATCTGTCTAGCACCTCCAGAACCACCGAAGAACCACTGAATGAAAAGTTACATGGCACAGGTGAAATGTGTCTTCACTGAATACAAAAAGTGCAAAAATAGGGGCATCCCCCAGCTCCACATTTCAGCAGACCTGAGTTTTGAGCTTGTGTAGAACTGGAAATCCTGGATCTGAGCTTGTGACTGAGTTCCTCTTACAACATAGGAAGTTAATCAGGCCGAGTCTAGCACTGTGTGAAGCTCCAGCCTGAATTCTGACAGAGCCTTGTTTGGGAAATGCTGCTGTTAGCCTGGGGCACTGTGGTGTCTGCACCAGGACCCTCAGCTAGAGCTCAGCTCTGCAGGAGACTGGAAAGTGCTGAAAGCCTTCGCTAAAGCTAGGTTTTCCAAGCTCCCTGGTGTAGATTTGGAGCCCTCAGGGTTTTTGGACTCCCAAGCTGTAGCAGCAAACCTTAGATCCCTGGCACATCTGGCTTCTTCTGAGCCAAGCCCAGGGAGCAGGAGGAAGGAAGAGTGCCACTCAGTAGGGTAAGGGAATCACACCTTGTTTGCCAAGAGTTCATCAAACCCCTCCATGTTTCAGGTGAAATATTTTGCATTCAACAAATTGCCATTTTCCAACAAAAATCTGTCTCACTGAAATGTTTCCAACCAACTTGAGTCACAAGTGAAAGCGAATGTGTGGAGCTCAGCTGGTGCCAGTGTGTCCTGATCACGTGTTCATCCATTAGTAAGGAACAAATGTATGTATTTGCCAGCCTTTTTGCAGGGAGTAGCCTGGAGTGCTGCTGTCAGGATTTAAAATTTATTTGTGAAGCAATAGCGAAAAGATTTTTCAACAGCCTTGCTGCTATTTTGCTGGGCTCAGTTGCTCCTTCCCTTTAATGAGTACTGTATGAAGCAAGACATTGTATAATTATATGGCTGTAGCTGATATAGTTTAACGAGTGTGTCTGTTCATATAATACCTGATCCATTACGTATGGATGGATGGAGCTCCCTCTGAAAGGTAATCGGGATCGAGCCTGGGGATGGCAGGCATTGCATTCATGCTGGAGCCTGCAGGCTCCATGACAAAGAGCCTGCAGCCCAAATATGAGGGCAGTAAGATTAACTGTGATCCTTAATTGACTGATAAACTAGAATAAATGGCAGACACCATCTCTCATGTTTCTATTGTATCATAAAAGAGCTGTTTATTTTCTGGCAGAATTAATTTGCAGCAAACTGTTTCAATAGCTCCTTGGTACTGCCAGGTGCTGTGTTTTTACTCTAATGATACATAAATCAGTGGTGGACATTGCTGTATTGGTTGGGGGCTTTTCTTAGCTGGGTTGCTCTGAACAATTTTTATTAGTTAGGTTGCACAGAGTGATGTTTGTTTTTTAATCAAGAAAGCTATTAGTTATAGCTTGGAAGTCTTTATGCACTGACAGGTCATCAGGATCTGATTGTAAGGACTGTTTGATCCAAAGCAGACATCATCATTTCCAAGCTGCAGAAACAGATGTTCCTGACTTTTTTTTTTTGTGCTGTTTTCACTTGAGTCTGATGCTTACATTCGTTGACTTGTGTGAAAGAATCCTACTGTTCTTGGGGTCTGAGCACTTTCCAAGTGCTCAGAATGACAAGTTCACTCATTAGTTAATTTTTTCTTTTTTTTCAAAGAGTGGGAAACAGAGTTGAGACTTCCGCAATTCTGTTAATCTACTTGACTTAATACAAGCTTTTATCTTTCACCTCCTGAACCAGGTTCATCAGCACCAAGACAGGGGTGAGACCTTCCAATGCCAGCTGTGCCCTTTTACCTCCTCCCGCCACTTCAGCCTGAAACTCCACATGCGCTGCCACCAGCATTTCCTCAGGACAGAGTCTAAAGTGAAGGAGGAAATGCCAGAAACTGAGGTGAAGGGGTCACCACAGCTAAACAGTGACTCCTGCCCGGGACCACAGAGGGAAGGAGCGGGGCCTGACCTGCCAGGATCAGCATCTGTATCCAAAACACCCGAGGTGGCTGGGCAGGCTGCTGGGGGCGTTCCGCCTTTGCTGGTGAAGGAAGAGCCCAAAGACGATGCTGGCGCCCCAGCTGCACCTTTTGCTCTTAGCACTGTTGACAGAGCACCAAACAACACAAAGCTGAAAGACTCCTCTGACTTCGTGGCCAATACAGCATCAGCACTATTCAGCCAAGACATCTCTGTCAAGATGGCATCAGATTTTCTAATGAAGCTGTCAGGTAATTGAGCAGCTCTTTTATAGGCTAGGAGACACTTTGTCTTGGTTTTACTAAGTCAATGAATTGCCAGGAGCAAAACGTTGTAGCTTCTTAACTTATAATTTCTTGTTTCTTTTGATAGCAGAGGTGTATGAAGGGCAGAGGGGAAACAGTGAGAGGAGAGGGGTTTTGCTGTTTAATTGCTGGGATTAGGAGTGAGAACTGTTTATCCAGGCTTTCACATTCAGTAGCATTTACCTTGGCAAATCTCTTGTGATGCATTTTCCAGGCATACTGAATACCTGTAGTTCCAGTTTGAAATCACTGAGGGTCACCCAAGGGCCCAGCATGTTCAAAAATTCAGTTTTTAAGTTTTCTGCCTTTACCCTCCTGTTAAAAAGGACCAGTAAAGTATTGATCACTTTCCTTTCCAAGTAGTATTTGAGGCCTGTGTGGTAAATGCATGGGAAGTGTGAATGTTACTGCTTTTGTGTTTTGTTGCTAACACTTTTTAAAGAACAGTGGTCCTAGAGATTCGTATACAACTTTTAAAAATTATTATTATTATTTTAATTGAAATCCATATCTAATGCCAAACGTGTTTAGTGCTTTTTCACAATCGCTGTGAGAATGATATTCATGTGCTAGACTGAAGTGTAGGATGTGTTTAGGGTGGATCTGTTATATTTTATGTGCTCTTTTATTGATTTGACTGAATACTTCAGAACAGTTGATATGCTGGGGAGGTGTTCTGTGCCAAATGTTTTTGAAATTGGCCTTGAATTTTTTGAAGAGAAGGAAGTCAGGGAAAATGTCACTCAAGGAGCTTTTGTTTCACAGGGAGATCTCAGTCCCCATGAGACATTTTAGGCTTTGGAGCTAGGAGAAAACCTTTACAACAGAAAATAATTAGTCAACTTTCTCCTTTAAATGGAAAGTAAGTTGTATTTGAGTAAATTTTATTGTCAGATAAATGAAGGAATTAGTTCTGTCTTAATGCCCAGCCTTAAAACTGTGAAACCACAGCCATCTGTTTAGGAAAGTCTTTCTTTCCTCATCTTCCCAGATCTTTATACTTCTGGGATCACAGTTCTGTGAGGAATTGAGTAGAATGGGTTAATACAAGAAATCTAGACTGAGGCTTCATGGAGCCAGCCAGGAAAAGAGAAAACAGCTGAGGGCAAGCAGGAGGTGAATTGGGCTGGCACAAAAAGGTTGCTGTCTTGGTTTGAAGAAGCCACAGGACCTCCCCCTGAAAAAAATATTAAATAATCTGTCAATATAAATGATTATTGTGACTGACAAAAAGCGGGCAGGGTGAGTCTGTTTGGATTTGCCTGCACATTTCTTTACTTGAGCTTCAAATTTGGACTTGATGATATGCAATCCATCTTAGACTGTCCAACAGCTGTCCCACACATGTTGTTCCAGTGTCGATCTTAAATTCGGCTTGCTGCGCACGAAGAGGCTCTGCACATCAGCAGGGCTGGCCTGGAGAGGGTGGTGCTTCTGATGGCTGCATGCAGCAGGGATGAGAGCAGAGTGCAGGAGAGGGAGGGGATAGCCTGAAAGCTGTGAGAACATGCAACAATTTGGTGTGTGGCTTTTCATGTAACAGTTGATGGGAAGCTGTTCACAGTTTGGCAGACAGTCATGTTTTCAGTGTCTGCTCTGTTGGCATCAGAGAAAGGATACAAATGTACATTATTCATGCAAAAGGCCTATGCAGTTATTTTATGGTGACTTACTAAAGGTCTTGAAACCTGACTTGTATGCACTGTTACCTAGCAACATGTTATAAAGTCGCTGGGGGAGCAAGATGTATCTGTAATTTTGCATGTGCGCATATTTGGATTAAAATGTACTGCCAGTCACCAAGTTTGCTATACAGGAAGAGCGATGTCAGAAAGAAGGGAATTTCTTCTGAGATTTATATTGTGTTACATACATTTGGTTCATGCTTTCCTCTACACAGAGTGCATAAATTTAGAGTAGAAGTAATTCTCTTTTAGCAGGTTGGCTGAGTATTAGCTCCAGTTTTGATGGTTCAGCTCTGCTGAACAAAGTTCCTTTGAGTGATTTCTTCATTACGACAGTCTTGTTAGACCCATCAGAGCTTCAATTATTTGCCCTACCTTTCCAATGATCTAAATCTTTTGACATCTCAAATTGTATATGCCAATTTTAACAGCCAACACAGATTTTTCGAGACCAAATTATGTCAAAACAATCTAATTTTCTTCTCTGACAGACCTTGTGGCTAGGAAAGAAGCAGTAGATAGATATATAGACTTTTAGAATTTGGCATTTATTCTTATTGATTATTGATCTTCTAAAAGAACATTAATTTTTGCTTGCCAATGTTTATTGCTTCTCTTCTTGCCAATCTGTATACCTTCAGTTTCATGGGAAACCTGCTGAAATCCATCCATCACATCCACATCTTTCTAGCTGAGAGACCAGGGTGTCACATGTGACAGTGTCAAATGCTTGGCACAAGTCTGCTCTGCCCCTGTCCACCAGTGCTGTATCTCCACCATAAAAAGCCACCAAATTTGTCAGGCATGATTTGCCCCTGGTGAAGCCACCTTGGCTGTCACCAACCACTTCTTTGTTTCCCATGTGCCATAGCATAGCTTCCAGGAGAGTGGAGGTTAGAGTAAATAATCATAAAACCATTGTAATTAGGACAAAAAGTAAAAAGGATTGTTTCGCTTACGGTTTAAGTTTAGTATTAGGAAAATCTTTCCCAGGCTGAGGTATTTATAACCCTAGGATAGTTTGGCTGGAGAGATTGTGGCATCTCTGCATCTTGTTGCTTTTGTTCAGATAACATTTCTTGCCACTGCTTGTGACATCCCTATGGTCCACTGATTGAGATACACAGATTTAGTCCATCTTGCTGCTTCATATGTCACCAGCCATATCTGACAGGCAGCTGTTTCCCCAGTAGCAAACTGGAGGAAAATTTACAGATGTTTGAAGTTTAGACCTGATTTGGAGTGGGCCAGAGATGAATTGTGGTGACACTGCTCAAAACAGCCATTCAGGTTTTTTTTCAAAAGGTCTCAGGGGAGCTTTAGATGTAAAGAGGTTGAGATATACTGGTGTGGGTGACCTTTTCAAGACCACTTCATGCCCAATTCTGTGCCATTGCTTGCCAGAAAAATCTTTAGTAACTGTTTTATGACATAAGGTATAACACAAATTACCAAATGTAAATCTAAAATTTAGAATAAATCTTTACTTTCTTCCCCCTAGATTCAATTCTCTAGGTCCTAGTTTAAGGTAGGAGAGGATTTAAAATTCACAAGAAATTTAAAAAGGTTCTCTGAAACTTCATTCAGATTTTTTGTAAAGACAATTAGCAGATACTCAACACATAAAAAAATAATATTTAAGCATGGACATGTTTTTACCTTCAAATCTTGCTCCTCTGGTTTCAGTAGGTCTACTTGTGCGCTTTAATTTTTTTTCCAGTATTTTGCTGTAGCAGTGCTTTGTCAGAATGTTTTCCTCCCCCAGTCTATTAATTCCATGTTGAAACTTTATGACAGCATTCATATCTTAATTTAAAGAGTATTTGATTTTCCTGTTTCAAAGGTTTCAGTGGCAGACATTATACAACACATCTCTTTAAATACTGGTGTCCTTCCTCCCACTTTTCAGGCTTGGGGGGTCTTTTTTGGTTGTTTTTTGGGGTTTTTTTTTCTATAAAAAATTCTTTCACAATGGTCCAAACTACAATGGCCAGTGTACCCTAGTGATGTTATTACTGTGCCTACGTTATGTGCTGCAGTAACTTTTAACATTTGGAAATAAATGAATCCCAACAAAATGAATGGGATTCTTGCACTATTGCTCTCCATGGGATTCTGTGTGGAACAGTAATTGGTACACATCCTTCATTGCTGGCCTCTCTCCCCCACCTCTCTGGGTTTAAACAAGTGCATTGCTCCAGCAAGCCGATCTCTTCATCTTGTAGAGTGGTATCAAGTGTGCCCTGCCTCTGCTGTTCTTTTTATGTTCACCATGTTACTTTCATGGAAAACTTAAAAGAAAACAGGAGGAAGGAGCTAAAATGCTGAGGGTTTGGGGCTGGCCATGGTAAACCAGTTAGAAACTGCTTTCTCTCAGTTTGTCGTATCTGCTGTCACTGTCATGCGAGGAGTCAAGTCTTTATTTTGGGAAATAAAGCCACCATGGGACTTTGGTGACTGTCCAAAATATTTGGGCTTTTCATGTGTTTTGTTAGCTGATTTCATTAATGGAATAATGAGAGAGTAAATCATCAGACAGCTACATACAGCTTATTAGTAGAAAAGCTAACTAATCATTTAGATTATTTGTTCTGTTTGGCTCTTGAAAATTACTCTGTTCCTTAAAGGTAACACAAGTAATTTGAAATGTTTTATCATTTGCCATTGACTGTGCTGAACTGGCTGGCTTGAACTCTTCAAACAGCTATTTTTAATAAAATAAAAGCATATCCAATTGAATTGCCATATTGTATGTATTTGAGTAGCAAGTTCCAAAGAAAAGACCAGGCTGTCTATATTTGTGATTGGTAGTTTATGTCAGAATGTAAAATTTAAATTAGAATAGGTAAGTGCACAGGGCTGGCAATTATTGAGCCATGTCCTTAATTTAAAAATACTGTGAATTCCATAATGCTGCTGCCAATGTAAATACCCCTGATGTCATCGAGTTCTCTCTTTGAAGTCTCTCCAGATTCACCTTTTCCTAGTTTCCTAGTAGACATTTAGTTTGGAGTAAAATTCTGATATGCAATAGCACATCTACTTAAAACTTGGGCAAATGAAATCTTGTTCTAATCTTTGCTATTGATATATCATCACCCTTAGAATCTCTTTTCAGCAATTTCTAGTCTTGCATCCACAATTTCCCAGCATCCTTAAAATCATACCATCATTTTTTTACAACTTGAGGGAACATGTAGTATTTAGCAAGATAAAGCAGTGTAGTCTCTGTTTTAATCCAGCAATTTAAAATGCAGAATAACAAACAACTTTTCTTTGTGTGTGCTCAGTCCAATACAACTTAAAAGAAATCAGAATATAATTCTGGACCAGGTCTTTGCTTACAATTTAGTTTTAATGTCTGCGCAAACTCTTACATTTGGAGTATAGGACTGGACTAGGCTAATGGCTCTTTTGTTTCCCTGAATACACCATTACTCTGGGCAGAAGTCCGAGCTCATGAGCCTTTCTCTCTCATCTATCCAAAATGGGATTTGAAAACACTGTTAGTTCAATCATCTTTGATTGTTTGTTTTGTTTTTTGTTTTGTTAAACAAATATAAAGACTGGTCTGGTGATGTTTCTCTCCCCTTTTTTTGCTCCTTTTGTAGAGAGAAGACATTCCCGTATTGCAAGTAATTCTTTCTTATCAGCAATAAATTCCTGCTTGCTCCTTTCATTGTTCCCTCTTTTCTCCAGTGTCCTCACAATCTTACCTGTTCTGCTGCTGTTTTGGTTTTCACCTGGAAAGAAGGAAATGGTTTCAGCAGATGCTACAGCCTTGTTTACCCCGTGGGACTTTGGCTGCACAGCAGACTTCTTGGGGTGTCAGGAGGGATGTGTGCTTCTGCTTCTGCCTTAGCAATTTGCCTGATTCCTTCGTTCCACTTGGACTAGAACATGGGGAGATTTTGAGGGCACAGTAGCAGGACTGCTCATTCTCCTTTGCTATGTCTCATTGTGCTTGACTCCAGCTTTCTAAACACAGAGCAGCTTTATGGAGGATCAGTTTACTTAGCTGGCCTTTCTTAACCTATGCTTGCAGGTTTTAATGTACTTAAGCAATGTGGTTTGGAAGACCTCATATTTTAAGTGATCTCCTGAAGCCCAGGGGTGCCAAGTCATGACATCACCGTATTTGTGGTTGTCTCTTCTCCCATTTCACTGTTGTTTCTTTGCTAAAAAGAAATGTTGTCATACTGAGCACCCTTGAGTCATGAGTAGCTTTTTCATTGGTAATGCCCATTCTGTCCCTTACGGCCCTATAGGTTAGTTAGGGCAGAGTAGAGAGCTTTAAAATTCAGGTGTAATTGATTGAGAATTCCTAGAAGGGTTAGGTAGCATGAAGTGCTCCAGGAGATATTAATACTCCAGGGAAAGAGGCACTAGAAGGAAATGATAGACCAGCTAGACTGTCCTTCCAGAACAGTATTTCTCCTTTTGGGCCACTTACTGTGTATGCAGCCTTTGTGTTTAATAAGATGAACATAATTTGTCAGCCCAATTGGATTTTAGTCTGGAGGTTCTCCAACAGGTTCCAATACCATAGATTTTTCTTGCAAAGCAGTTAGCTCACTGAGGGCTGCTTCTGCAGTGTTTGTGCCTCTTTCCCAGTTCTTGAATGTCATCAAATATAAGCCATGGTCTCTATGCAGAATGCAAATTCATGCCTCGACATTTCAACTGCTTGAGAATAAAATAGCATGATGACTCAAGTCACACCCTTTATTGACCACAGCTGCCTTCAGGGTGATGTGATGCCCACTGTCATGGGACTGCGTCCTCCAAATACGGCAGAACTGATCTGTCATAGGCCCTTGGTTCATTTTAACCACCACAGCCCAGAGTTTACTGTCTGGGATGGAAGTCTGATCAGAGTTCCTTTCAACCCAGGCTCTATGGATGCTGTTTCTCATGGCCTTTTTTATGTGGCAGAATTTTTATTGTGGATTCTGGTTTTTCTTCATGTTTTTCTCTCAGACAGATGGAGCAGTTACCAGCTTCTTGCTGATTGTGACTTGTAACATTGAGCTTGGCTTGGAAGTAATCAGCCCATTTTTCCTCTTTCAGTTATAAACATTTAGAGCATTTAGAAATCCTCTTAAGTGGACTGATGGAGTTTGCAGCTTCTACCAGAGTGTTTCAGATTAGTGGCAGATGCCCAAAGCTTTTCTTGTGGCATTTGGCAGTTTCAGGAAAGTGCTATAACTTTCATCATTTACTTTTGCCAAATGGCTGAAATGGTTCTAGTTGCCAGGAAGATAAAAATCAGCAGTCTGGAATATTCTTTGATCTGTGTTTTTTCTGGATATGGAATGGAACAAATGGAGCATTATCCACTGTGCTTGAGAGATTCCTGCCTGTTGGTTTCATTTGCTATGTGGGTTTGTTTTCTTTCCTCACTGTGTGTTTCAAAATTAAATTGCTGGGGTTTTTTATTCAGTCTGCAGACAACACATCCTTCATTCTGTTCTCACTGCTGTTCAGAATGAATGTAAATTAAATACAAATTAGGATATATGTGTGTATCTATTTTTGTATGTAAATAGAGATACTCTTCCTTCTGGGGAGTAATAATTTTGTCATTCAAATATTCTTTAATAATATTCAACATATTCTTTTCAAATCTTGTCTAGTTCTAATTTTTTTTAAGGATTCCTCAGTGGGATTTTTAAAAGCTGGTCATAGTAAAATTTTATTTCCCTTATTTGCAATATTTTTTTCTTACATCTGTTTATTGTTTTCCCTAAAATGACTAGTGGATGCATCATGCTTGCTATTCTCCATGTGTTAGCAATTTTGTCCATAGTTGTGGATCCAAGATGGGACAGAGACAAGAGTGGTGGGGACTTTTGTTGTTTAGGGGGTCTTTTTTGTGTTGTGAGTTTTTTCCCCCCTCTAGCTTTAATGTATGGATCTGATAAATGAGACAACCTGCCCTTTTTTATTTGTCCTTGTGTTTAAGTCTTCATTTACTTTAGAATTTGCCTTAATATATTTCAAGAAAAAATTAAAACCCTATTAATTATAGCAATTGGCTTGAAACTGACCCAGTAGTTGTCTGATTTTGTTTTTATTTTCTGAGGGAAGAAAAATGAGGCAAATAACTCTTCTATTTTTGTGATTTATCTACAAATTAAATGTTTGGTTTTTAGAAAACATCATCAGTTCAAGGAATGTGCTGCCAGTTAATTAAAGAAATAAGGCTGTACTTCTTTCCTAATTTATTAATTCCCTCTTCTGTCCAAAACAAAGCAGGTAGTGTAGGCAGAATCAGTGACACGGGTAAGAACAACAGCTTGGGATTCTTTTCCTTCATGTAATACTGCCAAAGGCACACCTTCAGGGCTTCCTCTGGGTTGGGGCACCCTGACTATGTTTTATTTTTCTCATTGGTGAAGTATTGTAAACACACTGAGTATTAATATCTCATGAAGAGCTCCTTTGGATTATGCCTGATGCTGTGCTGGTAGATTTGTAATCAACGTGGTTTTGTTTATCATTGTTACCCTGGATGATGGCTCAGAAGTGTGAGGAGGCAGTGGCTCCTAGCAGCACATGCTGACACTGCAGGAGGGATCACGTGTGGGGTAGGGACAGAAGGGGAAAGCTGTACAGGGGAAAGGAGGAAAGCTTGATTCATTCTGGATCTATCACTTCATGGGATCAGTCAGGTTGACAAAGACCTCTGAGATCATCAAGTCCAATCCAACACCCCTTTGCCAACCAGGCCACAGCACTGAGTGCCACATCCAGTCTTCCCTTAAACACCTCCAGGGAAGTGACTCCACCACCCCCCTGGGCAGCCCATTCCAATGTCTCACCAACCTTTCTGGAAGAAATTCTTCCTGACGTCCAACTTAAACTTCCCTTGGTGCAGCTTGGAACTGTTTTCTCTTATCCTGTCACTGGCTATGTGGGACAAGAGTCTGGCCTCCACATGGCTACAGCTTCCTTTCTGGGGATTGTAGAGTGATAGTGGCCCCCCCCTTCTTTTCTCCAGGCTAAACACCCCCAGTTTCCTCAGCACTTCCCATAAAACTTGTGCTCCAGACCCTTCACCAGCTCTGTTGCCCTTCCTTAGACTGACTCCAGCACCTCAATGTTCTTCCTGAGCTGAAGGGCCAAGAACTGGACTATCACTAAACTCCTTAAACTCTGGCGTGATCTACCTTGAAATTTTGGTCTTCTAACCTGTTAGAACTTGCCTTCATCTTAGTAGGGTTTGAGAATACCCTGGGATGAAGGGCCTGGAGACACCACCTTACACCTGCCCTTAGACTGGGTCACAATGGCTGCTTTTGACTTGGTGATAAGAGGATTTTTTTAAAATGCTAATTTCTTCCAAAAGCATTCCTTTTGATCCTTTTTCTTGTGGTAAGGTAATGCAATAAGCATCTGCCACTGCATTCTATAGCACCTAACTCTTGTCATAAGTACCTTGCTTAAGTCTGTGATGTTATATGGATTCTGTTACATTCTGTTTGTTTATGGATGTTTTTGCCATGGCATATGGTTGCAAACTTACACTGACCTATGCAAGTTTAACATCACCTCTGTTTTAAATGGTGGAAGAGTGTAGGCTCACCCAGCCTGTAGTGCTTGCTCTACCTGGCTCATTTTCTGCCCTGGTTCACGACAGAGACAAGGCTGGGTCCACAGGTTAATGGTTGTTCTCAGTGGGTCATCTTTACCTCTTCACTTTGACTCATGCTTCCTTTATTTTCTGGGACAAATTTGAATTAATACCTTTTTGAACTGAATAAATTCAAAAGACCTTTTCTTTCCCCAGTGTTCTCTGAAAGTTCAGGCAGACTGCTCTCTCTCAGTTGCACTCACATCCTGGTGGAGGTATTTTTCATACCAGCATAGCAGCTGGAGTGGCATGTTTTAAAAGCAAAGGACAGCAGAAGGTAATTCAGCAGAGGAGGTTTGGGTCTCTTTGTTTTTGTGACCATTCATCACCCCAGGTCAAACCCCCGAATAGACTGAGGCCAGGGTAGAGAAGATAGATGGAATTTTTTTGTTAGTACCTTGCTAAAGTTAAGATTGGCTTGAGAGCTCTAACTTGTATTTTTATGGTTTAAAGCATGTTTTAATGTTTCATATTTCTGCTTTCGCTCTTCTTTAAAAAATGAAAAATGCAAAAGCAATTCCTAGTGCTGGTAAAAGCACGTATAGGTCATGTTAAAGATTCCAGATATAA
Organism: Passer domesticus; assembly: GCF_036417665.1. Classification (NCBI taxonomy): domain Eukaryota; kingdom Metazoa; phylum Chordata; class Aves; order Passeriformes; family Passeridae; genus Passer; species Passer domesticus. Next base: position 27,342,457 of record NC_087477.1, read on the forward strand.
GGTAATGTAATTCCAGAAGTGACTAGAACTAATGTGTATGTGCACGTTGCTTATGTGTGCACTCTTTATATTATACCAATTGCCTTAATCCTGTTCTTTGGTAATGGCTTGCTCAGCAACAAGGAGGAAAATCAAACAACTCTGAAATATAGATTGAAAAGATGCATTGTGTTACAGGGTAATGCAGTAGCTTTAAAAATCATTAGCATACCCCAAAAGACAAACATAAAAAATTTCACCTGCGTGGAATCGAACAAAGGCTCAAAGTAGCAAATGTAAGTGTCTAATTCTGATAGCAAAGGCAATTGTACCTCATATTTTAGAGTTCAGGTGTCTGAGAGATGGTGAGCACTTCATGGTAGGATGCAGGAATTTGGGTTCTCTAGGAATTTCGGGGGAGGTGCTGAGAAGGAGAGTGTCTGAGGAAATAAGCCAAAAAAGTGAGGAGACAGTAGGTAAGAAGCTGAATTGGAGGAGAAAGTAGACCAAGGGTTTAAACAGGCAAATATTGCCAGATTTTGTCAGGAACAGTGCTCTGTTTGTGGAGACAGAAGTTTAGAGAGGTGGGAAAAATATAAACTTGCCAAAGTTAAAGGCACTCAACGAGTCATCTGCTGTGCGTTACTGGGAATTTAAAGTGATACTTTGTCCAAGAAAAGGTCTTCCCAAGAGGAGACAGGGAAAGAAGTATCTCTTCATGGTTAAACATTTAAAAAATTATTAGAAGATTTACTTGAAAAATAGTGCAACTTATTTAGCTTTCTGCTTGTCATGCCTCTGCCCATGAATTTATGTTGGCTGGGCTTGAAAGTATTGTTTAGGCGCTGTTCTGGTTTTATCCTTTTAACCAAATACCATGCAGAGGTTCTGCTGCTGTCGAGAGGTATCAGAAAGACCCTCGAAGCACTGCTCAGTGTGTAGATCTTCAGCAGCTCCCCAAAGTCTCCTTACCCTCCTCTGAGGCTCTACAGCTGCTTAGGAGGAGTATTCGAAAGGAATATTTTAAATTTACTCTCTTTCTTTTTATGGATATAGAGCTTGGAACAGTGCAGAGCTGTCTTCTGAAAATCCCTTAGTTCTCTTAATACAGCAACTTTTAGGGCCTAAAAATTTGCTATCTTTTCCCTTTTACTTCCCTCTTAGATTTTCCATCTTCCTACTCTTCGTATCTTGCCTCTCTTCCATGTGTTAAAACCTTAGTATGTCATACCCATGGGCTTTGCCAAATATGCCCTTAGGTGAAATGAGGTTTTTGACTTCCACCAAGCCTGTAGAAAACCTACAAACTAGTGACAAGGGAGGAGATTTTAGGAGGAGTAGGGGGAAGCAAGTGAGAGAAGGTTCTTATGAGCTTTGGTACATGCAGTTGTTGTGTTTCAAAACTGCCCCTTTGTAGAAAAGGTGCAGAAGTTTGTTTGACCCTTGAAGCATCTTTGAGCATAGTTTGATGTGTCTGCTGTCTGTACCTGCTCTAGCATTTCTCAGGTTATGGCTTCTTCCTGTTACTAGCTGTTCCAGGATTATGTATTACACTAAGTCTCACTTCTTTCCTTCTCTTAACAGCTGCAAATCAAAAAGAGCCTTTGACTCCTAATTTTAAAGTGAAAGAAGAACCTAAAGATGAAGAAGCTGGAAGTTCAGCCGTGTCTCAGCCCAGCTACGTGTTCAGCCAAGAGCCTGAAGCCTCAGCTCCAAATGTCCCTGAAGAGAAACTCAAGCCACAAGAAGCACAGGCAAATGTGATGAGGCAGGACATGTCAGTCAAGGCAGCATCTGAGCTCCTCATGAAGCTCTCAGGTAGATATTTCATTTAATAATATTGAATTTTAGAAATTTTTTTGTGTGTGTGCTAGCAGGGTTACCTTGCAAGAAGGTAGGTTCAGCTTTAGTAGCAAGCCAAGGAACAATTGAAAAGGCCTGTCTACAAATGTGTGTGAAATATCTCAGTTTGGTCTGTAGCCACACTATTTAATTATCTCTGCTCTGATTTTCAAATTAATGACTATGGAATAAGTCAAAAGAAATGATGCCTTAAAGCTTTTAGGTGCTATAATTTTTTAAATGTACAAAACCATGTTAATACAAATTTATTCACAGGTGTCTCTTCATTTAACATCATAAGAACATTTCTGTACTTTGCTGTACCTGACATAGCTTTATCAAGTATGACTTTTAAAGCTTTTAGTTTTTTATGGCAATACATTGCACTCAAAATTATAAGATACACTGTTAAAAAAATTGTGTAAACTGAGCCAGCTTTCTGCATTTAGCAAGACCACTTGAACTTGTTTACATTGCCTCAGTGATAAGTTCTTCTGCCAGACAAGCAGGTAGCGTACACACATAGGCAATGTTAAAGCTGGAGGGAGTCAAATAAAATGTATGTGCTGCTAATTATGATTTGTCTACCTTTCAGAATCAAGGTTTTAGAGAAAGTAAAAGGGTTGAATTCTTCCCACTGGGAGCAGGTTAAGTGAATGATGAAAAGGCTTTGAACTTCTAACAGACCAATTTTTAGGACCAAGACATGAAAGTTGGTCTGGCAGGCTGGGCTTTGTGCTTCTGCACCTGAACTGGATCTGACAGATTTTAAGTCTTCTTCAAAACTGGGCAAGACTTATTTTTTTAATTGTGCCAAAGTCACACAACAAGTGTTGATGGGAGTGCTTACAAGTTTAGTCCTCTGAGATCCCTTCACACCTACCTGAAATCAGTTGTCTTGATTGGACACTCAGTTATGAATTTGAGCTCAAACTTGAAAGACTTGAGCTGATTAGGATCTCCCCATAAAACATGTAATTAATTCACTCCTGTTCATGCCCTCCACATTTTAATTTTCAGAAGAATTTGAATCAAGCCTTCCATGTTAATGGTGCAAAAAGTGTTTCCCAAGTACAAAAGCTGACCAGAGCACCAGTTTCCAGATTTTTTTTTCTCAGACTCCCAAATACAAAACATTTGTTTATTAGTGTAATTCTCAGTTGCTGCTGGTAACTGGTTTGAGTGAGGTGTTTTGGTAAGAAAATTTTGCAGCCTAATGAATGCTAAGCTGAGTATTTTTCTTGGTGCACATAAATTTATGTAACTATTTTTATAAAGAAAGAGCTCTGTAATTTAATGTTTTGTGAAGTACTTCAGAGACACGAGGGCTCTGGATTGTCAGTCGAGTTCAGCACTGGCAGGCTGTGTTTAAATAGTTCTATTGCTGCCTATTATGTTGGAATATTTGTGCCTTAAATACCTGTTTATATGAGAGAAATCCAGTGTGTATTAAATCTTGGTCAAGTCTTCAGCTTGTGTTGGGATCTCCTAGGCTTTAAAGGCTGTAGTGAGAAATCCATCAATGTAACCTTTCTCTTACAAGCTCTTAGGGACTGAGCAGTTTTTGCTGACAGTGGTCTTTTTGGCTAATCCATAGATGAGGATGTGAAGAGTGGCTCTGATTTATGGAGTTGGTGTTGCTGCCGTCGGTATTCCCGCATCAGCCACGGGGTGGGGTTACACCCAGTTTGTCACAGACAGTTTTCAACCTGCACTTCCCTGGATTACCATCTAAGGAAAACACTGAGATATAGTTTAATGTAGGACAAAATCTTAAGATGATTAGCCTCTTTGGTGGTTTATTTTGGGTTTTTTTTAATCTTTACCCTATCTGGTAGAATACTCCCATATGACTGTTGACCTCACAGCCTACTGGAAGCAATTTTGCAGCCTGTTTTGGTGACTTAGAATTTACTTAATGAAGCCACTTCGTAGAATCATAGAAGCTGATGCCTTAAGTTTTAGCTTTCATATTATCCAAATTCTGTAGTGCCTTAGTATATAACTCTGAACTTCATATAAGGGGTTAGCAAGTTCTCCTCACAGTTTAGTTGGACAAAACAATCCTTTTCCAGCCTGAGAACCAAGGGCACCATTGCAGCTTCGGTGCAGCCAAAGTGCTGCTATCTTGCAGCCCGAAAAGTATAAGCAACAGAAAATTGAGGAGAGCAGTCTGGGAGGATGGGACTTCATAACCTGCAGCTGTATTTGAACAATTAACCCCAATATGTAAATGGACCAAAACTTATAAAAGCATGAAAACGTGTGACCTGTTGTCCATCTTGAGTGTAGCCTCGGCCAGGCTCTTGTGCTGTTCAAAGTGTATCCTTTGAAGGCCTTTCTAATAAATACTTTATTCCTTTAACACTGTCTAGACTCAATTCTAGGTAGCCTCTCAAGGCATCAAGGGACCTTAAAGATGACAAAATCATTTAGGCTGGAAAAGACCACCAAGGTCATTCACTCCAGCCGTTGACTGATCACCACTTTGTCCTGGGCCACAGCACTGAGTGCCACATCCAGTCATTTCTTGAATGCCTCCAGGGATGGTGGCTTCACCATCTCCCCAGGCAGCTCGTTCCAATGCTTGGCAACCCTTCCTGTGAAACAATTCTTCCTGATGTCCAGCCTGAACCTCCCCTGGAGCAGCTTGAGGCCATTTCCTCTTGTCCTGTTGCTGGTTCCCTGGAAGAAGAGACTTCCCCAGCTACAGCCTCCTTTCAGGGAGCTGTAGAAGCTATCATCTGGTTCCAACCCCCCTGCCATGGGCAGGAACATCTTCCACTAGAAGATACTGCTCAGAGCCTCATCCAATGTGGCCTTGAACACCTGTAGGGATGAGGCATCCACATTTCTTCCTGAGCCACCTCTTGAGATTAAAAGGAAAACAAGAACAAGCTTCCTTCTTTTTCATGGTACTGGAAAGAAAAAAGAATAGAACTAGTCTGTCTTGATGCTTTACTCTCTGTGGGAAATCCTCTGTCAAGTGCCCTTGTTAGATTTGATATATTTTATAATTGGGTTTAAGTCAAGTCCCTTCAGATTCTCTATATGCTTGGTAAGGACTGAATGGATTTGTTCTTGCTTTGTTCTTTTCGCTTTCTTCTGCATAATACTAATCACCAAAACCTGCATCACATACAAATTCCGGAAGGAATTTCCAACATAAGTGTTGTGCTTCCTGCATTCCTGACGTACACGCTGCTGCCATCCTCTGAGCGTGAGTACTGCTGATTGTTTCAGCCTCATGGGTGGGAGCCACCTGGGATTTGGGCATAGACCTTGCTATTTCCTTCCATGCAAGGAATAAACTGGTTTATAGTTTTCACTGGGAAATCTTTTTCCAAACAGAGGTGCTGTGTTGCCAGTTCTTAGATGTACAAGTGGAAGTTCCACCTCTGGAGCCTGGTTTGGTCTGGTGCATACTAGGGTAGGTTTACTCCAAATCACCAGCCCTTTGTCAGCCCCCATTTCTCAGCTGCTCAGAAATTACTCTAGAGCTAGGAAAAGTCAGAAGAATAAACATCTTTTCCTGTAGTAGAACGTTAAAAGAACATTTGTTAGCTGCCATTGTAGAAGCAGGTGGAAAGAAACAAGAGAAAATCCTGCACAGCTATTTTAGTTCTACAAGACAAGACTCTCTTTGAAGCTGAAGGGCTCCTTGGACACCACACCTGCTTCTAGCAACATGACCAAACATGGGATCAAACCCTTGCTCCACACATTGCTGTGGTGGAATTTGACCTTTTACACCAGTTCTTTCTCTTCCATGTTCCACTGGGATTCAGGTCTCCTACCTCACACTTCACAGACTTGATACCTGCTCACACCTTTTCCAAAGGATTATCCAGGCTCAGAGGGCTCATGTCCCTTGGGCATGTCTGCACAGATCCCACTTCCATCCAGACAGCCAGGACAAAACTTCCTAACAATCAAGCTGCTATTTCAGAATAAATCAAACACCCATTTGAAAGAAATGGTGTTTGGAAGTTAAAAGGCAAAGTTTGAGCAGATTTTCAACCTCCATTGTACAGAAGAAAATAAAATTACCAGCGTGATATCTATGAGTGCACAAAGATGAGCTGGGAATTCTGTCCATGACTGAGTCTTGACAGAGACTAGGTCCAGTGGTAAGCAAACAGATTTGAGGAGATAGTGGAGTGGGGCAAATTGGTCTCTTCTCTGTTTGGGAGGGTGTCATCGCTGCAAAATTTTAAATTCCCATAAAAATATTGTACAAAATCAGTCAGAAGAAATTGAAGTAATGTGTTTCAAATACAGCCTTTTTTTTACTTTTTTACCAGTTCTCTTTCATGGAAAAGTTAATTTATTGCTCAAACTGTTTAATTAAGTGGCACCTTCAATGATTCCTGGTAAGTTTTATACACTTAGTCTTGTAAATTGAAAAGTACGTTTCAGAGGAGACTGAAATTAAAAATAAATATTTGCTTTTACATGCCATTGTTGGAGCTGAAAATCTCATTTTCTGCTGAAATAGTCATGCTGCTGATATGTTTGGGGCATGTATTAGCTTTTAGAAGGATACAGTGTTTTGTCTTCTTGTCCAGAAATGAGTGAATAGGTAGAAGAGTATAAAATCTATCCCAGGTTGTAGCACATTTTAAGTAATTTTGCCCAGGGTCCCTAGGTATGTCCCTATCTTTCCCAGAAATGTTGTCTGAATCACATTTACTTTTATTTCAGATGTATCCTACTTTTGAAATGTTTTCATTTTGCATTAACTCAGGTTGTTTTCCTCCTCTTTTTTTCTGTGGGTCAGTTCCCCATGCATTGCTCATCTCCTTGTTAGCCCAAACAAGTGCATGACATTTGTACCCTTTGGTTCCTTTGGATTTTTTGTTCTTCAATCCTCAGGTCACACAGTGTTTTCTTGTAAGACATCGGTACCAACAAATTGTCTTAATTTGGGGTTATCAGCACATGCAATTAGTGCAGACTTCATGACCTCAGCACACAAAGTGAGGTGCTGCCTACAACTGAGTCCAAAAGCATTGCTGATCAACTCCATTTATTACCAGCTAATTATATGATAGCTCCTCTATTGGAAAAACTGGTCATTACAGGGGAGGGGTGTGATGGGTTTTTTGGCATGTTTTTGATTAAGCTATATCCACTTAAAAATGTTTATAGTGATTTTGTATTTCATGCCTTGTCATTAATTTTTTTGACACTGTATTATACATTTAATTGAAATCACATGGATTAGACTATTTAAAAAGAGTGAAACATGGAAAAAAGAATGATACTACAATTCTAGCGTGAATTGTAGTATCATTCTACATAATGATGTAGAATGATAAGGTGAAGGTCAGAATTAATCTTGCTCCATATTTCTTTTCCACAACATTGTGGACTGCTCTGGGAAGTGCCTGTGTGGAGTTAGGCTGCTGTCTTGGAGATCCCTGTTGCTGGTACCTGGTGAGTCCCTGGTCCTGGACTGATTGCAGGAGAGCTGTCAAGGCTTTCATGCCTGCTTAGAAAGCCTTGATAATGGGCAGAGAAGGGAAAATACAGGGAAGTCTTCTGTTCCTTGGGGCTTCTGTAGGAGCCCAGAACATAAGTGGGGAAGTGTATGATCCAAAATAAGACTTTTTTTTGGTGGTAAGTAGAGAAATGGCAAACCATGGCAAGTCACATTCCCAGATTAAACCCTGCTACTAGCCAAGTGGGTTTTGTTGGGGCTTTTTCTGGTTTTGGTTTTTTATTTTAACCAGGTTGTTCGAGTAGGGTCTTGCAGGTAAACACCATTATCCTACCATTTAAATGGAAGGGGCAGCAGATGTCTATCACAACTCTAATTAGTCTATGGCTTTAATTTGCTCCATATTTTATTCCTTGGATCGCATTTCTGTGAAGCAGCTTGTAGTTGCAAAATTCTGTAACATGGGAGTTCAGAGGTTCCACTTTAATAAATATGAGCCATTTCATGATTTTTTTTTAATGCAGGATCCTGTTGCATTGATTCATTGACATTGTCTTATATAAAACAGCAGTTTGAAAAAAATACTAGCAAAATAAAGCATCAAGCACAGCGCCCTAGGGAATGTCAGATGTTCCTTGTTGTGTCTCTGTAGCAGAACCTTCAGGGCTTGCCAACTGTTCCCTACCTCTGAGGTTTTATTTAAGCTGTTTTAGGGCATGTTTATTTCTAGCAAATCAGAGCAATTAGCATAACAAAACGCCTGATTCTCTGTGCTGAAAGCTTTTGAAGTTGGTACAAGTTGACCCACTATTTACCCCGTCTGCTTCATTGTGGAGCCTGGTACATGAGTCCAATTTATGAGACATATGGGAAAGGCTTTCTTCTCTAAGTTGATTCATAAAGTTAATTTGTAAAGCTGGTGGGCATTTCAGCAAAAACAAGCAACTTAGAATTTTAGTCGCAGGGTGAAGTTTTAAGTAAAATGGTGGGAAGAAACAGGAATGATTTAACAAGTATTCATTTGGTTTTGGCAATGCAAGGTTATTGGACAGCTGTTGTGTCAGCCAAAGCAATATTTACTGCATGACTTGTGTTCTTTATGAAATCTATCCCTTATCTTTGACTTCTATGTCAAATAAGGGGAAAAGCAGAGTGTGCTGCTTTAGGAAGGATTCAGTGTCCCCTGCAGAGCACATGAGTGCTGCATGGAATCACAGAATGGTCTGGGATGGAAGAGAACGTTAAAGGTCATCCAGTCCAGCCCCTCAGCAATGAGCAGGGACATCTTTATCGATATCAGGTTGCTCAGAGCCCCATCCTATCTGACCTTGAACATTTCCAGGCATGGGCCATTTACCACCTCTCTGGGCAACCTGTTCCCATGTTTCAACACTCATATTGTAAAAAATTCTTCCCCTGTATATAGTATGAATCTACCTTCTTTTGGGTTAAAACCACTGTCTCTTATGTCACAACAGGCTAAGCAGTCTGTCCTCAACTCTCTCACAAGCCTCCTGTAAGTACTGAAAGACTGCTGTGAGGTCTCCCTGGAGCCTTCCCTTCTCCAGGCTGACCAACCCCAGCTCTCTCAGCCTGCCTGCACAGGGAAAGTGTTGCAACCTTGCAAACTTCTGATCAGGTCCATCAGGTCATGGCTTCCCTGTGCTGTGAGGTACTGGGGGAGCTGAGCTTGTTCAGTCTGGCACGGGAGAACTAAAGGCCAATCTAATTGCAGCCTGCGCCTACTTGAAGGAAACTTGGAAAAGTGGCAGAGTTAAACTTTTCTCCCTGCAGATGGTAGATGGTAAAAGAAGGGGTAACAGCTGCGGTTTGGGAAGTTCAGAGTGGACATTAAGAAAAGTTTCTGCTGCATTAGAATGAGTGTGATCTTCCTTTTGAAAGTTCTGCAAGATGAGCCTACAGCTGGCCTAGTGCTGAAGGTACATGAAATAATTTTGGTTGGAGGGCATCTCCAGGGTCATCTATTCCAGACCTTTGCTCAGAGCAGGTCAAGCCAGGCAAGCTGCTGAGGGGCTTACCAAGTTTAGAATGTTCAGGGATGGAGAACCCAACCTCTCTCAGCAATGTGTGTCAGCATTTCCCCATCCTGATGGGAATTCTTTTTCTTGTGTATATAAATAGAATTCCCCATGTTCCGTCTTGTCTGTTGACTCATACGATCGCTGGGCATTTATGAGAGAAATCTGACTTGAACTTCTCTGCACCTTCCCTTTATTCCTTAGAGAGCTGTTGACAGCAATAAAGTGTCCCCTTGGTGTTGTTTTCTTGAGGCTGAACAAACCCAGTTCTCACAGCTGATCTCCTCTTCTGTCTTGCAGCAGCCCTCTGACAACCTTGGTTGCCTTCCACTGAACATGCTCTGGGATGTCAGTGTCTGTCCTGCACTGAGGGAGCCCCAGATAGGGCACAGTACCCTAAACGCAGCCTCATAAGTGCAGAACAGAGGGTAAGAATCCCCTCCCTCTGCCTGATGGCTGCAGATCTGATAATGGGGCCCAAAATAGGGCTGGCCTTGGGTGCCACAAAGGCACTTTGCTGACGTGTCCTCAATTGGAGCTGGATTGTGATAGTCCCAACTTTCAGAGAGATTGAATAAGGTCTTTCTAGAACTTGCCAGCCTCTGTTCTAGGCTGTAGAATTATGTTGTCTAAGACTAAATTCCAGAAATGCTCTTACTGCTGCACCTTATAGAGGTGACACTGCCAGGCCTTCAGGGATAAATGTTGTACCCTGAGCTTTCAGGGCTTTAGGCTTTACTCAGCACAAGTATTGTTCTACATTTCTGCTGTTCTAGGTTTGGAGAGGTTTTTTAGCAAGTATCACTACTTCGTGATTCCTTGCATCTGTGAATGCCAGAGAACCTGAAAACTGTGGAAGAATTTACTTTGTCTTGGAACAAGCCTGTCCAGTGCACCATTTTTCATATCTGATGTGGAAAATTGTCTCACTCAATGTGAATAGGATGACATTCATTAAGGCTTTTGTAGCTAAGATGATTAAAGCTACACTACTCTGTAAAGAAACAGCTTCTCTGTGGCTTGATAAAGCACATCCATGTATAAAATAGTTTCCTCTTATTTTGTTAAGGTGTTTTTATATCACACAGTTAATAGGAGAAAAAGGCATATTGGCTGATTTAGTTCATCTTTTGCCCTATGAAGTGTCTCAGCATTGCTGTGCTGTTACTCTGAGCCTCACCCAGATTAGTTTTGAATGAATACCAGATTCTGTTTTGGAGATCATGGTCTGGATACTTCTGAGCTATTTGAGTCTCTTTAGCCCACAAATTTTGCTGTACTATTATAGAAATCTGACCTGAAGAAAAAAACCCTGATTCTCATATACTAACTTCTTATTCTGATACATTGCAGATTATTTAACCAGCTGACCTACTAGGTCTCCTATAAAAGTCAAAGAGAAAATGATTTTGTTATTTAAAGCAGGAGACCTTTTTGTGTACCTGTACTTGACTTGAAAAACTTTAGCTGTGCTATAGCCATGTGAGATACCTGTGTAAAGAAATAAGGGCTATCACCTTTCTCCACAATGAACAGCACAGAAGGGAAAATAATCCCCAAGAAGCTGGCGTTTGACTGCCTATATGATGAGACAGGTATGGGCATAACCGTAATTACAGTATTTTGCCAGCACAAGATCTAGCACAGCAGGGTTTTATGCCTATGATTGCTGCTCGTGGGACAGACTGACTGTGTTTCCCTTTCATTAGCTCTTGTAAAATTATCAGAAATCTTCCTTCAGTCTTCTCTTTGTGTGTTTGCTTTGGGGATTTAGAGTGCGACAGAATTCACATTTGGCAGGGACATTCTGTCAGATCAAAAGGGTGCAGCTGGAAAGATAAAGGTCAAAGGAAATGATCAAATATGTAGATGTAGTTAAGGCAATTGCAGTGCTTGCTGATGGTGAGGGAGAGAAGGTCACTGGTGTTGCTTGACTCTTGCCTTAGTTGGGGTCCTACCAGTTTGTCTGATACAAAAGCACTTGCAGGACAGGGAATTAAACTGTGTGGAGCAGGAACAGAAATAGAAAGAATATTTTAAAAGCAGAGAGAGCAGCAAAGGTCAGCTTGACTCTGCACCTAAATTTGGCAGCTGGGTGCAGAGCTCAGTCTGTCAGACATCTGAAGAACTCATTTGTTTGTGGAGTTACCTGAGCTTTTGATTGACACTGTTACCTGATGCGTTCCTTTGCTGCTCTGTGTGCACTTTCAATGCACAGCATGCTATTTTTACACTTTTTAACACAGATGCAAGGTTTTGTGGTTTTATAATAAGAGGGTAATGGAAGCTTCAAACAAAATTCTAAAAAGAGAAAAATCTTCTTTACAGGGTAAAAAAAAAGGCATGATATTTCCGACTAGTCTTCAGCTGAGAATTCACTATAAAAATTTCTGAAGTCTGAGATGTATCTGTGGATAGTAGAGGGTAAAGATTTTTATCAATGTTTAGATGTGTCTTTTAAAGGTCAAGAAATGTCATAAGAAAAGATTGAAAGCACTTCATGTAAATTGTTCCTGGAACATATCCAAATGGCGTTTATCTCCTGGCTTCAATTTTTTTTTTTTTAAGAGGTGTAGGAAGTAAAGCCACTTTTTCTCTACTCCAGGAATGTGGAGAGAGGCAAAACCCAAGGTAATGAAAAAGGACTTGGTGATATGTATCAGTTTAATTTTAGGTAGAATGCTTATGCCTTCATGATAAAGGGATTCTGTCCATCTTTTGCTGGAGGTGACAATGTGACACCAACCAGCTGAGGAAGTTGAAAACATTTTTGGGGATAACCAAACCATGTTTTGGTGCCTCTGAGATCCATTGTAATATTGGGTAATTGAAAATGAAAGGCCTGAATCTTTCACACTTGGAATAAAATCTGTGAAGCTGACACACTCACATGTGAGTTAGAGAGGATGGGGAAAACCAGAGCAAACAAATTTTGGTGGAACAATTCCTTACCTGGCTGTTCCTTCTAGTATTTAACTCTGTTTGTGCAATGTTCTTGATTCTCCAGACATATTGCCTTTTCTATGCTGTCTCTGGAGTTTCTAGCAATTGGCTTTTAGGCTATGGTTTTGTTTGCTAGACCTGGGACACTGGAGAGGAAGGCAAGGAGGGGATGATATGGACTTAAGAAAACTATTCCTTAAGGTTAATGGACCTTGTAATGCCTGAGGGATATCTGTCAGCCTTGAGAAAAGCATGAACCCCAGAATATTCCTCTCATCTAGAAAGCTTGTGCAGGTATAATGAACAGGTTCTTCACGTGGTTTTCTGGAATTTTCCATAAAAGAGCAAGAGAGAGGAGAAGATGAGGTTTCTTCCTCTGCCCCTGTCCCCATACTGGTATTTCTGACTGTCAGTGCTGGTACTTCTGCTGAAACAGAGTAATTTGGAGTTTGTAAGAGGCCTTCAGTGCCCACCTCAGGAGAGCTGGGGTGGAGCTGAAACTTCATTTAATAAATAGAAACAAAGCTTCACTAACTAGTGTGTCATCACACACGAAGTATTCATAGACAGTGATGTAACTCTCATATTTGCAAATATGCAACTGTTTTCTGCTTTCTAGTTTGAAAAATTATTTTCAAGAGCTTGCTTCTATTTATAACAGCCAGAAGAATGCTGAGGCTGTCAGCTGCTTGCTTCCCTTCCCATTTGCAGGGATGCGGTACACAAATTATAACTTGGTAATTGTGATTTCTGCTTTGAGCACTCTGAAAAATTACAGCCTAATTAAATAATTATGGCGGTTGTTTCTTCTTTTTTCTTTTTTTTTTTTTTTTTTTTTTTTTTGGAATACATATTTGCAGCCGAGAGTTTCAAGGAAGCCCAGATGGTGAAGATAAAGGAGGAGCCGATGGAAGTTGACATCCACGAGCCACAGGCGGCGGTGTCCCCCAGCCAGGCCGGCCAGAATGTCGGCTACAGCACTTTACTGGGGCGCGACATCCAGAAGGCACCCGAGGGCCGGGTGCTCCCTGAGAGAAATCTCTTCAGCCAGGACATATCAGTGAAGATGGCATCTGAGCTGCTCTTCCAGCTCTCAGGTACATCCAGTGCAAACTGCTCTCAATAGCTGATGTTAAAGAGCAAAGTTAGTTTTTGTTTTTTTTTCTTTTTTTGTGTAACCCCAAAGTTCCATGAAACTGTGAGATCACCAGGGCTGAAAACTAATAGGAACCTTCCAGGCCTCACACTTGAAACAGAGAGGCCTTGCCAAATGTTCCCCATAGTCTGCATATGCTTTAAAGCACTGTGGCAGCCAGGTCAGGCTCACAGTATTTCGACTGAGTTGGAAAAGCCAGAGTTCAGCTCCTGTATTTTTGAAAGCTAATTAAATAATTTGTGACGACTGCTTTGATCGCTGTAGAGGGGAATCTGCAGATGGCAGTTCCTGGCCTAAGTGGCCAGTGGCTGTAGGATGCAGCACTCCTGGGGCTGCACTGCCCACTTCCCTTGGCAAAGAAGGTGAACCTCATCTGTCACAGAAAGGCAGTGGGACCAGTGTTCAATGAACACTTGCATTGCACACTCTGCATGGAGCTCTAACACTGACATGTGGAGCTGAAAAAACTTGTTGGGTTTTTTATTTTTTTTATTTAAATTAAATAAAGTCATGCCCATTCTGTTACCTAAAATCATTAAAATAGTTCTGCTGAATAAAATTTGGTAGAGAATATGTGGCATATGCTAATCACAAAACTCCTATGTGTTCCTCTGCAGAAAAGGTGAGCAAAGAGCACAACCACAATAAAGATAACACCATCAGAACTACAGCCAGGTAAGTACAGCCTGTGGTTACCTGCAGAGCTACACTGTAAATAGCATTGCCTCCTTTTGCCTTGTAAACTCAAACCTGTCTGTTTTCTGCAAATGTGACCTGACAGTACAAATGTAAGATATTTCCGTGAGTGATGGAACCCGTATCTGAAAAACTACAACTATAGATCTGATTGCTTAGAGTTCATAAGTCAAAAAGGCCCAAAGGCTTTTGTCTGTTCTCCTCTGATCAAGTAGTCACATATCATTTTAAGAATTAGTTATGTTATTTTTTTCAACAAAAAGTGAAACTTACAAGAAACTGCATGGTATATGCAGTGCTTGAGGAAAGACCAGGCTGACAACTGGATTTTAAGAAGTGGACCAATGTAAGAAGAGGTGATTTTGATTGTTTTATGTCTAGCAAGATTTCTTTAGAAAAGTTTCGATTTAGTATTTCTGTCATCTCAGTACATTCTAGGGATGAATTTTGAAAAGTCAGACTAAGACGGTGGTAACAGGACATATTAAAGATTACAGTTACATTACTACAATAATTTAAATTAAGTAGGAGTTACTGTGGCCTCTGCTGTTAAAGAAATGTGCACTTTACAGCACTGTTGCTGGGAACAAGCCCACAAGGTGTTTATGCATCCATGAGCAGCAAGGTGAAGTGTCCCTATGGGAAGATTTAAAGCTCTTACACAGTAAGTGGTGTCTGCAATTGGTAAAGACTTCGGAGCCCTTGGTGTAGTGTAGGAGGAGTAGGCAGGAATTGACAAGGATATATTTCTTTCCTACCTGAAAGTTCCCTAATTGTTGTGGATGGGTTAGAGACTAAGCACACTGAAGTGATGAAGAGTTTATTCAAAGATTGAGTAAGAGCTTCTTGCCTCTACAGCCCCTTTACAGAAGTTCTCAATGTTAACTTATAACAACTTTGCCGAGACAGAATGGAAAAGCATTTCAGTTGCAAAGAAGAGGTCTCTGAAATACAGTGTACTTAAATTTCTAGACCTATCCATTTCATTCATGGTAGCTGCAATAAATAACTTGTTTTTAATAAACTGACCAGCTCAGTAAATGTACATTAGGGACTTTTTGATGTTACAAGTTGAAAGATAATTCAATTGAGCTTTTGGCTTCTGGTTACAGTGAATGCTTCCCATATTTGCTAGTGTGGGAATTTGTTGGATATGCAGCCTGCACAGCCTTTCTGTGCTGCTTAAAAAGCATAAGCCTGAGACACCAACAAAGAGAAATGCACATATTGTCCAACTACTCATTAACCATCCAGGGTACACTGCAGGGACAGGCTGACAAATAGTTGAAAATAGATGTCAGTGTCTCATGATGTTACCAGCAGGACTGGTGTGAGAATCCAGAGCTACTTTTGGATCTATCAAAGATAATCCCAATTGAAAAGGTTGAGGACAGTTCAAAGATAACTTGCCCTTCTTCTGGCTGCCAACTTTTAAGGGGATAGCACAGTTGGCTGTTGTCAAACTTGTGTTGAGCTTTACTGAGACGTCCTTACAGTGGCTGCTACCCATCAGGGCATGAAATGCTGAGTGCCTGGTTGTTTCTCTGGGTGCTTTTTCTTATCTTGCCTATTTATCACAGAAGAAGACATGAATGAGGAGAGCTTCTTAAAGAGGGGAAGTGAGTCAGTCTACTAAATCCTGTGAGTTCAAACAGATTGACTTGAAAGACCTTGCCAAAAAAACCAAAACAACCCACCCCAAACCAAATAAACAGCTGGAAGTCTTTACTGGTCAGGGTATGACGCCTTCTCAAAAATAGAATGTGATGGAGCAGCCAGTGGAGGATAGAGGCACTTGGAGTGCATTAAGAAAACATGTGGCGTTGCAGTTTGGCTCACCAGCCCACATCTGGAGCAACGACAGAAAGGCATTTGAATCACAATTGCTGTGTGAAATGTGCTGACAGCTGCAGAGAGCCAAGGTGAGGTCACTGTTGTCCACCTGTGAGTGGCTGGGAAGCACAAAGATTTAGCTGTGTCACTGGTGAGGCTTAAATCAGCAAACCCCAGCAAGATGGGTACACAAGCACTTTTTGCTTTATTCCTCATTAACATTTCTAACTGTCCCCTATCTGTTGCTGTTCCTCCTGTGAGTATCCCTGGACTTTGCCAGCATATACTTCCATATGACTTTGCTTAAGCAGCCGGAACTGGCAAGGATTCCTCATAGTTCAGTGGCTGAGTGAGATGGTAGAGCCTGCCATCTGTGATGAGAAGACAGAAAGTGGAGAAGCGAGTGATGTGGAGTGAGTACGCCAGCATAAGATGCCAAGATAAGTTTCTTTTGTTTAGAGAACTGTGTAGCCATGAAACTGGAAAAGTGCAGCCAAAGGAAAAATAAAAAATATCCTAAAGCTTAACCTTCGTCAGAAAGGACTTTGCACAGTGATTGAGGACAGGATTGTAATTTCTTGCTGTGAAGCAGGAGCTCCTCCCTCCATGTTTTGCACTGGGAATCGGAGGACAGATCTGCTGAAATAGAAATAATAATAGGGCCTCCTCTGAAGAGACTCTGCTGCCATTCTAGAGGAAGGCAGAAAAGAGGTATCCAAGGATGGTTCTAGAATTCACCAGAGGCCAGTGGAGGAGAGGGAAATCCTTGGGATATGACATGATGTGGCCTTCAACAGCACCTGCTCATGATCTATGGCCTAACCTGAAATAGATAAGCCGGGCACCATCTGTTTTGCTTAGAACCAGCAGTGAGCAGTGTCCCAGTGACTGCATCTAAGGCACAAGCAGGAAAGCCAGCATGGGAACCCGAGCGGATGACAAGATTTTGAAGAGTTACAATAGTAATAAAACATTTTTATTGCTGTTTTTCTTTCAAATCATTATTAAACCAGTGAGAGGAATGTTGCAATAAATCATGGCATATTTTTATACAGTGTCAGTCTGTTTTGTATTAGGTCACCCCTGAGTGGGAGTGTGAGTCTTGGAGCAAATTAAGTTTCACACATGTGTGTTGAAGCTGTTTTGGTTTATCCTGGTCACTTGTTTTCTGGAGTATCCTGCATTGTTCAGCTGTTGGCATTCACCAGACTGTTCAGGTTTGGGGCAACTTCACGCCTTCTCCTGCAGCACAGCCTAATGCTGACTGCTTATGGATGTGTTCAGACTTTTGTAGAAACACCAAAATATCCCATTAACTGTCAAATATGGAACAGCACAAAATGAATGGTGTCCAAAAAAACGTAATAGGAAAGTAAAACAACATGCTTGCCAAAAGTGTTTCACAATCAAGTCAGCTAATTACCAACAAGTTTCCCTGAGGCAGAAGAGATCTGGCTAAGAATACAAGTGACTTGGTGGAGACACCTTGTTCACTCTGCAGAAAAAATGCATGAGGGAAAGCACAGGCAAGTGATGCCTTTTGGACAGAAACTTTGGGTATCTGGACTGGTGAGGTCAGCTTGGTGCAGCTGGCACGTACTTTGAGTCTGGAATACCTGCTGTGCAACACCTTGTAAGGCCTCATAGTAGGTCCTTTATCCTGAAAAGATTCTTGGATTTTATTCCTGAGTAAGAAAAAGCTGCAGAAATGGTCTGGCCTCCTGTTCTGCACCTTTAAAACACCCACTGTACAACAGCCTGTTAAAGATTCTCAGTCTGGGAGAGATCAGATTTAAAGTGATTCTCACTTTGCTTAGAAGAAGCATGATAGTTTGCATGCAGGTGGAATACATTCCCTTAGAAAGCATTTTTCCAAGAAGACTGTAGTTTTCAATTTTGAATGTCTTTATGTACCTATGCAGATGTCTTATCTGAACTGCAGACAAGGATTTCTTATTTCTGTTATGATCTTTAATTGAGCAGAAATCAAATACTTTGATAGAGATGCCATTTCACTATTGAAATTAACTTTTTTAACTTTGTCTGTTGATTAAAACTAAAGTAAAATATTCTTTTTGGAATAATGTAGCTGGTAATTTTTGTGCTTTGTGCTCTTTGGGATACACCTGTTCAATTTATGAATTGTTTCCTCCTTTAAAAATCAAATTCATGGGGGCAGTTTCATTCATGGAAGGCCATGTCAGAATAGAATTATTCAGCATCTTAACCTAATAGTTGAAATGTTTTGTTTTAAAGATGACTACTGTATGCTTCGGATTATTAAATAGGAAATTTTTTACCTTTCCTGATTGCCCTCTCCAGATATAACAATGGAATGCAAATATCTGAAGTGTTAGTTTTAATGATCCATGTTGTATAGTGATATTGCAAATGTGAGATGTTGAAATGTAGCAAAAAGCCTTTTGTGAGGTCTTCACTTTTCACTCTGAAGTGCAATTTTACCAAAGCACGCTGCCTCATGGTCTGCCTATTTTTCAGCATGAATTTTGTAAGTGAAACTGTTTCTTTAACAAGATGGTATTTCTTAAAATATTAAGATGTTGAGGTCAAAATTCATATTTACTTCTTCTTCTGTTAACTGCTGTTTTCTTTTTAAAAAGGCATCTTTTTTTTTCCTATAGCCCTTTCTTTTCTGAAGACACATTTAGACAATCACCATTCACTTCCAACTCAAAAGATCTCCTGCCCAACGAAACTACTCTTCATGGAAGGACTTCTGCACCAGGTCAGATACCTTTTTCTTTCATTGCTTTCAGTTAACAGATATTTTGTACATTTTTCTTACTGTAAACTCCACCACCTGACCAATGCTCTTAAAATATAGTTTGCTTTGCCAAAAGGTAGCTATTTCTCCATTATAATAAGTGCTGATTATTTAGAAGAAAGAGAAAAGTTAAATATTGCTGGCGCATTTGTGTTAATAGTCTTTAGGCTGCTGTTTCTATGAATTGTGCAGTAGTCTATAGCAGATTAAATTTAGCAATATCAAGAGAGTTGAGGGTTTTTTTGTGTGTGTGTGTTTGCCACTGTACTGATGCTGAATTACTGTCTGCTATTCTCCTGTTCCTGGCCATTTCCATCTCCATCTCTGGAGTACAGATGAAACATTTGCAGGACATGTACCAGGGGGGCTGAGCTTGGCAATACAATTTTCCTGCCTTTAGCAGTAATTTAGAATCTTTCTGGAAGGATGTGGAGTTCTTCAAATGTACTGAAAAGCCACAGTGGGTGCCTTCCCGCTGATTTTCTGAACTAGTTGACAGGCATTTTTTGTCCAGCTATATCTTGGGTTGTATTCTGCATTAAAATGGAAAATACAGGCATGTAATAATACTATTCAAGGTCGCACTGAACACATGCAAAAACCTGATATGTGCCTTCACTATCCTGCTGAAAAATAACTCGTTTGCTAGTTCACTGTTATCTGTTCTTAAATTAATAGCTCTGGGGTTCTAAAGGTCAGTAATTACACAGTCAGCTGTAGGGGGGGTTATTCACCTTTTCTTAGCAATCAATAAACTTTTGGGCACGTTACTGCTAATTTTCAGCTATAGACTGTCATTTAATTTACAACTTAACAGACCCTTCATTTTTTTTAATGCTTGAATAGTCATTTGACAGCTTGCAAAGTGGCAGATGAGGGTAAGAGCTAGATGCTCTCTAAGGGTAAATATGCATAGCAAGAAGAACAAAAAAATTGTAGGATAAGAACAAGGGTCTCCAGGCTGTGCACAGACACACAGCAATGGATTCTGTACCTCTGCTGAGGAGAAGCAGATCAGGTGTGGTGCTTTTAAGTATTAAAATGTAAACCAGGTTAGCACTTTCAATCCTGGCTTTTGACCTTGGCATAACATGGAATATTCATATGCCCAGATGAAAGATGAGAATTCACAGACTCCTCAGGCAGGGCTCGGTACCTCAGAGGACACGGCCTCTAGCAGCAAGACTCTTACATCATACCCAGATAAATGCATAGGAATTTTAATTCTCTCTAAGAGTTCACTTTCAGCGAGGCCACTGGAAGTACGGGTGGGTTTTGGTGACATGTTTGATCTTCTGCTTAAATGATGTAAAGTGTCTTGTTGGTTAGATCATCCTGGAGTGTTTGAAAGGCTTCTGAGGAACTGGGTTTTCATATGTTTGTGCTGCTCCTTAATCTGTTTTGTGGAACCTTCTTAGGTCTGTGTAATATAATACATATTGCTCTGTGGTTGTAAGAGTCTGATATATAATAGTAGCAAGTACAATGAAAATTTTAAAATGCCAGTTTCTGCTACATTTTTATTTTTGGAACAACTCTTATCATTCCAAATATGTTGTTTTTTCTCAGCTTCACAACAAATTCTTGGGCCTAAAGTGCAACTTTCACAGTAGCACCAAGAATGTGATTTAAATTTGTAATCAATTACAAATATTATATTCATGTAAAAGAGCAGCAGAATACCCACAGGTAAATCTCCTATTAGTTTCAGCCTTGCAAGAAGAAATAGCCTATGTACTGCAATGGGTAGCTCTGAAAACATTTTATCCCTTCAGAGAGCAGCATTAAGGAACAGAAACAAACCATTGTGCAAGGCCTACAGAAAGTGTTACAGAAAATGCTGGGGAAGTGTGTATGTGGTCTCCCACATAAAAATCCTTTTGCTTGAGATTTGTTTTGTGTTATTCCATCCCTAAAACAGGACAGTAAGAAGCAGAAAAGGGCAGCATAAGAAAATTATAGGAAAGCCCCAGTCCAGTGGCCCTGGTGGGACGCCATGTACATGTTGCTGCTTCTCAAGTGAGCACCAAAATGGGCAGCTGTGTCCCCAGACTCCTGCCAACTTTCTGTCTGCAGACTTTTTGGCACCCTAGCTGCAGAGGAATTGGGAAAAGTGACAGGAACATGGGACAGTAAGATATTTCATATGTCAAATTCAATTCTTTTCTGTACTAGGTAACATTATGCAATCTTATTCATTACCAAGCTTCATCTTAAACCCCATCACCCTTATTATTTTTATGAGGATGCTGTTTCAGAAGCTCACCCCTTTGGAGAACTGGAACCACTCTCTTTGCAGCCTGAATTTATTCACAGCAAGTTCTACTTTTGTTATCTCACCAGTGCTGTCCTTCAACTTTGATAATTCTTCTTCCTTGAGATGTTCACCATCTGATGTGCCATTCCTTACATTCCTCTAATCCTGCCTTCATTTTGGGAAAGTGAGCCAGCCAGTCTTTAGGGTTTTTGAAACGACAGGGTTTCCATTTCCTAGCCTTTTTCTGCCTCTGCTTAGGGGCATTAATTTCTGCAAATATGAGTAGTCAGAGCTATATGTGCTCTTTCATAGGAGGTTTTATCCCTGACTTTTTCAGCAGCCTGCAATCTTCTGAGTGCATATTGGAAATGCCTCTCCTGATTAATCACAGCTTTGTAACTAGAACATGCTGGTGTCTCTCCTGCTGGTCAAATAGTAACATGTTTTCCTTTATAATTTCAGCTGATGATTTCAGCGTGCAACAGAAATTCTTGTTCCTACACTCTTAGGCATATGACCTTGTAATTTGAATTGTTTCACTTGTTATTCTAGCTCTCAAGATGATTTCTTTAGTACTCTGACATTTCTGCATATTGATATTGCTTTCATTAATGCAGTTCTGGTTTGTTTGGGAGTTTTGTGTAAGTGTATGTATTGAAGCTATTAAAAAGGATTTTTAAGTACAATGGGTCCAAAGTTCAGTCCTTGAGACTAAAGCTTAGTGGCCCCCTCAGCACAAACCACTTCACTTTATAACCAGTTTATAAGAAAATTGCAAATTCGGGTCTTTTAAGTGGCAGAGCACTCTTTGTAGGGCATTGAGTAGATAAGATCCCCCAAGGAGTATAAAATAATTAGGAAAGAATATTAAAAGATGTGTGAATGCAATTCACTGATCAGGGCATTTAGTGGAGGGGAAAAAACCTAAATAAATAATGATATTGTGATGGATTTGGCCTGAAAAAAGGGTGGAGGATTCTTAATCAGCAGCAGTATCACAGGCAGGAGAGTTGATTTTAATTCAGGTATCCAAGGAACTAACAATGAAATCTCCAACAGCTGTCAGAAAGGGACTCAGCAGACCCACAGAAGTCATGGTATCTCCCTGATAAGCTGTGCTGAATTCCTAATACTCTGAGAAGGGAAGACAGAGTTTTCTAGGGTATATAGTTCAAATTTACTGGTTAGATTTGGGGAATTGATTCTCTCACTTTTTAAGGTATTTTCTATGTTAATAACCATATTATTATATTGCACTTTTCTGTATTGGTTTTATTGTCCAAATAACTTCATTTTTACTCAAAAATGGAAATAAAATAGTTTTGATATCTACATCAACCAAACACTTTGCTCAAAAGTTACCATGTATCAAAGTAATATCTATTACAAAGTCATATCCAAACCAATTCAATAATTTCAGCTGCTCCCTATAAGAATGTAGACTCTTTTAATCTAGCAAAAGGTAGGGTGAAGAAATTAAAATTTTTATATCAGTCACTTTTAAAAAGGACATTTTCATCTTCTGTTTTATAAGATTCTTCTTTTGACAGAATAGTTTTATGTCAGACTATATAGTTCAGTTCAGATCACTGGATAAATTAAAAGCTTGATCTTATGCTGCTTTTCCTGACCCTAAGTCAGTTTTTAATGTACTTTAATAGTTTTCCACCATCTCATTGACTCATTTTGTAAATCAAACCTGCCTTCATGGAAGCCAGATGAGTGATATTCATTATTCCTTTTCTGGGTGGTTCATTAATATTGGTGAAAAACTCAACCATGGCTTTTTGGGATTTTTTCTCCATGTGTATCTATCTGCATATAATGTAATAATATTTCATTATTTTCTCTCCTGTTTATCAAGGACCTGGTATTCTCCTTCCTCTCCACTGATAGTGCCAAATATTGAAATAATCCCATCTGTAGTGGATTAATTTTTTTAATCCATTTTTTTGTTGGAATTTAGTACTACTTGCAGTGGAATTTTGATGGTGGTAAATGAATTTCATACGGCTAAAATAAACTTTTGGAACTGGAGGATATAGGTCTAAGGGAGTTGTAGTGGAGGAATAGTCCTCTCTTCTAAATTTTGCCACAGCTTAATTTACTGGTTGTTGGTTTCTTTCAGTGAGATAAAGCCAGTAAAGCTCCATCCCTTTTTGAAGTGCATCAGAGCTTCCTCTGCCACGTGTGTCCACACTCTGCACTGACCTGCAGATGACAGGCCATGCTTCCTCTTCAGGATTGCCCAGAATCAGTAGCATGGTGTTTAGTTCAGTAGAAATTTGGAAACATTTGCACTTCTGCAGTGTCAGTTGTTCTTTTATTGATAATGTAATTAGTGGGATCAGCCCATTTTTATGTTTACGGATCTAAGGTAATATGTGGAACAAAGACTCCAGTATGTTTGGAACTGCAGGACTATTCTGCAGATGTGCAGGTTTTTCCTGTTACTCTTCATACGCACACTGGCCTTTTCTCTAGAGCAGGAATTCCACTGTAACTTCAATAACGCTAAAAGGTGAAAATCCGCCTGCTCCCAGGGCCTCATCTTGGCACATTCTGCTCGCAGCAGTACTGACACCTGTGTGGCCACAGCAGGGGAAGTTGTGAACTTATCTCCTTTTTTTCACCAGTAGTTTGTGGGAATGGTGGGATGTGAGCAGGGTGAAGGGAGGCTGTATCCTTCAGCCATGTGAAATGTCAGCATTTGGGTGAGACTGATGTGCCCATCAGCACACTTCATCTTGTTTATTTTCTTCTGTTACTGTAGCTGGAAAATACCTCCTGAGGGTTTAGAATTTTAGCTTGAACATGATAAATAATCACTGTGGTGGTGCTGTGCAGATACCACATTCTTTAGTATGAGTTTGCATGTATCTTCCTGCCTACATCCTTTTTAAAGATGCTTTAAGGCCAATATAGCTCTTGATGTTGCAATTTTCTGTGACTCCAAGCATCTACAAAGTAGATAGCAAGAGCTCTTTTGGTCCAACCAGAAGAGGTGCTCATGCCCACTGTTTTCTGGCAGTATTTGTCCTCTGTTCTGATTTCCTGTGCTCTGCAGGAAACTAAACTTCTGCAGCCTTCTACAGCAACCAGCTCTGAATTTTGGGTCATCACCATGAGACTACTGTAAGCACACTGAGAAATGAAGAAACCTTGAGGGTTTGATCGCTGCTGCTTCTGTCACCCTGGAAAATACCCTTAGGCCTTAGGAGACTATGAAAGACACAAACCCTGTGAATTTTCTCTGAAGTGACCAGCAGTGAAATGCTGGCATTTAAATTGCCCTTGTGTAGCTTCCCTGCTATGTACCCATGGAGTTAATTAGAATGATTCACACCTTCTTACTCTTGTTTGCTTACATCTGCCAAAAAGCCTCTAACTCCACATTGTGGGTAATCCTGTTTACTGTAGGAAGGTTTTCTTAAAATGTTCAAATGTTAGAATTTGTAAATGAAAGCCAGGGCTTAAGAGCATGATTACAAGCAATCAATTTTGAATTTATTCAGGACAGCAGAACCCATGAATTATTATTTTTGAGAGAATCTCAGAATGGCTGAGGTATGAAGTCCAGTCCCATTCTCAGAGCAGAGTCATCTTGCTCTCAAGGCTGTGTCCACTCAGGTTCTGAATATCTCCAGGAATGGAGACTATGGACAATCTCTGTGTTTGACCTTGCTCACCATAAGAAAAATTCTTTCCTTTTGTTTAAATGGATTTTCCTGTGTTTTAATTTGTGCCTTTACCTCCTCTCCACTGGCATCACTAAGAAGAGCCCGACTTCATCTTATTTCACCTATCAGGTATTTATCCAGGTTGGAAAGATCCCACCAAGTCACCTTTTTTCCACACTGAGCCGTCCTAGTTCTCTCAGGCTGTCCTTGTATGACAGCTACTGCATTTTCTTAATCATGGTTGCTGGACTCCAGACTTTTTTGAAAGCCTAAAAGAATATTTCAAGCCCCTGGCAGCCGTTTCTGTCCCTGTGACGGAACAGCAATTTTTATGGCCAGTGTAATTGCAAGGGGGGAGTGCACGTGCATGTGAATTGACTTCCACAGTGCTTTTTCCCCACCTTGCTTTAGCCCATTATTAGTGCTTATGATCATTTTATCTGCTTTCAGTTTTGATCTGAGTTATGAGCTCTGCCCATCCAAGACATTGGATACCTCCTTCAGTTTCCTGATGATGGGAGTCCCTGACCCCTGTTGGCTTCCTGTCAGGGTAGAAAAGTGAGAGTGGCACTTAATTCACTACCAAGGCATGTTCCATCAGGCACTTGGTCCTGCTGTTCATTTCTGTCTTAGGATTTCTGTGAAATGTGCTTGGGGAAAGTGGTGCTGGAAGCAGATGCCACACAGTCATCACTGCCTGCAGGGCACAATTGTAGATACTCCCTATGCCGTGCAAAGTCTGCCTCTCTCAGTCCTCAAAAGCACCCTTTTAATTCTATTTTTCTTCTGGTTCTTGTCTGGGTGTAAGATTCAACCAAATACTCTTCTTTGTGTGTGTACACATGGCTGTGCATGTGTATGGCTGTGTAAAAATCCATGCAGGTGCATGAAAAAGGATACAGGAGAGATGTCCCTCTAACAAATCCAACCTGTGTGACAGCTTCATAGATGGTAGGAAAGGGTTTTTTTGTGACAGAGTGGCAGATTGATTTTAGTAACTGATTTGAGTTCCTTATCTCCCACATGCTAATTCTTCCCACAAAAAGTGTTTCTGTGGGTACAAGTGCCTGGTGTGAGCTCTCTGGAAGGCCAGGGACTGTCAGGCACTGGGGTGGCTCTCTGCACTCTGATAGCAGGAGACAGATAGCTGGCAATTTGTGGAAAGTCATTCTAGGAAGGTGAGGTGGTTGGGCTGCTACAGAAGTGGGCTGTACTTGGCATAGTTCTCCAAAGCAAGACAGATTTTGCAGGATTTGTTCACCATCATTCAGTGCTAACGTGCCTGATAGCGGCTCTGGCACGTTTTCCATCGATCGCATCCTGTCTTCAGATCCCCGTGCCCGTCTGCCTGCGTGCAGCTTCTCCCTGTGCTCTCAGCTGCCTTGACAACCACTTTGCACCACAGCCATCGAGCAGAGGCTTCCACGTTTCTGGTTCCTTCCATGGGATCATGGCCAAGGCGGCTTCAACGGATTGCAGTTTTCTGGATCTGCTCCCAAGCAGGTTTGCATCTCCTGCACGTGTGGCACAGATCTGTGGTGCAGCAATAGAGGCTGTCTCCTGAGCAGCCACACAGTTTTCATTAGTAGCAGAGTCTCTTTCAGAGCTGAAGATATCATTTATTATGCAGAACAAACAATTTCAAACCAGCAAATTTAAAAGAAAACATGCTCAAGCATGTGTATGGTGTGTTTTCTGGCTAAAGCAGGACAAGTGAAATGTGCAGCACGTGCATCATTGTATATGTCTTAGTTTTTCTTAACCATCAGTATTTACTGGGCAAGGAATGTGATCACATCCTTCTGAGCATCCCATGAAACTCCTGGTGAATTGGCCAGTCTCTCAATCTGGGCTATACAGCAGGACTTTGCACAAATTGATGTGGCCACATAGATTCCACTTCTTTTCCCTGTGAAGTGACTGCCCTGATCATTTTGCCAATTGTTTACAGGACCTTCAAGATGAAAGGTGTTAATTAAAACAAGCAGAAGAGTTGATGACTAATGGCTATCTTGAAAGGCACTTTACATCTATCTGAAAACTTGTGTTTCTTGTTTTACTATGGGCTGCATTTATACAGGGTAAATTTTATTTTCCAATACTGTGCAGTGTTCTCATACAGGCAAAAATACTCATTGACACCTCTTATTTTGGCAACTCTTATTATTTAACTTACCATAATAAGTTTGCTGAGTAGTAGTTACTCAATAGCAAGTGAGTTTTGAAAAAGTAAAATCATTATTGCCATACATATTTTTAACCAGATAACACAAGTGGAGGTCAAATCTGTGAAGGGTTTTTTGAGCAGCAACAATCATTGGAAGTATTCAGTGAGAAATGTGGGACTTTGCCTACCATGTATTATTCTGGGAGGTGAATTTGGGACAGTATGTCCAGGGTGAGCAGGGAAACTCAGGGTAGGTACAGCTGTAATTAAGAGTGAGGTGTAGCTGTCACAGCCCAGGGACCACGTGGGGTCTGCAAGAGGCTGTGCTTGCTCTGGCATTCATTCATTTCACTAATGATGGAGGATGAGGATGATGGAAGAGAAGGGATGTTTAAAGGATGTTTATTAAATGTCTGTGGCACACCTTGCAAGGAGGTGCTATAAGCACTTGAGAGGACAGAACTAGAGTTCAGGCTTACCTTGAGGAACTGAAGAAACTATGGAAAATAGCAGCCAGTGCAGTGAGATCAGAGTTCTGTGCCTGGGGGAATGGTGAGTGCCACGAGGAAAGGGGAGGGATGAATGCCAGGCAGTGCAGCTCAGGACAGGGATCTGGATTAGTGTTGGTCAGACATTGTTTTGAGAGGTGGCATTGCAGAAAGGACAAACATCTGGCTGAGGTGTTGGGAATGTTGTCTGTGAGGCACATGTGGTAATTCTGCTCTGCAGCTGGAGCCCAGAGTTCAATTTTGGGCTCTGTAATCCAAGAATATGGAGGAGACAGCAGTGGTCAGAGGTTTAGAACACATGAGCTGTGCATGAAGGTTGAAGAATTTGACCAATTTATTTAGTCTGGAGAAGAAAAGAGGGGAGATGTGATAATGACTTTCAGATATGTAAAATGACAGCTTTGAGAGGAAAATAATAAACCTTGCCTGTGTTCATATGAGCAGAATAAGCTTAAATGACAGCAGAGGAGATTGCAACTAAACACCAAGTGAAACTTTCTAGCAGTGGGGTGTTTTTGCACTGGCACAACTGTCAGAGGAGCCTCTGGAGCCCCTGTAACAAGATGATTTTTAAAAAAAAAAATAGTAAGAAAAGCATCTGTTTGGACTGATGGGTAAGTTTGGTGAGTGACTGTGTGCCTCTGGGTGTGGGAGAGACAAGCTGGCCTCAGGGAGTCCCTACCTACTCTAATTCTGGGATATAAATTCAGTACCAAAGCTACAGTGGTGATTGAACAACCACCTGAAAAAGATTGATAGATGAGGCATTTGGCTTACTGATACTCAGCATGAATCTCATTCAAACCTGTCTCTGGTTTCATATCCTCTTTTGTCTTTCCCAATATCAGAATCTTTTGTAAATGTAAGCATCAGCACGGAGTCAAATTGTTTCCCGAAGATGAAACTTTTCCAAATACGAGCTCAACTTGAAATAGAAAGACAGATTTTAAAATTACTTTTCTAGCTCTGCAAAAGGAATTGGAACACAATATTCCTGACATTTCTTTTTAGAGTTACCTTGAGACTCTTCAGTCCTCACCTATCTTACCTTGTATAAGTTTGTCTTCTATAACATTTGTCTGCCTAAGAGTAAATTAAATGCACAGTTCATCAGCTGTTTGGACAGATGGATAGGCAGACATTAAGAGTATTGTTTAAAAGCAATCTAAGCAAAGCTGAAGACAGGTTTGGGGTTTTTTTCTTCTACAGCATGATTTCAATTTGAGTACAAATTTACCCTAATTTTTACTGTGTGTTTTAGTCGAGTTTGGGGCAGTTGTGGTACTCACTGGTGCCCTGCAAGAGCAGAAGGCAGATGGGAGAACTATGCAGGAGGAGGGGATGGTTTGCAGGTAGATGCATGGGCTGGTGATAGGAGAGAGAGCAAGGAGAGATGTTAGTATCTTAAAAAGAGTGAGTTAAAGGCCTCAAGGAAATGGCAGATTCAGTGTTTATCACTTGGAGAATCTGCAATAAAAGCAGCAAAAACGTTTTCTTTCACAGCAGCAATCACAAGCACCTTGGGAAAGGTGGCTCTGGCCAAATGTTTGTAGTTACTTGTTCACCCAGTGTTGATTATTTTGTGTTAATTCACTCAGCTCAGGAACTCAACCTGCATTTGGTGCTTTATTTTATTTTTAGCCCCCATTGAGGTTTCTGCTTATCAGCTTCTTCCAAGTACAGAAGACTTTGCTTCACCCCAAAAGAGGCAGAAAGCTGAAAAGAAAAATATAATCTAAAGGCCAATTTGTCTTATTTGTATCTGAATGCTGGATAGGGAACTACTAGTGTTAGCCTCTGCAAAGTGCCCTAGGTGTATCTATTATCTTCTCTGTAGAAAAGAAACATCCATATTTCCTGTGGACTTGCAAGCAAAAATTGTCACATTGACAAAAACAAAAAAAGGAAAATTTGTATGCCCCATAATGGTCCTAATGTGCACAAATGTTTGAGTGATTTTTAAAAGTGTTTCTTGGAAATGTGTCTTAAGCAGAATTGTAGGGGGAAAATTAAAAAGGTGGAAACCTGTTGGCATTATGGAAATGAATTCATTTTGGTTTAAAAATAGCAATAGCAGCAAATTATACTTTCATAAGTCCATAGGAACTCAGTGTTGGAGCATCCAAAAGAAGTGTTGCAAGCAGTGTAAATGCTTGAGATAGATGTGAGGGCCACCTGCTTGGGAGTGAGTTGGAGGAAACTTAGGCAAGTTTATTATGGTCCATCTAACTTTTGTCATGAATATATTTTCAGGAGGAAATTAAATATATTATGCAAAGATAAGAGAACACATTACCATGTTTTTTGTCTGACAATAGATGCAGGATTTAACTTCAGCTGTTATTTCTAAACAAGGAAAAAAAAGGTAGTAATGATGATAGAGCCTTTTGCTGCTTGAAGGCTCAGTTGTTCTTGGCCAAAAATGATCAGGTAAAGCTTTGAAAAACACTTTTTGGGGAGCAGATTTGTTGGTGCTTTCTTTGCCTTTCTTGAAATGTCTCAGCACCCTCAGTGGGAAAAAAAGAAAAAAAAGCCATTTTTCCTCTGGGCCATATTGCATTACTTCATCTGCAGCCACAAAACCCAGCTGCTGTTCCCTGTGATAGAACAATGGAGGAACTCTTGGAGCCATGCAGGGATTCTTCCAGGACTGCTCCTTCTCAGCCAGCAAATTCAAAGCTTGGGGGGGCTGACTTTGCATCTGTCATGAATTTTACATTGTTCTATTCTTTCTTGTCATGTAAGGGATGCAGGTACCAGTCCTGTTTGTGCTGTGTGCTGTAGCAAGGCAGTGGTAATGCAAGCTGGGGGAAAGGGAGGTTGTTACCCAGCTTTATCCTCAAATTGATGCCATGATGGACACTTTGTAGAAGTAGTTTTCAAGTAATGACAGCAATATTATTGTAGCTTTAGGGTTCCTTAAAAATCTGCAACTTCAGCTACCTTGCACAGAATTTATTGGATTTTTTTCTCTCTTCTTGGTTGTTTCTTAAGTTTTGAGTTTAATGCAGAGAATAAAATTAAATCCCACAGCTTTGTAATGCAGATAAAGGTTATCACAAGGTATCTCATGGTTTGCTCAGAAGTCTCCTATTGTAAAAAAGAAGTGCAAATGGGTGTGAGATTTGATGCAAAGGCAGAATGTGGGAGCAACTTTGTGTTTTCAAGTCAGCTGTTCTCACAGTCTTTTCTTTGCCCTGACTTTCTCCTCTGCTTCTGATTGTCCATTTTTGAGCAATGGGCTCAGTCTTAGCAGTGAACGGGCCTTCACTTTTTTTTCCATGTTTCTCTATGCAGCCATCTTTAAAGTTAGTCTTTTACCTGTTTTTATTCTTTTCCCAAACCCTGGCATTTTTATTGTTTCTTTCTCAGCAACCTTTTCAAGTGCTGCTGTCTGTTGTGCACTTGCACTACTTCTGTGCACAATATTAATGTTCCTTTTGGTGGGCTGTGCAAGCACTTCACTGAAGTATTTCCAACTTTGATGGTTGCTGTTTTCAGAAAGAGCAGCTTAAGTACTGTGCTGCTGATAGAGAAAATCACTCGCATTCTACTTTCTTCAATATCAAGGATTTTAAATTATCATAACATTAGTGCTTTTTATCAAGCTCCACAGTAACATTACACGTTTGCAAAGCCTTTGAGGGGAAAAAAATAAGAGCATTAATTGATAAGTTTTTGTATTGGAAAAGTAGACTTTTCTGCTTCCTCTGTGCATTTGTTCTGTCATTCAGATTGATTATGTGCAGATTTTTGGGGCTTATGAAACAAAAAGAACATGACTCCCTCACATGTGTAACTAGAGCTTTCTGTCTTTGTATTTTTGTGGGGAATATAGGAAAATGTTATGCCTAGAAAGCAACTGCTTATCTCAGTTAATAGTGGATGAGTCTGCTCCCAGTAAAAGATATACCCTGAACCAAGAGCAGACAGGATGCAACAATGCAGGGGGTGACAAATGAAGGGTGCAGGGCCAGTCAGGATCTCTGATACCTTAGATAAGTTGAGAGATATCTTACTCAGGAACTACAGCACCTGGAAGGATTCCACTGTTTATTTTAACTGACTTACTAGAAATAAGGATTCTGGCCCTACAAATAAAACCTTTGTGGAAGCAAGTTGGAAAGGGAGTAAGATATATAATATTTGGAGCACTGCAATTTTGTATAGTCAATATATTTTTGAGCTTGGGAACCTTTCACAGGCTTTTGGCAAACAAGCTTGCAACAGAGCCATAATTACATATTTCATAAAAGGAGTTCTCAATTTTTAAATACAGTGTGCTTGCCAGAGGTGATGGATGAACATGTAAGGGGAAGACTCCAAAGCAATAAAATGCATCTTTGATGATGGGAACACTGCAGAAATAGGAAGACTGTATAATAAGATAGATAAATGCAGGCAGAAGAAGGAAAGAAATTTTCTTTGAGCAAATAAATGTTTCTAAAGCAATGTTTGCATGATTATCTGACCTTATTACCTTGTTTCTGAAGAAATAATTTCTTGAAGTTTTTGTCTTTTAGACATAACCAAACAGAAATAACCTTACAAATGGAGCAAGCTTTTCTGACATTCCTGTAGAGCTGCATGCAGTGCATTTACATCTTTGGTAGATGTGGTGTGCTTCACAGATCTCAAAGGAAAAAGCAGCAATTCACCTCAGGCTGGGAGCAGCCAAAAGTTACCTGATGACTGTTTAGTGTCCCAAAGTCTTTCTGAGCCAAGTGAGATGCCTTGCTGTTGGACATCTACACATCATCCTCTTGCCATGAGCTCACACAACCCTGGTTGCCTTCTCCACTGTTTCTTAGTCAGTTTATTAATTTTCTGGTTTGGTGGCCTGAAAGCAGCATTTATTGACAACACTCTTCACCACCACTCCCTCTTCTCACAGATTTCTGTTCATTTAATTTTCAAAATCACTTGCCTGGTTTCTCCTTGACCGTTTGTGTGGTGTCAAACTGTCTGAATAACCCAAAATATAACCCTGACATACACTTCCACAAGAATGGAGAGAAAAGGAATTTTGACCTTTCATGTTAAGGTTTATCAGCACCTCTCAATCCCATCTCCACATGGAATACTTATTGCAGAGAACAATCTATTTCATTCATATCTGTGGGATTCCATCTGACCATAAGGATCTGCCCTTGTGCATTTGGGTGCTTCCAACGTCTATGGAGGTGAGAAGATAAAACAGAGAAGCTGCTGTTTTAACTGAGCTACAGGATGTAGAGCAGACAGTAAACCAGCAAAGGTTATAAACATGAATTTATCTTCTTTGAATGATACCTCAGCACACTTTGTTTATCTTCTTCACGTAAATAGTGGCTTCATTCTTTCCATTGTTTGTATAAAGAGATAAAGTTGGGCATGGCATTGGACAGCATATTAAAACATAATGTAGCATAAAACACTGTGAAGCAGTAATTGACAAATATGTCAAAGTAAAAGAAAATAAATAATCAAAATATGAGAGTCCAAAGCCAGTCCCTGGGGAGTTCTTGAGCCTGACACCACCAGCAGTCACAGGGCTGATTGGGTGGCTCCAGACTGTCACTTTTGTACTCAGGTCAGGCCTTGTCCTCTTCTTCAGTTACAGCTCCCACCAGATATGGTGTCCTCTCTCCAAGCATATCCTGACAAAAGTCAGGGTAAAGACTTTTCAGGAGGGTGATTAACACACTCTCTGTATTGATATCACCGGGTGGAGAGGAAGAGGAAAAGATTACTTACTGAATGTGAAAACTGAAAATACATATGTGTTCAGAAGTATGCCCGGCACCTCAGGAAAGGGGTAAATGCAGTGCTTTGTTTGCCAGAAATTAAATCTCTTTGGAAGGGGAAGAGGAGGCACAGAACAATGTTTCTGCAGTTGATGTTCTCATCTCAGAGAAAATACAAATGGTGGCAGTTCCTAACCTTCTTGGATGATCAGCTCTACACAGCTGCTCATTATGAAGCTGCCCTGTGGCTAGAAGGGGAGTGATACCAGGTGATGCAGGAGGGCAGGAAGGTGTCCATAAAGAGGTATTTCACTATATTTATTAAGTCTTACCTTTACATAAGATTCTTAGCTCTTAAGTGTTCTATGCAAAGTTATTTTAAAATAATTTTATCCCTAGCTTTGTATCTTAATCCTTCTGTTTCTTAATATTGTACTGGAGAACTTGGAGAGCTTTCATTTTACTGAGCATATTTTGTGTTAAACTCCAAAGCTCACAGAAATGCAATCTATTGCTTAATAATTTCAATATAACTTGGTCTTGTATGATTTTCTAACATAGGAGTTTTGGAATTTGCTGTGGACATTTAAAGCAGAAATCTTGTATCAAGTCCTTTTTTTTTCCTCTCTTTTTGTTTTAATTTTATTATAGGGGATGTCATGGTAAAAGATGGATTTGTGTGAGACATCTTTCACAACAGTGAAATATTATTTAACATTAGTTGGTCTCAGTCCATCTTCTTCCTGGCCACTGGGTAAGGTGCTCAATACTGACTGCCTGGGAGCAGGGCTTAGGCATGCACAGAGAACCCTGCACAGCCCAGTGTTGTGGTCCTGGAGTCCCTGGGCCTGTGCCACTTCCCAGAAAATGCCATTCCCTGGCACTCATTAGAGCCAGAGCCCAAGGAATGAATGTAGGAGTTGACTCATGTGACTCTTCAGGTCACTGGCAAGGTCAGGTGCCATGTTCTGGGAAGATTTCCAGACCACTGCACGGACACAGAGCTCCAGTCTCCAGGATGCAGTCAAAGCTTGCCCAGAGGGTAGGATGGGTGGAAATAGGTGGTTTTTCTTGGAGCTGGGAAATCTTTCACAAAGTGCTGAGGCTCCTCTTGCAAGAGACCAGCTCTGGTTTGCCATGAGCAATCTGAGAAGCTGCTGAATAGAAAAAGCACTTTGGTGCAGAGAAGATTCAGTCAGAAGGAAGAATCACTGTAGTTATGACTCCACAGATACATCTTTCAAGTAAACAGAAGTACTTTCAAAACACCTCAG
Organism: Passer domesticus; assembly: GCF_036417665.1. Classification (NCBI taxonomy): domain Eukaryota; kingdom Metazoa; phylum Chordata; class Aves; order Passeriformes; family Passeridae; genus Passer; species Passer domesticus. Next base: position 27,376,786 of record NC_087477.1, read on the forward strand.
TGTCCTCTTTTCATCAATGAAAAATATGCAGCTGCTTTGCAAGGGACTGGCTGTCACCAGTTTGACAGAATCAGAAAGCTGCTATTTTTCCAGCTTCCCATGAGCTTCCCAGGACAATTCCTCATAGGGAAGAAGATATTCTATTTCTTTTTCTTAAGAGATAAAAGAGGGCTGATGACTAATAGTGAAGTGAATTGTTAAGAGACTTATTTACTTAATTGAGCCTGCTTGTTTGGTACATGTCCCAATTAATTCATTTTTTGTTGTGACCATATTGAAGCAACCTACACCCTTGTGACCTTCTCTTATAATTATTACTATTTTCCTCTTTTGAAGCACTGTTTTGATTATGCACTCAAAAAGCTCTGCTGAAACATCTGTAGTGCTACCACAGAGTCAAATTTTTCCATTGTTTGGAACTCAAGGGTAGCAAGAAAAAGAATCCTTCTTTATTGAAGTTCTTAGGGGTTATGGGTCACTTACAGCCCTTAGGGGATGGGGGGTGTCTTCCTTTTTAATTTCACAAAATGAGTATTTTGAATAGGCAGAACTGGTTTTCTAACTAGAAATTTTTTTAAGAAAAATGCGTTGTTGGATGGTAGCACTCAGAGGTGGCTCAGAATTCCTCTGGTGTAAATATTGTACATATTACAGGGTCACAGGAGAACAAAACAGCAGTGGAAAAGGGGCTGGCAAGTATGGCCAGCCCTAAATTTGCTGAGATTGCTATGTGGACTCTCTGCCCCAAATGAGGCATTGTTTTTATTATTGCTTAAATTAAATACAGTATTTGACAGCTCTTTGCCTAAACCACAGTGGAGTTGTGTGAAAAGCTCTCTCTGAAGGAGAAACTCTCTCAGCCATGGCAGTCACATCTGCAGTGGTAGCTGGCTGTCAGTGAGGGGCTGCCAGTGCAGGGGGAGGGGTGTTTATTCCTCACTGCTTCATGGGATGAAGATTTTGCTGTTTGTGCCAAACTCCACCATGTTGACTTATGCTCACTACAATGTTTTTTAACTCCTGTCCCCAGCTCCTCTCCCCCCATTTGCCTGGAAATGCCAGCCAAGGGTTTTCCTCCATCAGGGCATGTTCCTGCGTGCTGGTGGAGCTTGTTCTGGGCAGTGATCCCAGAGTGGTGTTGGTTTGGGGAAAGGTGCTCTGCCAGGGGCATCCTTCCTTCCAGTGGAACTAGAAGAATTACACCAAGCCCGTTACTGCTGGCTGCTGTGTTTAAGAAGTACCCTTGTAGTTCTGTGCTCCTCTTACAACAGCAGTCCCTTCTCCTCAGGGAACGGGACCCTTGCACAGGGTATTTTTTCACTCAAGACTTGCTGATGCTCTTTCTTTTATTGTTTTAAGTAGTACACTGCTTTCCCCAGCCTCTACCTGCTTTTTGCTCCGTTCTGTCCAAACAAAAACTGGCCATGCTTTCAACTGCTTAAAGCATTGTGTAACCTTTTTCCCTCTTCTTCATTCCCAGTCCCTTTCTCTTGACTTCCTTACAAAGTGCTTTCATATCTGTGCTCTATGCTCCGTGGGGTTTCTTTTTTTCTGTATTGCAGACTCTGTCTGTTCCTGAAACAATTAAAACCACTTATTAAAAGATAATAGCTCACTCTGGGTCACAGTTTTCAATGGCCCTCTAAGCTGCTGGGGATTTTGATGCCAGAGGACAGCAGTGCTGGGTAGAGCTTACCCTGGATGCTGACCCTATACTGGGGTGCTGTGTCCTTTTGTTTTAATGTTTGTCTGAGCAATCTTCTGGTCTTCAGAGTCAGACTGCTCATGTGTGTGTAGATGTGGCACTTTAGAACATGGCTTTAGTGATGAACCTAGCAGTGTCAGGTTAATGGGTGGACTTGATCTTAGAGGTCTTTTCCAACCTAAATGATTCTGTCATTCTAGGTAGCAAGAATTCCTGCCTCAGTAGAAAATAAAATATCTGAAAATCTTTATTCAGCCTTGAATAATAATCCAGTACTAGATAGACCATCTCAGACCAGGCTTCTTCATGCACCAGGCAAAGGTGGCTGACTGAAAAAGCCAAAGGAGTGGTTGTTCCACAAAACCATAATTAGAGGTTAATGCTTGCCCTGCTCACTCTTGACTTTCTCTCTGTACATAACCTGATTCAACTCCTTGGCTGTGCCTATGTCCAGAACACATTGGGTCAGCGTTCTGCTTTAGAGTGTGCATGAAAGATGCTGTATGAAAGATTCATTTCCTTTCCAGCAATGGGAGTTTCCTTTCTAAATGAACTCATGTGCCAGATCACACAGCATGCCGCCAAAGTGCTGCATTTTATATGACGCCCACAGGGCTCTACTGAATGAAATCTGCAAGTCTTCAGAGTTCTGAAGATGGCTTTGTGTTTTTTGGCATAGAAACAGAAAAGCTGGGGCTGGAGGTGGGAAATGGATTGCCATCTTGGAAATTTAACGACCAGCTGTTTCCCTGTGACGTGTGTGGAAAAGTGTTTGGTCGCCAGCAGACTCTGTCCCGGCACCTCTCGTTGCACACAGGTAAGGCAGGACTCGCCTGTGGCTGTCACAGCACTCGGGAATTCCGTGGGGTTTGTTTTGGGGAGGAGAAAGATGGCAAGGAGAGGAGTGTGTGAGCCACCCTCAGCTCACCGGGGCAGAGCCGAGCACAGGAGCAGGACACAACATCAGAGTGGGCTGAGGGAGTGAACGTTTCATTTCTTTGCAGCCTGCATGAAATTTCTCCTTACAAAACCTGTCGATTCAAGTTTGTCCAGGTTCCAGCAGATCAGACTGCAGACACCAACTGATAACCAGGCTTGGTAATGGAGTTCTGAAGAGAAGGCACAGCCTTTGTTTTTGGACAGATTTGGGGGTTTTTTGACAGAAATATAATTCACCTGATGAACTTTTCAAGTGTCACTGAACAACAGAAGATTTGGCCTTTGTGTTTTAGATCTGTGAAACTGAAAGGATTGAATAACTCATTCATCATACAGTTCTGAGAGGAGCAGGGGCTGTTCTACCCCATATCAACTTTCTTGAAGTGAATCTGCTTCAAATCAGCTGAGACAAACAGAGTTTTTATGTGGAAGATGCACTCTGTCAGCCTGCTGAGGTGCACTGCATAAAATAACACTTGGAAGCAAGAATTTCCCACGTAGTGCTGAGAAATCCTGTTGGTATAATGCCAGTGTATGCCAACACAGCCGTCCTGAAAAGGCTCAGATTCTCCATGGTCTAGTGGGGTTTCCTTAGTCCTAAGCTGCTTTATGAAATGCCTTTCCCCTCACACTTGTAGCATTATATTTCAATTTTAGAGGAGCAGACCCTCAAAGGAAAAGGTTGTAAAAGCAGACATAATGTTTGGTTATTTTAATCAACCCTTTGCAAAATGCAGCCTGGTGCATGCACAAAAACTGTGCTGCCAGGATCTAGAAATTATTCATTTAAAATAAAAAAGAGGAATATTTAAAATTGTGAATCATCAGAAACTCATTATAAATGTGTTTCTTTTTTTTGACTGTTCTTTGAATGACCTTTTTCATTAGTTCATTTTTGGAACTGGACTGATGATATACAATGTTCCCCTTCCTCCTACCATTAGATTTTAATACAAAATCATCAACTGTCAGCTCTCTGCAGGCAATTGCATGGGCAATCTCAACAATAAGTCCAAAAATCAAATAAAAGATGCTGGGTAAAGGAAGTAGTTGTAGACTATTGACCTGTTTCTCCACTGGCTTTGCTGCAGCTCCCAGAACAGCAATTGCCCCAGTTTTCCAGTTTATAAAGTTTTATATTATCCGACTACAAATGGTAGAGCAAATTTAAAAAGCTTGCCCTAAACTACCTTCAAATTAGTTGAATTTTTTTTCTGAGTAATTGCTGTGGACTCCTATAAATTTCTAAAACGTTGAGATTCCAAAGTACCTCATCCTGAAAGCCGCTGGGAGAAACCCAAAGGAATGCACGCTTGGTTACTGGCAGCTTGCAAAGCAGCTGGCTTCAGACTGAGCTATACGCTCACATCTTTCTGCTCCCTTTTTCAGAAGAGAGAAAATACAAATGCCACTTGTGCCCCTATGCTGCTAAGTGCCGTGCTAACCTGAACCAGCACCTGACTGTGCACTCGGTGAAGCTGGTGAGCACCGACACCGAGGACATCGTCAGCGCCGTCACGGCCGAGGGCAGCGATGGAAAGAAGCACCCTTACTACTACAGGTGAGCACCCAGACAGGGGCTGTGCACCAGGCACTGCCTCGTGTGCCTGCTGAGGACATGGGGCAGGGCCACCCTTCTGGTGCTGCTGGCTTGGAGCCTGAGTGCAGCATTTCTCTTGCCCGTATCTTTAGGATGAGCAGCGAGCCCCGGCTGGCTGCTCTGTGCTGTTTGACTTGGCTGGCCATGGGGAAGGACTTGGGAGTTTGCTGTGGGGTGGGTTTTTTTAATTGCCTTTGTGAGGCAGCTGGGCTCTTGGAAGCCCCTCTAACTTTTTAAGCAGTGTTCCTTTAATTTTTGTGTTTGGAAACATCCCGTCATGTACAGGGATTCACAGCGAATCTAAAGCCTGGTGCTTCCAGTCACCTCTGATTGTTCCCTTGTCTTCAGCCTAATCCTTGAAATCAAATAGCTTGAAAGTGTTATCAAGAATTGTTATATCAATCTACACGTTTCCTCTAGAGGTAAATACATTCTGCTAGAGGTTGCTAGAGGTAAATACATTCTGTGACCAATATGGTGAAAGAAAGAAAACCTTCAGGAGAATTTGCCTGAAAAATTGAAAGGAATTGCCCAGATAAAATGGATATTTAGACATTCTTCTTGTTGTATGCACTGTTGTGCACTCTGCAAACTGTGATGTGCACTCTAGTGGCCAAGCAGATTACCAAATCACTCTTACTTTTAGTCAAAGTGCCAAGAGCAGATTTAATTACAAAATCATAGAAGTAAGAAATAAATGAGACCTGCTGGATTAGATTATCTAGTGCTTCCCCTTGGGAAAGCAAAATAGTGCCCTGGAGTATATGCCTTTTCCAATCTTTCTGGCTTGTTTTAAATGTTAATAGCCTAATCAAAGCAAGAGGAGGACTCTGCAAAGAAAGTTAAATTAAAGGATCCTTTCCACTGCCTCTCAGTATCACTGTGTTTATGTGCTGGCTGCAAAATCTGTATCCCTGCTAATTATTCGCATAGCTGAAGACTGCTGTTTTCCAGTCAAGCATAAGAAATGTTTGAACCCATTTTTACTTGCTTACACTAAAACTGCCAGGCAGTTTTGCACAAGATCCCAGTTTGGCATGGGAACCATTCCAGGGCTTGAAAATCATTCCTGGAGTGTGCAGCAAGCTCTCTGTTTGTCAGTGTATCAGCTGTACTAAACATCTTGGCAAAGCTGCAGTGCCTCTTATTGCCCAAAGGAATCGGTTAGGTGATGCACAGCATCTGGAATCTGTAGTTTTTAATTAACTTTATGATTATTTAGCATCATTATAGCATGTACAGGATTGTTGCATTGTGCTTGCCCTTAATCACATTGGCATGGCCATCAGTTCAAAGGCAGTTCAGCAGACAAAAGAGTTTTGCAGTGAACACTGAGCAGAGAGGAAGAGCAGAAAACTGTGCTGTGGCTTTCCTCTTACAAATTTGGGGAAAGGCAATAGGCTTCTGTTTGTGATTTGGTTTTTAATGTTTCTTTTACTCTTGAATTCTTTTCTGCCTGCAGCTGCCACGTGTGTGGGTTTGAGACAGAGATGAATGTCCAGTTTGTCAGTCATATGTCCCTCCACGTGGATAAGGAGCAGTGGATGTTCTCCATTTGCTGCACGGCGTGCGATTTTGTCACCATGGAAGAGGCAGATATGAAGGCTCATGTCAACAGCAAGCACACAGGTGATGATCCCCGTCTCCCAGCTGCAGTGATCTCTGTCTTCCTTGCTTTTTAGGTGCAACCTTCACACTTCCCATTAGCACTCTGCTTTCACTGAAATGCTTGCTAATTAAGGCCTGATCTCTCAAACTTGAAGTGAATTGGACTCCAGCCAGGCAAAATAATCTGGTAGTGCAGATCAATTTTCAAGCTTAGTGAAATAAATGAAGGACTACTTAGCCCTTCTCCTTCCTATTCCCCTTATCCCCCAAATCCCCTCTCCTGCTGGAGTCAGTCAAATATTTCATTTGTTTTTCTGGTTTACTATTTCATCAAAATCCTGCTTTGACTTCAGCAATGCTAAGGTGACTTTGAGGGCTAATTGTGCATACCTGGCTCTAAGTCTGAAATAAACATTTTGTTGAGCTTTGCTCCTCGCTGTGTTTGCCCCCCCAGTCCATCAGTTTGGAATTGCACGCTGATGTTTAGTTGACACTGTGATTCAGCAATACCATAAATGTACTTTATATTAAATAGCAGAACAAGTCGTGCTCGCTCCCTGGTCCTGCTCACTTAATAGCCAAGGATAAGAGCAATAGCAGTTTTCAAACAAGCTCCATATGCTTAGTCCAACTAATGAAGTCTGGCATAATTTAAGGAGAAGAAAATTGGAATCTTCTTAATTTATTTCTTTTACAAGACCAGGCAGAAGCATTTTTGCTGCCACAAACTACTCACAGTTGTATTTACAATACGGAATCTGATTGCATCCAGCACAACTTTTCCACCGCTAAATTGCTTTTCTTGTCCCACCAGGAATAAAATTGGGAAAACAGGAGGGATGAAGAACAGGGGAGAGAAGAATACAATTGGTTGTGTTCACAGATACATAAGTTAAATGGAACTACAGAAATATGAACTACTGGAAAGCTCTCAAGGGATTTTATGCTAGCATAGCTCTCAGCACTACTTCACTTCATAAAGAGGAGCTCAAGTCAAATGAGAAACACCACCCATAGCTATGTGAAAAGCCTCAGAGCTCAAAAGTGAGCTGTGCTCTGCTGTATTCTCCTATTGTGGCTAAAAGATTGAAACTGCTACTTGTCTTTTGATGATAGGCAAAACCCCCTTGTTCTTCCTTCACCCCGCCCAAGTGAGCCCCCTCAGCTGGTGATTCAGCCAAATGTTCACACATATGGCAAACACAGGGTAAAAAATAGAATGGACTTTCTGGGTCACTTGACTCCAGTTCCTTATCCTGTGATGTTGCCAGGTCATAAAGGGACTGTTTGTGAGGATATGGCATATGCCTTCAAAGAAGTATCACTGCTTTAAATGAAACATTTCGAGAGACAGGCAGCTGTAGACTTCTTGCATTAAAAATTAGGGACCTTTTTAAAACTTCCAATGTGTGTCATAGTGATAATCAGAGTACACATACATTGTTCTTGTCCAGAACTGCCCGCTCTCTGAAACTGCAGTCCTCCTTTTCCTCCCTCCTTCCACAGTATTTATTCCCTTAGTACATTTCTGGAGAATAACACTCTGCCCTCTAAATGTACACTGAGCCTTTTCCTATATGGAACACAATTTTCCTGCTGTACCAATCCCTCACTGCATGTGTTCTTGTTGGAACCCCTGTTCTGGACACATGCAATCACAGCTGTACATGCTGAAATGAAATAAGCAGTGGTGGCAGTACAAACCAGCAGCAGCTACTGGGAATAGGTCACACAATAACATTCCGTGATCACATTTACCTTCCTTGAAGGCTCCCCAACACTGATTGCTCATATTCATCCCCTCTTCTGCTCCAATTCTGATTTTGTTTTCCTTGACTGTTTCCAACCTAAGCACTTCTCATTTGTAGCAAAAATTCTTGTTACTGGCCCTTCAGGTCATAACCTTGTTCTCTGTGCTATTAAATTTCATTCCATTTGTATTACTCTTGTCCCCAAGGTCAGTGAATCTTTCTGTATGATATCCAGTCATCCTCCCTATTGGCAGCTCAGGTCATCAGATTTCATTAGTACATTCCTATGTTTTTATCTTAAAGGTGCCACTCCGTTTAAAGTTAAGAACACAGGTGCTGGTGTTTGCAGAGGCTTGGTGTTTGCAGAGGGGATTGCATCACATGGAGAATTTTGAAGTTTTAGTGAAGTCTCCTTTTAACACAGTTCTCATTGAACCAGGACATGGGTGGGAGGGAATGATTTGCCCATCCTTGCCTCGTTGGCTCATGGCAGTTCTCATATGGGAACTCTCTCTCTTGTTCAGTTCTTGTTCAGTGTGATAGGACTTGGGATTTGGACCTCATACATTTATTGCACACAAAAGGAAGCTCTGATGCTTTCTTTCTTGCTTCCATAAAGAAGTTCTGTCTCTAGGTCCAGTCAAATAACATGCTTTTCAATTATCTTTGAAGGAGATCCTAATAAAAGCATATAAATCTTGAGGCCACGCTGTTACCTCTGCAGTGATTACTGAGGACGCTCTTCAGTACAGTGAGGGAAATTATTCTCCTTTACCCTTCAGCCCAAATTTACTCACTGGACCCACATAAATGGAAAGGTGGGGGAAGTTTAGCTTGGACCAGTAGGTACTTTTGGTTTCTACCTCTCAAACCTACAGAAAATCTTTCCCTTTCTGAGTGACAAGCTTTTGAACTCAGAGTAATCAAAGTGTTTTCTTGGGATTTTTTTCAGTCCAATAATGAGGCAGAATTGTATGTAGGTAGAAGGTATGATCCCTTCCCTCTACCACAACAGAAATACTCAATTGCAGGATAAACTGAGAGATGTACTGTGGTTAAACACTAACAAAAAGGAAGGAGGCTCAACAATGTTCTTTTTAATCAGCTCAATTAATTTCAGACTTGTTTTGAATTAACTCTGACTATAAATACTTCCTGAAGTTTAAAACAGAAGCGTGGAGACTCCATCTAATCTGCTGAACTAGTTATTTTTCTTTGTTTTTCAGCTGAAGAGAGGAAGACACCCAGTGAGTCTAACAGTCCATCTTCATCTTCGCTGTCAGCACTGAGTGACTCTGCCAACAGCAAAGAAGATGCAGATATAACCCCAAAATCCAAGGGGTCAAACAACCTACTGGTCATTTCTGTAGTGCCTGGTAGTCAGACCTCAGTGAACACTGAAGAGAAGTCAGAGAAAGGTAAGAAATTTGTTTAACAAATACAAACTCTCACTCTCTATGCAGACAATCTGGCCACAGGGTAAGGACTAAGATCTGCTGTTCTATTTTTCAGGCTTTGAATGTGTTTTCTGTAACTTTGTCTGCAAAACAAAAAATATGTTTGAGCGTCACCTGCAAATCCACCTGATCACACGGATGTTCGAGTGTGACGTGTGCCACAAGTTCATGAAGACACCTGAGCAATTAGTGGAGCACAAGAAATGCCACACTGTCCCCACCGGTGGGCTCAAGTAAGGAAAGCAAGTACACAAACTTTTACTGTGTTAAGCACCTTAATACTGTGGGGGTAGGACAAAAGGACAGTCAGAAAGGGTTGACTAACTAATAATCCAGATTTGGGGCTTCCTTGTATATAGATGACCCAAGGCCTGTCCTTCAGGTTTGCATCATTACAGCAGATTGGTAACCTGGCAGCAGAGGAGCTCTAACAAACTGTGCTCCTTTCCCCATTCAAGTCAAAGAGGTGACAGTATGTGATGGGTCCTGTAGAGAATGAGGCAGTACTGCAGAGAGCTTTGGGCAAAATAAGGGTTTTTTCCAAGGCATCAGAGCAAAAAGAAGTGCCCAGTACAGGCTCTATTCTGCACCTGGCTCAAAGAAACTAAATCCTGTGCAGCCTCTAGGTATGAAGTTACAACCTTAAAGGTTATAGCCTTTGAATACTCAAATCCAAAGTCATTTCTCTCCAATAATTAATAACTTGGATGCTTTCCGCTTTGTTTGCATGCCCCACAACAATCACTGTTATATAAATGAACATGTAATGAGTAATACAGTCTTTTAAGATAAAAGCCCTTGGTTTTGGATGTGCTGGTACCCTTTTAAGGCCTTTCGGTGCAGAGCAGTGTTTCTAGAGAATGAGTGTTCCCTTATGTCAAAGTCTGACCCCTGAGGGCAGGAGGGACTGCTGGGGCCACATGCTTGTCTCTGGGCAGGCAGTGTGATGTTATGAAAGAGGCACATCCCTGGCCTCTGTCTGGTCCAGCTGCTGCAGGAAAAAAGGGCTGGAAGCACTGGGAGCCCAGCTAGGGTTCAGCACAGGCTCCCAGCCTCTGCTGCTCTGGCTGAGCAGGCTGATGCTGCCGGTGCGCTGTGGCTGGGACACGAGGAGCGCACCACGTCCAACACTGCCACGTGCAGCTCCCTCTGGAAAACTGGTCCTGTTTGCCAGGCAGCCTCTGGTCTCCAGCTCAGTAGTTCCACAGACTGAGATCTGTGGTCACTTGAGATGAGATGACTGAATCTGGAAAGAAGACCAGATTGAGAAACAAGCGCTGTGTCAGAACGACGGGATGTCTGCCTTGGAATACAGACCAGTTGTCTAATGCACATTTGGTTTAAGCTGCGTAAAATCTGTTCTGTTTACCAAGGAAAAACCATGACCATAATATGACTCAAGTCTTCCCGACAGAATGGGTGTCTCAGTCTATATTCCTGCCCAATTCAAGTAATGATTAGGTACCTTGAAAGCTGCATCTAAGAAAAAGCTCTGATTTATTTTTTTTTAAGGCATCCAGAAGAGCCTGAAGAGATCTAAGTAAATTGTATTTTTCTGTCTCCTGTTTGCTGTGGGGGAAGAGAAAAAAAACATGGTTCTTCCAGCTCCAGGTCAAAATCTGAGATTCTGATCCAGAGAGCACCCAGCCCAGGAGAGGTATGTGTGCATTGACAGCCAAGTCCTCTGGTGAAAGAGATAATCACATTAGAAGCCTCAGTGACAGGCTCCCTCTCTGGATCAGAGTACTTGATGTGCATCAAGAAATGTGTTCAGGTGTTTTAGTATCTCTTTGTCCTCCTGTTATTACTCACTTTCCTCAAAAATCTCTTGAATAATTTGTAGATTATTATTATACTTGTATGTGCAACCAGATGTAGCAAGGAAAACACGCATAGGGAGAGAGAGGATCTCAGCTCAGAAATTATCCAAAATGCCAGAACACAATTAGCAGACCTGTTAAACAGTGAGTGCAGATGTGTGGCAGCTGAGGATGCTGGAACACAGTAGCCAGCTGCCTTAGTTGTGAGATTTTATCCAGCCCTGCTCACTGAGCTCACCAGTTCCATGTGTGCTTGGTTCAGTACAGCAGAGACCCCTGGCAGGGAGCTGTCCCCACCAACTTTCTCTCAGCTGCACCAAGCAACTGTTTTGGGTGTGTTTTGGGTTTGGTGGGTGGCCAGGCTTGTTCAGCATGCAGCTCAGGCTTCTTTCCAAACGTTCATGATTCCCTGCTCTGCCCTTCTCGGCCCCTCCTGGCTCAGGAACTGGGGTGAGGCCCTTTGCCATGTCCACCCAGGCCGGACGCTCGCTGCTCTGAGTAAGAAGAAGCCACATCCTGTTCCTGCACAGGAGCAATTCCTGCTACGGCAGAGGCAGCTGTAGGCAAACACTGCCAAGCACACACCCCTTTCAGCATGGCTAGCTCATCTCCCAGAAATGGGAGTCCCTACAAATCATCCTAACAGCCTGGCTTTCAGCTGCTCCTAGCAGGATACCCAGCAAGCTTATTGTTCATGGTCACATAAAAGGGAATTCCTAAGCTTTTGCTGTACGTGTGGTATTACAAGTTTATTCCATCTTTACTTAAACAGCTGTTTTCATATTCATCTGTAAACACTCACTTTAAACCACTTCTTAATGGAAAAAATGGCCAAAGTGACTTCGTGCAAACACTAGGAATCGTTACACAAAGTACCTGTGCATCAGTCACCCACCCTGCACTCCCCGGCCTGCTTTGGGGGAAGACCCCATCAAGGTAAGCCAGAAGGTTAAAGGGATGCTCCTTCAGAGTGAATCAATGTTTTCCTAGGAATGCCATTAAATGGGCAAACCTCCCTTAAGTAGAGATGTGTCAAGGTGAACCAGATATTGGAAAGAGGCTTCACAGGGAGAACTGAGTGTCTTTTTCTCCTCCTTAGTAGGTCAGAAAGGGGCTGAGTGCCAGGGTTAAAGCAGGAAGGCAGGTCTGCCAGCTGAGTGACTCCTCTTTTCTTTGTCCCTGCCCTTCCTTGCTGTGTTGCCAGGTGCCCGTTCTGCATCTACTCCACGAACCGCCCCGCAGCCATGGAGTGCCACCTGAAGACTCACTACAAGATGGAGTACAAGTGTCGGATCTGCCAGACAGTGAAAGCCAACCAGCTGGAGCTGGAGATGCACATCCGAGAGCACCGCCTTGGCAACCATTACAAGTGTGACCAGTGTGGCTACCTGTCCAAGACGGCCAACAAGCTGATCGAGCACGTGCGTGTCCACACCGGCGAGCGCCCTTTTCACTGTGACCAGTGCAGCTACAGCTGCAAACGCAAAGACAATCTCAACTTGCACAAGAAACTGAAGCACGCTCCACGCCAGACCTTCAGCTGTGATGAGTGCCTGTTCAAGACTACCCACCCTTTTGTCTTCAGCCGCCACGTGAAGAAGCACCAGAACGGGGACTGCTCTGAAGAGGAGAAGAAGGGCCAGTATTCAACCTCCAAGGAAGCCAGTCCGCTCCTACCAGTGATCAGCTCCAGGAACCTTCTGTCACCCCTCTCAGTTATGTCTGCCTCCCAGGCCCTGCAAACAGTGGCTATGTCAGCTGCACAGGGCAGCGGGGCAGAGCCAAACTTGGCAGTGAAAGCCTTGGCCATCAACGGCACTTCCCTGTGCTTCGATAAATACTGGAACTCAGAGTTTGCCCACCTTATTCCTTTAACAATGTTTTTCCCCAAAAACCACTACGATCTCACATTCCATCCACCCAGACCTCAGACTGCACCGGGAGGTGCCTCTTCACCTAAACACTCCTTCCTTGCCTACCTTGGACTAACAGAAAGGGCAGAGACTGTCTGAGGGCAGTTGCATTCTGTACCAAAAATCCCCGACAAACCCAGCAGGTTACACATTGCTGCAAACGTAGCCCCAGAGGTAACGAACACTTGTACTATATCATTAGTAAGGTTTAGCAAATGGCTCTGTGTGTATACTTATTGCATTGACATGAAAGCTGCTTTATTAAATCTCCAAGAGGTGACCTACTGCATACTTCTACCTTCAGAGGCATGTTCCCAGTACTCTTTATCTAAGAAACTATTTTGTCTTGTTAAGCTGAAAAAAAAAAGAGTGTCCTTATTGGCAATCAGCACTTGTAAGATGACATATTGATGCATTTTATTTTTGGGCTTTGTGTGCGTGCGGGTGCGTGGAAGAGAGGCTGCCTGTAGTGTGCCATGACATTGCTTTTGCACATCCCTTGGATTGGCTTCTTTAATCATCCTTCTTTTCCCCTTTCCACACACTGGCTCCCTGCCTTCCCCCTGCCTCCCCCTGAACTGTGGAGCTGTTCAGGAGCAATGTTTGGGGCGGGGCAGGGGGAGAACTGGTCTGTTATTTCAGTGCTGTTTGCAGCTTCCTTTAGTTGTTTGATGCCTTGTATTCAGTCGTCAAGGTTTGAGGATTTGGGATAGAACTGGTGAGGAAGAAAAGTTGCTTTCAGCGCTGCAGGATGAGGGCATGACAATGAAAAGTGTGTATGTCCACACACCTGCAGTGTGTGCAGCCTACACACCCACCGAGCAGGCCCAGCTCTTACACAGGTGTGACAAACACCTGCCTCTGGGCCACAGCATACATCTTTTGTTTTAAAAGGGCATATAAATATTGGATATATATACTGTATTATGCAGTGGTTACCTTTTACTTTGCAGGAACAACTTGTATAACTAGAATTCTATGGTGGAAAAAAAAATCCAACAAGGGGATTTAAAAAAGGGTATGGATAAATTCTGGGTATAAATACTCAGACTAAAAAAAAAAAGGCAGTTTTGCACAGTGCTTTAGTCTTGCACTAGTTTGTTTCTCACTTGCAAAAAAAAAAAAAAAAGAAAAAAAACAAATTGTGGGCTGAAGTGAATAAGACTGTTTATTTGAAAAGGTACCAGTAACTTCTTTGAAATATAAAGCTATAAAAAGATGCTTTTGGAATCATAAAGTTCTCTTTTATACCCTCAGTATTTCAATTGTACTTGCAAATTTGACAGTCCTCTCGCTCCCCTCCATGTCATCAGTAATACTTTATTCCTTTCTGTTGATGGCAGATAGAGTGTGTCCTGCTAGGAAGCTGACTTTGTACTTATTTAATGCTCCTACTTGTGGTCATTAAAATGACATGTTATATGTAGCACTTTATTGCAGGAAGAAGCAAATGCAGATTGGTTGTATAACCTTTGTTAATCTCAAAATGCCAAGATTGATCTTAATGCAAGAGAAGCTAACTGATCGTTAATTGATTTCTGTTCCTTAGACAAAGTAATATGTGGGAAGAAAGACTGGGATTAAAAGCACTCTGTTTTACAATTGGAAGTATGAAATGTGAAGCCTTTCAGAATGGTCATGTGATGTACAGGAATGCCTTCATACTGAATTATTGTTTTCCGTGGTGTCTCTTGGATTTGGATCTGGCTGTCTCTTACAGCTATTAGAAGTGTCTGACCTAGCTTTTGCCACAGTCCCCTCCCTGTCCCTTGGCCAAGCCACTGTAGGAGGTGCCCTGAGTCACATCTTTCATGCTATCTACCCACCCTCGTGCTGTCCTGAAGGAACTTCCTCTACAGGTTGTTGTGGGATGGGGGGGATCCAACCACCCCAGCAGGAAAGCAACGACCCTGTTCAGGAAGGAATTTCTTGTCCACAAGGGCTTTTAGCCATATGGGCAAGTAGAAATGTAACTCAGTCTTCATTAGTTCTTAAATGAAGCTTGTGTAGAAGGACTTTCTGGATGCAAAACTTTCATCACTTTAACCTATTTGCAAGATTCCTACATTTGTTTTGTACTGAGATGGCCAAACATTCTCCACTGTCATGACCAAATTCTTCCTGTATGTGGAGGACATCCTAATCTGCGCACTCCTGTTACCATACTGGAAGCTAGTTACAAGGGGGAAATATCCAAAACCATCAGCAGGTTATCATTTGGCATTATTAATTACAGGACAGGGAAGTCTCACCATTTGTTTACATTCCAGCAGGCAGTTTTGGTTCTGATGAGCACTTGGCAGGTCTGTCTATGCAGTGAAGAGAACCCATCTGCTCCAAAGTGCGTGTAAACCTCTGTAAACGACTTACCTAACTCAGGGCCCTGCTCACCATGCTTTACTCCACCAGAGCTCCTGCTCACACCTCCCTGGGAGCACAGGCACAATAGAAAATACTGTGTTGGGAAGTACTCAGAGCATAAAATAGTTATTGACAGCATGAAATCTGCAACCTGTATCCAGCAGCTCTACCAGTTCTGTAAAACACACTCCACACGCGCATCTCTGACCACACCACAGAAAACCAAACACTCCCAAATCCAAAAGCTTGTTTTTCACACCAGCTACAGGTAAGGTGCAGCTGTCCAGGAGGAAGAAGAAGGAGGAATGTTACAATAGTAGGCCACTGTATCTAAACCAAATGGCAGTTTAAATGGGGCTGGAACTTCCAAGAATGAGCTGCCCGCATGCGACCACCACGTGTTTTGACCATGTTCCACTGCACCAGTATCTGACCTGGCAATGTTTAGTGTACCTGGGAAATTTGTTTAGCACTTTGGAAAGGATAAATTCATCCTTTCTGGCAAGTTATAGAAGTTTTCTCTGTAAGGAAAAGTGTGTTAGGAGGTTTTTATTTTTTTAAGAAAAAAAAATACCCTATTTATCAGAGCTCTTGCATATTAAAATAATTTGTTTGCAGTTCAAGACTAAAGACAGGAATGTTCTCCAGAGGTTCCCCCTACTGATTAATGACCAACAGTTCTGATAAATTCCCCCCACCATAAAGGTAATTTCATACTGGTTTTCACTATGCATTCTTTAATGAAAGCTGGCGTGTTTTTCCATTCAGTAATTCAGTTAAAAGTTCTCAGCACTTTTTTCTTTCTTCTTTTTTTTTTTTTTACTTGTTGTATTATGTTCAAGTATCATTCAAGGTTTGTGTACATTAATAAAAATTTGTATTGTATAAAGCTTTTTGCATTATAAGGCTGTACAGGGTCATTTTGACAGTAACTGGTATATTTCTTTGCATCTTATGTTGCATTGCCAATTTCTAGTGTATCCAGTTTGGAAGTACAATATACTCTAATTAAAAAGGTTGGCTATATTCTGGTTTCCTTTGGTTTTCTTTCCTCTCCTTTTTTTTACCTTAAGTATATTTCAAGTTGATTTGGAGGGAGGGGTGAAGGATTCTCCTACAAGACAAGAAGATAATGTCTTCATTTTTTTCTTCTTATCAATGATATTAATCTTCAATTTTGAAATTGAAAAGGAAAGCTCTGTCTCTCACTCCTGATGAGAAAATACAGCAAATAGTCTGAGGACAGCTTCAGGACAGCTCACTCTGTGGGCTCTGTGCTTGTAGCAACCTTCCAGGTCAGTTCTGCAAGGGGGATAATTCCTCTTCTGCACACTCTGCTCAGTCATGCATTTCGAACAAATCAGATCCTTAAGCAGTTTGGTGGACTTGCTCTTGCTTGGAAATAAACCACATGAAGTCAAGGAAATTTCCTTAAGGATGAGCTAAGCCATGAATGAAAGAACACAGTGCACTAAAACATTGTCACGAAAATAATTTCTTTTTAATTGTAAAAATATTGTGTACTCATTTTATCAGCATTTTAGAAAAACCTGTTTTTTTAACCAAAGATTATTGGAACAATTAAAATGCACAGAGGACACTAAAGAAGGAAACCCTAAGAGTAGACAAATTTCCAAGAAGCAAAGTTACTATTGACTCTACCTGAACAAGAAAAGATACTCAACATCCTAAAAAGAAGTTAGACTATTTAAACACTAGCCAAGAAAAGAAAATAATCTTGGTGTTCATTGGATAAGAATTATCCTCAGATATATTAATGTTACCATTAAATACATGTGGAATGCCTTTTCCCTGCACTTAGGGCAGTGTTAATGTCTACTCAACTGAAAAAACTTCTTACAGTTATTTCTACACTCCTGAGGTTTGAATACCAAATCTCAAGGCCTTTATCAGTACCTTGTAGATGTTGCTGGGTGTTGGAATTCACTGCTCCTCTTCTGCTGCTGACTCCTTAGCTGAAAGAAAAGCTTTGACACAGAGCTGGTAAGTCATGGTGTCTCTCAAGAAGAGGTGGTGTCTCTCTCTCTTCCTGCCCACACTGTATCTGTAATACAAAATATACAGCAAGACTTTGTGGAGTTTTTTGCACTATACATAAATAGTTATCCTAGCAATTAAAAGTAATCATGCAAACCATGCCCAGAGCAGCTGTGGATGCCCCATCCCTGTAAATGTTCAAGGCCAGGCTGGAGGGGACTCTCAGCAATCTGGTCCAGCAGAAGGTGTCCCATGGCAGGAGGGTTGGAACTGGAGGACTTTAAGGTCCCTTCATGTGCAACCATTCTGTGAGTCTATTTAATTGTTTAATTAAGTTCTAAATCACTAAAACAAGACAGAAGAATTACTTAATTCAGGCCCCTCTCACCTTATTTTATCTTACTGAATTATCCTGACTGCCAGTCACAACCAAAACATAAACTGCCTGCAACAGCCCCTGTAGCTTTAGTCTGCCAGGAACCCCTGTGTTCACCCAAACAGGGGTGTTAGTGTGACGTGCTGAGATGTGATAAGGAGCCCCTGCCCTTTGCAGGAGGCTGTAACAGCCTTGTAGACCTGCATTATTTTAATCAATTAACTCAAATTTCCCCAGCCTGTATTTTCTGATAATATTCCAATATCCATGTCTGATTACAGAAAACAGTTCCAGTTGTGTACTGACTCTTTCAGGAAAAAAAGAAGTGCCCTGTTTTCATTCTGAATCTGAGTACATTTTAAATCTCTGTTTAAGAAAAAAATAAGCTTAAAATTGCCATTTTTTCATAGTTATTTCTTACAATCCTACACATGCCATAGTCATCATGAACCTAGCACAACAAGGCTTTAAGAGAGAATTTGCAGGAGGGGAAAAAAAAGCCAAACCAAACTAAAACAACAAACCTACAATTTTCTGTAACTCTTCACTGTTGAGAGGGCTTCTCTACAGTGGAGGGGACGGCATCATTTATGCAGAGCCATGTTTTAAGATCCTTGTTGTGTTAAAAATACATCAGTTATGCTCCTAACAGACAGACATCTGCATTATATCATCCACCATCTTATCTGCTGCTAATTGGCCTCCTTGTTGACAAGTCTTAGCAGCAAGGTTAAGTGCTGGCTGTAAAAGCAATGTAGCCTCTTGCCCGAGGGGTCAGAGCTCAGGCAGACTGTGCTGGAGCCTGCGCGGCCTCTCTCCTGCTATATATTTTCTGGGAGCTAATAAAACACCAGGGCAATCACTCCTGCCTGGAGTCTGCCAGCCACCACGGTGTCTGTGGAGCTGCAGCAAATGGAACATCATCGCCCCAGTGCAGAGCACTCAAGGAGTTTGCAAAGGAAACAGGGATCTCTTGCACCAAAGTTTTAAAAACTCCCTGAGATGCAACTAAAAAAATCCCTGAACTAACAGCTAACCTTGAACATGGGGCAGCTGATACCTCAATGTCCAGCACAGCCCTTGGAAAAGGGATGGGGGCACACCTTGACTGAATTCAGAGGTCCCATTTGAACCAAACACTGGGATTTTACCTGGGTGCTGGGCTCCTTGCAGAGCTCTTGGGAACATATCCTAGAAAGCCGTCCAGGTGGGTGCCAGGGAATACAGCAGGAATGCAGCTGTTGGGCTTCCATGTGGGCACAACCCCTGCCTTTGACCAACCTGGCAGGGGCTTGTTCTACATATATGACAGGGAAAGGGAAAGAAAGGAAACTTAGGGCTGGAACTAAGCAGGGGCAGGGGAACACACTGACTGGAAATATCTCATTAAATTAAAAAGAAAGCATCACCTCCAAAAATCCCAACAACTGGACAGGAGAAGAGCAGAGCATCACGTGATAGTATGGCACTTTTTTTGCAGGCTGTGGCAGCCTATTTCCCTGTTTAAAATGGGGAAGGGCTGTCCCTCCCTGGTTTTGCTTTGTTTTGGTTTTCTTTGTAATTGTTTCATTTCCTGCCACCTTAATCATTATTAACATCAACATATGGCACAACTCTTTAAAAAAACCATTTTTTTTCCAGTTTAGGCTATAGTGAATTTTAAAAAAGCTTCAAGTTTCTGTAATAGAAGTTCCTCTTCTGTTTGCTTTGAGTTCTGCTCTACTTTACTTTTCAGACCTCTACTTTCTATCACATACCTTTCTTCTTCCACCACTTCTCAGACAGCATTTCACTGGAAGTGTAAACTTTGGATTGTTGCTCTTCTGGGAATGTGCCTGTTTAAATAAAAAAGAGAAAAATGTTCTCTCTCTGAGCCCCTAGACCTTCGTGCCAATGTTTGCAGCACAGCCTAAAGTGACCAAACCCAAAAACAGGCATTGCTTCCTGGCTGGTCAACGAAGCATCAAATACTTTCTTGATTCTTTCCCTGCTGTTTAAGCCTGGAATGTTCATTCACACACCAGGCTGAAGAATTTGCTTTTAAGAGATGTACCAGGAGGCCAGCTGGGAGGGTCAAAGCCCTCAGTAAGGTGCTCCCACGTGGGTGAGTAGACTTTGGAGCCATAGATGCTAGACTGCATCCATGAGCAGGAGCAGGTTGCTGCCAGTTTGCTCTCACTGCCTCTCACCAGTTACCACGTGAGCCTGGTCTAGGCCCTGCTCAGGACTAGGACCAGCAAAACAAATTAAGACAAACTGAAGTATCCACGTCGTATTCCTCGACTGCAGGGATTAACACTTCCCTGGCACCCAGACTCCCAGTACACAGTGTGCAGCTGCATTCCAGCAGAGTTAGAAGCAGTGCTTGTTTTAACAATAAAAATCACTGGATCTTTCTTTCCTGAAACAGAGCAAAACATTTTAAATGGGATGGGATGGAATGTAAGTAAAGATAAATAGTTGCAGGAAAGCTCCTTCCAGCAGCAGGGTTCTGAAGCAATATGAATACATTGGTGGCTGTCACTCATGCCAGTGACACTTTTTAAATGCACCAGAATAGATCTGTTCACATGTGTTACCAGAGCAATGCCCACTTGCACTCTGAATATTTAGTAAGCAAGCATTAAGACTTCATGTTTTTATACTTAGCTCCCTATTTTTAATGGGCCTGCATACCCAGAACTTAATGAAAATATCTAAATATAATGTCAGTGGGATTTAAAAATATGCACTGCATCTTTTAAGTTGACATTTCAATCAAAAATAAATAAGATCCATTTATATGGTGATACTGTGATAAGATTGCATCAGTCAAGTTTCATTCCTACTCAAAGTGACAGATTTCTCTAAGTCAGAGCCAGGAAATTCAGTCCTCCAGCAACTCCAACCAGGAAAATATAACTGAGGGTGAATTTAAGTACTTCACAAAAATTAGGGTATCGTGTTTCAAGGATAAATGTATTTCATATAATCCTATAATTTCATAGAATCCTACAATCATCAAGGTGGCAAAAGACCTCCAAGGCACTCCTTTTGTTATTAATGAATTTATTAAGACACTTTTTTATTATTGTTCACAGGGAATGCCAGATTGAGTTGCAGCTAGGCTTTCACCTTTCTAACTTTCTCTCTACATGACCTAATGACGTTCTTGTACTTTTCCTGAGTTGTGTCTGCCTCTTCTTCTAAAGGTCAGAAATTATTTTTCTTCCCTGAGTTCACCAAAAGCTCCTTATTCAGCCAGGCCAGTTTTCTTCCTCTTTTTCACACTGTTGCTGTCTTGTGGCTAGTCCATTAAAACTAATAACTGCACTCAACTTTTGTATTTGCCACTCAGCCCAAGTCACATGAGTGTTGTCATTAGTTTTTTCTGTCACCTAATCAATAGCTTGTCAAGATCCAGGCCCTTATTTGGTGGTAGAGACTTCAAGAATCCTCCACATTAGGCTCTCTCACATTTAGAGAGCCAAAAGAAAATGGATGGGGTATGGTTTTGCACTGTTCAGAAAATCTGTTTCCCATTGAACTTTTTCAGTTTCTTGGGCTAGTCTAAGAGAGGAACTGAGACAACTCAATAGTAGCAACCAGATATAAATAAAAAGATCACCCAAAAATGTGACTGGCAGCCAAGAGGCCAGGACTCTGAAATGTCTGGTGGGAATGTTTCCTAACCCGCCAGAAGCTCACATGGTTCAAAGCTTGCTCTTGGCACTGCCAAATGACCAGGGACCACCTCCTCCCATGGCATCTGCCACTTCATGACAGGCCAAAAACTCAGAAGAAATCCCTTAGCTCTGCAGCTCTTTCTAGAAACCTCAAAAAGCCAGGCTACTTACCTCTGACTCCTCTGAGATCTGCTGTCTGTACGTATGTTGACATTGAATTCACTGTGCAAACACTGAAAGCCAGAGAAGTTCCGCCCCAGCAGAAGTGCACAGACCTGCCCTCCTCTTGCTCTGCTCTTGCAGAGGGCAGACTGCTTGTTGTAACAAGCTGCAGTGTCACAGCAATCTCAAATCAATGATCTTGCTTCCAATGTAAGACTGCCATGTCTCTGGAATCAACCCATCACAAGCTTTCTGAAAGGGACTTTCTGAAGACTCTTTTCCTGTAAACAAAAAAGGAAAAAGCACTTACCCAAGAACACAATTAATATTGTCAGTCAAGCCAAGTGAAATCTGACATCTTACACCATCCCAAGGATGCATTCAGCTTGAATTCTGACAGTATCCTTGTTTACCCCGTCCCTCCTGGCTATAAAGAGGGCAGCCAGCAAAGAAAGCTACCCTCAAGGAAAGACACCCTCCCACCTCTTTCAAAGATCTTTGGAATGTCTCCCAGCAAGGTGAGAGAACACAAGGAAACCTTCCAGCCACAGAGAGAGGCTGCTGCTAAGTGCAGGGGAAAGGTCTCACCCTCTTTGACTCCAGCAGGCAACCTGGGACACTGGGCAGGGGTAAGAGAAGACAGCAGCCTGTCCTCACACCATCCAGCTGCCCAGCCCTGCAGATCCTGGGGGGTTCTTGGCAATTAGCACAGTTTCTCTTGCTAATGGACAATCAAGCATGTGCCCAAGCCCATCCAGTCTTCAGCTCATCACGGGGAGGACCTGAGACTGGCAATAAAACTCTCTGGGAATGGAGAGGCAGGAGTTCCAGACTCTAACCCAAGACCTCTTGGAGGGTCCTAACACCAATCCTTTCTCACCAGCCAGCTCAGTGTGGCTGAGCCCTGACAGGGCCTGCAGGTTGTTTTGGACATGAGAGGAGTAAGAAAACAGATTAATGCCCCTTAACTAGGAAATGGGTAATGCACCCTCCGTGTCTCACAGGCTGGCCATGAAGACAAGCAATTGGGGTTTTTTTTCTTAATTTATAAGGCATGGGAGTTAACCCTGAGGTACTTCAGTTCAAAATGTGGTTCTTTTTTCCTGATAATGATGAAACAGAACACTGTAATTCAAACCCCCATCCTGGAAAGGTGAACAGCAGCCAGCCATACCAAGTGCCCTGGGCACCTGCTGCCAATGATCTACTCTCTCCCTTGAACAAATAATGTCAGAAGATGAACACCTTCTTCAGTAATTCCCCTTCCTCAGCCCCTGCCTGCACATCTTGGTTTGCCTGTGCTCATATCACCACATACACCTTCAACTATTCAGAATCTCTTTAATTCATAACATGATTTAACAGAATTAGACTAAATACCATCATGCAGTAACTTTTTTAACACATCAGAAAGCGTATTTTCATTTTTTTTCAGGAAAAAGCTGTAGACAACTCATGTCAGCAGCCAGATTAAAACAAACCCGTCTTTCTGAACAAAAGGTGCTCTTTCTAGAGAGTTGGGGTCATTCATTATCTCCAGATTTAATGAACTGCACATTCCTCAGCTTTTGGGAAACACAATTTGACAGTTTGTAGAGGAAGATTGATTTTATTTATACACATCTATAAATAAAGGCTCCATGCTGTGGCATCAGCCAGTCAGATGCATGATATAACTTCAGCATCTCTTGAAGAGAAACAGCCTGGATTTTGAGTGAGGGACTATAGACTGGTTCATTTTCTAACTCCAGATGAAAACTGCATTTTCCCTCATCTACCAGTGGTGAAGAGGGCTGCACCTGTGAGGAGCCCCTGCCAGCACTGCCCTATCAGGCTAGACAGGGGTCTGTCAGCCTTTGCCAAACAACTCACAAGGCAGAGATGCAAAGACACAGAGTGGAAAGAAATGAAAGAGAAGGGCTTTGCAAAAGTGGGACTTTGCCCTTAGTAATTAAAGGTAGCATGGATTTCACCCCAGCTCTAGATTTCCATCTACAGGGAATGTAGAAAAAAGGAGAATAATAAAGAGAAATAAGGAAAAGGAGAACAAGACACAATACAATTTATTGTGTGAATTATGCAATACACCTTCATAAGAATCTAAAAGTATGAGCAGAAGGAAGTTTTGAGAAATGGCTAGTTTTAGCAAGGCCAGACCACATGAACAAAAGATAACCAGGCAAAAAAAAAAAAAAAAAAAAGGTGTTTGAGAGATGATCCAAGTGGATTTTCATCCAAGCATCCCTTGGGCTACAGAAAACAGGTTTCCTGACTAAGAGAATGTCATGAACTACTTAACCACAAACAGGCCTCTTCAAAAAAGTTATGCCCTTAAAGCTACTTACACCACAGTTGTGACTCCTAACTTTCCCAGCCAGCTTCTTCTCCAGCAACAAAACATTTTATAGCCTCAGTAGCTCTTGCCCGTTGCAAAGCAGTGAAGGAAACCTTGCCAAAGAGTCAGAAATGCAGAACCCCGAAGGAAATGAGACCTGAGACAACTGATTTAGGACTCTGCTCACCATTTTATCTCCCTGGTTCCAAGTAGCCCAATGCACTTCCAAAGACCATGGAGCAGTTTGACACATTGAGGAGGGGGGAAAAAAAAGATGGTAACAAGTGGTTGTTCTTTTTACCTCAGCTGTAAATCCATGCACAACACCCAGGGCACAGCATCAATTCCAAACAAGTGCAGGCAGATATACAACGTGCCGCTTGCCCTGATCAAGACACAGAGCAGCACAAAAAAAAAAAAAAAAAAAAAAAAAGGCTCTCGAGCAAGACATAAAAATGCTCAAATCCATTGTAAGCAGGAGTTCAGTTTTAAGGAGGTCTAAACTGTCCTAACTCCAGCAAAACCACACCATTACCTAGACAGAGTAAGCCCACCCACAGTCCCAAACAGAATTCCTATAGCAGATGCAAATTTCAGCTGGTAATGTGAGCATTTTTAAGGAGCAGTGGGGTGCAAGAAGGCTAAAGACTGGGAAAAAAACATATTCAAATCATCTAAAACACAATCTTTGATAAGGGCAATATGATAGTTATACCCTGGTGAGTTTTTAGGGAGAATTAAAGAGGCTCTGAGGAAGCACAACTGTCCCCATGAGAACCATCCAGGAGTTTTATGGTGGGCAATCTAATCACCAGTGCCATGATTGCTTTGCTCTAAGTCCAGCCAATCCAGATGGGCCACAAAATCCACGGGTTGTTCCATGCCATGCTTGGTGCTTTAATCCTCTATGTTTTGACAGGTTTGTACAGGGAAAGTTGAGGACTGACAGCAACTCCCCGAGCTCCTGGAAAGGATTCACACTGTGAAGAACCACAAAAGCATTTGATGCCAGAAAATACAAACCACACAGACCTTGGACCTCCCTTTCTGCCAAAAGAGCTCAAGCATGCTCCAGACCAGGAGCATGAACTGAGACACTCTAGAGAGGTAATTTGTCTCTTTTTTTATAGGATGTTTTACTGGGGTATCTCTCAAGTTCCCTAGTAGGGAAGGCAGATGTAGTCAAGGCTGAAATTATGAATCCTTTAGCATTTGCCATGAATCATTTGGCCTCAATCACAAGAAGAGTTTTTTGTCTCTCCCAGGAAGTGTACTGGTTTTCCTGTGTGGCACTGCTCGACTACATCCAGCTGACTTCATCATGTGCAAGAATGAAAGCAGGATGCCCAATCAAGTACCAAACATCACTCAAAACCACTATCATTCACAATTCAGTCTCTGATCAACCAGTTCCTGTTGTGAAAACTCAATTGTAATTCAAAAAACCAAACCAAAATACACACAGGAGAAAAAAAAAGTCAACCAAACTTCAAAAACTCTGAATCCACCAGAAGATAGTTTAAGAGATGAATTAGTAAAACAAGAAGAAAACAAAACACACCACAATTCAGCACAAACAACACCCTAGATAAAGGCAGGGAACACTGACACTGCTTTTTCAAAGCAGTGACTATTATGGCTGGTACCTCTGAGAATGAAACAGAGCAAGCTCTCCAGGGCTCTGACCTCCAGCAGGTCATGTTCACAAGCCAGTGACCTCAAGAGCCAAGCTGGCATTCCCAGTGCCCACAACAATAGATCCAATTACTTCAACCAACAAGCCTTAAAAGGCACATGCAGCCCATGAAGCTCACATTGCTCTGTTAATTCAAACACATGGATCCACAGACATGAAGAGGGGAGAACAGCACCCTTGCCATCTCTGGATGCTGCACGTGCCCTGCTTACCTTCCCTTACACATTTTGGCTTCCACATTTCTTTCCCTGGTGTTTCCCTGTTTGGAGATTCTTCACCCAAACTCAAACCATAATGAGACTGAATAAATTGATTCAATACTATTTGCTTTATCATTTTTCCCACCATTATTCACTGCAATTCCTCAGACTTGGCAAAGGCAAAATACCATTTTGTTCTTCTTTCAATTGTTGATGTCCAAGTCCAGGTGCTTGGTGAAAAAATAAACTTGTTTCCTACGTAATACTTTTGAATTTGCTGAACAACCTAGCAGGTCAAATAACTTATTTTGAGAAGAAACAAAATCCTTCAGTCAGTATACTGCTGAAGTAAAGGAGTTCAAAGGGGATCAAGAGCATTTTATAAAAGGCAAATTGAAATAGAAACCTACAAGATCCTCTTTTGAGGAACAGCAGGGACCAAATCTCAATGAAAATCCCTTCACTAGTATCAGCACCCCCTACCCTGTCCCACTGGGTGGGGATGGGGTTTGCCTGCCTCCCTGGGAGGCCTAAGGGCATCACCAAACCTGGCAGCCCTGGGGGCTCCCATCCTTGTACCCCAGCTCCTGCACTGCCAGGTATGACTGCCACCAAAATCCTCTGTCACCTCTCTGCTCTCCTCAGGCAGACAGAGCTGTGCTCAGGGGCTTCCAAGGGGCAGAGGAGCTGTGCTGACCTGAAAGGTGAGCTGGATATTGCAGTTTAATGTGGCTGCTAATCAGGAGGCTTCTCATGCCTACTAAGTAAATGTCCCTATTTACTTTAAATAAAACTGTGTCAGAAGAGCCAAAACAAAAATACCTATCCAGAGTAAAGCAGACAATACTGCTTGTATGTGAAATACTGTGTGTGTTTCACAATGTGAAAGTGATACTGCTGCAGAAAATATGATGTAGCCCATTTTGCAAGGTTGCTAAATTATGTATTACTAAGAGTGGCACACAGTCACCTATTAATACATCTAGAGCCCTTTGTTGCCCTATTATCAATAACAAACCTTCTGCACTATTTTGGGAAATGACCTTTCTCCACAGCCTGGTGTAGCACGAGCCAGGAACCTCCTGAGCTGTAATTCCAGCTCCACCATTGACTTGCTGCATGGTGAGGGAAAGTTGCTTTAACCTCCCAGGTGCTGTTTCTTTTTCTGTAAAGCTGTAGTGACACTGGCCTCCCTCTCAGCTCAGTGGAGTGCCTTACTCAGTTCAAATATTTGAGCAGAGCTCTGGGGATGCAAAATGCCAGATCAGTGTGACACATTGCTGCAGCTGCTTAAGGATATTAACAGTGCAGAAATTCAGCTGCAGCTGGAAGAACATATTGTGCAGAGCTACAAGGTTCTCTTTTCACAGGTGAGAATTTATAGCCACCAGCTTTAGGCTACAAATCACCACCCAGTAACCTGTCAGTGTTTTCAAGCCAGAGTTTCTTTCTCAACTCACAAGAAAGAAAATCTCAGTGCTTGGTCCCACCTACCTGGCAGCAGGATTGAGGGTAATGTTCACAACCCACATAATGGTAAAGGATACACCTAAAATAACAGCATACAGGGACCACAGGATGAGAATTACTGGGACGAGAGGAACACACAGCAGATACTCAGTTTATGCAGCCTGGGACATTTCAAATGTCAAAAAAAAAAAAGCTGGGTTATAGGAAGTTCCAGAGATTGAAAAAATAGAGCCCAGAGAGTGGAGACTGTAACAACACCAGCTCTTTCTCTCTCACTCTAAATAAATAAAAGTCATGACTAAATGAAGTCATTCTGAAAACATGAATTATTTCACATTTCATTTGCTTTGGCAGAATATTCCCAGGCTTATCCCCCTCAAGCTGCAGGAACAGGTGGAAAACACTAACAAAATACAGGAACGTGCATAAGCATGCAGTGAAACTATAGGAAGGCTACATTCCCAACTTGGAAAAAAAAAAAAAAAACAAAAAACAGTCACATAACTCTTTTCCAAGGGACAGAAATCAATTTGTTTTCAACACCTCGCTTCTCTCCTGTGTTGTTACAAAAGATACCATCAGTATTTGAGAGTTGTCTAATAACTCTCTTTAATAATTTAACCAACAGTTTCCAAATAAAATTTACTTTGTGGCTTGAAACCCATCCTGCTGGAGGAAATTCCATTTCAATTCCATTGTAATTGACATCACGACTCAAATTCCTAAATCTGGATCCCTAGTTCTTCAGAAATGAAGGGAGTTTCACAGCCTGGAAGATTTAACCTGAAAGCCACACCACCACACCCATATTTACATTAGGAAGTTCCCAGGGTGAGCACTGTTCCTCCATCAGGATGATCCTAAAATGCCCTTTAAAAACTCCTTAACTATTATTTAAAAGCCCTTTGTTTTACAGACAGGGAGCAATACATTTGGCATGGAAGTTTAAGCATGACATGATTCAAGTTTATAAGGATTAAATTACAGCAGCTATTGCAATCCATGTTTGAATTTAATATTTAATATGTCTCTACTGACAGATTTCATTTACTCATCCTAATTAAGAGTGCCCAGAGACTGCTTTTTCACCTTCTTCAGAGTGAACTACGGCCAAATGTGAGCCCTGGGGTGGGGCACAGGCATCCCGAAGGCAGCAGAGGTGCCGGCGGCCGAGCGCTGCCATACAGCACCACCTAAGGGCTCTCCATAAGTACTGCCGGGGGGATGTATGGAATGAGACCTATGGATTGGCTCCTGGATGCTCCCAGCCAGCTGCCAGGCTCCCAGCACACACCAGGGCCACCACAGCAAAACTCTCTGAGCAGCTGTTTCCTCTCGGAGTCGCTGCCACTGATTCCTCAGGAATCTTCTGGAAAAGGAAGTTACCGAAAGCTGCCCGAGGAATAATTTTCAGAACAAGATTTACCTCTGTCATCAGCAGCAATTTGTTTCTCTCTGTGGCAATCTCTTGGCGTGCAGACAGGGTGGTTTGTTACAAACACTCTAGATTAAGCACAGGAGGAGAGAATGTTATGGCTTGAAGATTTAGAAAGTGAAAAACAAGAGTAGCTTTAGTTCTATCCAGCTTGTACAGTATTTAAATCTCTATTTCAGCTTTTCCAGGCAATTTTTTTTCCTTCGTAATTTATACAAGTCTTGCTCATAAAAATATCTTCTTTTGGAGTGGTTTTGTGATGCAATCTACATAAGGAAATACCACACTAACCTGAAGATCCACTTAGTCTAGCCTGCCTTAATCTCAAGAAACACCCAATAAAGAAAAAAAAAAAAAAAAAAAAAAAAAACTATAAAAGCAAAAGTATTCAGACTGACCCACAGAAATGCCCTTGCATGTTAGATGTTCACTAAGGTTCAATGTTCAAAAATGCTAGATGAGAGCTATTCAGACTAGACTAGTTTACAAGGTCTGTGCCTGTCTCCACAGCTATGTTTTCTGAGATGAAAGAATTGGCAATGGACCAAACAAGATTATTTTAATTATCCCGGTTTCCTTCTGAAATTTCCTGTCCCGTTGCATATGAGGTTTACCACCCCAAAAAAGGAAAACTGACCTGCCAGGCAGGACAGACCTCAGGCAGCCTTTATTCTAGGACCTTATTCCATCACGTGTAGGCACATGCTCCACTGCTGACCTCTCCTGACCTCAGGGTGTGGAGAAGCAGCAGCATTTCTAACATGGAAGGAATTGTGTGTGGTGAAAATGAGTGTCTGGAGCAGCGTCTCCAGCTAAACTGAAAGCCACGTGCAATGTGCAAGACATGAAACTGGGACTTTCAACACATCCTAATTCAAAATAACTCTTTAATGCCAGTACAGAAACAAAGCATTCAGTGGCTTTTAGTCATACTAGTGCTGTACAGTAGCCATGCTCTGCTCCATTGCTGCAGGTGTGGAAATGACTGTACTAAAGAGTCCCACATTAAAGACTCCTTCATTTCTGAGAATGTCACTTTCTAATGGATAGTGACAAGGAAAAGTGAAGGGCAACAATATTTGAAGTCTGAAACATTCATTTTCAAATCTAATCAGTTTCTATTGCCACTGCACACAGAAAAAAACAGTCAGATTGTAAGTGGTGCATCATAGCACTCATCAATAACAAAAAAGGGTTTTTTTACTTTTACTGAAACTGTTTCTAAAAGCTTATTGATCTTGACCAGAGTTCCCCATTTCTCCTGTAAATCAGAAGTTAAGAGCATTACTTCAGCCCCTTGTTTTGAGTCCTGCAGATATCAGATATTAGCAGCTGTTGTTCAGTGAAGACAGACAAATCATACTCACAGCTCAAAATAAAGAAATCCTGTTTGGGTGAGCACAATTTGCTCTGTTCATCAAGCAAGCAAGGACATGAAAAGTCATTCCTCTCAGCCTCAGACAGCGGTCAGGATTTCCAAGTAGATCATTTTGTTAAGATTCATGCAATATAAATAAAAAAGAACAATATTTGCAACGTAATTCCCATTCCCGTTTGCTGATTATTTTACTTGACTGAGCTCTGCCAGATACCATGCACTTGCCATGCTTTTGACCTGGCATGTAGGGCAGAAACCAGTTTCTTATGCAGCTGCCTGTTCTGAAATGAACATCTGATTTATCTGATCTCAGTTTTGCAATGGCAGCAATATTAGTGCTCTCCATGAATTTTACGAGATTGGGATAGCTGAATAGCAGAGCTTCTCTTCAAACTTCAGAAGAGGAAGGACACCAGAGCACAACAGGCTTGTGCAACACATGCTGACCTTTTAACATATTGACCTGTAGTGCTCTGAAAAGCCACCAATGAACAGAGGGGAGAAGTCAGTGCTGGAGCTGACAGGGTGGAAAGGAGAAAACCACCACACTGGCAAGGGACAGTGACCTACTGTCCGTGAGCATAAAGGTGGCTCAGGATAACAACATTTCTGGCAGAAAAAGTATACAAATACTCAGTTGTTTCTTACTCAGATCTAGGTGTAAAAGACAAGCATCTGAGCAACAGCAGAAGTTCCTGGTTTAAGCTTCTGATGTGGTAAGGCACATTACATGTTGCAGCTTCTGGTGTCACTAAAGAGCCTTTGTCCAGTCAGACTAACAATTTAAGGTGAAACAAGCAACTTACTCCTTGCTCTTATTTTATAGGCTTTGCCAGATGTGACCAAATAGAGGCACACATTCAGTGCAGACCCTCAATCATTTTCAACCGTGTTCAATACCACTTCTGTTTCAGTTTGTGAAATCTTTTCTAAAACACGTAAACCAATAAATTCTTAGCACCCTAATTTCAATTTCTATGGATTATTTTGCCTACTTTGAAATCCTAGGAAAGCTTCTCTAAATAAGAATAGATCTTACTGCGATGGCTGAAGTCTTTCTCCTTCCATGAGAGGAGGCTCTGACATCACAGTCTGGGAACCAGCTTAGCTCCTTTTCCTGAAAAGAGGCAGAATACATCTTAGTATAGTTGACTTGTCCCTGTATTTCCAATCCTCCAAATCTTCCTAGGACGGTGCCTGCTTTCTTCTAAGATTTGATGAGAGAGAGAAAGAGGAGTAAAGGGCAAAGGTAACCAAGAGGTCAAGAAGAGATGCTTTCCCTCAGACACTGCTAACAAGGCAGAGCACAGGAGTTTCACACGGCTTCAGAAACCCTTGTTCCCCGCTGGTGAGCTCCGTCCAAGCCCAGGTTCACCGAGGTCACAGCAAAAGAAAAGGTTGTACTTTTGTTGATCAACGCTGCTAAGCAACAAGTCATAAAAACCAACATCACCCTTGTCTTCTGCTGGTTGCAATTAGAGAACTACAAACAGGATCACAGATTCAGGGCCGGGAGAAAACCTTTGGCAGTGTGAGTGTGCACTGCTCCCAGCCACACAGCTCGTGCAGCAACTTCTCATTAGACACACAGCGGCATCCCCAGCCATTGCAGCCTGAGCAGGGCAGGTCAGCCCAGCCCTCTGAAGCTGTAATAGCCTTTGGCTTCTCAGAGTTTGCAATCTTTAGGTGGTAGTGGTCACTTTCAATTGAAGAAACAAAGCAGAAGTGTTGTCAGCCCCTGATTAACGTCATGAATATTTGAGTCATGTTAAAAGGTGCATAACTAAAGATTTATAGGCTACTCTACCAGTGGAAGAGATGTAAGAGGAAATGAAGACATAGTGGCAGAGCAGGAACTCACTTTGCCACAGTATTTTAAGGAAGAATACAGCAATCTTATCAAGCATTCTGAAAGGTGAAGCTTTTAAGTTGTTACAAGTCAACAATCTTTTACTCAAACTACAAGAACTTCTAACTATTCCCCACTTCGAGCACAGTTACAAACAAACCCACCTAGTGCCAAAGGACAAACATCACTTGGTCCCATGCACACACAAATCCAAAAGATAGGGACAGGAGTTGAATTTATAATTTGTGTAAGCCTCACACAGCAAACGCTGTCAGTCACATCAGTTTCTGTGGCTTCACAGTGAATTATCCAAGATAATTCTTATGCTCCCATGGGAGGAAATGTAGAGAAAAATATGCATTCCTCTTGCTGCTCCATAATGTACCTTCTCATACACTGTCATGAATGCCAGCCCCTCTTTTCCTTCCTCGTTCAGCAGCTGAACCATACCTTAGTATGACAGGAGGGAACAGAGCATATCTGTCATCCTTCCATTCTAAGTATGGACTCTAATTGCTTCTGAGTTTTTAATTTTGAAATTTTTACTATCAATTTAGAAATGCTGGTAACGTTCCATTATGAGGGGTGTGGGTTACTTTTAAATAAACTGCAAGGAATATGACCATGGAGTAGCTGAACTGGTTTTTGGAAGAGGAATCCTGTTGCTAGTCAGTCTGTGCACTGATGACTGTCCAGCTCTTCAGGGGAACACATTAATGTTTCCTTAAATACATTCTTTACCAACTTTTGTTCAATATTTCATCAAATTATAAATGTTTTAGAACAGTCCAGCAGGAATAGTTACAGAAGCACTAAACTCTGCAAAAACAGAGAATGTTGTTCTCATTTTAACTCATAGAGCATGTTACTTATTGACTGTGCATCCAAGGGGGAGCAACAGAGTACTCTGAAAAAGGAAAATAAAGGGGGAAAAAGGATGTTTGTACCAGTACAGAGCAAGTCAGTAATTGAATCTTGCCACAATACAAAAGAAAACTGTAGAAAGTGAACTGTGTACAGTTTAAAAAAAAGTTCCTTTGCATTCTTTAGCTTTACTCAACTCCCATGCCCCAAAATCTCAAACAGCCAACACACTGCAGATTTCACAAATAAGCAATATATGTGAGGAGAACATAAAGGCTGAAGCAGCATGCACAACAGGAAGTAATGCATTCACAGAAGGTGAGGGCAGATTAGATATCAAAGTTTTTTATTACTTAAAGCAGGACATTACAACAGAACAGTAGTCAGGAAGGGGTCACTGGGTCCTGTCACTGAAAACAGAGAGATTAGATATGAAAGGAATAAGTCACACTAAGAGCATGAACTTGCTAAGAGCATTTTTTCAACCTTAAGTAACGTGGCTGTAAATATATGTGGGGCTCAGAGTAAAGACTATTGAACTGTAACCCTTACACTCTCTGACCTGTTCCAGAGTCCTGGGTAAATCACTTGATCTCACCACACTTGTTTCTGCCAGCTGTGAAACACCAGCAACATCTATTACACAGGGACCTGGGGAAAAGTTTCACACTTACAGACAACTGCAAGACTTCGTAGAAAATTACTTTGTGTATCCTAAACAGTTTATTCCTGACCTCCCTTACTCATTTGTCTAACAGTTTGTCATACCTCCAGCTACAAACCTCCTCTTGCTATTGACTTCTCATGAAGTTGTATTATTTTCCCATACTATTCTGCAGTAGCTGTGGGTTTAAGTGTTAACATGAGAGCAGCCTGACAACTCCAGAAACTAAGAATATGTCAACATCCTACTCAACAGATTTGTTTA
Source organism: Passer domesticus (assembly GCF_036417665.1). Classification (NCBI taxonomy): domain Eukaryota; kingdom Metazoa; phylum Chordata; class Aves; order Passeriformes; family Passeridae; genus Passer; species Passer domesticus. Next base: position 27,410,296 of record NC_087477.1, read on the forward strand.
CTATCTTTTTTTCAGAAGCCTGTTTACTTGAATAACAATATTTTAATGCATTTTAGCCAAGTTAATCCCACAAAGCTAAAAATTATGAGCTGGGAACATTCTTCCCTATCTTGGGACACAGTGGATTGTTTATGGAGTTGTAGCTGACCAGCTGAAGCTCTGCAGACCTTCTGAAGACAATGCATCTGCCCAGCCCACGAGAACATGAACAAAACTGCACAATTAACTGAGCAGCAGCTGACTCCAAAACACATCACAGCAAAATCTGACAGGCTGTAAACCAAACTATTTCATTACTACATGAAAGGCTCAGTTCATAGTTTGCACAGGACAGCTTTTCAGTTTGGCAGGGGAATCACTGAAAAACAAAACAGGGACCCTCATTTACTGCTTCATTTCCAAAGACTCCTTTCAATACAAGGATATTTCTCCATCTACTGAAGCATGAGGCATAACTGAACACATAAAGAAGGCAAATCAGATTTTAAATAATATTTTCATTTAATGCTCTACTTTAAAAGGAAAATGCAGTTTGAAGAACCTGCTTAAGCCATTGTACTTCTGCTAAGAGTTCATTTATAAATTAACAATATTATAAAAGAAGCAACAAAATGAGAAAATAATGATAGCCCACGGCTTGAGTGGATCAGTAGATCTGCATCCAGAAAACAAATACTGAAGAAGCTGTAAAACATACTCTGCCTGAGCTGGTGTCATTTAAACAAAGCTACAGGTTCTGTTTTACTTGCTTGGCAGCTCATGTATAACAGACAAGGAAAACAGCAGTCCTGACAGAAGCAGCAATGGCCATAATAAGGGTCTGATCTAGCAGATAAACACAAATGAGGTGACCTCAAAAACTGCCACCTTAAACAAAGGGACTATCAAAAAATTGAGAACTCACCGGTTAAAATGCTGCTGCTCTCATTAATTTGTTCCCCACCTGACTGCCATTTCTTCTACAAGGTACCACGAAATACAGTCAGTACTTAAAGCTGAAAGGACTCAAAGGACACAAGACATTGCTCTTGGTTTGGGGCACTCTGTCATATTCAATAGAGGTGTTTAAATAAAAAAGAAACTGTAAGCACTGCATTTCTCTCACAATTCAGCATGGTCATGACAAAGTCACTGTGCTTCTGCCACTCCACACATTCCTTCAGCTGCCTCTTTGGAACTGACTGCAGCAACCCCACAGCAGAGATTAGGAAACAGGAGTGAGTAAGTGGTCAGAGCTCAGAAATTCTGACTATTTAGGTGGTGGAAACCACTAACACCAGCTACCCCTGTGCAAACTTTCTTACCAAGGAAATGCCTCAGCTGTATGGCCCCCAAAACACCCCAATGCCCTGCCTTAGTGTTTCACTGCAAACTGTGCCCAGCAGGCAAAAGTTGGGATCACGATATAACAACTGGGAAAAGGGGAATGAAGAGGAAAAAGTATTTTGAGAGGAAAAAACCCTGAACAAACACCATGAAGGTAAAAAGAGGATTTAAGTAACCCAATTCACTGCTATACTGGAATTGGGTTGCCAGAATCCAAACAGGTGAAATTGAGCTAAAGTCACCATACCTTTTACATACATGTCCAGAAAATCAAAACTGAAAATTATCACTTCCAATATATTCCTTAAAAATTAATCTATCTAAGTACCAACAGGCTCACAAATTCTCCTGTTTTACGGTCAGGTCTCCAAAAATCAGTGGTTTTCCACTTTATCCTTCACATTTAGTGGGTACCAGATGAGCTCTGCTTTCTAGATCATAGATCAGGAAAATGTTTCCTCCAGATTCTTCTCAAGGGAAAATCAAAAATAAAAGTGCTTTTGGTTGGAAGCAGTCCTGTCTTCTGCAAGAGATAAAGAAAAAATACCAAACACGACTGACCATTTTGTTTGAATCCAAAAAACGTAAGTCAGCTCAGAAAACCACAAAACACTATTTTTAGAGACAAATTATTCTAGTATAAAGACATTTGCTATTAAAATATCATGGGTAACATTTGTCCAATCTGATGTCTTCATGAAAAGAAAGTCTAACTACATTTTGCTTTTTAATAAAACATCTATTTTGAAACCAGATGGTTAAAATTCCCTTCTCCTACTGTACAGTGCGTAATAACTAACTACAGCTTCCAAAGAGGGACCAAACACCACTATGTCCTATTTATATGCATACAATTTATTTAAAACTAAGGCTGTGGTCTGGTGCTGTCAGGCAGTGCAATGTTCTTGCTGTCACTCACGGTGAGGAAAGAAAATGCAATCCATTCTGGCAACAGCTGCTGCTATATTAGAATGGAAAGCTGCAGTGTCAACTGCTCTGAGATGACCCCACAACCAGAATCAAACCCTGCACCACCACAAACCTCACTCTCCTGCCCTCCCCAGACCAAATCATTTTACATGGGCATCCAGGTTTTATCAACAGATCTAAGGCATGCAGAAATAGAAGATTCGGAAATTTATTTTATTCCAGTAGTGTGTAGTAACCTCTTAGTAAGTGTTTAGATCTGTCATGATCACTGCATATACAGAATCCAACAGAATTCTTTTGCTGAGTACTGGATACGTTTTCCATTCATTTCTGCTGCAGCAAAACATCTGAATCCACACATAGAAAAAGTGTATTTAATGTTCACGTTTACATAAAGCACCCATCAAGAACAGAGTAGAAAACAATGCTTAGAGACCATCCTTGAATGCCTTCAGCAGCAGGTCTGCTGCCAGCCCGGGAGACAAGACCCCTTGAAGAACTTTTTCCTCCAGAAGTGGGATCTTATCCTTGACTGCCAGGTGACTGCGGAAATGCTGCAGCATGTTTTCCTGGATGAGGTTCCACATCCACACCTTCTGCTGTTTCCGCCGCTTGGCAAGCAGCTCGCCGCTGGTGAGCGCGAGGTCGCGGAACTCGGTCATTTTGTCCCACATATCCGAGACGCCCTCCCCGGTTTTGGCGGAGATGCGCATGACCTGGTGGAGTCAGAGGAATTGCCAAAGCCAAGTTAGCTGCTGGCCTGGAGGCTTCCACTACTGAATCAGAGAGATTGCATGGAAATTAAGAAATGTGTGAGCGAAGCTTCCTTCCGTACTCATTTCATGAGGCTCCAAACATTTCTGTGCCTTCTGCCGCAGCCTCCCCAAAACTCTGGGATTCAGCTAACTAGAAGTGGACTCTGAGATCCATACTATTTGGGATATTTGTCCAGCTCCTTGTTATGAGGATCATTTTTAGTAAGTCCTTCAGCTAAGAGGCACATTATTGCTCTTTCACTTAAATGTAGAGTTAAGTGCATATTCTGGTTGCTCCTCTTCTGCACTTAAAATATGCCAGGGTTTTTGGTTTTTGGTGGTTTTTTTTCCCTTTGCTTTCCAGACCAGGAATTAATTTTGCCAATAATATTTCAGAAATCTAGCACAGTCTTTCAAATTGAACAGCCTGGGTAGTTTTTTTAAAAAAGCTTCTCCCCTTTTCCACACTTGGAAAAGAAAGGCTAATCCTCAGGTAGCCCAGCTGATTTAAACTCAGCTTAATGGGTCAATTTCAACACCAGGGCAGAACAAACCTCCTTTACAAATGGTTTACTTATAAAGGAAGTGAGAGTGTGTGTGTGCTTATTCTATATACACATATTAAAAACTAGTACTGAATCTTCTCCTTAAAAATCCACAAAAAAACTTTTAGTAGATAAAACACAGCATTAAAACTGAAGACTCACAGGATGACAATTCCAATTATCTAGCTATTTTTATTATGTGAGAAACTAAAAAAAAATAAAGCAATAAAGGAAACACGTGAACTAGTGAAAGAACAAAGATAATCACAGGCTTCAGAGTTATAACAGAGGGAGAAGTAGATTAAGGGAAATTTTTAGATATGCAGAGTTTGCAAAAAGCAAGTAAAGGCTGCACCACTCCTGATGTCAGTAATGCCTCTGCTAGTGCAGAGATTGCAGCTCCAGGCAGAAATCCTGGGGAGAAGGACTGGCTTTGCAGCGTTTCATGTGGCACACCTTGAGATCAGAGGTGAGGCACAGAGAGCAGCAATCACCTCACCAGCACACTGACACTAAACAACCAACTGCAATTTTTAAAAAGAGCCCAGGGAGACTAGAACAGCTAGATGAGAATATACCAACCTTCACTCATTCAGCACGTTTTCTGGGAGGGAAAAATACAAAAATACCCCTAAACACATCACCAAAACCCAAACAAAACCAAACCAGACCCAAAGAGCCCCAGAAAACACAGGGAAGCCCACAAACCTTTGGCCTCCAAACCTTTGACCGCCTGCGAAGCAGCTTCATGGCACTGATGTACTCAGCCTGGATCCTCCGGGCGGGCACAACTAAGTCACCATCAGCCTTATTGATAGCAACCAGGTCTGCCATCTCAATGATGCCCCGCTTGATGCCCTAAACCAACAGGGACAGCAATCAGGAGTACCCAGAGGGGCTGTGACACGCTGATTCATCACAAAAAGCAGGTCAAAATGCTTTGGTAGTTTCTAGTTTTCTTTCCCCCAAAATATATGTAACGAGTAAACATGTCAAAGTTAAACCACAGAGTATCAAAAGCTTACATCCTAATACTTTTAAAATCAGAAAGGGAGCTTAACTGGGCAGTAAGTGAATGACACTGAAAATACTTAACAGTATAATGGACAAAACACTATTGATATGGACTTTCTGCACAGATACTACATGCTGAATTTAAGTTTCTCTTTCTAGTCCCAATAAGAGAAACTGAAAAATACCTGTAATTCATCCCCACCCGCAGGTGGTAGCAGTAATATAAACATATCAACCATATCAGCCACAGCAAATTCTGACTGGCCCACACCTAAAAAATTAAATTCAGAATTTACCATTTACTACAAACTTTCAGTCTCATTAATGACAGTAATTGTGACAGATCCCAGCACTGCCCCATGAACAAATCCCACCAACAAAACAAAGACAACAGAAAAAAGAAGAGTTTAGTAAAAGATACAGGACTAGAAAACAAGACAGAATGAGCATTTGTGTTCAAGCAGTGACCATGTATGCAAACATGGGCAAAGTCAAGGCAGAGGTATGCAATTATTAGCACAGCTTATTTTCATATCACAACAGGACAATCAAAGCAAACGCAAAGCACATACCTACTGTTTCCACAAGAACAACATCGTAGCCTCCTCCTTCACAGAGCAGAATGGCCTCATTTGTGGTCCTTGTGACACCTCCCAGTGTCCCACTGGTTGGAGATGGTCTGATGTATGCATTCATGTCTCTCGACAACTCAGTCATCCGTGTTTTATCACCCAGCAGGGAACCTTAATGTTAAATTATTTCAGAAGTGCAACACAGCCAAACTCCCCCTGCTCCCCACTCCCCACCAATAAATGAGAGAGGAAAGACAGGTCTCTTGTACAAAGTCAGTCAGATAAGAATATCTTAGTCACTGCTGCTCAAGACTTCCTGAGGACTAGGAAGCTACTCTCTGGTTCTTCTACTTCTCAGAAGCTGGAAAGGCCTGTCAGGCAGACCTTACTGCTACCAAATATGAAGAATCTGTGCTAGGTAACAAGGAATTCTACAATTCCTGAATGGCTTTTTGAAGCCTACACACATCAGGCCATGCAGCTGATTCTTGTCTGCTCCTGTCCAAAGGGACAAATCTCTGCATTATGATTCTGGCATGCCTTGATGCAGGATGTTTTGTTTGAAAGGAGCTGACATGTGTCCCTGCCTTCCTTCTACTCAAACAAACTGCAAATCAGATTCAGTGAGATCTACACACACTCCAAAAGATGGGAGATGCTCAATTCATCCAACTGTTGCAGTCTTGCTGTCACATTTTGCTCCTCCACTGATGCATCCTGAAGGCATGCATCAAAGAACACAGTCCATCTTAGCTCTATGTCAATGCAATGCTCTTGTTATTTCTTTATAAACAGTTACACATCTCTAACAGCACAGAAGCTGGAAAAATTAATGAGCTGCCCCTTATGGAAAGATCAAAATCAAGACTGTATTATTTGTATCAGAGATACCAAGAATCAGGCACGCTCAGCTTGTAATTTCCCTACAATTTTTTACTGGAGAGTTACAGATCACAGCCTGTCATCAGTAATCCTGCACAACTTCAAAAAAAATTCAAATTTAGAAAAATAAATTGTAAGGCAACATTTGAACACTGAAAAAGAGGAAATCTGAAAGAATTACAACACTGATACATATTTTCCAATTTTGTATCGCATAGGAAAAAATATGAAAACTTGATTTGTTTTATATTTTACTGTTATGGGCACCAAATTTTCTTCCACTTGGCCCAAAGAGATACCTCAGTAGTTGACAAGGTATTAGAAACTTGACTCAAACTTTAATTCACACTCACCACCACTTGTACTAGAGGAAGGGTCTACAGCCAGCACAGACACTTTGTGGTTTCTTTCCGTAAGCATCTTCCCAAAGCATTCTATGAAGGTCGACTTTCCAGCACCAGGAGGACCAGACAACCCTAAATAATCACATTAGGAAGAAAAAATCATTTTGTTAATCAGATAAATAATACATCTCATGAATATCATCAACATCTAGTTGTTAACAACTCATACTTGAACACAGTATCACAACACAGGCAAATAAAAGCTATGCCAAAACAAAATAGGAGCTTGGCAACACAGCAGCACTTCACCACCCCTCATTCTATTGACACCAACAAAACACTGAGTTTATTCACGTCTGTTTCTTCCCCCCCAAATAAAATTACTTAAACTGTATGACTTATCCTTCAGAACTTTCAAAATGCTATACATTAGAACTGCATTTTTCAGATTTACTACGAAAGAAACACTCCAAAAGAAAAAGCAAGCCTGTACCTTAAAGAGCTGCTCTTTCCAAAAAATGAGGCCATTTATTTGCATGTCAAAGCTCACAAACTAAGATTAGCACCAAACTTTTCTCACTCCCATGCCCCAGTTCTTGTTCTTACTACCTTTGAACAGACAGGAGAGATGACAGCTGGGCATGACACATGTTAGCAGTCCTTCTCTTTGTAAGGGAAAAAATATTTTACAGGTTCCAGGAGAAGCAGGTTCAAGTCTCCTTCAGCTGAAAATCAGGCTGCTTAACAGAGGGCCATAAAACAGTAAGGTGCATGTTCTTCCTTATGAAGACTAAAAAAAGGGATTCAGGAAGTGTTCCAGAAAACACCTTTGGGAAAAGACCAGGTGTGCTTCACAACATCTTTCCCCCAAGTGTAGGTAACATCTGCATCAATCTGCAAACTAACTAATGTTTCACCTTATAATGGTTACACAGCTGACCCTGAATAACACACTCCCAAGAAGCAATGATCATTTCTAAAGCATTTTCAAAAGCATTTTTCATCTCAAGCCATAATTCCACCGGACAACAGAAGTAATCGAGATTGGTTATAAACTACAAAAAAAATAACAATCCAAGACTACAGACCAAAAACAACAGTGATAACAAAAGGTGAGGAGAGTAATTACATGTAAGCAACTACTAGACAAGACATAAAAGGACTAACCCACTCTAAAGGCAAGTGGCTTTCCTTGATTTAACTTTTCTTGTTCCCTGTGGTAGGATAATACCTTCTGAAGGAGCACCTGGGCTACTTTCTTCTTCCTACTCTGAGTTGATTCTATGAGTGTAATGGCTTCGGCTAAGCAGGCTCTGTGGCCCTGGATTAGCCCCTGGTAAAGTCTGTCTACAAGTCTCTGCTCCCGGTCAGAAAGTCCCTCTGCTTGCTGCTCAGGGGCTGCTTGCTGGCACAGCTCCCTCCTCCAAGCATTTGATGAACAAATCCATTTTGTATGGCAGCCGTGCGCTGGCCCAAGAGACTCGACGCCCAGGAAACCTGCTCGGGAAGCAAAGCGAAAGTTCATGAAGTAAGTTCTTCTGGAGAAATAACAACGAGGGAATCTCAGCAGCAAAGAGGGGATCTTCATCTTGTTTGGAGCTAAAAATACCAGAGCTGCCAGATCACTTCTGTTTGCAGACGCCCTAAAGAGAAGGAAAAACATTTTTACTTTCCTCAAAGCACTTGTGAGGACTCAAATTAAATTTATGCACACCTGTGATCATCAGCTTTGATTTTATCTGTACCCACTGCCTTCAATAAAAAAATGACCATCCTCTTTTCCCGTTAAACAATACACAAAACATGCTACAGAATGAAAAGCACAGCATCTCTTTATTATCATACTTTATAAATAAAAATATCAAAAAAGCACTTTTAAATAAGCCTCTGAGAGCACACTACAGATCCAGGAGCAATCAATTCTTATGCTTATGGAAACGGCGGTATTTTCTAGTTTGACGGGCTATTTTTAGGGCTGTTTTTAAGTTATTCGGGATGAGGGCATTTTGGCACTTATATCCATCAGAAAGAGGAAAAAAAGGTGGGGTGGAGGAGAGCTCGGACACAAGAACATTCAGCAATAAACAGGAGGAGCCGAAGCCTCCCCGAGGCGCCCGGGCGCTCCCAGCCCCGCTCCCGCTGCCCGGGGCGGCCGCTGAGGGGGCGAGGGCCCGGGAAAAGCCGCCACTCCCGGCCGCTGCCCGCCATTCCCAGCCATTCCCGGCACCTACCGGAGCCGCCCCGCTCCGCCCCGGGAAGTGACGCCCTCAGGCTGAGCCGGAACCCGCTGCCCCGCCAGGGAAGGGCCGGGAAAGGCGTGAACGCGGCCGGGAAAGGAGGGTGGCGAAGGGCAGGGAGCGCTCCCGCCATTGCCCGGCCTCCCAGAGCGAGGGGTCAGGGCCTCAGGGCTCGGGTCTGGCCATTCCCTGAGTACACAAACTTCCATGGCCGTGGAGTCACAGTCTGCCTGCCCTGGCCTTACAGTGATCGATGTTTTAAATAATCTTTTCCCTCCCGATTTAGAGGTATCCACTCTGAATCCGTGCATGGCCATTTACTAGTCCTCCTCCTTCGTTTCATACACCAGGAAGGGAGAAAAAAAGCTTAAATCCCCACATGTGCTTATTAAATCACGTTTATTTTCAGCCTTATTAAACCTCCCCTTTAAATTTAGTTTCCTGTCGTGGAACGTTGGTTTATCGTGAGGCAGGGTTTGTTTTCCTTCCTTTTGTTTTTTTTTTTTTTAACTATTATTTTTTCTCCAGTCATCTCACATCCTTTTTTCTGCCCGTCTTCTAGTTGAAGTACACAGATCTGTTTCTAATGAATGCAAGCACACAGAATGCACTAGCTGAGCTGTTCTTGCACTGTCCTGCAATGACTTTTTCACAGTGTCATCACAGGGGCAGTGAAAGTGACAGACTATTATATAGCAAAAGTTTTATTCTGAACTGCTGAATGCACAATTTAATCTCACTGCTGTTATTCCGGTCCAGAAGACGATGATACACAGATAACTGAACACTTCAGGGCTAAGAAAATATGCAATTTTGTGTGTTTATCAGCATGGGATGAAACAATGGCAAAAAGAGAAGTTCCATTTCAAAATAGCCTTGTGAGGTCTTCCTGTTTAACCAGGTCTTCATTCACCAGAGTTAGCCTGGATCACTATAATCTCTTCATTAATGAGCTTTCTAAGGCTCTCTGTTTCAAGTGCTGTACTTATACCTGGGTAGCACATCCCCACTACTATTTTAATAACAGCAGAAACAACAAAAAACCCATTCTACTTAATTGATCCTTCAGTTTATGCTCCTTTGTGTTCTCCCAAATTGAATGCTTTTGTCAGTGACCTTGATGAACAGGCATGAAAAACTGCACATTTCATCAATGCTGAAGAGGAGAGGGGAGTGTTCAGTTCTCTATGATAACTTTGTGGACTGGAATAATAGGAGTGAGATTAAAGTGTGCACTCAGCAGTTCAGAACAAAACTGCTGCTCTTTTATACAGCCCCTCAGCTGTACTGCCAATCTGATATGGCCACAAACAGGCATGAATGTGCTGTAGAGTCATCTTCCTGCAAGAACTGTTTTCAAGACTTTGCACACTGGTGAGGTCTGGAACTCCAAATTACTGAAGTCATCCTCTTTTTTGTTCCCTCTTCCCCCCAACTCTGTTATTCAATAAGTTTGCTTTTACCAGTCAGGGGCTACAGTCTCCAAATGCCAGATATGAGAGGAAGACTTCCTACTCCCTTGTCAATTATATAAACCCTTTTCAATAGTCTTTCATATATCAGACATTATATATGTCTGCTAGAACTATGTGCACTTCTACCACCTCTGATTTTCTTTTACTGTAACCTCATCCAAAATAGGCAAAATACTCACTTAGAGGTTGGATCATATCTAGAGTCTTCTTAATCTACATTCTGCCATACTATACAGTGTTCTTGCATTTCTCCTATGGCTTTTCAATGTATGCAACCAAAGAGGGGGCTTTTTGGTTGTTATTCCACAAAACCAAATAAATTTTGGTCAGACTCACTGCATTTGTGCTTTCTAATCTCCAACATACAGATTTCTCTTGCCTTCAGTATTCTTTATCCATTCATCATTAATTTACTTAACATTGTTGCTGAGCTATTCAGGAGGGTAATTCAGTAGCTTTCTGCATCAGGCTCTGTTTCTCCTTTTTCTTAAAAATTATCTTTCAGATTTGGGGTGGGGGAGTATGTTAGTGGCCTTGAGGATTTTTAATTTCGAAATTAACTCATACTCCGTGTTCTCTTTGCTTCTTTTACCCAAGGGTGGCAGAAGAATAAAAATACACACCCCATAGTTATTCCATCACAGTCTGCAAATTTATCCAAGATTTAAGAAAATTATCTGGTTTAATCTCCTTGCTGCAAATATAACCCAGTGTTAAAGAAAAGGGTATTGCTGGTAACTCACAAAATAGCAGTCTTCCTTCTGAGCCAATACTAAATCAAACATCCTGTAAAGTGTTATAAATATTGTGCCATGAGCTAAAGGTGCAGGGAAGCACAGATATCCAGGCAAAATGTGCAACCAAATCCAGATCATTACAAAATAATAGAAAAAAACCCTTCTGTAACTTCTCACAGCAGGAATAGTATTAACACTAGAATCTGCCAAATTCAACCATGCAAATTTACATTCCGTCTAACTGGCTTCCCCTTGCAGTTTTAGTGGAATTAGCTCATTCTTTCTTTCTCTGGCAACACTGATTTCCTTGCTCTGTTCACCTCCTCTTTAGGAAAACCCAAAGTAATCTTTGTGTACATAATTAATACAATGATATTTAATGTCATCACAGACATTTCTCTACAGCAATGTGCTGTAAAAGCCAATACAAAAACACAGTCCCTGCCATGGTACAAACTGAAATTACAGGGGTAACCAAATGACCATTTGCCCTTTATTTCAGAAGGCACTCCTCAATTAATTTCAGTTTTCATAGAAGCAGAGAAGTTTGATCCAACCTCCTCTTTACAGCAAAACATGAAGCAAGGTAACTACTGATTACAGCCTTCCTTTCAAGAAGAAAGGCTAAGCTTTTCAAGGACAGTCTTGGCACTCTAGACAAAATATACCTCCTGCCTTATCTTAAAAGATAATTGAACACCTGAAATGAAATCACTGAAAAGCATATTCACAGCTGAACATTTACCTGTTGAAATGCAACTTGAGCCCAGGCCTCAGATCTGCAATCACAGCTCAGGCAAGGAAATTGCAGCAAAAAGGCCATCTCCCCAAAAGCTCTGCAACTGCTGTACCAATGGGTGTTTGCTGACTGTGAGCATCCCAAGGTTTTTCTACAAAGGACAGAGCAGCAGGACAGGTGCCTGGCTAGGTGTGGAGAAATCAGCCTTTCCACAGCTTCCCAGGGTCAGCCACCTACCCAGGAGGACAGCTCCAGGGCTGAGCATATTCTCTGTACCTGTGCTGCTCAGGAGCCATGAGGCTGTCAGGGCTGCTGGAGCTTGAAAGCCTGGAAGAAGTTGAGCTTTGGCTGAGACCTACAAGAGAGCATCTGAAGCAAGTAGTAGGAAAAATGATCTTAAATAATTATGGTTTGTATTTGAGTAACATTTTTATAAACAAGGGAGCTGAAGTTTCTTCACAAAGCCTTAGAGCAGTGACTTCAGTGTTTCCTTGTTGGTATGAACTGAGCAGTGATTGCACATTAGCGAGAAGTTACATCAGCCATTACAAGAAAGTTTTCTACTGCTTATGCACAAGTTTTTTAATTGTTAATGATGCACTGCCTGATGTGAAACGATTTTTAAAGGGGACAGATAAAACAATCTTTTCTTGTAAAAGCAACTATCTTTTCTGTAAAAAAAGGAAAGATGTTTACTATATAGGCAAAACCCCCAAACATTATTCATATACTACTACTGGTTGTAAAAGCCATTTAAATAATGTTCTCCAAGACTGATTCATTGTTAAAATTATAAACCTGGAAGAGCAAGTCACTTGCCAGTAAAATATTATTTCTTTTTCTTTCAATTAAAAAAGTATTTAAAAGCTTGGCTTAAAGAGTATGTTTTTCTCCATGGCCACCAATGACTCATGATATCAAAATATTTCTCATGTAGTTCATTATTACACAGCTGAAAAGGAAATCATTAATTGCTTCCTCCTGTTTTTGGGGTTTTTTTAATACAGCAATGAAACCATACCAAGCATATTAGTAAACATAAAAAATATAATACAATCTGACACCTGACTTTGCTGAGACACCCTCATTCCCAGCTACTTTTTGCTTAAGGAAAGGCCTAATTGGTTGCAGTTTTTAAGTTCTGTAGTTGCCAAAAACTCATGCTGGAAGTCTCGGTTGTGTGGGTATTTGCTTGCTTACTCTCCAACACGCCCACAAAAGCAAGACTTTGGTCTTACAATCCAAAATTGTGTGCAAGCTAAATGTCCCATTTTTGCAGGCAGCTGTAGCAGATGGGTGTGAAAAGGACAAAAAGGGAAGATTCTGCTAAGATTCAGTGTTGTATGATGAACCCATCCAGAAACAGAGCACAACAGCATTCTAAAAGGCTGACTGACTCAGAAAGGGCTTGCTAAAAAAGCCTGTTGGATCATACTTTGTGCCATTGCTTTACACCACAAAGTAAACAAACACCTTCATTAAATACACCCTACATTTACAAAGCTTAGCCTAATGATACAAAATATTGTACCACAGAATTAAGATGAAAGAGGAATCCTTAAATAAGACAAAAAGGGAAGCAAAAAACTCCAGTGTCCAAACAACAAACCCCACTGCAATCATAACTGATGCAGTTGCATGGGGAAAATTAGCATACAACATATGGAAAGAAGTCAAATATTTGTTTCAAGGACCAGCTAATAGAGGTCCAGAAGGGAAATCTGGAATCTTTTTGTTCAGAAGTCGGTATTTTAATCTAATTGCTTTCTCAACTAGGTCCACGTTTAGAAAAGAATTCTACATTCAAGCAGCAACCCCATCTCAATATATCATTATATTATGTTGCAAGAATCAAAGATTTCCACCTGCACTTCCCTCCCGCTGGAAGTTAGCCTTTAATTTGTTGTCTGAAAATTTGTGTTTATCTTTAGCGCAGAGGAATAAAATTGAGAAATAACTCCCGTGACTCTCTCCATGAGGCTTCCCTTACCTCTTCTGGCCAGAAGGGGAAGCTAGCGCTATGCGCTGAGTCACACAGCCCGCATGGATTCCGAACACACGGGAATTCAGTTCACCAGCACCATCGTAAACCTGCCCTGTTTGGCCACGGCAGAGTTTAACCACCTGAGGAACTTAAACATACTCAACATCTATTGAGAGTGCATCCAGGAGGCTTCAGAGTGCAAAATACAAAAGCCTCCCTGCAAGCATGGGTTCCATCTCAGTTTGGAAAATTACTCACAGAAGACCAGCAGCAATTAAGGCTGTAACCCTGTCTAGGAGTCCCTTACAGCGAGTTTCTGACTTCCCAGCAGGATTTTGCTGCTGCCTTATCTCTGGTCACTGCAGCAAGTCAGGGATCTCTGGGTAACATAAGGCTTACATAGGAATGTCATCTTATTTCCCCACCTAAACCAGAAACAAAATACAAAGCATACACTTTAACAAAAAATTCTGCTATTGTGTTAAAACACTTGCTTAGAGTATCAGTGGGGGAAACAAACAGAAAACTTTATAGGACATATATGAATAGTTGCCTTGTTGCATTAATATTAAAGGTTTTTTACTGTTTAGAATGGAGACAAGAAATCTGCAGTACTCACAGCTCAGATGGCTTGTGATTATCAGCATCCTTCATCCTTTTCAGAGCAGATTCAACTGCATTTATTTCATGTGTTGCAATTTTAGTATGGAAGGGGACAGACTGAGGGGATTTTTTTTTCCTGATCAGCTATTCCATTTCAGTTTCTCAGCGTTAAAAACCCAAGTTTTTAACGCTGAGAAACTGAAAGTTTGATAGATTAGCTTAAGTTTATTTGACTTAAGCTAATCTATCAGACATGTTAGATGGCTCTTCCCACAGGGCTGTGGAAAGAAACAGCAGCAGTCAGATGCCAAAACTGTAACTAGGTCTGTCCAAAATTTCTAGTTTTGTATCTATCTGCATGTCTCTAGTCTGGCCTAGACTCAGGCTTTCTGCCATTTCTGGAAAGAAACTTCCAGGAATGCTTCACTTCTAGGAACTTCCAGGAATGCTCTCTCTTGCTCAGCCAGAGGCAGACTATTCAAATTGTGAGTGGATGAAACATTAAAGAAATGAACATAGGAAGTCTTGAATACAAGTCTGGGTTACACACACACCCCATCCCTTGTCCCTGTTTGCCATTTATTCCAAGAGAACATATCCCTGGTGCTACCTTCTTCTCAGGAAGCAAGACAGATACTAAAACAGATGCTGAGTATGCCAATGAGAGTGCAGTCACCAATAGTGGAGGTCTGACAGAAGTCCATTAGTTTTAAAAAATAATCTAAAAGGATGGATTAAGCAAAAAAAATGGATAGTGTTGCATTAAAAGTATTCTAGGAGGCCTCCTGTGTTGCAGTCTCTCCCCATCACCATCCCTTTCTGCTGCTAACTTCTTGTGTGGACTTATTCTAAAAAAGACAGAGTGAGTGGAGACTGAAAGGATTAAAATAGCAGCTACTTGCAAAATGAGATGTTTCTTGAAGGGAAGGGATGTGGATTTTATCTTCTCATATTTTATACCAAACACTGAGCTATAAAGAATTTTTTGCTAACATCAAATCAAAAAATACAAGAAAATTACAGCTCAAGTCAGAGCTCTCAGCTCTTACTCCATATTTCAGAATCACATGTCCATGACATTTCACCCTCCCCGTGCTCCTGTTCCAGTGAAGGAAAAGTATGCAGTCATTCAAATCCATACTTCCTTTAGCTGGTGTTCTGGAAAAACAACATTTCATATGTTAAAGCCTCATGATCTACCCATCTAGTTGTGGGAAGCATAAAAATTCTGATATCATCTCCTTAGAGTGAATCCATTCTTGTAACTGAGTCTATGAAAAGAATAAAGGTGGCATCAACAATCTGCTTTAATGACAGTGTTTGTATCATTTCCAATTACACAAGTAACACTTCTCCAAAGTCATTAGTGCCCTGCCTTTATAGCTGTCACTGCTTCTTCAGCCTTGCTGCTCTGAGAGCAAAGACTCTGTAGGTTCCTGTTAGGAATATTGATAAGCTTCAGGAAAAGCTCTTTTTCAGATGGTCTTGTATGAGGCACTCATACTCCAGCATTCCCAATGATGGTTAAATGCTCATACAGAGCACACATCTGAACAGAAAGTGAGGTTTGTTACTAGGATGGTTGTGAAAATCAATACATTCTTTAGCTGCAACTCATCCTTAACTACACAGGCATATGGAACAATGAGAAGAGGGGAAAATAGTTTTTCCAGTTTTATATTAAATCACTATGTCTCAGTAGGTATGAAAATACATTCAGGTGACAAAGGCATCCTCACCATCTCTGACAGAATTCAGCTCTTCAAAGTTCAGACCAAGCCCTAAACACAGCACACAGCAGAAAAGCAGCCAAGAAAACATCAAGACCTTTGCTATTCCTAATATGCATTTTTCTAACCTGTCATTGACAATCTCCAATGACCAACTCTCCAAAACCTATACAGATAACTTCTTAGTGTTTAATATCTTAAACTGACACAAATTTCTTCTCCCTGCCCCTAGTATTAAACTGCACAGAATAAAATTGAGTCTAAGACTACTATTTCTTGTCCTATTATTTGCAAAGCAAAGAAAAGGAATTTAATTCTTCTTCCCCAGAGTAGCTACCTACACATGCTTCAAAACCTCCAGGTTTGACCCTTTCAGCTAATTTTAAAGCACATGTTATTTACCATGATATTTTAGAACAAACTTAGTGAGCAGGCAGTTTCCTTGCTTGATTCTGCCACCACGCACACAAACACTCCTGCATTAGTTACTGATGACTGCAGTGTCTCAGAGCTCAGACAGCAGGGCAGCAAGTAATTCAGCAAAGGTTACTTCTGAAAACCCTTTGGTCAGCTTTTCTGGAAGACTACAAATACCTAATGATAGTAATCTAACCACATACTTTCTTAATTAATGCATTCTAAATAACGAAGACCACATTTTAAAGTCTAACCTGTAAAAGAAAACTCTTTTTGTTCATTGTGATCTAAGAAAAACATGACAGAACATACATTTTTTTCCATTGAAATAATACAAAATTAAAAAAAAACCCACCCAACTTTTGCCTCCACTTTAAGGCAATATTTTTAAACAGTAACTCTCAGATGCTTCTTGGATGAATGTTTTAAATCTTATTTAAAAAAGAGAACAGTGAATACTTAGCAAACAAGCAAACAACAGTTTTAAGAGTTTTAGTGTTAAAAGGTATCAGAAAAACAGTCAAAAAAAAGAAGGGGCAAGAACAAAAATAATAGTTTAATCCAAGGGGATAATCTTTGTCAATTAGTTTAACTAATCTTTTCTAGCACTAATCTGGACATTCCACATGATCAATTTCCAGAAGATATAAAATCTGAAATTTTTAGCTTAATTATGCAAGAGTCCTGAGATAGGCCAACTTTTTCACAGAGTCATTGCTCATTCTCACAAGAGCCTTATGAAAGCATCATGAAATGAAGAACGCCTCAGGATTCCCAGGAAAACATGATGGAAACCTGCTGTATTTCTAGAGGAGTGACAATCACTAAAGGCAAGTGCAAAAGAACAATATAAAATACACAGACATAATACATAACTGTAAAGCAAAACCATTTTTTAGAAAGGCAAATTTTAACCAAATAGTAGAAGAAACATTCTTACTACAAAAGTGATTACTAAGTGGAACAGGGTATGTAGGGAAGCTGCAAAATGCCTTCTAAATTTTACTTCAATCCTACACAAAGCTCTTCTGACCACCCCATACACCACTGAAAAGATGCACAATGCAGCCAGCCCCTCACCTGACCAACATTTACTGCACTTCTGCATGTGCAGAACATGTACAAGGCTCAAACATGCTTCCAATTCAGCATTCCTGAAAGAATTTCTCGCAAAGCTTTATGCACCCAAAGTGATGTTTTAGTTTTTCAAAGTTATTTGCCCTCCCCTCACAGCCCTCCAGCCTTTAGACTGATCCTTTCAGAGGCTGAAATTCATAATTCATCTGAAGAACACAGTATCTGTTCCACTGTGAGATCTCTCCCTGTGGCTGGGTCAGCTTTAGCCAGAGGGAAACCACATGGAGCAAGTCCCTCCAGATTTTTCCTTTTCTCCCATAAAACTACAGAAGAATAATTCATTTCAGAGAGGTGGAAGGGAAGAAAGTGAAGCAGATCCCTGTAGTCCCCCTCTGCAGGTATGAGGACTTAAACTTCTCACCTGTTTTTATCCAGCTTTCCAGAAAAAAAAGACAAAAACCCGACCAAAACTATTCCTTCAAAGTAGGAATATTATCTTGCAGAATGTGCTTTCTCTAAAAAAGGGATATTTAAATTATTTACAATTCTATAATTTGTACTTTAGTAACAAACTTTAGCAATACCAGGTTAACCATCTAAGACTTGTAGTTTGGAAGCTACATTTCTAAAAAAAAAAAAAAAAACACACACACAAAAAAACCCCATAATACTTCAAAAATGCCCAAAACAACAGAAATTAAAATACCCCCCATACAACTGTTTGTGTACACTAGGTATCTTCTCATGGTATCACATGAGCTCATACTCTACTTTTTTCAAAAACCAGCTCTTTTACTGTGCTTTCCAAACTTCTGTAAGCATGGAGGAAGAAAGGTTGTGGAAAGAGGGAGCAGGCTACAAGTACTGAGAGGTAGG
Organism: Passer domesticus; assembly: GCF_036417665.1. Classification (NCBI taxonomy): domain Eukaryota; kingdom Metazoa; phylum Chordata; class Aves; order Passeriformes; family Passeridae; genus Passer; species Passer domesticus. The sequence continues at coordinate 27,428,539 of NC_087477.1, forward strand.
AACTTCACAAGGAGCCTTCTGTTTCTGCATTTGGAAAACTAAAACCAGACACAGGATATAATCCATAGCCCATAAATTTGAAAATATGGAAATTAAGAGTGTCTAATTATTATATGTGCCCCAAGAGGATATCATCAGTCTATTGTTACATTCCATGGTGTTCTTCTGGAGGAAATGAGGCCAGCTTTCACAGACACACTAGCCAGCACTTAGAAGTACACTGCATTCCACCTCTGACAACTGCATATTTAATTTGCTACCTCTCAGGTTTTTACTACTTACTGTCATCAGAAACTTCAGATGACCAGAGAAACCTCAGCCCTGCTTCCAGTGGTGCAGGTCCAGCCTTGTTCCTGTGCAAACACCAAAACCTTCACACGTGCAGGCTTTCACCCATAAGTGCTGTAGATAGAACATTTGTGTCTCAGATGGAATTTAGAGAAAAGGAGTTGAATGTGTAAGGCAACATCTGGTACCCGCCATTCATCCCACATGTGGAAGCCAGTCACAACCACGTTTTCCAAACTTGTGTGGCACTGAAAGGTCCCCCAGATGGAGATGTTATGTGGGTTAGGCTTTCAGCTATGCTCAGTCCCTTACAAGGGCTGTTTCCTGTTTATGTGATGGGCAATGTCACATTTTTCAGGCATTTTAGATACAGTTGCAGAGAGAATGAATTTTGACTGGGTTTCTTGCATACCCCACCTGTGTCAGGCCATGGTAATTCCCAGCACAAGGAGACACAGTAATGTTTTACAGAACACAAGGGGTGACCAGAACATGGACAAAAAAAGAGGAAAGCCCACATATTCTGCATATCCTTTTATTCACCTTACTATCCAAGGAACAATAGTGCTAGAGGACTCAGACAACTCTGAAACAACGTGAAATAAGCACCAAATAAACAAGAACACTCATAGTGTGGTCAGGTGATCCTTTCCCCCCATTTCATCCAACAAAATGCTCACATGCAAGACCAGCCTCTAAGCTCATTAAGCTGTCAAGTTCCAGCTCTGACCATGCTTGGGATAGTTCCATGTGATGGCACAGCCACACCTCTGTCACCCACTGCTGCTGGCACAGAAATAGACATTTCCTGTACTTTCACAGGTGATGGTAAGAAAACCTGGCTGTGAACATTCCTTGCCCCTGTACACACACAGATCTGTTTCTATCGCTTCTGTTGATCACTCACAATATGGATTAATCCAGGGCTGGTATGATTTCAGCAGATCTTGTGAGGGAATGGATGGCCCCTTACTCAAAGTACACACTGTCAAATCAGGGTCCCAAAACTCGAGGTTCCTACCTTCAGGTGACAGCTCAAACTGCTGTATGTGCCCTTGCCAACATTAAGACATCCCTGTGCTTCCCTAGGAATCTTTTTGAAGATGGTCAATTTCTAGAGTTTAGTGGTTTAATATTTTGATTGTAAGCTGCTTTCTATCAGTGTAAGATCAAATTCAACCAAAGATCTACCACTTTATCTGTTCAAACTTGCTCCTGTGACCTGGTGAAATCACAGGGACACCTGAGGCAATGACATGATTCCTGAAAGACCAAGAGCAACACAGTGGGTCAGAAAATGGAATGGCCCCAGTGCCCAGAATGTATTCTGAATTAGAGCCATATCAATCATTAGCAGTAGGGGTACAAAGAAACCCCACACTGCAATTAAAAGCTACCCCATGAAAGAGTATTTACAGAACTGCTCTCTCAGCACAAGATAAAAAGCCAATTCCTGGAATTTTGAGTCTCCAGTGCATGCAGATCAAGGTAGCTTCTTTCTGTGCTGCTTGAGAAAACAGCATGGCCCAAATCCAGCATACAGAGGGATCAAGCTGTGTTTGAGAGGTTTGAAAAGTGTTTGTAGTCAAACCATCGGCTGAATCACGTTCAAAATGAAGCCATGCTTGGATCCAGTTTCTAAATAGTGCTGTTGCCAACACTATGGCCTATGGTGATTTTGACTTGAGGAGACTGGTCCACAAACTTGTAGAAATATCTGATGGGATAGCAGCCATCTTTCAGTCTTCACATGTTGATCTGAAAACACACAGGATTACCAATCCCTAAAGTATCAACAGAAGGCAGAAGTGAAGGGCTCAGAGATGAGACAGACCCTGCTCTCCTGCCAAGAATCAAGTGATCCAAGAAAATAGTCAAGTGTTACTGCAGCACTACACACATCCAGTCTCATTCTCCTGCTTGTTCTAAGCTCAGCTCAGTAATCTAAAGGAACAGCAGACTGAGAAGTTCAAAGTTCTATTAGGAGAAAGGGGAAGGCAAAGTTATGCATACCATTTTTCTTTATAGAAAACAACGTTTTTACACCTTACAGGGACACTGGGGAAAGCTGCAACAGGAAAATTAGAATATGTTTTACAAAGGCAAACTGTGCTCTTCCCAGCACATCTAAGCAAGTGACCACTCCACATAAACCCAACTCTGAGCAAAGAAAGGCTGTAATACAATTATAGCTCATTTTCTATTTACTGTAGTACACAACTGTAAGTGGCAGGACTTTATCACTGCTATGAGATACCTTAACTCCTGTCTACAATCTGGAGCAAGTGACAGTGCTTATTTCTTCAAAATTAAACTACAGCAGCCTCCTCTGAGCGTCAGAGATTTAGAATCTCAGATGAGCAGGATCATAAAGAGAACATACAGATTTCTCAATTTATGCCTTAGTGTCAAGATAAAAAGGGGAAATCACAAGCCAATTCTTAAGAAAAAATTACCAATCTGCACACATCTGAATAAAAAAATCTTAACATTCCTTAAAGATGATTGAATCAAATTCCTGACTTTTGGACTGTTTGTAATATTTGGGGGTTTGTTTGACATTACTTTTGATTACTTTGGTCACACAAGATCAATTAACAACATACAGTGAGGATCATTTTTAACTGCAAGGCATTCATCAGACCTGCATAAAAACTGTACCCATCTTGTCCATTGCCTGCAACAGACCCCCTCAGCTCTGTAACCACATCAAGCCCAGTGGATGCTTACATTGTCAGCCTTACTGGAGTCACTTCTGTGTTTGCAACAGGCTTTGATCAGGAGGCTGCCTCTCCATCACACCTGCCTCATGAAAAACAGCTCACCTCACACCCCAGGGGACACAGCCCTCCCTGCTGAAGGGACTGCAGGTGGGGTGAATGAAACAGGAGCCACCTGTCAGATACCTCAATTAAACTGAGCAGAAGTGGGGAACCAGAGCCCTCTGCCTCAGCAGCTCCCAGCACATGAAGACACACAGACACGTGACCCACAGTGGCACAGGGAGAGCACCTCCTGGGAATGACAAAAAGCAATTTGCAGAGTTCAAAAAACAAGGCAAGTCATACAGAATATGGGAGGCACTAAGGGGAGCTTAAGGAATAGAGAAGAGAGAACATCCCCTGAAGGACAACATGGCAAGGGTGTCTCTCTTCACTGAGTTAAGTCAAGGACAGAGAGGGCCAGAGGAAAATACAAGCCATTTTCCCTTCCCTCCTGCACAGAATCACAAATGTATTTAAGAAAATGAACTGTGAGATGATGCGTGTAAAACACGTACTGCTCCACCACTGCTGGTGATGGTAGAGTTATGTTGTATATTTAGGCAAGCGTCCAGAAAAAGGTGACTGCCAGTTCATGGCCATGAATCACAAATCTCAAGAGTACACTAAGAGGCTACAGTGTGCTTCACAGAACAAACCAGCAGCAATTACTAAAGGGAGCACCAAAACACAGTTAACTTCCAAGGTGTCCATCGAAGGTTTAGAGTGGGACAAGGCAAATGAAAAATCAAGGAGACAGGCACACCAAGAAAGGTCCATATTAATTTCAGACACCTCTACACAGATTAATGTCTTGAAATAATGATACTCACACGTGTTTTGTTTAGAGGCTAAAAAAGACAACTATAGTTGTCTTAAGACAATAAAGGACAATAGTTACAGTAGCAAAAGGAGTGATTTAGCAGCAAATTGCTTTAACAAAGTAGACAGCAACACCAGGTTAGCAAGCATTAAAAGATCAGGCCAATGATTATGATACAGGATATGATAAAACACCAATTATTTTTTCCATACCTTCCTAAACCCATACAGGTAAGCATGGCTACCTCTCTTAGTCTTCAACAACTCTTTTAAGTGTTCAGCTGATCCTCCTAAATGATTAAAAAGTCATCTCCACTCAGGGAGAATTATTTGATTTCCAGCACTTAAAAGCCAAAGCAGAGATTTCAAAACACATTCAGCTCCATGGAATTATTTGTGACCATATATACTGCTTTTCCTCAATACAGATATCCCGTCTTTTCAGTTTCTCCTAACAGAGACTTGTCTTGGCTTTTAAGTAGCATCTTCTCTGTTTAACTCTTGTTCAGGAGATTAAATGGAGGAAACTATGAGGAAATAAAACCAAATAAGCAACAGGAACTTACCTGGTTACAGAGCTGACACCGTAGGCTCTGTCCATGTTTTTAGTTCAACAGTCTCTGTAAGAGGTCAGCAAGAAATTCTTTTCCTTTTGTTCTTGTCATTTGCCTTTAAAAGCTTTCTGACTCCAACTATCCAAAGCAGGGCAAATCAGAAGGAATACTTCTTCAAAATGTTCCAAAAATTTTCACAACAGCCTGAAGACAGCAGTTGCTTCCTCTCAGGTAACTTCTGTCCTACCTCCTGTGTTTCTGGCTGTTAGTCTGTTGTGGTTTAACCCCAGCTGGTAACTAATCACCACTCAGTGGCTGCTCCTTCACTCACCCCAGGTGGGATGGAGGAGAAAATTGAAAGAGTGAAAGTAAGAACACTTGTGGGTTGAGATAAACACAATTTAATAAGCAAAGCAAAAGTTGCACACACAAGCAAAGCAAAACAAGGAATTCATTCACCACTTCCCAGGGGCAGGCTGGTGTTCAGCCATCTCCAGGGAATCCGGGCACCATCACACATAACTGTAACTTGGGAAGTCAACCCCGTCACTCCAAACACCCTTCCTTCCTTCTTCCCATTTTACATGCTGAGCATGACTCCATATGTTACAGGACACATGTTGGGTCAGCTGGGGCTGGCTGTCCCAGCTGTGTCCCCTCCCAGCTCCTTGTGCACCCCCAGTCTCTTCACTGTTGGGGAGGGAGGCAGAAAAAGCCTTGAATCTGTGCAAGCCCTGCTCAGCAGTAAGGAAAATATCCTTGTGTTATCAACACTGTCTCTAGCACAAATTCAAAACAGCCCCATACCAGTACTGTGAAAAAAAATTAACCCAAACAAAAGCACCTGAGAGTCTCAGGTGCTACTCCAATCCACTCATCTTATGTAATGAAGTGCAGCTGAGATACTCTGTGCCCTCATATGAAGGTACACGGGTATACGTTTCCCTTGCACTAGTATCTCCACACCACAAGCAAAAAGCTGGATAACAGATAATGAAAATATTATGTACCCAGCACTTCAACAGTATTATAGAAAAATTAACACCAGAAGGAACTCAGAAAAACTGGGATCCTGCACATCCCACTTAATTCAGATTACCACTGAAAGTTTCTGAGGCACTGCAGAGCTACTATTTTCTAATTTTAATCCCTATTTAGGAAAAACAGAGAGGCATTACAGCCCAAAACATAAAAGACAGCAACACTCAAAGCAGTCACAACATAAAACTGTCTTTTCTTACTCCAACGCTTTTTCAAAGTTTATCAAAACTTGCACAGGATCATCCAAATAGGAAAACATCCAAGCAGAAACACTCCTTAAGACTTGCATGATGGATGGTTACAGCACTAATTAAAAAAGAAGTCACTACCTCACAGCTGCATTCCATAAAAAGCAATGAAACTGTTGGGAACAGCTGGGAGTTTATGTAGCAGGGGCTGAAGAAATCAAAAACAAAGACAGTGCCTGAGCAGCAAACAGCATTCTTCCACTTTTTGGTCATGTCTAAATTTTATTTAAGACTTACATTTGTGCTATGACCACTTCTTTATGGAAAAGATATGTCAAACTAAACCTGAAAAGAAACCGAAAAACCTGTTCTTGGAATGTAAAAGTAGCAGGTTCTTCTCAATAGGGAACTTGTACATTATGGATTTTTTGCCCCTGAGCAAGGGGAGAATTTTTAATTTTTTAATTTAAAAAAATGTTTGTACTGAGCCAAGCTGTGGAATTAACTATAACAAAAAAAAAAAAAAAAAAAAAAAAACCACCAAAACAAAACAAAAAAACCAAAACAAACAAATAAACAAAAACCCCCACACAAACAAAAAAAAAAAAAAGGAAAAAAGAAGATAAAAAGGTGACATTGATTCATACTCCAAAAAGGGCTATTACTCATTGCAGAGACAGACAAATTAATTCTGTACCTGGCTGAACACACACTGAGCTCTGCTGCTCAGCCTCCCCTTGCTCCTGAGTTTAGCAGGGCTACTAACCTGTACTAATCATTACGTCTAAGCTCAGCACATCTTCATTTCTAGTTGTTCCTCCTCCAAGACCACACCTTTATCTGGTTTGTTAAGAGTCTGCTAAGAAGTGGACAAGACAAGGTTTTAATCAAATGAAAGCAGTAACAACAGGTTTTATTCAAAATTTCCAGTAAAGAGGACCCACTAGTTTTGGAATAAAAGTACTTGAAAGTACTACAGCTTACATGAATATAAAAGAGCAAAGAGAAGAAAATAAACCAAGCAAAAAAAAAATTAAAAATATATATATTTTTAACGTTTGAAATAGACCCCCACAGGGATACTGAAGTCCTCCCGACAATTAACAGTTACTAGGTTTGGCAAAACAAGATTCTCTCACAGAATAAAAGCCTACTTTTGTTACATAAAGTGTATAAAACTGCTCAGTAGTTAAAGAGCACTCTGTACAAATTTGTCTTGAAATACATAGAGCTACAGCCTTCAAACTGCAGTAATTAATAATTTTGTCCTCTTCATGGGTAAAAGAAGCTGCACAGTTGCTTTGGGGGAAAAGGAAGAGGCAAACAGTCAGAACTAACAAGATGAAGCCACTATGAAAACAAAATGCACAACAAAATTCAGACCTCAGTTTAAACTAACACGCTATGTTTACAATATATTCTACATTTCAGCTGTCATTTTCCCCTCCCACTCCCACCTCCCCCCATTCAAATATTCCTAATTCCTTTATGGTCTAAATCTAATTAATTTCTAAACTTTCAAATACACCATACATACATTTAGCAAAAGAACATACCTAACATTCTTACAGCAGTATGGTCAGGACACAATTTCAGAGACAGCACACAGTTATTGAGATTAAACCTTATGCTTGCTTTTACTTTTAAAGAGAACAGCAACCATCAGTGTAATGTTTCCAAGAAGTACTGAAGAGAGGCTGCAAAAAGCAGACTTGGCCAACATCCACTCTTAGCTCCAGAGGACGTGGAGGAAACCAGTGAGTGCTGAATGTAAGGAAGGAGAACCTTAAGAGTGACGGCTGCAGAAAAATCCTTCGGGAACTCTGTCCAGCACACTGAGTTTGGCTTTGGCTCTGTTGTCCCTCTTGTACTAAGCCCTGTAAATCAACTCCACAACAGTACATTACAATGTAAACTAAAATTCTTTATACCAACAGTATGTCAAAGGGGTTTATTTATCTTTGTTTTCTGAACCCAGCAGTTGGTCACAGAAGTCAAGTGTTTTCATGGCTCTTTTTCAGCTGTTGCCAGCTGAGGGGGGGGAAAAAAAAAAAATGTGTGTCTGACTCATACATCTTTCAAGTACATGCAAGGCTCAACTGTTTCCAAAACGCAGGAGCTTGGGACCTTTTAAGACACTGAAGAAATAGGATTATGAGGAGAGCCCATCTGAGTAAGTACTTTATCCAGCCACTGAAGGGGACCATGGAGATGTATCTCTATCCAGCATGGAGTGCTCGTTACATCCTGGCGATGATATTCAGCTCCCCAACCCTGGAAACAGAATCATAAGTGGGGAAAGAAAAAACAAATCACCTTATATTATAATACTGAATACCTAAAAAGCGTACTTCTTACCAAAATAGCTTTCAACATTCATTATCAGCAGGGTGGCACAGCACCCATAGCACCCACCAACTATTATCACATTTCAACAAACAAATCAGAAGCTAAAAAATCATAAATGTGGAAAAGTATCATTTCAGATCTCTTGGAATGGAAGTCTTTAAAGACATAACCTGTAGCAGTGCAAAATTTCCCCATACATCACTGCCAGCTGCCTTGAGATCCCTATAAAGCCTCAGAAGAGGGGGATATTCAAATCTTCTCTGCCAAGACTGAAAATAGAACAAATTGTGTGGAAATGCTGCCAAAAAGATCAAAAAATTCAAAGATGAAGTGATATGACTGATATGGAAATGGGGGTGAGGCATCTGTCTGACAAGAACCAAAGTATCATTCTCAGGATGGAGATGATAAACTGAGCAGTAAGTCAGAAGCATTCCTCCTTGGAGAAAGAGGGCATGGTCATCCCCCATCGGGCTGTTTGTCTACTTAAGACAGTTTTTGTTTCAGCTTATACCTGATTCTGTTACAGTGATTGCCAAAGATATGAAGAGATATTTAAAAGCATTCAAAATTGTTTTCTAAGTGAACCACTTTTGGGGCAGGTCTGAAGAGAAGACTATGACATCTGCAGGTACAGTTTGCTCTGCTCTGTATTGATCCCTAATGAAGGGATTTCCCAGCTCTCAGCACAGCTGGCAGCAGCTCTGAACACTGTGCAGTGCAACTTGCAATACACAAGAGGCCCTGTGTGACTGTTTAGGCAATACTGCCCTACAACTCCATAGGATGCAGGGCTGTAAACAGCCTATTCCATTTTAGGAACCACAGTCTTAACATATCTGAAAATTCTCATCCTCCCATCATGGAGAGGACTGCAGCATATCACCGTCTTCATTTGATTACTTTCATTTAAGGACCAGCCCTTTCATATCAGTTCCTGTGCTAACACTCACACGACAGCCACATCACAAATCCTGACCTTGCATGCCTTCCTAGAATAGAAGGGTATGCATATTATTCTAAATAATGACTGCACTCCTAATTTGGGAGTTGCTGGTCAAGATTTAGAAGACTTAAGAGAGGAAATATCTTCTGTAAGTCACCTCAAGCTTTCTAAGTATGTGGCTCAGATGATTTTCTATCCACAAATACTTAATTTCACTAAGATCTGTCTCAGACTTAACGAGGAATTCCATCCTTAAAATTCAACAGCCATTAACAGGCCAATGAAGGGACTTACTGAACCATTCAAAATCACTGCATTAAGAAAAAATAATTTATGTTCCTTACAAAATAATCTCAAGCAAATTGCCCACATACCTTTACAAAACTCATCCGGAGAGTGCACATCTTAGTAAGCTCATACACTGTCTCAAAGCCATGGTTCACGGACTGAGCCAGGAGCTGAGCAAACTCTTGGTTATTGAAAATCTTCAGACTGCAGCCACTGGGGATTTTGCAGACCGTGGTGGGATGGAAGCCGTGGTGGTAGTTGCAGTTCCGACTTTGCACAAAGATGCTGCTGTCGCTCAAACATTCAGCGTACACCTCCCCTCCAACGTAGTAGAGATGGACACCTGCGAGGAGAAGGTGGCAAATTCACACTCTGTGTCTGTTTTCATGCTCTGCCTCCACAGAGATAGGCTTCTGTTCAAAGAGATAAACCTTAATTACATATCAGAGTATCATCTGTCTTCATTCTTGCTTTTCTCTTTCATCAGCAGGCAATCTGAAAGAAGACTATGCATGTATGTATTTATGTATGTATGTATAGGGAATCTACATGTTGTATATTCAACAACACCAAACTAGCAAGCACAGTAGTTTTGATGCCTTCCATTGGACAATCTGACCACTCGAACTTTTTCTCATTATATTTAAGTGAAGCAGTAACTGGGAATGCAAGCAGAGAGAGCAGAAACCTGCTGCATCATTTGTAGATACTGAAGCAGCCTCGAGCTCGATTCTCTGGAAAAGCTTTGAATGCTAGTTTGGGTAGCCTGAGATTTGTCAGCTAGCTTTAATTCCAGAAAGCTAGGTGGGAAAAAAAAGGCCTTTGTATTCCTCAGACCTATCTGCCAAATGAGGGTACACACCAATTTTACAGTCCTCTCCCCATCTAGTGCCTGCTCCTTCACCTGTCATCCACAGCAGCAAAGCCCCAAAAAAGTAACATACAGAGAACCTTTGTGTCAGTAGGACTCAATTCTAAAGGTTTTGAGAAAGCAAGAAAATTTACCTTCTGTGCTTAAAAATGGTTTATTTGCTACTTAAACCTTTCACCTCCCACAATGTCACAAATCACAGAGGTAAACATGGAGAATTAGAAAACTCGACTGCAGTCCAGTAGGAAAGCCTTGACTGTGCTGTGTCATGTAATATTTTGCCACTGACTGTATGGGTAGATACATACTCCCACCTGATCTGCAAAAACATTTATGGCTATGTCTTCAAGTTTGGGATTTACTCCTCCGTTCTCAAAGACTAACAGTTCTACTTCACCATTACTTGTACACATTTACTTATTGAACTGCTTGCTTGTCTCTCCCACGCTCTGCTTTGGTACACACGCAGTTAAGTGCTTCAGCAGAACTCTGCCTGCAGCTGGGTTACTCCTAACAGGAAAAAATGAATGAGGTGTTAAATAAATATACTGATACTTGGGAAGATGGATGGGGAGGAAAAGAAGGAAGAAGTATTAACACTTGAGTGGCACAACACAGGTGTGCACTACTGACAGCTTCACAAGTTCTCATGAAGAGAAAAACTCTCCAGACTGCGGGCTCAGACTTGAGGATCTGACAGTTCTCTTCAGCTTCAGCTCTTTCCTCCTCTTCATGAACTGGCACATCTACCCCACTGCTTGGGCATGCTGAACCCTCAACTGTCTCAGAAAATGTACAGTTTACTAAAACTGTAAATACCAAAAAAATGTGCCTTGCAGGAATGGCCCCACTGCAGGGGGCAACATCAGCTTTGCCTGCCATTTGCATTACAGGTGAGTTCTCAGAAAAGAGGACTGTATTAGTCAGGAATAAAGGTGAAGAGCAAGACTGTCACAGACACAGAAGGGAAGCACAAAATCCCCACTGAAAGAATCACCAACCTGTGAAAAATGCATTTGGAATAAACTGTTTTAGCAGCTTATCTCCCAAAATACATGCTAGGATAGTTAATTTACATTAGAACTAAGGCTAGCTAAAACATTTGGTGCCAAGAACCACAATTTGGATTTTCATATACATCAATAATCAAGATAAATCAAGGCATTTCATTAGACAAACTGCCTTAACCTCTAATTTAGATTTCGATAGCCTTCAGGCAACTAAAAATTGATTAAGGGTAAAAGCTTCCTGTAATTACAAACCAGGTAGGAACAATACTTTGTTTATAAGACTAGGCCAGAAAATTACATGTTTACCAACACAAGCACCTCTCCCACATGCTAGGGAAGAGCAGTTTACTCTTGAGGGAAGTGGCCCAGGTTGTCATGTCTCGGGAAGCACCACCCCCACCCAGAATGCATGGCCAGATCCCAAACTCACCTTTGCCGATGTGCCGCCTCGTGTTCTCAATGGTGGAGTTGCGGTTGACGTTGGAGAGCAGCCCCAGGCAGAACCTGTTCTTGTTGTTGGAGGGGTCAGTGAAGCCATCCACCAGGATGCTGGTGGAGGACGCGTGGAACGCCTCCCCCACGCGGTTGTTCAGCTCGTAGTAGACGATGGAGCACCAGTGCTTCGGCTCTTCGTAAGCAACGGCCTGGACATCTGGAAAGGCACAGTGGAAACCTTACTATTGGCATTTGCCAATATTGTAGATGAGATGTGCCTTAGTGTGTTTGGCCCCTGCTGCTGAACCAAATAGCAGCAACTGTGCTGTTTCACCCCAGAGACACCTTTGGCTAGCTGTGAGTCGCAGCTGGGCACGTAGAGACAAGTCCAGGCATGCTGGAGCTCCGGTGGAGGCGGGATGGCGCTTCCTCCCATACAGGTCCACCACTCAGGTTTCCCTGTGCCAGAGAAGCTTGAAGGCAATGGTGAAGGAAGGAGTCGGTTCTGACGGAGGGTTTCAATCCAGAGCTTTTATTCTGGCCCGCAGGCCTCTGAATCCAGCAACAGAACTGCCGATCCTGTGGTCTGCTCACCCTTTTACCGGGGGAGAGGGGAGGGAAGGAATACGGGGACCACCAACCAGGTACAGGAGAGGAGGTCTCAAGGGACAAAGGACACCTGGATGGCCCAATGCCCCCCAGGGGTCGGGGGCATCTTTTGAATCTGCCCACCAGGATTGACAGACAGTACTCAGCAGGGGTCAGGGTGGGGAAAGGAGAGGTGACTGACACACCTGGGGAAGGAATCTTCATAGAGAAACCCGGGGTATCTGAGGCAAACCATGACATCACACCACAACACCTTACAGCCCAACAGTGCTGGAACACAGGCTCAAGGAGAAAAGAGTCCCAACCTGGCAGATTTGGGCTACATAGAGTAAAAGAACTTCAACTCAAGACTCAGAGGAGACAAAGGCTGGCACTAGGTATGAACAGAAAAGTATAGAAAGGTCCTGGGCACATCCCAAGCAGTGTCCCAATATCCTTGCCCTGTTTTCTCACAACATGCTACACTGCAGGCCCAGACAGCAGAGAAATGCTGTAACTCTACAACTCAGCTTTCTTTCCTATTCAGTAGATGGATTTTTACTTCAGTTCATTTTACTAGCTAACTACAAGTCACCTGTTTGCTTACTGTAAAGTTGTATAGCAACAGGAAGAATCAGCAGCACACAACTGCATCAAAGACCATTTCTCACTTTACAAAGTACAGCAAGGCAGCTTAAATATCCAGTCAGCAGATCAATCTTCCAGCATTCAGAGCGTGACCAAATCTTTCTCCTTTGGGATTTTTGGGAGCACGGTAGGAGACTTCAAAAAACCCAAGAGAGATTGATATTTGTCTGCAGAACATACATGAAGCAGATCCCCAAATAAAAGGAGGCTACTGAGGGGTTGTCGTTGCTTTATGTGTGCCTTCTTTTAAATGAAAGTCACTATTTCACTACTAAGACTAGAAAAGTTGGACTTGCTGCTCAAACACCAACTTTGCAGATCCCACTACAGGGCAAAGTGCTAAAATGACAATCAGACTGGTACTATGGGAACACTTGTTTTTCTGGCCAGAGGTTTCCTTCTCCCAGCTCCAAGATTTTACTGATATCAATCAACTAAGATTAGTGTTCATATTTTCCTCTGTTCACAGATCACATCACTACGAGTTTCTGTTACAAAAACAAAAAACCAGAAGTCCCCTTCAAACCAACACTACACAGTAGATACAGAAGGTGGCAAATAATCAAGAGCAGGATAACACATCCTACATCACTGTGGCAAAACTTCTGAGCACAGCCTTTACTGCTAATAATTTGCTTAAAAACACTGGTAAAAAGCTGATCTTTCCTGATAATCTGGCACTTTCTATCCCTTCACATCACTGTTGAAAAGGAAAAAAAAAGAAGAAAAAACAGTCTTTAATTATTAGTAAGAGGTTGCTACATTTTTAATTCCCATAAAGATGCCAGCAATTATCAAAGCTGCAGCTTTGCCCCAGTTCTCCAAGTCAGGAAGAAATCTTGCCAGCTGGCCATTCTTACAGAATTAATCATATCTCTCTCACACAGATTTCATACTGACTTCCTTACATTTGCTTTAAGTCATGCAGAGCAGGTGCGTTTAGTCTCTCTATTCCCAGCATGGGCCAACAATGGAAATTACCCAACTTCATTGACAGGATGCAGCTTGTTAAATCAAATCTCTTAAGACTAACAAATCACCATAAAGAACACGCTTCTACAAAGTTTGCAACAAAAAAATGGTGCAGTAAGTTCCCAGTAAAATCTTTTCTTCTACAACCTGCAGCAGACTTTTTTTAAGTCGTGCTATCACAGCATACATATGTGAATAATAAACATGTGAAGGCACCAAAAGTCCTTCTTTTTAATGAAGGGACAGAGAGGAAAATCCATTGTACTAAACTACTAGAAGGGAAAAATGTCAATAGACAATTTTTATTTTGAAATGGCTGCATGATAAAGAGAAAGAAGAAAAATGTAAACCCTCTTTATCATCTCTCATGTGTTAGAGGAATTCTATAATACACATTTTGGGAGAGAGACACACATGCAGACCTCTGCAGTTATGCATAAAGTTTGAGAAATGTATTTTGGGGCAGTAAATTTCTGGCCCAAAATTCCTGCAAACTGCTCATACCCTCAAAGTGTAGTCTGTGTGATCAGCAAAAACTGAAGTGCTACAGATTGAGTTTATCACACCAAAACTCACTCCAAGCAGAGACTAAATGGGCTAAACACAAAAGCCACCCAAATTGTGCTAAGAGGGCAGATATACTACCTAAAACCAGACATTGAGCTTAGCAGCAAAACAAGTAACAAAAAAAAACCCAAAACAAAACAAACAACCAACCCCAAACCCCAAAAAATCCCACCAACACCAAAAAATCCAAAACACAACAGTTCAATTGTTCATGTGCTTGTGATCTTGATAATCGTTCTGGCACAGCATCCAGCTTGCTGCTCTTTCCTGGCATGGGCCACAAGTGTGTAAGCTGAAGTGTTCTCTGCAGGGTCATTTCTCACAATGTGATGATGAATGCACTGAATCCTTTGCTCAGCAGCCACGGCCGCTGCTGCGGCTTTAACGAGCAATGTGTAAAAAGATGTCTGTGTCACAGCACATAAAGCAATAGGCCTTTACTTCATACAGAATTTTAAAGTCTCTAGCAATGCCACACCTCGGGCAGATTACTCTGTGTTCTGCAGCCTCAGAGGAGTTCTTTCCATTCAGAGATTAGTGGAAGTTCCCAATAGAAAACATAAAATTGCTTTGGTCTTTGAGTTGGCTGGGAGAAAGAAAGTAATAAACCCCATATATTTTACATTTTTAAAGAGTCGTGGGATAGACTCCTCTCTTAAATAAATATTTGCATTTATAAATAACCTCCAGCTTTACTATTTCATCCCTTACAACAACAGATGAAAAATTACATGGCCTTTTTTTTCTTTTCCACAGACAAAAATTTTCATGAACAACATCCATCCAAAATTAAAACTCAGTTATTACTTCTAAGTTCTGGAAACTCTTAAGAAGCGAAGCAGCAAACATGAAGGAAGCGTTCTTACCTCCTCTGTGCACGTCAGGGGGAATTGCAGGTGCCATCATGTTGGTATCCATGGGCTGGGAGGTATCGTGTGTCATCGGATCTTCCGGAGGCAGGTAAGTGGGCGGGGGAGTATCAGCTAAATATAGAAAAGGCAGATACATGAATCCTTTCCTCTCTTTAAAGCACATCTACATATCCACATAAACAGTTTGAGCCTGGAAATGCTTCCAGCCTGACTCAGCTATAAACTTCCACCCACCAAAAGTCTGAAAAAGCAATCATGGAGCTCGAATAAGGAAAGCAAAGAATTACTGTGTATATTAAGCACAACTGCAATAAAAACAAGTCACTTCACCCCCACATAAAGCACAAAAGAAAGCTCAGCTGTGTTTCCAACCCACAGTTCTGCAGGCTGAAAGTGCCATACAAACATCAGGGCACAAAGAGGTCTCAGGACCCAGCCAGCAGTAGATACTGAATATGTTAAAAGTGAACAGAAGCTTTTCTGTTTCCAACACAATTCTACCAGCAAATTATTTAAACATCACAGCTATATCCAGGGCCTCATCATTGTCAGTGCAAAGTATTAGCTCTGTTTCCCTAGACTAGGAATAGTAGAAAGTGTTCAGGAACCCAAATCCTACAAAAGTGTCCTTGTGGGTCTGGAATTTCTCTGTCAGTGTTTCTGTCCCATCCCGTTCAGGGCTGCATCATCAGCACAGGAGCCCATGCACAATGCCCACACTCATTAACATATGGCTGGCAGCTCTGTTTGAACAGTCCCAGCCAGCACTGCCCTTCAGCTGCCTATTCCACTCCTGGGAAAGATTCCCAAAAGATTTCCTACAAGCTGCAGGAAGTTGCCAATGTCACCATTTCCAATAGACCAGAGAACACTTTCCTCCAGATCAATTGCACAGAGGTACATCCAAGAGCTAGAAACCCTTGCCTGATCCCTGCAAGCTTTCGCTGCAAAAACTGGGATTAGATTACCACTGTGATGTCTCTGCTGCTGCTCATCCCACATTTATTTCCATTACTGAGAGTATGGATTGCAAACTACCACAGCAAATAATCACAGGGGATTCCAAAACTCTGAAATTCAAATGAGCATCAAAAAAAGGCAGGAGAATGCTCTGCAAGCTTGGGGTTTTGTTTTTTTTTTTTTTTTTTTTTTGGGGGGGGGGTGGGGTTTGTTTGTTTGTTTGGTGGGTTGTTTTTTTGGTGTGGTTTTTTTTTTTTGGTGGAGTGGTGGTTTTGTTTGGATTTTTTTTAATGTATTTTTAAAGAAAACACATGTTCATGAAATTTACTAACTAATTTATTGTTTAGCAGGTATTTTTTATTGTACATCTAATGCTGGCAGGTGCCTGGCTAATTCTGTTACTTGAACAAATTCAGCTGGATGAGAAAGCAGCAGAGAAAGACAGAGGTGGCCACAGGGTTGCATTAAAAGCTTAACAAACTGCACTGGATTTTGAGTCTCATGTTTTACTAAGCCTTAAATGCTTATGTGTGTGCAAATATGATGTTGGTCATGCACAAGATTCCAAGGCCACGGGCAACAAATTAAGCAGTATCTAGAAAGTTTTCAAGGCTAACTGCTTTGCCCCTTTGTTTTTGTATTTTCCAGATGTCAGCCTGTTTCCCCATTAGTGCAAGATGGACAACTGTCCAGGGCTAAGCATCAAGGACATCAGCATCCTGACCTCCCCTCTAACTCAATTTCTTCACTGCAGCTGCTGACATTTAAGGGCATGTGGGCAGAACAGACCTTCAAAGATCAAGTGAACTTCCACAAGCCAGCATTCAGGAAGACCTTGTTAGGTCTTTATCTCTGTTGGAAGAGCCCCAACCACAGCAATCATGTTTAAAAAAAAAAAAAAAAAAAAAAGACAGCTGGTTTCACAGCAAATTCTCACATTTTTTAGAAAAGCCAATACAAACTCTTTCTTTCCGTCCAGAAAATTCAGTAGTTTTCACTCACAAGAGAAAAATTAGCAAGAGAATAAATCTATGGATATTAATTTCATGTAAGAGGAAACAGACTTTCACAAATCTGCTGCTTTGTTTACACATACCCTCCCCTTAGCCCCTGAAGGAAACAGACAAACAACATCAGTAAAAAGCATTTGTACTGCATCCTTCTCCCAGCATTTAGATCAAGAAATTCACCACAGATTGCTCCATGTAAAGAGCAAAAAAAGGCAGCCTCATAGAATTTCTAGACACCAGTCAACAAAGGAAGGCTCTTTTCTGACTGTAGGTAGTAAAACAGCCTGAAGAGTTATTTTAAGGGCTTGTTTTTCAGTTGAAGCTTCTTGGAATTACACCACTATGAGAAGAAATAGTGTATCAAGTAGCAATAACGTGATCACCTTGAGAAATATCCCTGTTCTGCAGAACTAAAGCCTTGTGCTGAACTTATGATCATAAGCAAGGATGATCTCTAGTACCACACTTCTGGTGCATTGAACACTACACTTTGTGGGCTAAACTGCTGAACTGGTCCCCAAAACATTATGGATCCCTCCTCACACCTCACAAGAGCTCTACTGTAATGTTTTAAGTGTGTTTGAAAGAGGCACAATATTAGAGCCTTCAATATTACCACACAAAGAGATTCTATACTCTTTATTACCTTACGTCTGTTGGCTTGCTATTAAACACAAGTGTTGGCTGATCATTTGGTATTACTGAGCAAAAAAGCCCATGACAGCAGTGATGTCCAACCACCTTCTCCCTTCTCAAGGGAAGCTGACTGTACCTGGCATCTGGAAAGGACTTCCCGGGTCTGAGCTGGCTGGAGAATGTGGGTAGGTGCTGCTGCTGCTCCCAGGAGAGTTGGGGTAGCTGCTGCTGGGCGACTGGGGGAACGGGTGGCTGTTGGGCTGCTGGAAGGAGTCCGGGAAGGTGGCGTTGTGCGGCATGTGCGGCTCGTTCTGCCCCAGGTTGCGGAACTGCGCCAAGAGGCTGTGCTGGGGGTTGTACTCGCTGTGCCTCGGAACCAGCACCGGGGGAAGAACTGGAAAGGGAGAAAGAGAGAAAAGCGTTAGAGACTCAGTCCTGAAGGTGTGTAGCCATGATATTTTATGACAAATCCTTTGCTAGGATTTTCTCCTGAGGAGCTGAGGAGCCTCAGGAAAGAAATGTAAGCAATAACTGTCTGCTGCTGTGGAATGCAACAGGTGCATCTGTGACTGGGGCATCTTGGTTGTTTCCAATTAATGGCCAATCACAGTCGGCTGACTCTGACTCTCTAGGAGTCAGGAGCCTTTGTTATTCATTTCATTCCTGTTCTTTCTAGCTTTCTGATGAATCCTTTTCTCTCTATTCTTTTAATATATCATTTTAATATAATATATATCATAATATAATAAACCAGCCTTCTGAAACGTGGAGTCAAGATTCGTATCTCCTCACACAAAGCATCAACCAAAAGGGTGTACAGGGGAAAAAAACCCACATTGTTCCCCCGGCCTGGCATATCTGCATGTGCCTCAGAAACAAGGTAGTCAAACCTAGAAGCACATGTCCAAGCAAGAACTCTTTCTTTCCCTCACATCCGGTTACTGCACAGCTCGAATCCGCAGCTCCCTGGTTTGCCAGATGGGAGCCTGTTTTCACAGAGGGCCAGTGAAGAAGAGCCAAGAACAAACCACAGTTCTGTGTTTCAGTCTCACTCGCACGAAGAGGTGCTGGGAAGAGCCTGACAATGCTGACATGCAGTTCCTCCTGCTGCACTTGTCATCTGACTAATCACCTAATGGCCTGTAACCCAAACCCTTGCTAATAAGAACATTTTTTTTTTCCTGAAGACAATACTAATAAGCCTTGAACTCAGTCTGGTCCCAACAGCTGTAATTTTATTTTAATCTAGACTATGTTCTTACAAGTTTCTATTAAAACAGTTATTAACTCTTCAAGTCAGTTTACAAACTGTGCAATTTAAACAAAATTATCTAGTTCAAAAAAACCAACTGAGCAGCAATTGAGCTGCAACTATGTGCCACTATGTGATCAGAGAAACATCAGAAACTACGAGTCTCACCACACTTCTGAAGCCTTCTCAGCTGTGAAACAAAGGTCTCTTTCACACTAGGAATATGAACATGATACCAGATACACTAAGATAAAAGAATCAATTCTTTTCCCAGTTCCTCAACTTCTATCTTTGTATGCCTCACAGCAAAGTCCAAGCTAACCAAAAGATTAAAAGCTCTTCTTTCCACAGAAATTTCTGGGTGATGTATAGGAGAGGAGAGACAGGGTCAGGGAGAGGGAGGTCCACGCACAATGTAGTGGAAGAGAAATAAAAAAGCAAGTCCTCTTCACATCTTCCCCCTTTGGAATCTCCATTTCCCAACTCCATGTCTGAGCAGGACTGGAAGAAACCACCCCCCCCCAATAGTCTGCCTTCAAGAGAGAGTGCCAAAAACCCAACAAAATCCAGGAAAAACAAGCCAGGACTACCACCCCCTCTCCCTGAGACTCCTGCTCTGCCCTCAACACCTGGGCACCCAGAAGAGGAACAGGAGCATGTGAAGTCAACAAGCCTACACAGACACAGCTATCATTCAGATTAAGAAAGGTGTTTTGGAGACAGCTGCTTTATTAAAAGCCTGAATTACAAACTAATTGCCAAAAAAACCCCAAAACAAAAAACACCAAACAGCATTTTCTTCACATGACAAACAGGTTCTTCCAGGACACTGGGGCATCTTTACTCTTCCAGCACTTTGCTGTTACAGAAGCAGCACTCAGGTATTTACTTTAGTGTCCTGGAGTCCAAGAGTATCAAGTGGTATCCAAGGATAACCACTCAACACATAGACCAGGTCTGAGGTCTAGGTTCATGCTTAAAAGAGATATAAATGAATGTCACACTAAAAACTCACTCTCTATTCCTAAAGTCACAGATTAACTAAAAAGAAAAGAAGTAGGTTTCCCTTGCTTAGATTTTTTTTTTGCACATGTCTAAGAGAGTAATTAAGCTCCCATTTTTGCCTGCTAGTGGCATTAACGCAAGAGCAGTCTGATCCCAGAAATCTTCACTGACATACACTGAAAAAACCCCAAACCCTTACTACTGAAATTTAGGCTGTCCAAGCAGAAGCAGGTTTTAAGCATTTAATCTGATCTCTCAATTTCTTAGAGCAACTTCACTAGATTCCAAGAGATCTCAAATATTTGAGGCAGATGTCACCTTTATGTAGATTTGTTTAGATGTCAAAAAACCCAACTCCACTTTACAAGGCATAGGCAAAGTTCCTAATTATGATGCCTTCTGAAACAAAACACATCCATCTGTCATTCTATGGAAGTTCTCAATTGCAAAACACCCCAGGAGAGGCTGCATCTCCCCCAGCTGTGCAGACTGTTTATTGCTCCAGCACAACCATTCTGACATGCCACTGGAAAAGGCTGTTAAAAAAAAGTTACTTAGCATCCAGGTGGGACATCACAAATCCCTCATCCTCAACATGTCAGAACCAAGCTCTCTGAATATTAGGGTTTCTCAGAATTAAGCTTGTTCTGTTAAACCAAGCAGTCCTTTTGCAGCTAGGTCAAGTACTATTCAATTGTCATAGTCAACATTTGCTGAGATAATAAATTATCAGTGAAAAAATTAACAATGAGATAATGTGTTAAAATGTATTTTCCCTTTCCTGTCTTTATGATTCTTCCTTACTTTTCTAAGCATTAAAAACACAGCTTTCCTATCTCTTTCCTCCCTATGGATGAAGGTCAGACCATTAACTTTTATGGAGTTAATTTGTGCAGAAAGTACATCACCTACCTTTCCCATCCCCTACCTCACATTAAACAATGACACACATGACATCAGAGGAAGCCAAATGATTTGCAGCATTTTAAAATAGCAGGAGAACAGGATATTTTCTGTATGTTTTCTGTAATTAAATTAATGCAGTGCCAGATTTTCCCAAGGTATATATACATGTTTTCTCCTGTTGGGCAGAACCACTGGCAAAATTTAGAAGGACTTGAGATAAAAACAAGTCTCCTTTTCCCAGGTGTCCTTCATGCAAACACATCCTTTTTGTCCAACTCCACCTACCTCAAGTGATTAAACACCAACTACTTCAAAATACACATGGAAAAGGGGGAAAAAGAATACAACTGGTATTGATACAACACAAATAGTCTCAAAAACATCACTGCAGAATTTATATTAAGTGCTGCCCCTAGTTCACATCCTCCCTGCATACACAAAACCTTCAATGAGGAGGAAAAGCCCTGAAAGGCCACATCAGGTAGGACAGAGACTGCAGTGCTCCAATTAGTCCAACTCCAAGTCGCTGCCAGAACCTGATCTCTCTGCAGCTCCCGGCTTTTTTGCAGGGAAGCTGCTCCTGGTGGAGCCACAGAGGAGTTAATTTGAGTGCTGCTCACTCAGGAGTAAAGTAAAGACACGAGCAGGGACTGGGCCCTTTGGAGCATGGAAGGCTGCCAGGAGTTCAAACCATCAAGGGGGACGCGCACCCTTCTTGCTCCCCTCATCCCTGTGCAAGGCGCTGAGCTTCTGGTCAGGTTGCAGACCTCAGCCACATGGAATAACAAATTACTGAGGCTCAGTCCAGCAGGGGAGGAGGCTGATCTCTGCTGCAGCTGCCAGCTCCAGGAAGAGGTATAATTGAAGGGGAGAGAGCATGAGAGAGTTATTCCGTGCTAAGCCAGCACACCTGTTGCTATGGAATAATGAAGCAGTGCACATCTTTGCTGCGCAGATCTCCGCAGGATGTGGCTCTGACCATTTGCAAACACAATTCCTCCCTTCCTCTTCAGCGGAAGGGAACACTGATACAATAAAAAATTCATTTTCTTTCTTTTTTTTTTTAAATTTAACATCAGCATCATCAGCATATATTTAAAGGAAATGTAATATTGAATACACTGTTGTCATAAAAAGCTGCTGCAACAGATTTGCCAACTCAACCTCATTAAAGTTAATGGAGTGGAACCACAAGTCATCCGACAGCTTGATTTCTGTAATTCTTCAAACACCAGATTAAAAGGTTTTATGTGCTATATTGTGGCTAAATTTTGCTCCCAAGTTTTTCTATCGATGTGGACCTGCAGTTGAGAGTTAATACAGGATTACTGCCAGTAAGGTTACCAGTAAGGAAGAGGGGGATAAACCCCCAGGAAGCAGGCTGGGTATGTTTATGGAACTGTAGCTGAGATCCCATGTCTGCCAAGCCAGCCTGGGAATTGGGGAGCTTGTTTTTACCATGCAAATAAGGCCAAGTATGCCTGCACCAAACAAGAGGAGCTATATTAAAGAAATTAGAGCTACAGGGCAATTTAACCCACAGGGCTATTTCATCTAGGAGGCAAGAATGCCAAAAATACAGAAGATAGACCAAAGGCAACCTGGCTGTTCAGATAAATGTTCTGACTAACCACACCAAGGAAGAAATGCTTTTATGAAAATGTAATAGTGGCCTTTGAAGAAACTAACTGATCTCTACTCTTTTTATCTCCAGCATGTCACCCTGTTCTTCTTCAGAAAACTAACAGCTGTGCTATCCTAAATAAAGATCTTCTTACTTTTCTTTTTTGTTCTATTTTCACATTCCAGAGATAATGATTTTAGCAAACACAGAAAGTATCCAATTGATGAACATAACTTCTTTTTTTTTTAAGTTTCTCTATGAAAACCTCAAACTAATCCAATCCAAAGGACCTGCTGTACTTTCAAAGAAGAATATTTTCTATCCAGATGGGTTTTGATTACTTTACACAAGGCCCAGATGACAGCTAGCTTCCCTCAAGGGCTCATTTTTTCCACACCCTTTGCATGTTATGTGAAAATTTGGGTAGGTATCTTTCCACGTATGGAAATTGAAAGACCATGTAAGGAAATACAGCGGGCCACATATAAGAAAGCAGATTTTAATCCACTTTCCTTGCCAAAGTACATTCTACTTCTTCTGTAAAAAAAAAAAATTATAAAATAAATGAAAAAAAGAAAAATATAAGCAATCGGTGCTGCACTTAAAAACCATGCCTTGGTTGACATATGTTCTGTAAAAGGGTTTGTACCACAACAGGGCCCTCAGTGCTAATGAAGACCTGACAACACTATCATTAGACAGAGTGCTTTAATTTCCAAGCATTACATAGCTGCATTTTCATCTGCATTTATGCAAAGCCACGTATGTTTTGCCAGAAAAACAGAACTGCAGGTTGGGAAGGAAGAAAATCCTAAAACAAAAGTTCAGGCAATCTGGAAATAGGAAAATCCTGCCAAGACTAAATTGTAACAAAAAGGAAGAGTTAGGAGAAGGAAAGAAAAAGAAAACAAAAGCAACAAAAGACAGCAGCAGTGTTAAACTAATAAATTTGAAGCCTCCTGAAGACTCCCAGCTTCATTTCCTGCCTTTGAGGTCACAGCAGCTGAAGCTGGCTGTGGCATCCTGGTGAGCACTCCGGTCCCACGGTGGGAACAGAGCAGGTACCACAGAGGCTCAGCTGAACGTGCTGCTCCCTGCAGCACCAGGGAGTCACTGCAGCATTCTGACTGCCAGGCCTTGCCAAGGTCTTGCTTGTGAACAGCAAAACACTGGGTAGAGAGAAAACTTTTCATGTCATTAGGTTTTCTCATGTTGCCTGAGTTGTTCTTGGTTAAAAATATAAAATGAATAAGCATTGTGTCAAAAGCAATCTCTGAGGATCGAACTACTTAAAGCTCTTGCAAGAACCCTCAGCTGTGGTATCACAGCTTTGCTTTGCTGGTTTCTCAAAAGGAGAAATTCCAGTCTTTGAGACTTTCCCTCCAAATCTCTGTTCTAGTAATTGTAGCTATTCAGCAATCTGTTCTGGGTGACAGAAAGACAAAGTTTCTACTCCAGGGGAAAGCTGACAGCTGTCTTGTTTTCTCAACTCTTCATTTTATTTTGCAGTTTTGGGAGACCCCACAGCTTGCTTTATCATTTTGTGTAGTTAAAATGAAGACTGTATGTCTTAAAAAAAAAAAAAGGCAAAACAGTTGTTACTTTACTGACTTTGTTTTTACATCAGACATCTGGTCCAAATGCATTTGACAAGTAATATTAGGACATTTCCTGCATTACAATATTCAACTAACATTAGATTTTATTTGCGGATGCTCTGATAAGCTGACATTCTGATTAAGCTGACATTTGCCAAGGTCAATTTCAGAATTTAGTACTAATTGTATGCACATTAGTGAGACAGTTCTTGTAAGCAGATTTGGTGGAGGAGCAGTCACAGTGATAGTGGGTATTAACTCAGACATTTACACAGACCAGAGGTCAAATTACCTGTACCAAAGCCACAGTCACCATCCTACTGAGTAGGTTAAAACTTGGAAGTCTGGCCTTTCAAATCAGAAGGAACATCTGTATCTGGTTAATTTTGAAGAAAGAAAACACACATAGAATACGACAGAAACATATCTTTCTTGACAACTTTTATCCCTCTACTGCAGTTTCTTTTTCTGGCAAGTGGTGAGGCTAGACAAGGAAAGCCCTGCTGTTACACCATTCCCTCCTTCCACCTCCTCATTTCAATTCCTCTCCCCCAGCTCAGCTCTGGTGGGGAATTTTAGAACTGAATTCTGCAAAGCCAAAATGAAGGAAGTTTTATTCTGCTTGCCAAGCAAACTGACAGTTGCTTTTGCTATTTTGGGGAACCATCCTATAATTGTGCCCACCTGTTGTAGCAATGCTATTTTTAAAGTCACACCCAAGTGCACACATGGCTGCACAGCAAAATTTCTCATGGATGACACTCTGCTCCCTCACCCCCAGCCTGCAGAGGTGCAGAAATCCTGCCATGGGAATCATACAGGAGCAAGGATTTTTGTAACTTGGTCCTGCATATTAACTCTGAAGGGATGCAGCAATTTTGCCCTCCCTTACACCCCAGTTTCCCATTTGCCTTTTCCACTCCTCCCCCTCCTCTCCCCTCCTCCCAGATGCCTGGCACTGTTGGCATTATCCTCAACCAGGCCTGGCTCTGTGGGAGCCTGCAGTAGGTGTGTTGCCTTTCACAGCCTCACTGAGAGCAAAAAGCAGAGGAGATCAAAGACAAGTATGAAAATAATCATGTTAAAGTCATAGGCAGAGAGTCCACACCAAGAGCAAAACCAGCATGACACACCTACCACTCTCCTCAGAGCCTGGGGACCTGGCCTGTTCCTGTGGCAAAAAGCAGCTGTACATGCAGGTAAAATGTTTCTGGCCAGCAACAAGCTGGCTGAACCAGACACCCACTTTGAATTCATGGTCAGCATTGAAAGGAACATCACAGTTTTCAGCTGTGAAAATCCAACTGTTATGACACTGTAATTTGTCTGCGTCACCAAAAAGCCAGCACTGGCTGCCCCCAGTTTGGCTGGAACACTGGCACCATCAGCTTTGTAAAGCCAGCTCTCTGAAGAAGAGAAGCTCAACAAAAGAAAGCCATTCAGCCCTTTTTATCTATGTTTTATTGGTAATTGCAAAAAAATGGGGGATAGCCATCTACAGAAACACGGCACCTTCAACCACTTCCACAAGTTAAACATGAAAACGAAGTTAATTTCTCTTTTGCCTACTTTGTAACATATTATAAAGTCAGAACCTAGCAGGATAATGGGGCAAACATACAGTAGAGGCAAACACAAATCTGCATCAAAATGGAGGAGAGCTAGTATTCAGCAGCACTTTAAGAAAATTAAATATTCAGTTTCTTCATCTTCCTTCCTTCCCCTTTAGCTAAGGCAAAAGAACTGAACCTCCTCCCCTAAAGCCACATTAGAGGTGTGACTTATTATTATTATTTTTAATAGCAGTGGCAATTTAAGCACCTCTTCATCCTCCCTGTTCTGTATTCCATTCCTTTTGTTTTGCTGTTAGAGCAAACAGGATCCAGGCTTTTTCTTCCCCTAAAATTCTGGATGATAGCCTTCATCTGGTCCCAGTGCCACAACTGAGGACAGAGGCAGGCAGCAGAGACTGTACTTCCCCAGAAACCCAAGGAATAAGAGACTGGAAGGAAGTGTCTCAGGAGGGACACATTCTCCAGCAAACCCTGAGAGGTCATTTGTGGCATTTTCAGAGGGATGAGAAACATTGTGTCAGGTTTTTTCCTCCCAGCCTCTGTGTATGCAGTACACCTAATTATTTAGCAAGTGTTGATCATACTTAAGGATAATCCAAACAATCTAAACAAAAAAATAAAACTGAGGAGAAGCAGCAGATTCAGCCAAGCAAGCACACCAGTTCAGCTAAGTGTGCCAATTTTTAAGAGGCATCAAATTCAGACCTTGCTCTACTGAATTAAAAGCTTTGCTTTGCCTTGCCAAGGGAGAAATCTGACAGCCATTAACTACCCTGCTCCAGAAATAATTCTGCACACAACAGACCTAGGGAGCAGCAGCAGTGAGCTACTTTATCCCATCTCGAGGAGATATTCCTTCCTGGCACTCAAAGTGCAAGGTTGCATTCCCACCCCCAGCAACAAGCCTCTACTTTCTCCTTTCATGTCCCTCCACCTCCACTCCTTCCCAGATGTCCTCCACAGGGCTGTGTCGGTACAGATGTTCCAGCAGCCAGAATGAAAGCCCCTGTGCTGCCATGATCAGCCTGAAAGATAACACAGCAGGGAGGGGAAAAGTGCCTGTGATCTGGTTCAGCACAAGGGAACTGTGGGCTGGCACAACACAAGGAGCAGGAGCAGCCCGTGCCCCCCACCACAGAGCACAGCTCCATCAGCTCAGCTCGCTGCTTCCAGCCTGAAAGTGTCACAGTGTCACAGGAAGGCCACCCTTCCTCACCTCCAGCCTGGGCCCCCACGCTGTTGTGCCCCCATCTGGTTCCACGTGAGGAGCTGAAGGCACTGAGCTTGCCAAGTCAACTGTGCCAAAAAGCAGTTTTCTGTGAGTTTAGTTTTCTGGGATCAGACAGGCCCCTGTGCCTGTGCAGAGCCTCCTGGTCAGGTCAGGCATGAGCATGGTGCTATCACGTCACACCCATGTGCCTGCCAGATGCCACATTCCCCTCCATGTGCAGGGACACTGGGAGATTCCCTCTCTGCGACTGATAGTTTTCTGCAGCCTCTCACTGTTTACAACCTGTTCCTACCCAGGTTGGCTAACAGAAAAATCTCACTTGGATTCAGGTGCAGCTTTGTAGCTGGCAGACACACCACAGAGTGCCAGTTCTCATGCTTTCCAAGCTTATCTTCACAGGCTAAACAGTGAGGATGGAATAAGGTGTCAAGGTAGAGAATCCATTCCTGCCTCTGGCACTGTGGAAACTGAGATGTATCCACAGCACTGATTTCCCAACAAAGAGTATACCTTACTTTATATATTTGAGGATTTACCACTAATCCATTCCTCAAACCTTACAGAACACTGAAACAAGTCACACAACAATCAGCAGAAGAATGAAGGGATAGATGCCATCCCTTGCATGGATCATACCCTTCAGATCTCCACTAACTGGTTCTGCACAAAACAGTTAAACAGAGACCATGCTGTCAAGCAGAGCCAGAGCTTCAAGACGTACCTTGCACACAAAACATGTACCATATACAGTATAATCTGAGTTTCCAATTCTGCTTTGTCAAGAGAAAGCACATGTCTAAGCCTTCTGGGAAACACAAAACTTGATATCTGCTCAAGTCCATAGATTGTTGTAAATGGTGACTCATGCATGAATTCCCACTACCCATTAATCTCAAAGTGTAAGCACTTATGTGACAATAATGGTGTTTTAATGTCTTGGCAAAAATGGGAAAAAATGGTTAGCAGAATTTGGGAGTGACTGTCACGAAATGAAGACCATGTTTGGCAGACAGTAAGAACAAGAAAGGGACAGGAAAAAATACGTCAGAAGTTATGGAGCACAGCTCCCCAAGCCAAATGGGAGTTCAGCTACCCCATTTCCAAAAGCTGTTTTCCCACTCAGCTCTGTGCAATATTCCTCAAAACAATCTGTGGCTGACTAAACACAAACCCCTCCTACATTACATACCTACCTAAAAATGTACATTTTAGTTAGACATCCTTTGAAAGTTTTATTCTGTCTTGCATAACTCACTGAAGTGAACACAGAATATGGACTGAGTCCCCAGCTGCACCAGGGGAGGTTTAGGTTGGATGTTAGGAAGAATTCCTCCACAGAAAGGTTGATCAGGGCTGCTCAGGGAGGTGGTGGAGTCACATTCCTGAAGGTGTTTAAGGAAAGACTGGATATGGCACTCAGTGCCATGGTCTGGTTGACATGGTCGTGTCTGGTCAGAGGTTGGACTCAATCATCTCAGAGGTCTTTTCCAACCTAAGTGATTCTGTGATTCTGTGAAGCGACAGGGTATTTACAAATACCTGGTTTTATAGATCTGACATAAATGGTCCATATGAGAATGTTCTCAGACTCAGTAGTTGTTTTCAATACTAAAGCAAAATGAGTTAGAACACGTAATCTGGCATTACAGTAAGAGCCCAGCTGTTGCTCAGTCTGATAGAAAGAGAGATGTTTCAGGAATCTTCATTTACAGTATTTTGGAATACTGAATGCAAGCAATCAACCCAGACATATGCACACAACTAGCAATAGAAGTACATGACTATTTTATTATCCCTCTTGTACTTAACATGAAATTGTTGAGATTTTTTTTAATTTTTTCAGAGCTGTTTTTCCAGAGACTAGTTCCTTTGTTCAAGCTGCTGCTGTGTAAATACACACATTATGGGTATTGCATCTGCCATTCACATGATTTCCAAGTTAATACTAACACAGCAAAGGGAAATATTTAACATCAAGATATGCACTGTGCATTGCAGATCCAAGACAAATGCAATTTCCATCCACAGCAAAACAATCTTGCAACAACCTCATTTCCATGATGTATCCTTGCCACTCTACAGACAGCTGCAGAGTTTATGAAATGGCTAACACTGATGGACTTCCCATACTTAAACCAGGGAAGTCCACCCATGCCTGCAGTGCATTTCTGCAGCTGTCCCTGTACACCCTCACAAACAGCTGGAGATGAGTGATGACACATCCAAGCACAGTTCATCTCAGTCCCTGGAAGTATTTCCTGATAATAAACTTGCATGAATGAAATTAAGCATGGAGTTATCACAAAGAGGTTTGGCCCTTGAAGAGGAGACTGGACAGAGAATGGGTGGCACCTTAAGAAAAGAAGTGATGCAGTTGGTAACAGGTAAGCAAACTGTGTTTGCAGAATGGCTGGCAGTACAATTTCATATAGAATCAAACAGTGCTATCAAAATTCAAATTGAGGGGATTATAACCTGCTGTCTAAACTCAAAATCTTTTTAAAAGGCAATAATTGTGAGAGACACTATAAAAAGTATTATTTTCTGTAGGATGAAGAAACTGAAGTGATAAAGTGAAACAACAAGTTGAAAATACTACTACTACTAATATTAGCGGTACTACTACTGCTGTGTGTCAGAATGGTTTTCAAGCACAGACAATGCAAATAAATCCTTTACATTAGCCTGCAATGCTTCATACAAAATCACAGATCTGCACAGTTGAGCAAACAACAAATTAACTGAGGGATAGTGGGTACCAACATTCCCAGATGATACCAGGCCCAGCAGCCTGAGACACATACTAAGACTACCTCTGTGTAGTGATAAAACATCTACACAAGTGAAGCATTTGCCCCTGTGAAAGGGAGAGCTGCTAATTAATGCTTACATCCAGATAAACTGCAGAGGAAGAATCTGACATGTGCAAACAGCCTCTTTTGCTTATTTAAGCCGATGAGTCACATAATTAATTGCCACACTTTGCATTGTTCAGATAAGGTGTAAAGGTACAAACAAGGAAGAACCTACCAGGACTTTCCACCCGCTTGTAGTGGTAGGGATTGATGCAAACCTCCTTCTGTTTTGAACCAAAGGGGAACTCGCAGCACTCCAGAGGTTTCAGTTCATGGTGGCTCTGCAGGTCTGGCCAGCGCCACACTCTGCAGTAAATGACGTGCGGGAGCCCTTTCCGGTGCGACACCTGCAGCCGGCCGTCCAGGGAACGAGGAATTGTGACACAGTTGCTGGGCTGACCAGGACAGCTTAGTGCTTTTTCCAGCTCCTCCATAGCACCTTTTTTCTTCTTCAGTTTTTTCACTAGTGCGTCAACAGCTTTCTCTGCCCACTTCTCTTCTTCATCTCCTTGCTTCCACCCCAACAGCCTCTTCACTGCTGGGCTGGTGAAGGAGAATAAACTTGTTACATTCATGGTGACCCTGCTGTGGTGATACCACAGAACCGAGCAGGAACGACTGCCCTGTTCTTCCACCACCACCAGGGTACAGCAGATTGAGGCAGCAGTCAAAAGCAGCCTGGATCAAACAGCTCTGGTCCTTTCTCCTTTTCAATCCTCCAGCCCCAGGAAGGCAGCGCTGACATCCCCCCTTGATGGTCACAACCTTCGCATTATTCTAAATCCTTCTGGTTGACAACCTGAAG
The DNA here is from genome assembly GCF_036417665.1 of Passer domesticus. Lineage (NCBI taxonomy): Eukaryota > Metazoa > Chordata > Aves > Passeriformes > Passeridae > Passer > Passer domesticus. The sequence continues at coordinate 27,459,196 of NC_087477.1, forward strand.
AAGAGTATTAGAAAGAGAAAAAAAAAATGATTTTACCTTTCAAGTTAACATACAGCAGTTAAAAATACCCCCCATCTCAACCCAGAAGAGTGGTGTGATCAAAACACAACCAACAAAAAAACCAACAAATGCCGACAACCTCCAGGACTGGACTCAAGGCACAGCTGGTGAAAATTTAAGGAGCAGGACCTGCTGCTGAACCCAGTACATCCCTATATGACAAATGTAGTTCACCTGAAGTCACACTCCCTCAATTTAAACTTTTCACTATTAAATGTTAGGGGTGCTAAAATCTGCCTGTCAGCTGTTGCAACCTTAACCAGCAAAACATTCCAAGGAAACAGTGCAGGATCACCAGTGCTTTTTTTATTATTCATTTCAGAGAGCAGCTGGAAGCAATATTCCTCAACAGCAATGTGCTACCCAGCTCTCTTCAAAACTGCCAGGCATGAAGTTCAAAAATCACTGCAACTAGACCTGAGCATAACTCAATCTGGGAAAAAAAACCCTAAACCAGTTCAGTTTCACCTACTTGGAGGAACAAATCAAAAAAACAAACAAAACAAAACAATTAAAAAAAAAAAGAAAGAAAAAAGTGAAACTGGAAAGAAAGATCTTATTCCTCACTCATTTACATGAGAAAGAAAACTGCATCTGCCCACCCCACCCAAGAGCCCTCAGAGCTCCTGAGCAGCCCCTAAGGGAAAGCTATCATGAACTTCACTGATTATCCACTGACCCTTCGTGCTGCAATGTCTGCCTGATATACTCAAGGACTCATGAAGGAATGGGAAGGACAAGGAAGTCCAGATAAGAGGATTTTAGGGAGCACAGTAGTCCTCAAGCTGGGAGACAAGGAATGGGACTGAAGACATGGGTCAAGAGGGGGAGGAATGACACATCTGGAGGAGTCCCAACAGTGAGCAGCAGGTTTTGTCCTTGTCCAGGCTGGGAGCAGGCAAAAGGCTCTGGCAAGGGAAACAGAAGAGACCCAGGACTGGCAGTAGGGGGGAAATGAGACAAAGAATACCACACCACTGATTTTCAAATAGACAGACAAGACAGGAAACATATCCTGGACTGGATACCAACAGGTTGCAGAGGAAGGGGGAAGGGGAAAAGGATATGAATGTTTTTGTTGCCATCAGAACAACACAAAAAACACCCAACCAACCAGCAATCTATGCACACAGAGAATAAAAGGTGTCAGCACACCCATGTCAGACAGGATTTCACAGCTATACCAAGAAATATTGTAGACCTTAAAACTGCAAATGATGTGGCACATCCTCTTGACTGTAGTACACTACAGTAGTTTCATAGTATATCACTATATTTGAAGAATTTTAAGCTGAAAACCATCTCCTTTATTCAAATTAACTTGTCACTAGAACAGTTACCAAATTGCAGAGGTTCAGTTTTATTAGGCTGACTGCAATAACTGCATTTATGTGAATAATGATTATGGACTAAGACACAGGCCATATTTACCTACACTTCAAACTGGTACATCCCATTTCTTTTATGCTAAGAACTGGATTTGAAATAATGTCAATGCAAGGGAAGATTTGCATGAGCCTGGGGCAAATTTAAGAATTTGTTTTGTTACATGGGCATGTGCTATACTGTTAAATGAACTGAAACTCCATTACTGTCACTGACTGTACTCCAGGTATACTTTATCCTTACATGCACTGTAAAGTGCTGTATTAAAATGCTGTGCTAATTTAAGAACTGAATTACCAGAATCCCAGTGCATGTGCTTTAAATGTTTGTTACTGAGTTATTCCCACTTCATATATAGTCTGTATCTCAATCAATATTCTAAGTATCTTTTTTCAAACAAAAGATACAAGTTCCACACACTAAAGTTACAAGTTCCAGTAGTTTATCAAGTAAAGCTTTCTCCTTCACTCCCATTTGAATTAAACAAAAGAGATTTAAAAGGCTTGAGTTGAGGCTCTAATGAAGGAGGAAGTACAAATTCTACATTTCGACCCGAGCTTCATTCAACATTGATAGTGTTTGCAGATGGGGTTCTACTTAGGCCTGACACATTTTTCCCCAGCTACTTGCTGTGAAAAAGGAAAAGTCCTGTCTGTTAAGGCTGTATGTTCATATCAGTGCCTGAAAATACAGCCCTAACACGGGTTAGTACACGGGCTCTGCACAGACTGAGACGACGCTCAGATGCAGCCCCAAGCAGTCAGACCAAAGGAACAGATTCTCTGAAGTTTCTGGATCAAATCCTGCAGCACGCACATATTCCACTCCCACAATCATGCACTCCAAAACAAGTTTCACCCTCACCATCAAAGCCATGGTGGCATCTCTGTGGCAACAGCTGCTGGGAGCAGGAGGAACAGCATTAGGCACAGTGCTTGGAGGTGAGCTTGGGAATAACGCAGCTCAGCAGGACCCAGCTGGGCACCAGCCGCCAGCCAGGGATTCCTGCTGCAGTCCTGCCTCCAGAACAAAGCCTAAGCACACCCCAAGCCCTGAACAAGCAGCAAGATAAGGGAAGGGGGACAAAACTCACAGGCTGCTGTACACTAGTTTCTCTAAGCTCCAAAACCAATATTAAGCTTAAAAAAACCCAAAAACCAAACAGACAAAGGAAAAAACCAACAAAACCAAACAAATAAAACCCAAACCACAATGTATGTGGAGATTTTGTTTCCAAGAAGCAGAGAGCTTGTCTGCAGGGCTGAGCCCTTGCCAGTACATTCCATTTCCCTTTCTGCCACTCTTGGTTTCTGCACTGCATCATTTCCTGTATTACTTCTGCACAAAGTGGTCTTATCAGCTGGAAGTGCAAAATAAAGATTAAACCACGAGTCAGCAGATGACACAGTCTGCATGTTTCCTCCCCAAATCCACGTGCCCTTCTGGGAAAGTGGGAGTTAGTATTTCCAGCAGTTAAGTGACCACCAGCCCTGGAAGGGTCTGTTGATTCACGAGGTAGGGATGAAACAGAAACCTGGGCCAAACAACAGAACACTCTCCAAAAGGCATCTGGCATCAGTTTAAAGGAAATTGAGTTGTTACCCACTTATCAGACGCTCTCTACACATCCAAGCCCATGCACTCTTTACTATGTGCTCTGTCTGCTGATGGATGTGTTGGAATCAACACACTCCTTTCAAATCCTGATGTTGTTTTATTTGTCTTCCTTCACTGCTGTTGTCTTTTTTGTAATCTTTGGATTAACACATAAACCTGCACACAGCTTATAAAAAAATGAGCGTTATATTTCTATATATATGTGTTCAGCCAGCCTTGTATTTAAACAAACTTATTTAGGCAAAATGCCTAAGACTGAAGTCCTATTTTTCTAGCCCTCAAAGAAAAAATAGTTACTCCATCAGCAAGATGAAGCAGACATTAAAATATTCAATGAGAGTGCTTTCAAATTCCCACAGGAGATCCCATAGGAAACTGTCCCACTTTGCATAAATGACTGTTTTTGATGGGTGGAGAAAGGGTTTGGACAATTAGATGATCCTCTCCCAGAGGGGTGGATGGGGGAGGAAAACAACTTCTAGCCCAAGTTTCAGGCAAACAAGACATAACTCTAACTCTTCTACTAATTTCATTATTTGTATTACAGGCTCAGTGATGCAGGGAAAAAGGATCCTATTAAATATTTTTAATATATGCTTAGCACAGTTAGACATAAAAATGGGCAGGAACCACAGTGAGGATAATTGCTAATAGTGAAAACTGTCTAGTCTATTACTACATTTTAAAAATCTAATTTATCTTAGTTAACATACCTCTTCCCAGCATCCATTACTTAGTAACACTATAAAGAAATAACAAGCAGAGAGATTTTAATTTGCTTCTTTAAAAATATTTACCCTCTCTGAGAGACACATATTTTCAGCAACTCATGTAATCAGTACAATATTTAGACCTTTTTTAAAAAAGAAACAAACCCAAACAGATTTTGGGATAGAAGGCAGGGAGCTGTCTCTTTATTCCAGCAGGAATAAATACAGTTTCCATGTATGACTAAACGGCATGAAGTCTAAGCAGCTGCAATGCTAGAATGTGTAACAACATATTGTGCACTAACTTAATCTAGCTCCCTATTCTTGGAGCAAGTAGCAAAAAGCTTCAATTTCTTTCTTCAAGCAATGTGATTTGTGAAACAGAAAGTCTGGAGTCTTCAGCTGAATTACCCTTCTTTTAGTCAACAAATTATTTCTTTGCACCTTCTTATGGCAGAAGATCAGATCTTGCTCAGCTTGGAAAAATGCACTAAACCTGGTAGAAACCTCAGTAACATTACAACACACGTGCAAAAAGAAAGCACGTTTCACATCAGAGTGGTGTAGAACTCATTAGAGAGCTTGTACAGAACCTGACTTGGCTTCCTTCATAGGTTTGGAAAACGACAAAAAGAAAAAAATTAACTCTTTTATGTTCTCTTGGCAGGGTTGAAAGAATACAAAAAAACACTGAAATATGCGATCCTGTGTTCTGATATACAACATATCATTCAAGAAAAGAGGAACACACTGGTGTTGAAAATACATCATAGCTAACAAAGTAGGCAGGGTTGTTCCTGACACTGGACTGGACTCCCTTCCTTACTTGGATCCAGCAAGGGCCAGGAAGATTTTTATCTGCAGCATGTTCTGTGAAGTAACCCCTGTTACAGCCCAATATACCCACTCTTGGAACTCCTCTTGGGCCATCCCTCGAGCTATGCGGCTGAGGGACTGCCCTTCCAAGAAAATCTCCCATGTATCACTGTACAGCCCATGGAGAAAACCTTGTCAGATACCCACAAGCACCCTTTAGTTCAGCAGATGGGGGGAAACCAAAGTGAAGCTGTAGGGGCAATGTAGGATTTACCAGTGGAAAGGAGGAGGGCAACAAAAACCCAAAAAGCCCATTACCCTGTTGGTCTAGAGCATGAAGTGATAACCTGACACTATCAGGATCTGCCAGCTCCTCCCCAGTGCTCCCCAAAGTTCAAACCAAGAACAGCTTTCAGCCAGTTTCTACAGCGAACCGCAGCTTTTCCTCTGCTCACCTCCCCACTTGGCTTCTGGCAGACAAGGCACTGCTCCTTGCCCTTGAAGTCTCAACTATCATGATAGCAGAAATAAGACAACAGCAAATTCTTTCAGGTTTTCTAGATTTGAAGGCACCAGATTTGCCCGATTTATGGTAATTTCACTGTTGCTTCTCCAAAAAAAATACCTGCTTTCCATACACACTAGATACCAAATCCTGTGTTACAATATGACTCACAGAAGTCTTTCTAAGCAAGTATATCACTGTGAGAAAAGGACATGGCAAAGGTTCTTCCCAAGTTTTAACAGACATGCATCAACAATTAGATCTGCCCTTGTCCTGGTTTAGAACAGTTCTTCCCAATACTTTTGCAACTGTTTTGACCTACTGAAAACCATACTCCTGAAAACAAATTTAAACACCATATCCTTCATATGTTTTATCTCCACCATGTTTACAAAATACACTAACACAATACAGCCTCTTAAGGAATCACCAGATCCTCAAATCCTGCCTTTTTCACCAGAGATGAGAAACACACTGCTGAATTTTACTCATTCCTGCACTCAGATGCATGTGCGATTCCACAGTCACAAAACACCAGCTCCTCCTTTACCGCCTGCTGGTCTCCTTGCCGTGCTTATTTTACACATATTTTATATCGCCAAGACTACAGGAAAAAACTAAAACCAAGTTTGCCAAGATAGTTGTTCAGGAAGCTGGGTAAGCCTGGTGCACAGCAGGGCTAGTACAAGTAGGATAGATCAAAACATCCACCCAGGTGTGCACAAATCCCTTCTGGTGTCGGCGAGCAGTCGGACTGAATCGGATGTGCTTTCAAAGATTATCTCTAAAACCGCAGCCTAGTACTTCAACCAAGGTCAGGAAGGAACTGTAACTTGATGATTCAGTCAAAACTCTGGCACAGATGGGATTGCAAAATATGAACTTCACTAAAATAACCTATATGATGAATACGAGGCTGTGAATCACAAAACTTGCAAGAATAGTGTTCATAAGGTGGTGGGGTTTTTTTTCCTAAATGCTATGCAGGAAGAGACTCTTCGTTCTTCACTGTCTCCAAGCTAAAGGCCTCTTAAAGAAATCCTCAATCAAGACATTCAGAAGAAAAACATATCCAAAGAAACAGTTGTCAAGAGACATCATGAATTACCAGCCATCACAGTGGGTATTTCATTGTGCATCTTTGGGGCAGGTTTATCCATTTCATTTGTGCTGTGTTGTACTTAAACTACACACGTTGTCCCAGGATACTAAGAGCACTCAGGAGTACAGGAGCAGCCAAGGATCTCAGCATTGTTAGATGACACAGACCAAGGCCTGAAAAATGCAGGAGAAACTCTAAGACCAGTCTGCAGCACTGGCCATGGCTTTGTGAACATCCACTTATCAAAGTAAGTTAGACGACCTTTTCAAAAAGGTGAAAAATCCGGGGAAAACAGATTTTTTTTTCCCTTTCATCATAAAACTCCTGTGTAACTCCCTTTTTCCACAAAGACCATTCCCTTTCCTGACTTTTTGAACTGTCTTTAGAAAACAGGTGTTGTTTACAACAATAACAAACACACATCTGTGTGGGTGTGTTAATACACACAAAGGCAGGATAACTGAAACCTCTTCCTATATTTAGATCTGTCTGGTCAGCTCTAATTGCATAATTTAATCAAAACCCTCTCCAAGGGAAACACATCCATATTCATCACAGGCATCAAAGGAAACATCTTTACAAACTATATCCTTTTACAAACCAACACATGGTCCCACATCACTTGTCCAATTGTTGAATTCCTCCTTTGGGAAGGGCACGGAATTTTATTTCTTTTTATCAGCTGAAAAAAGCATTTCCCTCCAATTCATCAGCACAGGGCGGGAGGAACTTCCTTCACAGGTGAGATGCGGAAAATTTACTGACATGTCACTTTCAGGGGTTTTTTTAGGCACTCAAAACATACATCTGCAGCATAAAGGAAAACCTTTAAAACAGAAAAGAAAGAAAAATGCCCATCACCACTCAGGCATCAAAATTTTTGAGTGAAGCTCATAAAATGCAAGATGTGTTTTTTCTTCAGAGAACAGGACAGTCTAGCACAGACTGCATGAATTTAAAAAGGAGTTTGTCAGCCCCAGCCAGAGCAGTGCTCCAACAGGGTATATTTTAAGGAGGGGAACCCCACCAAATGCACTCCAGTTATGCCCAGCTGAGGCAAGTCACTGCTCCTACAAATGATTCATTTCACCAAGAGCCTGCACCAATACAGTTACATCAGCTGCATTAAACCACTTCTAAAGACTATGACCCAGACCTCATTTATCAGAGATTAAGTAAAGATGTTAAATTACAGCTCAAGATCCCCAGCTTTAAAGCAGAATCCTTCACCAAATCAAAAGATGACAAAAACTGAGAAGAAAAATTGCTTATTCACTAACAACAGAGTTATTGGGTCAAGCCTCAGCAAAGCAGAACAAACTGATCAAAATTAAACCAAAATAAGTAATGCTGTTAAATTAAGTAAATCTTTCCACAAATTAGTCCTTCACCCACCATTTATGCACCTTAAATAAGAACAGTCAGTTTGCCAATGCTGAAGACATTTCAATGCATTTCATGAGATGCATGCTTTACTGTTTTAAAGGATTCCTCCAGCTTTCCTGGTTTTTGACTTATCTGTAAAAACTAAAGAGCTATTTTTTGCCTTTAAACAACTTTTAAAACACTGTACCTTCTTCGTGTCTTTAAAATGTCCATGCTGAATTTCATCAAGTGCCCTGCAATTCACAACTACCACTCTGGACAGAGAAAGTGTTTAAAGATGACAAAGCTTTCCAAGCCAAATTTATACAACTCAGACACAAACACGAATATTTGCCAGACTTCCACGGTCCAATGAAACATTATTTAATTACAGCATGCCACAAGTGGCCCACTGAAAACCGGGACTGGACTTCAGATAACACAAAGCCCAGTGGGCTCCAGGTCCTCAGACACTGAGGAGCAGCTGCACAACCCCATCACAACAAATACTCCCTGGCAGTTCCTTGGTATTTATCAAGCCATCCTAAGTCACAGACCCTTTAAAAATGGAAGATCAGTGTTTATAGATTCCCCTTCAGCTTCCACACAAGACAATTAAACTCTTTCAAGTTTACGATTTACAGGCAAAGACAAATCAGGGATCCTCTTGAGACCAAGTCAAGGACACTTTAGGTTAACAAAGTTCAAAATACACCCACAAACACACAAAGTGTTGATTGCAGCTGAGGTACAACTCTGAGTGTGTCTACCCCAAAAAGAGACCCAGAAATCACAGACACCTTTCCCCTCCCAAAAGGGCAAAACAAGGGTGCAGACATTCATGAGGAGTCAGAAAGATCCAAAAAACTGTGGGATGAGGCAAAAGCAGCTGTCAGAGCCCTGTGCCAGAACATCTGCAGAATCTCACGTCAAACTGTTTTCTCATATTCCTGAGATCAAGGCTTTGGAGCGTTCTGTACAAAGGCTTCAACCCACAGATAGGAACTGATAGTTAATACAGCAGTTGGGAACAGCATAGCCTGAAAGGAAGTGGGAGATATCCTCCTACACTGCTTACTGGGAATACAGAGGTTTTATAACAGGAGAAAAGGGCTGTAATCTGTCCGACTCCCTGGTTATCTGTAAGCTTTTCATGACTTTTGGAAGAGGAACCAAGCCACATAAAGAATTACTCAGTACCCTTCCCTTATCTGCAAGCTTTTCTTCTTAACAGAGCCTGTATGACTGCATATGGCAATAAGACAACCTATTAATCACTCCAGCATAATTTTTTGAGACCAGTTTGAAGTTTCAAAAGTCAGGTTTTGCAAAGTTGCAAGTCTCTTACAGCATTTTCCAAACACCCCGTGCTCTGCAAGGTCAGCAGCAGGCTAGCTTAAAACAGCCATAACGCTTCCAAATTTTCCACTGCTGCCTGCTACTGCACAAACAGCCACAGCTGGCCTGGTACTGAGGATGGACAGAAGAACTCCCAGCTCCAAAGTCGCTTGCCAAGATTACTTACTTCTAGGCTACAAGCTAGGGCAAGGAAAGAACACACAAAGATTTCAGACTTCTTGTGTTTTAGCTATTCCATAGATGTCTTTAATTCTGGGGCTGAAACCAGCACTCCCCAGCTCCCAAGATAAGAAGTCTTTAGGCTCAAACAACCCTGACTTCTGGCTGGCCTGGAAGACAGAGTCCTCGTGTCCCAAATCAGTGAAAGCAAGAAAGTAGGCAAAGGTGTGATGGAAAAAATCAGGAATATCAGACGAGCCAAAGCAGCATCCCACCAGCACTGCCACTTCTCAACTGCTCCCTGCTCACAAACCACAGGAGATGCACTGGGTCTGTCCATGAGCAAGAGTCATTCCTGATAAACTGGTGGGGAGAAGGGCAAGGGGAACAGCTATCCAGTCAACTGCAGTAAATAGCCCTAGAGCATTTATGCCAGTTACACTGATGCTTTCTGCAAAGAAGCCTCTAGCCAAGCCAGAGATAAAAATGAGAAAGATGTTACAGTCAGATTCCCATGTTCTGGAGAGTTCCCCAGCACAGCAGAAGGCTACAAGGGAATTCAGTGAGTACCTCCTTCCAGCACTAGGAAAAGTAGTAGCTCCTGCTACTAGGGAAATACCTACAGTTTGCATTTTAAATTTGTAGATAGTCTAATTCCTTAAAGTTAAGAAATATGCTACAAAGATGCAAGGAACAAAAATGAGTTAAGGGCTTTTACACACATTTATCATATAGCACCAGAACAACTGCTTTCTAAATTTCTTTTGAGAAAAGTGGATCGAAAGCCAAAAATATGAAAGTGATTTATGCAGTGGTGCAGAACCCAGGAAAGCTACAAGCACTGCACTGGCTCACAGCACAGATCAGCTTCGGGTGTCCTAAATGTCGTCACTGGCAGTGATTTCTGGTAACACCAATCTGCCTTTACAGAAGGGTTTTTAGTGGATTTAGTATTTGCCTTTTCTCTGATTTCTTGATAATGTTGCTAACTGTACCCAGTTTGCCAATTGTTTCAAGTTATTTCATCCTCTAAAGAGGAAAATAAAGTTTCTACTACCAAGAAGCTAAACTTGATCATTCTTTTCTTCCTGAGGAAAAACACTTGTCCTGTCTCACACAGGACATGCACTAGATGTGTTCTGCTCATGCAGTTGCATTAAACTAGGAAAACACCTCTAGGACAGCTTGCAGTTTATACTAGCACAACAACACTTGACCAGGAAAGCTCGTTCAAGTGTTGCTGCTCTCCCTCCATCCTCCCTCGCCCCCCATAAAAGACACTGCACCATTAATCACTGTCGTTTTCCTGCCAATGGAGCTACACTGGGGCTTTGTGGCTGACGTAACTGCTGGCAGCCAAGTCTCTCCCGCTAATCACCAACACAAGTATATGGGAAAAAAACCCTGCAAATTAGACCTTTCCTTGGCAAGCACTTTAAGGAAGTGTTCATCTGGGAGTGCTACAGCACTGCCCGTGCCTGGCTACCTCCAGCAGCTGCCTTGGGCCAGCAAGGTCACAGGTCCTCAAGGCAATGAGCAGCCCCAAGGGCTCGCTCCCACCCAGAGAGAAAAGGTTTCCCTTTACTCCCTTGTGCCAGCCTTGGTACTGCAACATAACTTCCCCTCCACCTGCCAGTCAGTTCACCCTCCTAACCTGGCAGAACCAACATAAACCAAAAAACACCTTCTGTGGGATCAGCTCAGAGCTCCGAAGTCACCCAGGCAGCCTATGTGAAGAAATTCATGGCTGGGACTGAGAGAAACCCAGCTCTCAAGAGTTCTTTCCATCTCAGGGAGCAGCCACCCTCAAATTTTAAGTGACATCCTGGTCAAAGATGAGCTTACACTCATACACTCAAGCACTTCAGCTGATTTGCAAAACCTGCTCTCATCCCCAGAGCAGGGAGCCCTGCCTTGGCTGGTTCTGAATAACCAAACACTCCAGCAAGCAATTCAACCCTCCTCCACTGCCACTGCCTTCTGCTCTAGGAACTACACAGCAAACTTGGGGAAAAAAGAGCAATTTCAGATCCATCTATCCAAAAATACCACACACTGCAGAGTTTTAACCCAAGAGCATTTGTGAAATATTTTCCACATGAAATATAATATGACACATTACAGAAACTGTAATTGCATTATCCTAAGTTTTAAGCTAATAAAGGCAAAGACTTTTCCTTTGGCTACTACATCCAAGAGAAAGCACTTAACACTGACACTAGCTAGCATGGATAATAAAGGGCCTGTTATTAAATATGCCAGACTGTAAAGCCAGCAGCAGGCAAAAATGCAGAACAGGAAACTGCAACAGTCAAGATGGCAACCTATATGTAAATCAGCTGTTTCAAGACATTCACATTTTTCAGATTAGTATACCTCACCACTACATTCACCAGGTAATTAGCAGAACTAAGATGATGACATAACCAAGGTCTGTTCTTTCTTTCTTTCTTTCTATCTATCTATCTATCTATCTATCTATCTATCTATCTATCTATCTATCTTCTTGGTGATAAAAGAAAAAGAAGTGTCTGACAAGAGCAAAGAACAAGAGACTGTGTGAAGGGAGATGAAATTCTGGTCTTCAATGTTGGAGACTCATGGTAAGACCTCAAGAAAGCCACTCAAGTTGCATCTCTGTCCCTCCAATCTTCCTCTTCCCACCCTGTACAGGAAAGCAAGCACATGCTTTAGATGTGTTTGGGATTCCTGGAATACTACCACACATTTGAAATTAACCAGTGTAATGACATTATGCATGTAGCAATCCCTGAAGCCATCATGTACATGTTGGCAGGTCTTTTGAGGTTGAAATAAATTTCAAATCTACTTTATTCACTGTCGGGACACAACAATAGAGCAGTTGTCACACAACTGGAAAAACAAAAGTCATCCAAATATGGTCCTGGGCAACCTATATGGCCATGATTGAGCAAGGGGCTGGACCAGGTGACCTCCAGAGGTCCCTTCCAATCTCACCCATACTGTGATTCTGTGAAGTTCTCAAACCTGACAATTAATTTGGTCACACTTCAGAAAAGCAACTGGTTCAAGAAAACTGGATAGAACTCCACTTGCCTTGGCACAACTACAACAGCTACTACACTGAGGAAGGGACTGAGCTCTGCTTGCTGTGCAGAGGCAGACAGACAAGAAAGCTGCTTCCTCCCCAATTTTGACCACTTCAGAGAATCCAGAAGCCTTCTGAATTGCCTCACTCCTCCTCCCTTCATGCTTGTACTCTTGAAGTTTGGCTTCGTGTAAGGCTCTGTTCAATTAAAACACAAGCTCTCATCACTGTCACCTTGCTTCACATACAGCCCTGGTAAGAAGCCACTTTTCCACCTGATTTTTCACTGCTCGTGAGCTACTGGAAGATTCTGATCTACAGAGGTTCCCATCCCATGCTCATCACTATAGCACCAGATACCTTAAGCAACCATGACTAAGCCCTGTCATGTTCACATCCTGTTTGTCTCCCAGCCTATCTTCAAAGGCAGGATGGATTATTTTATTACATGTGGAATTAAGTCAACAGAAAAAAAATCACCTTGTAGTTTGTAGTTTTACTAACCAGAATAAAGCCCTTTCTAGATTAAAATAAATCCAAACCCACCTTCCCCAAAGCATATTTCAGCCCAGAAACCATAACAGTGGTAAAAATATGTCAAATTTCACACCAGAGCATTTAGGTACCAAAAGAAAGATCCTTCATCAAACAGGACTGTGTTTTATTGATGAGCCAGTTTTAGTAACTTTTCAGGACCTGGGAGCAGAATCTAGACTCCTAAGCAGGTGCTAGTGTGTGGCCTAACTTGAAAGTAAATTTCTTGCTTCATGTAAGACAGCTCAGAAACACTTGGAAAAAAGACAACTGGCCAACAGTGAGCAAGGGTGTTCTGCCAACTATTTTGTCCTACCAAACCACTAGCAGAGTTTGTTTTACAACATCTTGGGAGGGCTAGAAAGAAAAGGACAAGAAGTTAAAAAACAATGGAGAATAAAAAAACCCAACCCATACATTTTTTGCTATTCTTCAGCATATAATTCTGGATAAAGCACAGGGACACCCCAGAGAATTAAACCATCAACTGAAAGAGCAGGAGATGTCAGTTCCACACCACCTTCCATGCTCATTCTTACACATATTACCATGTTTATCTTGGCAAAATTTTGGGAGCCCTCTCTTCCCTGCCACAGAAAATATGTCCAGTTACAAGCTACATATTTTTCCCTCAACAGATCAGCTGAATCAAAGTCTTTACTAGTAAGATGCATGTAAGACAACAAGGGCACTTGATTAATTCCTCCCACGTCAATATTCAAATGAAACCTAACAGATGCAAAGGTGAAATACACTGGCAGAATGAAATCAAACAAGCAGCTCATTAACAGCATCTGACCAAACAGCAGATGTTTCCTCCTCCTATCACCCTTAGGAACACATTTAAGGGGAAGCCACAATTTGTTGCAACATGATTCTCCAGTTATTTACTTCATCTTTAACCAAAACTGATTTTAAGCTTTTAAAGGGCATTTAAGTATTCATATATAAATAGTTATTACATACACAGATATCAAGTTTCTTCTCAACTATATATAGGTGTAGCCTACCTTTATCTGATCCAAACAATTTAACTTTCAACAGCAGTGACTATTATTTTATTTGTGCACATACACATACAGCATACCTATCCATATGAAGGATCCATATAGACTCCACTGTAAGACTAAAACATCTTTAAGAGTCTCATGCCCTGGTTTCAACATGCTACACCAGATAGAATGCTGGTATTATTTTCAATGCCTTAAAATGCTTGCAATCACAAGTCTGAAATTATTTACAAAAAAAAAAAAATCTCAGTAATTTAATCTTTCTTGTCAACACAGAAGAACGAGATACCAGTTTGCAGTGTTCAACAAAGTGAGAAAGAAAACCAAGTAAAGGTATTATCAACTATAGTCACTGCATGCACCAATCAATCTGGACATACACGAATCTCTGAACTCATGGGAAACTTCTCAACCTGCTACAGAAGTGTCAAGTGTGTGCATGTATGCTTTTTTTGCTTTCATCTACTTAGATATGTCCTTAAACATGTACATCAGTCTTGCCACCTCTGTAGAAGAAACTCTGTAATGCTGCAAACCCTGAAATCCAAGTTCTACTCAGGGATGAAATCTGTATTGAGCTGAAATCTATATTTTAAGCTTCCCCTCAAACAAGTTCCAAGTACTGAAGGAAGCAAGTCCATCAGTCAAAACTGGAGGGTAGATGAGATTCTTACACCCTTGCTGGGGAAAGAGACAAGGAGACAGTGAAAACTCTCATGATTCTGCCTATAATCACTTCAGCACTGCAAACAATTTTAATGGGTATCTTATTTTCAAGTTACCCAATATTGGATTGATAGCCCATAGATCACTTTGATGTGGATTGGCATTTTAGTAGTTTTAATGACAAAAACATGCAACAAGTGATATACTTCTGAATACCATTAAGTGCTATAATTCAGACTGTCTACACTGGCTTAGACAGTCTCATCTGCTGCCATGTTGGGAAGAGTGTTCCCTTTATAAGTAGAGAAATATGAAATAATGCTTCAGAAATCACTGGTGAACCACATTAATCATTTGCTTACATGCCAACTCAACCTAATAGTTGGGTTTGGATGATACTGCTTTGAACAGTGCCTAAATATAATGACTTATATAAAGACATGTTTAAAAATAATTTGTTTTTCTCCTTGTACTCTAGACTTTGCCTGTGCATGCTGGAGAAAGGATGAGGGAAGAAACAAATGGGAGAGACTGGTGATATCTTTTCTAATATCACTCTCCCAAGTGGATAACACACATTGCAATAAAAATGATGTAGTCCAAAGCAATTACAGAATTATGTTAGAACAACCAAATTGTGCAAGTGTCCAGAATAGCTCTACTGGTCAGCTTCACTACACTGGAAAATCTATAGACAGGAAGAAAAAAGCTTCCACTCTTGATCTAAACTCAGCTTCTACACAGTCTCCCAAGGCAGCAGTCACCAGAACAGTACAACTGAGCAAAGCAATCCATGCTTGCAGAAAACCCCTTGGAATCTAATGATGGCTAACCGAGCTGCTGTGTGGCACTACAGCCCCACAACCCTTCCTCCAGAGCAATCCCACTGCCACAGTTCCTGGCACATCCTTCCACCCTTCCCAAAATAAAAAAAATAATACAAATGGACTCATCTCCACAGCTCAACAGAGTTTGGCGTTTCACGCGTGGAACACTCGACCTCCCACAGTCTGATCAGGAGTACTGTGCTCAACCTTTGGTCCCATTAAACTGGGAGGAACTTCCAGTGCCAGCACATGCAGGTGACAAATGGATGCAGGGAGAGAATCCTGTATGATCTAGAAAACGTTTTCATTCCTTGAAATCAGTGTACTTTATGAAAAGTCTGCCTTCTCTATCCCCTTAAAAAACACGTGGGGCATCCCCCACTCAAATACACAGCGACCCAAAAAGCTTCTGTAATGCAAATTACCATTTGTCTGAGGAGGAGGATAGGGATCTTTGTGGCAGCCATTAGCCAAGGGAGTCCTCACCCCTGAACCCACCCTCTGTAAAGCTCTCCACAGAAAGCCCAATCGAACATTTTCACTGGTTATTTCAAATCTTGAAGAGTAGCGACATTCTAATGGAAATAGTTATACCCCACACTGCAGGGATGCAACACTAAAACTTTAAAAATATCAATTTACAGTAACTTTCTTCCCACCTCAAGCAAAACCCTCCATTCTAATATAAAAATTCTCTCTACTGTTCTACAGCTTGAGCAAAATAGCTTGAGAACAGCAAGATGCATGTAAGTCACCAGCATTTCAAACCTTGCCAAGCTGGGGTTTATATTTTAAACTAGAACTCTCCACTCAGTACATTTCAAAGGAAAACTTCTAGCAACTGCATATCATCTTTTACTTATTAAGACTGGTACGCATTCCGGTTTTTACTACACAGAAGAAGGGCCAGTGGAAGAACATTAGTCTGCTGTTACTACAGGGAAAAACAGTGAGTTTTTTATGGGCAGAACAGACCTTTCCCCACTCTAAAAGCAAAACAGAGCTGAGTTTGTCATGAAAACCTAAACCTGGAATTAAAAAAATAACCAGAAACAAAACCAACAAAAAACAAACTCCCCCTGCCCCCACGGGTAAGATCACTTCATTGACCATAAAGCAATTTGTGCAATCTGACTTTCATTTTCACAGATTTTATGGCTTTCTCTCCAATACGGTAGTTTCTTCATCTGCACTGACACAGCAGAAGACAGCTCCACATCCACATTTTAAAAGCCACTGCACTCCAAAGTGAGCTTTAGTTCTTTTATCTGCCACTCAAAAAGCACCTTAGGTAAAGCACATAATCTTGAGGTGCAACTGAACCTTGAGACTAATAAATCACTTACCACTAGTGACCATTTATTTTGTCTGCTTCACTTGCATGCCTCAAAATGATTTTTTTTTAACTTATATTTATGACTAAAAATAAGGTATGTTTCTTTCTGGACTGGGAGAACCTCAGGAGATTAAAAACTCACACCACTTCAGGTATGAGGAGCTGGTTTAAACACTAACAAATGCAAAACTCTCAAATCCTCAAGCAGCACACTGACTAGCAAAAAGAAGGAAAAAAAGTCATTTTTTGCAGGACTTTTCCAAAAACACATCATAGTGATTTTAGCAGCAGAAACAGAAAGACCTAAGATGGTGAGTATTTAGCAAACATTTTACTACCTGCGGCGTGCTATTTTCTAGGGCTGTTAGAGGAAAACACAAATCTGAAGCCTCAGTTGTCTTCACCAAGAAAAGTGACCTATGCCAACTCATATTCAAAATTGCAGTCTCTGTTCTAGAAGTTTGGCCATATAGTTCAAGAAATTACTAAAATGCTCTGTCTTACACAAAAACTCAAATCTTCAGAAATGTTTCAACAGGCAGGTACAAACTTCAGTAGGACAGAAATACTACAACAATTGGCTTGTTTGCCTGTTTGTTCCTTTGATATCTGATAGCACAATCTGCAGGTAAAGTCTAGCTGATCCTTGAGAAAAGATGTATAAATTTCAGAGATTCACTCACAGCCACTTCCCCACTCATACATCATCCCTCAGCTGCACATGCCCTCATCTATTTCAGCTCCTAGTGACTGCAAGGAAGAGGTTGAGAGTCAACCTAAATTGGTTCAGCTTTTACTCCTCACAGGGCCACAAACTTTAATTCCAACTACTCTTTGCATAACTGAAATAATACACACAGTGCTCTCTTTATTTGGTTCTCACACCAGCCATATCTGAAGCACAATGGGACATGTCACAGACACTTGCTTTGCTGCCCTCATAATATGGTTTAATTATGATGACTGAACTAACAGGCTCACATCATAGACTTTTACAGGTTGACCCTGTGTCATCCTGATGTATCATTTTGCGCCAGTTCAGTGCTGTAAATCAATTTAAGATCTCCAGCAGGTTGAAAAGGCTGGTAATGATGCTTTCTCTGCAGTCTCTGGGGACTCCACATTATACACAACTTACATTATTTATAAAGCTGAGATGATGCCTCCATTAGGCCTGTAAGACTACTCAAATGATATTTTACGCACACAGTTTGGGCTGCAGAGAGCAGAACACTGGCAATATGTAATATCCAGTGCATTCATGCTTTAATTTAAATTAAAACAAAAACAAAAAAACCCCAAAAACAAACCGTCATAACCCCTTCATTTTTAAAATTTAAACCTTTATAGCAAACAAAGAAATTCATAGTTTCATCTGAATAATTTCCCAGTACTCAAAAACACAAGTAGCACTTTTATTAACCTTTGTATTTTTTTTCTTCACGTTCAACTCTTTACTTCTGTTTTCAAACTACAGAGGAAAACCAAACTCATCAGCTTTCAAATATTTGATTTGATAGTTACTATTTATATGAAAACAGAAAGATCTCCATCTGTTTACTCAGTCACTTCTCTCAAATGTATCAGATCATCACATCTTCAAGGGTACACAAAAAAGCAAGTTGAACAGAACAGAGTAGAAAAAAATGTATTTGATTACATACCCAATGGTAATGGGGTCAAAACAGATGCAAGGACAAATCCCTACCCTTAGGGTAACCTGATCATGCCTTGAACTGATCATTTCTCATAGCTGTGGAAGCCTTCTGGATCACCCAAATCAAGGGAAATTTCTCTCAAGTGCCTACTTACAGTCTGAAGTAAATGGCAAGACTTCAGCCCTAAGACCACAGCAAGGACTCCAAAAAGGGCCAGATCGCTCTCATTTTCATACTGATGTTCTTCCAGTCACAACAGAGAAGTGAGCACTCAAAACCTGCACTAAAATCCAATGAGAACCTTGAAAAAGCTTCACAGCACTGCTCTCTGGTTTAAGGGGGAAATTAAGTATTAATCAGCTGCAACTAAAAAACTCACATCCCATAATTCAGCCAAGTCATTACTCACGAGTAAAAGAAAAAAATAAGCCAAACTTAGGTTCCCTCACATGATTTGTTCCTATTGTTTGACATGACAAGGTGCATGCAGTCAGCCCCATGAAGAATTACAGACACACACCTGCAAAGAAAAGTGTTCTCCGTGGGCTGGGTAAGCTACAATTTTCATTTTTCTTACTCCTGAATGCTGCTTTAAAATACATGCAACTATTGGAAGAAAAATTTTAAACAAGTTTTCTTTTTCTGTCTTCCCCTCTGCGTGCAAAACAGATTCAAACTATCAGCTGTGACAGCTCTTTCCTAAGAGCCTGTTAGTTTTAAGGTGCAGTATCTTTGAACACTGACATCCATTAAACACTGACATGTTTCAGGCAATGATCTTTTCCATTTGCCTGTATCTGAAATACACATCTACTTTTACTCCTCCCCATCTGGCTCTAACAATACTGTTTTTATTAATCTCTGTTGAAAATACTTCCTCAAATAAAACTGTAGGCATGCAGTGAGCATCATGTTATCCTAAAATACACCAAAACAACGATTAATTTTCAGAATAAGCTGTTGTTATCCAGATACTGTAAAAGCAAACTGTAAGGTTGGACCACGTACCTTCTTCAGATTGATCTACTAAGAAAAGAGCAATCACAGCAACCCTGCCTCGGTCAGAACTCCCTCTGACTTCAGTTTATATTAAAAAAAAAAAAAAGTCAGTATTTGGCCCAGATCGTTTCGAACGCATGACTGAATATTTCCACGCCAGTAAATTTTAATAAGCTTTAAAGATCTATATTCAGGATAAGATTATTTGGCTGTGCGAGTATATGAAGCAACTATACCGAAGAGGGGGAAAATCTCAAGCATCCAAACCCTCTAACAGGGAAAAGAAAAAAAAAAAGTGAACTTTCCTTGACCTCTAAGCACAGATTTGTCATTAAAGAAGAAAGAAGGGGAGGGGAGGGGAAAAAAAAAAAACAGGAGAGGAAGGGTCTGCGGAAAGAAAGGAAGGGGGAAAAAAGAAGAAAGAAGATAAATTAGAGGGAGAGGGACGCGGCCGGGCCGAGGCGGGAGGCGAAGGGCTGTTCCCGCACACACAAAGGCGGCCCCTGCCCCGGCCGGCGGGGCTCCGCCGCGTCCCCGCGGGCCGCGATGGGGCCGGGGCCGGGGAGGAGCCGCAGCACGGCGGCTTCCCGGCAGCGAGGGGCTCTGCCGCCCGCCGGGCCCGGCGCGGCACCTACCCACGGAGCTGGAGCCGGGAGCGGTCCCCGCCGCGCCGCCGCAGGGACGCCATCATGCCGGGAGGGCGGAGAGCGGGAGCGCGGCGCTGCCCGGAGCCGCTCCCGCCGCGCCCCGCCGGGAGCACCGGCCGGGACCGGGGGGAGGAGGACGAGGAGCAGCAGCAGGAGGAGGAGGAGGAGGATGCGCGGGCACAGCCGCCCGGCCCCGCGCAGTGAGCGGCGGGCAGAGGCGCGGGGGGACGCGAAGTTGTTACCGGCTGGCGGGCGGTGTCGGGCAGCTCCTCCGCGCCGGGATCGCGATCGGGAGCGGGATGGATGTGGCCCGGCTGGCGTCAGGCGGCCGGAGCCGCCCCGCGCCGCTCACCGGCACACTCACACACACACACACTCACACACACACACGCACCGGCCCGGCCAGGGATCCTCCCCAAATTCCCGCCCCCGCCGCCGCGCCGCCGGGTCCCGCTGGGAGCGCTGCGCCCGCCGCCGGAGAGCGGCCCCGGCACGGCACGGCACGGCACGGCCGCAGTGTGCCCTAACCCACAGCCCGACCCCCGCCCCGGGTGTGACCCCCTCCGACACCCTCACTGCGGCTTAAAGGGAGTTTCTGCCCCGCCGGAGCGGCTGGGGAGCTCCGGCAGCGGAGCTTCGGGGAGAGCGGCGGATGCTGTCGGACTTGGAGTTAAAGTCAGTTCCTGACGGAACAGGATTATGTCCTGCCGCTTGCCACAGGCGATTCAGCCTTGACTTGGTCTAGTGTTAATACTGAAGTAATTGCTGTAATACCTCCCAATGACAGAGCACTCTCTAGCCCCAGGTGTTTTACACGTGGACATCCTCCTGCCCAGAGGTGTTGCTGCACTTAGTCCTCACTCATGCCAGTAAACCCATTACAGGGCGTGAGGCTTCTTGTGCAGTCAGAGTCACAGTAATGCAGCCTCACGCCGCTGTCCCTCTGACATGAGCTCCATTTGGACCTGCAAGTGTGAGCTCCAAAGTGGAACTGGCTGAAAGTTTGGATCCCACACGTGGGAGAGCGAGCCTCTCCTGCCTGCTTGCAGGATCTTGACAGTAGTCAGGAAAGTGTTGTGCAAGCAAGACTGAACTGAAACTGATTCTTTAACAAATACTTTGGCTTTTACCCAGTCATCATTCCTGGAAGGAGATTTGAAGCAGCAAGTGCAAGATGTTTCATATGTTTCTGAATATATGGCAAAATATTCTGATACATCTATACGCATAATTATATCCCTATGCTTAGGCCAGTAAATTTTCACATGTATAGGTAGTTCTGGTGTGACTTTAAACTCATTTTAAAATCCAGCAACACTGAGGTCTAGAGGACTTAAGGTCCTGAAGAGTTTTACCAGATGAAAGTTGTCCTGCCCACCCAGGTGCATTGTGAGTCTGAACACAAAGTACTGGAATGGCTTGCCCGAGGTCACAGAAGGAGCAGCAGTAAAAAATACCCAGGTCTGTGCCTGTGAGGGTATCAGCACTTCTTCTAACTTCATAATCTAAAATTCATCCATTTCTTTGCCACATAAATATCACATAAATTGCAAACAGGTGAATTGTACTGTGCTGAAGGTATTCTGCTACAATAATAGCAGAGGAACTCCCACACAGGATGATGCCATTATATTGATGGGGAAAGGCTGGAATAAAATTACTCTTTTACTGCTTAAATTTTGAACCCTGAATGATTCAAGATGAGTGAATGTCAGTAATCAGCTGTAATGTGTATTTTGTGCTTCCACTGTACACAACTACACTTAGAAATTAAACTTTTCTTTTTATGTGCAGCCACAGATACAGTGCAGCACTGGACTGCAGATACAACTGGTAATGTTTATCTCAAGACAAACTGAAAGGTCTTTAAATTTTGGCAGTGTAATGAAGACATTTGCAAGCAAGATACAGAAGAAACATGAAACTGATACTGGCCTTTGTACTGTGGTAGTGCTTAATCTGGATCCAGGTGTCCTGGATCAAGAGCAGTGGATGCAGCAGCAGTATCTGCCCTGAAAGTTTGGCAGCCTTGGTGATCCGGTCTCACACAGAGAAATACGTGGAAAAGGCCTGAGCTCTGCTCTGCACCCTGACTTGGCAGGCACAAGCTCCATCCACTGGATGCTGGTTGCTGAAGTATCAATTCATGATTCACACTAAACAGATATGACAAGGAGATAATTAGGGAAGCACTGCAGTTTGTCAGGTGTCTTGTTAGAACCACGTGTTTACTGCTTTTGTTGTTGTTGTTAGGGTTGACTGTTTGGTTGGCTTTGGCATGAGAGAATTACATTATTTTCTACTTACATTGAAGCTTGGGGAGGATCACATTAATATGTTGCTTTCCCTAAAAAAGGCTATAAAACAGCCTAGGAGAGTCTTTCTCTGATGTTTAATAACCAGAGTGGCTGTCCTGGAGAGGGCTGGGTAGCCTGGCTGCAGACAGAGCAGTGGTGTGAGAAGGCCAGCAGACAAGGCAGAAACAGTGTGCCCTGGGCAGATCTGCCTGGAGGCTTCCCTGCCTGGGCTGTTCTGGTACACTGGCCAGAACAAAACTCCAAGTCTGGCCCCTGCTTTAGGATGTGCAGGCAGAGCTGACTGTCCAAACCCATTACTCTGTGGGTGAGCAGTATCAGCAGTGTCCTACTGCACACTCACCACTTCAAACTCCGTTGGCTACTTCAATACCCTGAATCATGAACTTCTTCCTGCCTTTTCTGAATAACATAAGGAAACTGAAAAAAGGAGATCAGAGAGGTATGTACACCTGGGTGTCAACCTTGATGCTCCTCTGCACTGGGCTGAATAACTGTGCTATCTCAAGAGGCAACAGAGAATGGTTTTTTCAATTTTTGTTCTGCAACTACATGATCATTCAGACAAGTACAAGCAAAACAGGCTGTGAGGCTGGGGCAATGAAGAAAGAGAAGGACCTTCTGTAAACTGCCTGGCTTTTCATCAGATTAGGTGCACAATCTTATGGCACCATCAGTCATAAGGCCTGTGAACATGAATTTTAATGGAGTTGGGGCACTTATGCAGATAAATGTCTAATATGATTCTCAAAGGAAACTTTAATCTCACAGACACTTTGTGACATCTCACCAAACAGCTGCCCAATCACCTTTAAAATCTGTGTCTCGGAAACCGATTATCAGAAGGCTGGGTGCTAAAAGACATTCATTATTCTGCATAATTTATACTATTCTATTATGTAACAAGTATTTAAGAAATACTAGTACTACTACTAATGCTGTGGCTACAAGAACTATTGGCTTTAGATCTTCCTCCAAAATCCAAGTTTGTGTGTAGGTTATGATTTGGTATTTCTTGTTAACTTCAGCCAGGCTTCATCTGGCTTAATCAAGAGGTTCCAGGAATGGAGAGTGTCTTCTGGAGACAATTTAGTTCCAAAGTCAGTAACTTTGCTTCACCTTCATGTACACCAGGTTTCTGCCAGAAATTAAGAGTTTCATGGATAATTAAATAATTAAATTATAT
This sequence comes from Passer domesticus, assembly GCF_036417665.1. Classification (NCBI taxonomy): domain Eukaryota; kingdom Metazoa; phylum Chordata; class Aves; order Passeriformes; family Passeridae; genus Passer; species Passer domesticus. The sequence goes on from NC_087477.1 coordinate 27,482,523, forward strand.
CAAACAGGCGACTTATTATTTACATTAAAATCACTGGAGTAATTTTCTTTTCAGCCATTACACTGTTGCCCTAGCATGGGAAAATAACTATATTTTCAGAGAGAAGAGGCAGTTCTCTCAAGAAGAATAGTAGCTTCCTAAGGATACTGGATTTCATTATTTCCTTCTTTCTTGAGCTGGCTGATAAAATTTGTCATCCTCTATCCTTCATGGCTTGTCTGCTTCGTCTTTGGGTAGGTGAGGTATTAAACAACCTCCCACTTCAGCATTATTAACATAGGATATGCAGACTGCTTAGCAACTGCATAGATCTATTTGGGAAAGGTGCCTCAGGCAGAAGACAGCATATGGGAGAAGGCAAGGAGCATTTTTAGGAGGTCATCATAACTGTGCAGCACTGCATATGGTTTTCCAAGCCCATCTGGATACAGGGTCCTGAATAGCCACAGTACAAGCCCAGGAAGAAAGGAACTAAGTTGTGAAAAGCCTCGAAGGCAGCACTTGTGACTTGAGGGCTCTCTGTAGTCCTGCTTTGGGGTGTCTGGCCATTTTCTAGAATGAGCCCTGCATGAGTTTGACTCTATATAGAGTCAAATATCTGTTTGGGACCTGCCTTAGTGTTCCGAGTCACTGTCATAGGCAAAAGAACAAAGAATCCAGTTCACTCTCAGAAGTTCTTCCTAAACTGGCCCACCATGATTAAGTGGCATTCATATAGAATAAATGTGGAACTTGATAATTTTACAAGGTTATTACGTGTATACCTCTGTTATATTAAATAAGACTTCTGCCATAAATCTATCTGCAGATACCATAAAGGTCTTTGATCAGATTGAGTAGTCATTCATCTTTTCCACCATTGGGATGATGGGAATCAGACCTAAATTCATTACTTTCTTAAGATTAATGTGCCCAGCTAAAGCTGCCAAGATTCTTATTAAAAGTTACGATTCCAAAACGTTTGGGCTGAAACAAAGTATTAAGCAGGGCACTCCCTTATCTCCTTTATTGGTTGTTTTCTCATCAGACTCGGATGTAAGGACTTTGCTCCAACAATGTTACATTTCTGCTAAAGAAGGGAGGCTGCCCCCTGTTCTGACAGCTCATCACGTGCTTCCACAAAGCACAGGATTCCTGCCCACTGCACTGCACCAGTATTGTACTTTGTAGAGAATGGAATTCTCCCTTTGGATCTTGCCTGAATGCACGTAGAAGCTTTTGAAGATAATTTCACTTTCTCCTGGCTATCACCTCAGCAAGGCATAATGGACTCGGTGCAATCAAACATTATTGGTTCTTTGAAAATTAAATTTCTCTTCAGTCATTCAGCTTAAAAAGATTTACATAACTGGAATAACCTAGCTCTATTGCTGGTTTCTTGGAAGACACCGCTAAGATTAATCTTATCTCCCACTTTAATTACTGTTTTCAAGTTCTTACAGTCCTTGTCCCAGTTACATCTTGTTGCGAAAACCACCAGAGAATGATATATTAAAATTTATTCAGACAGGTGGCAGAGACAAAATTAAAGCTAATAACTCTATGAGAAAAGAAATCAAAGGTGGTTTGGCAATCCTGAGGTGTTATTTCTTGGTCCCTCAGTTGCAGTGGCTGCACAAGCAGGTCCAAATGCCTGGGCTGTGCGAGTGGCTGTGTGCCACAGCTTGCTGTGCAGGACTCAGGACTGCCACGGTCACACAGCTGCACGAGCATCCATGGGATAAGGAGCCTTGGAGAGAGCTGCTTGTGGCAATGTGTGAAGGCTGGAAAAACCATGGTAATTGTCTCAATAGAGGGTTCTGTCTCATTTATACCCAAAGAAGAGATCACTATATTACACCACTGGAAGACTAACGAAATGACACCTACTGCATCTAAATGCATCCCTTCACTTCCATGTTTTGTTGATGTTTTGTGACAAAATACTCAGCCCATTTTATATAATGATTAAAAACATAAAAGGAAAAGGCTCTGAATTCTAAGTCAGGTTGCCTGAGCTCAGTGTCACTCTTGGCTGAGTAAGTCAGTAGTGAAACAGTCCCACCCTCCCTCCTCCACAAGGGCTGCTCAGCCCTAACCCTGTGTCACCCACCCGCTCGGTGCTGGCACAGTTGTTGTGCAGCTGTGAGCTGAACAGGCCTGGGGAACTCAGATGGCTGGGGAGAGCAAATGTTTCAGGGGCCAAGCTCATTTTTAATTTGGATCAGTTTCCTGATCTGGCTCGTTGTGTGGTTGTCCAAATCCTTGTGCTGATCTTGTGCAGAGGCAGGACTGAGGTAGGAGGAAGGGTGAAACTTATCTTTTTGATTGTGTTGTTGACTTCAGCCAGTTTAAGGTGGTTATGAAACTTAGTGATAGACTAAGCAAGCCTTTTTTTTTTTTTTAACCAAGGAAAAATACTTTAATTTTGAGCGTAACTGCAAAGATGTTTTTAGAACTGCACTAACCATATGCATAGGGCTCACTGGTGAATAACAAAAGACAAGGAGAATGTGTGACAGGACTGAGAAATTCAGTGAGCTGATGTGATCACTGCACATTAGAAAAGGCAGCTGTTGGACATTGCACTACATGGCAAAAAGAAAAAAAAACCTGTGGCTCTTCTGCTGATCATGAACCAACCAGAGGCCAAAGAATTGCAAGGATCCCACCAAAAATTAATCGACTCTTCAAAGGCAGTTATTCTCAGCTGGCTTAAAAGAAGCCGATAGCTCAGCACTGGGTATGCCTGCATTCCCATGGGTTTTTTCCTTTCCCATGTTCTCCAGAGTCTTCCTTTGCTCTTTGCTTAAGGCGTGGAAGAAACTAAACTTTGGAGAGTAAGTAAATCAGATTTAATTAGTCATCACAAGGCAATGGGCTCTTAGTGAGTTCTCAATAGCAGACAACCCCGACACTGAATGTATGTGTGTTACATTAGTTTCCGTTTGCGCTTTGAGGAGGAAATTACCTTGCAGGTTTCAGACAACCTGGCAGTCCCACAAAGTGTTGGAAAAGGTTGCCCACATGACAAAGCTTTTAGACCAATTTTAAATGCCACTATTTTCTTGCTTCACCCAAAATTGTCAAATTTTTGACAAACAGGCTTGAGCAGCTTTTAAATTAAAACTCTCCATATTTCATAAAATGTTACATAAATCACATTGGTCAATCCTCTGTATAAGTAATTTTTTTTAAGAAATAAGTTAAACACTTGAAAGTTTTAACCAATCCAAATTAGCATTGCTAGTATAATCTTAGTTAAGAACTCAGTTTGAGTGCATCCTGGTACCTGTCTTTAATTGAGTGCTCATTTATGTTCCTTCCTAAAGACCCTGTCTTATTCAGTGAACAGAACAAATAGTGGTCAAATAATGGGAAATTATTTTGTTTTCTCCCCAGGTTCATGCTGGTGCTACCCATTATGAACGCTGGTTTTGCAATATTTAGTTGCAAAACTAAGATTGCCTTGCAACTCACTGCTCATCCTTAACACAACTCATCCCTCATCTTCCCTTTCCCTGGCAAATTTAAGCTCTCTTCATGAGTGAACAGGAGCATTAGAGCTTCTCAAAAAAAAAAATCTCTAGTATTTTCAGCCCTGACAAATAAATGCATTATTTTTATCCTCTTTTCAGATACACTTAAGCTGTTTCACTGACATTTTCTACATATACTCTGCCCAAAGCACGCACCAAGTACAATTAATGTTGGGTGATGTTCTAAAACACATAAAATCAATATAGTCTCAATGGGGGATGTAGTGGGCAACTTGAATTACAAGTGATGATCTCAGTCCACTAATAATATAGTTTAAAGGACCAAAGCATCCAGTGCACATCCAGAGATCCTGCTGTTGTTGGAGGTGTCAGAGAGAAGGGAAAGGTCTACATGGCTTTAAATACCACAGTCAGTGACTCTTTAGAAAGGGGTGAAAATGGAAAAAAAAATAAAAAGGCTCACATTTCACATTTCAAAAAAAATATAAGGCCCACTCTTCAGACAAAGAGTAGCTTTTAGTGTGAAGCATTTTATCTGGATGTGTAAAAGTACCATATTTTTATGGACAAGGATCAAACATTCAGAATAAACATTACCACAGAAGGCCCCAGAAGAAAACTGCACATAGCAAGGGGTAGCAGTGGTGCCTTATTCTATCTGAAAAGCTGTAGTCAAAGAGGCCTCACAGCCAGTGCACAGCTGCTACCATGTCCATTTGCACAGAACTTGACAGGATTTTGGGGGATCCTACAGCTACTCCAACCCTGCTCATGTGCCCAAGGCTGCAGCACCTGGCAGACTCTGCTGATGGACCACGTTCACTTGTCAGAGAGCAACCAGATGGAGGATTGCAATTTATGGCCTGCAGGCTTGCACTGTGATCTAATCAAATCTTGCACAAAATAGGTCAAGGTTGGTCAGTGTTCAGATGAGATACACTCTAGGGAAAACAGGGATACTGTAAGAAACAGTTTAGGATTCAGATTTAGGATTCATCTGACAGAGCTCCCAAGGCACAGTCCCAATTTTAGGCTGGATTCCCAGACGTCTGAGGTACCCAAACAGGTCCCTGGTCTGTTATGCAGAAGGGGCACTGTACTGCTGGAACCACATTTCTCATTTTTCAGACCAGAAATAAAATTACAGTCATGCCTTGTGATTAATTAAATAAATCATGCTTGTCTTTGCTTGTGGACATGACATTTTCAGAGGCAACATAAATGGAGAAAAGGAGCTTGTTTGGTTTCTATGATCCTAGTACAACCTGCTAGCCTTCTCTCTGCAAAGTCCCATTTTAAAGCTTTTCAATACTAGGGCACCAGACTCAAGAAATTTAAATTCCTCTAAGACTGCAAACACCATGAGAACTTTTGAGCAAGACACATGCAAAATAAAGCAAATTATATAATCCGTTGCTTTACAGATACATTCCTTTTCCTTTACATTCACATTTCCCATCCATTCACACTCCCACCTAACAGTCTTTACCTCAACTCATTTCTCCAGACGCTGGTCTAATGTGGTTTCATTTTTATAATGACTTTCAGCTCCTTGGTTTCAATTCTGTATCTTTTTCTTTGCCTGAAAAATATAGTATTTTAGCAGAATTTTATGGGTAACTATTATTCTCAAAAAAAACCCCATGCAAGTTCTTATCTCCAAATAATCAAAGATGATGACAAATATGTTACTTGGGAAATTAAGTAGTCAGAATGTAACAAATCAGACTGAAATTTAGCCAGGACACTGAAATTACAAGATGGGCTAAACAGAAATATGATCCTCAAGGATTTAGGTAATTTCAAGTGGTCAGGACTCATTCTGCTCTCCAATTGCCCTCTCAGCAGAGCACCTCCTGCATGCTGTTTGGTGCAGGGTGCTGCAGAGTGAATGCTAAGGCCAAAATTAATTTATGAAGCTTGCATTCTCTCTATGATTTTATCAGTCTACAAAAGAATTAATTTCTAGATTTTTTTTAGTCTGCAAAGCATCCCCGTATTATGTGCTTTGTTTTGACTTTTGTTTTTCTTTGCCTTATGGTCATTCATCTTTGCTGAAAGTGAATCAGAGGAGCAATGCCTGCCTTATCGTTGGTTTGTGGTGTATAATCACGTTAAGGACAGATCACTGGTCTCCTCCTTGCTCTGGTGCCATTTATAACAGACAATTACCCCTGCATGGTGCAGTTGTCAGGATCTCAGGATTGCAAATGCTCATTATCAGTACGGAGACAGCTGAATGCAGTGTTTCTCTTTAAAGCAGATTGGATTTTCCAGAGCTGTCTGTCATCCTGGAAGTGTTTCCTAGTGCAGCTCGGTTTTCCATCTACAGCCAGGTAAGGTCCTTTTGATGTGAAGCATGAGGGGCAGAATCTGGGAACTGCTCCTGCCTAGTCCAGGGAATGACTGGGGCCCAGAGGAAAGAACAGCAGTGTGTCTGCACTGGGAGATCTGCAGCCAGTGTGTGGAGTTTAAAGAAGCCCTACTAATGGCAGTGACCATGTGCCAATGCCAAAATAAGGGGGGTTGGTTTCAATGCAGTGGCATTGCCTACAAAAAGAAAACACCAAAGCACTCTAGTTGGTTTTAAAATTAGGTGGGGAAGATGCAAGGAGTTCTAAGTCTTAATGACCTCAGTTCTGCAATTTGCCACTAATTAGTTCTACAATGAGTAACTGGGAACAAAACAAGGAGTGACAGACTAGGTCAGCCAGTGGTTTGCCAACCCCTTGTCTTGTGTTTCCTACTGGGGCTTTTATGTGATAATTCTTGATTGTGTATACAGTGTCTTTTACTAGTAATCAGGAGTGAAATTGCATGTGTTATACGCTATACAAACATGCACTGAAACACTGCACTTGCTCTTTGGTCCTGGAGAGCACAGCTAATATTTGTGCAGCTCTTTCTGGTGGGCATGCACATGGCTTGGGTTTTTTCCCTGCCAACCATCTCCCTGACTCTTGTTGTTCTAACCCTGTAAGCCCCACATTTGTTTCTTCTATGTCTCTTTCTGCAGCTTACATTTTGTTTATGCTCTGGAACTACTTTTCTGTGTCTATTTACCTCCCTGATCTCACCCCTAACATTTTGTTCTTTCTCTCCCTCCTTCCCACACAATGAAGATTCCATTAATTCTGTCAAAAGCATATCTTATTTACTTCATTTACATTTCTTCTGCAAGTTAGCTATTTCTTCTCAGAGCATGCTGAAGAAAGATTTCTTCAAGCCTCAAATCACTCCCAAATGCCTCATTCCTCCTTAAAATCCATCAGGCTTCCTCAGACCACATAGGATCTGTACTTTGAGGATTCCTGGACATGTTATGCATTTCTGTATCCAGAGCAATTGCACATACCCCAGTTCAGCTTAACATATGTCATAAGCAGTCAGTCAACACTGAGAAACTGGAACACTGTTGGTTTGATGAGAAAACTGTGGTGCACACCGCACACATCATCTGGAATTGTTTTGTATTTTTCTTGCTAGGATTTGCCATATGAGTTTATCTTGGAGGGAGGTGCCTTTGTGTGCCTATTTTTCCTTTTAAAACTCATCAGCTCGGTGGCTACCATGAACACAAATGCTGTAAAAGGGATATTAGGAGCACTGTGTGTTATTACATCACCGGGGATCTGGCAGATGCTACCTCAGCGTCCTTACATTAACAGGCTGGATAGAGAAACATCCCCAACCTAGACCACTCCACCACCAGGTATTATTAAGGTGTACAAGCTATCAAGAAGACAGTACCCTGCAGGTATGCAGGTGTTGCTTATGCAGGGGTGGGGCACAGCTCAGCAACAGCGTTTAGAAAAGGAGGCCAAGGCTCTTAAAGGGACCATGCTCCTCTCTCCAGTGAAACAGTAAAACCCATTAGTCAGTCAGTCTTTTCTTTTTGTCCATTAAGGGGATTTCCATAGGTAGGAATGCTGTAGTTCTCTTCACACCGTTAGTCTTTATTTCGTTTTTGATAAGTGCTTTAATCAGCAGGTACCTGTTTACCAAGCTGTGGGTAGCTGGGAGGACTTCAGCCCTTTCATCCGGCTGGGCCAGCAGAGCAGGCATTCCAGAGCTCTCCTTCCATCCCTGCGGGGATTAGTCCCGGCTTCCTCCCCACCACACACACATTTCAGTAAGATTAGGAAAAAATGCCAACTTCATTCTCCCCTACCGGCCGTGCCTACAGAGGCAACAAGCAGCACACACCCTGCTGACAGAACTTCTTTCCCCTTTTTTGTGAGGAAAGCAGTGGTAACCTTCGAGCATCAACCTGTAGGAAAGCAGACTCAGTTACACACTCTAGCCAGCAATCTTGTGAACCCAGAGCCTTGCTTTCAGCAAGACAGGCATGATAAAATCTTCCCTCTTTCTTCAATAACATGACTAATAAGTGTAGAAATTCCTTTCTCCTCTCTCCCTTTGCCAATATCCGTCTTGTCTCCGGTTCTTCCTTAGACATAATTTCAAACATGAAAGACATGTCTATACTACGAACAGGCAACCTTGATTCTGGCATGAGATCCATGGCATGCTGCAGCTCAGTGCTGGAGAGCTGAAGCTCAGGATCTGGCATCTGCAAAACCTGGTGAGTGGAATTTCTGCTGCCGGGTGTGATCCTGCTCCTGGGGTTAGCCTGCTCTGTCTTGTGAGGGCAGCACCAGGCACCACTGCAAATTTCTTTCCAAAGCAGGTGCACAGCTGAACAAACATGGCAAGCATTTATGAAATGAGCTCGCCATTAAACACTCTATCCAGCAAGTAAAGGGAGCCATCATGAAGCCTTCCTGGAATTTTGGCAGCATTTCCAAGAGATCATCTGCAAATTGCTTGAGATGGGTATTACATGTGTGCTGCAGGCAATAAATAAGAGTGATTTTAAGGGGCAGTGTATATTGACAAAGTAACACCTCTCAGAATAGAACACAACCACTGGCATAAGCAGTAGAGACACACTAACAAAACCAGGATCTAGGGAGTGTCTTAAATGTGTATCTGATAGCACAAATACCAGATAAACACCAAAGTCCAAAGAATGCAAAAGGTTACAACCACACTAATCCCACTCAGTTAACATGCTGGTTTATTGTTACTAAAGATCACAGTAACTATACCTTAACTTAAGCACCCAGAATGCTCCCAAACTCCTGGTTGTGCAAGGCAGCTACATTACAGCCTTATCTGAGTGAGAGAGATGCATTCATTCATCAGGGTCCCACTTTGCCTTCCACCACAGGGGGAGAAACACAGGCACACTAGCTGAGGAGGAACCATTGCATGCTTTGGCCAGATCCCTGGTCACTGAATTACAAACAATAACAGTCTACTCATATTTTTGCCCCAGATATGAATTTTGCAAAAACAATTTTTTATTGTTGTTGTTGTTCTTATTGTTTTCCCTTGAGACCATACGTTTTTCCTCTGATTTTTTCTCTTAGTTTCCAGTGCAAGTAGCTACAAGGAAGGAAAAAAAAATCCTCTGGCACTGCCTTAAATGCAAACACTGAACCTTTGTTGCACGTGGAGGAAAACCTGCGGGCAAAATTGTTAAGGAGCAGAAACAAAATACCTGTTTCCATCACCAGGCATGAGCATGAACACCACAATGCTGTGTGTTGTGACACAAGTCACAGAATCACAGAATGGACTGGGTTGGAAGGAGCATTTAAAGATCATCTACTTCAACCCCCCAACAATGACATCTCCAACCAGATCAGATTGTACAGAGCCCCATCCAACTTGACCTTGGATGTTTCCAGGGATGGGGCATCCACCACCTCTTTGAGCAGCCCTTCCCTGTGTTCTACTGCCCCCATAAAAACGTCTTCCTTATATCTAAGGAAGTCTGAACCTACCCTCTTTTAGTTTAAGACCTTTGTCCCTTGTCCTGTTGCTACAGCTCCAATTAAAAGTCTGTTCCCAGTCGTGATCATGGGCCAATACTGAGATTCTGCTGTGAGGAACCTGGTGTTTATGTGCCAGGTGAGGAAAATTTTAGGACATACATTTCACAGACAGGTATTCATCTCAAGGCACAATTAATTTCTGTGTAATAACACCAAGGAAACTAGAGCACTGGTACCATTCTTAGCCTGCTCCAGTAGGTTATGACATTTCTTTTGGTACTCTTTTCCAAAACTGAATCAATTCCTCTTGCTCTACTCCCAGAGGCAGTAGATTATTTGCTGGGACACTCACCTAATCTGATAGATCCATTCATCACTGGACAATGTGTGTGTGGGGTGATCTTTTGTAGGTGCAGCTACACAGCCTGTGATGTTCAGATGAAAATTGCTCCTGCTCCAGGCTGAGCTGAAGCTCTTCAGCTTCATGACTGTGCTGCTGAGTTGGAACTAGTAAGACCTGCTAAAAGTGCTGGGTTAAGGCAGCTCTATAGCTTTGCTGACTGGTGGACAGCAAAAAGGCAGATGCCTGCAACATTCCATATTGTGTTTCAAGCCTTCCCACTGAAGGTGGAATGCTTGTGCTTTTTTAACACCCAGTGATGTTTGACAAAGGTGGGAAGGCTCCTACAAAACTCAGAGGATGCCAGAAGGGACTTTCAGACTTTTGAATTACCTTCACTAACATAGAATCTTTTAAAATATACTTTAAAAAATTTAAAACTTTTTCTTTTATGGGAAAGGCAGTGGTCCAAGCTAAACAAGGTCAGTTTATGGTTTAAAAATAGCTTTTAAAACTGCATCATTACCCAGCCCACCCCAAATTTTAAAGCACTATGCAACCACATTACCCTACCCTACTGTGAATGACCACTAGCTAATGCCAATTGACTGCAAAGAGCTCTTTTATTTTGCACTATCTGTTTACATTAAACAGAGTTCAACACGTGGTTCTGACAAACCTGGGGTCATAGCAGAATGGGAATTTGGTAAGAATTTTAGATGGATCAAAGGGAAGAGAAGACATGAGTGTTCAAAATTTGGCCAGTGGCAAAAGAAAACTATAATTTATTTTCTGATGATTGTTTTGCCCTGTTGAGCAGAAATAACAAGATGAAGGTAGAGAGGAAATGGGTTTTGCAAACTCTCATAGATATAAAAGATCATAAAGCCTTGCTATTCTGCTGTCTCAACTTTTTTAACCCAGTCTTGCTTTTGTCTGTGAATTAAGACTACTCTCCTTGCCCAGAAAAAGCAACTTCATGCTAGAAGAGGCCACAGATGGGGAAACAGTTTGATCAATGTGGGAGGGATCAGCCCAAAATACCAGTAAGATATATTATACCATCAAAAAATGGCATGTCTGGAAGGAAAGTCCTGAGCACAAATTAATATTGACCTTAGCCAGAACAACTTGCTCTCTTCAACATCTGCAGCTGTGTGGTTACTAGGGAGTTATCTGGCATCATATGCTTTTTCACATCTGTCTACTAAATCAGAGATAGAAATACAAAAGTCTAGCACTGAGGGACATTATATGGATTTGTGACACTCCCAGAGGGACTTAGAGTCTTTAAACTAACAAAGATATTACAATGGGACACAGGTATAACATTGGACTAACGTTGTGTCTGCTCCACTGTGCAATGGAAAAATTACATCTATTTTCCTCTGATGAGCTCTCTGAAACTTCCAAACATGGATAAACATGAACTACAGTATATATGAGACAATAAGTTTGGCATACATACATGAAACTTCATACTTGTGGGATGAGCAAAATGAATAATCTCAATTTATATTAATTGCCTTACAACACCATGTGTGAGGGACGGCAACAGTGGGAACAGATTGAGAGAAGACAGAGAGATTCACAGTTTAGTTCATATGCTATTTTCATCATTCTTCATCATTTTCAGCCTCTCCAGCAACTTCCCAGGACTGAGCTGTGAAGCCTTAGTAGAAATGGGTATGAGAGGGTTATTCACAAGGAGTAACAACATTTTTCAGCATGTTGCATGTGAGTTAGTGAAATGAGTGGTATGTTGTATTTTCCCTGCCTGCATCATCTCAGGTTCTGTTATGGTCCAGTCTAAATGACAAGGTGATGAAATTGCATAGGTGTAATGTGCCTTTATTGCAGCAGCATGCATGACACAAAGTACTAAAATCCCTGAAGTATAACAGTCTTAAATAATATGGATCTAAATTTTCAGGTGCCAGTGGGGTATTTGTATGTTATTGCCCCATGCTTGTAAAATATGGGAGTTGTACTTAAATTATGTTCTGAGCGTGTATAAAAAAGGTCAACCAAATAAAAATGCAATTATGCTTGCCCTCATTTTGAATAGTGGAACTTTTAATTCATAAAATATTTGTATTCCTTTTTTTCTTAATCGTAGTATAAAACTACATTTAGGTTAAAAAAAGTAGGTGAAATTTCAAATGGGCAGTGCAAATTGATGCAATTTGTACCAAGAGATTTAGGAGCACAAAGCCATAAACAGGTAACCAATATCAAACAAATATATGCATGAACAAACAAACAAAAAAAAGGTAAATTTTAATTTATAGTCATCGGGCAAGATGAAGAAATGCCATGTGATTTCCTCTGGAGAGCCACCAGTATAACTTGAACGTTACAAAAATGTAATAATAGAATCAGAGCAATCACAAAATCATAGAAAGGCTTGGGCTGGAAGGGACCTTAAAGATCACCTCATTCCAACCCCCCAGCCATGGGCAGGGACACCTCCCACTGGATCAGGCTGCTCAGAGCCCCATCCAATTTGGCCTTGAACACTTCCAGGGATGGGGCATCCACAGCTTCTCTGGGCACCCTGTGCCACTGCCTCACCACCCTCACAGTAAAGAATTTCTTCCAAACATCTCATCTAAATCTCTTTTCTTTTAGTTTAAAACCATTTTCACTTGTCCAAATAACATTTTCATGTAGCAAGAAGAATTAAGAAGAGGATTATAGACACAAGGTAAGCAAAAGTATTGGTGACATGTTAGGAGTAGTAGAGATACTCCTTATGTAGCAGAAAACGATTGAATTTACTTTCTGCTGGATGAGCATAACGGGGCAGCTCAGACAGATGTCAGCAGGAGTGCAAAGGAAGGGCTGCAGCAGCAACATTGGTTTAGATGACTGAAAAAAGAGCTGCTGCTTTGAAGGAGATGCTTTTTAAATAGCTCTAATACCATGAAATATGATGTGCATCATTATCATGAGTAATGTGAAAATATGGGCCTGTCTCTTGATATTTCTTTCTGGAGTGAAAAAGTTCTTCCATTCTTGCTTCTTACCAGTTAGTGGACTTTGTATAAAGATGGCCTGTTCCTAAAAGCATTTTATAGCATGCTAAAAATCTGTGTACATGGCCAACCTGGATCAAGCTGACACTAAATGGAATGCTTGTGGAACGAGTATTTTGGATTTGGATTTACTCACCCCAAGTTTTAACTGACTTATAACAATTTCTTGCATTTGGTGGTACTTATGGCTCTGACTCTCATAAAATACATCTTTAAAGTACTCTGATCTCATCTAGCCTGTAATTCCAAGGGTTAATTTGAAAACACACACATTCAATTAAGGGAGCAGATTACTTAGAGCAAGGGAACTCAGAAGCGTAATTGCAGCACAAAAAAAAATTATAAATCTAAAGTGAATTCAGATTTTAAAATTAATTTTATTCATCTTTTTCTTGACCCTGCTTTTTTCCCCATGAACACTGAAGTTGCTTGTGTATACATGTATACAGAAAGCAAATTTCAGTTGCAGAAGAAGCTCAATTTACTTTCACAGGTAGAAAGAAAATAGATAAAAGAAAATTCCTGCACATTAAAATAGCATACCTAGCTAATAACAAACAGCCAGCTAAACACTGGCATAAAGCAAATAATAAAGAGCTTTTTCATGTGCAAGCAATGCAGTAAAGGTGCTGTAATGTGGAAAAGTGAGGGGTTTTTTTCCCCAATCATAAATAAAAAAGCAGTTGCCCTAAAAACATGTAAACAAGGCCAGAGCTGGAGGTGAGGTTTCCCTGAAGGAGGTGTTTGGTGGCAGCCTCAGCGTAGCCTTACACCCTCCTCATCACCATCACTGCCTCTCCTGCAGCCCACCACAACATCCCCACAGGTTACAGCCATACAGATGTTCCTTTCAGGGACCCAGCTGTTGCACCATTCCTCCTCCAAGGCACATCATGAGCATTCTGTGGGGCAGCTTATCAGGGCTGTTCTTGAGGAAAAGTGTGATTGTGCACTCAGCCCTGCAGCCAGTGTGTGGGCTACACTCCCAACGCCACTCCAGCTTTTCCATTTTTGGCTCTAGCCTCCTTAGACTAGTGTAATCTAAAATTCAAGCTTTTAAGCTTCAGCCATTACAGCCAACACTAAAACACATCCAACAACCTCTTAATATCTATGAAGTTCTTTCAAGTAAATCCAACATTTCTTGAGAAGATAAAACTGGTTGTTTTGTGATTATTTGGAACTGAAAACAGACAGCCTGGGTAACTGAAACTTAAAAATGCAAAGTTGACGGTGAATCCAGTTTAGCTTTTGGCATTGCATTGTGTTTGTCTCAGCAGTAATAACAGTTATTATGTTTTAAAGCAAATATCTAGCAAACAAACAGTTAAGATGTTGTTAAAAAAGTGAAAGGCAGTGTATTTTTTTCCACTTGTTTGACAAGGTGATTCATTTCCACACTCCTTACTAAATCATAGGGTGATTTTAACAGGAGGAGAAATTTGGGGTTGCCTGACATGGATAACTGGGTCAAGTTACCCTCTGCAAGACATCAGGGAACAAAATGTGAAGCAGAGGAATCCACTGCCTTTACCCTCTGAGCCTCATGCAAATCTGCTCTGGAAACTCAGTGATGTCTCATTTTCTAGGGCTTAACCACAGTAGCAGGCCTGCAGGGAAGTACTTTCACCAACACCTTAAGCAGCCTCTGCTGCTGAAATAAAACTCCAGAGTATTTCCCTCCACTCTCATGCCCCACTCTTCCTGCCCCCCTGCCATTCATCTGTGAAGCTGATCTTGGTTAAGCTGAGCAATTGTTTGGCTGGTTTGGCTTTGGAGCCTGGCACAGTTCATCAGCTGGCTGTGCAAATGCTGGGGCTGGCACAAGGAGGGAGGTGGGGGGGGGAGAAAAAACCAAGAGCACTGTGGGACTGCAGCAGGGTTAGCTCTGCTTCCAGCTAGAAGAGGCAGCCAAGCTGATGTACTGGCTTGCTGCTGCCAAAATCATCAGTCCCACACCCTCCTTCCCCCTCTCCTCTGCACCTGTCTGCAGCTGTGGAGCCAGGTCCTTCTTGCTTGTGCATCCCTAAAGTCCAAGTGACCTTGCAGTGAGCCAGCTCAGCTCATTAAAGCATGGACAGCTGCTGATGTGTTTTAACTGCAGTGGAGCTGGAACAGCTCGAGAAAGGAACAGAGGAATACAGAGCCAGGGCAAGAGAAGTGGAAAGAGTGCTTGGCCAGCAAGCAGGGAGACAGGCTGAGGAGAAGGACAGAAGAATCTCCCCCTTTCAGCAGCAATGACCTGTTAGTTTGGCTCAACTGGACCTTCTAATTCCACTCTTGCACTATTTTGGGCAGCAGTGCTGGCTTATGTCAGCTAAAAGTATTGTGAAAGAACATCCTATGTCTCATTTCAACCATGCAGGTAAACAAGACTTCACATACCTACAGTTAAGAATATGCTGATACACATTTTGCATTAAAGCCCTATCTCAGGAACCACATATACTTTCACAGGAAGCCCAACAAATGGCCTTCAGAGAGGTTTGCTGATCTGCATTTCAAAACTGTGGACCATTATGCCAGTAGTAGTGCTCTCCTGAATGATAGCTTTAAGCGCTTGTTATTGATTTAAATTTTGAACTAGTTTGTTTTGATTCAAAACATCATTACACCTACAACTTCATTTGTGCTGAGTTACTGTCCAAGCCTTCACATAAATTACTTCACCAGCTTGCCAGAAGTCCCAAGGTTGTGGTTCCCTGTGCAGACACTGAGGCTGCAGGAACTCCCAGCATCCCCCTTCTGTTTGTCCCAACCTCAAGCTACTGCATCCTGTTCCTTCAGCTTTGCCACTTTGTGGGACTATGCTGCAAAGTGGATACCCAAACTCAGGCACACAAAAAATATTCCAGCTGCCCCCTTTTATTGTTGAGGGGAGGTAGTGCCTCAGGCTGTATCTTCAGCAGTAGTAGTGGCTTGTTGTGTAGCTGAACACTACAATTTCCCCCTGCACACATACACAGAATTTATACCTGTCCAAATTTCATTTACAGCATCCTTCCCCTTGTGCCAGTGTGCACAGCTGTGCCTGGGAATGGGAATCAAGCTGTAAGAAATAAAAAGAACTAAAGGCACTTAGTTCACAGCAAAGCTACACAGATAGTGTGATATTCTCATTTGACTGAGGCCATAGTTGAACAGATATTTGTAGATATTTTCCCTACAGAAATCCCCAATGTTCTTTTTGCTTCCCCCCCACCCCGGCATATTCCCATCCTTGAGCATCTTCCTGCATTGTGCCAGAACATAGGCAATTTGATTTCTGTGTTAAAGTCTGTAATAGCAGATAGCTTTCAGAAACAGAAATTCTCCGCCCACTTCATTATTTATGCAAGCATTTTGTATTTTTGACCAAGCCAAAGTTTAAAACAGTTCCAGAACTCACCCAGTCACAAAACAATTGATGACATCCAAATGTGTAGCAACCTTCTTAAGAAGATCATCCAGCATGGAATAGAAAAGCTACTGAGCAAGAGCAAAGCACCCTCTGCACTACCAACAGGCACAACAGGCTGTCCTGGGTGCCCCAGGCACTATTGGCTTTGGCAGAGCAGACCATGCCAGATGCAAACCAGTTAAACTGGCTCCAGAAGCAGCAAAGGAGCCCAAAGGCAGGTAGCTGTTCACCTGACTGCGACGGATACAGAAGTAAAACAGTGTCAGAGGTTCTTTCCCATTGCTGTTGTCAGTTTTGATTACTGGGGTTGCTGGGCTGATAAATAAGACTGGAAAGCGTGTGAGCCTTGGAGATGGCAATTCTGCCATGCCCAAATATCCCAGCCCTGGTGAAATCTGCACTGTGGTAGGCAGTTCTGCCTAGCACTGGTGTGCCCACTGTGAGAGCCGTGTCCCCTGATGATGAGTTGGCCAGCAGTGTCTTGGCAGCGTGTGTGAGGTGAAGGGATTGCAGTTATCCAAGGAACACTGCTGGCTATGTTGTGTCTGTGATAGTTTTGCTGCTGATGAAATAGGGTTCCTGGTCTGATAAGGAAGAGGTGGGGTATGTAATTAAGCAACCAAGTAGCTGGGAGCAAGTCTTGGGGTATTTGTGTAATGGTTCATTAGGTGGACTGTACCTGTTTGGAAGAAACAACTTCTGCTCTTTATTAAACAAACAGTAAAGATAATTTACATGTCAACACCGTTAACTATTTCAGCAGTAGGCAGGAGATAAAGTCACAGACCTGGCAAATTAACTGTGAGCAATGTCTTATTTTGGTGCCACAGTTTAATAATATTTGGAGTTACCTTGATTTCTGTCCCTCTGAAGAAAAAAGTTCAATGGAACTTAAAACATATTCAAGTCAAATCAAGATGCCCAGGCAAGTAAAGCAGCAACTCAACCTACTGCCTTTTCATGACCTGTGTGAATAGGGTGCAATTTAGGAGAAGTTCTTAGAGTGCTCAACTCATCTGTGGATTCCGCTGCTGTCAGAAGTCTTTGCTTTGTTAAACCCTCCAAAAATGTTCAGTTGGTGGAAATGGAGTTCAGAACTCACCACTGCTGCTCACCTGGCCTCCCCAGTCTTCTCACAGCAGCATGATCACTCTGCTTACCAGCTGCACTCCTCAGAGCTTGTCAGACCCGTTTCCTAGGCCAGTTCAAATCACCAATCCAGCAGAAAAGGGATCCAAGTATAGAAAGGAGGTGTCTAGACTTTTGCTGGGCAAATACTGAACAATGAATGTAACAACATGAAGCATAGATCAGAAGTGATTCAAAAGTGAGGGCACAACACATTCGAGGGCCAAGAAAGTATGTGGTTAGTTTCCAACAATTACCTTTCTACTGTCCAGAGCCCATTAGCATGTAAGACTCCCCCTTTTCTTTTTATCACATGCCCCAAACTAGTCAAGTTTTGCCTTCAGTGCAATAATAGAGTGGTTATTTTGTTGCTTGTTGGTGAGTGAACTCTAAAATGGTCTAAATTTCTGATACTGACTGGGCAATTTCATTAGCATGGTCATGGGATTTAGGTGATTAGGCTGAAGCTAGCTAACATGTTCTCAAAAATTAAGATTTTATCCAAGTCTAGACAAGTACATTTGAAGAGTGAGTGATTCTAGAGGCTCATATGCTGACTTTACCAATAAACAGGTGATAATCCACTGAGTCATGCTTTTGCATCCTCAGGCAGGTATTAGAAAGTGATCAGTGAAGGTGAGAAAAGCAATTTGCAAATTCAAACTGATGTCAGTAAGAGGGAAGAATTTTAAGGAACTTGCAAATATTCTAACAAAGCCACTGTAGAATAGAATGATACAGATTCAAAGAACTACATGGATTTTACAGAAACATTGGCATTAAGTTTTCCTCTGCTCCTGCCACTGACTATTCTTCCCACACCACAGTAGCCCACTGAGGCAGGGGGGATATTTGATCTGTTTTAAGTAACACAAATGCAGATCTTGTCAGGTGTTCCAAAAAGCTGCATTTGTTTACTGAGCTGCCTCACAAGAAGGAGGGTGTCCTTCCTAACCACTTCATGTCACTGAAAGACAACCTTGCAATCAAGACAAAGCCATTGCTAATATTGGACAGCAGGACACATTGCTTACATGAAAGGTTTTGTGACTAAATACTTAAAATGACCCGACATAATTTTTGGAGAAACAAAGACACAGGAAATTCTTCCATCCCTAGCTAGCCAGAGAGATGTTCCACTTTTCACTCAAGGTGGTGTCTTTATCTTCAGCCTTGCTTACCAGAACAGTCTTCACAAGTTGCTAAAGCAAGAGAAAGTTCAAGGCTGATATAATGTTTAAGTAACGACCAGTTTAAGTAACTTCCCAGCTTTGGGAAGTTTTCCAACTCCTACTTGTTTTTTAAAGTATTGTAGGCTTTTGCAGTCCTTTTGTCATCCTTCTTTGTTCCATTCCCGTTTACTCCTATCTTCACTTTCTTGCCTGTCCCAATCCAGGTGCTCCAGTTCTTCAAGTGAAACAGTGCCCACCTTCTGTTGTCCCTGCCCCAAGTCTTCTCATGAAAAAATGTATAGCAGAGTATGTGCAGGCTCCATCCAGGCAATCCTGCTGCCCATGTTCCAGCAGGAGCCCCCAGCACCTCCAGCTGGTTCTCTGCACTCCTCAGAGCCTCATCAAAGCGCTGCCTCCGGGCCCTTCCCTTCATTTCCCTAATACCCGCATCTTCTGCTTGCTAAGGCACCTCCTGAGACAACCACCTCCTGCCCCGCAGCCTTGCCCTTCAGAGCTGCCTTGCACAGGGCCGTGCCCAAACCGGTGAGCCTGGGCTTGGGCAGCCACGGGAGAACCAAGGGCTGCCGTGGCAGCAGCGTGGCTCACCCTGGGCCAGCGGAGGGGAGGGCACCGAGGAGGAGAAGGAGGCAGTGGTTTGGACACTCTTGAAAGGAAAGGCTTTTTCTATGAGCCACGTTATTCCTCAGTTTCAGCTTACTGTGCTATCTAGTGCCATACCTTCTCCAGTCATGCCTTTCCCTCTTCTCTCTTCCCACTTCTCTCCTCTCCCAGGATATGCATATTATTTTCTCTCCCTGTTTAAAGCTTCTTCAAATATTAGGCAGACCTCCCTGGAGAGGTGATACCCTGGCCCAAAAGAAGTGCAAGACTGAAATACACATAATACCAGTGTCCTGCTGGGAATATGCATTGGTGCCCTCAGCCAGACAGTGGCCTGGCACTTTTATCTATGAGATTTGTATCACTTTGTCATAATAAATCCTCTTTTATTAGCAGAAGAATATCCTTTTAAAAAGGTCTCAGTCAGAATCAGAAAAACGAAACAGGAATATTACTTTCAGTTACTACAGAGCTTTCACTAAGCCAGCAAAATAGTAATTCTGTGCTGGGCTACATGAAATGGAAATCACCCATCTGGAAAAGGCAATTCTGAAAACCCAAGAGAAACACTTCTTTTAACAAAAAACGCCATCTACAGAACACGTCTTTGTTACAAATTCACTAAATTTACAGGAGTCAGACTCCTACATTTATTCATGGGTTGGAGGAGAGATGCTACCACAAGATTTGAAACCATAAAGGTGAATGCCAGGAAATGTATCAGTAATTAATCTTCCTTCCTTTTCTCCCACTTCACAATCTCCTCTAGTTCTTCTGTGTCAGCTATCTTTGTGATGCTCCCAACAAACTTCTCCCTTGGTTGTATTTCTGTGTTCTTGCAGAACATTTACAAAATGCCACGCTTTTCCTGAGAACACTGTTAACAGTTAATTACTCATGATAACTACGAACCGGGTGAAGTGTTTGCTTTACTAGGCTCTACAAAGATACATTTTAAATGCTTTAGGATAATCTAGTTGCAAAGAGAAATTTGTTGTTTGTCTGGGGGCTTTTTTCAATCAATGCTAGAGTTTGGATGCTGTGGAATGCAATTAGGCAGATAGGTTTAGCCTGGTGAACAAGGAAAACCTAAACAGACTATACCCATTTCCCCAGTAAATCTATTTTTAAAGCAAAGAATTATGGAATGCTATTTCTTGTTAGAAATAATAGATATTAACAGAAAAAAAAAAATTAAGTCAAAAGGAATAGTATATGCCCCTATTTTTCCAGCCCTATGACAATATTTTTCCCCCATAACTGCCACTAGCATTGCTAGAAATCACAGAATTTTGTTGCATCCTGCAGAAAGTTACCTTTCTAGAGCAACACTTCACAACTCTTACTCTGTAAGTCACCAATCCCATCCTACAAAACAGCAGTCACACTGATATCAAAAGTGTGAGTAAGACAAGCTTGGCTCTCCTATTAAAGACAAAAAAACCCACAGGAAAATTGTCAGCTTCTTACCGTTCTAGCTCAGAATATATTCCCAAGTCTCAGTCCACTGACATTCTAAAATATTTGCAGTATATAATGATATTGCCTGTAAAATCTGTGAGATAAATTTTAATCGTTTTTTAACACAAGGAACAATCTTATATTGATCAAAACTCATACACAGCATCATGGGATGTTATTCCTGGGGTGAGATGTTATAAATGCAGCAACTGAAGCAGAAAGACCAAATTATTTGCCCACAATTATTCATTAAATCAGTTGCAGAGTTGGTGCTGGAAAATAAGATCTTCCTGGGTCCCAAAGACATGTCCTAATTACAAATCATGATGACCTGCCCATGTTTGTCATGTATGAATGGTATAACCATGCAGATGTAGGAAGTGACTTTAACCTGACTGCAAAAGAAATGGAAGTAAACCTTTCCCTGGGGAGTTTTCAAATCACAGAAGTTTCCTGGTAAAGCTATTAATCCCTTATATTAAAAAAAAAAAAATAAAAAAAAAGAGAAAAAAAAAGAAGCAGTGTAATGCTGTACTATATCAAGGTAAAATTAGCACAAACTTCATTTTCAATGCAACAGAAATACAGTTAACACGTACCTCATTCTGGACACCAGGCTATAAACTAATGCAATGAAACCAGATTTTTTCCTTTCTGCTTTTTTTAAAAAATATATCTGCCAGGTATTTGATTCCCTCTCTAAAAAAGTTCTGATCTTTTCAGACTCTTATTCAAAAATCTCTTTGTAATAACCTCTTTAATGCCATCTATTTCTGCTATGCTTTGCAATATTATAAACCAAGGTTTGCAGGAAGAGGTAATGTCTTTTATTGGAACAAGTGTTAGGGATGGGAAAATCATCCAAGATTTCACATATGAAAGACAGGACGTCTTTTTGATGTAGACAGTATTAAAATTGAGCAAGGGCTCCCAGGTGAGTATCAATGAGTTAAAGAAGGAATTAAAATGTGTTTGTTTATTGAGAAGCCTTGAATTATGTTTTATTTTAGAAAGTTTGTATGTAAGCAAGCTTTCACAAAAGCATTAAGTAGTGTGAACTTTACCAACACTTTTTGTTAAACGCTTAATCCACACCCACATCAAAACAAAGACAGACAGCTGAGCTCTTTACATATGAGAAGGTGGCTTTTCACACATAGCCTTAACAGTAAACCTTTTGCCTTTTTTCACGGAAATACAAAGCTCCGAGATAATAAAGTTGTCTTAATTTACATTTCTCCCAAGAAGTGGAAATTACAAAACTACAGACAACAAACATTGGCTAATCAGTCTAGGGGAAAAAGGTCCGAAGGGAAAACTCAGAAATGGGTTTGTTCAAAAGCTACAACAGGCAGCGAGGACGTTGAGCTATGAATGCTTTTGTTTTGCTAATCTACCTAATGTTCCATTGAAAAAAAAGAAATCCTTGAATGAATGATTCCGACTTGTTCTACTGTGAATTGAGTGGCAGCTTCTTTAAAAAATTCCAATATTTAGTTTGTGTTTAAACAATTCTTCCTGAAGACCTTTTTTCAAACAGGTCTTTATATGGGAAAAACAACTTTTTATTTTGTAGACATCATGTGAGTAACTTTAATAAAAGTCAGCAGGGCCTTGCCTACTGTGAGATTTTTTTTGAACGTGTAACCCTTAATCAGGATTGCTGTCAGCTGTAGAGCCTGAGGAAGCTGTCATACAGACAATATTCAAATGGAGCTGTGTTTTTCCCACAGCGCTGTTGGAAGGAAACCCTTTTTCGTTAGCAAAGCCTGAGACACATCGGGATCCTGAACTGGAAACAGAAGGATGTCCCAGCCCAATAACACTTTCCAAGTGCAGTGTGTCCCCAGAGCTGGAACTGCACACCACCAGTGATTTTTAAATATCTTTCCCAAATATAGGTTAGAAGCGCTAAGAATTTGTGGGAAAGTTTTCCTTCGGAGTCAACCACGGCTTAATGTTTATTCATACGCTGTAGTAAGCAAATGAGAAACTAAGCACTTTGTAAATGCTGCATCATTTTGACTGCTTGATCCACTCCACTGACAGAACAGCTTGGAATAATTGCTGGCATACATAATATTTTCAAATGACAATTCTCCAAGCAAGTCAGGGCCTGAGCAAACAGCAGTGAAAGGTGAGATGATGCTGCCTACATGTTGAGCTGAATTCTAGACTATTAAATGCCACAGACAATTAAGATTTATAGTTGATGTTGTCCACAACATAAATGCAT
This sequence comes from Passer domesticus, assembly GCF_036417665.1. Taxonomy (NCBI): domain Eukaryota; kingdom Metazoa; phylum Chordata; class Aves; order Passeriformes; family Passeridae; genus Passer; species Passer domesticus. Next base: position 27,505,241 of record NC_087477.1, read on the forward strand.
TCCTCTGCCTTCAGTACTTTCAGTTCCACAGTAGGTTCTGGTATCTGTCTTCTGCTGTAGTTTTACATGTGAAGGCTAATTTCTCTGCTCTACCCTTTCCCTGCCATTTGACCACAAGTGTTTTGAAACAGGCCCCAAACACTTTCAGTGCTGCCTCTACCAGCAGTTTTGATTGTGCATTGGTAGTACCACTCACGTTGCTGCTTCTGAGTCATGCCAGGAGTGGAGCAGCTTCAGCTCCAGGCTGTTGTGTATCTTCTCTTGTAAATCAGGCAGGATTACATATAGGGTTGCTCTGCTAATGAGAAAAACACTTCATCAAGAGTGACTGGCAGAAAACAATGGACAGCACTTTAAAGAAATTCAAGAGACAACAAAGTGTGGCCAATAAGGAAGGTCTAGGGCTTTCAGCAACCTTTCAGTACTACACTGATGCTAGGACACTGTCATGGGATTAGAATGGACATTTTCAATCACAGTCTATTTTGTTTTGGCATCTCAGGGTTTGGCTATCAAATTCCCAACATTTAGCTGCCACCATAATCAAAGAGCATCTTTTGTAGGAGCAGCCAGACAAGCAAAGATACAGCGACAGCAACAAGAGGGCAAGAGGGACCCACAGAGCAGAATTCTGGTCAATTCACGTGTAATGCCTGCAGATACTCTGGCTCAGAAAAAAAAAAAACAACTACAGCTGAGTGTTAGCATGTCACCTATGAGCAGCCTGTAGTTGCATGAGCAGCAATGTGGAGCTGGTCAGAGTCCCTGCAGGGATGAGTTGCACAGACACCAGGGAAAGATATCTGTCTGTAAAAAGGAGCCTGCACAGCACAGAGGATGAGCTGTTCTTATGTGTCTGCTTATACCCGGTTTCAGAATAAAAGCTTGGTACTGAAAGAACTTTCCCTCTTGCCAGAAAGAAGCACTTTGCATTTTTGCCCTAAATCTTCAAAGGTGTAATGCCTACAGAATTTGCCAATACATAAAACAGGTTCTGAAACCTTAACTTTTTTTTTCCAGTGTAGGAGAAGATCCAGTTTTCCTATGCTGTAATGCTGTTTGGAACAAGAGAACCTTGTAAGCAGTGATACCATAATACCACAATACAACACATAATGCGATTTTAGGTCCTTTGAATCTTGGACCTATATTACATAGGCCAGCCAGGTAGTTACTATCAGTGCTCTCTGCTCCACCTGGTCAAGCTACACCTTGTGTTGTACTCAGATTATCCTTCCTGATACCTATTAGGGAGTTTGCCACAGCCTCTTGCTCTTGTTGATAGCATCACAGATTGCCTTCCCAGCAAACTCTGTGGCATACAGGTATGTTTTTCTCTCCAGATCTAAGTTTCTGACAGAGGACCACAAATAACCTATTAAATCTCAGAAAAAGTCTGTGAGCAGTCTTCCATCTGAGTGATTTTTTTTAAATTATGCTATATTTTCAAGGCACTCTTCATAAGGAAAAAGACCAGAAGTATTTTAAAATGTCTTTCATCTTCCAGGCCTCACAAACTGGAGAGGATAGGCAGTCACAGGCTTTGGCACCCTACAAAATGCTAGCCTTTACTTGCAGCTGATACTTTATCTTCTTACTTTGACTACCAGCAAAGGTAATAGCTGTGATGCTAGTTGTAATGATTTTGCTGTCAGATGGAAAAAGCTTCCACAGCAGCACATCCAGTTTGAAGACCAATATGATCTAATCAATAATACATTAAAAAGATACCTATATGGCTAAAAAAAGACTAGGATTGACAGCTTTCTAGAGATGTCTTCCAGACTGCATTTTTTCTTGCACAAATTACCAATTAAAGTCATGCAGCTATTTCTCTTAAATAAACAGCCACTGACAGTGACACCTTGAAAAGCACTACCAACACCTCTATATAGAGCTCAGAGCATGCACACACCCTCTTTGCTAACTGCACACAACACTGTGACTCCTAGGGTTTAAGTACAACAGAGGAATCAATGGGATGCACACGGAGCGAGCACACTCCAGATGAGCAGCAGCTTGCTGGAATCCTGATACCTCCCACCTCAGCAATAATACATCTCTCCCCTCCCTGGGGTTACTAAGCTCTGAGAATGGGAGCTCTTTGTTTTAGCACAGTGATGGAATTCTGGTTTCAGGCTGAACCACTCTCCTCACGTAAGCTGCAATTATTTTGCAACAAGGCCCACTTTGGAGAGGGTAAAGAACATACCTGCTGCATTAATACATACAAGATTTTCCCTTTATCATTAGGAGTTTTGGAAAGCTGAAAGGTTACTGAACTTCTTAAGAATAACTAATAAAATTTCTCTTTATTTTTTGTCCTAATGGAAACAAAATCATTACAATCCCAGTGACTCCCTGCCCATCTTTCTGTCAACCTGAATACCTTTCACATCCATGTGGCTGGATTTGATAAAGCACAGAGATCTCAAGGCAGTTAGGTTCTATAAAGTTTTATGCAGAAAGGGAATGCACACAGGGCAAACACTGAAAATATTTCGCTATGTATGCCTATCAGGTATGTGTCAGGGAAAGGCAGAAGCATAAAATTATTAAACATCTGGGAATCCAGAGAGTCCTCCTTTATGGATATTGTCCTGAAACTATGAGAAAAACAAAACTCAATCAGACCTTGCACATTCTTGGACATTCTGTCAAACAACAAGATGCAAACCGAGTGGAAAATGGAATACATCCCCAGACCAGCCCATCTCATTCCAGTGCTTGGCCTACATAACAAAGTCCTTGTTTTCCTGGGTTTTGACCTTGAACAGTCAGGTTTATCTTACCAGGTTCCGTTTGGCCTTGGCACACCAGCTGTCTGAAAGAAATTCTAAATCCAGTCTGCAATGACTCTGTCCTGGCACATCATACCCTGGCCTAACATCTGAATGGGGCAACAGGGGTGAACTGTTTAGAATGCTCTAGTACACTGATGCCAGGGTCACCTGAATTTCCAGCTCCTTTTGAATGTGATGGCACACAAGCTCAGACAATTAACAAGCTCAAACAATTAACAAGGTAGTACTGTCTGTTGGCTTATTGTCTTTATCCTAAGCATTTCTGACTGCCCACTGCTGCTCCAAAATGAAAGTTAGGCTACACAGATTCATTTGTCTTCATGTGAATAGTTCTTATGTTCAGGTACTCTAACTGTATTCTAAACTACTTCCTAGCTCTTCATCAACCTCTAGTTTTAGCAACACTGTCCAGAGTCTGTGTCGTAAGCTGTGGCCAGCTTATGACACAGACTCTGTTGTCCCCAGCATCAGAAGGCCATGAACCTCTTGGAGTGAGTCAAGAGGAAGGTGATGAAGATTATTGGAGAGCTGGAGCACCTCTCCAGTGAAGACAGGCTGAGAGCTGGGGCTGTTCAGCATGGAGAAGGCTCCAGGGTGATCTCATTGCAGCCTTCCAGTATCTAAAAGGGGACTTATAAAACAGATGGAGAGCAACTTTTTACATTACAGTGATAGGACAGGGGAATGGTTTTTCACTAAAAGAGCAGAGATTTAGATCGGATGTAGGAGGAAATTCTTTACTCAGAGGAGCAGGTTGCCCAGAGGCCCCATCCCTGGAAGTGTTCAGGTGTTGGTGGGGGGCCCTGAGAAACTTAATCTAATGGGCAGCCTCCCTGCCCATGACAGGGGTGGGTGGAAATAGAAAATCTTTAAGTCCCTTCTCCCCAAACCATTCTCCACATAATTGATACGTGCTTAATAAAAAATAGTGCACTGTATGTGATGGTGGCCGGTGTGAAGAGAAGCACCTTTCCAGAATGTCACTGTTTTTAAATGATCCAGGCTTTGAGCTAATATTTGTTCCTAGCATAAAGAGATTTGGCGTTTGCATTAATATATTTCTTCCTTTTAAAATTTACTTTATGCAAGCAAGTAGAAGCTTTTAATCAGACAAGGCAATAAAACATGGGCAAAGCATGGACAACACTGCAGGACTGTACAGGAAAAGCAAATAGAGCAGCTATTCTGGAATGGTGGTGTAAGCCTGGAATGACTCCCTACTGTGACATTTTTATTCCACAAAATCATTGATTTATTTTGGATGACAGTTCACATATGCACAATTATTCTGAAGAGCTATTCTGGCCAACGACAGCATGATTTTCAGAGCCATAGGCAGTTTTATTGCTGTCCGGGTCACTTCAAAATCTGTGGGAAAATCATGGTTTCAGCCTCTCAAATCCCAACACAGGCTAGAGCAGTATGAAGTATTTTCCTTTATGTTAGCAGAATTTTATTTCAACTTCTTTAAAAACGTAAAAGCCCTTCTTACAATCTATTTGTTTTAAATGGAGATTAAAACCAAGAGAACATAAGATGGAAAGCATTCATAGATTTTTCCTCTTCATATTTTAACCAACTGAAGAATTAATAAAACTTTTATAAACTTTCATTAATGTTTTATACTGAAAATAAAAGTGATTGTGTGCATGTGTGAAAGAGTACAGATTTTCAAGATCACTTAATCTTTCTGACAGTTTTTTCAGCAGGTCCCTGAATAGGCCTAGAATCTTGAACAATTTTCAGCTGCTGAGCCACAAAAATGCTGGAACTTGTGGAATTCAAGATGTCTCTGGGTGGCTTCCAGAGGGTCATGGAGAGATAAGGAGTTAAAACCGGCAAATAAAAGTTTGCTGGGCAGATAGCTGCACTGCCATAAGGAGCATTTTGTGAATCTGCAAATAGGGAGGCTGATATAGACTGTTATCAACAATTAAAGGGGAACCATCTGTGCCTGTACAAGGTCCATGTACAGAAATATCTGGAGAAGTTTGCAAAGTCATTGTTGTGTGTTGGCCTTGAATCCTACCAGTATCAATTAAAATATCAATATTGTTAGAGAGCTTATCACTACTACAGTTATCAGTTCTAGTTGGGACATAACAAAATTATTTACTGCTTATTCAGGAAAGTGAACATTTTGGACTTTAACCTACCGGGTTTATTCTTTTTAAGTTCTAACACCATATAGACAATGAGTTTTAAAAGCCACATGATTAAGTTAAGGGTTGAAGTGATAAAACAAACAGAAAAATACCTGTCATAAAGAATCTATATGCTTAAGTTGTTCTATATATACAGATGTTCTTCTCAGAGGCCACAGATGTATTTATACCAAAATTTCTGTGACTATCAAACAAGTTTCATCTCTTTCACAAATATTTGCATTCACTTGTTTTGAAAAAATGAAATAAAGAGAAAAGGTAGTAGCAGATGCCAATGCCACAGCTAGGAATAAACTCCTCTGTACTTGGGAACATCTTCAAAGGTGCTAAGCTTTAACTTTAAAACACTAGAATGGTTATATTGTTTCCATTACCTGTGGCACATAACCAAACTCAACAATAAGGTTAAGCCTGTAACAGCCAACCAGGCATCCCAATATTTTTAGATACATAAATTACATAATGTCAAAAAGCTCTTGCAAAAAAGAAAGAAAAAACCAAAACCAAAAAACCAACACAAACCCCAAAAACAACAACAACAAAAAAAAAGAGCTATCATGAGTGTGAAAGTGGATTTTGCATAGGATTAACTGCTTAGAAAAGCTCAGAGTGAAAAGCATATTAATCCTAATATAGCTAAGAACTTCATCTCCTATTGAGCAAATAATTAAAAAAACCTGCCTGAGATCAACTGGAGCTAATGACATTAGATTTAAAATGTTTAAGTTTATACTCAGATTCATATTGTTTTCTGAATTGGTATCATTGATAGCAAGGGAATTTGTTTAAAAGGGAGAGAAATAAACCCTTCAATCTTATGGATGCAAATCCTCTCTGTAGTTTACCTTTCACTTGAGCTGAATAAGGTGCAGAATAAACCAAAACTTATTTGTACAATTATTGAAAGTGAGCAGTGGTATCAGAAACACACATCCAGAGACAGAAATAGCTGTCAGGTAATTTAGCTGTGTCATGCAGAACTCGTATCCATACATTTTTTTTTTCTTTATAATGATAAATATTCTTTTAAACTGCTTGTTCGGAGGATAAGAGGAGACCTTGGCCCTTCTGATTCCAAACAATTTAAAAAGTCACTAGACTTTGTTTCCAGTTTCATGCAGCCATAGGAATAGCAGTTGCTAATAATCTTTTCTACTAAAATCTTTCTTGCAGCCACTTTGTGCTATTTCAGTTTATACAGGACTTAGATACTGTTCTAAGAAAATTCTTAGGTATTCTGCTTTAAATGAAAAATTTTTACCATATGAAACAGAAGTCTGTATTTCTGGTTGTTTCCAGACTTGTCAGTGTAGCTCTCTCCTCAGTGTAGTTCTTTTTGTAATAAACACTTCAGTGTTTATTGTATACTGTTTTTCTTAAGTAATTGTATATTGTCATTCTTAAGCAATTATGTAAAAATTAACATTAAGAAAGGATACTGATAGTTGGAAAGTGTACCTAAGGAACTGTGTATTACTGCCTCAAGCTACCTTAGGCGGAGCATTGGCTCTAAATCTCAAAAATTACATTACCAGTGTTAGTATTTTTACAAGATTTGTTATACATTGATTATCTGAGTAGAGCTGGAAGCCACTGAAAGAGGAGATAGAAAGAAATGTTATTGCATCTTGTGTAATTCATCAACCTCCACTTATCCCTGTATCTCTTGACTTGCAGAGCACTGGAAAAGGCAGTCAGTCCCTCTGAAGAAAACTGAGAACATATGTACATGGCATATAGAGAGCAGGTAAGCTGAAGAGTGATATATTACTGTATTCAGATGGGAAAAAAGACCCCAAGACATTGTAGTACCTAGACAAAGGAAGTTTTACAACCACAGATAACATACACCCAGATCTATGATGCATCTAAACATTTGTTGCAGGTGCAACAAACATTATGTTTGCAAGATGGAGAAGCTCCATAGAAAATTTCAGTTTCTAAGAGATGTAGACTAAGTACAAAAAAACAAAAAAAGGGGTAGAAGTATAGTTGTATGGAAAAGGTGGTATTGCCAGCCAAAATGTGCGGGGCTCGTGGTCTCTCTAAAACTTGACACAGCAGCAGTGGTGTTAAGCAGGGGTGCTCCCCATCACATGCAGGTTCCACTCACACGGTCACCAAAGTGACTGCTCTGCTCGGAGCTCTGGCTCTCCAGTGACACCACCCAGGGTCTGAGTACCTAACACAGGCATCCTGGTGGGATAAACCACCTACCTTCTAGGTGTTGGGAAGGCTGAGCTAGGCCTTCATGGCTAAATAGACATCCTTTAGTACACAGCAGACTGTTTGACATCAGTTATAAGAAAGGAAGTGTATGGCTGCATCTTTGCTCAGTGACTTCTATATACAGTGAATGCTGGATTAACCCAAGTGCTCCTTCTGTTATGAATTCCAGTTATTTGTCTCACTCACTAAAGTAAGCTCTTGATTTTCTCCTGTTCACCAAGACTGACTTGCAAGATAGTTCCTCTATCACAGAATTCCTTCAAGATGTATTTTCATAGTCTTTTTTTCAGAGTAGCAGCCTACAATAAAGAATCTGAGAATTTCAGGATCTATTAGGTTGGAAAAGACCTCCGAGATCATTGAGTTCAACCTCTGAACACCACCACGTCAACCAGACTATGGCACTTTTCTTAAACAGCTCCAGGGATGGTGATTGCACCATGTCCCTGGGCAGTTTATTCCAATGTTTAACCACCCTTTCTGTGAAGAAATTCCTCCTGATGTCTAACCTGAATCTCCCCTGGTGCAGCTTGAGACTATGTCCTTTCATCCTGAATGAAGTAACCCACACAGGTATATTTAGTTTACCAGGCGTGTTACAAGCAACAATAATATACTTGCCAGTTAGCTCAAATATTGTCATTTTACCAAAGAATAATCTACTGCAAGCACATGAATAGACTTAATCTCTAGCCATGTTAAAATCTCAGGAATTATCACACAAGAGCTATGATGTAGTCACCATCACAGAAACAAGAAGGGAAAGTAAGGAAATTGTCTGTTTTGTTAAGGACACCTGGAAGTCTGTCATAAATAAAAAAATCAAAAAGAAAATTTTGAAGAAAAATATTAGACTGATATCCTTGAGGAGGGCAAATTTAGTAAGCAGCACTACCACAACCTCCTTTCTCCTAACCAGTAGGCCTCAATTATAAAGATAAAGCACTTTGCACTCTCCTGGACTCCAGCTACATCTCTCCTCTAACATAGTCTGTCCCCTGATGTGAGAAAAAAAAAATTACCTTGTGCTCATGTGTAAAGGGCTCAACTTCTTTAACACTTAAGCTTCAAGAGACACTTTATAGAGATAAGAGATTTTTTCAGAGATACTTACTGGGCTTCCCTCACAGCAGCAGCTCTGTCCTTCCACCCAAAACTATAAAAAGTGCTGAGACTCGTGTCCTGACCACTGCTGTGAGCGAGGCCAATAAATAGCCCCTGGGATTGGGTTCCTGATGAGGTAAACTGCTGACACACAGCAGCCTGCCTCTCCTCACACTGCTGGGACGCACACAGACGGTGAGGCAAACTGCTTCCAAATAGCAGCCTTATGCTCACCGACTCCCTGCTTTTCAGAATCTATTTTCCCTCAAGAATAAGTGTTTTTTTAAATACTTGCAGCTTTTCTACTTGAAGGAGAGCATCAAGAAAGCCTGTCAGCAATTTACTGTGAGGACAGAGGGGAAGGGAATTTGATTTTTCATAGCAGATCATCATCAGCTATCACACACTTTATGTGCTGGCAGGTATCAGGCTGGAAACAAATTAGTGTTATTTTATCACAGAGCTCTAACTCAGCTCCTTAACAACATGGCCCCACTGAAGTAGCTGCTGAGTAGAAGGCCATGATTTGGACTGTGCTTTTTAGATTTTTATATACAAGCAATTCAGGACAATAGGAGCAAAAACCTGCTTTCTGTACAACTACTTGGTATTAGCTGCATCTATGCTTACAGAAGAGAAAGTTGGCAGAGCAGTAAAAGCATACATGTGTACATTATTCATGCACATTTATCTGTCAGCAGATACAGTCAAAATCCTCTCGATAACCACTTTCAATATTGATTAAAATAGTGTGCATGTTTTACCATAACTGGAGACAGTATTTTATGCATTCAATAAGCAACACTTGATAACTCACCAGTGATATAGACAAGTTTATTTAAAAGACAGAGCAAAATTTTGGCTTCCTTGAAGTTTCTTTATGAGCATCATAGGAATTTTACTTCTAAATTGCCAAGGTGCTGCAGCTCTATATTGACAAGTCTCCTAATTCAAATTCACTAGACCGTATTTATTTGGTGTGCTAAAGGAGACTAATGGTTAAAGCACTCACGTCTCATTGTAGCTGAGGGAAAGCATCAGAGCTCTATACTTCACAGATTTCTGGGAAGCTAATAAGATGTGTGGCTGAGGCTGTAAGCCAAGAAGTGGGCAAATGGCAGCAGAAAATCATTTCAAGTTACTTCAGGATCTTTGCTGAGTCATATCAGTTTCAGTGTCAGTGTGAGCAAGTCTGTGTGGATTCCACATCACACTAAAACTACCAGAAGGCATTTTTTGCCTGCCTTTAATATTTTTATAGATAATTTACAACATCTGCCTGAAAAAAAACACCACAAGAGATTGAAAAATTCAGACTCAAGATGGTGTGTTTGAATATCTAATGTAGCCATGATTTGACAGATCCAAATCCAATTGCCTTGTACCATTACTGAAAAGCAATATTCTCTTAACAGTCTGTATGGTAAATGGTGAAATTATCATCAATACAGACAGAACCACTGTAGTATAAAATTTCTGCTAATTCCTTTCCATTTTTTGATGTAGCAGCTGATGAGTCTGTTTTTCTCATCCATGCCTCACCTCTTTTAGGCCTAGAGAGTGGCTCAAGGAACTTCCCTTCTACAAGGTGGATGGACAGAATACAAACTGATTTATTTATCAGACAAAGCACTGAGAGGCACTTTCACACAGAGAAATTAATTCTGGATCCCATTTTTCCTCTCTGCTCTCTTCACTGCTCCATGAAAGGAAAAGAGACCATGCCTACCAAGCAGCAAATTATAATAACCATGCTCAGCTCAACAGCGTTTTATCATGGATTTGGTTGATAGATTTGGTCAAAAGGTCAAACTACTCCCATGGAGAACAAAGGTGGCAACTCTCTATCATCTGTGACAGAAACAGACACAATTCTCACCTTAGCTTTGCCTGCTTCCCGTGGGCCAGCATTGCCCCAGACATCTCTAGGTAGCTCTCACCTGTACTCTCCTTAACCAGACAAACTTTTCCATGGTGTGAAATGGACAGAGATAAGCCTTTGCTTCACTGGCACATCAAAGCAGACCTGCAACCCACCTTTTTTGCTGCAACCCTTTCAATAAATTCCAGTTTATGTAGTTAATGGATGAACAGAACCAGCTCTGTCATTGATATGACAGAGATGTGTTATGTACTCATTTGCAATATCAGTTCTGTAGGGCTTTTTATTTTACTGTGACTTTTTTCTTTTTTAAAAAACCAGTATATTGAAAATTTATGCTTGGTATATAAAACCACTTTATGGGATCATAATTTTAACAGAGCTCCAAAATAAAGTTTTGCCAATGAAAAAGAGTAAGTCTATCAGGGAGAAATAAACATATTCTCATGCTCACTGCTATAATTTCTATTGTCAGAGAGCTTCCTGTATCTCTAGATCATAAAGACTTAGAACAATATAGCCTAGGACTTAGTGGTAAAAAGATTTACTGTGTCATCCTACTCACCACAACAGCGTGCTTTGTTCAGTCTAGAGGCTTCTTCCACTTCACTCAGAATATCTTGTGAACTAAAATAACTCGGAGTAAAAAAAAATACTAGGCTGTATGCTGCAGTTTATCCCATCTGTTTCTAATTTAATCATACTAATTAGCTGAGCTATCATAAATACATTCTCCTTCTGTCATCGCTGTTCACATTCTCCATATTTATCTGCAGATGCCAGGAGCACTTATTTGTTCCTGCTACACGGTAAACATTGTTGTGTCAGGAACCCTGCTGTGATAAAGCTTCCCTGACAAACAGCCACCCTCAGGGAAAAAACCAGTGCCCAGCTCAGTAACAAGTGGTAACAGGCTATCAGGTGGTGACAAACACTCCAAGGTTTTACATCTAACAGTTTGTCACACTTCAGCAGTTCAAAGCAAAGATTTTCAGGAGCCCAGGACTAATCTTAACTATTTAAAAAAAATCTTTATTGGCATATTAACTACGTGGTTTAATTCTGTGTTATCTATTATGTGCAGGGAAACAGCAAATGCAAGAGGGAATGTGATTACATGTGGTACTATTTTTGCAGTCAGGTAGAGAGGAACAGTGCCCCTAAACAGACAAAATCTGCAGCCAGTCCAAAAAAAAACCCCAAAAAACAAAAAAACAAAACCAAGAGTATTCTTCAAATCTCTTGAACATATACAGGAAAACATTTAATTTCTATTTCCTGTTTGTTGATATTTCATAAACTATAATTAGATTGTCATAAGGATGCCTGTTGTTAAAAATGGGTAAATAAATAATTTAAATCAAATGTTCAATGTCAGATTTTGAGGTTTTATGCAGTCCCACTGTAATCCAGGTCATGGATTAGAAGATACACTTTTCTAACAAAGAAGTAGATTCTGCATAATTTAGAAGAGTTTTACCCAGAACTATATTCTCGGATAAAGATGTGTAAATTCCTCAAAATCAAAGGGAACTGATACCCAGGAGGGCAAAGCAGACAAAACAGCCCATCAGCAACTCAACCACATGAAAGACCACAAAGAAACTCCAAAGCCACCCACGCAGCTGCCTGAGGAGTCTGTCAAGGAATGAGAGGCTCTTGTTCAGCTCATGTTGCTGCTGGAAATGTGTTTGAAGAGCTTGGCAATACCGCTGGATTTTACAAGTGGCACACAAAGATGAGAAAAATGAAATCAGATTGAATTACGTGCTGCAGTACACTGGCGGTGTCACATCTCAGCTAACTACAATGTAATTTAATTTACAAGATAATGGAACGATCTCCTGCATTTGCTACTTCCAGAGGGGCAACTGACAAACATCCACAGTGTAAGTACCAACTTAACTAGACAGTCACCTAAAAGGCAAAGAAGATAGAATCCTTTTCTAGTATATTAAACTGTAGTTATTTTTTTATCTATTCTAGATACCTAGAAAGCCTCCATTTCTGAAAAATGAGTACCAGGCCTTGAACATCAGAGATCTATAAAACCAGAACTGAAAGGGTGAAGAATCAATCCCTTTTTTTCTGCATCCTTCTGAAACTACCAGCACATATTGGCAAAGTAACAGAATAACAGCTATTGTATCACTTGTTATTGCTTGCTACCTCTTTGGTTTGTATAAAGCCGACAGAAATCCTCCTTCTTACTGTCCTTTTACTGACAAACCTGGAGATACTCCTTCTCAATATTCTGCTTTCTTCAGTGAGGAAGAAAGATGGCAAGAGACCTAAATTTTCAAAATATTTGTCAATAACCATTCCAAATAACACATCTTAAATTTTGTTCTCTACTACATCAACATAGCTGGTGAAATGTGAAGAAAGTTTTTGATGAGAAAACACTTACTTTAAACAAATTATTTTAGATGCCTTCAGTTTGCTGCAAGGAGTAGAAGGGAGAATGAGGCAAAACCTGGAACAGTGAAGGCATTTTTCTTCAACACTTGTTAAATGCTCCCTTGTTTTGTTCATGTTGTCAATCTGTAGTAAAATGAACAGGATCTTAAATACACATGGTGAAGACTGTGAACTCCTTATTCAGTCTCTGTTTAATCTTCCACAACACTTTTTGTTTAAATTTGTGAGTGACTCATAGCGGTGGCTTCAGCCAAGCTTAGCACAGACAGACTTTGTGCGTGCCCATACAAATACTGATGAGTCTGTTCCCACTGTTGGCTTGTAGGATTCCCACTATCACTATCTTGAGCTTTTTGGAGGAGAGATTATTCTTTGTATAGGCCTCTGCCAAAGTGTCTCATATTCTGGTGTTGGGAGTAGTTGGAGACAAAAGTGTCTATATGTTCATTTTCATTTATGACCTAATATTGCAGATTACTTTTTATATTAACTCAATTGAAACATTTATCCTGTGAATTATACTTTTATAGGCCTCTGCAAAATATTCTTTTATTTACAGTACCTTTTAAAACAAATTTATGTTGCAACAACATTCTCAAAAAAAGAATCTACTCGCATGCCATTGCTCATTGCTCCACACAGTTAGGGGACTTCTGTGACTTCCCTCCTTATCAGACCAGTGCTCCAGACCCTTCCCCAGCTCCACTGCCCTTCTCTGGGCTCGCTCCAGCCCCTCAGTGACTTTATTTAGTGAGGAGCCCAGAACAGGACACAGAGCTTGAGGTGAGGCCTCACCAGAGCCCACTCCAGGGGGACAATCCCTGCCCTGCTCCTGCTGGCCAGGATGATGCTGATCCAGGCCAGGATGCCCTTGGCCTTCCTGGCCACCTGGGCACAGCTGGTTCATGGTCAGGGATTGTTGAGCACCCACAGGTCCTTTTTTGCCAGGGAGATTTCCACCTGTGTCTTAAAAAAGAAAAAGCCCACATGATCATTATATTATACAGAAAGGATTCTACTCCAGCTCACTTTTTTTTTTTTTTTTTTTTTTTTTTTTTTTTTTTTTTTTTTTTTTTTTCTGTGAGGGATTCTTCTCTTCTAGTGAGATGGTTTTAAGCCACATCCATTTTGTCATCTGGCCTGTTTCCTGGCTGCTCCAGTGCCTAGGTCAAGCCTGAGGGAAGCTGTGGAAATGCATACCTTCAGGCAGAGCAGGATCTTTCCTTTTGGCACCAGCCCTGAGTTTAGGTTAGTGAAGTGATCCTGGCACCAGACTTGAGGATTCTGGTGGCTTATTATTAAGTGCACCAGCAGTAGTGAAGTGTAGCAGGGTTTAGTTGTGCTTGAAGTTTCACAGCAGTTCAGTAGAGTGCTCTGAAACACCCTTGTATATTTAAAGTCAAAGAGCCAGCCAGTTATTAATCTTGCCTTAAACGTCTTTAAATATGCAAGACTGTGTCATATACTGAGGCACCATGGGAAAGCATATGCACTTTAGGATTGGGATAGGATTGAATTAACCAAATTTGACATCAAAATTGAGATGGGGAGTTGGCTATGTTGGAATACCATCCTAAGAGCTTTTGCTTTCGTTTTGATGTAAACTCTGACCCTTTTTACTGGTTTTCCCTTGCACTGAGCTGCATCTGATAACAGGACACTTCTAAGCTCAAGATCTGCCTCAGTGAAAAGCAGACTTGTTGAGTTTGTATTCAGGGAATTAATTAAAGTCAGGTGTTTTCCTGAAGAAACTTGGTAGTGGCAGCTCTGATTTCATGTTACACATTTCAGGACCTTTTTCTTGGCATTTATGCAAGTAGACTAGCGCTTTCCTTGTCTATAAGGAGACTACTGTTACCTAGAATGGAGTTGGAGAGCTGAAGATTTTCCTGTGTTTAGATGAAAGATCTAAGGTAGATAAATTATGAATTGTAAACCTTAATTTCTGGTCCTTGATTCACCTTTTTTTTTAAAGAAGGCATTTGTTTCTCAGACTTCACATAAGACTACTATAATTATCTCTGTATTTATAAAGTCTCATTTTTTAAATCCAAGCAATCCTAGTTAACCTTTAGTTAAAAATCCTACCCTTTGATTTCATAACCAAATCAGGCTGATGTAATCCTTTTTTTTTGTGCACAGCTGAAGACTCCACATGTACCAAGAGATGCACTTTACAATTGACCAGCTAATTAAGATCTTTGAGTGTATGGTGTCAATAGGTCAGGCTAGACCTCAGGGCAGCAAATATGACTCATTTCTCTTCTGATTATATCATATGTTTCCCGCTTTCAGATCTATTTCTACGGCAATCATATTGACAAATTGAGTAAAATTAAAGGGAACTTGGTGTTACGTAAGTAAGTTTAAATACTACATAATGTAGCATAATTCACAGGCAGTGTCAGTCAGAGAAGTATCTGGAAAATCTGCTTAGCTCCTCCCATTTATTGTAATCTATAATGCAGTGCCAGCTTGTAAAATGAGAGGTGAAAGATACTGCTGCCCAGGGATGGAAATATTTATCCTGCTCCTACTCTGGTGTAACCCATTAAACACCAGGACAGAACTACAATTTAGATGCCTTTCACTGCCAGCTGTCTTTGATGATGGTAACCAAAGTGGTTAATAATCACCCAGTTCCTTTCCCAGATGTTTTTGAAATAAATTATATTACAGTTACTTAAATGTATCCATTTATTTAAACTTTTGAGGAAATTTAGCAGTTTCCACATTCAAGCATCCTCCAAGCTTCTGAGCAGGCTGGAAGAAGCTCACAATACTGTTTGCTGCTAATGCTGGAACGTGAAATAAGTTCTGGGCTTCACATCAGCTGTGATGTCTCATCACAACAATGGGGCCTAGTGAGAGAAGAAAGAAGTAGTTTCAAATAATATTTGGGTTCACATGATCTGAATGGCTACCAGATGGGGTCTGAGCTGCCTGGGGATCTGCCTGGGGGGTGGGAGTTGCCCATGCACGGTGCAGAGGATGAATGGGCTCTCTGTGTCCCCAGTGCCCCGAGTGGGAAAGGCGGCTGATCACATCTGGTGAGAGCCCTGAGCTGGCCCACTGGAGCAGACATCAATAGGGAACCCATGGGCAGAGGGGCTGACAGGGCTTCCTAAGCTGTCAAGTTGTTCCTTAACTGTCCCTTTTACATGATTTATTAATGCTCTGGCACTAGGCAGCAAGCTTTGCAGCTGGAGAGAGGAGAATATTTTCAGTAGCTGCATGGATTTTAGTGCTATTGGCTTCAAAAATCCTTTCTCAGTCAGAAGTAGAGTTACAACTCTAGGGGAATGTGAAATGAAAAAGAAATTACTGAAATGTATATATTTAAGTTTCCAATTATTAGAATGCATCATATAAATGGAAAAGCACACCAGATTACTTATCTGTAATATAGGGAATTTTAACAGTAGCTAAAATATTTGTATTTTTGGTGTATCAGGTTTAGCTGTGTATCATACAGCTAAAATTACAGCTAATTTTCTGATACTTGAAACATTTGTTCTCAAAGATGGCAAATGGATGTTTACCAGTAGTGAACTTAAGAATTAATCACAAATTTATACATTAGGCTAAATAAAATCTATAAAACATCCTCTCTACAATTCATACATTAGTCATGAATCTCAAAGCATTGGAAAAAGTAGAACTCAAAGCTAATAATATTCACTCAAATCTAATATTCACAGCTTTTGTGTGTGAAATTCACTCAAAGCTAATATTCACAGCTTTTGTGTGTGAAACCAGCTGTTCTAATAAGCTACTTCATTTGGAAATCAAAACTATTTTTGCATTATTGCATAATTTGAAAAGAAGTATTGAAATTAGAAATGTGATAATTTTTAGCTTGTAGAATGGCATGCAGTGTGTTGTTTGGTTGTTGTGAAATATCTCATTAAGTGTTTGCTATTTTGCTTGTTAGAATCTACCTTCTTGTATATTCCCAATAGTGGCATTGGGTTAAGAAGTCCATATCGGACAGAGAAAACCTGGTGGGATGATTTGGAATGTTTCTCAGGTGCCCTAGAGAGATAGTAGAGAAAATCATGTTTCTCTCTCTGAGGAGTTTCAGTTTCCTTATGGCAAATACTGTTGCATGACTGAGCTGGACACTGTATCCCTTGTGTCCTGGCCTAGTGGATTCCATGTATGTAGCAGGATACAGCTGGTTCCATACCAGGAAAAGAGACAACTTGTAGCACTCTGTGATTGAAAGGAAGGTGAACAAGGAAAATCTGGCCTGGGAAACTGTATTCCATTGAGCTGAACCTCGCTTCTCTCCTAGCTGTCCCATGGTTTTGCACTGATAACCACGATTAAGCCCAGAAGTAGCTGCCTTTTAACGTTAACTGTGAAGACACTTCATGTGTAAATACTGATTTATCTGGAGTACTGTGTTCACTGAAACATGAACACAAAAGTGTCTGACTCTTGTGGTATGTCGAACACAAATGATACAAGAAAGCACTTAAGTCATGCAAGATGTGGAGGTTTTCAATCCGATTTTCAAACAAAACCATTTAGATTTACTTCAGAAACGAATTTAATCTGGATTCTTACAGGGAAAAACAATCCAGCTGAACTCATAATTTTTATGCTTGAAAGAACTTCTCCTCTTTTTACAGCAACCCCAAAATTCCCATGATTTATATTATTTTTTGGGCTGTCTTTTACTATGCAGTGTAAGAGGCAGTAAGCAGTCTCCTAAACAGGCAACTAACTGCAGGCTGCATGGCAGATACTTCAGTGTCAGATGCTCCTAAAGAAGCACGTCCTCATCACATGGTTCTTGTAAGTCATTCAGTTTATTAAACTGACTATTAAACCAGTTTATTAAGCATTGACTCAAAAATGTCAAATCAAAAAGGGGAAAACAAATCCCTTTCAAGGATTGCTGCAGCTTTGAGAAAGGAAATGAGGCATGGCAGTAAATGCTGAAGCAGGACTGAAGGGTACAAAGGCAGCCTGACCAGTGTCTCAGAACACTATACTTCTACTGCCTTACTATTTTCTTTACAGTAAAGAGTTTTATTTCTATTTTGCATGCAATTCACCCTTCTTGGGCCTGATTATTTTAGTGGAACTAAGAAAATCTACAAAACAAGTGCTTTTTGTAAGAGATGTGGAAACAACATCCCTTTTCAACAAAGAGGTTTTATGTGTTTTCCTTACCTGCTGCACTATGGGAAACAAACTTCCATTCACTTTGTGCAAACTGGAATTGTCTGTACTCTTGTTTTACTGTGCCCATTGCTGCAATTATAGAAATTTCACATTCTCTGAAAGAATATATTGTAATTGAAAAAATGCACTATATTTTTGTATTTTCACAATATCTGCATATTTTGCAGGATGAGAGAGGGGAAGATTACTCACTGGCTTGTCAGCGTAGGGGCTGATGCTTTCACTTGTTGTTGCAGTTCACAAAATAAAACTGACCTGTTCCAGAATTTATAGAAATATGTCTACACAGGCAAAGACTAGACACAAACAGTGAGAAAAAAAAACACTTGGACAACTGAAATAAATGGGAGTAACCAAATATATTTTCCTCCATTCTATCTCATACTATGGAATGGAAATGTTTATTTTGTTGGCTGATATTTATCCACTAAAAATAGCAACAGACAGAAATTTTATAAGATGTGATATATTTGTATGAAGGTTGAGAGTGAGCTGAATAAATCAATGACTAATATAGTGATGAGGGACATAATGGCTTATTTCTACCCATACTTGACATCATGCATTAATTTTGTAGAATTATTCAGGTCTTGAAATAGGGCAGAGGAACAATCTTGATGCCTCTCAAAGGAAATGGTGAGGAGACAGCTAGGAGAAAGAGAGCTAATAGAAACAGAACATAAAAAATCTTTATGAAATGTGTCAAGGCAAGCATTGTAGGCTCCAATTAGTAAATCTAGAAGATCCCAAAAATTAAAGTTTAAAATGTTTTATGATGGAAGTGATAGAAGAAAGATGTCCAGTTAAGCATAAGAGAGGAAGACAAAGTGTCACTGCATTGCAATGAGTCCAGGTCAAATTTTAGTAAGCAAATGAGAATTTCTACACATAGGATGATGGAATCAGAGAATTGATAATGCTGCAAAAGGCCTCTAAGATCATCGAGTCCCACTGTTAAGCCAGAACTGCCAAGTCCACCACTAAACCATGACCCTAAGTGGCACAACCATATGTTTTTTGAACACTTCCAGGGACACTTCCACTACTTCCCTGGGCAGCCTGTCCCACTGCCTGGAACCACTGGCATCACCCTTCTGGGGAAGATATTTTTCCTAATGTCCAATCTCAGCCTCCTCCGGCACAACCTGGGGCTATCTTGTCCCTTGTTACCTGGGAGAAAAGGCCAACTCCCACCTGGCTCCAAACTCCTCTCAGGCACTTGCAGAGAGTGAAAAGCTCATCCCTTAGCCTCCTCTTCTCCAGGCTAAATATCCTCAGCTCCCTCAGCTGCTCCTTGTCAGACCTGTGCTCCAGACCCTTCACCAGCTCCATTGCCCTTCTCTGAACTCGCTCCAGCCCCTCAATGTCCTCACAGTGAGTGGCCCAGCTTCCACTAATGCCAGTTGTTGGTGCTTCATTCCCACAGATAACCACAGGGACAGATAACAGGCAATCCTCAAGGAGTTATGGTATTTCCTGGGCTATTAGAATCCAAACAGGGAACTTTTCTGTTAGCACAGCTGGGCAAGTCCTGAGGCTGGCACAGACCTCAGCACAAATGTGACAAGCTGCCCCAGCTTCCAGCAGGAGTCACCTGGGAAGAACTCTCCACAGAGCTGCATATCTGGGCCACAGATCAGGCCAGCATTTCACTGACTGCACCTGAACTCACAGGGACAGCACAGGCTCGTTCTTCGAGGGAACACCAGGAGCCTGAGTGCTACGGAGGAGTCGAGGTGGGCTGGGAGCTGCGTCAGTTCTTGTGACAATGGGGACATCAGGGTCAGTGTGGGGCAGCCTGAGGGGGCCATCGCTACCCCTGGAGGTAAACCTCTCAAATCTGAAATGGTGTAACTACTGCTTGCACAAGGGCGTGCTGTGTACATGGGGGCACACACATGTAAGTCTAGTTTGGGATTTGTGATGACAAGCGGTTTAGCTAAGGGGAAAGATCCCAGTGTTAGGACCATATTTGGAAGAGAAATGGTTTTCAAGTTTCCTTTGAAATCCTTGATATATTTTTAGTTCAAAAATTTTAATGAAAATTGACTTCTCTAACTGATGAGTACAGAGCCAAAATACTGAAATGAAAAAACTTTATTCCTACTTAAATGAGAAATTTATAGTTACCCATAGAAACACTGCTCCCACAGACACACGCACTGCCAGCACAAAAAGGGAATCTGGTCTGTTATGTTCTGCTCCTAGTACTGCACTCAGCAAAACAATAGAAACACATGTCATTTTAAGCACATGCTTAACCCTTTCTTGAACTGGAGCCTAAAATGTTCCCAGTATTCCTTCCACCCCAGTGCAATGACTACATTAGATACATGAGGAGAACAGCATAAGGGAATGTGCCTATTCTATGGGACAGACTATTTATTTTAGACTTTCTACATACACTGTATTCTTCTTTGTCCATTCCTGCTTCATTAATATTAATAAAAGCTTGTGTATTCAAGACATTTGTAATACTGAATTACATTACTCAGTGGCTCTAATTATGTTATTTCTTGCGTTCCAAACTGACTCCCAGCCGTACTCATATTACCAGGTATAAATAAGAATATGATTCATCATTTACAGAAAGCACATTACATAAGTCAGATACACAGTTGCACAACTGAGCACACAGACTGTCTGCATTGAAGGTACAAAAAGGAACAGGAATGGAAATAGAGCAGATTTTCTATCCTTAGTTTGAAATCAAACGTAGACTACTATACTAATCATGTGAGCTCTGGCTGAAACAAGAAGAGAAAACATTCATCACATGTTTTAGATATTTCAAACTAATAATAGTCTGGGACCGGTTTTCAAAGAAAGACAGAGCTGTGCTTAGGAAGTGTGTGAATCCCAAGTACAACTGCTGCGAATAAAAGCTTTGCTTCTTTGATTCTGTCTGATTCCTCATGAGAAAAATTTACTCCATATGTAGTACATATAATAGTTTTGCAATTCTAATGGAAAGTGTTAGCTACAGGCAGATTACACAGCAACCAAACTCTGCTACATTCAGCAGTGTGCTGTGGCCTACAGATGTGGCTCCAATAATAGTAAGTGAGCTCATCCTTAGTGTGGAAGATTATTCATTAGGGAGAGAATAATGTAAGTGATATGATCATTACATCACCTTTTCCTGTACATTATTCTCACTACAGCTGACAGGGACAACATTTCTCAGTCTAAAGTTGCATTATTTTCAAATTTTGCAGAGTCTAGATAGAAGTGGTGTTTGAAAGTATATGTAAAGATTTATTTGGTAGTAAAGAAGGGCTAGTGCTGCAGGGTTGAATTGCCTCTTCATTGTTTCTCTTTTCTTCATATAAAATAGTTATTCTATAGTGTTACATCCCATATCTATCAACAGTAGCTATTGTAATTTCTAAAGGATTTTTAGAATTTTTTAAGAAAAAGGTTTTTTATATAATCACAGAATCACAGAATGAGGGCTTTTAGTTGAAATAAAGGGCCAATCTGATCAGTGTGTAAAAGAGGTCTTAAACACAAAATTGCCAGAAATTACAACCTCAGGGAAAATTATGTTCCGATTGCAGTGATCACATATTTTGATGAGGATGGAGTCAGTGAAGAAATATGAAAAGATTTCTTAGCTTTTTCTGTGCTTTTGATAATAATGGTTTATATAGCTATAGTCAAGGATGAAGAGAGAGCTACATTCATTATGATTGAGATAAAATTTGCCATGACAGTGTGTTTACTGATGTTACTGCATAAAGAAGAGTAATAAGGTAAATCAAGAGCAGAAGTCTTCCTAATTTTGAAATTATGCATATTTTGGTCTTATTTTTCCAAATTGGACTGTTGTTCCACACAGTTCTCAGCACCTGCCATCAGAATGAGAATTACTATCAAAAGTTTGCAAAAGCCTTAGCCTAGCCTATATTAGTACAGACATACACATTTGTATGCCGTGGCCTCGTTTTTCCAATTTTCACTAAATAAGGACATTGTGAGGACTTAGGACTTGTTCCTGTGCAAATCTTAGTGAGCATTTCTAGAACTGAACTGATATAGCAAAAAAATACCAGTTTCAAAATGCAAACAGTCATCCTATTTGTGCAGCAGACACTCTTCAGACAGCTAATAAAGTTTTAAAAATAAAATCCATTCTCTCCATTTAGTGTATTTGATTGAACATTGAGGTGAGAAACAGGAACAGACTTTTCATTCAGCTCCTCTGCTTTCTCTGGCTAGGACCTCTTTGCATAACCACATGCCACTGTCAGTGCTCACAGAAAAGAAACATGTTGTTGGCTTAAACACATGAGAGTGCAACTGATCCAAGTACCTTGCTTAAGGAAATCAGCACAAAATATTTACCCTGGTTTTGGCTTCTTTGCCATGGTATCTACCTCGTGCACTTGTTGCATTCACAAGGATTTCCTGCTGTTGTGTGGACAAAGCTGGTTTACTGCAGGTGTTTCTGCTTCTGTACTATATTGTTTTTCCTGTCCAAACAGTTACCAAGCAATGCAGTATCAGTCAACACACAGTGTAAGTGCTACAACACCAGCAGACAAGTCTCCCAAATGAAATGAAATTAGATTCTGGAAACCTGCTTACAGAGAGAAAATCCCGTTTTTTCTCTTGTTCCTCTCATTCCCAGATGTGAATGGAATAGAAAATATTTTCTCTTTTTTTTAAACTTGGGTATTTCATACTTGATAACTATGACTTACAAGTTAGAATAACTTAGTTATAGAATAGTATATAATAACATAGTTATAGAATAACTATGTCTTTAAATGGAAGATTTTCCTGATAGAAAGCATTTAAAGATTATTACAGTGTACTGCCAGTAATAAACAATCTGACTGCAAAGGGCTCACTTCCGTAGAAAAATGGAACAAAATAGGTATTATCTATAAAAGCAGAACACTTTGCCATCACCTCTCAGAAGACCTGTTAGATATGCACCCCTATATAAAAAATGACTGTTTAAAACATGTTTGCTATGGGCTGGGGCAGGAGCTCCTGGATGCCACTGCTGCTGTGTCATGAGCAGAGTGGCTGGTGGCTGAGGGCTGCTGTGGTGTGGGAAGTTTCACCCAGAGAAAGAGTCATGTTTTGCCAGCTTACAAACTCCTGTGGGAACACGAGGCAACTTTGCTTGGAAAACTTTGTGGTGCAGATGAGGCCTGAGGAAATGAGGCTCTCTGGCTCCAAGGCCACTTCTCACACGGGCAGAGCTAAGTGCTTCCAGCCCCCTTTCCTCATCCCTGATCACTTCCACGCCTGTGCCCACGCCCTGTTTGTTCTACAATTGTCTGTAGAGCTGAGTAACAAACCAGAGCAGAGAGCTGATCCAACATTAAAAGCTCTCCTCCTCCCCTCCCCTTTTATTCCTATTTTTGAGGACATGCTGAGAGAAACATCCACAGAACCAAGAGCTGCAAAGCTAGGAACCAGATCCTTATAACATCACTGAGAAGCCCAAAGGAAATGAGATACCTAATTAAATCTGTGAATCTGACTTCATATGACCTGTTCAGAATAGTGAGAATCCAGCTCTTTGGATTCTGGAAGTTTCTTCAGATTCTTCCCTGGCACCCTAAAACTCAGTTAATCTTCTTTTTTATTTATTTCATAAATGTTATTTTCATCTGTTGTTTTCTAGATGCTGAAGTTACATTTCACAAATATTTCATTAATTTAATTTCAGTGGATGCTGAAAAATGTACTAAAAATGTTGACTTAAGTCCTAGCTGAGGGATATGCAAATGTAACTGTATTCCAAAGATATTTGCATTAAAGATCTAATTGAATTAACTGTTCACACAGCTTCCACAGTCAGCTTGTCATGGCCTCATTTCAAGCTTGACTACATCTATTTTTGATAGAGAGATTTAAAAGGTTTTCTCCTTTCCCCTGGGATTAAAGATAGGGATGAGCACTAATTAGCCACCTGCACCCACAGCACAGTGCTGCAGCTTGTTTACCTTACAGAATCTGCTGCACCCCTGGGGAAAAAATCAGTGTGGTGGGTTTTTTCTTTTAAACATTTCAAGTTCAGTTTTTCCAAGAGAGGTTTAACAGTTTGCACAATTGTTAGCATTTCTAGGAGGAGCAAGAGTGCCTGTTTCTCACACTGCAACCTGGATTCAGTAGAGGAAATAATAAATACTGGGTTTTTTTTCTTATCTATTCAATTTTTCTTGTTCATCAGGTGAGTCACACATTTGGTGTTACCTGCAGCGCTTTGATGCCCACAACATATAAAATGAGACTTTGAAAATAAAAGTAGCATTTAGCAATCACAAGAACTCTACTCATGTTAGCATGATGTAGAATCCACTAAATAGGCAATTAAAATACAAGAAAAACCCCAGAAATAAATAAAAGAAACTTTTTCATAAATCCTTTAATGTAGTGATGTTTAAATAGTTTTTAAATTTTTTTTAAATTGAATGAAGCACTATTTAGGACTAGCAGCTGAAAGAGTTGCAATTTAAACTACAGTCAGATTCTTTTTTACTGTTTTTTCTTACCTTGGCATTTTCTGACTAAGAATGGTAAAAAAAGTGTTCTGCTTTGTTTGTCTTTTATAAGTTCTGACTCAGTGGCAGGCAAGTACTACTTATGGGCCTGATGTAAAGCCTAGTGAAGTCAACTGGAATGTTTCCAATGACTTAATTAGACTTTGGATTGGGTCTGAACTGCAGCAATTTACTCAACTCTAGAGCATAAATTACAGACATAAAAAACAAATTATTTGTGTGTTGCAGGATTACTGACAGCAAAATGTATGATGTCAGAAAAATAATAGGCAGAGATAGCCTGCACAAGTTGGAAAAGCTTAAAATACAGCCAAAGATAGGGGAATACTCTTTGGCAGGAATAGAGACAGTCTCAGTTCCAGTGCCAGTGGAGGAAAGTTGAGTAATTTGACAGACAATTATGTGATTAATCTAGCAGGAGAAGACACTCTCTGTCTCCCTCAGTCACCACTCTGCTGCCTGAGCACTGGACTAATATCTGGATGAGATGATGGTCTGCTGGTCAGCAGGAAGGGCCCTGAGTCTGTAACCCCTGGAAACCCCTTTGGAAATGTTAAAAATTCCAGTGGCCAAGACTCAGAGCAGAAGTGAATGGTACCAGCCAAACACATCAGCTGAGTTTGTGGCTAGAGTAAATAAGATAGTGTTGAAGAGAATGGAATGTGAATGTTACTCAACAAGAAGTCAAGCAATCTCTACCTGAACCACAATATTTTGTTGTAGAGAAATATCTCCCAATTGTTGTTCTGAAATTCCATACTGCATGTCTCAGTGAGTTAGGAATGATACAACGAGCTAGGTAGGTACTTGTTTCAGTCAAAACTTACAAAATTTCCCCTTGTTTGAAAACCTTGGGATGCCAACATCTTGCCTCAGCTGCCCCAGAAAAACTAACTAAATATTTGTTACAAAGGGGGTGTTTGTATACACCTATTCTCAGGTAAGTATTTTATTTCAGCACACAAGAACCTAATCAGTGAAGAGTAATTCTACTTTGGAAAAAGATTTATTATTTTGAGTAAACTGATTTTTTGTTCTGGAAAAGCCTATCCAAGCAAGAATTGTTATCCTGGAATAGTTAATTATGCAACAGCTGTCAGTCCAGGTTGGAGTACATCTCTTTATCTTCCCTTTATTAGCAAATCAGGAAAATTTTTCATGGAGAAGAAGCCTGTAGACCATTTTAGAGAAGCATTTACATAAAACAGTTTGTATTTTAAGAAAGTGAAAAGAAATACGAAGAAATGGGGGCAAATACCTTTACATCAGTAGCTAATGCTACATTGTAAGCCACATAACTGAAGGACATATAATTTGTTTTAAAAGTTGGTGTGCAAAATAAAATGATATTTTCCAAAAGACACAAAGATGCGAGTTCAGCTTTAAACTGAGGTATATATTTTCAGTTAATGGGTTTTGTCTTACATAAATTTATATGCAAAATTCATTAATGCAGCAGCATTTTTTCATTTGTTTTTAAGTAATGTTTTGCAATTAGAAATCATCTCCCTCTCCCAAAAGGAAACAAACCCCCTCCTCCAACGTGAATAAATATGAAAATGTTTTAGCATTCCTTTTCTCTTCAACTTTCTCTATATTTTGTCTCCATTTGTTTTCATCATTTGTTTTCAGAGTTGAAAACAGAGGATGGGCAGAGAAATTGGACAGACAAATGGAAAATAAAAGTCAAGTTTTGGGTTTTTTTCCTGTTATTACATCAGGTGACACAGTAACAAACACAGATAAGATACTGAACAAACAAATCTTTCCTCAGATCACACCTGTGCCGTAAAGTATGGTCATTTTTTACCACTCTATCAGTCTAATAGCCAATTCTCCTCACAAACCTTTCCTCACTTACTGCCTCAAATTGTCATGGTCATCATAACACCTTCCAAACTGGAACAGAAAGAACGGGAAAGGAAAAAATCACAGAGAGAAGAAAGTCTTTAAATGATTCTTGGAAAGAAAAAATTAGAGTAACTGGAAATATTTGTCTTTTTAAATCATTATACAAGAAAAGATGCTTTCTGAGAGAATTCTTCCCCTTTGTTTTTACACTGGCAGAAACTGTTGTCTTTTTCTAAAATAGCATCTGTTTTCTGCTGGGCAGATCCACACAACATCACCTCACACACTCCTGCTTTGGTCCAGTAAAACATGCTCAACTTCTCCTACGTATACCCTGTGTGAATTACTGTCAACAGATAATAAATTATTTGATGCAAAGAGTTTGTTTAACATTATTAAAACAATTTTGGTAGCATTCCCAGGCAGGATTTTTACACTAATTTTCCCACATAAGAATGGCAATTAAACAGCATGAAAAGTGACTTCCAGTTCCCAAAGTTTCGTTTCATTTGGGAGCCAATATGATTTAGTGGCTAGACAAGTTTAAAAGACAAGGAGCCAGAAGAGTTTAACATTTTCAGGAAGTTTGATCAGTTCACTGAATCACCTTGGGCTTCTCAGTTAACTGTTATGTTCTTTAGTGAAACCATCTGTAACAGTGGGTGAAAACACCCCCAAATCCCCCCCAAAATATCCAACCTAATTCAGAAACAGATGCTTACGTCTGGTTCTGTTCTCTAAAGCAAACAAATTACAAAAAAAAAGAAAAAAAAAAGGAGCAAGACAAATATGGCACGAGAACAAGACATTCTTTAGCAACCTTACAAGTCAAGCTGAGACATAGCTGCAATGAAAGCCTTCTCAGCTGCAGTGCTGCATATCATTGAGTTAAAAGCCAGCATAACATACACTCTGATGTCTACTTGATTATTAAATGCTTACTTTGAAACTAGAAGGCAAAATTCAGACTTCACTTATACAGCTGCAACCTCACTGACTTCAGAAAAAAACAGTGCAAGTCCATGGAGTAGCATCCTGTGAAGTCTGAACTCCATGCTTACAAAAGAAACTTTTAAGTCAAGGAACAGGCATTGCACTCTTTGCTGACACATGTGCTTGCCTGAAAGCACTGTGCATTTTATGGTACTTTATCAAAGAGAAAACAGTTGTCATGGCCATTGTTCTAATCTGGACACCAGCTCAGACTGTCTTGTGAAAAACAGCAACACCACTATTACCATAAAAAGCTGTACAGCAAATGGAGAAATTAACGTGGCAGTGAAGGCACGAGAACAGAGATCAGGAACCCACCCCGGCTTCATTTCCAGATGTATCAGACACTTCCTGCATGATCGTGTACATATCATCAAACTTTGTTGTTCCAGTTTCCTCATCTACAAAATGGATAGGGAAGCTCTTGTTCAAGAGGTTCTGTGCTTTGAGACTGAGATGAAAAAAAGGCTTAAAAGGTCTGCAGTTAAGGAGGAACTGCACATTGTTAACTATGGCAGCCTTACTTAATTGTTTTCCTTTTCAGTTAATGCACTATTAGTTAATTTGGCTTATCACTGAAAACATTCTGCAGTAGAGGCATACCCAGTTTAAATGCCCCTAAGTGTCACCATCAGCTGAATTAATACTCTTACACAAAATGCACGTGAATGTTGCACTTGAAAATGTGCAGAAGGCCTGCATCCCACTGAAATGCAACACAGCATGTGGCAAACCTACAGTTTCAAAGAGCATTACTTGCAGTTGCTGACAGAACCTAGGATCATAGAGGTATTTTCAGCAAAGCAGTGGCACTCCTCTGCATAACCCTAATCACAAGCAGATACTGCAATTCTGTCCCTGCACACATCAACAGCAGGACTTGACCTTGCCACAGCACAGGGAGCCACTAATGCACACAAAGAGCCTCTCGTGGCATCAAGCCAACAAAAGAGTGCATTTCTGTGCCTGTGCTCAGCTGGCAGTGGCAGAACAAATGGGAGAACAACCTGGCAATGCCCTGCTGCTTTATTTACACCTCAGAGCTGTTGTAGCACAGTGGCTGGGGACACACTGAGCTCAGAGAAATGGACATCATTTAGCCCTGTGTTCCGGAGCCGGGCTGCACCCTTCATTTTCAGTCAAAAACCCCGTTTTCTATTGTGGTTTGGTTTGTTTTGTTGGAGATTTTTTCTGGGGGGAGTGGAATTGTGGTTGGGTTTTTTTGGAGTCGGCCAGCATGCATGGAGTGCACTGCCTGTGTTCCACTACCAGCACACCAGTCCCTGGTGCGCTGTCCTCGCACTTGAACACGTCAGAAAGCCCAGAGCCCGACATGCCCGGGGAGCTGCCGGCATCTAACGACCAAAGGCTGAACTACAACCCCGGCCTCGTCAGCCACAGGGAAACCGCTGCCCCTGCACGCCACACATTTTCACTTGTTCTGGGGCTCAGAACGGCACAGGCGACAGAAGGCTAGAGCTGGAATGCCCCAAAAAAAAAAAAAAATCTTATTACTCAACAAGATTGACCCCTACAAAGTCCATCTCTTTGTATTTTTTTCCATTTACCACTAGATGTCTATTACTAACATGACTTATGCTGATTTTATTAATGAATATCATTTCATGCACTTGCACTTATTTTAAACAAAGTTGATAGTGCTATGAATTGCTGCCCCTTCCAAAACACTTCAAAGAATAAATATTCTGCTGCAATATTAGAGATTTATATATTTGAATGATATTTTTTCCTGCCTTGTTAAAAGACAGGCTCCTCCCATCACATACAGCCTCCATACACATGAAGAAAAGTACCTGGATTCTGGAAGATTCTTATTTTGTCCCTGATTTAAATGTAAGGCAAAAAAAAAAGGTTCTTCCCTGGTAACTTCTCTGGGTCTCTAAAATAAAATAATAAAAATAAAATCAATCAGGTTGGTTGATTTAAAATTTAAACATGTTTGCTTTGCAAAATAAAATAATACTAATACTACAGAAGTAGCATTATTAAGCAGTATGGACTTTCTGTTCAAGCTGCTGAAGGATTACTCTTGGTTTGCTGAAGTGTTGAACCAGTTTCTGACAAGCATCTTTTTCTGCAAAGAAGGTGGCAGTATTTCCTTCACCTCTGTTCATTCAACCAGCTCACTTAAATGGATTCTGCTGATTTTTTTTTTCATTATTTCCATCCATAAATACATAAAGAGGTGCAGGATGATCTCTACTAGTTCTACACACTAGAATGACTGAGAGATCAAACAAATCACGTGCTCTTCCTGCAAGTATACTTCCATTTTTTACTAAAAGCTTTTTCAATGCAAAACATATTTAGAGAATCTCCTTAAGAAGAAGGACCAAATACATTTATCTTATTCAACTAAAAGCAACTATAAAGAGGTTTTTTTTCCCTCATTTTTTTCTTTCAAATCCTATATTTAACCACTAGGAGTCTGGGATGAACCACAAGTAAATGTGTAACAACTACCTAAGGGAAAAAAAAGAAATTAAACAGTCCTCATCTTCCCAAACAGTGAAATGTATGTACAAATTAAGATGTTATGTTAAAATCTGAAATGTCTCAGATGTATGTAACTATACTACAGCCTCTTTGCTAGAAAAAAAAAAGGTAAATTATGCATGAAGACCATAATCAGCACGTTTTAATGGTTACCAAACAGTGAAAAATCAGTCTTTAATTCACAATACAACTGTAATTTAATATAAACCATCATTTAAATCACACTTTTCTGTTCACTGGCTTAGGAGTAATATTCATGGCAACTGATTTAAAGCACTCCTCCAAAGTGTTACTGTTTACTCATTCCAAGCTACAGGAAATATTTTTTCTGCAAACACTGCTGCCAGACTCCTGCCTTTTTCTAGCTGCAGTCACACAGTTACTTCTGTAAACAGGGTTATGGCATTGGTTCCCTTGGACGTGTGGGAAGCTCCTGGCAGCCTCTTGCAGAAGCCACCCCTGTGGGCCTCCTCTGCCAAAAACTTGCCACACAAACCCTATACAAAGCTCTGGCAGCATAAAGAAACTGTGAAAATAGTACTTTTTTAGTACAATGTACCTACCCGTTCACATTACCTAAAGTGATAGCCCCCAATTCACAGCCAGCTACTCATGTTCTACATTTACACCACTAAAAATGCTGTTTTAAATTGATATGGTTCTGCCATCTTCCTTCTGTGCTTATAGTACCACTCATGAGTTCTGAAAGCTTCTAAAAGCCTCAATTTACCTCAAATGCCTTCTTGCCTCCACTCTCAGCAGCTCTTGACTTTACAAATCTTCAGACCAACATCTTCAAGACAGGTTATGAAGTGTTCCCTCAAGGGTGAAAGGAACAGCTTTTACCACAACATGCTTTTTGTCATTTGTGTTATACTGAATGGTAACCATTTGTCTAAAAAAAAAAAACCCAACCAAGGAAAATGTTCTTCCCCAAATGAGAGACTGCAATGGGATATTCTGCCCAGAATCTGAAGACACACCTTTCACAGCAGCATAAATAATATTTCTGGTATAACTTAGAAGTGTGACCCTTGTGTCACATGCAGCCCTTTTATCCTTTTTCATTCTATGTGGGACAGCATTAATTAGTTGTTCCCACAGGAATTCATTCCACAAACTCATACCAGCCCTTCTTTTGCTTGCTCTATTGTGCAGAGATACTAAGCTGCTGCCCGTGCCATCAGCCCATCATTTTTTGGGTGCTGCCCAGCTGAATGTTGAGCACCTTGAATCTGATATGGCATTAAATCTTTTAAAATTCTGGCCTTGACCAGAGCTCTCCAGAAGGAAAAATGTTACATGATTACTAAATTTTTAAGGAATGATTATTTCAAAGTGAAGCAGACTGCATTTTTTGTAGTTCCCTGAGACGCACTGAAGGAATGCAGATCCTGGGAGTGTACAACCTTTGGCTCACACATAAAGCACAAAGATGCAGGCAGCTATAAATAGCATGCAGGAATAATGCAACCAATACTATATGCTGCTATAACTGAACCTCTATTCTGCCTGAGGGACATGAAATCCAGGCCTAGTCTTCATCAGCAGAATGAAATCCAAGTTTGTCCATACACAGACATCCATAAATAAAATGGAATCATGGAAGAATGAAACTAAAACTTTTAACAGGCTGTTCAGATTCCGTTCAGAAGGGGTTGGGACAACTCTAACATTCTTTGTCTCTCAGGCTGGGGTTTGACAGGACACAAATCTCACCATGGACTACTAAGCAAATAGGCAACTTAAAATATTTTTTTATAACCAGATCACCCTCTTATTTTTTTAAACTGTGTTCCCTTAAGCATTAGGCTTTATCACCACTATTAATGTTCATGCTAGCTAGCTTGAAGTATTTATTTATTAATGCCCCTAAACTCTTTGGCTTGATCATGTGTTTGAGTGCTGATCCGAGAATCACAGAATCATGGAATGGTTTTGGTTGGAAGTGACCTTGAAGATCACCTAGTTCCAACACCTCTGCCATGATGTCCTGGTTTTGGCTGGGATAGAGTTCATTTTTTTAAAAGTAGTTGGTACAGTGCTCTGTTTTGGATACAGTATGAGAAAAATACTCTGATGTTTTGGTTGTTGCTAAGTAGTGCTTACCCTTAGTCAAGGACTTTTCTGTGTCTCATGCTCTGCCAGTGAGGAAGTGCATGGAAAGCTGGGAGGGAGCTTGGCCAGGACAGCTGACTCACAGAATCATAGAACAGTTTGGGTTGGAAGGGGTTCTAGTTCCAGCACCTCTGCCACAGGCAGGGACACCTTCCACTGGATCAGGTTGTTTAGAGTCCCACCAAACATGGCCTTGAACAATTCCAGGGATGGGGCATCCACACCTTTTCTGGAGAACTTCTGCCAGTGCCTCACCATCCCCAGAGTAGAGAACTTCTTCCTAGTGTCTAATATAAACCTACCCTCTTTCAGTTTAAAGCCATGTCCCCTTGGTCTGTTGCTACAGGCCCTTGTAAAAAATCCCTTGGCAGCTCTCTTGTAGCCCCTTTTAGGTGCTGAATGGCTGCAGGTAAGGTCTCCCCTGAACCTTCTCCAGGCTGAAAAACCCAATCCTCCCAGCCTCTCTTGACAGGAGAGGAGCTCCAACCCTCTGAGCTTGTCCATGGTCCTCCTCCGGACTCGCTCCAACAGCTCCACACCCTTTTAGTGCTGCACTGCAGGGGGGCTCTCAGCAGAGCAGGGGGGCAGAACTCCCTCCCTTGCCCTGCTGGCCATGCTGCTTTTGAGCTTCCAGCCTGAATAAGCTTTATAGTCAGGGGAAAAAGAATTCGAATTTGCATTTGCTATGCACTTGCATACTCAGAACCTTCCCACTATTTCTTTACAAGCATTCCACATATTTCTTCATGTCTGCTAGACCACTTCCGAGGAACAGCAACGGAATATGAGAACACACTTTGTGTATGGGTCACATTGCAGAAATATACACAATTACCGCGCCAGCACACAGGTACCGAGGGCACCAGCTTCTCCTTCTGGCAGCACAACGAGCTGTGGGATATGCCGTGGGGCTGAGGGGTGATGCCCCCAACCCGTGTGGCCGTGGGGCGATCCCCCCGTGTGGCTGAGGGGCGATCCCTCCAAGGCGCATGGCTTGGGATGTCCCCTCCACACCGTGTGGCTGTGGCGTGATCCCTGCGGCCAGCGTGACGCGGCGTGTCCCCTGTCCCATCCCACACCTATTCCCCGGGCTGCTGCCTCGCTAAGAAGGGAATGGACCCGTCAGGAACGCGCTTAGGAACGTTTCGCGTGGCGCCCCACAGGTGGAGCGGGGCGCTCCGGCCCAGCTGAGGGCAGCGCCGGCACATGGCACTTCCCGCCCCTCGCCGGGACCTGCTGGGTGAGGGGAAGGAAAGGTTCCTAGGCTGTACCACTGCGCGCCTCGCGGGTGAGGACGACATGAGGCGACTGCCGCTCTCCTCGGCACCATCCGGCTCCCCCGAGCCCACCAGGGCGGGATCCCAGCCCAGCATCCCAGCGCTACATCCCGCTCGCTGCCCCGGCGCCCGGGCGCGCTCCCCACCCGCCTCTTTCCTCCCTTCGGCGCCCCCCCGCGCGGCGAATGGTGCGAGCCGCAGGTGTGGCCGGCGGGACAAACCAACAGCGGGCGGGGGGGGATCGGCGCGGCGGGAGGGCGGGACGGGACGGGGCTGGCAGCGGGCGCATCACCGGGAGCGGAGCGGGCGGAGCGGCCGCCGCGGGAGATTGAAGTGCCGGGGCCGCGGCGGGGCGAGGAGCGTGAGGCGTCGCCGCCACTGCCAGCGTCGCCCGTGCGGAGGAGAATAGGAGGCCGGTAAGTGCCATGGGCTGGCGGCAGCGGGAGTGCGGCCCCGGCGGTGCCGGGGGGGCGGGCAGGACACGGCGGGGCAGCGGCCGCGGCTCCGGGAGGCCGGGGGTCCGCCCCTGCCCCGGTGCCCGTCCCCGGCCTGCCCCGCCGAGCCGCGGGTGGGAGAAGGCGCGTGGCGAACCGGGAAAGGGCGCGCGAGGCGGGGAGCGCCGGGCTGCTCTCGCCAAGGTTGCTGGCCCAGGTGTTGGGACGGGCAGGCCGTGACCTGGATCACAGAACCAAGCTTCGTCTAAAGATAAAGTTAGATTTTTTTTTAAATTTTTTTTTTTTTCCCCTGAAAAAAATT
This sequence comes from Passer domesticus, assembly GCF_036417665.1. Lineage (NCBI taxonomy): Eukaryota > Metazoa > Chordata > Aves > Passeriformes > Passeridae > Passer > Passer domesticus. The sequence continues at coordinate 27,539,078 of NC_087477.1, forward strand.
TTTTCGGCTTGAGTCAGCTTCCTGGGCTGATTCAGGGTAGGGGCAGTGAGAGGAGAAACTCGTGGCTGGAGCTGATGCACGTGGTGTAAGTGCTGGTCGAAAGTGTTAATAGGGCTGCCGGCTAATTAGCACATCTGTATTAACTCTCATTAGAGCATCTGCAGGAGCTCTAGTTAGAACATCTGCAATAACTCGTGAGTTATAATTTGGTCATTCTTATCTTGATGGAGCATTTATTTTAATGCTGAGGTGTTTCAGGTGCCTTTGGGTGGGTGCATTTCTCTTTGAGCCTTAGCAAATATGTGTACGGAGTGGCTTTCTTCATCGAGAACTAAATCTCTTTAGAAATGGATTGATTCTTGTATAGCAGCACTTGGAAAAAACTCTGGGGGTCATCATCACTTGATCAGCTTCAGGGCTGATTGCAGGAAGAGCAGGATTTTAGCACACTGACAACTGGACAACTTTAATGCTCTAATTTTCTGTGTATTCACTTATCAGAAACACATTTGCATCCTGTCACATACTGAATGGCCTGGTGTGTATAGGCATTCTTGAGTCTAGCAGATGTGATGAAAGGCATTTGCCCTTCCCCTCACCAGCCTATAGAATCACAATGACAAAAGGCTGAAATATGTGAGAAGACAGATTTGTTAAATATTAGAGCATAGTACTGCCTCTAAACATGATAAATAGAGTGAGTAAAAAATTGGATATTCCTAAGAAAGTCTGTGACTGGACACCAGTTTGATAGGTCTCAAAAGCATCTTCCCAAATTACTTTTATCTACAGAAGAAGCAGCTCTCACATGCAGGACTCTGCTACCCTGAGTTCCTTGAGTGAATGTGGTAGCTGAGTCAGTGGCAGCAACTGTTTATAGTTCAGTCTTGTTAGGTGATGTTTCCCATCTTCTGGGGAGAAGTTGGAGCTTTCCCTCCAGCCTCTTGCTGGTATTTTTATCCTCTTCCTTGTCTAAAACATCCATCCCCGTGCTGCCTCACTGTGTCTTGGAGGCTTGGCTGCGGGTAGGGCTTTGCTTTCACTTCTTTCACTTTCTGTTCTCCTTGCCTACAGACACAGAGATATGAGGAACTGGCATTTGTTTCTTATTCCTTTCTGGCAAACCTGAGCTTCTGTTAGGAAAGATGGTGTGATGCTGGTGGAGCACTGGACTTGGGCTGGCTTGTAAACTTGTGTTTATTAAATAAAGTTACTTATTATTATTATTACCTAGGGCTCTGAAGTCGGCACCCTCCCTAGGCTTATTGCTGTCAGCTGAAAGTAAAAATCAGCATTTCCATTCAAGTTGCCTTACAAGTTTGAAGAGCATCCTTTCTTGTCACATTTTGTGCATCAAAGCCTTCTAAGCCCCATTTACAATTCCGAGCAAAATTTAATCATGTAATTGTGATATGAATGCTTGGGCTTCTTACAACTAGGAGTGGCATACAAGAAAAGTAATACATTAAAAGTATTGAGTGACTGTGCCTTTTTAAAATCTAATTTTCAATCAAGCCCTCTTTTACTATCTACGTTTTATTTTCATCTTCTTTCCTGCAAGTGTATGGAATTAAAAAATAATCTTACAATCTCATTTGTTGGGGGGAAACGTCAAACCAAACAAAGCCTAACTAAACACACATACCCCACATACTGTGGATTAGGTTTCAGACAAAATCATAGAACATGAAGGGGTTGGAATGGACCTTAAACATCATCTAGTCCCACCTCCACTTCCCTGTGCAGGGGTACCTCCTGCTAGACCAGGTTGCCCAAGGCCTTATCCAACCTGGCCTTGGACACTTCCAGGCATGGGGCATTCACAGCTGCTCAGGGCAACCTGCTCCAGTGTCTCACCCTCTCACAGTGAGAATTTCTTCCTGATATCTAACCTAAATTTCCACCCTGTGAGTTTGAACCTGTTATTTCTTGTCCCATCACTACAGTTCCGAGTCCCTCTTCTGCTTCCTGTTAGGTCTCCTTCAGATGCTGGAAGTTTGTTGCATGATTTCCATGCAGCCTTCTCCAGGCTGAGCAGCCCAAGCTTTCTCAGCCTGTCTTTGTAGGGTAGGTGCCCCAGTCCCATTATCAACTTCGTGGCCTCCTCTGGACTTGCTCCAACAGTTCTGTGTTCCCCTTGTGCTGGGAGCACCGGAGCTGCACACAATATTCCAGGTGGGGTTTCAGCGGAGGGGAATAGAGGGGGAGGCAATCCTACCCCCCTGCCTTGCCCTGCTGCCCACGCTGCTTTGGATTCAGCCCAGGATACGTCTGGCTTTGTGGGCTGCGAGCGCACACTACGGGGTTAAGGCTGTTTTTCACCACCCCCCCCCCCGGTGCTGGTTTTAAACTAAGAAGCAATGGAATGATCCGGGCCGGGAGCGCGGCTGACAGCCCGGCCCCGGGCGCTGTGTCCGCCTCCTCCTGCTGCCTCCTCCTCCTCCGGGACTACGGCTCCCAGCAGCGCCCGGGCTGAAAGTGAAAATAAGCGCCAGGTTACGCTCCTGTTTGCGCCCTCCGCCTCTCCCTCCCTCCCTCCCTCCCGGCGGGCCGCACGTGTCCTTCCTTTCCCTTTTGTTTTCCGCCCGCAGGCCGGCTGCGCGCCCGGGACCCGGCGGAGCTGCCCCGGCCCTCCGCAGCGGCCGGCAGCCGCGGCGGTGACGGAGCTGCCGCTCGGGGCTGCGCAGGAAACTTTGCCGCTCCTCTCGGCGCTCCCCACATGCGAGTGGACAACGTGAAGCCGGCTGCCGCTCTTCCTGCCGCTCCCGTTCCTGCTCCTGCGGCTCCGGCTGCTGCACCTGTGCCCGGCCCCGGGGCTGCGCCGCGGCTTCTCCTCGCCATGTGGGACTAGGAGGTTCTCCTCCTTCCGCGGTGAACATGGATGCGGCGGGCAGGGCCGGCGGAGGGGAGCAGAGCCATCCCGGCAGCGGCAGGGACGCCGCCGGGGACACGTCCATGGACCGCTACCTGCGATCTCAGGGCTTGTACAGGAAGAAAGTGGCCAAGGATGGCTCCTGCCTTTTCAGGGCTGTGGCCGAGCAGGTAACTGGTTACATAAACAAAGCTCCTTCTCACGAAGGCATGGGAAGTGGATCTCATTAGTGGGTGGTAATTAGTGTTAAAACGCAGACAGGTATAGGTTGAGGTTATGCAGTCGTGTGCCAGTGAAAAACGTGACTTTTAAGAAATAATTTCCGCCTTGCGAGGTGAGAGAAGTTCTGTGTGTTCAGCTGCCTCCTGCCACCAAGAAATCCTTATCTGTTTTGACCTTCCACCGCCTCCTCAGAGGTTTTTTCAGTGTTAAGATCTCAACATCGAAATACAGCTGCTGGGTATGAGATTGTCTAGGAAAAGAAATTTAGAGCTGAAAAGCCACGTTCTTAGTTTTGTTAACTAGTTGACTGTAAAATTAGAGAAAGTGAGTAATTTATTTTCTGTTCTTCCTGTTGAATTCCCCTCCCCCATTTCAGTGTTAGTGTTAAAGGAAAAAAGCAACAGCGTCATCTTGTCTTAAGTACAAGCAAACAGCAGTGGGAGCTCTGGTGCTTCTGATTGTAGGAACCCAGATTCCTGTGCTAATTATACACAGATTACTTTTTAAAAAAAAATTCCTTTCCCCGCTGAATTGATAAGTTCAGGCAAGCAAACACTATTGATTGGAAGCGGGTGTTTTTTTTTATCTCAAGGAAATAAATATATACATAATATATATTGCTATTCTGACTTTTTAATGAATACATAGAAAGTTTCTCTTACACTTCAGGGTTGATAGAACTTTTTTGCAGGTATGATGTTTTTAACATCCCGTTCTTATTATGGATCATTTAGGTTGGAAATTACTTTTAAGAAAGTCAGGTCTTTAATTCAGAGTTATTAAGTGTTTATCTGCAAATTTGGTCTCATTTGTGTACTCATCATTCAGAAAAACTGAATGTGGAAGTGATTTATTTTGAGGGTGGTTTGTAAGGACTGCAAGAGACACTGCAACTTAAATTGTCTGGGACTTCCCTACCTTGTACTGAGATAACTTGTAACATGTGATGAAAGTAGTAGTTTTCCAGTGGAGATTTGAACAGGAGGTAGAATGCAGGTGTCATATTTAGGGACTGAATTCCTGTCTTCCAAAAAAGTGTTAGGCCAACAGGCCTCTTGAAGAGAAGGTAAACATGCACTGTGAGACTTGGTTGGATTTCGTTTGAATGAGTGCATGTTGGTAGGTGGCTTCCTCATCCATTCCTGCTGTAACTTCCTTCAGTTAACTGAAGTCCTTTACAAAGGAGGCAGTTAAAGATTATCAATAAATGCTTTTCATTTGCTTCATAAAATTGAAGGTTTGAATTTAGGAAACCTGTGAATTCTGCAGTTACTTAATTTTTTATTAAGTAATTGAGGTGTGACTTGCCTGAAGATGTTGCTGCTGAATGAGTACGCATATTAAATATTCTTAAAAATAAAACTAGAGTATTTCCAAGCCTGTATTTAGACAGCAGTCATTAATTATTTGTGGCCTGTCATCAAAACTCCTGAGATCCAATGTCACCTTGTTCCTTTTCTCCCTTTGTAGGTGTTGCACTCTCAGTCTCGGCACATTGACGTTAGGATGGCTTGTGTAGATTATCTTCGGAAAAATAGGGAGAAATTTGAAGCAGTAAGTATTTTTGTTTGCTAGTATTTAAGAGGAGTTACTTTATTCCTTCCACTTTGGTATATTCTGCACTTCCCTGTGTTTGTGGTAATATTCATCATAGCTAAATACCAATTGGTGCTATTTAAGTTAATTAGCACATATGTGGTAGTAACTCATTTTCATAAGCCTGGAGAGACTTGTGTATTCCTTGGACTGATGTGGTGTGGGAGAAGTTTTTAGTGCTCATGAAGAAAGAAAAGCAAACTTAATCTTCAATAGTCTATAGTGAAGCTACTATAATTGGGATTTTAGTTTAGTATAATGCCTACTTTAATAAAAGTTGTAAAATGTTCTTGTGCTAATTAATTGCTTTTCCAGTATATAAGGGATTTGACTGATCAGATTAGTGATTTTTTTTTCAGAGTCTGCAGTTTATTATGCATTGGCACTGTAGGTTTATTTTTCCCTAAGCATCTGTAACTAAGCTTTTCATCAACCATAGATGTAAAATATTTTGATATTTATTATACTTGGTCAATGCTGTCGGTGTTAACATTACAAATTCCTTTTTTTTCTTCCTTTCAAAAGATCATTAATCAGTAATGGTGCTTCTGTTTGTATGGGTTCTAGTGTATTTACTGTTCCTGATTTCCAGGACAGACAGAAGGGGAGTGAGTATGTGTAAGGATTTGCTACTAGAAGATTATTTTTCTCATTTTCTGTTCTAAATTTACCCAGACCCAAAATACAAAGACTGTTTTAGGTATGCACTGGCATAGGGAAGAGAGGGAAAGCAGGACTAAGGGTGTGTCTTTGTGCTGTAATTTCTGACAAAGTACCCTCAGCTCTAATGTGAGTGATCACGTAAATGTGGAAGTTATGAGAAATTAATGCTATAAAATACAGCAGATCTTTCTGGGACAGTGCTGCTCTGACTTGACTCCTTCTGGTTGCTTCTAACTCTTGGATGTCTCTCTTCTTAGTTGATTTTTTCACTCCTGACTTTTAAATCCATTTCTTCCCAGAATTACCCCACTCATTCCAATATCTGCTTCTCTACTTCTGTTCTCTTTTTGTATTGTGTAGTGTTTTGAAGGTCCATGCCCTTTTTGACTCTCAAGTGTGTGTTGTTACCCATATTGCTGTTTCCCATGACTGCTCTATTAGCCCTAGCTGGTTTTAGTATTGTATTGGTCTCTCTCATCCAGACTCCAGGTCCCAGTGGTTTTTTCTCCTCTCATACCCCAAGGTATGACCTGTCCTCTGTCCATCTTTGCTGTCCTTCTGAAAAGCCTCCTTTTTAAAAGTTCCTTGTAAGAGTAGGTGTTTCATATTTGTTCTCATTTCCCAGTGTTCTTCCTCCCATGGGTACCTCACTTCAGCTCTGCTGATCTCCTTTGCTGCCTCTGTCTCTCACTCTGCTTTGTGTTTTCTGTCTGGAATATACCAGTTATCTCTCTTTAAAAAACCCAAACAGCATAAACAACAAATGCCTCTTTCCCTAATCTTCTGGTTCAGCTGTTTACTTGCTGCCTCCTCATGCTCTATTAGACGTGGTGGTGCCTCCTGGAGTTCCTTTTCTCTCTGCCTATTGTATAATTTCATCTTAAATTTGTGTCTTTCTTTCCACTGATACTGTTATAACCAATATTTCAGGAGTGTAGCCACCATCTTAATTTCCATCCTCAGCCTCTCTTGCACTGTTATCTTGAATTGCTGCTGTGTTACATTCAATCTCTAACTCTTCAGTTTCCTGTGAGAACTTCCTGGTGTCCTTCCTTTCTTCCTCTGTACATTATTTTCATGTCATTTGATTTTGACACAAAAACTAACTGCTGTCTGTGGTCATATTTGGCTGATCCACCTTTTTTAACTTCATACCTGATTGCTTCTATGTAAACTAAAAATTTGGGCCAGGCTTGATAGTTCTTCTCACTTCCAAATGGTTAAAGTAGAAATTTTAATCTCACTACTCCACTCAGTTCTCCTTATTATCTTGTTTCTCAATCACTTTGGATAAAGAGGCCATCTAGCTTGTAGCTCAAGTTCATGAGGAGATTTCCTTCTTGGTTTGCACCTCTGTGGGCCTTTATTTCAGGTAAATCAAGCAGATAGTGACTAAAGAGCAATTTTTAAAAGCAGCCTCTCTGTGGGCTGTGTGGCTGAAACACTTTGAGGTTAAGATGCCTGAGCTACTGCAGCATCTTTCTCTCCTCTTGGCAAATGTGAGTTTGGCCCCCTCATGTGTGTTAGGGAGTGCAGTTGAAGGATCACTTTCTTGGGCTGGCACTTGAAGTGTAGCCTGATTGTTTGCATCCTTTGCTGAAAGTAAAAGCAGTTTGAGGTGATACAGAACAGAGGAAAAAGTGCTGTGTGAGTTGGTTGTACTAGATCTTACCACTGCTTCTGTGCTACAGAAATGGGACTCCTGTTTCTGATTGTCCAGTGCTGTTTATTTAACAAGATGTTTGAATTCAAGTCCACAATTCTCTCTTCAGTGATGCTCTGCATGCCTTAGATGAATTGCCCATAAACATCTACATCACATCATCTCTGCTTTCTTCCAGATTCCCCATATGGCTGCTGAGTTTCTTTTTTGGGGGGGTTTGTTTGGTTTATTTTACTTGTGTGATGATTTTGAAAGCTGTTCATGTGGTTATTTTCTGTGTGTTTGACTGTTCCTTCCTTACCTCGACATCCCTTTATATTTACATTGTGAGCTTTGTGAGGGCAGGGGAGATTTCCATTTCCAGTGGTACATTCCCATTGGTATAGTGGGTCACAGGTTGGGAATTCCATATGCTGCACTAGTAAAAATGACTAATTACTGCTCGTTTTATTTTATTTTATTTTTTAATACAGTTCATAGAGGGGCCATTTGAAGATTATTTAAAAAGTTTGGAAAATCCACAGGTATGTTAGACCTGATTTATGATAGAAAGCAAGTACTTTTGTTGAAGTTGATGGCTAATTGGATTTTTTTCCTCTGAAGTGTTTTTGATTGAGCTTATGTCTTTGAATTATGTGAATATATAGTTTTATGTATGGATTCTCTACTGTAAAATGATTTGGGGAATTGTGTTTTTATGTCTTGCTGAACTCCAGATTCAGTGTTTGTATATTTATTTTCAACAATGATTTCTTGCATCTCTTGATATACTTATGAGGAGGTATAATTGTGTATTTGTTTGAACTTAATTTTCTTTTGTTTTCAATACAGGAATGGGTTGGACAAGTAGAAATAAGTGCCCTTTCTCTTATGTACAAGTAAGAAAACTTGTCAATACGTTTTACTGAGATAATTTCTGTTGTTTTGTTAGTAAATCAGTTGAAACAGCAAAGATAGAATTATGTTATACCATACCATAATCCTCTGTAAAATTATAAATACATTTGAGAATTGCAACTGTCAGTAGATTAAATAAAAATAAAAAAGTGAGTTTGCAATAATGCCGTGTATGTCACCTGCACAGCTAGTTGTGGGTAATCTCATGCAGTTTGTACTTTGTTAATTTTAATATCCTGGGTTTTCTGTTAAAATTGCTTTTCTTCCTGTTACTCACCAAGGCTTTAGTACTAACCCTGTTGCTCATATGTGAGCTGTACCCATTTCCTATATACTAAATCTTTCTTCACAAAGTAGTGAGAAACAATGTGCTGAGTATTTATAACTGCTTTCTAATTATTGTGCAAGGGAGTGAGTAATCCACAGCATCTTCACTGTCTGCTGTTTATAAACTCATTAAAAATTCAGGATTTCAAAATGTTTACTGTAAATTAATGGCTTTGTCTATTGATGAGACAGCTGATAAGAGGAAAGACTCAGACTAGTTAAATATTACCTTTGGGCACTTTGAGTGCTACGTGTGGGAAATTGTACGGAATTCCATCTTTGCATTTTGTGGGGTGAATGGGCCAGCTCAGAGTTGCGTGTCCTGTATGGATGGGGGGGGACTGAACTGAAAATCAGAGCAAAGCTTGGCTCAAGAGGCTTAGTGAGAAGGTCTGATGGCTACACTGAGCCAGGCTGTAGAGGGATATAACTCAATTTAAGTCAGCAGAATTGGGTGCTTAATCACATCAGAAACTGGATGGTCATGATCTGTTGTATTTCTGGCCACGAGAAATGTATTCTCATAAGCAGGAGTAGTTAATTTTGCAGTTGTGCCACACTGGTATCCAGGGCCCCAGCTGATAAATGAATAGAGACAAATCCTGCTTAATAGCAGTGGGTTTTTAAAATGTCCATTGAAAGCATCAGGAGGGTTTTGTGGCACAGATGCAACTCTTATGTAGTATTTCACTGCAGAGGTGAGCACACAGAGTAGTTACTGCTGTGCTTGTTTTGGGAAGACAGGCTTCTATTGAAAAGGCAATGTAGAGTTTCAGGGAAAGTAGGAGTAGTGGTGGAGGTAGGGGGAAAGAGCTGCTCCCTCTCCTGTGTGCTGGCAGACTTAAGGGAAGTATGAATTTCCTGTTCTGTTCCAGTAAGTGACTTTCAGACTTTTCAGGCATAGGATAGAAATCCAGTACAAATAGGTTTGATTTCCCTTTCACTCCTCAGACCTCTCACAAATATAGGTTGGTTATCTAGTAAATTTTTCTTTGCTCCCTGAAGTGGGTGGGTCTTCTTTTTCTTTCAGAATTGCTTTTTCTGAGTAGTTGTACAGAGTTTACTGATCACATTTTTGCCTATGTGAGAAAGAATTTGAAAGAGGTGACAGGCTGTTAAACAAAGAACTCTAAGAGAACATTATGGGTGAAAGGGAGAAAATATACAAGTTTAAAATCACAATAGAGATTGATTATAGCAGAGAAACCACTAGGTGTTTTCTGTGGTTATATTTCTCCCTTGAATTTGACTTCAATGCTCAAATTTTTATTGATACTACTTTTAAAATAAATTCTTTTCTCACTGCTACTTTTTTTTTTTTTTTCCCCAGGAAAGATTTCATAATATACCAGGAGCCAAATGCTTCTCCTTCACGTGTAACTGAAAATGGCTTTTCTGATAAGGTAAAAGAAAAAAATCATGGCTATTGTGACAGGCTGAAGTAAGAATACTTTATAAACAGCAAGTAGTTGCGTGTGACTTTGATTAGTCAACACAATGAAAAGTTCTGAGAATTCAGTTTTAGCAGTTTATTTTGTACATGTTTAAGGTAGTTGTGCTGTTAATACATGTAACACTTCTTTTTAAATAGATAGGATGTATTTGGGGTGTGGCATGTCTTCCTACTAATACAAAATTCTGTAAAAATCAATTTTCAAGGCACCAATCTGACTTAAATATTCTTTTGGCTTTTGTTCAAATTCAGTTTGGTTTATAGGACATCCACCAAACATTTTGATTGTTTTATTGATACATTGAGATCCTGAGAGATAAAAAAGCACATAGGTACCCTAAATTGAATTTTAAGGTAGTGCTTACAAAAAATTGAGGTGCAAAGCCTGAAATATTGTGTGATTTTTTTAATAGGTGTTGCTGTGCTTCTCAAATGGAAACCACTATGATATTGTGTATCCCATAGAGTATGCAGAGAAGGCTGCTCTGTGCCAGTGTAAGTATCAAGCTGTTAGTTAAAAACATGTTTTTACCAAAAATATTGAAGCTATCATTGTTAGGTTCAGGAAAAGGCTCTGTATGGAAGTTTATTGTAGTCATTTTCAGTAGCTTGGTTTTCAGTTTGAGTTGTCAGTGACTGTATGATTACCATCTGAAATGGTGGAATAAAAACTGATTTAGCTGGTAACTGATTTTGCTCTTTCACTTTCTCCTTCTCTCCCCCAGCTCTGCTGTATGAGCTGCTCTATGAGAAGGTGTTTGATATGGATGTAAAGAAAATCATGGCAGAACTCAGTGCTGTTGGTGTGACAGAGGAAAGTAATGGGAGCAGTGAAGTGTCTGCTTCGGATTCGGAAGATGACAACTACAGGTAAATGAAATGGAAAAGTTGCCTGTGAACACATGTTAAATGAATTTTCTGAATTTCTGGGGGGTAGTAGAATTCAATAGTCAGGGTTGAAAACATTTAAAAATTACTAAGAAAAGAAGGACGAAGAGGTAGAGTTAGAAGTGTGAAAGAATGCAATGTGTTATCTTCCCTTACCTAAGGACAGGCTTCTGGCCTTCCTCTGTTCCTCCTGCAATCTAGCTTTGAGTGTCTTTACATAATGGATTATTGCCATTGCAACGTGTGCCTCTTCCTGTTTGGAGTAACAGAATTCCCTGGGAGAGATGTCAGTGTGCCAGTCTCTGTGAGAATGACTTGGCTTAGTCTGCAGCTGAGTAGAGTTACAGGAATCTGATCCAACTTGTGTGGCTTCCACATCTGGGGGCTGGAATACCTGCTGGAGGTGAAGCTGATGGAGACCTACAGATACAGCTAGCTCCATTTTGATCTGGATCATAAAGAAGTGGGTTTATATTCTTTTTGAGGGATGCTCCAGCAAGCTTTGAGATTTTGACCTGACTCCTTCTGCACAGTCAGTCATTCACAGTGCCGTTTTTGCATACACATTGGCAGTTTTTCTTCTGTTTAATAAGGTTCTTAACTCTAGCTTGGATGAAATTCCACTGAGAGTGTGGAGTTGATGCTGCATCAGTGGATCATGTCCCCTCCTCCCACTGATTGTCCTTCCCTAGGGCTCTGCTGTGTGGCATGTGGCAGAAGAAGTTCTTTGAGCTGTTGGGAGCTGGTTTCTCCCACAGGTTGAAAACAACAGAAAGAAAGATAATGGAAATCATCACAGGAAAAAAAGTTCTGGGAAAGGGATTAGCTTATTTTCGTGTTTGGAAAAAAAATGCTAGGGAATGTTGCCAATTAAAATACAAAGTATTTCTGCCTGAGGAAACAATTATTATAGCTAAATGTCAGCTAATGGAAATCTTTATTCCTTTCTGTTCTTGGAGCTTTCCTGGGATTCAAATGCAGTAGCCTTACCCTGTATCTTTGGGATTCCTAAGAAAATATCCTGCTAACCTCTTTAGCACCTTTGGAAATAAGGTCATGTGCTCACTGGAGACTGTGGAACTCAATGTTTTTGATTTAAACCATATGTCCTATAATGCAGGGGCTGGCGTGTGTGTATGTGACTCTTGACCCAGTTAACACAAATTACAGACACTTTACTGAGTTTATGAAGTCCTAAATCTTTTGCTTGTCCTAAAGTTGTTTTCAACGTGTTTCATAAGCTAGTTTTCCAGAAGATTATTTTCATTTTATAAATATAAACTTTTGAATTATGTTATTATTAAGTGCAATAGTTTTGTGAGAAGTTAATGCTGACAGTTGCCTACAACTGTTATAGGAAAAATACTTGGAACTTTCTCTGTGGAAAGTTTTTTTCTGGTGATGTCAGGTGTAGAAAATAAGAGTAAATTAGAATGCCTGATGGAACTTAACTAACGGACTAGGTTTTGGTTTTGAGGGCTTTTTTATGTCTACTTTTGCAAGGTTTTCCTCATGTAGTTGCAAAAATTTTAAGAGGACTTTTGTTTGTTTGCCTGATCTTCCACCCCTTGCTTTTTTTTTTTTCTCTAAATGACAACAAAGCACACATAAGATGGACTTCCTAAAATTTGTACTTAAACCCTAAATTTTACTTCTTTATCAAAGAAAGCTACAGTTTTTGTTTTAGGCAGCTTTTTCACTTCAAGAGACAAAGATATTCTATGATATGCTTGTTGTCAGGAAAATATATAGAGAATGGTAGTATCACTATTTTTGTCCTCTTTAGATGTGTCTTACCTGATTTTCAGGGCTTAGTAATGATGTAATTCATTATGAAAACATAACTTGCCTCTGTCCTATTGCAGGAGTAAAGCTACAACAGTTAGTGATATGAATGGAATGAAGTCTCTTTCTGGCAACCAGGTATTTATCCATTGAGATTTATTTTCTTTGTAATAACTTGTATGTGGCTGTATCTTTAATTTTTATCTTCGTGAGAGACTCTTGAGTTAATAGCTTTCCTGACATGTAATATCCTAAAAATTACATGTTTCTTTGGAAAGTAATGTGTATTTTTGATGTGCTCAGAGGTGGGTAAGTGTCCTTTTTAGTGCTGCTTAGTTCTTAGATTTGTTCTGACATGGTTAAAAGAACACAATTATTTTTTTTTTGAAAGCTCTTTATTCTCTATATATTTTCAGCATTTCTGTGTTTGGCTTGAGCACTGTGCTTGAAATATGCAAAGCTGGACATGTCTGTGTAGTTGACCTTTTTAGCACTTTGTTCTGTTCCACGCAGCACCTTGAGAGCAATGGGAATCCCACCTCGTTGGTGTTGCCTAAAAAGGTTCTGAAATCACTTGATCCCTTGGTTTACAGAAACGTTGAATATGATGTTTGGCTCCGATCCAAATGGGGTGAGTAACAGAATACTTCAAAGCTGCAGCTTTTGCAAGCTGTGTGAAGTGAAGCCCTCCTGAAGAGCTGATGCAAGTGGCAGTTTGGGTTTTTGGTTTGGTTTTCCTCACATGGTTCAGTGGGCAGATCTGGGGCCTGTACACCTGGTTTGCATTTTTACTGCATCAAGAAAGTAATCCTTGTGGTGTATTTAAACTAACAGTGTATTACTGCTTCTGTGTTTACAGATCAGCAAAAACAAGATTTTTCTATTGCTGCTGGCATGCAATACTCCATTGGAGATAAATGTAAAGTAAGTAATATTGAATTGTAGTTTATAGACACATTAACATTTTGCTCAAGATGTCCATTTTCCCTCTTTGTTAACTGTTTTGATATTGCTGCTTTATAAATACTCTGGCCTTGTGTCTTCATCTGAGGATGTACTTGTTCTTTAATTGTTGGCAGTGTTCATGACTTACAGCATAATTTACAACTGATCAGTGCAATTTTGCTCCATTAAAAAATCACAAGGTTAACTTCAAGCGTGTATGTAGTAAGATGACTGGAAGCCTCAATGTTAAACATGGAGGAACTGTATATCCATGTGTTTGTGTTTGACACTGGAAATAGTGATTACACTTTGTATATTGGCTTTGATAAAAATCTCAGTACTTCCAAGTAATGAAGTACAGCTTGCTTTAGTTACTGCAGATCCCAAAATGTTGGGAAGCTCTTCCTCTCAGGGTGTTGCAAGTGTGTGGTCTTCAAATTCTGTTAAGATTTGTATTAAGTGTTGCTGCTTAAGAAGAATCAAGGTTTGCCATTAAATTCAGAATTTGTAGATTAGTCTCCTTAAGTGTGTAAATTAAACCGGTGGTACTCGGCTAAACGTGTTTCTTTCTAGGACATTTGACCATCTATTAAAGTTATTAATATTAATGGCAAAATATTCAGTTGGGTTAATCATGCAGCACAGGGGCTCTTTCAGTTTGTACTTTTTAATTTTTGTAATGGAATCAACCATAGTGACTAAACTGCAGGGAAAACACATCTCCAAACCTAAAAAAAGGTCCCAGCCACGAAATACTCCACAAAGCCACAAACCCTCAACCCCCTGGCCCCCAAACCAAACCAACCTAATGCCAAGTTGATTATTTATTGCTTAATAGTACAGGCTTAAAATGTGCATTTAAGACCCTAAGGTTGTCTTGTGTAGTATTTATTTACAGATATTATTAGGAGAAAACATTCTGGTAATTATGTACTCTATCTGTCAAATTTTCTGTGTATGTGGCAATACAGTAAATATATAGTATAAAACCATGGGAAGAAAACATGAAGTGAATAGTGAAAATTGGAGTTAGACCAAATTAATACAACTGTAAAGCCGAATACCGTAGTGAAACATTAAGAAATTTATTTTTTATTCAACAGAAGAATTTTAAGAACATAGAATGTCAGACAACTAACACTATGATCATGTCTAAACAACTTTTTTTGATTGTTCTTAAAAATGCCTTCTGGAGAATAACTCCTGAAGTAATTGGTGTTCATTATGTTCCTAATTAGACTACGTTTCACTGAAGTGAAGTGGATTTTAATAGGGAAAAGCTTTGAGTTTTATTGTGAGAGAGTGTTTTCAGTAAAGCTGAAAAGCCTGGCTGCACTCATTGCTTTTCACTTTCTCATGTGGTTTTGAAAAGCATATTTCATTGAGTAGGGTTCCTCAGCAAGCTGTTTGTGTAGTGTTGTGTGTGTGTTTGTTTTAATAGTATTTTTATTTTGTTTTGAAGAAGCAATAGGGTTTAAAGACTGGCTTTTGATTAAATTATTGAACTGTGATGTGTATTTCTCAGGCCTTCTGTTGCCCAGAGGAAAATTTCTGTTTCTAATTGTCAGTATTTTAAAGAGTTAGCTCCTCTCACAGTTGTCTTTGGAGCTAATCCACTTTGTTTTTCTTACTCTTGTTCTTTACAGGTGCGCTTAGACCATAATGGGAAATTTTATAATGCCCATATTCAAGAAGTTTTTTCAGAGAATGGGCCAGTTGTTGTATTTGTAGAAGAGCTTGGAGCAAAGTGAGTGCTTAATTTCTTTTGGAAGGGAGCACCAAACTGAAGAAATCATTACTTTGGTTCAGAGTTGCATTTCAGGGACTGAAGTTATTGGTTTCTTTACTTGGAGCAGTACTACCACAAATTGTTAAAAAAGCATCATACTATTTAAAAAAGGAGAAATTGATTATTATTTCACATTTCTTTCTGTAGTCCCAAGTAGTCTGGGTATTACTTGCAGAGTAGAATAGTAATTACATTAGTAGTATTTTAATTTTTGTGCATAAGATTCATTCCTAAACAGATTGACACTGGGCTAATAAGGTGTTGCTTGGACTTAATAGATGCTAGACTTGTGACAAGCTTTTTGTATTGAAAGGTCCACTAAAGCACCGAGCTCCTCTGGTGCTTGAGTAGCTCTGCCTGATTTCATACAGAGAGTGCCAAGTTGCTCTTTAGATCAGCATCATCTTTGCCCTACCTGGGACAAAAAAGTGTTTGAAGTTGTTCTTGGTTTGTGGATTTGATGGTTTTGCTTGTGTGGGGTGGGGTTTTTTGTTTGTTGGGGTGTTTTGGTGGGGAGGGGGCACAGAGAGAGCAGTTTGAGAAGTCCTGTGACTTCTGGGTCAAGAAACCCCACACTGAGTGTAGTTTGGGAAGAGGGAACACTTTCAGTCAAGGCAAATGAGAAAGATGTCCATTTATCTCATTTGATCACCATTAAAAAGAATTATGAGATCTGAAGAGTATCTTGCAGTTTGAATCCTTTTTAAATTGGAATTTAATCTGTTTGAATAATGTAAATATATAACTAATATACTAGTTATATATTTACATTATTTTATTAATCTAGAACAGATTATATTACTATAGTTCTGTATTATAGTATTGTATTACTATAGAATGAATATATAAATAAATAACCTTTCAAATAATGTAAACAGTTGCTTGGAGCATCTCTAGCATCCTCAATTAAAAAGGCAGTAATTGTTCTGGGATATACACCATCAATGTAACGTCTTTCAATCTTGGCACCTACTGCAGCATTGATAATAAATTTATCTAAGTATTGCTTTTATCTAAGTGTATTGCTTTTTGGGATCATTTTCTTTTTTTGTCTGCCCTGCAGGCACTTCACAAATGGCTGATCATTCTTTACTGGATAAGTTTGTGTCAACTTGCTAGTTTTATGTAAAAAGGAATAAAAATTGGTTTGCTGTTCTATACATTGCTTGAGTGTAATCATAAAGGCAAAAAACTTTGAAAACAGTGTTCTCAAAAGTGGAAAGATCTGTCAGTATTAATGAACATGTGGTATTAATTTATGCAAGCCCCAGTGTGGTCTTTTAAGAGATTATTCCCTCCATAATTCCTTGTTTTGTAGGCATGCTGTCTCACTGAAGAGCCTTAAACCTCTTCCACAGACCTCTCCTATGGAGGGCTGGAACACTGTGCCAGGGAAGAAGATAAAGAAGTTTTACCCAACGTGGGGGCAGAATGCTCAGCCTGGTAGGACTGTACCTGTCTTTGTGTGGCAGAATCTTCTTTGTCAGATGTTTTGTCCCAAAGAGCTTAAACAATGAGTAAAGCAAAAGTCTTACCTGTTTCCACGTTGTTGTCACAGATGCAGAGTGCAGAGGGCCAAAGAATCAGAGCAAGTCAATCAAACCCCAGTCAGCACTACCTCCTCGACTTCAGCATACTGTGGGAACCAGGCAGCACCAGTTCTTGTGTTCTGGGCCCCAACCTCATCAGACCTCAACTGAGCAAAAAGCTCCGGGCAGGAATCCTTCCCAGTCTGCAAGGTAAAACTGCAAACAGCATCTTCCCTGGCTTGAGCTCTTAACTGAGCTTCTGGAAGCCCAGCTACCTGCTCAGATGCTTCCAGCATACTCTTTTGAAATAAATTGCCATTGAATGCTTAGGAAATGTCTCAAGTCCTTAAGAATACACACAAGCATGGGAAGAATAATTTTTTTTTTATGCATGGCAGAAACTGCCTACAAAGCCACTTTTTTTTCTTGGGAAGTGGATGGTAGTATGGATTATGTTGTAGTTGGGTTTTTTTTTGGTTGGGGCTGAAAGAATGCTGCAAGTGCTTCTTGGGCATGGCTAAGATCTTCCCTCAGCTTCTGCTGAACCTGTCATAGGGACTGCTTTGTGTTCTGACTTAACATTTGGAAGGAGTATTAAACAAGTGTTTTGCCTGTATTTGTTGGTAGTGACTTTTTGACTCCTTGGGCTGCTGCAGCAGAGTTTCTGTTTCCATACTCGCATCTTCTTCCTTTCTCCTGAAACCCACGAGTTTGTGTTGGGATTGATGCAGATTTCTTAGTCCGAGCGATCCTCTTCCTTTTCCGGTGCGCAGGAAAGCGGAGCGCGAGCGGAGCGAGGAGCAGAGCCACGGCAGCAGGGACTGCAACTACTTTGGGCTGTCTCCAGAGGAGCGCAGGGAGAAGCAGGCCATAGAGGAGTCTCGTTCCCTGTACGAGATCCAGCAGCGGGATGAACAAGCTTTTCCTGCTCTTTGCAATGTATGCTGGATTCCTTGTAATTAACAGTGCGCTTTCCATCCTTGTCTGTGAGCCTTTCATTAGCCATTGGTTTGCTGTCCTTGAATCACACTGCAATTCAAAAATCAGGGATATTCCTTTTGTACTCACCTGTACTTCTAATTACAAAGCATCTCCAATGCTTTATATGTTAAAGATAAGAAAATACATGTAGTAGTTTATCCTGGGAATAATTGAATGTCCACCACACAGTGCTTTAGGTGTGTAAATATGGGAGGCACATGGGCATCTGTATTTGTAGGATTTTGGAGAGATCATTCTATTGATGCAACTTTAATGAAAGTGGGTGGGAGTCCCAGTACATCCAGGGAAGTGAGCAGATCCTGTGGGTAAAGAGCTACTCTCCACATAGGTTTGTTCCAGAGATGTGTGGGGCTTTTTGGGTTTAAATCCTAGGGCAAAGCGAAACAAGGTTGGGAAGAATGACTAGGAGAAAGACTGAAGCCTAAGGGACAAAGGTTGTTCTCTCCTGAGCAGTAACAGTTTGCTGTATTTGCTCACCTGCAGGAGGAGGATGTGATTTATTGTCTGAGTGAAACAGATTTTGTCACATCAGCTGGTGACATGAATGCTCTTAAAGGGCACTTGGCAAAACGTAGCAATGAATGAGAAAGAGGGGATGAATCTGCAGGATACTGAGCCAGACTCCCCCCCTTTCCCCTTTCTGCCTATCACAGACATAAATATTATTTGTTATGAAGGCATAATAGTATCATAGCAGATGATGCTAAAGTGTCACTGGACTGATTACATAAAGTGATATTTCTGCTTTTGTCAACTTCTTCAGAACCAGTTAGTCTGTCAGGCTGCTACACAGACTGTGGATAATGTAAACCAGAAGAAGTTCTCAAATAGTGAAAGAAGAAACAGCAAGTGGACAGCAGAGGTGGAAGAGCAGAAGGAGAAAGGTAAAACTAAATGGGTTTAGATAGTGGCTGGGTTTTTTAATTTGCTTATAAATTCAGCCTCTGAATTTATTCAAGATGGGGCATCTGTTTAGGCAATGAGGGGAAAGTTATCCTAAGTAGCAGTGCCAAACTAAACTGGGCTGGAGGTAGCAAGGGTGTGGTATGTGAATAAAGTACATTTGTGAATGTGGCTGAGAGGGTAGACTCCTGGCTGGAATTTCTGTAGTAAATGGGAAGAGAAATGAGAAGAACTAAAAGACTTATCAGAGCTACCCTAAATTAGGTCCTCTTGAAATTCTAGAGTGTATGGTAGAAAGTGCCAGTGGGAGGAGCCTTAAGAGTCATATATGAAGCAGGTAAAAGTATGGCATGGTTAAGAATTAGCATGCCATGGTACAGGAAGGGGAGAAGAAGGGTACAGAAGGGTTGGAAAAACAAACCTGTTTACAGTAGAAAGCTTTGTCGCATGGTCAAAATTTTGTTTGGGTTTTTTCTCTCCCCCCAGTCGGTTACAGCACTTCAGCTTCTCTTCATGGACTTAAAGCTTTTCCTCCTCTGTGAGGAAGTGGAACATGGCAGTAGTAGAAGAAAGCTGTAGGTGCCAGGAGGAGGTAGTTAGTAAATCTCTGCTAATTGCAAAGGAATTTTTTAAGGCATGTTCACATTTTTTAAGGAATGTTCATGTAGAGAAAGCTGGAGCGAAAGTGAAGGCTCCACTGTCATGCTGAATTTGGCTGAAGGGCATGGCATGTCCAGCTTTCTCTGCTTTTTTTGACACTCAGATTTGCATTGCCTCTTGTGAAACTAGGTTAACAATCCTATGGGAATCAAGTATACTTCCTTCTGAGTGTCTAGGGATTCCTATTGCTGCTTGGGGATTTGGCAGTAATTCTCAAAATCAATACTTTACCATTTATACTGCTGTCTAGTTGTGACAGAGTATATAACAAGCTTTTAAAAAGTCTGTATCTACTGCTGATAATCTGAGCATGAGTTTGATTGACAAGCAGTGGTAGCCAGGTCTGAACATAAGCCAGAATGTGAAGAACTTTTTCAGATCTTTTTATGTCGTGACTGTTTTTTAATACTGTCTTCCCCACCAAAGTGTTTGCTGGTGCTTGAGGAATGAAATTTTGTGCAGCAGTCTGAAAAATTTTTTAGATCTTTTAATCCACTGCAACATTCTAAACTTTTTTTTTGAATCAGTCAAAAGTAGACAAGACTGAGCTTCTTTTACCTTAACACTTGAATATGAAAATGCCAATCAGAGCACTTTCCCTTTAAGCAAAGTACAAGCTTTTGTTTCATTAGGAGCAATTTAGGATGAATATATTTAAAGGGACAGCTGCATTTCATTCCTGCTTTCCCCAGGCATCACTGAAATTATTTCCAAACATCAGTAAAGAGCTCCTGTAGACCTTGCAGAACCCAGGTTGAAGTAGCTGCTCTGTTACTGCCTGAATAACTGTTTGTTTTAGGATGCTTTGATCTTTGGTAAAAATAGAAATTTAAGTTTTCTGAAGTAATATATACTAAGTTGTAGGTTTAGTTTTGAAAGTTTAATTTTGGAAAAACAAACTAACTGGCTTAAGTTGTGATAGCCATAAGTGGTGTAATGGTTCATTTACTAGGTTATGTCTTGGTGTTGCAGAGTCAAATTCCAGGCAGATCCACTTAAGTCAGAAGCTTGAGCCAAATTCATCTGAGGTAATCTTAAAGAAAAGACCAAATTTTTTTTTAAATGTTATTGCTTCTCTGATACATGGTTAGCAGAGCAATATCTGCCTTTAGAGCTGTGATTGCTGCTGCTGCTTTACAGCTTTTAGTGAAATACTCCTAAGGCTGGAGGCTTGTATTTCTGTCAGCTTTCCTCAGCCCTGTAACCTATACTTAGTCTTTCTCTGCAATCAGAGTCCTCAAACCTGGGCTATTGAGAGCACTTACAAATGTGGATTTGTAATTGCTTAGTACAGTCTGTACTTCCAGTATAATGGGACCACAGAAGATTTGATGTTTGCTAATAGCTATTGTGCTAACAGACCATGAGCTCTGAAGTTCAGTGAAGATTTATGGCCTCTTGTTGGCTTTTAACCTTTGCTGTCCTTTCAATGAGCAAAATGTCACACTAGTATAATATGTGATGGGTGTTTAGCCCACTTTGTATGAAGTGTGGTTTACTGTTTGTGAATAACTCTTTGTAAAGTTAATCTTACTATTAGACTAGCTGTGTATGTTGTTTCTAACTTTGCTTTAGAAGAATAGTCAAGATGAGAGTTATCCAAAAGCTTCATCTCCTTTGGAACAAGTTAAAACAGATTCTCCGATTCTTGCTGAGCAAGTAAGAAATGTTTGTTTGATTTCAAAGTTTTCCAGTCAGGAGACTTCAGACAAAGGGGAGCTTCATCACAGCCACGTATGTATTACAATACTGGCTTTTAATTACACAGTCATTTCTATGGTGATAATGCTAAAATTTCATATTTACAGTTAGGAATCTGTTATGACCAGCATAAAGATTGATAGAAAAGTAAATCTATTATTTTCTGAGAGAGGGGTTATTTCATATCTTTCTATCAAGGTAACTGTGCTTTTCCCTTTAAATTCTTTAGCTTTTCCTTTGCAAGTTTCTCTGAGGTTATTGGTAATTGCTTGTGAGGGTGGCTTTTATTTTGGGTGGGAGATAGTTAAATGTAAAGCTTGAGGAGGTGGTTCCAGCACTGATGGCTCTGTGGTACAGGCATGGCTGGACAGAGCTCAGAGCAGAGCTCTCCACACAGTGATGCAGCTGAGGTCTCTTTGGGTATGTTCCTAGTTAGTACTTCCCTGTGGGCGTGGTGGTAGTTCAGATAAGGCTGAGTCAGCAGGGTCACCAGCCATGACGGGATTCTGATTTGTTTGTTTTTACAGAACCTGACCGAGTGCTTGCCGAGTGTAACTCCAACACCCTCTCCAGTCTTCTCTGAGGTGCATTTACCTCCAGCAGTGCCTTCTGTACCAGCCATTGTGCCAGCTTGGCCAAGTGAGCCAGCAACATATGGACCAGCAGGTTTGCAGAAATACTAACATAAATCAGAAATTACTAACCCCAGAAAATATTTTAACTCTCTTACTAAGTTGAAGATGCCCCCAGGAGACACTTCTCTTATAATTTCACACTCCAAAGGCAGGCATTCATAGGAATGTAGTTTCTCACTGCTGAAAGCTAGTGAGAGTTCTGAAAGATATTTGATTGCTTGTATGTACAGTTTGCTTGACCTGAAGGTACAAGAGGGTTGTGTACTTAATTTCCTCTTGAGTGGGATAGCATTGAGTTTTGAGGATCTGCTTAAGGTAGAAGATATTGTCAGCATGTTGAAACCTGGTAAGTGTTTGTGCTGTGTGTCCCATGTAACAATAGACTCCTTGGTTGACTCCTGAGGACTCAGCTTGGGGCTTGTATGTATGAAACTAATGAGATCCATTTAGACCTGAGCTGCAGAGCCAGTGTAATGGGTTTTGGTGTGCTGTGCATATCTTGTGGTCTGTGAAGTTAGCTGAGAATCAATAGTGCTCATTAGATCAGGTGCTGCATTTTCTCTCAACTGCTGTTTCTGTACAAGAACCAGCTTTCAGATCAGCCTGCTTTGTTCACATGAGACAGTCACAGTCCTGTCTCACTTGAATGTGTCTATGACAGAAGATGTGCAGCCCAGTTGATCTAAGCTCAGATTCAGAGTTAACTCTAAATGACAAGTCAGAATGAGAACTCCAGGGATTCACATGAAAATTTTAGTTCCCCCATTTTTATCTCCTTCCTGTCTCCTTCTGGCATTCATAGTTATAAAAAAGAAACAGTTTAGCTATTTCTGGAAAGCTTAGCTAAATTGTTTCATTCTTTCTGAAAACTATTCTCTGCATTTTGAATCCTGCTTTTCTGATGTCTTTTGGTTTGTGATTATTTATCTAAATATACATATCTAGATATGCATTGATACCTGTTCTATTTCTATACATGTATATGTATCTATTTTGGGTTTTTTCCCTCTAGGTATTCCAGCCCAAATACCTGCTTCTTCCCTGATGCCAGGACCAGCAACAGGACCTGACTCTATTGTATCACAGGCTCAGGTAACATCTGCTTCAGGTGCTGGAGTTCCTGTGTGGCTACAAGCAGTTAACCAGCCTTTAATGCCTTTGCCTCAGACTCTGAATCCCTACCAGGATCCGCTATACCCTGGATTCCCTTTTAATGAAAAGGGAGAAAGAGCTGTTGCACCTCCTTACTCCCTGTGCAGTACTGGGGAAGACTTACCTAAAGGTGAGAAGGCTGAATTTGACACCATTTTTTTCTAGTAGTTCTTTTCTTAAAATGTAGATAAACGCAACTTTTTTTGGTCCTGTTGTCATTCTTTGTCCAAGGATCCAATAACTGTCATTCTGTGATTTAAGATGTGGGAGGGAATATTGAATAGAGTTGTAACTCTAGTTTGCATTGCCAACATTGTGACTGTTTCAAGTGGTTACACCTGGAAATCTGGTAGGATAACTTTGTAGTTCTTAGCTTACCCCATCATAACTTGAGGTTTTGTGCATGTAAAGAATTACCTTTGGAGAACTCCTCCTGTCAGAGTACTAGGTTTGCTCATGTCATTTAAAATGTTGGAAGCTGTTGTGCATTTCCTTACTGATCTGGGAAAATACAGATTTTGGCATACTATGAATGCAAGGTATGTCCATAAAGAACATCTTGTGTGTGACTGCACAGTGGTGTTTGTTTAGTGAACTGTTTCTTTAAAAACTAGAAGTTCACAGACTTAAAACTGAAATTTAAACTGCTGTTGTGTTCTAGATTCCTTACTGTGGCAAAAAACCCCAACTAATCAATTGAAGACATGCAAGTAGTAACTTAATACTGGTGTTCTCTACTGAAATGGAACTTCATGCAGTTTTTGTATCAGATGAAATATTTTAGGTCCTTATAAATATTCTTCCTTTTTTTTTTAGATAAGAATATTCTTAGATTTTTCTTCAATCTTGGTGTGAAGGTAACTATTCAAACTTCCTTATGTTTTCATTTTGTTTTGATTTTACAAAAATCACTTGTAAATAATTGTTGGTAGTCAGAGTGCAGAAAATTTGTTGCTGCAGATTTCAAATCCATTTTTCACTTTTAAATACTTCCTTATTTTTTGTTCTGTTTACTGGGATGTCAGCAGTTGTCCACAGTGCACTTCAAGTCAGCAGAAATCAAATTCATGTCAGTAGCATAGTGAGACCTATTGGCTTCCAACTGTGGCTGCACAGCCAGGAAATTGTGCTTTCCAAAGTCACAGATAAATTGTGTATGTGAAGATGGTTTTTTTGGATGACATGCATAGGGAATGAGAAAATGCCCTCAGGCTTCAAACCTGGCTGTGTACTGGCACAGCCACTGCAGTGCAGATCCCAAAATCTTTCCCTGGGGACATTCCCTTAAGTACCCTGCGTGTCTGTTCTTTCTGCTCAGGTTAATGATAATAGTTCTACCTTTTCAGCAATTATAGTGGTGTGTATGTGTAAATGGGGTGCACCTCTGTGTGTGTGGTAGGGGAAGAGGCTTAGCCAAATCCCAACATCTTCCATTGCTTGGCAAGGCAAAGTTGTTTGCTTTCTTTCTCCCTTCTGTACAAAAAAATGTTCCTTTTTTACCTTCCTATTCCTTCTGTCAGGCAAACTGCTTGGGGCGAGGTGCTGAGAGCTCTTGGGCTTATTTCATGGGACTTTGGCCACAGCAATGATATTCTTTCATGTCTGGGCATGGAAAGAGGGAATATTCAGCACAGTTTCCAATGCAAATTTGATACCTCTGCCTAATATAAGTCTCTGTGCTTAATGAGAAATCCCTAAGTCATTAATTATCAGGTGTCACCACAATGCTTTTAAACAGCTGACATGCTTGGGACTCTCCTTACTGCTACTGTGGATTATTTAGGTTCTAGCCTGTCGTTTGGTGCTTCAGCACCATCTGCTGGTCCCAGCCCTCGTTCTAGTGGCTGTGCTGCTCTGCTGGTGTCACAGGGTACAGCAAGCCCAGGAAATACCCTCTGCATTGTCTGCTGCTCTGCTCCAAACCCTGCCCTGCCCACACCCTTCCACTGCACATTGAGAGGGATGGGGCTCCTGCAGAGGTCTGCATAGGCTTTCCAGGATGGTTTTCTCCAGGAACTGTTTCTACAGAGTCCAGTTTATTAACGTGGAGGTAGAGAAAAGGGAAAGGGCCACCACCTGAGGTGGACAACTTCAGTGTAGTGGCCTTTGCAAAGTGTGGTCTAGTAGAAGAAATTGCCATTTAGTAAGTGTGATTCTGGAAAATGAGTTTGAAATGTTTCTCTTCAAACACATACCTAGAGCATGATTTACTAAGTCAAGCTTTCTGTCTTTAACCACATAGAAATCGTTACTAAGTTTTCTTCCTGGTTGTAACTGTTGCCCATTTTAAGTGCATTTGGAAGGAAAACAATAAGAACACCATCCTAGAGTTATATGATTCAGAATTGAGGGCAGTCACTGTAAAGAAAATTCACTTTTATCTCCTAAAATTAACTGTTTTGAAATAGTGCATTACTGATGTGCTTTTATGTCTCTCTGAACATTCAAAAGACCAAATAACTGATTTAAATTTTTTTTTTCCCTGCTGTCTTGCAGGCATACAGTTGTCCCATGTGGGCACCCCATTCTTACCTGTACCCCCTGCACCAGGCCTATCTAGCTGCTTGTAGAATGTACCCAAACGTGTCCCTTCCTGTGTATCCACACAACCCCTGGTTCCAGGAGGCTGCTCCTGCTCAGAACGAAAATGAAACTGCACGACCAAACAGGCACTTTGCTGTCCAGACCGAGGCCAGGTCCAATGGTCAGATTCCACAGGTTGACAGATCTCCATCACTGCCTCTGATCATACCTTCAGCTCAGGTGACGGAAAGTCAAGGACAGGTCTGCGTCGAACCGGAGAATGCAGCGCAAGCTCTTCATGCGAACTACGAGGAGTCCCTGAGAGGGAAAAACGTGTTCCCACAGCCGCCCTTTGGACACAATCACTTTCTAGGAGCTGTTCCAATAGCACCTCCTTTCTTTCCTCACTTCTGGTATGGGTACCCAGTTCAGGGTTTCATTGAGAATTCAGTAGCGAGACCTAATCTTGTCTTGTCTCCTGAGGACAAAGAGGCAGCAGTTGGCACCTCTGCCAGCATGTACGTGGGCAAAGAATGCAGCCCTCCAGTTCCTGGAGTGAACTGTGTGGAGCAGCTCCAGAAAACCAACAGTGGCAGCGGCTCCAACACCGTCCCATTCCCAGTGGCTGCTGCAGGGACCCCGAAAGACACTTCGGCCAGGGCACCTCAGCTGGAGCCAACCTGTCCTTCGGCCGCTCCTAAGCAGAAAGCAGCCGGGCAGCAGCATCGCCCTCCACAGACACAGGGCCCAGAGAGGCCGACGGCAGGGCCCAGCACGCAGCCACTGCTGGCAGAACCTCCCAAAAATGAACTGAAACCCGGCACTCCTGGCCGGAAGGAGAGGCCTCCTAAAGGGAGAGAGTCCAAGGGCGTGGGGAATGTGCAGACGGAAAGCAGGGCCCAGAGAACGAGGGAGGAGAGCTCTGAAGATGACACCGAGGTTTCCGACATGCTGAGGAGCGGCAGATCCAAGCAGTTCTATAACCAGACTTACGGAGGAGGCAGAAGGCCCAGACCTGACAGGGGTTATTCCAGCAGGGGAGGATACCAGTTCCAAAGAAATGAGGAGGCCTGGAAAGGACCACCCAGCAGAAGCAGAGATGACGGCTACCAGTATCAGAGAAACTTTAGAGGGCAGCCATATAGGAACGACAGGAGAAGGGCAACACTGGGAGATAATCAGAGGGGGCAGCAAGCATAAAATGAGTGGATAATTGGAAAATTGAAGCAAAAAGTAATTTGAAGTAGCAGTTTAAAATCTTAATTTCTTTTTAGTGAAGTTCAATGACGTTTAATTTTGGGCTAATTTTTGGCAAGTAAAGACTAGGAGGATGTAAAGTCCTACCATAGGGTTCTTGGGGGGATTCTAGAGTTTGTTTGGCTTAGCAGTTTTTCTTCAATGTCAAATTAGGAAAAAAAAATAGGCTTAGTGTTTGATAATTTTTTTCCCCACAAAGGTTTCCGTTTGTGATAGAAGATGGGTATGTGCGTTTCCTAGAGTGACAAATGACAGCATTTGATGTGATCTAGATTCTAAAATTGACAGTAACATTGCACCAAATATAAATGTATATTTTATCATACAATGCCTTAGTTCTGAACTGAGCTAAAGGAATTCTCAGCCTACTGCACTGTTGTCTCTGATATGCTTCCAACCCAAAGGCCTTTCATCTCAAAAAGAAAAAAATATCTGTCAAACTTGAATGTTTCTCTTGTGTGTTACACGTATGGCAGCCAGCTAACCCTGTGTCTTAGGTATGTTGTATATAGTTCTTTTCATAATCATAGGGTATATTTTTGAATTTTAAAAAGCATTTATTTGTTGAAATCAAAATCAAGACAAGCAGTCAAGAATACCTGTGTATG
Organism: Passer domesticus; assembly: GCF_036417665.1. Classification (NCBI taxonomy): domain Eukaryota; kingdom Metazoa; phylum Chordata; class Aves; order Passeriformes; family Passeridae; genus Passer; species Passer domesticus. The sequence continues at coordinate 27,566,148 of NC_087477.1, forward strand.
AACTGATAAGAATGGCTGTTTCCACCATGAATTCTTCTTAATGCTGGTGTGACTAGAATGGTGCCTATGCCAACTGAATAATTACAAAGACAATAAAAATGTAGATGCTATGCATTTCCAAAATAATTCTGCATCTGTTATAATAGCAGAAGTTTTTTTAATGCCACTTTAACACTAATGCACTGACAAATCCTAGATATTTTGTGAGGAGATGCATAAAGTACATGTTACATTTTTTAAGTTTGTACGATTGAGCTACTGTTCAGTATTCTTTTGTTGTTGCACTGTTGATGTTTTGCATGTACAACTCCTTGCTGGAACTACTTTTAAAAGCAAGAATGGAGAGTCTCAGTGTGCTCTGCTCTTCCCTACAATTCAGAAGAAAGTGGCTTCTGCCTTATATTTTTACACTGTGTCAGAGTTCTGATGCTGTTTCTTCTGAGCCCAGTTACGATCTCCGCAGTGTTCCTGTTGCCTTTGCAGTCTGGATGTTCAGCTGTCCAGGCTCGGAGAGTGCAGTGTGCACAGTATTCACTCAGCTCTGTTGCTCTGTAAAATTGAACTGTTGTGTATATTTTTATATCTCTGTATACAGTAGTGTAGGTGACGGTACCCATTCATTGTGTCTGAGATTGTACACCCTTGGTGCAGAAACCAGAGTGATAGTTACATGATAAAGAGTTTGTTTTCAGATGCATGCTATGTATAAAACCTAATTAAAATAAATGTTTTGTCTTTTCACTTGCTTTCTAAATTATATGTATGTATTTAAACCTGTTGCAATGGCATTAAATGAAATGTTGTTCTTAAAGGGCCAGTTGTAGTAAGCAGCAGAATGATGAACAGCATATGGCAGGCAGCAAACCAAAAGAAGCCATTTGGAGTCTTTGTTCATAGGGGTAGGGGGCATGCTGGAGGCTTTTTAAATTTTTCTTTTTTTAATCTAAATACTTTTTCATTCAGGATTTCAAAAGAGGCAATCTTCACTTTTTCAGGTTGGGAATGAAGCAAGCACGGAGGGATTTAATTGTTGTTACCATTGTGATTCTCTGTATTTCAATTCCTTTCAAAATCATAGAAGGCTGCTTGTTGAGTTTACTGATGAATTTTAAACTCTAGCTCTATCCCAAATTTGTGCAGTAGTCACTGAACTAATCATTCTGTCATAGAGCACCTCATTCATCACAAGCTTTGTTGCAAGAATGAAGCCAGTAACACTTCCTTACAGAAATCTGCTGGGAAACACTGGGGAAGAGAGGCATGGCAATAACTGGGAGGGATATGCTTTTAGAATTTGCATTTAAAAAGAAACTTCTTTCACCTGGGCCTACAGTGCCTTGCTACTCTAGGATAGTGAAGGATGGGAAGGTGTAGGTGTATTTTCTCTGATGCTGATCAAGTAAATCTGGTTTCCTCTCTTGCTGAAGGAGTAGTAGTAGACTGATTGGCCCAACCGCTGGCCTGTGGCAAGATGTTTTAGATTGCAGGATCCTCCTGTTAATAGATGTAATATTCAGCATATAGTCAGCTGTGACACACAGCTGAGCCACATCTTTGTCCATATTACAACTGATTCAGAGAAGACTGCACAGCTCCAGTCCAAAGGGAGTTAAGCTGTGCAGAAGAGAACACGTTTAGTCAGCCGTTGGAAGTTTTTGTCTGAGCAGTGCAGTTGTGTAGGGCTCTTGTGCTCAGCACCTGCAATTCAGAGTCCCTGTGCTGCTGTAGTACAGGGGCATTGCTGTCACAAGGCAGAGGGAGGCAGTGTGTATGTAATGCTCAGTACTGCCAAGGTCGTGAAATAACCATGTTGCTAACACACAGAATGGCAAAAATCCAAAATTACCTCCACTCCTTTCTGTAGCTTCTGAGGCAAAAACTTAAACAAGGACCAAAGCCATGTCTTCTCATCATGTTTTTCACATGTCAATGAAGGAATAAAACTGCTGAATGAAAAATACCCTTCCTTCCGTTTAAGACACATAGCTGAAAGTTGTTTTTTCACATGTCTGCTTAAGTAAGCAGGAACCTTTAAATTTTCCTTCTGGCTCCCTGAAGGACCTTATTGTCTAGGGAACTAAGTTTTTAACAAGGTTTCTTTAACTTTTTTTTCTTTTTTGTCATAATAAGGATCAAAGCTTTTTACTTTATGAAAAATTCCTGTATCTTAGCCTTATAAAAACTTAATGGAAGAGTGAGATGGATAGATGGAAAGAATGTTCATATTCTTTAGGATTATTTCACTGCTTATTTTCATCTCACTAGGTCTGAGAACATGTACAGGGACAGATGATTAAAAAAAGGTGTAGCTACCTTCAGCGTGGGAAAAGGGTGTGTGACATCATATAAACATACACACATCTGAATTAGTAATTGAAGAAATTCTGCAGTGTCACAAGTTAGGTGGGTATTTTATTTTTGAAACCCTCAGCCAGAGAGTCAACCTTTTTAAAAGAGGAGTCGCTCTTGTAGCATGACATTCTTAGTAAACTTCCCTCTTATACAGAAAACAGCTTCAAAGATTTATTTTAAAATGAGGAAGTTCAGTCAGTACTTGGTACATGAGTAGGATATATTGAATTGAAAACCTCCCTTAAATTTTGAAAAATCAGGAGACCCATTTGCACAATTTCAAGGTGGTCTATTTTGAAATTATTACACTGAAAATAGGGCTGTGTCACCAAAATATAGAAAGTGGCAGTTTTACTCAGACTAGGATGTTTACTGCAACTATCTCAGATGTTAAATGCAGCAAGAGATTTTAAGCTCCAAAAGATTAATTGTTCTAAAACCTGATCTGAGCCATCTCATCACAGCTGTTTAGATTCCAATATGCATGTCTAGATGCCAGTTAAAAAGATGCTGGGATTCAATATTTAGTCATCCAGGAAGAAGTAGTTTCCACTCTTCTTTTGTTCCACATCCTTGGGAAGAGAAAAAAGGTCACCATTACTTGAAGCAGTCTTTGGCAGACTTGAACATAACTGAAATAAAATATACTTATCTAAACTCCTTTCTGCTTCCCTTATTACTCTTACCAGTTTCACATGCTGTTTTTCCAGCACAGCAGAACTACCCTGTCAATCTTCATTTTGTTCCATATTTTAAAATCTGGCTTTGTACCAAACAACCATGGCTCTTGTACTGCAAAGGTGCTCCTCTCTTACCTTAATGGAATTGAGTTTGTTTATTCTTGGTCTGTAATTGTTGGGGTCTCTTCTAAAAGTGATTTCAAGCTGAGATAAAAACTTATTCATTCCAGCCAAAAGAGTCTGTGGACTGTTGAGACAGAAGAATATTTTAGCTATATTTTCAGAAATTTTATATCCTACAATTACAGGCAACTTTGATCTCCATCCTGAGCTCACTCAGGTCTGGAAATGCAAATATGAGCTGTATTTGACATACCACGACATGCTACATTTCTAGTCAAACCCTATTTCTAATGCTGCTGGAAAGATGAGAGCAGTATCTCATTGTGGCTTCCAGCTATGACCTTTTTTTTTTTATTTTGTATCTACAAAGTGTGTGCTGGCACACTTATTTACATTCAAGGAAACAAAGACCCGGCACTTGCACCGTAAGCAAAATCTAACAAAGATCATAACATAACTTTCCAAATATCTGTGAATGATTGTGGTTTTTGAATTCCAACATGTGTGTTCTTGGAAGGAACACCGCCAGGGTAGCAGGGGATTGCCATGGCAGACCAATGTGTTTACTTCATCTACCTTGTGCCAAGTACTCACTGTTCTAAAAGCCTGTTTCTGATAACGCTGCTCATCAAAAAGTCTCTGTAATCTACATGAAATTATTTACAGGAACAAAAGTAGATATCAAAAGGGACAGCTCTGAAAGAATAAAACGATGCAAAATGCATGCTGACGTCAAGACTTGCCCTTCACTACATCTGCACAGAGGTACCATACATATATATATATATATATATATACACACATATATATACATACATATATACATATACACACACACTTTTCAGAAGGGTAGTTTACAGTTGGTACTTTTTTCATTCCTTGATCTCTTCTGATTGTTATTTAGCCATCATGCAGTTGCTTAAGGCTGGTCTGGTTTTTGAGGGTTTGGTTATGTTCCTCAAACCTGCCCCAACTCTGGCTTAGGCAGCCTGTAGGTAAGGATGAATCCCATTTTCTGTTCCATGTTTTAAACAAAAAGTCAGAACCCTCAGGACAGTCCTAGATGCAGCTTTAATTTCCACAGGCAGGGATGACAATCTTACTTAGTAATCCCAACAAATCTCTTACCTGTTTGCCAGTGTGTTCTTGGAAGGAATGCCATCAAAAACAATCACACGATCAGCAAGATATGTAGCCATGATAAAATCATGTTCTACCACAAAAGCTGTTTTTTTAGCATGGAGAATGAAACTGAAATGAGGGGAAAGAAGAAAAGAAGAGAGAGTAGTGTGAATTCATTGTAATACTACCATGCAAGTTTCAGTTCCTTGCCCAGCAGGTGCACTCACCGTTTAATGACTCTGGCAGCCATCAGACGCTGTTCAGAGTCCAGATATGCTGAGGGCTCATCAATCAGATACACATCTGCAGGTTTACCCAGACAAAGGGCTAACGCCACACGCTGCAGCTCACCACCAGACAGTGTCTGAACCTGGTGGGGTGGGGGGAAACAAGGCCATGCTTAGTTCACCTACAGGTTGAGAGTTAGGACAGTGAGGATGTTGATTCAAGCAATTAATACCTCCTGGTCAATGATGTTTTCTATCTGAAGAGGTTTCATCACGTCAGTTACAAACTGGGGGTGTGTATAGGCATCTCTGATCTTCTCATGCAGCAGCTGACGGACACTTCCCTAGCAAAAGGAAAATGGTGCCATTCAGTTTTATGGTCCACAAGAAAATGAGCAGAAACAGAATAAAAAAAAATATATCTAAATAGATACAGATATAAAATAGGCACAAAATAATTTCTGTGTGTTTTGTAGCAAACACGATACTTAATAAATAAGGCTGAAACGTACCGTAGATTTAGGGCTGATTTTCTGTGGTTTGTAGCTGACATTTAGGACTGGGACCTCACCTATAAAAAGACAAAATTAATAATGTAAACAAGAGAATTTCCAGTATCCTTAGAATAGGTTTCAGCTTGGGTGCAACACATTACCTCCTTCATCAGGTGTAAGTCTTCCTGCAAGCATTCGGATAAACGTTGTTTTGCCAGTTCCTAAAATAAAATAAAATACAAGTTACATATTAATTACTTTTTAGTAATTTAGACCTCTAACAAGTCACTGATACAACAACAACTAAGACTACTTAATAAAGAATATATTTTAAAATTAGACTGCTTTGAGAATCCCTATATTATCTTCCAGCAGTAGACAGCACTAAGAGATATCTTAAAACTGCCACCTAAGTTTTTAAACCAGGGTAGGTAACAAACATGGTGGCACTGTTAACACTCAATAACTTCACATTCTTGCTAGTCAGGGGGATCATGCTGTGATATCTTCACTAGGAAACAAGCAGCTCAACCTGTCTCAAACCTAGTAATTTTGAAGCTGGGCTCCCAAAATTAAGAAGGGCTTTTAGGAGCATATTCAGGGCTGGAAAAGCAGTTTCCAACATAAATTGCACTTACCATTTTCCCCTAACATCACCATAATTTCAGAATCAGTGAATTCTCCAGCTACTATGGATAGTTCAAATTCTCCCATCTTTTTTTTCATTCCTGGGTATTTGTACATACACATCTTTTTAACCTCTTCTTCGTTAGCTGTCTCAGCTACTTTAAATACCAGAGATGCATCTCGAAACCTTAGATTTTCTGTTGGAACATAGCCATCTAGGAAAATATTTATGCCTATGATGGGAGGAAAAAAGATCATTAAAAGAGGTCTGCAACAAAGTAAAACAAGATGAATTTCAACTCCTGGCTGCAAATTCCTTTCAGATAATGAGAATGCTGGATTTTTAATGCTATGTTAAAAGAAGCAACAAGACCTCTTCTTTTAAGGTGTGCACAATGCAAATTGAATGAAGAAGAGCCTTACTAAACTACAGAATGGCTGGAGCAGCTCTTCCTGAAAACTCACAGTTAGTGATGTGTGTGGGGTTTAAAGGAACTCCTGCTGTTGGGCTCACTCTCTCAAAGCCAGTTTTTACTGAGTCTCAGTACTACAAGTGGGGTCAATTCAGTTGAACACTACGTACCTCTGTACTGTGCAACCTCTCTCCTGCCCTTTCTCTACTACTTACAGGGTCGTTTGTGTAACTCCACTGTTTACAAAACACCTGCAAGTATCAAAATTATGTCCATAGCAAGTGAAAATGAAGGCTTTTGGGTTGAGTTACAAATTAAGTATCATGTAATACAGAAATTCTGCAAAAAATCAAAGTTTTTTCATTGCTGAACTGTAACAGGAAGAGGACATGTTTATATAGCAGAAAATTGGCATTTTGCTGTCTTTTTTGGGGAAGTTTATAAAGAGAAATATGGCAAGAATTACCTTCTCTTACGCTGAAAGGCATGGTAACCACACCATAAGCACTTGGCACACCATACAGGCAGCAGATAAAGTCAGAGAGATAATCTAACACACTTAGATCATGCTCTACAACAATAATGTACCTGAAAAACAAAGCCAGAGAGATGCTTTTTTACCTCAATGCAAAACATTTTTCTTTCTTTTTTTCTTACTCTAGTCTTGCATAAAGAAGAGCTATCAACATTTTTAGTTAATATTGTTTCTTCACTTTATACTAATAAAGGAGAGAGTTCAAATCTCTCACAGGCATTTTTTAAACTGTCAATTAACTCGTGAATGATAAATTTAAGGTCCATCCTCAATGTGAACTGGCAGCTTCTTTATGTACATTAAGTGGAAGGATGTTGATTGATTTGAGTGAAAAATATTTAGCACATTTTAAGAAAATAAAAATCTTTGTGAGAAAGGGATAAGACAGCAATATTCACGTGAAACGTAACCACGAATGTTTTCCCATCCTTATTACAAAATATTGAAATGGGACAAGAAACTACAGGAAGTAAGTTTCCAAAATGCAAAAGAATAGAATATTACTGACTTGGAATATCTGAAACATCTGTTAATGTACCATACTGAGAAGTGAACACTTCTGAGGGGATGGACTGGATGTTTGTTCCCTCTGTAAGCAGTCATGCATTAGTACACCTGAAGCTTGTATTTACCTGTCAGGGTTTATGAGGGACCGAATCGTAATGGCAGCCTTCAAGCGCTGCTTGACATCCAAGTAGCTGGAAGGTTCATCAAACATGAAGCTAATCCCAAAAGGAAGAGTGAAGTCTTAGTGAATGCAAACTTTCTACTTATTCAAGCATAATATTAACATTTCAACCATTAAGTCAATGGAAATAAAAAATAATCATTAAGCTGAGAAAGGGAGACAAAAAATGAGAATTGTGCACACCTGCCTTTGTTCTCTGTAGATTGCCACTTGAAAGTGAGTTAAGTATTACTTTCCAAAAAGTTATGACAAAGTTATCAAAAGTTACAAGAATCAACAGTTAGGATTCCCATGCACTCACTCTGAGTTACCTTACATTTAATATGAACTAAAAAGTGCAAAAATACTTTAGAAGACTGGAAGGACATTTTCCAAAAAGAGAAAACTGAACAAGGAAACCCACTTGAAATTCACACCAACCAATCAAAAAACAGCAGCCCAAGCAGAACAAAACCAACCAGCCAAAAATTCACAAAAACAAGAAAAACCAAAACCCTGTAACTCTTCTGGATCTTGCTTTCTTGGTCCCAAGAAGTCAGGAAACAACAAAGATTAGACAGTAATTTCCTGCTTGCAAGACAGGAGAGGAGGGACTCAAGTTCTAAGAGGTGGGGAAGCAGCTGTACCTTTCTCATTCAGAGAGGCTAAGGGAGGTGTGCTGTCCAACAGGATCCATTTAGGGGGGGTTAGGGAGAGGTTATGAGGTTGTGATGCTGAAATCTAACACTGGCTTCTGAAATCAGCTATTTCCACTTGGATAAATAGAAGTACACAGAATCCAGAGATAACACATGAAATAAAAATGGCTTTCAGCTGATGAGCTGGCAGAATTTTTAAAAATAATTTTAAACATTATTTAATAATTTTTAAATATACTTCAATATTTCAAACAAAATATTATTGTTAAGAATAAGTGGAAATTTGAGGACCATATTCTGAGACAGATTATTACAAGCAATGTGTAACAGAAGTAAATTAAACATACATATCAGCCTTCTGAATGCAAACAACTGCACAAGCAAATCTCTGAAGTTCTCCTCCTGAAAGGTCCTCAACATTTCTTTCTTTCAGGTGTGTTAAGTCTGCAAATAAGTGATTAATTTTAGGTCTGTGATAACCAACACAACAATCCATATTTTTATTACCTACAGAAACATGTATAAACATAGCAAACATTCTACAGAGAGGGAAAGAAAACAGAAGGAGAATAAGCATTCACTTTATACAGCATCAGTATCATACTGCTAATACTAAGTCATAGCAAGCTATGGCTTCTCTGCAGCATTAGCTGCATGGCTGCTTCTTATCATGAGGGAGGATTACATTTCTATTTCTTCTTCCACCACACTGGTAGAGATTTCTGGCCCTAAAAAGAAACCATACTAGTTCTGAAAGTGCTTCTTGTCAGACTTGGCTGGAGAGTTCTGATTTTCAGGAAAATCAAGTTCCTCAAATCTTACAGGAGATGGGTGAAGCAGGTATTTTCTAAGCAGCTTAATGAACACATTTCAAGAATAGGCTGTGTCACTAATAAATTAAGTGGGACTCAAAGCCCACATTCTTGGTGACACAATGGCAGCCCCACCTTCATTACCCAGTTCTACCAAAACCAATCCCATTGTGAATTTAGCAACAACTAAATTTAGTAACAACTACATACAAAACACCTACAAAACATTACTAGGGCTGGACTATGCAGATGTTCTTATTAATTGTATTAATCTCAGAAGTCAGTGTTATTCCCACTAAAATTAGATACCTACAAGCTTTTGGGGGGAGTATGGTATATTAGGATAACATTTTTTACATGCAGTGTAAAAAGGGGGATGCTCAGATTTTGCCACATTTGTGAGCAAGCAAGAGCAGCAGATGTTAAGTGGAATTTTTCCAGATTTAAAAATAAGCACTTTCTACTATGAAATAGAAACTGCATTAGATTCTGTTAACTAGAATGTATCAACTAGTTTGCCACCAGAAAGTATTATTTGTGTTATTTACATTACAGCCTGGCTTTACACTAAAGCACCTTTACTTTTTGTCTCTTTGAGTTGGTATAATTTACAGATTCTATCATAGTATGGTAACTTGATTGTTTCAGGAAATATGAGCTTCTCAAATGCTTTAAAATTTGACTGTAAAAAATTACTTACCAAGCTGCTGACACACAACAGTTTGTGTCTTAGTTTCATCCTTCCTATCCAGAATTGATCCCACTGTTCCCTGCATGATAAACAATAAAAACCCAAACCAACATTAAAAATTTCAAACAGTTCTGAATTATGCTGCTAAATAAAACCTTTAAACACATAAGAAGTACTACAGAAGAAGCTCCCAGCTGAAATGTCTCACCTTTGCAGCTTTAGGGATCTGGTCCACGTACTGAGGTTTAATGATAGCTTTAAGGTCATCTTCCAGGATCTTGGTAAAATAATTCTGTAATTCAGATCCTCGGAAGTAAGTCAAAATTTCTTGCCAGTCAGGTGGATCCTGTGACAAAATTAAAGCCTGGGTTTACTTATACCATTTAAAAACATAATAAGAAATCCTAATTTCAAATTCCAATCAATAAGGCAAATAGAATATGATTTAAAGAGAACACAACAAAAAAAATCCACAAAAGCATTCTAAAAACAAATTTTAGAGACCTCCTTTTTCCAGGTTTCACTAACCTTCAAAAAAAAAAAAATTTGCACAGCTAAGAAGCTACTGAACTGAAACAACTTCATGGGAAAAATGACAGCATGGATTAGTGTAACCACACTTATTAGCTATCTGATACAGCTAATCCAAAGGAAAAGGACTGGAATGATAAAAGCACAAACTAGCACAGAAGATGCAACAAATCTGGTAATTTTCTCTGCTTCTAGCAAACATTTTCAAGGAAACAGAAGGAAAAAAAACCAAAGGAAAAATGACAAATTGAAAAAAACCCAAACTGTTCAGAGCAATTGCCCAGGAAAAAGTCCCCCCCTTGCACACTGTACTATTCTGAGGGGTGCTGAGTTAATTACTTTGATGATAAACAGTATGGAATCAGACTGACACAGTCATATTTCCAAACCAAGCAAATACACAGAGGAAATGCTTCATCAGTTTTGGAGCAGAAGCAACATGGAAGATTCAATTCATACCACGTGTTTCTGTGGTCATACTGATATGGCTCCTTCACAGCAAAGTCTGATTTTGGAAGCATGGTAATTCAATTAAGTACACATTCAGAAAGTCAAAAGTTTTGCTATTTCTGCAATACTACCACCTGAAACAAGAAGTCCACAAAATAATATAAACAAAACTTGAAAGAGAATGTAAAATGTAGCTGGGAAATGACTATTTCTTTGCAGCTTTAGGTAGCAGCCATGACTGAACAGTTTTTTAAAACTTTACTCTTTCAAGCAAAGAAACTGCTGAAGAAAGTGTCCACACACTTGTTCTTACAAGTGCTTCTTGAAGGACAGAAGTGTACATCAGAATTCAATTGTCCCTGTGCAATCTGAAGGTAAGAAAGTAACATCTGAAATACTGATAAGAGGAGTCCTAATAGTTATTATTTATGCCTTTTCTCTAATGTATTCACTCTTTGGACTAGTGCTAGGTAAAGAAGCCCTTGTAAAATATTTTGCTCACTGGCTGCAGTTTGACTTGGAGTAAACATACAGAAAAAAGGATTACAAGTACCAGCAGATTACAAGTTATTTTAAGTCTGGTTCTCAGAAAGTCTTATTTCCAAGGATACATGGTAAGTGCTCATAGGCACTTGAGCTGTTCAGATAAAAACAAAGGTAACTTATAAGAAACTTCAGTACTTGGGCAATGGAAATCCCTGATGGGAACACGTAAATTATGCAGGGAAAAAAATGTGACATTTTTTAAAGACTGGTATTAAAACCACCCCAAGCCCATAAGTGTGACTTCAAGAAACCTACCTCTGATTTTTATCTTTTGTGAGCTACAATTACAATTAGTACCCTTATCTTTCTTGAGAGATAGACACAATTTGCAAGAAGGCCCTTGTTAGCAATAACCTTCTACTACTGGTCCTGTGTGGAGTAGGTCACTGGCTGTCAACAGTCAAAGTGCCAACATCCCCACAAATCTACCACATTCACAGATACAAACATTCAGTCCAAAAAAATAAACAGCTATCTAAAATGCTAACTCTATTTTATTGCTGATACATACATCATATTTTCCAAGATTTGGCTTCTGTTTCCCTGCTAAAATTTTCAAGGCAGTTGATTTTCCAATACCATTGGTTCCAACCAATCCCAGTACTTCACCTGGACGAGGGATAGGCAACCTGTACAAAACATTGATAAGTTTGTGTTGCATTTATGCCATCACACATCAACATTTAGTGGGCAAGTAAATGTTGCCACCCATTTTCAGACCTTCTGATTGTTACAGCCTCTGTTAACTTGCAAATATCTAACCCAAATCATATCAAATTTCTTAAAAATAGAAGAGCATAAGAAATACCTAAGGGCAGTCTGTTTTTAAATAGGGGCTCTGTAAAATAATCCCTAACACTAATTTATTTCATTATAATACTTTTTAATAAGAAAAATGTAGTTAACATTCTAAAAGGAAGCTACTGGGGTAAGAACCAAGAACGCTTTGATGTGCACTACGTTTATACTATCAAAAACTTGGATTTTTTGTCTCTTTGGTATCAGAAAAATAAAATACCTGTGAAGTTTGAAGGCATTGGCACAGTATCTATGTGTTGTTTCTTTCTCCAGGTTGCTAGGTAAGTTAACAATTGACAAGGCTCCAAAAGGACATTTCTGGAATTGAAATAAATTATAGATTATTAGTGCACACATTTTATTAACAAAAGCCTATGTTTTGTACTGCACCCAGTTGTACATTTACATTTTTAAATGGACCTCTACCAAATTTCCTTTACATGGTCAACCTGCCAAGAAAGTTCTGTACCACATTTTTCAAATTAGTAGTCTGCAATTTAGACTGTCAGACTACACTACAAATAAGGCACACTGCATATATTCTCCACCCTTCTCAAAAAAAATCTTTCTGCTGCTAATTGTCTACAGACACAAACAAAAAACCCAAACAAAGCCAAGCAAAAACAAAGCCACAAACAAAACCCACACCTTGCAACCCAACCAGTTCAGTCAAGTGACCGTTCTTCACTTTCTATAATCAGTAAGTTAACTTGGTCTGATTAGTACAGGAAAGAAAACCGCTTTTTGAAGTTACAGTATGCATTGCTAAATATAATAGAAAAATAAGGAAAAAATAGCACTTTAAATAAAGCTGTTTAATTTTTACCTTGATGCAAATACCACAACCAATACAAAGTGTTTCTGAAATCCATGCTATTTTGCTCTGTGATGTGACTTCTATGCAAAGTTTTCCTGGTGAAAAAAAAATTAAGATAAGATCAGTAAAGTTTCTGGTGAATCATAATTCCTGCCTACTAAATTCCACAGAGGAACTTGTAACTGATGAACGTTCACTGAAGCTTCAGATTACCCAAAGGTATGAAAAGTGTCATTATTACTAAAAAGTGTTGATGCTTTTAGTGATATTTCTAAAGGCTTTATTAAAAAAAAAGCTTGAATGATACACAGAAATCTATCAGTTACAAAAAGCTCATTCCTCCGAGTGGAACTGATTTAAAAGGTCTCCAATGGCTTCAATACCTTGTTACATTGTCTCTTACCCATTCGAACCACAGGACAACTCTTCTTGCATTCCTGCCGACATTTCTTTGGCTTACATTTGTCATGGTTGACTATAGCAATTCTTGTTAATTTGTCTGCCATAATGCACAATTTAGGGTTAAACACAAACACCAATTATAAGGAGTAGTGGGAGTCTTCCAAACCTTAAAGAAAAAGAAAAAAAACCCCATAAGAGACCAGGTTACTGACAGCACAGAGAACAGACGTATCTAATCTAAGTTATTACTAGCAGAGTGCAGAGATGAAAAATTCAAAATTATTGTGGTTTTTTTCCTCCTTTAAGCAACATGGCAAACAGCAAAGTTAGAAATACAAATAAGAAGGGTACTGATGTGTAGATAACTGCACAAATTTTTAACATCATCTTTCCATCCCATTACTATTTTTCCAGAGTAAAAATAAAATTGTGATTTATCTGAAAATGGATTTGTTTCCAAAAAAGCACACTGTAGTAATAACAAAAGAATCTAGACAACTCCAAATTTTAGTTTTACAAGTTGCCTGGTATAAAGCACCCTTCTTCACACTGTCAAATTCTGACTACAACTATTACTCCAAGGATTTGATTAGAATATACATTTATAAACTGTATGCCAATATTCTGTATGAAAAGATTAAAACAGTGTAAAATGTAAATCAGTTTTCAAAGTGGAAACTTGTAATTGAGTATAAAAAGTAAACCAGGCAATGTGAGCAGACATTCATGATGATGTTTGATTCTTTAATCTTGAGTTTCATTAGTATCTGAATAACTACAGTTACCTTCTGCATTTCCCATTAGGTATCAATACCTATAAGAGGCTTCAATAAAAATAAGTAAAATTCTTTATAAAGAACATAGAAAGGCTCTGCAAAGGGATCTGGCCAAGCTGGATCAACGGGGATCATGAGGATCAGTAAGGCTAAGTGCAGGGTCCTGCCCTCAGGTCATAACGACCCCAGGCAGTGCCACAGGCTGGGGAAGAGTGTAAGGAAAATTGCCAGGTGGAAAAGGACCTGGTGACAGAACACGAGCCAGCTGTGCCCAGGTGGCCAAGAAGGCCAAGGGCATCCTGGTCTGGATCAGTGTAATGTGGCCAGCAGGAGCAGGGCAGGGATTGTCCCCCTGGAGCTGGCAGAGCCACACCTTGAGTGCTGTGTCCTGTTCTGGCCCCTCGCTAAAGAAAGTCACTGAGGGGCTGCAGCGAGCCCAGGAAGGGTCTGGAGCACCCGTCTGAGGAACTGCTGGGGGAGCTGCAGATGTTTAGTCCAGAAAGGGAGGCCCAAGAGAGCCCTTCTCACTGTCCACAACTGTCTGAAAGGAGGAGGACGGGGCTCTACTTCAAAATAACAAGACACAGGACAAGAGGAAACAGCCTCAGATTTCACTAGGGGAGGTTTAGATTGGATGTCAGGAAAACTATCTTTGCTGAAAGGTGCACAAACGTTGCAACAGGCAGCTCAGGAAGTGGTTGAGCCACCGTTCCTGGAGGCATTTAAAAGACATGCAGATGTGGCCCTCAGGGACACAGGTTAGGAGCCAGCACTGGGTTAATGGCTGGACTCAATAATCTTGGAGGTCTTTTCCAACATCAAAAACTCTATAATCTGTGGATACAAGATGATTAAATATTCCTGAAATCACAAATAAATGCATGCTAAGAAGTGAAATGATGCCTTGTACTCCTCTCTATAAGCCCCTCTTTGCAATGTATATTGACAAATACTGGATTGTAATGGGACTTTGTACAGCTGCAGCAAATGGAGGGAAGGGCAGGGGATTTTAAATTTAAGTCTTGACAGACAAAAAAAGGTGGAATGTGTTTTAAGGTACATTTCTATTTTGTTTACTATATTCACTCATAATAATGAAAATAACAATAGTAATGACTTTTATCTTCCTATGAACAAGACACACCCAAGGACAACTCCCTCCAGCTCCAGAAGAACAAAGACAACTGACTTATGAGGCCCTTGGAAGATTTTAAGATATTGCAGATGACTTTTTTTTAAAATAAATGCCATAAAGTACAAAGCATTTCCATCTCACTAAATAAAGGGATGGCAGCTCTACGGATGATGCACGTTCAAAATCATTTCAATGCAGTATCAGTAGTTCAGTGATATAACTGGGAAGGAGTCTGGAAATACTTCAGATTTCCACACAGTGCAAAGGTGCAGCTGCATCCAAAGGATTCCAACATTTTTAATGAAGGGAAGTTTGTTTTCAGATGTCCAGCTCATCTTTGCTTCACCAAACAAAAGCATCCTGCAGTGGTTTACAGACTGTATTTACTACATATGGCTATTGGATGAAGAAAGGTCGTGACTTGCAGATTCATGAAGGACGCAAGAATAAAATGGGTGTAGGGCACATTTATCATGTTAAATTCTACTTTTCTATAGACTTCAGTTGGAAAGACTCCTCCAGATATTACTGCAATATCTGAAAGACGAACATCCAACAGCAAAGGTCAGAAAAGCTGATGTTATTGTATCCTTAAATCCATTACTAACATAGGTACAAGTATTTCAAGTGGTTCCTTTAAAAACTGGTAGTCTTATTCCTTTATTCAGTTTCCAAAGTATTTTTAAGCTAATGTCAAAAGATATTCTTCATCACCTATAAATGAATGTAACTATTACTCACCCTGCCAACCATATTGTGGCAGTTTTGACTTACATTTCTTTTTTTTCCTTTACTATTTTAAATATCCTAAGCCAGAAAGTCCTATTAACAAAGCTGACGTTTTCAAATAAATGACTAAATATAAGAAAAAAAATTAAAAGATATTCAACACTTCTGTATTGTCAGACCAGACTAACAAAGTAGGGCTGAACATTGAAATTGCACCCATAGACCAGGCAAACAGGCATGGAATAACGAGTCTGCAGTTCTCACTTTAATACATCAGGAAACAACAAACTGAAAGCCTTATTTTTGAAGGCTATAAAGGTGCTTTATTCAGGGTAATTTTCTTGGGGACAGATACTGGATGTTGTCATTACTTCAAATAAAGATACATTCTTTGGGAAGACATCCCAGTGCCTTTCACTAAAATCCTGCCATTTACAGTGCAGAGAGTATTTGGGGGTGAATCATACTCTCTGTTTTCTTTTCTCAGGCCCTTTCTCCTAGGCCTGAGCAGACAGGCACTGTGGATCTTCCACCTGAGCTGCAGGCAGCAGTGAACCAGTTCTGTGGGTTGCCCCAGAAGCAAACCTGCTGTGCCTGAAGCAGGCTGCCCTCCCCAGCCCCCAAACCCTGCTCCAAGTTCAGCCCCGACATCTCCCCTCAGCCACCTGCCCCTCCAGCCGGGGATTAGCCTGAAGCTCCACAGCAGGAGAGTGGGACAGGGCTGCTCTCAGCCACCAAGGCAAATATGGCTTGAAACAAGCAACTCTTGCCAAGTTCCTCAGCAAGCTTTCCACAGTCTTGGCGGGATAATGAGACTGAAGTTTACACTCACTGCTGAATCAGACTGTGGTTGGTAAGCAATGAAATACCAAGTTTAGGTATTTTTCTAACTCTACTTACTTGGGAAAATGCCCATGTAAGTTAGAATGTAACTTACACGAAAATGCCCAATCTGTGGTGGATAGTTTTGAAAGGGTCAGTGAATTAAGCAGGTACACTAAGCATTTATTAGAGTATGTGGAGGGGGAAATAGAAGCAATGAAGCAGCATGAAGACACACACTCCTCCCACTCTGCTCCCATCTATGTGACAGAAGTGTCAGTTTATCCAAAACTCTCTAGTGGTCTTAACCATTTTCAGAAAAAAAAAAAAGAATTGTGACTCCTGGAACTTCTGTAGTATTTCCAGAACTGTGCTGATACCTACAATGACAACTGTCCACAAAAGAAAATAATAATATCTACTTAGAACTCAGAAACAAATAAACTGTCCAAAACCAGAGTGAACTCAAGTTACATATTTACATCCAGCTAGCTGAGTGGCATTTCAATTAACATATGGAATAGTATGGTCTGATTCCAAGGCACAGATGCAGAACTCTCAGGAGACTGAACACAGACCAGTAACATTACAGTACAGCACACCAGTAACCAAGCAGTGCAGTCAGCACTTCAGGGGCAGGAGAAACTGGTACTCAGCTTTTGACTTCATGACTGTGCTTCTCTTTTCCATATCAAGAAGAACAGCATAAAAAAACAGAGTATGAAAATACTAATTTGCTACTAACTACTATGGTAAAGAGCTGTTTACAGGTATTGAATGATGATGGTGTGGCAGCAGAAAATCTTCCCAGAATGGACTGGCAACACAGGTGAAGGAAGGAGAGAATGACTAAAAACTGCTGGCTAGAGAAAAAAGAAAATGTAAAAACCCTGTCAGTATCATTCATTAAAGCCAAAAGCTGCCCATTACCTTCAATTACGTAATTTAATACAAAAAATGAAACATGTCTAAAAATAAGACACCAAACATGTTATCACAAGCATTCTAGGTCAGCTGTGTTAGACTGTCTGACCAGCTGCTGTACACCCTGACACACCAGATTACAAAGAAAAAAAAAAAAGTTGCTCACATGCAGACCTTGCTATCTGTCACAGAAGGCAACAGCAGTGTACAATCTGTAGAACACGTGCAATGTGCTTGCATTAATAATACTTATTTCTTTCACAGGCTTTAGAGCTAAATTATAATTTACTATGTCAAGGCAATTATGACTGAGAAGGATTTGTAATTGCACTGAATTATTCAGGCTTAAACAAAGAAAAATTTAAACATTAAAAGTAAATGAAGGCTGAAACAGAACCAGAAACCATTCAATGAAAGTTCAGAATTGTGCCATGCTTTAGTCACTTTGCACAAGTGAACACTTTATAACATTACACTGCATCAAACCTCAGAGAGAAATGCTGTGGAAAGAACTGAGGATGAGCTGCATTTCCAGCTGCCATTGAAATCAAGCTGAAGAATTGCCTCTCAGTTCCATTGCCAATGGACTACATACAGTCAAAACCATAAAAGCCAAGAACTAGAATACCCAAAGAAAACTGAAATCAAAGGTAAAACAGGTTTTCAAACTGCATATAGGAGATCACTACATCTGTAAGTATCAAAGCAGAAATAGTAAATGATACAAGAACTAGTCTATGCTTAAGGTTTTCACATTTGTTTTAGAAACTGAGGCAACGTAAAAAAAGAAGTTTAGACATGCCCCAATTTCCCTACTGTATTAAATCATTATGTTACTCATAAGACACGACATGAATAAGAAAATATGTTAACATGAAAGCACATGGTCGAGTATACTGACGCTGCAGAACGAGTGGGTGTGTTCAGCTTGTGCTGAGCAGTATTAATTATCACTCAATCTTTAACGTTTCCCCTTAACATGAAGTGAAATGCATGAGAACGAACCCATGAATTAGCAATCTAATGAAACTAATGAAAGTATTTCATGACCACTGGTTTAGGACTGCAGTTTATGGAAGGAACCACAGCAGGGAAACTTAAATTAGGGCGTGCAAACTGTCACAGGAACTTGCAGGTGAAGTATCCAAGTGCATTCCAGGCAGGAAACACCACCATGGTCCTTGAGGAAAGCCCTGCCGACTCCTTCTTTTGTTTTTCGCAGCAAAGGGCCTTACCCCGCTATCTTACCGCACCTGCAGGAAGGCTCCCTCTCCTCACCGCCCCACAAGCGCCCACGTGGATACCAGCTTCCCTCAAAAGACGGCAAAATACGGCCTTCCCCCCACTTCCAGGAGGAAGTTCCCCGTTTTCATAGGAGCAAAATGCCGGCGTTCCCTTTCCCAGAGCCAGGCCACCGCCGCCAGGCGAGGATCGCGCGCTGCATCCACAGGGAGCCATTCCCGGGAGCAGCGGCAGCAGCGCCGGCGCTCCCCGAGCCCGGCTGGCGCCGACCCGGGCCGGCGGGGATGACGTACCGCGTGTGCGGCAGCGCCGGCCGGGCCGTGCCCACGCCGGCAGCGAGCCGCGATCCCCGCAGCCTCCGGCCCCGAGGCCCGGCCGGGGCGCGGTCGAGCCGACCCTTCTCCCACGGCGGCAGGGGCGAGGCCGCCGCCCGGGCCGAGCAGCACGAGGAGCGCGGCCCGTTCCCGACCGCCTCCATGGCGGTGCGGGCGGTGGGGGTTCCCGCCGGCGTTACCTACCGGGAGCTGTGAGGGGGCGCGGCGGGGCCGGGGCCAGCAGGGCTGGGAAGGCGCGCGGCGCCCTCGCGCCGCGGCGGGGGCGGGGGGGGAACGGGGGGGACGGCGCCCGGTGATCCCGCGCGCGGGCCCGCGCGCGCAACGTGCTCGCGCCGCCGCCGCCACCCGGCCAAGATGGCCGTCGGGCCCGGGGGGGCGGGGCCTGGCGCGCGCCACGGGGAGGAGGGGAAGGGAGGGAGGGAGGAAGGGCGGCCCTCGCCAGGGACAGCAGGGAAGGGGAGGGCAGGGAAGGAAGGGCGGCCCTCCTCACCATGGAGACCTAGAGCGCGGCCGGGCGCAGGGAGCGCTGCCTCCCGCGGCGGGTCGGGGCGCCCGAGCTCCCCGAGCCCGCCCTGCGAGCGGCGGCCCCGCTCCGAGGGGAGCTGCCGGGCGCGTTCCCAGGACAGGAGGGTCTGGCTGGCCTCTGCCTCCGCGGGGTACGTGGTGACGGGCAGCAGCAACAGATAGACCGGGTGCTTCCCTTCTCAAGGAAAGGTGCTCCGTTCCCCTTCTCGACCGCGGTTTCGGCATTAGGAACGGAGCTCCAATATCGGGAATTGATACAACGCGAAAGGTACCACGATGGAATGGTCTTGCTAGCCTTTACCTGCCCTGGGCTGCGTGTCTTCTGCACCTGGACCACTACGTGCTTTCATTCCCGTCGGGAAGAACTGTCATTCTCCTTCGGGAGCCCATCACCTCACTAAGGATACCACCCCCAATAATGATCGTGCCCACGGACTGCTCCCGCACAGCGGGTGCCACGACCCCCAGGTCTTGCTGGCCTCTACCTGCCCCGGGCAGCGCGTCATCTGCACCTGAAACACTGGCGCTACGCGCTTGGCTTCCCGTGGGGAAGCATTTCCAGGAGCCCCCGGGGGCACTCGGGCCCCACGCCCGGCACCGAGCGCGCCCCGGGCTCGCTCCCGCCGGCCCCGCCCCGCCCGTGGCGCCGCGCGAGGGGCGGCCCCGGCGCCCGAGGGGCAGCGGGCGGGGCGGCGCGTGCGCACTGCGGCCGCTCCGCTGCGGCGGCGGCGGCCGTGGCTGTTCCCGGCGGGATCAGGTGGGAAAGGTGGGAGCTGCGGCTCTGCCGGCGCCGTGAGGGGAGGAGAAAGAGGAAGGTCCAGGCCGGGCAGGAGCTCGGCTGGCTGGGGCGGCGTGTGGGGCTGCCCGGCCGGTGCCTCCCGCCGTGCGTGCGGGGCTCTCGCGTCGCCCCCGCGGCCGCAGAGCGGAGCCGGGCTGGGCATCCGGCGGGGCCCGTGCCGTGAGTAGGTGCTGCTGCTTTATTTCCGATACTAAAGCGGTGTGTGGGCCTGGGGGGCCGCGGTCGCAATATAATGCTGTAAACCTGGTTAGTTTTCATTATATTTATTTATAATTGTTGTAGTTATAACTAATATAATTAATGTTGATTGAAAGCTCCACAAACAAGTCGTGTGGGGATGGCTACCGGTTGGTTTTTCATCCTCTGGTTGCTCTTGGTTTTCACGACGGTTTCCACCTAATATTTACACTTTACACTCCTTGTAAAGATGTGCTCGCCTCCTTTAAGGAACAGCTTGTAGCCTTCCCAGGTAACTTTGCAAAGTCTGGGCTTTCGCAAAAATATATTTTAAATAATATTTTTAGATTGATTACGAATATATGTATAAAGCTGCTAATGTAATTCTTTTGATTATCTTTACTTTTAATGAAATTATTTTTCACAATGAAAGTATTAATTTTAACTAACGGGCTTAAAGCTGTTCACTGGAGGCAGGGTAAAAATAATAAATTTATTAAAGTTGGATTGAGAGAATAATCTGAGGGATCAAATGTACAGGTGAGCTGGTTAAAATAGAGTACTGCTGAACACTTGCTATCTTTATTAAATATTAATTAAACATTAGTAATTTTAATATTTAATGTTTACTTTTCCATCTAATTTAAAAAAATAGGAAGCATAGTGAGAGGCTGGTGTTCAGATATATCTTGAGATCTTTAAAGGCCTTAGAAGAGCAAGGGTCCAGCCAAAGAAAATGAGAGCAGGGACAAGAGCTTGTAGATGAGTAGTAAAATGAGTAATGCAGTTAAGAAAATCAGGGAATCTTAGGTATGGAATTCCCTTCTGTTAAGAACAAGAAAAACAGTCTTATGGATGTTGTAAAAATGCTGAAGTAGTCAGTGCAGCCTTTGTTCAGTATTCCTGGGAAGGCTGTAGTCAGATATTTGCTCAAACTGAATAAAATTGTATGATTGGAATGCAATCAGAGTATTACTTCTTAAAAGAAGAGAGAAAAGCCAGATGATCTCTGATCTCCTGAATGATTCTGAGGAGGTGGTTTGGGAAGGGAATTTTTCAGTAAGTAGAGGACAATTAAAATCAGTGTGCACACAGGAAATACTCTATTGTGGCTCGTTGAGAGCAGTCTGGATTAAACTTTTTTTTTCAGTGGGCAATGCACTTAATAAGGGGGGAATATGAGGAGTCTGCCTTGAGTTTTACAGGATTTCTGCCATTGTTCAAGCTACTGAAGTGTGCTCTAAAAATAATTCTTTTTAAAGATCTTTTTTTAAGAGCTTTTGAATCTGACTTGTAAATGACTCACTTTTTAACAGTGGTGTCATGAAATTGCTCCTGGAGAGTTCAGTTTTGAGTGAATTTTTACTGTTCCCTGGAATGTGGAATACAAAGTTGAAAGGATTGCAGGCACTGTACAGCTAAGGGCTGGAATTAAAAACCAGCTTGAGAAGCTTGGTAGCAGGTTGGAAAAATCAGTGTAACTAAGCTCAGTTCACAGGAACTGAGGGAGGAAGAGAACACAGGAATAAAAAAAAATCAAAGGTCTGGTTAGTGGAAAGGGTGTCAGTGAACAGCAAACAGTATCCCAAAAAACACTGGGCATTTATGCTGCATTTCAGCACTGTATGCACAGTAAAACCAATACTAATTGAGAATTATGTTGTTTTAAGTACCCAGGTGTTGCTTTGTCACATTAACAAGTGTGAGTAAATATAAAGACAAGGGAAGTGATTACTCTGATGAAAAACGGCCTTAGCTAAAATGGTCTGGTTATTTTTTTTAAACAACACTGCTGGATATCTAGACTCTGCAGGAATATTAGGTTTATTAAACTTTGTGAGGGGAGCTTGAAAGACATAGACACTCAAGAAAAGAAAAAACTAGGAGCAAATTTGATGAGTGCCTTCACATCAATAGCAGGGTTGCTGTGTAAAGGCCAGTGGTTAACAAGTCTTTGAGTTCTCTGTAGATCAAGAGATGCTTGTTTTTAGGTGGTGATACTCGATTTGGATGCTAAAGGAAAATCTTTAGCTTTTAGGTTGATGAAACCTGAAGCTGGGTGTCCACAAATCTCTTGCTGGAGAAGTAAATGCCTGGACAGACATCTCTCAGGCACAGTCAGGTCTCTCAAGGGCCTTTACACGTGTGTATTTGAATAGCTCTGTGCATACAACGTGGTGGAATTGCAAGTTTTAATAGGGGAAAACTGCTTTGGAATCTGCAAGTTTCCTTGAGCCTGGATTTTTATGGAGCTTTAGTAGGAAGGGCCCATGATGTATCCTTTAGTGTCTGGTGTTGGGTGTGTTGCGTGCTTGCACAAGGGTTTGCTTCCAGGTGTGCAGCTTTTAAAGGTGTCTCCTGCTGGTACAACCTGGCTGCTTTGGCTGGGGAAGGCAGACTGTCCAACCATTTAAATCCATTTCACTCTTCATAAACTGTGCTTGCTAAAACATCTTCAGTTGGCTGCTACAGGGCTGGAATGTTTTCTGGAAAAGAGAGAACTTCTGTGAGAAAGATAAAGGATAAAGAGTTCAAGGAGGGGGGAAAAGCTGCTGCTTTGTCTTGACCAAAGGATGTGCAAACCACAGAGGGGAAAATGGCAAAATGAAGGTGTGCTTGATCATGTAATGAAGATGTTCATATATTCATGCTGTTAATAAGGAAACAGCAGCCTGTTAATGATCTTTGGAATAACTGAATTGAAAAATCAGATATTTCCAGACAATGCTTCTAAAGATGCAGTATACTTTTCCATTTTTCAGCACATGTCAAGGAGAAGGCCTTCTTAAAAAATTTTTTGTTTTTACACAGCCTAAAAGAGCAAAGAAAAATTTTATTAAGTGACTTAAATTCCTTTTAGAGCTAAGTATTGATGTCTCATTTAAAATGAGGTACTTTTACTTCTGCTAGTAAAATGTCTGGAAGTGTTACTTGAGTGAGCTGGCCTGTTGCTACAACATTTTTCTTCAGTACTTCTATCAGCTTTCAGGTTTTAAGGTTCTGAGAGTATTGGAGGCTTCAGCAAAGCTATCCAGAATGTATTGTTCTTGAGCAGGCCTTCTGTCATGAAAATCTGACTCATTTAGTTCAACCATTGCAAATTTTCAGTCTTTCTCATCACTAGTACACAATATGTGGCCGATTTATTTGTCAGGAGTGGTTTGGAGTTGAAATTCTGGGGTTTGAGAATATTTTCCTGTTAGATAAAAAGAAATAAGCTCAGTTTAAAACAGTAGGGAACTTGAATGGTGTTTCTTGCTGTGTATTTCAGACCCCCAAAATGTAATGCCTCCAACTTTGGAGAACCAGTGCAATACAAGTCTTGCATTATTAAGTTATTTAGAACTTTGCTCTGTGTGCTGAAGCTTATAAGAAAGCTCAACATCATTACCTTAAGGTATTCTGTATACTTTGAAAATTCTAGTAATGTTTTTCTAAAAGCATATATAATCAAGTTTGTGATGTAATCTGACTGAGCAATGCAATTTCTGTGGTTTACCTTGTTTTGATGGGATGTTTGCATAGTCCTTGTGTCTTAAGGATGGGATTTGGAATTTTTCATTAATTTTCTCTTTAAGTCACAAGAGTGTCAAGACTTGCTGGTGATAATATTCAAAAGATGTTTTCTGTGATGTTTTTGAGATGTGGTTACTTGAATTACAGGTGAACAAATTAGCTTTACTTTGTGAGGTTGAAATTTCTATATATATTTTTAAAGGTCAGAAGAACAGTATTTTTGGTGTCTCTGTAAATGTGAGAATTAAAATGAGTGCAACTCAACCTCTCTTAGTTCACTGTGACAAAAGTAAAAAAAAAACTGCCCAGAGCTTGGATTAGAAGGTCATTTGAGCTTTAAAATTCACAAGTCTGGGATAATAGTCTCCCCAATGCTTAACAAACATAGTTTGAATTTTGGTGCAGCATAGGGAGTGGACTAGATGATTTTTGAAGGTCCCTTCCACCACTCAAACCATTTTGTGATTCTGTGAAAAATGTTTGTTTTTCAAGTAGCTGTGCAGTAAATGTTTTGTAATTTTTTCCAAGGTTTTTTTATTTAGATAACATTAGCATTAATATGTCTGTGAATATATATACAACATCTGTAGGATTAGCTGTGTAGTGTCCAGCTGTCTCTTCTGAGAGAGTTGTCTTTGAACAAGGATTTTGTCTGAAGCTTTTTGTGACACTCGCTGTTGTCAGTATTTAGTTTTTTCTACACATGGAATTATTTCTTCAGATTTTGTTTATGGTAGTTAGGACTGGAGTCTTGTGTATGAGAAAGCAGGTAAAAGATCTCTGTCAAGTCTTACGTTTGCAAAATTGAAAGAAAATATTCAAGGTCCAATAGAAAGTGTTTGTTGCACTAGAGAAGTCAGATTTCCTGTGGGACTTTGTAGCTGCAGAGTCACTAGTACATGGAAAATGTTGTCTCTGGCTGGTGTCAGTTCTGTAGTGGGTAAGGCATGGATCTTGTGGGTACCAGCCTAACTCAGTCCCTTATTTGCTGTCTGGGAGAGGCACTGGAAGAGTTTTTCTGAAATTAGCAGAGCATGATGTGATGTCATGCATGTAAGCAAGGGTAGGAGGTCAGCTTTGATTCTCTGACTTTTTAGTGCTCTCTGTTTAATTTTAAGCTTTAATGTAGTTCTTTTGGTGGAACTTAGGTTTCTTTGGAATTTTAAAAAAACTATTTTAAACTACTTCCTAGGAAATAGTCAAGTGCTCTGTACTTTACAAAACGCAGCTTAATTAAGTTGTCGTATGTGTGGTGATAGTCTGGGTGTTGAGGCTGAGTGTGATTACTTGAACAATGCAAGTCACAAGTTAATGATTCCAGATGAAGTTGTAAAGGTCAGGAAATGGTCTGTGAATAAATGTGGCTATAACTAATTGCTAAAATTATACAATTTGTTTAAACTCCCATTTCTTATTTTAGGGGAGAAGTATCTCTTGCTCTAGTTTCTGGATTTGTAGATTAAGAGAACTTTTAAATGTATCTGTGGGAGAGAATGATGTTGTACTACTAGCCTTTAAATTAACATTTTCAATCTTAATTTTTTAAAAAACAGAACTGTAATAACCAAATTCTGAAATCCTGACTAACTCTATATGCATAAATTAGAACAATGCAAGTATGTCTTATGAATGTTGCAAGCATGTATTGAGTTCGTAAGGACACAAAATTTACACATATGTGGAACCCCTTACATATATTGCATATATATATTCTATATATTTATACATACTACTTTATATATATATATTAATAAAATATTCTACAGACGTGCAAAAATGCTCGTGTGTGTATGTATAAACCACAGATTCTGCAGCCTGGTATAAAAGTGTGAGGCCAAAGAATTAAACTGACTATGTGAACAAACAAAGTCCTTTAATTTTCCCATCAAGCTAAAAATATGTCAACTAACTGCTTGTTTTCTCTCACTAGAAATGACAACCCCAAACAAGACCCCACCTGGTGCTGATCCAAAGCAGTTAGAGAGGACTGGAACTGTTAGAGAAATAGGCTCACAAGCAGTTTGGTCTCTTTCATCCTGTAAGCCAGGTAAATCACAACAATGATGTAAGAAGTTGAATGCACGTTTATGTTGTGGGAGGAAGACATCCACAGCAGTAAAACTGCTGTAGTGTAGGCTGTAGTTACTACAAATAATGTTGGCCTTCTCTATATGTGGTACAATATGGAAGTTATAACTGTATCAGAAATCCTTCTATGAGGAACTATCTGATATGAACTAAACAGAACTCTTAACATATTTTATTTTATTTTATTATTTACATGGTGAACAAACTAAGCCATGTGAGCAGAATCACACTCAGCGTAGTGAAATTGTTTCTGTGCTTTGGCCTTTTGTCTGGGTGTCTTCCATTTTTAACTAAGGATGACCATGCAGCTGGGTGACCTAAATGTTCTGCCTGAGCTTTGAAACTTTTTGTGGGCTCAGCTGTTACAGGGTGGCCCTAAAACCCTGCAAGTAAAATGAACCTGTGGTCCTCAGGGGCAGTTAGTGATGCCTGCTCAAAATATCTGAAAATATGTATTCTTTCCCTTTGGGGTGGTTGAATTGCTGTTTCAGAAATATCTGTTGGGAATTGATCAATTGTCTTGCTGCAGCCTAGGGTTAGTGATCCCTTTATGTATTGTGCTCAGGCTGAATGACTTTGGTCTGAAATCCTGGAGTATGGGAGAAAAAATGTCTCGTGGTTTTGTTGCTGAAACAGGCTGAAGAAATTTTTTCATTGCAGATTAAACTTCAGCTGCTATTGGAAATGCAACTAGTGTGAACAATCAATAACAGGATATGATTAATAAAAGGATAATGAGGGAATAGAAAATACAAAGCTGGAGTTGCTTCTTCAAATGTGATAGCATTAACCTTTAGGAATACTGTTTTTTCCATCTATTGCCTGTTCTAGCTAGTACTTGAAAAAGCAAAAATATTTCAGGACATGACTTGAAAAGAAAATGTTACATTTGGCTAAAAATTTATAATGAATGGTCTCTGCTAATGATTTTTTTTTTAAATTCAGCAGTTAAGTTACAGAAGACGTGGAAAAGTCTAACTGTTAATTATTACTCTGGCAACCAATATGAATGACTACTTAACCACTTGAAATTCCCCACAGACCTCAACAGCATTGAACTTCTGCAGATTCCCCTATTTCAGTTTCATGTCAGAAAAGCATATGTGCACCTTGGATATCTAGAACTATTTCCTAGTATATTATGACTTGAGAGACATTGATTTGTAACAGTTGAAGAGCTACGATTGCATCACAGAAATGGGATGTTCAAGGTTATAACATTTTCTTTTTCTTAGGGTTTGGAGTGGATCAGTTACGAGATGATAATCTAGAAACTTACTGGCAGTCAGATGGATCACAGCCTCATTTGGTGAACATCCAATTTAGGTATTAAAATATATTCCCTGTGGGTTAGGGTGCTTTGTACTGTTCAATAAGGTAGGAATTCTTGAAGTGCAAGAACTAACCCTGGGTAACAGGGCTAGTTCTGTTATCCAGCTGGTAAAAAGTCATAGAGCATTTCAAAAAATGAGATTTTCAAATGTTATGATCACTAAATGTCTAAATAAGCAACGAAAATGAATGGTTAATGGCATGTCAGTTGTGACAGCATCACGTTTACTCATGTGACTTATGTCCTGATTTTGTGTCTTTGAGTGTCATTTGGAAGGTAGATGACTCCTATGTAACCTAACAAATGAGTTTGAGAAACCTTTTTTATTCCTTCCTGTGTAGGATGCTTTCAGAACTTTTTCTTTAACCAAACTTGAGATGTTTGTCCCCCTTTTTTATTTACTTTTTGGAGAAGGCCTTGGTCTAATAAGAGAACCCATATTTGAAAAGCCTAACTTAAACTTCATTATGTACAACTGCTTATTTGGCATCTGTTTCTTGGTATACTCACATTTCTGAAGGCAGGCAGAGGATAATGTTGAAAATCAAGTGTATGCATAATGTAATGTGGAAAATCACCTAGTTTTTCAACAGCAAGTTTCTTATGAATCACTAGGCACACTTATATTCATTTTCAGAACATTTAAATCCTTAGTTATTGCAAGCTAGCAACAAACTCATTCCGAATATTTTTCTTTATGATGCTCACATAGCTTGTGTTGCTTCTTGCAGAAGAAAAACAACAGTGAAGACCTTATGTATTTATGCAGACTACAAATCTGATGAAAGTTACACTCCAAGCAAGATCTCCGTCAGAGTAGGAAATAATTTTCATAATCTCCAGGAAATCCGGGTAGGTCAACGATGCTTTGCATTCTATCTTAAAACAGTTCTCTCTTGTTAAGACATCTGATGTAATGAAGTGGTTTTTGGAGGTAAAATATAGCATTATGCTTGAAGGGGGAAAATCGCTGGGTTTATTTTGATGTTTGCTTTTTAGTTTTTATCTTGTAAATTTGGTAGATTGCTTTCTGTTATTTTTATAAGACTTTTTACCAAACATCGTTATAATTGAATATGTTCATAAATTAAGTTTTACTTTTGAGTATTGTTTCTGATATTTTTCTTTTTAATACTCAACAGTCACTGAGATGCAAAAATTTTGGATGTGATGTGGTTTTTTAACAATATGAAGCAAAATCCAATTTTCAGTTCTTCAGATTGGCTTGAGATTTTGAATGAGACAGAGTTGTAGTGTTTTGTTAGTGTTTTATTTATAAAAAGATCAAATCCAGTATTATTTTTCTGGTGATGCTTCTAGTCAGAACTGTGATAAGATTTTAATTGCTTTAGGTGCTTAGTTTTGCTTACCTTTTGGTTAACAGTAAAAGCAGGTTTGAAATAATCCATGATCTTGCTAGACATCCACCTTGGAAACTAATTGGGTTCCTTATAAGCAGGTATCTTTGCTCATTCTGAGTCAGGGTAGCCTCATGTTTCAAATTCCTCTTCTCTGGAGCTCAGCAGTTACTGGCTGGTATTTTGGGAAGGTTTGACTTACCAGCCTTATATGGTAGGTGTTACAATAACAGGATTGGGATGATGAGAAAAGGGTGGTGCTAAATGGAGGCTTGAATTTTACTTCTGGGGTTTTTTTTTTCATTTTGGATTGTTGGGACTGAAAACCAAAATCCAAAGAGGAATTTGTAAGCTGTAGATACTGTGGGAGTAAAAAATGATTTATGATGTTCTCTCAAGTTTTGACTTACACTTTTATCCTAAATCTTGAATGGAAAGCTCTTGATGTGATTTATTTTTCTTTAATTAATTAAATATTCTTTTGGAAGAAATAAATCATCATGTTATTTTGACTTTCATCAGGTGTAAATTCTTTCCATCTTCCTAATTGTATGTAGCCTTTGGGAGCTGCACAGTATCTGAGGAAGGGCAGCTGGATCCTTCCACCTGTTAGGCTGTGGGTCAGTTTTCCAAGTATCCACTAGATGTCATTGTTGTCCTTAATGATCACTTTGATTTTTGCACTTTTATCTGCCCTTTCAATAACTAAATGATTATTCCACTTTTTGTAGTCATGCTTAGTACAGTACTATACATCTTGCTGCCTAACTTAAGTTTTCATACAGTGGTAAACTCCTGCTCTTGAGGGTATGTGTATGATTAATGTATTAAAAATCTATAAAGCAATAAAATGTATAACAAGTGTATTAGTTTTCTCCAGTGTCTCAGGCAGTATTTCTTTAGCTCTTTTCTTGCCAAACACGGGATTCTATGCATAATGTATGTAGTTAAAAATGGTGCTTCTATATGAAACAAGTTACTAGCATTTTTATGGTATATGAATGTGACTGTGATATGATGCATGACAGAGTAATTCTTATGCATACCACATGCTCTTGTGCTTTTTTTACTTCCAAACTGAGGAGGAAATATGGTCACACTTCTTATTAATGAGATACAATATTCTGATGCTGTAAAATGCTTGTGACTGTCATCACCATGATGTTACATGTTGCTATCAATTTTCATATTTTCTAAACTGCTTGATACTGTTTCTTGAATTTTCCTTCAGTCTTGAAACTTTTTTCAGCTTCTCTGACACATGGGGAGGTTATTAAAGCAGTGTGAACTGTTATGAGCTCTTTACAGAAATCTGCTTAATTATACAGTGATTGCATTGGCTTCAGTACTGATTAACTGGGTGGAAAATCAGGCTAAAGCATTTTATATTTTTCCATGGATGCTTGCCCAACTCATAGTGTGTAATGAATGTGTTTTCTTTTCTAATGGTCTAATTTTCAACACAATGCAATATGCTGTTGTGCTAAACTTTGTCACAAATATAAGATCAGTATGTAGGCATATCTTGTTTGGACCCTAAAATGAATTTCTTTTCAGAATAAAAGATTTCTTCCCCCTCATTTGTACCCCATTGTAAGGGTGAGAACAGCCCTTGCAATCTGGCAGAATTATTCCCTTGCTCACTGCAGTTAAGGTGTGTGCACTCAGCCTTTGCCTATGGCACTTAAGTGCCATTGTATCACAGCTTGGAGAGCAAATATTTTCTCATTTACAGTCATGGAGTTTTCCCACATGATGGTACAAACAGTCTGGATGGACAAGATAGTCTGTATAGGCATTTTTGGAACAGCATCCAGACTCCTCAGGATATGATTTAAGTTATTACACTTTTTCATGATAGGAAAATAGTCACTGCAAAGGATATGAGTGAAATGCTGTCTGTGAGAGATCTCTGGTCTTGTCAGGTGATGCTCACCTGTTTATTGAACATTTAGATGTTCAGCAATTCATTTTGCTGTAAGGAGATTGTTTTGATGCTAAGTGCAGGTGGTATTTCAGGGTATAGTCTCAATCCATATATAATACATATACACACACCTTGTAGTTAGCAATGTTTTCTGCTGTCAGCCTATAAAGTAGGATCTTTACATAGACTCAGGTGAAAGCCCTTTAATTTTAATACATCTTTGTTGGCAGGAGTATGAGGCCTTTTAGGGTTTTTTTTTAGGAGTTTGTTTGCTTTTCCCTTGGACTGCAGTCTGGTTTGTTTTCAGTTTCTCTTCTATCCCTTTTGGCCTTGCCTGGTGTTTTGTAGCCAGGTGCATGCACAGCAGCCTCCCTGGTGGCATGGGGCTGTGGCTGAGCACCACGGACAGGGCTCCTTCTTTCCTGTTTGAAGAGATTATGCACTAGAGAGGGGAATTACCAACTGGAGGAATGCCCAAGCTGGGAGGCTTTTCCAAGAGGCATTAAGGAAGTGACCCCACTGTAATGCCTTTACTCCTCTGGTGCCAGTGACTGTAGTGAAGAGGTTGGACTTAGCCAGACATTTTCTGAAACCCAGCAGTGAGCAATCTTCACCTGTTTTCTGTACCTGGAGTAGACTTAGATCCCAAGGAGCAAGGACATGCTGGCTCACCATAGGGCTGTTGAGAGGTAATCAACCAAGAAAATGTATTCTTGTGAGTCTTTAATCAAACATCTCTAAGGTGCATTGTTGTCCTTAATGATCACTTTGATTTTTGCTCTTTTATCTGCCCTTTTATCCACGTACAACTCCAGTACGTGGAGTACTGAGTTGTTACTCCTTTAGATTCCTGACTAAGCTTCAGGTACTTTGGCTAGAAACCATTCCTCTGTGTTCCATTCAAGAAAAAAGGCATTTCTGACCTCTAATTATTCCTTGGGCTCAGAAATTAAAAATAGTCAGTCTGCTTTCTGCAAACTGCTCTTGATGCTAAGAAAAGACTGAGTAAACTTTAGTTTTATAGAATTTCAGTCTTTCCTGTCTGTCTCTAGGATGTTCTGTAAACACAATCATCACACCAGTTGTTCATTTTGATTGTTATCTTGCTGTTAATGATGGCTGAGTATGGATTTGTTTCATCAGGATGCACACAGATGCACTGCTCCGTACATCTGAAGTTTACTGGTGGTGGAAATCTGCAAAGCAGGGGAGTAGAATCCTCCAC
Organism: Passer domesticus; assembly: GCF_036417665.1. Taxonomy (NCBI): domain Eukaryota; kingdom Metazoa; phylum Chordata; class Aves; order Passeriformes; family Passeridae; genus Passer; species Passer domesticus. The sequence goes on from NC_087477.1 coordinate 27,598,005, forward strand.
TGGTATTGGTTACTTATTAAGCCTTGTCATCGGTAGGAATCAAATTTCATAAAAAAGGTTATTTCCATTTGTACTCTGTACAAATTTCCACCTTCCAGCAGAGGATATTTTGTGAATCACCAGCTGAGATGTTCATATGAACTCATCTTTACAAAAAGAAGGCAAATTAAATGATGTAACATCACTGTTCCTTGCCAATATCATCATCACTGTAGGTGATATGACCTTTTCATCGTGCATGTGTTTATGGAAATAACTAATAGATGCTTCAAGCTGTGGAAATTATGAAAAGGATTACAATTTTCTTGCCCTTTGATACTGTAGAATGGTAAGACATCAGAGCAGAGCGTACTGTGCAGTCATGAGAAGTAGGTATTGAAGGTATTGAAATAGCCTTTTGTGCATACAAAGTGTGTGTATACAAACAGGGAGGCCTACATTAGAGCTAGTAGAACACTGGGCAGTTATTTTGGCCCACACACTATAAAATTGTTAAGCATTTTTGTCTTGTTGTGAAGTAATATTTTAAGACAAATAAGCATCTCTTCTGTAGAGGAAAACTAAACATGGTTTTTATGCTGTGGTACATGTTGCATACAAAAGATATTTTTTCTTTTGTGTCTGAGCATTCAGAAACAAATCTATGAAGGAACCTTTTCTTGCCCCAGAAGGGCTGAATTAGGCAAGGGTACCTTAAAGAGGCCCTGTATTTTTAATTCTGTCAGTCTGACTTTACTCTCTGAAGCAGAGGAAAAGCCATGTGAAACAATGTGGCAACCGCTCTATGGAAGGCAGCAAGTTGATGAAGTACAGAGCTTTCCTCAAGGGAACTCAAGTACAGAGAGCCTAGGAACTGATGGAAGCACTGAGTGTTGCATATCTGTGAAAACCTCTCTTGCACTTACAACCTTTTTCACAATTATTCATTTAAATTCCACTATAGAAAAGAAATTGGAAAATCAACACCCTCACAGTAAAGAATTTCTTGCTAATGTCTAATCTAAACCTTAGTTTTAGACCATTCCCCCTTATCCTATCATTACATATTCTTGTAAAATGTCTCTATTCCTCTTTTTTGTAGGCTCCCTTAGGTACTGGAAGGCCACAATTAGGTCACACCACCACTTTCTCTTCCTGTAGCAAGTGTTTGATTGCCTCGTTTTATCTCTTTTCTGTGCATGAAGTTCTCTTAGGAGGATTTACAAAGATTTCCCCCAAATCTTTGTTTTTAAATATTTTACTTCTGTAAAAATCTTTCTGGTACTATTGGCTTAAAAATTCAGATTTTTAAAGCTGTGTGTTATCAGTGCAGGTAAACTGTCCTTCAGCATGATGGGGGAGTTTTTAATTTGCTTTAATGCAAGCTTTCACTATTGTATTCTAATTACAATACTTTAAATAAATTCTCTGGTGGACATGAGCAGGTTGCACATAGTGCTCTGTGTGTGAGGCGAAGGAGCCAGATGCTTAAACTTTTTTATATTGAAAACCAACTGCAAATTTTGGTGAACATTTTCTCTAGCACTCTTTTGAAGTATGTAGTATAATACTACTGTTGTAGAGTAGTAATTGAATTAGTTAGGGAAAAACTGCTGATTTTCCTTGATAGTTTCTTCCCTTCTCTATATACCTGAAAGATTTATGCAGGGAAGTCTTCGATAATGGAGATCAGTGTACCAATAGGCCAACCCCTTTACCATTCCTAATTAGTATAAATGAAGGATCTCTTTTTCACAAGAAGATACTGTTACAAAGGGAGTACCTGTATGGTGAAGGGAACGCATGTATATGTTAATAAAAGTTCTGTGAGAGTAGGGTCTGTCATTTTTCCTCTTTGCACATTTTGCCAGTGGCATGGCCATGCTGCTCATGTACAAAAGTTCTAGCTGGAGATGTGGAATAGTCTTCTTTTTTTTCCCCTAATTTTATTTTTAATTCTACCAACTTCTGCAGCTGATTTACGCACGCACACATACACAAATTGTGCTTCTGGCTTTTGTGAAAACACTTTTTGTAGCCTTTAGCCCTTAGTGCTACATATAGCTTGTTTCTTTTAAACCATGGCTTTTTCTTTTTAATGCCTGGATACAGCAGAGATGCTGATCTTTCTTCTTTTGATAGCATTACCAAATTTTTAGAGCTCTTAGAGTGATCAGTCAAATTTCTGTGTCCTTTAGCTTCTAGGAATTGGTCCAAATATGTATATTGATGATATGTAGATATGATCATAGATCATATCTATTTGAAACAGTAGCCTCCATGCCCTTCACTGCCTGAAATTTCGAAGTTGTAATCAAACTTATGTGCTATCAGGCTGAGGGAAGAAAAGCATGTTTTTCTTTTACATGCTCAAAATGTAGTGAAAATCCCAGTGGACAGTCGTGTTTACAAGGGTAACTGTCTGCATTCAATTGTGGGTTATAAAAGTGCTTGCTTGAATAAATACACAGAGCTATCAGACAGAACAACCAATAGTTCGTTGGACTAATTGACCTTGTCAGTAGAATAGAAACACTTGCAAATAAAATTCCCATTGCCAGCAAAGTTGCAACTGAAAACCCCTGAAGAAACTGTGTATATCCTCTAACTATCTTGGAATGCAATGATTCAGGCAGCAGACATGTGCAGCGGGAGGGGGCAGGAGGGGGGAATCATTAACCAAGAAAGTTGTACATACCAGCAGTTTTCAGTGGGCTCCTTTTGCAGCGTGAGGCTGTATGCATTCCTCAAGTCATTAAGTAGCTCACTTTCCATATTCAGAGTTATGCTTTCTACCAGTTGTTACTACTTTTACCATCCTTTGGGTCCCCCTGTATGATTTGTTTTGCTGGTCTGCTTTTATTATAATGCAGCCTTTTCAGAAAAGGCAAAGGTGTTTGGCTGGTAACTACAGCATGTTGTAATGAGGGTGGAGTGTGTTTGTCATTCTGCAGCAATGGTTGACTTCCATGAATGCCAGTGTCTATAACCACACAGGCTGTGGCAGTTTATCTTTTTGAATATATTCGGATTGCATAACAGTGGAAAAGAATGGCAGTAAATATTAGAATATCTGATCTTCCAATAAAAAGCACGATGGAACCATTTTTTTACTTTACCCGGTGATGAGTCATGTATCTTCCCATTAAAAAAGGAAAATATTTCACTCCAGAAATAAGTCTTCACAAGTGAATTAGTCATATATCAGACATTTCCTTCTAAAAGTTTGGATAATGTCACACAGGTGGAAGTAGTATTAAAAAAAAAACCCCAACAGTGAAAGACACAACAGGCTTCACTGTGTACTGTAAAAACATGATTTTATTTTGGTTAGAAAACAAAACAGGAAAAATGGCATTTGGAAAATAAAGTCTGAAAAATGGTCTAGTTAGCTGCTAAATAAACTTCAGAGATGAAGGTTTAAAAAAACCCACCAAGATTTGTAAAAGGAGGCGGGGGGGAATAGTGTATTTCACCTTAAGTAAGGGACAATGTGTAATAAGGGATTTTGTGGTTTTACAGCTCGGTGCATGTGTTTGAAAGCTGTTCTCTCAGCAACGTGGGTGGCAGGTTATGCTACCATATAATGTATTGTAGTTGGCTCTCCACACTTGTCAGGGTTAGCGTTCAACCATTCGGAAAATTTTCCCATTGTTCTATCATGTGAACCAAGGCTAGTGTTGAATTCCCAATAACCTTCTGCAGGAAAAAGAGGTTTAATTAGAAAGTTTGAAATTTGATTACTTTTGTTATTGTCTTAATGCACTTCTCTCTAATTTAGGTGCTTATCTGCAAATGCAATCAATTTTTGCTCAGGAAGATGAAAAACAAACTTAACTCTGTACTGCAGTTGCTTCCACAATTTAAAAAGAAAACTTGTATACTCAATTCTGTCTTTCTTCAGCATTAACACTCTATTTCCATCTTAAACATGTTTGCTTTAGATGGATCATAGCTTTTGGCAGCTACTGCATTTTTAGCAAATAATACTGTTTCTAGTAAGAGTTGCAAAAAAAAAACTTTGTGTGAGGTCCTTGTAAACTGAACCTTGGGAACGTTATGTTATTTCTGTATTTTCCCTTCTTTTGTGCTTCTTCTCTATTTGTGTCATGGTTATAAATTACATCGTTTGAACTAGAGAATTAAAAACATTTCATTTTGTGATTCCTGTAATTTTAAAAAAATAGAATGTTTGTTTTATGTGTATTTTTTAAAATTTTTACCTGTTATTTCAGAGGCTGGCACACAGAGAAACAAGCAGTTATGGTATTGAAATTCCATTGTGCCAGCACCTCCAGGGCGTAATCCAAAAAAACCAGAAAAATCGCCTGCTGGGTTGTGTGCAGTAAGCTTCTGTGAACATCAGTGTCTGCTGTTCACACATCATTTTTTACTGGAAGTTCCTGTTGGAATAAAGGTTCTGTGTTTGGAGAGTGCACTGGGATACTTGTTGGTCAATGGTTTTGCAAAGTTTGTAGGGATTTCTAATTACAGTTTACCAGTGTAGGCTCACTAGATACTTCTTGCAGATAATCATTAATGTTTCAGAAGTAAGAGAAGCAAGCAGGGATTTAGCAACATAAAAACTGTACCAAGAAAGATCTGGGTGCTCTTCTCTTCGTTTAAGCATTCTCTCTGAGACTGAACATGGGAGTGAGGAATAAGGTAGGTGGATGGAGGGGGAGGTGACAGCATGACAGAAGACACATACTTGCTATCCCTACTTCAGTATTTAACCCCTTCCCTTCCTCCTCATTTAACGAGACAAGTGTGGTGTCTCGTTAACATTTTAAAACATCCAAGTGCCTCCAGCATTACAGCTTATGGTGGGTGTCAGTGTGATGCTCATCTACAACATCTTCATGGTGCTCAGTCAGGTGAACCTCCTCAGCTGATCAGAATTAATTTGAACTGTGGTTTACAAAACATGTGATAGTGTGCACTGCAAACTGGAGCATGTAGCAACATCTACTTTATCTTGTGTTTGATCTCTCTGCACTTGGGCAGAAGGATGGAGACCCTGCTAGGCAAACTGTTTAATGCAGCTTTTTACTTGGGTGCTTGAAGGAGTTCCTGGTCACATAGGGTTTCAAGGTTTGAACTAGGGAAAAGGAAAATTTTTGTTGGCTGGCTGTATCATTTATTGGCTTTTGGGGAAGTGGACTCTAGACATCTGACCTTGCAGTTACTTAGCAGAGCAAGGAGGTGGGTACCATTGAAGAAACTGTGTGAAACAAGGGATGCTTCTTTGATCTCAAGAAGGCAGCATGTTAGGAAGGAGATCTTGGAAAAGTGCAGCGGAACTGTATTTGGAAAGGGAATTATATTTTTGTGTAGTAAAGGGCCCTGCATACTGCATTTGAATTGTCAAATAAAGAACTGTTTCTGGATCTCATTTTTCTTCTTCTTCTACCCTACCACATTCTATAGGCATGCTCTTTCCCATTCTATGAGTTCCCTAGGCCTGAGTAATCCAAAATTGTCTCCTCTGGTTTTGGATTCCAAATATGAAAACATTGTGGGAGTCACACCACCATCTTTTGCTTAAAGGATGTAAAAAACATCCTTAAAGTTGTGTCAAAGCTGACAGTGAGATGCTGCTCACTCACTCCTGCTTTCCTTGTTCTGGAGAAGTTACTCGCCATTGGGAAGCTTCTTGCCTTTAAGCAAATTTTTCTACACTGTGAAATAAGATTGGGAGGATAAAGTCAGTGAATTATAAACAATCATCTTTGATTTACCTGTTTATCTTCATGGACTTAACTGTGGAGAGTAATCCTTGGAGGGAGCACTAGATCTTTTCAAACCTTAAGTGCTAAATACATGCAGTAAGGTCAAATCCAAGACTGATTCTGATCCCTCTGAGTGCTGCTACTAACATAGTATTAAAATCCTCCAAATAGTAAAGCCAGCAGTCAACATTTCATTTGGTTTAAGCATAAGAAAAGATATGAAAGGAATGGGAATTTTCTTGGATACTAAGAAAGTTTTTTGCTGTCATCTCAACTGGTGCTGGTCAGCTGGCACAGCACACCTCATTTTCTGTTTCACTTGAGCAACTTGTAGGCACCAGCAGCTGGAAACCTCCTGTGAATGTGTTCACCACCCTTTGCCAAACCAGCAGTTTGGCAGCTGGGTGGAGGGAGGAAGTGGCTCCAATTTAGAAGAAATTAGGAGCCAGTTTGCCCACCACTTATTATTCTCTGTATGTGTGGCTTCCATGTTATAATACCTTTATTTGCATCTGTACCAATGCAGTCACACCTGGCTATTTCTAGTGCATACTGTCTTGTGGCAAAGTTATCAGGTATTGCTATTAATTAGAATTTAAAAAACCCCAAAACAAATCCATTAAATGCACTGGATGTGCCATGCTTTGTCAGGTCAGCACTAAAAACAAACAACCAAAAATTTCCATAAATTCAGGTAGAAATAAAGGAACAAGGGTATTCTGAGTAGGTATATGGGGAGATTTTATTATTACTATCAGCCTTTTTTTTTTTCTTTCATTCTGAAGCCTAACATTCTAGTGGAAAGCTGAGATTATTCAGTGTCACTAGGAAAGTAATTCTGAAAAGAATTCTGTTGATGTGGTAAATTAAAGCAATCTTCAATGTTCAGAAGAAAATGCTACCTGGCAGGTGGTAGAGATCTAGAACAAATCCAGGGTTCTGGACTGTAAGACTCAGCTGCTTCAGAGCTGCCACCATGGCAGTTCTTTCCAGAGGGAGGTCTTGCTCCTGGGGTTACTGCGATGTTATTTTGGTCAGGGATCACATGTCTGTGTGTAGCTTTGATGAGAACACTGCTACACAGGGTCTACATTCAGTTCTTTGCTAAGTTTTATTGGGTGGGAAGGGATTGAATGTGGTGCTATCCTGTTCCTTATCTCAAGTAGTGCATGGAAATGTTTCTATAGATATGAAGTATAAATTTATTTCTTTCTGAGGGCTGTTCTCTGTCTTCATCTGTCATAAGATAACCGAGATCATGTGTTTGAGTCGGAAAAACCTTTCCCAGGCTTTTTCCATTTTCCGTGCGAACACACAGGAGAGGGTGGAGTGAGAATAATAATGTATCATATGTGTCTGGCTTGAGGGCCTGTGCTCTCTAGCTGCCTTCATCCAGTTCCTAAAGTGGGTTTATCTAACAGTCCTATTTTATTTCAGAATGAATTCTGGAGTGTTTTATGTCTCATGTCAAAGGAATGTTATCAAATACAGTTTTTATTGAAGCTTTTTATGAATGCTGTTTTCAGTCACAGTTTAGAGTGAATCATGTGGCATAGCCCCTAATACATCTTTTAAAATTATTATTTATCTCTGTATTTGTCAAAGATCAAATTCAGCTGTGAGTATGAAGGATATTTTGGATTATTTCTACTAGCAAATGCAGAAAGCTCTGATTTGTTTCTCTTAGTTGAGATTTATCTGTTACTTAGATGATGTTGCTGTGCATCAGTTTTACCTTAGTAAGGTAAAAATCAAATCATGTTTTATTTTTTCATTGTTTCAAAAAAGTTCCAATTCAGTATTAGAAGAAACGATGTAGTAAAATTTTGAAGTAGGCTTCCCTCTGCTTGACCAGGTCTCTGTTGTGATTATGATGGTCACCATTTGAAATAGAGGTTTTCATAAATCAGCTTTTGGTGAATCTGGCTCTGCTGGGGTAGGAACTTCTATTGTGGAATTACTGGGCTTTCTTCTATTTCTTTATACTGTCATGAGGAGTTAAAAGATTTACTTGCATAGCAGAAATAAATTAAGCAGAGGGGCATATGTAGCCACAGTAGATGTACAGCAAGTCACATAGATTTGCAATCCAATTCCATCTGCTTGTTGTTGACTGCACTTTGCTAAGCAGTAAGATGACACCCCACAGTAGCTCTAGAGGACATAGCAGGCCTGCTGGTAAACAAGTTTTTAATTAACTCATTCTCATGCTTTGTTTTCCACTGCCCCCTCTTTTTTCAGGAGCCTACTTAGGATGTAATTTTATTTTGATTCTTACACAAGTGATGGTGAAGGGCTCATTTTCTTGGCCTGTAGGATGTAGCACTAAGCCTAATCCAGATGCTGTTTGTAGCAGAAATGCTGTTGCAGCAAGGGACAGTTCATAGCACCACTGAATACCTTTTTAAATTGTATATTTTTTGAGTGAGTGGTGACTTGAGGGACCTTTGACTCCCAGAAAAAAGTCAAGAAACAAAATTCATGTAGATGGAAAGAAGCAGAGTCTCAAGTCTAACCTCCACATAAAACAAGAGATAAAAGCCTTGTGGGTTTTCTTTGGACATGCCTTCTTATTGATTTGTAAGAAAACACAAGCAAAAATAAAAGCTCTACTGCATTTGTTCCAGTACATTAAAGAAATTCTGTTTAGATGTAAAATTAAATGCTTCCATTGGGCAACAGTTCTGATTCCAGCTTTGCAAATTTATGGAAGTGTATTCTGGCTCACATAAAACTATCCAGCTGAACCTCTGACAGATATATTTCTTCTCTTTTAAAGTTCATTTGTATGAAAATATATCTCCAGTGAGACATGTTTATGAATTTGGGATCTTTCTGAGATGAGACTCTGCATTGCATTTTAAATTTGCACAAAATAGTTTTCACAACAGTCTTTTGGATTTGTTTCCAATGAGTAAATATTCCTCAAGCTGAGCATTACGCTCTGGATCCTGTGAAATGCTACTCTGCATTTGCTTATTGTGTGCTACAGCACACTTGAGTAATCTTGAAGTTTTATCAGGTTTTACCCCACTTTGCATTTACTGGGTATCCACGGACTCCTTATCCAGACACAGAAATGTTTGCATACTGTACTTCTGCAGGATTTGTGGACTATTTACGGAGATTTTAAATTCCTTGATTTTTGGGAGAGGTAACCCTCTGTAATTCTCAGAAACAAGCCACTCCTTTGAACCCAGGAGAAATGCTTTCTCTTAATCCCAGTGCTTTTTGTGTCTTAAATCAACAACTTGTCCTCTTGCTGATAAAGAATGAGTAGGGTTTTTTGAATTTGGTAGCACTCAGGTATAATTTGTTCCAGTCTTTTCCTGACAAACGAAGTTGCTCAGAGCAACAGAGCCATGCAGTTTTATGGGCCTGTCTTCTAGAAGAAGATCAGAAATCTAGCTCAATGTGTAGTAATAGCCCTTCTCAGTGAGGGGAACGAGGTGTTTTTTTGTTTCTGATGTACTTTCTTTCCCTCACCTATAAAGAGAGCTTGAGAGCTAGCAGCTGGCTGCTACTACTATGGACTTTCTTTGAATATCTCGATATTCCCATTTTTTTACATTTGTTCATTTCCCATATTAATTTTCTGCATTCTCTGGGAAGCAAAGTGCATGGCATGAAATGTGGTCACTAGGTTATTGCCGCTAAGTTATTTGAGATGGTTTGATAGAGAATTAACTCAGTGTGGCCAGTTTTCAGGGACCTAAATCTTTAATATTCCTTGCACATTTTTTTTTTCAAATACTTGCTTTGTATAATTTAACTGTAGCTATGTCTAGACATATTTCCTGGATATGGCTAAACAATTTTCAAGGTAAATTATGACCTGAGGTTTTTTTTTGCGCTTTCACACAAACATAGTATCATTCCATTATGTATGTAGGAGAAATGGGAACTGCAGACATCTGCAATACAGTTTTCATTGAATTTGCAAACTTCTGCCCCTTTGTAAAATTAGTTATTTCCCAGAAATGTTTTCCAGCCTTAACTTCCATTTTCAAACAATTTGTGCAGTGCACCCATAGTATACATTTATATTGTCCCTGCTTGTACCCAGCAGTTATAGTTTGAAAAAAATTCATAGGACTTCTGCCTTTATGCTTTGCTATCTTCTAGGTTTTAATGTGTTCACTTTATTTGCCTTAAGGTCCTCTTGTGTAAGGCCATTGTTCAGAGCATTTGTTTCTTGCTCATAGAAAATTCTGTCTATACTCCCTTTCTTGGAAGATTCTGTGGTGTTAACCATAGAATCATTTAAGTTGGAAAAGACCTCTAAGATCATCAAGTTCAGCCTGTTCTGTTGCCTTTCATAAAAGGCAGCTGCTTTGTCCCATTCTTCAGTCAGCAGTTCCATTTGTAATGCAAATTCACCTGAGCTTCAGAATGGTTTTTTAAATATACGTTCAGACTTTGAGTAAAATGTTCCACTACCCCAGTTCAATCTGTTTCTGGTCCCTTTGTGTAGCAGTCTCTTCTTTCATTGCTGGTTTCCCCTGCCTCTCTTCAGTAGATGAAAGCAGCCTGACTCACCTGGAAGTTGTAGGAGGTGATGTCTTTACTTTGGGTAGGTGCTGCTCTGTAGGGAGGGACTAAGATTTTGCTATCTGAGTACAGGGAAATCTTAGGGCTTTTCAGTGTTTGGGGGGTGAGAATTCAAATTTATGACTAAAATACAAACTTAAATAAAAGTGTTAGTAATGTATTGTCTAAGGTAATTTTTAAGAGCTACTTATCGTATATGTGATACATATATGTATATATATAAGAACTGTGTGCCCTGTTTCTGTTGTTATGATAACCTTAGTCCACATACTTAACCAGATGGGTTTTTTTTGATACTTTTGTCACTATTTTGTGTTATGACTAAAAACTTCTGAATGCAGACAGTACTATTTGTTTGAGTGAACATGGGAAGTTGTAGTGGCTTTTGTTATGTTTGACAGTTGTTTTTTTTCCCCAAGCTTCTGATCAGGTAAAAGTTACTGAGTTCAAAAGCACATTGGTCATCATCTGCCAGATTCCTACTCAGACATATCCCTACACAGTTACCTTGTACACATGGGAACTTCTCCTTAGTTACTTACTTGTCTGTAAAATGAAGAAATATTGCAGTGAGATAAACTTCAATTTAAAGTGCTTCCCTGAAAGCATAAAACATTTGTTTTCACTAAAGAAGATTTGCAATTCTTTGTAGATTTGCAATATGCAGCATTGGCTATTTATTTTATAGCAATTTTTTGGTTGGTTTTTGGTTTTTTAAATGTACTATTTCTTTTCTCACATCTGCATCTATAGTACTCTTCAGCTACTGATAATTTGAGTTGTAAAGTACCCTGATTTAAAAAAATGTTTAAAAAGTCCCTTATTCTTCTTTCAAAATGCTGGAATTTTGAAAAGACATGCAGCAAGCTATGGATTTTCTGCCATTCATTTTTAAGTCCAGAGTGTCCAAATGCAGTCTGTTCCAGTATGTCTGCAACTAAAACTTTACCCAGCCTAGGTACCAGAAACAGACAAACTGAGGCAGAAAGCTTGTTTTGGGCAGCATTACCCGTTTTTTGATACTGTCAGCCAAGAATCTTTTTGTAGGTTTTTCATCTTCAGTGTACTGTCTGCCAAGCTCAGGGGAAGTAACAGGTCCACACTGGAGTCACGTTCCTGTAGGTGTGAAGGATTTCCCCTGATACCAGGAATCTTCTCAGAGTTGCAGTGCCCTTGCAAAGGTGTGGCATTCCTGTGGATTGTGACAGCTGTGCAGGGAGATTAGGTCCCTGCAGGAGAGCAGTACTGTACTGTGTTAGCAGGGAGACCCCAACGTTGAAGGGAAGAATGATGAGGAGGATTACACTGATATCAGAAGGCTAATTAGTTACTTTGTTATACTATATTATTCTATACTATATTACACTACATTACTACATTCTATTACTTTATTATGCTATATTATTCTATACTATATTACACCACATCTAAACTGAAAGTGCACAAGCACCCAACTGCTGACAGAATCTTGTGACTGTCTGCTGACCAACAGTCTGGATATGTGCTTGGCCCTGATAGGCCAAGGAAACAAAACACCATCACTCTGGGTAAACAGTCTCCATATTGCATTCTACTTTGGCACAACACAGGAGCAGCAAATGAGATAAGAATTGTTTTTTCTTTCTCTGAGGTTCCTCGCTGCAATTCCCAGAAAATATCCTTGGGAAGTTGTGCCTTGCTTTTCTCTGTGAAGAGAAATGTGGCCACAATACTGCACTTAGGATGTATTTGCCTTCCCTTCCTCCACTTTTGATTGCTTCTTAAATGAGTTATGATACCCATTTTTCTTTAAATCAGTGATCCAAAATTTCACAGCTGTTATGGCTGATTTCAATCAGAGACGGTATTCCTTCTGGAGGGGCAGATTCCTGTTAAGATGGAATCTCTTTTAGCTGACACCTAAACTAAACTTAGACAGCTTCCTGCTGTGGGTAGAAGGTTTGCTTTGGAGTTTTAGGCCTTAATTCCATACTTGCACATATGAAACACCATTCTAGACTGCATTGTCATTCTGTATTTGCTGGTTGGATCATTCTGCTTTTTAAAGGGACTGGGAGAAGGTTCTTTATTTTTCCTGAAGTTCTAGTGGATGACTGCCACTTAAAGCATACACTGCATAGCAATCCGTCTCTAACAAGTTTTAATTTATGGATATGTCCAGCACAAAGTGTTATGTGAGAGTTCAAATGACCTCACTTAACAATAGGACTTCAGAAATGTGAGACTGGAAAGCAAACTGTCCAAGACTATTCAACATTTTTGTCCTTCTCTGAAGCAATATATACCTGTTGAAGTATGTATTTTTGTAATGAATGTTGAGCTCCTGTCTCTTGTTCTTCACAGAGCATACTGAAAAAAAGGTGCATATGACACAGCAAATGGGAGAACAGTGTTTCTTTCAGAGAGACTTTCCTGGTAAACAGTCTGTGACAAATTCCTGATGGTTTATGCAGGTAAATTTTCTAGAATGAAGAGCTGTTTTCAGCTATGTTCTAGAGAATGAGGTATTCAAAGACTGTTGTCAATTTTTTTTCCTTCCTTTTGCTTTTTTTTCCTGCCACCCGGAGTTAAGCAGGCAATATTTTCTGAAATTGCAATTGGGTCAGGCAGTTGTGGCTCACAGTTTCACAGAGGTTGAGCATTTGGCAGGCTATTGATTTGTCTGTCAGGCTGGATGTACCTGACTATGCAAGTGCTGTGAGCAGATGCAGAGGTGGGACTGTGATGGGCGGGGTGGTGGCTGTTTAAGTACCACGGACAGGGGTCCATCCATACGGGTCCAGACCCTCCATGACTTCATCTGGCAGGAGTTTTATATGTGGGCAGTTCAGCACAGACTTGACCCTTTTGCAGGAATCATTGTGTGGGATTCTTTGTCACTTGGTGCTTTTGAAAGAGCTGCTTTCCTGTGAATCCATGTCCTAAAGCTCTTGGTATTCCACAGTGTATGCCCCTGTACCCCATTTCCCCCATTTGACAGTGTGCCCTTACTCACCAAAGGCTCTCACTCATCACGTCTAAGACTTGATTGTTGTCCTCTTATGTGTTCTTCATCTGACTTCAGCAGAATTTGAAGACAGCCTATGAGAGTGTTCATAAAGCTGACTTTTCCTGTTAACCATTCCATGGATTAAATCTCAGCTCTTCCTAACTTTATTCCTGTTGTAATATTGAAATTCTGCCTGCATCAGCTGTGTACATCTTAGAAGATACTGTGTTGGTTTCTCAGCAGAAGCAAATAAAAGTGTTCCTTTTTAACTGTATGGGAAAATGATAATCAGGACACCCAGTTCTAAAGAATATCAAGATGGACCAGTCACTGAGACCATTTCATGAGTTTGCTGGTGAGTCATTCTGCCAAATGAAGTTTAGGTTGCATCATATATGGCTCAATTGGCATCATCTGCTCCCTTCAGAAAGCAGCAATGGGACACAACCCACTGATGTTGTCCAACATATTTGTGCTGCTCAAGTAATCCACACAGGAAATTTAGAAAGGCATTATAACACTCTGTATTTGAGCATCCTTGACCCATCAAGGATTTGCTTTCCTAGATGTACTTTTCGTCCTTTTCTACATATTCTTTTTAGCTTGGTTTGAATGTTTAGTTGTTTTTCTTTTAATTGCATACAACTTTCTAATACCTGGGCATTGATTACTTTTTAGTGTTTTAAACTGGAGCAAAATAGTCTCAAGGAGGTTCTATAAAACTTCTTGCAAGGATCTTTTGGACCTCTTTTCAACCTTCCCAGTCTTCCCAAAGGTCATTTCTTTCATTTTATTTTAATAAAGAGCTTATAGGGTACTAAAATATAGGAACTTCTAGTATTTGCAGGTTTCACTCTCTAATACAGCTTATTCTGCAACTGATCTCCTGTGTACCCAAATCCACAGCTGGCTATTCCTGAGGGGATGGACTGTGCTCCTTTAGACTCTTCAGGAACTGCTGTTTAAAAGAATGGAAAACTTCTCTTGCCTAATGGACTGAAATGAGATTTCTTGACCGTTTAAGGAGGTGGCTGATTAAGACCACAGAGGCACCTCCTTAGGTGGTCGTTGCTTCATCCGAGCACACAAGTGTGCTGTTCACAGTGGGTCCTTTGAGCCTGTTGCTGTGTTCCCTGTTAGGTTGCTAATGTGGTGTCCCTCCTTTGGCTCACTTGGAACTCACCAAGTTTCTTTTGGACATGCTTCATTTTTTCTGCTGGAACTGGTGCATCACTGCTATTAACTGGTTCTCTTCCTTCCTAAGTGAAGTGATGGCTGAAGCCCAAGCTCTGCTACTTCGTGTGTTGACAGTTCCAATACTTGGAATTATGCAGAGGCACACAGATTCTCAGTCCTGGTAACTAAATGGTAGGACATGGCCGTTATGGAAACAGGATTTTGGAAGTTAAGCCAGCCTTCTTTCTCCTTGCCAGTTGTTGTGAAAACATACTTGGATAGCTGCAAAAAACAATGGCTAAACAGGAAAAATCCTTTTCCTACATGGGAAAGTTCGTGTATTGATAAATATTTAATATTTGAACATAGCATTTCTTTTCCCTGAAACTTAGTTTTATAATCTGCTGCTTGGAAGAATGTGTTATTTATTGAGAACACCTGCTTTGAAAAGCTTAGGTTTTTATAATAACTGTATTGTAAGAACTAGTTAAGCACATAGAGAGACAAAATTATATGTGTGAAGAAGAGTCTAGCCACTACTTTTAATTTCATAGTTGGCTGAGTCACTAAAACAAAAAGCAGCTTTAACAGTTTTATGAGAAAAGTAAAAAGAGTAAAATTAAATGTTGTTTGATTTCACAGCCATTTGAATCTAGTAGTAAAGTTGATGAAATGGAAATTTGATGAGGTACAAACATTTCAGAATAATGTTTCATGCTGAAGCTGTGATGGCAGCAAGAATTCTCAGCTTTCTGTCAGTGCATAGGTCCTCTTCTGCTTCCCAGGGGAAGAAAATGAACTGCTTTTTCTTCCTGTAGATATTTATTCCCCTGAGCTTGGAGCCCTTCTAGCATACATCTGGGTTGTGTTTCTAATTACACTAAATGTGTAACTACTTACAGTGAGTTTTTTTCTCTCAATATCTTCACAAAAGATACCTTTAAAGGGCAGGGAAAATCAAGTCTTATCTCAAGAATGTTAGCCTATTGTAAATATAGCCAAAAACTTGGGTTGCATTTGTAACCCTAGTTGGAATAGCAGTTAGAGTTATATGCCATTTGCAGACACCACCAAATGTAAACAAAATATCACCAAGTATGCAAAAGAGGTCAATAGTCAATTTAGGTAGGATTAATGCTATAGAAAAGTGTTCTTTGGGTAAATAACTTCCTAGCCTATAAGGAGGCTAGTGATTTTAGAAGAAGTTTTCTCCTAAAAGCTTTGATCTTGTGTTCAGTCATCTCTCTGAAGTGTAGCCTCAAGTTGCCTTGGTCTTATTTTCTTTTTATAATTTTTATTTTGTTGTGTGGTTTACATCTTCTATGGTAGGACACCCATTAGTTGCAATAGTAGCCTTGCCAAATATGTATGGAATTCTGTAGAACCTCTGGACTGTACAATAAAATGAAGAAAAAGGACTGTTAAAGAGGCTGGAGAGCAGAATTCCACTGAGAATATTAAGTTTCCTTTGGCTTTCCACATAATGTGGATTCCTGGAGTTGGGAGTATATAGGTGAAGCTGTAGCGTGCAGAGGACAGGAAGAATAAGAAAGCAACAGAGAGAAAGCAGGAGAAGAGCTAGAGTATAACAGCAGCAAGCAAAAATCAAGTGAGTGATTTTTCCATTTCAATTTTTATCCCTTTGTTCTTTTATTTTGACTTTCATGGTCTTTTTGTTTTCGAATTGTCACAAAATTTATAGTATTAGAAGCAAATATAAAAAAGCCACAAACCCTGGGTTTTTAGAATATTGTACAGTAAGATTAGTCTAGAGCTGCAGGAACTGTCCTGAGTTATCAATACTTAGCTTGCACTAAGTAAGTAGATTCATTCCTATGTTTTCTTTTTTCTTTGAGAAAAAAGACTTTTCTAGAAACACACATGACAGAAAGAAATTTTGAACTTTTAGTTTTGCTCAGATGATTAGTAATAAAGCTGATTTTTAAAAATTTCTTGGAAGACAGTTTTTTACTATGACTGAGTCTTAATAATATGCATAAGATTAAAAATACAGGAGGCAATTTAATCTGGTATTTGCTCGTAGTGAATTGATGCTATAGAGTTAAGGTGAAATATAAATTTATGTGTGTGTGTGTCTGTATGTATATACAGTGGTCTGTGCTTCTAAAGAACAAGCTTGACTTTGAGCAAAGTCAGCTGAAACTGAATTCAAGTGTAGTATTTTACTATGAGTGGAGCTGCCAGTGCCACCTGTACTTAAGGTTGTGTGACCCTTTCCATTTTAAGGCTTAACTCTTGGTTCCTTTGACTTTGCCAAAGTTCAGTTCAGACAGATTTTTCCATGCAAGATATCTGCTTTGGGTTGAATTTTTTGAAAGTTTCAGGCAAAGCAGTTCTGTTCCAAGAACAAGGCTAGTGAAAAGTATGCTGTTTTGCTTGTGTGAGAATATTCTGGTGTCCTTCTTTGATGCTCCAGTGCCCCCAAGCTCTAAAGCAAGGATTTGAAATTTGGCAATAGTTCAGCCTTTGTGTTGAGGATGTGCCTTTTGCCTCCCTGTAAAAATCCACCCAAATTTCCAGACCAGTTTACAAGGCTTTGAAAGATTGCCATTTGCATGGGCTTAATAGGAATTTCTTAAAACTTCACAGTAAGCTTCCTTTAGATTCTGTTCACACTGGGAATGCTCCGGGCAGAGTAGAGCTGCATATTTCATCCCACTTCTGCTAGGAGTTGTGACGGCTGGGTCTGGGTGCTGACATTGAGCTAGGAGTGGGCAGCATTGTGTCTTGTATCACCCCTGCCTGTTCCCATGTCCTGTTCCTTCTCCCTGGTGACGGACCTGGGCCCTCTGGAAAAAGAAAATGTTTCACTCATCTGAAAGAGCATGACAGATGTGGAGGAGAAGAATTTGGGAGAGTGTGTGTGTCTGGTTTATACCATTCCTTTGGTCACAGAAAATGTGTGTATCATACTGGCAAAACAATACTTCCTTTTCTACTGAGTGTTCGGTTGGTTTTGTTGCATTTAAACTTCAGTAGTTGAGTGGATATCAAGGTTTTAATGAACTATGTGAGCATCAATTAAAAAAAAAAGTTAGTCTCAAATGTCAGTACAGGAATGTTAGAGGGCAGAAATCAAGAGCTCACTTTTTTCAAACATTGAAGTCTGACATTTGCATTTATTACACTCTAGCCTCCAACTTCATCACAAGTGTTGTGTGTTTTGTCCAAGAGGCAGCTGTTTGACTGGAACGGGGAAAGGGGCCTATTCTGAGGATGAGTCCAGGATTTGGATGAGTAAAGGTTGTGTATTCATCTGTTAGGGAAGTTGAAAAATGTGGAGTGAGGGAAGCTGAGATTTGGGGAAATAAAAAAAAGTCTTTGTGGCTAAGACAGTTCAGTGGTGCTTGATGAATTGTGTGCTGTCTGTGCTCAGTGCTGGTGTTTCTGCAAGAGGCTCTTCCTAGGCGGCTGCTCAGACTCTGTGTTGTGGCTGGCTTGAGAACTTGTATCCATTTGCAGAAATGCAGAGCTGCAAGTGAGCTCAGTGGGAGCTAAACCTCCTGTACAATCCTGTATTCCACTTATGACAGTAAAAACCAGCTCAGACTATGTGAAGTTTGACATCTGGAGCCAGGGAACCTTTTAGTCTCATTAGCCTAATGCTTCAGTTGCCAGTTTTACAGGTGAATGAATGACTTGTCCCATCTCTGTGAAAGACTTGGGGAGAAACTTGTTGCCTTTGTAGCAGGACTGGAAAATAACATGCTGTAAATAGAACATAGAACCACCTCCTTTGATCAGGGATGAAACAAAGCATTGGGAAATATGCCATACTTTTATCTTTTCTACCTTTTTTTTTAAAGTTCCTTAGTGTTAACTAATCTATTTCATACTGATCTAAGCATAAAAGTCTCAGTACCTTAGCTCTTGAACTCAAATTTTCCACTTTGAATTAGCAGTCAAAATTTGTAAACACTGAGGATAATATTAAAATGCTAGTTTAATTAGCAATAGCCTTGTAATTCTCTTCAAAATCACAGTCACTTGACCTTAATAGTAGTTGAATAAAGTGTTAGGAGGATCCTCCTCCTCTGTTTACTATGAAGATGGAAAGCATACTTGTTTAAGCTGTTTACTGCCACCTCACCATGATAAATTTTCCCTTTGTAAAGCTGCTTCAACAAGACATCTATTTTTTATTCCCTTGTAAAGTCAGCCATGACATGAAGTTTCCTATGGAAAAAAAAAATTAAGTTTTTTGAAAGGGACAGTGCTACAACAAATAAGTGACTGTGTGTTTGTGGAAATGTCTAGCTCCCAGAGTGAAATGATTTGCTGCTAAGGTTTAGTGAATGTAATGCTTTGGAAATAATTTGTTGGAGAGTCTGCAGCAGTGGAGAGTTTTGAGTTGTGGTTATTTGTTTCCTTGTTCTTCCTTTTAAGGTGGAGGTGTAAAAGATTTTTTTGGTCTGCTACTTTAAGCTGAAGTAGTCATCAAACTTTTTTACTTGTTTCTTGGGTTGTTTTCTCAGGGTTGTTGTCTGCTGCCTCTGAACCAGTAGCTCTCAGATGGGTCTTTTGAAAGCTTCAGCATAAACAAGGCGTTTGACAGCATGTGCCATGCCGTATTTTTGGGAGAAAGATGGGAATTTTGAGCTGCTCAAAGCACATACATCTTCCTTAGGGGAACTCAGCTGCTAAGAACAGCACTCTTATTTGCTTAGTTGTGTGAACCTACTTGCTAGTGGACAATTGTTTTGTGTTTTGTTTTCTTCCCCCCCCCCAGGACTTCTATTACTTGTGTGCTCTTCCATGTGTGTTTTGAGCTGTGCTTTGAAGTTGGGCAGCTAGTTTTAAATAAAAGCTGTTACCATGCTCTGCATAGCATCCAGTGTGATTTCAGCAGTCTGTTGTGTCAGTGATGTGGTTTAGAGTTAAAAAAAATGCTGTTCTTTGCTTGCCTTGACATTGGTTTGTGTAGGATTGAAATTGAAAAAGTCATTACACTGTGTATGTTGTATAAAAGGCAAGTCAAATGTGATTAGAATGTGATTTAATGGCTGTACAGCAATTATTAATTGGTCATGATACATGAGATGAAGTTTGAGGTATCGTCTATTTTTTCCTCTGTCATCTTCCTTTTCCTCTTCCCCAGCCCCCCAACAATCTAAGGAATTTCTGAAAACCCAGAACTTTGTGTGCATTTGGTTTCCTGCATAAGTCACTCTAGTATATTATAATTTAGAGTGCCTAGATAAAACAATGTAAAATGCATATTTTGGCATGTTTGAACATTGTTCTTCAGTAAGAACGTACAAATGCTACACTTTTACTTTCTTAAATGTATACTGAAGTCTGTATTCTCTTATATTGATTTTTATTTTAAGGGCACAAAATGAGGAATAGATTCTGAAAGGCAAAAGCAAACAACCAAATTAATTTGTGTACATTTACGTGAGCAGTAAATTAACTATGAGTATTCAACTCTATTATTTCAAATTGCTTTGAAAAAGTAACTAAAATCTGAATAACATGACTGCTTTATTAAATGGGTTTAATATGTGATAATTTATATGAGTTATGTGAACTGTTTCTGAATGTTTTGCTCTTCTGTCTTGTTTTTGGCAGCAACTGGAATTAGTGGAACCCAGTGGCTGGATCCATGTTCCTCTAACAGATACCCACAAGAAGCCCATTCGCACCTTTATGATCCAGATTGCTGTTCTAGCAAATCACCAAAATGGAAGAGACACTCACATGAGGCAAATCAAAGTGTACACCCCTGTGGAGGAGAGCTCCATTGGTAAATTTCCCAGATGCACAACAATTGATTTCATGATGTATCGCTCCATCAGATAAAATTTCCTCATGAGGAACAATAAAGGTATTTTTTCATGACCGTATCATTGCTAAAGTATTCAGATACTTAAAGAGCAGGGTTTACTTCAGTGTAATTATATCTTTATGTTTATACTTTGTACAATTTTGAAATAAAGATAATCTTGTGTTGCAGTATGTTGTAGTCTGTAATTTTGTTTCTTTTTCTAGGAGTCTGAGTGCTCTTGTACTCTCTGAGAGAGAAAAAACAATCCAGGCACTCTTAAAAGAATGTATTTGACTGGGTGGGAATCCATAATTTATTTGATATAATACAGATATTTGGGGGGATGATTTCCTCCCCTAATGATCATGCATGGAAATAGTTCATTCCTTTACCTGAAAATAGCTCTTTAAAAAGTTGCTCCTCTTCTTGAACAGACATGATCTAAAGACATTACCAGTAGTATTTTCCCACTATTGCTTGTGCTAATGTGCTGGACCCTTTTCTCTAGAGGGTTGTTTCTGCTCAGTGCCTGTGTGCATCAATTTAGCCTTCTTCATAACTACAAAGTAAATAATAGAATTGCAGAATATCTCCAGTTGGAAGGGACATGGAAAGATCATTGACTCCAATTTGCTACTTCTTGCAGGACTACCTGAAACTAATCCATATGACTAAGTGTTGTCCAGATGCTCCTTGAACTGTAACATGCTTGGTGTCATAACTATTTTCCTGGGGAGCTTGTTCAAGTGACTGATAATGCAGTGAAGATGACATTGACATGGAGAAAACCAAACCTTTCCAAATTATTCAACTTAGTATATACATTAAAATAGATACATTGAGTGTAGGTCATCTAGAGCATGATAGCTGTTGAAAACAGGTGATTCAGGAATGCTCTGGCATCCTACAGCCATGTAGGAATGAATGTGGCAATGCACCTTCTAAAGTACTGGGAACTTGAGTATAACACAAATAATCTCATATTCAGAGCACAGAATTCTTTTAATGTGTGTTTTAAATAAAGGGCATTGCAAGGAAAATGTGTGCACTGTCTGCTTGCTGTGAGTGGGAATATTTAACACCTCTACTAATGTCTCATAATCTAATCACTAGTTATTTAAACTTTTAAAAATTGAGTAGATTTTAGAAAGAGATGTTGTTGAAGTACAAAGGTTTCTTTTAAAGTGTTTGGTACCAATCAAACCCATTCTTCCTCATAGCACCAGGAATTGATCATCAATCTAGACTAATCTCAGCCAAGGAAAACTTTTGTCACTCTTCTTATATGTGGGCAAGGAAAGGCTAATAATAGTGGAGGCTCATCACACAATGGTGCATCATCCTGCAGAGAAGAAAGGAGATGAAATAGAGGAAAATGGGAAAGTTGTTGAAGAAGGAGGAAGATTTAACTGTTGAAATTTGTTTTATATACTTGATGAAGTTGTTTACTGAAAAGTTTTATCTGTGGCTGAATTCCACAGTGTTTAGGGGGGTCATTAAACAGGGCGTTTCCTGATAAAGAACCTTGTAGACAGTGCATGACTAGTTTGGGGTTTTTGTTTAAATGTGTATTCAATCATTTCAGGAGGACCTTAATGGAATTTTACCTTTCCCTGTAGAGGATGGATCAAGTGCAGAATTCCTGTTCAGCAGAACCTGGCTGAATTTTTGCCTTTCACCGTCTGTCACTTCTGTGGATTTTTCTTATCTAGTGTCTGAGAGTTGTACATTCCTGTTCACTTAATTAAAGCAAGTCATGTACTTTTCATGTCCACTTCATAGTCTTCTGCTTAAAAAACCAATGATATACCTCTCCTGGATTTATCGAGTTACTTTTGCTAAGTTATGGATTGTTTTTAAGAAGGGAGATTATTAGGCATGGAATTTCCCTAGGTTTTCTCCTAGCAGTTAAGATGGCAGTTATCCATCCTAGCTTTGCAACTTCAAGCCACTGTTTCCTACTTAAGGATTCTACCACAGATAATTCTCTGGTAATTTTGTGCTTTGGTCAGTAACATTTATCTTTTCATACATGTCACTCTGCATGTGTTATATGTAGACTAATACTGCTCTGTGCCAAACATTATCCAGTAAGCTAGGAACAAGCCTGTCAGCACAGTCCTGTTCTTCTTATTTCTGTCCTTCCACAAGTAGGCATAATTTTTGGATCTTTAGAGAGCTATTCTAGCTTTTATTGATTTTTTTTTTCAGGACATAGATGCTCATGCAGGATAGTGGCCAGCATTTGTGTCAAACATTTCAAATTGTTATTTCTGGCAGCATCGTTCAATAAGTTGAAATATAGCTTGACTACTTATCTTGCTCTTCTGAAATTACAGATTGTGTTCAAGTGGTTTTGAGAACCCATGATACCCATGGTAAGCTGGGTAATGTCAAACTTTACTGTTGGGGAAGGCATCTG
The DNA here is from genome assembly GCF_036417665.1 of Passer domesticus. NCBI lineage: Eukaryota > Metazoa > Chordata > Aves > Passeriformes > Passeridae > Passer > Passer domesticus. Next base: position 27,620,642 of record NC_087477.1, read on the forward strand.
TACTTACTTGAAAACAAGTGCAGTGGTCATTCTAAATCCATATGAAATCTTTTCTGTGTTGTTTTGTAGCAATTGTAGATTCATTGGTTTGCATTGGTATTTAACATCTGTGGTTTTTAACACTTCTGGCACTTGGTCACATAAGGCTGCTGATTTTTAAGTGATGAGATCCTAGATAAGTGTGTCTGAAAATAAAGCAAGTTGCTGCCTTTGTGTATGACTGTGGTACTTAGTATTTGAATTGGGATAAACAAACTGGGCTGCCAAGTCATTCAGGAAGTTACTTACACATATGTTGTGTTTAGCTGTTGCTTCTTTCCCTTGCTCATTGTTTTCAGACACCCAGTTGCCTGGAATATTATGACTTTCTGCTTTTCTGTTGTATAAGAAGCACCTGATAAAGATTGAGTAGAACAAGTAATACTGGAATAAATGACAGACAAAATGGAAGATATATTTGTCTTAAAAAATCATGACTTGGCAGGGATCTGACTCATCACTTCAAATAGTAGTAATTTAGGGGTTTTTAAACCTTTTCTTGGACCTTAAACCTTTTCTAGGCCTTTCTGCCTCAAAGAAAATAATTTTGGTTCCCCGTGTAAGTGTAAAAACTTTCCTTTTAATTCAAATTTAGCTTATTTCCTTTGCAGACACTAAGAAGAGGGAGGTAACCGAGGCACCAGGATCTTGAACTCCTGTTGAAATGAAGGACTGTACCTGTGTTTTGACTAAGTCATGTCTGTGTGTCTTCTTAGCACCACTGTGTAAATAAAAAAGGCAGATGGCAGGAGAGGGAGAAAAGAGGTATTTGCTGCTCCTGGTTTCTAAAATGGTGAACAGCAAAACATTTATGTTTTGTTTAAATTCACTAGGGAATCTCTGGCAGAGCTGGATGTTGAAGCCATATCATCACTGTCTATCTTCTCTTTTCACTGTGAAGCTGACTTTCAGATAATGATCTGGCAAAAAGGCAAGTTTTTCAGTAATGCAATTTCTGTATGTAATTCCATTTAAAAGTTTAAACTGCATTTTGGGTTCTGCTGTTCTGGTTTAGTCTGTAGGGGAGATCCTTTTGCCAGCACTCTGACTATAGATGCGCCACTGAAACTCTTCAGCTGAGCCTTTGTGCTTTTTCTTATTCCCTGAAGTGAGTCTTACTGTTGGTAGTTGTTTTTCTTCACCTGTGTTAAACCAGTTTAAGGGAAGTAATTGAAACATTATTTGGGCTTGAAATCTGTTTATATGTTAGAGAGAGACAGATACTGAGATTGCCAGTACTGATTAGCAAAATCTCATGAATTTGGGCAATATGGATGAAGTGATGGAAGAGACTGAAGGACCATGGAGAGCTACCGGGTATTGGGAAGGCAAATTGTTGCCTCACCTAATAGAGCAAGCCACAGCTCTAGGTCATTGCTTGACAAATCCCCAGCTTTCACACAGCAATAGCCAGTAGTAGTTGTAATTGCTTGGACTCAAAAACTGCAAGTGAAACAGGTGCTCAGGCAATTCGTGTCACCTGAAGTGAGTCAGGGTGATAAGACTGGACCTTGTAATTAGAGCTGGATTGTACTACACCCTGTAAAGAAAGGAGAGTCAGAAGCTACTCTGGTAAACTTCTCAGGAAATTCTGAAGACTTTATCCATTTGTCAACCATAAATATGTGTCTTTCCTTCAAAAAGGGTGAGTGGGTTTTTCTATAAACTGTATTTTCGAGTTGGGTCTGCTTAGTAATACACAAGAGTTCTTTGATCTGCCCAGGCCTAAATGAAAGCAAAAATGGTCATCATAGTGCTACTGTGTTTTGCTGTGTAAATACTATGGAGATAATTTTTAGTGGCTATTTTTCCAGAATTTACCAGTAAGCTCTGCAGCTTTAGGAGAATCTATCTGAATTCTTTGGGATCACTGGATAACCCAGACTGACCTCAGCATGTGCTTGCCTGCATGGGGGAAGCAGAGGCTTGGGCTCTGAAGAGCCCATGGTTATAACATTCTGTGTTTATGGTTAATTAGCATTGATGCATTGATTACAGGAATGCTTTGCATTCCTTTGCCTGTATATACAAAAATAGCTGTTTATTTCATATTTAACTACCATTACTTCTTGAATTAAATGCAATAGTTTTTTGTTGGAGTATGAGATAAAAATCTAAATGCAATTAAAATGTTCATAATATTAAGAGTATGTCCCTCTAAAGATGGGATTGCTGAGGCTTCCAGGCAAAGGTATTGGGTGGTCTGCTCTTGGTTTGGAATACTTAAGTGTTCTGGTTTAGATCAGAAAGGTGTTAAGGTGCTTTTATAAAGCTGCATAAAGCATCATTAAACATTGTTCATGGAAGCAAATTGAAAGTCATCCTTCACGTGATATACTCGCTGTAACTCCAGGCTGACATTTCAACGAGCTGTTTTACGTCAGCCTAACAATTGCCTGTGACAGTTTCTCCATTTGCACCAAAGAATAAACCTCTCTTGCAGCAGTCAACATTAGCATGGTTTAGTTTAATGGAAGAATGGGGGAAAAAAAAGTCCCAACCCCAAGTAATGAAAATTATGCTAATACTTGATGCAGCTAGAAGATATAATCCAGATGTAATTATGTATGAAGTGAGAAAGTAAGTTTGGGATTGCTGGAAACATTAAATACCTGAACTCTGATCCCAATGAAGTGAATTACTGCTGTTAATTATAAATAACTATATGATTATAATAATAATTATAAACAACTGTAGGGGAACAGTTTAGCCAATATTTAATACTCTAATTTAAGGAAATTAAGTGGGATCAGTGACTCCCCAGTTATATGGATAAAGAGAGGCAAACCTGGAGCAGTTTTGGAAGTTTCTTTCTCAGACGCTTCTTTCAGTATACAAAATTAGGAGTAAATTCCATACATATACAATGTAGTATGAACACGTAATGTGTTGAAATCTTTTACAATTAGAAGGTAAAAATCTGTGTATAAGATGAAAACATCAGAGCTCTGCAACACTTCACTTTTGGAATATTTAATATTCTTGAGCATATGACTGATATTTTGTAGGTGACAATGTCTAGCTTGCAGAATGATCTAAACAAATTTCCCAATGGCTGTTTCATTTTAGTATTTACCATATTTTTGTACTGGCATATGATCTGTAATGTGGAGCAGCAGAGAGGAAAGCTTCTATAAACAAGCCTCATTTATCCTACAAAAACACTACCATGACAAGCAAATAATTTATGAAAAAGTAATGTCTGGGCATTTTAATTAAAAAACACCTTAGGACAGGAATTGTCTTGTTCTCTGTATTTGCGCATTTCCTTTAAAATATGTTTCTCTCTTTGCTAAATCTGATTGTAAATTTCAAATAAAAGGTGAGCTTACTGACCTCTTGCCAAGGGTTTCCCTGTTTGTGTATGCAAGCACTTAGTTTGCTCTCCTGGTGCCATTGAAAATTGGTATAAAATAAAGAGGTGTTCATTCTGGTGCTTCAGAGTAGAATCTTTAATCTGGGGCACACATCTCTGAAGATAATTTCTATTGGGAGCAAATAAACCCATACAATCTAATTTTTCAATTGTATTTAATTGAATCCTCATGTTTTGTTTGGTGTGATTTTTGATTTTTTGCAGTGTTCTTATCTTTATCAGTGTGATTTTTAATATAAGACCTACTTTAGGCCAGGATCTTGTGACCTCTTGTACTCAGTCTTAAAGCTTACTCTACTTTTAGTTGAGACTAATCTTAAATATTTCAGCTGTTATGCTTCTTTGTCTGTTCCATTTGGTACTATTTCCCATTACTTGGCAGTTGACAGGGGAGAATTACAGCGCTCTCTAAAGGTGCATTTTTCCATTGGAAAACCAGTGGGAATACTGGTGAGACAAAGGTTTAAACTGAAATCTTACTGAAAGCTTCCAGGCTATTGTTAATCTTCTAGCAGAGATAGCTCATCTCTCAGAATAAGTTATGTATATCTTCATTCTGTTTCATTTTCTATCATTAATTTATTGAAAAAACAAGAGTCTTTATACTCTTCTTGCTTCTCAACTAAGTCTGAAGTTACTCTAAAGCTTCCTCATAGGTAGAAATGTAAATCTCAGTGGGAGCACATGTGCTCAGATGTTGCTGTATCCCACATTCCCAATCCTACTGTATTTGGGTGCTCTGATTATTCAATGTAGTTTTTTTTTTAAGGCCTTACAATAAAGCAGTGAGGTAATAAAAAAATATTTTTCTTTTAGTTTTTTGGTATTTTGGTTTTTTAATTTTTCCCTAACCTAATTTTTCTACCTGCAGTAACAATTTGCTTTTAATTCTTCCTTGTTTGTGATGGGTTTTTTTTGTTTGTTTGTTTCCTTCATTTTCATATTTTATGAAGGCTTTTTATCAAGTAGTTTTACTTCTAAAAGGAGATAACTTCATCTGGATATACCTGAAAAAAACAGGAAATTATTTGTCTATTATATTTACTAAAAAAGAATTTGTGTCATTCCTGGATCTCTCAGAAATATTTTTGAGTATATAAATGGCTGTTTAGACTGCTTTCCTCCAGATACTGCATTTTCATTTCTTCCAGATAGAAGAATTATCTGTTATCTCTTGTTAACATAAAGCCAAGGCAACCTCATTAAACCAGTGGAGCAGTGCAAGCCAGGAGAGACTCAGTTCTTGCATACTAAATGGAAAAAAATTGATATACATGTCTTGGGAAGTTTGCAATGACAGGTCTATCTGTGTTAATAGTTTGTACAATCCTCCTGTTCCCATAATTTATGCTGCCTTTTTTGTATGATTATGTGTTCTTTTTTCCCCACCTTATTTTAGCAGTGAATCAAAATAACATAGCGGAAGGAGTCTATTACTTCTGGAAACTTGAAAAGTATGGAGTGAATGAGGTGAAGTCTTGCAGAAAGGGAGGACATGGTTTTTTGATTAAGACAGATTGCTGTTTGGAAAGCTGGACTCCATCTTTATTTTCCCACACAATGACTCTAGCAAAGTCACTTGAATATTTTCATAGGTGATCACTCATTGTCTGTTTCTTGGAGGATTTACTTTGAAAGCTCTCGTTCAGATTTTCTAAAGTATTAGTGAAAGTACCTGGCGTTCTCAGATGTTGCTGAGGGCAGAGGCTTGCTTGCATCATTCATTCTATTCAGTTTAAGAGATAACCTGAAAAAAACCCCTTTCTATTAGAAACAATGTCATTCACTTTTTGGGGTAAAAAGTTTACATTTAGTTAGTTGATTTCTTTGGCTTCTGACGGCCCTTATTTTTTTTTTTTTCTCTAGAAGTCATTGTGTCTGGACCCTGCTTTGCTCATTTGCAGTGCTTGCTTCCTACCAGTCTTCAAACTGGCCCCAGTCTCATCTCCAAGTCTGAGCGCTTTTCCACCCTAGGCTTTACTTTTCCACTCACCCCCATTTTTCTTCCCCACACCTCTCTGTCTCTGTCCCTTTCCAAGTCACCATGGCAGCATTTTGTATCCTATTTAGTCATACGTTTTCTCACCCACTACTCATTTTCTCAATATCCCCTCCGAATCCCCTAATTCTCCATTTTCCCTCCACTAATCCTGAAGATTTTCCTTTCTTTCCCAGCTACTCCCAACTAATACCACATGCTTCCTCCCCACATTGCATAACACATATTCTGCCTGTCAGCTCTCTTCCCATCCTGCTGAAGTCACAGATGATGAGATTACTGAGAGCACAGGGGAGAGATTTTTCAGCTTTTTGGTTATAATACTCAACCCAGCCCAAGGATACAGTACCTAAAATCAGATATTACAGCAAAAGGTTGACTTTGCCCCGCAGCTTCACACCGGATCATGTTCAAGATTGTTCTGTGGGGTGTGCATTTTTAGGCTTGGCCAAAATTGGGCAGAGTTTCATGAATAGTTCTGTGTGTATCTCCTACTCTCTTTCTGTTCCCATCTAATTTCAGAATCTCTAAAGCATTTGAGTGCTAAAAGTTTCCAAATAAAAGATTGTGAGAGCATTTCTCTGAAATGGCTGAATAGTTTTGGCTGGAGTTTTCAAAAATAAATTCAGCCTGAGGCAGACAGCTGGTATGGGAAATTTCAGCTAACAGAGTTGCAATTTGGCTAACTTTTGAGAAACTCGGAAGAGATTTGTGAGGGAATGAACCCTGGGTAATGTTTCACATTTCACCAAATAGCATCTTCTGGGCAGTGTGCTTTGTCACTTTTTGTGGACCTTCCCACTTGGTATAAAATTCATTCTCTACAGAAACTAGCTAAGCTTCAGTATATTAGAATGGCTGGTTTTATTTGGCATTTATAGACTCAGAGTTTTTAAAATAATTCATTTGCTTCCCCAGTCTAGTTGAAGTATCGTTCTCTATAGGTACAGCCTGCCAAGGGTATTTGTACTGAAAATATCTCTGTTCTTTTATGCTTTTTCATAGCTTCCAGGAGGGATTTGTTCTGGAGCAGCAGTGTCCCCGGGTGAGCTCTGAGAGGGTTTTAACCCAGCACTGTCTGCAGCACCCTGCTGTGAATGTGCTTCCCCAGTGTGCAGTCTGTATGGTAATAAAAGGAGCAGAGTAACTCCTCCTACCCAGTTCTCCTGAACTGCTCATGTGAGCCAGGCTTATTCACACTCTTGTTTTTCAGGCTCTGCCATTATTAAATTTTTTTCTTCTTTCTTGCCCCCTTCCCCTTAGATTTGCACTGGGTTTCAACCTGGGCATACCTTCATTGCTGCAGGCCTTTTTTTGGGCTATTTGATGGTTCTTGATTCCTGGTGTGAGGCTGTAACGTGCCCAATCTATTAAAAAGTGTTCAAAAGCCAGTGTTTTCTGTCATGCAAGCTTCTCTTTGCTAGATAGGTTTTTCAACCATCTTTACTGTCTCAAAGTACTGGCCTTGAAATACCAGGGCACATCTGGGCTACCAGGAGTTTCTAATCTCAAACTCCTGAATGCAAAAGCTCTGCTGAGGGCAGGAAAGTACTTGACAAAGACAATTTGGATCATATGGAGCCTTTTTGTGCTCTGGTGGTCCTGAAGCACTCAACCCAAAATAAGAGCAACCAAAGGAAAAAACAATCCAAGCCAAAGAAAAAAACAACCCAAGCCAGTCTGTTCATCCTGGTGGATAATTAAGGCATAGAAAATCTTTCCCCACTTAATTCATGGTAGCTCCTATTACCATCAGGGTGGGTGAAATGGGATGGAAGGGAGTGCTGGTACCTCAAGACAAATCCATTCTCTAAATGTAATTCCTTGTTTCACACACCTGTTCAAAAGCAGCCTGCTAAAAACTGAGCACTGTTAAATGAACAGATTAAAATCATGAATACTGTGGAGTGAGTAGAGATTGATTTGATTCCCCCTCCCTATGTCTTTTCAGTACATAAATGAGAGCATATCAGGTTATCTCAGCAGAAGTTCAAAATAAATAAAAGTATATTGTTGTTAAAGCTGTATTTAAGCTGTGTGGCTTAAATCTGGCTGAAGCAGGTTGGAGACATTTTAAGCTTTTTCATAGTTTCTAGACAGGACTGAACAAATTCATGGAAGAAGAATCCTTTGAAGATTATGAAATCCAAAAGAAAGGCCATAAATTGTTGGAGATTTCTGGAGTACTGTGTGAAATACCACTACATGCTTGTCCTCTTCCACTGTTCCCTTGGGAATTGCTTGCTGGCATTGGTCTACACCAGTGCCTTTCTAGGAGCAGGATGGTGTCAAGCCCTAACAAGAACAAACAGCTTTTGCTTGGAAAAGGATAAGGGAAACAAGAATTTGGAGAAACAGAGTGACTACAGGGAACAACAAATGTGGGAAAATGAATGTGTGTGTGTTAGGTTCAAAGGTGAAGATTTTTCTCTGCTGTTCAGAGGACCCTCTAAAGCACTAGAAAGTGCTTGAAAATATCAAGGAACCCAGTGGATACTTCCTTGGTCTCCTGTCAGGGACAGGTTGTTGAACTAAATGGACTTTATGGCTTTATTTGTTGCTGCACATTTTTCAGTGATTAAGTTTTTCAGCATTTGCTGTTGGCAAAACTTGTGTAGAATGTAAAGCCAACTGAGAGTAGAAACATTATGATTTGATAATTAAATATTGCATTTCAGTAACACCAAAAACCAACATTTTGAGGAGGAGTAATGTTTAAGAAAGGAGGAGGGGAAAAGACCCTAACTGTTTTCTCATCACAGTACACTGAGAAAATGTTTAGACTGATACATAACCTTCATAGTGTTATGTACTATAAAATTGGCAAGAGCTTAGTTCTTGGTCTGAATGCTAGGCTTGTTTTGAAATTTAAATAATAAACAATTTATATATGTATGTATTTTAGCTTAAAATCACATCTTGTCGGATTTGGCTGTTAATAAAAGCTTATGGTGGAATCAGCACTCTGTCCATCCAGTGAAAATATGAACAGGACCACACAAAACGCTTCCACTGTGTCATTCCTTTTACTGCTGTTCCACTAAAATAAACTCCTTGCCACAGAATTTGTCATTTCCCGCTTCTCAAAAATATCACAAGTAATGTCGTTTTTAAAGCTTTTCCACTTGTAGCTCTGGTATCTGTTTGATTGTGTTTGTAGAAGGTCTCTGTATTCCTCCCTGCCATTCCTTTTCAAACCCACGCAGAACTGGATCTTAGCCATACTCTATTAGATGCACTTTTTGGTCAACACTGCTTACAGCTAAACCTTGGCCAGTCAGATAGTGTCATATTCATCCTGGTTTCTGCCATCACAGATCCCAGAAGAAAGTGCTTTTAATGTAGGTGTTCTTTTGTCCATGTCTACTTTAGAATTTATCTCAATAAATTCTTTTTGAATTGGTATCTGCTTCTCATTAGAGTATGCTTTTGTTTTTGTCCTGGATTTCATAGCTTGGTGAGCTCCACTGAAGTTAAGGAGAAAAAGAATTTATGGGCATTTGTCAGACTGGATTATTAGCTCATCTTGCTTGGATGTTTGTACTATCACCTATAATGTTGTCCTGTGTCATTATTAGGTCTGCTGAGCTTTCTTAGATCAGAAGAACCATGTGTTCATTCTTATTCAAATTCACTGATTCAGAACTATTTTTGTCTCATCTGAAAATGAGATTTTCCTCTGCTTTTCTTGCAAAGCATGATAATAATTCTTTAATATGTGTTTTCACTTCCTGAACTTTTTCTAATTTAATTTTCTGAAGGAACCTGCCTAACTAAGATTTGTTTAAAAATCAGAAGAACCTGTTTGCCAGAGAGATATTTTGGTGTCTCCTCTTCATATGTGCGGATGAAAATTCATAGCATTTCTTTGAATGTCATCTTAAAACTCAAATCATAGGTAGTGATACCTTCAAATCACTAATGCCCAGCTTGTAGTGAACTGGGACTCTGGAGATTTAAAATGAGTTGTTGCCATACAAATTTATTATTCGGTACCACCAACTTTACTGTTTCCTTTGGCATTGTATCACCTGACAGACTCTATCACCACATAGAATTATTAAGGTGCTCTCCCTAAGACTCAACTACAGTGTTGTGATCCAGTGGTGTTCTCATAAATGATAAGAATACATCAGATTGGTGTCCTAATAGGGCTATAATTCTGTTCTGGGAACAAACCACAGTAAAACATGACAGGTGCTGTAAACATCCTTACCAGGTTTTGTTTTAAGCATGATAGCACATTTTAGTTTGCAAACGGACTTCACCTCTTAAAATCCTGGGATCAAATAACAGCACTCCCTTGCTCACACAATTGATGAATACCTGAAGCATTTTGCTATGTTCTTCTGTGTAGTTAGTTTCCAACACCTTCTCTTAGTTTACAGGAGTGTGGACAATCTGCATTTGCATGCACTGGCAGCAGTGTTCCCAAGCCGGCAGGCAGGGAATGCTAACTCACAGGGCTGTGCTTGAATGCATCACTTCTGCTCTGCTCTTCCCCTCCCCTGTGCCAGCACCTGAGAGAGCTGGGAGTTTTCCCTACACTCAACATCTTTCTGGCTCATTGTCAGTCAAGCCATGCCAGCTGCACCAGCCAGTAAAAGCATATAGGAAAATAAATTTGTCATAGGAAAAGTACAGAAAAATTATTATTTTTCATGCAAGACTACAGTAAAGGCACTGTTAGGCTATACTTTGCTAACGAGAGAAAAATAACTTTCAAAATCAGGGGGTTTTGTCAATGACAGTGTGCTTGAGGACACTTCCACTCAAAGGGTTAGGACCAAAACTTGTTTTTTTTAAAATGACTATAACATTAACTTTTTGTTAACTCTATGAGTGGATGAGACAGCATGGTACCATTGTGCTCTATCATTCTCAAAAAATTCTGTGTGAATAATACTAAACGGATATGCTGGCTGATACACAGGAAGTTACAGGAGATGTGTGTAGTGAAAATTATGTTTGATGATGAACAGCACTTTCTACAGTGGTTTATTCATTAAACCTCCAAACACAGTGGGTTTTTTTAGGTTATTTATAATGTAATATAAAATAATAGAAGGTTGAAATAGTTGTTGAAATACCTTTGTGACAGCAGACTTTTAGTTTTTCATCTTCCCTAAGCACACGTATTTCCTCTTGTTATAGGGAGGCAAAATCAGACTCCTGTTTTTGTAGCACTTTGCTTCTAATCACAAATTACAGCTTTGGGATTTGTGTGATTATTTTGTGTCTAAGTCTTCCAAAGAACTTTGCAGGACCATGCAGAAAACATTGTGATACTGAATGCTTCAGCTTATGCTTAAAATGGCTTAGTCTTGGCACACTAATCTAAATAATGACAGTTTGCATTTTTTTGTTACTCATATATGTTTAACAGAATCAATCTCCTGAAAGTCAGTAGTGCAACTAAAATTAACATTGAATAGTACACACAGTATTTGTCAGAGCTGTCTCAAATGACTATTGCAAGTGCAGCTATTATTTAAGTTAAAGACTAAGACCAAGCTCATTAATCTCTACTTAATATATTGTATTGACATATCAGAGGCCTAATTTTGCTCAAGGCTTATTCCATGCGTCAGAGGTGGCTATTGAGTATAAAATTCTTTTTATTGCTCTGGAAATAACTATTACATGTCATAAAATGGTGTCAGATTTTCTGAAGTCAAAATGTTCAGATAGTATAAAACGTGCAGAATGTTACAGGTGCTTAGTTTTGACATTTATGGACAATCAAAACTGATGTACAGTCAAAACTTGAAGAAACAAATCTGTACCAAAACTTGAGACTGTATTTTCCATCCTGCTGAGGAGGTTTTCAATAAAAAGAGCACTTAGGAGTAGGAGTTTTCAGGGGGAAAAAAATATTCCCTGTGTGGCAGGAAGCTAACAAAAGATACCTTCTCTTATACCTGTTATCTCCCAGATCTCGATACAAGGGGAGGCAGGGACTATGATAGCAAACTCCAAGTAAGACAAGAGATTGATGCTGGCAAATTGCACTAAATCAACTCATCTCCTGACATGAAATGCTGAATTTGTCTTAATCTAGTGACAGAAAAGGAGTGAGTCACCCATTGTTTTGTTAGCACATATGAAGCTTATAACTTAAGAAAGTTATTTATGGGAAATAAGAATCCAAGAGAAAAACAAAAGTTCAGCAATACAAAAATATAATTAATAATAAAAGCTATATTGACATATTTAATGTAAATACTTAAATGTTTATGCTCTGAAGGCCTGACTATTGCCAGGCTAGTTTATGACAGTTTGTCTTGAAGAGAGGGGACAATACTCTTTTGCTTCCAGAAGATGGGAAAAAGCTGAGTTTTTATTAATGTCACATTGATTTTGTGCAATTGATCAGATATGGTTTTTCAGGTGTACTTGTGCATAGGAGGTGAACCTAAGAACACCAGAAAAATGCTCTGTTTTACTAGATTTTTGATGGCCCTTCAGGCACTTTAGTTAAAGCTTTCTCTTCCTCAGTGATGATTTAGAACTTGACAGAAATGTTGTATAAAGTAGGTGTAACAACAGGGATAAATTTCTCCATCTTTTGGAATGGACTTTAGCTGTGCAAAATTCCAGGAGATACCTGTACCAGAAAACCTGCAGTGGTCTTTCCCTGGGCTCCTCTGAGCCCTGAGAAGCCCCAGGAATTTCATGTATTCCTGTATCTATGTGAGCTCTGGCCTAGGTCACAAAGTCAACTTTTAAAGGCTTAAGTAAAAGTCATCTTTCATTTCTTAATACAGTTTTTAAGTCTCCAGGTGCCCACTCTGTTATCTGACTATGCCAGAAAACCATGGGACCTGTGTTTTCACTGGTTCATTTCCTCTGGCTATCTATGGAATCACCCACATCTGATTTTAATTAGCAGTTATGAGTCACTGGTGTGTGTGTTTATGAACGAGCAGAGGAAAATACTCTAGTCTGGTTGTTTGGGCACGTCTCTAGGAATTAGGAAAAACTGTTCTCTTCCCTCTGCTGGCCTGATGAACATTTCCTTCAAGTGGATCAGCTTAACATGAAAAATCAATATACTGTTTTCCTCCCTATACTTTCCTTGTTCTTGCATCCTTTCTGACCCAGTAGATGTGGGTTGAAAGCACTGGATCAGAAAGGCTGGTGAGCTCTGGCCATGCCCATGGGTAGCAGGTGGGTGAGGGAGAGGGAATTCCACTTTCCTGCATGGTCCAGAGAGAGGTGGTTAGGAGCACATCTGCACCACCATCTCAGGCTCTGGGCTGGCTGTGTCTGCACCCCAGTCCTGAGGTATCCCTGCTGGAAACCACAGCACACACACTGCTGGTATAAGTTTACTGGCTGTACTTCTATTTGTGTTGTGTTAACATATTCTAGTTTCAGGAGTAAAGCAAATCCATCTTCAAAACATTTGCTGTAGACAAGTCTTACATGGCTCCATGCTCAACTTGTTCCCTTTGAGGACTCTTTCCTGAAGTCTCTCACCAAACACTGCCAAGGGAACTGAGATAGCCAGCCTGGAACTCTGGTTTCCACTGGCTGGCAAAACAACAAACCTTTGGGAGCTGTTTCAGGGAACACCTTCTGTGATATAGTTCTGATTCTCTGTGACAACATCTTTATGTTTACTGAAACTCAAGCTCGATGTTGTCTTGCAAGCTCTGAGAAAGGGAGAACAAATTTGAATTTTTGGACCCTTTCTTTATTTAGAGCCATTATTAGTGACAAGTGGGACGTCATCTATAAATGAACAGAAGCCTAAGCACAGAAAGCCCTTTTTAAGGATGGATCTTGGGGATGGTGCCCACAGCCCTCCTTGTAGGAGAAAGAAATGTTCAAAGGGAAGAAGGAAAGCCCCATTGTAATGTGGCTCTGTACAAAAATTGCACTGTGGAGTGGTAATTCCCAGGCTGTGCTACTGAAATGTGTTTTAATAGAGGTCATATATTTGTGGGATTGCAGTAAGTATGGCTGCTTCTCCTGAAAAGTAAACAAATACATTCCTCAACATGAAATCCCACACAAATGGTCTAAACACAGATTGTGACTTTCACTTAAACTCCCTGTTTTTGGAAAGAATTCTAATTTTTCTTTTGAATTGGCGTAAACTGTTCTTGAGTAACTAGCTTCTTTTCAGCTTACTCCACCCTCTTTTCCTGGATTTCTCATGCTTCTAAAGGGCAATGGGGATACAGTTAGCCATTTAATCCACAACTAAGAGTTTTAAAGTCCCTTGTTAGAAGAGTTTTTTGTGCAGATGGGTTTTTCTTGGACCAAATGGGCTAAATAAGCCTGTACTTACCAACTTATCATCTGTCCTGTATTTTTTATGTACAAATAGAACAAGTTTCTCAATAATTAAAAAATCCCACTTTCTTGCTGCAGGAGACCAGGCTGACTGAGATGATAAGGCTGGAGTCAGTGGGGATTTAGCCACATCACTCACCCAGATTTTGGTGTGTCAGTACTTCTTAGTCTAATTAACAGGAATAAAGAAGTCAGAACATGGACTTATATTTTCTTCATTTATGAGTATATCTAATATCAATGATGTTCGAAGCATAGTTGTTATTTGGACAAGCTTCTGTGGTTGCAGACTTTTCTCATGTCCACTTTCAAGACAATTGTTCCAAATCTTTAGTCAGGCCTCCTCTGACAGAGGAGTAATATTATGAATAGATGGAGAATTTCCAGGTTTTACTTTCCTTACACACTCACCAGGCACTAGGCCTGCTGATAAGCTGCCAGGCACTACTGTGGCATATTTGTGCAGGCATAGAAGCCAGATAGAAGTTAGTTCCTCCTGTGTGTGTGTACCAGAGTGGCCTCTGCCTCACCTCTGCTTGAATTCCAGTCAGATTTGTAAAAATGGAGGTGGTGTGGGCACACGGGCACAGCAGCCACCAGCCTCTCTGTGAAACAGCTCCAGTTACTGCTGGCACATGGGCTGAGACTGAATACTTTGTATTTAAAACTGAATTTTCATCTCCCCCTCAGTTGTGTGATGTGCTATTCTCTGGCAGGTCAGAAATCAGGATCTGGATGAACTGGAGTAATGAGCACTTGCTGAAAGTGTAAGACTTAGCTGGTGATGCCTCCAGAACTCATTTTCTCCCAAGAGGGCATGTCCTCTGACATACTGTCACTAAGTTTTGAATTTCTAATGTTTCTACTGTGTGGAAAATGAAGGCAGAAAGTGATTTAAAGAAATCCAACTAACAACTTCAATAGAAATATCTTGTATTTTAAAGTTTCTTCAAGCTGTAAAATTTAGTAGACTAGTACATTATTTTATGGGATACTTACATTCCTTCCATACTCTGTGAAGGAATATCAGTCTCCAAATAATTTCAAAAATTTTTTTGTAGCGTCCTTCCAATTGCCTGGTTCTCAAGCAAGCAGACAGACCAAAAATTAGAATTCATAATTAACTTTGTTCCTATTTTTCATTAATACTGCTGATTCACAAACAAAGCAACATTGTCACATTTCATTTGACAGTCACAGTCATGAAAACCTTTTTTTGAGGGTTAATGATAGACATACAGGATTGAAGACACTTTAAGTCATCAGCTCCAGTTGTCACTTCCTGTATGTGCATATAGAAGTATATTAATTTTATGTGTACTAATTTAGTTATCACTTCATATGTAGTTGAAGGAATATTAAGCTAGACTGAACTTGTCATAGTTGATACTAGATTTACACTGTTATATCTGTTGAAGAATCTTCACTGACTCAGAATTACTGTAATTTGCAGCAGCCAAGGACATCAGGTATAGCAGTCTTGCATTGTCCTGCTGCTTATTGCACATCACTGGAATAAGACTTGTTTCTGAGAACAGTGATTTATTTCCTCCAAGAATACTGTAAAATAGCCTTTAAACTACATTGTGTGATTTCTACACTTAGTAAAACACAGTCTTGTAAATGGCATTTGCTTTAACAGTAAGACACTGTTATTTGAGCTTGGATTCTCTCTGTTCTTGCGTGCACAATAAAAACCATGGCTGACCAATTTTCTATATGTAGCTTGTGCTATTTAGTTTGAAAGAAACCTGCAGCTAGTCTGTGCTCTGTGTTTAGGAGTTCTGCAGTCTTAATAAGCTGCAAAATCCCTCACTTAATGGAGATTAAGCTCCTTAAAGAAAAGTGCATTTTCCTTGTATATCTATGTATTTTTTTTTTCTGTGATGTCATTTTACTTCTCAGGGTTGGGTGTTTTTTTTTTTTTTTAATTCTGGCAGTACCACCAATGTTTCATGATTAACAAATGCTATTTATACATTTTTCAGTACTGTGCTACTGTGAAACTTTGGCTTGTGCATTGGTCTAAGATGCAACTCCTTGATAGTCTGTCCTAGAAAAACAAACTCAATTTTTATTGATAAATATTTGTTAATCATATTTTAGAATATCAAATATCAAATGACTTGTACTTTTGCACTCTTGGGAGAATGTTAAGTTAGAGTTTGTTTCTACATCAGAAAAATATAGAAACAGTTCCATCAGAGGAACTTTAGTAAAGATGCCATTTTACTTACTTGGGATATGAAGAACTTACTGAGCTTGCACTGAAAGTTTTAAAAAGTCCCCTTTCCAACAGAAAGTGGAAGTGAAGACACAGATAACTTCATTTTAATGAAATATGATTTTATCCATTGATATGAAACACGCTGTGATTGTTGGCTATTAGGAATGTTAGCAATTCTTTGAGATAACTTGGACATACATTACTGTAGAATTAATTAAGCTGTAATATTTGTGTTGTGCATCAGCTACTCAAACCTTTAGAGCTGCCTCGCACTGAAGGCAGTTCTAGACACTTCTAGACAGCAGGTTCTAAATTAAGTTGTTGTGGGTTGAAAGTTTGGAACTATACTTCTCTTTTTTATAAAAAACTTTATGTAATTTGAATATATTTCTTTTTTGGGACCATCATAATTTCATGATTTCTCCTGAATTCAGAGGATGAAGGATAACATGAATAGCCCAGAAACTCTCTTAAGTTACACATGGCTAGATGTGGGACAATGTGTCCAGGAAGTATCATTTATACTTGCCTGTTTCTTATTTTTCTTTCCTCATAAGCATTCATCATGACTACTTTCTGATACTGAGCTATAGAATGTGCATCTATATACATATTTAAAATTTTCAGTTCAAAAAATTACATGGACCCTAGAACGTATCCAAGTCATCACTGACATTCCAGATCTTTTCATGTCAGCAAAGGTAATTTAAAGCTTTTGTTTTGTACACATAGCCTTCCTTTTGGACAGAAGCCTAATTTGGAACTGCAGGACTGCTGAGAGACAGTCATAAAATACTGACACAAAGCACTCTCTTAGCAGCCATACCAAGAGATGGTTAGGAAAGATAGCAACAGTAGTGCTGAGCTTTTGTACTCCCAAACCAGCACAGTGGTTCCTTGAATGCCCTTATAAACTATGACTAGTCCTGAACTATTTTAAATTCTTGTGGGAACCATGCTGGCAGTGATCTGCCTAAGGGATTAAGTACAGATAACACATTCCCTACAGAGTCCAGCTAGGCTAGCTCCCAAAACTGTAAGACCAGGAGCTTGTTTTATGAGGTCTTATACGGTAATTTTGAAGTGCATGTTGATCTTTCAAAACCACTGGAGGAGAATTTGAGCTTTACCAATCACAGACATTGAAAAGTTTTCAGTCAGAAGCCCAAAAGTAGATTGGGTGAATGTCTCTCCTCCTTAAACACTGCTGCACCCACCACTCTGTGGTGTCATGGAGACTTTATATCCCTAACATCCCCTACAGATGTCTTTTCCCAAAGCCAAGTGGGTTCTGTGCTCCACTGAACAGCTTTCCATGACACTTTGTGGGGCTGCACAATATGGGATTTAAGAGGAAGAATCTCATAGGAGAGCTCAGCTGGTTTCATTAGATAAGCTGATAAAGTTGGAACTCTTTTCAAGGTCTCTTCTAAAATATTAAAAAGTTCAAAACTTCTCCAGTCCATGATCACAACATGATTTTATGGTAGGTTGGTAAACAAGATACACTGTCTAAATTTACCCTTGATATATTATTCAAATAATATGTGGAAGAGATGTAGGTAAGTTATTTAGAGTTTAGATGACTTTGGCAGCTTTTTTTGAAATAAGTTTTATCTCATGATAGCTCTGAGAAATGTTTTTAAAACTGGGAAGAGATTGTTGTGTTTGAGTTGTACTTTGGGAACAATTCAGCAGCCTAGAAATCATCATTCCGGGTAGAATTTTTTCCCACTTATTCATCCCTTTCTCTTTATCCTGTGTTGGAATATTCTTACTAAAGATGTGCTGCTACCAAGGAAGATGAAGCATATAATGCTACTTAGAGTGGTTGTACTGCTAAGAGTTTGGGTTATAGATGCTGTAGGTCTGCACCTTTATACTTGAAAGTGTGATTTTTAAGTTAGAAAATAAAAGCTGAAAAGAAACAAGTTAACAAGAAAGTGGATGGAAGTTTTCAGTATTCTAAGATAATATCTGTTCACATAAATCACCAGGCTACAAAGGATTTCAGCATTTTACAAAGCTTCTGCTCAGCTTCCAGCTGGCAAAAATAATGCTATTTTCAATAGTAGGAAAGGTGGTGGTTATGCTGTTTTGCATTGCAGAGTGTTCTTATCCCATGTTGTGTCATGTCTCAGAGTAGGTCAGTACAAAATCAAGAATGAAAGAAATGAAACTTTGAAGATATTTGTTTTTTCCAGCTCAGTAACTTAATATTTCATCAAGAGTCTTTGGGGAGCTGATCTGAATATGTTGCAGTGAAGAGAGCAGCCAGGGAGGAACTCTAATGAGAACTCAGTATACATTCCTGACTGCCTTCAAACAATTTGGCGGCCATAATTTTTAAAAACATTCCAAGCACTCATCTCTCATTGTCTTTTGTGGTTTGGATGGAGTATTGTTGATTGTTGGACTGGTTTTGAGGTAGTCCCCTGAGTGAAATTGTGGATCCTACCTCACACATTATCATCTGCATTTGCATATAATTGAGACATAAGCTCTCTGGCAATCTGTAAAAGGAATGCTGTAGAGCTCTTGTTAAATTTTCTAAGAACAAACACAATAGGAATGCCAGCCTAGGAAGTAGGTCAAGAATTTGTCCACGGAATATTCTTTATTAAATCCAGTGAAATCCTCTGGAGGTTGTTAGATATGAGTTAAAGGAAAGACCTGTATCCAAGACCTCCTTAGTATGGGGATTAAGATGAAATGAGATTTGGATCTCCTTTGCCTCTACACTTGTTTGTTTGAAACTAAAATAATTCCAGATTTTTTCCATTTTTATTTTCAACTTTTTTTTAATTTAATTTTTTTGGAAAACCCAGGGTGTCCTTTTTGTAAATAACGTCCATGCAGGAGAGTGTTTGAGTGTGTTTTGGGGGTTGGAGAGAGTGAGACAGAGTGAGAAACCACAGAGGTACTTTATACTGAACATTGCTCCTGCAGCAGCTCATAGGGTGAGAGGTGACTTTAGCAATGACTTGCATTACATAATACCTCCCATCTCTCTGCAGATGTGTGAGTTTGTTTAAATGTTTTATGAGGTTTTTATTGCGCTGTAATATAGTCCCAACCCCTCTGCAGTTGCCAGTTTGGTCACAAAATATAATAAATTTTAAAATACCTAATGCTTCAGCTATTCAATAATTTTCTGACAGGCCCCCTGATGCAATTATGGTACCACTGTGTCGCTGAACTACTTTTGTTTGGATGTGTAGAACAGCAGGTTTAGTTCACTAATCCTGTTCTACAAAATCCCTGTGTTTAAGCAGATTTGAAAGTTCTCTCCACTTGTAAAGAATTGCTGTTCCCTGTCCCTATCTCCCTCGTGCTGTGATACCACAGCAGGCTGTGGGATGATGACCAGTGCTTCCATACTCTTTTGGGGTTACCTCCTTGATTTGTGGTGAAAGTAGCAACTTTTTGAAAATCACGCTGGTGTTTATCAGGGCTCTAAAGCAAACTGAATTCTTGGGCAGCATCTCTACTGTGTGCTGATATGCTACTTTTCACCCATACAATAAAGTTTATATTGGAGGCCACTGAATATCAGACACTAACTCATGAGAGACATGAGTACAGGCCAGTGGAGTCTCCCTGTGCATTAAGGCAGTGCTCAAGTAGCCCATTCCTTCAAAAAGAAATCAAGTTCTTTTTAAAATGGAGGAAATTGAATTTGTGAAAGAAAAAACCTCAACCCAACACTTAAAAATAATCTTACTGTGTAAAACTTTAAGTATCTCAAAGAGAACCAAGGGAAGAGATGCACACATAAAGAAGATTATTCCCTCTTTACAGTTTCCAATTTCCAGTTCAAGCAAGGCAACTTCCTGCCATGCTCTGAACACTGTATGGGGGTTCAGTCATCAGATCTTGACTGAAAAAAGCAATTTTCCATTTTGAAATTCCTCTCAGAAGGGAATGGCCTCAGAGATGCAGAAGCAGATGAGAAAATAGACCTTGAGTGTTTGAGTGGCATTATGCTCCTAAGGAACTTGTGCTCCTGAGAGGGAGATAAATATGGAGATAAGATCTTAAAAAAGAGCAGTCTTAACTTTTGAGTGAAGTCTTTCAATTTAGGAAGATGGAAAGTGGCTGCTTTTATAGAAATTGGAGGAATATAAAAATTCCATACATTTTTTTTTTTAATGATTGTTTCTTTAGGGATGACAGTAGGAAAAGGAACATTTGGTTTCTGGCATTCAGGCCCAAATGGAAGCCCAGAATTCTAGAAAAGTAAAGGTGTGGTTTTTCACAGTTATTCTTCAATGGACTTTCCAGCAGAAATTACTATCTTCCATACTAAACTCAATTCCTCATGGGTCCATGTTAAGACAACTTCTACTAAAAGCACACTGACAAGATGCAATTAAAAATTCCATATTGAAACACAGTTAAATTTGAAGTGTCCAACTGTCAAAGACATTGGTCATGTAAAATAAATGGTCTTTCTTTGGCCTACATCTTCCTGAGGGATAATCAGAGAAAGGATTTGGGCCTCAATATGTCTCATCTATATCTTCTGTATATGTATATGTATATATATATATATACCTGTCTAAAGTTTGGAAATATAAAAGTTGTTTTCCTAACATAGCTCTGTCAGCTTTAAAACTTATTTTTAAATTCCTCATGTCACCTAAGCAGTGGCAATATCTTACATTTCACTCAGAGATCACAAAAGGTACTTTTTTACCAGCAGGGATTACTACAGGGATTTATAGACTTTGCTGATTTCACACAATTAGCCAATGACTCAGGAGGGCTAAGAACCTAAATCCCTACATCAGGCTGGATCTTCTGGGCTGTAAAAAATGACAAAATAGCCAGCTCTGGTGTCTACTTTGTATGTCAGATACCTCAAATTCAGCTCAGTAATGTCAGATGGGTAGCAGGATGGAATGTTCCAAATAACTGCAAGAGTTCACTTGAAACAATGCAGTGCTGCTTTTTCCTCTGGATAATTGCATGATTAATTGCATGCCTGTGCCCTCCAAATTATCAGTAAGATATGAAAGTGTTGCTCACACATTTCAAGCATTTTATAAATATTGTGTGTGTATATCTGTGCCACCTGAAATTATAATTTGAATAATTAAATTATCCTTGTGAAACCTAGGTATAATATATTTCCATTTTTATTCTGCTCCTCTGTGAATTGTTTTGTGTGTGTGCAAATAGTACTTTTCCCTTGGTTTGTATCTAGCTGTGTTGGTTCAATACCTGCATATTTGTAAAAAGCTCAGCTTTTGGGGTAAAAAATGACACATAATTATGCTTTTTAATGTTAACCAGTGAAACACAATTATCCTTACATGGAAAGGAGTCAACGAGACATTCAGTTCAATGGAAAGTGTAACCTAATAACTTTGGTAATTTGATGGGTTTTTACCCCTTCTGGAGATGAAATATTAGAAATATTAATATAAACTGAGAAGAAATAATTTTAATTGAATTTTAGCCAGAGGAAAAGAGTTTATAAGCAAGGGTGAGGTGGGTATTTTTCTATGCTTATGGCTTTTGTGGCTTCATTGACGTGCAAGTGTCCTACCTACAAGGAAAAGAGCTAAAGCCAACATTTCTCACTTCCAAGGTGCCAGGATTGAAGGTACTGAAAAAAGATTGAGAAGGCACAGTCTGTACCTCAGGGAACAGATGTGAACAGAGTGAGATATTCCCCTCCTTAGCTGGAATATAGCTCAGTGGGAGTTAACTCCAATTGACGTCGGGGTTCAGAGAAAGCGAGGGCAGAGATTTTTGGCTGTTGCCTTATTTTCTTCTGTGTAGCTTTGAGGTGAAAGGAGCCTAATTTTTCTAGGAGCTTTCCTCAATTCAGGAGGAGCCAGCCATCTCCTGTGCTGCTTTCCACCATCTGAATAGGAATGGGCAGAGGGCCCAGGAGCCACATTCTCCACCTTAACCCAGTGACGCCTGAAGAAGCCAAGAGTCCTTCCAAGCAGTTGCAGTGGGAAAGGGCCAACAGCTACTTAAGAGTGCCCCTTACTCACATCACAGATACTTTGGGGGCTAGAAGGGAAGTAGTAGAAGGCAGCTGGGAGAGCTGCCAAGTGTCACACTTTTGGCAGCTTTGTCACACATTCCTTCAATTCTGGATTTGGCTCCGCCTCGGGAAGACTTGCAGGTTCCTGCTTGAAATTTTCCTTCCTTACCACTTGGGGCCACTGTGGCACTCTGGAGCAGGAAGCATGGGGCATCTCCTCCCTGTTGGATCCCAGGCAGGAAGGAACTCTTGGGAGGTAGAAGTTGCAGCAGCACACAGGCCATTCCCTATTGTCCTCACTGCCTTTGCTTTGCTCCAGGTGGCTGAAACAACCTCGAGCATCCCAGGAGCTTCCTATCACTCCTCAAGTGAGCGACTTCCTGGCAGCCCTGGGCTAGTGCTGATGGATCCCCATCCCAGCTCCCTGTTCATTGGGAGCACCTGTTCCAGGTGCTGGGGTTTTGTAGTTTTTTACTTTGCCCTTACCCTCTTCAGGGCAGGGTGTGTTGACAAGAGGATTAGGCATTTGGTCATCAAAAATAGCACAAAGGGGCAAGCAGAGGGTGAGATGATAGAGAATTGTTACACGGTGAAAGACTGGACAGCAGCCCAAGTGAGAGAAGTCATATCATCACTGTTGAAGACACACACATGTCCTGAAGTAGTTAAGTTCTCTGATGGTGGCAGAAACACTGGAATTTTTGGTTTAAAATATCATTGGAACACAAGTTAACTCTTTGTTTGCTAAGCAAATACTTTGCTATTGAATGCTACGCAGCAAAACTACTGTTTTCTCAACAGCAGTACCTGACAGAAAATGCCTCTTTACTTCTGCCATACTACATTACTTTTTCAATCTGTAGTTAGGACCATAATTTTCTTGTCCACTTGCATTTGAAATATTGTGGAGTTCAGGCTAAATAATATTCATTTCTCTACTTGGATGGACGCTGGTTAAGATGGTTATTTAATTTTATATATTTTTTGGGTAGCTCTAAGTTGGAGTGCTAGGGTGGGGGTTTATACTGTCCTCTATATATTTCCTGCAAATTATAAAATATTTTGAGTAACTTCACACTGACTTTTGTCACAAGCATTAAGTAACTTCTCTCAGAGAGAACAGGCAGTGGAGGTCACTTCTCTGAAGGGGTTGGAGGGAAAGAGAAACTTGTCCTCTCCCATTTCAGTGATATTGAGTGACCTGCTCAGCCTGGAGCAGAAAATCCCTGGGGCCCAGACACCCCCTGGAAGCAGAGCTGACTACAGTGACCCACCACAGCTCGGCTGCAGGGGTGTGGGTTGGTGTTGGTTTTCAATTTAGACAAGATGTTGTGTGAGTCACCCTGCCCCCTGCCCTCCCACCAGTGCTATGAATAATAAACTCAGGCAGAAGCTGGGAGCCAACTGATGTGCTGCCAGGGCACAGCTCCTTCTCCCTGTGCTCCTTTCCCTCTCTGCACTTCGCTGGACCTGCAGGGCCTGGTGTGGGTGGAGGTGAAGCACATCTGGAAGGGACCGATTCAAATGGCACTCGTAAGTGAAGAAGGAGGTTCTAAATCCGACCCACCCTGGGGAAAAGGGGCTGAGGTCATAGGAGGGCAGAATGCAGAGTATTATTATAGTGAAAAAGTGAAAAAAAAAATTACATCAAATGTTTGCTTAAGGATCAGGAGTCCTGACCCAGCCCGTTTGGTTTGCCAAATATTACATGAAGCTACATAAAAAACCAACTCTAACCTCTTACAGCTCTCCCATTAGGTCACATTAAGCTTTGGCAGGGAGGATGGTCCTACTTGGTGGTTTTTTTGATTTGTGGTTTGCATTTGGCCAACCTGACTTTTTAAAATTTATTTTATTTTGTAAATGCTCAATGATAGAGTAAAACTCTAGAGTAAACTTGTTCTGGCCAACATTTATTGTGGAAAAACTCTGTATTATCAAGAGACCTTTGCAGAACAGCTAACAAATTAAAACAAAGCATTTCAAGCACATATTGAAGTCCTTTTTGCAAATGAAGGAAATGTACTGATGGCTTCAAGCCATTACTTTTGGTTGTTATCCACTTTTAGCCCTCTGGGCTTTTATAAGCCTGGTGTCTTTTGACTCTCCCCATGAGGACAGCAGTGCCTTTGGCTGTGGTGCAGCCAGGGGAATGAATCAGAATATATTCTTCTCCTGATAACTTTGTTAACCTTTTAACAAGTTTGTCTTTCCTGCCTTTATGAATAACTTGGTGAGCCTGATTGCTCCCATGGAGGCTTAGTTTAACTGTTGCAATTGTACTAGGAAGACCCAGTTCCAAGGAGGAACTTTCCTAATCTAAAAGAATATTTAGTACACTCTATATAAGCTATATTTTTTCCCACTAAAAACAGAATATAAAATAATGTGGAGAATGAGATAC
Source organism: Passer domesticus (assembly GCF_036417665.1). NCBI lineage: Eukaryota > Metazoa > Chordata > Aves > Passeriformes > Passeridae > Passer > Passer domesticus. Next base: position 27,644,995 of record NC_087477.1, read on the forward strand.
TCTTTATATCTTGTGAATGAAAAATGTTTTTTCTCTATACATAATTTTTTCTTTTCAGAAAATACCCTAGCAAGAAAATGAAAAAAAAAATCTGTTGCAGTGAGCCAATTTTGATTTGTTCAAAATAACAGAAATATGTATTTTGCAATCAGATTGGTAATTGTCTACTTGTGGTAGAATTATAGTCCCATTCCTTCTGAGGGCTACAGTCTTGTGACATATATTCTTACCTGTATAGCTTTTTTTCTAGTGCAGTTGCCAGGCTTTATTATCAAAATATAATCTCATCAGAGATAAAAATTTGTACCACATGGAACCCAAGTAGCTGGAGCTAGGAAGTACTTGAAGAAGCCTTCAAGTGAATCTACTGCCTTCTAACTTTTGCAATTTTTGTATGTTGAAAATTTCATTTAGATGAAAAACATGCAAAGAAACCATTTGATATGTTTGTTATATTTATCAGAACTTCCCCAATCTGAAGGGTAAAAATGGCACATTGCTCTTCTCTTTGAAAAGAAGTTCTGCAGCTGTTTTAAAAATAAGTGACAATAATGCAGGGAGAGCAATAGCTTAATTATGATTTTATCTATAGCCTATGCATCAGAAATATGTGTCCTAAATGGTTTTAAAACGTATGACTACAGGTTTGACTCAGCAATTGCAATTATGTCCTTCACGTCGTTATTTTGTTCTGTGCACATATCTTGTGTAGACTAACTTTTCCACCATTTGGCATATGAATTTAGGCTCTTGTGGTGGGTTGACCCTGGCTGGGTGCCAGATGCCCACCAAAGCCACTCCATCAGCAGGACAGGGGACAGAAAATACAACAAAAGGTTGGTGAGTGGTGATCAGGATAGGGAGAGATCGCTCACCCACTGCTGTCACAGACAAAACAGACAAGGCTTGGGTTAATCCATTCAATTTATTGCCAAACAAATCAGAGTAGGATAAGTAAAATATAATCTTAGAAACGTCTTCAACCCAACCTTCCTTCTGTCTTGGACTTAACTTTATTCCTGATTCCCAACTTGCCCTCCATCCAGCAGCTCAGAGGGACAGGGAAGGGACATTGCCGGCTGTTTGTAACATGTCTCTGCCACTCCTCCCTGTTCAGGGATGGACTCCTCACAGTCTTCCTCTGCTTCAGTGTGGGGTCCCTCCCACAGGGAACAGTTCTCCAGCTTGAATCCTTCCTACAAGCTGCAGTTCTTCGAGAACTGCTCCGGTGTGGGTCCCCAAGGTCACCAGTCCTGCCAGCAAACCTACTGCAGCACGGGCTCCTCTCTGCACAGGTCCTGCCAGGAGCCTGCTCCAGTGCAGCCTTCACACAGAGTCACATCTTCCTTCAGGCACCCACCTGCTCCAGTTGGGTTTCTCCCTGGGCTGCAGGGGGATCTCTCCATGGCTGTGGACCTCCATGGCTGCAGGACACAGCTGCCTCACCATGGGCTGCAGGGGAACCTCAGCTCTGGCACCTGGAGCACCTCCTGGCCCTCCTTCTTCATGGCCTGGCTGTCTGCAGGGCTGCTCCTCTCACATCTTCTCACTCCTCTCTTCTCTGGCTGCAGTTTGCTTCTGCTCAGTGGCTCTTTCCCCTTTTAAATACATTCTCCCAGGGGCATTACCACCACGGCAGCCTTGGGCAGCAGCTGGTTCATCCCAAAGCCAGGCTGGCACTGGCTGCATCACACAGCAGCTCCTCACAGAAACCACCCCTGTACCAAAGCCTTGGCACACAAACCCAGTTCAGCCCTGTAATCTGGTGATTGCACAGCACAGGCTCAGCACCCTTAGCAGTGTTTGTGCAATGTTCCCTACCTTTGGCACTTAGCAAAGCTAATCACTTGGCTTTTTGGCAGGATAATTAACCAAATAGCGTGCTCGCTGATACCTCCACAGAATTGTTTCTCCTCCTGGAGTTAGCTTGTTGAAACAAGTTTCAATGTTCTTATCCTTAAGCTGTAGTGCCGTCAGCAGGGAAGATTTAAAATAAATTATAAACGTAATTTGAAAAAAATACAATGTCTGGTAGGTTTTTAAGGCTCGTGATTTTTGAACTCTTGATTGGCTTTTTCACAGAAGCTGGCAACTATTGCTGTAATTCTATTCATATGGTTGATTATCTGATAGTGTTAAAACACCAATCTGTTCTGTGGGAGTCACTGTCACACCAGCTAGGGACAGCCTGACTGGAGGTCACACATGAGCTAAAGATGAAAAATTCCTGCATTGTTTGATACTCTTGAACCATTTTGTTCCACTGTGCACTTTTGATAGCAAAATCATGCCAAATGCTTTAAATGCCAAAACCATATTGTCATAGCTGTCACTGACTCTATAATACAGAGTTGGAGACACATTTTACAAAGAGATGTGTCAGTGACATTTTTATTGTTGGTGGAGAATGATGCTGAATTATTGAAAAATTACAAAGCTGAAGATAGTTTCAGAGAAAGTTTTTCAAATCTGTGTGTATGCTGTACAAATTGGCAGATATATGACAACATTATTTCCATTTGTTTCTAAATTATCCAGAGAAAAATTGGCAATGAAAAGACCTGCACAAAATCTCAATAATTTGTTGGATGGAAAGGATCTTTCTTGTTCACTAACAGTAATCTTCTATTATAGTTTATGACTTTACATTTATGAGTTTACAGATTTTCAGAAGTGACAGAAGAGGTAGAATACAATGTTTCTTTTTGCAGGGTCAGCCTGTTCCTCCATTCTGTGATTAGCAATGCTTATTAGCTTGCCAGAGGTTTGGATTAAATGCTTAATCACCATTGAGCTAAAACTGAGAAGAGGTCATTACTTCCACTTGTACAAATGAGTGAAGCCAAGACATCTAAAGAGAGGTTGTTTGTGTCAGTACTGGTGACTGTTCCCCAAAACTGCTCCTCAAAATAAGTATCTTGACAATCTGCTCGTATTTGTTGTGTTTTTGGCATAGAAAGCTGCATACTTAGCTCCTTCAAATATTGAAATATAAATCAACTACACAATTGCGTAGGTTTTCCTCACAAACTACACTATCTGTGTGCATTATTATGCTGTATTTTGATTTCTCAACAAGCTTCTATGACAATAGCATTTATACACGTCTTGGCTGTTATTGTGCACTGGCCAGATTTAGGTACTCTATTTACATAGACTAGCTTAATGTCAGTATCCTGAAATTAGATTTACTGTCACTCCCCATCTGTGAAATTCTCAATAGTGAAGAGATGCTATGTCTGTGTCTGGTCCCTTAAAATTCTCAACCTCTGTGTTACAGTTGCTTCTGGGAGTATAGGGATATAAGAAATGTTTTGTAGGGGTAAGTTCCAATGCCTGGACTCCCTTTTCTTATTTGACTCCAGAATGATTAACAATACTCAAGTTATATTGATATAAACATGTAGTTTGTATGTTTAAGTTTATGGTGCTGAATTCAATATACATAATTCACTGAAAGAAACTAACAGAAGAAGAAAAGAAGAAAGGACCATTTCTGCAGGAAAGGATCTGGGATTTCTGATGGATGACAAGTTGACCACGAGCTGGCAGTGTGTCCCTGCAGCCAGGAGGGACACTGCTATCCTGGGGAGCATGAGGAAGAGCATGGCCAGCAGGCTGGGGGAGGTGATCCTGCCCCTCTCCTCATCCTCATCCCTAGTGAGGTCACACCTGGAGTGCTGTGTCGGGGCTCCTCAGCACAGGAAAGGCAAGGGGCTCCTGCAGAGGGTCCAGGGAAGGGCCACAAAGACGATGGGGGGCTGGAGCATCTCCTGAGGAGAGGCTGTGGGAGCTGGGTGAGCATCTCCTGAGGAGAGGCTGTGGGAGCTGGGTGAGCATCTCCTGAGGAGAGGCTGTGGGAGCTGGGCCTGTTTAGTCTGGAGAAGACTGAAGGGGATCTCGCCATGCACAGCAATGTCTCAAAGGCAGGTGCCAAGGGGATGGTGCCAGACGCTTTTCAGTGCTGCCCAGTGACAGGACAAGGAGCAGCGACCACAGACCAAAACACAAGTTCCACCTAAACGTGAGGAAGAACTTCTTTGCATTGAGGGTGGCAGAGCACTGGAACAGCTGCCCAGGGAGGTTGAGTCTCCCTCTCTGGAGCCATTCCAACCCACTTGGATGTGTTCCTGTGTCACCTGCTCCAGGTGCCTCTGCCTTGGCAGAGGGGTTGGACTGGGTGGTCTCCAAAAGTCCCTTCCAATCCTAACTAATCTGTGATTCTGTGAAAAAAGTCTCACTAAATTGCCATTAATGTGAAAAATACAAAAGAATAGTGATTGGTAGAACAGGAATAATGTTCGATTTGGGAAGAAAGGACTTGAAAAGTTTGCAAAAAATTTTTCAAATGCCACATAGGCATTCCAAATATTGCATTTGCATTAAGATAGGCACAGAAGTATTAAATCCATTGCCTGGATATGTTGCTGTGATGATAAATAATTTTGATTTGAGGATGATCATAATAAGTACTGCTTTGTTTCCCTGGAACACTTTTCCATGCTTTTAAACCTCAGGTACATGTTTATTACAGATCATGGGTGTGCTTTTGAAACAAACCTCACAGTAGTCTCCACTTGCTGCATTTTTGGTTTGTGTCACAGTGAAGTCCCCGAGGATAAAACCTGGATTCCTTCCAAGAGAAACTTGTACTCCAGGAGTGCTTGCTCCACAGTCTACTGCTGTTCTATCCACAGCCCCAAACTAAAGCAATGCTGAAAGAGAAAGTCTCAAGAAGCATGTTTGTACAAGGATGTCAGGTTCTCCAGGCTGCCAGTAACTGCTCTGTCAGTAGGACGGTGACTCCAGTAACACTGTTTGCTGGTGTAGATGCAGTTATTGTGTCTCCTACCATTTCCTCATGGTGTATCCACTTTATTCAGGGTGTGCTCAGTGAGGCAGATAAGGTGACTAATGCACTTTCCTGGGTTAATAGTATTTATTCTATGTCTGCAGTCATTCTGAAGCAACAATGAGGTACCAGCACAATGCTGAGAAACAGCTCGAAATTCTACTGAAAAATATTCTACTCTTACACGAGTTTTGTGTGGTAGTATTTGCTTTTTCTTTGAATGTCAGAGCTACCACTTTTCCCTTTTAAGACTCCCCTGTGGTGACAGTAAGCATTGCCAGTCACATGGCTGAGATTCAGAGCTGGGAGAACTGCCATAGTAAACTGAATTTGAACTCTGGTCTTCCCATGCCTCCACTGGGATCTATAACTGTCTGAAAGGCAGGTCTGGCCAGAAAATTTTTGTGTTGCAAAATTACTTTTGATGTGCAGCTGGCTATGTAAAATGGTTCTTATTTGTTTGTCCAAATTCCATAGCTGATTTAAACCACACAGCCCAATCGATAGTGCAAGTTTGTTTTTAAAAATAAAAATATTTATATTTTTTATTAGTTGATTGGAAGATAATTGAACCCAAGTGGTTTTGAACCCTGGATGCAGCCGAAGCTCTCTTAATTCATTATAGATTGGCCAGCAGGCTGGTGAATCACTCTAAAGCCATGTTGGGGCACTGACAAACCTCAGATAGGTTTGGCTTGTCAGGGTTTTGTATGTAATCCTAAAAAATTCATGTAATTTCTGTATTATTACATGTTAATTTAATTGTAACAGGGTTACTTTTAGAGAACATTATTTTGTGGACAGCATCACCAGACCTGCTGGTCTAATGCTGTGGAGCTTGACTGCATTCAAATATTCATCAATTTAAACCCTGAGCAAGCTCCTTGTTTTCAGAAATTCTGTATTAGAAACCTGGCAGCACAGCAAGATACAGAAAAAATGTGTAGGAAAATTTAAATCAGTGACATGTGTACTTCTTTTGATAGTGCATTTGTAGGCCTAATTTAATAATGTATATTCTTGAAGGAAATGTGAACAGAATCTGTTGTTAAAACAGATGAAAACAAGATTAACTTATTTTATTTTGTATGAGTTTTAGTATTCATCTGTAAATTGGTCAGTATGCTGCCATTCAAAAGTTGCCAATAGAGTCTCACAGCTTAAAGAGCTGTGGGATTTGGAGTAGGTGGCATCATTCTTCTACTAGACATGGAAAGAAAGCTATTTGTCAACCTCTTTAGCCTCCAGTGTCCAGTAAAGCCAACAGAAACTGAAATGCAGCCAGAAAGTGTTTGAAATTTATTTTTCTATGCATGAAGACAGTCATTACTTACTACATTTTTCACTCTATTCACAATTTGACATGTGATGTTTTTTTAAAACACTGACTAATTTAAAATCCGTTTGGCAGAAGGAGAGAGGTTGGAGGGATACCTTGTTCCTCCAATCCTTGGGGAGATTGGTAACTGCATGGAGACCACCACTAGTGCTCTCGTTGAAGGAACAGCATTTGTTGGAGCTCAGTGGCCATTTGTGTTATTTGGGTGAGAAGAAAGTGATGAAGGAAAGAGGGAAAAGGATACAGGAGAGAGCCAGAGTACTACAGAATATATACAGAATATATACAGAATATATACAGAATACAGAATATATACAGAATACAGAAAGGGCAGCAGGGGCAGGGACACAGAGCTGGGAATGAGCAGGGCTTCACTTCCATCACTGATCTCTAAACAGGGGAGGATGCATCACTACTGGGGCCTCAGATACGCCTGATGGAGGAAATTTTAGTTTCCCTGTCTGACTCCAGGCGTGTCTTGGATTTGCAATTGAGATTTTAGACTCTACTGGGGAAGAGGTGTTGGAGGTCACAGTAAATGTGTCTTCTACAGACAACACTGGTTTTGAGCTTTCTGATTCAGATATATCTATAAATGACATATACAGATGGCACTTTTTCATTTTTCAACAAAGTTAGGGGATTTTTTTCCTCATTTTAAATGGAAAAGTCACGATAATATCTGAGCTCCAATGTGTTTCCTTCTAATTTTCTCTTCCTATTTACTTTTTCCTTACTGATTTTCTAGTGCATATGCAAAAAAACCAGTACCTTTTCTTGAATTACTTTGTTAGGAATCAAAGATATTGGACAGATTCAGGGTTTTACTTTGGCATGCCACAGTGCTGTGGTCTGACTTGTAGGTTTTATTCATATTTTCTTTGAATAATTTCAGGATTTTGTTTTTAATATATAGGCCATATTATAAAATGAACTGTAGAAATTAATACTGTAATTTTAAGGTAACCTAAATTATTTTCTAAATAACTATTTTCTAAGTTATGTGGGTTAAATTGATTCTACATAAAAATAGAAACTTTCCTTATTAGCAAGGCTAATAAAACTCTTTGCCCATAGTCATGCAGCCTCACATTTTACCGGGGAACCTCATAACTCACATTTTTTTAAGCTCTTTATTAATGTATTTTTTGCATTTAGCACATAGGAAAAAATAGATGAGCTACCTAAGATAACATGAAGTATTCAAGCCTGTTCTGCATAATCCAGTTTTCCTCATAAGTTGCTGATACAACTCTCTCCCATTTGAATACTGAACAAAATAATTATAAACCTGCCCCTGCTAGGACCCCTGAAAGTTACCAGCCTGATTATTCAGATGGTGCTGGAACCAGGTGCAATTTGGTTTAGTATAAAATGTGTCCAAAGAAGGTAAAAAAGAACCACCCCCCCAAGCCCTGTAAGTATGTGGTCTTAAGAAATGCACACAGCTGCAGGAAAGGACTGCCAATTAATGTAATTTACAACATGTTTCAAAATCCTGACTTAGATTGGGAGTTGAATAGTGGGGGGAAACACAGAAAGGAATGGTGGAGAAGTTCAGGCAAAGGATGCTGTGTGGCAGGGAAAAATTGGGTAAGCAACATCTGGAAAGCTAACTTGAAAGAGGAAACAACCAAGAGTGCAATGAGTTAGAGAAATCCAGACTACAAGAGATTGGAAAAGAGCAGAAGGAGCCAAGAGGAGACCTTTGTGGTAATGTGTCACACAGCAGGAAGTAAACATGATTGTTCCTTTTGTCTTGGAAGGTTCTGCCACTTTCTCCAAGTAGGATACATACCTGTGCCATTAGTTTGGCACCTTGTGCTGGTTCCAAGTTCTGAGATTAATTAATAGGGATTTGTTTCTAAAAGCGGGAATTGAGTAAAATCCACTACTTTCTTCACTGCTCTGATTCCTGTGATTGCCTTGTGGCTGCAAGATTTCTTTGCCTACATGAGTATTGAGGTGATTATAAAATCACCTGACTCAATGGTGTGTTTAACTACTGTGTGATGTGCCTCTAGAGGAGCATCTCTCCTCGTGCACACCTCATACGTCGCAAGATAAATGCTTTTCGTGGCAGGTTGCTCATAAGTCATGTTTTCATCACCTTTGCCAGTCATATGGAGCCAATCACAACTTTCCCTGTTCATTGCAAAAGAATGCAGAGCAACCCATTCAAAGCAGCCTGTGAACACTTGCTTTAACTGTTACCAGTTGCTTTTCTCATCCCTCGTTAATTCCTTATGGATGCTCTGGCCCAGGAACCGCTGGGAGTGGAACTCTGTGTCACAGCACAGGCTGGCTGTGGGCATGGACAGTGCTGGGCAGCACAGGGAATATATCTGTGGACAAACCATTAGAGGTGTGATGACTAATTTGCTTATTCTTTCTTGTTAAAATTGGCTCTTATTTTAGATTAGAATTTTTTCCCCCAGCTGACACAAACTTGAGGAATCTGTTGTTTCTCATAATAGAAAATTGAGTTGCACAAAAGTCTGAAATACTGTGGCTCTGCTTATACTTTGACCAGAACACCAAATATTCTTACAAGAAGAGGAAATCACCATTTGACAATGTGTGAGCAAAGGAAATTAATCTTCACTAGACTAGTTAAGTAATTTGCAGCTGCCATGATATTATAGAATAACTTATTAATCTTTGCACCTGCCTAAGGTGAAAGCATTTTACCTTTCCAATCTACAAGCTAGAATCCTGGCAGCAGAAGCACATAGGCTTTGGGGACAAGAGGGGGAAAAAATAACCACCTGAACTTATTTTTTACAAGAAATAAGAAATATAGCTTATTTTTCTTCCCTAGAACCTGTTGTATCTTGGACTGAGGAAGTGTGTCTTTGTGTCTCACCTAAGAAAATCTGCCTTCTTTTCCAGGGGTTTTCTTTTTATTTCAGAGTGTGAAAGCATTCTGTAGCTTCTTGTCCAATTGAGTCTTTCAGACTGGATACGTGGCAAGAATTTACCTTTGGTTGGTTTTTTGTTTGCTCAAGTAAAACAGCTGCAACTCAAGTGGGGCATTTGGGCCTTACCATGGTAGAGGGCAACATGATAAAAATCTAGCTGATGTTAATTTCCCTGAGCAGATGCTTAATATCCATCCCTGTGATCTTAACACGTGGATGTTTTCTGAAATGCCTGCATTCCCCTGTTATCACCAGAGCCAGGCTGTTTTCTCTGGACAGACTGCTCCTTCTCAAAGCACAAACAGAGAGTTTAACAGAGCACTGGCTGGATCTGTGGTAGAAACCTGTGCACTGCCATAAATCCCTGACTGGTACTTACACATTTTTCAAAAATACAAAATTGTGCTTGTAGTGTGTTGGACTAGAGTGCCAATGGTTCCATGCAGAGCTGTCTGGGGCATGAGTTATGTTCCTTTGCTTCTTCACTGTTGTATTGTAAATGTATTTCATATTTCTCTGGACATTTTTCTACTTCTGTTGAAATTTCTTATGTTTATTGCCTACTGTACCTTCCACTACATGAAACAAAGATCCTTAAACTCAGAAAATTTCATGCAAATGACAAGTGTACTATGAAACTGCACCTCACTGCCAGTTATTTGTTATCTTAGTACCCTCAAGTTTTCCTGCAAAACTAGAAAAGAGGTAAGGGTACCAAAATACCAAAGTATTTTAGGATCTATGAGCCTCCAGTACCATTCTTCTGTAAGAGATTCAGCACTTCATACTTTTAACTGCCTATTGTATACAACTCCTAATTTGCATATTTTTGAAGTAATGTAATTTTTTCCCCATTATATTATAGAATAACTTATTAATCTTTGCACCTGCCTAAGGTGAAAGCATTTTACCTTTCCAATCTACAAGCTAGGGTCCTACCATAGTGCCTTCTGTCATGGATATTCCTGTAACTAATGCAATTATGCTTAATAAAAAAAGTAATTCCACTCTTTAAATATCACATAAGATTGAAAGAATCTACGTATTTTGGTATTCAAATTCAAGCAAAGAAATAAATTTGTTTTTGGTGAAAGGTGGAGGATATAAATTTATAGGAGCAATTATAATATTGCCATCAGAAGTGCTCAGGATCTTTGGAAAATAAGGTTATTCTGTGGAAAATTGCATATTAATGTAGAATTTAGACTCAGAAGTTACTCTCTTCTAGGTAGTTGAAGTTGGGTGTTATTTGGTCTTATCTGCCTTCTTCAGTCTCCAGATTAATTTTCCCAACTCTTTCCTCAGGGAGGAGGGTTATGCATGTGTCTGTCTTCCTGTTTAGCAGTGAAAAGCTCTCTCCTCATCATGTCAATCCTTTACTTCTGGTTAGGGGAAAAGAACCAGGAATATCTTATATTAGAAAAATTTTCTTATACTGGAATAATGTCTCATTCAGGTTCCACTCTTAGACAGACAGCAGAGAAAGTGCTGTGTTTGATTTTTCCTGTTTGCACATTTTCTGTTCTCCACTAATTTTGGTATTGGTTCAGGGTTTATTTAGGTGTTTTTAGTCACGAGTAGTAGATATCCTAGAAATCTTCAGGTTAAATTGTAAGCAGAGCAAGTTTTGCAGGGAGGGCAGAGGAGGATGGGTGGTTTGCAGTGAGAGGAATGGAAAATATGGAGCAGTTCTCCCAGGCACCAGAGCAGATGTGGCTGCTCCTGGGTTGCAGGAGGTGGGCACAGGCTCCACTAGGTGGCACGTTTTCGGGACTTGGTGACATGGTGTTGACAACACATCAATGAAACTGGATGGACCTTTTTTCCTTTAATCAATATATAGCATGTGTTCTGTGCTTTTACAAGTCGTAAATCCTGCTCTCAGAGCAAATGTGATTAATCCCATATTTCCTTCCCTGCAACCGAGGTGCATTTCCAGAGCAGCCATGCATTCAGAATGTGTTCCTGTGCTTTGGACTGTAATATGCTGTCCAAATGGAAAAGCCAGCTATTTCAATATCTGTAATGCAAACCTCTTTTGCTTTACAATATTCTGAGGCTTCATAGAACTTTAGCAGTGCTCCATTTTAGCTTTTCTTCATTTAGAATCTGTTTGAAACAAATGGCATATGCAATCTAGGATAAAGAGATACAACAATGGTTCTTGGTTTGTTTTCCCCTTAGAGTTTTTAACAATAGAATAATGAAAGCATTTAGATTGGAAAGGACACTTAGGACCATCAAGCTTTAACATTAACACTACCAAGTCCACTACAAATAGTCCTGTCATTCTCCTTTAACTTTATATCATTCAGTAAATCTTGTATAATGCATAGGAATTATTTTTGTATCACATAATTTTCAAAATTTAAAGAGAATGATTTTTTTTACTGAGTTCTAAAGGTAAGAACTTTGAGGCTTACTATTTGAAAACTAATCTGAGTAGACCTGCTTGGCTTTAAGTATCTTGTTGAATCAATTCTCAGTGCTAAAGTGTCCCATCATCTTAAATATCAACCTATATCCACTATATTGTTTTGAATATTTAGATTAAAAAAATTAAATTGAATTATCCATTATATAAGAATGTAATTAAATAATTACCTTATGCATCTTTTTAGGGAGTTCTGCCTCACTGCAATTGTTGATCAGATAACTGGGCAGTAAGTTTTGTTAAGCAGGTTAGCTGATGGGTGGTCTCAAGGATATTAATATTAAAAGATAAAATCAAAGAATAGAAGCAGATAGAATGAAATCAGTTAACCTCCCACTCTGTTTAGAGAAGGATTCTGTTTCAGGAGAGGCTGACTTTTTAAAGACCGTGACAGTTTTTGGATATCTCAACGGGCAAATAGTTTGTGGGCATGGGTATGACAGACTCCCACAGATGTTTGGAAAAGCCTTCTGCTTCACCTGGGCTTTTGTATTAAACTTACTGAGAAGTGTGGTCAGGTGTGCCAGCACAAATGAAGAAATACCTCAGACTTTTTTCTGGAAGTCATGCATTTGTGCTCTGGGGAATCTGCAGAGTGGAACGGGACAGGCTTCTGCAAAGAGCAGGGTTTGTTTCAGGTAAAAAGAGGTTGTTCCACAAAATATGTCTGTGAGAGGTGGATGTTCCTACAGAACTGAGGACAGAGTAATGATTGAGACAATGCAGAGAAAGAAGTAGCTGTTGGATAATACCAATTGTGTTTTTTCCACATCTGTTGAGCACTATTTTAGTGTATATTTTTTTGAACCTAGTGGGTATTATTCAGAATCTTTATTTATAGTCTTCCAGTAACAGAAATGGTTTGTTTCCAGACCTTAGACTAGTCAGCATTAAAAATCAGATTCATTGTGCCAGCTTTATTTTTGCTTCCATTTCTGTAAGATGTAACTAATATTCATTATATATTTAGAGAATTATTGACCTTTTTGAAGTTATCTGAAACTTTGGGTAGGAGGTGACATAAAGGTATAAATTTAATTTTAGAACTTAAAATTTGGCCCAGAACTTTAAGCCAAGTACCAAGAAGAAAAAGAAGAGAGACAGAATAATTTTGATGTCAATACTCTTATGGAATATTTTTTATTTCTGGTATTAACAGCAGATTCTATGTGCAGAAGGCAGCATTGACTTGCTATTAATTTATCTGAATAAACAGCTCTAGTAGCTATTGAAAGGTAATTAGTTAAAGCTTATTTTCCTTCTGTAGCTGAGATTTAGGTTTGTTGGCCAATGACACTGGAAACACTGGAGCACTGGAAGGATTTTGAGAACACTTGTCACTTGCTTTTGCAAGAGACCAGGAATTCACAGAGGTTTTGTCTTTTTGCTTCTGGAATCTAGAATAACAGATGCATTTTTAAGTGATGAAGGGTATTTCTGACAGTCCCCAAGACCATCAAGTGTGAATCTCTTTCCTGACTGGTGGCCGAAATTGTTACAATAATTTGTTGTATTCTCAGTTATTGCCTAATTATTTACTTTAAGATAGTTGATGTTAAATACAAAGGTGCCAGAACATTACTTTGCTGCAGGGGAAGCATAAAGATTGTGGAAAGACAAAATTCTAGTTGTAGGTTTCATTCTCTATGTATTGGTGAACTTTTGAGAGGAAACCCTGGCTCAGAGTAGCTTTTGCATTATTTCTTATGTGACTAATTTGATAAATGTCTCAAAAAGCATATAAATCTTAATGTTTTAAAAACATTAAAAGTAATCTAAGCCTTCACATTCCTTCAATATCATTTGGAATGGAATGGAATCACAGAATCAGTCACAGAATGGCTTGGATTGGAAGAGACCTTAAAGATCACCCAGTTCCAACCCCCAGCCATGGGCAGGGACACTTTCCACTAGACAAGGTTGCTCAAAGCCCCATCCAAATTGGTCTGGAACACTTCCAGGGATGGGGCAGCCACATCTTCTCTGGGCAACCTGTGTCAGTGCATTACTACCCTCACAGTCAAGAATGTTTTCCTAATATCTAATCTAAACCTGCTCTCTTTCAGCTTGACACCATAAATAGTTCCTGATTTGCAAGGCTAAGGCTGCAGCCGGTTTCTGTAATTGTCATTCTTGTGGACAAAATTTTCAGTTTAATATTTTCCTGAAGTATGTGTATGTATTCTTGATTTGTTCTATCAGTTGTTTTCATGATGGATCCAAGTTTTTACACAGCCTGGGTTTAAGTAACTAATTCACTAGTGGATTTGGGTCCACCTTTACCTGAAATGGTTGACCACAGATGTACCATAATGCTTGGGTGAATTTTTTAAAAAATGTAGCTTTAGTACAGAAAGTACCCTACAGGGTTCAGCAGTTTAGTGAAGATTGTAAGCCAGGCATCAAGAGAATCTTGAAATGTGATAAATCTGGCTATAGCTGGGAAAAAAAAGCATCCATATGTGGTGAATATTATGTAAGATTTGGAGTACTTTTGTTTCATAATTATTGCTTTCTTAAATATTTATTTAACAAGAAACATTTCTTGCTTTGCCAAATGCCTTTCCTGCAATAGAGAACAGTCTGGAAAGGCTGATCAGGATAAAGCACTGGTGGCACACCTCTAGCAAAAACAAGAACTCTTGTGTCAAATTATCTTGCAAGGCAGGAATTGATCCAGAATTGATGTAATGTTAACTCAGGGCAGGAATGCAATCTTAACTGAGGAAGTTGCAACATACCTTGACCGTTGCTAAATTAATTCTTCTTGTGGGATATTTAATTTGATGTGCATCACCTTTTCTTCTCTTTGTGAGCGAGTTCAAAGTAATTCTGAAGATTTAAGATATTCTCAAGTGGTTGGAGTGAGTCATTAAATATTTTTATATGTTTAATTCAATTAATGTAGTTAAATAAGAGATATATAGTTAAATTAATGGTAAGAGCTGGGGATATTCAGCCTGGAGAAGAGAAGGCTCTGGAGGGACCTGAGAGCAGCTTCCAATGCCTAAAGGGGGCTGCAAGAGAGCTGGAGAGGGACTTTTCAAAAGGAGTGACAGGGAGAGGGGGAATGGCTTCAAACTGAAATAGGGCAGGTTTAGATTTGATAATAGGAAGAAATTATTTGCTGTGAGGGTGGTGAGGCACTAGCACAGGGTGCCCAGAGAAGCTGTGGATGCCCCATCCCTGGAAGTGTTCAAGGCCAGGCTGGATGGGTTTCTGAGCACCTTGGTCTAGTGGAAGGTGTCCCTGCCCATGGCACAGAGGCTGGAACTGGATGATCTTTAAGGTCTCTTCCAACACAAGCCTTTCTGGGATTCTGTGATAATCACCCAACTAATCAGCAGTACTTATTTGATATTACATTCAAATTTAGCTTGATAGATAACAAAGGCAAAAGAGAATTTTCCAATCTAATGGATGAATATAATTCTAAAAATCTGGTTTCTTGTTAAATACATGATTGACTTTCTGGAAGTGTTCATAAGTGTTCATCAGTATCTGTCTGATCAGTTCTGAAAGTAAATTGCCAGAATATTTGCCAAAAATAGTTGAGTGTCATGAGCATAAAAGGATACAGTAAATCCTTTAAACATTTAAAATTTTAGGTATAATATTTTTATGCAGACTAATCCCAGTGTATTCCTATCTATTTACTGATGTAATTTATCTTCTAAAGACAGTGTTCAGTGACTGGGGCTGTGCATGTTAGAATAGAAATCCTGGCTATCCGATCTATCTGTTTCCAGTTCCACAATAATTTTTACTATTCTGTTCTTTGTTCTTCACTTTGTCCATGGATGAGGAGGTCAGGAAGAGCTAGGAAGAGTATCTTCTGAAATAAATAGGGGAGAATTTAATACAGTAATAATAACAGCAATTACAAAAAAAAAAAAAAATTGGAAAGACAAGTTGAAAAAGGAACTTTCTCCTCATAACTTTTCCATGGTCAGAAGAAAATGCAGGGCTAGTCTTGCTCTGCATTCTTTCCTAGAAGTTTCAAAAGATAGTACAAAGTTGCCCAAATTCTTATGTTCCTGAGAAGATCTGTCTTTTGTTTCCTGGGTAGATAATAGTAGGAGTTATCTTTGTTCTCAAAATATATCTTTGTAGCTGCATAAAATTAATCAAATCAAATAAACTCAGAAAATCAACCAGATTTGCACTGCTGCAATAACCAACTTGGTTATCATTTGCAAAGAGTAAATCTACTTAGTGGCCTAACTTGTATTAGGATGTGGATTTCAAAGTTTAATGGATGCAAAATGCTAAATCATGGACTGTATAAAAACTCATTTTCACACTTTCTTTCCATATTTAAAAAACACATCTGTTTGTTTTTCAACTCAGGAGTATGAGTTTCATTCACAAAATCTCTTCTGTTGCCATGACAGGGATGAGTTTCAAAGTCTTACTTTTACTCAATATATATTCCCCATGTGCTGTTAATGAAGTAAAATTGGATAATAACATTTATCAATTTATTTTGAGATTGGAATTAATGATGTGGAAATGTTGAGCTTTTCCTTATATTTGCCCTGGTTTAATTTTACCTTTTTTTCTCGAAATGATGAAATTGTTCATTAAAAAAGAAAAAGAGTAAATTGTCACAACCAAATTAAAGCTTTTGATTAAGAGAGAATGTGTGTGTAAATTGTAGCACTTGCTGCTCTGTGCTCTGCTGTTGCTTTCTCCACCAGCTGAGACTCCAGTGTTTAAAATACTCCTTTTTTTTCGTACATAAAAATGTACCTCCAGCCCATCAAACCATTTCCTTGGGAAGTTGTGGTTCATGACAGCATGACCAAGTTAGTGTTCTAACCTAGAAATGAAAGGAAAGCAGAAGCTGAGCTGCTTGAGAAGCACTGGCACAGCAAGAGATTACCCTGTCTCGTTTTCCCCAAACCACATTTTTCTGGAATTACGCTTCCAGAAGAGTCCCCACCCAGGCAGTTCTTCTCCCAGATGAGGTAAAGGAAGCCACCATCAAGCTGAGCTGGGAGCTGTGCTGGGCTTCTCTGAGCTGGAAGCCTCTCCTCATGACATCACACCTGGCTGTGTTTCAGAGATTAATGAACGGCATCTTGTCAGCTTTAATACATAGCGGCGCTTGGGTTCACGTGGAAGATGGAATCATAAATTCCCTGAGCTGTGAACTACCCCTTAAGGACTCGCAGGGAGTTCTAAGAAGGCAAGAAAAAGAAATGACTGTAAACTACAGAGTGTGCCAGTTTTGAGAGAAACCTGCAGATTTTCTAGGACATTAGGTTTCAAAAGAAGGATTACACACAGACTAAACAGAGTAGAAGTCATAAAAATTTAAAGACATCACAAAAATAAGATCCTTTTTAGGTATGACTGAATACTAAAGGAAATTTATACTGAATTATACCACCCAAGCAGACCCATTAATTAACGTAATGAGAAAATATGTTCCATTTCCATGGACCAAGCGTGTCAGGAAGCATTTGACACTTTTAAAAGGGGGAGAGGTGAAAGCATGCACTTCACTGCTCTTGAAATTCCCAGGTTTTAGCTTATCTATTCACATTTATGTTTGGGCTGCTGAGGCATTAGGATATGTACTAATCAAGAGAGAGAAAGAAAAAACTACTGCAAGTGACTGATACGCCTTAAAAAATGTAAACACATTTCTGCTGAATAACTCAGGGTACTCTTGTATCCTGAACTTTGGAGAGGTTGTCATGTCATATCATAGGAAGGCAGGAATGAAAAGAATCTTTTTATTGTCAAGATATGATTCTGAAAATATTATATATGTGAAATTTAAAAATCCACAAGCAGATGCTCTGTGTTCATTCCAATGGCTTATACTTGTAAAGCTGGCAAGGAGGGCAATTTGCAGGACCAGGAAATAAAAGCCAGACATTCTAGGTTGTTCAGACATCATTTTTCTATGCAAAGGATTTAAAAAATCAGGTTCTAATTCCTTTTCTCGGAGTTTTATCCTATTCCTGTTATCCAAATATTCCT
Source organism: Passer domesticus (assembly GCF_036417665.1). Taxonomy (NCBI): domain Eukaryota; kingdom Metazoa; phylum Chordata; class Aves; order Passeriformes; family Passeridae; genus Passer; species Passer domesticus. Next base: position 27,662,535 of record NC_087477.1, read on the forward strand.
CTGTATATTGCTTGGAAATTCTTACAGTCATTCCTTGACAAAGCAAGCTGAAAAATTAGTTTGAGCCTTAATCTTTTTTTTAGGATGTGAAACCCTCTGGTCCATGTTCTTTTATTTTTTATCTGTGATGTAATGGCAGGTTGATGTTGAGAATGGGACATTGCAGGTAGCATCTTCTGCAATGTGTCTTGTAATTTTTCAGTTTGAATAGCAACTCCCAGATGTTTTCACACATATTTAGTTTTTGATAGATGGAACTATCCCCTCCAGATGTATTCTTAGACCTAATGTGTTGAACCATCTACATTTCTGAGGCATCACTTTAATATATTTTAATATATGTGTATTTTGCACTTATATAGCTGATGATTAAAGATACTCTAGTTTACAAATAAGTATCATTTTTGTGCGTGTAAAATTTTATGAGTTAAATACATACATGGTTGTTTTTTGGGATTAAACTTCATTTCTTTTCACTTGGTGGCAGGATTTGGGCCTGCAGATCCCTTTTCTCTTTTGTGCTAAGCAGCTTACATGCTGTGTGTGCAAAACTGTGCTGTAGCCAGAATAATACTTGAGATATTTGGTCACCAAGAAGCAACAGAAAGAAGGCCAAACCTTATGTTTTTGTGACCACATAAAAAGCAGGAGCTAAGTACTAATAGCTAACCTATCTGTGTGGTTGAAATGCAATGTAGCAGTTGTTTTATAATAGTAGGGAACAGAGGCAGAAAATGCACGAGGATTTTACATTTAATTGAAATCAGTGAAAATATTTTGCATGGGCAAAATCCAGTTTATTTACTTCAAACATAATCCTGTAGTGTGCTGTCATTTTACAGGAGTGCTGATCACTACCCTGATTATGTTAATCTTAATATTTGCAATGCAGAGAATATTAGTTTGTTTAAAATTGTTTGTCTCTTATATGTTGTGGAAAATTTATCAGCATTATCTATTTCTATTAAGATATCTATTACTGAGGAAAATGTGCTAATAATCCAAATAGCGATAATTGAAAGAAAGCTCTTTCTGAGAAGGCAGCTTTCAAAACAGTCAGAGGACAGAATCTCATTTGCTTCTCTTTACTCTTTATAAAAAGGTTAATATGAATTATTAATTCATCCCTATTAATTTGAGTGATCATTTTCTGATCTCTGGAAGGTTCTGCTTAACAGAGTAACGATACTGAGGATGAGCCCTCTGCTGTGCCTGTGCTGCAGTTAACAGGGATTGCAGAATATATTTCTGAATGAGGTGTCTGTGAGCACTTTGGGTTAAAACAGCCCTGTAGAGTTTCACAGCCTTACCTGGGGTGTCTCTTTGCTGCCCCAGACTTCCTGATGCCACCCCTGGGCTCCTGCTCATACTCCAGCTGACTCAAACTGTGTCCCAGACCTCTGTCCAACTCAATAGTCACTCAAAACTTCAGCAAACACTTGTCTTCACTTTCATTTCCTTTTCTAGTATAGAAAACACTTCAGTGTTTTCTGTTACTTGTTCAGAGGATGCATGAAAGGCTTCATGTAATCCTGTGGGGTTTTAACGTCTCATTGCCATAATTTGGCAAACCTTTTGTTTTGAGCTTTTCATTGGAGTATTTATTTGTCAGGGTACTGAAGCTCAAAACTCACAGAGATAATCATGTGCTCCACTGAAGCCCATTGCTGTCTGAACTTGTCTTCCTGAAGTCTCTGTTCAGCTCCATCAGATTTTAATCTCTTGGGTTGGTGTGCTGGCACCTCTGAAAGGACAGGCAGAACTCCTGTGGACGTCAACAGATCTGGATCTACTCTGTGACTTTCCTCTGGCAGGTGGATTTTGAAAACCAAAAATTTGTAGCTCTCAGGTGGTAATTTTTATGTTGGCACAGTTTTCTTAACGGTTTGTGGGATGGCTTTGTGCTTTTTCTGTTAGTCTTCTCCACTCTGTAAATCACAGTCACAGAATAGGCTGGGTTAGGAGAGACCTTCAAAGGCCATCCAGCCCAACCACTCTGCAGTGAGCAGGGATGTCTTCCACTGCATCAGGCTGCTCAGAGCCCTGCCCAGCTTTGAATATTTCCAGGGACAGGGCATTCACAACTTCTCCAGGCAACCTCTGCCAGTGTTTTAACACCCTCTTTGTAAAAAAAACTTCTTCCTCATATGTCATCTAAATCCTCCTTCAATTTGAAACCAGTGCCTCCTGTCCTGTCACAACAGGCTGTGCTCAACAGTTTGTTCCCATCTTTGTTACATGTCTCCTTCAAGAACTCAAAGACTCCAGAAGGGTCTTACCAGAGCCTTTCCTTTTCCAGTCTGAGCAACCCCAGCTCTCTCATCCTTTCCCCATGGAAAAATCATCCCTCCAATCATGTCTGTGTCCCTCCTCTGGACCTGCTCTGTGTCTTTCCTGTGCTGGGGTCCCCAGAGCTGGATGCAGCACTGCAGGTGGGCTCTTACCAGAGTGGAGGAGATGCTCTACCTGTGCTATGAAATGGGATTTTTATGATTTGTGAAATAGTAATAATTTAAAAAATCCCTTAATATTCCCTGAATATAAACAAACACTTTTGTCCCTTTATTCTTTTACAAAACTTCTTGGAGATTTCAGAGATGCTCTGCCCCAGTGAGGGCTAAGTGAAAAGTGTGGAAAAGGCAGCCTTGTCAATGCTGCCTGCTGCAAACAGACCACTTGGAAAAGCAGAGCAGAGAGGCAGAAAAGGGAGTTTGACTCACCTGGAAGCACTCACTGGAGTACTCAGTCTTGCTTCCTAGAGTGTGTATATCTAAATTGCTTAGCAGGACTAATTTAGTGGGCTAATTCACACTTTCAAAGAAGCTTTCTAGGCCAGAAGATTCTGGCTCTTCCTTCTCTTCTTTTGATCCACTGCTTTTTATCACTTCTGGCTTCACTCTACCTTGGATTCAACCAGAAAGACTACAGTCAAAACAATTTCTTGGGAAGGAACCAGAAGTTAGATCCACCTCTTTGTGAATCCTAGTGGTGTTCTTATCATTAAACTGGCACCACCACCCATGAAGTTAATTGAGGTGCTGGCTATGACTAACTTTTCAGGATTCTCCAAAGTCTCAAGCAAGCTTTGGCGGCTGTATTGCTTTTAGAAGGAGATAATTATCTATCTCCATATTGTTCGGGTACTTCTGAGCATATATGCCAGCCAGAAAAAAAATTAAGCTGTATTAAAAGAAACGTAGTGAGTTCAGGTGCCAGGATATTTAAGAAGTACTGGAAATGGGGTAGATGGAGCTCTTTGGGACTCAGAAGGGTTTACCCAGAAGAGTTTAGGCCTGGGACACACTTTGGGTAGACATTAATAGCACGTAGCTTGAAAACTGCTGTCTTTTTGGGGAAAAAGTGGTCCAAAACACAACTAAACAACCAAGCCAATCCTGTCTAATCTGTGTTTGGGAGACATCAACACCAAGGCTGTAGGTTCAATCCCATATGGGCCTTTTCCTGAAGAATTAGACTTGATGATTCTTGTGGGTCCAAGTCAGAATATTCTGTGCATATCCAGAATGTTCCATCTGGGGTAATTTCGAGTGAATCTGCAGTTTCAGCAACCACTGCTGCCTGAATATTATGTGAGGGATTTAATTTCCAGGCTAATAGAAAGTGTGAAGAAGAATTTGTAAGACAATAAGCTTAAAAAATATTTAAATGCAGTTTATCTGTATACTGAAAATCTGATAATTCCCTAGAAGTCCCAGCAGAAACAAAAAGCTGTAATTATAAATGCAAAGTAAAAATTATTCTAGTAATTTACACGGACCTCCTAGACATGAATTCATCTTACTACTAAGGTATTTAAATAAGAAACCTGAGAAAATGCCAGACAGCTGTATTTTTTGGAATAATTTTAATAAGCTAACATGGTAATGAGTTTACTGGTTGCATCCTTTTGCCCATATTGAAGTCTGTGCAACTCAGTCACTTCGCCGCAATTTTTTCTTGCAGAACCATCTTAAAAACTGCCTATTGTTTTACCTTTTCACTGCTTGTTTGCATCTATCTAGAACCAAATAGCTGTGAGTAAGTGCAGAAATGATGCATGAGGTATTAACGTGTGTGTGTGGCTGCAGGTTTGTGTTACAGATATAATAAGCAAGAGGTGTATATATGTGTGTGTGTGTAGGCTGCACAGCTATACATCTTGGAAAGCTCAGGGTTAGGCTGACATAAGTGCCTTCTGATGGCTTGCTAGCTAAGATCTAGCACGAGGCTCTCTGGGGATGAATTTCTTAAAAAAATAAAAGTGGGTTCGGCCACATTTATTTGATATTACATTCATAGGTGTAAAATAGCAGTTTATAGTTTCACTTGTCCATTTCCCTTGCTCTGGACCTGCTTCCCTGATCAAGAAATTCAATAGCTATTAAAAGCTGCAGCTGTACTAACAGTCTTATGCTTTATAGGAGGCATTTTGCAGCTATTACTTTAGAACAGGCGTTCTGTGCCAGTACAGATGTTACGTCCACCTTTTTCATAAGCACTTTATCTGCACCATGGGCATTGCATTTCTAATGTTTGCCTGAAATTGCTAAACATGCTCTGTGGCTGTAATTTATTTGGGCTGGTGTAGTTTAAAGGCCTGAAAGCTGTGTCTGCACCTGTTCTATTCATCCGACCAGGAAAGCACGAATTCCACTGCAGGAGGGTTTGTGCAGTTGGGATCTCTTCTTTATAAATCTCCTGAACCAAAGGCAGCCATTTGCTTCACGACTATGCTCCCCTTCCCTGAAGTGGAAATAGCTTGCATATATATATATATATAAATATATATCTCACAGAATCCCAATTTTCTCATACTGAAAGGAGAACACACCCCTTGTTCTAATGAGGGACAGGCATACTGCTCCCACATTCCCTCCCTCAGCCTACATCTGAGTAATCAGATGTGCATGGTGAAAGGTGAGACATGTAGGAGTGGCTCCAGTGTGTGCAACTGGAGCAAACTGTGCTAGGATAATGACACCTGTTTCATTGTGGGACAATGTGACAGAGACTTCTAAGTGAAATGCATTTAAAGTGAAAAATTATTGAAAAGGAAAAACCACTGCTTAGCCTGATTTGCCTTCTGACAGCACTGATATCAGTGAATTTGTGCTAATGGAAGCACAAATATAAGCAGCAGTTGAAAATGACTGAAACATTGACAATATCTGAATTTTGAATATTGAATGCTCAACCAGTGTTAGAGCCATTCATTCAACTGTTTTAGCGCAAAATTTTGGAATTAATGCAAAATCCAGGTGTAGTCCTAGCTCTGAAAGACAAAAAAAAATAAACAAAAAAAGAACTTAAAAAAACCCCAGAAACCACCCCAAAACAAGCAAACAAGGAAGCCACTGTTGAGTGAGGTTTCCCAAACCAAAGCTATGTCCCACTTTGCCCAGCTCTGCCAGAGACATATGTCATCCGTAGACATGTCATCAAATGTGACTCAAACCAACCCTTCCCCCAAAATAAATAAATCCAACCACATAGACCGAAATGATTCTTTGGCATCCTAAAGATTCTACCCTACTTACTTGTGGTGCATTTTTAATTTACAGTTAAACCAGGGGCTGATCCATTACTTAGTGTTTTCATTAAAGTAGAACAGAAAAAAAGCACTTGTGCCATAATCAGTCCCTTGAAACACTTGTAAATATGTACTGAATTTAGTGCAATAGAAGGGAGAAGCAACATATCTATAAGAAAACAAAGAACCAAGGGCTTAAGGAACAGAGCTGGATGTGGAAATAAAAAGGAGGCAATAAAAAGAAGATTGTTCAAAGTATATATTTTGGGAATAGTGATTAAATACTTACTCAAATATATTACTAGTAACCTTATTACTAACATGAAATGCTCCTGAATTGTGCATTTAGTCTTTGAATTCCTTTTGAAAGTTCTGATGGCTTTTGGCAAACCACACAAGACTTGTTGAAGAGGCCAAGGATACGCCTTTGGTAAATCCAAAAACAGATTCAGAATTTGGTCCTTCAGGTTTGGGATACCATCAGAAGCACTAGGTGGAATTACAGACCTGCTGTACAGAGCTGAGTGTATACAGTTCTCTATGTAAAATTCATGTCTTATGTGTTGTAAAAGGAATGAAAGGTAGCTGTTAATTCCAAGGCTTATAAATATGTCAGTGGGTTTTCATAGTGTCTTAATAAATTACAGGAATAAACTCAATGACTCATGATGTCACCAGAACTACACGCTGCACTGTATTTATTGTAATTATGTACAAAACCCACAGAATTCTTTTTACTATCTACATGAATATGTAGGTCCCACTAAAAAATCAAAACAATCCTCATGGATTTCTTCATTATTTATTTGCCATCTCTCAGCTGTTTTCTTGTTCTGAGCAGTTCTTCAAATGAAGAAAATTTTCAAGAAAATGTGTTTAAAAGAACATTGCTGCAACTGCTGTATTTATTCATAGAAAAGCTGAAATAAAATACAGTTTCCAAATATCCTCAAATTTGGGTGAAGTTCAAATTTTCCTTGGATCCTAGTTCTCTGGCTGGCCACCAGCCCGTATCACTAATGGTATAGCTAGCTGAAAAATGGAAAAACAATTTCATGAAAATTTCAAGGTTATTTTGGCTTCAGTCTGACACGTAGAGATAACATCAATATCGTAGAGTTGGTAATGCTTCATTCTTTAGTTTAAGAAATAAACACAGGACAGGCTAAAGACTTTAGGTAAGTTAAATGTGCACGACTAATTCAACAGCATTTCATATTACCAAAGCAAACTTAGTGTATGAAGAAGCCCTTGGCTCTTTAGAGCTCCCTGTCCCAACTGGTTTTTGCTGTCCCAGATGCAAGTGTAGCTTGCATTGAAGTGTTGTGTTGATTAACTGTTCTCTTGTATCATAAACCACGGGGCTGATCTCTGGAGCTGGCCCTGCTCCCATGCGTGTGCTCAGGTGCTGAGTTCAATGGAACAGAACCTGTTACTTAGGATGGGGAGAAAAGGAAAGAATTCCACACTGCATCCGTGTTTTATGGCCCTCATTTAAACCACTGGAAATGGTACCTCTGGATTTAACACACGGTGATTTGATGACGTGCTCCTCTGAAGATAAGAAATAACAAAAAAAAGACCTCAATATTTCTCCCTCTGTTGCTGAATGAATTCTCCAAGATATCTGTACTTCCAAAGCCTGTCCCCTTGCTCCAGCTGCATGTCCACTTGCCATGCAACAGGTATCTTTTCAACATGGATGTCTTCATTTTCTGTCCAGGGAACGCCATTCCAAACTTCCCATTCCAAAAATAATAGCAGTGTTCAGTCACATTTTATGAAAGCATCTTAGAATTTATATAAATAAAACTAGTGTACATTTCAAAGCATATATAAAAGGCTGGTGTTTTTCTTTTACTGCAAAGATCAAAGAGATGATTAATATTAAAATTTAATGAACTTTAAATTATGCATTTGGTCATAAAAATATTAAAAACAAATTAAAGCAGCAGGTGTACCTTATATAGTAAGATAAAGTTTAATATATTTTATTAGCTTAAGGGACACAGAATAACTATCTAATCAGAACTTCAGGCATGCATTTACATAAATATATTAAATTAAGAAAAGCAATTATACACTTAAACATCCTTTTGTCTAAAAAAAAATCATTAAATCCACAGATTAACAATAAATCCAACTCTATGTATTTATCACTTCCAGATACAACTGTTCCATTTCTCAGATATTACACAAATACATTTGTTAGAATTTATATGCATTATACATATATTATATATTACATAATAGTGTGTATACATACATGGTGTTCAATAATATAATAATAATTTGTAGTTTTTATAGCACTTTTCATTTGAAGAGCTCAAAGCGCTTTTACAAGGATTGATTTCACTAATTTTTGTATGGGAAGTGGAGGCACAAAGATGCAATTATTTCAGGTTATACAGAATTTGTGACAGACAGCAACTGAATTCTCTTGTTGGGAACTTCAGTCCTGCTGTCTCCCTAAAAGGAAATGCACATAATGCATATAGAGTCTGTGTAGGTAGATTTGCAAAGACATGTAAGGTCTCAAACCAAGAAAACATTAATTACATTAATAATGTTAAGCACATGACTTCAGTGAGGCTCATATGCTTAAAATTACTTGTGTGCTCCCAGCTAGATTGGTGCTTGTTTATGCTTAGTAGTAGAATTCAGTTTACAGAAGATGCTTAAACCTAGTTTGAGTGATATTTTCTAAGCTATTTTCCCACATTTCAAATGTACATACAGTACCTGATAGCTACTATGAAATAAAACTAGTTGAACAGGGGAATGCCACTACAGTAATGTTCTCAAGTGACAGAAGTTTTTTATTTCCTTTTCTGCTTGGCTCCCATTACAATCTAATTGTTCTCAAAGGGGAATTGAAGTTTTAATTCTGCAGTATATTTTGTGGGGGACAGCTAATAGCATTTTTGGATAATTCACAGGGTAGGGTTACTGCTCCTGGTACTAATGGAGACCACTACAAGCTACATCTGGTGACTTAATACCAGGTGGTTTCTGGTCTCAGTATGTCTTGATATGAATTAAGGTCATTCTGCACACCAGTTCTGAGTGCCTAGAACATTTTCTTTTTAGCAGCTCCTCTTAGGAAAATTCAGAAAATGGGGTTGTTTGTTACTGCCTTGTGATGCAAAACAGCCTTTTGTCCTACTGTAAAATGTATCCTACATAAAAAACCTGTCTCCAAACCAGCCAACTCTCTCTGCCTTCTTTCCAAGAATACTGTGAGCACTGCCACTGTGTATATTCACATGCTTTAGCTGATGCTGCCTTTCTGAAATTTCCTGGAAATGTAAGCAGTTATTCACTTAAAATATTTTTCACTTCATCACAAAATGAAAATAAATAAGAAAATCTCGTAGACCATAGAAGGACCTTTACTATATGATACCCTGGACCCTCTTGGTAGTGTGAAACAGCTGGAAAGTTGTTTTTTATCAGTAGAAGTAAATCTTTTCTCCAGTAATGTGATGTCTGTAAAGTAATGCTTGCTGTCTGTGCAAGAAAGTCTGACAATTTCATTTATGGAAGCCTGTCTGTGTGCAGTAGAGAATAGGAAAAGACACAAATAATTTGCATATAAACCAGAATATTAAGTGTTTGTTAATGTCTGTAGCACAGAATGATCACTAGATTCTCAGTACTGAGAGCTCAGGGAAGCAGGAGACTCACTCGGCTTTCACATCAGCTGATGGCTGGACTTTTAAAAGGCACTGAGAAGTCAGGCAGATTTTGTGTAAATGCTGGCAACACCTATAAGGAAAGCCAGAGGGATTGGAAAGCTCTGTAGGGCTCCCTGCAGGGCTGGGGCTGCACTCTTATTCCACAAAACATGGGTGCAATGCTGCAGATGCAGACATGGAGAGGTCATGCGTGCACTGATGTCTGAAGTTAAGATCTTCTGCCAGCTAAGTGGATATCTTTTAAGGACTTAATCCTGTAACTAATGAAGTCAATAGGAGATTATCAGTTGACATCAATGGGCTTGGAGTCACGCCCTCAAAGATTAAAGTAATCCTGTACTAAGCTTTCAGGTGGCTTCTGCTGTTTCACACCTATATCCCAAAAAGTACGTGCCTTATTTCACTGAATAACTCTGTTGTTGAAAACAACAAACTTTTCAGCAAAACAGTCTTATTTTTTTTTTACTGTTTCTGAAACATTTTGTCCTGAAACTACTCAGGGAAATATTTATTTATCAGGTTTTTGTAGCCAGAACGCAGATTATTTGGTACAAATTTTCTGCAAATTTGAATTGAAATAAATTTAAAGGATTGGCAGCATTTTTTATGAGTATGTTACATTTTATTTTTTTAAATATTGCAAATTGAAAATAATTAGTTTTTATTTACCCCTTGGCTTCCTTCTGTTTTTTTTCCAAGACAAAGGACACCTTTTAAGTTGGATAGAAGATCAAAATGGCAAAATTACTAATTAAAGTGATACACAGATAATCTAAAGGATAGTAAATTAAAATGCATGAATGTCTTTTAAGAATGAACATGATTAAGGAGAAATTAGCTCAACAGTCTGTCTTTGGACTTGTTTTTTCCACGTAGAACTAATCTTATAAATGCCTATTTCATGGATGCAATCTAATCTTATAAATGCCTATTTCATGGATGCAATTAGAATTAGATGTATGAAAACTCATTTTCACCAGAGTGCAACTTTACACCTGTGAATTACTTGTTCATATTTTCAGTGTCTCCATTTTGCGTAATTTTACAGGAAAAGGGCCTTGTTTCTCAAGCCAAGTTAGAGAAAATGTGCACTGAAAAGCTAAATTTCATCATGCCAGGGCTATCATTCTGGTTTTCAGTGAAGGCACATGATTACTGGATTGCAATGGGTAAATTTGTGATAAGCACAGTGACTGAAGTGATTTCTGCCTTCCTGCAGCTTCAGTTTGTTTGTGCCTGAGCTGTGTGAGGCTGCTACTCCTGGACTGTAAATTCCCAACTAGGACAGTGCTAGCTAGAAATCACTATAAAATAGCAACATTCTGTGCAATGACCAAAAGATAAAAACCTCAGCCTGCTGGAAAGATGTTGATGCACACATCTGTCAGGCACTTCCAAAATTAATAAGCACCTGCAGCAACCAGAGATTGCTGATGTTTTCTGTGGGTCTAGAAAGGAAGAAGCTGCAAAACCAAATGTGGACAAGTGAGTGAAAGAAGGAGATAAACAGAGGGGTCTTGTCAGTGACACAGAATTTATATTCTTATTTATACCTAACTTACACTTGGCATGAAATAGAATAATGTGTGAGGATTTAAAGGTAAAAAGGGTTTGGATCTGAGTCCCTATCTGTTAACAGAAGAAATTTATTCTCAGAAGGGGAGGCTTTGAGTTAGTATTTCTTATGGGGCGCAGTAGAAAAATGAGTTTACTGTTTTTCTGAAATGGAGTGAAATGATTTGGAGCTGATTTTGCATAACATCTTTTTGTCTCCCTACTTATCTATGGAGTAAAGATGTTTCTCCTTATATTCCTGTAATATGCCTTCTTTCTGACCAGAGGCATGTAAAAAGAGAAAGATGAGTTTTCTGTCCCAAAATAAGAAAGCAGGGGTTTAACACTAGCAGGCATCAAGGAGAGTCATGTTTCTTGCAACAGGTAGGTTTGTTCTCCTTCAGCAGCAGAAAGGCTGAAAGAATGTACAATGTGTTGGGAACAGAGAGGCAGTATCTCCGAATAAAGGAAGAAATGAATGGAATAAAAGATTAGGGGAGAGAGACACACAGACAGAGACAACTTGAACACATACATAAGATCCCTTCTGGAGGCCCTTATCTAATTGCCTCATTTATCTACTTTCATTTATAAGCTCAGTTTTATTCTGGGACACTCTCGGAGGTTGTGTGAGAATGGCTGCAGAATGACCTAACTGGCAACAGGCTTTCTACAGACCCTTTTTTTTTCCTTTTTCTTTTTTTTTTTTTTTTTTTTTGTATGCCAATTCTCAGGGCAATTACTGCAGTTGCCCTTTTTATATCAGCATCTTGGGTGGCTAGGCCTGGGGTTTGCTCACTCTTTTTAATAGTATAATTTCTTTTGATAAATAAGCAGCTAGGATTTTTTTTTCTTTCTTTTTTTTTTTTTTTATGAGAATACTTCTTTTCCACTGGGACTTCCTATGAACATGTGGGCTTAATGCAGATGCCTGCTTTCACACAATATAAAAGATGATTTAAAAATGAATCAAAACAGTTTCACAAACTATCTCCCTCTTCCTCAAACCTTCATTTAGATTATTTCTTCATTTTGAATTTTTTATGGAATGACTCAGAGCAGATTTTTTTTTTTTAAATAAAACAAACTAAAGAATTTTGCTTAAATTTGGAATAGATTTTCTGGGTGCAGCACAGTCGATGTGAGTTTTTGCTGTTGATTTGAATGAGGCCTGGATTTAATTCTTAGCTCTTACTGGATTTTTATTTTCAGATTTAACTAGTAAACTAAATTTTCGTTATTATTAGATCAAAACTCCAAGATCATTGTTTTCTGTTCTCTGCATGACTGTGGCATGTATATATTATTGTGAACCTCCAATTTAGGTGCCATCTGTGGTATTTTTTAAGGCACTAAGCAGTGAGAAAAGAGCTATCACATCTCCCCAGCTGGTTGTTGAAAACAACGTGTCACAGTAGAGTTAAAGTTGGGTTTATTTTTAAATATATTTCATTGAAGAAAGTGTTAAAGATGTTATCTCTGTCAGATATTTAAACGTTGCTAAAATACTTCAGCGACTTTCTTGCCTTGCTGATTATGAAGAGTGTAATAAAACCGTGCTATGTGACAGATTTAGACAGCTGGCTCATTCATGAGAAGTTCACATTTTTGTCACCCACGTTGAATAAGGAAAGATTAGATGCTAAGGTCAATTTACAAAAATGGTTGTCAGGACATTTTTTAATTGTAGAACTTTTTGTGATGGAATTCAGGGAAAAGACTAAAGGCAGAAAGCAGCGGAGACAAAGAGCTGCTATTAACCTACAGATGCTACCACAGGGTTCATTTTAAGATTGGTCACACTGCTTAGCCAATGAAGTGTTCGTGTGACTATAAGGGACCACCCTTTTCTGGGGTGAGAGGGCAATTTGGTCTTCATGCTCATTTAATCCCAAGATGTCTTTCAATGGACTGTCAGTTGAATCTACATTGTGCAAAATTATGCATGCACTTTTTAATGCAGACCATTGTTCTCTGAGCACTTAACCAAGATTTCTCAACCAATTTCCATTGGGCATGAGGTCACTCGAAACCCAGGCAAACATATATGGAAGGCAAATGTAATTAATTGTCTGTTCCTTGGAGCTGGAATGTGTGAGACACAGAAATGCAAGTATCAGTTATGCTGTAATTTCAGATTTAATACTCACTAAATGAACACTGACAAATTTCTATAAAGGAAAATTTGTTGCATGCTGCTGCCCTGGAGAGATGATTTTACTACTGGAATGTAACATGGTGAAAGTCTTTTAGATCTGTTTGGCTAAAGTGTTGGCAATCTTTGACGCATGAGCAGCTGCTTCTAAGGACCACAGGATGTGCACACTGGTGCTGCTCTGCTTTCTTTTCTTAGGCAAGATTTTATAAAAGCTGCAGTAGGTAGTTTGCAGGTAGTGCAAAAGAAACCTGATAGTTGGTAAGCAGTGAACAAAGAAACTGCCAGCAGAGCCAGAGATAAGAGGGCACCAGTTCTGCAGATACATCTAATTAATTAATACCTCAGAAAACCTGGCTACAGCACGTACACCACATTTACTGATACATTTACAAAGACCTGGTTTTCTGTTGGCTCTCCAAGGAACCCTTAGAGCTGCATGGGACAGGAGCTGCTGTAGGTTTTGTACACGTGCCACGATGCACAGGCAGCCTGTGCTCATGCGAGCCCTCGCCCCGGACGCCCCTTTCAGTGTGGCATGGGCAGAGTCTGCCTGTGTATCACCTCCTGCACTGTCCTGCTACAGTGAAAATCACTTCAGGGACACACGCTGCAATTTTATTGTGGATGGTGGGCATTTGCTTTTTTTTTCCTCATCCGGTGTAAATGAACACAAAGTTGACACAAGGGTACATTTCTAGATTAGATCCACAACACACTGAAGTGTGTGTGTGTGTTTGCTCTCTCTTTCCCAGTCTTTCCAATTACCTTGGTGAAAAATGTAACTTTAGTATTTGGACATGGTAAAGCTGTCTCATCTGGGTGATGTCTATATTATAAAAATAAAATAAAATAATATAAATATGTAACATGAACCCAGTGCCCATCGTTAAATAAAATATATGATAAAAAGCAGACCTTCTAGGATGACTGGTTTTGAAATATGCGAATATAATTTAATTATTAAACACTTGAAACAATCTTGATATTAAGCTGCGATAACCAGATTTTTGCATCTATGCTAGATAAAGAAATAACATTCTGTAATAGAGTTACATTGATGAAAGTGAAGGTTACAGTCTTACAATGAATTGCCTAGATAGGAATGCATTAAGCACTTCTGAAATATTGTCTCATGATGGAGTTCAGTTTACCTCAGAAACTGTTACAACTGGATTTGATTAAGTCCAGCAGTTTATACAGCGATGTTTGGAAACTGCTTTCTCACTGCTATAATCAGATAGGTACAGGAATGAGATTTCTGGGATGTCAAAGAATCCATTAAGACACCAGGAAAGTCCTTTGACAGAAATGTGTTTTACAGTGGAATTGCTTCGTAAACTATTTCTCATGAAGAAATAAATATTAAAAAAGATTCCACTCTCTGCAAAACCGTATTTGTGATAGCGGCTGCGTGTGTATGTGTGCACATATTGCAGGAATATTTACACACATACAGGGGATTATTCTGCACATTGGTGGATATTACACTTAAATTAATAAAGTAAATCAAATCACCGGTGTTTGTTGCAGGATAACAGTCTTTCAAAAATGACAGGATTCAAAACAAATGCCCGTTGAAAGTGGAATTTCCAAATAGTCCCAGAAACTATACAATGTAGCTGGTTAGATCCAGCAAATAGGATGTCATGTCTAGGATCTGATCCAGAATACCTGCCCTTGTCACTCTTCGGATGTTTCTGTCCACTTGTTCACACTGGGGGCCGAGATAGCCTTTTTTACATAAGCATTTGTTGGGCCTTACACAGACACCTCCATGTCGACAGGCTGGGTCACATTTCGCTGTGGGAGAAAAAAAACAGGAATTTTCTAATTTGTTTCGGCCGTCACAAACCAAGAAAAGATACAGTACACATTCATTTAGAGCTTTTCTAACCTTGTAGTGATAAAGCATATAAATTAAAAACAACATAGAAAGGGTGAAATGTGAGGAGTGTTGAAAGCATATTTTCTAAAGTTTTAGAATATTATGGGGAGGAAGTAATTTTGTATATCTGTGAGGACATTTCCTGGGAAAGACTGATAAACTCAAATAACAGATTTTTTTTGAAATGTCCAATTCTCTTATTCAGGGAATTCATTTTGGAATCTCAGGCAAAATCCTTTGTATACTCAGAGTTCTGCACTACACACATGCCTTGGCAAAGCATACTACACCTGAGCAGTGCACCCAATGCACTCCTTTGGCTCTTGAATCACTTAATGCTGGGACCAAAATTCCTTTTGGAGAAGAAAGAGCCAGGGTGTTTTCTTCAACCATTTTTATTAGTTATATGAGTTTCAAAGTTTTCCCCTCTCTTTAGTGGATGCCTGATGATTTATCTATAGAATTCTAGGTTAATCAGCTTGCTTCAGTCTTTCAAATATAGCTCCTATTTTAAATTGTAGCCAGTGTTAGCAAGATGAATAATCAATAACTTTAGTTGTGGAAGTATTTTCTTCTGGGGTAGTCACAGGACTGTGATATATATAATGTACATAATATATCTTTCTTTTTCTGCAGGTGTTATGCTGCTTAATGTCATCTATTGCAATGAACTTTAATATGGGTTTATGGATATTTATACTACACTATCGAAATGCAGGTTTTCTTGATTCTATCCAAGAGTTTCTTAACTACAGGAAAAGGAAACTCACACCTTGTAAGGTAATTTTTCTTTTTTAAAGTATAATAGTAGCTTGTGGTTCAACTTAGACCATCCCTGTTAACTGTCATGTGGGATACAGGGAAGGAAGATCCTTAGCCTGCATATTTTCTGTGGCTTTCTTGCTCATTGTCCATCAAATTATCTATCATAAAGCTGTGATTTTTAAAACAAAACAGGTAATTCAAGACACATTTATGTTCATGTTGGAGGCATTTTTAACTTTTAAGTTCCACTTGGACAAAGGCTGTAGAATGAGCCCCATTCTCTAAATGCAGGACGGCTCTGGAAAGTGAGGACAATTGAAGTTGGGATATTTGGCCAGATTAGCTCATCCATTTCTCTAATTGCCTTCATTGCTGGGTTGTAGATGGTCATCTCATGAATCTTTGCCAGTAAGATACTTTATTAGTGCTTTATTAATTTCATTTCATTCCAAAGTCATTTCTGCTTGTCACCAAAAACCTGGAGGTTGCTGAAATTTACACTCCAGCCTATAAGGACTTCATAGCTGACCCTGCTTCACCAGGGCTCTCCTAAGTGCACTTCCAACCTGAATTATCCATGATCCATTGTGGGATCGTTGTTTTCCCTTAGTCCTTGCTATTTCTTTGAGTTCTACTGCCACAATATCAACATCTCTTTGTGTGGGCATCTGGTCAAACTCGCTGGCCAAATACACCCAGTCAGGGGACTCTGCTGATGCTGAGGAATAAAATCTTTGTAATAACATCTCGTGGTGCCCAGGCTGGCCCTGGAACATCTGCACTGGCCAAAATGACACAGCTCAGACAGAACCACAGCCTCTGAGACAGGGATGGCACAGCTGTGACACTCTAGGCTCGTTCACCTCATCCCTTGGCTGGCACACTCATCATCTTAGTTCAGTCACAGTCACTTTTCCAAGTGACTTTTAAAAGCGAAAGCAGCAAGATGGACTTGATGAAATCACTGTAATAATGGATCCCAATAACATTGATTATTTGCTGTTTTATGATATGTTGTACAGAGAATTCTCTTCAACAAACTGGAGCCATTTCATTTGGTAGGATCAAAAGCAAGAACGTACCAAAACTAAAAACTATGCATTAAATTAGTGAAGTGCAAAAGATGCAATGGAGACCTGCAGTTCTTCTTTACCATCTTTCCTGCCAAGTCACCTCTCTTTGACACTGACAGTGATAATACTGAAAGTGGAAGGTGAATGTCCAAACACAGGACATGTAGTGACTGCATTTCCTTTCACTTGAAAATCTTGGTGGAAAAAACAATAATATTTTTGTCATATTTATGTTATCAATTGCATTCTGCACTGGCTCACAATGCATTAGATGTTTTAGCAGTTGCATTAATCTAAAGATTTATTGTTCTCCTGCAGCTCATGAAATCAGTATTTTCTAATGTGGCCTTACAACTGAAGGCCAATATATTGGTCAACATATACTGAAAATTTCTCTGAGCAACTAATTAAAAGCCAATTATGACATGTCACTGCTTTTTTCACTTGTTGCTGTGAATCTGTATACAAACCAGTTCTGCAGAACTCTCCTTCCCAGCCTTGATTACAGCAGCATTTTCCTGTGGGAGTGCAGTGCCCGTTCCGACAGTGCCTTGAACATTCAGATGTCAGTATCTGTGCAGGCTGAGCTGTTCTTTTGCATTCTTCAGGGACTAAAGGCCTGAAAAAAACCATGCAAACCAAACAAAGAGTTAAAAGTCAGGGGCAAAAAGAAAAATTTTGATTTTTAAATTAAAGGCCTGATTCTCTGCTGTATTATCAGTGGGAAAAATAATGAGATTTCTTTTTTTCTCAGAAAAAGAAGTAAGCCCAGAGATGATATGTTACAGGAAAATACAGTACAATTTGCTATTATTTTATGTAACTGCCTTCAAAGATCTTCCACAAGATTAAGCAATAGTCCTTGAGAATTCCTGAAGCATGAACCTGCCAAAAGCAGCTTGCTGAAGGTTTATCTTCATAAAGCTGCCAGTTTATTGCAGGCAGAAAAGGTGGGGTTTTTTTCCTTTCTAGCTGATCTAGATTTCCCCTAAGAAAGGGGGAAGAGTAACCTGAACAAGTTTCATGGCATTGTGACGCGTAATAATTTTGCAGAAGTATTTCCTCTGTCTACAAATTCAGTTTTAAACTGCTGGCTTTTTATTTTCATATTTCCATAGAATGATATTTGGGCTGTGCATTCTGGATGCTTATTCAAGCATCTGAACATCAGAAAAGACTTTTTCACTCAGAGAGTCACCAAGCACTAGCACAGGTTGCTCAGAGAGTTGTGGAGTCTCCATCACTGGAGATACTTGGAAATTGTGTGGGAAATTGGCTGTGAGAGTCCCTGTTTGAGCAGGGGGGTTGGACCAGGTGCCCTCCAGAGGTGCCTTCCAAACTCAGCCATTCACCATCAGGTGATTCTGCGGAATGTATGCACAAAGAAAATTCCAGTTCAGATGACTTAAAATATTTCTGACACTGGATGTTTTGGATAGGATGATAGGACCATCTAAAGGCTACAGGTTCCCAGTAGAGGTACCATGTTTTGTCTCTGCTGTAGGTTTGGCTGCACAGGCACAAGTTTGGAAAAGAATTTCAGGATCTCCCAACTGATCTTATCAAGTAATTGAATAGGAGCATCATGGAAAATTAAGTTAATTAGTGACAAATACAAAATTGCTCATTCCATAAGAAATCATCTTAACTACTGCCATACATATTAAGCTTGAAATGAGCAGGAAAAATATTCTAATAGTTAGTGGAGAGCTTAAGAGAAACCTTGGCTAAGTGTCCAGCTAGAATCCAAACAAACCAAAACAAAATTCTATGAGAGAATAGAATAGAATAGAATAGAATAGAATAGAATAGAATAGAACAGAATAGAATAGAATAGAATAGAATAGAACAGAATAGAATAGAATAGAATAGAACAGAATAGAATAGAATAAAGACAGTGTTCATTATACTGACATCAGTATTAACACCTCAATTTTATGCAAATAGCTGGAATAGCAGTTTGTGCACTGATTACTCTGTCACATACTAAATTCCTAGACTGATAGTCTTTGCAGAGGAAAGGATAGTTTTTGGGGTCTGAGAAAGAGTGGGTATGATGGAAGTGTACAAAACGGTGACAAAAGAAAAAGAGGGAAAAAATTGGCATTCTTGCTTATCTCTCATTTCAACATCAGAAGAAACATCAAGGGAAAAAAAATAAGGTAAAGAAAATAAAATTAACTAGCTGAACTTGTGACTACTAAGATATCAAAAGATAGATATCTTAGATGATGCCCATGTTCTACTAGGATTTTAAACAGATATTTCCGTGTGCAATGGCACCATTCAGAGTAATATTAGATAGGGTAAAAATAATTTTAAAAAAAATAAGCATTCATACCTAAGTCCCTCCCTAGCTGACTGGGCTTACATTTTCCCCACCCCTTTTGACATGCATCTTGTTAATGGTTCACTACAGGGTTTCTTGCATTTTTCCTTGAAACAGAGTAAAACAGTACATACCCACTGGTTTGTTTCAGCATAGCACTTTCTCTGCTCAGTCTTAATTACTACCATGATTATTTAAACATCCACACACAAGAACTGGTTTCCCAAAGATGTTTAGGACAGAAAGAATGTGTAGGTGCTTCTTTAGCATAGCACCAAGTCCCGATTTCCAAAGCATTTCTGAGAATCACACTGAAGGTCCTGTATTATTTAAGGGCTTTGAAACATGTTTTGACACCTTTGGTGCAGCATATTTGAAACCTTTTCAGTTTTACTGTTTACATATTTCCACAGCTGTCTTTTAAATAGAATGCATTATTTTTTTGACCTGTAAGGAATTCCAGTTCTGTAATGAGCAATGAGTGCATTACATATGTTCTGGTTAAGAAAGTTCCTACGCTTAAAAAATTATAAGCAATATTCACAAGCAATGCTGTTTTGGAAATTATTCTAGAAAATAATATGATTTTCAGTGGAGACTTGTTCAAATTTAAGGTAAAAAGATCTGTCTTCTAATTCCTACATCTGGAACAAAAATCTACATTTGAAATAATTTCTGTATAGCCAACTGCGCAGGATGCAACATTCTTTATCTGTCACTATTTAAAGCTCATTTATTTCAAGTTACTTTAAATGGGAACCTTCTCTTTCTCTTGCTCAATCACAAATACAATACAGTGTTTAGCAGGAAACGTAACCTCAGGCTCCTTGGAGCATCTCTTGGAAAAGAGCTCCATTGGCATATCTTTAGCAAAGAATGACCTCTTATTTACAAAGGTACTTTATTTGGGAAGGTAATGATTTATTTCATTAATAGATATTAAGTATTTGTCTATGATAGTGCTATAATACATGGTTCTTTTTTATGCAATTAGGAAGGCAGAAGTCACACTTTTTTGTATCCAGCTGAGTATGGCTGGTCACTTTTATGATTTAAAGTTTTCTACCGCTCTCGGTACTTGTGAATATAACCTTGCCTTCTATTCTACCATCAATCAAGAACTTGCACTCATCAGCCTCGGATAATATTTATTAATGGTGGGGTGGAGTAGAAACAAAGATGGAAAAAATTCTGGTTGGCAAGGTGCCTTAGGAGAAGAGGAATACAAATGCAGCTGCAGCGGAATCCTCGCGTGTGAGAATCGCTGGTTTTCCTTAGCTGTGCTCTGGGAAAAGCCACACTTCTTTCTCAGGATTCGAGTGCTGCTCTGGGACCAACACGTGTCGAGAGAAAGCCTCTGCCCCACAGCACTCACACTTTGCATTCTTAGGGCTTGGAAGGGGTGGAAATGCTCAGGCTCAGCACAATTGAAGTGAGTCTCACAAAGGTAGCGCAAGTCCTGAAACTGACTGTTGGGACTTGATCTCTCCGGCACTTAGACAGGACCATGATTTTGTTTATATAACCAGTGCTTCGCTGTGTCTCCTGACGTGGAAAATGGAGGGGAATAGATGGAGCCACACTCTAGGCTGGAGAGAATTTTTTTCCTTGTATCCCTCAATCTATAAAACTCTAAAGGGTACAGCTTGATTACTCTTACAGTAAGCACTATTTGGTCCGCAGAAAGCCAGCCAAAAATGTAGCTGATAATGACTATTTATATGGTCTGTACAATTCTAGTTATCTTAAAGAGCTGTTCATATATACAGTACAGTACAGTATATCTTGCTTGTTAAAACAGGCTTTCATGAAACTGTATAACAACTCTAAATGTATGGAACATGGAGGAAAAGTTGTACTGGGGGCTGGGGCCTCGCTGGATCCCTTCACTGACGTGTGCAGTGAGCCGGGAATTCTTCACTGTGCAATGTGTAAAATAATTTTTGCTGCCTTACCATAGCTAGTAGCAGTAGAAGAAAGCTGCCTCTACTTTTTAGAGGCATGTAAAATCCAACATGCTTTAATAGATTAAAACTCATTCTGGCATAACTCAGGACTTCATGCTTTCTTCAGCACATCTCTTCACAGCTCCACTAAATACAGAGTGAGGTCGTTGCTGTATGTGGTATCTGTTACTCAGATGTGCATAAATCAATGCAAATGCAGGGGCAAGCTCTGCAGTAAACAGAAAACAATTCCTCCACCAGGCTTTTGACACAATATAAAAAAATCTCTACTTCCCTACTAAAGCATAGGAAAAAATAAGGCACAAAAAAATTCCTGGATGTTCAGATTTCAAAGAGGAGACACTGCTGTAGAAATCTTGATACAAAATATATGGAATGGTATGCTTCAATTACCTGCACATAAGATTTAGATATTAGAATGATACTTAAGTATATCACCAACATTTGTGCATCAGTTATTGAAGTTTTTTCCTTTATAAGGGAAAATGTCAAGAAAAAATAATTTTGTTTCACTCCTTGTCATAACCTAAATTTACAGCTTGTCATAGAATAAGCATAGCATCTCTTCAGGTACAGCTTCTAAAATTAAAAAGTATACCTTTAGTCCTGGGAGAGATGCCAAAAGCTCGTTACTTGTCTCCAGATTTACTACATGGGAATAATGTGGAAAAAACTCACGGCTTTTAAGATTTAAACTCAGCAGCATATCAAATTTATTCTTATATGGTATACTTGTTCATGACCTCTAGTCTTAAGAAATTCTGTCATGTTTGAAAACTAGTCCCTAGTGAAGCCTGTATCAATGTTAATAGCTAAGAGGTCAATGCAACTGCTAAACAGTTTGTATTACTGTCAGGGTGGTCATGAAAACAACACCTGCTGCATGAGCACTTGGCAGCTGGGTCAACAGGCACTGTGGGAATTTATCAATTTAGGGGGCCACTTGCATAACACTTTGACTGATGAATTGGGAACGACTGGCTTACTGGGCTAAAGCTGCTCTATTATGTGTGACTTTCTTTAGGATGGCAGAGGCTTCCTGCAGGCTCCAGAAAATAAGCAAAAGATAAACTGAGCTGTTTTTTTTCCTTATAAAGCGATAAAAAGTGAGAACTCCTTAATAGCCAATGCTAGAAAGATTTTAAGAAAAGGGAAAAAAAAATAAAACCAAAACAAAAACTTTTACAGTCAGTGAGCTGTGATGTGATTGAAAAAAATCCTTAGGTTTTTCCATCGTGGCTACAAAGGAGTTTTTGTGAAGTACTTCTGTAAAGTGAAACTCTCTAGACTGGTATTTGCAAAAAGCTCTAATTTCTCTTTAGTGTCTCTTGTGGGAATAGTAACTGCATGTGGGTAGGTAAATGAGATAAGACTTTTGCATGCTCTGGCTAAACTAAACATAATTAGACATTAATTCTGGCTTTCCATTCCCTCAAATGACTTAAGGGATAGTAACTTTCTGAACAGAGAGAAATCATATGGCCCACCTGGGTTGGTGAGGGCATTCACCAGCAAAATTGGCTCCTTCTACAGAGAGTTTCCAGTAGGAGCTTTGGGGTTTATCTATAACCCATCAGAACTGAGTATCTTGATGCAGATTACTCGAAAACTGTGTATTTCCATTTCCACAGGAATTGAAGGCTCACACAGAGCTTCACTTTCATAAATACATTTCTTCTGTCATGCCACCAAACACTCCTGACTCACGTTAAAAAATCAAATCACTAATGGTTTTCTAAAGAGCCTGAACAGTGTCAAAATGAGGTATGACCTACATATTGTCCCTTTGTGTCTGAAATCAGTCTGTTTGGAAATGCTCTCCGACAGCGGAAATCCCGGAAGGTGATGATGGAAAGGATGATAAGTGGAATTATATACTCTGGAGGGGCATGAAAGAGGAGTGAGATGGTTTGAATCAAGTTCAAGTTTCAATCCAACGGGAAGCAGCTATTCCGGCTGTTGATATGAAACACATTGAAATCCAGATCTATAAGGTGTTACGAGGAGAGGAAGAGGAAATCTTCTTCTGTGTGCAGGAACACTTGCTCAGGCTCTGCCCTCCTTCATAAAAATCACCTGCTGGTTTCAGTGAGCCATCCTGGTCAAAAGTTACTCATCCCATTTGGAATCACTGGAAGGATTCCATACAAACTCTTAAAGCTTCACAATTAAAACTTCACTTCTTTTAAAAGGAAAACTTCTGCATTGTCTGTAATTTCTAGACTCTTCTCTGGATATCTTTCCTTTTATCTGTAATTCCCTCAGAAATTAAAGTGATCATAGTATAAGTACTCTAAAAGAAAACTTACAAAGCCTCTTTATGACTGTTCTTCCACCATACAAAGTTTATTTTCTTACTTTTCGGTCTAGTAATAATGTTTAAATTACAGAGTGTATGGACCTATCAACAGATCGTACTTATTTAAATATTCATTTTCACAGTTGATTTTCTCCTCTCATCATGCTAGAAAAATGATTGCTTTTTCTTTTCTAATGGGTTTGTCTCCTATTTTCTCTGGAATCTTTTGACCTCCATACATTTTCTACATCACTGTTTACTTAGTTGATTTTTCTTTTCAGTTCATCACTACTTTTGTGATTGATATTAGTATGTATTTTTAGAAACAGAAAACATGACAGAAAAGTTATAAAACAGAAAGTAGAAAACTAGAAAATAAAGAGGTTTTGGTTTCTGGTCACAAAAACAATTTCTAAAATGCTAGTATTTGCGTTGACCTTCAGGATATCTGACTAACCCTACCTTTTAGTTCAGAAGAACATAAGTCTTTCTCCTTTTATTTCCTCACTGGTTCCAATCCCTGGAAAGTAGTAGTAAGGGGTTTTTTTGATAATCATCAAACAGTGGAAATATTTTTCAGAGACAGTTTTAACTTAAAAATGTCTTTTAACTGCCAGTTTAACTGATGTGCCCAATGTTAGTTTTAAGTGCCTGTAATTTTTAATGTTTCTCACATCTCCTCCATCCTCAAAGCTAAATATGCTACTGGCTATACACATTTCTCTATGGGATTTTTGGTAATATGTAGTATACTTATATTTTGCAGCACTTCACATGCTTAGGGCTTTTTTAAAATCACTTCATCGTCTGTGAGCTCTCAGGCACTAATATATCATTATAACAACCTTTTTACAAAGAGAAGGATTATTTCACTCAATGCTTTCAGTGGGGGTCTATTTAGTTATTGATATGAAGTATTTGGAAGAACTGAAGAAAAGTTTTACTGTGGTACCTGGAATTCTCTATTTCAAACTGCTTTGATAATTGTGGGATTCAGAACCTCTGTACTGATCATGTTGATCAATTTGTCATATATCACCTCAGTTTAACACCTCATTTCTGTTACACTTAAAGGATTGCTGTAGGATGGGACTTTCCCAGTGCTGAGTGTTGAAGACTAATGCAAAGAGTTCTCTGGATTACCCTCATCTTCTGTTTTGCCCACCTAATTTGATTTTTTTTCCATGTCCAGGTAATAGATTTCTGTCTTAAGCTACATTTAAGACAAGAAAAATAGGAGTCTTGGTTATGTGTTCTGCAGTAGTTTTCTACAAGACAAAAGGACATGGTCTCAGGCTGTGCCAGGGGAAGTTCAGACTGGACATCAGGAAGTGTTTTTTCACTGGAAGGGTTTTAAGCATTGGAATGGACTGCCTAGGGAAGTGGTGGAATCACCATCCCTGGAGGTGTCCCAGAAACACCTGCACAAGGCACTCAGTGCTATTTAGTGACAGGGTGGTCATCTGTCAAAGGTTGGACTTGCTGATCTTGGAGGTCTTTTCCAACCTTAATATTTCTATGATTCAAAAAGATCAAAAGAAATAAACCCCTGCACCTTCATGTAATGTTTATTTTTTAAAATACAAAAATAAATTTGTAAGCTTGCAGCAGCTTACAAATGACCTCTAGGAGAAGAAGGTTGGGTTTGCATGGAATTGTTAATTTCTAGCAAGGGGCTACTCCAAGGCAATGATAATTTTGTTATTCTACACTGCCCCAGGCATGGAAGATTCTCTTTGCAAATTAACAGGTCTGCAAGAGACCACCTCTCACAGGGTTTTTTTAGAAGTAATGAATTCATAAAACATGGCAAATCAATAGTTTCACGATTTTATTATTACCTCTAGCATCTTTACTGTGTGTTCTACGAAGCTTAGTGTGGTAGGGTTTATGTGAATATTTGTTGTATTGGTGTGGTGCAAACCACGAGAAGCAACAAAATATTAGCATGGAAAAGAATATTATCTTGTAAATAACAATGCTTTGTTACTAAAACTTTACATGAACATTTTCCAAAGCCATGGAATTTTTAAGTTGTTTGCATGGTGGTACGAACATAGCATGGAATGGTAAATACATCTGCAATGCTCCATTGCGGAAGTCACTCATTATCCTGCTCTTAAAAGCTGCAGTGGTGTGAGACTGAAAGACAGCAAAACTCAGAACGTTGCCTGAATGAAAATTATCCCGTGCTTCTGAGAAGTGTTACCAAAAACTACATCCCTTTGCCACAGTCTGTTTAATTTCAACTGTGTGCCAATTTACAAAAGTATTTTATAGTTTTCTGGTTACTTTCACCAGTAACCAAACACAGTCTTGACCCTTTTCCATGCCTGAAAACAGCCAACCATGAGTGCAGCAATGGGAGGTCTGGCCTTTCAGGTATGTCAGCTGAAGACCACCCTACTGGAAGAGGTAACAAGAACAAAAAGCTGAGGTCAAAAAAGGCAGCCCCATGTAATTAGATACTAATAGTGGATTTAGGGTGTAAAATTCACTTAAAACCATACACCAACAGACTAAACAATCCCAGGAAGAATGGCAAGTTTTGTTCTAAAAAAATGTTTTCAATACCAGAAAGCATAAATAAAACATACGTAATAACCTTGACTGACAGACTGCACCAACCTGCAGTAACATCTGCTTCCAAATTATTTGTTGTAGTTTTGGGGTAGTACAATTATAAAACACTGGAAGTCCACTACCCCTGAAACTCTAACCTACAGAACAGTGTGCAACCAGTGTCATGATTTTATTGTTGTATGCCCTTGTTATCCCACTAACAATGTTTAGAATTTAAGTCTGACATGAAAATAAATTCCTCCCTTAACAGCAAAGCCAAAAATAGAAGTTTGACTGTATCTGATACCCATGGAGGAACATGCTGAAGGAGATGCTGAACAAAGAGGCAGCTGCTTTTGTAGGGTGTGATGGGTCAAAGTAATTATACAACAAACTTCACTTTTGTTGACTGTCTCATTTTGTGTTGATTTCTGATACTTTTGCAGGATGGATGTGCTATTTTTACATGTCAGAACCTGATCCAATAGAGCAGCAAGATCCATCATGAAGAACATGGTATTCCCCCAGCTAAAGTGAGTATCTATCTGCAAGTCATCAGCTCTTATTGCTGCTGGGGACCCTGGGTCATGTTGGGAACTGGCTTTTTGCAGTCCTTCCAGATTCCTTAATATTTTCATACATCCAGCTGCTCTGCAAAGATCATGCCTTGAGGAACTTTGGCTTGATAATTTTCATTTATCCTCATTTACAACTGGTAAATTAGTCTAAATAATTAGAACAATCCTATTAATTCCATGTCTTAGAAATCACTTGAGTGGGATTTATAAGCCCTTTGGAAGCAATTCTTTAAGAATGGTTAAAGAATTTTGTGTATTTCTAGCACAGAGTCCCAGGACAGAGGATTTCCCTCCTTGGTGCTCCAAGCCTGCCAAGGGAGAGATACGTAATAGAAGGGGTATGGAAGGGGTATGTTCAATATTAGTAAGCAGTAACAACTCACACCTACTCAGAACTGAGTTCTCTCTGTTATTGTCCATTGGTGGTATCTCCTGTACAACAGAAGAGATATTTGGGAAAGACTGAATGAGACCCTTAGAGCTTACTCTGGCCACACTGACCCTGGCTAGGAATGACAGGTTATTTCTGTACTTGCTTTTTAGTACACAGAACAGGTTTTGTCACACAGTGCTGATCTTTGGAGACAGCTCCTGTTGTGCCCTGTCCCACCACAGTGGCAGGTGAGGAAGCAGCAGCACTGGGGAGAATTCCAGCAACTGCCTTTCACTGATGCTGCATAACTTTCTGTGGTACTTACAAATCATTTGGCTAAAGAACTACCAGGAACATCTTCTACTGGCTCCAAATGAAGTAGGTTTATTCCTCTATGAAAACATGCTAAGAATATACATCTAGGTGGGAAAGTGGGCAGCTTTCAGCACAATGTCAAAGTGTAAAAATTCCCAAAAGTTAATGCAGGTTACCCCTCTGCTGTTCTGACATTTACTTCCCATGAGACAGTGAATCTTTTCTGCTTGCTGCTGCTGGATTATTTGCTTTTAGGGAGCCCCTGCATCGGGAATTTTCCTTTTTATTGAACAACAGTCTTGCATAATTCAGCCATACTAACAGAACTGCAGTTACCTTCTGATTTTTAAGCTACTGAGGGAAAGGCTGATCCTAAAGAAGAGTGCAATACTCACCTTTTTGGGTCAACGATCTTGTAAAGTTTTCCACTGTGAGGCTGTGTCATACTTTTACTGCTTGACAATATGTAAATCTCACCTGTTAGGAAAACAGTGCAGTAAATTACTTCTCCTTTCCTAAGATGTTAAATACATGACTTTTGTTATCTGGTTGTATTTGCCAAATGAGATTTTAAAAACTTCAGAAGAATCACTAAAATATACAACAGAATCAATTTGAAAATTTATATAAGCACTTTCCCAAAATTGATGCTAAAATGTGAAAAACATTCTATCATAAGAGGTTTTTTTTCATGTAGTATAGAATTGATTAAAAAAATTAAAATGGTGAAGAAGGAAGAAGAGGGGTCAGTGTGCTCATGCAATATCTTTGCCCTTTAATTCTGTAATGCTGGAAATAAAACCAAGTATTTTATACATTGTGTCATAGTGATTGCCACAGTTCAAGCACGTGAGACACAATAAGGATTTTTGGCCCTTCCAGCAACACATTCTCTTCTCAGTTCTTCCTACCAGGCTGCTGAGGGTGTAGCTGAGAGCAGTGCAGATAGCATTGGCAAAGGACAAACAGCCTTCTTTTTAAACGTTTACTATAATTATGAATACTGCTGCAGAA
This sequence comes from Passer domesticus, assembly GCF_036417665.1. Classification (NCBI taxonomy): domain Eukaryota; kingdom Metazoa; phylum Chordata; class Aves; order Passeriformes; family Passeridae; genus Passer; species Passer domesticus. The sequence goes on from NC_087477.1 coordinate 27,690,635, forward strand.
ATTACTGATAAGCCTTATAAATTGGGAAAAAATATTTTAGTACTTACCTAATTCATCTTCTCCAAATCCCAAGACAGGGCCTGAAAAGAAACCTCTACATGAGCCAGTGTTGCCAAGACAGAGGGGTTTCTCTTGCCACTGTTTGGTTGCAGGACTCTGTTGCAGTGTTAAAAAATTTCTACATTCACAAACACATAAAAAAAATTATATTACATTTTGAACAGAGGGTTTTCATTGTCCAGATAAATAAGTAAACACTTGCTGCAAGTAGCTTCATAGATACATCTGTACAGTTCCTTGTCTTATGACTTCCTGTACCTTTTCCCAAGGATTAGGTATGTTCTGTATGTTCATTAGAATGCTGTGCTATTTTATTCCCAGATCTGGTATCTAATCTGCATTACCACACTGCTAAACTGGCCAAGTGACCAGTTGTGGCTTTATACAGGCAGCTGAGTGACTAAATCCACCTCAGAGGCATTTCTGTTTAGGAGTGAGCTGTGCAGCACCTACCCATTGCGGTCTCCAAAGACGTAACTTCCATAGAGCCTCTCCGACTGGCAGCCCCGATACACAAATCCACCAACCAGGGAGCCACTGCTGAATGGTTTGAATTCTAGAAGGGAGGGCTCACTCTCTGAAAAGGAACTACCATAGCATTAGATCATATGCGTTTTCATATTGAGGCACGTTTAGGAAAATGTTACTGCTTCAAGAAAAGAGATTAATTTCATTTAAAGATTCTTCAGAATTCAAGATGTGTTGCCAGAAATGAGATGTTAAAAAAAAAAATCAGAAAATTACAACAAAGTCTGTTTGTGAAACAATCCATTAGAGATTTCAAAAGGTGAGGCCATAATTACTTTCTTCAATGTGCACAAGCTGGGAGAATAAAACTATATAAAGATTAGGCTGGACTTCCATTGAAACCAGTGTAATTACTGCTATTAATTTCTACCTGTCAACCTGCAGACTGAATCTCCTGAACTTCAGGAACAAAATAACCCCCATTCACTGTAGAGTCCAGTGCAGAAATTCCAGTGATTTTCAGTAGAATTAGTTTTGAAATCCTTTCAATGGTTTGAGAAACTTTCCAAGTCACAGTTTTAAACATGGTATGTGTGTTATATCCCATAAAACACTACTATTACTGGCTGTATCTTCTCATGGTAATTTATTTTATGTTGCTATAGTAGTTGCAATTCCTATACTTTCCCCCCCTTTTTTATTTCACAAAACCACAGAGTTTAGTCCCATCAAACAATTCTTCAAGGAAGTTCCAGTGTACATGTTCCTACTCATGCAATCAAATACCACTTAGGGTACAAGTAGGCTCCATTTCACATGCTAGCTGCATCATTTTAAAAAAAGCCACAGCCAGTCAACCATTTTTAATAGGAATTCTTTTTTTGGTCAGAGGGCTATCTGCAAGCCTTTGATAAATGCATTTCCCAGATTGTTCTACATGAGTTAGAACTGAAAATTTATGGGGGAGAAAAAGATGATGAACTCTTTTTATTGAAGACATTGACCCGCAGCCTAGTATTAATATTGGCAAGCTTCTCTGGATAGACACAATATTGCTTAGTTTACTCTGCAATAAGGATGCAGTCAAAATTCCATTGGAGCAGTGGTTAACCAAATATTATTCTTTGGTTTGGCTTTTATAAAATGGACACAGAAAATCCATGCAATGACTGAAGTAGTACAATTGCATTATGCTGTTGTGTACTGTTGTGCCAGCCAGCACAGCTGCTTTGCTTTTAAGGGAAGTACAGGTGGGAGAACCTAGGGATGTGATTAGAAAGAGAAATTCTACATTCCAGAAGACAGGACAGTTCTCAATGCCTTTTCACACCGTTGGCATTTATCACAGGTTACCATCAGGAATTTACTAGCTGCTAAATGGGCAGTCAAGGCAGGTGATAGCTCAGAGGAAGTGTCACCTGGCTTGCCTGAACTAGCAAGGGAGCTTGGTGAGCACCTGAGTTAAATATCAAATTGAAACTGTGACTGGTAATCATACTGATTCAGAGAGAGCATGAAGCACTTTAATATTTTAAAGTCCCTAATTGAGAGTATTTATCTTTTTGTAATCTAATCTAAACTAGTAATTTATTCTGAAGTAGCAGCATAGTGCATTTTCTAAATTTTTTATTTTTAGTAACATTTAAACAGAGCTCAGTCATTTCCCTGTTTGGTTGTGGTCTGCTGTTGTCTATCTCACTTTTTCCATTATAAGAGGCACATTACATGAGGTTTCCATTCTCTGTCTCAAAAGGTTATTTGTGAAAAACTAAGAATACGTTTTCATCATTTCCTGATATTCCACATTATTCTCTTTATGAGCCAAAATATGCAGCAACAGTGAGATCTTTGACAGACTAGCAACTGTCAAATTTGTTAAATCTTATTTACATGATACTCTACACCAACAAGAACAAAGTTGAGTCATTTCAGTTTGGTTTTGGCCTGCATCTTTTATCTGCTTCTGCATCGAAGATTTCTTTTGAAGACAGAAATTTCTCTTCTATTTCAGATAAGTTGTCTGTCCTATCTATGCTGTAATTTTCCTATCATGGCTATACAGGCCTTTACATATTCTCTTCTGCTTTCTGTTTATTATTCCATGGAAACAGAACCTGACTATTGCCAGCTTTAACCTGGATAGAACTTACCATAGTCTTTGCCCTTTATTATTTGTAAGATCCTTGCTGAAGATCTGTTCTTTCCATTTGAATCTGAACAAAGTATAGTTAAATTGATGTTTACATCTGTTGGGTGCCGGTCCACAGCACACCTTTAAAACAACAAAAAAAGAGAAAATCCATGAGAAAGGTGAGTTCATAACATATAACTATCAATACGAAGCATTACATTTTAAAGCATTATTATCTCTTTGTGGTACCTGTTGTTTCATTTGAGGGACCTATTTCATGCTGAGCCAAAACACCTGAGAAATGCATTGGACTTATATACAGGAGATAATACAAGTTTCCCATTCCCACATATTTCTATGTCATGTGAAATAAAACTATTTTTCCTAGTGATATAATGTAGTCTGCAATATAGCACCTGAAAAGAATAATGCCTTAAGCTAAATGAACTTATATGCTGTAGGAATTTTGGACTGTTAAAAAGTCCAATAATCAAGTCCTTATCTGAACAACTTGACTTTCTATTTTTTTTTCAAACCAAGACTTTAAATGTCACTTCAGTACTACCACCCACCTAATTTGCTGAATTATGTGTTGTTTAGTTAAAGCATTGTTCTCCTCCTTGCTATTGTTTAGATATCACCAGATGTTCTCATTTGTTTTCCACGTGCCTTTTTTCCCCAGTCAAGATTTCCATTTCAGCTGTACTTTACCAACTTTCTGCTTTAAGCTTTTTCTTTCACAAAGGTAGTAATTTTATTACTAATTAAAGCTAAAAATTCTGTACTTTGTTTCTATCATTTTGGTCTTGACTTGTAGTAGCTGTGCATGCTCTTCTCTTTCCCCTTTGCCAGTGTACATTTGTTTCTAACTGTGACATATGTGTGGAGGTGGAGGAGTGGAAGATTCAAAAAGTTCACGGGTGCTTTTATTATTGAAATGTTGCCGCCTGTCTGTATTAAAAAAAAAGCCTGGTCGAAAACAGGGTCTGCTCCAGAGTAATTTCAGTTTAGTTGAAACTTACTTACCGGCCTGGATTGTGGAGTCCGTGTGCAAAAATCTCAGGAGGTTGGTTGGTGCTGTTGAAGTGTGGGTTGCTCCGTGGGATGGAATAAGGGACATTGCACAGGTCAGTGTTGACATCGAGGCGCAATACAGAACCTGTAAAATCACTGAGAGAGTTGGAGGGTAAAATAATTGGGTTTTTAAAGGTGTTTTACTGGTAGATTTAATCCATATAATACTAGTGAACCAGCAAAATAAATGATCCACTTTACTGATTAATCATGTAGACATGGATTTCATGGTGGATGTAAGTCCAAAGAAGAGTAGCAGAGCCTTTCAGAGATTCACTTTGGCAAATATCTTGCCCTATTATTTGCAGACTAAAATGCTTCTGATCATGTTGCTGGGAAGCAACTTGATCATAAGAACAACTTTCCAAACATCAAAATTGTTTAGGGCCTCAAATATAAGGTACTAACTCTTTTATACTGCATGTCATCTAGAGTAACTATGGATATAGTCACTTTGTAATTATAAAGTGCTTTTTGCTCATACTTTGAATCCCACTCTTGAATTCAATGATTTCTAGTCACAATACAATCAAAAGACTAAGTATATAGAAAGCAAGTGAGAAAAAAATTGGTATTGTTTGAATGGAGCTTACTTTTTTGCAAGTATTCAGAACTTTCTCGTTACATGAAACAGGAGAAACCAAAATGTTTTAACTTACATTTGTGATTGGGATGGAGGAAAGGAGAAGTAGAAGAGCAGACTCTTACCATAAACATGAAATGAGGTGATGTTGAAATTAATTCCATTCCATTAATTTAAAACCAGGTATTACAATTGCCCTCTGGTCTGGGTTTTGAGTACACCCTTGTACTTTAAAAATATTTTAAAAACCACAGGAGCACCTGCTATTCTCCTGAGCCAAACAGGCCTTGGAGTACAATAATAGAAGTTTATCCACTGGTAGTTTTTGTACCTTAAACCATCCATCTCCTCCATGTCATCTAGAGTGATCATGCCATCTCCAAGAAAAATGTATAGGAAACCATCTGGGCCAAACAGCAGCTGTCCTCCAAGGTGTTTTCGATGTAGTTCTGCTACTTCTAAAAACACTCTTGCTGTCCTCATGTCAACTTGGTGTGGATTTTTCCTGCAAGTTAAAGATATGAACATAGTTTTTACAGTTCACTATCATTGTTCTTCTTTCTGAAAATACACTTGACTCATTCAAATTTTACTTTGAGATGTGGATGTTGTAACTGGGTGGAAAAATGCCTAACAGTTATTTCTGAGAAATTTCAATTTTCTAGCATTCACAAACAATTACTTTGCTGCCTATACATAATAAGTAGGAAGTAATTATAATTAAAAATGACAGAATAACTGAAAAAACATCTTAAAAAGAAAAAAACCTATGCACTTACTGTCATTCCAAAACTACAAATAAAATCCACAATAGTTTTTCTGCAGGTGCCCAAGTTTATACATTGTAAACCTCATATCCCTTTTAGAAATCAGAAATACTAAAGTGCAGAGGTTGCTGAGAAATAGAGAGTTTGTTAATTTTAGACTTCTTACTGATACCTGGATACTGTGTACTCTACGACCCTAAGGATGTGGTCATGAGGTCCAATAGCCCACCGTTCTTGGTTGGTGGTATAAGACACATACAGCTTTCCATTTTTCTTGTAATTGGGGTGGAATGCAAGGCTTAACAGTCCTCTTTCATCTCCTCCCTGCAGTCAAATGAAAAACACAAAGAATTGTGAAGTTAATTATGTTCTTTATTGTGTTTCAGCTGGAACCCAAAAAAAAAAAAAGTTTCTTTCTTGTGGATAATCTTTGCCCAAACTCTTTTATTTCTTTCCTGACTACTGCACAAAAAGGATTATAAAACATTTCACTTTGGGGGAAGTCTTTAAGAGTTAGAACAAGACAATTGCCTTATGCAGTTATCTATGCACAAGTCTGTTACGCCACTTTTGTGGAGTGATTTGTGTATGTAATCTTTGGGAAGCCATGAAGACAAGTTTAAGTGCTGTGAAGGATTCTTTGCTGGGTTACTAGGTTGCTTGTAATTCGTAGAAGACGAATAAAAAGGTCTATAATCAGCAGTCACTTCTAATCCAAGTATCCAAAACCTAAAACACAGTGCTGGCTGCCAACTCCCACTGTCTTGGCAATATGTTTAGAAAACAGTTAAATTGCTTGTGTAATATGTAAACCTTTGTTTTACCCTGGAGGCAGCAACATCAGTTGTCACAACTATGGTGGTCTGTTCATCATAGCTGGTGTACTGTAGGTAATAAGCAGCCTTGGTCTGTGTGCAGAGAAACCATAGTTTTACATGTGGTCCCTCACTGGAAAGGGTTTTTGGATTTTTTGGTCTTTTTTTAAAAATAGAAATAGAAAAATCTCAGAACAACTTGCTTTTGTTATTATGTTTGCCATGAAGATTAGTACAGTTCTATGTTAAACATCCAATCCATGTAATGTACTGTGACAATGCAAATACCCTGTCAACTTAAATAGAAGGCTGTTTTCTTTTTGGCTACTAAAAAGCTTCTAAAAATGTATGTACTATTACTATGCCTGAAACTGTACTTGTATAAATGAAGAATAAAACTCAGATTCATTTGTTGCTCTTAAGGCAATACAAGGAGTGAAGCTGAGGCACGGAAATAAACACAGCACACAATTAACAATTCTAATTCAATTGATATGTGTGATTATCCACAAGGTGATAGATGTTTTGGGGTTTGACTCAGGACTTGCCAGCCCTTCAAAACTAGAACCAGTGACTGTTGTAGATTCAAGTGCTCCAGCTCTTGGAGACAACGTTTTGCAACTCTAACCACACCCAAGATAAGTAATTATGAAATTTGAAATTATAAGAGAAATGAAGCTTTAAAATGTATTTGCACTTCAGAGTGATGGATGGGCCTGTCCTCCTGTTGAAAGTCATCCCACAAAGGGCCTAATTGGGAAAGTGCACAGCTTTAATTTATTTTAATTCAACATGATTGCCGTACTTCCTTTTTAATCACAACCACCAAAGAGAAACCTGAGTCAGAAATGGAGATGTAAATAGGTCAAGAGATTTCCATACAAACAGATTTGTACAATGAAATCTGGATCCTGCTAATTTAGAGGCAGACAAAATTTGCTAGTTTGTTTGCTAGAAAAATTTAGTTTCAGGGGGTTATCAGAGAGGTTAGTTTTGAAAGTCTGGTGAGAGCTGCCAAATCAGTTGCAGTCATCATGGATGAAGGGACTGCCAATCCAGCTCTTTCTCCTTCATGAGCCAAAAATAATTCTGCAGCTGAGTCTGAACTGATTGTAGATATTATTGTTTGAGTTTCTAAGAGCTTTGACCAAGTTGCTCTGATAAAGTCTGAAGCAAAGGGAGGCAAATCAGTTGCTTTGGGAACAGGAAGGCATATTTCAAAGATTCCTGAGGAATGATTCTATCTGTTGTGCCCAGACAAAGACAGTCCTATTTCTTCTCCTGAGAGATGAGTTCAGCTCATTTAAGGGCCCAGGAATGTCAGTGAGTCACACTAGGTCTGCCATGCAAGGTGAGTTATTGAAAGTATTAGTAAGAAAAGATCTTTTTGTTACTGAGCTGAAGATTTTATTTAGTGCTTGATGCCATGGCAGCCATCTCAGTGTGAAAGCGAAGTTGTTGAAAGCGTAAACAGGTGAAAATTAAATTAAGAGCTTTTAATGAAGGACACATGAAGCAAGAATTTGAAAAATGAATGAAACACAGGACCTGCAAAGTAGTAACTATGGCAAGCTGCATTCGTAGGATCAGGATCATGACTTTTACTCATTGCTGTCCCCCATGATTGTTAGAGAGCAGTGTATCACTTTATAGATTGTTTCTATTACTTCTTGAAAAGTCACACTGCTGTTTTTCAGAGTCAGATAGACACATTTTGTTCTAAAAGGTCTATTTATTCATGCAGTTAATAAAAACTTTGTGAATATCCCTCCAAGATACTGAAATCAGTGCAGCATCAAGCCATTACTTGGCTCATGTTCAAGTAGAAATCCAGATGAGTTTTTCAATATTTAAGTTTTCCTGGTTTTGGAAACCGATTCTTCATGTGTATTTTCAACTTTATCACTAACTGGCAAACCTGTTCTTCCCAACCAAATCCCTGCCACAACTTCCATAGCTTTTAAAATGCCCTCTATGTGCCAGAGAGTATACAGTTTTCTGTAGTGTTGTCTCATATGCTGCGTGGTAAATGGAGAGATAACCCAGCAAAATCCCTTAGGAGTAGTAATTTTAGTACTATCAAACAGAATAATTATGTACAAAATCTCAGACCTTCTCTATAGAATTGTCCTCTTTTTTATTTTTTTATCAAAGGACTTTTGATGGGAAATCAGCATCCCAGGCTTTACACTCTCTTCTGTGGATAACATGTGTCAAATAGGTATATCTTTTTCTTGGCAGCTTAAAAGGTTAAAAGATTATTGACATCCTTTTCTTTCAAAGTTTCCCTTTAGATGAAACCAGCACCAACAAACTGTAGATGACAAATCAGCTTGTATGAGATTCTGCACTGCACTATTTGATGGAATAACCATTAATGTTTGTCAGTTGTATAAGGAAGGGCAAGAAGAATGAGACAAATCTTTGTATTCCATTGGGATGTCTGTTGAAGACAAAGAATGATGGTTGGCTGAAATGAGTATTAATTACTTAAACATACTGTGGACTGGGGCCAATGTGAAATTTGTGTCGTAACTAAATCTGGCAGCTCCCACTTTTGATGACTGCCTGTGCTGCTCTGTAGCTTGAACGCTCCCCTCTCCTGTTTGTGGCTGTGACACCCTCTGTACCAATAATACACATTTTTCCAAAACTGATTTCCTTGTGCCAGGCCAGGAACCTAGGACCTTTAAATCCCAGTTTGGTCTAGTTTCAGACCACAGCCATGAAAATAATTTAATCATAATTCCATAAACTCAGTACAAAGCCAAGTAAACATTAAAACAAAGTGTTTCTGTATTTTTAAAGGGCTGTTTAGCTACGTTATGTCAGTTCTGAAAGTATATTGCAGCAGTATGTGTTCGCAACTGGAGGATATTTTTGATACTTCTTTTTGCATTGTAATTTCTGCTACAATATATTTACACTTGTAAAAATGTTAAACAAGTGCACAAAATTATCCACTTTGTATTTTGACCTAACACAAAGAGAAGTAACTTGCCTGTGAATACTGGATGTGAGGCATGTGAATACTGGATTTTTATAGAATGGTGCTATTTTCATGTAACCACTCCTTAGTTGGGCTCTGCTTCCAATTTGCGTGCTTTCAAATGTACTCTGGTATACCTCTGGTATTATAGACAGAAGTTTTATTATATTATTAAGACATTATACTTTTTCTGTAATTCAGAAACATATGCTGCACTTATTTTTAAGACATGCTGCCATTTAATTATGTCAATATATGTGTTATTACATATAGTAAACACAGAGAAACACACAGGAATGCTTTAACTGGTATTTTAGATTATTTAATTTAAAATAGATCATATTGTAAGTATGACCCTTAATTGCATATCCTTAGTAGTAATTAATGCTAGTAAGCAAAACCAGACGTGACCATTTATTTCCATTACCCTGTGTGGTTTAATAGTAAACAATGTAGGTAGCATATTCCAAGTTTTCCTTTAAAATTGATTTTTAAATGCACTCTTTATATAATACTTATAAAATAATGGTATTTATACTTAACAGTATTAAGATGATGGGTGTGTATATATATATATATATATATATATATATATGGTATAATGGTATTTATACTTCACTTTTTTGCCTGGACAAACTCACTCTCATGTTGGAATGGAGTAACAACCTTTTTAAAAAGAGGTTGTGCTTAAAATATGCAAATTCAACACCCAATATTTTAACTCTAATATCTTTATATCTTTTTTTTAATCTATTCTTATAGCACAAATGCTGGGTAAGTTGTTGAAGTAATATAGTCACCCTTAATTTAGCTTATTTCCTATGTAATAAATAACATAACCAATATGCCTTACCAAGTGTTTGATCTTAAGGAGTTTTATTTGTAAAAAACATGGGTGAAGGGTAAAATCTCTTATCAGGCAGCACCATCTGAACTCTGCAGAACGAGATGCAGGAGGGCTGAAGATCAGTGTCAGGTATTCTTCTCAGTGGGAAGTGTTTGCTTAACTGCCATGTTTTGGAAATTTGGCCCCAGCACAGGACAGAAACGTGACTCCAGCAGAAGCAGAAGCCTGCCCAGGTCTGCTGCAGGGGTACACCCTGCCCTTCAAGCTGCACCACCTATTCTGAGCTCCACAAGAGAGAATTGCCCCTGGCTGGTGGAAACACAGCAAACAGGGAATGAAAGGAGCAGAAGTTGTCTGGGCTGCAGGAGCAGAGCTCCGATGAGACCTCTTGGGTGTTGAGGACTCCAGTGCTTTGCTATCTGTGGGGCCTGAGGCCTCTGGCAAGGGAAGGATTTGTAACATAAGACATTCACCTTAGGGGAAAATAATTACACTGATGTCATGGCTCAGTATGGGCTACATACTAGACCCTATCTCCAAAGCATTTCCTTTTTCCTCTTGTGTTGCAGAGCTTCACTTTTTTCCTTGTTTATAAAGGGCTTTGAAACTATCTGTGGATTTTTTAAAAAACATTTTCATTATTTTTTACTGATTTCAACAAACGCTCTATTTTAATACTTGACTTTAAAATAACTTTAGGTAAAGGAACACCTTACAATTAAATTTATACATGACAAATACTTAAAGGACTGTACTCTGGCTTGGAATTTAAGCACAAAACCTACTGAAGTTAGAGATGCTTTTTATTCAGTTAGGTGCAGGGCAGGGTTTAACTGAAAACGGCCAAAGTGCATCCATCACAAAGTTTTCTGTTCTGATGTTTGATAGCACTAGAACTTAAAGCCTAATCCTTTTTTTTATTATTATTATTTCTGTTGCAGCAAAGACAAAATTTTGGCATGGGGGATCATTTTTTCTTTTCCTTACCTTCACAGTCCTTGGAAGATACCAGTCACTAAATGCAGGACCTTTCACTTCTAGTCCTAGTCCTCTGTACTTATTTTTTTAATTCCTCAACTCCAGATTTTGCTGTTCTGCTGGGCAAGTCTTTAGTTTAATCCAAATGACAATCCTCGTCCCCTGATAATACAATTCTTTCTTCCCGTCCTCCTAAAGAAAGTACATGAAACTTATAAATGCAGATGCCAACCCAACACAAACCCACAGCTTGCCTCCTTCACACTCTTCTGGTACAACAGGAATCCTGCTTTCCCAGCTCTCCCAGTTATTGGTTGGGAGCAGCTGAAAGCTTTGAGACTGCCCAGAGCCAGCCAATAATTGAGAGGTTTTGGGCAGAGTGACACAGGGCTGTGAGTGTGCTTGCAAGGAGGTGGCCATGAGCCCATGTGAGGTCTGCATCTGGACTGAGAAACTTTATGTACTGCACTGCTTTAGGAGAATTGGAATAACAGAAGACAGTGGAAATCAGTCCCGGAAGAGGGAGATTCAAATAAAGACCAGATGATTATTGCATTCAGTAAAGCTGGCTCAGGAAGGTGTGAATTACACACTTTCCTGCACCACAGAGGCCTCTTGAGCTGTAAGCAGCATTTATCCTCTGGGAACACAGGTGGTGATTCCACCTCTGTCCCCAGCTGGATTTATTTTCAAGGAAGCTTTACATTCCACCAGCAACTCAGTGAGTGGTTCACCAGCGGAGGCCACTATGGGAAGGTAAAAAATAAGTATGCTCCTTCTCAGTTCCCTGGCATGGATCCACTTTCTGGTCTTTTATTTATTTATTTGGCATATCTGCTCTCCTACACTTTTCCTCTTCAGCATTCTTCCACAGCAGACTGTCTTTCCCTGACAGGTCTTCTGCTGCATTGGTTTGAGGTCTATTGTGCTGCAGAACTGGCCTTCCAGGAAAGCAGAGAAAGCTTCCTTCCAGTGAATGAGAATGCAGTAAGTGTTCAGAAATTTACTGACCATGAAAACCCTTCATTAATAGGGGAGAATAGACTTGATGACCTTTGTATTTTTTCCTCCTCCCTTCTGTTGCTCTGAAGGTTTACCCACCTTTCCATGCCACTTCTGTGATAAAGGCAAATTTAAGACTCTCTTTCAGTAGGCAGTCCAACAAAATTGGCTCAGATGATGCCCCACAGAGAACAGACTATGTTCCATTAGCATTCACAAATACATGACATGATGATGAGACACCAATAATCCTTTTTCCCAGTCACCAAAGCTTTACCTCTTCCAATCAAGCATGACTTTTTAAAACTTACACCCTGTTTTGATGCTATCTGACTTAATTTTTCTGTAAACACAAAAACAACACAAATTAATCTTCTTAGTGACTTGCTCTTCTACCGATGCTCTAATTTGACTATGATCCTTTCAGCCATCTGTTCTGGTTTTCTCATGCTCTCCTTCTCTCACTATGTATAAAAAACTTATCTTTACTTTTCAGTAGCATGTTCATTACAATTTTGCATTTTGTTTAAAATACAGATTAATGGCAGAGAGTTGTCAAAAGACTTTAAGAATTACAACTCAATACATAAGTTGCTTTTTTTATGGCATGACATTTCATCCAAGCACTGCTGTCATTTTTGTCTTTCCTATGGATAAAAATATGCTATGGAAAAAAAAATCCTACTACCATGCAAAGATCTTCTTCAGCTGCTAATTTGAATAAAAGTACACAAAAGTCTACAGCACTTTAAATAAGCTATAAGACTTTTCTGCTGAGAGAGGGGAAAAAAAAAGGATGTATAGTGACACAGAGCAAATTTGACAGTGCTTATGTAAAATGTACGAACCTACAACAAATTCTATACTCTGGTAATCGAAAACAAATTCATGCTGTTTTACCGTGACCACTTTATATGGAAATTTAGGGACATAATTCAGAACAGAATAACAGTAATTATCATACTCTCTGCATTAAATTAAAACCAGAAATGTTGATCTGTCTAATTGTAGGCATTAAAAATAATTAGTTTCAAAAAAGAGGGATGCAAATGGGAATATGCCATGGTGACATTGCTCTTGCAAACAATTCTGCCTTTCTCCTTTAGCTCCCAGTGCTGAACTGTCACCTATTAGAGCAGGTATTTGCTTTTTCTGGTTGCAAAAGGAACGGTACATTCACATGAGCTATGTATTTAAATATTGTGGGGCTGGGAGAGAACACAGAAAACCACAGCCAGCTTGAAGGAAAAAAGCTTTAGATTTCCACTTAGATTTGTCTCCATGTCCTTACTGTTGTCTGCATGCTATTGGATATTAAAACTTGCTCAACAAGTACCAAAAGTTGCTAGCAGTCTGCATCTTGCAAAATAAATGGTTAAAAGAATTTTAAAAACCACCCCTTCAAAAGGATACCTTTTGCCAGAGTTTAATAAAGGGCTAGAGACACTTCATTCAGTCCACACCATTTGTATTTCTTTGCCAAGTATTACCATGATAATCAACACAACCTGGATTAAACTGTGGCCTTTATGAGCTCTGTCATTGTTTTGAGAGAAGAGTCAGTTCCATGGCTTATCAGAATGATGCTCATCTTTGCTGTAAATATAAAGATGATCTCCTCCATTTAAGGTTATTTCTTAAGCACACTTCTGGCTTTAGTCACTAAGGCTCTGAAGGTACTTAGGAAAGGCTTTAAAGTAATTTCTGCAAGATATTTCAAATCTCCTTTTCTTCTTATTGTAAGAAACTGGAAAATAGCACTGTCTGAATGGATTTTAGTAGGGGTGTGGGAGAAAATCTGAGGGATCCAAGTAGCATAAAGAACACAGGAGAGAGACAGGAGGGATAAAAAAAGGTTTACTGCAATTGGTGCTTATACAGCACCTATGATCTTGTCTGAGGTTCTCTCCTGAGGGCACAGACCCCACGTAGAATGTGAGGCTTTGCCTGCAGGCCTGAAAGATGGGAACATGTCACTATTTTTCAGTTGCCAAAAAATACGTGTGCAAATCCTAGCGATAAAGCAAATGCTATTTTGCTCTCTAATATCCAAAGAACTTTTGGACTCTGAAATCTGGATGCATGGAGAGGCATATTTCAGCCTCTATTTGGCATCAGCATTCAGCATAGTTTTGATAATAATGTGTCATATCTTCAAAGCAAATGCTGATTGCATGTGTTGCTGGTTTTCTCAGTAATTATTAAGCTAAACGTAATAGGCAAAGTGAGACTTTGTATTTAGAAGCTCTGTAAATGTTCTTCAAGATTTTACCAGCAGACATACAACAGCACTGCTGGATGAAGACTAGGCCACTCTGCTATGCCTTCTTACTTCAGTATTGAAATTGTTTATGCCTACATTCTTTGGCCATTCAGCTGTTCCAAAAAGTAAACAGTCTTGTCTTATTGGCACAATGCAAACAGAAAACCCATTTAGATGTTCAGTATCTGCTACTGAGTTTTTTAAGCTTCCACATGTGAATGTGAGCATTGGAACTGTATTTGTTATCTTAAATCAAACTCCTTGAAGTATAAGGACTGCACTTTTTGGAGTCTTGGTACAAATGCATCCAAAAATAATCCAAAAAAGGCTATGATTGCATTTTTTCAACAAAAATCATGCATGTGCATCATGTTTGTACCTGGGTCAGAAACACATTTAAGCACTGAACCCTCACATTTCTGAAAAGGTGCTGAGTGGCAGCTGGGAGGAAAAATGTGTTTGCATTCTCTGATACTGCCCAAGGATTTTTCTTCCCAGTTCTCTGTCAATCCCATCAACCTCCTAGAGCCCCAGGAGCTGAGCAGCCCAAGGGCAGAAAGGTCAGTGAGCAACTTACCTACACTATTAAAGCTGCAGTTAAGCTTGGCTTTAAATACTGCCTTAAGCAATCAAATTATTTTAGTTCTTTCAGAAAGTCTTGAGAAATATATATATTTTCCAGCTACCTGAAAACAAGGAGTAAATAAATCCAGAGATATCCAGATTTTTTTCCACAGACGTTTTGTGAACACCAGAGGAAGCTAAAATAATCAAGCATTTTTTTTTGTGGATCCCTCATATAGGTCTTGTCTTTACCTCTCAACTAAAATAGTGAGAAAAAATATTAATATTTTGAAGAGAGACGTGAATATTTTTATGAAATGTGCCAAGTGGAAAAACCAGGGCGGTGGAGGATATACGGTTTGCTCTCCATGACTAGAATCTGTATATAAGAGGAGAATGATGGCAATCCACAGCCGTGTTGACAATTCAGACATACAGGAAATACCCTTGTAGGAAACTAATACCATCTGGGTTTGGCCCAAGATGTGTGAATGAGAAATATGTTTCTTGTTGAGAATGCAAAGATAGTTTTGGACATTGCAAAGAAGGAATGTGTTAAGCATGCTCAGTTGTAAAAATGAAATAGGGTGAGGCACTGCATGCATATGGAATAATTGGAGGAATATGTTTGTGTGTGTCAATAGCTGATGTAGACATAGAACTTCAGAACTCATTTGTCCTAAGACAACCAGTAAATTACTAAGAAAAATGTCTTCAGTACAAAAGGCTGGAAGCTCTCTCAGTAAAGACAGTGTTGGAAAATGCTGATTTGTCCAAGCCCCCGCTTTCCCTCATGGAAAGAGAGGTTTGCTCGTCACACATGTTGTATTTGGGGGGCAAAATGTGAAATAGTTCTGAAATTCTTGGAACATCCAGTTCTAATACGTGTAAAAGTGGGGATTTTGATTATTTCAGTGAGTTGTTTTCAGTTTAGAAATTAGTTTTAGTTAAAAGAATGTCAACACTGAAATGAAATATTTCATTTGGCCCTTTCTGAGAACCTTTCAGTCCACACTTGGTGAGAGTATGTTTTCAAAATCTCAGAATATTCTCACTCCTCTCTATCCTGTTCTGGCACTAACTGTCTGAGATTTTAGTGTCTGTTCTTGGCATAGGAAGGCTCTCTGGTTTCTAACGAAGCCATTGCCAGCATTCTGAGGTTCCTAAGACTCGCTGCCTGCGGGATGGATTTTTGCCTCTCCCTTGACACCCTCATCTACTTGTGAAAGCCCCAGCAGTGCTGATTTTTCTGTTATTTGTGAGGATAATGAATGCCTTGCATGGATAGGAAAAAGTTCCAGACTCTCTTTTTGGTGCACATTTGCCTTCTGCTCCAGACTAGCCTTGAGTACTATCATCCTTCCTTCTAAGTTCAGGTTCTAAATGCTCTTTTTGAAGAAAATTATTGAGAAAATAAAAGGTTTGTTAGGCTTTCATGTCTGTCAAGAGTCTGGATTAACCCTGTTCCAGGCTCAAAGACACTAATTTTACAAATTACCTGTTCCTTTACAGAGCAGTGGTCATACAATGGCAGTAAAATGGCTGTTATTGTATCTTGGTCCTAATTTGATTTTCAGCAGATTTTTAACATATCTAGTTTTTCACTGTTAAACACTCCTGGAGATATCTATTTAACATGTATTAATTGTTTTAGTGCTTATCCAGAAGTCTGAATGCAACAAAGGGAAAAAAGAATTTTTATTATTTTATTTTCAATTCTTTTTTAGTAGGCATTGAACTTGCATAGCACCTGAGACCTTTAGACATAATGACCAGAGTCAATTGAACCAAACGTTACTAAGACACTGCAGGCACACCACTGGGTACCTTTGATTGATGGGCAACCTGTGCCAGTGTCTCTTCACCCTCACAGTCAAGAATTCCTTCCCCATATCCAATCTAAACCTGCCCTCATCCTTTGCCAGGCTGGACACACAAAGCACTGCTTTCACTTGCATCTCCTGTGGAACATGCACATCTGCCTTGCACATCTGCTTCTCTGGGGAGGATTTATGACCATGCACGGCTTGGATTTTCCAAGCTGTTTATGCTGATGTGTTATGCACATATTCACTACATACACTTGCATCCAGCATTCAGACAAACATAGCTTTCCTTGGCCTTGTTGGTTAAATTCTCATCAAACATCATTGGTTTTGTAGCCCAAAAAGTGGAACATGAGTGGATATAAACAGTGCCCACATGCTTGATTTGCATATCTTAAGGCTTAAATAAATGGCCTTCGAACTATCTAGAAGGATTTATTTTATAGTAAAGAATAAACTAATGTTGTTATGCCTGCAACATTCAATTCCACTGTTGGGGAAAAAAAGATTTTGAAAACTGCACTTCACGTATGTGCCCTGTGTATTTTTAAAGAACTCATTAAATTATGGTTGTACTACGTATTTTAAATATTGACATTTCTGAGTGGGGTTTAATTTTTATTCTGCCAAGTGGTGTAAATTCCTGTTTTGGATTCTGAGGATTTCAGTGGAGGTGGAAAACCACTAATAATTTCTTCTTGTTCACGCAACTTATATTCACTTGCATGTTTTAACTTGAGGCAGATCTTTTCTATTGATGCTGATAACACTGCTTTGAGTGTAAACCAAACTCTTCTGGAGTAGGAAAGAGTAAAATTTCCTCTAAGTAATGGCAATGATCATTACCTTCATATAAAATTTTGTTTCATAAGCCCCTAATTCAGCAAGTATTTCGGCACATGCCCAAACTCCACTGATTTTTTTTTTCTAGTGCAAAGTAGGATAACATGAGGCAGCCAATTCTCTCCACTTCAGCGTTTACTTGATTTTTGGTGTCAGTAAATGACATCTGATACAATGTTGATAAGGCAATTTATCAATCAAAAATGCTTCTGATTGAGGAGGAAAAAAATTACTGGAAAAAAAGTGAAGAATTTTCTCTTAATTAATCTTACCCTGAGATTTCATAAAGATTATTTTATGGTCTGCAGCTAACGTGGTGGTTATGCAGCTAAAGGCATTATCTTCACATCATTATAATGAAACATAACACTGGTATCCTTGACTTTATTAGCCAGGCTTCATTGGTATCTGACATTATATATTTCCTATTATAAATCTAAATAAGAACTTACATTGACCTGCATTAGACCAAACATTAAACAATTTACTAAGATTACAACTTTAGAAAAAAAAAAAAGAAAGAAGTCTTTTAGACCACCAAGAAACAACCATAAATTTAAGGAAATATGAGGTTTCCACCATGTGACTTCCCCTGCAGAGTTATGCAACAGACTGCTGTTACTTAAAGGTCATACATAAAAAATTTATGGTACATTTTTTAAGAGATTTATGGTGTTTCTATTTATACAACTTATATGTCAACAATTTAAAGGTATAGTATACTAAAATAACAAATTAAACTCTAATCCCTTTGAATCCTTGATAAAATAGAATGCTTTAACGTTAAGTCATATATAAAAGGGGTTTAATAAATGTATCTGTATTAACTGATGTGGTATGTGTGATGTAATGATTAGCTGTTTATTATCTATTACAGATCATTTGCTCATTTGCAAATGGGGCTGGTTAGGGGAGCATTCCTTGGAGCATAGGCCCATTACATGGTGGTGTAGCTCTCTTTAGAATTGCTCTGCAAATCAGTCTCAGAAAGAACTTTCCTTTTGTGCTGAGTTGAATGATGCCATTGATACAACCTACACCTCTTGTTAGAGATATCTCTGAACTCACATACACATCATTTATGGAACAACATTTATTATGTTGCTGGATTTTCTGGAAGTAAAAATTTGTAATGCTGTATGACGGTACTAAGCTTTAGTTATTTGCTGAACTTTATTTGCTTTGCACTGGAGTGAAATAAGAGCAGTTAGACACTCAGCATTGCTAAGGCAAGAGGGTGACAAAGACTGAGAGGGGGCAATTTCTCAAAAGCTTTACCAGTGGGACTTAACTCAGCCATGGGAGTCACATTGTGAACCTTGCCTTCGCACACCTAATGTAAATATATCCGTGTGGGAGTTGAGACTGACAATGCATCGCTTTATGCCAGAAGTCAGAGCCAAATATGCAGATCTGGCAGGGATTATTGATGCTAAATTCATCCTTGAATTTTACATATTAAATTAATTCATGAATATGATGGCTCCATTGGGGCACAGCATTTAAAGTTCCCTCAAGTGTGTAAGCACTGTGATACCATAAATATTAATTTCTCATGAAAACAAGCCTTCGCAGATAAACACAGGTCCTGATATGTATAACATCTATGAACATGCTGAACCATAAACACATTTGTAAGACCACTGCCTTTGAGGTCAACCATAAACACAGTGCTGAATGGGACAAGAGCATTTGGAGAAAGATACTAATATGGTCATGGAGATTTGTGGTGTTGTGGCCTCAGTAAAGAGCCCAGGCATGCAGTCTGGTGGTACTAAGTTCCTAAAAATAGGGAGGGGAATTCTCCACAATTCTCCTGCTTGCTGTGCCACCCACCAGGTTTTAGCTGTGGAGTCCCGACTGACTTGAATCATCATTTCTCATCCCTTGGTGACTCTCACAGTATTCATGTAGGGATGCCCTTTGTCTGGGCTTGAGGAATGTGGGAGACACTGTTTTATTGGTGTCCTTGGCTGCTGCTGTCTCCAGCTCTGAAGATAACAGGTGCCTGAGCAGCCCTGCAGAGCTGGAGCCCATCCTGTAAGAGGTCCTCAGCAAAATGACCTTTGCAAAACGTACTAATGCAACCCTGCATTACCAGGTTTCTTGCTGTAAAAGAGAGCTCTACGGGTTCTGTGGATTTTGGAAGTTTCCAAAGTTGTGGCACCCTGTGATTTGTCTTTGCTGACTGCAGGAACATATCGCTATTCCTAAGCTGGTCATCACCCCTTCATCAGCATAATTCATGCCCAGAGTAAGAAGCTGTTGTAAAGAAATTAGCTACAAGTCTTCCAGCAGAGTTTATAGGTTCGTAGGCCAACCCAAGCGGCAATTAATTTAAAAGAAGATGTGATCATTTCCTATCTTTTATGAGCATTAAATAATATTTTTTTTTTCTTTTTGACAAAAAATATTTGACATGTCAAAGGAGTAGAATAAGAGCTGATAGTATCTATGGTATTTTAAAATATGAATATCTTTTATAAATAAGAAAATCACAAAGTGTTAGAAAAGAATAACAGATATGGCATTTTAAAAGCTGTTTTTCTTTATAACTCTAAGTGTAGAGTTTCAGAGAGAAAACACTAATAAAAATTAGTCAGTCATCATTATGATGTCATTCTCATAATTTCCCTTGAAGTAAACTAGCAAGTACAAATAATATTTGTAATGTCTGACATCATCTATGTAGCTTTCCATATGCTCAGACTTTAGGTTAAATTTAGTGATGTTTCCCATTTGTTAGAGAGAACACCTTCTGGGTGGAATGGATTTCATTAAGAAAATCTCTCTGAAGTTAAGCCATCTTTGTAACTTGTTTGAAACAAAACAAAACCAAACCCCAAACAGTCCAGGAATGATAGGAGTACAGCAGTAGCAATTTGTCAAAAATGTGATTGTCTGTAAGAACCAAAGTTTCAGTCCCAAGTCTTAGGGTTCACATGAAGAAAGGAACCATGCACTTTGTGTTGCTCTCTCCTAAAAGAAATAACCATCATCATAATTGTTCTATGTAGGAAACAAATTTCCCTTCCACGTGACAAATGCGCATTTATCACAGTTGGTCTGCAAAGGCTTCTTGGAATCAAACTTAAAAAAATTTTAGAGGAGTTATGGACTCATTTTTTGTTGCTTCATCATGACTGGCTCATCAGCATCTTTGTCCTTAGACAAATATCTGCCAGTTGAGTTAATTTGTAATGGAATTATCAACTGGGATTATATCTTTCAACTCATCTTTCAAAGATATACAGTACACAAATGATGTGGACCCATATAATCCAAAGACCCCTGACAGCTTTTTCAAATAGTCCATTGCATTACTTAATATAAACTTGAAATTTAAGTAAATATTATTCATTATTCCTGATTTTGTTGTTGTTGTTGTAAGACTTGGGCATCTGTTTTAAATTATGTCATTATTTACACTTTTGCCTTTGAATGGACATTGGCTAAATGTGACAGTTATTCAAATTCAAAGTCGAAAACATTACTAGAGTTGTCAGAATATTGTAATAGGCTGATATATTATTCCTTCATTAATGTCAACATTTTATATTGCCCTCCCTTCCCCCTGCAAAAGGAATAGGAAATTCACACATTTGCAATCTATACTTAAGTACTGAATGGAACAATTCCTGAAAGAAAAATAGCTAACATAAACATAATTTCTTCTTTAGAAATATGAAGTATGTAATAATTAGTAGAGCCTCACTAAAGCTACAGAAACCATATTCCCTTAGGAGAAAAAGAACAGTAACTTCTGAAAAAAATGACAGGCTATACACAGTTTGCTATATCTGAGGAATAAAAATGTAACTGCTTAAACATATTTAAAAGTGGTAAATTCACTTCCTCTACAAATTCATAAACTCAGAAATATTTCCTTGCAATTGTTCTTGGAACTGATAGAGGAAAATCTCCCAGGGACACACCAAATGTAATAAGTGTAATATGAAAATTGGCCTTTCTGCTCTGAAGATTGAAACAAAGCAGATATTCTCCAGAACACCAGCAGGTTCCCCTGCTCCCTGCCCATATGGGCTCTTCCCACAGTCTCCCTGCATGAGGGACTTATGAGCCTTGTCAGAGCTGACTGTATGGAAGGAATGTGGGCTCAAACATTTGCAGGCATGCCACAGAGCCCCAGCAATCCAGTCTCTTGTTAATTACAACTAATATTTCATTATGTTGTGGAATTTTCAGCGACATAGCTGTGTGCACACATCTTAGTATGTCGTGTAGCCAACGCTTGCAATTAAATTACAAGCCTTGGGAAGTATAAGAGGTGTATTGAAAGCTGAAATTAGTAGAATAAAGCACTGCAAGTAGGTTTTCAGCTTTTTAATTTGAAACCTTCAGACTTCTTGATTGCAGGAAGAAGTCTGAGAACACAAATCAAACTAAAAAGTAAAGGGGGCAGTGAATTTCCACTCCCCCTGTTTTCAAATGAACTTTTTAAGCACGTGGCTTTTAAGCCAATTTCATGATTTTGGAGTCTGCCTCATGCGTGTGTGAATGGACAGGACTGAAGGTACTTTACATGGCTTATTTAAAAATAACATCCTAACCCAAGCTATAAATCACAATAAGTATTTAATGCCTTACATATATAATAAATATTCAAGTCTAAGTATCTGGTTACAGCAGTGATTAAGAGTTCTGAAAATCAACCCCTTAAAGGACAGTCTTCAGTGGAAGTAGTGTGAGTGGTGAGGCTTCTTTCACACCCTTCTGTGCACATCTGCAGTTCACAGCCATTAAGTCAGCAACATCACAGCATCTGTTATTTCTGAACTCTGATGCACATCCATGCATTTGGCAAATTTCATTTGAACACTGCTGTTTGAGGAATTAAAGTAATTCTTAAGACAGAGAGGAGCCAGCCTGATATGAAGTTCTAAACTTTACAGTGTTTAAAGCAGCTTGATGGGTTTTATGGTGGAAGAGGGACTGGAGAAAACGCAAGATATCTTGGGGAGGCTATCTCTGGATTCTAGTTTTTAAACAGAAACCTAGATCTTCATTGTGCTGGGGAAGAACTACCTCTGACTGGATAGCCCAGCCAGAAGGAATGAATCAGAACTACAGCTAGAGATTCCTGCAGACTTTTTCTTTTCCAAATCCCATTACATTTGCAACAATGCAGGCAGGGAACTGACTGGCTGGGGACAGCTCTGCTGAAAGGGAGTGTGGGGTCTCGGCAGACAGAGAATTGAACATGAGCCAGCAGAGCCCTGGCAGCAGAGAAAACTGGGCTGGGCTGCTTAACAAGAACACAGGCAGCAGAGAAACCCCTCATCCTCCCTTCTCCCTGCACTCAGGAGGCTGCAGAGAGAACACTGCACCTGCAGTTCTGAATTCCACAGCCCCTCAGCACCAGAGTGGTGTCACCACCACAGTGTGAGGGGAGCTGGAGCATTTGCCCTCTGTGGAGAGGCCACCAGAGTGGCCTCCTAGACTTTAGTCTCCTCTAAACTTGTTCAGCCCAGGGAATAGAAGGCTTGGGGACCCTGTGCAAGTGGGGTAGTTAAGTGTGGCAATGAAATTAGAGAATGACAGCCCCAATGTAATTGTCCTCTACAAGAATCTGTGACTCTCTTATGTTTTTTGGCAAAACATTTCTGTGGCAGGTATTGCTGGAAAACCCTAATCAATAAAAAAAAAAACAACAAAAAAACAAAAAAAAAAAAAACACAAAAAACCAGTTTAGGCATCTGATCTAAAGATTTAACCTATCAAGCTACTTGTTATGTTGTTAGGGATTTTTTCTCCTTTTTCTGTTTTTACTAGCATTTCTACTCTTGACCTGAGAAGGACAAGAAGAAGAATTCCTCTCCTGATCCTTATGAAGACCCTTCATAAGGATCAGGAAAGGAATTCAGCACTTGATTCATGACAGGGACTACAATCTTTAATTTCCATATCCTGGATAATGTCCTTGATCTATATAGAGCAATGAGTCCCTTTTACCAAACAATATTTAATTTCATGCAGTAGCATAGCAGGTCTGTGTGAGCAAAGACCATATACTTTTGAAGCTGCCTCTCTGAATTTATATTGTATATTGTGTCCAATATTTTGTAATTTTGTAAACTTCCCCAGAAGCGTATCTTGACAATTCCTAGTTACCGTTGGAAATGCTTTTTATTGCATCCAGGCCTGATACAAACCAGCCTGTACATGTGAGCCTGGTAGCCTAAATGAGTTATCAAGTCACCAAGCTTTGCAGCATTCCTCAAGTTTCACACAGAAGCTAATTTTGAGATGCTTGGTTCTGTCCCATGCAGGAAACGAGAGCTAACACAACGTTATTTCTGGACAAGAATCTGAAGCAAAGATTAAAGGTGATTGTTCTATAGGCTACCACACCAGCAGACACAGGACCTACCTGCACCCAGTTTTAGGGACAGATGGCCCAGTTCCCCATCAGGAAAGCTACATGGCTGCTGTGTTTTTTGTAAACAATTAGATAATAAATTATGGTAGAAGAAAAGCTACAAGCAAAGACTTCATTAATTGGTGCTGAATCAAAACCATCAGAACAGCAGCATGTAATAGACAAGTGATTATGTTGCTCAAACATCATTCCATTCACGTGTGACAATTCAATTTGCTAAACTTTTTAATCAAAGAAAAAACAGAATGAATATTGTCTTCTCTGAAATGTATTACTTCATCTATTTCTGCTAGGTGTTGTTTTTTCCTTATTAAATATAATTTTAGATGCCATCAAAACCCTTTTCAATACTATTTTGTTCAGCTGCATCTTGCTGTACTGCTGAGTTAAATAGTGGCAGTGTTCATTACCCAAATATCTCTTTTAGATACTGCTCAATACCTGCTTTTTATAGTTGGTTAGATTTTTGGAGTTGTCACTGACACTTATATTTTATTCCACGATAGAACAGAATAAGGTCAGAGAGCTTTCTGTGTGTTGAAAGATTCTTCATGTTATATTGAATTACTGTGCCATTTCATTACTTATATTTAAAAAAATTTCTCTAGACTTCCTTCCAACACACTCAATCTTGTAACACCAGCAAATTCAGACACTTAGTTATGAACTTTTCAAAGTAACAGCTGATTTTCTGGAAGGAATACAAGATTACACATTTTAAAATTATTTTAAAGATATGTATTATTTATTTCTGCTATTTGTTTTTCACTCCTAATTTAGAAGCGTACTGGAGATATGTCCAGAGGCATTGGTACAGTGCAGTTCTTGCCTGAGTGCAGTCAGGACCACAACAGCTCATGTTTTTATTGCAAGAGCAGCAATCCCTCATACCACTTTCTTCAGAAACACCAAATAAAAACTTCTAGAAATATAAATTACTTTTTCTTCATTATCTTACAGATTCTTTGACAGCATTCTGTTTGTGGCAAGAAATCAACATTTAAACAAGATATTTTTTGGGCCTAATTTCACAATTCTCCTAATTTTTCATCTAGGATTTTTTTGTTCTTCCTTCTCTGTTA
This sequence comes from Passer domesticus, assembly GCF_036417665.1. NCBI lineage: Eukaryota > Metazoa > Chordata > Aves > Passeriformes > Passeridae > Passer > Passer domesticus. Next base: position 27,715,327 of record NC_087477.1, read on the forward strand.
TTTGCAGGATGACCTTCAGAGCCCTTTTAAAGCCAGACTTAAAGATGAAATTTTGTAAGAACAAATAGCTCAGCTTCATTACCTTAACTACTCTAATTTTCAGTTGCTTTTGAGCACTTATTTTCAGGGTAATTTATCCTGGTGCTTCCCATGATTTCTCTTATCCCTCTTTTATTTTTTTTTCCCTTCTCATCCTACAGGTGGAGAAGCAGCAGATGTTAAACACCAGCTAAAGGATGTGCTTTTCTCAGTTTCTCTTATGGAAAGAAATCAAGTTGTATCTTTTCATTTTATACTCCATTGGTCCCCCTGACCAGCCTCTGCCAAAGATCATCACCTAGCTTGAGGAAGTTCTTTTATTATGATGTCTTTAAAAATTCTCTGGATTTTTCCCTATTTGTCCTTTCAATTTCCTCTCAAACTTCAGAATGTTGTTCTACCATGAATATTTATGGGAAACTCCTACTTACTCTGTCAGTGAAACAATGGCAGGATATAACCCTTACTCTGGTGTTCTGAATTTATATTCTGCTCTATTAGTGCCACTTGAGTTGGATTTCCATTTTATTATAGGATTATTATTTTTTGGGGGCCTGAACATTCCCTTGTACCTCGTGATATTTCTCACCTTCTTGATTCCTGATTGTTCCAGTATATACATATTTTCCCTGAGTCTAATAAGGTACTTTTAAAGAACCTCCATGCTGCTTCTATGGATTTTAATTTCCTAACTTTCCCCTTCAGGCTATTTCTAACTTCCTCAATATAAAAATCTTCCTTTTTTGAAAAGTACTTTAATATTATTACCTTATGGTAGGTTCCCACGGGAGGATGTTGAGCTTAATTATATTATGGTCTCTTTTATTTAGTGGCTAAACCAGGTTAACTTCCTGAATCAACTCATATATTTTGCTCAAGATCTGCATCAAGACTAGATTTGCCCTCTCAGTATTCCATAGAAATTGTGATACCTTGCAATTGAAAGCCCAGGATGATGCCCAGTAATGTATCTCAAGCAATCAGTTGTTGTTGTGCTGAGATTCAGCTGAAAACAATCTTTAGTACTGAACTATATAGTAGTTCTGAAAAGCAGATTGAAATATGGTTTGTCTTTGAACTAGATCCACTGCTTCTCTGAACTTATAAACATGACTTTGAAAGAATGTACACTGTTTTCCTGATTAGAAGTCCCTTCTCTTTTTTTTTTCCATTACTCATTTATTTCAATGCCAGTTTTAAAATCTATCTCATTAGAAAAGCATTCTTAATAACAGAAGTTGAAACAAATATAGGCATGTGTATCCTCATTGAACACAGAGCTATTACTATTACATGTTATAAGAACACAATATTTGGTCTGTACTAGACTCAATTTCTTTATTATTTTAAATCCCAAACTGATTCTCTTAAATCGAACTTTTCTGAAATTTTCCAAGAAAGGTTTGCTTCATTAATGTTATAATTTATGGTTCACATTTCTAAAGAAAGCTAAAAATAATTTCTAAAACAGTGTGTCTTTCTGACATAAACACAGCTAACTTACATTTTTTCAGTTTCCAGGATTGTTTCACTTGTACAAAGCGGTAAAAGTATCCTGCTCTTTCCATTTTTCTCGTACTATAAGAACCAAGAAAGCAGGAATTTGTTTAGCTCATTGGCTCCATTTATCCTGAGCCAAGACCATGATCTTGGAAACCCTGTAACTTGGCTGAATACAGTACAAAGTTCTTTGCAAAAAGCCAGTGCAATTAGAACAACACAGTGTATGTTCAGTCTCAAAATTAAGACGATAAAGTTTCAAACAGCTAGAACTGAAACAAAGTATCATGGACCCAGACCTTTAATCAGCTGAACACAAATCCTAGTTCCACTAGTTTTTGATCAAATGAAGAATTGTGTGCTTGAGGACAGCATTAAGAAAACACTATTCTACCTTCTTGTAAATGGGCAGAATTCACACAGAAAACAAGGAAACAGAATGGAAGAAGTGCAAGTTTTGTGCAGTCCAGCCCTGGGAGCTCCTCTGAATGCCCCAGACAGAGTGATACTATAACACAGCAATAGCCTTTGCACTTTCTGCTTTATCACTGCTTACTGCTCAGTGGCCATACACATTTGCTAACCAAGTCAGCACATTGCAGACACTGTTTTAAAACCCAAGTGCTTCAGTTCTGAAGCCTCCCACCTTTTTTTTTTTCCCAAAAACCTCCACTTTGCTGCATATTTAGAACATCTAACACATGCATAAGACATTCTCTTCACTTTTATGAAATCATCTGTAATTTCTACCTTGATGAACGACTACACTTAAGGAAATAAAATAAATAAAACTCAGTACCAAGGATTGTAGTTCATGATGCTTCAATTCACCTAAATTATTCACGGGTTGTTGAAGGTACATTTTTGTTTTATAGAATAAAAGAATTATCAGGCTTTATTAGAAATAATTTTAGTTCTGCTCAGATTGAAAGTAATTTTCTTTCCCGCTTTTTGTTTGGGTTTTTTTTTGACCATTCATATAAAGTGATTTCAGAAGTTACTAGGTTAATAAGGAGCAAATTTGGTTCACTTCCCTTGGTCATTTGCTACCTTTTTTTTCCTTAGAATACTTACTCCTGGAAGTTGAAATATTTATGCAGACGGTAAAATAAAATATATACACATTGATGAAATGTATATGCATTTTATACAAAACAGAGAATTATATGGATTGTATAGACGTATGTTCCTTTTGGTTTTTTATTTGTACTGTAAAAGTTTAATAAACTATTTTAAAAGCAAACATTTTTAATGGGCAATATAGTTTGTAAGGAGAATGTATCTCTACAAGAAGTGTTAAATGTTGCAAGTTACAAAATGCTGACTCACTAAACTACAGAAAAACCACAGTTTTCAATGCTTCTGCTTCAAGGATGACATTACTTTCAAATTAAGTAATCCATTACACATTTCTTTACCAAACATTTGTAAATAAAGGGTTTGGTCCAATTGTACCTGTGGTCCTCCCAGCCCCTCAGGCCTTTGGAGAAACATGGATCCTGTCTGTGAAATAGTTTTGGTTTTTCCCACTGAGGGAGAACTAGGAGAGGGGTAAAACCCTACAGGGGATGATTTCTGTGAGGCAGTTCCCTAATATTCCCTACTTTTGGATTTGTCTGCTGCTTTGGACTCTGGACATGATGTGTGGAACTACCCTAGGTTTGGCAGGGCTGTGATCTGTGAAACACTGCAGGGGCAAACTGGAGTGATCTTGTTAAGGTTTATTTGATCTCCTGGCTTATTTACACAGGCACACACCTGCTTGTTACATCAGAGCACTGTGACTTCTTGCTCCTTCCCGCAAAAAGTCACTGGAGCAATCCTGTCCTGATAATATTGTCCTGTCATATCTTGTAAGGCCATTATGGGAAAGGAAAGGAAAACAGCAGCAATGGAAGTTTCACATCACCTCTCTTCTGATCTGAGATTCTTTTGATTTGATGAGATCTTTGAAGTGCTCAGGGTTTTAACAGCCCTAAACGTGGTCTGCTACTTGATAAAGAGAGTCAATAGTGCTTGGGCACGTCTTCAACAATACCATTTTGCATTCATTGCTAACAATTAAGCATCCAGCTTGTTATGGTATGTATTTTCTTTAAGGAAGAGCTCAAGTAAGCACTTTTCTTGTGTGGTTTGATATTAAATAAACATTTTCTCATTTACACTACAGCTCACTCAGATCCATGTATCTCCTACCACTTGTGTGTTGTCTCTGGGCTGTTACAGTGATTGAGAATCCAGCTGAGGGAGATTCACCAAATTTTTAAGAATGTCAAAAATATAAAAGTTTTTGGGTGATTTACTCCCTCTTTTATTTCTTTTCAAGGCGTTCAGTTAGCATAAAAATAATGATTATTACATAAATTAAAGTTGTTGCAATTCAGCTGTAGGGATTGCAGTCCAAAGCCAGTGAAGATAGATCAAGGTTTTAAAAAGTATCTGCTGTAAATTAAAAACAAATGGTTGAAAGTATTTTGCAGACCTCTCTCCCACAGATTGTATATTCCATTTTCCAAATTAAATCTAAGAGAGAATATTGCTTTATTGAGATTTATGGAATAATTTCTTTAAAAATTCCAGCAATATGAGAATGTAGGCAGACACTGACAATGAAGAAAAATAAGTGTCAGCTACTAAGTGGTTTCATCTTTTGGAGCTTTTTATGTTTTTGGTAATGGGAAAAATTAGTCTGACTGCTTTTTAAAGCTAAAATTATATATAAACCATTAATTAGGGGCAGATCATTTGTCCAACTTTTACTGCAGAGGGGATAAAATGGGTGGAAAACATGATAATATACCAGTGCTCCTTGGAGGAAGTGTTCCTCCTTCAACCCAACTTGCTGATCCTGTCTAAGGAATAAGACTTAAGAGCTTGTGAGAAAATGTGTGTAAGAGGATATAAAAGAAAATTGTTCTGTGGCATCTGGGGGAAATATATATAGGAATAGCAGTTGAGCTGTATTAACTATGAAAGTAAATGTGTTACTCAATTTTTCACTTCTATCAAGACAAACACAGGACCCTTTTTCCATGTGGCATAGTACAAGCGATGTAACAAAAGGAAATACTAGCTCTGATGAACAGGAAAGCACAAAGAAGCCCCAGGGACACCAGACTGGTTTTGAGAGCTCCAGTGTGTCATGGATTCCCTGAAGGATTCTTAGGACCTCATTAGAGTTTTTGGGGTGTCCAAGAGCTTAAAGGGATGATGAATCCTGGAGCCTAAGTGGACTGTTAAACCTCCTCCCATTAAAGAAAAACATGTGGTTGAAACTGTGTTGGCTAAAAACCATGGAATTTTCTGCGTAACTTTATTCCTTCTTTGCCATTTTGTGTTGGCTATCATGATCTGCCTGTTATATTTCAGCAAAAGCAATAATTTCCTTTTAATTAGATAATTGCCGTGTTATTCATTGGTTTTGATTACTTCTAAATTCAGCCTTTGGTTTTAACAAATGTAGTTTCAGAAGATGATGGATTTTTACATTTTTTAAACCGCTAAATGTTCAAAAAGGATTTGTACACATAACAAAATTAAAGTAGGGATTATCTAGCACTGTGTGTGGGATACAGCTATAATCTATACAGAGCATGGAAAAGAAACTGGCATTCTCAATTGCACTGCACACATCTCAGTAATAACAGGGTATGAGGCATACAATTTCATGGAACACCCACAATGAAAATTATTCTTTCCAAACAGAGAATTGTTTTGGAATAAGTTAGGTTAATTGGCACCATGGGATTCCTCTCAAGGAAACACAGAACATTAAAATCTACACATGTGCATGTAAAATGATAAAGTATTATCTTCTTTCCCCTCTCAGCTCCTCAAATCTGAGACAAGCTACCCAAAATCAACAGAAACGATTATGTTTTGTTGATTCAAATTTCCTCAGAATAAACTGGCAATTCTTCATCTGGTCAGCTTACAACCTGAGAGCCACTGCACTGTTCCACAATTGCTAGCTCGAGTATGGATATCTAGTGCAGTCTCTCACACAAAAATAGAGGTCTCTAAGAGCTTTTGGCACATGCTTTTTAGATGGTAAGAAACTTTATTTTCAACAAAGCTATATGGTGCTAATATACAACCTCTTTCAAAGGTCTGTTGTGTCCCTATTAGGATTAGAACCAAAATCTGTAAATGGTTAATGAGAAATCCAGGCACATTTCACTGTCATTATACAATCTTTGGTTAAAATGCAGTATTTTACAGTTTCTGAACACAGTTAAAGTATATGAAGTCCTCACAATAGCAACATTGCCCTCTCAAAAGTTACAAAGAATTTATCACTGATTAAGAAAAAAAATCTTCCTTTTTATGAAGAAGGCTGAATTCTCATGCAGACTGTTGTGTCTGTTTTGTTACTGTTTAAGATCACTCTAACCAATGATATTCTATGGTTTATCTTTACAATGTCCTGATTTCTTCACATTTGGCCATTTGCACACTTTAACCATTATTTCTTTCTGAGTTTTCTGCTCCAATTATGTCAAGACATTTAAAAGCAATTAATTGTGGTGCCTAGTGGTCAGGTCACAGGTGAGGTGTGGCCTCAAAAATTATGTCTGTTGTGCCACAGACCTCTCAGATGAGTGAGAAACCTCCCTGTCCTGTGACCTGACATCACTTCACCTGAAAGTCCTGTACGGAAAAATAGTCTTCATCACTTCCCTCTGCAGTCAGTATCCAGGAGAAATCCGAGGTGTCATTTTTGTAACAATACAGGCAATGTAGTGTTTCAGTTTCTCACCAAAGACATGCTGGAGTCCCCCTTTTCCTACACTGAAAGAGGAGTTCTAGGACACCCAAAAATACCCCAAATGTATCACTGTTGTATGTCAATAATTTCATTCACCTTGCCCCCCTGCCTGGGCCTATGCACATGTCTTACATGGATTTACAATTTCATTACCCTTAGAAGTACAGGAACAGGACAGCAAATAGAGATTTCATCAGCACTGGTGCAATTAATTGCAGACTGGAAAGAAAATTAAATCTTGGTTTGTTCATCTTAGAATATATGTCACACTTATGTTTTGTGCCTCAGCATTGTTATTGTAGCGGACAATCCCCATTCTTCATATAGAGATGAGAGCTTGGTCTGGTAGGACAATGAGGATTTACTTTCCAGAGTTTTCACAGTCTGTTTCTGAATAACTCTGAAGAATTGCAGGCCCATTGGGTTGAAGAAGAAAGAAATTCAGATAGGACCTCTCAACTGTCCTTCCAGCACAACCTGGAGAGAAATACAACCTTCCACTGCTCCCCTTTCTCTCCATACATCAAAATAATCCCTTTTGGGACTAACTGGTCAGGAATTTAGTAGCCACTGTAAGTTTGGCTTTCAAGGGAGCAGAGAGCAAATAACCTTTGTGGAGAGAACAAAATAGTGCTTAGTGAAGGAGAGCACAACTTCTTGTTCAAGTTCAAGAAAGGTTCATTGATTTCAGCCTCATCCATGTAAGTGTTCAGAGGAAAATAAATTGAAATTGCTAGACTTGGATGGAAGGATTAGCATGACTTATGTGAATTGTGGGTATTCTGTCAGTAACATAAATCCTATGGATGTCAATGTGCAGTCTATGTGTTAACTTAGATCTGTCTGTGCATCAGCAAGGTGCAAGAACAAATGTGCACATTGAGTCAAGAGGAATATGTGAGAAGTTTTATCCGTGACAGAACTGAGCAATTCAGCAAATAACACAATCTAATTTCCACACTAAGTTTTAAATAGATTTTATCCCAGGCTTACTCTAGTTTTCTGAAGCCACTCCTCACTGCAAAGACAGCACAACCTCTTATAATCTTCTTGGAGCAGGCTTTTCCAGTGCTGGAGGTAGTGGCAATTAAAAAAAATTATTTGATTATATGTTGAATAAAACATATTAACGTGATTAAATGTTACAGAATCATGGAATGATTAACTTTGGCAAAGACCTCTATGGTCATTAAGTGCAGCCATGAACCCAGCACCACCATGTTCACCACTAAACCACGTCCCCAGGGCCACATCCACCTGCCAGCTGCACACCTCCAGGGCTGACGATTCCACCACTTCCCTGGGCAGTCTGCTCCAATATCTTGACACAAACATGAAGGCACAGTAGATGATCCACTACTAATCATGCATTCCAGCAAAAAAGATGCCTGTGGTGACCAGATGCTCATTTGATACTGAGAAACTCTGGAACAGCTGGCTCAGAGCAGCACAGCTAACATGTTTAATGCCTGACAGTCCACCCTCATACTCTTATACTGGACATATGAGTTGCTGTGTTCCACAGCAGTCTTCATGGCATCACAGAAAATTCCTGCCTGAATCACTGGATCACTCATTAACAAGATTCTGCAGGACTGAAAGCACTTGTGCTTTGATTAAAAACTACCAAAACACAGTAAGAGATATATTTAACTTTTAACTCATCTAAAGGCTATTACTGGGAAATTTGCTGAGTATACACTTAAAATAATTGACAGACATTTCTATGGAGTTTTTTTCCCCTGCAAAGAGAACTGACTGTTAAAATATTTGTAAGGAATTAAGTAGGAACATAGCATTTTAAAAACTTTGGGAATTAAAACCTCACATAAAGTAGTCTTACTTATTATTAGTTTGAAAGTAAGATGAACTAAGAAAGTGACTATGGCTTAATATTTAGGGGAAGTTTCTGCTTAAGTGTTTCTGACAAGGAAAACCATAGCCTTAGATCAGATAAGAAGGTGGCAGAGGTCGAGTTTAACTCAATGGTGATCTCTGATACCACTTAACTGAGATTTTCTGTCCCTTTTCCCTTCCCTCCCCTGCCATGCCCTTTCCTTCCTCAGAGACTTTGCCTTTTATCATGGTATTCCCATGAGATACATGAGAAATATTTTATTACTAGCTAAAAAAAATTATAAATAACTGAATCTCTACACAAGTGCAAGTGGTAATTGCACAGTGGCAAATTTAAGGACACCCATTTTGCAGGGATTTCTGCTCTCAGCACTGTGTGAGGCAAAGTGCAGCAGAGTGCAGCCGTTCTTGCTGGCTGCACAATTTATGACCCTGTAGCCAGCAGATACACACCAGAGCTGCACCAGAGCTTAGTCACAATCAAAAAGAAAATAAAAGAAAACAACAAAAAAAAAGAAGCAATAAACTGAAAATAACCTAAGGATTAGAGATGACAAGCAACTGAACATGAAGCCCTGCTGCAATTCTGTACCTAAAAAGCTCGTTTGGTCGCTGGATTTATAAGTAGAAAATGACCTTCTAACTACAGGGACTTGATTTTACCATTGGCAGCAGTAACATGTAAACTTGGCTACTTTGTACAGTTCTGAGGTCCTTAGTTTTAAAAGGATTTGGGGAAGTTGAATGATTATAGGGAAGGACCACAAAAATGATTTAAGGACGAACAGTTGCAGCCCTAGAACTACTTAACTTTTCAAAAGTATCCTGAAAGGTGATTATAGCATTTAATTCCCAAGAGAAGTGGTAAGTTCCTAATTTTTTTGTAGTTGCCAAACCGTACCTTGATGCCTTCCCTTCTGAACAATATATTTTAGACTAATATATTTTAGACCAATACAGGTTTTTGGGCTTAGGAGAGAAGAAAGTAAGTGAAAATTGATGTAATAGGTTGTGCTACATTTTATGGTGATTGATGCTAACCTAAAGGTTCCCAAATCTTAGGAAATAATACAGTTTATATGATAAAATACAATCACAGGAGTATGAAAAGTTGGAGAACTATTACAGCATTGACTATTTTTCTGTAATTAGATACAATCTTGAGTACCAGGTGACTGGACTCATCTTGTAATAACAGCATATTCAGCATTGTTACATCTCAGGAAATCATTAAATCCAAGTGTTTGGAATGTTTTAACACTTTTTTTTTCCCTGCTGAGAGCATTATTAGATAAAATTATATTTGCATGATACTTTTGGAGCCTTTAATTTTTTTGCCTAAATTTTGACAAGAGATTCAGACACATCAGGTCTAAACTTTCTAGATAATTGATTAAGGTCTCCTTAAATGCCACTTAAAGTGGCATTATTAGTTCAATAGCTTCTCATTTCAACTTTCTGCCTCTTTTCTACTTGGCAATAGTTTAAAACAGAAAGAAAATAACAGCAGTGAAAATCAGACAAAGAAAAAATGGGTTCTAATATTTTCATTAAAAATTTGTCTTTGCTACATAACTTTGAAGGAAGAACTGTAAAATGTTGCTCTGCAACTAACAGCTCTCTTCACCACAACACAATGGAGCAGTAAATCACCAAAACAGAGAAAGCAGACTTTTAGTTTGGGTGTAATATAAGGTTTTTTTTGGTAAAAGGTTCATTCTTTTCTTCTGTATACACTCAGGGTAGTTCACAACATTAATGGGTATGTTAATATATTACGAGATGGAACAGTATTTTCTCCACTACTCTGGGCTAGCTATTCCTAAGTAGTTGAGCCAGGTGCATGGTCTAGATTTGAGTTACAGGTCCATGTCTCACTCATGTCCTCACTCAGATTTGAGGCAAGACCAAGGTACATGGATTTTTCTTGTCACCACATTCCTGACAAGGGGAGGAGGTGACAGGAGGGGGTTGGCCAAGTGTCCACACACTACAATACTTATGTAGCCAGGGTGACATAAAATGCCTTGGAGAAGGCCACAGATGTTGAATTAGCAAATTAGTGATTACTATCCATTCATGACTTCCAACAACTAAGTTAAAAAACAGAAGATCAAAAAAGCATTCCTGCTAACTGTGCTGTCAAAGAGTTTTAGAAATTAGGAGACGTGCAAAGAAAAACTGGTTCTTAAGCTTTTTTTAAAATTTATTTTAAATCTTCAGGAATCCTGCATCTAATGTTCTCTTGAGTAGAGCCATCAAGAAGCATAAGTCACTATCATCCATTCATGGAATCTATCTCTGTTATGAAATGCTTCTCCACACTTGTGCTAATTCCTTCTGAGATACTGGCAGCAGATAAAATTATTGCTGCTCCTTTTTAATTTGAACTCCTTCAAATTAAATCATGTAATTGTCAGTAATTGTACTGCAGCAACAATTTTCAAGCAGAGAACCTCAGTGACTTCAATGAACATTAAAAGCCAATGGACCAATAAAACTTAGGCAAAGAGTTGTACCACTCTTCTCACTTAATGTCTGTTTATACCCACAGACCTTCCCAGGAGTGACAGACAAGAAGCAAGCCCAGACAATCCTATGGATGTGCTCAGGGCAGCAGAGCCCATGAAGAAGCCCTACAAAGTTGCTCACAGCAATTTTAGGGGCTTCAAATGAATTGCATCAACACAGGGACCAGGGACCATTAGAGAGACAAAAAGGCATCTTTTTAGGAGGGAAACATGACTTGTTATTATACAATGCAATCACCTCTCTTCCTCTGTTTTTGTATATTGTCTTTCTCCTTAGCTGACTGCCAGTGCTGTAATGAGTGAAATATGTTAGTGAGAGCAAAACTAATCCCCAGGATTATTTTTATGAAGGAAATATATCACCTCAGTTTCTTGGTTGTATCAGCCTCGTGATAGTTTTAAGTTGATTCTTTGGAACAGATTTGCTACTTTATGACAATGTAATGATTTTATCACTCCTAAATTTCCTCTTGTCATTAAAAAAAGAAGACAAAATCAACCACCACTGTATTATTCCACCTATTGGTATTATAAATATCTTAATGGGATAGCTTTCCAAAATTCTTTTCAGAGGCATTCATTTATATTACCTTTGATTCAACCACAGCTGCATTATTGGCATTGTCATTATCATTATTCTAATTATTTACTGAGTACAATATGTCTCTAAAATCTGAAAAAGTATTTTTGCTGTTTTGACTGTCACTGGAGTTAAGTATTTGTCTGTATTTCAGGTACAAAAAGAAAATAGCAGAAGAGGCTGTTTTCAGACACTTGAGTGTAGGAGAGAAAATTTTTACACTTCTTTTTAGGGGAAAAAAATTTTTGCCTTTTCTTGCTATTATTGCTCTGAGGCTGGAAAACAGATGAGTGGTTCTTGTTTTCTTCAAAGTGTGTACATCCAAATTCTGGCACTATACATGGTTCCTAGGTGAGCACAGAGGACACATTCCATGATGTTTGCACTGTGCCAGTGGATGCAGTGTTTTACACAGAGGTTTGTTGAGGTTTTTTGTAACTGCTGACTGTTCTGCCTGCTGGAAAATCATCTGTCCACAGAGTACTACTGATTTCTACTATTGAAGTGTGTAACAGGTAAGTAAAACCAAGTACTCTACCAAGTAGTGACAGTGCTGCCATTGCCACAGTGATCTCCCATCCTTATGGGTAAGGGACCATGGACAATGATTACAGGAACTAGACTGCAGAGGATAAATGTAAAAATGTTTGAGAACCCTTGTTTTAAAACTATCATTTAGGTTATATGGGGTTTGGGGTTTTTGATTTATTTATTATTTTATGTAATGTACTCATTCCACAAATTCTTTACTCTTTCAGTTTAAGAGCTGGAGTCCTGCTCCTAGGCACATTCCCTTTCTCCTTCTCTGCAAAGTACATAAAGCCTCCATTCTTGCCAGCCTCCATTAAACACTGCAACACAATTATCCTCAGTCACTGGACTGTTATCTCAGGGAATTGAATTAGACTTTCTAGCTTAGAAACATCAAATTATTTACACAAAATGTTATAGTTGAAACAGATCCAGTGTAGAGCATTACATGATGATTTTTAAAAAAGATCAGATTTAAAACAGAACTGAAAGTTGTATCTGATCCTGAGGGTACCTGTTGGGAGTCTTATCAATCAGGTTAGTGCTTGTTCAGAAGCATGGAAAATCAGTTTTCCATTTAGCCTTGTCTCTAAGTTGCAGCTGTAAAAGTTTCCTCAATAAAGGTTTCTTTGGGATCAATAACAGTTCTGTGGAAAAGTCACTTTCAGTTTTCCACAAGTACAAGTGATCAGAACTTTTAAGAAATATGAAACAGCCTTAGATGGCTGTTCAAAAACACCCCTGATAAGTCCATTCTGTTTGGATATCTTGAACATAATGGTTATCTTCAGGGGCAGAAAGGGAAGCGTTCAGCAAAATACATAATTATATAAAGTAGTTTTTTTCCTGAAAAATGTGCAATATGTTTTCATCTCTCTATTTTTCAATACACACTAAAAACCTCTGAGATTTTTGCTCAGAAAAGTCTATCCTAATTGGCCTCTTGCCTTACAGCTGAAACAAAATTATCAGTTAACATGTGCTATGCATTTCAAATAGATCTAGTTTGTCACAATTATCATTTAAGATCCCTCTGTCAAGAGTGTGTCAATATAACGTTCATCCTTGAAGGCTTTTTGATACATAGTCCTGACTGTTCGAGGCATAACCTGATTACAACTTAAAACTTCTTTATATATCTGAATTGTGACAAGAAATCAACATGGAACAACACTTGACAGCATTCCAGAAGTAAAATATCTTCCAACAGACTTAAGAGTTTTCTATTGGTACTTACCCCATTACTAGATGTAATTTCTCACCTCCACCTTCCAACATATTCCCACCAGTGCCCATTCCCCACTCACTGTCCCAACCACAGAAGTGTTCCCAGTGGACAGGAAGGAAGCTGTTCATCCCACCAACCCTCATGTCTGAATTTAGAGGGTCAGTCACTTTTATGTGCCCTTCCAACCCACGCAGTTTTAAAGCAGCCTCCCACCCAGGGAAGCTTGTGCTACATTTGGGATTGAGCCAAGAGGGAATGAGCATTCCTGCTCCTCTCCAGGGCATCCCTGAGCATTCCCAGGCCCCCTCCTGTGTCCAGCTCCCTGGGCATCAAGAAGCATCTGGAGGGCAGGGGAGGCCTTAAGCCAAACTTGCTCCCCCTGGCACCATAGCAAAACTCATCTGAATTCAGTGGGATGGAAATGAGCCCAAAGGTTGAAAATACAAAGATATTACTGTGGAATGCTGGTGCTGAATAGTTTAATTTTGAATTTAAAGTGAGGAAGAAGTGAAGGGAAAGAAAATAGTTTGATAAGAGTTACAAGATGCTGTTTTCCCTTCCCACTATGAGTTTTCACTTCTTTGCCAGAAAGAACTGTGGTGTCTTTCATCATTACTCTTTTTTGTTACTTAAATTTAATTAATACCTAAAAAATATTCTTCCCATTTCTCCCATATACATGCTAAAATATAAAAAGGTAGAGGTAAGTATAAAATCCAACCTTTATTCCACTTTGAACAAGCTTGTGTATATCCAAAAAAGGTTCCTTGAGTATGTCTCCTTCGGGAGTGAAAATCTTCACGTATCCTTCTTTCTCAAGGATAAAGAGGCGATGGGATCCATCCCCACAATGTACTGCTCCAACAGGCTGCCTTAGTCCACTCACAACTTCCTGAATACAGAAGCAGTTGTGCTTGTGTTTTCTAAAGAAATTTAAAGAAATAGTGAGACATTTATTCTTTCTCGTAACCATGACACAACAGTGTCCCTAAAAGATAAAATTATTGTTGTGCAATGATATTAAAAACAGGTTTATAATAAAACATTTTAAAATATATTAATGTTTAATTATTCCCTTGCATTAATGTATTAATTATTCCTTGAACGTATGCAAGCACATAATACAGAAAATCAGCTTTAACTTCCCTTGAGGAAAGTGTGGTCTGCATACAAAAAAGAGAACATTAAATAAACTTAGATCCAAAATGTAGAGCAATGGGAGGGGAAAAAGTTGGCAAAAGAAGAGAATAATTTAGAAATACAGAATTTGGACTATAAAATAAACACAGTAAATTTCATCGCTTGGATAAAATTTGGATTCTAATATCCATTTTAAAATAACGACTTAAGATGGAATAATGTAATTTAATTATTTTCACCAAAAAAACCCCCACAAATGAAATAAATTGAAGATCACAACATAAACATTTTACTAATAAACTTCTCGTAGGTTTTTAATAATGTTAAATTTAGGTACAGATTATTTCCCAGAACTATGAATGATCCATGGGCTGGACAATAACCAAGATCCACAGGGTGGATCAGAGCAGGATTCTAACACCTTTTCAGCAAGGCAAATATCAAATGGTACTGAACTGCTGAAGCTGGTGTAACTTTCTCTTTTGACGTACACTAGCAGCAGCAAAAGAAAGTCACATCTGGAAAACACAGCTGCTCAGCATGAGCACACACAGAGCTGTTTCACTGTGAAACCACAGGCTTTGCTAGGGTTTTTTTTTCAGATTAAACAGCATTTATCTTTATGAACCTGCTGATCTCTTCCTCTTTGTCGTATTCTTCCATGTGGTCCAGGGAGTTAGAAGCTGGCCCTCGCACTTGTTTTCTTGGAAAATCTGGAAAGCACACACCACCATCTTTTCTTGCATAGTAATAGCAAAACTCATCAGCTGTAGTTTGGAGAAAACCTTAAAAATGCAAAAGAGCATACAAATATTTAGTGTGTTGTCATGTCTGCAATTTTGTGTCATCAAACTCATCTTTAAATAGATTATAGTGGAAAAGACATTTTAAACAAAGGGCTATCTGCAAAAAGAGAGTCTGCTCTGAGTAAACACAAATGTATAAACACAAACTGAGCATTGCCTTTTACAGTTTATTCATCTGTATTTGTATTAAACCTCATTTTCAGTGTGCTTAAGTTTCATTCAAAATGACACAATCGTTCACTCACTAAAAAATTAAGAGACAAAGTTCAGAGTTGAGGCTGTGACGCACTTCTCCCTAATTTTAACCCTATCAATCAAGTGCAGTATCTGCTGTAAAATAGCCTGAGCAGCTTCTGTTTAACTTTTTAAAAATAACTGATTAGTTCTAGTCAAAATCTCAGTGAAGACTCTGATAAAAGACATGCAGAAAAGTTTTGTGGAATGGTGCCAGCAAAGGACATTGGTTGGAGAGGTGAGAAGTGGGAAGTAGTGCTGAAAACTGCACCACGTTGACATCCAGCTGGCCTCTGGTTGACTCCTAGCATTAAAGTAGCTGAGCAGTGTCCCTTGGTGAAGTGTACTTCCTCAGCCCCATCCCCTGGAAAGGGGATATGTCTCATTCTGCAATGGATGAAAGGTGGTCCTTAGGTTTTAGGTGAAAATGGGAAGGACTTTGAAGACCCAGAGAAACACAAAGTTGATAAAATGGGAGCCTTTGAAGAAAAACCCTGCCACTATGGTTATTACTTTCTTGAATTATGTTTAAGGACATAAAAAAAAAATCTATTTCTGTTTACAAACCTATTTCTAGTAATTTCAATCCAGGTTTTAATCAGGAGTATTAAATCCAAGAGGACAGAGTCTGGCTAGTTATACACGTACTATTTTACCAGAACACTGTCGAGATTATATGTCTTAAGTTACCTTCGTTCCTGTTTGCATTACTGGCAACTGTCTTAGGATGTACTATAGTCCAGGACATAACTCATAGGATACACAGAATTAGCACTTAATTGGAATTAGAGGCCTAATTTATGCATGGCTTTACCACTTGTGAATAATGCAGTAATCCATAGATCTTGGCCATAAAACCTCTGGCTTACAATGTACAATAAGAGCTGATCAGGGACAGCTGTGTTTCGTTGGAAAATGCCAATTTCTTACAAGCAAAGCTTTTTCAGAAACATTATCAGTTTTGACAAAATGTTACTTAACATGATGTTTCTGGTCCAAGCTCAAACTTCTGGTCTAAATGAAAAAGACAGAACCAGACAGCAAACCTTGTATCACTATACTCCAATGTCTTGTAATTAGGGTGTTTCATTAGGAAGAGGAATATTCAGGTCAATGCCCCTCATCTGTCAGACAAGAGTTTGACCCTAAGTCTCCCATTTCCCAAGTAAATGTCCTAACAACGACTTTATTAGCTATCCTGGGGTGGTCTCTCTGTGGCTTTCTTCATGGAAAATTTCGAAAGAGTTCAATTTCTTCCTTATGTGGAATAGGAAAATTTTTTGGATCCCAGAATTCTTGTGGAGTGAAAAGCCTTTCCCACCCAACTATACTTCTTTTCATATATATCTTCCTTTAAAAATATTGGAAAAAATGACAGGACAAAGCCTGTCTTTGATTTCTATAAAATAATATCTAGAAACACATGGTAGTATGTTGTGGTGTAAAAGTTTAATTACCATGATTTGGAGCTTCAGTAAATTTCATCTCTGAAGAGCTGCTTTTAATTTATAGTAGTTACTTGGAGAAAATGGGAGATGTAATTTCAAGTGGAACAACTGAAGAGGAACTCTGATATAATCATAGAGTAGTATTCCAAGGCTTGTAAATATAATGCCAAAATCAAAGGTAATCTAGAATCTTACTGTTGAATTATTTGACTTAAGAATACAGGGGTTTGTCTTTAATAATTTATTTCTCTAGGCACAGTGGGTCATTTGAAAAAATGCAATAGCAGATTAGAGGTGTATGATTACTAAGAATTTCTAGAATTTTCCAAGTATACAATTTACTAATCACTGAAGATAAACTTCTCTTGGCTTGAGTGTTATCTTTAGTCAGGGAAACCCAGAGCAGGTTGTGATCATGTTGTTCACTCAGAACATGTCCATTTCAAATAACAATCAGATGCAAACTCACTTGAGCAGCACAATGCCTTTTCTTGTATGTAAGACTAATCCCTTTGCCTCATGAAATATTTTATCATGCACTAAAGTGCATGCTGCACTGCAGTTGCCTTTTGCTGTTTAGCAAACCCTTCAGCAGATTCTAGAAAGGATAAGGCTTATGGACCATTTTCATTAGAAATGCTTGTAAAAAAGTGGAGCTAGAATTCAACTATGAAAAATGTTGCATTACTGGAAGGAATGTGACCTCTGTAAATACAGTTTCACCTGTGCGTTAAGGGTGGAATTTTGCTATTTTGTTCTATAAAAAACATAGTAATTTAGGAAAAAAAAACCCTCCATGTCTTATATATGCTCCATTTAACATACTAACAGCTTCACTGAGGACATTTAGAGAAACATTTTCTTCTGCACTCCTATCTGCTTGTAGCCATTTATTATCTTCTTTCTCATGCTTAGATTGTAAGGTCTTTAGTGTACAGTTTGCCATTTTGTTCAGAGTTTGTACAGTGTCCAGAAGAATGGTCCCTGACAAGTGCCCCTAAGCACTAGAATTGTTTGGAGAAAAAGAAAAAAAAAGTAATAGGGACTGCAACCCTTGGTCCTGTGTGAATTTCTGTACTAACTAATTTATTTTAAAAGACTCATACTTATTATTACAAATTTCCTACCAGCTGTGTATGCGTTGACAGAGCGGTGCCTGTGTTAACAAAGAAAATTGAAATCACAAAGGATGATTAAACATCATGTTTAAGTGTCAGATTTTGCACAGGCTTGCATTTCTATGCTAAACTTTCTGTCTTGCAAACAAGAATCCAACGACAGGCTTTTCAGTTAAGGCAGCTACAGTGAAGGCTTTCTGTGTTCGCCTTTATAAAACACTGTGGGAATAAATTGCAAGATTAAAAGCCTTTTCAAAGGAAAACTGCTCCCAGCTGATCCCCACCTCCTCTCTCCACTTGTATTTGCAGCCAGTTGTTCCTCACACTGTATCTCCCTTCCTGTCCTATCTTCACCAAATTCCAGTTTGCTGGATTCCCTGATTTCCCATTCCCTTTCCTCTTCTCTTTGACACACAACTCCAGTGCCACGGTAGCACACGTCTCAGTCTTTGCAGCAAGTCAAAGACTTGGCATTGCACACAGGACTGAGTACCATCCACTCCTCTGAGCAAACCTGCAGTGCCTTTGAGGGCATCTGGAAATCAGGCTCACCTGCTTTATTTCTGCTGTGACCTTGAGCACAGAGTTCAGCATTGTGTCAAAGCAGCCTTTACCTTTTGGGGATTTTTTTCTGATTTGCACCTTTGACTGCTAGATGTGAATTTGTTCACGAAAACCCCACATTCTCCTCTCTTCTCAACTGCCAGTAAAAACCAAACCAAAGACATAATTTCAGACAGATTGTTTCAAAATGTGCTAAGTCCACTGGTAGCTCACATCATTTCCAGCTGGTTTTCAAGTGACTGATGACCCTCTTCTCCTGCTCAGACACTGCAGGTTCCTGCACACAGGCAGGGCCAGCGTTGATCCCCTTCATGCCCTTGTTACCAGCAGCAAATTTACCACCCACTACTACTTTTCTGCAGGTTGACTATGTTGACTGTGACTATTAATCAGTCCTGTTAGAACTTCTGGAAGTGCTCAGTGAGTTGTAGAATGTCTTAGAATTCCAATGTTTTGGGCCAGAATTCCAACATTTTGGAACACCCTGTTTGGTGCTTGAAAAATCCTATCAGACGTCTGTTCTGGTAATGTCTGGATTCAGATCTGGGCCTGGATCTGAATTCACCCACAATCATCTAGAACCCATTTCTTCAAATGAAAACAATGGAGGCCAGATAGCTCAAAATCTCTCCCATGTCCTTGGATGGCACCATGGCTGTGGCACAGGTTTGTTCCTTAGAATATGCCACTTCCAATGACATGGATCAAGTTTCTGATTATGTCTAAAGGCAGAATCAGCTGTGATTTTCTTTACTAGCTATATTAGTAATAAATATTAGCCAGTCTTCCCTTATGGAAAGAGAAAACTTAAAATTCATATTGACTGAAGACACTTCATTAAATCACTTAACTCCAGTGTCTCCATCAATAATCCCTTAAACCAAGGCTTGTAGTAAAGATTAGATGAGAAATAATCAGAACAGTTATCTGGAATGAAGCAGAGAAGCTCTAATCTCAAAGTCTTTGTGAAACATTACACCCTCCTGCTCATCCACACAATCCTAACAGCTTCTGATATAATTCTGCTTGAATAAAGAATAAGGTCCACCTTTTCTCTCAATATTCCTTAAGAAGTCAGTGGAAATTCTGATAAAGTCATAACTGGTGGGCAAACTGCTGTCTTCAAAAGAGTTAACCAAGGATCTACTAGAGTTTTCATCTTTGCAGGAGACAAAACATAAATGAATTTTTGAAACTAAGTAATGAAAAAAACTGATGCATAATTTCTCAGCCTTCTTGGTTAATATGTGCTGCTAACATTTCAATCCCAGAAAAGATGCTTGCTGTCTTAAATTGTTAATAATATTTCTCATTTGCACAGGGATAAAATTATTTTTGTAGTCAGCAATTTCCTTAAACTCTGTTGTATTGGTGTTCAGAAACAATTAGCACTCCCTAATGGAGGAAGAGTAATTATTCGACACTTTAACAAATGCACAGTGAATCATTGCCAGAGACCTTGGGTTTGGGGGCCTGTTAATTTTCAACTCTTTTGTAAAATCCTCCAGGCTAAGCTGAAAACATAGCTTCCACATTTTCTATTTTTTTCTTTCTTTTGCAATAAATATTATTACGGATGTACAAGTCTCACAAGGAAAACAGAACCCCCAAATAAGTTATTTTAATTACTTATGTTTGAGAATGTACCAGATTATGGAACTATATTAAAATCCTATAGTCCATCTTCTTAAAAAGAGGGACCTGAATCTTAATGAATACATTTGGGAAATGCTAGAATAGATATCCATGACCATGAGTACCAGCCAACTC
This sequence comes from Passer domesticus, assembly GCF_036417665.1. Taxonomy (NCBI): domain Eukaryota; kingdom Metazoa; phylum Chordata; class Aves; order Passeriformes; family Passeridae; genus Passer; species Passer domesticus. The sequence continues at coordinate 27,735,441 of NC_087477.1, forward strand.
ACCAAATTAATCCTGTTGGTGGATGTAAGGAAGCAACAAGTTTTTGTTAGTACAACCTACTTTCAGGAAAAGTATTTAGAACAATTATTAGCATCTGATTGATGTAGGAAAAATCCTATTTTAACTGATGCTAAATATGTAAGTTCTTTTCCTGCAAAGCACAGTGCTCTGCCCAGTGCTAAAGTTATGCTTTCATCTGGTTATCTTTCAAGGCAACCTGGGTGGTCACAAAAAGCACTTGACATCTTGATGCACTTCAGCAGTTTTACATATACACAAACTTTGTAGAAAAATAAATTTGTCATTCGTCACCACATATGTTGATCTGAGGAGCGAGGTTCCTGTGGCTGTAGCTCCTGTGCTGCTCAGCCTTTTCTCATTCTCCCTCCCTCCCTCCACCTCCTCCTTCTTTCCTTCTTTTCCCTCTCACTTTTTTCAATTAAATAAATTGTTTCCTCATAAACACAGAATGTCACAAAACAACTCTGAGGGTCTAGTTTTGCAGAATATGAAAATCATTTGTGCTAGCTACAAACTCATGTCAAAAATGTCTTTGTGCTGACTTCTTATATGGGCCAAACATTTAGAATATCTAATCTGTTATCGCTGTTCAGCAGGCAGTCTTGGCAACTATGATCTATTCTGCTTTGCTTTGGGGAATGTGATAAAGAGCAAGAAACAGCTGGTTTAAGAAAGCCTTAGAAACATCTCTTAGTTTATAAAGACAATAATAATATTTTCATATTTGAATGGGTTGAGATACATGTTAAACCACAGTAAAGGGAAAAAGTAAGTCAATTCAAAATGTTTTCTCAAGCCAATAAAAGAACACTGCAAAAAAATCCCTGCACTCTTGGGGTTTCAGAGAAAACAAGTACACACTGTAAACATGCAATTAAAAAACCGTCCTCCAAATCCCATCCACTTAAACTATCCCCTTTACTCAAATATGTTTATATTATATTACAAAGCTGTGTTCATATGTTAAAAGTGACTATTCACAAAATCATTTTTCATCTCATTATCAAGTCCTTTTTTCCAGTGTGTGTTTCTAGTTTAAAGAAAAAAAAAAGAAGAAATCTTAACCTATTTAATTATTTTCTCCTGTGTGGCATTGTTTATAAGTAGTGTTTGGACAGGGAAAAAAGCATAGTTTAAAAATGACAGTCTTAAACATATAAATAATTTACTATTGGGAATACCAAAGATGTTATTTAACATAATAGTGTCTTAAGACAGTGTTTCTAAAAGAGCCATCCTCTGCGGTTATTTTGTTGATATAGTTACAAGTGATAGCACACATTTGGTGACTGCCTCAGAAAACACAGGGCAAACTCTGCTTTTGGCTATGTCCAGCTAACTCCACTGACTACAGTGAGGAAGTGTTAGGTAAGTTAAGAATTTGCTTGTTAACAGCACGCTGGAAGTGATTCAAAGATCACAGAAGTCTATCAAATAGGGCCCTTTGATTTCAATGGGCTTTAAACACTGTGGAAAAAACATCAGTTTCTAGGGTAACAAAACCAGAAAAAACACTTTACTCATCAGCTTTTAGAGGCTACAGCAAACAGCCAGGACCTTTTATTTCTTGCATTTTAAAGCAAGTTATCATTTAGCGTAGCCTTCTCGATGGCCAGCTGCTTGTTTGCATTATTAGAATGAACACAATAATATCTCAGCAAAGGTAAGAGTTTCTGGTGCCTTTGACAACAATCAAACCATGTGTGTTTCATGGTGAGTTCAACAGCAGGGTGGCAAGAAAGCCCTCAAAGTATTCACCTCCTTACACAGGATGTGCTGTGAAGACATTCTGTCCCTGCTTGAGCAAATTCCCCTGGATGTCAGTGGGGATTTTTCCTGTTTAAAAGCTGGATCTATAACTGCTCAGGCAATATCAACATATCAGGACATCCTTTAGCCCCATATTTTGTTATGAGTTTTACCTGGTATGTGACCTCTGCAGGTGTAATAGAATTCTTTACAATAGTCTTTGCACAGGTAGGGAAGCATTAGTTCTTTTTCAGGAGTTTCCCCTTTCTCAGGTGAGTGGAATAGGTTCTGAGCGTGAGGTGAGCAGTGTGCACACTTGATTTCCTCCAGTAGCTTCGCACATTCTGTGTTGTTGGTAACAGAAAGGACCTGCAAGCCACAAACCAGAGACAAGTAAACCTGTGACCTGTGTCCCCATCCTCCACAAAGAAAGATTGCATGGCCTAATGCCACAAATAATGCTAATGGAACCAGTTCAGTTACTATGAATGCATTGAGTTTCATGCAAAAGCTATTACTATGAAATGTGCAATATGCCATTGGTACAGTGAGATTTTGATTGCTCTGATTTCTTATAGAGGGTTCTTACAAAATCTTCTATAAGATTTCCTGTCTGAGCTTGCTTCTCAGATAAGAATAACCATTTAAGTTATTTTAAGCACCCGTGCCCACCATCACATAGACAAATTCTGAACTAGAGGAATCATTTACATAAGAGGGACTTACACCAGCAGGCCCACCCACTTCTCTGAAACACCTAAAATCCTAACTTGTAAGGTGGCCTACTCAAATGCTTAGAGACTAAAAATTTAAATTCTTGCATCACAACACATCAGGAAAACCATGTATTTGTAAAATAGGTGTATCTGAACAACACAAAGCCTGGCTGCTGAAATGACTGCTGTGGAATTCAGCAGGTGCCATGGATTTTTCATGCTTTAAACGCTGCTCTGCTTTTTGCTCTGTCTAAGGCACACTATTTGGAGGTGGGAAACCCTGTATGTTTTCAGACATATTTTTCTATTTTAAGTGCAGAAGTAGAATTTGCAATGTCTTGTATGTGTCAATGTGGAAACTGTAACTTTGTCCTGAAAAAAAGCATATATTACAGATGCATAGCACTTAAAGAGGCACGAAACCACAAATGATGATGTGTTTAAGTAAACACAGAAGCCTAAGTAGTGCAATGTCATCAAATAATGAAAAATAATGGCAAACAGCGTAGTTGTCTTTATTAGCTTTTGAATGCTTGTACTTTATTAATCTATTGTTAACTACATGGATTGTTTTTTGGTCATTCATCCCAATGGTGGGCACTGGGAAATGTGTTCTCTCTGTTGAGAGGGTCTGAATCTGACCAGTGCAAAAACAAAGCTCAGGTTCTTTCTACTATTTATATAACACAGTTATAAACAGAGATTCTAAGACACTTATGTTAAGAAATATTGATGTCATAAATACATGTATGAAATTTGTAAATATTTGCAAATCACACGTTTGAAAATATTGCTAGTTTTTCTATAGTTTGTATCTCTGGTCTCGTTTACAGAAGGACTTTCCAATGTCATTCCCTTGCCATGTAACATTATAGGGAATTATCTAATTGCTTTTGATAAATCAGTTATTTAGTGCAGGAACACTCTGAATATGCTTCAGTTTGCTGTCTCATAGGTCAGCTCTCTTCTAGGACACTGTATTTTGATAACACAGGTCTGAACTCAGCTTTTTATTTACAGAGCATAATTACATAGACCTCAAATGCTTGAGAGAAATGCACTTTCAATTGTTTAAAACAGGTATGTATTCAAAATATTGCACAATATACGGCCCATACATTTAAACAACATCCTATTTATAACAACCTTAATTTAGACGGCAATCTCCATCCAGGAAAATTTAGTCTTACCATACATATATTGTCAAAAGACCATCTGAAATGTGCACTGAAGTTTAGTGTTGAAAGTTGGACCACTGATTAGAAGAACACCATTTGGCTTTTACCCTTATTCTGGATGTGCTGCCATTTGCTTCTAAAAGAATTCCTCCAGGTTTGCCAGGATCACTAAATGCATTAAATGTTCTGTTCTTCAGACTATCTCCTGTCAAACTATCCTCAGCTTCACAGCACCTGCAGGCGAGTAATGTGATTAACATCTGCCTCATATGGTTTATTATCTCACTTCAAACCATTCTTGAGAATATAATTATCCCAGATTTTTGTAAAGGGTTCATTTTTTTTTTTTTAAGTTTTAAGACAGCAATCAATCAGACAGAAATGACCCATGCATGTTCCATGTATAGCAAAAGGTTTGCCTTAATCCTGAATTCTTTTGGGAATTTCTTCCATGGCCACTGGCTCTTCTCTCCTGAAAAAGTTTAGATTCTTTTTGCCCATTTGGGCCATAGCAGTAGAATTCTTAACCTTAGTCTTGTTTCTTGAGTTTCAGATGTTGTTCTAGATATGGTAAATCTTGACAACAAGAAGTAAAAATATAATGATAACTGCTATAAACTATAACCAAAATATATAACAACTAAAACTTTCCACTTGAATACTGCTGAGGATTGCAGCCCAGGTAGTAGAGAAGACAACTGACATGCTTGCAGCAATCCATGCTGAGGATTCTGATGTGATTCTAATTCTGCACTAGCTGAACTTTCCTAAGGGCGCTATGATTCTGATATAGGGAAGCGCCTGTATAATTCAATCAGGTCATTGGCTGCCAAACAGGACAAAGTCTGAGGCCAACAGGGGTTGAGCAAAACCACTATCCATAAATACTACTTTTTAAGATCATCATCATGTCACTTGTTTCTTGAAGTAAGGATGAAATGACCCATTTTGGTGCTTCCATCAAAGGGCTGTGAGTACAGACCCTTCAAAGTACTTGCCTACATGCAGTAGTACCACCTGGTTTGCAGAAGTCTCAGAAGTTTTCATCAGGGAGTTCATCTCAGACTTTCTTGTGGTAACAGTGTGATGGTGTGTTTAGAAGTACAAGTAAACACAAGGTATTACTAGGTAAATATTCAGTGTGTTTATTGAATTAACTCCACAGAGATGCAGATAGAAAACTGTACTTCTACTGAAGACTCCAGAACACATTGTGAACAGGGGCGGGGGGAAAATAAATTACAGGATGGCAAAGCTAATTTACTGTTTCTTGTGGAAAACGTAATTGACGTTGCCTGGTGATACAGGCTTGCCAACATTTCAGTCCTCAAAGTTAAGACAAAAGGATCCTAATCCCCCTGAGCAGCTGCTATCCAGGAATTAACCACAGGAATTCACCCCCTCATGTCATTTCTGGAATGAATCTTGGTCATATAATAGCTAATCGGAAGATTAAGGAATGAGAGTCAATCAATTATCTGAAAATCAAGTACGATGTTACTTAACTTTTAGAATGCTCAAGCAAAATAGGGTGGTAACATTTGCTCTGTGTGAGGTCTGATGTGTAACTCTGTACTGGCTTGGAGATAGGACAAGTCTCTATTCTGAATTTCAGTAAATCAATAATGTATTTATCCTGGAGTACACTAAACCAGTTCTAAGCAGATTCTGAAATACTTACTTAAATGAAGCTTTTTCTGTTGGATGTCTACTTTGAAAATGACCTTAAAGTTGACAATGGCTTTGGACTTTTGAAGAAATGTAAACTAATTTCCTGCTTCAATTTTTAAAGTTGTATGTGAAACCATCAAACTGCAGTGGTTTAAACTAACTGCACTCTGGAAAATATGTAAAACTTCCAAACATTTATTGCAACATGCCTAATAATGATTATGCCTGCTGCTGACTAATTTACAACATCTGTAAGATCATCCTTTAATCTCTAGCCACATGAAAGTGGAACGGGTAGACTAAAGGTAAGATAAATCCTGGAATGCACAGGAAAGCACAGCATACTAAATTGGTTTATCAACAGAAGGAAGGGTGCAAAGAAGAAGGAACAGAAGATGACACAAGAGACAGAAATTCTTTACGACTAATATTGTCATCTGTTTTCTGTAATCCGTCATATCTAGTTAGAGAAAGGCAGTAGAATTTTGATGCTAACAGAAGAAAGAAATCAGTGAAATAAGTCATTGCATTAAGCCATATTTGATATACAAGCATTTATGTCTAAAAATCATGTGCTGACGAGATTGTTCAGCTGTTGAGTTGAACATATGCCTCTTCTGTATTATAGTGCTGGATTATGTCATTAAAGAGTTCAGTTTCAATTTTAGGGTAATATTTAAATAGATCATTGTACTAAGGCAGCTGTTAAAGGGACCCCAAGATGAGTTATTTGTTTAGTTGGATGTGTTCAACAATAGCCTTTGTTCATGAAAGAGCCAGAGCAAACAAATGATTGTAAAAGGGCACACTTGAAAACAATTACTTTTCACCCATTCCTTGACAGCCTTGGCTGTGAAACCATCCAAGGTAGAGAGGACTTCTTTGCCTGTCAGGCTGTAAGCAAACTTTTAGAAAAATTGATATTACAATGTTTGGCTGGGATGTAGCAGCCCTTCATAAACAAGGGGATATTGCCAGAAAAATAAAAGAGTTAAATGTCAACAACAGGATGCAAATATTTTACTTGAGCCAGTGTAGTGTTGTATCTGCTCTTTACGGTATCTCCATTATTGTTCCCAAAACTGCAGGTGGTATTTTCATTTATAAGCACCGATCAATAATTTGGTCAAAAATTCTCATAGACCCATCATCTTAACCAAGAGGCTCTTATTAGAATGTCTACTAAGCATGGCCAATTAATTATTTTTTTTAAAAGAATGGCAATGCTCAGATTTCTTTTAATGGCATGGCCTCTCCATCATGTAGGCAGATGATGGAGTTTAAAAAAGGTGGTTTGGGAACTGTAGTAGAAGACAGTTTAAAATAATGTGCTTTTAGGAAAGTTACATTCAAATGTATACCGTAATACTTTGCCAAGTCTTCTACAGAATGACCACCCCATTCTGTCAACTATAAATTACATATATGTTGACATACTTTTAAATCATATATCTTTATCACATATGATAAAGCAGATTTGTGAGTTTCATTAAAATTAATCTTCAGTGAAAAAAGTCTGATTTTACAACTTTGTACAATAACACTCCTTTAAAAATTTAATTTATATTAAAATAAAAATGAAACTGGTTCAGCAGCTCAGGAATAGGTACTGTGGTCACTTCCTCACATTTACATGAAGTTTTTAGTACCGTCAGTAAGCAAAAAACCACATTGAAAAGGAATTAAAAGATCTTTTAAAGTAATAGTAAGAAGAGAATAAACACTTCAACTGCCTGGGGATGGAAAACTAACCAAAATTGAACTTCCAGTTTATTGCATTCAACCAATTACCACAAGGGTCTCCAAGCACTGAATAATCTCAGTAGTATATATGCCACCGAGACATTGCAAACAGGGTGAATTAAGGACATATTTTCCAGTCCTTATTATTTTTTCTTTTTTTCCTTTTTTTTTTTTCCCAGCTAGATAGTTCAGGTTATCTGTGTGTGGTTATAGTTTAATTCAATCATCACACAGGAGCCTAATGACACTGTCTCTAGACAACATGAAGAAATATATCTGCCTTGAATCTCAAACTGCTGCTGCATATGGTATGAATAAAGAGAGATCTGCAGCTGAAAACCTGCAGTAAGACAGTTCTCAATCATCTGGGAATAGAGGGGGTAGGACAAATGCTCCCTCAAAAGGCATGAACATTTGGACAGAGCTGGGGACTGAAGGAGAATGATGTTCTCCAGTTTCACCCATTAGTGAACCAACTAACAAACACAATGGTGTTGTTGTTATTCTTTTGCCATAAGCAACAGGACTCTGTGTGTGGGCAGCAGTTTAGTGGGGAGGAGGATAAGTCGACCCCTTTTTGTCCTATTGATTTTTTCCTATTTGCATGACTTGAGCAAATTAAATGATGCAATATGGCTTTTTGTTACAAAACAAAGTGAGAGATACCACCCAGACACATATGTTGATTCGTAGAAGCTGTTTACATGAGAATGGAGTGAAATCTACCGTGAACTGAGCATAAAAATTCGATTCAGGCTGGGTATTTTTTTTTATTATGCTTGGGCCAGCAAGACTGAAACACAAGTTTTCCAAGAGTCTCTCAGACCTTGACAACTAGAGAGTTGTAACTGAGGAATTCTTAATTAAACCTAAAGGAGGATGAAATGTTAAAAAAAAAAAGGAAATAAAAGGAAAAGTAATAATAACTTTTTTTTTTTTTTAAAGGCACCTGATTGTTTATTTCATGTGCAGTGATTCTTAATGACATTATTCCACAACTTCCCTCCCCGTACATACCCCCGGATGCAGCACTGGCCAGCACAGCACAGCTTATCCTGCCTGGTTAGGTACCCACGCGTTTGAAAATCTAAGCAACAGGCTGATAAGCAGAATTTAACTTGCTAAAGGATGCAGAGAACTTGACAATTTTAAAAAATCGGTGAGCAGAGGAGGTGCTTCCCTTCACATGACCGCAGCTTGAAATTGGGCAGAGAGGCTGCCAGGTAATGTGCAAAGGCAGAGTATCCCACGGCACCTGGTGAGACACCGGCCCTGGGCGAGAGCCGGGAGTCCGGGCTCCACCGGGACCCTTCGGGGGGCTTTCGGCGCTGACACACGGAACCGTGAGTAGCACACGGGCCCCGAGGCGGCCGGAGACCACGGCATGTTGGCACACCGGCACCAAGCCGCCATCCAAACCCCCTCCCGAAGTAGGCATGTGGAGCGAACTGGACACGATTTTTCACGCCAGGAAAGCCCCAACCCGGATGGCACCGCCGGGCGAAAGCACAGCCCAGCCCCTCCGCTGCCGCCGCCGGGCGCCCGCCCGGCTCCTCCGCCCTTCCCCGCACCGCGCCCGGGCAGCGGCGGTACCTGCGGGCGGCCCGGCCCCGCTGCACGGGAACGGGAACGGGACCGGCGCCGGGGCCGCCGCCGCGAACTCGGGCGCTGCGGACAGAAAGTAACGCGGCGGCAGAGCCGGCGGCCGGGCCGGCACGGCGCTCCCCCCGCGGGCTGCCCGTGTCCCCTGCGGGCGCGGGGCTCGCCGGCTGCCCGCGCCTCCCGCGGCCGGGTCCCGCTGCCGCCGCGCCCTCGCCCCCCGGGCGGGAGCGGCCGCCCCCCGCCGCGGCATCGCCCCGCCACCCGCGTGGGAGCGCGGCAGGTTCGCGGCTCGGCGCAAAATAATGAAAGAAGCCCAGAGCACCGCGAACCTCCCGCAAAGCCCGGCGCGGCCCCAGGTGGTGCCTACCTTGGCTTCGGCGTGCGGCAGAGCCTGCGCCTCGGAGCGGGAGCAGCAGGACAGGCGGGGGTAGAGGCCGCGGCACATCGCCTCCCCGCCGCCCGGGGCCTCCGGGGACAGCACCCGCCGGTCCCGCTTCTTCAGCCGCCGCGGCGGGGTCCCGTTGAGGCACCTTCTCCTCCGGGCGCCGCTCTCCCCAAACTTGGCATCCCCCTCGAAGAAGCACAGAACCACGGCCACCAGCAGCAGCTTAAACGGCAGCATCTTGAGCATCATGCCTGAGGGAGCGTGTGAATGCACCCAAACCGGGGGTGGGGGGGTGGGTGGGGGGAGAAGGAAGGAGGGGAATCCCACTGACTTTTCTTTGCACTTCAGATCAGGAAACCACCTCCCTCCCCCAGAAGGGGAAAGTCTGGAGGAGAATAATAACAGCAGCGGTTAAAGAGCCGACCGAGGAACAGCACCTCGGCCACCCCCGCTTCTTCCAAAAAGGTGGACCGAAGAGGCAGGAACGGGGGGGACCGAGCCCCCGAGCCCCGGCGGGAGGATGCTCGAAGCCGGCGAAGTTGTGCGAGCGGCACAGGTTTTAGCAGCTGCCGCTGCCGCGCCGAAGCGCCGAGGCTCGGGGCGGGCCGGGCAGCGGGCGGCGGCAGCAGCAGCCCTTCACTTGTCGTCCCATAGGAAGGGTGTCCCCGCGGCGGGACTGCGGCGGCGGCCGGGCCGGGCGATGCCCCCTCCGCTGCTGCTGCTGCTGCTGCTGCCGGCGGCGGCGGCGGCTGCGGCTCGTCCGGGCTCTCATGTTTCGCTCCCTCTTTTCTTCTTCTTTTTAAGCGGCGCGCGGGGAGGTGCTGCCACCGCGCGCCCTGCACGTCACCCGGCGGCATCCACCGGCCGCGCGTGCCGCCCGTGGGGGCCCGCCGGGAGCGGGAGCGGCGCGGGGGCCGCGCCCGGCGGGAGGCAGCGGCGGCGGGCCCCGCCCCGAGGAGATCCCCCCGCCGGGGGGTCCGGCTGCCCCCTTCCCCCCGGGGCAGCGGGAGCCGGGCCTCCCGGAGGGCCGGCGGAGAGAGGGAGGGAAGGAGGGAGGGAGAGGGGGCGGGCGGCTTCCCGCTCCCCTCTCTCGGCGGGAGCCGGTGGGGTCGCGGCGGTGCCCGGCGGAAGGCGAGCGCCGTAGGTGCGTCCTGCGCCCCCGAGGGCCGAGGCGCCCGAGGCAGGGCTCCCTCGGGGTCGGCTCGCCCGCGCCCGCCCGTAGCCCCCGCAGCTCGTCCCCAGCGCCACGGAAGGTTCCAGAGGCGCGGGGCCAGCGTCGACGGCGGGAGCTGCCCTCAGCTCCCGGTGGCGTTTTGCAGCGGGGCTTCGGTGCCGGGGCTGCCTCGAAGGTGCCGCGAGCTGGCGGACCCGCGCTGTGTGGGCGCGATGACCGAGGATGTTGGGGATGGCGGCACGGCGGCCGTCTCTAAGGCCGTGAGGGAGAGGCACGTGGAGGGCTGAGCGTGGGCCCGGTGTGCCGAGAGCGGGAGAGATGTGTGTGGGAAGAGCAGGAAGATCCAAGTACCTGGCGCCTGCTGGCAAGAAAGCGCCTGTGAGAGGCCAGGACTCAATTTCGGAGTAAATTTCAATGTCAATTTCAATTGCTTTGCCATCCAGAAAGGGAAGGCCAGCAGGGGTGAAATGGAGGAAAAAGATGGAAGCCCAGGGTAAGCCCTCAGAGGTTGCTGAGGTGCAGCTACAGCCACTGACTTGGAGGCGAAGGGCAGCTGCAGAACCAAAGTCAGAGGTATGTTTACCAGGGACTGGCTTCTCATCCCAGAAATTGAGGAAACATTGGCATGCACCCAAAGAGTTCCCTTAGGAGGGAGAAAGGGAAAGAAGTATTGCATTAGTTCCTCACGAGCACTGGTGTCTCTAAACCGACTAGGCCCTGTTTTTCACCAAACAAAGCGAGTCTCTTGGTATTTACACTTGAGCTCTTAAACAGCCGCACTGAATTAAATAGGAGTTTGGCATGGATAAGCAGCACATCGGGTAAATTACTGAGTGGACAGAAAGAGTCTTTCCTCTTCCTTCAAGTGCATTTTTGAAGGCAACTCATGACTACTCCTTGTCTTGCCACTGACTCTCATTTGACTGAAGGTTTTCCCAGCCCAGGCTTGAGCCACATCCACATGAACAGGGAAGGCCTTGTGGTGCAGCTTGGGCTTTGTCACTGATGTTGGTGAGTGAAATAAGGCTGTACTCCTGAGATACAGTATCCTTGCTTTGTTGTTTTAGAGAAAAGTTCTGCTTTGCAATACACAAACTTGTCCCATAAGCAACCTGACATGGCAGAACTGTGGCAGTGCAGTTCTGTGACATCAGCTGTGCCTTTTGCATTACTCAGGGGTACTGCACAGATTATCTGAAATGAAAGTGATATACACTTTCATGTATATACAGCAGAGTAACAGTATCATCATAAAGGCACTTTTATTCCCAAGCAGATCCCTCACAGGGGGTTACACTGGCAGAACTGTAGTGGCCTAAGGACAGAGCAGGAGCTCTGTGTGTCTCTTCCCCTACGTAAGCATAAATATCTGTTCTAGTTCTCCAAGAAGGTGAGTTTAGGGTATATTAATTAGAGAAAGATTACCCAAAATGGGCTTTAGATCAAACTGCCAGACTAAGAAAGAAGTGACAGTTTGTGAAGAGCTGTTTCTACATAGAAATTTTACTTGCATCTATGATGGAGACATTTCCCAGAGATTCTGTGTAATGTACTGTTGACCTTGTATAATTTGAAGTGTTCAAAACTTCAAGCTCTATAGTGATGGGGTGATGTAAAGATGTATAAGCAACCTTGAAGAAGGTTGAATGTTGTTTAAAACCTCTGAATAGAAATTGCTGATTCTCGTGGTTTTGTGCAAGAAGACCTGATTTAATCTAATGTTCCTTTCCACTCTTTAAAAGTACAAGTTGGCTTCTTTTCTAGTGAAGTATTTTTCTTGGTTGATACAGAATTTTATTTTAATTTTAATAATGCAGAGTTAAGATCAGTATTAGTAGTATATGCCAGTTCAGAGTGTTAACTTGAGGTGACTTCCAGCCCCTGATAAACAGAGATAAGGGAATACTTATGTAGTAAAAACATACACATAGGAAATATGGAAAATAAACATGTCAGTTTTTTAAGGCCACCTGGATTCTGTCACATGAGGCTTATTACTAGAAATAATTAAACATGATGATGCCATAAGTGAGCTGAATAAATTCTGTTATTTCTTCAGATATGATGAGAATCTTTGTAGGATATAAGTGAGAATCTTTATAGGATACAAGTAAGAGTCTTTGGATTACAGTGCAATTACATGTGAAAGGGTTAGAAAATTTTTAAAAGGGAAGCTATTTCTGCCACACTGTTTGAATGTAGCTGGATTTTCTTCTGGATTTGCCTGGAAGATAAACAGACTGTGCTTAGTTACACCATTACTTTAATTAATAGGTATTATTATATATCTAATGATATGTCCTTGAGTACCTGTTATCGTGTGGATTGAATGCGTCAAGAGTGTGAGGCTGATTGTGGCACACACTTGAAATTACTGTCTCTCAAATTATTTTATGTTATACATATTTTGCAAGGGAATTCAGCTGCGCCAAGAAACCTGCTTTCAGGTTTGAAGACCAGTTGGACATCAGGAAGAGTTTTTTCAGTGAAAGGATGGTTAAAGCACTGGGACAGACTGTGCAGGGAGGGGTGAAATCACTGTCTGTGGAGTGTTCAAGAAACAACTGGACGTGGCATTTAGTGCTGTAGTTAAGTTGGCGTGATGGTGCTCAGTCACAGGTTGAATTTGGTGATCTTGGAGGCCTTTTCCAGTCTTAATGATTCTATGATTCTAGGTCCTTGGACTCCCCAGCAGTTCGAACAAAAGAGGAAATGTGTAATTGCATGTAGCAGCTAGAGGCAATTTTGGGAACCACAGTTATCACAGGAGTTTACAGATAGGTGCAGAAGCTGGGCAAAGTGATTTCATGGCACTGGGTTTGATAGAAGCAAATAGTAGCATCAAACTTTTAATAAACTGCCAATAGATGTTGTTTGATGGCACAGATTTACATATTCTTGGGATTCACATGGAAGCTTTCCATGTAAAACTCACTTTCACCTCACTTGTGAAAAGCTAAGCCCATGTAGTGCGAGATGTGTCTTCATCAGAGCTAAATTCCAACCTTCCACATAGGTGACAAATACCTGGCATGCCATGAGGATGAATATTGCAGTGTTGGAGCAGGCTTGGAAATTATGATATTATGAAATGATGATATTCTGAGAAATTATGGCATTCCAGATCCTAGTGGGGGAGCATCCCCCCTGTGTATCAAGAGCACAGCTAGATAAAGCAGGTGGACTTCAGTTCTAGGGACAGTAACTCTGCTCTTGTTTTAACTGAAATTTGAGTTGAACTTCTGAAACACATTTGTTTTGTAAAGAGAAAAAAAAAAGCTTTTTTTTTTCAGAACCACTTACTTGAGGGTGAGATCTCTCCATATCTCATTACCATTACACTTTTCACTGAGTCCTTGTATATACTGTAGGATTTCTTGTGAAGCCAGTGATTCCTTTTCAGTCCAGGTAGTTCTCTGAAGAGCAGAGAGTTTGGCTTGGTGATCCTTATGCATCTCTTCCAACTTGAAATATTCTAAAATTCTGTGGTCTTATTGGGATTACTCATAGACCAGTAAGAAATACTCAGCCATGGATTGATTCTGTGCTGTAGATGCTCAAAACTAGAGTTCCATTTCTGGAAATTTCAATTATTTTTTTTAAAGCACCTTTAATTTGAAATTTTGTATGTTTCATTTAGAGAGGAAAAGCAGAAAAATCTTTCTAAAGGTCACATAGTTTGTTTAAATTACTTTGAAACAGCACCAAGCTTGAGAGCTGAAGCTCTGAGGCTTCTGCCTCAGCTGCGGCTCCTGAAACTTCAAGTTCCCATCTCCCTGTTTTCTGTCAGCTAGATGGACAGAGACAGAGGAATCTGGAAATTTGGAATGAGGACTTGGGCAGGAGTTTCAAGGTTTGGCAGTCTGGGCTCCTGTGCTTCTGGCTTTTTTTGGGTGAAAGCCCAACTGTCCTGAGAGTCCTATTAGAAGTAAAGTTGAGAGTTTTTTCTGGCTCTGGGCTGAATCACTGGGGCTGGGGTTCCTGTGGCTTCAGGGCAGAGAACTGAAATATCAGGAAACTCTGACTCTGGGACAGTCTTAATGGCAGGAGTTCCCCACAGCTGTGAACTCCACAAGTCCAGTCACTGTAGCAGCTCCTCTGGTAATGAAGAAGGAAAACTGCTGGAATGGTTTCATTAAAGTGTCTTGTGGTTAGTCAGAAGTTTATAAAACCATTATATTTTTGCTTATATTTCTGTTTGTGATGTAACAGAATTTTTTCAGTTGCTCAAAACATTTCTGGTTGGTTCTCCCCACCCTATACTATAGTGCACATAATTTCATGGGGTTGAGAATAACATGTTGCTTGTCTTTGCATACCACAAATACAAGGTGTGAAAGCTGGTATTGCATGAATGAACAGGCCTTGTTAGGATATTTTTTTATGGGAAAATAGGTGCTCAGACAGTCACAGAAAGGTTTTTAGGGTATGCCTTTACCACAGATTTCCCCATGGCTCTTAGAAATCTTCTAACCCAGCTGAAGCCACCTGGACCATTTGAGTCTGTAAACTAATGGGTCTCCTCTCTACACAAGACTTCAAAAACCCTGATTCCCATCTGTGTACAAAAGCAGTATTGGACTGATGTTAACTCCACTTGATTGGCTCATCAGGGATTAAGACCTGCAGATTGTTTTAGCACATCACGGCAGCTGCTAACACAAACCTTCAATTACGTGTGTTCAGTTTTGCAATGAGGGCTGGTCTAACTAGGAGGCAGATAAAGCAAAGCATTTTGTGAGGGAATGAAGACTCAAGAGGCCCTCTTGCCTATAGCCAGCATACTTTCACTACCTGCTGTAATTCACCTCAACAGCGGGTCTCTATTTATGTGTGTTACAAAGAGACAAAGGAAGCTGCTGTGGGAAAAATCTTTCTTTCCTGCCAGGGACTGTGGTAATCCCACTCTGTACTGCAGTTTACAAGCCACGTGTATGTTGTGTATTGCTCCAGTGTTTGAAGTATCCATAACTTGCTGTAGGAACAATTTGCATAAAATGTCAACAGGGGAACTGTAATACTTACCAAAGTAATAAAGGTCTTTCTGAATAAGTGATATTGTGCATGCCAGAACTAAATAATGGACTTAAATATTTGTGCCTAGTATTCTTTGTAGCCTGCTGAGTGCGGGGATGGAAATTTTCCCCTGGCAGTGTTAAAAGTAAACTGTCAGGAGGCTCTGCTGTGAGCTGCCCAATGACTGGGATGTCAGACAGGATTCCACAGGTTTTCCCAGTGCTGATGCAGTGCATGTGCATTTCCCTTTGTTCCACAGATCAGTGTGAGTCAATTCCTATTTGATGTGGAAGCTTGGGGAAGTTCTTCGTTGTAGCTTTTGTATAATACATGGTAAGGCACTGTGTACAGCATTGCTGCATATCAGGCATATATGCTACATTAACTTGAGTCTACTTTACAAACAATAAAAAAAACTTTTCTCATGCAGATGGAAAATAACAGTGGAGTCAGCAACCATTGCCACATATTTTTCTGGAACAGCATGTGTCCAATTCATACGTGTGATGCAGCTTTCAGAAAGATGTCTCTAGTTCAGTACCATAATTTATCTTTTGGAAAGTAAGGAGTTCGGCTCTCTTACAATTGCTCTTTGGTGCATTGTTCTCACAGCTACCCAGGGCCCTGGCCCATGGGGGAAGCACTGTACCTAACACTTACCCTCAGCCCCGTGCTAACAGCCTCCCCCAAATCAGTCGTTCTGCCATGTTAAGCTGTTCCAAGCGGTGGCAAACGCTGCCTTGTGTTTCTGGCATCACACATGAGCTCTGCAGGCTGGTGTGCACTTCTGTGTGGTGTCATACATACATCAGGCCAGCGTTTCCAGGTGCCTGTCCAGCCTCCACTGACCTGTGGTTGCAAATTTTATCCTCTCTTTTCTTTACTTTTTCTGTCTTGTTTCCCTGAAGAGGGATTGGGAACATTGTGTTACCAGCCTGAATCCTGACCAGATGAGATCAGCCTGGAGAGGATTAAAGCTGTAGCCTGAGTCCCAGTCATGTAAAGAAAAAGCTGGTGGAAGCAGGTGATTTTGTAAAAAGCTAATTCTTACGGAGGGTATTCTTTGGGAATCTATCACTCAGTTTGCCCTGCTTTGCCCCCCTCACACTCCTGTGATGCACAGCCTATGGATGCAAGACTATGGATCTCAGATTATATACAATAGTGAACCTTTAATCAAGAAAACCATGCTCAGGTTCACAGTAATAAAAAGGGAATGCCAGCACTCATTTGGGCAGTAGCTTAGGATGTGGTCATAAAGCTGCTTCAGCCGCATGGAGTACTGTCAAACTGTCAGGTTTTGGGACTCCCTGCTTCTGCAGCCTGATACTATTCTGCCAGGAATGTGGTCTTCAAAGACAGATTGGACTGTAAATTCTTCAAACCTTGAGGTAAAGAGTCCATTAACTTTGGTGAGAAATAAATCTATGTAGGTGGTGGGTTCACACACAGGTGGCAATGTGTGAGTAATTTCTTTCATTTGACTGTAAGATGCATGAACAAAGAAGATCTTTGGATAAAGATGTAAACTGATGTGGATGCCAGATGAACTTTGACTGAACTTAAGGCCGAACCACATTTTAAAAAATAAATAAATTACCCAGGATAAGGAGAGACAATAGCAGATGCTGGAACCATCTGTTCCTGGACAGCTCTAATAGAAAACTCCTTCTAGTCTATTGCATGTTTCTTTCTCCATTAAATAGCAGACTTCTCCCTATGAATGTAGTCTGCCTGTGGTAGGATATGAACAATAATAGCCTTGATTTCCAGGTGAGTTGTCCTCAATCCCAGAACTTCCATATGCAGCCTGGCTTCTGCAGCATTTGAAATTCTGCATAGAATCAAGTGATTGAGTTAAGCACTCCATCCTAACCTTAAGGCATGTATTACAATCACTATCAAGTGAACTTTAAGGATGAGCTGTACTGCTCCATGTAATTTGTTACAGATGTGAGGGAATCCCTAATTTCCCAAGGAATGGCCACTGCAGACTAGATGTTGTCTGAATGAGGTAAACAGGCTGCACTTAACCCTTATGACAGAGATTTGGTTTTACTTTGGGCAAAAACATGATTTAAAATCATCACTATTCCAGCTTTTAACTTTTCCTACTCCTCATATAATTTTTTTAGAATAGGGCCTGAATTGTAAATCAGAACCATAGCATTCCAGGGACTATACAAAATTGCAGACTATTTTCTGTGTTTAGGAGAAGATTAGTAGGTATAGGTCACCACTCAGATATAGTATTGACTTTCATGAGGGATCATGAAGGATCAATTTTTTGAGACCCATCCAGTGGAATAATGATACTTAGTTATTTTTAATCTGGGAATACATTGTTTGCAGGACAATGTCTATGTCATGGATGAGTTGTTGAATCTTGCTAGCAAATCAGTCAAGTATCAGTTCGAGTCAGAGTTTCTATTGCCACTCAACATTTTTTGGAAACTCAGGGGTCAGCTAGATGTTCATGGGGGAGTTCTTTGTTCCAGCAATCATTTTTTTTTTTTCTAATACAGAGTCTGAGATGTACTTCTGTGGAACTGTTTATGATAAACTTATCTGAATATATGTAAGGAAGGAAGGTTCTGAGGACATCTGAATCCTGTGCCTCTGGCAGCTTGAAGGAGCAGAGGGACTGTGTGGGTTGTTCTCTCTGGACCTCTGTTTTTTTTAGTAGAACCTCACACCAAATGTTCAGTTCTTCTGGGAGGTTTGTGTATCGCTCCACCAAGCGTGGCTTTCCAGAGGGTTTGAACTTTAACACCGGGGGCACTTGCATGTCTCAGGAGGAGGTAATCTGTATAGACAAAACTTTTGGAAACACTTCTAAGTGACAGCTGCATGTTCCCTGAGAGTGCTGTTGTACCAAGAAATCAGTGAACTAGTCTGGAAGTCTGCATAATCAAGTTGTTTTGACAGAGCCGAGTGGGCAGGTAATAATTCTAAATTTTCCAGTATTTTTGGATACAGGATAGAGTTTTAAAGTTCTAATACTGATTTGAACAAGATGTTAAAAATGTAATTTCAAGAAGATAACATAGGAATTGTGAGTTACTTTCTGCTTTCCTACAGGGAGGGAGTTATGTAGGACATAAGCAGGACACCTATAGAAAAACAACTTAATGGGGATACAGTCCTGTGCTTCCTTCTTACTGATCCTTATTTTAGAGATTTCTGGAATAGGATTCCACACTGTGTCTTGTGATCCACCCAGTAGCATGAGAGAATTCTGAAAAGGTTTAACATTTAAATGGGTTAATTATGAATTTTTTTAACATCCTTTCTCAATGCAGACATAAATTCCCTCACTGATGAGTAGAACTAGGTAAATATAATTTATTTGAAGAATGTTAAGATTTATGAATAATAATAAAATGAGACCATAACTGAAGAAATACTGAAGAAAAAAAGGTAAGAACAACAATTAGTGATAAAATAGAGAAGGAAAAGTGAGTAATGAAATCAAGGTTCCTTCATATATGGATTATCCTCTCCATTGTGGCTTGATCCAGAGCCCATTCAACAGGTTCTCCTGAATTTCGTATCATAGAATCATGGAATAGTTTGAGTTGGGAGAATCCTTGAAGATCATGCAGTTCTAACCCCCTGCCATGGGCAGGGATACCTTTCACCAGACCAGATTGCTCAGAGCCCCATCCAGCCTGGCTTTGAGCATTTGCAGGGATGGGCAGCCACAGCTTCTCTGGGCAACCATTTCCAGTGCCTCAACACCCTCACAGGAAAGAATTTCTTCCTAAAATCCAACCTAAACCTGTCCTCTGTCAGTTTAAAGTCATTGCCCCTTGTTCTGTCTTGATCCTCCCCTTACTGTGGAGATCCTTCTCTTCTGGACCTGAACTTCACTTTATGTCTTGTGAGTGCAAAGATGTCAGCTAGCTATCTATACAGTATTTGTTTACTTACACACTTGCATTTCTTTTTATACTCATTAGTGTTACATTAATATGGAATATTTTCAGTCATGCATTGATAGGACAATAAAATTGTTTCACGTACCACTGTACTTTTGAGCCATGGGTTTAGCTCTGAAGCAAAAACCATTGCAGTGTTTCTGATTCTTACCTGAGAAAACAGTTCTTTTTAAATCTTTCTTAGAGAAAGATGCTCATTTCAGTGACCTTACTTGTACAATGCTCACAATCCTTATGTACTTGTTCGAGGAGCCTTGTGGAAATGCAAAGCACTTCTTAAGTGCTAAGTACTGTTTATAATAGGAAATTTTTCTTCCACTCCCAAACCTAAACTCTTCCCAGAAAATTATTTAGCCAGGCTGTGCTGTAACTTTCTGTAGTGTTTAAATGAGAATAATGTTTAATTGCTTCATTTGGCATGTAAGATACAGCCTTTGTGTATGGCAACCCACAAAATAGAAAAGAAAACTGCAGTTTGTGTTACTAAATTACTGCATGTAATAAGCATGCATTTTTTCATTGTTATCAAGGGCTCTGAGAAGCTGTTTTGACATAAAGCAACAAAAACTGAGACTTTGTGCTTTGTCATACAGGTTTGATGCTTTGTGAGTTACAATTTATAAACATTGTGGAATATTTATTACTGTCCCGATAGAAAAGAACTGAGGATCTGTTGTATTGATATATGTCAGAAGCACATGAATACACAAATATTCCTGTTTAAATGAATAATAAAGATTCATTCTTTTTCATAGTTACAGTTTTACATTTTCAAAATAAAGTGTAAAATACTGTGGAGATGCAATTTCTTGAATTTGTTTTGTTTGTGGAAATGCAGTTTTTCAAAGAGCTGTATTTGTTGATGCTCTGATTTGTTTACATGTCTGTAGAAAGGAGACAATTGGAAATGATGAAATCACTGCTTTACAGGTAGCCAACACCCTTGGCTGTGTGGATTTTGGCTGAGATGGTGAGGAATGCTGCAACCCAAGTGTGATTCCACCGCCAACTCCATCAATGCTTCATACTGAGAATGGGTAATTAGTTTTCATTAAACACTTTAGCTGACACTGAAAAATATGAGTATTGCTACAGAACACTATTTGCGGGATCTATATTGACATTTTGGTTCAATGTGCATCAAAATTAATTTTATGTTCACGTGGTGTCAAGGGTAAAACAGTGTCTGAATGATCTGCTTCTGGAAATTTACTTACTACAGTCATGGTGCTGGAATAAGACATGAAAGAGAAAGCTGAATACAACTATTAAAAAAATGTTCATTATGTAAGTCAGTTCAATATAACTCTAGTTTTTTGTTTTAAGCCTATTGGAAGTTAATTTTCTGTTTGTATTTTAAATGTATTTGTATGTTGCCTCACATAGTGACAATCTGCATTTGATTTTGTCATTTAATTAATATTACAGTAGTCTATGGAATAACATTAGAGTAAATTTTAAGTAAACTAAGGAAATACAGAGATTGTAGAAGGAACATTTATTAAGGTACTGTTGTATATGGAGAAAATGCATGCTTCCTTCTATTATTAAATTAAACATCTCTGGGAAGTAATTGAGACTTGTTGAACTCTGGTGTGAACTCTGAGCTATAGATAATATTCTAAATGGTGATTTCCTGGTTTTGTCTTATGAATAGTTCTAAGTAAATTAGTAAAGATTTAATCTTATTTTTTTTAAAAAAAGAAAATGTTAAATTAATAGGGATCCATTTACTTATTAGTTGTTTGGGTCTTAATGGAAATTTTAACTTTGTGAAAGGAAAACATAAGCCATTGCTCTCTATAAGATTGAAAATTCCTAAATTATTGAAAATTTGCAGAATTCTTTGCTTTTGAAGTGTGCATGCTATAAGAATTAAAGAAAAAGCTTCATTAAAACCTGTAGCAGACTCAATTTTTTGTCCTTGATATTTGAGGCACAGAAATTCTGTGCTGGGACTTCCTATGATCCTTTTTTGGCCAGATTCAAGTCGCAGTTGTAAAGGAGAAGAGGAGGCCTATCATCTGTTTGAAACTGTCACGTCTCTGTTGATTTCGGTTTGAATAATTTCTAACTACAAATCTGCCCCAGGGTCTTTCTGTAAAGACCTTTCTGTGTTATTTTCTTTGAGAGGCAAAAAAAAAAAAACATACCCAGAAAACAGCAACAAAATGCTTTGTGCTCCATCTTGTGCATTATCGCTTTAGGATATTAAAGTGTAGTGGCACTTTGGTAGCAAAAGAAAGGAAGGTGGCCTGCCAACTAAAGCAGGATGGATGCAATTTCCTTCCATCCTCTTACATAGTCTTATGATGTCCTTTTTGTTAGCCTGCCTCTGATGCATTGAATTAGTCTTCTCCACATTACTTCAAATTCCAAATATAGAAATACTCATAATCTGGTTCTCATAAGGCAGAGTGAACCAGAAAAAGATTACACTTGTAGCCATGGGACTTAAAAAAACCCCATAATAATAAAAATGAAACCTTGTGCTGTTTCACCTGTTAACTTAAGACATTTGGTAGACAGGCATGAGCACTGAGAGTGGTCATGTGACCACCACCTTTCTTTGGTGACACTTCAGAGACAGCTGCCCTGAAAAGTGGTGACAGAGATGGTGTGGAAACACCTGAGATTCTGACTCTGCCTTAACTGCAGGGGGAGTGCACCAAATCCAAAGAACTTGAAGTGATTCTTCTTCATTTTGTTGTCCTGGATGCTTCTCATTCCCCATGTCCTGCGTGAAAGGAGTGTCTCTTTTTTGTTGTTCTGTTGTTGTTGTTTCCCTCCCCAGCTCCCCACCTACCCCACAGAACCAAGTGTTACTCAGGGGGATTCACCTTGCTGAAGAGCAAGACTTTTCAAGGCTCCTGGCCTGCTGCACAAACACAGGCTGCTTGTGTTGTTTTGGCTAACAGTTCAAGTATCTCAGCAAGTCCTACTTAATAAGCTATCTGATAAGGCTTGATTGTGCTTCACTGTGTTTAAATTTCTTGGGGAACTGTTTAGATGATGAAAGTGCTCCAGTTCCTGCATTTGTGTAAAACTCCAAAATTATAAAACACAGCCTTTAGTGTCTCAAGGTCTCAGATGGTTGAAATACCAAAAGGATTTGCATATTGAAATATTTTACACAGTATCTCAATATTGGCATAGATGATACATTGTGTAAATAATATCTGCATATACTTTGCTTTCTGTGTTACACTTTGTTGTTGTGACTGTTAAATAGAGTAGTCAGAAAGCAATTTTTTTCCTTGCAGTGCCAGAACCTACAGAAGGAAAAGGTCATGTGTAGATCACCTAGTTTTTATCTCAGCAACAGAGATTGTGCCTTGCAATTTTGAGAGATTCTTCTGATTAGTTGAGCTCTAAAATATATTATCAAATTGTAGATGGTGCTATTTCTCTTTGGCATTATATTTCCATTAGTGGCTTTTGAAAATTATGTGTCCTCACAAATTGTCTTAACATTCATCTGGAAAGAAAATCTGCATTAAATCTTAACTGGTGCTGGGTAAGTTGTGAGGTATTCTTGTTGTTATTATGCAGTGACTTTCTCCTACCTAATTGCTCATCCTTACAAATTATAGAATACAAGCTTCCATTATGTACTTGGCCAGAGCCTTAATTTTTCAGAGCTTAAAGGAAAAATTTCAAGCAACAGACTATACTGTGACAAATAAGTAATTCCAAAGGATATACAGGAAACTTGCTAAAGTTAACATGTTTCAGACCTTCAAAATGCCATACTTCTGCACACATTCCTTTATCTCCCATTGAAGATATCCAGGTGTGGTTCTAGTGATAGCATTGTTGTAGCTGTGTTTGTATAGCTTTTTTTGTTTCAATTTAGCTCTTCCTTTCCCTTCTGCCCTGGCATTATTTTCACTATTGACAGTGTTTTTACTTAAATTCATAATTTTGATAATTCCAACTGGACAATTCTTTTTCATTTACTTATGGCACTTCATGTGAAACAGTTCTGCCTTCATTTCCTGTTTATTTTTAGTTGCTAATTTTCAGACTTTTTCCATCCCCTTGGGTTTTTTTAAATCCTGTTTGGTACAAACCAGGGTGGTCCAACTGGCAGCCCAAGGAACAGTTCCATCTGGCCTGCTGCATTTGCCAAGGAGGAGCTAGGAAATGCCTGTAAGGGCATGCACTGCCCTCACAAGCACATGTTATCTCTTGCTCAGATATGTAACTGTGCTTGAAGCCCAACTGTTGTGCCATGTCCACCCAGAAAAGGAGATTGGCAGAAGACATTCCTTTTCCCTGGCATAGCTACTTGTCTAGGGAGCTAGTTGTCCTTTCAACAATCTTCAAAGAGGATGCTACAAGTGGGAGCTGCCACCTGTCCCTAAAAGAACTAGGCCGTTGTCATTTTTCCTGGTTAGATTGATAAATTAATAGACAAACTGACAGAAAAACTGTGCTTAAGCCCCAGGACAGTAGGAGATAGTTAGAATTTTAATATAAACTTCAACAAAACTGATGTTACCAATCTGTGGGATTATTTCGGGCTTTGCAGCTGCCAAGTGTCCTCTGTCAAGTCACTCTGTCTTTTTTCCTTAGGCGAGATGAGCATGATGGTAATAACCAAGCACTGTACATTAAAAGCACCTTAAGAACCAAGTATATTTTGTCAAATTGACAGTATAATTTCAAAGGGTTTCATTTGGTTACTTTGCAGGTTTCTTTTCATTGGAGAATCCTGTGCTTTTAGATGCAGATGGGTGCCTCACTTGAAATCAGTGCATCTGCCAACATGCAATTTCTCATAAGAAATTATCTCAAAAGCTGAACTGATCCCATGTACTCCATTATGTTGTCGAATAATTGCCTTTTTGTAGCAAAATGAGCCCAAATAAGCATGAGATCTAACCAATGCCTCATAAAACAATTATATCACATCTTTTGATGTGTATTCAATTTCCATTAAAAATATTTATAATATTGAGCAAGAATGGGGCAGACTACAGCTTGGCAAAAGGCTGAAATAAGCAATCAGAAGCAATATACCCCAATGTAACATGTACATTTACAGTTACCATGTAACATTGCGTGATGATAACAGAGCTCTGTGGTTTTATTATTCTTATTCAATATACTGTAGCACATAGTGGTATCAAGAGCATATAACAAAAAAACCCTCCCTAATATATAGGCTTAATTTTATACTTATTCTTTTTAGCATTCTGCTTTCCTTTTCAGTTGTAGAGAAACACCAGATTAATGTTCATAACTTGCCTCTTTCCAGTTTAGAGTGTACAGCAGCACAACTGCTCTAGTCACTCTGTGCTCATTTATTTTAAAATATTTATTCTGTTTATTGTCCTACTCTGGGCTGTAGTGTTCCCCATTATACCAGGCATCTCCAATTTTGGTTAAAAACACCCCTTATTTCTGATACAGATCATCTCCCCAGGGTGTTTTTTTTTCTTTTTGTCTTGATTAATCTCCTTTGTTTTCTGTCTCCTCTTTGCCTGTTCTTTCTTATTGTCTAATCTTTATGCTATCTATGGCTATGGTGTTTTCTCCAAGTCTTTCTTTCCTTTGTCTTCTTTTCTCCTTTCATGCTCAGCTCTCTTTTTCACAGTGATTTGCCCCTGTCTTCCTTTGGTGTTCACCCCTTCCTCAATTTTCTTCCCATATTCTTCAGTCTCATAATTATCTTCTGTTTCTGCTCTGTTCACTTTATTGCACTGTCCTACATCCTCTTGGTCTTCCTATGCCTTCCTTAATGTTGTCTTGTATTTGGGAGATGACTGATGATGACAGAAAAGTGGAAGGGAAGAAAACATCTGAAGTAATTTAGACATATGTCAACTTCCAGAGAAAAGTTTTGTTAGGAGTAAATAACTGAATTGAAGCATCTAACAGGAACAGCCACAAACCCACTGATTTCTTACAGGTGAATTTTTCGTGAGTGAAACTGAATTTTACTTGATGATTCCAGTCAGCCGTATTGTAGAAGAACTACATGATGGCATACTTAAAAAGAGATAAAGTTATAAACATAATAGTTATAGTTATTAAGTGTATCTGGTAAATAGTTGCAGGGTTCATGTCTTTAGAAGTGTTCATGGGGAGCAGAATGGAGGATAAGGCACTGGAGGATAAAAGAAGCTGGTGAAAGAAATAAAGATATAAATCAGATGAGGAAACTACACATGATGTATGAAAAGATGGTGAATCAGAGGCAATAAAGACTTGCAACGAGTCTTTGGAGCTGGTTGAAAACCAGAAAAAGTAGTACAGGACTGAGTACAAGCAGTGATAATGCTGTTACCACAATGGAAAAAACAGGAGCAGTGGAAATGGCAGCAGAACCAGTTTACTGGGTACCAGACACACACTATTAATTAAAGCGATTTCAAGAGGGTGCAAAGCTTTATGGATAAGACAATGAAGTCCTAAGAACCCAATGGGTTTGAAAAGGGGTATATTTCATACTGGTAAATTCTTCCTTGTTTGGCTTGCAGAAAGTATTCAACTAGAGGAATTTAGGTCATAGTTACCCATTGAACAGTGGTTTGTCAAAATTTTTGCATCTTACTGTGATACAAAGGTTGGGCCTAGATTTTTCTATTTGTATTCATGTTTTCTAACAAAAATTTATTCTCAGAGTTGTTACCCTGCTTTAATGAAATCACAACCACAGGCAGAATATAGTCAGTCACGGGCATTGCTGGAGTAACAGTCCTGTAAAAGAATCACAGGCTTCTCAATTGCTATATGTGCAAGTACTCGATTTCCAAAATAGAAGATCATTTTAGTAGCTTTATCAGAAAATAAATTCTCAAAATTCTGGTCACCCCTTACTGGGTCCCAAAGATTATGATTGGGTGGTGTGTATTATAATAGTCTGCTGCTTGCTGAAAACCAATGAATCCTCTGTAGTATCTCACATTATTCTCAGTGGACAATCAGATAGCATAACCTTTGTTACTGGAACTTTTTTTTTTGCTTGAAAACCACATTTCCTGGAAGTCTTATGTTAAAAAATGGTATCACACATCTGACAGGTTTTGTTAAATTAAAATGACAGAGGCATATCCTTAATTAAAACACCTACAAGGTGTGCAGCATTTTACAGAAGTTAGGTTAGGGATGGCTGGCATGGCTTCACCAAGGGCCAATTTTGTATGACTGAGCCTTCAGCCTTCAAGGGTGGATTAACATGAGTGAACAAGGGAAGAGCTATTGATGTAATCTCTCTAGACTTCTGTAACATTCTTGCCCCAAAATTGTGAGAGACATTAATTTGATGGAAGAACTATTAGGCAGATAAGAGTCAGTCAATGGCTCAGTGTCCAAATGGAAACCAGCAATGAGTGGTGTCCCTCAAGGGTCTCTACTGGCACCAATACTGTTTAGTATCTTCACTGTGTCCATGGTATTTGCATATAAAGAACGAAGAGCAAGAAATGTTTTATCCACTAATTGTTTTCAACTGTTGTCTGAAGGAAGAGAAAAAACAAAATAGATGAAAATGTTTTTATTCAAAACCAAAGGAGCATTTCATCTGGGACCATCTGGGACTAGATTGCATGTTACGGGTTCACTACAGGAGTGTTATTTTGACATGTGAATTACTAATTTTATATCAATTTAGGGGCAATGAGGGAGAAAGGACAGGCAACACTGTACTTTGAATAGATGTGGGCACTCAATCTCCAGTCTTACCAATTGCAGTAGGCACCAATTGTCTCAGTGTCAGAGGGAACCATGTATGTATATCCCTTTTTACTACAATGCATATACCTAAACAATTTGCATGACAGTTTAATCTGTTCAAGTCAATAGCCACTTAATAAAAAAGAAAAAAAATTGCTTAGCTTCTAAGCTGTGAAGTGTCTGGGGTAAGTAGAACTGAGAGTATTTATAAAAGCCTTTTGATTTCCATGTTATTCTGTCCCCTTACTTGCTATGAATTAACATTTCCTTGAGGGCATATAGGGAGTGAAATTTACTCCAGCATAGTAATTATTGTAATATTTTTTTTGCAGATAATGAAGTCAGAAAAAATGAGCACAATGCAGAGTCGTCCTTTTTGTTTGAAGTACTGATTCTATTACATAGTTGTAGTTGTAGGGAAGAAATGAAGGGGATTCTCTCCCCCAAGTGAAGCAAATGTCTTACTGAGCCAAGTCTGAGATTTTGTTCTTTGTAAGGAAGCAGAGGGAATGCCTATTTATGGTATTTTGCAGCTACACTGAAGGAAATGTTCTCTTCAGATTATGTTGAGTGGCTCCATAGTATACAATGGTTGTGGTCCCTCTGTTGAGCCAAGAGCCATGTAACCAACATTTACACAGACTGGGCCTTAAGATTCTGATCCTCAGACATGAAGACAGTCCTTCATGAGTTTAATATTCTGGGAATTCAGAACTCTTTGCAATATTTTCTCCTGTCTGAGTTCCATGAGTTACTAAATCAGTTGCTGGTTGTGCTTTTCAACTTATGTTCTGTGAGGAAATGATATGTAATTGCAGCTGTCCAAAAGAGAAAGAGTTGAAATCCATTCTGTATCTCTAAAGTTATTCAAGGTGTAAGTAAAACATGTTTTAGTTTTATGTTCTGGTGCAACAGATTTTAGTGGAGGGCAAAGACTTAAGGATTCATCTGCTTCCCAGATAAACATGCTTTAGAAAAGCAGAGACTCTTCTCCTGGCTACCTCTGAACTGAGATGAAAGCTGGGGGTATTTCAGTCCTTTTGGGTTCCTGTAGCCCTACATCCTAGTTCCTAGCATGCACCTGTTTACAGGAATATCAAGCAAATTCTAGGCATTAACTTTATTTTAATTAATTCAGGAATCCTTTTTCTTACTAGCCCTGTTGGGCAGTAGTGTGTTTTGTCCCAGAGGGCACAGTGTCTGTCATTCAGGGAAGCCTGTCTCCGTATATGGAGCTGTGTTGCTCCAGTTAAATATACCTCAGTTGAGCTGACAACACAGCATAGCTTTGTGGTTGCATAATCAATGTTTTCCTCTTTTGCTTTGTTTGTGACCTCTAGCCAAACCCTGCTTTGAGTAACTAATTTCCATATGGGATTTTCGATGCAATTGCTACTATATCAGATGAGTTTTCTGCAAGCAAGAATTAATATATTTTGTGAAATAAGCTCTTTTCTATGCCCCCCCCCTCCCAGAAATAGCTGTGTACTTGAAAGCTGAGAGCAAATCCTGTTTTGTCATGAATGCCTCAGAATGCAGGAGACTTTAGGCCTGATTGCTCATACGGTTTTGAGGTGCTTATAGAGCTTGAAGTGTGAAAAGCAGAGATCTTCTTGACTTATGTCACTGTTGTAAGAATTCAGGTCTTCTGGCAGACTTCAGAGGCAAAACAGTTCCAACAGAGCAGTCTTCCATTGCATGAGTGAGACTTTGCTTTCTCTTCCCTCACCTTTCTCCTGACATAGGCTACTCCCTCAAGGGCTAGAGTGCTATTCCTTCCCTCAGGATCTCCTCTTATTCAGCTCAACAGGGACTTTTAAATTCACATTCAGAAGAGAAGACTAATCTTTGATTTTGCTTCATTTCAGGGTACTATCTGCCTTTTGGAGGAAATGAGGCAGAAGTCCAATAACAATATCCTTATTCAAAGCCTAGGCCTTAATTGTTTCCTAAACACTACACTTCCTGACTATTGAGTGAAGCAGGAATCCCAAATACATTCATGTTAAAAAAAGTAGTTTTTTATGCACATAGGAAGCCATTAAATACGAGTGAAGTTAATGCTGACCTGTTTCAAACTTTGAGTAAGACTTCGCAGCATGTGCCATATTTTATCTGTATTTTAATGTACCATCCTATCTGACAAGGTAGAATGTAGTAAAGGAAGTAAGACCTTCCTGAAAAATAGAATTGTTCTTAGGTGGAGCTACACAGGCTGCTGTCTTGGTATTAAATAGAGATTTTACTGACCTGTGGCAGAGGCTTTTGTGTATCTTCAAATGAAATATTTGGCAACAGCCATAAGCTGTCATCTCCTTTGTGGGTTGACCACAGTGTGGAGAAGACTCATGCAGTTCAGCAGTGACTTTCCCAACAGGATACCTACAGCAGAGGAATCTTAAAAACTGAGAACTATGTGTCCTGTTCCAGGTTCTTGTGGGAAGTAGTTGTGCTTAGTAGTACTAAGTTGGAATGAGTAGTACTAATTAATATTTTTCATACTTTTCCCAGCAGTTTGCCCCTTCTGCTTTTCTCCTGTCAGGTCTTCCCATACACTTTTCAGTCACTTTTTTTATGAGCACCGCGTCTTCCAACCCAAGTGATTCTTTTTCTGAGCTGTGTGTATAACAAGAAGAACATTGAGAACACAGGAAGACTGTTTGCCTTTTTTCTGTTCCAGTGCCCAGTGCCATAATTGTTTCTGGCAGCCATGAGGAGCTGTTGCAAGGAAAAGCTCTGTTCAGTCTGGAAGACAAAATGTGAAAACAGGCTCTGTAAAGAATGTTGCTCGATACCCTCTAGCAAGCTTTCATCGAACACGTGCAAACTCCTGATTTTTCTCAGAAGTTCAGAGCATGTCTGCACAGGGTGAGACTGCATAGTGACAGTGAAAAGGATCCTGCCAAATTTTAAGTCCTTTCTTCAAAGAAGGAAGATTGAAGACCCTCTCAGTGAAACAGCTGTAAGAATTTTTTAACACAGGCAGAAGTATATAATGGAGCTACTTTATTGGTTCTTTTAAAGAAATGGGGTTAAATCCATTAAATTGAAGTGTGTAACCGCACATTTAGAAGACTCCTAGAGGCAGCATTATTTGCCTGACATGACAGAAAGTTCCAGATTCACCTGTAGAACAGGATTTCCTAGAAAAAAACCCCAACCTTTTTGGGGGAGCCAGAGTTGTCACTGAAAGTTCTAAACACGTATATCTGATAGTCTGCGTGAAATAAAGGTTGTCAGACAAGCTAAAGCCAAGCTGACACTTGGTCTCATTTTAGGAAAGAAATCAAAAAGGAATGACTTACCCCGCTGTTCAATAAGTGCAACTGTGAATGAATTTTTGCATAGCAATGGGACCACTTTGCATTTCTTGAAACCTCTTTGGCATGTCATAGTGTGGCCAGCTTCAGTATCTGAAAAGAATATGTTAGATCTTGAGTATATCTTGAGTTCCTCTTTCCTCAAGTAGTCAGGTAGCACTTAAATGATTTGTTAATCCCTTCCACGGCTAGGGACTGCTCTGAAAGCTACCTTTAATAGCCAGGTTTGTTGAGTAATGGTACTGGAGAATTTCAGAGGGAACAGAAGAGCAAGCCACTGCCTATCTGATTAATGACTGGGGAGAATAAAAGGACAAATTAACAACCTAACATCTTCTGCTGGCCATTCTGAAACCACACTGTCATTCATGAAGAGACAACAAACAAGAGCCCTGCCTAAGGCAGGCTGGATTGTCAAGACCACTACCTCATCCTCTGTTTCTTCTGAGAACAGTGCTGCACTACAGTAGCCCTAAAATGTATGAAGGGTGGGAAACAAAAACTACTGAACTTTTCACCACATCATGACCCAGGTTTTCTCCTCACACCCATGCAAATTGTATCCAAATGTTTACTGTAACCTCCTTTGTCTCAGACTGTTCCTTTTCCCTACAGTGTCATATTCTTTGCTCTGTGGACTCCAGGTTCCGTCAGCTCAGTGTGCAAATGTTTCAGGAAGTAATTAGAAAGCTATGTGCTCATTACTACCATGTAAATTATATCACAGCTCACTCTCCAGGTAATTCATATAATCAGGCATGAATTACCTCCCTTCCTCAGGTCCTAAAGGAAAGGTATCATTTTAAATTGTCTATCATTAGTAAGTTCATTTAGTTTCTGTCTGATTTTGATATGTTTTTAGTGAATTAAATACTATTAATTTGAAGAGAGATTTTAACTCTCTGTAAGGAATTAAAGCCAGATTCTGGTGACTAGCAGCAGCAGCAATCTGTGAGTAACTGACGTATACATTTAATATCTCCCTTGAGAGCAGGAAAGTTCTTCAAATGTTGAAACTGGCTTAAATAATTCAAATTCATATGAGTGGTGAAAATTCTTTGGCTAATAGTGTTAGCCTGATCTCTTCACTTCCAATTTAATCTGGAATATTTGGAATAGTAGTATGTTGATTTATTTTAATATCTTATTCAACATAATGGTTTGCAACCTGACACCTTAGAACTGATTAATATTCTCAGCTTGATGTAAACAAATATATTTTCATCAAGCAAAGTATTACATTCCTTCACATACCTGGTTTTGCTTGTTGCACTGAGAACTAGCAAAATGCCTGGCTATTTTTCTTCTCTGTTTCTACAAAAGCTGTTAAGGAGGGTTAATATATTTTTCCTGTGAAAATGCTACTTCATGATCACTTTTACTATGAATGAAGAAGAAAGAAAAAAAATGAATGAAAAATATGAAAAATAAAGGGAGCACTGGGATTGGGTTGCAGAAAGCTGAGTTTTAAGTTCCTGCTCTGACATTAAAATAAGGACACTGACAACTGTTGCCTTTTGGCTGTTCTGGACTCTGTCTTCCTTGCTTTTATGTGGGGAAACTTTGAAAGTTCTGGGGTTAACTCTAATGTGGGGAAGAAATATTTTTGAGATTTCAAAATTTAAGAGGAAAGGCTCTGTTTACCACCCAGATACAATATCAAGAAATAATGTGAAGCGAAACAGTTGTCAGCAGCAATCATTCAAAGTAATTTCTTGTTCAGGTTTGAAACTTCAAGTTCTTACCCACAAAATAGGTTATTGATAGGATGGTCCTTCTCATTCCTTTAAAGAAATTGAGCTATTTAGTTTAATGGTAATGGAGTCCTTAAGAGTAAGAAATGGAATTTAACATGAAAACTGTTAGGTAGTGCAGCCAGTACTTAGGCTTTCATCTCTTTTTTTCCTTAGACCTATCTATTTTCTTTCTGTATAATTTGAAGATCTGGTATCTCTGTACCTGAATATGTGTTGAGCATGTATGTCTGTCTCTTTGCAGAGAGAAATAAGCCGCACTGCTCTCACAGCCATTTGATTCTGGTGGTTCATATTCATATCAAGGCCTGCGGTAACTTCTACAGGGTCTCTTATTCTCCTGCCATTTCCTTATGCAGCCAAACCCAACTTTTCCTTTCTTTACAAAGTAATTGTTCACCTTTCTTATAGACACAATCACATTTATATATTTAACCTCCTAAAATATTTGTTTTGTATTTTATTCCTTGAATTTTGCATTTTCTTGTGTTTTAGTGTCCAAAGACAAAGTATTGTGATACCTGCACCAATTTTAATGAAATAACCCAACAATTCACTGGTGTTAGGTATAGCAAGGAAAAAGTACTGCTTAGTGTGTTTATAAACCTTAATTGTGTATGTGATCAGGATTACATGCTTGGGTGATATCAGGATTTCATACTAGCTGTCTCCAAAATAAATACACTTTTCAAGTTTATAGTAGCAGCAAAATGGCAAGTGCTGCCAAGTCAAGAAGTCTTTGTTAAATGCAGGCAGGACCAGAGACGTGTAAATTAGACCTGCACATCTAGCACAATGTAAAAGTACCCAAATACCTGTATAAATAAGCAAGTTTAACCACTGGCAGAAATCTTGCTGGGGAAACATGCATGTTTTCCAGACTAAATAAGCTGATATGTTTGGCTCTGGCCATGCAGCAGGATGTCTTCTTGTAGGTGGCTTAGAGTGAGCTTGGACATCTCTGCACTTCAGTCTTTTGTACAGTCCTTTCTGTAATGTAAATTAGCAGTGGCATACCACCCTTAAATGTTATGCTATTGTTGTGTAAAAAATTATGCATTAGAAGATTACATTCAGAAAAGGTATAGTAAATAAGTACTGATAAAACAAAGTGTAATTTATTGTTTACTTTGATCAGCAATCAGGAACACTTTAAAAAACAAAGTTAATGAGATGAAGAAACTCTTGGATGAAACTATTCCCATGAGCCCCTGAAAAGGCATAGCTATCAGAAAGCTTCTAGCTTCCAGGATTCTATACCTTTGCAGTTACCAGAGAGAGGTAAAATCAAATTCAATTGCTGAGAGTGATGGCTTTTGACATTCAAAAGTTTTGAAGCTTCTGACCTGTAAGACAATATTTTTCTGATAATTTTTGTTGTTAAAAATATTTTATAGTGAGGTCAGTCATTTCTAACTACTTTGAGAACCATTTTTTTGTGTCTTATAATGCCATACATGATTTATGTCACAGTCTTTAGTTAGTTACTTAAGATTGCTTAGTTCCAAAATGCCTTTTAATAAATATGACAGAGACTATCACCTTCTGACAGGCAGCATGTGTCATTGAAATAGAGGCAGTCATACAATAGCTTTAAAAGAGGAGTGCCACAGCTGAACAAGCAGCTTTTATGTTCTTTTTTTGTTGGACCTCCTCCGGGAGTAAGGGGTAAGTTTAGTTTATTGCCTTAGTTTAGCTTTCAGTTTAGTGCTAAACTAAATTTTTCTGGCAGCAAGCTTGACTAGGATCTTAGTAAGATAATCTTCCTGAAAGCACAGTAGAACAAATGCAGTCAGACATGGCCATACGCAAAATGTAATAGACATAAAATGCTGTGTACACTGTCTTTGGTTTAATGTTTGAGTCTGCAGATACTTGTACCTATATGACTGCATGTATAAAACTTGATTTATGTGTGGGGGTGCTCATGTGTACGAAAAGAACCAATAATTTACTGATGGATTAATATGCAACAGAAATATCTACAATGAAATCAAAATAGTGTAAAGCAGTGTGAGAAGTGAATCACACCTCCTCTAGATCAAGAGTATTGATCAAATTTGGTTTTATTGTGAAATATATTGTGTACAAACACAGGCATATACTCACACAACCTCTATTAAAAGAACAGTGCTAGAGTTCTCAAATCCCAAAGTCAAATCATAGGACTTAATGTATTACCATGACCTGTGCAGCTTGATTTGAGCTTTTATGTATGCACCATGTTTAATTACATGACCTCCAACTTTTTCTTCAACAATGCTTGGAGCAGACAAACACATCCTAAAATTTGACTTTGCTGATGTGGGCAGGCTCAGGGGATTGAATATTACTGGAGTTCCAGAGTTCCACCTGTGACAAAATCAAGTTTTAGCTGTGTTATTCTTTAGGTATAATAACCTTAAACTGAACTTCTGCTTTGTACATATGTCCTGCACTGTTTGAAACTGGATTGGATCTAGGTCCAGTCATTGGAACAAACAAGTTTGTTTTCTCTTTTTTTTTTTTTTGCTGTTTTGAACCCCCATGGAAACACAGAGGAGGAGTTGCCTTGGTGGAATGCAGGCTGGGAAAAGACAAACATATATAAATAAAGTGAAGGAATTAGGACGAGAACAAGAGAGGCATGGACAGTGGGCATAACAGAGCTTCAATAAGGGATGAGGAATGAGAAAAAGCCTGGGAGGTTTTGATAGAGTAAACTTGGTCCCTCATGTGTTTACATTTAATTATGAGATTACACTATTTTTCCACAGAATTCCTACCTCATGCAGGATGCACTTAATGAGCAGCTATTAAATATATTGCTTTGCCCTTATCATACATGGCTCCAAGCCCTTCTTATTACAGACATTTCAAATACTTGTTCAAACACAGAATTATTCATCTTTTTTTCCTGAGATTTTTGTAAGGCCTTTGTCACTCTTTGCTTTTTAAGTGGGGTTGTACCAACAAAACTAATTCCAGTGTTTTCTAAATTGTCAATGCTTCAAGTCATAGTCTCAATATATCAATTTTTGTTGTGTATAATTACAGATATGCATATATCTATATATAAAATATATATTATAGTGTGAGCAACAGACTGATGTGTATTACTGCAGGACAGAAAGCTGCTTTAATTTTCATTTTGTAAGGACATAAAGTTATATGAGGGCATGAAGAACTCCGGAAATGACTGGCAATAAAAGAAAGCAAAGCTATTCCTTACTAATTTTAACCATTGTGTTACATCACGTAGTTCTGCAGCAGATTAGTCATCACACTGAAAGGTTGATGGAAATAATAGTAAAAAGCACTTGGCGGACTTTGAACATCTATGAGGTAATCCAATAGAAGTGACAAATGACTTCTGGCATTTAAAGGTGAAATGGAAAAACTACAGCCAGAAATCTGACATTTCTGACTCTTTTATGGTAGTTTTTTGGGGGGTTTTTTTTGCTTGGAATATTTTAAAATTCCTTATTGCAATATGTTGATAACAGTGCAGGTTCTAGGGGTCTGTTCATAAGTTAGGTAGAGTACGAGGATATCAGTTATAGTAAAGTAGTTCTGTGATTTTAATTATTTTTAGGTAGTGTAATCTAGAGAGTCCATAGGAGAAATCAGCAAGCTGAAGTTCTTGCTGGCATGGCCAGGAATGTGATATTGAGGGAAGGAAGCTGGTGATTTCTAAATCTCATCAGTGTGTTAGGACAAACTTCTCCTTAGAAGTATATAGTATCTGATAATAGTCTTTACAATTCCTTGAAAAAGCTTACACTGGTTTTCAGCAGAGCTCTGCAACAGCAGTTTGCAAAGCTGACATAAAATTATGGACTGGCTCAAATAGTCTCAAATCCATGTTGAGCATCATAAAATTAAGAAGAAGGAAGTAAAGAAGAGCCTTTGTACTTACTTTATTTCTTCTAGAAATAAAATAGTTTCAACAGATAGGAATAATACATTTCTAGAAAATTACTGCTATGTGTCCTAGGCAACTGCCTAGGACATTACCTGATTACATTATGTGATATGTCTTTATTGTTTTACATATGCAACATCCATTTAGGTTTACCTGTATGACCTTCAATGTGGCTAAAAATTACAGGAACAAATAAAGCATATGAACAGTGAAGAAGTAGATGAAACTTGTACATGAATATATTACTTATTGCTGGACAGATCAAAATAATATATCTCAAATTTATTAAAAAATGTATGACTAGTATGTGTATAGCAACAGTAACAATCATTTTTGAGGGACCTGACATAAAATGAGGTTAAAACTTAATTAACATTTTCATTGTGTGATAAAATGGCAATACAGGTATTTTTGTTAGGTTAGGTTTAATAGCAAGTTATAAATGTTAATGTTTATGAAGCAGAAAAGAATAGATGAGGGGCAAAAATTTATCTAAAAGTTTCCTTTTTCAGTAAGATCCCTTTTTCAGTAAGGCAAATGTAAATTGTATGCATTTTAATAAACAGGTGATTCAGTGCTTGATAATGTGATATGTTAATTTTTTGTTCGTACATATTAACCATGTCACATCAGCAACTATTTACTTGACTATTTAGTATTCAAAGTGCTGTGCTGTTGAAGATGGTGATCAGTATGTTCAGCAAAGTTCCATGTGATTTTAGGCTGCAGTTTCACAGTTCGTGTAAACCAGTTTAAATCTATTCTGCTACTGTCCCACCACTTTTCCACTCCAGGCAATGGGTTAGAATGCCTTCCTTCTGCTGGCACCAACATTCAGGCAGCTGGGTAATTGGTTAGATCAAAAAGCTGATCTGCCTGAAAACTAATTAATTAATTTTTATAGTTTTCAGCTGAATAGAGTCAATCCATCTGATCCAGTGCTGGCACAAATGAGGGGCCAAGGGCTTAATGAAATAGGGAGAACTTTCCCTTTTGGTGGCAACATGGCCATGGATTGTGAAAGAAACTAGCTGTGAAACTGTGCCTGAATTGTGATCAACAGCATGGTCTACAGAGGATGGAGAAATAAAAAATGAACTAACAAGTTGTAAATGGGTACAGCATAATCAGTGTAAGTGTTGTAGGAAACTGAAAACTCTGCTTTAAAGTTAGTGCACTGTATCATGGAGTGAGGAGGGAGTATTTCTTTGTGGGCCTACTCCTGTTCTCTTATGAGTCCATAGAAAAACTATGGTGTTTTAATATAAGATAGGTCATTTTATGTTTGAACATGAGTAAAATTGAATGGCTGAAAGAAAATAGTAGTGACAAATTCACCAAGAGAAAAAAATCTTCACTGAATATCCATAAACCAGTAAAATGATTAAACATAGTTATTTGAAACTTAATGTATTAACAAAATATTTCATGAATTTGGAATGTAGTGTGGCTTGGTGTTTGAAAAAATATTTAAAGGTTTTTTTTATTTGGTTACTAGCTATCATAAAAATTATACAGGATTACTACTGTGTCTTGGTCTAATACATGCTATAATTCTCTTAAATTCTGATTTCTGATGCAAATGCTTGGTTTTGTTTTTCATTGATCCTTGTTTTAAAATTAGTTTCCTGGGCATAGTAGAAGTACTTGTGGAGACAAATGCATTATAGATGGTATCACAGATAGTTAATTTCTTCATTGAATATAGCTTCATGGATGTAAGGAGATTATAGTATTTATTTATCCCAGAAATTTGCAGCCTGCTTCTAACTATCACATTTCCAGGAACATTGGAGAGGGCGCTAAAGAGTCAAGGTTACCACAGTGTTTTAAAAGATAAGGTATACATTTTTTTTCAATATTGTATTTTCAGTATAGATTTCACCATATTTTCAGTATAGCTGAGTGAATAATTTGTTTCCCTGGAAAAGATTATTGAAATTAATATGAGGATTCTCTCTTTAGCTAGTTAGGTGAAGGTTAGTAGTTAAGTCCTGCTGTCCAAGTCATTTGCCTTTTTTCCTCTTGACCTTAATCCCACTTCCCAAGGATGCAGTATTCATCTAATTCAGATAGCCTTGCAGAATTAGATTTACAAAGTCCTCTCGCCTTCTAAGTTGCTTTTCTCACATTCAGTCGACTCTCCCCTGCCAATTTAGCCTTCTGTCCTCCACCCATCCCTGTTTTGATTCATTTCCCTCATGCCGTGTGCCTAAATATTGCCCAACCCATGTGGAAAGTCCTTAATTCTTGTCAAGACAGGGTCATGACTAGCCCACCCAGGAAGATCAGAACCATGGCTCTGAAACTGGAACAAGGCTTGCCCACTTTATAGCATAAAAGCCATTATTCCCTCATGCTCATCCAGGCCTTTGGGTCAGCAGACAGTTGGAGCAGAGGCACTGAAGGCATGTGTTAGAAGAGATGGGATGCACTGGGAACAGCACCAGATTTATCAGGGACACACAGGGGACGATGCAGGGGGCGAGTGGGGTAGTGAGACTGTGAGACTGTGCAAAGAGCAGGGATATTAGAGGTGTGGGACAGGAAGGGTCAGTGGGTGAACTGTGTAGGGGAGAGAGGTCTTGGTAAGTTGGCCAGTATGTTTTCCCTTAGTTAAGTCTGGGCATTTGCGGGAGCTGGGGAAACAAGCTTGGCAGAGGACCAGCAGGCCACCTACTCCAGCTTTCTTACCCCATGGGGGAGGCATGAATTGAAAAGAATTACTGAGCAGACTGAGGCTATGCAGGGCTTAGTTGTGGAACAGGCCCACCCTCAGTTCTGTGATGCCTTTGGCCGCCTCCATCAAGTCTTTGATGAGTGTTGTCCTTGGTCCACTGGATTCTTTAACTGCACAGCCTAATAGTCCGTTGACCAATCCATGGCCTGTAGGATACTTGGAGAATTTAAAAGGCTAGCAAATAATAAGAGGAACAAATCAAGTGCCTTGGGGATTTGAAAAACTGAAAACTGACCACACAAGAATTTTGAGGAAAGGCAACTTTTTGAGGATGGTATAGACAAGCAGCAGGACTTGAATAAATATTAGAAAACTCCATTAATCGTGGCTGTGCCTTCATCAGATGACAGTGGACATATGGTATGTGTTGTTTGTCCCGGCTAGATGGTGACAGACGGGAGTGCAACAGACCCCCTTCTGAGTTCTGCAAAATCCCAGCTACCAGTGGAAGTTTGGTGTGGAAACAAAAGAGCAGCACCACGGGTCCTGGGGTGGAGCTGGGGTACCTTTATTTGATGGTAAAACTCTCCCCCTTAGCATCCCCAAGACCCCAGACTGGGGGCAAACAACAGCTTATATATGGGGGCAGGTCTCAAGGGAGGATGCAATCTTTAACTAATCAGGAGAATTGGGAGTGAAAAAGCAGGGAATACAATGTACAATCCAATAAAGAATTTCAAGGGAGAAAAACAGCTTCAGTGAACTAATAGAGTTTGGAGAAATACAAAATTGACAGGGAAGTTTCTTGAGGGAAGACAGGTTCGGGGAAAGATTGACATTTAATAAAAGGAGGAGTGAGGAAAGTTCTGGGGAAAGGGCAGGGACAAAAAGGACAGCACAAGAAAATTACAAAATTACAAATCAAACAGTAATCATACTAATAAAGCAAAAAACACACCACTACAGGTATGAATATAATTACCATCTGTAATACCAAGCTCTGTTTTGCATACCTGGGTCCAGTTTCTGGTATTTGTAGAATCTGTTCCAGCCCAGCTTCAAGATATGCTTGAGACAAGCACAGTTCTCTAATAGCTGACATATTTTTTAGTGCTCTCCATGCAGCAGCCATTTCTGACTATTCTGCTACTCTATTAATCTGCTCTCAGGTAGCAAAAGTATGTTATGCATAGCAGGATTATTTCTTAGGCACATTTTACTAGACAACAACTTCTGTGGCTTATCCTCATCAGAGCCTGAAAATATCATCCACCAAGCACTATTGTTCACAGCACTTGATGGGCTTGATGCTCTCAGAAATCTTTTCCAACCTGATTGATTCTGTGATTAAGTCCCTTCCAACCCAAACCATTCTGTCATCCCATGACTAACGATAAATGGCTAAACACCTATTGTCTGTAGAAGAATGGGAAGAGGCAATGGTCAGGCTGAGGAAGCTGTCATGATTTGTTAACTTGCATGTCTTTGGATTACATCACACAGGCCAAACTTTGTGGCTACCTACATGTATGTTGTTTTACAGATATTTCTGTTTTTAGCTGAGAGAAGGCATATAAAGCCTGGGAAACACTCAGATCTATGTCCTCAATAGTTTTTGTAGGTGGGCTTCAGTACTGTGGGATGAGAAGTCTAATTTCTGAAGTCTGGTCATCACAGTGGGCTTTACACAGAGCTGCAAAGTTCTGGTTCAAAGGCTGTTACTTCATTCCAATCAGGCTCTGCTATTTATTCCTTTCCAGAGTATTGTGTCCTGTGGCATCTGGCCAAGTAGCGTAAGTTCCTGTGACACCCTTTGAAGTCCTTAGCCTTTCTAATGATTGCCATGAAGTGTGGAATTAACTGGACCATCTGGCCCTAAATATTTGGCTCTCCTACATGGTATTTGTGACCTGGAATAATCAGAGAAGTTGCTTTTTTGGCTCTGAAGTGGCTAACCTCAGTTTGCTGTCATTGCTATTCGAAGACTCCTTTATAGACCTTAAATCTGGTCATCTTATCTGTGCTTTGTGTGGAGGATGTTCATAGGAGTTTATTAGAAGTCTATTTCAAGAAACCTCCTAAGAGAATGACGCCATGTACTCCAGAGATCTGGTTGTTTCCTCTCAGAGCTCACTATCTAATCCACGCAGTTCATACAAAGTTACTACAGGGAATGAACGGCAGGAACCAAAGGATGGTGTACAGGGATGTACACAGGAACTGTACATTGTACAGATGTAAAAAAAGGCTAGGTAGAAGAGAGTGTTCACAGCTTTGCTCACAAGTAGAATACATGAAAGATGAACGTGTCAAGGGAAAAATAAAATGCATTCAAGGAGCCTATAGAATAAATTTCCTTACTAATTAGGAGAAATTCTATTGCTTCAATGTATTTATGATGGAGGATAAGTGAAAGGTACAAAGCACTTCTGAATGGACAAGGGCTGGGTGAGGTGACCTTATAAATGCCAGCTGCAATCTCAGTGCACACTGTGCAGCAATACTGGTAGGAACTGAAGTAAGAAGAAGGCTCACTTCAACTGCTCATGGCTGCCTCATTCCTGTTAAAAGTTGGAACAGAAGCACCTGTAGAGTGAAGGTAGTGTGCTTGACCAATGTTTGTGGCATGCTCACTGAAAACACCAAAAGAATGTTGCTCTGTTCCATTGCAGCAATTGGTAGTACATTTGCGTTTTTTACTGCCTGATGATCTTCCCATTTGATTTATTTAGATGTAAGGTGTGAAGAATATTTTAAGCTGTATTTTGAGCATGATAGTTCTCCCAGTTCAACTTGGAAAATTTATTTCAGTCCCTTTAAGCTATGCTCCAGGATGGAAGCTAAGAAGTGTAAGGGGCTTACTTTTTTCAGAATTAGTTTTGAGACATGAATTTAATGTCTTCCATTCTTTGGCATTTGCCAGGAGCTTCTCTGTTTATATCATAGGATACAATGCTACTGTTTTAATTTTTGTCTGGAAAAGTAATTCTTGCTTCTTTTGACTGAAATTGAACTGATGGAAATTGTTGCTTATAAAGGCATGCAATTACTAATTACTGATGTAGATGATAGAACAGTGTGCCTCCAATTTTCAGGAGCTTCAGGTATAGTCATGTCAAACAGTAATAATACAGTTTAAGTAAGTAATACATCTTGAAGCCTGTTTTTCTTTTCATGGCTAGGCTTGATTATTTTCAGTAAGACACTTGCTAAGGCAATAGTACTGCAACATCCAGGATTTTTGAAATTTACTCTTCATTTTCTGTTTTTTAAGTAAATTGCAGTAAGAGAAAGCTTAAAGTTTCTGTTTCCTTCATTTCACTAGGAATGCTATTTTAGTATGAGTGCTAAAACTTTTAATATCTTCTTTCAGAAAGAGTATTACGTGACAAACCAAACTATTTAATATAGTTTGAGACACCATTTCTATGGAAAAAATTAAGATAAGTGTTTATTTGGCTCCATTATGAACAAATGGGCTTAATGCTCTACAAACTGTGGCAAGACATAAACTGACAGTACCATGGTTTTGACATCAGTAAATGCTGTAATTCTGTTTTAGTCATGTCCCTGAAAACTTGGGTTTCTGAAACATTGGCATTTAAATACAAAACAAATGGTTTCTTTGAAATTCATATACTTTTGTGGATGACAGTTTGGAATTAAAATTTGTTGTTTCTGTGAATGAGGACCTTCAGCACACAATTATCCTGTGATCATACAGTTTTAGTCTTTAGTCCAAAGAGGAGCCTTTGTACCCAAGTGTTTCCAGTGTGCAACATGATGCTAACTTCAACAGGTTTAATCTAAAAGCATTGAAAAAAAGAAAAAAATAAAAAGAGAGAGAAGATTTTCATCACCTTTGATTGTGTTGTGAAGCCTTCTACAATGCAGTTGTCCAAATACAATACAATTGTCCAAACAAAGCAGAATATTAAAGACAAAGTTTTAAATATAAATTAATAGCCAGAGACACTACTGCCAAAAAGCAGATATAATTTATGTCCAAAATAAGTATGTACATACACATACTTACACAATATACATATATACACAATATATGCCTTTGTACATCTTTGAACACAATTTTGCAACTCTGCTGAGTCTTTAATATGATATTCTATTAACCAGTGATATATAGCCACAGGAGTGGTTTTTTGTGTGAATTATAACATTGTATGGCATTGCCTTTATAACTAATGGTATTTTGGAGCTGTGTGGGAGGGAGGAAGGAGTGGTGCTCTGAAGTGCTCAAAAATTGTAATTCACATTAGACAAGTTGGCCCAAAAACATGTACAACTTCTGAGCTCAAATAGAAGTTTACACACTTCAAATATTGAAATAAAATACACATGGAGACCTACCCGAGTAGTTGAAGGTTACACTTCAGCAACACATGCTATATGTACCAAAACATGGAAGAAATCCAGTGGCCAGTTCCTGTTCTTCATTTTGGAAAAGTTACTTGTCTAGTCCCTAAGACAGGGCAAATTTATATTTTAAGATGGATTTACTGCACCAAAATGTTTTCAGGTGACTAGTGACACTCATTTTTAAATGTAGTGGCTGAGATTGTTGAATATGTTTACTTGACGTAAAAAGTATTACTAGAGAAGTATTAGTATGTCTTGACTGTTACCAATATATTTGTAATGCAGTTGTGAAAGGAGAGGCCAATCAAATGTAATTTTTATCGTATTGATCTTTTCTGGTGAGAGGGAAAGATTCAACAAATGTGTAAATATTGTAATGGAAGGAAATGG
This sequence comes from Passer domesticus, assembly GCF_036417665.1. Classification (NCBI taxonomy): domain Eukaryota; kingdom Metazoa; phylum Chordata; class Aves; order Passeriformes; family Passeridae; genus Passer; species Passer domesticus. The sequence goes on from NC_087477.1 coordinate 27,778,742, forward strand.
GGAGAGGGTAACTTTTGATATTTGCCTCTGTGACAAATTTGAAGAAAATAAGTTGTTTAGAAACATGACAACTCATGTGAAATCCATCATGTTTGCCCAAAAACATTTTAATGAAATGGACTTAATTGTAAGACAAAAACGAAAAGCCTTGTGATTTTCATTTGCATTTAAACACTAAACCATATTTTCTGTATTCTTAACTTTTCTAGTTTGATTCCTTATTCTTTGTCTGGTGATACTTAACTGGAAAAGGTGCTGGTGGTTTATTAACATTGTGTGTAGTGCATTAATGGTTTCAATGTTTTATAGTATTCTGTAAGAATTGGGCTTTTAGAAAACACAATATTTGCTTATAAGAGGTATCAGTGGAAGAATCTATTTCAGAAAATATATTAAAGGATATGTCAGCTGTACCATTTCTTACACATTTAAAGATTTTTTTATAGGCTGTTGGAAATACAGAACTAAAATACATAAACAATTAATAAAATATGGAACATACCATGAACGCACATCAGTGAAACTCTGTAAAATGTTAGAATGAATTATTTTTTTGCAACTTGGTGTGACTTTTGCTTTGGAAATCATGCATCACTTTTCTAGTTTTGACTGAAATAAGGACCACCCTGAAGCCAAGCTTAATTGAAATAGATCCCTTAGGAGGCTCTATTTGTCACTTTGTTGTAAATTTGGCAGCTAAAAAGACATAACAAATTATGCAAATTAGAGATGAAATAAATTTTATATTAAAAAAATATTTAATTTGGAGTATTGAATTAATTAATTAATCATTGACAACTGATTCTTTGAGGAGACCGAAAGTGACTTAAAAATAGTTCTAAAAAATTGCCAGGGAACATGGTACTAGAAGGTGCAGGGTTTCTCCACACCAAACTTTAGTAGTTTTTTTCATAATAAAGCACTTCTGGAGAGACAAATACTGTTAGTAACTTAAACTCATTAATATTTACCAACAAACATTACTCTCTTCATCTGTTTCCTTGTGTTGATAAAGGAGAGCCTCTATGAAAAATTATCTTGTAGGGAAAAGAAAATCTCAGTATGTTTACTGGTCTCTGTTCAGAAGAATTTTGAAATCTGAGCCAATCACTGTCAGGCAGTCTTTAGATTATCACTTGATACAGAGTGTGATGTGTATACATTTATAACCAATAATTGGAGTTTGGAAAAATATTTAAAGTATGACATGACTCTGACTAAACGTCATGGAGATGTTGGTAATAAGTTGTTCCAACTTTTGTATCAATTTACCAGCGTGAAAAAGGGGTTTTTTGGTTGCTGCTACATACTGTTGTTCCATAAAAAATAAGCAAATTGTGAAAGCATTAAATGTTAATAGGAAAGTGTTTTTTAAATGAAACTTTACATTTTGTTTCCTTGTGTCAGCACAACTTGGTAGATCTAATTATCTTTTACTGATCATGTATGCATTTTGTATTAGTTTTTTGTCATGCAAAGGAGATGAAACAAGGTTTTCCCTTGTCTTTACTGCTCACAAAGCATCAGTGTAGCAGGAAACTTGAAAGAACGCATGAAAATGAGGAAAAGCACTCAGTTCAGGTGTTTGGATCTTGTTTTGATCCTCAGAAATGTCCAGAAGATGCAGAAATTCTTGTTCTTTGTTGGTCAGTAGCAAGAGAACGTACTGTACCGAGGCTGCTTTCAGCTTGCAATGTGGACTTACTGTAGTTTCTTCTTCCTTCCCTTGCTCATCTTTCAAAAGTGTATCACAGTTCACGACAGCATTCTTAGCTGTTGTTTGACAATTCACAGTTAGAATAATTTTCCTCTGATAGTCCACCAAAGCCTTTCCAAGAACATGTGAGAAATATTTAAATGTATGTTCCATGTAAAAGTACTCAAGGTAGGTATTCAGTGGTTTTTGGCTGTGGCCGGATACTATCTTTTTCTGCTTTGTCATTTTTTTCATGACGCTATTTTTAATGGCAATGTGCACCTGCACATTTGCTTGCTTGCAAAGTGCAAGTTTTGCTTACATTTTTGATCTGTCTCCCACATGGTCACCAAGGAAAAAACAGATTCTGTGCATGATTACTTCAATTAACTATTAAAAGGATTTAGTAGTTCAAGAAGTAAGAAGAAATACAGTTGAAAGAAACAAAGACAATTGTATTTATGTGTTTCCACATACACATCTGGAATTATAAATTATTTCTTGATTATAAATATTTCTTGATTATAAATATTTCTTGATTAAATGCCTCTTGAAGTGCCAGACATGGCAAGAATGGTCCTAGGAGCAGGCTGCTGGATCAGATACAGTCTTGGTCAGTGTGGTAATGGTCCTGGGTGTGAAGAGTTGTTAAGGTTCTAGGCCTACAAAGTGACAAGTGGCTGCCTGCTTGTCAGACAGATAGACAGTGGTGGCCAGCTTTACAACATTCCTAAGAGACAGGTATGGCCCGGTTTAGGAGTTTGAATTATAGAACGCCTTTGAATTCTCTGATTAATACTTTCAGTATAGGAACCATTTGAAGCAAACCCTCCTGTTTACTCTAGTGGCTTCCCATTCAGGTATGGGACTATCTAATTCCAAATTGCCTCACAGAAAGAAATCACAGTTGCACTCCATCAGACGTTGCTCTGGAGGGAGGTGTAATGTAAGGAGGTTGTACTGCTAGGGAGAGGTGATTGTGAGAACAATGCATCTCCTGAGATGTGTGGTGAAGAGTATGCTGAGATAACAGGCATTTTACAGCCTACTGTTATAACAGCTTGCGGTCATAATTTTTGTGATACTTCATGGTCTTAATAAAGTGGCAGGATTAAGCTCTTAACTATGTTTTGGCTTTCTTTCTGTACTTTAAAAGCAAAGTAATAGACATAGTGATATGTTCAAATTACTTATAAGTACAACATCAACCCCATCAGTTAAAATGAAGTAACAGCCATAACTCCTATCTGTTTGTAATGTGTAAGAGCATGAGAACTAGTAATTATTTGTTCTTATGTATAAACTTATGTTTGGGGAAAAAAAGAGTTATAGTTACACTGGAGTGATTTAAAATTGTTACAATGTTTATGTTCACTGAAATTACAATGGCATTCTCAGGCAAGTCATTAGTTTTTTGAATTTGCAGTCAGTTCATCCCTGGAGTCCCCTGCATATGTCACTTTTTTATTCTGGTGATGAAACATTATTTGGTAGTTTATGGCAGCAGTAAGTTAAGTTCCTGTCTATTTGCACTGCACTGACTGGTAGCTGTTGTCCAGATAAACCCAGCAAAGATATGAGGATGAGCTCTGCTCCTTAGCCAACTTAAAACTGGAAATCAGTTTACTTGCCATTCCTAGAGTCCCAGTAGAACTTTCATGTATTAAAATGTACACTTAGAAATGAGACTTAATTCAATGGATTTACCCTTTGGACTCAAGGATCTCAGAGTTTTCCAGCCTAAATGATTCCATGATTCTATGCATCCTTTTGTTATCAGCTTCTTAAGGATGAGCCTACTTCATTGCCAAAAGCAAGGCAGTGAGATTAGTCAGATCAATCAAATATTAAAATACCATCTTGCCACAGTTCAGATGAGTAAAACACTGCCATTGAGGCAGACAAAGTTTCTCAGGGGAAGAGTGCAACTCAAGAAATGGTGAGAAAGCCAAAAGCACTTCTGTGCCTTGCACCATGTAGCATATAGTCTGCTTCAGCTGCAGGCTTCTGATTCAGCTGGGCTCCCAGAGTCTGGACTTGCATGATCAAACCAGGAAGAATACAACTATATTTTACTGAGGTAGAATAGAAGAGACTAGAAGAGAATTAGGTTAAAAATGTTCTATACCTCCATGCTTAGCCACCTGCACTTGTGACTCTGAGCACTGGAAACTTCACAGCTCCTGTTCATTTCATTCTATTATAGAACTTCCCCTCGATAGACTGTTTTCATATTCCACTGTTTTTTGGGTATTTTGATAAAGTGGATGAAATTACAGACAAAGAAATACTGATTTTAAAAAGTCATTAAATGTTGGATCCATGGCAGTTGGATCTACGTTAGCAGACTTGTATTTATTAGGAAGCAATTACATGAACAATCCCATTATTTATTATTTCTGCATCTTTAAAATGCTGACTAGCCTGCAATCTGCCTTCTTAGAAATCCTAATTATACAGTAATTCAGTCTGTTTATAACATGTTTTCAATTTGCACTACATATTCTAATGTCAGAAAAATATGACATTTGGTTTTATGGAAATATTTAAATCACAACAGCAAGCTACTGCACTGGAACTCTGGCTTTTGGAGGCAAGGATGGGCTGGTGAAATTGTTCTCTCATAAATGGGACATTCAGAAGAATTCCCAATTGATTTCCATAACAGATGAGTTAAGTCAATGTGTAGAGCATCTGAAATTCCATTGTATTTTAGCAGCACTTGTAAAATGGAAGCAATATCTAAGATGCTGATGAATGGTGTTCAAATATGGATCTAAAGCAACATTTTTATTTATTCATTCATAAATTAAATATATCTTAGTGACTCAGAATTTATCAAACTATTTGTGGCATTTTAACATATGTGCTTTTCAAATATGTGTTATCAGATCAATTTTGGGAGTATTTTTTATAAGGCTGATTTTTGCTCACACTAATTTTTAATGGAAATACCTAAAGAATTCCTATTGCTTTGTATTGCAAATGAGTCTGTTTTTTATAATGGTGTAGGGTTTCTTAAAAACCTTGTGATAGTTAATAAATTAGATGGGTAGCAGCAGCATGCAATATTGCCAGTGTCATAAAACAAGGCCTTAAAAATCGGTACCTGTAAACAAGGGCCAGGCTTGACTACTCTCCCCAAATCCCATCAGTTACTGTCACTGTTGAAAACAGAACAGGGGGCTGGATGGACCTTTCCCTCACCCCATGAGGCATTTATTTCCTTATGGTCTTACAGTGTTATCTGCTCACTCTTGTTGCTACAAATACATTGTTCCGTGTATTTTACTTCATACACAGACAAATATGATTGTATTTTGAGATGCTGTTTGAGTGGACTTACAATATCAGAGAATTGGCATATGAAACGTCAGAAAGTGATTAATTAGCTTTGCATGACAAATAAGGTATCTTCTTGAATCTGCAGGCTTTTGTGTGAATTTTTCCTCTTGATTACATTTACTCACACTCTTCATGTGCTGTTCTTGTACATAGTGATGCTGACTGCAACTCTTCAGAAATGTCCAGTGAGTTTACTGTTTTAAACCTACTATGGAAGCTAGACAAAACTCCTTTCTGAGCTTAGGACATACTTTCCATCCCATGTTTATTGTACAGCAATGCAAAATGCTACATTGCTGCCATGTGAAGTATTACCACTTGTTTTGCTATTACCTAGCCAGGAAACTATGTGGTAGATTGCTGTTGTACAACACTGGGAGACTACAGCCAAAATTCTCAGAACCCATACTTTGTGGATCGGACAATAGTGGTTTTCCTTAGGGCACTCAGTCATTTCCTCTTTATTCCATGTAAAGAGCTCATCATCTCAATTGGTAGTTAGTTCTGGGGGGATTGGTGTAGCACTGTCTCAGAGACAAGATTTACTTGGCCAGTTTTTACCTCTGAGATTACCACAATTGGGAATCATGTGGTGATAGGAACAATGGAAATTGTCTGACAAGCAGGTATTTTTATCTAAATTACTATTTTCATACTGTGCATTCCTTTCTTTCTCTGGCATTTTACTCCTTGTAGTTAATCTCACAGTCCTGAAGTGACTGCAAGGAAAACTTCCCTCTGCCAGGTTTTACTTCCTGACAGTATTCAGATAAATAAAAAAACCAAACAAACAAACAATCTCACTTAAATTTTATATTTGTGGTAGCCTCCTTAGTCCCATTTTAATCTGATTTTCTAATAGCCATTTATTCCTGAATTTTTTTCTTCAAATCTCTTAAAACACCAAAAATTTATACCAATGATGTGACAGATTATTGTTCAAAGTCACAGTGATAGTTCACAGAGTATTTTGAAGTAAATTTTCTTGATCCAAATAATTTACCTGATTGGAGCTTATATCTATGAACTGTCCACATCTGAAATATGTCCTTTTCTTGCTAAAACATCACCATCAAATACCAAGATTTTTGTCATGTTAAATTTAATATCAATATGGAGAAAGGTAGAGAGAGAACTGAACTGAAGTTATAATGAAAACCAAGAGTTCACAACACCATGCTAAAATACTTCTAGAAATATTGTCTTCTCTCGGTGGTTGTTTTAAGACTTTTCTCTAGTTTCTACCTTTTTCAAGTAATAAATAGGAATTATATCCACTTGATAAGAAGCTTCTGGCACTTGGTTTAATATTATGGGGGATAGTCAATTTATTGTCATACTTTTTAGGACATTATCAAATTCATTTCTGAAAGAATTATTTATGGAATGTCTGAGAAGGTCAGAAATCTCTAAATCTGGAAGCTAATTCAGATGATTCTGTGATCTCAGAAGAGTGCAAGTTTTCAATGTCATAATGCTGATATTTAGAATATTTTCAGGATTTAAATTGTTTTTTAAATGTTGTAGAAAGCTTCCCATAGTAAGGATTTGATCCCTATTTACAGTTCCAGACTCAGGGAACTCCAGTTCAGTTTCAAAACATACTCAAAGCAGATGGAGAAGTCCTGCCCATACATCAAGATATAATGAGAATCCACACTCATTATATCCAACAGGAAGCTCTTTGCTGCTAATGCTACTGTCTTACCAAGGCAATAAAGAAATAGTACATAATTTTCAAATACAAAATCTGTCTCTCCAGGCTGCCCTCACACACAAAAGTTCTAATTTCAGGTCACCTGAATCAATACCAAAGTAAGTTCCCTAATGCAGTGCTTTTGAAATTAGAAGGCCATATTCAGTTTTCCCATGAAAAGGTGTGGAATTTCTCTCTAGAAAACTGCTGATTTGGATTCCATCAGACCTGCAAACTGTTCATCATATGCATTTATTAACTCATACCTATAAAAGCAGGGGGGTTAATAGTGACCAAGCTCCAGGTTTGATTCGCCTGTGTGCATCTCCTTTCAAGTTTCTCTTAAGTTTGGCTCTTTACTTTGCTGTTTGTCTAAATTTTTAAGCGTCTTTGAAGCCAGCCACTGTTTAACAATTGCCACATTTCCTCCAACAGGCAGTTAATGTTTCACTTGTGGTTTAAATAATCCATAAGATGTTATTGGTTACTATGAGTTTGTCAAAGGATTAGTATTTGACTTACTAATGTGTTTGAGAGACAAAGAAAATCTCATCCATTTCCAAAACCGAGTGCTACTGCCATAGAAACTCCATAAATGCTGGTAGTCCCCTCCCTATGGCAGGGGACTACTAAAAGAGAAGGGTTGAGAAAGGGAAATATTGTTCTGGAATGAGATCTCATACTGCATCACTTGGTGTGGTATACCATGAGAGAGAAACACAGCTAAAATGCTAACAGAGAAAGGGATTTTTGAGAACTTTTGGCCACAATAAATTTGGGTTTGGAACTGAAAAAAAGAGGTGGAAAGAGAAGACATGCGTGCCTAATACTGAAGTAGAACTTGTTTGTATCTAACATGTTGGAGAAACTGTTTGAGAACAGTTCATTCTAGTGAAAATATTACTTTTGTAAAACTGCCAAGATCAGTGTTTTCTCATTCATGAATCAGAGTTCTTTGCTCATTTGTGGTTGCTTTCTTCTCATCCTCTTTCCTTGCCTACTGTCCTTTTAAAGCAAAAAGCCATCCACAGTTGCCTAGTTAAGCACTCGCTCAAGTATCAGTGGTGAGGGTTCTACAGAACAAGTCATCAAGGCCTAATGTACTCTTCTTATTTGTGTAGTCCACACAACTCTGATTTTGTGAGGATATGCTGGGGTTCTTTTGCAGTTATTTAGTTCTACTGCAGAAGAACTTGTCTGTCTTCTGGTAAGAAGTGTGGAAAAGGTGTTGAAAGGCTGGGCCTTGCTGCAGATGTGGGCGGTCCAGCACAAGCAAAAGCACAGTGTGGGCTTTAATTCCTGCCACCAGCTGCAAATTACACATGGGATCAAAGACCAAGTGAATGTGTGCTTTAAAAATCTGGAGGTGCTGGGCAAAAATACGAAGGTAACACAGGTGTAGGTGTCTCCCCCTTAGAAACTGTTATGTAATGACTTGATGTCATTTGAATTATAAAAATATTGGTCTGTCACTACAGCTATCCAGGGGTTACTTTTCTGATCTGGATTTACTGGTTCTACCTAATTCTGTTCATATGAAACCTGAAGAAGCCTGACAATTACATAGTTGTGGATGTTTTGTGCAGGAGAATATTGGCCATTTCATTATAACAAATCCAACTAAAACAAAATGATAGCAGGGGAAGGAAAGAGGGAGGTAGGGGAAAGGAAGGCATTATTCCTTACCACAAAACATTCCTCTCTTTCTCTTCTTCCCCTAAGCAAATTAACAGAGTAGGTTCTTTATGCATGCAGGCCTGTGCAGGAAAGTTACTGAAGCACTGACACAGAAGGAAATCATACAAGATACTGTACCTGGTTCCAGTAAAATTTGAGTGTGTGGGTGGCAGGGAGCTTAGTTCCATGTGCTTTCCACCCCACAGGCAGCTCCACAACTTCCTGTTGTGGAGGTTTCTCCTCTTTTCTATGTGGCTTTGTGCAGTAGGCTTGCCTTTCCCTTGGTTGACGTTATTTGCAGCCTGTGTACAGTAAGTAGCCTTGTGCAGTTTGCTCATCCAAGAAGGCTGCATATAAATTTGACTTATGAACTCTGTAGGGTGGCGTTATGAAGAATTATCTCAACTAAGAATAATTTTTCATTAGTTAAACAGGAGATGACATAGTCTCTGACTTTTTTCCTTTGGACTTTTCAATATGTCCCATTCAGGAATCAGGACCAAAGACAATGTTATTTTAGTTCTTTTTGGAATATATTTACTCACTCCCAATGTGTTCTGTTCTTCTTAAAGTGACACGTGTTTACTCAGAAAGGAATATACCAATCACTAAAATGGTATATTTTCTGCTTTTATGTGAAGTGGTTTTTGGCAAACTGAGAGAAAATTTTGAGACTAAAATCTGATCTCACAGTCTAAGTAATAGGTCCTGGCTTTAATGATTTACAAGCATAATTACATACCTACTCCCTTTGCTCCTAAGTTTTTAAACTAAGGGTCATCATGAGGGCAAGCTGTATCTTGCTGAAACATAGACAAGTGTGACTGAACTGTTAAATTTATACCTTTTTTTTGAATCCTCTTGATTTATTAGGGGAGAAGACAGCAGAATGAATGAAAGTGTAGATCAGAGCCAAGACTTTCATCTTTAGTATGGATCAGATCTGGATAGCAAGATGAATGTTTTGTGGTTGAATGACCATCAAGGAGTAGCAAGAGCAATTAAGTAGCTCAATGCAATGCACATGTAAGTAATTTTTTAATGATTGGAAGCCTTAAGTGTTTTGACCACTAACATGGAGAGATGCAGAAGCCTGTTTGATGACATAGGACATGGATAAAGACGATGAGATGTTACAACATTTTATATATATTTGTCTTTATCTGTCAGTAGTCATCATCAACAAGCATTCAGATTCTGTTGACACAGCAGTATTAAAGTTGTTTCAGCTTCAGTAACATGAGTTTGTTTTACATTTCAAGGGATTTAGCTAAAAATCAATAATGAAAACATAATACATATTTCAATTTACCATTTTAGTTTGACTAGTACAGGTCAAACAGCTTTGCATTTTATTGCCTTGAATATGTAGAGTATATTACAGTGGGATATTTCATGGTTAAGGTAAACTAATGTTTTTCAAATTGAAGGCAGTCACAACAAATTTTTATAATGTAAGTAGCATCAATAACTCTTGAATAGGCACAGATGTCAGTTGCTTCATTTACCACATAGTTTAGCCAGGATACTCAAGTTAAATAACAATTTGGCTGACCTTGAGGAAATTATTTAATAAGTTTAAAGAGCAAGTGTACAGTCTTCCTGGACAAACTATAGATATGATTTGAACATGTAAACAATATAGATTATATACTCTTCTACCATTTATTTTACTAGCAGATTTTTCACTTGCTGTCTAACTGGAATCCCCATTTAAATACAGAATAATAAAAATACCAACCTCTGGTTTAATGGTGATACTAACTGTGAGCTACTAAGTCTATTTTTTTAGCCCATTAAGCGTTTATATAGTTTAAATAGGCTTTATACTAAATACTTTGGAAAGAATGAGAAAGTTTACAGATTTTGATCCACCGTGCAAATCTGCTTGAACATTTTGTTTAGTCACAAAATAGAGTGCATTTGGTTGGTCCAAGTACCAGGCACATGAGTCCCAACTGGCCAATTTGTGTGGGCCTGTGGGTCTTTCATCTACATACCTCATTCCTGGCCACTCTTTTTTCCCTTTATCCAATCCTCAATGAGTGCTGCACACACGTTAATTGCCCTGAGCAGACAAGTAGTCTTTTCTGTTTCTACCATAAATGCCACTCAATGAACCAGCCACTAGGTCATGCTCAAGTGCAATGGAATCTTGTTTTTCCCTCCCAAACATCTAGCATCACCTCACCCTGACATCAGCTTCTTTGAGGCCAATGAAGTTCTTTCACAAATACTCTTATTGTGGTTGGTATAAAGAGAATGTTTGTAGATCAAAATATATCAAAATTGTAAACATTTACAAAAGCAGAATGTAGAGGTAATTGTTGAATTTATCTCCTTTTCCCTCCTAAAACTTCTCTCATATTTTTAAAATTGCTTATTTTATCACTATGGAATTAAACAATACTGTAAAGGCCTCCTAACATTCAGCCTTTCTGAATCCACCTAAGGGATTGTACCACCAATACTTTCTCCTTCATAAGGACAACAGCAATTGAAATATAAAATTCTTTGTCTTTCTTCATATACTTTCATCAACAGAAAGTATCTTCAATCTTCAAACTTTGTTTAATTAAATCTTTTTTTAAGGAGTGTATTTAAGAGAAAAATTAAATAATAATAAAGAGTGTTTTCTATGAAAACAGGTAAAATGTTTATCTTCACACTTCTAGTGTCAATACAAATTTTAATTGGAAAAAAATAATCGAGAAAATAAGTTGATAAAATGCTGTGAAACAAATAGCAGAAGCTTCTGGGAGATCTTCATGCAGAAGAATTTGTGGATTTTTTTGGGTACATTTTTTGAGTCACTACTATGAAAAGAGTCTTTTAGATGGAGAAGATCATCAGACATTAACTTCCATTAACTTCATGTGTGAATTTTTAGCTTTTTCTACAGTCTGTGAAAACTAGAGAAGACTAATTTGCTTTTACATAAGATTCTTTCTGATAGAAGACCATTATATTACCATAACGATGCCTTAGCATTTTAAGCTTGTTTGAAGTATGTTGCACATGTGAAATGACTGAGAATGATTGGCTTGAACAGACATTACCTAACCCGGCAAAGTCTGTGTTTGTGGAATTTGATGAATATATGGAGAAATACATTGAGTGCAGCACTCTTTCCACTGGTTTAATCAGTCCTATGGAATTACCTCACCTTGATGGTTCTTCCTCTTGCAGCTTCCCTTTGAGAAATTTCCTTTCCTTCAGGCAGTAGATCAGTTATGACAGTACCAATCTCTTCCAGTGAGTGCTGCCTTGCTTTGTAGCTTGTACCACTTATTTCTGTGGCCTGTTTACACTCTGTGACTTGGGATGCAGTCTTGGGCACAGTAGAAAAGCTGCAAAGCCAATTAAACTGATGTTCTTTGTTTAAGGCATGGTACAGAACTCTAAAGAAGTTGTGGAAGAGGGAACCAAGAATTAAGGACCATCTAGCAAATCGGGTATGAGGCTAGGATTGGAATTTAGGTCTGCTGCATCATTACTTTAGGTTCTTTTTACTGTATCATCCTTTTTTTCTGAGTTCTGGCTGATCTTTATGAAACTGTGTTATTGACATGCAGCTCCTGGGCCAATACATTGCAGGGTATCTGGAACTGAACCAAAGTACATCAGAAAACAAGGTGAGAAAACTGTTAGGTAGAATGATGAGTTAGTCATATTTTTATGTATGTTGTGGAAAATGAAGTTTGTTGTTGGTATTTATCTTCCAAAAATTCTGTAAAGGCCCTGCTGGTTGCTAGGAGTCACTGTGGAATGAATGTCTGACTCACTATTTGTTTGAGGAATGGCTGCTCAGAGTTGCTACTCAAAGGGACATTTCACTGATCTGTATTGGAGGCTGCAGGAAAGGACTTGAAGAACATTTGAGACTCACCTATTAAGGATGCTAGCTAGACACAGGACTACTGGGAGGCTGATGCTTAGGAAAAGATCAAAGCACTTAAAAGCCAGCAGCTTCTGAGAGGGAGGATTAAACTGAGACCTGCAATAAAACTTTTCTCTGCCTGAGAGTTTTAAAAGGAAATCTGCTATGACATTAATTTAGTCATTACTTCTTAGCTGTGAATAATAACCAAAAGTTTATGGAACAACTCTAAAGTGACAAAGTGTGGCTGGAGACTGTGTCTTGAAAGAAGGTACAGAATAACTGCAAAACTCAAACCCACCAAATATTCCATAGGCATTCTTTCTATTCTCAGTTACACTGATTTAATTCTGCTTAAGTTTGGGTCGGGTTGAATCAAAATTTTGCCTGTGTTTTAAGTTTAATCACAGTCTTACCTAGGATCTCAAACTGGGGTAGGATAAATCATAGTGTGTATGTGCCTGTCTCTCTGAATCTGATAGAAATGGAGCTTTGCTTGTACATATAGACCAGATGCAGTTACTGGAGTTTGATGAGAAAAATGCTGTTCATAATGCAATAAAACATTTGTAATGTCTGTCAAAGTCTTGTTATTATCACTTATTGGATTACAGTAGACCAGACCTCACACCTTAGAGGCAGGATTTTTTGTGTTTTGTTGTATGCTTGGTACTAAATGTATATGTGGTGTTTAGTAAATACTGCTTGAATCTGATATCTCAGTAAACTGCAACTGTGTTACTAAGGCTTTTGGGTTTTAGTGCAAGCAAATTTGGATTGGAAAAAACACATGCTTTATTTGCTCTTTCTACAGCATTTCCTAGGGCGAATTACTGTAAACATATCAAACTCAGTATTTAGTTAGTAATGCCGTTATTTTAAGCGCCTTGCCTAATGTTCTTTTTCACATCCTAGCAGCATCGAGGTTAATTACGTTAATTTCTGCATTCAGTGCTCTCAAGCAACATGCAATAGGTTCTCTAGAAATAAAAGATGTGTAGAGGTAAATCTTTTCACCACCTTACAAGTACAACATTGCTTTGGCAATGAACATGTAAGAAAAAAAATAGCTGATTCTGAAAATACCATTGCCATTATTTATTTTGAAATTGACACTGCACAGTTTTCAGGCTAACACCCAGATTTAGCTGTGTATCTGAGATAATCCAACACATACACAAATCAGCCTAAAATGTCTTTTCCTTCATCTCTGTTATATCCATTTAATTTCTTGAAAAGGTGAAGAAAACATAGATCGAGAAAAAGAAATCAACTAAGGAATTTTGTTTATTATGATTGGACAGCTGCAGTTGGTCCACTAAGGATCACTTTATGTTTTATTTTGATTAAGGAGATACCAGTCTGCCAACCATAATTTGTACAATGCTGCTATTGCAGATGAAAATAGATGACCTTTTGCAGCTGACAGTGGTACTAATTAAGGTGTCATTGCTGGGCGAGATTTTCCATCTGTGACATAATCAGTAATGGGATTTTTGTTTTTATTTCTGCATATTGGTATGTTGCCAATTTAATCAGTTACTCTTTGCTGAGACTTGTAGTGTCCCCCATTAACATGTGTGAGGTTTAATTCTAGTCATATATTCAGTTAATCACATATTTAGTAAATAGTGATGAATAATTTGTACAGGCGTTCAAAGTTGACAATTTTGCAGAATCAGGGTTAAAATTTATTTTTTCACCACTTGACTTAATTGGAGAATGAATATTTGTCCAAACAACATTTGTTTCTCTTTTGATAGGAAAATAAGGGTTCTCTTTTTTTTTTTCTTTTTTTTTTTTCAAATTTCTATCTTTATATTCTTCGATCTGCTGTCTTTGCCCATGTGGCCAGGTACCTTTCCTAGCCTTTGCACTGCCTTTTCATCCTGTAGGAATTAATGGGCATCATCCTAATCTTCAGTTTGTTTCTCATTTTATTCCTGGTTTTCCATCTCAGAAGAGAGATACAGAACAAAATTATACAGTCCTGCCAAAATCATGGCTACTGAATACAGTACCTGTCCCTTTTGCCTGTGGTTCTACTACTGAGTTTAAAGTATGAAAGAGAAAAGCAGAATGCCATTCTATAGCCATCATGTAGATTATGTCATGTCTCTGGATTATGCAAATTTATTTTATACTGGGGAATACTTTCACTGGAATCCTCATACATCTATTGAATTAAAGAAAAAATGCAAATGATCCACTACTGGGTTTCAAATAAGAAAGTAATATTCTGGGCTTAATTTACAAAGGCCTCATCTGCTGTTCCAGCACCTCTTACTCTTTGCTGGATTTCTCCAAATAACAGGAGCATGTGAGACAGAGGTGTTTCCATGCCCATTTTTTCTTTTTTAAACAAATCTGAGCAGAAAAAAGAGCAGCACCTGGCCTCTCATGAAGGAGAAACAGGGAGCAACTTGAAGAGTTCTGGAGTTTGCCTGGATGGAGTTCAGGTTTATTAATTTCTGGGCCATGCTCCAAAAAGCATTTAAATGTCCATTGAGCATATGAAAAGTAATTGTTTTGGGGGAAAAAAAGGACAGCAGGCTATGACAGGCATGGTGTGAGACACTCTAATGGCCTTTACTAATTGTCAGCTCTAAGGTAATATTCTGTATAATACATATAATAAATAAATTATATATATAATTATTGATATATTAATGTATTGTTTAATTATTTATTTATTTAATTTTATAAGAAATTCTGTATAATACATATATGTAAAACAATTGTTTATAAAAAAGGCTCTAAAACATTTATGGAACAGAGGTGTAACATTGATAAATATTGGAGATAGAATTTATCAATATCAATGATATTGATAAATTCTATATCCAAGCCAATTGAGAGATAAAGCAAAAATACTCTCAGAAATCAGAAGTTTTTTGATTACTGCACTACCTTATAGTATTTTTTTAGGAAAGTATACTTTAAAATACCAATTTTAAGGTGTTAGTAAAGCCCAATCACTTGACTTTTACACCACTACTGAATTGAATGGAAGTTTTTCCTTTTTTTGTAGGATTTAGACTTTACAGAAGTTCCTGAGTTTAGCAAAATTCACATTAAGAACTGTGAGTTTTGTATCACTGAACACTTAGAAAAGTAATAAAATTGCAAATTATTATTTTAAAGAGCAGTAGCATGGGCTTCTGCTATGTGTAGGATGCTAGTTTTTTTTCAAACTGCTAGACCTGTTTTTTACCTGAGATATTTCTAATAAAATATAAAAGAGAGATGCATGTATTGGTAAATGAAACAGGAAAGAAACACGACTCACAAATACCATAATACTTTTATTTCTAGAATTTCATACATCAGGCACTGGACTACATGGATTTCAGCAGTGTATTTCAACCAAAGGGATCAAAGTTGAGAATTAAAACTGTTACTAACTCCTGCTTTAATATTTCCTATAGAAATACCTGAGGTTCTCTCTTCAGCACTGGCCAAGGTCATTTAGTGAGGCACCAACTTAGGGGTGTGAGAAGCTCCACTGGTGCCACTAAAGTCAAACCTATGTTTGTTGCCTTAGGAGAACATGCTTCTAAGGCAGTGCTGTTGTACTTAGATTTGGAATTTGGATAGTTTAGATGTAGTCTGGTTTTGAGGTATCTGTTCTGTGAAACAGCCTGTTTCAATACAACTGTTTAAAGCACACAGCTTGTACACATGGCTTGCCCTCATATCCCAATTTTAGGGATATAACTGAAATGGAGCCACTGTCACTGTTGTCTCTGCAGAAATGCAGTGTAATGTAATTTTGCAAAGAAAAATGCTGTCATGAGGAAGTCTATTTTTACTTGCCTTGTGCTTACAATTCTTCAGGTTCTGGAACAATGTATCTCACATCTCACTTGTACTTTGGGAGATTATTTGCTGTGGAGCTGGAAATCTCACAAAGCTGACACAGCAATTTAAAATCAGTAAGGTGACAGCAGTTTTACAACAAATATGTGGGTCTAGGTTGCCAAAAAAGCACATAACCAATAGATACCATGCAGTGGTGAGATTTTCAGTGGAGAGGGAAAAGCAGCTGTAGCTGGAAGCCTGCCAGGATGCTCCCTTCAAAGTACTGCATCTGTCCTTGCACAGACTGCTGTCCTTGGTTGCAGCTATTGCAGGGAGCATGACAGACACAGTAATCTATTTTAAGTTTATGGTCACATTTGTGAAACCCATCAGTTTTCAGAAGTGGATGTGATTAAAGAGACCAGGCCCTGCTTTTCTTTAGATGTTTGTACAGTTCATTGCAACTAATTTCAGTAGGGTTGTGAGGCAAGACCTGTGACATGGCACGAAAAATATTCACATTACAGTCTTCCTTGCTTTTTTTTAAGAACATGCTGATTTCCTCCAATCTTCTGCTTTAAGTCTACTTGTGTAATTGAATTTATGTGTTTACTGAGTTTTGATTAAAGTATTTTGCAGTCTTCAGCTCTGTATCAAACTACTGGGAAAAAAGGGAGATGTCTGGATCTATGTCTCAGAATTATTTCATGCCATCACTGAATACAATCTTTATCACTCAATCTGCAATAGTGACTGCTTTGGGCAAGAACTCTGTTTTTTTTTTCTACATAATTTTGAAGGGGGATCTGGTCAAAAACAGCATTTAAGAAGGAAGGCATGCTAGCTGTGGTTGAAAGAGCAATGGAAGTGAAATAACATGTCAATAAGGGACTGTTTACCAGAAATAATGTGTCATGTATTGTACTGTTTCTGTGGGAGGAAAAAACCCATAAGATTGACCACAGTAATTTTTCATAAGTTTAGTTGGAAACAAGAGGTTAAATTATCCATTATCAAGAGATTGATTGGGTTTTTTGGCTTCCAAGCAACACTATGGTGCTCTCTTCCTTTTCCTCTCTAATTATACCAGTATTAAATGTTGACTCTGTCTCTGTACTGTCTGGATGCTGTCCCAGGTCATGTAGTTGAAAAGCCGTGGTGTATCTTCAAAAGCCAGGTTATTTCTTCATTGTGGTGGCTTTGTGATTGTCCAAACAGGTTCCTTTCATTCAAATAAAGTAGTAGTGACTGCCACCAAGCATTCACAACAGGAGTTGTGAAAACTAGGTTAGATCCAATGAAATAACTCAAAGAGAGTAAAAAAGAGGTTAAAGATATCTAGGGGGACTGAAATTAAGGTACTAGGTTTGAGCACTGTATGCTTCCCCTTTTGGGACCACATCTCTCAGCCAGCAAAACACTGAGAGCAACAGTGGTTGGTGGTTATCTCAAAAAACCCAAAAGCCTTTGAATGGACCCCTACCAACAACCCAGAGAAATGTACATACTGAAAATATCTACACTTCTAAAACCTCAAATGTGAGGAAAAGCCAGGAATGAAGAGAGTGTTCCAGCTAGTTCCTGATTGCCATTAGATCTATTATCACTCATTATTGCCCACCCAGTCTTCACTGTGCACTTGACAATTTCTTTTAGTATTCATACAACCACATGCAAGAGTCAAAACCACAGATCACTAGGATATTTATTAGGAAATTAGACTCTTGAATAAGAAATGTGATTCAAACAATCTTCTAGCAATATATTATCTTGACCTCTGCATATACTTTTGCCAATTTTATGACAGAGCAACATTAAATTGAGTGGGTGGTGTAAGCTAGGAAGGATTATACAGGCCAGAGGGAACAGATCCCATTACTGTCGTGTTCCAGATATTTCTAATTTAAGGGTTTTCATAGGACAATAGTTTTGAAATAGTACACACAGTACTTGTTTACAGGAGTTATTGGACTTCACTGAAACATATGTTCAACTTTCCCTCTTTTTAAATATTTTTGTTGCTTCATCCCAGATTCTGTAAAGAGGCCCTAGATATGTGAAGTGAGTTATGCATAGGATATGTTGGAAGAGCCACATAGGGTGTGTGGGAAGTCCTCCATCTGAGGCCTTTCAAAGCAGGTTCTTCCACAGGAGAAGTGTGGTGGGCTGTGGGAAACAGAGGATGGTGAAAGGGAGCTGGCAGACATATATTCACATGGAATATATTAAGCACATTCCAGTCGCTCCTCTGGGTTTCCCCAATAGCTTGAGCCTCTGCATCTGACTCACTTGGTTTTATGACCTCTTATTGCTCCTCCTTTTGTGCTTTTGATATTCCTTCTCCTTCATCATGTCTTTTTCTGCCCACACAATTTGTTTCTTTAATGTGCTTCATCTTACTACTAGCTGAGAGCAATGTGCTTTCCATCCACTGTTCATACACCCTTCTCCTTTCCCCTTGTTCTCTGCCATCCCCTCTGTAGAATCTCAGCATGTTGGTGTGGTAATGGGTAGCTGTGCAGTGCTTTAATATTAAATACCTTACCACATGGGTGCCAGCTGGTTCTTGGCTTATCTTAGTGTGATTCTATTATAAACTCTAGTGGGCTTCCCTTTGACATTCTGTGTTGAAGATCTTCCCAGATTCCTTCCCTGCATTTCTGTCACTGCGCTTTTCTCAGAGTACTGAATAAATGGGTAATCCTGCTCCACATTGGAACTGTGAGATGCATTTCAGAACACCATGCGTAATTATGTTTGTCATTCCACAACATTTGGCATGCTGCTGCTGGTGGCCTACTTGTTGACAAGTAACAGATTTTGTGACAGGCCACACAATATACCATAAAATACAGAGTATCAACACTGGGCAATCAATCAAACTGGCTTAATAATACAAAGAGATTATTATTTGAGGAATACTAAGTGTTCTTAGGAGCCTAGGCAGAGATGAAAGTTGTTTGCAAGCTCCACTAGACCAACAAGGACTACTGTTTTAAAAGAGGGGGTAAAAGAACTTCTGTGTTAATATCTTGTAGGGGGTAAAAGAACTTCTGTGTTAATATCTTGTCAAGGTAGGTAGGCAAAACCCTAAATGAGAGAAAGAAGGATAAAGTGGTTGGTCTAGCAATGAACAAATCAAACAGGCGAACTCAGAAGAGAGCTTACACTTTGTTTTATGCTTTGTAGCCACTACTGTGTGTTTGCTAAAAAAGACAGGGCCCAGGGAGGGAAATGTTTGGACTATATTCACTGTAGAAACAGTGTGGGAACTAAGCACTTCTTTTGTTAAACCTTTATTAAAGCAGGATAGAAATTAGTTGCGGTCTCTTAGCTAAGCTTTCATACAACTAATGTAGCCCTTAAAAGATACCATTTTTCAGTCAGCTAGCTGACTTGAGAGCCAGCAAGGCATTCATTTTGATCAAAACTTTATTTTCAAAGATTATGTATTTTATAATAATTATGTGCTAAGAACAGCTTCTTACACTATTAAAGTTCACGTGGCTCTTCTGAATAGAACATTTTACAAACTTGACCATGGTGCTATATTTGGAGTTATGTCTAAATTATGCAATGTGTCCTCTAGTGCCATTTTTACAGTGCTGTCTGTTCTCACACTTATTTTAAGGTAAGCTTATAATATTCACAGTGCAGTCAATAACCTTTTTGTAAGATAACATATGATTTTTGCCTTTGCAGGCAGTAAGTATTTAAGAGAAATTTTTAACTTGAAAGTTCAGGAAAAAACCCCACAACACATCAAACCATAAGAAGTGGTGGAAGCTGTAATCTGAAGTTGGTGGATAAGGAGGCTGAATAATTAATTTTGCAGTAGTCTCTGTGGAGGAAAGAGAAGTGTTAAGTATGGAAGAAGATCACCATTGAAAAATGATGCGTGTCATTTAGTCAGAACTATAAACGTCCACGATGATTTCTATTGGTCCATGCTCTGACCCACTTCTAAATGGGGAGAAATGGGGTACTAGCCCAAACTCTGGTCTTAGCAGCAGAATGGAAATAACCAACACCTGATTTCCATCATTCACTGCCTTGCCTTATTTTCCAAAGATTATTAAAAAAAATTTCCAGATCTGAAGAAATAGCTTGGTCTGGCAGTTGCATTCTTCAATTTTGGTGAAAGCAACAGTCTTTTTCAGGGAAAACTAGAGGAAAAATACAACTGCTTGTGGCAGTTGGAAGGGAAGGAAAGAATGTCAAAGGTGAATGACTGAGGGAGAGAGAGAAGGAAATTACTAAAAGCAGGCAGGAAGCAGTATCAGAGGTTTTAGTTTATTCCAATACCCATTTTGGAGAAACAAACTATTTTCCATTTTTTGTGTAACAATCCAAAAGCCATACGACCTCTTTGTAGGAAGAGCCTGTGACAGTTCCTGTTGTTTAGCCAGGGATGTGTGACAGTTTCCAGAAGGAAGATGTGCATATTGGGTCCAAATGTGCAAGTTGCTGCACACTAATATTGCTGTGTGTAGCATTCTGAAAAGGAGGAAGAGCACAAATTCTCATTACGAGGTAATCTTTTATATGCCCCATTGTGCAGTCTGCATGAGGCCCCAGTGGTCTACTGCAGCCTTTATTATAATGTAGTGGAGTCCATTTCATGAATATCATTAAGATCATTAAATTCCTTTGGGAAATAGTAAATGTACACAGGCACAAAGGTGTTAGAGACAGGTGCTAAATCCAAATGGAGCCCTGCTCCAGGTGGATGCAGCTGATAGTATAGACAAATAAAGCCTAATGGTAATGGAAACTCTTGGTCCAGCCTAGTAAAAATGAGGGTAAATTCTGATGCAACTACTGAAAGAAATAGAACTGTAGACAAAAAGACCCATTAATGACTCCATTTAGACTCGGGTGTAGACTTTGGATGCACAAAAAATTTCCTATTTTTAAAAATTCATCGTTCTCATTAATATTATTCAAATAGAAGTTTTGCAGAATTGGTACCTTATGTTGGTATCTGTCTTGCTTAAAACTTATCGTTCAATTCCTGATAAATAAGTGCCAGTGGTAATTTTTTCCTGGCAGTGTTTTAATTTAAGATTTATTTAGAGGTGACCAAGAAAGAGCGGATTATACCAGAGGAAATCTGAATTTTTTCAACGTCATTTTTCCAAATTTGATGAAAATAATGAAGCACCAGTTATACATTTTTAGTTCTGCGCTTTGCTACAATGGATTAGAGTTCTCAGTGAGAAGGTCTTTTCCAAATTTCAGTGTTTTTAAAATCACTGTGTGATAAATTATTTGAAAATGCAGGTCCTTAATTTAAAATATCACTTTCTTAATATTGAAATTGAGCAAAATTACATATCCTCATGGCATTTCTGCTACAGTTTTCAATTAAAGTAATATCTCCTGAGAGAGAAAACAGGGTCTGACTCATTTATATGCACTTGCATGTTAGCCAGAATGTTGGGGTGTTACAAATTTTTCAAAGAATATTATTCATTTGATATTTTTAGAAATATGAAATATTTCAGCATGAACTTACCCTAATAAATCTTGGTCAGCTGGCATGGTAAAAAGGTCTGTGCTAACAATTATATTCACTTAGTAATATTCATGCCTGCTAGCTTTGAATAACAGAACTCTTCAGGATTTTTTTAACCAAGTTCCAAAAGTGTTTATTGGGATGCTGGCACTGTGAGGCAGGTGTGTGCTTGCTCTGACCTTGATGACACATACATTTTAGAAAGCCTGAAATCTGACTATTAAAATATTGCAGCTTGACCATCTGGCTTTTAGTGTTTGTCTTAGGTTCTCATCTCCTTTACAGATTAGCACTGGATGCCCGTTATGGTGGTGTAATGGTGTTTACATTTCCTTATCTGCTGTGAAAAGTGGAGCTGAATTTGTCCTTGCCATTTCCCTGGGCAGTCATCTGTTAAAAGAGAAAACAGAATTCACCCATGAGAGGGAACATAATAAAAACCTCTAACAAGGACAAATTTGGAGGCTGGTGGTGCTGAAATATAATTCTTTTAACCACACATTTGTATTGAAGCTTTGTAAAAATTGAGCAGCTAATGCAGGTTTCTTACTATTATTCAATCTCAAGCTATAAGATTACTTTGTTTCTTATAAGGTTAAATTCTAGAACTTTTGCTTCAGCAGCCAGTTAAGGGATTTCTTGTAAATATCCAGTATCTCAAAGAAGAAGTACTATAATTTTATAAATAATTTCATGAGCAGACAAGTGTTATTTTAAGAACAGTAATCAAGTCAGCACTACTGTAACCTCAGTAATAAAGGTTTAATCTTTTTAGCCTGATTCTTGAAAGTTTTCATTGACTTCTTTAAATGGCACAAATTAAGCCTATACATGCCTGGTAACAAAAATTACAACTGTGCCTAAGTTACAGTAGAAGATGTAGATTATTTGTTTGCAAATCATGTAATACAAGGCCATCTTTCTAGCTTTCTAAAAGTCATTTTCACTTGAGGTTACTGGATGTACGTTAATAAAGATTAGCAAGGATATATGAGAGAAGAGACTTGTCAGAGCCAAATTCAATTTCCAGAAAGATCACCCATGAGAAACAAGTTGGCAATTGGTTGGTGTTTCATGTCAGTATTTCCCCATGTTTCTTTCTGTTTCCTTTATTGCAAACCTGCAGTAAAGATTGTTTTCTTTGGTAGGCTTAGGATTTACTACTGCTGGTAAACAGGTTCAGCAACCCAATATTAAAATAATCCAAAAATGTTTTTATTAGCAGTTTCAAGTATTTTCATAGTAAATAACATAAACAGAAGCTTTCAGTATGTATTTTTGAATGAGGACAGGAGAGTGATGCGTACCAAACCAGTTCTTGAGTAGACCTCTGACATGAAGTTTGAGTCATTTTCTCAATGAAAATATGAGTATAACTTTGGTGTGCTTTCCACCAAAAACAGATTTCATACTACTAGACCATAGTTTGTTTGAGTTTTTTTTCTGTGTCCTAATAAGCTGTAGGTTTTTCCCAACATATACTAATTTTGTTGGGAAGGACTGATGTGATGTCTGAGTAGTTAGGATGTTCTATGGGAAGTCTAAATTATCAGGAATCACAGAATATTCTGAGATGGAAGAGACCCACAAGAGTCATCCAGTCCAACTCTTGGCCCTGCACAGGACACATCAGGAGTCACACCCATGCCCGAGAGTGTTTTCCAAACACTTCTTGAACTCTGTCAGGCTGGTGCTGTGACTACTTCCCTAGGGGAGCCTGTTCCGGTACCCAACCACCCTTTTCTGCTATCCAACCTCAATCTCCCCGGACAGAGCTCCAGACCATTCTTTGAGGTCCTGTCAGTGGTCACCACAGAGAAGAGATCAGTGCCTTCCCCTGCCTTCCCCTCATGAGGAAGTTGTATGTTCTCGCTTCAGATTAAATCAGTGGTTTGAATCTGTGTGTCCCGCATCCTGTCTTAGTGCAAATTTGAGGTTTCTGACCTTAGATTTTGCTGGAAAATTCTTCCTGGCCAGGATTTAATTTCCTGGTGAAAGCTCAGTATGTTTCCATGAGAAATTGTTGTTTAAGTGCATGGGCATTCTCAATTAGAAAACCAAAATTTATGTGAGGAGAGGAGAAAAGAGAGTAGGAAAAAAGAAGTCTTTACTGATTCTATGTAATGTTTATCTCTCTGTGTGATTCTCTAGGGCGTTTGCCCTATTGAGGTGTGCTGAGTTCTTTCCCATGGCAACTCGCTAGTCCTCGTAGGAGTTTGCACCCCACCTTGTGTGCTGCTTCCAGGTGTGATGAGTCACAGAACATAACTTGGCCTGACTACACACACAGGAGTGGAGAAAACTTTTAAATTTTTAGATGTCTAGTTTTGTTTAAAAATCTGAACCTCTCTGGCATGATTAAATGATTCCATAAAATACTAGTGATGATAGTGGGGAAGAAGGTAGCAGTTTAGGCTTTCAGGGCAACCTGGATTTATATCTTGAAATAGCTACCAACACTTGGCAGTAACATTTGACATTTTAGTTAAATTGCTACTGACTTCTCATCTTAGTGCCAAAAATTCTAGAGTGCTTTCCCAAATGGAGATGAGGAAATTTGCAGACTATATTCTGAAGGCTTTTTTTTTTTCTCTTTTAAGATTGTAGGACAGGATCTTTTCACTTGTGGCCTCTTGATTAAAAGCAATTGGACTTTGGCCATTTTGCTTTTCCTCTTCCTAGGACTGCCAGTGTTTTGCACACTGGCCTGGCTTGTTGCTGGAGGTTTGCACAGTAGGTTGTTTTTCTGCCTGATGCCTGTATACCAGGGTGGCCAAACTTTTTTGACGTGTTGGCTGCACAGTGATTTACAGATTAGGGCTCTGGCCAGCAGCAGTGCCAGCAAGGCTGCTGTTCTCTCTCGCTGACACATCGTGCTGCTTTCAGCCACAAACTCTTTGCTTACCCTTTTGGACTTGTTATACCTCTGATCCCACATTTCCCTTTGGTGCAAAACACTCCATTTGGCACAAAACACTTTTGCTCCCTGTCAGGCTCTGCCCCTATCTCTGTCTCAAGTAGCCCATGAAAATGAGAGAGCAAACAGAAGCAGCTGTCTGTGACCTACCTGTCTCAGAAAGGGGGCACAGAAGGGAACAGATGCTGAGTATTGTTCTAAAAATGTTTGCCTTGCAGCATTGTTCTTTGCAAGTCTCTACAGAGATCATTCTTGAAATAAGCAACCCACTAAGAAGGTTGGCTTAGGATTTCTTAGACAAGTGTGTGTTCATGGATCCTAGTCAGAGCTGAGTTCCGAGTCCTGAGTAACTGTGTCGTTTAAAATGCAATATGGTAAGTTAAAGGTCATTCAGTAATGCTTTCACAAAGCTTCATCAGAGCTGGCAATTGCATCTAAAGGAAAAGAATCTATGGCTGAAACTGAGAGTTCCCTGAAATCACCTCACAGTGTGCAGCAGCAGCCAAAAAAAAGCCAGATTGCTGGCATTATCAGGAATGGTATTGAGAACAGGACAGAGCCTAACTGTAAAAACCCTGTGCTCATGTGCTGATTACTGTGTGTACTTCTGACTTTTGTGTTTCAAAAGCAGGTAGCAGAGGTGAAAAAGGTTCAGAGGAGGGCAACTTAAAAGGTAGTGAAGATGAAACATCTGCCTTATGAAGAGCAACTGAAATACTATGTTTGAAACAGATAGCTGGAAAGAATTATGATCAAAGTTTGCAAAGACCTGAAGGTAAAATGAATGTAAAATGTTAATTAGCTCCTAACATGGTACTTCTGCAATTGGAAGTCAGTTGTTGAAACTAACAGGAGATCAATTTAAAATGGATAATTTCTTTCTACTAGGCAGATAGCTAATTTTTGTGTGTACTTTGACAGAAGACTGTGGAGACAGTATAAATGGGTTCAAAAGGGTTTAAAAGAATTCATGAACATCCAGTCCATAAACAGACACTAACCAAAATAGACAGAGGCACTCTTTAACATCCCTAATCTGGAAATTTTGATTGTTGGAGAACAGGGATGACCGGATAAAGATCAGGCTTGTGTATTCTCCCCTGTCAGCATCTCCTCTTGCTATTTTTCAGGATCCCAGGTTAAGATGAACCATAGCTCTGACCCAGTACAACATTCATCACATTTTTTTTTCTTTTTAAATGTAAATGGTAGTAACCAGTGATGGGAAACTTGCAGCAATGCATTACAAGTTGTAGGCACTAATTGTGGTTAAATTGCATATTTCCTAAGTTGATTTAACAAAGAAGCTAAGTTGCTAACCAGAATGCTCCTTACATATCACATAGCTGTCGATTATTGATATTATATTTACATTTCCTGTAGAACACCAGGGATTTGCAGCCAATAAGTCACTCCCATTGCATCCTTGTGCCACTCCTGTTTTTATTATTGATCTTAAGTACAGAGAAAAATGCTCACAGAATAACAGAATAGTTTTGGCTGTTGTAGTAATTCCAAAGTTGCAAAGGGAAAAAAAAGTTTGCTTATTTGAACTCCTAACCTTTTGCTCTGTAATTCTTGCATCAGAGTCTTTCATAAGTATTCTGCCTTCAGACATGTCAGAAATATCCCTGAGATAGTCTCTTTTGCTGATATTTGATACTTCCACTTCCAACTGAGATCAGAAAGTGTGGAGAAGTGTGATTTTTTGCTTGTTGGTTTCAGCTAAGCAAACTCTTTGAAAGTTTGGAAATAAAACCTGGTTTTCACTCAGCTTTGAGGTGAAAGAATAATTGGCATTGCACATATTTTGAAGCCCCAGTCCAGGTAATGCTAGGGTTTTAGCATTTTTCTTTTATCCAAACAAACTTATCAGTCTCCAGTAATGGAGAGCTGCAATAGCCTTACATGAGCAAAACACACCTGATGGCTTCTATATGGTTTGTGGAATTTCTGTAAGAGGGCAATTTGAAAGATGTTTTTACAATTCAGGCATTAAATGCCGGCATGAAATCTTTACCTTTGATTGATAAAGTCCAGGTTACTTCACCTGTAAGCTTTCTGTAGAGAGCTTGCAAACTAAATATCACAGTGAGAGTTTTGGGAAGATGGAGCATGGGCATTAAGATATTATTCAATCATTATTGCCTGATATCTTCTGAGTATCATTCTAAAAAGTATGCACTGTGGTGTATCTCTTCAAAAAGAATGTGCTGTGGAATTCATGCAATTGAATACTGCCACTAATCATCCTGCACATTCCTTACAGCACTGCTTCCCTAATAGTTCTGCTGCTATTCTCTGACAATGATGTGCAAATGTCTGACAACTTCGTTGCTAGAAAGCTTTTTTATTTTAAAGTTGAGCTTCATCATTCGTATCTGCTAATTTATTGAGGTATTTATTCATGAGAGGCAAAAGGGACAAGATGAACAGTAGGCAGTGAGGAGCTATTTTAGTCTAGTTGCTGGCACTACATATTTTATAAATTACTGCAGGATCTCTCCACTGTATACAAGAAATAAGTTTCTAATTTAATGCCCTCTGTATCTAAATTTTAAATTTGAGGTTTCTGCTAGAGAAGTAGTTCCCAACAAGAGTCAGCTTTGCTTCTGTACTAATTAAAATAATTAGTTGAGGCTTTTGTGGGAAGCAATAATTTGAAAGTATTCAAATAACAGTAGTTGTTTAGTAGCATTAAAATAATGAAAACCTGTATGATTCCTTTATTTCCTGCTAAAAGAAGCTTTTCCCCTTTTTCTCCCAATTATAAGTAATTGTGATTTCCTTCTTCAGGTGGAGCATCCCATTCAAATGTGGGATAATTCTTGATTGCAACCTTTTAGTTCTTTGGCACAGAAAGTGGACATTTGTTTTGCATAGGACAAGCCAGTGTTTAAAATATTTTCATTTTATTTGTATACTAAGATAATTTTCAGAGAAAATTGGTGAGTTTTATCTCTCAGCTGGAGCATCTTCCACAGGTTTTCTCCCCTTTTCCTGGTATCCCAGCAGAGTGCTGATCTTCCTGGAGGTTATCCACTACATGCCTGAAAGAGATTAAGGTAGTCTGCAGGGGTGGGAGATATTACATCAGGATTTATTGCTGGTCAAGGCCACCATAAGGGTCTCCATTGAAGTCTTTAGTGTTAAAACCCATGAAAATTGCTGATACCATGGCAAGTTAAAAATGTTGTAGGTGTTTTCCACGCAGTATTCCAAGAGAGACCACAAAGAACCAGCAGCTGAAAATTCAGCTAACTCGCCTTTAGTTTTATGGCATGTTGAAGCTAGGTTATAATTTGTCTTGTGCAACACAGAGATAAACTTCGTACCTTCTGCTGCTATTAGTGAGTGAGCTGGCTTAGTTTTTCTCCATGTCTCAATAAAAGATACCAAAAAACTCAAGAAAATATCCCAATTATAAAATTTTGAGCAATGAAAGTTTAAAAAACCCCCAAAGAATTAGAGAGCAAAGGGATGTGGTTTCTTAGCAAACACACCACACAGAACTGAATCTCATCACTAAATATCTTTACTTTGCCTTTAGGAGTGTGGTCCATCTCTTATTGTTGTGTCCTGAACATAGTACCAGATGTAAAGGTGTTGAAGCTTTTGTTAAACCACACAGTAAAATACTCTGGAAAGGCCACAGTAGTGCTGAATTCCTTTTGATGTGAATGCCTTAGTTCCTCTCACTTCCAAAGGAACAGTCCAAGGTAACTGTATAAAATATACTTAGAAAGTTGCAGATGAGTTATGAGACATCCTATGGATTTAAAGAAACAGGCCATTTCTGTTTTTGCCATTAAAAAAAAAAAAAAGATTCTGTAATGCCAGATTGCACGTTCCTGTGTGAGTGTGGAGTTGTTTACTTAAAAGGGACTATACTGATAATTTCTACAGTTTAGAAATAACTACACACACACACAGCACACACTACACCCTTAAAAGATGTGGATGTTTTTTAGCTGATGAGATAGTATTGATTCAATAGCTTTCACAGGAAAGGAAAAAGATTCACAGCAGCAGGAGTCACCACTGCCAAGCCATGTATGACAATAGGTATACTCTGTCTGCATCTCTACATACATTTGTCTCTACATCTGTGTTTTGTTTTTCCTGGTTAACTCAAAAAATGCTGAAGACAGTGGGACTTCCCATTATCACAGAGTGCCTCTTTTTAGATTTCAGGGTCCATTCTATTATTGCTGTGCAAAACAGCAGTAAGATTCTGGCTTCAGGAGTATACCACCCTTGACTGCCACTGGGGAAAGGTAGCATGTTACACCAGAGAGTCATCAGCAATCATTTGGAAGGCTGACTGCTGATTCTAATTCAGAGGGGTTTGTCACCTCCTAGGCTGAATCTTCACCAGGCTGCCCTGCTGTTTTGAAGAGGCTGGCTGTTTTCTGTCTGTCAGCTGGGAATCAAAGGGAATGCTGGCATGTAGCTATTTGATTCAAACCAGTGAGACAGCACAAACATTCAGTATGCATTCCGTATTTTTGATAGTGGGTTAATGACCTTCTAATCAATTTTTCTGGTATTTTTACTGGTCTTTAATTTCAGAGAAAGTATTTTCCATATAAATTATGAGTGTAATTTATAGTGCTATAGTAACAAATCTAGGGCTATTTCCTTATGTCTCATCTTTTAGGAACAGAGAATTGGATCTTTTTCAGTTCTGTGTGTTGCTGGCAGATTCAAAAGTATGAACTTATAGAAACCAGTTTTAGGAACAGGTGCAGAAACCTGCCACGTTCAAGACATGTTCAGTTATGTTCTAATCAAGGATGTAGAAACTGAGGAAATCAGGCTGTAGGCTGTAATAAAGCAATAAATCCAAAAAAATTTCTATTCCATCTATCCATATTCCATCTATCTATCTATCTATCTATTCCATAGGTTCCATCTATCTTGCCATCTTACCCATAAACAACCCAAGTAGTGTTAATATCATTTTTATAAAGTGAGGACGATTCTTTCAAATATAAAAACCTAACACTACCTTGTACACTAAATGTGATAGTGAATACTGTAATATTCCACACTAAATTTGAGCCAAGCAATCTGTATATGTAGATGTATGTGGTGACAGTGATACCAAACACATGCATTGTTACGTTTTCCAGTAGTTGCATGAATGCCACAAAGATAATACAAATTTGCTCAGGAGAGAGATACTCTTCATTTTGTTTTGTCTTTTAGAGAATGAGCCATTACAGGAGGCCATTGATCTGATGTTTAATTTATAATTCTATGCAATAACCTGCTTGGCATCAGTTTTTTGTGGAAGAAATAGAAATTTATCAACAGATGCCCCAACTTTTTGTTTATATTTATTCACCTATGTCTGCTTGATATGAACACCTTCCAGAAGTGATATCTACGTATCACAGTTTGGTTGAACAGTGAGATGCAATTCTTTTTGCTTTAAGGAATCCTCAGCATTCCACTAAAGATTATGTTCCTTTAACATGGAGAAAAGAACACTTTTCTATTAATGTTTACTATTTTTCTGCTGGAAATACTTCTTTCAAAGTCAAATAAAGTCACATGCAAGCTAATGGGATTCTTCTATCTGATTGAAGTTTTGTCTTTATGACTCATGTTCTTTAAACTCATATGCTCTTGTCAAGACCAGAATAGTTGTGACTGCGTATATTTTTATAAACCTATTTTATAAATGTACCCAGAGATTTAAGACAGAATCTTTTTTTAAATTTTTTAAA
Source organism: Passer domesticus (assembly GCF_036417665.1). NCBI lineage: Eukaryota > Metazoa > Chordata > Aves > Passeriformes > Passeridae > Passer > Passer domesticus. Next base: position 27,809,007 of record NC_087477.1, read on the forward strand.
GGGACCATGGGTCATTTTCCAAAGATAGCTTCTGTGTGCCTTGCTTATTTGCATCAAAAAGTTGATGGAATGAAATGAACAAACTTTGAGACTATAAAATATACGAACTGAGGAAATTTTAATTTCACTGCAAAAAAATTCCTGTAATTTTAGTGGAGCCAAGATCTCATTCTCCTGTGCTTCCTGCTGGGCAAACCATTTCTTTTAGGACATTGGCAGAATAAGCTCCTCCTAAATTCAGACTCTTAAAAGCTTAGGGTTTCCATGTTTCACTCTGGATCCTGCTTTTTCACACGTTCACAGGGGTCTCCGAAGTTCTAATTTAAGGCCATGTCTGCTTATAATTTAACCATATCTGTCAGTAACTATAATACCTTAAAGGACACTTTAAGGTCTTAGAAAAGAGGAAAGGTAATAATTGCAGCCTTGTCTTTCATGGTAGTTAATGACAGTGTAAAAGTTTCATCACTGACCATAACAGTGATGTCTGTTATGCTGAATCACTTCAAGTGAGGTTTGTTTCCTGGTTTGAGGGGTTTTTTTGGCCAATAAAATTTTGTTGAAACATATATAAAAATTTAATATCAATGTACATGTATATAGAATCATACTTGAGATCTGACTGTTTTCTGGTCCAGTCCCCTGCCCTAAGCAGGGCCAGCTTCCATGTTGTGTCAGCTTGCTCCATGCCTTGCCTAGTGAAACTTTGAGTACTTCCAAGAATGGACATTTCACAGCCTCTCTAAGCAACTTGTTTCCTGCATAGTTGTCTTCTTTTTGTTTTTTGACTTGTATGTGATTAAGATTTCATTTTTAAAAATTTTTCTCTACATATCTGTAAATACCCTGACTGGCTTTTAGATAGCTGAACAAGAGAAACCCTACGACTTAGCTTCACAGATTCAACTCAGCCTCTTCTGTTGTGTCATATGCTCCAGATCAGTTTAGTGGTCCTCCTCTGGACTCACCTAGTTTGTCAGTCTCACTTTTACTGGGGGCCATGGACAATGTGATACCTCTATAAACTATTCAATAAAAGAAATTACCTAAAGCATTAATATGCTTTAAATTAGGGAGTTTCATCTTTAAATTATTATACAAAGGAGAAGCTGTAAAATTTCCTTTATATTTTTTTTTTATTCTCATTTAAGAAATAACTAAACTGAATAGCTGGATAATGGCAGATGTGAAATTAAGTCAGAAGCCCCGCTGCTAATTTTTCCATTCAATGACTAATTATTTATTTCTTTTTGGTCCCTAAAAAATCATCTCAGTGTCCTAATATTTATATTTAAGGAAATTCAAAAGCATCTATGTAAATTCTAGGTTTTGTATCACTGTTATTTTCTAGGTTTCTTTTGGCATTTGATTTCTCTTAGTACAAATTAAAAGAGGCTAGCTTTTACTTTCTTTCATAGCATTCAGATTATTTTTTTAGGTATACCTTCTTTGCTTTTTAATTTGGAAAAATTTTCTCCTTCTGATTCACCTTCCTGTGTACATTATTCAAGATGTGCTGCCTCCACAAGCAGTCTTACAGCAAACCACAGAACTCAGAGAAATTTAAGTTACTGCTCACCTGTAAAGCTTACTAAACCATTTTTCTACTAACTTAGGAGCTTCACTGCAGCCTCAAAGACATGAGATGCCATGCTAAGGAAGACCCCAGTACTCCTTGTTGGCTTTGGAAGGTTCATTTCAATAGGGGTTGGCTGTATTAAAGAGCCATTTACACTTTGTTGTCAAGGAGAACTTGCCAGGCGACCTAAAGGGTCATTAGCCTCCACTTAGCACCATGCAGTGTAGCAGATGCTTCATGACGTGTGACAAGGAAAGGCTTTAAATGGAGTGTCAAGAAATCCCAGCCTCATCACTTAATTTTTTACTAATCTGTTGCTGTCTAGCAATTTTAGCCATTTTATTGATAGTTGAGCTTTTGCTTATACATGCCAGTGGTGACAGTAGGAGGAAATTAAAGAAGCATTGCTGGGGACGTTGCATATTTTACTTCTGCTTTTAGTAATTCATCCTACTGCATATAGTGAGTTGGCCCTTAGACAAGAAGTAAACCCAGAAATGTAAATTCCTAGAGCTTTTAAAATTTTATTTGACTCCTCAATTGTCAGTACAGACAATTCAACTATTTATTTTTTAAAAATGCATAAGAATTTCAAGGGCCAGCATAACTGTCAGTTTCCTTTGTGCACTATAGTTACTAATGTCTTGTGATCCACAAATGTCAAATATGACCTGTTATGCGCAGTTTCAAGACCCTTCCTCAAAGACAACATCATGGAATAGAAGGATAAATAGAAGGATACAGAGAGTAGTACCTGGGGTACTTGTTACAGAAAATGTTCCTTTGCAGGAATCTTTTGGCATTCCTTCTGTTTCAAATATATATAGCATGTGATCTGAGGAGATACAAACAGCAGCATAGATTGCCTGAGGACATTGTAGGTAAAATTCTAACCCCACCAAAAACCAGCAGAAAATAAGCCCTTAAAATGAGGTTCTCTGGACAGACAGAATGTGACTACCTCAGGTTTTACTTGATAAACAGGAAAATTTGTATGTTTGTTTGAATTTAGCCACTCTTTTAACCATCATGGTGGCCCTACAACGTCATTTTCCTTCCTCTCTCTTATTTAGACAACTGTCTTCTGTGCTACATAAATCATCTCAGTTAATCTAGGAGGTGAAGCTTTCCAAGTAAGAGCGGCCACACCCTGAAGGCATGACATGTGAGACAGAATGCCTTCTATTTTCAGAATTCTTCCTTTCATCCAAAGAAAATCCCTCAAAAAGTCATGCCTAGCCATCAGGACTCCCTGGATAAATGAGAATTTATTATGCCTTTTTGACACTAGAAAATACCGATCTCAATTCTGTGGTTATGAAGCATCCAGTGATCCTTGGTGTTCAGGATGGACAAATACATTTCACTGGCAGCCATTAGCTATGGAAAACCTTTATCCAAAGAGGAACAACTATGCCTATTTCTTATTTGCTCCATGTGAATGAAGTAGGTTTCATAGTATTTATTTATCTTTACCCTGTGAGAGAATGGAAACCTCTCACAATAAAAAAGGAACAATATATTTAACTAAGGTTAAAATTCCCACTCAGGGATCACTTCTCACAGAATCATTGGGGTTTTACTAAACAAGATTTCCAAAATTATGAATATAATATGAATTATTATCTGTCTGACTCTTTCTGAAGGGAAATCTTTGCACAGGTATTGAGTAGTGAACATATGGAAAGCCCAATGAAGCCCGTTCGTATTGGATCAGCTGCACGAGTAGATACCAGAGAGTTTGTACAGATAGAGATCAAGTTTACTGACAAGACTTCCTTTCTCTTCTGGCTGTCTGTAAATCTCTGACAAATCATCAGAGTCCACGTTTTCTGCCCAGGCAAAACTTCCAGCTGGAAAAAGGATGTCATGGCTGGGAAAACGAAAATGTACAATATCTCAGAGGTCTCCTACTCAAGGTTCCCAGTCATTTTTTAGTGTGGATCAGAACAAAACATAGAGGTAGTACTACACAGTACTTCTTCACGTGTTTGCAGTCACACCAGGTGTGCTTCATCTGATTCACAATCACAGTGGGACCCTGCAATTTGCAGCTTTGCAGACAGAATGCTGCTGTTTTCACAGCATTTAGCTGTCGTTTGGTAGGTAGAAGTGATCCAGGGGTAGAACTGCATTACTAAGCAGAATTGTGACTTGTGAAATAGAAATCCGTGAGTTAACAATGCTCATGAGCCAAGTTTTGGAATATATCAGGGTTATATTTTTCTCAGTTCTTTTTTGAGAACATGGGGACACTTGATGATTTCAAAATGAATTGTCTAAAATGATGCCTGCGGAGTGTACTACTTGTTTAAGAGATACATTGTATTCCCTTTCCTTTTGATGTATATACATTTAAATATGAAACATATGAATATATAAAGTATCTTTGGACCTCTCCAAGGGAAGTTTCCTAACTTATGCTTTCATAATAATGTACCTTTTCAAAATGAGGTAATTTTAAGGTAATTACACCTTTCTTATAGAAAAGATCAGTAATGTTACTTGAATCACTACCTATTTATCCTTGTCTCAGTGAAATTGCTAAAAATAGGCAAAGAAAATAAAAATAACAACATGTTGCCTGTTATTGGACTATACAGCTACTCATAACCTCACTGCAAGATCCATTGTGTATTATTTTAGGAATGGGAAGTGAAATAGACATTCCATAGGAAAAATTAGAACTTTTAGAACATATTTGCAAGTCTTTCCACATAAATATGCCTTGATGCCATCCTCACCCTGTTTTTTTTTATTTCAGTTCAGGAATTAAATTCTGTCCTGGGTTAAACAAGTATTTTTACTGCTAAATTCAGTGGTATCAAGACTCAGCTGTTATCACTTGTACCAAGACTCTCTTCCTCTGGAGCTGTTCTGTAATGGAAACAAGTGTTCACGATGAAGTAGGGCAGATCCAGTGATTCATGACAAGGTTCTGGTGGAGGACAATAACTTCTTGCAAATACAGTTATTTCACAATGAAAAGAAAAGCTATATATGAAAAAAATGGAGGAGCCAGTCTTGTTATAGGAATCTGTAACGCAATTAGAAGGAAGAAAATGTGCTTGGTAGAGAAACAGCAACAAAGAGAAGAAAAATCCATAAATCAAAAGATAGTGGGGTCTATTAAAAAAATAGTACGGCTCCATTGCACAGGCTATGGAGCCATACCTAACAACTGCCAGCAATAGAGTGCTTGAGAATAATACTGTAGTTGTTACCTGGTAAATGCTAAGAAATCTGAGAAATGCAGAGATGGAAATGAAGCAGCTCAGAGCACAGCCAAGAGCCATACTCTGTGTATCTGCCCAAACAAGGGAAATGTACAACACTAATCCATTAAAAGCTCCCATAATGATAATAACCCAAATTAGAGCAATGCTTTCTGACCTTTGGCATAAGCCCTGGAGCCCAGTAGATCTCACAGTATGAAAATGAGCTTGAGCTGCAAACTGAGCATTCATACTGTGAAGATGTGATTTTTCTGGACCACCTCCATTTCAGCTATTGGAGTAACATGCAGGAAGCAGGGAATAGATCCCCTTAGAATAACATTTACCACTGAAGAAAAAGCAAAGTCTAAGTAGATGTATTCTGTATTTTCCTCCTCTAAAGCCTCCACAATAGAAGAAAACAGGGGAAAAGCATGGCTGGTTCCCCATCCAGCTGACAGAAAGTCTGCAGGGCGTGCCATCAGATGACATATGCTTTCTTATTACCTAGGGTTTTAGCTTAAGTTTGGGTTTGATGATATTTTTATTTGTTTGGTTTTTTTGTTCTGGAATGCACAAGTACTTTTAAAACTGTTTTAAAGAAGAAGGGGGAGTACAGTTTGAATTATTAGGTTTTTCTTTTCTCTTTGCAAGAAGGCCTATGGAATTTGGCATCTTAACCCAGCCTTGCCTGATGCGATCACAAACACAGTTAAATTTTTATTAAAGTGTTTTGAATCTTTCAAACATGATATTGATAACTGAAATGGAGCAAAGAGACAGTAGCATCTGGTTTTAATGAACATGGTCTGCTTATACTTGAAAGCAAAACCATGCAGGAAAAGACTGGAAATTCTTGTTCAGAGAATCAAAGTGCAATACAGTGCTTTTCAATACCTGACATCTGTATGCATGGAATGACCTGGGTGACTTCACTCAACCAATTGTTCATATTTTTTAGATTAAAATGCCCTATTTAGATTTGAAATATAGTTGGTGCTTTTTTTCATCCTGTTGTGTATTTCTTTCTTTCTTTTTTTTTTCCCATGTACTTACCAAAGCTCATTGCTTTGACCTCTATTGTACCTTTTTGACTCATAACCTTCTTCAATGCAGTACATATCAAACTATTTTTATTTACAAGTGTGGGTTGCTGTTACTACATTGTAGTCTAAACAAACAAGGCAACCCTTTGTGGGGATATTTTTCTCCTATATGTGTTAACATGTGGAATAACAGAATTGCCTGGAACAACCTCCTAAACTGCAGGCCCGTATAGAAGCCAACCTTGTCAGGGGAAATGGTCAGGCCAGTGTCAAAACAGATTCTGCAAGAGGCCTCCCTGCCTCACTGCATCCAGCTCAAGTTTGTTAGCAGCACTTCAGCCCAGGCTTTTCATGGACATGCTGCAAACCATTGGGATTTGAACTAGGGCTTGAACTTTTTTATCAGAGCAGTAGTGATAGAATGTACTAATTCAGCTTCCTGCATCTTTTCCTGGAACTCAGCTTGCTTATGTGAGGTGGGTGAACATGTTTGGAAATGCAGCCTAGATATCTGTTCAGATTTTGTACTCCGTGCTTGTCTCAGTCAAGATAATGATGATTTAAAATAAATAGTAATTTTTATAACCCAACAACCTCTATTGCTGTCTTCACAGCTAAATTCTCTCTTGGATTCAGAGAAAAAAATCACTGAGGTTTGTAGCAGAGCAATGTCAGGCTGTGAATAACCATAGGAAAGATGTAGTGGACACTTTTCATACCACAGAGAAATTTAACGCGTGGTAAATGCATTTAACTGTGAAGAATACACCAGGTCCTTGAAATTTAAATTCTATTTATTCTACTAATGTCATTCCACTTATTTTAGCATAGTATTGTTGTTATACTGGAATTTGAATTAAGAGTAAAAGTTTGGAAAATAATAAATGCTTCTGACAATAAGCACTTACCATTTTCTGTATTTTGAAGTTTTTCACATAAAAGGCAGAGGATAAGTGCCCCAATTAGTTAGCAATACCCAAATTCCTAAAGTTTTTAGCTCTTAAAGCTTTAGTAAAGGTGGCTTTCAGTTACCACTAATAGCTTCTTTGAATCTTTTTGTTTTAGTCCCAAAGCTGAGAAGTCAATGAAGTTGGCCAGTTTGATTAAATAGTTTTCTAAAGTCAAACTATTGTAAAGTTAGCCTTTAAAAACAAATATGCTGCATCGCCTTTGACCATTTACAGTTTTTCTTTGGCTCCACCAAGCATGTGGATGTCTAATCAGGGGATTATCAAGTAGACTAGAGAAATATAACAAAGTTCTGTGCTCTAGTAAATATTTGTATAGCACAAGCCTGGAGAAAGTCCATGTTATATTTTACTGTTGATAATTTAATAACTCTGTGGCACGCCTGAAATGGTACAGTAAATGTCAAGATGTGTCAAATGAGGTATCCTGTAAAATTTAATAACCTCATGCTGAAGATGATGTGCATGCATGGGTAGGTAACACTGTCAGTAGAAAATACGTTTTGCAAGTAATATTTAGGGCATTTATTTGAATTTTGCCAGGAAATAAAGTGAGCAACAGCCTTCCAGCTGATAGTTAATAGCAATGACAATGTAAGTGACAAACAGAATAACTCATGCAGAAATAGTCCAGTCTATCACATGATCATGAGGGCAACCAACAGATTTCATAGAACAGGCAAAAGATCTGTGATTTCCTCCTGCTACAGAAAATAGCCCATACAGTAAACAATTGATAAAATGAAGTGAATCTGTGTTGCTTGTGCTTAAGGGATAACATACAGCACACTGTCTGCCACAGTAGTTTGTTTGCACTGAAATTAAGCAATAATGATTGAGGCACAGAGCATTTCCTGGGGATTAATGACCGTCTGAGAGAAGTTGATGGCCCAAGGAACATCCTGGCCATTAACCCCCGCCAGTCATTAATCCAAAGGAAATGCCCAACCCCAAAATCTTTATTACTCGTAGAAAATGAAAATGAAGAAAAACAAACCAGTAAGGACCTAGGTATTTGTTCTGAAGGGTGAAGCTGTAGATCATTTAGTGCATGCAGGTTTTGATATACCTCACTAGTTCTTATTTAGCTGGAGTGCTTGGCTCTTTCTAAAACATCTTGGTATCATCTAGGCCTACATAGGCAAACTAGAGAAACATTATGAGTTTTTTCACCTTTATTAATCTTTTTCTCACTATGGAAGGCAACATATGTCTAATTGTAATGTGATTTAAGTAAGGTGAGTGTGTACTTTAAGTAAGTATCTTTAAATAGTCTGCATTGTGTTAACAATCTAGAATAAGTGCTTGCAGAGCACTAACCAGACCTAGGCACTGACCTTGTTATATTTAAACACTTATTTTCCTAGTTTTGGATGCAATGGATCATCTATACCTTTATAAGCAAAAGTAGTTGTAAATGTGACATTATACAAAAAATGTTATTCAGAAAATGTATGTATTGATTTGCTTGAAGTAAATTGTAAGTTAAGCTCTTGGATGTTTGTCGTTTCCTCTGGGATTTTTTCCTGAGCTGGAGAGCACTTCAGAAAATTTTTTAAAAAAAGAGAGATGTCTGTCCTTCAAATAGAAATTTATCTTAGCAGTCTACCTCTAGCCACATCTAAAAGGTGGAGAGAGGCTGGAATAGAAGTTTAGTGATGCAACTTACTTTCATGTCATACACTAACCTGTATAGGCCAGAGATTTGTATACCATTTTTGGGGGTTTTGTGGGGATATGCTAGAGCACAACTGAATACTGAAAGATTTTTTTATTGTTTTCTTAAAAGGCAGATGCATGTTGTCCATATAGTTCAAAAAATAAACAATTGATTTGCAAACAAAAATCTCCATGTAGATGAATCCTAAGAGTTTGACTAAATATGAGGAAAACAAATTGATGAAGATAAAGGTCCACAAAGAATTTGAGGCAAGATGCCTTTTTTTCTAAATTCGCTTGTAACTACAATACAATTTAAATTAATTTGTTGTAAAGATATGTTGTGATTTCTGTGTGTCACTAATTTTATGTCAAAGTAATATGAATTATGCATTATTTTCAAAAGTGAATGTAAAACTATACTTAGCAGTAGTTGTTGGAGGGTGTCCTGGGGGACTATAGTGACTGGCTTACTGCCAATCAAGCAGAAAAATGAAATCCTATTCTTGCATTTTCATCCATATAAGTATGTATATGTGGAACAAAAATCTTCTAATAAAGAGCTCTTCATTCTATCAGGCAACGTTAGGAGTCAGCACAATTAGCTACAAAAATTTTGACTTCAACTAAAATGCTATTTTGAGGAGAGAAGGTAAGTAACCTTTGGAGCAGTGCAAGCACAGGACAGTCACTGAACATCTTTGAATTACACTTTATTTCTTCCTTCCGTCCATTTATTTCTAGAAGATATGCTCTATTTTAAACCAGATTTATTTATTTAAACTCTGGAGAGTCCTTGACCAATGCAATTCATGAGATCAGACAGGATGATTGCAATGGTTTGTTGTGCCCTGTTAACCTGCTCCTAGGTTGTTGTGCAATACTGAGAAAATTGCTTTTTCCCTATTCTTTAGTGTCTCCATGTCTAAAAAAACCCCATATAAATACTTATATTTTATTTTGAATTCTTCAAAGAGAACCAGGCATATAATTTAGGAATATTTTGATTAAATGACCTCTGTTGTATATTTCATTGATACAAAGATTTAGTCCTTAGTCAAACAGTGCTAAGAAAATGTTAACTCATAAACTCCAATGATTATAGTGCTGAAGCTATGGAGAAAGGTTTTCACATAAATACATTCTTCAGGTTAGTAGAATTTGCAGTGACTTTACGGGGACCAGGAATAAATGTTTAAATAAATATAATGTTGTACCTGAATATATTTGTCATCTCCTCTTAACATGGAAGAGAACATTCAAATCACTGTAAAGATATGAGGACTTGGTTGAAAATGGATGGAATTTGCCCTGTTTGGTGTGGAGGGTCTTTCAGTTAAACTCACTGGGATTGGATCAAGATCCTGTTTTGGAATCTTTAGTCTCATATGCATTTTAGAGGCATTTCCAAACTAGTACAGATTACAGCAGAGTTCTTTCTTTTCCCTGCTTTATACTGACTACAAAAGGAATTGCTTCTGTTTGGGTACTTGACATCCCCATTATTTCTTTCAGAACAAGAGTTGTTCTAGATGTAGAAAGCTACATAAATCAGGTTTGTAATAAATATAGTTCAAATCAGTATAGTAAAAGTGGGAAAAATAATATAATCTTTCTAGCAAACTTAATTAAAAATGAAAACAGCTTACTTATTCATTTGAAGAGGAAACATCTAGGTTCATTTTAAGTTCTTGTTCCTCTCCTACTCAGGGTGCTATTTATTAGGAAAGACCTTCAAGTAGTGCTAAAACTGGGGAATGTGTGGTAAATGCTAGCTTGGCACTTGCAAATCTGAACAGGACATTCTGTATCTCTGAAAACACACAGATACAAAGGTACAAGCAATGTCATTCCACACCGAGGGCTGGAGCTCACTACTCCATCCTGCCATTTTCATGTTGTGCTTGTGGCACAGTAGGCTTGAAACACTGATTTTATTTATAGAAAGAGAAAGGCCTTGGAAGGCCAGAGCCAGAGCCACTGAGCATCTAGTTATTCACTGGACAGGGGTAAAGGCAGAGGTGCATGTTCAATTCCTGCCATGAGATGTTTGAGAGGTGAGCACTTGGTTCTGTTAGAGCAGCAGAAGTCCCTCTCACAGCATAACTTCAAGAATAACAGAAGTTTCAGTAGGTTTCTTTGATGTTTGGTTTGTTGTGGTTTTCTTGGTTTTGTTGGGGGTTATTTTGTTATTGTTTGGGTTTTTTTAAAATCCTCCAGTGGCCATGACAACCTCCAAAATAATTGAGCTGTCTATTACTAGTGCTCACACACTGGGCTTGCAAAGTAGATAGTCCTTCTTCCATTATAGAGGATTCAAACTTTTCCTCTGCTGTGATTAGTAGAGGCCATAACTGTCTCAGAGGGATAAAGGACACTAATTCTTCCCTTGAGTCTTGACCACTAAGATTGCATTCCTTAGAGCAAGTATGGACAGTGTTGTCAGTCTTGGCGATGAAGCCTTCCCTCTAGCAGCAAGCGACCCAGGAGCTTACCAGTGCTAGAATCATCTGTAGACTAATTTTCCCCCCTACAAATTATTAATACTGTTCTTGAAGCATGAGACAATAGCCCAGTTCCACATATTTTCCTGTTTTTTTCTAGGCATAGAATGGAAACCTTCAAACCTTGATTTTCCAAAAAAAGCTTCAGCACAATGATTCTAGCCTTCATACATACACATCCATTTCTTTTCCAGCCTGCAGTGATGACTTGCTTTGCAAAGAATTTGAATCTTTTTAGGCAGAGGGTAGTGTATTCTGCAAGTGCTAGACTAGAAATAAAAAGTAGTGGTAATCTAACTCTTTGCCATATCTTAAAAAAACAGAAGCTGTTATTACTATTGCATTGGTTTTTGAAGCTGATCTCAAATGTCTACAAACTGGCCAGAGATCCTCAGGGTCTCATGGTTAGGCAGGAATTAAGGTCTGATGAGCTGCTGTGCTCTGTGGTAACTGATGTGTTTAGAGGCAGGCATGAGAGCAGTAATGAAGGCACCCAGGACTCTTAAAATTGAAAACTGAGGTGCTTTTAGAGTTTGATTATACTTAGGAGAGCTGAATATATATTAATTTGTGAGCTGAATAGCCTTTTCATGATTGTCTAAATTCTACTGAATTTTCAGTTATATTTCTGCATCTTTTTTCAAGTCTGACTGTGACTGTTCACTGAATAAAGATCAAAAAGCACACCTTGCGCAGTTGCCATATATGGCAAAAATCCACTGCTTTTGGTTTTCACTGTAGCATCAAAACACTGGAAAGGGCATCTTCACAGAGTTCACTGGTCTTTAACAGGGTGGTCTGTAAATAGTCTAAAAGTTTGCTTACTGTATTAGAGAACACGGCTTGCATCACAAGCATATAGTGTATTTCTTTTCTTAATCAGGAATCCCAACAGATTTTGGGAAAAGAAAGAAAATTTAAATTATCAGGTGCTAATTTTTGTCTCAGAATGAGAGGCAGTTAGGCTGAGTTGTTCCTCTCTGTACAGAACATACTGACCATTTTAAAGTCTATTCCAACTTAAATGATTCTAGATTTTATGACCTGAAACAGTTTGCACTTTGTCTTCAAGATAATTGAACCAATCCTAAACCCATATTGCTCTTTTCAAAATATGTCTCATTTTTCAGTCATGCAGACAAGTGAACTGTAAACCACAAGAAAAAGTGACCTAACCAGTGAGGAAAAACTCATTTTCTGCATACAAGAAGGAAACTGGAAGCACAGCCTTTGGAATAAGTATCTTCACTATACATGTAAGGGAAAGCTGGGACTGTCTGGGAACCAGCAACTCCTACTCTGAGCTTTTGGCACCCTGAGAAAAAGATGTGTTGTGTTAATTTTAGGTTAATGAGATAAAGATACAAAAGTCAGATAGGTGCTCTTAAAATATATTCAAACTATTTATCAGGGCATAGAATAGCTGTACAGTTCTCCCTCAAGTAAACTCTCTCTGTCATCATCAAATAAAACTTTTACAGGGACCAAGCTTGTAGCCATAAATTTGCTCCTGTGTTAAACATAGCTACCCTTTAGAACCATCTCAAGATACTTTTGTATCTTGAGATGTAAACCCTCATTTTCAATTTGTGATAGATGTTAGGAACAAGAAGGTACCTCTTTCTATATGTATTAATTCATGTAACTTAATTCTGCAAGATGGCACACATTTACTCATGGGTTAAGTTTATAATTGCATTTCAAAGCAGTTCTCTTGAAACATTCTAAAACAGATTATGTTCTTAAAAACTCTGTTCTTTACTTTGCATGTTTTAGTACTACATCCCATTAAAGCTGTGTTTGAAGTTACTAGGATTTGTTAAAAATTTGATCATGCCTAAGCAGATAAGAGATTATATGCTTTATGTATATATTTGAAGGATTTGTTCCAGCTTGGATACAGTGTATTAATTGGCCACCTACAGTGAACAGCAGTGTTTAATATTTAGAACCCTTTTCCTCATTGTTTTCCAGGCAGAAGAGCATGTAAGTATTCTTTTAACTAAATTTGCTAACTTTCTGGAACACATTTAAACAATGTGTGCTACTTGTGTCATATTACATTAACTTCACTTCTACAGACAGGTTGTATACATATGTAATAAATAGCCCCTCAGGGATCAGATCTAGATTAACTGAGAAAAACGTACTCTGCTGTACGTTAAGTAATTTACAATATCTCAGTAAACATTAGAAAAGACATGTTTGTCTCACCAGAACAGGTTAACAGTGCCTGCAGACTCAGTAATGATTGTAGAATGTTAAACTATCAAGTGGAAAGTTATAATCACTTTAAATAGTCCAATTTTTTCCCCTAAAACATCAGACTATCTGGAGTTTGATACCATGATGTCTGTAATAACACTGAATGTTTATGATACGGATTGAAAGTAGTAAAGAAAGACACCAGTTCTGCAAAGGATCTAAACAGAGTGACTTAAAACTCTGTTAAAAGAGAGGGAGGCTTTGAGAGAAAACTTGTTTAAGTGGGTAATCTTTTATTTAAATATTATTCCTTTTAAATTAAATTACAATATCTACAGTTAGAGATGAAGCATGTTTTAGACATGCCAGTTTTATTTATATATGACAAAATCCCTGCAGCTTCTCTCTTTCTATCAGCTCAGTTCTGCCTGGTAATTATTTAAATAGAGGTGTGGTAAGCATGCTATCATTGGCTTTGGTTTTTATTGCTCCAGTTCCAGTACAATTAACAAAAAGTGTTCTGAGCAAGTGCATGAAGGTTACTTCAGCAAACTTCACATGTTTAACATGGACATTCATTGCAACTCTAGAACTCCCTTGTTATATCTGCTGGATATTAAGAATGTAACATGTATATGTGGTACAGCAAGAAGTAAAAATTGTCTTTTCTTCATATTAAATCCACACAGCTGCTGGCTGCATTGATTGGCTGTGTAGATCCAAGTTTGCCCTTAAAAAGGAACACTCACCACATAGCACTCATGTAAGATTAGGATAAACCACATAACATAAGGAGTACAGTGATTTCTGAATTTAGCCTGGCTGCCTTGTCTCTGATACACAGAGGGAGATAGAAAGTAGGCTAAATTCCAAATGAGGAAGCATGTTTAGAATGCTGTCTTAATTGATCATTTAAGGACAATCATCTTAATTGTTTAATTACATTATTTAACTGCCTTAAACTCAGGCAAGAGGCCCACCAGCATAGAGAAATAACAAACTGTGGTAAGAGTGGCTGGAGCAGGGGACCAAGAGCCATGGATTCTGGAGAAGCCATTTAACACTGTTTGCTTGTCCTGAACTAGAAATAATAAATACTGCATTATATTCAATCATTGGAGCTCCTAAGACAAGCAGCACTGTATTACAAATAATCATTATTATTTCATTATATATTAGCTTTGCAACAAAAACAACAAAATGCTTTTCTACGTGGAACAAAGGTAATTCAATATGCACTCTGTAGGAATACCTTAATGTATATTAATTGCATATGAAAATGTCAAAGCAACTGAAAAGCAGTCGATGCAAATGTTCATAAACATTGTGGCTGCTAAGTTAAAAACTAAGGTGTTGTATTTACTTAGTCACTTAGTCTGATCTTACAGAAGCAGCTTGATTCATTGTACATGTTCTGCTTGAGGGGAGAGAAAAAGGGTTTAAAAGGAGACTGTAAAAGTATGCAGGAAGAAAACTGAGAGGGACACAAATTTAAGGGAGGACTGGTGAGGGATAGTCCTGTAGAGCTGGTATCAGTTGGGGTCAGAATCCCTGAGTGCACTTAGTTTCAGGTAGGCCTGACTCTCTCTGCTGTCCTGTTCCGTTTGTCTGCAAAGAGCAATGGAAAAAACACAGTCATTTGTCTGTCAGCTGAGGACCTGACATAGTGACAAATATGTCAGGCTTTGAGAGAAGCTCAAAGGTGGAGTTCAGTGGAATTTACCTACAAATGATACTTTGCAGTTGTCCTCTGCATCTGAGGGAATTTTGTGCTTTCCTTGTCTACTTACTCCTTTCTGTCCAGGGAATCCAAGACACAAGTGCTGTGTAGTGCCAATAACTCAACATACAGGTTCATCTGTAATAAAATATAGTGCCTTAATGAAAAGAAAAAAAAAAATAGGAAAACCAGAGAGAAAGAAAAGTGCTTTGTTACAAATATATTAATAATTTTAAAAATTAGTAACATTGATTTTTAAAGAATGCTGACTTGTATCTTATGATACCGAAAATGAGAAAGTAAATTAGAAACCTACCATGAACTCAAGAATTATGTGGACACAATCCCTGTTACTTTAAAGTGAGATATAAATCCAGAGATTTCTCATGCCATCATTTTGTAAATAATTACAGTTCTGCTGAATCTGTTGTATAAAGTTTACATGGGAGGTTCAGTGCACCCTTGCTCTTGTTTAGAACATTGGGAACCACCAGAGAGATGTTGACATATGGCTGCACTGTTTTAGTGCACGAGACATCGACTACATGGGAGCATAATAAACAGGAGCATAAAGACAGGTTTGTGCAAGCAGTTTGGATTGACCTTTTTGGCAGCTGAAATCCATCTTGAGTACATGGTGCTGATGTGGACAGACATGTAAACCTCATCTTGTTACCGCAACTACCAGTTTTACAAATATATTCCAATGCTCAAAATGTACATCATTCTAAGTAAAGTGATTTTAAATGGGAGAGGGGTTGCAGCAGCAACAATTCATAGTAAGAAAGAGCAGAAACTTTCTCTTAAGTTTGTGGAACTACCCCCACAGTTAAATAAAGAGTTAGGTAAGTGTGTTTTACACCAATAGAAATTCTTATCATTTCAGGGTGATGGCTTATTTAATGTGTTTTCTTCCTAGCAAAATATTTTACTAACTTATACAGTATTTTAATTTTGGCATTTAAAAAGAACAGTCTATTGTCCTTTCAATAAGCAGTTCTAGTATAAGCATTTTCCAAATTAGGAATATTTGTATGCATACCTTTTACTTTTGAACAACAGTGTCTGAATCTGGTCTACAGCAGCGTTCTTAGAAACAGAATGAATCCAATTGTAGTACATTTTTGAAGGAACATTTTTAAGGAGCTTAACACTTTCTTTGGAACACACCTTTTGAAAACTATCTAACATAGCCAAATTTAGTTATCTTTTAAAAAGTCCTTATCTACTGTTGCGTACCAAAGTATGAGTCTCTTTATAGCCACAGTAGTGTTTGGATTCAAGACTAAAAAGTAATCACTCATTGTGGTAATAAATTTTAGCATTTCATCTAAACTGATGAGATGTAGGCAAATGTCACCTCACAGTTTTAAGTGCTTGTTATGTCCTCAGTAATTTGTTAAATCAGTGGGAGCACTGTGCACATGCTGTGTGGATATTGCCCATGAGTTCTAAATAGTTATGCTACAATGAAAGATTACACTTTTAACTTGTGAGGATACCTATAGTATTGTGAGTAGCCTACTTCTAACAGTTTTCCTAAGTTTATCAACTCACCAGTTAGCAAAATCCTGAAATCAGCAAAAGTAAAATGAAAAAAAAAAAAAATCTTGTTGTTGGAATTCTAAGGAGCAGTGAAGATGCAGAGGAAGGTGGCAAAAGAGTAATCACTCGATTAGGCACAATAGAGAAGCTGGTTAGCAAGAGATATTCCTTGGATATCACAAGGTATCTTTAAAACAGCAGTGGCTGGTACTACCACATCATGACCACACCCGTAGCTTTACCCTTGGGCTTTTGGAAGAACTTTTCTGGAAAGATGGGCTATATTTTACCTGTGTGCTTGTGCATGTTGGAAATAGTGATGAAGTAGTAGTCCAGAGTACTTGAAATTTAGTGTACACCTAGTCACACTTAATACAGAGTTATAGAGGGAGCAACATTTTTCTTATATTGAAGTGTTATTGCAGTGTAAACTTTTTCACAGTCTGTTGTAATAAAGACACACTCTGTTAATCTCTTATTTAGAAATACAGAAAACATGAACCTTTAATGACTGACTTAGCCAAGTCATGCAACAAGTGAACTCTTTCATACTCCTCAGTACAATTAGTAATACTGTGGTTTTGTCTACAAATTGTGGCCTGAAAGTGCCACAGATTCAACCTTGAAATTTGACAAGAGGTTTTTAAGTCAACATAATCGCAGAACAGCTGAGGCTGGAAGGGGCCTCTGGAGGGCACCTGTTCCAAGCCATGGCCTCATCAGGGGCACCTGGAGCCAGTTAGGCAGGACCATTCTGACATCTTCTGAATATCTCCAAGGAAGAGACTCCTCAAACTCTCAGCCTGTGCCCGAGCTCAGTCACCCACACAGGTAAGTCTGAGGTTCAGAGGGAACTTCTTGCATTATCCTTTCACTGGACACCAATATAAAGAGCCTTGATTCATCTTCTGTGCACCCTCCCACTAGGTATTTATATATACATTGATAAAACACATCCCCACACACTCTGAGCCTTCTCTTCTAGAAGCAGTGCTGCCCCAGCTCTCTCTAAGCCTTTACTGGCATGGGAGGTGCTTGCATTCTTTTATAAATTGTATTATGTGGGTTGACTTGCACTGCATAAAGATGTGACTTATGCTCCTGTGCTGTTCCTGGAATTTGCTCAGTGAAGGTGGAATTTGCTCAGGAAAGCTTCTGTCTCTTAGGATTTCTGTGATTTGGGTTTTGTACTAATAGGTACAAAAAACACCAGCGCAGAGTAGATTATCAGATTCTATTCTTTCCTTTAAAAATGTTAAGTTCATTTCCAAAGGCAGAAATAATGGCATGCAATAGAAATCAATGTGCTTTTTCTGGTTATTGAGTATTGTAACCCTGTATCATTTTCTCATCTATACACCTGAGGCAGAGGCCTAGTGCTGTGTTGCTGATGGCACATATTATTTAAGGCTTAAACCATTTCCCTGTCTCCTTTTTTTCTTCAGAAGGGCATAAATACATTAACACTTCTGTATTCTGGGAGTGGCAGAGTTAAACTCAATTGAAAGCTTTGAGCTTTGATTAGGACAGCAGGCAGAGAAGGAAGTGAGAGGGGAAGATTGGCCTTTTGTCCCTCACCTGAACCTTTAAGTCTCCCTTCTCCTTGCCTTGAGAAAGCTTTTCTTCCCTTCCCTTACACATACTGCATTACCCCACCCTGGGCTCATGCCAGATTCTGGAGAGCATGTACCCATGCCAGATTCTGGAGAGAGAATTTGGCCTCACAATGTTTGCATTGTGTTTGTTCATTATGAGTGAGGGTGCTTTGAAAGCAGCCACGTTTGAATCTGTAGCTGTCCTTGTATGAAGCAGGCCTCTGAAATGCTCTGTGTTGCTAATGTTCATACACATTTGGACAAAACAAGTATATGGTTTATATGGTTTTAATTTTTGAAATCATTGAAGTGGTATCCTTGGTTCTTGCTGCTAGTGGAGTCTAGTATTGCTCTCCTCACTTGAGCAAATCTCCCAGTGAGATCAACACAAATTTGGCCTAAGGAAAAGGTAAAAAAATTGGCTTATAGTAGTCAAAAAGGAGTTTCTCTTGGTAACTTCATCAGTTTGAAATCTCAAGTATTAGGGATCTTTTGAGCACTCCAGTTTCAGAGAGAATACTCTGTATGAGCTCTAAGAATGTCTTTTGCTGGGGGGAAAACACATGTATAAAGATGTTAAACACCGGTTGTTCCACTGGAATGAATGAAATCTTAAGTTTTACACGGTTCTACATTTTTCCACTGAGGGATTTTTATTTATTGTTATTCTGGTTAAAGTGGTACTTAATCCATCAGTAAGAATTCCATGATAAAATTGAGACTGTGCCTTGTGTGACCTGTCAGAAACTGTATATCTTATTGCTAGGAATCTTTTGAGACTTGGGATTTGATTTTTCTCCTGCACATATATAAGATGTCTTTGGCAAAGGTCACATAAGTTTTAACCCACAATATTAAGTCACAAATGAAATGGATTTAAGTGGTCTTGCCCTACTCCCCTGTGAGTGCTTGCTCACATCTCAAAACCACCATATAATTTGTCACAATTTAACATGATTATCTGTCTTTGCTCAGGAGGACTATAATAGCTAAAGAGTAAGTTATATTGCAGGTAAGGATATAGGATTACTGGTAAAGCTGATTGAAAGAACTTTTTAAACTCTGGTCTAAGCCTATCAGACCCAAGCTTACTTACTTTTATTTCTTTTTTTTTTTTTTTTGGTTCTGTTATCCTTCAACTTTTTAGGTTTATTTTTTCATTTTTCTTCACTGTCTTCACTGGTGTTTTTTTGGGTTTTTATTGTGCTTAAAAATACCCTAGATTGCACCAAAAATGCCAACCCAAAATAGGATAGGGAACAAAGGTTCAGCTGACAGTGTGTAAATAGACCCAGCAATCCCTGATTCAGCTGTCCTCCCTGCTCAGCAGAGTTTTTCAGCATGTAGACAGTGAAGCATGTAAATGTTATTTTCTAAGCACTGCATGTCCGAATGATCTAGACGGGATCATGGAACAGGACCTGGTTTGAAAAGCTGCTCTCCCAGCCTCTCCCCCTGCCCGCCCCACCGGGGGGCTTTGAGAAGCAGGGCATGTTCAAGTTGCCAATCAAGCTCTTATGTAAAGTCCTGCTAAAGTTCAGTGCACTTTTTAAAGTATTTCGGGGTTTGGTACATTTTAAAGAAACACTCCTTAGCATAATGAGCTGTGCATATCTTCTCCATGTTCATTAGTTGCATGCTAATGGCTATGTTTAAAATTCTTTCTTATCTTGTTTTCTGATTGATGGGAACTTGAACCAACCTCTAGACTTCCAGACCTTGCTCAGTTACTGTTGTTTTCATTGGCAGAATAAATCATTTGATGTGAAAAGTATTGTTCACTATTCTGATTCTGTATTCAGGCCTATATATTATATATAATTTATCAATATCAAAATAATTTCTCTGGGTAGCTGATGAGGTTCTATATTGTATGACAGCCTCTATTATTTGACAGACCAGTAGGATTTTTTACCTTCTGCTGTTGCAACATAAGATAAAGGAATTGCATACCACTCTTTTTATTTTTCTCTGCTTTTCTTCTTTGCTGTAGCTGCTTGGGTTAAAAGACGAACAAACAAACAAATCTCTGTGGACTTCAAAGAGATCAAATTTTTTAAAAAAGCAAATAATTTCTTAAAGCTAGGCTGTTTTGCTGTGTTTCTCTCCTGTTTTTCTTTTCTTCCCCCTTTTTTTTTTAATTCTGAAAAGAAATAGCAGGCTGTAGGCACTGCCTGTGGCTTGCTAGCCTTGCTTCTTGTGTGGTCTGTGCAGACTTTATGATTTATTCAGCTAATGGGAAAGGAGCATGACCCCCAGTGGCCACAGAAAGAGAGCTGCATGTGGGTTTAATGCTTTCACCACAAAAATGTCTGCTATGACTAAGCTGTGTGGCTGAAGTCACTGTCTGAATGGTGCTAAAAAGGAACTTAGGCATTAAGTGTGCACTATTTACTATAGATTGGCTCTTGGGATTAGGCCAAGGGTTTCTTACTCAGTTTCAAAGAATAGCATGGAAGCTGCTAGGAAAATTAGAGCTGTGCAATTTATTTTTACCAGTCTCCCCAGTGAGTGACCCAGTGAAGGATTTGCCTCGTAGCACTTTTTTTCATCAGTTACCAAAGAGCAATTCAAAATGTACTGGTTTGTTCAGGAGTTTTACGGGGCTTATTGTTTACATTTTCCCATCTCCTACTTTTCTTCATGCTAACATGACTTTCTAACAATATTTTTCTTCATGTATTGCTTAGAACTGTAGAGGAAAACAGGTTTGGACAACATTTGAGCATCATTGCTTGAGACCAGTTACAGTACTATCTCTGATCAAAAGGATGAAACTGTGGGCTAAATTAGGAGTCTGCCCTTGTCTTTGCTCAAGAGAACTGCAGAACCACAAATTCCACTGGGAAGAAACTGAAATCTTCTGTTTTATTATGGCAACACTGCCACTAGGTTTACTTGATTTTGTTGACTTTTAAGGGAAGGTTAAAATGCTCTGTATCTGTTTTCCTGCTGACAGCTAACTGTCTTCACGTGGATGTATTAAAAAACAAACCCACCACCACTACCTGTGTTGAGAGAAAAAATTGTAAAATGCTTTGTCATCTTTAAAAAGCATTTAGAAATTCTGCTTTCCCAGCACTAACATCCTTCTTCGTGTCAAGTATGAAACCTAGTGGAGCATTAAAAATTAATCACAAACACTTTGCTAGTGGTTTTGTTTGTTTGTTTTCTGAAAAATGTTCTTCATTACCTGAAAATGGTAAGCACACCTCTTAACAGCTAAATATTCAAGAGAATGAGGGAAAAAATATAGGGCTAGGAACTGATATTCCAGATTCATTCTATCCTTCCTTGATCTTGGTCAACTCCAGCAACAATAACATCAGCATAATGAAAAGCAAGATTTGTTGCTAATATTTAGTGAAGTTATTGGAAAAAAACATGTAGAGAAAGAAAATTTTAAAATCAAGTATAAAATGTATTATATTATTTTAGTATCAAATATCTGACAGGGTAAAAGTGGCCATTTTTTGTCACTAAGTTTTGGAAAACTGAAAAAATTAAAATTTAACTGATTTTATGGAAATAAAAATACTTTATGTGCATGTCTTTGCATTTTGTCTTGCAGTTGTGTAGATTTTTTACTTGTAACTAAAATTTTAAAATCTAGATGACAAATGTTACAATCCTAAGTTGTATTTTTGTGCACAGGCATCAGTTTGTATAAATGCTGAGAACCCACAAAACAGAAGTCACTTAAGTGAAAGAGTACTGCAAGCATTTTGCAGTGTTAAAATTCAGGCCATTTTTACTTATAAATATTATTGGGGAAAAAAGGTCATGCAACATTTCTTTTTGGAGAAAATAAAGTGTGGGCATCACTTGAAAGATTATATACATAGGAAAATATGGTGAATTATTTGATGAAAAATACTTAAGTGAAAAAGGCTAGATGTATTATTTTGCATTTTTAAAAGAATATATTATGGTTTTGCATTTTGAAACAATCTTTCCTGTGTATAGCAGTCTTTTGTTTTAATGAATTCCAAAATTGTATTTTGTCAGATGAAAGTCCTGAAAATAACTTATTAAACTGAAATACTTTTAAAAATCTTTTCCCCTTTAGACAAGAACTGAAAGAAGTTATTCATAAAGTTCTGTTTCATAATCTTAAGGCACAGAGGTTTGAAATTTTTGCTTGAATCTGGTTGGAAGTTTATCCTTCCTGTCGAGTTTTCTGGGATGTCTGAAATAAGGGTCGAATTCTCAAGGTGGAAGACTTCCTGCTGTGCTTAGTTTAGTCCTGATTCTTGCACAACCAGGAAGAAAAAAAATGTGAAGAAATGAGCAGTGATGATGTTATCTAAGCACAGCAGTGCTCCACAGAAAATGGAGTGAGGGGGTTCTGCAGGAGAGGATTAGGCCTGGTTTTAACCTTATAAATGTTCGTATTTCCTGCCTAGAGGAGGGCTCTGACTTCCTGCTGCCCTGTAACCCAAGACTGGAATGGTTGGTGGTGATTGTGCCATAAGAGAATTTGGAAAGCCGTAGATTTGGGTTGTACCGAGCACACTTGCGGGGCTGCCGTACATTGCGGAGAAGTTCCCCTCTGCAGGCTCTGGGGGATGGTAAGGAGAACTGGACAAGAGCAGTGGGAATAATAATCCTAAAAGTCTCCTTACCTACAGCAAGCAAACTGGTGTGTGTGGTGTGCAGCACAGATGCCTTGTCAGCAAGAGGCAGGGGAGAGGGACAGCTGGACGTGTCTGGCGTGCAGGTGTTTCAGCTGGTATTCACACTGGCTACTGGCAAACAGATTTTTTTCTGCCTTTTTTTTTTCCCTTTAATTTCTTTTTCTGGTGGAGGAGGAAGAGACAGTGGGAGGTAAAGAAAGAAGAGAGATCACCCACAGTCATTTCCCAGAATGGAAGAGGAGAAAAGCAACACATCAGCTCAACCCCTGTTTACACATATAACTGGCTCAACTTTCCTTTGCAAGTATAAATCAAATGGTACAGACTTGGGATGTTTTTCTCTCTCCTGTGAAGACAGCCTCTTCTTTTTTTTGTGACTTATGAGGATTGTGTTAGTACTCCAGGAGTTCTGCATTGCAAGTTGTAAACTTGACTCTGGGCTTTTTTGACTGAAGGCAACAGTTTTCTCTTCAGTAGGTTTCTTTTTCCCCAGAAAGTCACATAGTGACTTGTGTCACTAAGAACTGCTTCAGTGACATAAAGTGGTTACACATTCAGTAGCTTTAGACCCTTCCTTGGGAGCATTTTTTTTCTGAGGAAAATATTTTCCAGATTATCATGACTGCACCTGCCTTCTGTGACTGAAGCGTGAAGGGCATGGAGAAGTTATTTGAATTCTGAAATTCTTGACAGTGATTTCTGAAGTGATTGACAGTTGGTAAAACCTAGAGTAGCTCTTGGGATATTCTCACCTAAGTCAAGCTAAAGACCAACTCAGAAAACATTGTAGGTGATCTGTGAGCTTAACTTCACTGTTCTGTTCAATTTAGGCTTTTCACAATGAGGCCCTAGTATAAATTACTGGGGTCTGTCTGTACTCACATAAATATTACAGTTAAAAGACATTTCTCATAATTTCTTCCTTTTATGTTTTGTTTTGGTTTTTGTTGTTGTTGGTTAGTTGTTTGTTTTGTTTTCTCTTTCCCCTCACGTAAATGTAGCAGTCAGGAATCAGGTTTTTGATCTATATTGGCCATGTGCCATTTAGTCCCACATCTGTTCTCTGACAGTAGCTAGTTTCAGATGCCTTGAAGGGGAGTATATAGCAATGTAAATTATTATTACTGTTATTGTATTTGCTGCAGTACAGTATTACTGCCAGATGCCACTCGAGGGTTGCATCTCTCCTCATTTGGGACATGCATTATACTTTAAATCTTGTCAGCCATTTTTCAGTTTTGTCAAGGCTGTGTTGGAACCATCACTTAGAATAGAGAAAATCATAGTGTGCTTCCTCAGTTTGTTCCACTTTGGTTCCCATTCTATCAGCATCATTTCCCATTGAGCTTTGTTTTGCTCTTGAGTCAAAGGGCAGAGTTTTCTCATGATTCTCTGTTAGCTAGTCATAAGAACCGAATGATTTTGATCATTTAGTTTATGGGAACATTGACTTCCATGTCACTGAAAGCTCAGCTAAGATGCCTTTGCTTGCTGGAATTTTTGATACAGTTTTAGAATGGCTATTATGGTTAAGTTATCACAATAACAGCCAGGGCTCTAGCCTGTTTCTTCATCCTAGAGGCTTGCTTTCCTTCTCCATGGAGCTGCCCTATAATATCATACAGTATTTTGGTGAACAAGTTTGCTGTAGCACAGATTATTATATGCATCTTCTTGGACCAAACTAGAACTAATAATATGTAACATGTAAGTCGGTAATGTCATTGTTTTGGAGAATGCCCTCTAAAGAATTGGGAGTTTCACCCTTCACCAATCAATATGCTGACATATTTACTCATGTGGACATTATTTTCTATCCTATAATTGCTTGAATTTATGTAGATCTTCAGGAGACAAGTGACTTGGGTTTGATTTTGATTCTCTCATAGAATATTCTTGAGAGTGTCACATTCTGGTTGATGTTTAATTTCTTCTCATTGGAATGTGTGTATGAATAGTCCTGAAACAGACAAGTGATTTGTGCAGCCTCATTACTTCCCACTTCCCAAACAAATTCAGATCTTTAGATGAAAGTCACTATGAAAACCAGTCTTTGGTATTTTTCATGTAATTTAGAATTAGTTCTACCAAACCTAGAATCAGTTGTTTTCATTGGGAAATGCTAGATGTGGACCCTGACATTATAATTTCCTCACATAATTTACTGCTTCTTTTTTTGCTTTGCCTTTTTAATATATTTTCTGTTCATTGCCTTCATCTTCAGTTTTGTACACAGGCATTTATTCCCCCATGGCAATTTGGCAAATGTATTCTACAGTCTCAGAACAGGATGATCATTTCTCCTGTCTGTCCTTTTGAGACTATTCTGCAATACATACGACTAGAAACTCTGTGAGAAGTAGTCACAAATAGTCTTGTGAAAAACTGTTCTGAGAATTCATCTTGAAGCTACTTAGCCCTTACTCTGTATAGGAGTACCTCAGTTGGGATGGAGTTTCGAAGCTCAGAACATTGTCTATTACATGAATCTTCCTAACCAATACTCTCTTTCTTTGCCAGAAGGTGCTCCTGTATCTTTCACTCCTGTCCAGGAGTTTATTCTCCCTTCCATCAGGTCTGCTGCCAGGGTGTCAGCTCATCCAGCATCACTCATTTCTCAGTAGGGGAAGACAGGATTTTTCCATGGGAGCAGCTCACTGAACTGATTCAGCCAGGCACCTCGGGATCTTTGCTTCCAAGTGGAACTGGAGAGAGGGAGAGAGCATTCAGCTTGCAGGCTGGGGGTAGGGGGAGCAGGATTTCCCCTTTTGGCAGCCACCTGCAGCTAGACCAGATTATGTATAATGTCAAGCCACATTCTTAAACAACTCACAGTGTTTCTGATCTAGTGAGACCGGAGTGTTTGATGTGCTTAGTGGAGATTTGACTTTTCAAATAGGTCTGGCAGCAAGTACTAAAAAGCAGGTGTCCTCCAGATTGGTGTATAACTTACATAGCCAAGAGAACGCTTCACAGAAGGGCAGCTACTAGAAAAAAAACAATCATAAATAAGACACCATTAGTTTAAATGGGCAGAAGTCCACAAAGGAAAGGACCTGGCAGCTGACACCAATATTATTACTGGCTGAAAAGAGATTTTAACTTTTTGGCAACAACAAATGTTACAGAATTGGATTTGAACAGGTGAAATTTATTATAACCTTTGGACACAAATAGTCACAGAAGATCAGTGTGGGTGTTCAAACAATGAGGACTATCTGCAGCAATAGGTAAAGAGAATCAGACTATATAAAATAGTCATTGCAAGAAAGTACAGGGAAGAGGGAGGTTTTCCTAAGAATATGAGTCACAGAAAATCAGTGGGAATTGGGTGCCTTCTTTTCTCTTCTGAAAAGCCTCCAGCCAAGCTCCCTGAAATGACACTACTGAGGAAATGTGATCTTTCTCAGATCTTCTAAATGAAAACCTGTTCAAAGGACAGGAAAGTCAAGTATTTCAGGGCCTTCAGGAAGGTGGAGGAGGACAACTACCAAAGCAGTAAAAGATTTTAAGGAAGAGAAAGTGACGTTGTGCCCAGTAAATATGAAGAGAGACTTTAAAATTACATTTTCTCTTCCTCTGTCTAAAAACTGAAGAAAACAATGGCATGTTTTTTAAGAGCAGGATTTCACTGATTTTTCTTTTTTCTTTTCCTATGCTTTAGTAAAATATGTCAAGCATAAATTGTGGTTCTGCTCATCCTTTTGTTCAAAATGCAATGTATCAATTCAGTTTCCACATACAGTATTGCATGCATTGCATTTGATGTGTTATCAAATAATCCCTGTTACCAATCCCAACAAAAATACTTGAAAATTATTGTGTATGGTAATATAAAATCATATATTGGATAGACTAAGTTATTAGACTAAATATATTTCCGCTGGGCAGAATTTAGTTTCTGTTCTCAAGAAAATACGGTGTGCAGCTGTTCTTTAGTCTGCTTTCTATGTTGAAACGTGTACTGATACATATTCTTGTCTTGTTTTTGTTCTGCCCTAGGACAGCACTGGGGATAAATTACTCTATCTGAATGGACCATTTCCTATTAAAATACTTAAATAAACATAGGAGAAACTAGCATATATGCAGGCACCTACGTACTCATATTTACATAGGCTTAGTCACTCAGAGTTTGTAATTTTTTTTTCTTTTCCTTTTTGAGTGGAAGAAATATATCTTCTGCTTTTGAAATAGTGGTGTGGGGTTTTCAGTTTGAGGGATTTAATTGTTCAGGGTTGGAAGGGTTGGATGTTTTTGTGCTTGTGGGGTTTTTTTTAAAAAAAAAAAAAAGTGGGATAAGTGGGATGCTCAAACACTGGTGCAGATTGCCCAGTGAGGTTATGGAGTCTCTGCCCTTGAATATACTTAAAAACCCAACTAGACATGGTCCTGGGCAACCTGCTCTAGGTGATCCTGCTTGAGCAGGAAGTCCTCCGGAGATCCCTTCCAACCTCAGGAATTCTGTGGCTTTGAACTGGAGACTTACTTGTATTTTTTTTTAGCTGGGTGGTTTTTTTAGCACAGAGAGAAAAATAAGTCAAGCAGGGTAGGGTTTTATAAAGATGTTTAAAAACTGAGAAATGGCAGAAAGAAATGCAAGTGAACAATGTGCATCCTACCAAGCTGATGGTTGATGGGCTGACGAGCAGTGAAAGCTTGGAAGGGCAAAAAAACATCTGGCAAATCTGGTCTTTACAGAATGGTGAAAAGGTATAAAAGCTCTTCATAATGAAGAAAGTATGAAGCAGCAATATTTTTGGTTAGTTTTTATTTAGCTTTCTCTGTGTTTTTAAATTTTTCAAGGACATTTCTTTCAACAACATCTGGTTTTCTCAGTTTTACCAAAGAGTGAGTCTTGTTTTTCTGAAAAGTTGGAAATGCTACTTACTGTACATGGATTACTGATCTTTCCAAAGCTGCTCACAGCTGACACACAAAGATCCGTCAAGTGAGTCATAAAGCCCAGTCAGCTGTATCTTTTGCTTGTTCCTAGTTGAGCTTTAGTGGGTACTCGCTTTGTAGACTTTGAAAGCTGGCCAGAAGCTTTGACAAAAAACAACCTGAATGTTGCTGCTAAAAAAAACTCCAAAAAAGCAACATTGCAAAGTTGCTTTTTCATAATGTAAACTGTATTTTCTGCTGCAAGCAGGTGAAATTATGTTGTCAGGAAAGCCCTTCCACTAATGATGAGATCTCACTATGGTGAAATTTGTGGTGAAGAGAAGATTGTCTTTTGAAATAGCATTGCATTGGCATGACAAAGCCATTAATTTTTTCATTCTTTAGAATGAGGATAATTGGCATTGGAGGAAGACTTATAATCCTCCCTTAAGGAATCCGTGGGTCATGCTAGATTGAGTTAAATCAGACAACCTGACTCCTCTTTCTCCTTTTCATGTCTGTAACTGTGCTACCACAGATTCAGTTGGAAGCCTCTTTAAAGATGGGTGTTTTCTTCCATGGCAGAGTAGGAAGCTGGGTAAGTCAGTTAAAGAACAGTTTATATACCTGCCACAGGTATGAATTTCTTCTCTCAGTATATTTTGTTTCTTTAGAGCAACTGCATGGCCTGTATTTTTGCCAGTGGAGAGGAACTTAGTCTCTATATAAGCTTCCTAATGCTAACAGTCTTTTTGAAAGGCCACAGTTCAGATGATCTCAGTTTTGAAACCTTTTATTCTGTGATTTTATCATTCACTATATTTTTCTCTTTTGTTTGAGCTCTAAATTTACTTTAAGTATTTTACACTTCGGAAAAATTATCAAAGATTAAAAGGTAAATGCTTAGAATTAGGAACTTCATTCTGCAGTTGGCAGAGCTTTGTTTCTTTGAACTATTAAATTATAATAGACCTGATTCTTTCTTAGAGAAGTAATCCATGTTTTAAAAACTTTGAGAATCTGCTTTTTTTAAAAAATCCCTAAACAAGCAAGGTTCATAACACTAGTTGATCTCGATGGGAATTATGCAACAGACAAAATTTTAGATATTAGATATTTCTTATATTATGCTTCTGGTGCACCAGTGCATTGAAAATCTTTGTTATTCTTTGACAATGCTGTTTAGTAACTGTCTGGATGTCACCTACACATACCAGTAGTTTCTGGATGCCAAATACTTTTTCAGAATAAGAATGCAGGAGATGGCCAAAGGTTCAAGGTCAAGTGCAAAGTAGGACAGGAGAGGGAGGACATCATTTTCAAGTCCCTCTTGGTAAAATAACCAGAGAAGACAGTAAGCCATTCATAAGGATTAAGGCTAATGGGTGAAAGTAAATTGTTTTAATTAGGTTTCTGAGTTTTAATCCAAAACAAAACTTGCAAGAGGCGTATTGTAGATATCAGCATTTGATCCTACCCTATTAAATACATTTTCAGCATCTCAAGAAAAAGCAGCTATGGGATCGTCATCATCTCTCACCTCTCATAATATCTGTAGCACTCTTCTTAAATTATCAGCTGCCTCCCTGCCTGGCATGAAACTGCCTTGATCTTGATTTACAATGGTGGTAATGCTTTTGTTTAGTCTCGTGGTTAGCCATTTAGTAAATATTTTTAAGACTACATTTAACAAAGATACAGAATGATAGTCCTTACATTTACTGAGACTCAGGTTTCAGAGTGCACAGATTCTCCTTCACTTTTCATTGATAATAGTATTGCACCTTTACCTGGTTGTGTGCAAGGCATTTTGGAGGCACTGTTTTAGGTTAGTGTAGAGTTTCTGACATATATCCCCTGCTGTCACCCACTCTGATCAGTCCAATTGCCAGACTCCAATTACTGTGCCATTTAATTCAATATATACAGGTACAGTTGCATATTCTTTTCAGTTTGGCACACATATGGCAGCAGATAGCAGTACGCCAGTGCAACTTAGGGAGAGGCAGGGAACAGCCATAAAATTTGGAAGAGTAGGCAAGAGAAACATGTAATTCTTTAAGCACTTTCTATAGTGGTCCTAAATACGCTGTAGGCAAAGAACAGAACTTATCTTTCCCTTCTGGTATTGCCAAGAAACTCTTCAGGAGCCTAAAATACATGTGAATGATGTGGACAGGGACATGAATTTAGCACTTTTCCATACCTGAGGTTGTCCAATAGCTAAAAAGCAACCAAAGCTTTCCTCAAGTGTGCAGTCTTTGGGACTCCTGGAAAAAAAACCACCAAGGATGTATTTATCTTCTTATCTTCTCTTCCTGTCTATCATTATTCAATGGCACTTGGATTAATTTTGTTTGCAATCAGTTCTGCCACATGTAGACCAACACCAAATGTGCATGTCCTCAAGTATGATAAAAATTCAGCTGAAGAAACTTAAAATGAGGAAAGTTCTGAAGATTTTCAGTAATAATTTTTAATGGAAGAACCATTGCTTTGTGTAGGTCAATTCTTGATTTGAAAGACAGGTGTCTGCTAAGGAAGGCAGTAGCCTCCCTAGGAATGGAAAATGTGAATCCCCTCTCTCCGAATTTTTATAATTTTGAAATTAAGGCGTTCTCAGGCAAAGATATGAGGCTAGGACTAACAGTTCTTTACTAGTGTGTATAATAAAGCAGACAAACAACAACACCACAGCACTAACCCCAAGCAGAGCCCGGAGCCAGTCCCAGCCCCTCTGGGCCGCAGGCGCTGTGCCTTGGGGTGCAGTTCCGGGCGCGGCCAGCAGGGGCGCTGCTGGCTCCCGGCCGGGCGGCAGGGCGGTGACTCCCCCGCGCCTGCAGGGGGCGCTGTGCGCGGGCTCAGGGAGCGCCGTGATGGCGGCTGGGCCCAGACGGGAAGGGAGGGAGGGAGAGAGGATCTGCTCCACAAACCCTGGGGCACTCAGCTCCGGTGCCTGTGGCATGGCTCTCAGAAAGCGGCAAGCGGGGCCGGCAGGATGTCTCGGCAGGCTGGGAGTGCACAACTGCAGTGCAGCAAGAACTCAGAGCAGTGAGGGCGAGGCAGCGGCAGCACGGCTCCCAGCAGGGCAGAGGGGGCGAGCTCAGGATCCCGGGCACCCGAGCAGATGGGGACAGGTCTCTCTTTTAGTGTCGTGGGTGTTAATAAGGTCCCAGTTCAGTGGCTGCTCTCACAAGCAGAGGCTCACCCCAAGGCAGAAGAAGCAGTGAATTCCTCTTTCCAAGCAGCAGTTCTGACTGTCCTCTGAAGACGAGAGAGAGCAAGAATCAGTTCTTGCAGTAGCTCTGCCCCTCAGAGAAAAACCCTCAGAAAACAGAAATGCAACCAGATGCCCTCCTCCCTGAGCTTGATCACTTCTTTTGTTTTCTGAAGTACCCAGTTGTTAATGTTTCCTAGCAACTTATGGGAAAAAATTCTATAAGTAAAAAGGAGCACAAGGAAAGAAACCTAAGCCCCAACACAAGTGGATGCAAAAAGTGATGGTCAGACTTGTTTGAACCCTACATTTGATGAATTCCAGTTTTTAACTGTTCTGAAAAGTTCTGTGATATTTTGTTGAGTAATCAGTAGCCTATGCTTCTGAAATGTTTATATAATTTAGCAGCATTTTACAGCTTAAAGCCTTTAATAGAACTCAGTCACTTGTTATACATCTCAGTGTCTGTGTGGGACATACAGGAACTACATGTCCATCCACTGAACAAGAGAAACATGAATTTTTTTTCAGTTTGGAGAAACTCTAATAAAAATTGTGGATGTAGTCCTTTAATCTTTATTGAGACTATGTTTTGAAATTAGGACACCCCAAAATAGGGTGACTTAAAGCTTAGCAAACATTCTTACTGAAAGTACTGCTCATGACTTATCCCTAGGGATGATCCTGCAGTTACTGGTTTTGAAACAGTTAAACCCTTTACCTCTGAGAAAACATTTGCTTTTAGAGTAATTCCTTATCTTTCAGCAGTGTTCAGGGAAACTGGGTGAGAAAATGTACTATAATGTTGAATAAGAAGGAGCTAAAGGAAAGCTTCCTTCATTTTCTTGCTTTCCTTGCCAGCCTGCACTGCAGCTCCAACCTTCTTTTCCCTGGCAGGAAGGAGAAAAGAAGAAAAAAAGCAGCGGATTCCTCAGCATAACTTCCTCTGTTCCTTGAAGTTTAGCCACTGGTCTAATCTCTGAAAGTTTTTCCTGGCTTGCATTGACTTGCTGCTCAGACAATGAGCACTTTTTTAACCTGTCAGGAGCTGAATTGCCTGCCCTGCCATGGGGCTGACAGTGTGCCGCTGTTTCTGAGACTACTCTGTTCCTGAGATGCAGCGCTGACACAAATCTGTACAAGGGCTGATTTTGTGAGTGCCCCAATGGAATCCCCTTCAACCGCTGTCTAGTTAGTAAGGTTCAGTGAATACTCAAGGGGAGACTCCTTGGCAATGGATTTTGCCTTTTGCAGGAATTCTGTGTTGGAATTTTTAGTATAGGATGGCTCTGTTGAGCTGTGTGCTCTTTAAAAAAAAAAAATCACTCAGTTTGCAGTTAAAGTTCTGTTTATGTTTCTGCAGTGTTTAAAGTTGTTCCTTATCTGTTGCCTATGCTCTTTATCATCCCTAGGTCTGAGGGAGATGGAAAAGACCTGCTGGGTTTCAGGGAGGGAGGCAGGCAAACCAGAAGCAGAGACAAAGGTAGGCTTGGTCCTCAAGAACAAATGACACAGTAAAGAACGACGTTTTCTTATTGTATTGTTTTTCCACAATAAATGTGCCCCCTACTGCAGTATTTTCAACCATAAATACATGCGCATATATATATATATATATATATATACACACACACACACACACACCCCCCCACGTGTGTGTGTTTATGACTGCTGAAAGTCTGAAACCTGAAGGACTGAAGCTCTATTGATGTGGTTTCAGAGGTTGAATGTCACCCACCTGTACCTGCACTCAGGAGATTTCACACTGCCACACCAAAACACACATAATTCACTGCTGCGTTTGACAGCTGTCATCACACCCAGAGCACACCCAGCCTGCCCCAAGCAGTGTCACACAGGGGCTGCCCCTCCACCAGGCAGTGGGAAGGGTGTCCAAAGTGACTTGCATGAAAATTCTGTGCATTATTTGCTTTGCCTTAAGCTTGGTGGCTCCAATTAGCACCTGGATCTCGTTGTGTTTAGCGTTTTTTTTCTAAACACATAGGCAAATCCATGCTCTGAAAATTTTATCTAACAGTATTTGGATTTTCTTCTCATGTTTATATGCACTTTTTTGGGGGCTTGCAGGGGGCTTTTCAGCTCCCATTTGGTGTGTCAGGAACAATATTTTGTAATATCTATAGTAGGACTGAAAAGATCAGTTTTCCAAAAGGTGGGGCTGTTTAGATATTTTCCTCACACTTACTGTTTGATTTCCTATTTCCCTGCTAACTAGTGGTTTCTTTAAATGCCATGCTGTAAAGGAAGGTTAGGCTTCTTAGTCTATTTTAACTTTTATCCTTGATAGTTTTCATTTCCTAATGCGTGGTAACTTGCAGGATTTGGTCCGTGCTGTAGAATTTACACAAAAAGCTCTATGAGATTTGCTGGGCACAATTGTGAAAACTGTTCAGTATATCCTGTTTTCTAAATGTCAGCTTTTTTTTCTTTTTTTTCTCCTTCATAGTGGGTGGGCTGACTAAACAGAGACTTTTTTACATGGTACTTTGCTGTGTTCTAAACAGAGCAGCTATGTATGCTATCTAGTTTATATACAGCTTCTTTTTTTTTTCTTTTTTTTTTTTTTTTTAAAGTAGGGTACCCTTATAAATATGTTAGATTTAAAAGAAGCTAGTCCTACAGAAAGTGCTTTGTTTCTTGTATCTAAAACTTCTCTTGATTTTTTTTTTCCTTCGTATTTTATTCGTTGCTTTGCTGTGTGCCACTTTCTGTGTGTTTTGAAATAATTATGCATAGGTCCTACAATACAATAAGGCCAATGTTTGCAAGAGTTTTTGTTCTGACATATAGCATGGAATGGAGCTAATCAAAACCTAAGTGTGGCCTTTGCACTCACTGCAGCTTCTAAAATACATAATCGACATTATTTTGGGCCTTACGACAGCATTTGGCTTTAAAGCATTGAAAAAAGACCATTCCAAATTAGGAAAATTAGAACAAAGAGCTATTCTAAAATAAATCATTTGTATTCTTAAAATATATCAGCACATAAATACATCTCGGATAACTCTGCCACTTTTGGGCTTGCTGGAGAGTCAAAGGAAGGCACACTTTTGCTGCATTTAATGTCTCTAAAGGGACCACATATAAAATGATTATCCTACATAAGCTGCATAGCTGCTGCCTGGATAATCCTGTAGGCAGCATATCAGATCAAGTTTGAGGTACTGCGTGGAAGAATTCATGCTGGAGTTAAAGGCTCTTCTGAGCAAAACTGGTTCCCAGCCAGGGCAGCCCTCGTAAGCGCTAGGAAAGCCACCTGAAAGTTGCCACCATTGGGGCTGTTGCCCAATCTTTTTTCACTCTAAATCTGAAAACAGATTTCCCAGGGTCTGTTGGAACTGGGTCTGTGTGTACCAAAAACTGATAAAGTGTGTGCTGAACTCTCTTCCTACAGCTCTGCCAATGCAGCTCTATCTTTATTTCCATGCTGCTCTTTCTCTTTGTAGTTTCTTGTGGCTTGGTTTCCTTTTCTTGATTATTTCTTGCCCTTTTTAGTATTCTGTCCATTCCTGGCAAGACTGAACTCCTTTTTCTAGACTTCAGCTGTGCCCCTACCCACATAAGGGTTCTGGACTTGATTTGATAATTCCTGTTGAGTGACATCTTAGAGTTGAAGGCAGTGACAACCAAGCAGCTAGCCAGTTTAAAAATTCAGCTTAGGTTTCCTTTGGAAATGACTGCTTAGTGCTGCATCAGCTTTCTGTTTTGTTGCATAGTACATTGCTATTTCTGTGTTTAAGAAAGTGTTTTACGAGGATGTGCACTATTCTTAGATTAAACCTTGATCCTATGATGATGTGAGTGTTCTGGCCTTGATCCCAAGTAACAATTAGCATTAGGAGCATAAAGAGTTTCTGTGGGTTAATGGTACAAGTCTCATATTGAATGTTATGTTTCTTTGATGGAAAAGTGTTTATCCAGAAAAACACTTTGGAGAGAAATTTTGTATTCAGTATGTTCAGTTTGATCAGTCATTTTTGCTGGGGAGGTGATCTTTGATGCTTTATTTGGTTATTTGCACTACCACAGGAGTATTCCTGGGGAGCAATTGAAATTTAAAGGGGAGCAAAAGGCAGCCTGTTACGTTTGCTTCCCAGGTTCCACTGCCCACAAAACAGCATCACTCCGTGGGGAAGTAGGAGGTTCTAGCATTCCTTGGGATGTGTGGGAAATGGCGTGTGTGTTTATATGGCCGTGGTTTCACCTTACACAGGGACCACCAGGTTTTAATGACACACTTGGCCACAGGAGGTTCAAGCCACTGACCACTGTGTTTATTCCAATGAGCCAGCCCGTTGGCACTGGGAAATCTTTTACCCCAGTTTACACCACGACATAAAAAGAAGACAACACATTTCTTGTCTATAGTCACATTTTCCAATATTGGTACTGGAGATTCCTAGGGAAGGCTTTTTTTGAAAAACTTTTTACTTTCCCCCATGTGCTACCTGTTAAAGGCAAACACCATGGAGGGTGTTATGTCAAAAGGCTGTAGGACAGCATCAGTGTGCAAAAAATAAATTTAGGCAGCACATCTTCAAAGAAAATTCTAGAGTGTGAGGTGAAAACAGGCCAGCTCCTCATGATGTCCTGTTTCTAATGAATGCTTTGTTCCACATCAGATTCTTGCTTTTCAAAGTAAATAAGGCTGGATGCTGGAATTTTCTTCAGAAACCTCATGTTTGTTAATGCTCTTTGTGGGGGAGGGAACGGGAACAAAACTTTTAATGGAACGGAATTATTAATTTTAAAATATTCTCCATTAATTTTTTTTTCAAATCCATTCTTAAAATAACTGGGGAGAGAGAGGAAAGTCAGATGTCCCATCAATTTCAGGCAGATTCTTCTCTTTATGAAGAATATATGTCCCCTCTGGTATTGATGAATAATGAAAGGCTGTTACCTATTGATGTATTGACACAATATTGATGACTGACAAACTTCTGATGTAAAGGAGGGATTACATGGAGGTAAATGATGTAGGGCTAGTAATGAAATGGTGTGTTATTAAAGTGTTGTAGAAAATGTTCTTATGGAATTGGTTTAAATCTGGATATGTCTTGTACTAGAATTATAAAGGTTAATCTGTTCTTGATTAAGTCAACTAACTGAAATATCTAGTTGGAGGCATATGTATATTTGTTATTGAAGTCAACCCTGAAAACCTGTTGTGGGATTGGTGAAAGCCTGGTTGTCTTTGGTTTGGACCTTTTAACCATGCTTACCACAAGCTACCTAAAATATAAAGAGCCTCCTTTTTACTCAGGCCTTTTCTGATGTTAAAAAATATGGACTGTTTGGCAGGGTGACATGACGGAAGTGCCTTCCTAGTCTCCTATATTGCGAAGCAATGGCAAGATTCATTTAAATCCTTCACAAGCTGTTATTCATAATTACTTGTTTTAAAAGGTTTGAAAGGTTTTCCTTTCCGAGGTCTGGTTGTTTTAGACATTTCCACAGTGGTGAGGCTTTAGTTTTTATACTGTGTTATCAAATTTGCTTCTCTTCACTGTCATTCTTCCTCCCTTGTGTTTCAACCACTAAGAATACATTCTGCTTACATATTGCATGTATTTATTTTCTCTTTCTCAGAATATCACCAACAATGATTGAAATATGGGCTGCACACAAAAATATAGAAGCATTCACTGGAGCTCTTCTACTGACAAGAAACTTTTTTTTTTTTTTACCTTTAGCACCTCCTTCTAGCTACAATTCTGCCCGGAATTTCTCTGCTAGAAAAATGGGAGAGCTTAGGAAGTTTGCACCTACATTTTGTAGCACAAATTAAATAAATAAGTTTTTAGACAATCTCTAGTCCCACTGGTTGCATTTAATAATGAGATATTTCTTGAGAAGTGCAGTGAGGATTAATAACCATTTGGTATATTGAACTTGTAAAGTAAAAAGGCCCTAATTCAATACTATTTAAGCATATGACCAGCTCCAAGCACATCTGCTTTACTTCCATAGGAATCAATGGAATTTAACCATGCGCCTAAAGTTAAACCTGTACTAAATCACTTTTCTGAGTACAAACAAACTGTAATTTAGAGCATATAAAAGCTATTTCTTTTCCCCTGAGTTCTACAGAGCAATTTCTAATCAGACTCAAGATAAAAAGCTCTCTCTTTTTCAGAAGTCGTGTTCCATTTTCTTTTCAAAGTAGCTTTAGATTATTTTGATCAATATGTTGACTTTAATGCCCATGTTTTCTCATAGGAAGTTTCTTCCATGTATTAAAAAAAATTCATAACTATTTCAAAAGCAATGGAGTGAGTCATAAAGCTTGTCCAAAACCATCACAGATTCTCATTTTTGTGAAAGAAGTCTTTCAGGTTATACAAAAAAAAATTATCAAAGGGAGATTGTCAGAAAAGAGCATTTTTGTGATTCATACTGAGAGAGATTGGCATTTAAGTAAGATATTCTACAAAATTAGTAATCTGATCAATGATTAAATAAAAATGCAAATCTGTAATTTTTATTAGCTCCTGCTCTTCTGTCCAGGAAGACTTTGAGACATGAATTGTTAATCTATGGTATCAATGATATTCAGCATGTACTCAATTCTTTAAATATTTGTATTTCATGAATAGTTGTCATGCAGAACTCTGGACAATTACTCAGAAGAGATAACAGCAATACCCGTCAGACTGATGGCAGTAGGATTCTTGCTCAATTAAAAATCTTGTAAGATCATTGGTATTGTCAGAAATCTGTTCTGGTGAAAGCGAAGGTGGGATATTTTATAAGGGAGACAGTCAAGTCTAAGACAAACTTCTCTGAGTGAGCTACATCCTGTCTTTCTATAGAGCAGCAGTAACTATTTTACCAAGAACAGGCAAAATCTTCTGAGCTTAATTCCACTATCTAGGAAATGTAAAGATTTGGTCAGCAGTTGGAGTCTCTATCCCAGGACTTTGCAGGCTTCACTAAATGCCTACAAATAGTAGAGATTTCTGCAACAGCATACACAGCATTTCTTTTCTCCAGATGTTAGTCCATCCCAACAAAATGGGAAATCTGGAAATGATCAATCTTCTTTGTGAGAACTCTAGTAAACACATAGCAGCTTCATTTCCAGATGGTGAAATCCATGTGCACCAGGCTTTCCACCAAGCTCTCAGATTCACCTGAATGAGGCTCTGTGTGTGCTCACTCTTGTGTCTTTCCTGCTCCTGCACACATCCCCCCTTCCCTTCTGTGTCTGTTCAAAGAAGGTCTTGCTTGCAGTCAGCCATACTCAACATGTGAACCCATTGACTGTCGTCTTGTCTCATGTTTTACCTGTAATATTATGCACAGGATGAATTATGGCCTAACCAGTTAGCTCTGTTGTGCAGCTCAGACAGTGACATCTAATTCTAGGAGTCATTTCTAACCCCAAAGCCACTTTGTCCCTCCTGCTTTTTCCAGTCATTCTTAAACATCTGCAGTGGATACCTGCACAATGGCATATAGAATAACTGGGGATTACAGGAATAGTGGATTATGGATCTGATCTTCTTTGGCACAGCCCCAAAAATCCATAGGACAGGGAAATATGACAGAAATGGAGAGAGCAAAGGGGATTTGGGACCACCTCTTAAAAGGATGTTCCACCTTTTACCTATGCTCTGAAAGTTGACCACATTAGATAATGGTGTAACTAAATTAAGTAACATTTAAGTAGTATGTTTTAAATATCATCTGAAGTCTATTACCACTAAAAATGTCATTTAAAATTCCTAGTTCATGTTAACTATTACTTAGTTTAATGTCTTTGAAAAAATCAATTACATTTTAAAGTTCTTTTTCATTCCTGCTGTGTGGTATAAACCGCCCAATGAGATTGTTCCTGCCCTAAAGAGTTATCAATCTATATAGACAAGCTACAAAGAGCAGAGAAAGTATCATTATCTCCATTTTGCAGCTGGGCAAACCTGAATTCAAACATGTGAAAGCTCTGTCTAGAATGAGACATTCATTACCTAGCAATTTTAATAAAATCTGGTTTTATTTTATTTTTAGTCTTAGTCATCTTTTGGCGACCAGAATGTACAAACAGATTAGTATTTAAAAACAGGCTGTGGTCTGTGATATAGTTACTATTTTGTGAGAAGTGGTCACTTATATTTTTCTTAGGGCTTCAATTTACTATCACTGCACTATATGGGTGTTTTCAGCTAGTACTGACATATTTGTCTGTATTGTTAATTATATGTAACACTGATTTTGCAGCTGAGATTTTTGTAAGAGCATATATTCTAAGTCTATATTTGAACTACAATCCTTTGACCAATGGGAATACGCTAGAAAAAGTGTGAAAATTATAGCACAGCTGCCTAATTCAGTACAGTATGTTTAATTTATTAAAGAGATTATCAATATACATCAAGAAAACTAAACTAAATGGATTTGCCTGATACTTTTATTGCAGTGGTTAGAGGAGTTTAACAAATGCACTTATTATTTAGGAATGCTGTCTAGTATACTCAAGAGGTTATTGAGAGATGAGCAGTTTAAAAATTCTGAAGCACCTGAGCAACTTAAAAAAAAAAAAAGTGTAACCTTGGTTCTTTAAAGCAACAGAAATACTTGGGAGCCTGGTTTCTGTTGGTTTATAAGGAGTCCTCTGGCCATAAATACCTTTTTTTTTTTGTTTTAATAGAGACTCTAAAGAAGGATTTGCTAATGGCTTCCAGAAGAAGAAGACACTTAAGTTGCAGTTGTGATTTTTTTACTAGTTTAGAATTCTCTGACACATAGCGGTTCACAACTTGCTGGGAAAGTTTCTTGTCCTCTGGGTTAAGGAGTTGTCTTCTTCCAAATGCAGTTTTGATGAAAAGTCTTAACTTTAGTTGAAATAACTCTTCAAATAGCCCTACCCAAATCGGTGGAGTATTTTGCATGTGACTGTCAAGGCCTTCCATTTGTCTGTGTTCGACAGAAAGCCGGTGAACAGAGAAACATACTTGGTGAGGTTACAGATCTGTTTTTATTATCTTCTAGCACAGCAGTTTCAGTCACAATAGCTGAGATCAGTGCCTGAGAATTTTGCCCTCTCCCCATGCATTTTGTCTTCAGAACAGTCCTTACACTGAAGATCCCATAGCAAAAAAAGGGGATCGTATAATGTACAGAGGAGGAATTGGGGATCAAAGGATTTTCCAAAGGCCATAAACAAGTGAGGGAAGATATTCTATTCTTCACAGAGGTGATTTTCCAACAGCAAAGTTTAAGTGCATCACTGGGCAGCCAACAGAGGAATTTCTAACACTGGACATTTTTCATCTACATCCGTTTTTCAGACTAACACATGATGAAATCATTACTCCCTGCAGATCAATGGGTATACTGCCACTGATTTAAGTGGAACCAAGATTTCTATCTAGAACTGGTTAGTTTGTTCCAGCTTTAAAAATAGAAGTGTCTGCTTTAACAAAAAATTGGGTTTCTTACTCAAACATTTTCCTTCCTGTACATTAGGACAACTGATTGATTTTTACAGAAGGGGTAACTGCAGCCAGCCAGTTGCACTGATAGCTAACTCAATTTTTAATGGCCTGAAGCCTCTTGGTAACCTAACCTCAGTCAGAAAGTTGCAGAATCATGAAAGATCAGTGTAACTTTCCAGTAAGGTTATACTTTCACTAGTAGTTTATTTTCTGCTTGATGGAACACAACAGTAAGTCTAGGGCAAGGAGGGAGTTTGTTGGGGTTTTTTTTTTTAAGTAAAAAATATAACAAGTCAATAATATAATGGAATAAGTAATGCTTTTCTTCAATACTTCTGTCAAATGAAATGAGTGATACTTTACCAGCAGTTTAGATGAG
This sequence comes from Passer domesticus, assembly GCF_036417665.1. Taxonomy (NCBI): domain Eukaryota; kingdom Metazoa; phylum Chordata; class Aves; order Passeriformes; family Passeridae; genus Passer; species Passer domesticus. The sequence continues at coordinate 27,849,624 of NC_087477.1, forward strand.
TAACTGCTAGGACAGGATCAGTGTCTTGTGCTTTAAAAATAAACTTCTTTGCTCTGAGTCAACATCTGTTTTGCCTTGGCCTTCATTTAGCAGCAGGAGACCATTATCCTGTGATGACTTTCTATTCCACTGACATCTCATCTGGTGCACCGATATTCTTAGTATTTTACTCCCCTGCTGTGCCCCTTCCCCTCAGCCACACACACACAAACACTCTTTATCTCAAGCCTGTAGTATGCTGTGTTCTGCTGTTTCCATGAATAGGAGATTGCACATAATGTAATCAATCAGTTGCTTCTACCACTAAGGAAAAGTGTGTCCCTCCAATTAACTTCTTACATCCCAATAACACAAGCAACAGTCTTGAATAGGTGCCTAAAATCAGGAACATTTATCTAAACTGCCCTGACATTCAGAATCTAAGGTGGGGGACTAGACCATCTGAGAAGGCAATCTTACAAAAGTTCTGGTCTTTCAGATCTGGTCTGGTTATTGCAAGGGTTAAGAAAATGGAAAATAATTATGGAATAAACCAACTAAATTTTTACAAAGACTTTGCTTGTTTTGGTTTTGGGGCAAATATTTGGAATCAAACTAGTTTCCCCAGACTTACATGAGATAAATTACTATTCAGAGTCACTAAATCTTTTAAGTTTATTGTTTTGGGACAGTTAATTCCTAATGCTATGTCCTTTACTGTAAAAGAATACATCAAAGCGGGAATTTCTTCACTTGATGCAGCAGGGCTTTTTCCTCCAGAAAGGGAACTAGAACATAAAATCAAAATGTAGCAATGCTTGTATTGGAGCACTCCAGAGGTCTACTTAACCCAAGATGTCAACAAGAAGATCCTAAGGGTTGTGATTCTACAGCTTTCCTGCTTTTACGATGGTGCAAGGACTGGATGAACCCTGGGGGCAGGGCAGGGAGGGAAATTGCTGTTATGGTTTGCAGAGCTTCTGGAAGCACTCAGTGCCTAATGGGGTGAGAAGTTTCCTCCTCCTGTGTCTTTTTCACTGTCTCTTACACAGCCATGCATGTCCACACATACGCTAATGTAATGGAGGACCCTTATGTGATGGGAGCGAGGGCATGCTTTTCTTTAAGTTGGTTTTTAGGATGCACCCAGAAAGCCCTCTGGATGAATCAATCAAATTCATCCTATTTCCCCTGTATGTCCTTTTGAAGTGCTTGCAGTGAGTACCAAAGCCAAAACCTATCCTTCAGTATTATTATTTTAAATCTAAGTAGGACTAAAAGAGGATGTGTTATATGATGAGTTTACAGGCATGGTTTGAACCTGTCACCAGCAGCAAATTACATCTCTCACATTAGAATAATACCTCCTCAGTACTGTTTATTATACCTGAGTGTAAGCTGATTGTGATGGACCATGATTGTCAACTGATGCAAGGAAGCAAGACAAAGATGGCTTTGTCCAGTTTTCTTTTTTTTCTCTGAGAAGTTTAAGCTAATGTGTCTATATGTGGCCAACTGAAAACCTCCTCCATTTACTTTTCTCAATGTGAAAGTATGATCTGTACATTTTCTTTTCTATCCTACCGTCTTAAAGGAATGACTGTGGGAACTTGGAAGATAAAGCTGCTATTGCTGCCTACTGCTTCAGATTATGTAGTGCACGCTGTAGAACCACTGTGTGTATTTTTCTTGTTCATGGGTTGTTTCACTGCCTCATACCTAAACAACTGGAATGAACTGGCATTCAGGGTTAGTAACTTACTCTAGTTGAAGTTAATCTACAAGTCTTTACAGTAATTTGGACTAGCTTCCTTTGAAATGGCATTTTCCTAGTTCAGTTTTTTGATTACATTGTAGATTCCTACTTTTCATCTATTGCCAATTGTAGTTTGTGCTTTTGCAAAGGCAATTAAATGGGAAAGAGGGAAAAGAATACAGACTTTAGTACAGACTTTCTCACAAATGTGTCCTGGATTTGTTTGAAATGTTTTCAGAAATGTATTTTCATCTTGTGCTTGAGTAACTTGTACTTCAGGATGTTTGCAATCATGCCATGGTGCATATTCTGCCACATTAAGTGACCACATCAGGAGGAAGATCACCCTATATCATTCTTTCTTATGCTCTGCCTTAGGATAGGCATACATGGTATCTTTTGAGATACAGAGAAAACTGTTGAAAAGTGCTGATTTGTTTAAAGACAACCGAAACAACTGAATCAAACACTATGTTAGAACTCCATGTGGAATGCCCTAATTTTTTAATAATTTAAAGAACATCCCAATCAAAGTATTATTTCTGTTAGTTCTCACTTCTTTACCATGAGTAGAAAACAGAGTAATGTGACAGTGGGAAAAGGGTACTCAAATTTTGTATTTCCATATTGTCTTGCAGTTCATTGCCATGTTGAAGAACACATTTTCTGAGCTTAACCTACATGTTTCAGAGAGGTGAGCTCCTTGAATTCATTTTGGGATGAGGTTACTGCTCAGTCTTCTGATTCATAGGGCTCCCAGCTTTGCACCTCTGCTGGAGTTTTTCCATGCAAATGCAGTCTCAAGCATTGGTAAAGTATATGTGGCAAGTATTTGATTCAGGACACAGCAAAGAATTGCACATGAGTAGATCTAATGTGTTTGAGAAGCAACTTTCTACCTTCAAATATATTTATGCGTTAGCGTATTTCATGAAATACATGAGTTTATACTGTTCTTTAAAAAAAGTAAGATTTAATATAACTTTTTATATATTCATTATCCATGGACTTGTCTAATCTTTCCCTTTCTTGAATTCTCTGAGAATGTAGTTTTTTCTAATTAAGCAATGTTGCTTTTTAAGGAGGAGGACATCTTGAAAAACTCCAGCAAGCTCTTTTCTTCAAACTTGGGATGGGACAGTCAGTGTAGGAAATGTTAAAAATGCCAAATCTGTGAATCCTTAATTTTAAAATATGTCTGCGTAGAAAAGGTATATTTAAGGACCATACAGTTGAAGGAATCAGGCCCGTAAGGTTCAGGGTCCCATAGCCATAGAATGCCTTGTCAGATGTGTTTCAGTAGCTCTGTTAATGCCTTTGACCTTGATTTTGGGAATGAGGAAGACCTTGCCAAGCCAATAAAGCAGTGGATACCCATTATTGTTCTTTGAATGCTCCAATGAGGGTACAATGCTCTCCCAATAGGTAGTAGCCTGCAAGTGTGGAAGGTGAAAAAGTCATCACTATTGACAAACTTGCAGTCTTTACTGAAATGCTTTATAAACACAGTTGCTGCATCTTCCCTGTTATATAACTGTAACTTCCAGTCACAAACTTTAAAGGTCTTATTGTGTGTTTAATTCTATGTAATAGTCTCAAAAATATTAATGGAGAAATTTTCTTCTCTCTGCAAATGCAAGTAATTTTCATTATTTAGAGTGTGAATGGTGAGGTAAACCAAATACCACCTAAAGCACTTTGTGGTTTTATTCAAATGGCTGTTTGTAAATACTTCTTGCAAAGGGTTTCTTTACCCTGTATTTGCTCAGCATTAATCCTTGAAAAAAAAATCTTATGTGGTCAATGAAGACATTCAGTAGAAAATTGATCTGCTGAAGTACTTCTCTCAGAATGAAATTTGCTTATATGACATGCTTCTTTGAACTCTTTTTTTCTTAAAATGATGCAAACCTCATATGTAATCTATTCATACAACTTCTCTGCTATCTTCCACACTCTTATTTATCTGCCTAGTTCCTTTTCTCTGCCCATTTTTGCCTTCATGTTTTTTTCCATGCTGCTGGTTGAACACAGGATATCAGCTAATTCATGTGCAGTTGCAGTGCCTTAGCTCAGCTGACTGCGTAACATGCATCGAAAAACGTATTTTCCCAGTATTTTCCTGCGCAGATTCTTTTCCAATGTTGACAGTATGCTAAAGGATGTGTGTAAGCAACAGCTCTGCTGGGACATTTAATGGCCTGTCTGGCTACAGCTCTGTCACACACACAGACACACTCACACACGGCCAGCAATCACTCACAGAAGTTTTAGTCTTCTTCAGCAGTCGTCCTTTGATGGGTCTGGAATGCAAAGGATTCATTTCTAGTCCACACAAGATATATTGCAGAGTATATAGATGTACGGAAATCGGAGCTTAGCTGTTTTTCGGGACTGCCAAAGTTTCACTGTAAACACAACTTCAAACAGAGCTGCTTTCTCTAGACTTAGGTTTATCCTGAAATTCGCAGCTTGTTTTCATTGTGAGTGTGCTTGTGGGAAAAGTCTGTTATACTGTAGATAATTTGCACGGCTGCCCAGAAATCACTGCTGTACAGCTTGGTACAAGAAGGCTGTTTGGGCAACACAGGCTGTTCTCTCTGGATTTTATTTGAATATGTTGGCACTGGAATGGAGCCTGGAAGGTAAACTTGATGGTTGGCGTTATAAAGGCCTGTTCCTGCTTTTGCTGAGGTTGCAGCTGAGTAACTGTAGTAGTCTATAAACTATTGAAACTTTTAGCAGTTCTAACTCCTGGATCCCTCGGTTTGCTTCCCTAAAAGTTCTTCCCAGTGTAGGAAGAGCAGCATTCTTCCAGAGCCTGGGCTGCCATGTTCTTAACCTGAAGCCACCCGGATTTGTGGAAGTCCTGCCTCTGTCACTCAGCATCACCAATCTTTGCTCAGAATACCCTTCTCCAACCTAAATTTCTCTCTAGTTTGTCATGCTGTGCTTTTCATTGAGATTCAGGTAAAAACAATCCTTTAAACAGCTTGAATTCTTTGACTTTTTGCAGAAAAGGTAAAGACAGACAGCAGACTGAAAATAGTTTTGGATTGATATGCCAAATACACCTGTATTCCAGGGAGCTCAGAATCTTCTGATTGATTTACAACCATCATTAATCTTGATAGAACCTCTAATAGACATAGTAATACTTGAATTTTGTCCAATCCTATTACTCAGATAGCTGCCTACAGTCAGACAGTACAGTGTTATCCTAGAATTAACAGATAAATCTTCTCCATGCGCTAATGCCTAAGTAGCTGGAGTTTTAACAGAACAGTTAATGTGACAAGTCTTATGATGTTAATTGGGGCAGAAAATGAAATATTTCTACTTGGTAGAAAAGAGCAAATATCCCAATTTAAGATGCAGACAAATTTCTGAACTTGCCAGCAACTTAAAAAGAAATGCATATGGTCATCTTTACTGTTGTGTGTGTCTAAGCTTGCACTGTGCAAGTGTCAAAACTGTTTTTTTCAGACAGTTTTTAAAGGGGGGAGAAATAATAATTACCAAGAAATATTTTTCCCCACACAGTATTGATTTATCTGAGCAGCTTACACATTCATTGGATGATCTGTTGTTCTTCTAAAAAGAATCTGTGATTCTAAAAATGATCCTTCTTGCTCAACCATGGATTTGAATTCCTTGCCCAAATATGCATGTGAATGTCAGAACCTAAAGTGCATTCATGTAGCATGTAATTTTCTGTTGATGAGCAGTGATGACTCCACAGTGAAAATCCATATATACAATTTTTTTAATATACATGTGCATTTGTAAAGCTTTTTAAACTATAAATTCTTTTAAATGAAACAAGAAAACATTTTGCTTTTAAGCTAAGTAATCTTCAGAACTGGAGGTGCTGATAGAGTAATTATGTTTATTCTTCCAGTTTCACAATTTCTGTCTTATAAACATTGTTTTGCATTATTGGGCTCCACATTTCCCCTTCTCATCTGATGTTTTACAAATATTTTTCTAATTGCTTGAGACAGTGTGGTCCAATAAAATTACATCGACTTTCTGCTGAACTTGTTTGTCTGATCCGCTGCCAAAAGTTGTAGGCAGCTAGGAAGAACACTTGGTCTCACTTTCTTTCACTCCCCCTCCTCTAAGGCAATGCTTTCAGTCAGCCCTCTACCCTAAAAAGAACATGCATGTGAAGACTGAGGGTTGTGAACTATGCATTTTACACTTCTAAGCCATTCAAATGCTTCAGCAGGGCACTACATCTTAATAGATTTTTGGGACTGAAACAAAATCTCTTGCTTTCTCTGTAGATTGTTATGTGATGAAGTTAATAGAGATAAATCATATATTGTATTTTAAAGCATAAGTAATAATTTTGGATCTCTGCCCATTTATACTTCAGCATAGGAACTATCTCAGCCTCTATTCAGTATTTCTTCTTCTGATAAAGGACAAATTACAGCTTGAAGTGTCCAGAAAGTGAAGTACTGTACTGCCTTATCATCCTGAAAGCCCACATAAATAAGGTACAAGGGGATATAACAGCTGACATACATAGCTGTAAAGCATTCTATATTTTTATAGTGACAGGGATACTCAAAGGAGAAGTGCAATCCTGTGGTTCTGAGTGTCTGAAAGAGCTAACAGAACAATGAACTATTATTCTTGGGTCTTGATAACTGAGTGCCTTACAATGAGGGATGAATTGTAACTAGCTGTGAACTGAAAATAGACCCTTCCCTTTCATTGTCATGAGCATGTTGCTGTTTATGATCAGTTTGGCAGACACTTTCTAGATGACATTACATCTCTTCTGGGTTGTTTTTTTTTTTTTTTGCTCTCATATAACGAGATGAGACTGTAATTTCTTTCTTTACAGTATATAGATTTGTTGGGTTTTCTTTTCAAAGGACAACATGCACATCACACACCTCATTTCAGGTGTATTTTTGGTGTTTTCTTACCTTGTGCCACATTCTGTGTAATAGAACATGATCAGGTCTGAGATCTCTTAAACTAACTGACTGCTGGATATTTGGAATTACTTTTTTAAGTACCTTGAGTAGAAAAACAAAGCAAATAGTGCTGGTTTGCCACAGTGGAACAGATATGGTATGTGATCAGTTAGCTGCAGCCCTCAGATAAACACAGACAGACAAGCTAGCAAGCATCAACAGAAACCACATTATTGTCCCACTTAGACTTCTGGCCTCATGTTTGTTAAGTGATCTCTAGAGTCTGAAAAGCAAACCAAAAATTTTCAAGTACAGAGAGCTGAATTTGACATTATTTTATATTAGGCGTCTATGGTTCTTTTAATCTTTAACATCAGTCATTTTTTTAGTTGTCTTTCTCTCCACTTAGTTAATAAATACATCAGCTGTATAATTGATGGTATTTATCAGTGCAACCTCATTTAATTTTTTAAGAGCTGCATAAAGCATAAACATAATATCTCTGGCTTGGGCAAATTACTTGACATCCTTAGTAACATAAGAATAGCTAATAGTAATTTCAGAGAGAGTTTGTTGAAGCCTCCAGATGTCAGGGGCTATGGAAGTGTAAAGTATTATTACAGATGTTTCTCATAATAATAATACATCTGATAGCAGGGCAGAAAAAGGAATTAAGGGCCAAGTACTTCAGTCATTAACTGAGCTGAACTCCCACTAAGGTCTATGTGAGTTTTGTTCAAATAAGGATTACAGAATTCAAATGTAAGTAATTATTTCCAACATGGAATGATTTATACTGCTTTTCCAGCCTTGTCTTTCTAGAATCTTGAAAACAGAGTCAGAGTATATTGACTCACTGTACACAGAAGGAAAGTTTGCCAGTGTGGGGCTTGGTAGCATGAGGAAAGTTTGACTCAGCCGCAGATACACAAAATCAAGCGGGGTGACTTATGTCTGCAGAGCAACCAGAAGTGTGCCTGCGGCAGAAAGAGTCATACCCACAGCCCCAGGGGTTACAGAGGAGCCCTGTGCTGCAATCCTGCCTGCTGCATTTGCAGTGCTGCTCACAAGGTGGGGGCTCCAGCTCTAAGCCAGAGGCACCGCCGCCACACCTCTGGCTTAGACACCCCAAAGAACCCATGGGGAGGGAAGCTGCCGTGCCGGCTGATGGAGGGATTTTCACTGAGAGCTTTCTTCTTAGGCTGCGAGCTCTAGGTTGTTTGTTTGGGTTTTTTAAAAGCTGTTTATGAAATAAGTAGCTTTAAATAGCCTGTGTGCTCGTGGGAAACCACCACCAGTAAGTGCTTTGTTGCAAAGAGCAGGTACTGTAGCAGTGCTAAACACATTCAGATGCAGTTCGGTCCTACAGTATGGACAGCTCTGACCTTGTTCAAATGATGGCCCTGAAATTCTGATAAAATGCAGATGTTTAGAATTGGTCTGAAACTCTTAAAATACAATTAGGTACATATTCACTGTAGAACTTGTGGGTGTCTAGACTTGCCGTCTTTCTTGAGCAGTCAAATCCTGCAAAATCCTGTTTTTTCTTCTACTACACAAGTAGAAAGTTGCTGTGTATATGGTACACAAGTCTTCTGAAACACTGGTGTGCGAGATGATAGGTGGAACATTATTTTTGGCAACCCTCAACTTTTTGAAAGCCTCCATATTGCTCCACATCTGTGTCTGGGACACAAAATTGTAGTTGTTTAGTGCTGGTATATCTGTTTATACACATGGAGAACAAAAAGAGGACTGGCATAAACAAAATGTCATATACATTCAAATTTTGATTACAATAAAATAATCATTCTGACATCATCACAAAAACCGAGTGCCAAAAATAGTAATCTGCCAGCTCATGAAGGGCAAGCCTCAGATTTCTGTGGTTTGCTTCATTTAAGCACTGAGAAATTTAAGCATGTTCACAAAATTCTCAGATCGAGGCTCTGTTCCTACTTCTTCACCAAGTGCTAGAGGCTTGAATCATTGTGTTCCTTTCTGTCCCCCTGTAGCTCCAGCTCAAGGAACCTGTGTGGGATTCACCTTGGCTAACTGGACATCAGCAGTATAAGACCACTATAAGAACTAGTCATTAAACTTCCTAAAATCAGTAAAAAAAAAAAGGTATTTTGTAACCCTGATTCATCAAGCCTGTGTAGCCTTGGAATGCGATGTCTCATGCCTTAATAGTACTGATTTTTCTCCCCAGGCTTAGGAGGGATTCTTGAACTGTCTAACATGTGACAGTCTAAGTCTCACTCATCTGCTGTCTGTCCTTCAATACTCTCAGATTCAGCAGCCCATTAGTTGACTTTCTCTCAATTTTGCACTGAAATTATTACTGTTATGGTGGTGATGATCAGCAACAGTCAAGCAGTTTGAATTTTAACATTACTGCTGGAATGATTACTTTTCTGAACATTCTAATAAATATTTAATGACATTTTGAATTTTAATTCTTTTCCACTCTTGCTACTCCATGCCCTATGTCATTCAGTGTAAAAAATAAATTGCCTAGAATTGTGATATTGTGCATTTTGACAGATATATAAATAAATATATTTTTGTATATTCAGATATTTTTATATCAGATATTTATATGCTTTACTAGTTAAATAGATGAAGATTTTTGCCTGATTAACTAGAGAGCATTTTTTTCCCAAATAGTAGGATTTGCACTGGTTCTTTTTGGAGGGAATATGCTCAAAAGCAAGCCAGCAGAGACTCAAAAATTTACTGGAATGGTGATGCAAGTCGGGAGATTCTTAATGATCCAAACATTGAAGTACTTTGAAGCAAGACTCAATTCCCCAATAATGTTATGATATAAGTCAGATTACAAAACCAAAGGGATGTACTTGGTTGTTTCATGAGCAGTGCTAAAAGAAGCTGTCATTAGTTCAGGAATGGCAAAATTTCCCAGAACACACAATCCGAGCAGAACTTGCCATGTCTGAATTACTTCATGGGCTTTGCTAAATTAGCTCAACAACAGAAATGTGAAGCTAGAATATTGATAGCTGTGGTGTTTGAGAATATTTTTGAAAAGAAAGTGGTGATATTTAGGAAAGATTTGATATGGGAGAGCAGAACTAGCACTCTTCACTGAAGAAACATCTGGAAATTTCAGCTACTTTCATGAGAAATTCTGGCAACCCTAAAGAAAACACCAAACATAGGTATAATAGAAAACTCAGTGGAAGTTTTGGTTCCTCAACTTCTAGCAGCTGAAGAATCATAATTTGTCAGAGAGCTTTGTGGAGTAAAAAATGAAGATTCCTCATTGTAGCTCTTGAGTGATCTAATATATTTATAGCATATTTTCATTTTACTAATTTTCAAATTACACTGAAAGGTAGCTTGTGTCTTATTAAAAAAGTATACTCATAAAATGAAAATTGCCAGTAAAACAAAATTTTATTGAAGGAAGATGTTGGACCATGTATAGAAATTTGGATGACAAAATCATTTAGAATCATTAAAAGAAAGAAATCATCTTTTATCAGAACATTTTAAAATAGGTTTTGTTAAAAACTGCACAATACACTAATTTAATGTAGATTTCCATATGTAGCCTCTGTAAGATAGGTAGTTTAGCTAGGTGCTTAGGTTTCTTAAGTGAGAGCAATGGCCTCATAATTCTTATAATATTTAAGAATAAGTTTATTTTCTTGAGAATTACTATTTTTTAAAGTAAAAATTGGGTTTTCAGTGGAATATGAAGAGTCTTACAAAGAGGTTTTTTAAGGCTATGTTTCAGTTTTTAATATTTCATCAATAATTTCAGGAGAACAGCTCACTCAGAAAATCTGAAGTCTTCTGTGAGACTTTCCCCCCTGCCCTAAAATAGTGAAGTTTTTAACCTGGGTAGTTAATTTTCCTGTTTGTAAATGTCTATTGACACTTTCTCTTCCTTTTTGACTTCCAAATGCAGAACTGTGGGTAACTGTGTCATCTCTCAAATTGCCCAGATTTTCTTTCCCACTGTAAATACTTTTGTATACAAGACTTTTGTTACAAGAACATGCCACTCTTAGAGGTTTTTCTGCATATCAGAAAGTGTTCTCAGAGCAGATTTCACTGAATCTTTGGGAATGTCTGTAAGCATTTTTAAACTAATCAAATGAAGTCCTTTTACTTGTTCTGCTCCCTGGCAAAGGAAGGGACCACCCCTCAGTAAGTTGTAACTGTTTTTTATATTTGGTGCAATGAAATTAAGATTAGATTCCAGACAAAACTGTTTTACTTGACAGAAATAAAACTGTGATCATTATATACAGAGAAGTTTGTATTTGTAACTTGACTGGAAATCAGACTAAAGCTTTGAGTCTTCTTCAACTGGCACATGAAAGACTGTGTATAGCTGAAATTAAATAAGAAAATGAAAGTATTTTTTAATATATTTTTGTGTTTTATTGTACCTCTATTGCTCACAAGGACTCAGATTTTGGTTGCACTCCCTAATGTTATGGATACTGGAAAACCAGGGCTTTTGATATCTGTTTAAAAACAGTGCTCCAGAGAATCTCCTTCTCCAAAACAAGCAGGACCAGGTGGGAAGTTGGTGGTCCATAGTAGCCTTTTCTACCTCTTGCAGGCTGCAGTGGCACTACCTCGGCTGTCACTGTGCCCTTCCACAGCAGGCACAGAGCTGAAGGCACACAGTCTGAGCAGAAGGCACTGTGAGCAGTGTTTGTGCCCTCCAATGGTCCTCTGGGGGTTTAATGCTGTAATGAAAAGAAAGAAAATTCTTGCACTTCTTTCATGGGAAATAGAATGATGGAACTGTCAAAATCCCACTGTAAATATGTAAATATCCTCAGTCTGGAAATAAAAATGAGGAAGAAGTAGTAGTTTCATTCATCCTATATTAGCAAGTTTAACTATGTGAAAATACTGCTTTTTCCCTGACTGGATTCCTGAGTGTAGTTGCCAGTATAATTCATGTCCTGAAAAATTATATGGTTGGTCAGGGAGAACATCTTTGATAGAGTTGCTCTTGTTAATGGATTATGGTAACCATAATATATTTCTCTTAAGCTAGAATAGGTAATTTCCTGTTTCTTCTTGTGTTATTATTTCCTCTGAGATGTAAAGAAATTGAAAACTTACTCTTCATATATTACAATGTTTAAGTAAAACATTTCACAACAATCACAGCTTTAGAATGTTGCTATATTTGTAATTTTGTCTCCCCAAATAAACTTCTTGTGACTTTACATTTTTCTGCTATTATGAAAGTACTTTGTCCTATGGGGAGGATCTGCAGAATGTGAATCTCAGAGTGAGATTCATGTTTTATGGTTTCATTTTACTTTTGGGCAAGTGATTGAAACCTTCCTTGAGGACAAACTTTTTAAACTGTCATTTTTACAGAATCATGGAATCATTTAGGTTGGAAAAGACCTCCAAGATCATAGTGTCCAAGCTTCCACTGAGGACCACCACAGAAACTAAACCACAGCGGTAAGTGCCATGTCCAGTCATTTCCTGAACACATCCAGGGATGGTGACTCCACCACCTCCCTGGGCAGTCAGTGTTTAACCATCCTTTCAGTGAAAAAATTCTTTCTGATGTCCAACCTGAACCTCCCTTGGCTCAGCTTGAGCCCATTTCCACTTGCCCTGTTGCTGGTTGCCTGAAAGAAGAGACTGACCTCAGCTTTGCCACTACCCGCTTTCAGGTAGTTTTGGGGAATGATAATGGCTCTCCTGAGCCTCCTTTTCTCCAGACTAAACACCCCCAGCTTCCTCAGCTGCTCCTAATATGACTTTGTCTCTAGACCCCTCACCAGCTCCATTGCCCTTCTGTGAACTCGCTCCACCACCTCAATGTCTTTCTTGAAGTAAGGGAGCCAGACCTCTTCTATTCCCCTATTCAGGCTTTCAGGGAAGTTTCAGAAAGCCTGTGTAAAGGGGATAAGACTTAAAAATACAAGTGATTTTTAATTCCTATTCATTGAAGATGGGACTTGAACATAATTCTAGCTACACACAGGCACATAAGAATCAAAGCCAAAACTTGAAATCATGCTTAAGGCAGAGCAGTAAAGTGAACTCTGCATTATTTGTTATATCTAGGAGTAGAATTTGGTAGTAAAGAACTACTGAAGATTTCCTTCTAGAATGCTCTGACATTTGTGATAAATGTCATTTTACAGATACAGAAGTACATGCCCACGCACATAACTTTCATTGACTGTGGGGAATTTATCAGGATCCCATTTCCATGCTTTCACTTAGACCTTTTAAAACTAGACAAGGAAACCTACAGAAACATGCCAAGGCATAGCTGGCTTCATGCTCTTCAAGAGGGATAATATGTTAGCAATATAATACAGAGAGTCTCTGCCACATGAACCAGGAATTCAGAACACAAACCATCAGGCCCACAGGAGAGGTTTCTTTTATCCGAACTTGGAAGAAATGGGCCTATGGAAACAAACCAATCCAAATGATCAGCTGGAGGGATTCTTCAGCAAAAGACCAGAAACAGATGTTGATGCCTTTTCTCAGCAACTGCAGGCCAGTCAGTTCAATTTCCAGTTTTCTCCTTTTATAATAAAGCTTCAGGTTCTCATGCAGGTCAGGCAAAGGAAAGCCTTGCAGTAATTTGACACTCCTTTGGCTTTGGGTTTTGTCCTTCCTGAAGATGCTGCATGAGTTACCAGTCATCTTTATGTGGCATGAATTTACAGTATTTCCAGTAAATTCTCTCATGAGGAAATATTTTCTTCCTCTGCAAAAAGAACCTTTCCCCACAGAGATTTGAGAATTACATTCCATGGAGGATAACCATCTCTGGAACAAATGTGTCTTATGGAGGATCTTAATCTGTATGGCATGTAATATATTACTTGGGTTTACCATGGAAGGCTTTAACTTCTAGACTTCAAACCTCTCAGTCTCTATTACTGTGTTAATGCACTGGCTTTTCACCTTTTAAAAATTTGGCTTAAACTTATTTCACTGAAAAGTGAAAATGAGTTTAGCAGGCTGGACTTACTCTGTTTTCTCTATTGCACCATGTAGCACAATGAGCACAACTGGCAAGGTACAAGTGAAGAAAAAATTTGGAGACTAGAGCAACCTCTTCCCTTCAGAAGAAGTGCCAAAAACCACTCCTTGGTATTTAAAAGTAAGCAACAAAGGGAAGAGATACTTGATGCAAATTCAACTGCATGAAGAGCTGAAGTTTTACTAGTGTCAGTTTAGATCAATTGTCTCGATCCTCAGTTCTACAAGTGCATAATCCTTGTTATGGAACACAGATTCCAAACAACAAAATGGCTCTTCATAAATAGCTCTTCAAAAATTGGTCACAATTCTGGTTCTTGATGTTTTGCATAGGAAAAGACTTTCTGTTTTAAAAACAGGTAGGGTAAAAAGACATTCCTTAAATCTTTTACTTCTTGTAATAACTAAGCTTTACTTTAATGTGCTTCCAGTTAGTATTTTTAAAGCATTGGTGTCCAAAATAAATTTTAAGAAAGAAACTTTTATCCCTGAGAGATACTAGGAACCCATTAAATTAGTAGGAAACACTGGCATTTTATTCAGTGGTCTGATTCACATGTACTTCTTGTGATTCTAATCATAGAGAATGGCTGTGGAACAACAAAAATGTTTGTGGTATAATTGTCAGGTTTTAATATCGGCAGAGAAAGAAATGCAGATATTTATTAGTTTACAAAAATCTACCAAATTCCAGAACTTGTGGTATAAAATGTATGTCCATGAAATACATGGAAAGAAAATACATTTTCATGTGTAGGTCACTAAATGCTCTGAAAAGGCAGGAAGGTATTTTTTTTTGCAAACTCCTCCTATGAGGTGCCAATTGGAGTAGTTTTCTACCCGTCATAGATGACCATTAGGCATCCAGCAACAGAATCACCCCAGGTCCAGTCCGGTACTCAGTGAACTCTTCAGGGGATTTTGTTGTAGTGAACAGGCTGTATTACATTAGCAGGATGCAACGCTGATCTTTATTTCATCAAAGACGTGCAAAAGTTGCTGTAGCCTAGGAAGAAATATTTTTACTTGCTCTACTTTTGAGTCTGTGGGTGGGCCACTGAGGATCCACAATTATTTTCAGGTTTTGGGCACATTGCTACAGGAGATATATCTGGTTTCCTGTTTTTATTTTGGTCAAAGAACAGTACACAGTATCTGTGACAGCTTGTAACCTCTTTAGAATCGTCTTGAAGTAGTAAATGATGAGAAATGTTTTCTGCAAGATTTTTCAGAGATAAAAAAATTTTGGCCAAGTGATTTTTATTTTGTCCTTAAGGCTTCAAACAACTTAATATTATAAGCATCCTTTAGTTTTCTATGTTATCTTTTTAGTAGAAACATGCTTACTGTTTTGATAGATTCGGAAGGAAAACAACAGTCCTTCAACACCTTTGGTTTTATATTCCTCTGTGGTCATTGTTTTAAGTTCAATGTCTTTACTGTCACTCTTTAAGTCTTAATTGCTGCAGATTTTGTCTGAAACAAATGCTCATCTAGCGTATCATATTTTGAGGAGTCCTTGATGCCATATGCGCAGCAAATCAAATATATATTAATGTCCAAGTATGGTATTATCATATAAATGAAGGAGGAAGGCAAAAATGAAAATCTAGAAACATTAGCTTCCTGTGGAAATAAACAGAAGTCCCCTAAGGCTTTAATTCTTGGAGAAATGCTCTGGAGAAGGCAAAGCTACCCAAGCATCTCTCTGCACAGTTGGAATCCTCTACAGTTGGAGTAGGTGGGAAATGACAGCCAGCCAGGCTGTAGCTGCATCCCCTGAGCCCGAGAAGAACACAGAGACACAGACACAGAGAGCTCTGCCAGAACTGTTTTGTCTGGTGTGCTAAAATCCAGCCTAGGAGGGAATGAAGAAACTCAACACTGAAAGGAAATTAAGGAAAAGCTGTTATTTCCCAGAACTCATCTGCAAATAGGTCTTCACCAAGTCCCAGCTAGGGACTCCCCAGAGGAGTTTTGCCAGATGGCACAGGGAATTCAATGACTGACGTTTTTTCTCTCTCTTGTTCTTGTGTCCTCCCCCAGATATTCCTGGATTGTTTCTCCTTTGCTGTCCTCTCTGTCCTAATCACTGGGTCATCTGAGAAAGAGCTGAAAGAAGGGCTGGGATGTTATTTAGTGGGGAGCCTGTCAGGTGAAATGTCTTCAGCAGGGAGCTGGGGTGCTTATTTAGGAAGAGTTACAGATGTGAAGGGATGTAGGAGAGCAGCAGCACATGACTGGGATAAACAGCACTTCTCTACCTCTACCACCAAGCAAATCTCTGGTTTGTCAAGATTTTTGTACCCAAAGCCAATTTTAATAGAAATTAAAATAGGTATAATGTGTTTCCAAAGAAATCCATCCCCTCCTGCTTGCTGTAGCGTACTGGAGATCTAAAATGTGCTGGCCAATAGACTTGTCATCGGCTTAGATTTCCTGTGCTAATAGCAAAAAAAAAAAAATTAGTGAAAAAATTTCTCAGGTGCTGTGTTGCTCTGCTTCTATGCTTTTACTCAGCTCAAGTTTCGCAGACATGCGTCTGCAAATGGGGTTTGCCATTTCATACCTCAGAAACATGTTTCTTCATGCAAACTTTAAATTTTGGATATTGTTATAATACAGTAAACTACATAATGACTGCAAACCTGACATTGGCCATTTTCAGAAGTGAGAATGTCATGCTTATTTTCTGTTCCAATATACCTTATTGGATCAGGATGGTTCCTTCAGAGAAGCTGTGGCTGCCGCATCACTGGAAGCGCTCAAAGCCAGGTTGGATGGGGCTCTGAGCATCCTGGTGAAAGGTATCCCTGCCCATGGCCGGGAGCTTGGAACTGGAGGATCTTTAAGCCTTTGGAACTGGAGGATCTTAATCAACCCTTTCTATGATTCTGTGATTGTAAGATTTAAATCTCCTTTTTAAAGAGTTGAACAATATGAACAATTACCTTATCAGAATTCACCAGCTGAGGCATATAAATTTATGCATACATTTGGGAAAAATTCATTGCATCTTTGCTGCCGTGATTTCTCTTCTGGAAGTCCCAGGGGCTGTCTAGTGCCAGCACAGGAAGGTGGGGTTTTGGCTAGCTTTGAAGTAATGCAGTGATTTATCTAACTATAAACTAATTATCATGTTCTGAAACTTATTTTCCAGTGCAAATAGTAAATGAAGATGATAGAAAAAATACGAATTTTTCAATTTTATGAATAGAAGATTAATTATTTGCAGAAAAAAATTCTGCTTTCCATAATTCATTCAAAGGGAAAAAAAAGAAGTAATGTTAAAAGTGAATCAATGGAAATCTTTTGGGTAAGTATATTTCCCATTTCATTGTTTACAATTAGTGATCATGATCAGTTCTTACAATTTTTGTGCTCAGCTTGTTTTAATTAGACTCAAAATGGAAAAAATATTTCATATAAGAATTCTGCCTTCCTTTCTGATTAATTAATACCACACAGTTTCAGAAAATATGAATAATAGAGGCTGCAATGATACTGGTTTTATGTTTTCTCACAGACAGTGTAGTAGTGAGCCAGCAAATGAAATATTGCATGTCATGCCACTTGATGGGATATAATTCTGTTGTGGAGCTAAGTTTAAATTCAGCCTGGCAGATCCATTGCTCACACTGTCATAAAACAATCTATTTTTATTCTGTCATTGTGTGAACTAAAAAAAAAAAGTTAAGTTTGGATCTGTGTGTGCTCTACCTCCCCATTAACTCACTGTCTCTAGAACAGTGACCTGCCTTTCATTCTTTTCTAGCAGACTATACTCTTATTTCTATACAAAATGTAGGATGTTTCTAGCAAAAGAGGAGATTTTAGTTCTTTTCCAATGTTATTGCTTATTGAGGCCTCAGAAGTTTCCCTACTAAACGGCAACAAAGAGCCCTTGAAATGTGCCTGCTCTGTGCCAACTGCTTCTGCCTTGGCCCTCTCGAATGAGGAGCTGACATTTTCATTCTGGTAGGAGGGAATGAGGAGGGGGAAAGAAAACTTAAACACTGATGGTAATTCCTAACAAGCAATTTTGATGCTGTCTGTGAGAGGGATGTCCAGGCTGGCCCTGCTGGCTCCTGCTGTGATGCTTCCTGCCATAGCCAGGGCAGTCAATAACCAGCTGCCCAGGATTATCCAGTTGTGGCTGGTCAGTCAACACAGTCTGGCATGGAAGATGTGCTTGAGCTTTTGAACAGATAATTCCACTTTACCTTTTTTGGTTTTAACATTTTCCTCTCTTTTTTTTTTCTTCTGAATTTATTTCTTTGCCATGCATCTCCACATCCTCTCTTCCCACAGTTGTTTTCTCCATGAGTGCTCAACTTCTCCTTCCTGGGTATTCTGAACAGTGCACAGGGCTGGTCACATTGCTGCCTGGGTTTTATTTCCTGTGAAATCTCTGGCCTTTTCACTACAAGCAAAATCCTTTGGGACAGAGATTGTCTTTTCTATCCCTGGCCTTCAGTAGTTTCTATTGCCTTGCTCTTCAGTAGTTTTTATTCTGTTGTAAGTAGTGAGACAAAACTCCAGAAAACTGCTTGCACCTATTCAAAATTAGGATGGATGAAGGATCTGGAAAATTACAGATGTAGCAGAACAAAGAGGAGAAAAGATGAGTAACTTGGCCACAGTCACACAGCCAAGTGCTGACAGAGAGAGGAATAGAAACCAGGAATGCTGGTTCTCAAGCCCGTGCTCAAAACAGTAAACCATGCAATTTTTCCACAGTGTTATCTAGAAATTTCAAAGACAGAATGACATGCTGTTGTGAAACTGATAATAGAAGACTACCATCAGCGAAGCTCTATTTATAAATGGGAGGGTGGGAAGGAGTTCTCTATGCTGCATGCCATAAACAAAGAGCACCAAGGGACTAAGGCGAATATTTTTATGTTGGTGTGCTGTGGTTAGCTTTATTTAAACACAAACATTGTTAGTAAACATGGATTTATATATTTTCTTTGATCAATGAAGTCTGATATATTTTAAACATCCTGAATATCTCATTTCTGTGTGTCCAAAAGGAGAGGAAAAAAGACTTGGGAGCACATGCTTAAATCTGTTGCAGTCCCATTTTTGTACAAGTTTATGCTGGTATTAAATAAACAGATTTTTCAAGGACAATGTGGAACTGCCTTTTCAAACAAAGGGGACCTAAGTTGCTCCAATTAAAATGTGTCTAAGGACATTTTTTACATTTTACTTTCCCAAAAGAGATAAATAAACAGGTACAGAATGAAAGTTTGGTTTTAAAACTTGATTCAAAGCCCACTTGAAAGATCCCAGCATAGGTGTTATATGAAAAAAATTCCACCTTGAAGCTATATTTGATATGTACTAAAATCAAAGTGAATAACTAAAACAAAATTTTCCCCCTACAGTATGTCCTTCCCTCAGTTGATCCACAGAAGCAAAACACAGATGTATTTTATTTTAATAAGTCCCTTAACTTTCTTTTGTATATATTTTTAATGACTCCAGACCAGTGGATATTATATCCCAGGGATGTTGTTACTATTTATTCTCTGACTCTCACTCACAGACCTTTTATTCTTTTGCTTAGTATGCTGCAAATTGCCTGCTCATCTGTGTCCTTCACTGCCTGGATTACTTCATGGTGTTTACATAGCAAAGCAAACTATACAACATCCCAGGGGCCCAATGCTGCTGCCCCGGAATACCGGTGAGTCTAATTGACAACAGGATGTGCCTGTGCTTTATGGCAGGAGAACCAAGCCTTCATCACAGCCAGCCAAGCTGCAGCAATAAAACCCAGACTTCATGTTCTCCCATTCCTTGGTTCTTGAGAAGCAGAAATCCCTGGTTAGCAATATGTCAGATTACCTTTAGCATGATTCTTATTGTATAATAATGCAAATTAATATCAGTGTTTATACGTGTTCGTTTAAGTCACTGATCCCATTGAAACTATTTTCAACAAGTTTAAGGTTACTTATTAATTTCTAAGGTTTAATGAGAGGGCGTCACCTTATTTTGAAATATTGCATGCTGTGAGTGATTCAAAAGTGCCTTGAATGAAATCCTTGCTTAAGTCTAGTGTTTAGAGCAATTTATAGCTGAATTATTTTCTGTTGTTCTTGCCATTTCTCCTCTTCTCTGTGGAAGGTGGGGGAGTCTTGTTTGCCACTCTGTTCTTAATGAGGGAACCAGGAGATAATGCAGCACTAACTAAGCAGGCTAAAACAGTTTAGCTCTTTCCTTGAAGTTCTATTTGAAGAAAAATTTTTATATTCTTGGGAAGAATGATCCTCAGGAGCAGCATCTAAAAAGAATGTCTAGTTTAAGCCTGTGGCTATTACCTAGGCACAAAAAGGAGCAGTAACAATTGGCTTTCTAATCTGGGTCACTTCTGCAGAGGAAGCAGCATTTTATTCCCCCATGAATAGAAAAGGGCAAGAGTGGGTACACAGACATGCAGTAGATATCAGACTGCAGGAGACATCCAGGAAAATCTGCATTAGTTGTTTGGGGAAAACCCACACCATCCTTCCTGGGCCTTTAGAAGGCAGCATCACAGCCTGACACATAATCCTGCCTGACTGCACCAGCACTGTTTCATTCCCTCCAGTCCTTCCTCTTCTAGCTTTCTGCTCCCTCCCACCCATAAATTTACTCTTCTGCCCAAGAAAGCTGAAAACTTCTGAGATGTGAGATCTGTCTTCCAGAGGGAGGTCAATAATAAATTATAAATGTGACCAAGAAAACCCAGTTCAGCATGCTGTATACCACATACAGGGGGAACAGGACAGCATGGAAATATCACTGACTCAACTGTGACAGATTGCTTTAACATGAACTCTGACCTTTTGCATGGAAGAAATCTCCTTTCAGCATTCACAGCTTGTTTCTTTGAAATGAAACGGTGAATTCCATAGACACTGACTGCTTATGCCAACAAAATTGCTATTCACATGTAGGTGATGCAACAATTGGTTGGAATAACCTCAAAATAGCATTATTAATATTAATATTAATCTTCCCTTTAGTGTGTTTGATATGAAAAAAAAGCATGGGAAAGTGATGATAGTGGCATGTTGAATGTGCTCTGTATAAAATACTGTTTTTCTGCTCCCCAGGAAGAACTTTCCCTGAAAGTCAAGTATTTCATCTCATCCTCTCTTTGCAGCACTTGAGGCCAAGCATGTGGTGTAATGATAGCAGTTTTGCAGTGCAGACTGCCATGATGGGCTGTGTAAGACAAATATTCCAAACCTTTTTGAACACAGGAGCAACTTCACCATGAGAATAACCTGTGTGTGTTACTCTTTACTGGCTATAATGGCATTGTTACCTGTAATGATAATCCACGTGGGTGAACTGCCCATAACTTGGGGCCATTTCATCAGAGTGAGGCTAAACACTTGAATTTTTCTGTTTTGGCAGCAGCACTGACAGAGCCCCCTGCTTCCTCTTTCTGCCCTCCAGCCTGGCAAATGACACCAGAGCAGCATATATGAACTGTCCAGGGAGAGACAGAAGTGGGGAGGGCTGCTTCATAGCCTGAAGAACACAGCTACTGAACGTGTAACTAAATCCCATGCCTGAATATTGTAGGTCCAGTTTAGGGGCCGTG
Source organism: Passer domesticus (assembly GCF_036417665.1). Taxonomy (NCBI): domain Eukaryota; kingdom Metazoa; phylum Chordata; class Aves; order Passeriformes; family Passeridae; genus Passer; species Passer domesticus. Next base: position 27,870,919 of record NC_087477.1, read on the forward strand.
GCAGTTGTGATGACAGTCTTGGTATGAATTGTTTCATTAAAGATGTGTTGGATGTGTGTTTTATCCGCTCCTTGTGGAAGCACAAAAGGCGCGGTAAAATTGTGTAATGCTTCCCATCCTGTTTTTTGGCCTTTGCTGTTTCTCCTGGAGAGGATGAACTTCCAATGCCTAGGAATCAGCAAGCCCATCTGTTCCACCCTGCTGCTTAATACCCAGTCTAGCTTAGTAAGCCTTGTTTCAAGCAGCTGGTGATTAAACTGTACCAGTCTGAGGTTTTGAGGGATGGTGTCATGATCTCATGCCACATGCATGTCGACATGTTCCTTTTGTCCCCTGATCATCTGTTCTCCTGTTCAGCTATGTCAGTGATGACAGAGGTGTGGGTACATGATGGAAAGGGAGAAATAGGAGTTGGAGGGCAGCGCTTTTTACAATTTCAGTCCCTTCTGTTCATAGAAATATAACTTATGTATCAAGGTAATGCATCACTCAGTGGCTGGCCAGAGAAAAGTCCCATTGGGCTATGCCTGAATGGAGAGACTATTGCAATAGTTTTTATGTCTTTACTTCACAATATAAAAAATACAAGTGTACTCTTCGTGCCCTCTTTATTTTGCCTGTTGAGAAAAGCATAGTCTGTCAATCAAGAAAAAAGCTTCCAATTGTGTAGCCTGTTAGAATCGTTTCATTAATAACATGTGTTTACTACTGGGAGAAGCAGGCTCAGTGTGCTAAGATTTTGTTTGTCAGTCAGTCATTGGAACCCCACTGTTAATCGCATACAATGGTTTGTGGTTATGCCACAATTTAACCCAGGTTTAAAAATACAAACTAGAGCCTTGGTGGTCTGCTGAGAGCAGTGAGTGGAGCAAAGGTATTGGTTGAACCTGCCTTGTGGGCTGCTGGCTTGGAGTACTGTACGAGCTAATCAAATTTATTAACTCAAGCCATGACCAGAATGCGCACACGGGTGAGTGTGGGTGGGTGCACCCAGGTTAGGCTACATTTTGGCTGCATTCTGCAGGGAGGAGGAAAAGCAAGGCTTTGGCTTCCCTTCCACAAAGACAAATTGGAACCAGATATCAACTAGATTTTTGGGATCTCTGGCAGTCTAATAACAAGAAGGTATTTCTTTTTGTTCTTGTGGGTTTTATTTATTGATGTAGGGAACAGCTTAGAAAAAAACTGAGGGAGTTTCAAAGCTGAATGCTGGTGGCATTTGATGCATATGTGTATCATTGCTAAATTGCCCCCTGCGTGCCACTTTAATGGCAATATTACAGGCACAATCTCTGACTACACAATAACGAGGTCTGAGTGCGGTTGCCAGAAAAGGGAGAGGCATTTGGCTACTCAGAGAAAGAATACTGGAGAGGCAGTTGTGTATCTTTATATGAATCTTGGCCTTCTGGCAGAGGTAGGAAGACACAAAGTGACTAAACTATCTTTCTTAATTACAGCTAGGATATGGTAAATGAAAATTCCTGTTTGCCACAGCACTGTAGAAAGTATCATCCATAAACTGCAGGACTTGTAATACTCTGAGAAGGATATATTCCTCTCCAGAGATAATTATATCCATTTCTCCACATGACCCTACAGCCCAAGACATTTTGTAGGAACCTCTTCCAGATTTAAAGCAATGTAAGTGATATTTTTAAACAGCAGTGTTAGGATAAAGTCAGTTCCATACATTCTTATTCAAATAAAACAGCATTAGCCTCAAATCTTTTATTCTAAATGAAGATTTCATAGTTTCATTCATCCTAATCACTGAAATTATAACTGGCAAAATTACTGTAATTTGCCTAAGCAGATTCATTTATGAAGGCAGTGAAAAACGTATACTTGTTTTAAATTTATATAGGTTTGGTTTTTTCATGTTTCTGATTAACAGGCATTAACCCCTCATTGCTGAGTTTTCCTACTAAGAAATTAAGTTAAATGGATTGAGATTTGCTGAGCGTACTTATACTAGTAAAAGCATTAAGCTTGAAAATGTGTGTAATATCAGAGAAACATTGGGTTTAACTCTAACTAGCAGTGAGTTGAAACCACCCTTTTCTCATCAATATTCTAAGAGAATCCTTTGCCCTCCTGCCCCATCTCTACCACTCACAGTGTACTCCACAAGATCCTATTTTTCTGGTTTTATGGGAGCTAGAGGGGAGCTTTGGAACTGCACAGCATCTGGGACTGCTTAAACTGTAGCAAGGAAGCAGAAGACAAGTGCTAATAAGAGGTGAAGAGGTGAAGACTGAAACATCCTTATACCCAACCATAAATCTGCACCTCCTATAACTATTAAAGTCAGTGGGAATATTGTATGTGGTGGCCTTTAGGATAAGACGACCGTAAACATCTCCTCCCTCCCAATTACAGTGAATTATAGTTTTAAAAATTTGGCTCTTGGAGCTTATTTGCATTTGTCTGCATTACATCTCTCTGAATGTCCTTTCCTCGGGTACTTAACTGCTTTTTCTGTGTTGTGATGATGGTGTTTTCAGTTCAGTGGCAATATGCTGGTTGATTTCATACTTTTAAGTATTTCTAAAGGAAAGTTTTTAGTAATATGGAGAATAAATTTCTACAGGCTTTTTTTTTTTGTCAGAGATGTAATGCTACTTGTATGTCAGACTCTAACTTAGTGTTTAAATGATGGCCTAGCCATGAATGACTGAAATGTGGTAGTGGCCACTCCAAGTTAGAAGTCAATCAAACATTTGCATATCCTGAATGCATAGTGTAGTTTGCAAACAGGCTGGCTTGGGCAACATCATGAGTAGAGGGTGATAAGAGGTGACATGCAGAGAAATTCTGTCAGAGTTAGCAGTGGTACTTAGATATCAGGAGCCTTTATTCATAATAAAGGGGAATAAAAGCCCCATAGTTGAAAACAGATGTGCTGCCAGTGAGCAATGTACAGGATCTCTGGTACCCATTCCACCAGGGTCACTCATTCTTTCCATAACATATGCTGACCATTCCTTTCCTTTTCTTGTAAACAGTATTAAACCAGGAGTGAGGCAGTGGCTTGTAAGCAACTGCAGCTAATGTTAAATTTAGGAATTTTTGTATTTTAGACCCTGTGTGTCTCTGTCCAGTCATGGAATTCCCTTTTTAAGGATCTAATTTGTGGGTTAGAGCATGTTCTAAGTGAAGAGAGGAGGGAGGTTGACAGAAAGAAAGAAAATAAGGATCATATAGGCTTTGCCAGACTTGGAAAAATGTGGATGTATTAATCACCGCTACCTTTGACACTTGAGCTGAATCCATACTGCAGAGAAACAGAGTCTTAACTTGGGCTGACTGACTGAGCTGAACAAAACTGTGAAAATGACAAAAAAACAACCAACAAAGACCAAACAAAGCAGGGAAATATTTCAACCAAATGAACAGCTTAAGTTCAGCCCTGATCATTTTATAGACTCTAAGTTTTTGGCAGTGTGTCTTACTTATGGTCCAAACTCTGAAGTCCATGAGTTTGCATTTTTCAGCAATTTAGGCTTTTCTTTTTTTATGATCATTGGTTTTTTAGAAAAAGTCAAAATAATGCTTTGTAACTGCAAATGTCTTTAGTTTGCACATTGTTAGCACTTTGGAAATCACACGTTATTTACAATGAGTACCTCTGAAAGATGCAAATGAGAGGCTGCTTAGCCTCAGTCAAATTGTAGCTGCAGACAAGGCTAAAACACGTTCACTTGCATGGTGGAATGTGTGGTCAGCTGGTACTCTGTGCATATTGTCTTACTCTGCACATGTAGGGCACAGGCTCAGCTGCACACATTTTGTCCCCTGTTGATAGGTTTAATTCTGGTCTGCACAGATGTGTCCTTTAGAATGCTTGATAGCAAGGAAACAAGAATGTTAATTGGAAGATATGAAGTGGCTCTGTTGCAGATCATACTTCTGGGAGCGGGGGTTATGTTTGAGAAGCTGAACACATCTCCACTCTCTGCCATTACACAAAATTAATTCTCTTAGTTGTGTGTCATAACTTGCCTTTTGATAGTGCTAGATGAAAAAACATTGAGTATGAGCAGGGAGAGACTGTGTTTCCTTCTTTTCACACTGCCATTGCCCAGAAATCCAAGGAAGGCAGATCTCCACTCAGACATATGTGCATCTTTCAGAGAGGTAACACAGTTCTGACCATCCTTTCTCTCCTGAGAGGTGAAAAGAATTAAAAGTGGTGGGGGGTTCTGGCTATGTAACAAGGAGAAGGTTCAAGTCATTGCTTTAGCGCCCTACTCTATGTGAGAAGTTGGCCAACAAATTCTGGCAAGGAAAAGTTGCCACTGAAGATTTACCACTTGTTCCAGTTGCCTTTTAGCCTTGTTTCTAGCAGTTGCTGCGGCAAATGATCCAGAAGAACTGTAAGCTAACCTTGTACACGTATTTATTTTTTTTTAAATACACACACACCTACATATGTATATAGAAAGCTAAATGGAGAACTTTTGCATAAATTCCCAGCAGTTAGCAGCTGTCGCACACTCTCATTCTAATGTGACTGTGAATAACATAAACATTTCTAATCTTTCTAATATCTTTTGCCAAACACAAAACAAACAACATATTTCAGGTTGCCATGTAAAAGAAAAGAGAGTGAAGTCCTTTGACTGAAAGACATATCAAAACAAATATATTTAGTTGGTTCTTAAATGAAATTTAGTTTGGGGGATGGCAAGTATAGTTCTCTGTGGTGTTACACTCAGTGTTAGTGTAAACAGGAGCTTGGTTTTAGTTTCTCCCCCCCATTTGATCTTTAGATTTGTTCATTGTTTTCCACATTGTATTAATTTTGTAATTATCATTCTTAGGAAAAGAGCAGAATGTACAGAATTTGGATTCTATCACTATAAAAACTATGGGTCAAGGAAGTCATTCTCCCAAAGCTGTGAATTTCTGTTTATGTGGATACGATCAAAACAACAACCAAAAAAAAAAAAAAAAAAAAAAGTTTATCAGAACCAGTCTGATGCAAAAATAGTTACCGAGTTACCAAAATTCAAAACTACAGGGACAGATTTTCATGTGGCACTAGTAGAAAAAATACATGTTCCAGTTGAAACATCATTCAACTGAGAGTGGCCTAATTTCAGGGCATCAAGAGCAACTAACATGGTCTTTTTCTTTCACATTTGATGACATTGCCCTTTCGTGTTTCAAACTTTGAATTTTGGAGGTAGAGAGGAACACTGGCTAAAAAGTCCCAATTTTTTAAAAGATTAATCAATATGGGGTTTACATTATTCATCCATTCTGCATTTCCCCAGAAACATTCTTATGTAAGAAGGTGCATTCAGAGAGTGGGCAAAGGGGTCCTGAAACTCAGCCAGATGTGAAATGACAAAAAAAATACATAGTTGAAAGTATTTGGTCCATTTTTGCTGTTTTGAATGTTCTGCAGTTCAAGACTCAGATCTACATCTGTCATAGAATTTAGCACTATATATATATTTTTATGTCATTTTACTCATGCTAATTGGATGAACAAGGAATTTGGAATACAAAGGGAGTGAGGGAATCTGCTACATCTGAGTCGGGTTAGCACAGCCACACATGAATGTACATAAGGGCCTGCCAGCTTTCATTTTCTGATAATTTCAGCCTATTGTCAGTGACAGAACTTTTCTGACTCAGGATTTATGGCCATGCACCCGTGAAGGGCTCTCCACCTCTAAATGCTGCTTTCAGCTCACCCCTAGGGTGGGCATCATGAATGCCAGGGAAGGGCAGGCTGCAGCACTACTGAAGGACTTGTGCTTTGATTAAAGAGAACCAGCATGTTCACCCAATTTTACCTCTTTAACCTTTAATTTGCTAATGTGTCCCTGTTCTATTTAACATGGAGAGAAAACACAAGGCATTTGTCACAGAGCTACAACACATTTAAATGCAACTTGCCAAAGCCTTGAGATGTAAGTTCACTTTTATTGGAGATTTGTAAATGTTCTGTGGACAACACAATGACTAAGACATGTTAGAGTGCATGTCAAGGGTAAATTGCTTACATACCCTTCTGGTTTTGCTCTGACTACTTCTCCCTTCTGTCAAAACAACTTGCCATAGTTAGAAAGGTGGTTCCATGCTGGCCCTATAGCCCAGTCTGTAGGAGTTTGCACACACAGAGCAATGTTTGACTAATAATTCTAATTTATAAACCATCAACAATCCTAAAAACAGATTAGCCAGCGAGGACTTTTTGTGACAAATACCATGGCACTTTTCCATACCGAACCACATAAAAGGACTCTGGGTCAGAAAAATGCATTCATTTAGGATCAAGTCTAGCAAAAGTCCCACGATTGCCAATGGAACAAGAATAACACCCCTGTTGCCAGACTTTTCCTAGGCAGTGGGTGGCCATGGATAGAGTGCTGTCCCTTCCCCCACCAACATAGTCTGTGTGTTACAAGTTGATTTCTGTTGAAGTCCAGCAGCTCCACAGTCCCAGGGTAGCTGGCTACCAGCCTGTGCTTGCATTCCTGCCTGGACTGCAGGGGCTCTGACAGCAAAGGTAACCGTGATGGTTAACTTCACTCCTGGTATGGCACAGGCCTGGTGGAAAACCCTGACAGCTTTGGAATTGCACGCTGAGGTTCAAGAACAAAGCCCTCAGGGAATTCTAAACCGCCTGTGCCACCTCGCTGACACCGCTGTGTGCTCAGATCTCAAGATTAAGCAATTTATTTGTGCCAGGATTTAGCCTGAGTTATGCAGCAAGCCAGAGCTCTTGAGAAACACGAGCAGCCAGGTTCCTCTGAGCTGGCGTGGCAATGGGTGCAGCTTCTTCTCTTTGGGCACAGACCCAGGCCCAGGTGAAGGAAGCCACTTGCAGCTGCAGAGAGAGCCCCAAATGCCCAAGTGAACTAACTTGTCCTGCAAGGTCACCCCAAAGCAGGGAGAGCAAGGCTGTAAGGACTTGACAGGTTTGATCCTGTCAAACCAATGGGGGTTTCAGCTGCTTAGAGAAAAGGATCAGAAAACCGATGTGCTTGGCCTATCTGTTGGGTTCACCAACCTGAATGTGTATTCTACTGATGGGAATGCTGTTTTCCAGCTGAGCAGAGCTTTCTCACCAAGAAGACATTTTTAGGGGGAAAAAACAAAGTGCAAAACAACAAAACAACTGAATAATTGAAATAGAAACATAATTTTGGAAGATGATGAAAGCAAATGGGAAGGGACCAGAGGGATAAAATATTATATTTGCCAGTTGCAATATTTATTTCCTCTAGTTACAGAACTCTATGATGGGTGGATGAAGGTAAATGAGACTTGTTTATAGTAGATTTATGTAAATACAGGAGATCTTTTCCAGGACCTACATATATCTACCAAATATGAAAACTGTAATAAATTATTACAGTAAAAATGTCAGAAGCTTCCCTGAGATCAGCAAGAAAAATTCCTTGATTCTTCAAACCCAGCTACACAGCCAGTCTGGTGTGCTGCTACCCTTACCCACATCCACAAAAGCATGAGATGAGCTTAGCAGCATACCCTGAATCTCAACACCTCTGGATGTTTTACATTAAAGGGGAAATTGAAGGCCCACTCTCATGCCAACTTCTGTCTTTTATGTGCATATGCATAAAATACATGCTGCAGTTCAGTGATTGACTTTTCAGTCAAGCTAGTTCAGATTTTTGCCGAAAGGATTGGTCCCACCTGTCCCTTCCTGTGTTTGCTGTCTCATGCCAGCACCAGCATTTGTGTCTGTGGAACACACACTAGCCCAAATACAGAGCATAGGCAACAGAAAACTGAGCCAGGTGAAAGCTACATCTCTGCAGAGCTGTATCTCATAATCCAGTATCTATTTTTTTTTACTGGTACCAGCCTTTTCATGAGTGCACTAAGTAAAAAAAATAACTTTTGTTTAGGTAAGCCCAGTTCAGAGTTATTGGATAAATCCTGTGGGCAGTAAAGACCATATCTGACATGTATTGATGCTGTGCTGCACAGACAGGGTGCCCAAAAGAAGCCAAAAGCAATGGTGAATTCCCCATGCAAGCCCAGTTCTCAGCTATTGCTGGTGCTTTGTTCTTCCCGTGTGTGTTGGGCCTGGTGTAAGGGATATCCTGGGCTGGGCACCGGCATGGCAGTACTGTAGGAGTGCCGTGTTATGCTCTGCTGACACTCAGCTCATTTGCTGCAGGCTCCTGAGAGAAGGGGGAGGAGGAGAGAAGGGAAAAAAAAGCCCATGAGCAGAAGCTGCAGGAGCTCACAAGAAAAGACCCTCCGCAAAGTTCTGTGTCCCAGATCTGATGCTGACTCACAAAGCTTCACAAAACCCCTTGATACTCCTCCCTGCTGAGCTGAGCTGTCTTCCCTGCTTACCTTTGATCATAAGTAGTGCATTAACTTATATATTGCAGTTTTCTGGGTTTGTGTCTTGCTCATACAAGGATCTATAAGATGCGGGCTAGACTCACATGTGCTCTCACATTCCTTCCAGAAGAATGTAGAAAAATCAGAATGTAGCCAGAAGTCTCCATCTAGTTTGATTTTTCTTTTCTTTAGTACTATCTAGGAGTTGCTACATGTAGGGTATTGTAGGCCAAAGTTTATAACACTGCTTTTAACTGCACCTTTCACACAGCTCGTAAACCAGATATCCAATAGCTGTAATTTTAAATTTCTCTCCTTGGATGCAGTGGAAAATGTGACTTTCATGCTTTTCTGTATGTTTACAGCATCATAAATAACACGCAGATCTGAAGTGTTTTAAGTACATCAATATGCTGTTTTAAACAAAGTAGTGAAAATATGTAGCATATAGTGTCTAGTTGTTTTTATTTCTTTCAAGGCTAAGATTCCTTCTGCCTGCATAATTTTTAACTTTGCATGGTTCAAGACTTCTTTATGTGCTGCACCTCAAAGTAAATAGAATTCAAAGTCAAATGAAACTTGGGTGAAGAAAGCAAGTGTGCAAAAAGCCTGTGTGTTATTGCTACTTACTTTATGTTTTAGGATTTATAGAGTTCTGATAGACTTTTCACCAAAATTTCAATCTGTGATAGGTTTAATATCCAAAATCTTATGAAATCTTTTGACAAAAAAAACCCTTGAGTTGACATTTGACAGGGTAATAACTTTCAATGAACCAAGAAGTCTTTCTGTTGGCAGAATTGTTTGATTATAGTCAGTTTCCATAACTACAGCAGTACGTTTATTACACATTATATGTTTTTTGCACTCTACCAATCCAACACTTTTATAAAATGAATCATTGCTAAAAAAACCTGCTTCTTATTTAGGATTATATTAGTATTGTGCATTATATAAATAACTGATAGAGTATATAAACTTGGTTGTTAAATTTAGCTACTGATCTGATAGAAACATTTTAAGCAAATTTTTGTCTTTTAGAGGTTAAAATCTGGGTGTATTTTCTCTAAAGGAATGGCTGTGCTCAAGCATGGATTTCTAAGCATTTTCAACCCTCTTCATATGCAAGAGGACTTTGGGGGTTTTTTGGTCATAAGTGTCACTCATAGAAATGAAAAGCCCTGAATGTATTAAAAGGTGGTGTGGTCTCTTGGTCAAAAAATGCAACTGATGTTCTTGAACGTTCTGCTTCAGTGAACCCCTCACACACCACACATGGAACCAGTAAAGGAGCACTGTTTCTTCCTTGAAATGGGCCATGCTGTTTCGTTTGAAACAACATGTGTTTCTGCTGGGTGTTCTGTGGTTCTGTCTCAACAACATTACTCAGAGCTCAAATACAGCAGGTATCAGCCAAGGAACTCTCAAGTATCAGAGGGATGAATAAATCATATTTTCAAGAAACACCCATCCCTTTCAAATAGATACACAGCTATACATCTGAGACATAACTTGCTTGAAAGAAATAGTTTTATCTCACTCTTCCAAAATTCGAGTTGCCAAAGGACTTCCAGTAACAACCTAAATTAAAGTCTCAGGAGAGGAATTGAGGCCTCAGTACTACTGGGGACTATAAAAACCAACCCCTTTCCTCGTGTCTGTTCCACTGGTGACCTCTAGTGCCCAAGGACAAGAACAGGTATTCAAAAGTTTCTCCAGAGTACTGCTTGGGGATAGCGGGCAATAAAGCAGTGACCTTTTTTTCAGTGTTAAAAATTCTTACCTGGGCTTTCAATTCAAAGCATTTTAAGTGCAAAATATTAACATATAAACTTAGTGTATTAGGGGAAGCAAAATATTTATGCTAATTATAAGACTAAGAAGCTTCTTATTTATAAAAATGGATATTGTGCAAGATTATTCACATTTGGACCATCTGTTTCAGGCATTTGTCTTTTCTTCAGGATGTGAAAAGGAACCAAACCAACATTGGAAATGTCGTGCTTCAGCCAGCACACACTACTGAGCAGATCACCTTCCAGCATAAAGCCTAAATAGGTAAGATTGTTATCAACTAACTGGAATTTAGCTGAGAAAATGGGATGCCTAGGTACCCACTCAAAAACCACAATGGTTCAGATCTTGATTTATTTAGTTATTATGGTATTTCTTTTCATGTAGCACACTCTGACATGAGACCAGGCTGTTTTCTATGGGAAGCCATACATTTAGGAAAATATATGATGGGTATTTCCTTCACAACAATATTGTTGAATGGAGATCAAAGAGAAAAGCAGCTCTGAACTTCACTGCTCTCCTGTCAGCTATGGAAGTGATGGGCAGTTACAAAGGTCCAGGCATTCCATGTTTTTTGGACAAAGTGGTTTGGTAGATCTGACTTCCATGAAGTCCATCTCTGCCTGTGACTCAGACTTCAGGTAATGAGAAACTTTCTTTGGCTAATATTAACTCTGTGATCTGCAAACAGCAGATAGCTCATGTTTAACAGTGTTAACAGGAGTGGGCTAAACTGTGCTCTGAGAGAAACACGCTAGAGAGAAGTGCTAGAAAATTGTGTGTGAAGAAGCTAATAATTGAATGTATGCATTAATACTTTGCAGATATATATTTTAATAGAAGCAAGATAAAGGACACAATCATGCTTAGAGCAAGGCTGGAATCTCAGATCTCTCCTTCCAAGACTAGGACTCCTTCCAACCAACAGCAGGAATCACAGAACCACAGAATATGCTGAGTTGGAAGGGACCATCAAGTCCAACTCCTGGCCCTGCACAGAACACCGCAAGAGCCACACCATGTGCCTGAGAGCACTGTTCAAATACTTCTTGAACTCTGTCAGGCCTGTGCTGGGATCTCTTCCCTGGGGAGCCTGTTCCAACCACCCTCTGAGGGAAGAACCTTTTTCTAATGTCCAACTTCCCCTGAGGAGTTTTGCTCTTGCATCCTGCCCACCACTCCTAAGTATTTTGCTGCACTGTAATTGAGTTTTAAAAGACTCCCAGTAGCTTCCCAATTAGTGGTAAAGGACGTTGGGAATGGGGACTTGAGCCACTGTGGCAGTCACACTTGCACAGCCTTAGCTCAGACCAAGGCCTCTTCATAGCTACACTCCCCAGACTCACAGGGACAGGTTCCCTCACCAACCCCAGGTTTCCCATAGATGTCTCAGACATCTGAATCCTTAAAACAATTTAATCATGGTGCAACAATAAAATAACAGCTCAAGCTGGCACCTCTGAGGAGGAACACAAAGGAATTCCTGAGCTTTTATATTCCTCAGCATCATATTGATGAAGGAATTGTATCTCTGGGTGCTCTGACATGTAATCTCTTACAGGAGAGATGGGCAGTTTTCCTCTTATCTGATTGTGTTGTGAAACAGAAGGATGCTGTGATGGATTCTAAATTGGAAGTCCTGGATGAATGAAGGCATTATCCTGCATCTGTGTGCCAGGGGTCTGTGTCACAGGGAGCTCAGCATTGTACTGCTGTTGCTGTTGCAGAACAAACCTCGGCTGTGATGTGGCAGCACACAGCTCAGCCTGCAGGCTCCATAGGTTGCCACTCTGACCTGCCTTCATCTCACTCATCACTGCATGGACATCTTCTACAGAATACTGCTGTAGCCTCCGAGATCAAATACCTGAAGCTCTAGACTGTTTCAGTTGTTTATTGGGTCTGTCCTGAGAGGGCTAATGGCCTAGGGTCGAAGAATTCAGCCTTGTAGTTATTTTTTTATTTTCTGTAGTTATCAGATGTAGTTACATCTCTTGAGTAAAAGCATGCGTATGGATGTGTAAGAGACAGAAGAGAGTGTGGGAATGGGAAGGAGAGGAGGTGTGAACAGAAGCTGGTCTTCCCTGTAATATAAACCACGACAAATCCTCTTACACACAGAGAGATGTGAGTGCAATCTTAAAATCTGTGTGTTGGGTGGCAAAGCCGATTACATGACTTCATTCCTGATGTCAGTTGATGGCTGTGGGCAGTAAGCACAAGCCACCTAGCTGCAACCCTTTAAGATTTCTGCAGCTTATATGAGAACTTAACAGGAGTTAAGTTTTAAAATTAAAACTTTTAAATTGCAGTAGCTGACTGCATACAAAGAACAGCAATGCTTCGGAATGGGGAGACATTTTGTATTTTAATAAAGGGATGAGAAACAGCTGACATCTTAATTCAAACATGAGCAGAATATTCTTAAGGTAAACAATTTTACCCTGTTATCACATTGGCTGCCCAGCAGCAGTCCTCTGGCCAGGATCTGTGAGGTGTTAGTGATCCAAAGTGCTACACACACTGCCTGAGGAATGCAAGCAGCGTTACTACTCAGGTAGTAAGAGTGTACTGCTGGTATTTTAAAAGAAAGCCAAAGCACTGTTCTGCTGGAGGCATCGCTGCTCAAGCACCTAGAGGCTCTGAGTAAATTCCTGACAACAGCAGCCTTTTCAGAGGATTCAGAGGAGGTGTTTCCTGCCTTTATGATTGTTTTCATGGCTGAATCATCCATAGTCTGAGCCAGAAAGAGAGTAAAAATTGTAAGATGACTCACTATGAGTGTAAGATCTACTAGTTCTAGAACCTTTATATGTTTTCAGCTGGAATCCAATTTTCTTTCAAGTGCAGTTTGACAAAAGAAAAAAGCAAGTAAAAAAGAACAACTTCGGGTGGCATAGAAAATGGGTCAGTCAACATTTCCAACTAGCATAAAAACTGTTTCAAAGTACATTCAAACCATGTTTACTTCCATTAAAATACTTCCTACTTGACCAGCAAGTTGGAGGTATTCAGTTATATCAATTATCAAGGTAAGATAAACATTTCAGATAAAATTTCCTGATTTGTAGTTTAAATCAAGTTCCTGCTCTCCTCCTCTATGGCTTAGAGCAATACAGACCCAGTATTGCACCCCAGGCCTCTGAGCAAAGGGGTGAGCACACATGAGCACAATCCTTTCAGGGGGTCTCTGTCCTGTTTTATTCATCTGAATAATAAGGGTACCCAATAATTTGAAACAACTTTCAGGCCATCAGGAACTGTGTAGACTTGCTAAACTTTGGTTTTATTATTCTATTCCACTGATACAATTGGAGAAAAAAAAAAGGTACAACCCTCCAATTGGGAATAGCTTAAATTTAAGAATGTTGCACCCATCAGAAAAATGAAATGCTTTACTCTCTAAACATTTCTCCTAAACATCTGGGAAATCTTAGGTTAAAAACAGTGCAGCCGGCACAATGGAAAATCCTTGAGAGTGATGACAGCTCTGATTTCACATGTATTTATAATCCTGCACTTCGTTTATTTTCTTGGGATTTCTGAATTTGACAGAGACAGATATCTGAAAATAACTGACATGCTAGCTGTCAGCCTGTCCTTAAAATGTGTGGTCAATATATCAAGGGAACAAAAACACAGGGGGCACAATGTTATTCTCTGTTACAAAACGTAGAGAGGATGAAGCATTTTATAGTTCTTGAGTGAAATGCTCATATGGGAAAAAATAAATAACTGACAGTCTCTCACTTCAGCAACTTGTGCGTGATGCTGAAGGCAAACTACTACCTGCAGTCTGTGAAGGAAGGACTTTGCTACTGTAGCACAAACATAGGAGCACAAAAATGAGAGCTGTAGGTGCAGGGGGCACACCTGGTTTGGGGGCAAGATTTTCACCAGGCCTGTGAAAGGTCCTTCCTCAAGACATGGGATCATTTCGTGCAGTAACTTTGAGATATTTCAATTCAACGTGCAGCTCAATCTCCTTTGCTCCTGTAGGCATTAGGGGTAATCCATAGTTTTGGCAAGTAGGAAAAGCAGGAGAGACCTAAATGAAACTAAAGCTGCTTGAGACAGGAGTTTTGTTTTATACATGTCTGAAGCTCCCAGTGCAAAGAGGACAATTTCTTCAAATTAAACGACATTCCATACAGACTGCTGTGACAATGAGTTAACATGAAAGGCCAATGTGCTACTTTTAATTCAAAAGGCAAAGAAAATAAGATGAATTTTGAAATTCTCCAAATATGAGGTGGAAGACAGCAGTGATTGCTTGCTGTCCACAATACTGAAACTTCTTGTGTGGTGTCAGTAGTTCTGCCAAGGTAAGCAGCAAGAGGAATGAACTACTTACCTCCACTTCCCGTATCTGCTAGGCGCTGCAAAAATCTCAGAGAGAGAACCTACCAGTGAGTGGCTACAGATCAGACTAGACAAAATTTCTTCCACATGTTACAACCACATTGCTCATTAACCACAGAGATTCATGAAATCTGCCCCGTTCAGTTATCTCAGTTGTGGGTGATGGCTTTGTGTAACAAGAGCTGTGCACAAAAGGCAACTAGGGCTGGGAAAACCTGCCAGAGAGGCATCCCGGCAGCCCATTCCTCTGCTTTTCCAAGGAAAATTCAGCAGGGATATTCCTGGAGCACCTCTTTGCCTAGAAAAAGAACTGTAAGTGTGGGTGTGCATTTATATATGTATGAGGACCAAAGTGTGTATGACTGAATCTGCAGGAGCAATGATTTTGAGTCATCTTAGAGTCACCTTAGAGTAAGTATCTTGTTACAAAGACCTTTTGGCTTAGGAGATGTGTTACTTACTATTTCACAAGTAAATAGAATCTGTCTTGCAAGGAGATAATGAAACATAATAGAGTTTTAATGTAATGATTATTATTAATCATTAATTGATCAGTCATAGTTCTCTGTTCATGCCACAGCTCCCAACCACATACAATAGTGTAGACATGAAAATTAGTGCCTGTGACCCTCACATCCCACTCCTAAAAGGAAGGGAACACCCAGCATTCCTAGATGCCAGTAAAAAAGGAACAACAAATTTCAGAGGGTCTAAAAAAACTTATCAAGTATTTTTTAGTATATTTACTGTCACTGCAGGAACCCTGAGGTGCCTCTATTTGGATGTGTGAGGACAAGAATAGGACTGCAAATGAGAATACAGAGTTGAGAGAGATTGTCAAGGGGTTCCAGATATTTGGACAATTTCCCTGGTGAGAACTGGGCTGTCAAAATCCTTCTGAATTTTGCAGTTTCAGCAAACCTGTTTATAGGTGTCCTTCTACATTTTTTCTTCTACTTCCACTTTTATTTTATAAATCACTGTTGTTTTTTGTACAGCGCACTTATTGCTGCTGTGGCACTTTGTAAAATTAGAAGACTGGATTCACTCTGGCATTCTTGCTAGCAATGGCAATGACAGCAGATTTCAGAAATGCAGAATATGGCAACCAGGGCAGGGAATTCCAGAGTATTCCACTGAGAATATGGGCTCTTCATACTTGTCTCTTGCATGAATACTGTTTCTGTGTACACAGGAGATTCATGATGATATTAATTTCTTACTTCAGTGAAAATGTTTGTAAGAAGGCAGAGAAAAAACATAATTGTTACTGGAGATGGTCTTCAAACGAAGTCTGAGATGAAAATGTCTGTTACACAAGCAGTCTTGGGGAGAAAGCCTTTGAAAGAAAAAGGATGCATAATTAAAGTGGTTTCTTATGCTGGTTAGCAATGGACTTAGAAGACAGAAAACATTGTACCAGCATTTCTCACTGCAAAAGTCTGCTGTAGCCTGATAAATGTTCTGAATAAAAGATAAGGGTGTGCACTGAAAAAAGCTGTTAATGACACATGGCTGCAAGCATTATGCTGTCCTGTGGAATGGAGATATTTGTCCAAATGCTTGTTATTCCTGCTTGCTTGTCACTCCTGAAAGTCCATCTGGTACCTTTTTCATGGGTCCAGGGGGACACAAGTACTCCCTGTTGCACTGCTGAATATCTCAAAAGAAATCATCTCAGCAGAGAAAGAGGGTGAAATTTTGACAACAGGATGACAGTTGCCAAGCAAATTTCTTTTTCATGACAAATTTATATTATCAGTAGTTAACTCAGCATATTCTATGGCATACCCTCTGATGAAGTTCATACTTCTGTCAACCCATCTGGAGCACTGACCATCACTTTTGAGATGGACTTGGGAAGCAGCTATGGAAGGCATAATATCATTTCTTTAAATGGTCCTAAATATCTAGGTATGGGAATAGTCATTACACTTTACAGGCTGGCACTGTTTTTTGAATACTTTGAATACTTAATTTTATGGTGCACTAAATATTTGTGAATATGTCATGGTCTGTGATCAGTGCCAAATAAAATGCATGGCATTTCACTTCCATGGGTCCACGCTTTTCCATCTGGATGCATTTGCCATACTTGCCAAGAGCTTTGAGATCTACACAGTCTCTTTGCAGGTGTGACATACAAGAATATCCTCATCAAAACTGGAGTGTTTTAGGGAAAGAGGAGTTCAGAGCTTGTCTTACATATGAATAGGACTTGCCATTCACCTGTTGGCCTTGTAATTTCTGTGCTCACTGCACACTTGGTGAAGTGTGACAGTTCTTTTCAGCAGACCCAAAACTGCTGGAGTCACAGAGCCCATTTGGCATCCCAGCCCTTGCAGCAGCTGTTTCAGGAGCCAGTCTGATTCAGCCAATAAGCAGCACAGCAGAATGATAAGCACAGCAGGGGCGGGCTTTTGAGGTCTGTGGCTTTTGGTGGCACTTCTTTGCTGTGGGGACAGTGACCCAGGGATTTTTCCCTGGTGCTTTGGCCCTCTTGCAGACACAAAAAGAAAAAATGAAGTTGTTTAAGACAATACCTGTGTTCATTCTGTTGTTTACAGGTGAGTGAACATTTCTTTATATTTTTTCCTCATCTAATACTTCTCTTCAATACCTGCAATTACTTTTTGAAAATACTCCTAAGTATTTTCAAATGCTCCTACTTTTTGAAAGTACTCCTAATTCATATGGCTAGATCTATAAGTACAATTACTGAAAGTGTTTGGTCTTTGGATTATTATATTGTACCACATGAATGATTAGTTACATCTCTATCAGTAGATTAAGCTTAATCAGTAAACTAATGCTTAAAGAGCACACAATTATTTTGCCATACAAATATCTATGGCAATCCTAATAATAAAACCTCAAGAATAATTTAAGTTGTATTTTAAAGAAATCTGCTGCAGGTACAGAAAGACACATGTGCCAGTATAAAAGGTAAGACTTGTTGTAAGATTAGTCATCTTAGTCTCATTAATGAATTACAAAAATAAATGTTAATGTCAATTATGATCATTACTCTAACAATAAACATTAAAACTAGAGAAATGACAACACCTACAGCTCATCCCTTTTTACTTGTCTGCATTACTAGTTACAGGTACAGTGGCAGTATCTCAGTGATGCTGCAAGAAAACAAAAAAAATTCATTATTTCAGGCCTTTTAACAATAAGCACCAGGCTTTCCCACCTGCCCCACAAAGATTTTGTAAATTTACAGAGTAGAAGTGAGAGTGGCTGGGATCTCCCTCTGCAATTGTCATGAACTTCCCAACTGCACCATTTGCACTACTCAAGACCCCTTGTATCAGTTCTGTCTAATGAAAACATTTATGTTTGATACTCAGAATTTGTGACTGAATGTTGTGTTAGAGAGACATTACATAATTTGAGTATAATATTAGACAGCAATGAAAGGGGTTTATGTTTGTCCATTAGAATTTGTGACTAATTGTATCCGTTTCATAAATTTTCACCAGAACACTGTTTCCTCGTGAAAAAGAAAAAGAATAGTCTCAATCTGTTGGGAAGACATAAAGCACTTTCTTCTTTACACTTCTAAAGGCAGCAATAGAGGGAGAATTTAAGACAGTGCAAAGAGGTGGAGGGGGTAGGCTGATGGACCTTCTTATCATGAGGGCACACGTGTTCTGAAACGAGCCTGCCTGAGAATTTCTGCCGTCCCTCTTCTAAGGAGTCCATGGAAATACGTGTATCACCCCTCTCTGCTGAGCTGTGCCCTGCTTGGCAGGGTCCTAGGAGGGCTTCAAAGCGACAGAGCAAGTTTCTCTCCTAACCCTGGAGTAACTTCAAAGCATTGCTAACAAGTGCTGCACATTCTCAGAGAGAGGCAGCCCCTGCCCTTTAATACTGTTGGGTGCACATGTTTGCTCCCTTCCAGACAAGCTGTGGATGGATGTTATGTCTGGAGGGGATGCTGTCATTCTAGGAAGGGCTTTGTAGATAGCAAATCTCAGGGGAGACCAGAATTAATAAGACGTTTGATGATGCTGATTTTTTTTTAACTTGTGTGCCCAAGAATCTCTCAGGGCAGAGCTTTGCCCCCCTGTGATGTTTCAGAGTCCATGTGGAATCTCCTGGAACTTTGCCTTCAATAGGAGAGGTTTTGTTTTGGTTTGTTTTTTATGTCACAACTGTGGCTGTGAAAAGCATCTCCTTAATGCTCCAGCAACTTATAAAAGGGTATAGTTTTCCTCTCTTCCTGTCACTAACAAAAAAGTTCAGGAAAAGTATCTTTCACTCCTCCCCAGTTCTTTTTCATTAATTTGCAATTGAACATAATGTGAAAGAAGGGATGTTAATTATATTTGTTAATTAATGCGAGCAAATAAGTGTCATCATCTCCATCAGTGTGGTTACTTCCCATTTGAGAAGCATATAGGGAAAGAGGAAAAGTGAGAATGAGGATGAATATATCAATAAACATCCCAGGTGAGCTTTTCAAAATTACTCTTCCTGAACACTCAAATATGCAACTTCACTGTTTGGAGTATCTTTTGGTTACATTAAACATTAGAATATTAAATTATTCCTGTGTAACAGAAATTTCTAGATTAATTCATCACTGTAAACACCATCCACCAGTACTGGATGTAGTACATTTTATGCTAGAAAATTATAATTTTATATATATATATATATATATATATATATATATATCTTGCTAATTTGCTATATCCTATCAACCCCCATCAAAGCAAATGAAAATGGGTTTGGTAATTTTCACAGAGTGCCCAAATCTTGTAAAGGCTCTGCTACTGTTCCCTTATGAATTTCATTTTTTTACTCCAGAGTAAGGAAATAATATCTGTGATTTTTTTTTTTAAGCTGAGTAAATGGCAGAGAGGGGAGTTGTTCCAAACTTTTTTTGATAAATATCTTAACAATTTCAACTGAAATCTTGACACAAAATAAAGGGATGGAGGGAAACATTCCAAGTGTAAAACAGCAAGCAAGATTGTCCAAGTTACGAGCATTTCAATCTTGCAACTGAAATTATCAAACAACCTTATTAATAAAGGGTATGGCATATTCCAGCAATAATTTATTGAAATGTTTTTAATTTTAGGATATCTTTGTAATGCTCAGGAGGAAGAGACACCAGCCACACCCTTTGAAGATTCTCCACCTACTATGGTACCTAATCCAGCTCCTAAAAGAAAAACATACGAGAGTGATAATCTTCCTTCAAATCCTGAGTCATTTCTTCCCTCAGGTGTGCACATCTGTGTCTTGGGGATACATGGTTCCACTTTTGTGCTGTTGTTTTCCAGCCAATGACTGTCCTTAGAAGAATTGTGAGCACAAACCAATTTAGCAGCAATATAACCCTGTGATTGATTTAAACAGGTTTCCACCTTTTTCCTCAGAGGTGGAAGCTGAAGCACAAAGAATATTTCAGACATCTCAAATAACACAGCCTAAATAATTGTCCGTCAAGGGGCAGGAAATGTATAATTTAATATAAAATGTCAGGCATTTTCTGTGATCAGTGGCTAGCTATTCTGTGCCAAAAAAGAACACTAATGAGGACTAAAACAGAAGAAAAGATCCCCCAGACCTGTGAAGTGTCTCGATTTTTTCTGTGGCACCTCTCTGTGCAGCACCTGCCCCTGGGAGTGTCTCAAATGCCACTCTGCTCCCTCTGGGCTTTCTGGAGTGACTGCTTTCTCAAGCCATCACAGGCTGCATGACACTTCCTAGCTGCAGGCTCAGAACACTAATGCCTTCTCAAATCCTACTCTTGGGGGGCTTTGGGGGGTGGTGGTCTCCACAGCCGCTGCTGGGGTAGGGTTAGTAGCTGAAGTGCACTGCCCTCCCTATTTCCTCCTCTTGTAGTCTCTCTGCTTCTTATACTGAGGTAGGAAAGGCAGCTTTAGCTTCATTACATGTGGCTGTGCAGTTTCCTCAATAATTTTTATTATTTTCCTTTTAGAAGAAAGAAGTCTGCCAGCTCTAGTAGGTAAGTTGACAGTTTCAACATATTGTACTTTTGCTTAAATAATTTTTTCTTTACCTAAGTTTTGAATTTTTAACTTGGTTATGGAATACAAAAACTATGTATGGACCTGTCTTTACCCTGAAAAACTCTATTTTCATATAATAGTATTGAAGACACTCCTTAATTGCAAGTCATGAGTAATGACAGTGTCACTCAACCAGACTAAACCAGAGTAATTTGCTTTCTTATTACTATCACTTTGGGCCTTTTTCTTTTAATAAAATCTGTAACACAAATATTCAAAAAATAAAGGTATTGTAATAGTCTGTGACATGATTGGCTTATTTCTGTACAAACCCAGACCTGAATGAGATTTTTGTTTGTAGGAAAAATCAAGACCTGTATTTTAGTGCCACATATAACTATTTTATGCTACATAATTACCCACCACAAATGTAGGTAATAATTTTTTCCTTGTCTTAATGGCTTAGGGTCATGGTTACCTTTCTTTTTGCTCTTCTAGTGGCAGGAGTCAGCATTGCCCTTGTGTTGCTTTGTATTCTCATAGTTGCTATTTTTTGGTATGCATGGAAAAAATCACAGGTAAGTCCAATTTTTTTCTTTGAATTTTTGTTACTTTGTGTATAATATGTATATATTATAGAACATTAAATTTCAGCTTTCCACTTGTCACTCAGGTTTCTGATGTTCATTTGCACTATAGTTATTTTTCCACTGGGAGGAATTTTTTGTCACCATTGGATGGCATTCTTAAAATTAGGCAGCTTACAATCAAAATTAATTTTCCTCAGCTGACCTCCCTTCCTGGGTAGGACCTACTCACATTTTTGTAGGAATGGTTTTTGGTTTGCAGGATTTTTTCATAGAAGGTCCTGCATCAGCAATGAAAACTGAAGTGTTCAAGTGAGTTTTATCTGTCTGAATTATTTTAGATCCTATAATTACTTATCATAATTTATACTATAATAACTTATTTCAGACAGTCTTATCTGTGATGAGTTAATATTGATAAAAATTAAAATACTAGGTAACATAATATGACTAAATGCAGTAACACTATAGAAACAGATATGCAAAAATAGCCTGTTACTGAAACAATTTAAAAATAAGGAAAAACGTGAGGAGAACTAATATTATATTGACATTACTGGTTTTCCACTTGTGTAGCTCAGTGATGATGATGCACTTGTGTTTCTTTCCCAGGAAGGTTCAATTGAACTCAATCCCATCCCCTACGGTGAGGCTGGAGTGTCCTTACGGAACCTCTCGGTGCCTGGGAGCCAGCAGGAGTGGCCTTTTGAGAGAGCAGTGCAGTGACAGCAGGGGAGTGCTGCACCACCCTCTGGGAGGAAAGGAAAGCCCTCTCGAGTGTAGATAGTTGAACAGCACCCTCAAAAAAACCTGTATCTGCAAAAAAAATTTACATTCTTGAAGTCATAAATGTCCTGGTTAGGGAAAATGCCACACTTAGACTATTTTTTAATAAATTAAACCTGCACAGGAACACAACCACTGTTGAGATGAGCTGGAATGGCCACTGTTTGTGCTTGTATACCTGTGAATTTCCTATTGGAAATGGCTCCTGGAAGGTTTTAGCTTCCAAAATCTGGCTTGGGCCACAAACTAGTTTACCAGCATAAACAGTGCTATTCCAGTGCCTGGGAGTTTCCTAGGCATTGTTTTGTTTGCTAGTCTAGATATTGTTATCATTTACAGTTTATTTTAAATTACAGTTGATACACCCACCCACTCCTGGTCAGGGACTATTCAAAGATGATCACAGCAAACCTTTGCTTGCTCTTTGTGCTACTCAGTGGAAGAAGTCATGGAAGTGTGACAGTATCATCCAATAAAATTCAGGTTTTCGGACTTAACTGATTCTTAAATTTAAAATCAATTTAATAATAATCAAGAGTCATCCTTGCACTGTTTCTTCCCCTGACTGAGTAGCACTAATGTGTGCCAGGTCCCTTCAGCAGCCCGTGAGTGCTGTGGGGCTGTGGCTGAGCAGGAGCCGGGTGATGTGGGGCCCAAAGGGCTGCCCTGCAGTAGCTGGGTACAGGCAGGAGGAGCAGAGAGGCCAGGGGGTTGTCTGAGATGGCTCCGTGAGAATATTCCTGTGTGAGCTTTGGCAAGTGACCCTTATTCCTGAGACTGAGCTCCTGTCTGGACTGCAAGACCAGCAGTATGTCCTTAGCTTATATTTGTCTGTGAAGATAAATATATTTGAAAGCATGCAGTGTGTGAGCCCCACAGCAGTGAAGCTACCCTGAGAGCTGTAAATTGGCAGGAAGACACAGATTCTCTTTTTATGTAAACCTTCTCAAATCAGTATTAATTTACCTATTAATAGTGAAGAACTTCATGTCAGTTTTCAAGTTCAAGTGCCAGCTGACATTTTCTACAAATAAAGGCATTTTCTTTGTGAAACTCAAGAGATTTTTCAGATGACTTCTGTGAAATAAAATGTGAAGGAATATTTGAAAGCTCATCCCTTTTTCCATCAGCTCCATAGATAACAATATCTTTTTCATTTCTGTTCATTTACTCTGAGTTTAAGAATGAGGTAATTGTATTAATTTTATGTCTTGCAATATTATTTAGGGTGGAGAGTTTGGCTAAATCTGCTTTCTGTATGGTGGTTTTTATTAATGTGCATCTTCTGTTTTTATTTGATTTAATAGAAGTTTTGTAAGTGCTTAAATGCTTTTCTAGATATTAGATCAAGGGTGCCCTGGGCAAAATACAGTATTAGCTGAATACAAAGGAAATAAGAATAACAAATATTTGTGAGAAATAATTAATATAAACAATGTTTACAGTGCTTTTTAATTGATGTTTCCAAGCCTCTTTGTGAATAACTTTGCTTTTGAAAACACTTTCAGAGTGGTTGTATTTTTTTCCTGAGCTTTTACAGAACTTGTGTGCTAGAAATAATATTTAATATTTGTTATTTGGTGTGTTCATGTTGGTTATTGCACTGTTGAAGAGGTTTGTGATTGCTGAAAAAAATTTCCTCTGCCTTGGGTGGCCAGTCCCAGAGGAGTGGATGCTGAGTACTTAGGAGATAAACCTGTGGGTTTGAAATTACTTGTGTCAACGAAGCCTGAGCAGCACCTGTGCTCACAAATTGGGGTTTTTTTGGCCCACACCTCTGCAGTTCCCTGCCTGCCAAGCAGGGGAGCAGCTCCTGGGAATGATGGAGCCGTGGAGGAGAGGGCAGTCCCAGCTTTCTGGGAAACGGGAGATGGTATGGCAGAACTTGAGAGACACATATTCTGTGGCTCTGATTTGGAAATGAGATAGGAAATAAATGACAAGGGAGAGCTCTGTGGAAATCAGGAAAGCCTTGATGAGCAGAAGCTGCGGATGTGGAAGCCAGAGCAGCAGCACTTCCTACCTGTGATTTGACTGTCCTTACACTCAATTGAAAGGTAAGCATGTTTTTAGTTTATTCACACTTCTTTTCCACTATGAAAATGGAAATATGGAATAGGAAATATGAGTAGGAATTGCCTCAATTTGAAGGAAAGGAGTTTTATGTCATTCAGAGATGAGTCTTTTTGAGTTCAAGAAGAGAAAAGCAAACTACCCAAAGTGGTGTTGGAGCCTTGCCAACTGGGGATTACTTTTAAAAACAGATTACCCAAATTACCCTTATTACCAGCACAGTGTGAAGAAGGTTGCATTTAATAGTCTCTGCAGGTCCCTTCAAGCTCTGAATTTCCAGTTTCCAACAACTACCACAGCTAGATAGGTGTGTTTGTACAGCAGCTTGTTCCATTTGTGGATAACTTGCAAAAAGCTGTAAAGCCCTGTACACTGCAGCCAGCAGCACGAGGAACAGGTGCCTTAAAAACAAAAAAAAAACAAAACAAAACAAAAAAAAAAAAAACCCAACCAAAAAAAAGAAGCATAGGGGCTGATGTGGGTGATGTTCCTCACTTTGCATTCAAACTTTTTCAAATTTACTGCCTTTCTAAGCAATGCAGACTTGACCAGTAAAACATGCTGAAGACATTAGTTACACCACTCAAGATCTCTTCTCCCTCCCTTTAAAAAATCTAATAGAGTAGTTCATTGCCCTCTTCATCTTTTTACTATGAGACCAGTGGACAGTTCTCTTTCCTTTTCACCTGCCATTCGTATTACAGAACCTCTAGCACAACTGTTTTGTCTTCCCAACTAACAGTGTAACTTATTCTCCATTGATTTAAAGTTTAGCACTTTAAAAATGTGAAAGCACATCTGCTTTTAATAACTGGAGGCTAAAAATGGAAAGCTTACTGTACTTTCTGGGGTAATAATGGCAATTTTTACAGTTTCTGCAAAACTTTTAAAAGTTGGTGCCTGCACTTATGGTGAAACACGAGTTTGAAGGAAAAAGGATGTGTCTGGCTAAAAAAC
Source organism: Passer domesticus (assembly GCF_036417665.1). Taxonomy (NCBI): domain Eukaryota; kingdom Metazoa; phylum Chordata; class Aves; order Passeriformes; family Passeridae; genus Passer; species Passer domesticus. The sequence goes on from NC_087477.1 coordinate 27,895,820, forward strand.
ATGGTCAGTATTTTACATAGTCACTGGTAGTAGTTATGTACATCCCTGGATTTATACACTTTAGCCATTTAGTCACAGGAGAAGATTTTCTCTTGCTTGCCATAAGGATGAACATAAATTGAAAGGTTCACCACAAGCTGCATTAACTTCTGTCTCAGAAGAAGTAGAAACTTCTTCTGAGAAGGAGAAAAATTTTCAGTGTGATTAAAGCCAGGCTGTAAAAACTTAGACATCTTTAACCCTTAAAACCTTTCTTATGCAAAGTCATCCTTCAGGCCTTAAAAATTTTAATTGTATCCAATTGTTTGCCATTCCTCGTCTGTATATGCTAGAAACAAACCCAGCAGCAGCCAGTGTGTTTTCCTGCTGATGGAGGTTTAACTTATAAAAAGAAACCAGATAGAATATTGTAAAGGGGAAATATGCTAAGGGGTTATGAGAAAGGGTGTTATTAACAATCTGTGTCTTTATTTAGACAGAGAGTAGGTGCAGCCACTCCTGCCAGGCCATTTCACAGCACCTCAAACAAGAATGTGCAAGCATCTTGCAGTGGATTGTCAAAACTCTGTTGGAATGCTCTGTTCTTCAGCAGTCCTTGCCAAGAAGCAGAGCATCCAACAGGCACACAGACCAACACATGTGGTACCTTTCTGTCTCACAAACCTTCCTGCCAGTGAGCTTTGAGCCAGGCTAATGGCTGGAAGCAATGGTGTTGGACACAAACTGGATGCTTTCTGCTGACAGCACTGTTGATGGAAAGGCATCAGTCCATTGGCAGGGAGTTTCCAAGCAGCTGATTTCAAAGCACTAAGTTTTGCTGTCAGACACCACTTTAGAATAATGTTTTAATAGCATTCAAATAATTGACCATGGCTTTCTGTTCCCTCCTGTGTGTGCCCAAGCACAGTATGGAGTGTGACAGAGTAGGACATCTGTGCTCTCTGATCTGGGGCCTCCAGTCCACAAAAAGAGCGGGAATGGGGTGTATTCTAATGTGTGCCAGTGATAAGGCTTGTGTGAAGTGCCCCTGCAGAGATAGGTTCTCCTGTGCCCCTCCCTGGCAACACCCTCTTTTTCACTTCATGCTGGCCCTAACTTCATTTCTTTGGGGTTTGTTTATTTTGCACAAAAAGGATGTTTTGAACAAGAAGCAGCAGAATTTCTTTCGCCATGTTTGTGCCATCAAAAATACACCAGACGAGGAGAACTTTTTTCCTGCAGTTAGTGAGAGATTATTTTGTGTAGCTGTAGTGTAGCCTTAAAAAGTAGAATGCCTGGGCTGATTTTAATGGAACAACTTTGTGCGTATTTCAAGTATACCTGCATCCATTTGAACAAAAATGAAAGGGGAACTACTGGAGGACTATTTACTTAAAATTTTTATCAGACTAACTCTTACACTTTGTAGCAACCTCCAGCAAAAATTCTGAAAATTTAATAGTACAGACTGGACAGGTCAACATAAAGATGTATAAGCCATATAGAAAAAATTGTGTTTCACATACTCTGGTTAACATAGTTCTTGAGTATGTAGAATCATAGACTTGTTTTAGATGGAACCTTGAAGATCATCTATTTCAAATACCTTGAAGGGTAGGAACAACTTTTACTAGGCCAGGCTGTTCACAGTCCAGTCCCACCTTGTGCAAACATTTTGGTTTTTCATTATTAAAGACAGCAAAATCAATGCTGAAACAAAGCAGAGTCCAGTTCCCTCTCTTCTCCACAGAAAGCAGAAGAATTGCTGCTGTTAGCAGAGAGTAAAAATATTCAGAGGAATCAAACCTGTTTAGCCAGTGAGTGACTGTAACAAGCTTTCAGTAACCACTAAGGTAGCTGTTGTTCTCTAGGGGAAAAAGACACATTTTTACATTGTTTATTCTATCAGCTTTAATAGTTGGTAAAAATCTGATATTTGCACAAGGAGCCCTTCTTCATCTAGCACAGATGTTGTACTGTTCTGCAATGCTGATGTCCATATGGACTGTTGTTAAGCAAAATTGTGACATTTTGAAAAGTTGGTCATGATGCTTTGTGCTTCTTGGGACTCAAGCCCAGACCATACAGGAGGTTTCAGAAGTGTTGCTGATCATCTCTAAACCATATTAATTTTCGTTTTAACTGTGAGCCAAACTGTGCAAATTTTCTCACACCAGTAATTAACAGGAGTCATCAAAACCACTCACAGGAGCAATTTACTCTGTGCTACAGATATTGTGCTGCTATTCTTTTCTACTATGCCACTTCTTTATAACTAAAACTCTAGATTCAGATCCCTTTTGTGTTAACAAAGGAATTCCTTTTACAGTTTCATCCAGTTTGGCATACTCTTTTAAGGGCTATAATTCCACCAGTGCATGTTACTCTGAGCTTGCAAAGTGCCTTCTGAGAGTAAAAAACTGCTCTGGGATTCTAACAGAACACATGAGCACAGACCTATTTGTGCAAGTTGTGTCAGAAGAGAAGTGCTGTCTGAATAACGGGAGAGGGAAATAATCTGGCATTCTTCAGTCCAGATCTGCAGTTTCAGCAGCAGATGGCTCAGATGCTGCAGGGTCTGGGTATATGAATAGGGACATTGTTATTCCCCCCTCAGCCTCATTACACCTTGGCAGTCTGTCTGTGCCCCATTGTCACCCCAGAACAAGCCTTGATCAAGATGTATAATCCATGCATTAAATAAGTGCATTTTTAAATGGGATTATGGTGAGGATTATTAGCAAGTTCTGATTAACAAATAACAAATTCTGATCTTACTGCAATTAGAAAAATTTATTTATCACCTCTGCATTTTGGATCTTAGCATCTTGAGACATTCCAGTGACTCAGGAGGCTGGAATTTCTTCCTTAAGAATTCCAAGACCAGTGATAGGCTCTGATGATAGAAAAATACTCTGTAATCATCAGAAAGATTCCCATTAAAATAATGACATTGCAAAAAATTCTTTAAAAGCAAAAAAAGGATGTATTGACTTCTTGGAAGTGCATAGATTCAGTATTAGAGGGAGGAGGTTACAGAATCCTGGAATGTGCTGAGTTAGAAGGGACTCATTAGGATCATTGAGTCCAAGTCCTGGCCCTGCACAGCACCATCCCCAAGAGTCACACCCTGTGCCTGAGAGCATTGTCCAAATGCTTCTTGAGCTCTGTCAGCCTTGGTGCTTCCCTGGGCAGCCTGTTCCAGTGTCCAACCAACCTGTGGGTGGAAAAACTTTTCCTGATATTGAGCTGATTTGATATCCCAATATCCAACTTTAATTTAGGAAAACAGGGAACACACACAACCAAAATTAGGGCATAGTATGTTAAAGGTTTTCAAATATTGAAGATATATTCCATTCAGGATTTGCATTTGTTATACCATCAAGAAAGGTCTAGAGCTGGGGGGAGGGTAAGGGAAGCTACCTTTCACAAGGTAAGGTAAAACACCTGATACTTTTAGATTTTATTAAACCCCTCAAGTTTCTATTTCAAACATATTGGTAATACTTTTGTTTAAGAAGCTGAGTCCATTTCTGGGATTTGTAGTGACTGAAATTTTTAAGGGTTTGCTTTCAGACATATATTTTCAGGAACACTCGGTAGGGGTGAAAAGTAACAAATTAGGAAAAAGAGAAAGTGGCCACCAGCTGCAGTAAAACGGGACTCTGTAGAGTATTTGTGCCTGCTGTATTTGATATGAGCCATCACAGCAAGCTAGTTTCCCCTAATTCTAAATTCTAAATGGATTCTTTCCTTTCAGTAAGCTCCTGATCAGCTTGTGCTGGTGGAACTGAGATGAAGAGACTTTGTTCTACGTATTTTATACTAACCAAGCAAATGAGAAATGTGACTCCTTGGTCACAGGCTACTTATTTATCAGGAAAATTAAACTGATTCTAGAAATGTTGACAGGAATCCCAGTATTTTTGAAAAAGTGGATGTTATTTCACACATTTTATTAACTAGCATTTTGGTTAGTGCCAATAAAGGCCATGGTTTTTTCCCCCACTGTGCAGGTATTTGCTAGGAAGCCAACTGAGAAAATGAAGCAGGTGTGCACGTGCTCATTACAAACATGATTGGGACCAAAACTGGGTTATGTGTTACTGGGGAAAATAGCTGAAAATTTAACTTCAGGTGAAAGTTATCGAGAACACCGATAGATGGTTTGGCACCTTTTTATGGTCTCCTGGTTCTGCTCCTCAGTTTGTTTCCATACCAATGCCAGCTAAAGCCACCAGTTTCTCTCTGATGATGAATTCATGGCAAACCTGCAGCTTATGGGCCATGCTGAGCTGTCTGCTCTTCTCTTGTGAGTGGGGTTTTGAAGTGCACAAAAATCCTGTCTTGTGTTGCAGCTCTCATTTCACGGGCAAAGAAAGGGCATTCACTGAGAGTGCAGGAGCTGAGATGGAAGCGTGAGTGGAGCCTAGCAGGAAGGTCTTGGAAGGGAGTCATGAGCTCGATGACAGTGTTGTAATCACTGTGATCACAGTCTCCGTTCTTCTGCAAAATATTTGCATTGGATTCAGGGATTCTGATAACTGATCAGATAATGTCTGAGCCCAACATCCATGGACTTCATTAATGTTACAATTAATGAATTTTGTTTATTGCTCCATTCTGGGCAAAGCCAGTCAATGAAGAAAAATAAAACTCACATGAGGGAGTTCATCCCTACTCATCAAGGAATACACTTTATATCTTCCCCTACTAAGGCACTTCATTCTCTGCCCACTGGTGCAAATGGGAGAACATTAGGGAGCAGTCCAGGCTCCTCAAGGCACTGTCTGGTGGCAGGATCTGTCTCTCTGAGAACGTATCTGCTTTTCACAGAATGCTCAGCTTCCTGTCTGTAGGATATGTTAGTCAGGTTTTAATGACAACTCCAGACTAGTGGGGGCTGGTGCTCAGTGTTTTCCAGCCACGTAGGTTATGCCAAATTCAAAGAAACCACAAGTCTGGAGCTGAATGGCAGGTTAGAGGCAGATGTGGCTGGGCTGGTTATTAACCAAAGAAAGTGGATGTAGCAGCAGCCCTTTGAATACTAGTGTTAGGTTGGCTTTTACTACAAAAAAAATTTCATTTGGATTCACGGCTAAAAATGTCACTGTTGTGTGCACTCACTTCAGCTCAGAACAAGCTGTCAGTGGGAAATACCATCTTCTAACAAAAATTCCCTTGTGCTTTTTTGCTGCACAGAATCCTGGAACCCTCAGAGGTGGTGTGGAGGCACAGAACAATGAGATTTTTATGTAGTCACACAACATGCATGACCAAAATGTCTTCTGCATATAAATAATACAGATACAGATGCCCCCTTTGCGAAGATGTAAGAAATAAAGAAGTACAGTTCTGAAATGCTACAGCAAAAAGCTGTATTTTCAATTTGGAATGAGAGCTGGGAGCATGTGAAGAATAAATGAAATGGAGAGATTAAGCAAGAGTATAAGGTTTTACTGACAATGTCAGATGCCCAGGGGACAAGAATGAAGCAAGGACAGAGATGAGGGATAGAAATAGTTTACATAAATTGAAGTAATATGTCTAAGAAGTCCAGAAGATTATAAAAGCTAAAATAGCAAAAAGAGTATTGAAAGACCAATGACTGGAAGAACAGATGGGGAATTGAGATTTGAGGGTTGAAAGGAGCCAAGATAATAAGCAACCAACAATGATGAAGTCTCTGAAGTGAGGGAAGACAATTGGAGGAGGTGGCTTGGAAGGCTGAAGGCATTGGATAAAAGGAAGTGGAAAGGAAATGCTGAGATTTAGAGAGTGAAATAAAGAAATTCAGCTTTGAGAAACCAAAGGCAACTACAAACCAAAGTCACAACTATTGACTGAGGTGTGAAAATGTGAGGAAGGACCAGCCTGTTTCAGAGTAAGAGCTTATGTGTGAGCTGAGTACTGTCACCAAGGACTGTCCTTAAAATGGGGAAAAACCCAGTTTGAAGTAATCCTGAACTCAGAGTGTTTTGGCCCAAACATTGGTGATGTAAGCTTTCTTCTTTAAAGAAAACCAATATTTTGTACCTTCAGCAGCTTTGCAAACACAGCTGTTGGGCACAGGCTTTAATTATATTTAAGTCAGTGTATTGGTACCAGCTTGATGGTTAGAAGATACCTACCAATTATTTTTTTTTTACTTGAAGACCTTTCAGTTCACAGAGAAGTCCAAATGAACTGGTATTTCCAGTTCAGACTGAAATCAGCTCAGTGAAACTGTGTCCTTTCAGGTGTTTCTTCACCAGATAGAACAGAACATCTTGCAGTTGCTGAATGTTACACAATGAGTAGACAAGGAAAGAGTTTTGTCTGAAGGAGTGATGGTTCTAAATATGAGCTCTTTTTCTCCTAGTGATAGAAGCCCCTCCTGTGTTAATTCCTACACAACAGCCCTGCTGTCTGGTTCTGTATTTTCAATATGGTTTTCACTAACCAAGTGCAATGCAAGTTAATGATGCACAATATGGCCCTAAGGGAAAGGTCAGCAATAATCTTTTGTTTCTCCTCTTCAGGAGAATTCTTGCTAAAACTTTGTATTTGGGGGGTTAATGGGGGAGGTTTTGGTTGCTGTTGGTTGTTTGTGGGTTTTATTCACCAGCAGCCAGCTTCTGTTTCATCAGTCATTTCTATGGTAACCTAACAAAAATCCCTCCCAATGAAAAAGGTTGAACTCTAGAATGTGCTCAAATTTTGGGAAGCAGTGTCCAAAACAATTCCAATATGCATGGGGCTTCAAAGGACTGATCAATTCTCTAAAAATTGGAAAATTACCTTTTAATAGAGATTTGCATTTCACCTGCTGAGACTTCCATAACAGAAGCACCCAAAGAAAAATGGGTTTGATTACTATGACAGTGCATTTTCAGCAGCAATTAAAGCACCATGGCCTCTTCAGATGACAGCCAAGAAAATTAGATTCTCCCTTCAGAAAACCACAGTGAAACCAAAGGACAGCCAGAAATTTCAGGGAAATCTAATTTTATACTCCAGTGTGTGAAATACGGTTATTTATAGGGGGTGTGATGGCAGTGGTGAGAATAGCATCAAGGTGACACAATGCTGAGGAATAATTCAAAAAAACCTGACTGGATATTTGGGCAAAACACTCTTATTTTGTTTTCAGTAATTCTTCCAATCAGCCTGGTGTGAACTTCTGTCAAAATTTTCAGAGGCTTTCAGACACTAAAAGTATATAGTTTTTGTTTGCAATGGGATATATAAACTATCTCTTTTTAAAAAGAAATAAATATCAAAATTATTCCTTGTTTTTTTCAGGGAAAATAGTCTTCCTCTTGCCCCTACCCTTCTGTAACTCTATAATAAGAAGCTCTTGTGTCTGTTCTACCTCATCTGTGATAAATAATTAATGGGGTGAGAACAAAAAATGGGACTCTAATGTAGGGGGCCTCTTCCTAGGCATGTAGTCAGATGCCAGCTTCTGCTTCAGTAAAGTCAAATAAGTTCTCTCAGTGCTTCCACCTTTGTTCCAGTCAGCTACTGGAATTGTTTCTAATTGCTCCTCTCTTGGTTTAGAAGGTGTGGTGAGTACAGCAGTTTGTTCATAATTGCCCTCCATTTCAGTGTTTGCCCACTAACACTCTGCCTGCAGATGAAGTTTCTCCTATTGCCAGAAGAGCTGTGGGCCTCCTGCTACGGACCCTGGCTCCCTTTAGGGGTGCTTTGACATACAAGTTAAAAACATTAATAGTAACTAGATAATACTGGGTTTATTTATAAGAATATTTCCTTCAAAAATAATCCACTTTGTGTGCTCTGAGACAGCATCTCCTGTTCTTCTGTACCAGTCCATAGCCTTTGACAAGGTTAGACAAGATTTCATTATTAACTGATCATTCCCACTTCTGGTCTAGAAAAGGGTAATGGATAATAAGAGTAAACTAACTACATGAAAAGAAGTTTTAAAATCATGGAAAATAATATCCAAATAGGGTGGGTTTACTCCATCTTAACCAATTCTTAATTACATTTGATTAATTCAGGTTATTTCACTTTCGGATGTGAAAAATGTCTCGCATTCTTCTGCTGCTTGCAGCATTTTAACATCACTGTGAGACTTGTGGGTCGTACATTAGGGTAGTGGAAGTACTTGCTGACATGCAAAACCATGCTCTGTATGTGCTCTGGAGGATGTCTGCTTTAGAAGAGGCAGTGAGGATGAGACAATGATACATAATTGCAGCTCGGTTTTTTGGTTGTCAAGTTTTAGTGCCTCCTTTTAGGCCTATTGTTAGAGTTTTAATAGATTTCATTGGAAGATTACAGACTGGTGCAACAGCTTTTTGATCAAAAACTGTCTTTTCTTGGTTGGAATGGAATCCAGGGCTTAAACAGGCTAAAGAAAAACTCAAATTCCAAGACAAGTCCAGAAAATCATGCAATTCTGCAGCTATCACACTTTAAGAGTTTGAAATGATAAAGACCACACAAATAGTTTCATGGAAGATCTTCAAGCAATGCTTGATTTTTTTTTCCTTTTGTAGAACTGGAATTTCTTCATCTTAATGAAATCCTTGTCTATGGCACTGGTCTTTTTCATTTCCTCCCATAAAACAAAAAAATTACCTCCCCCCCCCCTTTTTTTTTTCCCCAGCTGTAGTCTACTCTGCAAATACTAACAAATGCACATGCTTATTGAACTCCTACCAAAGTTAAAAACCCATCTTTGAGCTGCTGTAGCCCTGGAATCTGAGGTGAAGGCAAGAAGGGAAGACTGCATCCAGGGAGGCTGCTTGCAGCTGTGCTGGAGTTGTCCAGCAAAACAGGGAAAATCATCTTTTGTTAATACAAAATATGAAGCCACTCCTTTCAATGTTGTGTTCAATCTGAACTTCTCTAACAGTTGTACAAAATGAAGTTTTATACATAGACCAAAAATTCAGATGGGAGCATGGAGCAATTTGGTGGGTTTTTTTTCTATCTGACCTCAGTAATTAACAGGTGGACAACATCTGACTTTTGTATATTTTTAAAAAATCTAGAAATGTTTAGTCTATTGGTGTAGAGTCTTGAGAAAAAAATCCCCTCATTTTCAAAAGAGGTTTCTGCCTGAAATTTTGATGCTTCTGCATATGTGTTGTTTTGGGGTTAGCAGAGCAATTTAGCTTAGAGCTGCCAATTGAAACATGAAGTGTTTAGCAAAAAATGTGCTTCTCTGGTCTGACATGGTTTGCAGAGAAGTGTCTGCAGTCTTTTTTGTCGTGGTATTTAGATACATATTTGACTTCTTTCCTCAGCAAGTCCAATTTTGCTTTCATAGTTAAAACTGGCATTAACAATATAGAGTCTGGTCTGGACAAGAAGCACAGGTTAATTTGGACTGGAGGTAGCTGGATGTCAAGAGGTGATTCATAGAATTGTGTAGGTAAAACCCCTGACCATGGGGAGGATACATATTTTCATTTGGTGCAAAAAAGCTGAATGTTTCTAAATGTTTTATAAATATTTGGGACTTCTGCTGTATTTTGCAAAACTGTTTGTAGAAACTCTCCACAACAGACACACCCAGATCACCAACCCTGTCTGCTGGACCCAGAGCCAGGAATCCTATGCTTTTCCTGCCTGTGCCCTAGTTTCTGATTAGTTTTAACTTCCTTTTTATTTTCCTTGTAAATGTCCCCAAACCTTTGTATCTATGTCTTAATTAATTGATAATTTAGGACGTACCTGCCTCACAAAAAAAAAAAAAAAAAAAAAAAAAATCCAGCAAATGGATTAATTTTAAGTAGTTTTTTGATCCTCAGAACTCCTGGTTGCAACAACACCCAAGTGTGCCCACTTGGCTTTTACATGGGAGGAAATGCACCGAGCAGCGTGGCCCTGGCTGCAGGGATGTTGTTGGGTCCACCACTGCTGCTTCAGTGGGAATCCCTCTGCTCTGTTGTCTCTTTTGGTGCAGAGCTGGAGGCTGCTGGTCCTGCTGAGGGCGAGCTGTGTGGGCAAACACGGAAAGCTCACAGCAGGGCATGGCTGTGGGGAAGGGCTGAGGGCACCACAAGGCCTGGAGGGCTGCCAGGAAAAGGGAAGGGGCAGTTCGGATGGGGCAGCAGTGTGGTGATGTCCCCTCGGGCACAGAGCAGCAAGGCAGGAGTGCTGGGATGGGGAAGGAGAAGCCTGAAAATCTTTAATGGAAAAATACTCTGTTCTTTCCAGCTAGCTCAATAGCTTCCCTTCGTTAACTTGGATCATTTGTTTCATCCCGTGTGATTTTGCAGATGAAGTGCCATACCTGGACTCCAGCTCAGTAAATCTCAAAGTTATCTCAGACTTATGGAACAAAATCATTTCTATATAAAGCAGCATTTTATGTGCTAACACGAATATGGAAAGCTGGGGAAGGAAAATATGAGTTCTGATACTTGATCTCCTTGAAATCCTACAACTGTGGCTGTGGTGTATTTCAAATAGCTGCCTTACTGAGAAAAAAAAATGTCTTCTATTATTCAAACCCTTGCTACCTGAATTGAATTTATGACTGTCTAAATATGCTGTGTGGCTGAATTACAAGGCATACCTGGTGACTGTGGGAAGCAAGTAGCAGTGATATACAAGGTAAAGAATGATCAAAACCAGGAGCTGATGTGACCAGTGGACTGTAATGGATGTGAGTAGTTTGAGTGCTTGTCATCTGTCCACACGATCCCTAATGCTGGCAGCCTGTGGAAAGTGATGCGTGGGAAACTAGTGCAAAGTGCTGATTTATTTTATGCTAATGGGGAGAAGTCCATATTGTTCAAATTAAATCCTAAAGCAGAAACAAATCATCCAGCCAAAGCCCATCCTATGGAGTTTCATTGAAACAGTTAGTGGTCTTTTTCATGACCTCAAAGTAAAAATTAAACAATGTTAGGGGCTGCTGTTTTCAAGTGCTTCTGGCTGCTGAAAGCAGCTGAGATTCTCCTACAGATGGCTATTTAAGTTAAAAGCCAAATGGGGGGATCACAGCAATTAGTGTGCATTGGCTTCTAACTGCACCAGAGTGAATAATGTGGGAGAAGGGAGCCAGGACTCTGCCTGGGCCTATGCTTTTTCCCACCAGAGGCTGAGTACCAGCAGTTCTTCTCAATTAAAAAAAAAAAAAAATAGAGAGCTGGGGGAATTTCTTGCTGCTGCTTCACTTGAACAAAATAAAAGAGATTTGGAACAAAATAAAAGAGATTATGCAAAGATGGACTAAAGTGGGAGTGGGAGGAAAGAAAAAAAGTATTTCAAAGAGAAGAACAGCCCACTTCAGGGCTCTCCAACTGGATCTGTAGTACAATGTTTCTCCTACTTTTGCCATAAACTGCCTCCTCAGAGGCTCACTGCAAGGTTTGTTGCTCTCCCAGGCTTTTTTTTTTTAATGTAGCCTCAGGCCTAAAAAAGTGTAATGGGACTTCAGTGTTTTTATTTAAAAAGAACTGAAGGGAGAAATTATTTATCAGCTTCGAGATTTAGAATTTCCTGAGGAAAAACAGAGGGTCAGAAGGCTTATGAGTTAATATTTTCTTTTACTTATTTGTGCAAGAGATACAAAACTGTATAATAGTATAACTCCCATTTCACTAAAATTCTTACAAGATTGTCCTGTACTTTTACCCTCACTCCTGAACGTCCCTGAATATTCATTTTTCCAGAAGTTTCTAGCTGTCCACTGGAATGACTTGGAGCAGTGAGATGACGTTGGAAGATACTGATCAGAGAACTGGTCTCAGATTTCAAGACAGAAAATGTCTCTGGAGAATGGTGAAGAACAAAACCAGCATTTTTTCCTTCAGGTCTTTTTCTTAGGGTGAATGGAAAACAATGGCAACATGTTTGTGTGGCATGGTCTTTGTTGAAGCAGACACTCAGCTTTTGCCTCTCCCAGATGGAGTGATATAAATGTGATTGCCTTATGCTCTTTCCTGGCTTGTCATTACCACCTTGGGACTAGTAATCTGTAAATTAGAATTTATTCTGTTGGTGCTCCAGTGAAAAGGTTTATTGGTGGAAAAATTAAAAATGGGGATTGCTTTCTACACTGCTATTATAGCCTCCTTAAAAATGAGGAATGAGGAGCCCACAGCTAATAAATCCAGAAGAGGAAGGCTCCTAATATTGTGTGAAGGGTGGCTAGGGGCCATTGCTCAGGGATCTTTGAGTGGTCATGGTGATGGGGCAGATTCCTGAGGACTGGCAGCCTGCAATGATTTATGATAAGCCAACCTTCAGCAACACATCAGCCTTTTCCCCTGTAACGTCTGGCTTGGTGGAGGAGAGCAGAGCAGTGGATGTCGTTTACCTCAACCACAGCAAGGCTCTTGCCTCTGTCTCCCAAACCATCCTTGTGGATGAGCTGATGAAATACAGACTGAGAAATGGGGTGGAGAACCAGCTGAGGTTGGTTGGGATCAGCAGCTCTGGGTCCAGCTGGAAGCCAGGGGGAACCCCAGGGATCAATTCTGGGGCTGTGTCAGCACAGAATTGAAAATGTGAAATGTGTCCTGCCCCTTGATGGCATCTGACAACTCTGTGTCCCTACACAAGGGTGGTGCAAGGGGAAAGAAACTGGATTGATGCCCAGGGCACAGCCGAGCTACCTCAGGCTTTAACAGCACAGACCATTTTGAGTCAAGGTTGCTGGGGTCACAGGGGGAAGCAACGTTTGTGCAGCAGAAAGTCTCAAGCTGATTGTAAACCCGGAGAATAGAATAAATGGATGCCAGCCAGCTGTGGGAGCTGGTGACAAAGACAAGAGGCTGTGGAGCTGACCCTTGACACTGGCAGTCGCAGTTGCCTGGCACAAAACCTCCCCTGTTGCTGCAAGAGAGAGACTGGGAACAACTGCTGGTGCCAGCAGGGGTCTGGGGAGCAGCCAAGCCGAGGCGCATTTCCATTGGAATTTATTTACTCACAGATCAGATGAGATCCAAACCAGGGAGCTCAGCGTGGCAGTGGGCACTGGAACTGAGGGGCTTGCACCACTTCATGCAGCAGAGGAGGCTGTTTGAGAGCATGGCTGCTTCTAGGGGCAAGAACAGCATCACAAACCAGCTTCTTGTAGTGCTTGGAACCAAGGGGATGGTCCATTGCTCTCAGGACAATCCAAGGTGCAATCTCAGCCCACCTGCTTGTCTCTAGATTGGAATGTTGGTGAATGAAGGGCCAGCCACCTTCTCTAGTATGTTTTAAAGAATTACAGCACCTCGACCTAACCATTTCTTTGAATAATTCTGGTAAGTGTCTTCATTTAGGATAACATATGCTTTTTTTAATATTAAAAAACATCCCATGTGACACAGTGTTCACAGAACAGTGTAGTGAAGTGTTTGCCCAAATTCTGAAAATAGGGGAGTCCCTGAGGTGGACAGTTTTGAGCAGGAATTTTACACACATATTTTTGGACCAGAAATTATTCTCTATGGTGCAAAACACAGACAGACACACAGACACATCCCCCAGTCCCCCACCCCTTCTTTTTCCTATGTGTGCAAACTCCAGTGGCTGTACAAATATGCCAATAAACATACAGAGAATACAGGGTTAAATAACCCTTTCTGCAACTTGGTGTTTGGGAGTATTGAGCATCTTCTGCGTTAGCACTGAAGCTCTCTGTTAATGCAATTTGGGATTGAAATTAAGATGAATGCTACAAAAAAGATAATTCAGTGATGAATTAAAATCAGCTATGCTTGTAACACCAGTTGTTTCTAAATGAGATTGAGGTGTTTGTGTATATACAAGCAGTCTGTTGCCTATGAGATGAGTTGTAGAGATTAACAGTTCCTTATGCTAAGAGGGTGTTGGAGGGAATTTTTGATTTGAAATGTAGATCCTGTTTTGATATAGGTATATATACCACATGGACTATCAGAAATCTGCAGGGAGAATAGTGAAATAATATTGACTTCCATTATGTCTGTTACAACTGCAGAAAGCAAATCTACAACGTTACACATCATCTGTGAAGGTGATCCAGTGGGTCTGTAAAACTTTTGAAAAATACTAAATACAACAAAGCAAATATAAATTATAGATCCAATAATAATGTATTTACATATTCTTTTTATTTTTGCAGTAGTACATAGAAAGGAGAGAAACAGCTGATAAACAATATCTTTTTAAATTATTTTATTAAAATAAAATCAATATTTATCTTAAAGTTAAATGAAGTCATGGGATGACACATTCAGCAATGCACACTGAATCCATTTATTAACCCTGAAGAAGGAAGCCGTTGCAGAAGGAAGTTAACACAACCCACACTGGAGGGCAGTGTTGGCTGCCAGAATTACTGTCAATTCCTGTTAACCCAGAAGGGTTTGTGCAGCCTGCATTTTGGAAAGGCTGGGTGTCCCATTAGGGGCTTCTGTGTTTTGGAAAGTTAAAAGATACAGGCATCTGCCTCACATACTTAGACATCATATGTAATTTTTTTTTTTTTTCAGGAGGACCTTTGGTGTGAGTATTGTCTTTATCCATGGCAGTATGTGAAAGATTTTTGTGAAATGTGGCATAAACACAGTCATGGACTTCAGCCTATGTTTAACACAACTGATGTATGGAAAAAATAGCTGCCAGATGCAAATTATTTGGAGGAGCACTTTGATACAGGGGAAGAACACCACAGATTGTAACAACACAACCCCAGGTAAAATGAATAACCCTTATTTGTTCCAGCTGAAACAAGTTGTTCTGCTAAACATCAAATGTCTGCAAAACACCTGAAGGTAAATATCTTGGTATATAACCTCATGTCTAAAGGCCAATGTCAGCGTTTAGAAGAGGAAATAAAAATTCAAGAATATAAATGTCTTTATTAGAGAAAAATGTGCAGCTGAGAAGCAAATTGGTTTATTAAGCAAACATTATTGTGACAAAAGCAGTAATTCATACTAAAAAAAAAAGAAAACAGTAACCAAAGAAACCAAAATGGGAGTAAACATCTTGTTCTGCGGCTTTATCAGCTGATGACTGATGGTTGATTTCCTCCTTCCTAGACATGTCACACATGATTTGTACTTCTCAGCCTGCAAGTCAGAGGCAGGTGAAAGTCTCTGCTGAACATGTTGTACTTAGATATTTGTCAGAAGCTCTCTTGCCTACCTCTACCAACAAACAGAAATTGGCATTTCCAGGAAATGGGCCAGCATAGCTTTGCAGTGTTTTTGTTACTTTTGTAAAGAGGGTGAGAAGGATATTCGCAGGAGCAGTAACACTTTTTCCTTCAAACATTTTGCATCACGGTGATACAGGAATGCACCCATTTACATATCAACCTGGCAGCCAGTGCTACTTACACCTTCCCACAGCTGTGACATTGATGGTTCATTTTCACCCTTGGTAGCATTTTGTGAAGGTGGCAGCGCCAATATCAATTTCCCT
The DNA here is from genome assembly GCF_036417665.1 of Passer domesticus. Taxonomy (NCBI): domain Eukaryota; kingdom Metazoa; phylum Chordata; class Aves; order Passeriformes; family Passeridae; genus Passer; species Passer domesticus. The sequence goes on from NC_087477.1 coordinate 27,911,174, forward strand.
TAGCAGCAGGATCCTCTGTAAATAGGAGCAAGCAGAATCTGTCATAAATCAGGGGGGTTGGGGTTTTTTTAGCAACAATTTGCAAGATCATGACTTTTCTACCCTTATCCCAGTCACGAGTATTTCAAGACCTATCAAATGAGCCATGGAAAAATAGAGTGAAGGCTTTCTAGGTAGCACTTAATATTTTCTGATAATACACAGGATTTTTGGTAGCAGTTATAATGATAAAGAGGCTTTTAATATAGCTTTTTAGATCTATAATAGAGCTCAAGAGATTACCTTTCATGTTTCCATGTTTTTTGCTGCTTTTGGTGGGCATTGTAGTGTAAGACCTTAAAGATCTGTGTCCATCAGGAATGGACAGAGTGCACTGGTAGGTTAGTCACTGGTTTAGATGGAGATTCTCTCTTAACTTAGAAGACGTGGTCTCTGTCCTCCATGTATTAAACTACATTTCAGGTGGCTGCTTATGTTCATTTGGAAGTCCCTTCTATCACCTCCACACAGACCCTGGTCCTAGCCTCAGACTGGATCTCTGATTTCTCTCTTCTCTGATCTTAATTCTTCAAATGCTTTTGCCATTGGAAAGCCCACTTTGACTTGTGAATGAAGATGAATTTCCTTACCAAAAGAAACTTGTGCTCTCAACAGGAGCCCACATGTGACTCTCCTTACCAAGTTCATCCTTATCTCAGCACAAGCTCTGCCCCCTTCCCTGGGGCAGAAGGGACAGGTTCTGTTGGTCTTGGTGTAACCCAACTCTGCTAACATCTTGCTTATCTCTTTCCCAAGGCCACTGACTTGGGAATAAAACACCTTTGATCCTGGGGTCTAATCAGGAAATATAAGGTTCTCTCACTGAATTAGGCCCAAAATTGGTCCGAATTGCTTTAAAACAGGTTAATCAACTGCCTTAAACTTGCTCTTGTTTCAGTCTTGGCTTTAGTTCATCTGAGCAGATACTCATCCATCAGAAACAGGACTCACCATTCCTAGCCTGCCACTCCCTCTTGTGCTCTTCCATGTGGGATCCAAATGCCCTTTTCTCAACAGTGGACATTCTGGGCTTAGCTGCTTGTATATCCTGCTGCTTTGTGTTGATGTGCCTTTGAAAATAACAAAATATAGTAAGGATTATTAGAAGACCTTTTAGGGGAATTCTTCTCCATTTCTATACACGAAAACATTCACTTCACATCCTAAGAGCAGGGAAATGTCGTTCCAATGGAGTTAATTCAAATGGAGAACTAAGCTGAAAATGTTTTTAATCTGTTTTACTCTGCTGTGTCTTAGTGCCCCATTTGGATAATTTGGTACAGCTTCCTGAAGGAAATCAGGTGCAGTCATTAATGGCAATCTGGGTGTCTGCTGATTTCCAGAACAGGTGTAAAAAAGAATAAACTGAAGTTTTCAGTAAAGAGAGAACTTTGTTTTTAGATGAAATCAAGCTTTCTGGCTTGTACATACAGATGTTGTTTCCATATTGAAAAAGCTCTCCACTCCCTGTCCCTCTTTGTATGAAACAATCTGTAGTTTGCTTTAATTACTGTGTAATTTATTCCTAAAGATAATACCTCCTTTATGGTCGCTGCCTCTGCTACAAGTCAGAAAGAAGCCTTTACACTAAGCTAGTCCTGCAAAAATCTTTTTGATCCTTCTCAAGTCTAGCTGTAAACAATGAAAGAATCAAACATTCTCAGACTTCAAATGGTCCAGGACAACCTTCCTTTCCTTCATTATCTGGAGACAAGGCTTTCATTTTGTAGCCAAATAAGCATCAAAGCATCACAAACTTGGAAACAGCAAGTTATGGAGGATTATGTGGAATGATTGCAATGAACTCTTTTATTATTATTATTATTATTATTATGAGAGTCGGTGCAATACTCCTTTGGCAGCTCTCAGTTCAGCATTTGTAATAGACAGAGACACTGGTAAGTGAAACATTATGGGATTCATTAAGTGTAATCTTATAGGTTGTAACTAAAACCATTGACACTCAATAGAAATTTTTAATACAATGCCTTTTGTTGTACATTATATTGAAAAATGTATGTATATCCAAGAGAGTTTGGTCATGGTTATGTTTCTGTTAACAATGATTAAGGGCAAAATAACATTTCTTTTACCACATAGTTCAACAAATTAACTGCACAGAGAGACTGAATTTTAATCCAAGAACTAATTCCACGTAAGCAAGGAACAATTGCTAAATACTGCTGAGCCAGCCAACGGAGAAGGAGTGTGTGCCAGAAAAGCAACAAATGAAACCACTGCTGTATGAAGCACTGGGAACATCACGACTCTGGGTGTTCCTAATGGGGTGCCAGAAATCTTTCTTCTTTCCTGGTGGTCAGGGGAAGATGCAGAGCACTGCCTTGTTGGTCTGTACAACTGAATGAAAATGCAATTTTTCTCCTTTAGATAAACTGGAGAACACATGTTTTGCAGAGGCAAGAAGAGGAGGAAGAAAATCAGCATGGGAGTAGACAGAATCTTGATTTATGTAGCTCCCTTTTGAAGAGCAGGAACCCCTTAGGTTCAGTCAGGGCCTTGAAGTAATTTCTTATGCAAACCAACCTAAGCTCAAAGTCAATAGAAAATATTTCTTTTAAAAAGCCATCTAGCTTTTTTAGTAGGATCATGACATTTGCAGGAAGAAGTGAGTTGATGTGAGAAGAAAACAGCTTGGTATCAACTGCTTCAGGGCTTGTCTCTCCCAGTGCAACGTGGCTGAGAAGCTGGAAAAAGCATTCTTGCATCTGCAGGGAAGACATTTCATTCCTCTCTAGAAATCTGTGATATTTTAGCAGAGCACAGTGCAGAACTGAGGAACCTCTATACTGTTGCCTGAGACTATTAGTGAGGATGACCTGGATTAAAACTTTCCTCTCGCAGTTAAGCCAAGCAAAATCTAATCAATTGCCCTACCACAGTGCTTCTTATCTGTAAGAGCTGGCATTTGTTGGACCTGAACTGAAATGGTTTGACTGTTTAACAAGATGGCAGATAACAATTTCTGTAGCTCCTAAGCTTTTACAACAAATAATGATCACAGCGTCAAATCCTGGTGAAATGCTCAAGACTGCATCTTAAAAAAAAAGACAGAGGAAAGATTAGCACTACACAGCAGAGCATTTGCAAAAATACCATAAATAAAACCCTGAAGGCACCTGGAGGATGAAACAAAGTCAGCCTGCCTGGGAGAGACAGTGCTCCCCTCCGGACCACGAGCTGCTGCTGATAATCCACCTGCACTGTACCCTAGTGAGCCAAGGGCACAGATTAATCCAGAGATAAATCTGGGCACAAATTAATCCAGAGATTCCCTACAGCCAAGGAAGGGGACACCTGGCAGTACAAGAAACTGTCCACACCTGCTCCTAAGCCTAGGTGAGCCAACAATACCTTCTAATCCATGGGGCTGGGGGTGGCATTTACTCAAATTCTGACCCCTAAGGTGCAGACCTCAGGAAAACAGACATGTGAAACTCCAGCAGCTTCTCTTCCAAAGACTCTCCCCTGGTTGTTTTACAGTTCTGTATTTACCCAAACTGATTTTTGTATCCCTTTGTTGGAATGATTTGATTCCTCTTCTTTCTGCCTTTCTTCATCAAGCCCCAGGCAAACAACTGCTCTAATGGAACATGGAAGCTGCTTGGAAAAGTTACACCTTAGTTACCCTCCTTTATGAGCTTCCCTTCCTTCCAATGCTGCTGTCACTAACATTGAAATTATTATGGGCAGAACTTGATGTCTTTGCATACATTTAATTATTTGAAGAGATACCTCAATGTACAGTCACAGAAAACACTGGATTATTAAAATTGAAAATAATAATAAATCAACAGTTTTGGCTTCACTTCTGCAATTTTGGTTTTTCCATGGTGGCTTTACCATCCTCCCCTGGATCCACTGGCTGTGACAGCTCAGCTGAGTCTGGAGTCAGGAGTTACCCCACTCAGGGTGAGCTCCCTGTCCCAGCAGCTCTCACCTCACACCCCTGTGCAGACAAGGCTCTCCTCTGCTCAGCCTCTCCAGCAGCTCCAGCCTTACCTGCAATTTCCCTGAAGAGAAGACTTCTTACTCTCAGCTTACAGAGGCAGTAGTAAGAATTGGGATTTGAAGCTGTTCCTGTTGATCTGCAAGGGATGGAAGGGAGAGAAGACATCAGTGCCTGTCCTTTCCCTGCCTTTCAGACAAGCAGAGCATTACCTTGCACAGAGAGGCTTTCTGACAAGGAATATCAGCTAACCCCTGCTCCCTGCCCAGCAGCTGAGAAGGAGCCATTCAGGGAGCCCTCAGGTGCCATGGCCAGACCATGCAGCTGCTTTGTCCAAAGGTCCCAGCTCAGGCATTAAATGAAAAAAGGTGGCAAGAAATTCAGTTCTGTGACTTGCGTATTTCGAGCAGTGATGGAAACTCAGGGAGGCTCTTTACCAGTCCAGACAGGAGAACTCCTGGAGCAGGGCCTCTACAACAACAATTTCACATGTAAATTATGGTTAATGGGATGAGAAAAGCAAACTGACATTGCAGTGCTGTAGCAGCCCAACTCATCTCTATGATTCACAGATTCTTTACATTTCCTTCAGAGTACAGCTAATTCCTGAAAGAATCCTGTAAGAAAAGGCTTCTGCCCATCAGATGGTGAATGAATGTGGTATGAAATCATCTCAGTCAAAGAGACATAACCTTAAAAAAAAAAAATCAAAACAACACATCACTGATAAGGTACAAACCATCAATTCCAAGAATTCCTAATTTGGTGAACAAATCAAGGAGAGGATTTGTTCACCTCGATGATGAAAAATAATCTCCAGATGATTTTTTCATGAGAGCAAATTCCTGCAGCTCTGTTGCTCTGACTACCTGTCAGCTGCACAATCTTCTTTCACATTTGATTGCTACACTGCAACTCTATGTCCTAAAATTTTCTGTGAGAAGAGGGAATCCTTATTAGATTTCTATTTAGGCAAGTTCTCAATCACAACAGTAACAACACATTTTGCTGCCTGCCCTAATCCAAAACACAAGAGCTGGGCAGCCTCCTTCCACCTAACCCAGTTTCCCAAGCCTGAACTTCTACTATCACTGGAAATAAAACCAGAAATTTAATTTCATTTTGCATATTTTTAGTTTTATTATAGAATTTTCTATTTCCTCACCTTTAAATGTACGTTTGTGTTTTAAAGGATGCTAGCTCTTGTGTCCCATTTTCCCATGCTTACTGCTGGATTTATCAGAATTAATTTTTTTTAATATTAAAAAAAATTCCACATTTATTTCTTTATCAATATTCTTGCAAACAAGTTTGCCATTTTCCAATTGCCACCAGTCATTGCACTCTTGTGGTGCATGGTCTGTCCCACTCACACAGTGCCAAGGAGCCACTGGAGAGGAACAGGGATGCACCAGGACTGTGTCTGAACTGTGCTGTGCCAGCCTCCAATTGCAGTGTGGGATTTTCTGTTTTCCAGGGCAGCTCTTGCCCTTACACAAAATAACAGCAGGGGGAAGTAATGCCTCTGTCTGAAGTAATTCTTCTCCTCCACTGCTACAGAAATACAATCAACCTTTTGCCTCTTGTTCAATAATCATCACAGAAAACCCACTGGCTGTCAAGAGACAGGTTTAGGGTGCTAAAATAAATGCTGTGCCCGTGATGTGCAGATTTCTCTTCCCCTTCTGCCTCAGCCAGACTGTTTATTCTAATCTACTGCCCTCACTCAGCTTACTGTTCCACTTAGCACTGAATATAATCAAAGTAAAAGGCTCATTTCTCCCAGCTGGGTGGGACAAAAATCTCAGAAAAGATTTTGCACATTGACTGCAAGATTTACAGCCCTCATGCCCCTCATGTTCTGACCAGCCTGCCATGTCCTGGGCTGGAGCCCAGCTGCCTTTTGCCCACAACCTCCCTGGTCCAAAAGATTCCAACTTCACCCGAGACACTACATTGTCCAAGTAATTACTCCTTTACAGTTGTTGAGCTGACAGGATTTTCTGATTCTTTCAAATGAAAATTTAAACAAAGACTTGAATTTACCACAGCTATAGTTTCCAAATGAAAAGGTACAGCAGGCATCTGGGAAACCCCACATGGAACAAGTGAAAAACAGATGCATTTTATTACTTGGAAACTGAAAAAAAAAATCTGAACTATTTTTTCCATTTGCAAGTATTTCTTCATATGGAACTGGCCAGCAGTAAAATCAAGATTTCACTAAACAATCCACAAGTTTTGCAGATGCCTCTGACAACGTAAAACACAACTTTAATGCTGAATATGAAGGGCTAGACCCCAAAAAAATCTCAGCAATATTGAGCAGGAGAAGAGGAAAACCCAGCAGGAACTCTGGGAACCCCACACCTTGACAGAAGACATCACAAAGCAGCAGTGAGTGCACACTGCTCCTGCAGCATGCGCAAGTTTCAGGAACACAAAGGTTATGGAAACACATTCAGAAAGTTGATGATAGTCAAGGAACAGAGTTGGTTTTTTGTGACAGGGGTTGCTGAAACTGCAATTAATGTAAAGGAAGCACAGGCTGCCAAGGGGTTATTTTAGTGTTTGGAGAGCAGCACAGAGCTGACAAAGTGCAATCGACTTAAACTCAGGTGATTTGCCAAAAATGACATTTGTTTTTGAAAAGGATAAGCCAAGCCAAAGGCAGATCGCAAGCTCATCTATAATCAATAAAAAAAATCTCAAAATAAATTAAACGGGATTGCAAAATTAGGTTTGAGCAATAAAGACTCAATAATTAAAGAAACGACAACAAAATATTATTGGAAAAATATTTTTGGCTGTGTTAGCCCAGGGGGGCCACTGCCCTGGGCAGAAAGCCAAGCTGGGCAGCCAACACTTGCTACAGCCCCACATCCTGCCTGGCTTTTGGATGCCCTCCCTGCTGGCATGTTCAACCCCATCTCCATCCCACCCCCAAAATTAACCCTCCCTGCTTTGCCCCAGCCCTGCACTGACCACAATCCAAGAGTGCACTTCTGTGCACAGCACCTGGAGCAGCAGCATTCCCAGTGGGCACTGCCCAGGTGTCAGCATCCCTACAATCCACACAGTGCACGAGAACACCACATCCATGATTAGCAAACATCCTGGGGCAATGCCTGCTGCAGAACAGACCTGAATCAGTGCACAGAGATGCCAAAACCATTCTTCCAAGGAACAACTTGGAAAACAGGAAGTGGGAAAAGCCTCCAATGAAAAGTACAAGGCCGTGGCAGAGATCCCCTTACACAATCAATGAGACATTGCTACCACAAGGCATTAAATCCTGTGGGATTCCCTGAAGGAAATCCTCCTCACAGTCCTTCAGAAAGCAATCCACAACCTGAGCCCTACAACACCTTTGTGGCAAACACAGAGCAGGAGCCTCCAGCCACCATTCTGTGCCTTGTCTCCTGATTTCCTAATGTCCCTTGTTGGACTGGCTGAAACCAACCTGTGGCTGCTCCTGCCAGGGAGGGCTCAGAGCCAGCTGGCCCAGCACAGCCTTCCCTGCGTCAGATTTGGGAGGGCAGGAGGAACACGTCCCAAGTCATGATGCTCCTGCCACTCTGAGCATCTACACTTGCACCACTTTTGGTCATTAAGGAAAGGGCAAGGGACAAATGGGGCAGCAAAGGAAACAAGAGACTTTTTGTACAGAAATTCATACCTAAACCTCATCCAGAAGGGAAACACTGAGTCCATTCAGAGAAAAGCTACACTAGAATTTCTCTGCAAGAAGCTGAGAACACAAGGACTCTTGAAACACCTCATAACAAACATTCATTTATTGTTTATTTCCCCCATATGAATCAACCATCTCAGAAATTCCATCACACACAGAGCAGAAAAAGGTTATATACAATAGGGACATACATCCCCAAAATAAGATGCACAGATTTATCATGGAAACCAAGAGGGAGGGGAGAGGACAAAACCAAAAACAAGGACATTGCAGTCAGACTTTGACTTTCAGTTACACAAGAGATCTCCATCTCCATGTAAGTGGGGTTTTCAACTATTAAATAAATGGCATCTTAAAAATAGAATATTTGACAATTTCAACGCATGTATTATTATTTATTTTAAATAAATATTGCGTGGAAATGATGCTGCTTTGCCACCATAGCTGCCTCCATTCTTTCTGGGATTAAACAATCTCCCCTGGTTTTCCTTGGATTAATGGTTTGCTTCTGAATGGCAAATGCTATTTCCTCCACTGCTACATTTTGATTTGTTTCTATTTAATTTTTGTTTGCTTTTTTTAAAGGCCTGAATAGGCCCAGGTGAAAATGATAAGTTTCCTTCTGAACCCTCTGCAGGCCTCTGACCTGGCTCAAGGTTGAAATATGATGGCTTTTCTTAAAAGTTCCTATTATTTGAACAGTCTGTGTCCTGCAACAAAACCTAGCTTCCTGCTGTGGAGCTTGGGAGCGATGCTCCCACAGACTGCTTTTGAACTGAGAGCCCCCAGAGAGCCCCCACAGGCCTGTGACACAAACTGCCTGGGATGTTCTTTCCCTCAAAGCCCAGGGGAGCTGGTCCTGGCAATGGCAGCAGCCCTCACACAACCACTTCAGCACAGCAACAAGCAGCTCTCCTGGCAGCAGGGAGGGACATGGATGCACACAGAAGGAAAGTACCAGGACACTCCTGTCCCTGCTGCCCCTTGTGCATTCCCCTCACACTCTGCTACGGTTCCTGCAGGCTCCCACAGTGGTTTCCAAGTTCAGTAAAGCTTTCATCTTTCCTCCTCAGCTGATGATCCTAGAAATAGCTTTGTCTGAAGACAAAGTCCAAAGGTGGCATTGATCCACCAGCCTGGGATCAAGTTCCAAAGTGCACATCAGCCTCCAGGCTGGCTGCCCATCCCCACACTTCCTGAGAACAAAACAGTTAATGCTGAGCCCTTCTCTGACCCTGCTCCAGGGGGGAGGAGTGCAAGCAAAGCTTGACAGGTAAAATGGGGAGGGGGGCCATGGATCTTCCTTCCACTTGTTAGGACAGCTCATCCCTGAAATGCTCTGAAGTTTTAACAAAGTGAACCTAAAAGGCCAATCCCATCAAGGTGCGAAGGGCGCAGCCATGATCCCGGTGGTCCTGCGCTGCCAGGGAAGGTGACAGGAGTGCTCGGGACCAGCACACTCCCATCACCTCCTCCCAGAGCCAAGAAGAGCCCAAGCTTCCCCATGGCAGGGGCCACTTCTACAGAAACTACTTCTGGAAATGCAAACCTTTTGCTGATATTTAATCACTGTCTGGTTTCATGAGCCTCAAACCCATGAGCAGGTATTTTACAAAGGGGGTGCTTCTGCACATCTGCAGAATGTGGAAAAGGGAGCTAATTCTTTCTGGTAAACATAATTATTTTGGGATACCATCCTTCCCTTCTCCAGTCCCAGGGGTCTGTGAGAGAGAGGGTGAGGGATGTGAGAGGGGACCAGCGGGCTAAGGCACACTATTGCGTATGAGGATGGCAGGATGCTGCTGTCACACCACAAGGAATCTTTGGGTAGGAAAGGGTGTAAACTCACTGAATACACAAATGCCAGGGGTGCTGCCTTCACTGATACTGTGACGAGGAAAATAATGCTTGGAAACAGCTCATTATTCCCTTTCTTGTCCCCCTGACAGGTTTCTAAGTCACTGGGCCCATCCTACAGCATAGCTGAGAGAACACAGGAAGAAGACCCTACTTTGGTACAAATCCTGCTCTTAGATATTCACCAAGATCCTCAATGGTTTCAGGCAAATATCCAATGCAAAATTTATCTTATGTTCCACATTCAGCCACTTAATCCCTCCTTAACCATAAGCAATTCCTTCCCATGGAAGCTCTTAGAACAATGTCCAAGCAATCACAGTGAACCAGTGCAGCTTTCCACTCCCACCCACCAGAATGACAAAAAATCAGCCCCACAAAGAATCCTCATGGTGACATCTCTCAGCAAACAGGCAGAGCTATTCCAAACACACCACGTCGTTTTGCCACCCCAACTGTGTTTGGCTTTCAAGGCCAGAGCTGAGCCAGCCCCTCACTAACACAGCTGGAGTGCCTGGGGCATGGATGTGCATGGCAGCACAGAAAGGAGGACCAAAGCAGTGATGACTTGAAAAGAAAACTTGCAGCACTGAAGGCAGTGGCTTCCTCAGTTTTGTCAGCTGGCTGACAAAAGCAGGAGGGTGAGGCTGGAAAGCAGGCAGAGCAGATCCTTTTGCTGCTTTTCCTGTAACGTTACGCTGCTCGGTGCTCGATGAGGTTGCTGCTTGCTCTCTGAGGAACAAAGACACCAAAGATTGCATCTGTGCTTGCAAAAGCAACTCCTCTGGCATGTTGTCTGGGCACACAACTGCTGCAGACTGAGGGATGTTGCATAACCACCTCTGGAGGCAGATTTCCTTCTTGTCAGCATCGTGTGCAATTATTGTCCTGCTGGTTATTTGTAAAAGAAATGTTTATAGACCATCAATACATCGGGCCATTCAGACAATTCATTGCACTTCATCGTTTTAAAGGAAGGTGCCATCCTCTGTCTCTTCTTTTTCAAGGTAGCAAAGTGCTACCCTAGAAAAACACAGTTCAAGGGTTTTCCAGTGTAGCCAGATAACTTCCAACTTTATTTAAAATATTTTCCCTTGCAGGTGCTTTGTATTGAACAATTAAAACAAAAATTAAACTGTTTCTGAGGCTTCAAAAGTGCAAAAAAACTTCAAGGTATTTAACCACCTGGAGAACCAGTTAAGGCATATTTGCTTCCAGTCTCAGCCACTGTAATCCCTGTCTGATGTAGTGTACCAGGTCTGTCAGGCTACTGGTCAGTGCCAGAGCACTCGTCGCTCTGCTGAGCTCAGCAAAAAACTCTGGGGAAAAAGGGAGAGAGAGAGAAAACATTTGGTTGGTTTCATACATCAGGCACACCTGACAGGTGAGGAGTGACAGCAGCAGCACAGTCAGCTGGCCAGTCCTGTTAAGCAGTGCTACAGCTCAGCAGTGTCACAGGGCTGGGAAGGGTGACAAGCACAGCATGCAATGCAGGCAACAGGAAAACATTTACACACACTGAGACACCTCCTCATGTCCTGACTTTAAAGGACACAGAGACTCCGTGGTAGGGCAGCAAAAGTTTGGGTGTTTGCACCACAGTCCCTGCTTCAAGTTTCTCCCAAATTCTAAACGGGACAAATTTGAGTGTCCTCCTGAGCAGCAGCCAGCTGTGGTCCCTTTCCTTCGTCCATCCTCAAGCCTTGGAGATAATCAGGATTTGTCTATTTGTGTATATATTTGTATATATACAGCTCTGGTTTGGATTGCTTATAGCCCAACATGCCAGGCAGATCTCACATTCCTCCCATCCCACCACCAGCTCCAGGCATCCCACTCCTCCTGCACAGGAGGTGGCTCTTGCAGCAATCTGACCCTGCTGTGAGGGGCTGGCAGGCTGCAAGCCCTGCTCTGTGCTGGCAATCATCTGTGGAGGTGACCATGGGCTGTGGGAAATTCTCACACCTATTCCTTTGCAGTCACCTTTCCAAGACATTCCTGCATGGCCTGCCTCCCACTGACACAGGCCCAATCTCTCACTCTTCAGCTCAAACATGTTGCTAAATACCTTTTCAGAAACTGGCCATTCTCAGCTCTCCTTTTTGACATCCAAAGATTGAAGCTAGAGGTGGAAAAATTCTGCTTGGCTGTGCAAGGAGCTCCTCAGAAGCAGAGTGCACAACACTTCCTTTCTAATGCTTGCCAATGCAGAAGGAGAGAACACATTCCCTCTGATTTTCCTACTTTTGTTTACATAATCCATGCCCTCCATGGGGAATAGAAGGAATTCAAAGTCCCTGTCTGAGCAAACAGAAGATGACCTGATCTGTCAGCACAGCATCATGTGAAAGGAGAGGGACTTCACATCCATGCCTGCAGCCTCAGCTTGTCCTTGCAGGGGGAGATCAGAGCATGAAGACAACCTGTTACAGCCTCATGATCCACAGTGCTGCTCTGAATTCCAGTGAGGAGCTGGCACCTATCAGGGGACCCTCCAGATGGCACTTCAGCTCTGCACCAGTGACTTGGACAGCAGCTACAGCTCACTGCTTTCCAATAGCTTAGGACTTCCCTGCTTATAAGATCTTGACAGCTAAAGGCTGCTGCTCTTTCTTCCTCTTCTTATGCCCTATGAATTGCATAAAAGAATCAAGGATGTGGCCTTTTTTTATTAATTTTGTGTTTTCACCCTCTGTACATTACACTGATTATCAGTGAGTTCCAGGTCTGAAATGCTTCCAACTGTCCTGAACAGTGACACCACCACCAAGTCCTCATGAGTATTTAGGGGTCTCCTGCACAGATTCTCTCCCTACAGAGTATTTAGTACCTCAGTCATCATCCCCCTACGTCAGGACCAGCCAACAGAGCACGTTTTGAATTTAGTCTTGACTGATGCAAGGCTGTACTCAGGCTGCCCTCCCACACATTTTCCTCCATGACTCACTCCTCTGGCTTATTAGCACCATCCACTGCTTCTATGTGACAGTCTTTTATCAGCCTTTTGAGGACAGAATCAAAAATGCCACACATGAACTACTGCTGCAGGCACGGATTTGCACAGAGGACAGCCAACAACCATTTTTTTATTCGAAGGTGACTTGGAAAGCCTTTTGATTTTTAGCAACTGCCTCATTAGTGTGAGGATTTTTACAGCCTTCCAACAATCCAGCCAGGCACATTGTGCTTATTTTCTTTTGCAAGTTTGCCAATAGGTCATGGCAATGCATCTCTTCACCCACACTGGCTCACAAAACTTTTGTGTTGTATGGAAAATGACATTGCTGAGGCCATGTGGGATGACAAGGTCACAGGCTGGACTGCACCCTCCCTGTGGCTTTTGTGTACTCACCACCACTTGAACCGAAGGACAATACAACATTTTAAACAACAAAACTGTAAAATAAAAAAGTTGCAGCAATTCTAGGAATTGCTGCTGGCAAATACTGGGCACGTGCCCAGCAAGGACTCAAATTCAAGTGCTGCTCAGCTTCTCTGTTAGGCAGAAAAGCCAGCTTCACCACTTTCAAGATAAAATGACCTGGAAATTTGACAAAAGCTAAAACACAAGGCTACAGGCCAAAATGATATTTTTAAACAAAATGAACCAACTCAGAAAAGCTCAGTACCCCAAAGAGAGACAGAAAAAACCCAAACCCTTTACGCTTCTTGTGTTACCACGAAGCAAGCTGGCTGGTTTCCTGCACTCAACACCCTCACCCCTTAGCTCTTGGACATTTGAGGATGCCAAGAAAACCTTTTAATGGGAACACTCATCAATATATCACCATCAAGTATCTGTGCCAATGTGCCCTGGCAGAGATATTCAACATATTTCATGCTTTGAACTTTAGGTAGGGTGCTTGCTGCACTGAGCGCCAGGACTGAAGCAAATACACACATAACCATGACACGAGACAGAAAAAACAAAGGGCAAAAACTTACCTTTATTCTTTCTGGCCAGTGCATCAGCCTTTTCCCAAATTTCGTATGCGTGGAGGATATAGGAGGTGATGTTGACATAGGAAGAGGTGACACTGGAGATATGAGAGGAGACAGTGACTGTAGAGCCAGTGCTGTTGCCAATGCTGCTGTGGCCAATGCCATTGGTATCATTTGATCCCGGCTGAGAACTCACAGATCCAGCAGGAGAGGGTATTGGAGAAAGAGGAGAAGGCAAGCCTGTGCTTCTGCAGAAGAAAAGAAACACCATCATGAACATTCAGCTTCAGAGCTAAACATCTTTCCACAAGGCTGCCTCATGCCAGCAACTATCCTGTGTCACCCAGGCCTGCAGCATGGAATGCACTGCTGAAAAGTGAGATGTGTTCAGCTACAGCACAAGCAGTTGTACTTTGAGAGCAAGGCCAAGTTTTTGCAAGTGATTTAAAAGGACTCCACTCAACAAGAGAAAATGTGGGACCAGACACCGAAAAGGGCCACTCATCTGTCTTCCAAAATCTACACCTACTTGTGAAAGTCTTCACCAGATTACCCAAGTGTTTTCCCTAATGCCTTCCAAATCAGGCACATTGAAGCTCCCCTCCCAGGAGGCTGCAGCTTTTGGCAGCTCCTTAGAGCAGCCAGGTCAGCCTACACACATTTATTTATAGCCCCAGGGCAGATAAATGTGGTCAGCCGGCTGCCTTCCAGACACAGCCTGGCTCATCACACCCCCACCACCTCAACCAACCTAATTTTAGTCACTGCTATGACAGGGCTTCCACCACTGCTCTCAAGAGGACATTTACTTCTCAATGAACAAGGTGGCCAAAAAAATGTAACTGGAATCAGCACCACTGTCTAAGTCCAAACAACCTTCTCTCAGCTACAGATTTTGAAAAACGAAAGAATCTTTCATTTCCTGTCTGCCACATGAAATGACCACAGAACACAGAAGAGCTCTTACTCATTGTCATTGAAACACAGACACATGACAACAAATTTTTAAATCTTACCTTGCAACACCTGGAGAAGGTGCTTGTATTACTCTGAAATTACTCTGCAGCAAGGAATAAAAGTCTAGTTAGTTTTGTATTGTTCAGCTGACATCAGTAACTACCACAGCCATCCAGCTGGCAGCTTAGTGATACCTGTGCCCTACCTTGAAGTGGTCATTCAGAAGTCTGGAATACCTCATTGCAGTGTCCTTCTTGTAACCAAACATTGCCATGTGCAGAATGGACTGGCAGCGCATGCTGTGGACAGAAACACACCCGAGTGTCAGTGTTTGTACCCAGCCCCCATCAGCCTTGAGGGATGGAGGCAGGCACACTCAGCTCTACTGGAAGGTCAGGAAAGCTCAAAATTTCTCCTCCTTCTGATCATGACAAAAAGAGACTTTGTGACAAAAAAAAAAACAAAACCAAAAAAAACCCCAAACAAACAAACAAAAAAAAAAACCCACAAGGGAAAGAAGCAAACAAGGAAGGGCCTTCTCTGGTCTTTCATACAAACAGGTGCCCAGGCTCTCAAAGGTGCCAAAGGCTGAGTAAAGTCCCCATCCAGAAGTGCCTCATCCATGTTCAGCTACAGTTTCACTTACACAGCTCAAACATGGGCAGCCAAATCACATTCTTTCACCTTAGGTGAAAGCCCTTATGTGCTCTCAACTTACCAGGAGATCAAATTTTAAAGCCTGTGCCTTGTACATGTGGTCCCTTGTGATCTCCCAGCTTACTTTAGAGATATTTCAATTCATTCTGGTTTTTATATTGTTTTTTTTTTTTCTTCTTGCATAACTGTAACTCACATTTAACTCATTCCTTCCCCCCTGGAAGCAATGGACCTTTTCCTCAGTTTCAAAGCAATGCACAAAGGAACAGAAGCACAGTTACTCACCGTAACACAGCAAAGATTTTTCCGTGTGAAGAGACTGAGGAGTCTGCAAATGGTTTCAAAGTCATAATGAATCTAGGGAAACAAAATAAACAGGACCTTGTCAGCAACCAGAGCTCTGAAGCCCCACAATCAATGAAAAACAGTGCATGCCACTATCTTAAAAACTGCTGGAAAGTCAGGAAACCTGCCCCAAGTCCTTAGTCCTGGCACAAGGAACGTTGTAAGATCTTGAGCAGAGGACTGTGTGTCAGAATGCCCTCCCCTCCAAACATGCCAAACTGTCACCCTGAAGGCCACTTACTTGATGAGAACTATGGTGTCACTGAATATGCTGTAAGCTGATTTGGGTTCTGGCACATCTGATTCCAAGGCAATCCCGTATTCAATGAACAAAAGGGCAGCCTCCAGGTACTGAAAGGCCTTTCCAGTCTTGTCAGTCTGTGGGAAGAAAATTCTCACTTTTTAACTAGGATCAAACACACTTCTCTCAATCATACTTGAATTCTCTTTTCTTCCTAGTTAAGCAGGATTTGAAGAAAGAAAAATACTTCGGTCTGGCCTCTGGGTGAAACTCAAAGGGTTCTCAGCAGAACCCTTAATATGATCCCAGTCTTCATCTTTGTCTGCTCCATTTGTCTCTCTTTGCTCAATGGTTTCCTTGAGCAATTTATTATCTTCACTTTTTTTTTATACTGTTGTCTGGTCTTGGAGGCTTGCCTCACAGGGGGATTTCCCGCTGCAGCATTCCCTCACTTCATTTTTACAGGTAAACAGAAAGTAGCAAACAGACATTATCTGACTGAGATAATTATCTGCCATAACTAGCAAACCAATATGTTCACTTGTGCACACTGTTAAACTGCACAGAGAAGAAAAAAATCAGATCTGCCAAGGCCACTTCCAAGTCTCGGTCACCAGCAACTCAATAACTGCCAGGATCCTGACTTTTTTAGCTGTTTTAAAACTAACTGTTCCATCTGTTTTCCAAGGATGCTTTTATAGCTCTTAGCAAAGCTAAGCCTAGACAATGCCAGTTCTGAATCCCAGTCTCTAGTTGTGTTTGCAACCAAGAGAAACATCTGAACATCTGGCGAATAGAGACAGCCTCCCAACACATGACTGAACACACTCCATGGAGTGTGGAAGCCATGGTAGCCAGTGAACCTCATTCCCACACACACAGGTACCAGGGCTGAGTGCAGGAGCTGGTCAGCATTCCCAGCACAAGGTCAAGACTTACCATTGCATCAGCTTTGTGCTTCAGCCTCTGGGCCTGTTCAATGTAGTATTCCTTTGAATGTTGCCTAAATTGGGGACAGAGAGGAAAAACAGATGAAAAAGGGTAGGATAATTATCAGTTTTACTTTCTTATCTAGAGGATGCTACAGGTTGATTGATTTCTTAAAAAATATGTTGGAATAACACTGAAAATTTACATTTAGAAATATAAAAACATCAGAGGTCAAGCTTCTATGGGAACAAGTTGAATTCCTCATTACCATGGAAATACAGTAGTTACATCACCTATCATTTCTCAACTACAGACTCATAAATGAATTTTAATTGAAACAAAGTAAATTTGGCAGCAACCACACACTTATCTGAGACCAAAACTTGTATTCAAGTTACTTGCTCACAAGAGAGAATCCCTAATTTCCAGAGCAGCTTCCCTCAAACTGAAACTGTTGTAAAACTTTGCTTCCTTGTAAACCTTTACTTTGCAGTGGGTGGCATGAGAAGGCAGTACAGGGCAGATCTCACACATCTCTCCCCCTCTCTTTCCTCCCAAAGAAGTGCTCATGAAAAAGCAGAAGCCAGGGTGGCCTCATGGCCAGCCTTGCCTCATGCCTTCAGCAAGTAAAGATGAGGGGTGTCAAACAAAAACTGACTTTTCAAACTTGAGCAGAGGTCTCCTTGGCTGAGAGGTACCATTTGGCATAGAAGGCACTGGGAAAGGCTTTGTGACATCACCTGCAGATCCCTGAAAAAAAGAGATAAAGCTGGTTAGAGAAATATTCCTAAACCAATTCCAAAGCCTGGCTTTCCTAAATTTCAAATGAAAATGTTTATCTGCCCCAAGCATAGTCTATTCTCCAGGCTCTCTTCCTCAGCAACCCCTGTTTGCTTCTTACCAGTCTGCTTGTCATGCCTAACACCATTCAAACTTTCCCCAAGCTCAGAGAAATTCAGCAGCAGGTTTCCTTGCACAATGACTAAGAGAGCAGTGAGGCTGCAAGCAGCACAGTTTTCATGTCCTCTAGCCAAGGCAGAATGATAAGATCTATTCACACTTATTTCCACCTTAACCACACAACAATTGCTGATTTCCCATTACCAACTACAGGGGAAAGGAAAAAGCAAGCAGTTAGAGCCAGCTAATAGAGTGTCCACAGTCTGGCTTAACACACACAGAGCAACATCCCAGACCAAGCCTCCAGTAAACAGCCACGTAATCAAATTTTGCAACCCAGAAATGCAAATAATCAGCTGCAAGGATCATGAACCATTTTGTAAACAAGCTATAAAAGCTTACACCTGGGTTGTAGTCAATGCCACAGCTTGCTTGTTTTCTTATTTTTAAGCAATCCCCTCTTTTTGTAAGCACACTTATTTTTACACCAATACACCAGTATTGTATTAGCAGTTGCCTACAATCTGAAAGGGTAATTAGCATAAACATGACTCTCATGCCTTTGGAGTTTACAGAGTATGTTTCTGAAGAGAATCATATAGCATCCATATTGGAGGAAACATCCCAAAGTAGGTATCCTGGATACCTACTTTGATACCCTTTGACAGTTCCATATGATTTCCCTCCACTCTCCTGTGCTTGGCAAACAAAGGATCCTTGTCGTTGCTCTTGTTCTTGGCAGGGTTATCCATGGCAGGCAGCTCATCAGTTTCATTTCTGGGTCTCTTGTGGGTCATCTTGGCTGACTTTGGGGCAGGTTGTGCAGCAGACGTGGATGGCAGTGGTGGGAGCACATCTTTCTTCTGGGTTTCAGATGAAGCTTTGGATGCTCTGGAGATGGGAAGCAAATTCATGAACGTGGTGTACATACCATGTGGGGACTTTTTACAAACTTAGTTACATCATGTGTCAATTCTGTTTAAACTCCTCTTTAAGTGTAAGATGACTTGTTAATACAAAGAATTCAACAAAAGTGAAACGAAACTTCAGGGGCTTCACTGTGCTTTGCTTCACAGCAAACCTTCACCTACCATCAACATGAAAGCAAGCTGCTTTTCAAGTAGGAATAAGTCTCAGAACTTGTCCTTGGAGCAAACACTTGTAACCAGAACACCAGGACGTTGCAAAAAAAGTATGCCTCCAATACAGCCACTTTTCACTCAGTGAGGGAGGTGATTACAGTGACTAAAATCCCTGGCACAAATCACCCAACAAAGCAAGTGAACTGCAGCACTGCCTGCCTCTCCCCCTTTAAGTAGATGGTATTTTCTGTGGTCAGAGATACTCACACTGACCCTTGATCCTGTGTGTGCTTTGATAGTATTAAGCTGAGTTCCTCCTTTAAGACTTGCTAGATCAACTGAGCTAGACAACACTCACAAAGTTGAGAGACTTAAAATGCTATGCTTTTAAATGGCAGAGATTATCACAATTACTAACATAAGATTCCTGATCATCTGAAGTTAGGATGAGCAGCCCTAAGTAGCATCAAATAGTTCTAAACTTTGTTTCACCACTGCTCATTTCCATATTTTTATTCAGTTTCTCAAAGTTTCCAAGAAAACACTGAGCAGGGAATCCCAGCTCGGGGACTGCAACATCAGAAGAGGAGGAAATAAAGTTTAACCCATTGATGAGACTGAGGTGTGATGGTGCACATCCTGCCTCATTCTGTTGTGCGTGGGACAATCCTCTCGCCTCTTCCACCACACACTTTTCCCATGGTTTGGTCTCCACTCACATCACACACATGCTCCCAAGCTTCTCCACCTTGGCACAGCTGATGTTTTATTAGAGCACAGAACCATCACCTTGACCCGCCCAAGTGCACTCTATTCCCAAAAATGCATCCTATTCTTCCCAGTCCAAAAGCCAGAACATGACTAAAACAGGTGCTCACTTTCACTGAGAAAAAGGGAGGAATGAGCCCCAGAATTAAAGCTCTTCCATGATTACCACAGTTCAAATATCCCTTCAGCCCAGTACATGGTAGTCCCAATTCCTCAGTGCTTCCAGAGTGCGTCAGTGTTTTCTCTCCAGAAAAGCAGTTTACTCCTATTGTCAGGACACAAACCTCAACACTACATGCCAATCCAAGCCAACACCTCAAATTCAAGCCACGAGCAAGCAGGAATTGAATGCAGTAGCCCATGACTGAGGCATGAGTCTCCCCTCTCGGGAACACTGCCCAGTTGGAAACATGCTCTTGGAAGCACTCCTGGAGCAAAGTGCTAGCCAGAATGCTGGCAGTGCTCTGGTATGCAAATTACAGGGGAAGCTCCAGCAGAGCTACCAGAGGCACTGCAAATGCTGCACTGGGAAAAAGGAGGAATTCCTGCTCACAAAGGCCACCTGAAATTCCAGACAGTCAAGACTCAAAAGGCACACTGGTTTTGTATCCATTGGGTCACTTAGGAAAATAAGACAAAGACAACAGGATGACTTCAGTGGAGAAGGGAAATGCCCTACCCACCCATGCCTACAGAGCTGCTTTCTGGACTGGTTGCTTCCAGGATGTAAAGGCAAATCTGCTGTAGATTAGGTTTCAGAAGGAACATTATGTTAGTAGCAAACTCATGAGTATAAGGACAGAGATACAGTTCATCAATGTTAGCTGTTCAGGAAAGACTTGGATTTATACATCCTTCTGCCATTCCACCACTGTATACTCACTTCAATTTACTGGAGTCTTTGTTAGCTGAAGACTGCAATGATTTGGGGTTTTTTTCAGATTTCATTTTCTTCTTATCAGTCTCCTCCTTCTCTCCCTTCTAATAGGAAGAAAAAAAAAAAAGGAAACACAAAATCACTGAGGTTTTCAAAGTTCACATAAAATACAGACCAACACAGCTAAGTTTGATTGAATCTGGTTAAAAAAAAAAGAAGAAAATATACCTTATCGGAACCAACAAATTGCAAACCCACAGCACAGAAGATACAGATTGCAAGCTCATAGACCAGTAACCTAAAATGACATTTTATTCAATTTTGCTTGGATAGATTAATTGTTTTGCAGTGGCAGGGATGGAACTGCTAAACCTGCTGCTACTAACAAGAATCAAAAGCAAAGCACTTTCATGTGAGATACTCCACACAGGTACTCCAGATGTGCAGGAGTTTGGTTTTTATCACCAGATGCTGATACAGGTGAAATTTTAAAGCACCAGTAACCTGGGGACCCCAGAGCTGATGCAGCACTGCAGGTGGGGTGTCACCAGAGAGGAGCAGAGGGGCACAATCCCCTTCCTCAGCCCCCTGACTACACACCTTTGGATGCAGCCCAGGACACGTTTGGCTTTCTGGGCTGCAAGCACACACTGCTGGGTCGTGTCCAGCCTCTCATCCAGCAGAACCTCCCAGTCCTTCTCCGCCAGCGTGCTCCCAGTGAGTTCTTCTCCCAGCCTGTACTCACGCCTGGGACACAGCCAGCTTTGTGCCACTCACAGGGTGTGCTGTGACACAGAGTCTGTCTCTGGCAGGGTGCTCAGAACAAGGCTCCAGCACTGAGATCATGTCCTTACACTGTGTTCCAGGTTCCACACTGCCACCAAAGAATGTCTGACAGCTGTACCTGACCCAGATGGCTGCTGTGAGCCCCTGAGGTACTGATGCACTGACAGAACTGACTGTGAGGCTCTGGGGGGGATTCCCTGCAGTCAGGCACTGAGATTGCAAGAGAAGACATTTCTACCATCAAATAGCTCCTCTCCTGTGTCTCTTAGGCTGGCTGCCCGTTTCCCATTGCTCTGTAAGAGCAGGAATTTCTGAGGTCTCACAAGTTTCTTCATGATTTTCTTGCTCTTCTCAATTGTCCCTCACAACTGTAGGAAATCCATTAAATGGCAAAACTAAATGAAAACCAAACCAAGGTTATTCACCCACCCATGCTGAGCCACCTGCTCTGTGAGGACCAAAAAGGGACGCAGGGACTGAAATATCCAGAGGGAATCTTCATTCCCCACAAGGTCTGCAGCCAACTCTTTGTGCAGCTGACCCAGCTGGCTGGAGGTATATTCATAGTCTCCTTTGGGAGTCAGCTTTTCAAAAAACACTTGTGAGCAACAATCACCTCAGTTAAATAAAGGGCTGTCTTGTAATTCAAGGGAAAGCCACCTTTACAACTGGTTTTGTTGTCTGAGAAAACCAGGATTTCAAGAAAACAGCAAAAATATATTCTAAAATCCTAAAACACGTTAGACAGCTTACAGGGCTTTTCATTTGCTCAGAAGGGGATTTGTGACCAACAAGAAACATCTGCAGACAGTTTTGACTCACATTCCCCTTGATAATAGCTTTACAGAAAGATAACGGCTCTACTCCCAAGCTACGAAATGGGAAGTCCACATAGGCTTTGCAAACATCACATTAGTCCTTGTACAAACCCACCTCCCACTCCATCTCTCACCTTCTTCTTTGCAAGGGACTCCTCAGGAGTGTCCGTGGCTTTCCTCTTCAAGTCCTGCTTCCTCTCATCAGGAAGGTCCTTGGTCTCTGCTTTCCTCTGGTGCCCATTTTTCCTGGGGGGATGAGGGATTTTTTCCAGGTGACAGAGATCTATTTTCACCACGAGGTGCTCACGGGCTGGGGGATCCCTCACTGGTGAGAGCAGCTTCTCTCCGAGAGGCAAGGGCAATTTCTCCTTGTGCAAATCCTGAGGCCTGTGGCTGCTGGTCCTGATGGGGGCTGTGCCCTGGCCCTGAGGAAGGGGACTGAGAGCATCGCGTGCCTGGGCATCTCCCATGAGCCTGGGCTCCAAGAAAGGTTTGGCCTTGGCCTGGTGGGAACCCTTGTCCTTTTTTTTCTCAGAGGGCACATGAATTCCTGGTTTCGGGTCTTTTCTGTCACTGGATTTTGTCTTCACTGTTTTTTTGACTTTGGGCTTGTCCCTGAAAGACTGATCTGTGACCTCTAAGGGAGCAGGCTCGCTCTCCACCTTCAGGCCCCTCCTGGGCCCCTCGTGCACCAGGCCCTTGCTGGGCCTTTTGCTGCCCACAGTCTGCCGGGGCGAGGGCTGCTCGGCGTGCGCAGGAGCCCTCTGGCAGCTGCGTCTGCTGGGAACAGGAGCCTCCTGAGGAGCCCTGGCCACCTGGCTCTTGTGAGGAGGCTCCCTCAGCTCAGCGTGCTGCTGGGAGGAACTGCTGCTGGTGTCCCGCTCCTGCTTCTTGCCCTCCTCACGTCCACCCCCTCGGGCAACGTCACTGGGGCTCTCTGTTGGCACTGCTGGTGGGTTCACCTTGGTCAGCCAGTTGTCCAGCTGCCACTTATTAGAAGTTGGTGGCTCGGGCTGCAGACAAAAAGAGAAAGGGAGGATTCAAACCTGATGCCTTTATGGGCTGTTTCCATCCTAGCACAGCTTACCAGAGCCCAGGGACTGTTGCCTAGAAGTCTCAAAGCATTTGCTTTTGCATGTGGAGAACTGATTAGAAACAAACAGGCCATGTGCACTAACTTACTCCAGAGCATCATGGATGTTGGCTGAATAAAAAAAAGGACAAAAAGGTCAATGGCAATTAGCTAGGACTTCATTAGTATTTTTAGGACAAACCAGGCAGAATTTAGTAAAAGAGGAGATGTATAACATCTTCCTTCAAAGACACCACATTGCAGGGGGCAAAGTCTGTAACTGAACTGCTGGAGGGCAAAAAGTATTAGAATGAGACAGAAAGATAGGCTGTCTGAAAGCTTGTTTTTGGCTTCTCCCTGTTCACGCACTTCCAAGGTGAAAAGAAAGGGAGCTAGAGCTGAGGGGAGGAAAAATAAATTACAAGGGGCTTTGTAAGAGGACCTCAAACTGCCAGTGGTTTGTTTTGCATCAGCTGTGGTCTGCAGACACAGCCATGTACTTCCCAGTGGCTGGACAATGTTTTGCAAGCTGGAAGAACTGTTTGAAAGCATAAGGATATGAGCACTTCTGCAGTAGATTTTTAAAAAAATGCATGGTCTCACAATTATGAAGGCACCAAGTTCTGTTTGTCTGCTTTCTCCAATAAAAGACTCAGAAATGCCAGTGCAGCAGTATCCAAGCCACATTCAAGAGCAGAAAGACTAAGCATATTCCAGCCCTTCCTGCAGGTCTGATCCCTTCAGCTGCAACCTGGGAGAAGCCGAATCTGTCACTCAGACACAGGAGCTACAGGGAGGCAGCAGCTCCTCTTAAATTATCAGGAAACTGGTCTCACCCTGATACTGCCCTTAAAGGCACCCAGAAATCCTGCATAGGCAGAGGTGGGCCCCACACAGCCCAGCTGTGCTTTCCCTCTGTGCCTTCTCTTGTCTCCCCGGTGAAGGCACTGATTCCCCCCGGAGAACTGGACAACTGTGCCAAAGGACATGGGGGAACACTTCCATATTGGGTATCTGGAAGTCTAATTATGCTGGTAGTAAGGGTAACTAAGGTTGACAAACTCTAGAATGGAAGCAAAGGGCAAGAAAAGTTGAGTGATGCAGCAAATCTGTCAAGGGGACACCTGATCAATGACAGTGCTCCAGGTGTCCTGCCCTGACACACTGAGACAGCAGAGTGAGGCAAGGGGCTGTGTAAGCAGCCTCTGCCTTCCCTGTGCATTCACCTCAGGTGCTGGTGCTCTGGGAGGGTCGCTGGCGTCACTGTCACTCGAGTGGCTCTCTGTCTCCGAGTCTGAGGAGCTGTCTGAGTCACTGGTGCTCCCTGACTCCGAGCTGCTGGAATGTGCTGATGCCACGCTCTTGGGCTGGGACTGTAAGGAACTGCAAGGCCACCATGAGATAAAATTAGAAAGCAGCATGGTTGAAGGTTACTTACTTATTATATTGACAGTTTTATTTAAAAAAACCCCAAACCTGAAACCCCATTATTTTGGCACTGAGATGAGAGGAGAGAAGGCCAGAGAAATACACTGGCATACTCAAAAAATAAAGCACCACAATACAAAATTGCTGGAAATAATAAAACCTTAACTCCAACTCAGTCAAATATGTAGCAGGATGCCACTGCTACAATGTGGAGCTGCATTTTGCCAACCAAAGTTTAAAAAGTACTGAAACTGCCCAGTACTTTTCTGAAAAAATGGCAGTTTTCTTTTTGAAATGGGCTTACAAAATTAAAATGTAAGTACTTTATTTTTGTACTTTGATTTTCTACATCAGTATCAACACATTTGTATGAGTTGGAGGCAAGCTCCTTGCTGGTCCAAGACTGATATCATGAGAACACTCCTATTTTAAGAGTTTGCAGAGACACAGATCATGCCAAGTATTGGTGTGCTCCTCTGCAAGTCTTTGTAGACCACTCTTGTGCTAGAAGAATATACATATCAAGCAAAAAAAAAAAAAAATCTATGTCAGTGCTCTCATACAGGAAAAATTTTGAGCTTTTCCATCTTTCTTCCTCAAATGCTGGCATATGGCTGCTCAGTCTACCTTGAATATTGCCTCTGACTAACAATACATGGCAGGAACTGCTTACAATCAGCTTCCTTATCAAGAGGAGCTGAAACGGCCTCAATGAGTCTTCCTAACCCTTTCCTGTTCTTTACCCACTTGGCTGTTTTGGGCTTCCTTCTGAGCTAAAACTGGACTCACATCTCACCCATGGCCACTACAGCTGAAAATCCCATTAGCTGCAGTGTGATTTACAGACACACTGGTGGAGGGGAGGAGGAGAAGAGAAAGGAGCAGTTGAGGAAATACAGTTCTGGTTCATAGGCAAGATCCAACATGCCTGGATAACTCATTTCTAATTGGAGCTTTCTGGAAAACCCCACACAACTAAAGCTGATTTTCAAGAGCAGCCAGAAACCAAAGTTTGTAGCAAGAGAAACCAGGAACCCTTACCCACCTATCCCACACATAAAAATCAGCTTTGTTTTTCTCCTTATGTTGTCTAGCTAGTAGTTTGGGAACAAACCTGTACCTTGGAGGAGCAAGTGAAGAAGGTGACTTTTCAACAACCTGTTTTGTTCACAAAGACAAAGAGGAGAGGGGGAGGAAAGGTTAGCTCAGAACTCAGAACAATGCAACAAGTGGTGATGTTTAAAGGGAAGTCTGTGTGCCTAGTGTAAAAAACAGCTAAAACCGACTTGATCGTCACCACTCTCTTCACTATCACTGAGCTGCAGGTCGTCCTGGAGCATTCTGAAAGACAACCAGAAGATAAATATCAGCCAAGGCAGACACATTTTGAAGCAGCAGGCAGTGATAAAGATTTGGTTTGTATTTCCAAAGCAAAACAACCTCCCAGCCTCCCCATCCTCTCTGAACATCTGGCATGATCAGTCTACTAAACCCTATCATTACCTGAAATGAATGGTTAAAATGTTTTAGGGGGTTTTTTTAGGCTTTTTTTTTTTTTACTGGTGTAGTAAGGGACTCTCATGCTGTCAGCCTGCACTGGCTCCCCAAGGGACAGAAAGCATCAGGAGCACCAGGAGATGTGCATGTTCACACACTCTGCTCTCAGGGGCTGTGAATATTTCTTCTGTCCCAGGGGTTCTTGTTTTGCTGCTCAAGTCTCCTATCACACAAGTGTAAGTCAATGCCAAGGTCAAGCCTATCTCCCTTCTCTACTCAAGGAACTCCATTCTCCTGCCCATTTCAGCAGTACTGTTGTCAAGCAGTTGAGGTTCAGAGCAGTTCACAAGTGGAGAGGCACGAGCTCTGTTTCACTATTGCTAGAGAAGAGAGCTGGCTGCCCACAAACATTTCCAAAAGTATCATTTAGTCCTGTGGCTGCAGGTGGCAACTACTGTTTGCAATTTTTAATTCAAATGCTGGAAGGCAAGGAGAGGGACCCAAAGCTCTCCCAGATTGTTATCCCCCTCTCTGGCAATTGTGCAGGCATCCCGAAGGAGTTGAAAAATAGGCAGGTAAAACCTAGCTATTCAAAAGTATAGTTATTCAAATCTTGAACTGGCTGGCAATTGACTCCCCAACCCAGATGATTATTAAAGTGTCCTTCCAAAAATGGGATCAAAAGCTTGGGAGCTGAGACAGAGATTTTAATCAATCATGACAAAACTCCGCTTATTTCAACTTCATTTCAAACCAAGGGCTTTCTGTGAGAAATTTTTTTTGCAGCCAAAAAAGAAAAATAGGACTCTGGCCCCTCATGACAACATGTTTTATAGCAAGAAAACAACTATAAACGATCCCCAGTGAACCACATCACCCTGGAAAAAGGGGGAGAAATTAGGAAAAAGTCAGTGCTTTCTTTGTTCATTTTGACTGCCATTCCCCTGTGATCTACCCTCCACTGCCTCATTTCCTCACACACCTTCTCGCTGGAAATCACCTCTTGCCTCTTCATTTAGAGTAAACACTGAAGGGAAGCACTGTGAGACACCACCTTGGAAAAGGAGAGCTCCAAATTTCCTACAGAAGGCAAACAGCCTGCAGCAATCCTATACGAGCCAGCTCTGCCCAGAGCCCATGCTCACTGCCAGACAGATGAGGCACAGAAATGAAAAAAGAACAGTGCCAGTACAGGCACTCTCCACACTTCTGGGCAGTCTGGCTAAGCATCTACTGGTAGCTCAATGAATCCTTTTTATTTTCTTTTACAACTCCTAAGGGGAAGGAGTCCCCTCAAAGATGGTCGTGAAGAAACTTTCAGGGATGCTAAAACATGCTGAAGGGTTTTAAGTTTGGTTTTGGGATGTTGTTTGGTTTTTTGGTTTGGTTTTGTTCTGCTTTAAGAATTGTGGACTAAAGACTTATTTCATTTGGAGATAAGAGGATAATCACAGAATCATAGAATGGTTTGGGTTGGAAGAGACCTTAGAGATCATTTAGTTTCAAACCCCTGCTGTAGACAGGGACATGCAAATACACTACCTAGATCTCTTTAAATCTGATTTAACTGTTTGTAATAACCTTTTCCACCTGAGCTGCTGGTAAATAAAATACATCAGCATAAAAGAACACTGCAACTACTTATTTGGGTTCAAGGAAGAGCACTAAAACTTCAAGTCATACTTCTGCAAGGGTAGACAAAGCCAGTTTCCCCAAAACAAGGTTTTGACAAATTGTTGAATAGCCTAGTTAAAGAAAATAAATCTGCCTTAATAATTTTAATGCTCCAGTTAGCTCAGGAATATTAGATGCCAAGGTTTCATTTGCAGGACCTGTTCATTGGCAGCTTATGTACACACCATTAATCTCCCTAAAGCTATTTAAAAAGAGTTCTTTCAGTGAGAGGAGCGGCACTAAAATTATTATCACTTGCCAAACAACCTCACTGAAAGCACAGGCTGGTCCCTCTCTGCTAGCCAGGTTAAAGATGCATCACTAAGAATGAGCTGGCATGTCTTGTTTTCAAAGAAGGGCTGCTTCCATTCCAGCACTGCCAGGTGCAAACTTCAGGGCTGCATTCAAGAATGAAATCCATCTGGGAAATCCCTGCACGCTCTGAAAAGCTGAATGCTTAATTTGGGCACACAGATGCCCTGGGATTTCATCTTCTAATTAACCAGCACAATCACTGTTTGTTTTCAGCCAGCTACACTTTGCAACACAAGCTACTCCAGGCAGCTGAATTTTCAGACAGTCACGTGCACTTTGAACAGCACAGAAAGCCAGGCCTGGTGTGCCAGAGAAAACAAACACAGAAAAGAAGGGATGTGTCACTTCAAGGGAAAGATGTAGAAGTCCTCGGGCAAGCTTCACTCAGACACAAACCCAGGCCACCCTGTTCCTCCTGCTTCCACTGTCTTTGCCGACCATGGGCTCACACATCCCTTGCAGGTGAGCAGTGGCTCTGAAGTGCCCGGCAAGGACGCTGAGCAGAGAGGGGATCATGGCTAAGGACAGAGCTCCATACTGTGCCAGATTTACAATTCTAGCCTCGTGGGCTAAGGAAGGAGTCTCTTCCAATTCTTGTCTGCAGGAAAAGTCTCTTCTCTCTCTGCTGCCTTGAAAACTGACTAAAGGGCTAAAGGATTTTTACAAGCAGCTGTGAACTGAAATAATGATGATGGTCATAGGGTAGCTGGGGAGGAAGGCATAGCCTGGAGCATTTGGAACCACTAGTTTTAGTAGTGCAATGAAAATTTTCAGATGTCATTAAGGAGGAACAAACTGCGGTGGTTGAAAGTGAAGCAAAATAAGGAAGAGATTAAGGGAGTAGTTGACTGCTCAGCAAGACACTACCCCATACTCCCAGTGAGTGAGGGCCCCTCTGCATTATGCTGGAACAGCAGGAAAAGGGGTGTTTAACAGACCCTACTGAGCCTGAGTGAAAAATTATACAACCTCAACCAAGATGGAGACATGGTTTTGCTTTTACTTGTGACTAGCCCAGTTTTCTTTGGTTTTTAATTAAATGATTTGTGATAAGGAAAAGGCAAACAAGTGGAGTAAGCATTGTAGTCTGTAGTTTGCAGCCTTCCATGGAAGAACATATCACGGAGTAACAAGATCTTTATGTATCAAATGAGCTGACAGACATTTAAATTACTGGTTCAGCAAGTGCCTTGCACATGGACCCCTGAGCCTTCCAGACATGGAAAGATTTCTGTTTGTTACTGAGGGCTCAGAACCTAGCAATGCTGCATTTGGCCAACTAATCCTGAAAGATTAATGTCAGCCCACACAAAACTGGTTTCAAGCAACTTCTGTAATTAACCTAATTAACAGATAATCGCTTTCACCTACAAGGACAGCACCAAGTTATTTCATCTGCCTTTTTTTTTCTTTGCTTTAAAATTTCAGCCCTGTTTCTTATAGTTCTTGTAGGTGTAGCTTTACTAGCCCATCCAGGCTTCAAAGCAATATCCAGGATCAATCACATTCAGTTTGGATCTTTTTTAATTTATGTCAGTTGGATGCAGGTTGAAGAGCACAAACCTGTGATGTTAAATAGCAACAGATGAAAAGAACAAAATACATTTTATCTGGTGCATTAATAGTTGGGATTTTTCTTCACTTTTGGTTTTAACACAGTCATTGTAATCATGACAAGTACACTTGGCATCGTCAGGTTAAGAGTTGGACTGGATGATCTTAAAGGTCTTTTCCAACCTAAAAGATTCTATGGTTCCATTACGAAACAATCATGTTTCTGTGGGTGAAAATTCCCTGCACTGGAAGTTTTCTAAGAAAAATCAGACTGATAAAACCTTAATCTTCAGAACATTGAGTAACCCAAAATTTAGTTCTTTCCAGGTTTTTCAATTAACTGCACAGTGGAGATGTGAACAGGGTCTGGTTACTTACGATGTTCTTGGCTGAGAACCTGGCAATGTTTCTGAAGGTGCTCCATAGTGCTCTGGAAATCAAACATAAATAGGTTTGGTTTATTTGCTTCTTTTGTAGCCTATTTTATCCCATGCTCTCTGAGCACCAGATTAGACTCATCACTTTCTTCTAGAACATAATTGTCAGCAGATTATTCATCATTCCAAATGGGGTTTCCTCATGAAATACCATGATGAAATACTCTGATGAACAGCTGCCTTAACGTCTACGTAATGAACATACACAATCTCTTATGCCATTTCTAAATTCATCACTGTTCAACAAAGCACAGGAAATCACATCTCTTCATCAAGGTCAATCAACATGTCAGGTATAACACACAACACACAAAACTATCTGTCAATAAACATATTGTCTGTGTTTCCTTTGGCTATCTACTTACTCTGATCCTTTGCTACAGATCCTTCAGGTTGCAATTCCTAGAAAAAAAGGACAAAGTGCAAATTGCGAATAAGATAAATGAGCTCTGTCTTAAGAACTGTGTACTGACAATTTGTTTTCCACGTGTCACTTTACTGTAATAAACATTTCAACTAGCTTGTCAAAGTGTCCAATATTCTAAGCTGGCCTGACATAGCTTAGCATGGACAGAAATGATAATGTGCTACTGTCACCAAGAACTGGTTCTTACCACATTAGGGGTATGTGCATTTTCAAAGAAATATTTTTTAAATTTCCTAAGATCTGCCAAACATGTCTGTTTAACACAGTCAGCAAATATTTCTGTTAACAAAAAGAAAAAACATATTTTGTGCTTCAGCAGAGACACTTAAAATGTCTCAGAAAAGCAGTTGTATTTGAAGACCACAATTACAACAAATGCTGCTGAAGCCCTTTTTATTCACCCCCATTGTGCTTTAATTTATCTGGCTATTTCTGAAGGTAATACCCCCTAAGAGCCCTTATTTATAAAAGGGGGACAAAATCAGATCGAAACACATGCAAGACCAGAAAGCTGCTTTCTAGTTTATCAAAAGTCCTGGCAGAAAGAAGGCATCTTACCTTTGTTGGGAATGGAAATTTGGAAGGCTCTGCTTTAGTAGGTGTATTAAGAGCTGTCAGGGGAGGTGGCCAAGAGCGGGTCATTTCCTGGAAAGAGATTGAGAGAAGCAACTATCAGGAATTCTGCTGATAGGCACAGAGATTGATTTGGATCTACATCTTCATGTACTTGGGCATGTTTCCCTATGTTTGCTACAAAATGCATGGTATGCTACAAATGCATAGTGATATGAACTACAGGCAAGAACACAGGATGTGCCTGGTGAAACACAAAAAGATGCCAGACTTCCAGGAGGAATCCTTGTGCTGCAACCCCAGCCAGCACAGAGTAGCCAGCGGGCACCTGTGTGCAGCTCCCCTCCAGCTCAAACACTGCCCCAAAAGCAGCTTCTGGAGAGCTATTGAGGCATCAGGATTTTGCAACCCCAAGCAACAGTAAGGGAAGTGAATTGCAGAAACCAAACTGTCCCACCAAGACTTCAGCATCTCAGAATAGCATTTGACATCAAGAAACCCTCTCCTCAAGATCAGCACCACTGGCTTGGGAATCCCAGGGCATTTTCATACTGTGCACAGGGAAGGGATAGAAGGGCCACAGCCACCCGGAGCCTGTGCTGCTCACAGAGGCAGTTCTGGCACAAGGTTAGAGCATCAGACACGGCTTTGGTCTGCATGAGCAGCCTGGAATTACAGTGAGGGAGCAGCAGCCCAGCAGCAGTGCTGTGCACAGGCACAGGGAAGGACACAGGTGTGTTCCTGCTCAGGGCCACGCTGCTGGGACTGGCAGCACAGACATGAGGCAGCTCATCCAGAGCCTTTGGAGGAAGGGCACTTGGAAATGGCAACCCCCTGACTTGATACAGGAGTAGCTCTGCCTGTCTTGGATGATTTGTCAGTCTTAAACTGCACCAGACTGCATTGCACTTATGTACTGATAGAAAGATTGATCTTACAACTCCAGCTGTATTCAAGGCTGACTCTTATCTTTACTTCTCCTCAGCACACCCCAAAACTAGTGACAGCTACATCTAATGAGTGAACAGAAGCAGAGAGGTATTTTTTCCCCAACCATTACCCTAAGGCATCCAA
Organism: Passer domesticus; assembly: GCF_036417665.1. NCBI lineage: Eukaryota > Metazoa > Chordata > Aves > Passeriformes > Passeridae > Passer > Passer domesticus. The sequence goes on from NC_087477.1 coordinate 27,943,085, forward strand.
AATCTAAGCAAAGAGAGAGATCTATTATTTAAGAGTACCTACCCTCAAAATTTCTTCAATGGACTGCACATCAATGGGGTTGGTTTGCTGTAAGAAGAAATACAGAAGCAGCATGAGTTTGTTTGGGTTTTTTACCAACTGACATAAGAAAGGCACACACTCTGTGAACATTTGCTTACCAACAGCTCAATACATTTCATGGAAGCCCATTAGTAATAAAATGCTTGTAAGGATTAAAATCCCCATCAGAAGGGTAGTTAATAATGCATTTCTAAAATGCCTCTTGTTTTCAAGTCCTGGGCAGAGGTGACAGGAGATTCTACCAGGATGCTCTGACTGGGATGGGGTAAAACTACTCAAACAATGCCACCAGTGGCAAATGGTATTTGCAAAGCTGGTAAATGGAAAAGGGAGCATCACAGGGCATTTGGTGTTGAATAAAGCTGAAACCAGTCTGACTCAATCCCAAAGTTAAACATCCTGATAGTGAGATACAGATGTGGTAGACCTGGTAAAGCACCTGATAAAGGAACAAACATTCTACTGACACTACCAATAACTTATGTAAAGCTGCTGAGCTGACACAGCTGACCTGAAGAGATCTGACAATCAATCACTTGATACTATAAAAGCCCAGTCCCAAGTTTTAATGGCAGGGTCTTCTAATGTATCCCTTCTTGGAGTGTATGTGTGCATACACTGATGTGCTCCAGCCATGGGGAACACCTCTTCCACAAATCAGCTTCTCATCTACTAACAAGGCACATGCTTTAAAAGTATCTGTCATTTACATGTTCTTTCCTAAGTGATATCATTAAAGGAGGCTGAAACAGAAAACAACCAAAGAACTGAGTAGTTGTAACCAGCAAAATGCATGCCAGGTCAGTTTCTCATCTACAAACAAGGAATCCTATGGAAGTGTTCAGTCATCAGAATAATTGATGAAAGGGAAAGGCCAGGAAGAATTTATTCACATTCAAGAACTGAACAGTGATCTACAGTGCCCAACCAGAAGGATCTTCCCCAGAAAAAAAAGATCAGTGCAAGTAAACACTTCAATAAAGTCCAAAACTGTCATCATTGGCCCTTGCACAGGAAGTCCACTCATCTGTTTCCCACATGCTGCACTATTTACATTGGAAGGAGGAGACAAGGAATGCCTTTCCCTTGCAACCTCATTTGTCTGAGTCGACATAAAGCTCTCAGTGAAGCAGTGCTCATTTGACAAAGCCTTGAATTTCTTCAGAAAATCACACAGGGAGAGCTGCTTCTGACCTTACACACCCAAACAAACGAAAGCTGAGGCACGGCCAGATAAGTCACACAAATGAAAGCAAGGCCTGCAGATGTGTCCCACAGCAGACAGCACGAGGGGACAGGGAGGGCAGACTGCAAGGAACTACCACATGGCAAGAGACTGGAATCCTTCGTAACTCATGGTGCCAAAAAAGGCACCCCTTTTCCTCTTTTTATTCTCAGCAGCTTAACCTAGTAGCTCAGCCTAATTTACTTCTTAATTCAGTAAGTGGTGAAGAGCAGTCACATTCACTTACATCCTCCTGTCCAAAATGCTTCAGGAAGTCCTGAGATATCCCATGATAACACCACAGAAATAAACTTCCCACGAAACTGGTAAGAAATTAAGATCCTGCCTGGACAAAGTATTCCAAAACTCTCTCTATAACGGATTGATTGCAACCAACCAAAGTCAGTTTACTTCACCCATTTCAGAAACTTAAATTTTATGAGATGGTAAGTGATGACAAAGTGGAATACAATTAACCTGAAAATAAGAGAATATCTATAACAGCCAGTCTGGACCTCTCTTATCCTTGCCAAACAACCCACATCCCCCTTCCTGGAGTTCTTTCTGATGAGCCTAAAAAGACTTTGACATTGATACAGGTTTACATACACAGAGTATTTATAGTTCAATTGTCAGGAGGATTTATCATAACCCCAAGGGTTCAGTGACTGGTTCTTCACAGGTCCAGGGGCTCAGCAGAAACCACTTTCCTCCTCATGGCACAAAATTTAAAGGGAAACAAACACACAACACTGAACAAGCACCACACAAGTCTGCATTGGCAGCATAAGGACCTTGGTTTTTGTTGGGTTTTTTAGGACACCATTATCAAATCCATAGTGAAATGATTGTTCTAGAGATTGCAATCACAGATTGTTTGGAACAACCACAGGGTCCAAAACACACCAAAACTGTCAGAGTCAGCTGACTGCATGGGGGTTCTGCTCTCAGGTAGGAACTGTAACTGTCCCTGTGTCCCAAATCTGTGGGGCAAACCACCTTTCCCTCCATCCCAGCTCCAGTGACTGAGGACATTTCATCTTTTACAAAGCCATCCAGTTCCTGAAGGAGCTGGGCTTTTCTGCATCCTGAGTATTTTTGCCCCTTTTGTTTGTTGTTTTGGTGCTTTTTTTTTTTTTCCCTTCAAGTCACATCTTGGCTGTGTTTCAGCTTGTTAAACCACTGAACCACCATTAAACCACAACTACCACCCAGCAGCAAGTCATGTCCTTGTCAGCTTTAAGAGAAGAGTTTAGGGGAAAGGAGAAATACAATGCTGCTGCAGGAAGAGCTACAAAGCCATAAAGCCAAAGAAATCCCTGAAAGGAGCTCAGCTCTACTGAGGACTGTGGGTGTGGGAGATCAAATATTCCACATTGCTGTCTGTCCCTGCTAGCTCTTTTATAGCCTTTCCTGGGAACACTGTAACGTGCAGACAGACAACTCCAGTTAAGCCTGGTGCATATTTGCTGTCTGACACTGACATCTGTACAATCCCCAGCTTGGATTTCCTTATGCCACATCCACACTCTTTCAGTTTGGGAATAACAGAGGCCCCTCCAAATATTGCTTACAACATATTTTGATGGTCATGGTCAAGCACAATCATGGGACATCCAGAAATTTTGGCTTGCTGGGTTTGGTATGGTGTTTTAGAGCCAGTGTTCCCATCCAAACTGATGCTGTTCTTCTCTAACAGCTAGTTCCCACAGCAATAATACTAATTTAATTACTTATAATATTAATAAGAATACTGATTTAAAAGTAAAAAAAAAAGGAAAACAGCCCCTGAAGGATTCATTACTACTTTGATCATGAACTGAAAAGGACTTGAGGGCAAAATAATGTCAAACATCTACACAAACGTAAGAAGCCATAGAAGTTACTTGAGAAATTAGTCTGTCTCTACTATAACAGGCATGCAGAAATGCACAGGTGCACATACCCACAAAAGAAGAGAGGGAGCTCTTAATTTAGAAAACAATTTAAAATCTGTGCAGGCACTCAATTCACACTGCATAGCAAGTGTGTGAGGAAACTCTCAGAAATACTTCCATGTCCTCTCCTCATGAGCAATTCCAAAATCCACACACTGTCATGAACACAGCTCTGCTCACGCCCCGAGCCGCACAGTCATAGGGAATGAACGAGGAAATCAGGATAATAAACTAAAAACCAAACCCAAACTAAGCTGCCTAAGGAACCACCAGGCACACAAAAGAAACACCCCACTGCCTGTGATACTGTGTGAGCCACAGATACTACAAAGAATAAGCAGTGGTTGTTTTGAGTTTTGTTTTTTTTCCATAATGAAGATGGGGTTAGAGAGCTTCTGAGGTTATTTCTTTTTCAAAAGATATTCCATTAAAAATTACAGCACACATTTTCATCCCACTCTGTCACATGTGCCAAGTGGAGCTGAAGGACCGTATGGCTCTCATGTGTGCAAGAAGGGGGCTGGAGCTTTCTCCCTGGTCTTTAAATAGCTTGCCTCGTCAGGAGGCTGTGCCAGAGTAGTTTCAAGCAAGATGTCAAAAAAATCGCCTCTCAGAGAGAGTTGGCCATGCATTATTTCAGAAGCCACCATGTGACACTGCCGAGATGTGTGGGCTCAGACAAGGCCAGGGGCAGTCAGAGCACACAGAGTGTGCAAGGGTGAGGACAGGAGGTCTGGAGCTGGCATTAACTGGAACGGATACAGGCTGCCTCTCAGGCAAGCGTTAAGGTGTCGCAGACCTTTCTGTTCCTTCTCATCTCAGTAATTTCCACCCCACTGCTTATCCCTGCTATTTGCAAGCCTCTGCTGTCACAGCCCATTTGGAGATGCCCCCTGACATCCTGTGCACAAACAAGGCCCTTGTTTCTCCATCTTAAGTGAAACTGGTGCTGCAGGTACCAGGCAGTGTAGGAGAGGAACAGCTACAGCACGAGTGCATTGCCTGGTATCTCCTCCTAATTAAAACTGAAATGTGTGTGTGTACAGCTCAAGCATGCCAGCTATTGCTCTTTGCCTGATCTCAGACTGAGCTACTAGCACCAACAAAACCCAAGCAAGTGGTGCAGCAACAATGAGAAAAGCCAATTATGAGTTCCATGCCCTTCATTCTGCTGTCAGGTTTTCTTTGTTTCCTAATGAGAGCTTTGCCCCTGCAACTATCAGCAGAGAAGGTTGCCAGCTCTCAAAACCCAAACCAATCACATTTTCAGCTGCTTCCCATTTAACACTATGCTTTATTATATTTGAATAGGAATACATAGTTTTAAATTTATTTTTTCATGTCAACTGCACGGTCATTGCCACTTGAATGCAATGAAGACCACAAGACTGCATGCTTCACTGCATGAAGGCTTAATTTGAAAAAACAGGCAGGACAAAAATCAGACTGAAACCTACCATCCTGTCCTCACTTCACCCATCTGTGCTCAGCCAGTCAAAGCAGGAGGAGATCTTGCATATTAGATGCCTTCTCCTCCTCGCACACAAGTCACGCTAGCGATAGCAAGCCAATTTACTCTCCCCAAAGCAACTTCCCACCTGTATTTTTGTGCAGTTAAAAATCCATCCTCTCTGTGCTACAGACAGATGCAAGATGGACACACAGGGCATGTTTCCAAAATGACCCAGCCAACAAGAGACAAGGCATATTTTAACCAAGCCTCTACTAATCCTGATGATGGATGCAATAATGTTCTGCCATGTAGTGAAAGGGGCTGCCAAAGCTTGAAGCTCAAACTGTATTGTTGATTGACACAAATACATAAACATGAAAATTCATAAAGGCTTTCGCACACTATCTTGAGGAACACCAGACACCAAACAGATTCTCTGCCAAGGCTATTTAAGTGTTCCATGTCACAGAACATAAGTCCTACAACTATTTTCATTTTACAAATCTGTAACGCTTCTTATATTGTACCCAATATTTGCTAGAAAATAACTGTTAAATAACCCATAACTAGAAAATAATAATTTATAAACCTTTATGAGGCAGGTATTTTAGATTATGAGAAAAACACAAAGAAAACCTGTCATGCAATCAATGTATGCTTTGCTACCAGCAAATTTCCTGTTCCCTAGAAAGCACACAAAGTCCTTGTACAATGTGGTATTTTCCCATGTGCACTAACCTAGTCCATGGCCTTGTATTCCCTGAGCTATGGATCAGAGATATTTTAATTGCTTGTAGCTAAATGGATTGGAGACAATAGAAAACAAGTTGGTTTTGAGGCACATCCTGGTGAAACTTAGTAACCACAACAGCTCCCTGAGGCACAAAACCACACTTTCATTTCCAGCCCAAAGATTCCATCAGCACCCAACTCCTCTAACAAAACACAACTTCCTCAGCTCTGGCATCAACAGCCTCTTGGGTGGACCTGGGACGACATCACTGTTGCAGCTGCTGCAATTAAAAAAAAAAAACCCTGCAAACCACTGGAGAAGTGACTACACAGGGGAAACAAGGATGAAAAGCTAACAAAATTTTCAAAATTGTGTCAAGTAAAAAAGATGCAGGCAGGTAGTCAATGTAAGATCTTCTGATTTCTTTCATGTTAAGAAATTGTAGGGATTTGGGGTTTTGCTCATTTCCTTTTTAAAGTTCATGCAAAAAGTATTAGTGCTTTTAAAAGGAAAAAGGTGAAGTCTGAGCTAAAGATTACAAGTGTAAGTCTTTGCATTGTTGCCTGTGAGCTTTGAATTAAATCAATAACAAATCAGGCTAAAGTGTGTGCAAACACTTCAAAGAAAACTGTATTTTAGGGATGAAACTATCCCTTCCTTGACTTCACACTTCCCTCATACGCAAGTGTGGGAATACTGCATATATTTAGGTTTTTCTTGGTGCTATTTTTCTATTAAGCTCAAAAACATTTCATAAGCATACAACAAAAAGGGACTTACATTACTGTAATGAAACCTTTATAGACACAATTTGTATAAAATCTCAAATCATATGGATCTTAGTATGACTTAATGACTGACTTCATAAACTATGGCTGCAGATTTTAAAGGCCATTTTATTACAGGGAGTATTGTCTGAGGTTTCATTACTACTGTAAAATAACATATTTGGCAGCAGAGTCCCTTTAACAGCAGCTTAAGCTGTTCCAGAAAATTCAGAAAGCTGCTGTCACAGAACAACAAATCTGTGAGAAGTGAAGGCAATTTTCTCAGCAGGTTGCCCAAGACTAGGATTAATTTTCACAGGAGAAATTACTGCAAGACACATCATTTTTGGCACAGAAAAAGAAATCTCACTCCATATCAACAGAAACATGACAACCACAACAACCAAAAAAAACCCCCAAACATAAGGTAGAATACAAAAGGATGAAAAGAGAAAACTAAACACAAATAAAACTGAAATAGCTTAAATTTTATAAAAACCTTTTATCAGATTCTCTTTGTGGAAAGCAGTAACAAGGTAGCACACACAGCAGCATCTGTAAGAAATACATCTTTGGGGATGCACTTGTTTGAGTTTTGTGCCAGCTTCAGGTAGCCAGATGGGTGGGTTAAGCTATGGAAAATGAGCAGCAACAAGCAACACATCCTGGGTCTCCTCTCTCACCAGCCCAGTTCTTCAACCTAACGGAGTGAGACTGGAATAATTCCAGCAAATCAAAGGAAAGCTACTTGAAGCTGCTTGACATTGCTTCCAGTGTTAAGTTTCAATTCTGTGGTTCATGAAAAACAAAATCTATTTATGCTTTTTGCTATATGCACACTAAAATAATGCTGAGGTACTACAGAAATGTACAGAACGATTCTGTCTTATCCAGCCAGATAAAGTCTTAAAAATTACACTATAAAACCATTTGTTTTCTCATTTGTGTTTATGCTTCTTGCTTGATGTCACAAGACTTCATTGTAGACTAAAAATCCAATCTACCAGTCTCAGAGTCCACAGGAGCCTTCTAAAATAGTTTCTCTGGGTTCTATTTCAGGTCCTCTGTGGGCCCCAGGGTTTCACCAGCAGCTCACCTGTAGCCAAGTTCCCTGTGGACAGTTCCACAAGCACACTTAACTCATTTGAGTCCACACCTCTCTTTTCCAAGGCAACACCAAAGTTATTCCACTAAAAAAATGCCACACCACCTTCTCTTCTGCTTCTGCCCACACCTCAACTCAGCAGCCCAGCTCCAAGTGAAGACAGCAGCTCCAGCCTGTCACTGCCCTTGTAGCAGGTTTGAAAATAAATAAATCCATTCCCATGAGCTTTATTCAGCTGACACTGAATGATCCTGGCAATTTAAGCATTTCACATCAAAATACTCAGCAAACAATGGTTGTACTGTCCTGTTCCTGCGTGGGCGCCTGCAGGAAATAAAACATTCTTTAAAGATTTTACACGCTTTTCTAACCCTGAGATGGATTATTTTGCTCAATCTAAAAATAAATACATGGCCCTCCTTGTGTTCAAACAGCGTAAGAAAAACAAATTGCTGTTTTGTCTTTCTTTGACTGAAGTAGCCAAGGGGGTTGTGTCCTAGGGGAACAGACTGTTGATATGTTTTAATGAAGGATTCATTACAAATCCTGAGCTGCTGACAAAAATTTGTGCATCTCTTGTTAGCCTCCATCTAATAATAACATAACTGAAATCCAAACAAAGCAAGCATGGAAGTTAAGTGCAGCATCACCTGTACATTGCCATGCAGACCAGGACTCCAGCCAAGGCTGATTATCTCTCTAGTAAATTGCTCTGCATAAAGAACCTCCACACAAGAGCACCTCTCCACTGCAATGACCATCTGTAGAGTAGCTCTCAAAAATCTAGCTCTGACCCTTGATTCCACAAAACTTTCTTCCCTACTGTCCCCTTAAGGTCTCTCCAGTAAATAATTTTTAATACTGCTTAATGTGAAACTGTAAGTATTGTGCCCATGAAAGGCTGAGGTGGTGTCCCCTTGTTCCCTGCAGAACGAACACACAATTTTCTTTCAATGCAAGCATTTGAGTGAGAGCAGCAAGCCACTGTTTCAGGTATTTTCTCATGTTCAGTACCACCTCACTGCAATTTATGCTCGTAGATATAATTTACAGTATTTTGAATAGCATGAGTCTAGCCTACTCCAGAAAAAAGGCTGGTCACTGCAGCTGAAACAACACAAGATAAGAAAATAATAACTATGCTTGTTAAGACCATCAAGGAAACTGGGGCTTTTGGTGGTGAGAGGCATCCTGTGGATCTGAGGATCACTTCAGATAATTAACTGCTGCTATCTCTCAGAAATGCTTTCCATTTCCAAAGACCACTTTCTCCTTGGAAAACAAGCAGAGTTAGATTTATGATGGCAGTGGTGGCACGTGGTGCACCTCCCCTTAAGGACTCAGTAAACAAGACTTGGAGATGCAGGCTCTCCCAGCTGTTTGAAAGCACCCTCAGCTCCTCCCTGCATTACCAACACTGCCAATAAAAGTTTGGGAAATAAAACAAATTGAAGAGGCAGGCTGGAGCCTGGAGCAACACCACCAGCCCCACACCAGTACCTGGCACATCTCCCTGCTGCTGCTTGGGACAGACCACACAGCCTGGGGGAGCTAAAAGGCATCAGTCACCAGAACCAGTGCATCAAAGCAGAAGGCAAGTGGGAGGAACACGAATAAAGGGATGCTTGTTAGTACATCTAAGGATGGTATTCCCAAAGGAAAAAAGAGAAGAAAACACATGTGTTGAAAGGATAGGAATTGTATCTCTCTCCCTAAGAAAATGAAGTTCTTAGCTCAGAAAGAGCCTACATGCTATTTTTAACCTTTCATGGAAATGGAAGAAATATCTTTAAATGCTTCAAACCAAGGAACTTGCAAGGGAAAAAATAGCAGGATATCCTTTTGCTTGCAAAGGCAACTATCACTATTGTTTTATAACTGAACTAAATACAAAAAAAAATATTTCTAGATTTTATGTTTTGTGGTTGGAACAGCAAGGTGCCTTGTTACTATCACTACTATCATGTCTACACAGATGAAAGTTATCCTCAAGACAAATATTGGACAAGTCTCTTGGAAGCTCCCTGTCTTGCTAAAGACAATGGGAAACCAGAGCAAGTCCTGTCCACCAATTACCTGGTCACTCTTCTATTTTGTATGCTCAACAGAGTGACCAGGTAACTAGAAGTAGTATAACCTGAAAACAACTTAACTTATACTTTCAGCTGTAAAAGCAGCATCCGAGGTTGACACTGTCTGCTCCCAGGAGATGTTTGTTATTACTCAGCTGAGCACGCATATTCACTTTTATCCTCTCCTCAGAAAACAGCTTTGTGCACTCAGCAAAAAGCTCACAGCACCCTGAGCTTGTTTGCCAGGTGGGAACAGAGGCCAAGACTGGACAGAGCCTTCTAGAACCTTCTTTGCTTATGCTGTGCCTAGAACACAGTCCACAATAATTTAAATCTGTATTTAGAAGACACTTGCCTTTGTTGTGACTCAAAATGCAAGGTTCCTTAAAAGACATTTTTATCATTCCCTAACCTCTGCATTAAAGGCTGCAGACGGTGTTCCCCAAGTCCCAGAAATTCTTTATGGCCGGGCTTACACACTGCAGAGCTGTCACACACAATTTTTACCTGCAGCCAAGCGAAGCAGGAGGTGCTGAGCTAATGCACCTGGCTGGCATTTGAGAAGTGATCCTTGTCCCTCAGGTGTAACAGGAAGGCTCCAGGCCATCAGCCTCCCAGGATCAAAAAGCTATCAGAAAATGCTGAGAGGATGGGAGAGTTCACTGTTTCTTTCCTTGTTTGTACAATCTGGAGGGAAGAAATGGCTTTTTTGCTTATTTAACATATTGTCCGAATGGCTTGGAATCAAAATCTAAACAAGGAGAGATGATTATAAGTACCAAGACACCAACCAACCTCTGCTTAAGGAAAAGCTTTCTCCATCTTTCCTGATGCATCCTAGGGACAGCAAACTGGAGAAGACTACAGATATTTCCAGATTTTCTGTATCACCGTTTCACTGCCCATAATTTCCTTCCTAAAAAATTGCTCAAATGATGCCAATGTTTGTGAAAAGTTCCCATGAACCAATGGCAAAATACTCAAATAATTTAAAATACCTCAGGGATGTGAGCAGGCAGGTTCATAATTCGTAGCCATGATGAATAGGGCTCACCACCTTTGTGTACTGTGACTGTTTTATGTCCTCTCAGGCAATGTCTCTACATTGTAATAGTTTCACATGAAATCCTTAGACTCCTGAAAGCTGGACAATCATTTCCCTACATGTGCACCACAGAAGGCTCTGAGGAAATGTCTAAGGGAAGGGTAGGACATACCCAAGGGGTTGCTGCTACCATAGCAAACAGAAAAATAAATACCACACTGCTTCTCCTCTTGCTTTCATTATGGAAAAATGTGCAATATTATTGTGGTAACATCAATACTGCATTGGCAAAGAGGGGCAGGAATGGAGCTGAGCTGCACCAAGGAGGCAAGGGATGTCCTTTGCACTGGTAAAGCACAGATGGCATTCCTTCAGCACACCCAGCCAAGGATTAACAAAGCAAAAATGCAAAGAGACAAGTAACGTGACAGCCCAAGAGCACCTTCAGTAAAACGCCTACTTCAAGTGAAAACATTCAGGCTGAATACACCACACCTTTCGCCTTTAGAGAACAGATGGTGTCCAGCCAAATCTGATTTACGACTTGGTCTGAACAGCAGTGAGCTGACAGGCTGATGAAAGAAACCAAAGTATTCCTTGTCTGAGGAGAAACAGGTTGAATCTACCATAACTTTGTCTCCTGTTGCATGAATTCACCCTATATCTTCCCAAACCTCTAGCATTCTTCATAAGCCACTGCTATTCAAAACACAACATGCGTAAGTCATGTTTAAAAAAACTAATGCTCTTAAGCCAAGTTAAAAAAAAACGTAAGCTTTAGAAGAAATAGATACCACAGAGTTAATAAGGTATCATTCCACACACTGTTTATTTTACAACAAACTTGTAAAATGCTCAGTCACTCTGCCAGTGTGCTTGCTCTACAGAAACATACTTGTAAACACATACAGCAGTTAACCTTAAAAAGCATGGGGAAGTGCTCACTCACTTCTCCCCTTGGGGGTGCTTTCAATTCAATAGTGTATTAAAACAAATACTCGCATTTAGGCTCTAATTCAAGACAAATTCTCTTAAAATTATGCTAACACAGAAACGGAATTCTCTCATCTCCCAATAAAAGGAAAAATATAAATATTGCTGTGTTGTTGCTACTCATTCTAACTTTGAGCAGTGAAAAAGTTTTGAAAACAAAGTTTTTTTTGAGTTTTTTTAATGGTCAATTTTTTTTTTTCACTTAGTGAACTTGGATAACATTTCTGACTGTGGCATAACCTAAGCTACATGGCAATCTCTTGAATAGCCAAAGTTCCTATTTGTCTTCAAAGGAAAGTGCACATTTAGACAAGTCACCTAAACTGGAGTTTCTGTAAGTAATGAGGGTTTAGGTCAAGTTTCATAACTGGTCAAAAATTAGTCTACAAGCCAAGTACTATTGAGCTCTATTTCCTTAGCAGCCAAAGCAAACATCACCCTTGTTCCTTCCTCCTTTGATTCCAGAAAAGCTCCATCTGAAGAATAGACAGAAAGGCCAAAGCAGCTGAATTCAGTGTCCTGGAAAAGAGGGACTCATAGAAGGCCATAGTGTCGTTTATTAGATGAAGAAGGCTGTGGGGAAGGGAGGGGACAGAGGGCACTTTCCAGCATCCAGCCCTTGTTGGGTCTGAAATGAGCACAAAGTGATGTCAGCTGCAGTTTGACTCCCTGTGGTTGGGTACATGCAAAGGAAGCTGGGCTGATGGCAGGGAATGCACCCAGACTTTTTGCTTGGAGTACAATGGACTGCCAAGATACCCCTGACTGCGTGCAAAAAGAGCATCTCAATATCTAATGACATTTATGAACCATTTGATCAACAGAACAAATTGGCAAGAAAATGCAACACTGCTAAAGCAGTTTGGAGGAGAAATTGGTGTGTCGAAAAGCAGGAGATCAAAAATTATCACCTTTTCCAACAGGGAATTAAAATATTCTGCTGACTTGAAAAAATACAACACTATTTTGTTGTCTAAGTAATAAATGCTCATCATTATGAAGAGAAAAACTGGCATCTAAAGCTTGGGAGGGAGAAGGATGTTAAAGATAATTCAGACAGCAACATTGTTAGACATCAGAGAAAATGAAAAACGAGACCTGAAACTTCAAAGCACAGAACAACAACACAAGGAAACAAATAAGAGAGGCATAACTCACATAGAAACAGACTGCACTGAGTATTGTGCCAGGGCAGGAACACTACTTGCTGACTTCATTTCAAAAACTGCCATATTGCTGTAGTCAAGCTTTGGTGAGCTCTGGCAATCTCATGCCCTACCCAGAGCAACTGGGAAGCCCTTTTCCATGCAGGACTGTACCAGCTCGTGCAAACAGCAGGGAAACTCCTCTGCCCTTGATGCTGGTGCTCACTGAAAACCATAGAGCTGACCAATACCTCAGTGAGACACCTCCCTGCTGCAGCAGCCACTGGTGCAAGAGCACTGTGATCAGTGCCCACGAAGGAAAAGCAGTACCACCAGATTTGTCATCACTGTGCTGATCCATTATTCCTATGGAGCATTCTTAAGCTGCAAAATGCCACTTCCACTGAGGCTCACTGGTAGCCAGTAAAAAAAAGTCCTATAAAGTAAGAAACACAACACAAAGCACATGCTAAACATTTTCCTATACTTAAACAAAGCAAAGAATCAGATCAAAGTCCAGGAGGTGCTCAAAGTAGCATTAGGAGAGTGCTAATGTGATGACCAGGGTAGGAAGATAAATCTTGTGTTTCATTCCTGGAAACATATCTCTCGAACCAGGAGTCTACAGCCAAAATAATTCAGAGGCTTGAAACAGGCAGATTCACTCTCTGAAGAAACATCTCCAGTAGCATTTGTGACCACCAAAGCAAAGACCTCCAGGCTGGCACTTACCTATGAAGTACTGCTTGGCCAGGGAGAAGCACAACCACACACAGGTGTTTTAAGACTTCTCTTGTTTATAAGCTTTTTCATCCTTCAGTAACTAGAGAAGTTAACTCCATTTACATGAGGCAATTATTACAAGACTCACTAAAAACACTCCCCTCTCCCTGCCAGCCCATCCTTCAGCGACCTGCTCCCAGTCAGATGTGACAGGCAGACCCAGACACGGCCTCCACAGGACTTCACGGGGCTGGGTGCCTGCCTGGGTTTCACCTGGTCCCGCTGAAGCCAGCTGCTGACCCCACCCTGGCACCGGCTGGGTGCTGCACTTACCTCTCTGAACATGTCTTACTGCCTTCCCACATGGCAGGGCAGATTTCCTGTTTTCATACATTGCCTTGTCAGCCCTAATCAGTGTCAATAGGTTATGGTGTCTTTTGTGCTGGCGGCGTCAGCCCTGACAGGAAAGAACTTTTAATCTCTTCCCTCACACCGAGCCATGAGAAGCTGCAGGCGCTCCCAGACATAACTCCCTTGGCTCCTCTCCGAAAAATTCTCTCAAGCACTCGGTTGCTTAGCAATATTTGCCTTCCCCCTGTACGGTTCAAATTGGCAACATCTGTCCCTTTGGCACTTTCCACTTGTGCAAGAAACAGTGCAGAGAGTTTCAGAAATCTACAGAGAGGTTGGTGGAGCATGATTCGCGTGAGCCATCAGAGCTGCTTTGGCATTTTATTGCTGGTTTATTTCAAGCCTGGATAGAATATGCGGCTTCTTCCAAAGGAGATGCACACAGGGGAAAATCCTCTTTTGCATCCGGTGGGACTGACCTATTAAATCAAATACAAGTAGCTTTTTCTGTTTACATAACTACACCCGCATGCTCTGGCTTGGTTTAGCTGAAAAACCCAAACAAAACACAGCACTGACATACAATTCTTTCCTGTCAACTGGGACTGACTGTGACTTCTGCTAAGATATTGCATGCTCATCAAGGGAGAGAAAAACAAGAGAAGCCAAAATGTGTTTATGCATTTAAAAATGCAAAAGCTGTGTGCAATCCTGACCTCATAACCACTAGTCAAAAGCCAAACTGCCTGTGGCCCATGCAACCATTCCAAGGGGCAGTGATCAAGGTCATTGCCTCTGGATGTACCTGCAACCCAGCGAATGACGGGAACAAGAAATCAAAATAATTTAAGAGCATAAAAAGTACCAACTGCTTTCACTTCTGAGAGCCAAAAGGGAACATGGAGAAGACCCAAGTGAAAGGATTTGTCTTTGGGTACTTGGACAAGGAGCAGCACAGAATCCCACAGTAAACCTTCCTCTGGCTGCAATTCATTTCTGCTCACACCACAATGCCCAAGGGTTGTGAGAAAGGCCTTGGCCGGCACAGCTTTGGATATTTACATGGAAGTTGTCAGGGAAGCCTACCAAAACGACAGTTTCAGCTCTTAAGGTGAGGTTGAGGTTAACTTTTTTTGCCTTTAAAACTTTTCTTATCCAAAACAGTCAGAAACAGTAACAATTCTCATTCATGTTTGATCTGCTTCTTTAGCAGTCACACACACCAGCAACAAGACAAATTGACTCAATGCCTGTGGGGAAGCATGGAAACCCTTCTCCAATAACCTAAGGCACTTCTGATTATAAAAAGGGGAGCAGAGACGACACAGAAGTAACACTTTGTTACCTGTCTTGGTGCAAAGCAGGGAAAATAAAATATTCAAAAAAGGAATACAAGGGGCAAGGGAAAAAAACCCAAACAAAACACAATCTCCCTTCTATTCAGTAAATGAGAAATACAGAAAAGATTGGTAGAAAGATAACAGTAGCTTAATGCTGACTACTGTGTTTCATTACATAAGACCAACAGTGCTATGCACACCTTTAAAGACTTTCATTTTGAAAGGATGCAGAATTAAAACAATACATTTATTGCTACTTTACAGGATTCACCTGTCTGACAGCTTCTGCCAGTAGAAAAACTCAGGTGCCATGAAGAGAAGTCCAGTGAAAAATTATCTACCTAGGACAGACTTTTTATATATTTTCCAAACCTTAGTAGGTATTTAGTAATTCCTATTTACTATATAACAACCACATTTTAATTGGTGAACATTGATAAATGTTTACTGAGGAAAACACAGCTCAATGACAGCAACTTGAACACAAGGATTATACAGCATTACCAAAAAGACTTAACACATCTGGGCTGCTTCATTGTTGCTTAGGGGTTCTAAATTGGCTGCTTCCCTATTTGCTTCTCACAGGCAGGAGAGTCTGGTGAGGCCCCATTACACAAGGCAGAAGGAGCTATGCCCTAACACCCCCAAAATTTTTGAGAAAACAAAGCCAAACCTTCAATGAGCATCAAGGGCCGTACATTCCTCCATACACTATGCCCTTAATAATGCTTGAGGATTTACAAACACCCTCCCTCAAAACAGCCTGAATGCCTCTTCCCTCGCTGTCAAACTGATTCCCTTTCACACATCACAGTCTGTGTCAATGGAGGCAATACAAGGGTCTTTGTTGGTGCTGCAGCCCTCCTAGAGACATGGAGAGGGAGAATGGCTTTAAAAGCATCTTTGTTTAGGTGTTGGAGAAGAGGAAAAACGTGGTACATGAAGAGAAGGGACATGCTTCTTCATGTGTGCTACATTTTTAAGCCTTCTCACAACAAATTTGGGAAGATGCCTTAAAGGGACAGTGATGACATTTCAAAGTGAAGGCTTTGATTTGGGGAAAAGGGGAAAGAGCTGTTCAGTGTCTCTGTGAATGCAAAGTGAGTCACTGTGCTGTTATCCACTGTGGATTCATTCACTCTGCAGTGAAACTGTGTGCCTGTTTGGCCTGGAAGGCTGAACTTTTCAGTGTTCCCATGAGCAGGAGCTGTCAATAATGAATTCACAGCTGCAGGTGAAACATGCCTTAGAAATTCAATTAACCAGAACACATGTTGAGGAAATGGCTTCCCTAAGTCATGTCAAGGGAGATTACAGGAAAAACTGTACTTGGCATGTGGCTGTTCAGTAAACTGGGGCCAAACAGTTCAGGGAAGAGGAGGGAAGAACGGCAGAGTTTCTGCTAGTCTAGAACTATTCACTGTCAGGGTCGTTGCAGGGCAGGAACCTCCCCATAGTTCCTGTTTCACCAAGAAATAAATAGGGGACAACCTTCCAGCCAATATACTCTCAAGCAGCCTCTCTTGTACAGGACACTGAGCACACAGGCCATATACCCAGGGGTGCCACCTCACTGTTTCTCCCTTTTCTCCCTCCAGGCTTCAGCCCTGGAGGGCTCTATTCTATTATCAAATAGATGTTCATCACTAAGACCAAACAGAAGTAAGCAAATGTGACAATGACAAGACTGAAAAAAGCAGAAATCAAAATAACGTGGTTTTCACTAGAGCTTACAGAGCCATTATCCAAAACGCCTGTATTCCTCCCCGCCTATGCACAGAAAACAATCAGAGGATACAGCCTAAAGATCCCTCGTGCAAAGCAGGATCATTCAGCATATTCACAAAAAACGTTCCTCTGTCAGCTTCAAAATGGATTAAGCATATAATTAAAATCAGGATCCTGGCTTGTGCGAAACCATATTTTATTATCTTCAATTCCCTTTTTACTGTGTTCTTACTTTGCCACAGATGTAATAGAAGGAGCACGAGCAATGGTACTCCTGCACTGGCAACTGTAGGATTTTCATGGGCATTTGGACTCAGACTCATGTGCTCAACAGGAAGTGAGAAAAAGCTCTCATTCAGCACACGGCATCATATCTAATGCTGCCCTATCAAAACTCATATTAAACCAGAGTTACATGGATGACAGAAGAAGCATGGGGATGGGAAAAGAGATAAGACAATAAAGCAGATGAGACAACAAGATAATGTAGGAGGTGATGCCCTGCACTGCTTTCTTTCTCTCCCAGGAGTAAAATCTGGTTAAGCAAATAAGGTAATGTGGACCTCAGTGAACTTCCTGTTTTCAGGTGTGATGTGCAATGTCAAACCTACTTGGTAGCAAATAAAGCCTTTCAGCATTAAAGTATTTTCACAACTTCTCGGCAATATCATTTTGACAGTTTCCTCTCATTTTCCACAAGATACTGCCTACAGCCATTTGCAGCTGATCCACACCCTTTTCCATGAAAAACAGACTGCACCCACTCTCTTCCTTTTCATTCCAGAGGCAGCAAAATACAATTTGAAACAACCTCCATAGCTCTCCTTGCCCAGCTGCCTTAGGACCATGGGATCCTACATCCCATAGGGCACAGCAATCACATCAGGACTGAAGGATGAGCACAGTAATTCTCCAAAATGTACCAGGGGACCAAATGCCTTTGAGCCCACAAGAGGCCAAGCCACGAGGCAGGCAGAGTCAGTGTGCAGGTCCCTTGGCACAGCTGAAAATGGGCTTCAAAGGGCACAGGAAAAGGAGATGCACTTGCTGAACACCACACGTACAATGCTGCTCCTCCTCCTCCACTCCTTTACCTGCTTTCTGCCTCCATCCCACATGACAAATCAGAGAGGTGGCCTTGGGTCAGCAAAAACAGATGGAGTACCACAAGAAAACTTGCAATATCAAGTCATACTTTCCTGTGGGTCTACAGTGAGATTTTACCACCTTACAGAAGAGAATCATGTGCTGTTCACGGTCACAAAGCCCAGGTGACCACAAAATTCACTGCACTGCTGGCTGTCCATATTCAGTGAGGATTTCACCACCACTCAGAGTCCTGACACTCTGCATCAACACTTGATCTTCTCACCATATCATTTCCCTTTTCTTTTCAACAAGTCTTAGTGGAAAACAAAAATTATGGGCACAGAGGCAGGTTCAAACCATAAAACCTGCTGCAGCCTCACTGAGAAAACAACAGAAAAATCACAGGAAGTGTCACATTTTCACCATTCAAACAGGTATCTCGCACCCAGGTCAATCTCAAAATGCACCTTCCAAACACACAGAGTCATCACTGCTTCTGGAAGTCACTGCTGTTTGATGAGCTGTTCTCCCACAGCCAAACCTACCCTGATCCAACAGACATCCCCAAAAATTGCACTCACCTCTATGGGCTCGGAAGGAGTTTCGAATTTGGACAGTTCTGCTTTGGCTTTTGCCTTCAAATCTGAGAGATCTTCATCAGTCTCTTCCTTGGGCTCAGAAGGGGTTTCCAACTTGGATAGTTCAGCTTTAACTTTGGCCTTCAAATCCGAGACATCTTCATTGGGTCCTTCATGGTATTCCTCCAGGAGAGGTTTGAGCTCCAGGGATTCAAATGATGCCTGATCTTGGCCATCCATGGGTCTGACATAGGCAGTTGGTTTCTGCTGCATTGCACTGGCTTTTGATGTCAAAGAAGGGGGAAAAGTCTGAGAGGAAGGCTGAGTGGTGCTGGTCAAGGTAACGGCTGGGCTGTCCCGACTTTCCTTCTCCTGTGATCCTGTCACTAAGTCCTGTAATGATTTGGTTTGACTGTAGGTTGACCCATGACTTTTGCTGCTGTTCTGTGACCTGGAATTGACATGCTGGCTGGAATGTAGAGGTGACAGGGGTGCCACAGGAGAAGACAGCAAACATGGCAGGAACGGGGAAAGTGCCAGAGGGGAGTCCTGCAGGCCACGAGCACGACCTTCCCCGCTCCCAGGCTTGCCATTGTGGCTGTGGGGAAAGCCTGCCTGAGTGTCTCGGCCGCCACGGCCGTGCTCCTGGCCGTGGCTGCGAGCGCCGGGTAAGCTGCGGCCCTTGCTGTGCAAACCTGAAGCTGGTTCTGTTCCTGACTGTGCCTTTTGGTAGTGACTGGAGTGGCTTGGAGGACGAGGGGGTACAAGCATGGGTCCCACGGGTGGACGGCGGGTCAGGTGCTGGAATGAAGATGGCAATGTACGGATGGCCTTCTCAGGGAAGTACGGGCGATCAGGCTGTCCGGGGGGAAACTGAGGGGCAACGCTCTTTGGGATCCCTATAAGGTTTTGACAAGATTTGTTGCTCATGAACTCCTTGACCTCCTCATAATTGCCCAGCATGTTCTGAATTCGGCTTGACAACTCATCTCCTTTATTAGTCTGCAACAGAAGAACAAAGAGGTGGACATTTCAAAAGCCGCCCAAGAGATCCAGCTCAGGAAGAGACATGTTTCAGGATCTTAAGTTAATCACCACACATCACCATGAGTGAAGTTAGGCAAGCTCATCTTGATCCTGCAAATCTCTCCAAAGCAGATGGGACTGCCTGAGCCACTATCAAGCCAAGCTTGGTGCACCTGCAGCCTCCAGGAGTGCTAACATCAGATTCATTTGTTACACCCACAGCTGCAGACAGACAGACAGCCAAGCTACTCCTCAGCACCCTCCCTCAAACTACAGGAGGCCAGCCCAAAGTCCATGCTGCTCTTGCACAACCAACAGAGATTCAAGCACATACTCTCTGAGGAATTGGGAAGATGCTGTGTTTGTATTTATCATGCTCAAGTCTGCTACACCCTCGGCAGAGCACAGCTCTCCTCTTCCCCTCCCAACCCCCCGTAACATTACCTTGTAGGGTTCTGCAAAGAGGGGAGTTTTCTCAGAGAACTGTTTTTTGTCTTCCAGAACCTCCTGACTCCGTCTCTCTTTCTCTCGAATCCGCAGCAAGTTTCTGTCCTCATTGCACAAGCTTTAGGAAGGAGAGAAAGGAAGGATGATTAACATGGTACACCGGTGTTATCAACAAGTATCTGCTCTGTACAGAAACCCTGGCTTCAGACAATGGCATACACCCAGAATGAAAGCAACTTTGAAATCCATGGGATAGTTACAGCTGACAAATCAGTTACATCAAGAATTTGCTGCACACAACAAGGTATATGCATCCTTCTCAGTGACTTTTACGCCTGACACCATCCTTCAGAAACAGTGGGAAGGAAAAAGCTATCCATCCATTTCATTGTGAAACAAACTGAGGAGCAGTCAGTGGGGATGACAAGCACACCAGCTGGCAAATCCATTTGCAACAATAACTGTGAAAAACCAACATTCTTATTCTTCAGACTTCCACCTCAACTCTTCACCCAGGAGTAAAAGAGAATCCATTATGCTGAAGATATTGTCACTTTCAAAGAACAAACTTTGCCTGCTTGACAAAAAACAAGGCAATGCTACTTGGCAATAAACAGGCTTGAAAGCTGCTCACCAGGAAACCCATGCAGCTGCATTTAAAGCAACCATGCAAACATATTTAGAAAGGTCTCAGAAACTCAGAAAACACCAGGTCAAATCCCCCTGTTCCTCCTCAATGACATCTGCATGCACTCAACTCCAGCAGCCCCACACCAAAGCACCAGTAAACCTGAGTCACATGCACAGCAGAAAGATTTCAAGGAAAGCCAGATCCTTTAAACTGCACCTTGCCCATGAAATTCTACTGCAAAACATGGGAATCTCTTGCTCTAATCTTTATAGACACTGGGGAAGGAAAAGCATGCAGGCATTTCTCTCCTGCCCTATTTCTACTCTACTGCACAGTCTGCTGTATACATACAATTCCTATATTGCTCTTCATACTTGCAAATTCTCAAGTGCTCACTTTGCAAAGGAAGAGCCTCGTCCTCCCCACCAGTGACATCTTCCCAAATGTTACACCAGCAGCCACCTACTGAAAGTTTAATCATCCCTAGAGGAGAGGCAGAGGACTGGCTTTGCTGTAGCAACTAACCAAGACGTCTGACTGCTGCAGAGGGGGTTTCCTGATGCAGTGGGAGCTCTGGAAAATGATGCTGACAGATGGCAAATTTCTATATACAGAACTGAAGTAAGGATGTACTTGTACCACTAAGGCAGAAAAACATATTCAGGGGTTACACTGTGCACGTTTAGCATAGTTTCCAACTTTGCCAGTGTCAAACTGTTTCCAAATATAGCAAAACAGAAGAGTACAGTAATAGCTATGTACCCTACTCCTGCAAACAATTTTAAAGGTTCATAAAAGAAAAAAGAAGAAAGCAGGAATCACTGACCACTGCTTCAGTAAATATATACAATCCTTCTGTAATAAACTGTATAATAGAACCATTTTCCCTGTACATGTGATGTAATTTTGCATGTCAGCAATTTCCTATCTACAAGCAGATAGTTGGGGAGTTGCGCTGTGTGTGCCAGAAAAGCTTTGTGCAGTCAGGTGTGGGAAACACCAGCTGCAAAACACAAAAACTTAGGAAAAATTGTAAGGCAGACTGGAAGCAATATTGGCTAGATTTACTATCTAAAATGGTATGCTTGCAAATGTGTTGGTTTTTTTAAGTGAATGTGTTTTTTCACAAAAAGGCAGGCCACATATTATGACCCTGAAAATTACTTTTTACTAAAACACAGTGCTTACATCCATGTGGATTACGGATGTCCTTCTATTTCTAGGCTGGCAAGCACCCAAACTCAAAGTAATCAAGTTGTTTTGCTCAGCGGTTCTGATCACATTCAAACAAAAGGAAAACCCTAAACCACTTGAGTCTCTCACAACAATAATATTTATGATGAGAAGTAGCTATGTTTCCTATATGTAGCCTGACACAGAATGTAAAACAACTTACGTGCTGCCTGCTGCAAAGACAGCAGCTGTAATACCTCTGAAGGCCTTTTCTTTCCCTGAACCTTCCTTGACCCCAAGCTCTCTTCCCAGCAATAAATTCTTTCTAAAGAGTGTGCAGGGGGGAAGGAGGGGGGATGGAGGGGAAGGGCAGGGACACTGCCTATCTGCCGTAGCACCAGTTCCTGAAGGTTTAAGAGGACACAAAGATGCCTGCTCGGGAACCTCACAGCGGACACGGGTGCTCACACAGGTACAGGAGTACAGGGCACTGCTCAATCTTCAGTACCCTCACGGGGCACAGTGGCCCGGGCTGCTGGCCATGCACAGCCAGCTGGCCCTGCAGTCAGGCCAGGGGTCACTTCCCTCCCCTTTGCTGCTCGGGATCACCATCCACCCTCTGCCCTGTCTGAATCGGGTCAATGTAATTTTCATTCCGAGTTTTCCTCCAACTTCATTGAATAGAAGGAGCTACAGTTTCAAAAGCAGAAGGCTAAGGGGCAAAAACATTAAGTAGCTACTGATTTAACAAAGCAGTTGAGAGCAGCAGCCTTCCCTTCTATAAGCTGCAGACAAGACCTTTAACTGCCTGAAGAGCCCAAACCCCTTCCAATTCTATTTTATCATATAGATGTCATGAAAACTTTTTGAAAACTGGGCTATGCTGTAACTCACACAGCAGCTCCCTAAGGTCAAGTGTCAGGAAGCCAGGCAGAAAGCTCAGGCCCTGCGTGGCCCCGTGCCAAGAGGAGAGGAGGTCTCCATGTCCTGCCAGGCGCCAGCAAGGAAACCCATGCGGAGACACCGTCTGCCAGGCTCCGGCACGGCGTCCCTCGCGCACGCACAGCCCCAGCCCTGCTGCTGCCAAAGCTGCGGGGAGAACCCCAACTCCTGCTCCTCAGGAACCTCTTCAGGCTCGCAGCTTTGATACTCAGATTTTCCTAGAATGAGAACTCAAGAAAAAGCTCAAAACCACCCCCAGCTGTTCCTTACTGGTTTGCAGAAATGCTTGGGGAAATTGGACCTCGAGGCTTGGCACCAACGCACCAAGCACAGGGGAGCCTGGGAGTTAGGGGACACATGCACAAATCACCATCACCCCCACCCCCCAAAAAATCCCAAATAGTGCTTTGATACAGACTGAAACAGTAGAATTCTGCTGGGCTCAAAGCAGCCCAAGGTGAAGGCACTGCACTGGCTCCCATAATAAGGACTTGGTTCAGGAAGTTCAGCAAAGCACACACCCTGACTCACAGCATCATCCAGACTGGGGTCTGTAACAGAAGCCATAAAATACCGACGTGCTCTGAGGCTGCTCTCAGTGACATGCCAGCCCTTACTACAGAGGTTCAAATGCTGATATGTGACAATCCAGACCATGACAACATTTTCAAAGAATAGACTGGAGCAGGAAGAAATTCTGTCTCTTCTGTCCCGTGTGTTCTCCAAGTGAAAATGAAATGAAAATAAAAATCTGCTTTAATTGTAATAAGATCTAGCACTGGCTCCCAAAAGGAATTATCCAGGAGCAAGGAAGGAAGGCAGAAAAGGTTAAAAAGCGAACACACAGAAAACACTCACTTCCTTCTTAATATGCAGAACCTCTTCCTCTGAAACACTGAGACAAAACATTTCATTTTAGTACAACTGCAGGAAAACACAAGTTTATTGAAGCTGTTTTGTCATTAACATTGATTCTTTTTTAATGTGAGAAAATGCTGATCATGATTGAGAGATGTATTTTTGCTTAAGGTAAGACACATCATCCCCAAGAAAACAATTAAACAGATCATAAAGATGCATCACAACAGCCTTGCTGCATCACCCCTGCTCGTTTCCTATTAAAATCTCCACAGAATAATTGCCACAATTTATAGAGCCAAGATCACATCTGCAAAGATTAAATATGCAGTTTCATTCATCAGCCCAACAGCCTGAAAAGAAATGTGGATAAAGTCATGGCACAGAAAGCTCCTGAGCATCACAGCTGTGCTCAGCTCCCGCACTGGTATCACCTACACAGCCTGAAGTAACTGCAACACAAGCAGATGGAAGGACAACACTACAGCTAATACCAAATAGCACCAAAAACTCCCTGTCCCAGCCTTTGCTTCCTTTCCTTTATGGAGACATCGCCAAGTTGTGACTTGCTGAATCTTTCATGTTCTGTTTCACATCAAACACTGTTTCTCAGAAAATACACAGTTTGAACATACACAAGTGGTAAGAGAAAAACATAGGGTAGAAGTACAACAGATGGCACAGTTAGTCAATAATTTTCTGCATCATGATCATCATCAATCAGCTTTGGTACATGCTTCCCAAAAATACATATCTTCACACTGAAGTGATATGAATTGGAATTAGCTTTTCAAGATTTTGCTTCCTCTAGCTCCTTCAATTCATCACATCTATCCAGCCCCGTTTACTGACTATATGACAGGGGCATCAGACCCACTGAGCAAGAGGTCAAGGCCTCACAGCCCATCTGTTTATCTACAATGACTGTAAGAAAGCTCCTGTCAAATATTTTTGGACAAAAAAAGCATTCCAAGAAAATGTGGCACTGCTGCAACCTTTCCTTCAAAGCATATGAAAAACAAGATCCTAAATACACTTCTTTTTATGTTTTAAACACAGAGCCCTCTAGGTTACACAAAAAAAAAAAAAATTGAAGCAGAGAAGGTTGGGATGTTGCAGCAGGAGAAGGGAGCTGCCACTTTGCTTAAGTAGAAGCTAAGTTGGCCTTTGCCAGAAAAACAAACAAAAACAGTTCTACTTTTGTAACATTAATCATCTTCTCACTCAGCCTCTCCTATGGTAATCTCTGGGTTCAAATTCTTACTTATTTGTTTCCTCCCACTGTTGCCAAGTTAAAAATTATATTCATTACTCAGCCATTAAAAGGCTTTTGCTTCCTTTCAGCATCAATAGGCCTTTGATCATCAAGCAGTTCCCAGGAGTAAGCCTGATCTTTTCCTAAGAACTGAGCCCCTGCAGCGCCCGGCGACTTTTGCAGGAACTGGGAACTCTCAGATGTTCTTCAAACATGACAGATCCTTCATAGACTGAACTTAAACCCCAGTGCAAATGGCTATGCACTTAAAAACACACCAAGATTTCTCAACCTGTGGTCCACGAACCACTGAAGTCTCAAAAGAGGAAAAAGCAGATTTGTCAAAAGATGCAAATAAATGACAGTAACAACCTTTTTTTGGTGCCTATTCAAGAAAGGCAAACAAGTGAAAAGCTTATGACTTGGACTTTCCCTCACACCCTGAAATGCTTAAAATCTATTATTTAGCTATAAACTGCCATGTACAACAGCAGCTTAGGAAATCTGAAAAAAATGTGACAATTATAGAGCACATAACTATGGTGCCATAGCCGAAGACCTGAAAAAACCAAGAGGCAGCATCTGCACTTGTGATGCTGCAGAATATGAAGTCTCTAAAGTAACCCAGGCTTTCAGCCTCTCCCCATGTAGGTGACGTTAATAGAACAGTCAGAAAACGTGTTAATTATAAGTTAGTGGGGAACACGAAAGCTGTCATTCTCCATTTAAATGCAAATATATTAGAAGGGCTTTTAAGAAGGTGTGATTGTGTGAAGTGTAATTACAAGGAAAGCAGACAAGGAGTTGATGAATTTAAGGCTTTGTTTGTTCTGGATGTGGCAGGCAAAGCAGGAAATGTGAAAAATTTAAATCACCGGGTATGTGCAATGAAAAATCCTGACCGCTTTGCCTGTGCAAGGCGTTCTGTACGCGGCAGGCTCAGGCACACATCCCAGGATTTCCTCAAGCCACGTGAGTGGTCTGACTGCCATCCAGCCCCGAAGGCATGCGTGTCTTTGTGGGTAGGTGAGTAAAGATCTGCAACTCCCGTGCTATTTCAGAGATCGGGTATGCGAGAAAGAATCCAAGCTGCTGGCGCCTTGGCTGCAGCTGATGGAGCACCTCTGGAAGTGCAGCCTCGGATGGGACCCGAGTCCGAGACGAGTTCCCCAGATTTTAAGAGCCCTCTCATAGCTGCACACCAGGCAGCCTCGATTGCGGTGACCCAACCGTGACAAGACTGAACTTCCATGTGAGCAGCATCTGCAGGCAAGAGGAGCCCATCCATGTCTCTTCTCACCTCATCAGCAAGGATCAAAAAAGTTACCTTTGTCAGGGTACGGATAAAACAGCTGCCCCAATGGGTTTATTTTGCAGAGGTGACAGTGAAAAGTAAGTTATTCTAAACTTTACTCTCCGTATCAAAAGGGGAAGCATCAATTTGCTTCTAACTCATCTACACTGCTCTGTTGCACAGCTGAGCAAACATTTTCACCCAGCCCCAAGTGGCTCCTCGCAGAGAGGACCCAGGGCCAATCTGGTCAGGCTCAGCTGGTACGCCCAGATCCCTCTGACAGCGTGCTACATCCTGCCTTTGTCTGAGAATCCGCTTCCATGGAGAATCGGCATTCCCTGCTGAGCAGATCCTGCTCCAACCGAGAGGGAACTTTGACTCACCCACGATTTTCTCAGAAGTGACCTTTCCCCATTTTTATGGATTTAAAAGTCAGCTGCAGTCACGGAGTCTCTCATCCACAAAATGCAAGCTGGCATTATCCCCGACTTGCCACAGGGCAAGCACAGGGACGCTGGCACAGCAGGGTCACCAGCCTGTGCCCCAGCCGCTGTTGCACAACTGCTCCAGCGGCACTTCCCTGCCTCCGCAGCACCTGGAGCTTGCTGCCAGCTGCATTTTTCCCTTCATGAAAACGGAGCTAAAGCACTTGGCAACTGCCGTGAACTGAGCGTGTAGACTTGAACTCACACGGGGCCATGCCAGAGC
The DNA here is from genome assembly GCF_036417665.1 of Passer domesticus. NCBI lineage: Eukaryota > Metazoa > Chordata > Aves > Passeriformes > Passeridae > Passer > Passer domesticus. Next base: position 27,969,784 of record NC_087477.1, read on the forward strand.
AGCACAGGGGCAATTTGGATTAAGTCAGTGTTCGGGTAGTAGGCAGGCAGCAAGAGAAGTTAAGGTGAGTAGACCCATTAGAGACTCAGCTTGACACGTTCTGCTCTCCACCAGGATTAACAGCACCTGGAACACCTCTCGCTCCTTGGGAATGGACTGCCCTGCAGCATTACTCCCTCCCACAGTGCTTCTTCCTCTTGATTATCTACATGTCACTTACAATAAAAAACATCATGCATTTCTCCTGATTGTTTAAGTCAGCCTGAGACATGTAAACAAATTTAACTCATTGTCTTACAAACCCCAGCTCAGGAAAATTATGTGACTGAAGTAAAATCGGTGGAAGAGTGCCAAAATCTCAAGTTTTGTTAAGCCTGGCCAGATCCTCCAGCACTCTGCACTTCAGTGCCCGGCTTCAGCTGTTATCTCTAAGCCAGATCTTTCTGGCAGGGCTCTTTGAATCAGATCCATGAGAACAGGAGCAGGGTAACCACCACATGGTGAGCAGCAATCTTTTCAGAGCGTGAACATGTGTGCACAACTGCCCAGCACGGGGACAAGGGGCTCCCCAGTGGAAACAGAGGCAGGATGGTGATATTTTATTAACTCACCCACCACTAGCACAGTATCAGTGTCTCTAACACTGACAAGGCACACTTGAATAGTCAGAAGTGGTTATCAGCTGCTGCCCGAGCAGTCTGAAAGCTTTCTTCAGTGAAGTGGTGCATGAAATCTCCCACTGTACCCATCTGCCTCTGAATTCCCCATCTCAATGGCAGAAACCCAGCACCTGGGATGAACTTTTGTAGGCCTGCCTGGGAAAATGCATAGGGTACAACCTACATTCTACCTTATATAAAGCCTATCCTACCTGTTCATTTGTTTTTGCCCCTTTTGCTGTTATTGTTTTTCAGTAAAATCAACAGGTTTAAAGGCAGCAAGAGAACTGTGCGTTTGCAGTAGTAATGCACAAAAAGCAGAATGTAAAAATGAAATCAGGTTTCTATTTCTTTAAAGTATGCTCTAAAACAATGTTCTTTACTGGTAAACCATGAGAGATTAGGTTAAAAGGCTGTTGCAAACTAGTACTATCTGAAAAGGAACCAAATATTTAAGGGATCAAGAAAAAGCATTTTTATCTTACATATTAATTTCCCAGTCCTATTTTAATTCATTTTTTCACACAATTGCAACATTTTGGTTCATACACATTTCCACCTTAGTGGTTATAGGAAATTAAGCCATGCTTGCTTAGACCTGGTGTTTCTTCCCACCCGATATCCAAATATTTTATTCCTCATGTAGCACAGAAGTACTCAGTCAAACAAAGCCCGATGGTCCCCCTCCAACCCACTTACAGTTTCTCCAGCATCCTCATAAAAATGATAAAGCTTTGAAAGAACTCTCAGCTAAATGTCCTTAAGATAAAAAGCAAGTTACAGCAATGTAAAAAAAGAAAAATAACAATCTAGGTTATATCGGCTGTTCAATTTCAGAAAACTAATGTTTAATTTTCTATGTGAAATACTTTTTCAAGTTAAATCAAAGATTCAAATCTTACCATCTATTTTACTACCTTAGTTCTTTGTGAGGATACTGAAATGCTTACTGCATGTGCAGAAAGTCAAATGCAGTAAATTTTCTATTTTAGGACTACATTAAAATTATTCAAGTGGACACGTCTTTTGTTCATTGATTTAACAGAATTTCCTAAATGCCACTAAAAAAACCCCCAACATTACTGTTTTCCACCACAGTAAAAAAAAAGAATTTCAACAAGATACATAGTTCATAGAAGAAAACCCAAAATGTTTAGTGAGCAGCTGCTCGATGGGTGTGCATTTTAAACCCCTTCTCACACAACACTTCTCCTCACACAGCTACCATCCCTGCACATCTGGCCAAGTGAATGTATCACTGGTTTTTCCCCAGGAGCCTGCTATCAGCTGACCTTGTCCCTGCTCTGACAAGCAGCTCCTATTCCATCAGTCACTCTGCCATGTGGCCCACAGGTGCCACAACGTACACGTACTGCCACGTTCTCACTTCACACACAGCTCAGCTTAGCTTGGCTCCCTTCAGCCACCCCCAAATCCCCCTTTCTTAAAGACATGGCTTCATCCATGTTGTAAATGCTGTCAGACAGCTTGAGAGGGCTGGCAGTGAGACCTCTGCAGAGCCCAAGAGCCTTTCACCTCAGATTTCCTGCACAGTCCAAAGGGTCCTCCCTTCCTCCCTCCGTGGCCATCCCAGCTGAGGGCCAACACAGGCTGCTGGAGCCGACAGCTCAATGCAGCTCAAAGCCCAGAGTGTAAAATGTAACATCAGCCTGAGAATTGCTCCTTTCCCGACTGCAAACCTGAAGCTGTTCAAAGAATTAACCCCACATCAAATGCTATCAGTGGTTTAATTTGCTGTGAAGCATATCAAAAGCAAAATCTGCAAATATGAGCATTTGAAACTGTCTCAGAAATATGGATATGTGCAACACTGCCTCCTGAATCTTTAATTCCCTGCAACCTATTAAACACAAGAGCAACTTCATAACATTTCTTGTGAAACATTCTTACTGTAAATCCTTCCCAAACAACTGAGTAAATAAAATCTAACATGCTCAGAACAGGATAGTACTGTAACTAAACTGAGATTCAGAAAAGTTAAAGAACATGAAAGAGATTAATTCTTTCATACTTTCATAGGAATTAGCAGCAAACACATCACGCATGAAAGAAAGGTTTCCTATCCTTTTGAGTTTTTCACTTACATAACAGCATTTACTAAGAAACAGGTTGGACAAGTCTTATCTGCATAGCAAGGACTATGTAGAAGCATAGCAAGATTAGCAATGTTTGTTGAAAAGATCTGTTTATATGCTGAAAAGCCTATTTAAAAATCTTTCCTGCATTCTCTGCCAGATTATTCCAGAAGTATTTTCTAGTTTTTTTCATCTACACACAGAAGGGCCTGCTAACTTTCCTATGGTTTCTATCTGTTTTTCCATTTTATTAAGAGGTGCACATGCTCTGTAGCCGACTACCTCTCTGTGCTGGAGTTTCAAACTGCAGTCGAATCATCAGCCTGAACAAAGCAGCTCATTGTCATTCTGAAAGAACTTGGCAAGTGTTCAATCTAAGCAAGAGCAATAATCCATGACAGGGTGCATTAGGCAGGTACTGATGCATGCCTAATGCACACTGCAAAGCATATACCTCTCCAAAATACACTCTGAAGTATCTTATCTTTCCTTTTTCCTGCTCTTTAAGAACGTTTACATAAACTGTTACTTTTAGCAACTGCAAAAAGCTATCCCTTTAAAGAATAATAATAAACTGGCTACAAATACTTTCCCACTTCAATTCTGTACACAATTATTCAACATATTTTTGTTTTTCCAATTCAAAACCAAAAAACCAAACCAAAACAACAATAAAAAAACCCAAACCAAACACAAGCCACGTTTTCACCAGATCATATGCATCTCTGTTTGAAAACCACCTGTTTTCCCTTGGTACTGGAAGCAGGCTGAGAAACAGGCAAGTGCTCAGCTCCACCATCATTAGCCACACTTGCGTGCAGGCAGTGGGAACTTCACCCTCTGGCTCGCACCAAAGCAACAGCCAGCTCCCGTTCCCACGGGACAGCAGCACGGCTTTGGCACTGCCGAGGCCACTGCAAACACTGGAAACCTCGGAGCTGCCTGCCGCAAGCCTGGTGCTGGCTGTGCATCTGCGTGCGCCTGGCAGAGCCCAGCAGGCACCGGGCACGTCCCAGACGTGCCAGGAAAGGCTTGAGCAGCACAGGGGCTTCTGCAGGCAGGTGAAGTCAGGCATCCTTGCCTAAGGCAGCACCGGCAATCCAGGAACCACCTTGGGAAAAGGGAGTGCAGCTGGGAGCCAGCAAGGCCAATTCCAAAGCACTTTACCTCGCCTCCCTGAGCAGCACCTGAGTGCTCCTGGAGAACGTGTTCCCTGCTAACCATGCCCTATTCTGGAAAGCACACAGCTGTACACCAAACCGACAGCCAGCTCAACACCCGGCTCACAGTTGTTGCACCTGCTGCTGCCTAACCCAGGTGAGATATCTGAAGGATGGACACAGTTCCTCTAAGGACTAATGTATCTTGAAAGGCATTACCACTGACATGATAATGTCAACGTGCCTCTGAGCACATCTCCTCGGCTGCCTAAAAACATGAGGTATTTTATGCGAACCACGTAACACAGCAACCCCATGATTTTCACAGGGAGACAGAGGGACAATGTATTTTCTAGCTGAAGTAGCAAACTACTACATAGCAGGAGTTATCTGCCAATAATTGGGCAATGTGCTGATTAATACTTTTTCTGGGTTGCCTAAGGACACTGCATGCATGAGTATCTCGCCACTATTAATTAATCACTCTTTGTGCTTTTATCCTGGTAGAATTTACATGTTGCACACAGTGAATCCCCTGAATGAGGCAATTTCTACCTCCAAAAGCACTTACTATTGTCAGTTTATTTGCCCTGCTTAGCCCGATGCACAGATTGGCAATAAATCATCATTCTTAGCAGCTGAAGTGTTTAGTGTCTTTCATTCAATATTCTTTCCTCCTCGCTGTTCCCCCTGGAAGTACAGTAATCATGTGCTGAATAGTCATTTACAGCACTGCAATTAAGAGATTATTCCATTAGGCTTTGTATTTCTATCCGGTTTTATGTTTCCATTAAAAGCACTTTGTTAAACAATTGAGCAAACAACTTCATGCAACAGCAGGAGCCTCATGAGCTGATGCCTGTCAGTCAGAGCCCTGTGAAGCAGCCCGGGATGGGCAGGAGGTGCTCATGGGTCCACAGAGACCCTCCTCTTAGGCAGGGTTCCAAAAACAGGGACAGGACAGGCAGCACAACTGCACATGGGCCAGTGTGGCATAAGCAGTCAAGGTAGTGACTGCTGCCAAGAGATTGGGTGGAACTGGGGAAGAGTACCTGCCAGGACACCTGGGAGTGGGTGCATTCCTCTGTAAACACAGCCTCATTTCTTGTGCCTCTAAGAGCAGAGCAGAAATTGTCAAGGAATTGTTCTACTTCCATGAAAACTGACCACCTCTTTAAGGAGCAAAACCTGACAGCCAAAGGAAGTCACATCTGCCTAGGCAATGACTGTGGTGATTTCACCCCAAGCTTGTGACTAAGGCTGGAAAAATCACACCAAAGTTCCTCAGAAATACACATAAGGAGTTTCACCAGGCACATCCAGCATTCTGACCACTCAGTGGACAGAAAAGCCATTCAGGTGACTCAGGGCACCTTCCAGGGAATATACCACCTTCTCTGATAATGCTCTTCCAAGCCTGTGCCCTTACGAGTATTTTCACGGCAAAGCCAATGAGTTCCTGCCCTCAACACCATGGTGGCAACAGACTTGGGAGGAGAATGAATCAGCGCTGCCTCTCCCAGGGGTTCCTCATCCCTGCCCTCCCACACGTGTTCCCAACACCAGTCACTCCCTGCCCTCAGGATGAGGCAGGAGGTCTGTGCTCTGCTCACCAAGGAACAGGGCAGATGCCTACAGGAACCACTGAGCTCCTGGAGAAGGTTTTACATTCTTACATGCAGGCTGCTGGACTTTTCCTCACCCCGTGACTGCCTGCCCAGAGCTACACTCAGTGCCAAGCACAGAAAGCCCCTTGAACAACCCTTGTCCAAGCAGACAGCTTCCTGCATCGTCACAGGGATGCGCTGACTCAGGATTGCTTCATCTCTCTGTACTCTCTCGCTGGCCCCGAAATTCATTCATGAAACATCCACAAACAGAATGAATAACACCCCCAACAGCAGCTGGCACCTCACATAACCCAGGTAACATCCAGCCAAGCCATCTGTAGAATGCTAGGTATTTTCAAGAAAATACAAGTTGATCATAATAATTTGGAACTACGGGATAACATTCTCTACACACACTTTTTAACACATTCAGTAACGTTTCCATCTTGCCCAATTTCTTGGTTACCACAGTGACTAAGCACAGGCTGAAAAAAAGAGTAAAATTCTGCAAAGCAAAACTTGCTGTAAGTATTTCTGGAAGCCACTTGAAAAAAAGGAAGTAAGGAAAGAGTCTCACTATTTATTCATTTTTCTGTTTTTCTAGAAACATCCATTCATCCTCAGAACAGTTCTTAGAATCCTTCCCAACTAGCAAATTGTGCCTTAACTTCCATTTTTTTCACTTAAGAGCCCTACTTAGAAACGTGGAGCTTGTAGTAATGTATACAACAGAGAAAGAACACAGGAAATTGTAAGGTTAACATCCCTCCCTTTTCTACATCTCTTTTTCTGTCACTCCTCAGTTTCAAGCTGTGAATCAGGAATCCATTTTGAGCACTTGCTTATACACATGCAAAACCCATTCTCTGTGTAAAAGCTCCAGGTCGAGAATTCTTTTTGAGCACAAGCTCAAGCAGAGCTCTTTACCAGGAACATCCTTTTGAAGGGGACTTGAAAACTTAAAAGTCAAAGGAAACTAGAAAATTAGATACTAGCATAAATTCCTCTTTTCACTAAAGTACAACATTGCCTTATAATACACAGTTTAAGTCTCTCAAATGATATGGAAGGAGAAGACCAGCTGGAACCCAGTGTACAAGCTGAAGGCTGCGATTTGGCCCCAAATGAGGACAGCATAGAAAGACCCAGAGGAACCAATAAAATTTGGAGCAGCAGCTGTAACAACACCGTGTGTGCTCACCCTGCTGAGCCCTGGCACATCAATTCTCACCACTGCCTCAGCTTTCAGCACATCCTTGGCCAGCTGAACTCACACAAACCATTTCAATTCTCCTCTGGTTTCCTACTTTCCATTGAGACTCTGCTGTGTGTAAGCAGGATCCTAGATCTGTATCTAGTCAGTGCCTGCACCTCCCCTGCACTCCCATCTTATTTGCACTCACCCACGTGAAACAGAAGAGGAAGGGGTGAAAGAATAGTTCAAGGGCCTTCTAAGAAAACTGCATGGCTTAATTAAAGACCTTTTAAATGCATCTTATTAACCTCAGCAACTGCTACTGGTTGTTCAGACCTCCCCCTCTCTAGAGGAAAAAAAGAAATATTGAACAAGTAAAACCAAACCATTATTCACTTGGCAGATTACTGTACACAAACAGCCTTTCAAGTTGTTACATTAAAGTAAACACAGCTTATATCAATATCATCTGTACTTTTCCGTCATTAGGCTGCGAGGGAGGAGATGGCCCATTTTCAAGGAAGCAATTTTTACAAAAGGAAACCATTAACTTGATATTTAATCGATGAACAAAGGAACAGGGAAGTGAAGAAGAAATTGCCCAGAAGATGGGGTTGGGACACAGAAGAGAGCTTTCTTCACAATACCTTTTTTTATATGGCATTTCCATCACACTTTTTCACGGGGACAGGGGGTAAATTTTCAAACAGGATTTCAGTGTTTTCTCCTGCTATAGTTGAAAACAGGACCTTTTCTCCTACTTTCTACTGTTTTGACTAGCACAAATGACGGCCAGATCAGAAAGTTACAGGAATAAGCACTGTTAAGGGAGCTGAGTGGAAACAGTACTGAACACAGGACCCTTGGCTGAGACACCATGAGCTCCATACGTGTCTCTTTACAACTAAGTACAGCACAGACACCAAAGTCAGTTCTAGCTAAGAACTGAAACCACTGTATTTGGCCAATGTTCAGCCTAAAGAACAGAATGTCAACTAAATGTTCATTAGATTTAAAAATTAACCCAGACTGCACCTGGCTTTATAAGCATCACAGGATGGGGGGTTCTGTGTGTGTATGGTTGTTCTCTTCTTTGATTTGGGGTGTTTTGGTAGGGTTTGTTTAATATGCACAGCTCCTCAGTTTTCACAAGAAATTCTCTCAGAAGTTGTTCAAATTGCAAAACAACATCAGGACACACCAATACAGTTGCCAAACCAGATCCCAGGAAGGTTTTGGTTGCAATTACTAGATTGTGCAATAATTACAAACTGCTTTCATTTATTCAAGAATTACAGAGAGGAGGTTCTGGCTGTGAAACACAGTGCTACATTACATCAGCTGTCTATATTGCAAGAGGAAGAAACAGCAATAGGAACATAGATGCTGTTACTCCAAACATGCAGCAAAAAAGGATGTGTAATGCAAGAAACCTATTTATTGTTGGTCAGTTCATCCAGTTTACTTAACTGACTTGGAAAGTAAACACCCTCTCCAAATCATTAAGAACCAGACCAATTCACATGTTTAAGTAATGGAAGACCCAGCTTGGGAGCCAAGTTTTAATGTTATCAATTTCTGCAGACTGGCAATTTTATCCATCTGTTTTTCTCCACTGTGGTCCTACATGTGCAGAGCTGCACTGTCAGTGCACCATGGCACCAAACAACAGAAATACTCATCAGTGACATGCTCAGGTATTTACAGAAACTCCACTTGGGGGCTGGCTCACTTGGAACCAAAACCAAGGCTGAAGTCATCCCACCAGCCCACTAAGAGTTTGGAACTGGTTTGGAAGGAGGAGGGAACAACAGCAAATAGTTTTAGGCATCTTCAGAGGGAAATTCTAGATGGAAGCTGCTAATGTTTTTTCTTCTCCCATCCTTGGCTAAACTCTTCATTTTTATTACAAGTAAATAGAGAGCTGCAAGGGAAAGCTTTGTGCCACTTAATTCACTAAATGACCAAGCCTTTTTTCATATGTAAAACACCGAGTTACTGAATTTTCCCAGCCAATTTAGGAAGTTATTTAGGTCTATTGTTCTCAATTCCTCATCATACAAGTCAACTTCTGCAGTGGCAGAAGTACCCCAGGTCTCTGAATAATAGATCTCATTATTACAGTGCTTCTAAAAGCAGATTAGACTTTCTCAAAGAGCAGCACATGATTTTACCCTCTCCCCAATATGGGTGGTTACAGAGACTTTTTCTGTGGTCTAGGACTAGTAGTTTTTTTACCCTTGTAGTGCATTACACAGAACCAGGCATTCCCTCTATGAAGGACCACAAATCCAGCTGAGCAAAGAGAGCCTATTATTAGCTTGCTGAAGCCAGTCCATGTAAAATGGATAGGGGTTTGCAAACAGATAAAGATCACCTACAGTGTTCCAAAACCTCAGCAAAGTGATCATATTCCCTTTAAATATTAAGGCACTTGTTCATCTTGCTTCCAGAATGAAAGTTCCAGAATACCATGCATTAAATCAGAATCCCAAAATCAAGCCAATGACCAATTAAAAGTTAACTGCTGGATAAAGCTGACCACTCTGCTGCAAGGGAGCTGCAGGATCTCAGCAAAGAAGGGAGACACTGGTCCCAAAGGGCTCTTTGGCTAACACAGCTTACACCCACCATCCCATAGCCATCCTCCCAGAAGCCATATGCCAGAAAAAGCAGCCTTCTTCACCAGTATCACAGAGCTCACACTCGGGCCAACACAGTTATCTCACCTCTGCAGTGCACTTGCTGCCTTTCAGCTGTGCCAGCACTTTCACACTAAAGAAGGCCTGCAGTGACAGACAGACAGACACACATGGCAGCTTCCAGGTAGTGGCAATTCCAAGGGAGTCTTCTAAAAATCCAAGCAAAGCTCCCTGCTCTGCAGCACAGAGGGACAGGCCAGGCTCTTTTTCTGTTAGCATGTGTTATTTTAGTAAAGCTAAGAAGAAATAGGTCTCTAGACTGACAGCCTGTTCTCAGCAGAGCCACGGGTTTACTGACATCAGGAAAACAACTTTTCCTAGAACAGCTCGTTCTGCCGAGGGCTGTGGGGACAGGAAAAAGAGAAGCATGTCACCAAAGCACTTCTAAACTGCCAGAATATTCCCTGCCTTCAGATTAGGATGATTTTTCCAAAATAGCCTAGGGGGGGAGAGGAGTATTGAGAAATAGCTGCATACCAGTTACGAGGGAGAGTTTCTGAGCTGTGCTTGAAAAGATTAATTATGCCAGTAATATCTTTTTAAGCAAAACCTTACAAACTGCAGAAGAACAAAAAACCCAAAAGCAATTTATTATCACGTCTCCAATTCTCCAGAGACATAAATATCCCTTAACTGCTCCACATTTTAATAATTCCTTTCCATTTCAGATGCAAGCAGACACCTGCATTTCAAAATGCAGTGCCCACAGCTCAGCTCAGGGAGGAGGCACGTGCACTGGAGCTTCTCACACACCTCACATGCACACACCACCTGCTAAACCCCGTGCCATGAAGGAGCTGATCACACACTGCTGAATACATCACTTGTTGACTACAGCTTATACACTACCCTAGGAAGCAAAGATATATAGAATAAAAATACTACCACATGCTCAAGAATTTCCTCTTTTGTTTCTTTTTAAAATACTTCTTACCCATGTTTTGGTTGAATTGGTGATAGAGATGTTTTTGTTGTTTGTTATTCTTTGATGTTTTTGGGGTTGGTTTTTGTTGCTTCTTTTTTTATTTGCAAGTACAAAAATTAAACCCACAGTTCTTGCAGTTCTGAAAATGAGTTTTGCTGTTGTCTCTGAGGTTAACCATTAACAATTTGCTTGTTGAACTTTCTCTAAAAATTACAGCAGGGACATTATTTCTCTTAACCTGATGTAATATTGCAAAAACAACAGTAAAGGAAAACTTTAGTTTGCTAGTACAATTAACACTCCAAACAACTGAAAATGACAATTCTAGAAACAATATCTAAGCCTAAACTAATCCAGAAGACAAATAGGAATAATCCAGAAGACAAATCTTCCTGAAGCATTTGTGACGAAGGCTGCCTAATCAAGTGTGCCTAGATACCTCAGCTTGACAATTCTGAAGCATTAACAGGAACAGAGCAACTTCTCAAATGCAGTTTTGTGCCCACACACCTGCTCTTTCTCCCTGTTTGTCACCTCCCCCTTCCTACACAAGGATAGGGCAGCAAAAGAAATGCACTTTTTAAAAAGCCATGCAGTTCAATAAGGTGATCAACAACTTCTGCACCTCAGCAGCAAAAGAGCTGAGCTGGGGGCTGGCTCTGCACACAGCAGCCACCACAGCTAGAGGGAAGATGGGCTACAAGAATTCTACCTCTCACCACTTTCCACAGCTGCTTGATTCTGTACTGATAGAGAATCCAACTTCACTTCCCTGAATTGTCTATGCATAGGCAACTGTGGAAAATCTTCTCCTAGCACACACAGCAGCTCTTGTCTGCTCTCCACAAAAGCATTCTGGTGGAGAGGCAGCTCTATCTTAATCTACTATGGGAACACCTCACTTGGGAGTGATAATTGCCCCAGCCAGTCCCACACTCTTTTTTATCACAGACACAGATGAGCTGCAGCAGCCAAAAATGGCAAAACATAAAATAGCCAGTACATTTTCCACTATAACATACCACAGGGGGGAAAAAAGCTCCAAACTGTGTACAACAAAACAGAAAAAGTACTTTCTCTATTTTTTTGAGGCTCATGCATCTCTGCAGTAAGTCTTTTGTCATGCCAGGTAAGCAAACTCTGCACTCCCAACCATCCAGCACCAAAGCCAGTCCCCAGGATGACATCCTGCACTCTGTGGAGAGCTCTTCCTCACTTCACTGCCCTCTGTCTCATGGAAAACAATGTCATTGTAGCATTCCCACTTAACTTTAAGGAGACACCTTTTCTATTCTATTTTAAAGGCATTTAAAAGCTTCATGTATCATTCACTATGGTTCCTCTCAGAAGAAAAGTGCTGAGGAGAATTTATGCACCTCATTAAAAGCTTGTTTCGTGCTCTTCATGCTGCATCTTGCAGTTGTACTAGCAAATGATTTTCTCATAAATAGCTGTGAGAAGAGGCCTCTCTTTGTAACACAGATTCAGACACAGGCAAATTACATGACCTAAGGAAACATTCCCTTGTATGCTCAAGTATGCCATGACAAATATACTTCAAAGTTTTCAATGGCCCATCGCAAATTGGAATACCCACTGCTAAAATACCAAACCAACCTGAAAAATCCACTTCCCTGCGAGCATCTCTGTCTTCTGTGTGGGAGCATTGCAGCTGCAGGTCTGCCTCAGAGCAACTCCACGCGCAGAAAGTCCAGGCATAAGGAACTGCAAACTGAAAACCCCCAGCAGCCCACAGAACATGCCATAGATCATTCAGACATCTGGTTCTGGAGAAAACAGGTCTGTATTTCTAGGCAGGGCTAGTAGCAAGCAAAACCAACAGGGTTTCATGGGATGTTTTAGCTTTCAATAGATGAGTAAACTCCAACAAGATATTGTTTCAGCCCTTCTTGACTTCCATCCTTGACTGGAACCCAGCACCACCATTTGCCTGTATCAACAGGACCCATGAAACAAACAAGTTAAGAAAAGTGTCTTTACATCTGGCCTGGAATGCTGTGAAATGACAAGGAATGAGCTAAAGCTGCATCTCTCAATGTAGCTTCTCCTCAGGGAAAAGCCTCAGCACTACTCCCTTCAGAATTTACTGTGTTTTAAATACAGATAAAGCCACATTTTATTTCTGCAAAGGATCACCTTTTTTTTTCCTACCAGAACGGGCAGTACAGTCTCCTCTCAAGACGCTTCTGGGTTCAGCTGGTACAACTTGGCTTTAGGGGGCAGAAACAGAGGGTTTCCCAGGCTGCTGTCCATCATTACCCTTCCCTGCAGGGCTGGCTCAGGAGAAAGAGCAGTATGAGCCCAGCAGGGATGACAGCACAACACTCAGGTTTCATGTTGCTCTGACTGTGTACTGTATTCACTTATGTACGAAGATCTGGAAAACGCATTCGTTCTGCACACCCGAAATGATGCTAACCATGACCACACTGAAAAGCAAGTTATATATAAGACAACCCAAAACTCTTAGCATCCAAAACAACAAAGTATTTTGTTTATCCTCTTACTGTAAACAAGTGTAACCGACAGCTTCTACAGACAATTTAAAATTACCACAAGCAGCCTGAGAAAAGCAGCCTGCAACATAAAAAAAAAGAGGCAGATATTCATCTACAGGTCCTCAGCTTGCAATTGCTGCAGCAGAGCAGGTATTTTAATGAAGAAAGAAGCAGAAATTAGATGGGCTCTGTCAGTCTGTCCCACACTCCTCCCAAGGGTCCTGCCATATTCCCAGAGCAGCTGAATGGCACATGATGAACATCATACTACAGCTGACAAGACACTAAATTTGTCCTTATTCAGATCAGTTCTGCTCCTGCTCACAAGTTGCTGAACATACCATAAAAGCCTGACACAAACCCTGTTGCCTGGGGACACCACAGGCATCAGATCATCTGTGCACTCCAGAAGCAAGCACATAGAAAGCTACAGCTGCAAACCCACGGCTCAGCGAGCAACTTAAAAAACCTCCACAACGCCACATTATACACAAAAAAACCCCGTTAACTGGAGGATGGTTTCTCCACCTAATAGCTCCAGATGTAAGGTGCTTGCAGCAGCTAGTGGGAGAAGCTGATCATTCTCAAACAGCTGAAACCAAACCATGCCCAACTTGCCCGGCAAGCATTTCTTAAGATCAGGACTTTAAAGAATGCTGTGGCCTCCATTAGCACATCAGTTCCTCAGTTATCACCACTACAGTTTTTAAAATGCTAAGGAGCAGCAACAGGTAGGTTTCATCCCCTTGTTTTCCCTATCTTTCCACCCTTCAAAACTGTGAAGCCCAGATGCCAGGTGAGCTGCTGAGGATCACAGCGCTGAAGCTGAAGAAAGGATGCTGGATTTCTTGTTTCCAAACAAGCATCCTCCCCTATGTCACATCACTTTCACTAGCTAAAGCAAACAGCATGTGAGAAATAGAAAACGTGAGCAGACGGAGGAGCGCCTGAAGGCCTTGTACACAGTGATACACAAACCACTAGTGAGCTCAGTATCACACCACCTCATCAGTAATTTACTGAGCTTGCAAAAATTGCCTGTATTTTTTTGCAAAGCACAAATAAACACAGAAAGCTCACCCATTTCTTTTGTCAGCTACCTTGCAGAGTAAACCCTCTGACATGTTTTGGCAAAACGAATTCTGGAGACATGTGGCTTCTCAGTCCCATGCAGCAGAGTTCTAATTATTTATTGTGAATATTAACTTATCTTTTACTACTGAATAAAAGCTTCTACACACCCACAAAGCACAATTTTTTAAAATGGGATGGATACCCCTGCAGATCTATGCCACTGAAAGGGAAACATCACAGGCCTTCTGGCAAATGCAACCTCTCCTACAGACTCATTTCTGCTGCTCACAGGCACTCCTACTCTCTTTAAATGTCTTAAAACAAGCAATAATCAGAGATCTTAACACTGATCTTCAGGCGTACAGAGTAACCTCTGTACTCACTGTGCTGAAATGCTCTGACACAGTTTTACAGCTTGAGCACCTCACAGCATCCTGACAAAAGCAAAAGCCAACACACAGGACGGAGAAGGAAGGAGGGTGCAGAATGGCAGGTGCATGTCTTGTCCCCATGTCTGTCTCAAATGGCAGGTGTGGGGCACAGTCCTTCCACCTGCCCTGCAGAATTCAGCCCTTGGACCGTTTTCCTTCCTTCAGCCTCAGCCTCTCAGCCTGTAACACCTGATTTTGTGTGCCGTTCACCTTACGGGTCAGGGATGTGGCTCACTGGCCCAGCGCCACTCTGCCCTTTCTTGGCCAGCTGGCTGAAGCTGGGGGCTACTGCTGGGACACGGCTCCCTCGTGGCCTCCTGCCACCCAGCAGAATGGCTGTGCGACCTCTGAGACACCAGGCATGTCCCTGGCCTTGGAGACAAGCCAAGCTCCAGGGCCAGCCAGCATCCCTAGGATTTATGCTGCATCCAGCATGCGGTCCTATTACAGCAGTGCTGATAATGCAGGCCAGTAAATCATGCAAAGGGATGATACAAAGGGAAAAAAATTATGTTAGAAACTCAATCTTTACCTTTTTGTTAAGTACTCTTTATGCAAAATACTCCCAGTATTGGGAGAGTAGGCCATGGAAGCTGGAGAAGAGTTAACCAAGCAATCAATCTTCCCCTGCTTCTTCCCCAAACCGCAGGGCTCTGTGCTCCTCCAGTTTGTAATTTAAAGCCAGCTCTTGGCTTCAAACCTGCAGAAAAGCACCACTGTGAAAATGCACCGTGAGTGCCAAACTTATGTGTAGGATACACCACCATTTTTTTTTCCTGCCTGCAGGAAAGGGAAGCAGGGTGGCTGTTTGGTGTGGGACCAAAGAGCAAAAAGGAATTTCTCTCTTTGGCATTTCTGAAATGCCCATTAAGGCATCGTAAACGCTAAAAGGCATTTAACAGGTACCTTAAATAGCGCTGCTCCATCAAGTACTACTGCTTAAGAAAAGCTGCCTCCCCCATGCTGAGTGTGAAATTAACTTCAGGCAGGACGCTCCCACCTCCCCCGAGAGCAGGCAAAACGCCGCTCCTCTAAAACCACAGCCGAGAAGTATTTACCCAAGATCGGTGCTTTCGCTGGAATATTGCTCACCGACGGCAACTAAGTAACTCGTTTCCGTCCCCTTCCCTGCTGTAACCATGTTCTCTCCCCGCAGCCACCCGGCAGACACAACCTGCAGCCCGGCCGAGCGGAGCCGCTCTGTCCCGCTGGAACCGGGGCTGCCAGCCGGGACAGAGCCCTCACTCGGGCTGGCACGGCCCCACAGAGACCAACACAAGGCTGCAGGGCAGAAGGGAATCAGTCTCAGAGAGCTTCGAAACAGACGAGCCCACGGGGGGAGAAAAAGGAAATCAGTTTCAAGGCGCTTTTAACTTGTTGGACTGGGAGAGATTTGACGGGGAGCAATTAAGACTTTGTTTTTTCTGCTGGAAGAAAGTTTACGCTGGGAAGAGGGAGCGGGCACGGTGGTGAAGAAAACGAAAAGACAAAACCTACCGGGGGCTCGGGGCAAAGCCCCACAGCCAGCCGAGCCCGGGCAGGAGCCGGGGCATCACAAACCCAGCTCTGAGCGAGATGCACCGGGCGCGACCGAAGTTATTTAGTGCCCTACCTCGACTGGGCAGCCATCGCGGGGTTATCCTGCCAAACGTCCTCTATCCATGAGCTCCGTCCGCAGCTGTCGCGGCTCTACCCCGCTGCCAGAGCCCGCGGGCCCATGTGCCGGCCGCCTCCCCGCCGGAGCCCGGTGCCGCCGCGCCGCGGCTCCCCCCGCCCGGGCGGCCGGCGCAGGGCTGGGGCTCGCTCATTTTGATCGACATCCGGGCGCCCGGCCCTCCCCCGGCCGCCGGCAGGGAGGGGGGCCCGCCCGGCCCCGCAGGACGGCCCCGCTCCGGCCCGCAGCCGGCGGGGCCGGATGCCGCCGTCCGCCCGGGCCTTGGCCGCGCTCGGTGTCCCCGCGGTGCCCGGGGCGGCGGGCCCTGCGGCGGAGCGGGCCCCGCGCCCGCCCCGCGCCCGCCTCCCCCTGCCCGGCCGAGCGCTCGTGGTACGGCCCGGCCTCTGCCCGGGCGGGCGGCGGCAGGGCCCGGCCCGGACCCCCGTGAGGCGCGGCCCGCGGGGCCGAAGGGCCGGGGCCGGCTGCAGGAGCAGCCCCGGCCCGTCCCGCTCGGGCCGTGCCCTCCACCGCGGCCCCGCGGGTGCTCCTGCGGCGTCTGCTTCAGCTATCTGCTGTTTTCTTTGGGGTTTTATTATTATTATTATCATCATTATTTGTGTGGGGGGGTTGGGTTTAGAAGGACAGAATAAAGCGGCACGAATTGTTCCACGTGTCGGGAGTTTGCAGCTCTCCGAAAGGAGCGCACACCGGCCGCGGGCGCGCATCCCGCGCGGATGCGGCAGGGGAAGCGCTGCTGAAGCCAGGGCTGGAATTGCAGGCCGGGAAAGCTTTGGGGAAAGGTTTGTGGTGCGCTGATGGAGCTGGTTATGCAACTTCTGCTGGGCTCTGGTCCTGGCCGCGGTTTGCAGACGTGCTCGGGAAGCAGCAATACCTGTCCTTTGCTCTGGGTGTTTCTTGGCACAATTATAGAAACAAACTGCTCCTGCAGCTGCTCTTAACTAGAAATTAACTAAGCGTTCAGCAGGCAAAAAACATTCATCCAAGATCCCTTCAACTTTTCTCTGCAACTGTGTGGTGCTAAGATTTCTACCGACACTGCAACAACATTACGTTCCTCCTACTTTTCTGGTTTAAAACACAGCTTGTGTCAAAGTACTTGGCAGATACCAGGAGCAGAATTTGTACTTGATTGTTTTCCTATTCCAGAAAACCTTTATGGGAATCTTGAGCCTGAGCTATGTCCTCAAAGATTAAATACAATTCATATCAGCTCTTTCAGGCAGAACAAAATATAACAGAAAAAAAAATATTCTCTAGATTTTCCACAACAGCTGAGCTTTCTCCAGGAAGAAAAAATTGTTTGCTTTCACCCAAAGTTTCTAGCAGTCTTCTACCTGCCCCCCTTCAAAAGCACTTGTACATCTGACAAATCAGCGTTTCTCCAAAGAAAGCTTTCTGTCACAATATGTCCTGTCACCTGTTGACTCCTCCCTCCTGTTTGTTTCCAAAATCAGCTTTTCTCACCTGGTTCTATTCACTGATCAGGGAATTATCAGTGTCCTCTTTTTTCACATTGTCTTTGTAAGATGTATTGCAAATGAAGTAAAATGCAAACAAACAAACAAACAAAAAATCAATAAAATAAGGTCTTTGTACTCTTCAGCTCATCATAAGCTCAGAAATGCACCACTGAGCTCTCTGTCTTAAAAACCTGTCCAGAAAGGCTTCCACAGGTGATCATCATTCCAAAGGGTATTTAAGCTGTATATAATATTTGAAGATCCATTCATATCTACCTATGCTTTGGATGAGACTGGAGTTCTCCAGAGGTGAAGCTTGTGATTTAAACACTTCACAGAAATGCAAATCCAACCAACAAACAAACAAAGGTGTGCAGGCAGCCTGGATGCCATTGTTACTTCACTCCAAACTCCTGGAAAGGCCAGACTACCAACCTCAGGCATCACTGGTAAAGCACAGGCTGTGGGTACATTATGTTTCTTTTATGTCCCCTCTCACCTGCTTATAGACCTACCTGTATCTGGACATGTTGACCAGAAGGATATTTCAACAGAAAAAAAAAAAAAAAAAAAGAAAAAAGAAAAAGAAAAAAAAAAGGCCCAGAAGTTTCAAGCATGAGGCAACATTATTTCTGGATAAGGATCTGGATACTGATACATTGCCACAAAAATTACCTACATCATCTACAGGAGGGCCTGTAGAAGGAAGATGGGATCTCTTTGATCACCATTAACAGTGCTGGCCACACCCAGGTGTTGGTTCAGGAAGGGGGATTCAGCATCCCTTAAGTCCACAAAAAAATGGAACATGACACTATCCTAACAAAGGTATGATAATTCATTAAGTTTGTGGGACAAATGCCAGAAGCTCGTGGCGTTGTGAAACAATTAATCAAGCATGGAGTACCAATGAAGAAGGAACACATAGCAAGCAATAGTAAAATCATTAGAATAAAGACATGGTCAGTGAGCTTTCCTGAAATACATTTCCTGTAGAGTAAAACATGTTATTTGTTTATACACAGAAATAGGTCAAATTCATGCCCTTACCACGCTGTTCAAAACACCTCACTGCACCGCACTGCATCAGGTTTTTAAACAGACACACCCCTTTACCTTCGCTGCCCTTTAATTACCGTGTGCTCTCCCGGCTCTGCTGACGAGAAATCCATCTTACCGCTGCCATTTATCGCCGCGGATGAGCCCCTCACATTCGGCGGTGAAAAGGGTCCAGTGGATATTGTGTTTCCCAGCCTGAGGGAGCCGTGGGTGGCCTTTCATTTGCAAAGGACACTTCTGCAGCGGGTCAGGAGGCAAGGGCTGTGCTCCACAAAGGCTCTGCCGCCCCAGCCCCGGGGAACAATCCCTGACCCCTGAGCCCCTCTGGCTGTCAGCGCCCTTCTGCCTTGCATCTCCCTGCTGCTGCCTTACAGAGAGCCAGAGGCTGCACACCTGCGGAGTTGCTGGTGTTCTGGCAATCCCAAACCCTACTCGAACCTGCCTTGATTCTCTTGTGTCTTTCCCCAGCAGTAGGCAAGGAGCCAGCCACAGTACAGATGTGTGTGTTGGTGCTGTAAAGCAAGGGCTACAGCCCTAATACACAGAGTTTCAAGAGTTCTGCATATTTGGAGGGGTTTGTTAATCTCATCCTCAAACTTCTGCCTCCAAAGTTGAGTTGGAAAGTGAGCAAAACTCAGAAACCCAACCAGGCAAGCACATACGAAAACCAGTTCAACAAGGTAAATGGAGCTGTGAGAAATGATGAGTCTGAAGAAGGCTGAGGCAGCAAAACTCTCTGTTAACCCTGATTCAGCAAAGCACTTCCCTCCAGACTTGTTTTATTGCATCTCCTTAACCTTAGCACTTTCCAGAACCAAAGCTGACTGCCAGGAGCACATCCTCGCTGGGCAAATCCTGGAAAGCACTTGCATTTCACTGTGTCTGATCCACACGGTGCAGCTACACTGAGGTTAGAGGAGCTGCAGGGCAAAGGAAAGAAACAGCTGAGTACAACACTGAAAAAATGGGCAGGGAACAATACAACCAAAAGGATATGTTGACTTTAAGAAAGGAGACTAACTTGGGTACAGTCTGTTATGCAAGTAATTGCTCTACAGATGTTAGGAATCAAACTTTTCTGAGAAGTGAGGAAAACAAGCCTTTATCTTTCAATATCTAAATTGAAGAAAGCAGATTTTAAAAATAAACCACCTTCTTG